>NC_137331.1:86166455-88636778 GCF_965287045.1 Carcharhinus amblyrhynchos | reverse complement strand
AACTAAGATTAATAATTAGTTGACAGGGTGGCTCATGCAAATCAGGCGTCGTCAATGAATTTATAAATGCTGGGAATAAAAGGCCACCGGAATATCAGAATATATCCTTTCGCCGTTTATAGAAAATTATATGTACATCATGAAGAATCAATTAGTAGAATTTTCTAATATGTTCCCATTAATAAAAGGTTAATGAAAAATATCATTTTGCAGGGTGATACACTGTCAGTTTCACATCCACATGCAAAATTCCAGAGGAAAAGAAAGTGTAAGCATTCTCTTGGTAGTAGACTACATTTACACACAACTTTCTCTTCTGAAAAACTCGTCATTCAGTGACAGTCGGTCGCTTAAATGGTGTTATCAGTGTCTTTTTTTAAAAATAATTTTCCCCCTCTAATACCTCCCCTCTTATCCAGAAAGTATTGATTCTACTGATGGTGCCACAGTATGTCCAAACCAGATGTTTCCTCATGGGGCATTACACACAGCACTGTCCAATGCTCATCCACATACTGCATTTTATAGCTGGCATTTATGGCAAAGCGCTTAGAGGTGAGGACACAGTCTGATTTTTTATCTTCCTAACCCATGGATGCTCAAACTAATTGTACCTGAGCTCCTATTATCCAGGATCAAATAACGCAACATAGACAGGGCTTCAAGCCTGAGATCCTTTGATCCTGTGTGGTTCAGTTCCACAGCAGATGGCATACTTACCAACCCAGTCACTTATGTCCTACCAGTTTTGCAGGGATGAAGACCTCTGAATGTCTGATTCAATAAATTGCTGCACCGATCTAACAAGGCATCCAACAGCGGCTGAGTGCAAAACCTAAGTGCCACCATCAAAAATTTCACATCGCAACCAATGTTATCCCCAGACAACACTAATTGCTTTATGCAGTACAAGATTTATTTTAATGCTGTTCCAAAAGAATGGAAAGCTTTCAAATAATTAAAAAGCCTCAGATAGTCATTCTTTTCCCATGGTACATATAAATGAAATAATAGTATTTTATTTATATGAAACCTTTACATGGGGTTATATCACATTTTCTGCTCATTCTAGCTTCATCAGGTCTCAACTTTTTGACAGGAAGGTGATCACTTTCCAATCCTTTCCTAGTTTAACATCTATATTAATAGAAAACATTGGAGGCACTCTTCATCACTGGGAAAATGCAGCACAGTTTGAACTAAAGCAGAAAATGCTGGAAAATCTCAGCAGGTCGGACAGCATCTGCAGAGAGAATAGAGCCAATAAATAAACTTTTTTACTTCTAAAAAGGAACCAGATGGTACATAGTACATTGTGATAAATTGTACAGGGAAAAAGCAAGAGAAGGAAATTGGATTAGATAGTCATGGACAGAAACGATGCAGTTTTTGCCGGAAGGTTCTCTTTCTAAGTCTAAGTCTAAACTGCATGTTAATTTCCTCTTTTCTGCCTGGATGACCCTTCGTCAGAGCTGACCTTCAGTCTGTTCACAAGCAGGACACAGACCTTCCTGTTGCTTGCCACTTCACATCACCTGCTCTCCTGTCCGCATGTCTGGCCTTGGCCTTTTGCAATGAGATCTGATAAAGGATCACCTTGGCTGTATTCTCTGCCCACAGATGCTGTCAGACCTGCTGAGATTTCCCAGCACTTTCTGTTTTTGTTTCACATTTCAGCATCCGCAGTATTTTGCTTTTATCGCATTTTGAATTGTTCCATTTATTCTATATTTTCTTCTTGTCAATTTTGTTTGCCTCCTGGAAGTTCTATTTGATGCCAGGCTACAATTGCATGGTTTCTAGTGCTCTCTGGAGCTTTATCCAAGAGTCACTTATTCAGGTGTCAATCTTGACAGTGAATTCAATTACTATTCAATTGCAGGGCCACATCAATGAGATCAACCATGTTGTTGGCCAATGCTCACATGATTCTAACTTGGGCAGCCGGATAGCAACACTAGTTGGATTGACCTTGGGTTAGCTTATGAAGAGAGATTGAATTGACTGGGTCTGTACTCGTTAGAGTTTAGAAGGCTGAGGGGGGATCTTATAGAGACTTACAAGATAATGAAGGGGCTAGATAGGGTAGAGGTAGAGAGATTCTTCCTGCTTGGAAAGGAAACCAGAACTAGAGGGCACGGCCTCAAAATAAGGGGGGGCAGTTTAGATCGGAGTTGAGGAGGAACTTCTTCACTCAAAGGGTGGTGAATCTCTGGAATTCTGTGCCCGTTGAAGCAGTAAAAACTACCTCGCTGAATATATTTAAGTCACGGGTAGTTAGATTTCTGATAGACAAGGGAATTAACGGTTATAGGGAGAAAGCGGGAAAGTGGAACTGATCCGTTTCAGATCAGCCATGATCTTATTGAATGGCGGGGCAGGCTCGAAGGGCTAGATGGCCTACTCCTGCTCCTATTTCTTATGTTGTTATGACCTTCTCGAATCTGGGATATCGTGCTGGAACCTTGTCATGTGGAAAAGTCTGGGTGGAAATTGAGCTCTGACCACTCAATCATGCAGGAACAAGAAATGTTTCAACATCCTGAAGGGAAAAGAAATGGTAAAACAGAGAAATAAGAATTCTGGTCTGATCTGGTCTAGTATACTTTAAAATTGAACACCAGTAAAATGGGGAAATAAGAATACTGGTCTGAACTATTTTTTCCTTCTGGGATATAAAGAACTGGATATTAATTCAATAATACTCTATAGATCAATAACATGGACCACTGCAGGTCACAATAAAAACATAGATATTCCCACTTCCCATTCCTAAGGGTAAGATTTTCATTCAACTTGCTTTACTGCTTTTTTGCGATCATTGCCAGTTGACAGTTTTATCTTGAAGCACAGTGGGTTGTGCTCTTAAAGCAATGTTGAATTATTCTTCTAAGTATGCACTAGTGGTAGTGAACCGACCCCACCACCAGCACAGGTCAGAGATCCATAGGCTTACTGCCTGCTTATGATGGGCCAAGATCCATGCTCCCAATGCCATCTCAGAAAATCATCCCATTTTGCAACATTTTAAAATGTTTTAATGTTTTAAATGTTAAAAAAACTGAACTTGCAATATTGCCCAGCAGTCAGCAACTTCAAAAATCTGTCTGTTTTCAGCCACAGGACTTCCTTCATTTTAAGAACAAATTAAACTGTTACAAAGAATAAGCAGATGTAAGGGTGCCACACTGGGACCGCACTGCCTTCCTGTCTTTGTCCCAAATAAGTCTGGGGTCGGAAAGCTTGTGGATGGCCTTCCTGCCTTGCATCAATTGAAGCCCCATGCTGTTACCACCAGTAGTTAACCAGCAGTGGGCAGAGCAGTCCTCAACCTTGAATCTGAACACTGTTCGCTCGCAGGGTCCTGGGGAGGTTGGTGGGGATGGGGGATCCCTCATTATCAGGGACAAGGTACAAAGGAAGGGGTGTCTTTGAGAACTACTTCCCTCCCCTCACCTCTCTACCCCACCCCATTATCTCCGTCCTGCCCCTCACTCACTCAGGGCCTGGGTCTTTCACTGATCCCAGCCTTCTGGGTGGGTGCATTACCAATAGTTACCATTGCTTCCCCAGTGAGGCCACCAATACTGAAGAGCTGCCAACCTCTGGCCGACAGTTCTCAGGAAATGGGACTTCAGCACCTCCGGGGTCCTTGATCCTGCAGAAGACCCACTGTTCACAATTTAAGTGCCTGACAGGTAGTTAATGCAGCAAGCTGTCCCCAAAAAAGGCAATGAAGCGCTCTTGCCAGCAGTGAGAAAGAAAGGTAGCATTCCAAGTCCGTATTTGGACTTTTCTCAGATGCTGCCAGACCTGTCGCGTCTTTGCAGCATTTCCTGCATTTAGTTTAGATTTCCAGCATCCGCAGTGTTTTGCTTTTATTTCAACACGGAGATCCACTCCTATCTTCTTGGAAGGCAAACTTATGCTAAAGTCAATCCCATTGGTAAAATCAATAGTAAGAAAGAAAGCTCCACAATACCAACTCGCCATTAAACTACAATGAGCACGGCACCATGTATATCGTAACAATGGATTCCATGTGTGAGTGTCCTTTTGTAAAAGAGAATTGAATGGCTGCTGAAGACAAACGACATTGCCACAACAATGAAACAAGTGATAAATTGTGTTTGGTTCTTCAATTAATTAACAGGATAATTGACAGGTGTTGCTTGAAAAATGTGTAGTGCACCTGAGCTGAGTTTCATTCAGCTGATGCACAAACATTTACCAAGTACACATTTAACCAAGGAGCCTTGCAACATATCTATGAAAATAAAAAGAACCGCAAGTTCTGGGGATGGGAAGTGCACACAGAAAAGGCAGGAACACACAATAGGACAATTCACATGTGTAAAGATAAGAAAGACAGATTAGCCTTTATGCTCAAATCCTTCTCAAGGACTGAAAACTGAAAGATATGCAAGGATCATAGAGTTCTGATAGACAAGGGAATTAGGGGGTTATGGGGAGAACGCGCGAAAATGGAACTGATCCACTTCAGATCAGCCATGATCTTACTGAATGGCGGGCAAGCTCGAAGGGCTAGATGGCCTACTCCTGCTCCTATTTCTTCTGTTCTTATCTTTGTAGAGTCGAATACTACAACAAAGTGGGTGGGAGTGGTAAGAAACTCCCTTCACCAATAGGAGACTAATTGTTTGAATGATTTGAAAACTGGATATTAGAAAATCTATTGTCTATTTTTGTGTAAAATATTCTCACTATCTCAGTAACTTAGCGGTACAGGGGTTAGTACTACTGCCTCACTGCACCAGGGACCCAGGTTCGACTCCAGCCTTGGGTGACTATCCATGTGGAGTTTGGACGTTCTCCCCGTGTCTGTGTGGGTTTCCTCCAGGTGCTCCAATTTCCTCCCACGTTCCAAAGTTGTGCAGGTCAGGGAGATTGGCCATGCTAAATTGTCCCTTAGTGTCCCAAGATGTGTAAGTTAGATGGATTAGCTATGGTGAATGCAGAAGTTTATAGGGGTAGAGTGGGGATAAAGATGCTCTTTTGGAGAGTAGGTAAACGGCCTCTTTCTGCACCATAGGGATTCTATGGGGGTGATCATACCAAAAAAATTCTAAATGCCAAACAGCTGTGAAAATGGCGGAGTTTCAGGTCTGTTTATTTGGGCGAGTTTGAAAATACAACCTAGAGCCTCTTTGTGCAAAAAATGATACACAATCTGTTTCCCACCAGGAGGGGGAAGGGCTGGGCCTAAACTCACCAGAAAGTCAGCTGCTCACACCACGCGAAGATTTCGAACATCGGTCAGGCACATCCAACCATGCCCCCAGATATCAAATGCCACCCCCCTACCACCCTTGGGACAGGGACATAGGAATTGTGGTGGGGAGCTCTGCTAGTTAAAGATCATAGAAACTCTACAGTGCTGAAGGAGGCCATTCAGCCCATTAAGTCTGCACCGAAAACAATCCCACCCAGGCCCTATCCTTGTAACTTCACATAATCCCCTGACACTAAGGAGCAATCCCATCCAGGCATGTTCCCTGTAACCCCAAGTATTTACCCCACTAATCTCCCTAACCTACACATCTTGGAACAACGAAGGGCAATTTAGTATGGCCAATCCACCAAACCTGCACAGTGAAGTGTGGGGAGGAAACCGGAGCACCTGAAGGAAGCCCATGCAGATGTGGGGAGAATGTGACAGACAGTCACCTGAGGCCAGAATTGAACCTGGGTCCCTGGCACTGTGAGGTAGCAGAGCTAACCACTGTGCCACTGTGCTGCCCTCATGATGACATGAGTACAAAGTGAGAGATGAATTCAGTTCTAAAGATCAAGGGCAGAATTTTCCCAAATAAATTCTAAGTGATGAATTCACGGGAAAATAGGAGTAATTAATGTTTTTTTCAGTGGGAGTTCACACTAGAATCATCAACACTATGGGGAGAGCGTCTCATGTGAACTGACCCCCCCATTGCTGCTTATCTCAACTCCCCCCTCCTTGATTGCTGGCCTACCGGACTACACCCGCTCCCCCCAAGGCCAGCCCCAACACCCCCCCAACCCCCGGGGCATTTCATCCTTGTCCCACTCTCCCAGGGGTGGGTGAGGGGTCTCAATGGTCTCTATCTCCAGCAGCAGGATGAGGATGAGGACGTCTGTTCCCTATTAGTGGGGAGCAGTTGTAAACCCCGCTGGTGCGAACCACTCCCGACAGCGGGTTGTGGGGGGGGTGGGGGGAGGAAGGACTTTGTCCTGGCCTGCTAATCATACAGAAATGTTAAAAAAGGGCATTGGAGGCTCGCAACTGGCCTGATGCCGGTCGTAAATCTCACAAAAGGCCTCCCCACTGTTATCTCCTGGCCCCTTGTGCTGTTTGAGAAGTGCAGCAGGCTGGGGCAATTCCAGCCAATATGTTGTTGTTAAACCTGCTGATGCCACAAAGATAGGTAGGAGAGTAAACTGGGAAGAGAACAAGTGATATAGATAGGTTAAGTGCTTGGGCAAAAATTTGACAGATGACTATAATGTGACTTGTCCACTTTGGCAGGAAGAACAGAAAAGCAGTATACTGTTTAAATGGGGAGAGATTGGAAATCTGTGGTCTAGAGGGATCTAGCTGTCCTGGTATTTGAGTTACAAACACTTGTATGTAGGTATAGCAAGTGAGTAGGAAGGCAAATGGAAAATTGGTGTTTGTTATTAAGGGAAATGGAATGTAAGATCAGGCAAGTTTTACTACAGTTGTTCAGCTTGTTGGTCAGACCACATCTGGGCACACTTTTAGTCTCTTTACATGAAAAAGGATATAATTGTATTAGAAACAGTTCAGTGAAAGTTCATTCAACTGGTGAAGGGGTTATGTTCTGGGGAAAGGTTGGATTGGTTGGGCCAATCCATTGGAAATTAGAAGCGAGGTGGTCTTACTGAAATATATAAGATCTTGAGGGGACCTGACAGGAGGAATGCTGAGAGGATGTTTCCCTGTGTGGGAGAGATTATAGAACTAGCGGACTCAGTTTAAAATTAGGGGGTCTCTCATTTAAGATGCAAATGAGTAGGCATTTGTTCTCTCGGAAGATCATTAATCTGTAGAATTCTCCTTTCCAATGAACATTGGAGGCTGGATCATTTAACATTTTTATGGCTATTAGATAAATTACTGCTTGACAAAGAAGTCACATGATCTTCCCAAATGGCGAAGGTGGTTCAGGAAGTTCAATGGCCTATGCCTGGTCCTAATTGTATGCTTCTATGTCTCAAACAAAACCAGCATTGCACACAAATTCAATCACAAAGTAACCAGTTAATTTGTCTCCCTCAATGGTGTAGATGATTAACATCCTAATTAGCTGAACTATTCAGAACAGGAAGATGCAAGATTTCATCTTCAGTTTGTACTGAATTCAGCTGATTTCTGTCAGATGCCAATATACTTTTGTACAATTTACTTCTGCGCTCCTGAGTTTGAGGCAGAAAAAAATCTTTTCTGTTCACCCTCCCTGCCAAAGTATGCCTGTGTGGATATTGGATGAGGGCAAGATTGATTATAGGAAGATACATTTATTGTCATCTGTAAACATGGCTAGATGGACATCGATGAGCTGATGCAGACCATTGAATTGCCTTTTTCCATCATCCCTGTACTTGCTGATTTGCAATGGTTTCCTTTCTACCAATGATTCAATTTTGAAATTCTCATCCTCATGTCCAAAATCCAACATGGCCTTAACTCAAGTTTACTTCTGTAACCTCTTCCAACCTGACAATCCTCAAAGTTCCTCTGCATCGTCCACTTCCTTTGTTCCACAATTAGTGGTTATGCCTTCAGTTGTCTAAGCCCTAAACTATGGAATTCCCATCCCAAGCCCTTTCTCTACTCTTTCTCCCCTTAAGACCAAGCATTTGCTCAATGCTCCTAATATCTCCGTCTTGGGCTTGTTGTCAGTGTTGGCTGATTATGCTCAGATTGAGAGGCTTTACTGTGGTAAAGAGGCTGAAAAAAAAATCAAGTTGTCATTGTTGCCTCACATTCCTGCAATGGTTCTCCATGTCTTTGTTCTCAGTTTTACAGTTCTCAATTCAAAATCCATCAGTGTCGGTTGTGATACAATAAACAAAACAAAAATTAGAAAAATTGATGCAGACTTTCAGTTGTGGAAGCCAGAAAAAATCAAGAAAGGCCTAAACCATTTGTCTTTGCAGCACTGTGTCCCTTACTGCCGTCCTGACCTTTCAGTCCCCAACAACACTGGCTATCTTGTTGTTTCAATGTTGTTAACAATGGACATTCTGAGTGCACAGATATCAACTATGCGCAGAATAGTGTCTCTCACTATTTCCATATCAAAGGGTGGGACCTTCAGCTGGTCACCCCAATGCTGACTGGAAAACTGACTGGTGCAGAGGATAAGTGGAGATCCATTGGGACCGATTTTCTCATTTCACATACTGTTAGGCCGTCTCTCTGCACCTACTTCTAGGGAATGTTTAAAACAGAACTTGGCCCTGAAGAAGTTTTGGCCTAAAGAGAGTAGCCATGATGTGGAAGGATCAGCAGTGGACTGAGGAGGGCACAGTAAGAAGTCTCACAACACCAAGTTAAAGTCCATCAGATTTATTTGGAATTCATGAGCTCTCAGAGCACTGCTCCACTCACCTGATGAAGGAACAGCGCTCCGAAAGCTTGTGATTCCAAATAAACCTGTTGGACTTTAATCTGGTGTTGTGAGACTTCTTACTGTAATCTAAAGAGAGATAAGAGTAGAAATGAAGATTGGCAGAGAGAACAAAAAGACGGCGAAAAGATCAAAATAAGTTGATAAAGAGAAAACAGCACCAACAAAATGGAAAAGTATATAAATGTGGCTAACTGACTGATGAAATCGTTTGGACCAGAGCTGGGAACAGGCAGCAGGAGATTTCTGTTTGTGCCACTCCTGCATTTTTGATCCTTGAATGTATCTGTTACATTCTTCTACATCAAACAGCTGGATCCCGGACACCAGCAGTAAATCATTCTCAGGCACACACCGTATTCTCATTATCAGTCAGAAAATTAAAGTTTGAATTAATCCCAGGCATGAGAGTACCAAGAGCAACAAAAGAATTCCATTATCATTTTCAAAATGAACAAACTATTAACTCCAATTTTTTAAACTTTTTTTTCTTTTGGACTTAAGTGTCAAAATTCGGAATAAAATAAGAACCAGGTGCGTTATAAAAGCACAATCAGACAACATCCAGCTTGGGGCCCCAGAGTTCTCATTATTTTTTCCATGTGTAAAGACTACCTAACATTCAATGATAAATCTTCCAGTTTAGCTTGTGCCTCATTGCCACAAAGGCCCCAGGGTCTCATGTTGAATCTTCAGAAGGGAGTGTAACTTTCAATATACACTACGGAATTAACTCCCAATATCCTCAATAACATACAGTCAAGTACAAGAAAGTCCATACTAGACCATCCCTTATCATCAAATGTTAGGACATAGGATCCCACAGTGCAGAAAGAGGCCATCTGGTCCATTGAGTTTGCACCAACCACAATCCCACCCAAGCCCTATCCCCACATATTTACTCACTAATCTCTCTAACCTTTGCATCCCAGGACACTAAGGGGCAATTTAGAATGGCCAATCAACCTAGTCTGCACAACTTTGGGCTGTGGGAGGAAACCAGAGCACCCGGAGGAAACCTACACAGACACAGGGAGAATGTGCAAACTCCACACAGACAGTGACCCGAGCTGGGATTCAAACCCAGGTCCCTGGAGCTGTGAAGCAGCAGTGCTAACCACTGTGCTACTGTACTACCCATGAATCCACATGCACAAAATTCCTGCACAGTGTGTTGCCAATCTCAAAAATACTAGAATCGTAGAATGGTAAAAAGAGAGAAGGAGACTGTTTGATCTGCTGAGCCATGCCAACTCTGAAATAACTATCCAATTAGCCCCATTCCTCTGTTCTTTCCCCTCAGCCATACTGTCAGGGGAAGGAGCAGGGTAGAAGGAGGGACAAAAGATCAGAGGGAGCAGTTTTGTACAATACTGAAACCTGACTGTGGTATTTTTAAAGGATAGACTTGCAGGCCACAAAGGTACAAAGAAACAAGAGCTTTGTTGGAAAGGTGTTTACGTAACAGGCTGTTTGGATAGACAACTCATTTGCCCTTGCAAAGGGCTGATGATGTCATCAATTCAGCACATGATTGAACTCTTAAAGTGACCTTGTTCCAAACACAACAGTGACAACAGAGACATTGGGAGAAGACTGTCCGACTATTTCACCTTCCTTTCAACTGGATATGGCACATAGCATGAAGTGGAGAAAATATGAGGTAACCTATTTTAAAGTGCTATCAGGGATACAGATGTTATTGGCTATCTATACATGTTTGTTTTGCATGAATATAACTTCTTTCTCTATTTCCTCAGAGGTATAATTTTTCATTGGCAAGTCACATCAACCATCATAGAACCCCTGCAGTACAGAAAGAGGGCATTCAGCCCATTGAGCATGCACTGACAAAAATCCCACCCAAGCCCATTCCTGTGACCCCACATATTTACCTTGCTAATCTCCCTGACACTAAGGGACAATTTAGCATGGCCAATCCAACATACCTGCACGTGTGGGAGGAAACCAGAGCACCCGGAGGAAACCCACGCAGACATGGGGAGAATGTGCAAACTCCACACAGACAGTCACCCAAGTCCAGAATCAAGCCCAGGACCCTTGTGCTGTGAAGCAGCAGTGTTAACCACTGCCCCACCATGCTGCCCTTGTGCCACCGTACATGTTAAAAGGTTCTGCCTGCAATGAAATTGGATAATACAGGGAACAATGTTGAAACTGTAGTCTATAGTTCTCCCTTATAATCATTGTTACAATATGCACGCATTAAAGAAGATGAACACTAATATTTATGCCTTAATGTATCCAAGGTAACCGAACCTGCCTCCACAGCATATCATTATCTGCTTCTAGTCAGATACCGTGCAGTCTCAAAAATTCCTGATTTCACTACTTATTTCCTAAACATTAGTTTAATGGAATCCAACAAATTATTAACAAGTAGATCACCAAGGAAAAGGAGTAAAAATGCCTTAAGTATTTGCAGTTTACTTAAAACATAAAGTGGATTCAGTGGTTGCCTTAGTGAGACATACAGGGCGGTCACGGTGTGTTAATAAAGTTCCTGCCCTCTAATACTCCATTAACTTTGGATAATGAACACTAGTCTCTGAGTCTCATGCTGCTGTCAGCACAAGGGTTTGGCTTTCAAATGCACACACAAACATTTTTCATTTTTCAGTCACGGGTCTTACATTTTTGCATGCTAATATCTCTCTGAAGTTCCATGACTGGCACTGAGAGTCGAAAGGAGATTAAGGAGAGAAAAATAAAGAGACCAGGCTATGAAACAGAAAATACGTTGGACTTGGGGGGAGGGAATGGGTGGGGGGATGGCGAAGAAGTTCAAAGGTTAATAGATTTGGAAATTTGTTGTGATACAAGGTTGAAAGATCAAGGTTGTGTTTACGGGAGACACCGCAAACAGCAAAAAAATTCCTCTCTAATTGGGTTTCCATTCAAAACTGTGAAAGAAAGAGAAACATGTCCCACTAACAAGGCAAAAATCAAGAGATATGCAGGAGCTACACAAAATAGTTGGAGGAGGCCGATTTCTTTGGAAGAATTTCATCCATCTGGAAATGATTTCGAAGGTTATGGAAAGCTGATGGCAAGCACTTTTTTTTATCTATTTGCTAGTTTGTGAAATGCTTTGAAGGTATATGATCTGCTTTTGGATGTCAGACATATGCTGCATTTGGCTTTTATTTTAAACTTTCAAAAACCCAAGCCTGTGTAACATCCCTTTCCCACATCCCAACCTCTTTGGTTGGTTGGTTGGTTGGTTGCATGACCAATTTTGATATGGAGAGAAATAAAGGGCTAGGATTCCAATCAGTCAGATAACGATGTTTAAGACAAGAGGCTTAAACACAAATATATATTGCAGGTTACCTGATGAGGTGAAAATGATTTGAAGGAATTTGAATATCATCCCATTGATGGTGTATTTGCTACTTTTTTATTGAATATCTGAATTAACCAGGTACAGAAAAAGATGATACAATTGCACCTATGGATAGCTCTCACTATAGGAACGTCACAGTTAACAACATATCCCCTTCCATGTCTGTCTCTATTCATACAATTGTAATTTTGCATATTTGCACAGTATTGATCATTTGACATATTTATGTTTCTAAGACTTTTCAAGCACTGAAGGCAGTACTGTAGTTCTGCATGTGTGTAAAGTTTAGGTGATTTTAGAAAGTTAGAGCTAAAACTAAGCTAGCAGATAACTAGTTTTGTACGGTAGCAGAATTTTAGGTGAAGCTTTTAGTCAGTGGGGAGATTTCTTCTGATGTGCAGTCGATGGCAATGAAACATATTGTAATAATAGAATCATAGAGTCCTTACAGTGCAGAAGGAAACCATTCAGCCCATCGAGCCTGCACCAACAACAATTCCACACAGGCCCTATCCCCATAACCCTACAGATTTACCCTGCTAATCCCCTGACACTAAGGGGCAATTTAGCAATCAACCTAACCTGCACATCTTTGGAGTGTGGGAAAAAAACCATGGAAACATGGGGAGAACATACAAACTTCACACAGACAGTCACCCAAGACAGGAATTGAACCCAGATCCTTGGCACTGTGAGGTAGCAGTGCTAATCACTGTGCCACCAAGCCAGCCACAGTAACATTGCTGAAAAAAATCACCTTTCTTTTAAAATTTCCAGGCCTGGAAAATTAAGAGCTGGACTTGGAGCACTCCATGCCACAGAGTGGAAAGAAATAGGCATACAGTGATTCACACTATCACTCTCTACAATCATCCACCCAACCGTGAGGAAGCACCAAGTAAAGGCAATGCTTACTCTCAAGCAAACAAATGAATTTAGGGGCAGACTCGCCTGAACTGCTTTCATTTCCTTCCTAGTTTCAGAGGCCCTTTGTAATGTCTGAAAGAAATTCAGAGAATGGGGGAGATTCCATTAGTGGAACTAGGAAGAATTTTTTTTCACTCTTGGAAAGACATTCACCACACCATTACACCATATAGTTTGCGTCATCTAAACTCAAATGGGAGCCCCCTCAACCATCACATTTCACTTGTCAGTACTTAGCTGTGCACGTTTTAAAAGGTGGGTGTGAGCTAATGTTTACGGTGGACACAAACATCTATTATTTAAAAGTGTATTTCAGCTACATGAAACAAACCCTTTAAAACATTTAATACAGCAATGCTCCAAAAGCCAGAACATCATTTATTAATCACCTCCTGTGATTGAAACACATTGCAGCAGCAATCTGCTGTACCATTGCCTAAAGTGCTCATGGTATTAAAAAGTGAGATGAGATATTCCAAGCTGAGGCTTGAGGTAATGCAAAGCACATCAACCAACCACAGGACAGTCCAGCAACCATCACTCAGCCTCGACAGACCTCTCACCGGCTGATTAGCACAGCACCATGTGTGTATTAACATAGGGGCAGCACACTTAATAAAACAAACATTTCACCACTATTTCACAAAGCAATGGCAGAAGGAAGTCTGACAACTAATTATGTTTTGGTCAGGAATCAAAACTTCACTAAAAGACGCCCTGTGGCTGTTTATGGTCACAGGTATGCATATTAGTTACAGCTTTAAGATTTTGAGTGTTGTTTTTAGAAATATAATTAAATATGATAACTATAAGTTTTCTGTTGTGTTTGTAGCACATCTTTACTCAGAAACACAATGGCTAGATTCCTCAAGGATGGGAACTAGGGATGTGCAATAAATGCTGGCCAGCGCTGCCCATGTCCCACAACTGAATAGAAAAAACAACCCATTGTTGGTATCTTGTAAATTGGCAGCCATCTTTATAGTTAGCTTACACAGTCAGAGAAAACTTCTCCCTAAGCCTCAGTTCATACAGGTAATGAGGTTAGCAGAATCATACAACCAAAGCTTTCAGATTCCATTTCCAATACCTATCCAGTTGGCTGATCTCAAACAACAAGCAGTTGATTGCAGTATCTTTGGACGAGAGAGGGAATTTCACCCTTATTTCTGATTTGTCTCCAGAAAGTATGTGTGTGTGTGTATCAATATTAAATAAGGCAGATGTAATGCCCCTTCAAACAGACGAACAACATTCACCATTTAAACTTGTATAAAGAATAGTGATATCCGACATGAAGAGATGGAACTGAATAGGGCCAGGGCAATAAAATAATAAAACACAATTGCCTGGGATCTTTGGTTGCATGATTCAGCTAATCTTACTGCCTTTACGTCCAATTTAAACAAGTATAAGTCTTCAAGAATCTTTTTGTTTTGGAGGTTGAAAATTTATACTGTTAGACCACGGAAATTGGGAAAGCTTTTTGTTCAAACTCTTCTCTCTCTCTTTAGGTCTGTGAGCTCCCCAATTGTTAGCAAATAGTGAACAGAAGACAAACAGCTCTTTAGGAACTAGTATAGAACTGAACCCTTGTCTTCCTCAATGCTGGTCAGGTGATATCTGAACTGGGACCAGTCAAGCACACAGCAGGACAGGCTGGGGCAACTTCAATGAACAGCATGACTGGGGCCACTGATACTCATAATTTTACCAGAAGGGCAATACTGTATTGTTCAGCTGCTGACTTTACATCAACATTAAAAAAGACATTCATTCTTCTATAGCATATTTAGCAGCATGCAGAATCTATACAACCCCAAAGTATATCAATTTTATGTTTTCTGCATAACGTTAGGCATCATTTGGTCTCAGTGTAAGGCTTGGAGATAGCATTACGCATTTGGGTATTTTCAAATTCACTGCCAGCCCCCTCTGCCCCAACCACAAGGAGCTACTTTTGACTAGCTTCTATAAACAAGTCTCTTCTCATAACTCAGCCTGAAATTTTCAACCTCTAGCCCTTGAATAATGAAGAATTTGGAATGATCTAGATAGAAAAAATAAAAGATGGCACGGCATTTTTAAATAATTATGATTTGCAATTTTGCATGTTCAGGCTCAAGCGATGTATCAGAGGAATTGCACTTGCAAAGCTTTCTAATTCTTGGGTAATGAAGTGGGCAACGCATTTTAAGGTAAGCAACTGGGAAGTGAAATCATCTCTGCTGTCAGTACTCTAAGGACTTCTATTCTGTCCACGTTTTAAAATGAGTGGAATCTTGTCAAAGTTGCTCTTGTAGAAGAAAGCTATTTACTACTGACTTGGTTAATTGAGAAACTTGCTGTGAAATTATGTGTGGCATGTCTCTCTAATGGTCTTTGGCGTCTGGCTGCTCGGAGCTGGCACCTCCGAAATGCCATGCTGATTAACATCCCTGCTGACAGCACAGCTTTACTTTTCCTTTCAGCACCTTCCATTATTGACTGTTGGTGCACGCCTCACCAGGAAACAGAAATGGGTTATTTTTCCCATTAGGAACCTCAGGTTAAAAAGGTAGTGCACCTTTCAACAAACCATGACGGTTTGCACTTGTACATTGTGAACCTTACATTTCCTCTAATTTGTTTGAGAATTTTCACAATCTTCAACAAATTCTGGGCAAATCTTTATCAGAGTCCAGCAAATTTTCATAACGATAATTAGAACTAACCTGGAAAGCATTACTCTGAGAATGGAGACCCCTGCCCTCCCCTTTGACTGTGATATTTGAGACGAAAAGCATTAGGGAAGTAAGTAAAAGAAGGTTGATTCATATAGAAAACCATTGTCAAGCAAACACTATACACTTATAACCAGGATTTGGGATAGAATGAGGCTGATGGTGTAAGAATTGCTGTTGTCAAGTCTTGTCACAAAATCACTTCATGAAACATAGAAACTAGAAGCAGGAATAGGCCATTCAGGCCTTCGAGACTACTCCGTCATTCATTTTGATTATGGCTGATCATTGAATTCAATATTCTGGTTCCCCCTTCCTCTCATATTCCTTGATCCCTTTCACCCCAAGAGCTATATCTAATTTCTTCTTGAAATCAAACAATGTTTTGGCCTCAACTACATTCTGTGGTAGTGAATTCCACACATTCACCACCCTCTGGGTGAAGAAATTTCTCCTCACTTCAGTTCTAAGAGGTTTATCCCTTATCCACAAACTATGACCCAGAGTTCTGGACTAACCCATCATTGGGAACATTCTTTCTGAACCTACCCTGTCTAACCCTGTTAGAATTCTATAAGTTTCTATGAGATCCCCTCTCACTCTTCTAAACTCTAGTGAATATAATCCTAACTGTCTTAGTCTCTCATCATATGACAGACCTGCCATAGCAGAAATCAACCTAGTAAATCTTCGCTGTACTTTCTCTGTACAGCAAGGACATCCTTCCTCTGTTGAGACCACCAAAACTGCACACAATACTCCAGATATGGCCTCACCAACACCCTATACAATTGCAGCAAAATTTCCCTATCCCTATTCTCAAATCCTCTTGATATGAAAGCCAACATACCTATTGCGTTCTTTACTGCCTACTGTACCTGCGTGTTTACTTTCAGTGATTGGTGCACGAGGACTCCAAGGTCTTGTTGAGTATCCATCTCTCTCAATTTACACCCATTCAAGTAATAATCTGTCTTCCTATTATTGTTACCAAAGTGGTTACCCTCACATTTATCCACATTATGTGGGCATCTGCATGGCAGATGCAGTGGATTCAGCCTGTCCAAATCATGCATCTCTGCATCCTCTTCATAGCTCAGTCTCCCACCCAACTTTGTATCATCTGAAAATCTGGAGATAATATACTCAATTCCCTTTTCCTAATCATTAATAAAGTGAACAGTTGGGGTCCCAGCACAAATCCCTGCGGAACCACACTAGTCACTGACTACCAATCAGAAAAAGAACCATTTATGTCAACTCTTTGTTTCCTTTCTGCTGGCCAGTTTTTTATCCATCTCAAGTCATTACCTACAATCCCACATGCTTTAATTTTACACAGTAGTCTGTTATTTGAGATATTGTCGAAAGCCTTCTGAAAATCTAAATAAACCACAGCCACTAGTTCTCCTCATTCAACTCTACTAGTTACACCCTCAAAGAATTCCAATAGATTTGTCATGCATGATTTTCCTTTTGTAAATCCATGCTGACTTTGTCTGCTTATATCACTGCCTTCCAAATGACAAGTTATGAAATCCTTGATAATGGACTCTAGCAATTTCCCCAGTACTGACATTAGGGTCACTGGTCTATAGTTCCCTGTTTTCTCTTTACTTCCCTTTTTGAACAACGGGCTACATTACCTACCCTCCAATCTGTAGGAATTATTCCAGAGTCTAAAGAATTTTGGAAAATAACCACCAATGGATCTATTTTCAGAGCCACTTCCTGGAAATACTCTGGGATGAAGATTATCAGGACCTGGAAATTTATCCACCTTCAATCCCATCAATTTTCCCAAAATTATTTCTCTACTAATGCTGATTTCCATCAGCTCCTCACTAAAACATGTTTCTCTCATCACTTCTGGTACATTATTCATTTCTTCTTTTGTGAAGACTGAAGCAGAGTACAAATTTAATTCCTCGGCCATTTCTTTATTCCCCGTTATGAATTCTCCCATGGCGGATTCATGCTTCATACAATATAGTTGCCTTTATTGAGATTCAGGACCCTAGTCTCAGAATCAACTACATCACTATTCACTTTGACAAAGAATTCTACCATATTATGGTCACTCGTCCCCAAGGGTTCTCTCACAGCTAGATTGCCAATTAATCCTTTCCCATTGCACAATACCCAGTCCAAGATGGCCAGCTCCCTTGTTGGTTCCTCAATGTATTGCCCCAGAAAACTACCCAGTATATACTCCAGAAATTCCTCCTCTATGGTACTGTGACTAATTTGACTCTCCCAATCTATATGTAGATTAAAGTTGCCCATAATCACACATGTTCCTTTAACACATGCATCTCTGATTTCCTGTCTAATGCTTTATCCATCTTCTTGTTGTTTCTTAACCAGACCTATACAGATTCCACATCATTGATGCTGTTATCTTTTCTCAATATCGTATCAATATCATCTTTAATCAGCAATGCAACTCCACTACCTTTTCTTTCTGTCTGTCCTTCCTAAACACTGAATAACCCTCAATGTTTAGTTCCCATCCTTGCTGACCTTGGAGCCACTTCTTCATAATGCCAATTATATCATACCCCTTTACATCCATTTGTGCAACTAATTTATCCATTTTGGTTTGAATGCTACGAGCATTCAGATACTTATCCTTAAGGTGGGCAATTTTAACATTTCTTTTCTCTTTCCTAATATTCTTTACTCAGTAATTATCTGACTCTGGTCCTTGATTTCTCTGCCGATCATTTTCCTTGTTCTCCTTACTGTCTTTTCCTCTTGTTCTTAATTCCCCTGCTCTGAATCCTTGCAAAGGTTCTCACCCCCCTGTAATATTAATTTAAACCCTCCCCAACCACTCTAACAAGTACCCCCAGCCTCCTCCCCCCCCCCCCAGGACATCCTGCCAAGGTGTAACCTGTCCAATTTGTAATGAAGCCCCTTAAATCAACACCTTTATAACACCTTTAATGTAGTAAAATGTCCCAAGGTGCTTCATGGAAGCTCTCCCCAATAAAATGTGTCAGTGAGCCACAGAGACACTTGGTCAAAGAATAGGATTTAAGAAGCATTTTAAAGGTGGAAAGTGAGGTAGAGAGATGGAGGTTTAGGAAGGGACTTACAGCAATTAGGCTGAAGGCACACTATCAATGTTGGGCTGATTAAAATCAGGGATGCGAAAGAGATTTGAGGAGCACTCAAATCTCACAGGGTTTCAAGGCTGGAGGAGATTAGTTAGATAGGGAAGAATGAGGTCAGGCAGGGATGTGAAAATAATGATGAGAATTTTAAGGTACTTCAGGAAACAAATGTTAGTCGTCAAGTGCAAGGCGATAGGTGAATGGGACTTGTTGCGAGCTAGGGTAGCCATAGCAGATGAGCTTATGTGGAGGGTGGACAGTTTATAGTGGCCGACCAAGAGTGCACTGCAATAATCTAGTCTCGAGGCAGCAAAGGTATGGGTGAAGGATTAAGCAGCAGATGATCTGTGTTACAGAGGTGAAAGTAGGTAGCCTTCATGATGGTATATGTGTGCGCTGGAAAACCTACTTCAAGGTCAAATCTGGCAGGGCTGCAAACAGACTGGTTCCACCTTGGACAGTGGCTAAGGAGTGGGACGGTGTCAGAGACCAGAGAATAGAGATTGCAGCAAGAACTGGAGAAAATTACTTCAGTGAACAGATAGGGGTCATGGGTAGAGAGGTGGACTGGTGGTGTTGAGATGGCGGCACGGGCTTGTTGGGCTGAAGGGCCTGTTTCCCGGGCTGATTTTGTTCTTTGTTCTTTAGAACTTGTTCCAATATCAACTTAAGGCTGATTACGCAGTAGAATGAGGCAATGACACAACAAGGCCTTTCCAATATGCAAAATGGGACCTCATTCTAAAATAACTTTTGACCAGTTCTTTTTAAAAGTGTAATGTAATTAGATTTGTACATGGATTTTTAATCATAAGTTCTTTTCAATGAACATCTATCTCACCACAATAGATAAGAGCAAAACATTGTGGATGCTGGAATCTGAAACAAAAACAGAAAATGCTGGAAAATCTCAGCAGGTCTGACAGCATCTGTTGAAAGAGAATAGAGTTAACGTTTTAAGTCCAGATGACCCTGACGAAGGGTCAACCAGACTGCAAACATTGGTTCTATTCTCTCCCCACTGATGCTGTCAGACCTGCTGAGATTTTCCAGCATTTTCTACCTCACCACAAGTCAATGCAAATTGCATGCAGAGGTTGTGAATGGCACAGTCTGCAGCCCACAGATGTCAGTTTGGATCAAATAAATGCAAAGCTTTGCGTTTCTGTGATGTCTCACATAATCAGGATGTTCAAAACTATTTTACATGTTTATAAAACATGGTCAATATTACTATGTAGGAATACGCAACAGTCGGTCTGTAGACAAATTGAGAAAGGTGATGATAAAATGCTTTTGGTGTTGATTAATGGAGGACTGGTGACCAACAGAACTCTCTACTCTTCTTAACATAGTGCCATAGAATCACTTGCACTCATCTGAACAGGCAGGTGGCCTTGGTTGACATTTCACTCATAAGACAGCACTTCTAACAACGTAACACTCCCTCATTAATTTACTAAAAGTGTCAGCATGGACTGTATGCTCGAATTCTGGAATGGGGCTAAAACGTTAAACAAGAAGAGCAGAAACCACTGATCCAAGCTGATACTGGAACTGTGTGTGAATTGCAGAAGTCACTTAACTCAGACTGACAACAGACATTTTATTCTAACCTTTATTCTGATTGCCTTACTCGTAATCAAAAATAGTCACTTAGTATGTAAGACAATCTTGTCTCAATTTAAAACTTAAGACTGTGACATTACAAGGATTTTGAAAAACAACTACGCATTTGGTCGCAGACTAAAATAATACGAGAAATCCTTACATCAGCAAGTTACCAAAATATGTCCAAGATTTGAAATTGAATTTAACAATACATCATGCATTTCAATGCCTTGGGTGACCAAATGCATCATCTAACATGGCTGTACATGAGTTACACACGTCAATGCATCCGAGGGTTCTGAAAGAAATGGCGGAGGTGATAGTGGATGCCTTGGTGGTTATTTTCCAAACGTCGCTGGATTCCGGGGAAGTGCCGGAAGATTGGAAAACGGCTAATGTTACGCCGTTGTTTAAGAAGGGTGCCAGGCAAAAGGCAGGGAATTATAGGCCGGTTAGTTTAACGTCTGTTGTAGGTAAAATGTTCGAATCCGTCATCAAGGAGGAAATAGCGAGGCATCTTGAGGGGAATTGCTTGATAGAGCAGACGCAGCACGGTTTCGTTAAGGGGAGGTCGTGTCTGACAAATTTATTGGAGTTCTATGAGGATGTGTCTAGGGCGGTGGATAGAGGAGAGCCGGTGGATGTGGTCTTTCTTGATTTTCAGAAGGCGTTTGACAAGGTACCTCACAAGAGGTTATTGCAGAAGGTAAGGGGGCGTGGAGTTGGGGGTAGGGTGTTAGCATGGATAGAGGATTGGTTGTCAAATAGGAGGCAGAGAGTGGGGGTTAATGGGTGCTATTCAGATTGGCGGTTGGTGACTAGTGGAGTGCCCCAGGGGTCGGTGCTGGGGCCTCAGCTATTTACCATTTATATAGATGATCTGGAGGAGGGAACCGAGTGTATGGTGTCGAAATTTGCTGATGACACCAAGATTGGTGGAATGGCAAATTGCGCAGAGGGTGTGGAGAGTCTGCAGAAGGATCTAGATAGGCTGGGCGAATGGGCCAGGAACTGGCAAATGGAATTTAATGTTGGCAAGTGCGAGGTGGTCCACTTGGTAGGAATAATGGTAGGAAGGACTATTACTTACGGGGCGAAAAACTGCAGCAGGCGACGGTGCAGAGGGACCTCGGGGTCCTTGTGCATGAGTCGCAAAAACCCAGCCTGCAGGTGCAGCAGGTGGCCAGGAAGGCGAATGGGATGCTGGCCTTCATAGCGAGGGGGATAGAATATAAAAGTAGGGAGGTCTTGCTGCAGCTGTATAGGGCATTGGTGAGGCCGCAGCTGGAGTACTGTGTGCAGTTTTGGTCGCCGCACTTACGCAAGGATATTTTGGCCTTGGAGGGAGTGCAGAGGAGGTTTACTAGGCTGATACTGGAGTTGAGGGGGTTGAGCTATGAGGAGAGGCTGAATAAACTAGGCTTGTACTCGTTAGAGTTTAGAAGAATGAGGGGAGATCTCATTGAGACATATAAGATGATGAATGGGATGGATAGGATAGAGGTGGAGAGACTCTTCCCGCTCAGAAAGGACAGTAGGACTAGAGGACACAGTCTCAGGATAAAGGGGGGGGCGGTTTAGAACGGAGTTGAGGAGGAACTTCTTCACTCAAAGGGTGGTGAATCTCTGGAATTCTCTGCCTGTTGAAGTGGTGGAGGCTGCCACGCTCAATATTTTTAAGACGCAGGTTGATGAGTTTTTGATAAGCGAGGGGATTAAGGGTTATGGGGAGAGGGCGGGAATGTGGAACTGAGCCACGACAGATCAGCCATGATCTTATTGAATGGCGGGGCAGGCTCGAAGGTCTAGATGGCCTACTCCTGCTCCTATTTCTAATGTTCTTATGTTCTTATGTCTTGGGTTATCATTTGCTAAATGAGCTAGTCTCAGCAAATTTCTATTTAGTGATACTGCTGGTCAAGTGAAGCTGGAATGATGCTGGATTTTAATGATCTCACAGTTGAACTGCTTACTGTCCTTTGACATTCAGAGTCACATGTATAGAACCGTTGTTTAAATAAGGCACCATGACCAAGCGTGAGCCACCAGGAGAGAAGGGTTAAATTTAACATTTTGCAAAGAACCTTTCGGTAAGTGTTGTCTTAGTCATCTGTTTGTATACACATAAACATAATAACTTATCCAGCAGGGTTAAGTGGCAATGACTCTGTTAATGGATGGAGATAATGAGATTGGCAATCCAACAGAGCAAATTCAATAAGAGATTCCAGGAGTTTCACAGGCAGAATCAGCGGAAGAGAAGATTTTAGAATGATGTCTTGATTTTATTATTTGATCTTTTTGCTACTGTAGTAATTGTGAGTTCGGAGTTTTTGTTTTAAATTGAACTCTGCGCTCCTTATTTGAATTTGATGCTCTCATTCCTGCTCTCGGGGCTATACCAATGCCAGGTGGTACATAAAAATACATCAGCCAAAGCAAAAAAAAATTTCCCTTTACTTCTTCCCACACCGATGAAACAACCAAAGTCCTTAATTTTATAGTTTTAGGATAGTTACTATTTCAGAATGGAACATCTTCACACTGATTTCTCTACAAAGTGAAATGCAGATGGGAAACCCATTTGTCAGGGTAATCATATATGATCACATAGTGCTAACATATGCTGAACTAATGTCCTCCAGATGGCAACTTATTTAGGCTCAAGTACAGATCTGTTCCAGTGAATGGGTTAAATTTCTTTCCAAAAATATGGGCTTCTTTATCAAAGCTAAAGACTGTTGAATTGATTTAATACCTGGGAAAACACCAGGGAGGTCTTTACTTGAAAAGACAATATTCCTTTCATCTTTTGACCAAAACAACAGCATTACTGCATGCAAACCAGATACGGTATCATTCTTTCTGCTCTGTTCCCAGGTGATTTGTTCTGCTTTCATTAGAAGTTGATGAAACATCCATTGCACAGATATTGCATGAGAGGAAAGTGCCAGTGCTGGAAGCTGTGTTGCTTGATAAGCCCTCAGTAGGTCAACGGGGTTCTTCTGGTGCAGTGTTAGCATACCTACCTCTGGGCCAGAAGCTCTGGGTTCAAGTCCCATGTCAGGGCTTGTTGGCAATGGGAAAGAGCATGATGACTTGATTCAATGTGCAGATAATCAGCCCAGGAATCCTTTCATCACCTCCCCACAATTCCACAAAGGGAAAAAATGTGTGTGAAGATTTACTTTTAAAAAAAAAGTAGGTCAAGGGACCATGCTTGTCTCAGTTTCTCAGGTTGCCAGGCACTGCAATTGGTTTCAGGAGATGACATTAATCACTTAAAAAGTGACTACACTGGAGCAATCTGTGTCAACACCTTAAGAAGTGAAAGATATCTTCTTTCACACCAGAACCAATTTACCTTTACTGTGCGAAAAGTGCAGGCAGTTACAGGTGATTAGTCTTATCTGTTTGACCTGAACTTTTGACTGAAGCCAGTGCGGCAGTCAATTCATTCAAAATGCTTCCGTAACATTTTGACAAAAACTGATAACTGACAATGCCACAGCAATCGATTTAATTTTTTTTTGAAAAATGGACTTGGACTCTCTGTTGCAACAAGACAAACTACTTCGCAAAGTAAAACTGCCATTTCCTCATGCAAAACCTTCAGTAACCATGTCGGACAACGTGAAGATAATTTGCAGAAATAATTATTTGAGCCTGATTTTCAAATCGAAGTGAATCAGGTCTCAACTCTGCCCCCAGAATTTTAAATTTAAATTTTCTAATTGTCTAGGTGATGTGCTCTAGGCACCGAGTGCCTCTAAGAGGTGGTTTCTGCCTGCCTAGTGCCAGTGGCAGTGGCAGGCAGTGGCCATGTTGGGGGCTGCCATTGCCTTGTCAAAGTGAGCTGGTAGCTCCTCGGAGGGTCAGCAGCATCAATGGGGCTGGGAGGGACCTCACATCAGCAAAGCAAGTCACAGAAAATTACGTTTAATAAAACAAAGGCAGATAAACTTTAACTGGTGAGGCAGCGAAGCCGACAGCTGTGCACAAACATGCAGTATTTGTTTTTAGAACATAAGAACTAGGAGCAGGAGTAGGCCATCTGGCCCCTTGAGCCTGCTCCGCCATTCAATAAGATCATGGCTGATCTTCGAGGAATCAGCTCCACTTACCCGCCCACTCACCATAACCCTTAGTTCCTTTACTGTTCAAAAAGTTATCTATCCTTGCCTTAAAAACATTTCATGAGGTTGCCTCAATTGCTTCACTGGGCAAGGAATGACACGGATTCACAACCCTTTGTATGAAGAAGTTCCTCCTTAACCAGTCCTAAATATGCTTCCTCTTATTTTGAGGCCATGCCCCCTTGTTCTAGTTTCACCTGCCAATGGAAACAACTTCCCTGCTTCTATCTTATCTGTTCCCTTCACAGTCTTATATGTTTCTATAAGATTGCCTCTCATTCTTCTGAATTCCAATGAGTATAGCCCCAGTCTACTCAGTCTCTCCTTATAAGCCAACCCTCTCAACTCCGGAATCAACCTAGTGAATCTCCTTTGAACCCCCTCCAGTGCCAGTATATCCTTTCACAAATAAGGAGAAAAAACTGTACACAGTACTCCAGGTGTGGCCTCACCAGCACCTTATACAGCTGCAACATAACCTTGCTGTTTTTAAGCTCCATCCCTCTAGCAATGAAGGACAAAATTCCTTTTGCCTTCTTAATTGCTGCATCTGCAAACCAACTCCTTGTGATTCTTACACAAGGACATCCAGGTCCCTCTGCACAGCAGCATATTGCAATTTTTTACCATTTAAATAATTGTCCATTTTGCTGTTATTCCTACCAAAATGGATGACCTCACATTTACCAACACTGTATTCCATCTGCCAGACACTCGCCCACTCACTTAGACTATCTATATCTCTTTGCAGACTTTCAGCATCCTCTGCACACTTTGCTCATCTTAGTGTCATCTGTGAATTTTGACACACTACACTTGGTCCCCAACTCCAAATCATCTATATAAATAGTAAACAATTGCAGTTGAAATAATGCTTAAAATTTGATTCTGAACTGGACTGGCCACTTAAGCTCCTGAAGAGGCACAATGGGCTATTAATTGGAAGCACCTCCAACTTTTGAGGTGTCAGGATCGAATCATAGAATCGCTACAGTGCAGAAGGAGACCATTAGGCCCATCAATTCTGCACCAACCACAATCCCACCCAGGTCCTAGTCCCATAACCCCACATTTTTACCCTGCTAATCCCCTGACACAAGGGTCAATTTAACAAGGCCAATCAATCTAACATCTTTGGACTGTGAGAGGAAACTGGAGCACCCAGAAGAGACTCATGGGGAGAATATGCAAACTCCACGCGAGTCCAGAATTGAACCCGGGTCCCTGGCGCTGTGAGGCAGCCGTAATAATCGCTGTGCCACCCAGAATCCTGAAATAAATCCTGTCCACATCAGATCACAGAGGCAGATTTAAGTGAAATGTACCCTTGCCTGGGGCATGCCAGGCCAGTGCACTGGGCGTCTAATCGAAGGTTGGTTACTCTGCATTTTCTGATAGGTTCAAACAAATACAAGTGAGCTTATCAGCAGCAAATGCAGAGCAAAATCAGACTCTGATCAGTGAGTCTAAAAGAGTGGGGAAACAAATGGTTAACTTGTTGAAGTGTCACACAAAACTATGACGGGAGGTGTAGCGGCTGGACACACAATGAGGAAATAACTCTGGAGTTTATAAATCAAGCAATGAGGAACTGAACAGGTGAGCAAGTTTGTGCCAGGCTCTGGCACCAGTGGAGCCAGGCAAAAAACAGCAACAGATGCGCTACATCCTGGCCCCCAAATCAAGCCATGAGCAGCCGAGCACTTGGTTGTGCCAGCAACAAAGTGGACTGAGGCCAGCAATCAGCAACAGATGAGCAACGATGCCACAAGGCGAAGGAGAGGCATGGCAGCCATGACACGAGGCAGGCTGCATTAAAGAGTGAAGATCCCAGGAGCGCGCGGTGAGTGAGAATGTAAAGGGTGGGGGAGATTGTGAAGGAATGGGGGCTGGTGATGAAGAGTGTATCTCAGGGAGGAGCATGTGTGAAGGAGTCAGGATGCAGACTTGCAGGGAGAAGAGCATATGAGGACTGGGTTGCTTTGTGGTGTGTGGGAGGGTTTGTGATGTGAGGAGGGAATGGGCAGGAGGAGAGTTGTTCGAAAGCCATGATCGGAGTTGCAGCTTTATAGATAAAAGATGAATCCAATTTTTGCAGATCTTGAACCTGATAAAAGCATGGAATTGGGCAAATGCCTTCCAGGCACTTTATTAATTGACTAAAATCAAGATCAGTTTCTTTTGCAATGTGAAGTGACACCATCAATCTGATAGTCAAAAACACAGATAGTTTCAGGCAAAAAGTTTGTTGTTTTAAGTTAAGAAGTTCAAGTATTGATCAGTACACAAGCTGCACCTTCATCCTCAAACAAAAGAGTGGGTGAATTATCTGATGACTTAGACTTGCTGATTTCCGGAACTATCACATGACCTGAAAATGTTGAACAAGAAGTGGACTCTGAAATGGCAATGGAACTATAAGATATTGCTGATTCTTTAGTTGAAGTGAGGGAAGAAACCTACCCTGAAGACATTGCATTATGGCCAAAATCTGTTCCACTGGGTATCATTGAATAGTTCATACCAAATAAACCAGAAAACATTGATAATATGGAAAATTTGAAAAAGAAGTTTGAGGTTGGAGGCCAAAATCAGGTTAGAAGTCTTCAGTAGTCCCATTTTCTGATGATGGAGGGACATGGGATAACAGAAATTAGTTGATTTTTTTCAGGAATTCTAAGGCAGTCTACTGTTATGCTTACAAATTATTCCCTGGCCCTCATAAAGGGAATGGAGGTTTCTTCAATGGTTACTCTAACTAGAGGTATGTTGGAAGAGTTATTGCTAATCATGAAACTTCCAAAGCTCATATTAAAGCTATGTGTGCATTTGTTCAATGATGTAAATTATTTGTAAGGATTGATTCTGCCTTATCAGTTCAGTTTGAAAAGGAATGTTCCTTTTAGAGGAAAATGCTGAGACATGTTGTTGCCACAGTCTTCTTTGGGACTAAATCTAAGAGGACATTATGAGTGATATTTTTATATTTTTAACAGTACCTGTCAGAAATGCTTCTGGTCAACATTCCCTTTCTGTATTGAAAAGAGTTAAAAATTATTTGTGAAGTATGATGAGTCAGGAACATTTGACAAGTTCAGCAATATTGATGATTGAAAGTGCATCTTTACAAGATTTTACCTACGATGAGGTAATTGGTGATTTTGTGGAGAAAAAGTGTAGAAAAAAAGCTATCTAAATTGCCTTGCCAATAGTGAAACAAAAAAACTTTTAAAAAAATCAGTCCCTCTTCCATAGTCTCTTGTTTAAATCCTGTTCTTCAAAATGGATCATTGCTGAGCTCATATAATGGCTGTAGCTGGTCACATGCTAATAGTTCTAACCATCATTGCTCTCAAGACTGGCCTTCAGAAAGTCTCGCGGACAAAGAATGGAATCCTGCCAGAGAAAGCCACTAATATTGGACTTGGTCTCATGTGAATTTACTGCATAACTTTTTGATTTTGAGAGAGGAAGTAAGGAAGTTAACTTTTTATTTTGAAACTGAATGAGGCTCTGTGAAATACACTGAACGGAAGCGAATGCATCTTGTTGATTGGAGTACTTGCTCCTTCACTAGACTGGCTCATTCTGCCCTATTCTGCAGTGTGTCACCAGATGATTTTTTCATCTCATTGCTCAACAGCAAGTTGCACGTTTGCTTGCCTCGAGACTCACACATCACAAGATTGCCCATCTTTATCATCACTCAGACCAGAATGAAGCTTGGATTTCAGCAATTATTCATTCAATGGGGTTTTACAGGTTAAAAAACAGTGATCAATTTGTGTATTTTTGTGGTTTCCTGCTCTGCATTCTACAGGGCAACAGTGGGTGGAATCAGGAGGGACATGATGTTGGAGTGGGGGGATTGGGATAAGAAATAGTGGCATCCATTGGGTGGGTTCCCAATCCATAGCTATTTGAAAATATGGCCCTCTGCTGTTCACAACAGAAAGAAAAGAATACCCAGAACTGATTAAGCCCTGCATGAAGATACACCCCAAGGAGTGATTTCAAAATTATAATCTAATCTTGAAGTTCAGGTCACACTTGATAAATAAGTCACGCTTCACACTTCCAGTATCACCCCTTAAGTGCATTAGTTCCTGTGCTGCTTCCAGCTATCGGTATGATAAAATCCTCAAATTTTATGGTACTCTGGGCAGTCCTTCATTCTCAGTAGTGCCTTGAATTGCAAGAATGAATTTTAACAGCAGCATATTCCAGAAACCCATTCAAAATAATTTAAACTCAGCACAAAATCCAAATGAGCCCAACTAACTGCCAATTGCTTTCTTGAATGAACAGAAAACCTCAAGCTGATTAAGTCAACCCACAATGTAATCATCTCGTGCTTCTACTCAGCATTAATCCCATGCTTTCAACAGAAATAATAACAACGGTTTGGTGTGACAGAGGTAAACCAGTTTGTGTTACCCTGAAATCCAAACACTGTTATTCTGTTTTCAAATGCTTCTGAATTAAATCATAGCACAGCATCCCTACAGTGCAGAAGGAGGCCATTCGGCCCATTGAGTCTGCACTGACATCTATCCCATCCCTGTAACCCTATCCTGCTAATTCCCTGACACTAAGGGGCAATTTACAATGGTCAATTACCCTAACCCACATATCTCTGGACCATGGGAGGAAACCAGAGCACTCGGAGGAAACCCATGCAGGCTCAGGGAGATTCCGCACACACTCACCTGAGGTCAGAATTGAACCCAGGTCCCTGGTGCTGTGAGGCAGCAGTGATGTCGATATTGCCTTGCAACATCACCAGATTGTATTTATCAGAGCTAAAATAAGTAGTACTGAGCAATTGTAAAATTATGAATTATCAAATAGAGTTCAGAACTTGCATTAATGTGGCATTTTTCATGTTTTCCAAATGGTCAGACTGCTTGTCCTGATATCCATAAGAAAATAACAACATAAGAAATAAGAGGAGTGGGACATTCGGCCCATCAAACCTGCTCCGCCCTTCAATAAGGTCATGGCTGATCTGATCATAGTCTCAACTACATGTTTCTGACCCCCGCCTCCCCCACCCCAACCATAATCCCTGGCTCTTTTTTAAAATCAAAAGTCTAACTCATCCTTGGATATATTCAAAGATTCAATCTTCACTGCCTTCTGGGTTAGAGAATTCCAAATGTTGATGACCCTCTGAGATGAAAGCCCTACTCATCTTTGTCTTAATTTGGAAGACTTCTTCTTCTTCTGAAACTGTGTGCCTGCGTTTTGAATTCCCCAACAAGGGAAATACCCTTTCAGCAGGTCTCCACCATAAAGTCATAGAACACTGGTAGCAAGTTGAAGCTGTTCTTTGGGGTGAAAATCAAGTCTGCTTGACCTGTGCACTGAGTTTAAATGGCCCAGCCAATTTATTATTCCGTAATCTTCCTGCCCCTTTATTCAAGTAGCAAAAGTGGTATCTGCCAGAAATGGGAACAAACTTCCAGGTCAGGGTCCTATCTGCCATTTTTAATGGTCTGCAGAGTCTCTAGGACTCCACAAAAACCCAGAACTTTGTGTTTTTAGCTGTCCAGATCACCACCAACCTGTCCTGTCCCCACATGCCGACATTATAGTTAAGAAAGCCTAACAAAGCCTCTATTTTCTCAGAAGACTAAGGAAATTTGGCATATCGGCTACGACTCTCACCAACTTTTACAGATGCACCATAGAAAGCATTCTTTCTGTTCTGGCCCAAGACCGCAAGGAACTACAAAAGGTCGTGAATGTAGCCCAATCCATCATGCAAACCAGTGTCCCATGCATTGACTCTGTCGACACTTCCCGCTGCCTCGGCAAAGCAACCAGCATAATTAAGGATCCCACGCACCCCTGACATTCTCTCTTCCACCTTCTTCCTTTGGGAAAAAGATACAAAAGTCTGAAGTCACGTTCCAACCCACCCAAGAACAGCTTCTTCTCTTCTGCTGTCAGACTTTTGAATGGACCTACCTTGTATTAAGCTGATCTTTCTCTACACTTTAGTTACAACTTTAACACTGCATTCTGCAGTCTCTTATTTCCTTCTCAATGAATGGTATATTTTGTCCGTATAGCACACAAGAAACAACACTTTTCACTGTATGTTAATACATGTGACAATAATAAATCAAAAAAATCCTCACAACTTATTTTCTCACCTGGTTTTCTTATTTACCTTTATATCATCAGCAAATCTGGCCACAATATACTAAGTCTCTCCATTCAAGTACTCAGTAAATGGTCTTTGCCATTTCCTCGTTTCTCATTGTTAATTCCCCATTCTTATTCTACTAGCGGACCAACATTTACTTTTGTTCCTCTCTCCCTTTTTATACCCATGTGAAAGCTCTTACAGCTTGTTTTTATATTTCTTGCCAGTTTAATGTCACATTCTAATTTATTGCTCTTTGCTATATTTCTAGGACACCTTTGCTAATTGCTAAAATCTTCACAGTCTTCTGAATCTGAAATTCTACCATGTTATGATCACTCTTCCCTTGATGATCCATTTTTATCAAATCATTATTTAATTCTGACCCCATTACTCATTCCCAGGTATGAAATAGCTTATTCCATGGTTGATTCTATAACATTTTGTTCTAAGGGACAGTTCTGAATATCCTCAAAGAACATTTTTAAGGCTTCTGCTGCCAATTCAATTCATCCAAACTGTATGAAGTTTAAAATATTCTACGATTATTGCAGTAACTTCTTACAAGCCACCATTATTTGTTGATTTGTCCTCTGTGCTATAGGGTAGCTATTATTAGCAGAGTATAATTAATTCCTAATTCAGTGACTTTTTCTCCTGCTATTTCTAAATTCAACCTATACTCAAACTACCTCTTGATCTAAGCCAAGATCATTTCTCCCTGCTATTCTGATCTCATCTTTTTAGCTGTCATTTTGAAATGTAAAATACCCTTGGATATTCAGTTCCCAACCCTGGTCAGCTTGCAACCAAGTTTCTGTCATTGCCAAAATGCCACATCAATTTATTTCTATTTCTGAAATCTATTTTTATATAGAACCCCCATTCCTGAATCACCAATTCAATCCCTCTCCCTGGCAACTGTCAGAGGCTGAAACAGACAAGGTTGGTGTCAATGTCCTCAAGATGAGCTTCATACCTCATATCATCATTAAGACCACCAGGAAATTGCGAGGCATCTTGAAGGGAATTGCTTGATAGGGCGGACGCAACACGGTTTCATTAAAGGGAAGTCGTGTCTGACAAATTTACTGGAGTTCTATGAGGATGTGTCTAGGGCAGTGGATAGAGGAGAGCCGGTGGATGTGGTCTTTCTGGATTTTCAGAAGGCGTTTGACAAGGTACCTCACAAGAGGTTATTGCAGAAGGTCAGGGGACATGGAGTTGGGGGTAGGGTGTTAGCGTGGATAGAGGATTGGTTGTCAAATAGGAGGCAGAGAGTGGGGGTCAATGGGTGCTATTCGGATTGGCGGTTGGTGACTAGTGGGGTGCCCCAGGGGTCGGTGCTGGGGCCTCAGCTATTTACCATTTATATAGATGATCTGGAGGAGGGAACCGAGTGCAGGGTGTCGAAATTTGCTGATGACACCAAGATTGGGGGAAAGGCAAATTGTGCGGAGGGTGTGGAGAGTCTGCAGAAGGATCTAGATAGGCTGGGCGAATGGGCCAGGAAATGGCAAATGGAATTTAATGTTGGCAAGTGTGAGGTGGTCCACTTTGGTAGGAAGAATGGTAGGAAGGACTATTACTTACGTGGCGAAAAACTGCAGCAGGCGACGGTGCAGAGGGACCTCGGGGTCCTTGTGCATGAGTCGCAAAAACCCAGCTTGCAGGTGCAGCAGGTGGTCAGGAAGGCGAATGGGATGCTGGCCTTCATAGCGAGGGGGATTGAATATAAAAGTAGGGAGGTCTTGCTGCAGCTGTATAGGGCATTGGTGAGGCCGCAGCTGGAGTACTGTGTGCAGTTTTGGGCGCCGCACCTGCGCAAGGATATTTTGGCCCTGGAGGGAGTGCAGAGGAGGTTTACTAGGCTGATACCGGAGTTGAGGGGGTTGAGCTATGAGGAGAGGCTGAATAAACTAGGCTTGTACTCGCTAGAGTTTAGAAGAATGAGGGGAGATCTCATTGAGACGTATAAGATGATGAATGGGATGGATAGGATAGAGGTGGAGAGACTCTTCCCGCTCAAAAAAGACAGTAGGACTAGGGGGCACAGCCTCAAGATAAAGGGGAGGCGGTTTAGAACGGAGTTGAGGAGGAACTTCTTCACTCAAAGGGTGGTGAATCTCTGGAATTCTCTGCCCGTTGAAGTGGTGGAGGCTGCCTCGCTAAATATTTTTAAGAAGCGGGTTGATGGGTTTTTGATAAGAGAGGGGATTAAGGGTTATGGGGAGAGGGCGGGAAAGTGGAACTGAGCCACAACAGATCAGCCATGATCTTATTGAATGGCGGGGCAGGCTCGAAGGGCTAGATGGCCTACTCCTGCTCCTATTTCTTATGTTCTTATGTTCTATTCCCAACTCTGTAATATTCCATGACCCCACCCCTGCCTCAGATCATCTGCTGTTGACACCCTCATTCATGCTTTGTTACCTGTAGACTTGGCTGTATCAGCACACACTGGCTCGCTTCCCATAGGAACTAGGAACAGAAGTAGGCAAATTCTATCCTTTGAGCCTGTTTTGCCATTCAATCAAATCATGGCTGATCTCTCATTGGTCTCAAATCCACCTCCCCGCCTGTTCCCCATATTCCCTTATCTGTTTTTTATTAGAAATATATGTATATCTCTGTCTTGAAACCATCCAACGATTCAGACTCCACAGCACTATGGGGCAGTGAGTTCCACAAATTCACCACCCTCTGCAAGAAGTGGTTCCTCCTCACCTCAGTTTTAAATCTATTGTCTCTCAACCCATACCAGTGAACTCTTGATCTAGATTGTCTCATAAGAGGAAACATTTGGTCTATTTTATCAATCCCTTTTAGTATTTTATATCCCTCGATCAGATGTCCTCTCATCCTTTTAAACTTGTGAGTATAAGCTCAGACTGTTTAATTTCTCCTCATACATTAAGCCTTTCATCCCCGGAATTAATCTAGTGAACCTCCTCTGAACTGTCTCCAGTGCCACAACATCCTTCCTCAAATAAGGAGGCCAGAACTGGACACAATACTCCAGATGTGGTCTCACCAACACCCTATACAACTACAACTACACTTCTCTACTTTTATATTTCATCTTTTACCCTCCATAACATTAAGCTCATCCAAAAGAATGCAGCCTGTGTCTGAATCTGCATCAAGTCTTACTTACCCATCACTCCTGTACTCACTAACCTACATTGGCTCCCATTTGAGCAAAGCCTCAATTTTGAAGTTCTTGACCTTTATAAGTGCCTTCACAGCCTCCCTCCCCTTTATTGTAATCTCTCCAGTCCTAAATCTCACTGAGATTCAGAATAGCATCCTCCAATTCTGGCCTCTTGCACATCCCCAATTTTGGTCACTCCTCCATTGTTGGTCTTCATCTGCCAAGGCTCCAGGCTCTGGAATTCTCTCCATCAATCTCTGCACTTCTACTTCTCGATGCTCTTTTAAAATTCAACTAAGATTTTGGTCGCCTGATATAATATTTCCTTATGTGGCTCAGTATCAAATTTCATTTGATCATGGTCTGTGAAGGTGCTATATAAAAGCAAGTTGTTACTGGTGTTCTCAGGACATCGCAAAGTGCTTTATAGCACCAAGATTACAATTAGAATTCAGCAAGGCCCCACAAATAACAGGCAATTGAATGACCAGATAAGTTGTTTATTTGTAGTGATGATTGAAGGAGAAATGTTGACGAAATAAATCATAGAAATCCCTCTGTTCCTTTGAATAGTAACATGAGTCTTTTTGTAATTACCTGAACAGATGCACAGTGTCTCATTAGAACACTTCATTCAACAGAGCATACATTCAATAATGCAGAACACCCTCAATATTGCATCTGTAAGCTGGGGAGGAGGAGCCTTGGGAACACATTGTTTCACTCTCACCTGCAGGCCTGCATGTTTCCCATTCTTCCTATACCTGACCAGGAGTTTCTTTTCGTGCCTGGGAAATGGTGAGAGTAGTGTGTGATGCTAAGAGCATAGGCACGTCCAGTGAGATTCTTGGCTTAGATTGGTACATGGATGGAGGATTTGTTGCCATGTTTGTCGTTTCTGCATCAGTAGATGGGCTTGCGCAGTTGGGTGCTCCAGATCACTGTCGGGCTGTAGTTTGGCTTCGGAGGTCAGACGCCATACCACGCTGTGATGTGGACGGATCGAAGGCTGGTAAGTGGATGATGTCTCTGGGATTGCGGTCAATGAAAGGGTCATAAAGGGGGTACATGGGCAGGGGTGTGCTGCTGGTGGGACTGGAGAATCCCACTGACGTGAATGGCTGAGGAATTCAGACCTTAATCATTTTTTGGGAAAATGCCCAGCTGACATGTTTTCGAAAGCAGAAAAAGCATTCCCTCAAAAATACCATAAAAGGATTTTTTCTCCTTTCTTTGTTCTTGTGTCTCTTTATGACAGAGGCCAATAAAATCTTGTTCCTTTTATTTCTTTAAGTTCAGCCCCTGCATTGGATCTCATTCCCCCATTCCCAAAATGCTGGTCACAACTACTTCCAATTAGCGTTACCTATTTTTGTTTAGCACCATCTCCATCGAATGGCTGAACAAAACTGAATCCTATCACTCTGTGGTCAATTCATTAGATTGTCAGCAAACCAATGCCACTCTGCCGGTTCTGATGAAGGGTCATCCAGAATTGAAACTTCAGACGAATAAGGGGGGGATCTCATAGAGGCTTATAAAATTCTGGCAGGACTAGACAGGGTAGATGCAAGGAGGATATTCCCATCGTGGGAGAGTCCGGAACCAGGAGTCATAGTCTGAGGATTCAGAGTAGACCATTTAGGACAGAGGTGAGGAGACATTTCTTCACCAAAGAGTGGTGAGCCTTTGGAATTCATTTCCATAGGAAGCAGTTGATGCCAAAACCTTGAATATATTCAAGAGGCGAATATTACACTTGGGGCAAATGGGATCAAAGGTTACGGGGAGAAAGCAGGATTAGACTATTGAGTTTGACGATCAGCCATGATTGCAATGAATGGCGGAGCAGGCTTAAAGGGCCAAATGACTTTCTCCTATCTTCTGTGTTTCTATGAAACATTGGCTCTATTCCCTCTCCACAGATGCTTCAGGCCTGCTGAATTTTTCCAGCATTTGCTGTTTTTGTGCCATTCTGTTATACTTATGAAACCAGAAGTAGTCACTTAAACGACGTGATATTTAATCAGCCAGAAATAAGGGGAGCCTTTAATGATGTGGTTCTCAAGCAAGAGTTAATAGCTTTTCCATAGAGGCTGTTGCTGTGAAAGGTCTCCATACTGTCCAATGAATTGTACTGAACAGACAGCACCAAAAAGGTCATCAATTCTTGCCTTAACATCAAAAGGTCAGCTGACAAGATCTCATTCCCTTCTTTAGTCTGCTGAAGATTTTTACATTTATTGGTTTAATAAAATGTCCAAATAAACTTGTCAATGTACTGCCTTCACCTTCAAAATTCAGATCCCCTTCACACAATGCTGGGTTTTCAGTTCCAGAATTTCTTTACAAAGTCATTCATTCCTCCCAGCAGATTTCCTGAAAGGGCCCTTATCAAGTCAAAAATCAAATGGAGACTTTTTAATTGTAAAGCATTGTAGATGACCCGATGTGAAGAATTCATTTTTGGTTTAATTATATGACTGATATTACAGTGGTTCATTGTGTATCTTTGTAATTCAGGAAAATAATCATACAGCACAGAATGAGGTTATTCAGACCTTTTTACCTGCGTCAATTCTTTATTTAATGGTCCTGAGAATGTGGATGTTGCTGGCTGGGCTGGCATTTATTGCCCATTCCTAATTACCCTTGAATTGAAAGGTTTGCTAGGCCATTTCAGAGGGTATTTAAGTGTCAACCACATTGCTGTGGGTCTGGAGTCACATGTAGGTTTGGCATGGTGGCACAGTGTTTAGCATTGCTACCTCAGTGCCAGGGACCCAGCTTTGATTTTTGCTTGAGTCACTGTCTGTGTGGAGTTTGTATGTTCACCCCATGTTTGTGTGGGTTTCCTCTGGGTGCTCTGGTTTCCTCCCACAGTCCAATGATGTGCAAGTTAGATGAATAGGCTGTGCTATATTGCCCCTTCATGTCCAAAGATGAAAGGGTTAGCTGGATTAGCCATGGTAAACATCTGGGGTTGCATGGATAATCCAGGGGGTGGAGTTTGCATGGGTAAAATGCTCTCTTGGCAAGTCTGTACAAATTCAAAGGGCCAGATGGCTCCCTTCTGCACTGTTGGGATTCTATGGTTCTGGGCCAGACCAGGTAAGAATGAATTCCTAATGAACATTGGGGAGGAATGGTTTCATGATCATCATTGGATCATTCCTTTTTGTAAGACCTGTCCAATTTGCTACTTTACCCCACAATCCTGCAGAATCAAATTGGCTAATCTCAACCTGGTTGATAGTTAGGCACCACATAGATCCCAATTTGTCACAAGATTGTTTCCCTATGCGTTTGTTTGGCTGTCACGTGTTTTCTTTACTTGGGGTGTTCATCTTTTTTTGCCTTACCTTCATTAAACCCAAAATATTTTTGTCAAGATTTAAAACTGTGTGGAAGTTGAAGCATGCTATTTGTAGCCTTTTATTATGTTCATTTTTCTTAGGGTGCAGTAAACAAGCACCGTAATTATAGATGGATTTTAAGCCGAATACCATGAAGTATTTTAAAAATGAAGGCTTGGCATTGGTGCAAAATAAATTTGCATCAACATGGACATGCTTTTTCCACTTTTGTTTACTTGTTTGAATACTTTAATACAAGTAGCGCTGGTGATTCCATTAGATGAACCAGCCCATCAGCAAAAAGGAGCTCCAACAACATCAGCAGAGACAAATGTTTGCTCAGGGCTGTCAGTTCAACTGTGTGCAAGTCAGTTCAGCTTCCCCACACTGTCAAGCCGAATAATTCCTTCGAGCCAATCCCCCATTCTTCCTGACAACAAAACAAAAATACTCACCCATTCAACTAAAGTAGCCAGAGGAAAGAAAAACAAAAGGATGCTGAAGTCAATAATTCTTTTCTTTTTAGAACAGCTCCCATTGTCCATGCAAAGTAAAGGGTACCTTTTTTATATAGTGTGAAAATTAAGCGAGGTGAGAGTGAGAAACCAGGAAATTCCAGACTCCTTAGTAAAAAGTTGTTGCGAGAAAGCTATTGGAATTTATAATTAAGGACTGAGTACTTGAAGCTGACTAGAGAGAGACAACATGAATGTGTAAAAGGTGGGTCATGTCTCATAAAACTAATTGAATTTTTTGAGGAAGTACCTAAAGTAATAGACAGAGGAATGTCTATGTTGGTATAGTTTTATACTGATAGCCAGAAGGCAGTCGATAAAGTTCTGGCAGTTAAAGGGGCTGGCAGTTAAAATTAAGGTTCATGGAATTGAAGGCTAGTAATACTCTTTTAACGCATTTCAGGATGCTGGCAACGCCAACATTTATTGTTCAGCCCCAACCACCCTTAAAAAGGTGACAGCCAGCTGCCTTCTTAATCTGCTGTAGTCAAGTGGTGCGGGTGGACTCATTATGCAGTTGGGGAGGAAATTCTAGGGTCTTGATCCAGAGGCAAAGGAATGGTTGTCATCGATTCTCGGCCTTCTGGCCAAGATCAAGCATCAAGCTCAGCATAGGGTACAATGTCTTATCTTGTCAGCTTGGACTTTGTTCTCTGTGGGGTTCTTGCATTGAATTCATTTGGAATTTGAATTTAGTTTTTGCAGCAAACAACGAATGGATTTACAGTTAGGGGAGATGATGGCCTAGTGGTATTATCACTAGACTATTAATCCAAAAACTGGATCTGAGGATCCAGGTTCGAATCCCACCATGGCAGATGTAGAATTTGAATTCAATAGAAAAAAAATCTGGAATTGAGAATCTGCTGATGACCATGAAACCATTGTCAGTTGTCGGGAAAAAAGTTCAGTAATGTCCTTTAGAGAAGGAAATCGGACGTCCTTACCTGGTGTGGCCTACATGTGACTCCAAATCCACAACAATGTGGTTGATTCTCAACTGCTCTTGGGCAACTTGGGATGGGCAATAAATGCTGGACAGCCAGTGACACACATGTCTCACAAATGAATTTAAAAAAAAATCTGCCTGGTCCATTCTGAGCATTGACTTTGTAACTTTATGCTTGGAGAAAAGATATTTAGAAAACAATTTATTGGTGGTGGTGTTTCCAGCATTTCCTGCCCTTAATCTTATAAGCAATGAGAGGCCATGGTCTTCAAGATGCTGGTGAAGCCACGGCAAGATGTTGCATTGCATCTTGTAGGTGATAAACATTGAAGCCACTGGAGGCGGGAGTGAATGTTTAAAGGTGGTGCTTGGTCTGTCAGTCATATAATGGTTACAGCACAGTAAGAGAACATTCAGCTTCTCAAGTTCATATTGGTTCTTTGTTCAGATGCTTTTCCAATTGCTTTTTAAAAAGCTACTATTGAAACACCTATTCTCAGAAAGTGCACTTCAGATCCTAATCACTCCATGCAAAAATATTTCTTCTCATGTCATCCTTGTTTCTTTTACCAATTATCTTATTTGATCCTTTTGCCAAAGGGAACAGTTTCTATTTGCTCTGCTAGAGTAAAGCAAAACATTGCTGAAGAATCACTTTAAAATTTCAGAAGTGTTATTTGTCAAGATGTATTTAAAGAATTTAATTCTGTGTTCCATGGCACTACCTGTTCCACCCCACCCCACCATCTTGTACTTATGATGGATCAGAGTGAACCGCTCTGTTTAAGGTAGTTGGATGGATGAAGTAAGTGGATAGATGAATGGGGTAAGTGAGGAAAGTACGCAAGTGGGTAGGTATATCAGGCGGTAGTTGGGTGGATCAAGAAAGGTACTCAGGTCGGGAATTAGACTGGTTGAATGGGGCTAGTTGAGTAGAGTTCAGTCGGGGTGTTGGTTGGGGGGACGAAGGAGTGGGGGAAGGTGTGCCAGGATGTTTATTGATAATCAGGGATTAGTGTGGTCAGGAAATGTAGTTGGGTTGGGTCAGTAGGTAATAGAGGGGTAGTAAGGGTGTGAGGGCAGGGGAAGCTGTCAGTTCTGTAGTTATCCAGGAGCTAGACTAGGATTTTTCTATCTAACATTTCCTAGGTAACTATCCAGGTAAATACACTGGAACTGTCCAAAGTCTAGCTTAGAAAGAGGCTTGCAAAGCAGAGGAATTCCAAACAGAAGTTCAAACTTCCCAGAAATTCCCACAGAGGTCAACATCAGGACTTCCATGGGCTCCCAATGCGCATCTTGGGCCATATATCCAGCCTCTGATGAACTAGAAATGGAAGATCTAGGCCATGGCCTCTGCTCATTCTTCCCACCAAAATGTATCACTTCACATTGCTCCGCATTCAATTTCATCTGCCACGTGTCCACCCATTTCATTAAGCTAACTACAGTGTTTTGAAGTCTTTCAATTCCCTTCTCACAGAACTTCCAAGTTCAGTGCCATCTGCAAATTTTGAAATTGTGCCCTGAACGCCCAAGTCTAAATCATTAATAAATATATCAAGAGAAGCTGTTGTCCTAGTACCAACCTCTGGAGAACACCAATAAATATTTTTCTTCAGACTAAAAAAAACTGATGTTGTGTAAAGTGCTGTCATCTTTCTTTCTGATTTAGAATTCTCTTTTTTTTAAGAATCCCTACAGTGCAGAAAGAGACCATTCGGCCCATCGATCCTGCACCAACCACAATCCCACCCAGACCCTATCCCTGTAGCCCCACATATTTACCCTTGACACTAAAGGGCAATTTAGCATGGCCAATCCACCTAACCTGCACACCTACCCATACAGACAGCTTTTTACTGTCTACCTTATCGAAACACGTCATAATCTTGTACATCTCTGTCAAATTTCCCCTTAACCTCTTTTGCACCAGATTCGCCAACCCAATCTTGTAACTTAAATCCCTCATCCCTGAAACTATTCTGGGAAATTTCCTCCGCACCCTCTCAGGGACACCTACATTCTTCCTAAAGTGTGGCCACCAGAACTGGACACAATGCACTAGCTGTGGCCCAGCCAGAGCTCCATAAGATTCAGCATAAATTCCTTGCTTTCAATAACTTGTTAATGAAACCTAGGATACCATATGTAACCAATCTGTCAATATGTCTTGCCACCTTGTAGGTAGACCTGGATAGAAAGAGATTAAAAATCTACCATTTCTATACTGTATTCACTATTATAAGTAACAAGGATAAGGACTTTAGTAGTAACATGACCTCCTGCAGCCATTTCACATTATGCACTGCTATTCTGTACTAACTAAGTACATTGATTTTGTATTAGAAGCTGGTCATGAAACAGATGATTATAAAGTAATGAACCACATTATGATCAGGGAATTGGTGTAATTGATGGCATATTGGACAACGGGATTTTTATTTTCAAGTAATCCTTTGTAAGCTAACTGGTTCCAAAAATGCAGAGTTAGCAGAAACTGTGCAGTAAAATAAATCTTTTGTGTGAACAAAAGTAAATTAAAGTGAATTAGTTCACAGCAGATTTACAAACAGACCGAAATTGAAAGACCAATAGAAATTGTTACATTAAAAATTTACAACCTTCGAAGACTGATGCATGTGCACTCCCAAGTCCTGCTATCCCTGCACATTCTTTAGAACTGTGCTACTCAGTCTTTATTGTCTTTTCCTGTCCTCTCTACCAAAATGCGTCACCTCACATGTTGCATTAAATTCCACCTGCCACTTGTCTGCCCATTCTATTGGCTTATCTATGTCCTGTTACATATCAGTACATACAATCGGTATCACTCTCACAGTTTGCCACACTTCCAAGTTTGGTATCATCAACAAATATTGAATTTTGTTATGCCAACATTCAAGTCATACAGATAACATATGCATTGTATACTAGTGGTCCTAGCACTGATCCTTGGGAAACACCATTGTCTACCATCCTCCAATCTGAAAAACAACCATTCACCATGACTTGATGTTTTCTGTCCTTAAGGCAAAGAACAAAGAACAGTACAGCACAGAAACAGGGCCTTCGGCCCACCAAGTCTATGCCAACACAGATGCCTCTCTAATCTAAAATTTTCTTGCCTCTCTGCGGTCCATATTCCTCTATTCCCTGCCTATTCACGTATCTATCCAGATGCCTCTTGAGCGTTGTTGTAGTATCTGCTTCTACCACATCCTCCACCAGTGCATTCCAGACATTCACCACCCCTTACATCTCTTTTAAAAACTTTCCCCCTCTCACTTTCAAACCATGCACCTGAGTAATTAACCCTTCAAGCCTGGGAAAAAGACTCTGACTATCCACTCTATCCAAGCCTGTCATAATCTTGTAAAGCCCTATCGGCTCTCCCCTCATCCTCTGACACTCCAATGAAAACAATCCAAATATGTTCAACCTTTCTTCATTGTCCATATCCTCCAAACTAGGCAACATCCTGGTAAATCACTTCTGCACCCTTTCCAATGCATCAACATCCTTCCAGTAGTGTGGCGACCAGAATTGTACACAATACTCAAAATGTGGCCTAACCAAAGCCTTATATAGATGCAATATCTTTTTCCAGTTCCTATACTCAGTGCCCCGACCAATGAAGGCCAGCATGTCTTATGCCTTCTTGACCACATCGTCCTCCTGAATTGCCACCTTCAGGGAACTGTGGATCTGCATGCCTAGGTCCGTCTGTATGCTAATATTTCTAAGGGCTGTACCATTCACTTATACTTTCCTTCTCCAGTTGACCTCCATGTCGCATCGCCTCACGTTTGTCTGGGTTAAATTCTATCTGCCACCTTTGAGCCCAGGTCTCCAGCCGATTTATATCCTGCTGTATCCTTTGACAATCCTCCTCACAGTTTTTGGTCCAAGTTGGCATTGACTCTCCTAGCCAACCTTTCTAGTAACTCTCCTGCTTCTCAATTTTCACCCCACCCATTACCTCTGTTATCTTTGCTTCATGGAAGAACATTTTCCGGTGCCAAGTCCAAGCTCCCAGCATTTTCCTGAACAGCACTCCTCAGGATAGTGTACTATCCAACACTACTCTCCCCTCTCCCTCCAGGCAACAGATTGACCACAGCAACTCAATAAAGCGATGCACCACCACCTTCTCAAGGACAATTAGGGCTGAGTAACAAATGCTAGCCTGACAGCAACACTTAGATCCCATGAAGGAACGAAAAAAACCTCACAACCCAATCTGAGTAGGCAATGCTCACTCTCAGTCTGTTGCAATCTTGCACTCATTTACTAGGATGCTACTGGGATTTGATGGGTTGAGTTATAAGGAGAAGCTCAATAGACTGGGACTATTTTCTCTGGAGCATAGGACGCTGAGGGGTGACCTTATAGAGGTCTATAAAATGATGAGGAGCATAGACAAGGTAGATAGTCAAAATCTTTTCCCAAAGATAGGGGAGTCTAAAACTAGAGGGCATAGGTTTAAGGTGAGAAGGGTGGTGAGTATTTGCAACAAGCTGTCAGAGGTAGTAGCAGAGGCGGGTACAATTTTATCTTCTAAAAAACATTTAGATAGTTAGATGGGTATGATGGGTATAGAGGGAGATGGGCCAAATGTGGGCAATTGGGGTTAGTTTAGGAGTTTCAAAAAAAAAGCGGGATGGACAAGTTGGGCCGAAGGGCCTGTTTCCATGCTGTAAACCTCTATGATTCTATCATCTTTCATTAAAAATGGAAACAATTTGGAGACATAGGCCAGAGTGTTACTGCCCCGCCACCACGGGAATTGGAGCGGGATGAGGTGCAGACAATGAGATGGTCCATTGACCTCGGGCGGGATTTTATGGCTTTGGGATGAGTGAGGCCGTAAAATCTCACCCAGAATAAACTTTAAGCAAGAGGAGGGGCTGAGAAAGGGAAGGGAAAGTTATTGACGGAAGGAGGGGCAGGACAAAAGGGATAATGGTGCAAAGCAAAAGGAGATGGCTCTGGGGTAAGAAGAAGTGTAAGGAGGAACAGCAGAAACATCACCAAAAATTGCTGTCTGACAAAAATAGGAGCAGAAGCTTTGATCTGAAATTATTGAATATAATTGGCTGGGATTTTCACCAATTGGCCACTGGTGGGATCTCTGGTCCTGCTGAAGTCCATAATATTTTGTGTGGCTCACCCACCCCACCACCACGGAACCTGCCATGGGAGGTGGCCTTTGGTGGGACTGAAAGAATCTGCCGACGGAAAGATCCAAAAAATCCTGCCCAATGTCTGGAGGATGCAAAATGCCAAATTGAAACAGATGCTGTTCCTCAAGCCTACACTGAACCTCGTTGGGACAACATAGGAAGCTGAGAGTAGGGAATTCAGAATGGGCCATTGAATAAAAATAACATGCAAGCAGAAGTGCAGGATTCACAATGGGGGCTGAACGGAGGTGCTCCCCAAAGTGGCCATCCAATCTGTGTTTGGTTTCTCCAGTTTAGAAGAGATTACATCGTGATCATCCATTACACTGTGTGAAACTGATAGTACAAATCACTGGTTCATCTGAAAATGGTCATGGAAGATGGGAAGTAGTAAGAGAAAAAGGCAGGTGTTCCATCTCTTGCACTTGAAGATGCTATGGTGGCATAGTGGTTCACACTGCTGCCTCATAGCTCCAGGGACACCTTCAAATTCTGGCTTTGGGTGACTGTCTATGTGGAGTTTGTGCATTTTCACTGTCTGCATGGGTTTCCTCCAGGTGCTCCAATTTCCTCCACAGTCCAAAGATGTGCAGTTTAGGTGGATTGGCCGTGCCATTAGTCATGTCATGGGGAAAACTCCCTCTGGCACATTGGGAAGGACGGATGGGGAAGACAATGGAATCGTACTGAATTTGGGGACTGGTGGGGTGAAAGGCAAAGGCAGATCAGCAAACACTACTCTGGTTTAAGGACAAAGGGGAATAGGTGATAGCAGAAGTGTGGGAAATAGCCCTATCAACCATGGTAAAGGGAAATACTCAATTGAGGAATATTGGAATGTTTGTGGGAACAGATGCAATGGAGAATGAGAAACTGGGAGACTCGAAGAAAATCCTTCCAGGAATGGGTAGGAGGAAATGTCGCCAAGGTAGCTGTGCAAGTCAATAGCACTGTGGAAATTTATTTAATATTTAGTTTAATTTTCCTATTCCATTTCACAATACTGCTCCATTTCATGCATTGCTTTTCAGCCAGTCACAAACTTATCAACACTGATTTGGTGCCACAAAAGAGATACCAAAAACCTCCAACCTCGCCTATGGCTGGGATTTTCCTGTCCCGTTGCATTTAATAGAGTGCTGGCTGAGCACCAAACTCTCAATTCTTGCTGGCAGCATTGGTGGGGCAAACAAAATCGAGAATCCTGCCCTGAATTCAAGTTTGGTAAGACTAGCTCAAAGATGCCAATATCCCACATTTCCACTGTCACAAAATCCTGCCCTGTTTTGGAGTTAAAGTGGAATGGTCCACCAAAACTGGACAAGATGTTAGACTGAATTGACCTTTTCATCATTCTACAAGTTGATAGAGTTTTAATTTCATGATGAAAGCTAAATCTGAAATGTTTCTTTGTTTCTCTCTCCACAGATGCTGCCTGATGTGCTGAATATTCCCAGTTTCTTCTGTTTTTATTTCAGATTTGCAGCATCTATAGTATTCTGTTTTTCTCTTTGGACTTCCACTGTTTTAAGCTTTTCAATATTTAGAGTATATTTTGTTCAATCCTGTTTAGGTCAAAAGTGGATGATCGCATATTTGCCTTCACTGAAACCAACTTGCCAAAGTTTTGTCCTTTTGTTTGGACTGTTAATACCTTCCTAATTTTATGTTTCCATATACACTGTTTACAATGCCACCAATGTTGGTGTTATTGGCTAGCTTGGATACATGGCTCTCTACTCGAACAATTAAGTCATTAGCAACTACCGCGTTGCAGCCCCAACACCTTTCCTTGCAGAAGGCCAGTGGTCACGCCTGTAAATTAGAACACTTGCCCATTATCCTTACTTTCTTTCTCCTGCCACTCAGTCTATTTCCTGACTAGGTCAATAACATGACAAGTATTGGGAGCAAATGTGCAGCATTTCCTTCCGCCTCTACACCAAATTCACACTTACAAATTCCTCACTCTATCCGGTGCTTATGACAATCTCCACTTCTGCCAACTCGGTGGATGAAATTTTATGGCCTCTTCACAGTAGGGTCATGGCCGGAAAATTCGGCAAGCTATTCAAAAGTTCAGTGACCTCGGCAGAATCAAAAAGTCCCACTGGTGGGAGGGGCCGTAATGTTACACTGTGGTAACTGTTGAATTTGAGACAGCTTTTCCAGCCCCATCCAAGGTACCAGTGCTCATTTTAGCATCTTGCCACTGTAACTTGTCGCTTTTCAGACATTCACTTCCAGTTGATTGACAATTACTAAGCATGGACTGCCACTGATGGAACCTTCCAGTTAATTGTTGTCCTAAATTCTATCACAATTTTTAAAGATCCAACTTAAACTCTAAATGTTAAACAAAATTGCAGTTTGCAACCTATCACTCACTGCTTCCAGAGAGTTCCACTCTCTCCAAATTCCCAACTTTATACTCTGCTTTTGCCAACTCTGTAAGGAGATTTCTCCTGAACTTCCTATTGGATTTATTAGTGACTATATTATATTTATGACCCTGTCTTCAAATTCTAATGCAAATGAAAGCATCTTCTCTGTCAACTCTATCAATACGTTTAAAAGCCTCTCTTTGGGCAGCACTCAGCTTTCTGTTTTCTAGAGACGAGAGTCCTAATCTGTTCCATCGTTTCTGGTAGTTAAATTATACTGCAAAGTGCCACAATCAGCATATTTAATGGACTCTGTTGAACAATTGTTATTGCCACTTTTATGTAGAATAAAATTAAGAACGTCAGCAGTACTCTAGGAAAATGAAATTCCAAATTACCTACCATTGTCTAAGTCATAGCTCCAATTATTTCCAAATGCCTAAAGGATTACAGTAAAATGGAAATTTTACTCCCCAGAGTCAAGTACTCCGGATAATTAATTTCATTTTATTGAACAAATGAAACCGGAGGCAATTTTCCTACATTTGTACGAAATACAAGCTTTTGCAACAGAATCATAAGCCCAACAACACAAAGAGAAATCACAAATACTGCTTCTTGAACTATCATTTCAATCACAAAATGTCAACACGGCAATAAATGATTTGCCAAAAAAATTGTTACATTGTGTTACATGGTTAGCACAGTGGTTAGCACTGCTGCCTCATAGGGCCAGGGACCCGTGTTCAATTCCTTTCTTCGGTCAGTGTCTGTGTGGAGTTTGCACATTCTCTGTGTCTGTGTGGGTTTCCTCTGGGTGCTCCGGTTTCCTCCCACAGTCCAAAGGTGTACAGGTTATGTTAATTGGTAATGCTAAATTGACCCTAGTGTCAGGGGATTAGTAGGGTAAATATGTGGGTTGCTGGAATAGGACCTGAGTGGGATTGTGGTCTCCTTCTGCACTGTAAAGATTCTATGATGAATAAGATGGAATAGGAAGGTATGGACTCAGTAAGTGTATACGGTTTTAGTTTAGGCAGGCATCATGATCAGTGCAGGCTTGGCGGGCCGAAGGGCCTGTTCCTATGCTGTACGGTTCTTTGTTCTTATAGCACTGAAAAGTCCAACTGTGATTTGATTTATTATTACATATATTTACACACAGTGAAAAGTATTGCTCCTTGCGCGCTATACAGACAAAACATACCGTTCATAGAAAAGGAAACAAGTGAGTGCAGAATGTAGTGTTACAGTCATAGAGAAAGTCATACAGTGTAGAGAAAGATCAACTTATTGCAAGGTAAGTCCATTCAAAAGTCTGACAGCAACAGGAAGAAGCTGTTCTTGAGTTGGTTGGTACATGATCTCAGACTTTTGTATCTTTTTACCAAAGGACGAAGGTGGTAGAAAGAATGTCCGGGGTGCATGGGATCCTTAATTATGTTAGCTGCTTTGCCGGAACAGCATGAAGCGTAGACAGAGTCAATGGACTGGAGACTGGTTTGCATGATGGATTGAGCTACATTCACGACCTTTTGTAGTTTCTTGCAGTCTTGGGCAGAGCAGGAGCCATCCCAAGCTGTAATACAATCAGGAAGAATGCTTTCTATTGGTGGGCTTTCTTAACTACAGTGTCAGCATGGGGGACCAGGACAGGTTGTTCGTGATCTGAACACCTAAAAACCTAAAGCTCTCGACCCTTTCTATTTCATCCCCAGTGATATAGACAGGGGTATGTTCTCCTTTATGCTTCCTAAAGTTGATGAAAATCTCCTTCGTTTTGTTCACCTTGAGAGATTACTGTTGCCTCTCCAGTTCACCTGATTCTCTATCTAATTCCTGTACTCTGTCTCGGCATTGTTTGAGATCTGACCCACTACAGTGGTGTCATCAGCAAACTTGAAAATCAAATTGGAGGGGAACTTGGCCACACAGTCATAGGTGTAAAAGGAGTATAGTAGGGGGTTAAGAACAGAGCCTTGTGGGGCACCAGTGTTCAGGATTATTGTGGAGGAGGTGTTGTTGTCTATCCTTACTGATTGTGGTCCATGAGTTAGGAGGTTAAGGATCCAGTCACAAAGGGAGGTGCCGAGGCCCAGGCCACGGAGTTTGGAGATGGGTTTCATGAGAATAATAGTGTTAAAGGTTGAGCTATAGTCACTAAATAGGAGTCTGACATAGGTATCCTTGTTATCGAGGTGTTCCAGGGTTGAATGCAGAGTCAGGGAAATGGTGTCTGCTGTGGACCTGTTGCTGCAGTAGCCAAACTTTAATGGAGCTAGGTAGTCCGAGAGACTGGAATTGATTCGTGCCATGACTAACTTTTCGAAGTACTTCATTATGATAGATGTCTCAGCCACTGGCTGATAGTCATTAAGGCACACTGCTTGGCTTTTCTTAGGTACTGGGATGATGGTCCTCCTCTTGAAGCAGATAGGGACCTCCGATTGTTATAAAGAGAGGTTGAAGATGTCTGTGAATACCCCACCAGCTGATCTGTGCAGGATCTGAGTGCTCATCCGGGTACTCCACCTGGGCCAGTTGCTTTCCATGGGTTGTCCTTCAAGAAAGCTGCTCTGACATCTGCTTCATCCAAGGTGGAGGGCATGCTCTCGCTGACCTCTTGGTCAAAACAGATGTAGAATGCATTGAGCTCATCAGGGACAGGTGCTTTGGAACTGGCAATTTTACATGCCTTCATTTTTTTGCCTGTTATATCTTGCAGACCTTGCCATAGTCAGCAGGGGTCAGTGTGGCTAGCCTGGGACTCTAGCTTCATCCAGTACTGTCTTTTGGCATCTTTGATGGATCTCCTTAGATCATATCTGGCTTTCTTGTGTAGGTCAGCGTCGCTTGACTTGAACACCTCAGACCTGGACTTCAGCAAGCAATGGATATCCCTGTTGAGGAACACAACACCGCACCAAGCGCATCTCTAAGCACTGGAGGGAAGCTAGAAATTGGGATACAATCTGGTTCCAACCTATTCAGAGCAAGCTTGTAGTGGTAGCCATTTCCACTGATATCATGGGGATGGGAGGTCATGGGGTCATGGCTGTTTATGTTTGTGTGTTTCCCTTGGAGATTGTACCCATTCTATCATCTGATTGACCCAACATAGTTTTTTTATGGGTTTGGTAAAAGCAAGCACATAATCAATTCTGGACAGCACTAAAAATCTTTGAGAAATGACCCAAATGCTCGTTTGGAACATGCCGGGTTGGTCCACTTGGGGGTACCGCTTGCTGGATTTGCTACAACACCACTACAATCTTTTTCCAAATTTCTCACATCTTTTCTAGTAATCCAGCACTCTGAAACTAAGGAAGAACCTTGTGGCTTTCCTCTGAACCCTATCCAGTCTTGAGTATTTGCTTGGTTCTTGATGACCAAAATTAAACATGTGATCAGAGCATGTCTTCCTTCGAACTATATTCTGCTTTTCTTGACTTTTTTGGCCAGAAGAGTCAATGTACCTTTTTATTGCTTTTCCACAGTAATTGAAAAGGCCAGTGCCAAATCTTAGAAAGCCTTTAGACTTTTTCCAACTTTACTCTGAATTATTTCAAAATGATTGTGCATTACATGCATACTTTCCTCCTGCTTTCAACATTTTACACTTGTGCATGCTAAATTTCATCTGCCACTGCTCTACCCACTTCACCTACATGAGTTTACCTAACTCATTCTACTAGCTCCTGGTTGTCTCCTGATGTCTCCCTGACTCCTCAGTCTATCTGCGAATATGGCCAGATGCACTGAATCTCATTACTTCCCTCTTGGTGCTGGTTAAGATTTCATTCTGGGAAAGCAGTATCTGTGAACCAGCCTTCCATACTTAGACTACTAAATCTGGAAGCATTAAGAAAATGTCAGACCATGACTATGCGGTTAAATAGTGTAAACTGGGAGTCTTTTAAAATCCAACCAAAATCAGGGCCTCTATAAAAGCATCTCTAGTCATCACTGCACACAGTGGGAGTCACAGGGGTATTACACTGAAGAATTACTTTGTCTGACTTGACACTACTTCCTTACTGATTTCTGCCCTTCAATCCAATTCCTTATTTAATCCCAGTTTTACCATCAACCTTTACCTTGAGATATTGGACAGAAAAGATGGGGAAGAAATAATTACATTGTTTTTTAAAATCTATTCCAATGTGTCATAAAGTTGAAGGCAACTTGTTATGATGTCAAAAATAAACAAATTATTAACAAAATATACTTACAAGATAAGGGTCTGACTGAATTAATATACAAGTCTAATCTCTTCTCCTCCGTGGCAATGGTGCAAAGAGGGGTTGGTCCACTAAAAAAAAATCACAACGGAGAGCTGAAGCCAAAAAATAAATAAAGGGCCTAAGTATATTTTCAGGTGTTTGAAAAGAAAATGGAAGGATAAGTGCTAGACTTGAGATACACTTTAAGTGGACTATAGATTTTTTGCAGGTCATTAAAGCTCAATGTATTTAAGGCTCCTGATTCTAACAAACTTCAAGGTTCTGAGGCAATTGACTTGAATGTTTGAAAGTCCTTTGGCAGAAATTTTTCAATGTTGATACTGGAGACAGACACCTAGAGGATTAGAAAATGGCATGTATGATGGAAATTTTCAAAAGACAGATGTGAGCCATGAACCATCAAATTATAGATCTGTGGGACTTATTACTACAGTTAGGATTAACAGCCTTCTTAAGGAGATGACAGAGCAAGATGAAAGGACAGCAACAGTGAATGCAAACCACCTGGATTTCAGGAAAGCAAGGGATGGGTGAGAATACGTCAAAACAGATAAGAAATTGATTGGTAGACAACATCAATTAGTAATGGATGAGTGGCAATTAGTTACCAGTGGAATGTCACAAAGTTCAACAAAGAACAAAGAACAACCCAGCACGGGAAACAGGCCCTTCGGCCCAACGAGCCCGCGCCGCCGCATCACCCTACACCTATTCTACCCTGCATGTCTACGAATGGGACCCTACTCAGTCAGATTCAGGGAAGAAATAGTGTCAATTTGGTAGAAACCGATTAGCCTAAGAGCACATCTTTGGGGTGTGGGAGGAAACCGGAGCGCCCGGAGGAAACCCACGCAACCACAGGGAGAATGCGCAAACTCCCACAGACACAGGCCCAAATCCATGTATCTGCACAGCTAGCAGTGCTAGTCACTGAGCTGTTGCGGCGCCCATCTATCGGTCCAGGATCAAGCACACACACCGACATGAAGTACTAGGCCACTCCTGGACTTCCAAGAGCAGCCCACGTACGACCCGCCGTGTGCATGCCCCTCGCTTGACACGAGGTGGACCGCCACCTGTGGAGGTCCACCTCAGTACCAGAGATGCTTTGTTTATCATTCTTATAAGTAAAATAAGGAGGTAATTGTGCTCAGAATGTCCAATTATGCAGGCTTTTAACAATTTGGGAAAATTTGTTAGTTAGGAATATCATTTCACAAATTCAAAAAGAACTTGACAAGCTCAGAGCATATACCAAAAAATGGCAAATGTTACTTAATAGACTGAAATGCAAGATTGACGGAAGGAAGGTTAAATAGATTTTGAATTAAGTGGGAATGTATAGGACATATATGGAAAAAAACTTCTGGTGTTTTTGTAAGCAAATAAAAGCCATGAACAAAATATTCCTAAGCTGTTTAAAACATAAAGAAAACCAAGGCATATAGCATACAAATCCAGAGAGGTCATTTTAAAAATATATTTGGCACTGGCGAGACTATGTCCGGAGTACTGTTTGCCCTTTTACTCTCCCTATTTTAAAATAGGATATTCTGTTACTAGTGGGAACACAGAGAAGAGCAACACCGTTGATTCTAGAGACCAAGGAAAAGATTTACATGGAGAGATCACAGATTCTGAATCTTTTCTCACTGGGAAATAGGACTGAGAAGACACATAATAGAAGTATTTAATATCATAAAACGTTTGACAAATTGGATGCAGTTTCTCTGCTTTGAGCAGAATTTAAGCACAAGGCACCACAGTTACAAACTAAGGATAAAAGAAAATAGGAAATGTAAAATGAACTTTTCTTTCAAGTCAAATGGGCGGTAAGTATGTGGAACAGATTACCAGTAAGTGCAGTAGAACAAGAAATTTTAATGAGTTTCATGGAGTAATTAGACAGATTCTTGTCAACAAATAGGATTCAGGGTTATTAAAAAGGCACTTAGGGAATATGTGGATAGGAAGGTTAAAGATCTTCTCATGCCTGAAAGTGTTAATATTCAGTCATAGATACACTCTACTATGTGCATTTAACTTTTTCAGTATTAATGTATTAAGGATGAACAATTTTCAACTTAATTATTATTGGAAATAACCATTTTATTAAGTAGCACAGTCACACTTAAAGTTTATTTATTAGTCACAAGTAAACTTACTTGAATCAGATGGACATTGCAAAGAAGTTACTGAAATTCCCCCATAAATGGATTTTCAGTGTGCATCAAGCTGTGCAATGTATTTATTATAAGGGAAAAGTTAAAGCCCATCCAGAGGGCTGTTCCTGCTCAAACACAGCCTGACAAAAGGGTCAAAGGCCAGGGCTTGCTCTGCATTCCCTTTAACACCATGTTATTCTAAACCAGGTGTGAATGCACTTTGAGACAGTGCACCCAGGCTATGGCTCAGCCCTGATCTTCTGGAAGCAAATAATAATTTCTGTTTAATAATGCAGCTTATTAAAGGCTAGCAATTGGGAACATACCTCCTAAGATGGATAGTATGATTGTGTTCAAAGGTATAGTGAGTGCAGGATCCGTGATTAAACACATGCAAGTTCACAGAATTGCTTCCTCTTGGAACGTTAAAGAACTTACATGAGATAGAAACAGCTTGGGAATATTTTGCAAAGTTGTTTTTTTGCTGCTGATATGAATGCCAGCTTCAGAGGACACATATGCCTCAATCGGTTTTTAGATTCGTCCATGTTTTTGACAGGCTTATGTTGTTTTTTTCCCCACCTATGTAAGAAAGGAATTCCCCTCCACATCCCAGAGCTGGATTTTACAGGACACTGTAGTCCCTGCAACCGGGGGAGTGGCAAGTGGCTGCCCCATAACAATTTAACACTGTTGTTGGCCATTGCTGGGTCGACAGGCAGTCCCAGCACACCAAGGAGCCAGGACAAATCCACGGTCAGGGATCTCAGTGAGAATGCGGATAGGGGGTCAGATTCAAGAAGCCAAAAGAGGGTTAAAGGATGGGATGATACTGGGGAAGGGAGGAGTGTCTCTGATGGGCTCAAGGAGCCACAAAGGAGGTCTAGCCCATCTGTTGTCTGACACCAACTGGTGCAGCTAAAGCAGTCGGGCTTCCAAAACGAGGTGGGCCTCTCCACTTCACTGATAATGTACTGGTGAGGCGAGGCTGAGGCCCTTAATTGGTCACGTTTGAGGCTCAATCGGCCCATGGGTAGGCAGGTCACCCCATAGTTCTGCTACACCCTGCAAACTTATAGACAGGTGGGTCAGCAGCAGAAAGGTCACCCACTGGATTTTTCATGCCTCTGCCTTCAAACCCACTAGTGGTAAAACCCAGCCACAGATTTCAGCTTCCTTCCCCACTGTACCATAGTACCCAAGACAGCTATTCCACAGGGACATGCAATGTCAATTCCAAACTGCAGAGGGACAATAGAGAGCTGGCCTAGTCAGGAAGAGCAGCACCTGCTTTGTCCCCCCCACAAGTTTGTTTAAATTCACAATTTTAAGGGAGGAAATCAAAATCATTTTAATTTTCTCCTGCTGTTTTCAGATTGACAAAATCTTATTAAAAAAGGACGTTAATGCAAATCACCGTTATAAACAACATTCCTTCCCGCTGTACTAATACAACTGTGATTCATTGAGTGCATAAACAACACAGACAACTTGGGCTGAATGGTCCATTTTGCTGCTATTTATGTAATTCTGTATATTAATTAGAGCACAAACCCTCTATAAATGAAGCCATTGGTACGAATAAAACATTAGCTTCCACTCCAGTTTAAAATGCAGTGCATTTTGACAGTGGTGGTCCCTTATTCATGATGTAGACTGGATATTATTTTACCGTTGACCATCCCCCACCAACCCCCCAACCCCATTACACACCCAGGGTCATTTAGAAAGAGTGAAGTTTCACACTGCTGTCACCCACACGGTACCCATACAGAAAATGTCTGTAATTATAATGACATATGGTGGAAGATCACATTGATCATGTTGCACAACTCAAATAGGGAAACTTTGGAAAAATGAAACAACACAATGTTTTGTAAATTTCAACAAAACAACTCTGGGAACGTGCTCACTGCAGTAATACAATTGGCAATCGTTAAACATTGCAGTTTTTCATATTGGAGACCCTCTAGTGTCTCAATTACTTTGACTACTCTCTGTGTGTATGTCTACATCAGGAATTACAGTTTTGGCATTAGATGATCTGATCCGCTGATTCATTAGCAGTATACTGTAAGCTTAACTTGGCATGTATTTTGTAGCAACATCTGTGAAGTGTGCATACTGTCAGCCTCAGACGCGTCCCTATGCTGTATGAGAAACAGAGAAAATACAAAATAATTCCATGAAATATCTAGTTACAGCAATTGGAATCTTGTTTTATTGCATTGTACAGTACTAAATAAACCTGGCAAGTTCAAGCTATATTGCTTTCAATTATTGAATTTCCTTACATTTTCACATATTGACAATCCTGTCACTCTGATAATGAAATACTGTCCCCTAACCGACAGGGAAGTCGCATATCAAATCTCATTCTCTTTTTGTTCAACAGAATGAACAGATGACACAAGAAGTGGTTTTGCTTTTGATTCCTTACATGACAAAAAAAAAACTGAACTAAACTCATCCTTAACCATAACATCCCAAGTGCAGGTTTACTTATCTGAGCATGCTGCTGACTCAAAGTCTATTTTCTAGTGAGTATTGTCTGCTGGCAGCCCTTTGCAGTTTTGATTTATAAAAGAACTATCACAGATTGATAGGATTCAGTTGCTTTCTGGCAGGGAGTAGTTGAGGAGGGCTGCAAGCTTCACTTTAAATCTGTACTGATGTCACTGATCTAAATTGGAGCAACAATCAGTACAGCACAATTGGCCACCTGAGATGGGAAAGGCAAAGGTTTGCTGATGTTCTCACTCTTGATTGCCACCCAATTATCGTTGCTAAATTCACCTGCACAGATATTGGCTGACAGCATGATTGTGATGGTGTCCTTGAGATGTTTTACTGTGTTGAAGGAGAAATTGCTTTGATTGACCAACCAATTTGTCTTTACAGCCAATTCTTATCCAGTCAAAAGACATTTTTACTCACAAGAACGCAAAGAAATAGAAGTAGGGGTACGCCACAATCATGGTTGATCAATGACGGCCTCAACTCCTTTTCGGTGCCACTTCCCCATAGCTCTCTATTACTCGTTCTATCAAATATTTATCCACCTCCACTTTAAATACTTCCAATATCCACCAACTTCTGGGGCAGAGGATTCCAGCTAAAAGAAGAAATTTCTATGCATCTCAGCTTTGAATAATCAGCCCTTTACCCTGCAGCTATGTCTCCTTATTCAAGAATAGCCCACTAATGAAAACATCTCACCATCTACCCTATCAAGCCCCATAAGGGGCTTATATGTTTGAATCAGATAACCCCTCACTCTTCTGAACCCTAAGGAATACAGACCTAGACAATTTAGTCTCTCTTGACAGAGCAACGCTCTCATCCCAAGAATTAGCTTGGTGAATCTCTTTTGGGCTGCCTCCAATGTTACTACATCATTTTTTAAGGGAACCAACACCATGTACAATTGCAACAAAATCTCGTTTTTTTTTAAACTCCAATCCATTTGCAATAAAGGCCAAAATGCCATTTGCCATTTTAACTGCAATACTGGACCTGCCTGTCTGCATTTTATGATTTGTGCACAGGGCACCTAGATCCCTCTACACTTCACTCACCTGACGTCTCTCTCCATTTAAATAATAAGCTGCCATTTAATCCCTCCTACCGGAATGCATGACCTCACACTTCCCCCCATTAAAATCCATTTGCCAGGTTTTCACCCAGTCACCAATCTATCTATATCCCATTGCAGAATCACAATATCCTCATCACAACATTGCCCTTCCATCTATCTTCATATTAGTGGTAAATTTGGAAACCTTATAATCTGTTCCTTCCTCCAGGTCATTAATGTACATTGTGAACAACTGTGGGCCAAGACCATCCCTGCAATACTGCGCTAGCTTCTGGCAGGTTTTTCACTAACAAAATAGTGAAAACCAGAGTGAAGAGGAAAAAGATTTTTTTTTAGGGACCTAATCTGTAGAAAAGATGCATTAGATGTCAAATAATAGCTAAAAAGTAAACAGATAGCAGGGTTTTGAAAGAAAGAAAAAAAGGGGCGAGAATGACATTGAGCAAAACTAAAAAAAATTCCAATTTAAAATTGTACTTTTCGGAGTTTAATTTTATAGTCCAGGCTTAAAATTACAATAATTAAACTGTTGATGGTTCCCAAATCATTTTATTAGGGTTCATTCACGCCACAACACATGAGTTAAAACCCACAAAAATAGTCAGCCAGACCATTATTTTCTGTTAGCGGTCAGAGAGGTAATTACAGAATATTGATTACCTTGCTGAACTTTTCATCATTTGAGATTTAAATGACCAGTATCAGAAACTGGAGAAGAATAAAAAATGGGATTAATGTTAAATTATGAGACAAACATTAACTTTTCATTGTGCAAATGTTTTTTTTAAGCGCCTGGTAATGGTTGCTGCTTGCAGAGAGTAACCAGACAATAACCACCTGTGAGCCTGTCAGGACAACTTTAAGGAGCTCTGCAATGAAGTTGCTTCATTCAGACAATCATTGTGAAATGCCTCCTGTGGGTCTTTTCTGTAAAATCTTTGCTCTTTTGTTAGAATGGATAATTGTAGATGGCAGCATTGTGCAAAAGAGTGATTACAATGGTCCAAAGGAGATTCTTTGCTATTGCTGTGGTGATACCCGTCCTGCCTTCACCTCAGCCTCATGTGTTGTACGAGTAAGAGCAAAACGTAAGTTCATTGCTGCATGTCCTCAGTAGACCGAGATGGGTGATTAGTTCAGGATTGTACAATCAGATCTCCATTTGGCACATCCCATATTTTTTACATCATTCAAACGGAAACTTGTGGATTAAAAGGCCACAAGATTGATCCCCAGTCTGTGCTAAATGAGCTAAGTCAAGGGAGTAGTTAGTGCATGATATTTGGTCTCAGGGCCTATATAGTGAGAAGGCAAAAATATTGGCTCTGAGATGACTTCTTTGGAAAGGGAGAAATACGTCACAGTTCAACGATGAATTTATTGAATGGTGAAGCAGGTTTGATAAGCCATATGGCCTATTTCTGCTTCTGTTTCTCACAGTCTGTGAAAGCGGAATTGTGTAGATAATGGGTGAGTACAGCATTAGACCTCAGTGTGTTCCAATTACTGTCCACATTTAGATGCTGAATTGGGGCATAAATGTATCCCCAGTATTGGTATTGGGTTCTGTAGAAATTAAATTTAATTCAAAACGTTAACTCTGTTTCTTTCTCCACAGATGCTGAAAAAGCGGCTGAATATTTCCGAAACTTTCTAATTTTATATAGGGTTTCCAGTGTTATGGTATTTTTGCTTTTACTTTAATATTGGTTGTTTTCTGAATGACTAGCATTTGCTTCATTCAAGCCGACTCCTCCTGGCAGCTCATTGCTGAGTGGCAGTGCCCTCTTTGGAGCTTGCAGAAGTCAAGATTTCAATTAATTTGTGTTTATACTCTTGGGCTTCTGGGACTGACTGAATTTGGAGTTTGGAAATATCTGTGCTCAATGGTGGGTTTAGAAATTACTCGCCAACAGGAGCAGTGCTGAGGTCAGATGTTTCAAACCTTTAGCCCTATCAAATTCTGTGCCAACTATTCATATCTGAACCCTGATAGTGTATACTATTTGACCATTCAATCTTTTATTTAAAGAAAACAAACTAAAAGGATAGCGACTCTTCTATTAGGGTAATAAAGTTTGTTTTTTTCCTCCTTATTCAATTCTCTTTCTTTCCTTTCTCTGCTGGAATATTTGTTCCTAGCTACCTGTGTTTTGAAATGGAAAGAGAGACTGGGAAATTTGTTATGAGAAAGCTTTAGGACTTTACCAAGCACCTCATCAAAGCAGTGCGACTAAGATTAGACAGTCCAATAAGGTTCAATATTATTTTTGTAATGTATAATCACTTATTTTTCTCTCCAACAGTTTCTCACAGGATTTGAATGCTTTTCCTTCAGCATTTTACCTGCTCGTTCTCCGCTAAGGAATTAGCTGCAGCGCTAGTTTGCTCTCTTGTACTTCATTCAAATGGTCATATAATTTGTGTGTGAATCCTGCCAACAGGTCATCATCACCCATCGTCCCTGTGTTCGTTGACCCACACTGAGACCCAATTTGTAATACCTCAATTTTTAAGTTCTCTTCCTTCCTTTCTCTTTAACCTCCTCCAGCCTTTCAGCCAGAGATCTATGCAAGAAAACCAGTATAAGGGGAAAGCAACAGTTTATACTGCACGAGAAGAGAATGCTGATTGGCTGGTAGGGGTGTTGCCATGAAGAATGTATTAGTTGATAGTGTCTAACAACTACCTGCCAAGCATTGTTTGAAGTTTAAACCAGGCAGCTTAACCCTGATTGATTCTTCGGGGCAATGCCTTGACCAATCAGTGAATGGCTGTCACTTATTTTGTAGGCCATAAGCCCCAAAGATTGGAGGATCATATCAAATAGCCTGTCCCAGCCACTGTTTACATTGGACAAGGTACAGACCATACCTAACCAGCCCATATTTGCAAAACCCCAACCACAGTGTCCAACATTAGATGTGATTCCACAACTGGACAACACTTGCTAAATAATCCTTGGTGTGCTTAGAATTATGCTGACAATCAATTTCAGGCACATCCACATCAATCAATTTAAGGTCAGGTGTGTTTGCATGTATTGGAAGCTAAATACACAAGGCCCTGTTCTTTGCAGATAGAAAGAACATGTGTACACATTGCACTTGTTTTGGCTGAACAAAACAAGTGACAGCCATTCGCTGATTCATTACTCAGGACAACGCCTTAAACATTCAGGGTCAAACTGCCTGGTTTAAATTTCAGACAATGCTTGGCAGTTATCTGTCAGTCACCACCAACTGGTACATTCTCATCTACCAGTTAGAGTCCACTCACAAACCAATCAACATTGTCTTCTCATATAGTATAAATTGTTGCCTTATAGTGGTATTCTTTCAAAATACCTTGATGAGTACAATACAAAAAGCTTCAACATGTCTTTTAATAGTAGTTTCCATTCATTACTTAAAAGTCAAACAGCATTGGTTAAGTTGCACGGAAATGCTGCAGGGAACATATCCTCTGCCCCAGGGATCGGTGCTGGGGCCTCAGCTTTTTACCATTTATATAGATGATCTGGAGGAGGGAACCGAGTGTAGGGTGTCGAAATTTGCTGATGACACCAAGATTGGGGGAACGGCAAATTGTGCGGAGGGTGTGGAGAGTCTGCAGAAGGATCTAGATAGGCTGGGCGAATGGGCCAGGAAATGGCAAATGGAATTTAATGTTGGCAAGTGTGAGGTGGTCCACTTTGGTAGGAATAATGGTAGGAAGGACTATTACTTACATAGCAAAAAACTGCAGCAGGCGACGGTGCAGAGGGACCTCGGGGTCCTTGTGCATGAGTCGCAAAAACCCAGCTTGCAGGTGCAGCAGGTGGTCAGGAAGGCGAATGGGATGCTGGCCTTCATAGCGAGGGGGATTGAATATAAAAGTAGGGAGGTCTTGCTGCGGCTGTATAGGGCATTGGTGAGGCCGCAGCTGGAGTACTGTGTGCAGTTTTGGGCGCCGCACCTGCGCAAAGATATTTTGGCCTGGAGGGAGTGCAGAGGAGGTTTACTAGGCTGATACCGGAGTTGAGGGGGTTGAGCTATGAGGAGAGGCTGAATAAACTAGCTTGTACTCGTTAGAGTTTAGAAGAATGAGGGGAGATCTCATTGAGATGTATAAGATGATGAATGGGATGGATAGGATAGAGGTGGAGAGACTCTTCCCGCTCAAAAAAGACAGTAGGACTAGGGGGCACAGCCTCAAGATAAAAGGGGGGCGGTTTAGAACGGAGTTGAGGAGGAACTTCTTCACTCAAAGGGTGGTGAATCTCTGGAATTCTCTGCCCGTTGAAGTGGTGGAGGCTGCCTCGCTAAATATTTTTAAGACGCGGGTTGATGGGTTTTTGATAAGAGAGGGGATTAAGGGTTATGGGGAGAGGGCGGGAAAGTGGAACTGAGCCACGACAGATCAGCCATGATCTTATTGAATGGCGGGCCAGGCTCGAAGGGCTAGATGGCCTACTCTTATTTCTTATGTTTCTTATTTCTTATGTTTCTTATGTTTCTATTTCCATTTTAATGAGGCAGCCATGGAACAACAGAAGGACTGAGAACACTTTGTAAGTGGGCAGAACAATAAAAATCAAATTCAACACAAATAACTGAAAGGTGTCACCAGAGGTAGAAAATGGTGCAATTATTTACTCAATGAATGATGTTAAACTAGCTATGGCAGAGGATAAAAGTAGGAGTGACATTAGACTCACACTTACTTTGTCCTGGTGTTGCACATTGGCAAATAGAAAAGCAAATAGAATGCTTGGCTGTGTTCCAAAAACAGTAGAGGTTAAGCCAGGGGTCTTCATCCTAAAGCTGCATAACGCTATGATTTGGCAATGCTTTGAATACAGCTTTCAATTTCAGCCTCTGAGGTTCAAGTGAAACATCCAAGCTCTGGAAGTGCTGTGGGAGAGTCTCACTGGGCTGATTTTTCTCCGACTCCCTCCATGTCCCTATGAGCGGAGTTGCTGCTGGGAAACTCAGTAGACTTGGATGGAGTAATTGCAAAGTGTGTGTTAAAATGCTACTGAATCATAGAATTTTACGGCACAGAAGGAGACCATTTGGCCCATCATGTCTGCACCAGCTCCCAAAAGAGCTACCCAGCTAGCCCTATGCCTCAGCCCTCTGTGGCCCTCTGAGGTAATCACTTTCAAATATGTATCCAGCTCTCTTTTGAAACCTCCTATGCAATCTGCCTTCACCACTCTCCCAAGCAGAATATTCCAAATCCCAACAAATCCCTGAGTAAAGAAGTTTCTTCTCATTTCACTCCTAGCTCTCTTGTTGACCATCTTGAAATTGTGACCCCTAGTCACTGACACACCAACCAGTGGAAATAGAATGACCTCTTTACCTTGTCAGAATTGTTCATAATTTTGAACACATCAGTAAGGTTACCTTTTAATCTTCTCTGCTCTAAGGAGAATAAGCCCAATTTCTCTAACCTTTCCTTGTATCTAAAATGCCTCATTCCTAGTATAATTCTACTAAATCTCCTTTGTACTCTCTCTAGGGCTTTAACATCATTCACTCCTTAATTAAGGTGCCCAGAACAGAACACAATACTTCAAATGTGGTCTGACCAGTGATTTGTGGAGGTGAAACATCGCTTGCTTGCTTTTACGCTCTATGCCTCTATTTATAAACCCAAGGATCCTACAAGTCCTCTTAACCGTTTCAGCTTGCCTGGCCACCTTCAGAGAATTATGCACTTGAACCCTGGGCTCCCTCTGCTCCTGTTCTCCCCTCAACATTTACCATTGAGTCTGTATAGTCTCCCTATGCTTTTTCTGCCAAAATGCATTACCTCACATTTTGCTGCATTGAAATTCATCTGCCAAGTGTCTGCCCATTTTCCAACATGGTCAATGTCGCTCTGAAGCCACTCAGCCTCACAATTCACTATTTACCCTAGCTTAATATCATCTGCAAATGTAGAGATTTTGTCCTCAACAGCCCTCTCTAAATCAGAAAAAGCAAGGGTTCCAACAGTGATCCCGGGGAACAACACTTTCAACTCATCTCCAGTCTGAGAAGTGCCCATCTATATCTACCCTCTGTTTCCTAGCTCTTAGCCAACTTCTAATCCATGCTGCCAAGGACCCATCAATCCCAAATATTTCTGATTTTCTAACCAACATGCCCTGTGGCACTGTATCAAATGCTTTCTGAAAGTCCAAATATATAACATCCACAGCACTATCCTTATCCACCGTCTGTCACCTTGTCAAAGAACTCAATTAAATTTGTCAGACATAACCTGCTATTGACAAAGTCACGTTGACTGTCCAGCATTAACTTATTTTTCTCTAACTGTATATTTATTTTATTCTGTATTATGGCCTCCATCAGTTTTCCCGCTATTGAGGTGAAGCTGACAGATTTGTAGTCTCCTGGGTTATCCTTTGCCCTTTTCTGAAACAACATCACATTTACAATCCTCCAGTCCCCCAGGACAAATCTTGTGTTCAGAGAAGCCTGGAAAATTTCTGTCAGTGGCTCTGTTTACCTCTCTTGGCAATTTAGGGAACATCCCATCCAGGCCTTGCAACTTCTCTACCTGGAATGCTACCAGTCTTTTAAGCACCTTTTCTTTATCTATCACTGTACTGCTCAGTTTCTGAACAGCTACAGTTTCAACTGGGTCATTGTCACCATCTTCTAATTTGGTAAAGACAGAAACAACATTCTCATTTAGTACCTCAAGCCATATCCTCCACTTCAGTGAGCACTTTATCTTGTTTGTCCTTTATGGGCCCCACTCTATCCTTCACTAATCTTTTACCATTAATATGTTTGAGAACATTTTACAATTTGTTCCAGTGCAGCCTACCATCTTTTCCTCATGCTTCTTCTTAGTCTTCCTGATTCTAGTCTTAGCCTCTCTCCTGCATTTGAGATACTGTTCCTGATTTCTATTGCTATAGTTATTCCGATATGCATCATATGCGTCTTTTTTCTTCCTTATTTTCTCATCAATATCCTTAGTCATTCAGGGTAATCTACCTTTGGATATCTCCTCTATATTTCTCATCCTACTGATCTTTCCTTTGAAAGACTCCCATTTTTCATCCACTATTTTATCCACCAAATGTGTTTCCAATCAACCTGCTTTGGTTGAAATTTTAAATCCTTAAAATTTGCCCTTTTCCAATTTGGGATCTTAATCCATAACTGATTTTTATCCTTTTCCAACTTAATTATGAACTTAATTATAGTATGATTGCTATTTCCCAACTGCTCCCCCACTTTGATATTTTGCTGGGATGAACTATGGAAAGAGACTCATTCAGGGATTAAGTAAGTAGGCAAAAATGGGCCAAAATCTTCTTCCAACAATCTGATTAGACTGTAGCATGATGAGATTAGCATGGACCAGAGTTTGGTCACACTAAACACGTGGTAGCAACAATCAGTATGACTGGAGACTCATTATGTTAAAGCAGTTACACATCATAGACTTTTTTTTAAATTATGCCTCTGAAGCACTTTGGAACATTTTTTCACATGAAAAGAGGCTACATAAATGGAAGGCTATGTTGTTATAACAGATGTTTAAAACTATTTTAATTAAGAATTAATTGATATTCAAAATTTGAAAAGGATGCTGCCATGTGAGGGATTTACTTTAAGCATTTTTTTTAATATGCATTTGATGAGCATTGTATTGTCAGCATGCTATCCACAATTGTTCCCCACATCACAGAGTGACAATTACTGATGCACAGAAAGTCACATTTGTGGCATGGTATTCCCTCCCACACAGAAAATGAAATTCATAGTATTGATTTATTATTTATGTATAAAGATGTGGGAATACTATGGAAATGCTTTCTCCTCATCAGATATTTTGTACATTGTTAGATCTAAGATGTGAAATTAGCAACTCACCTTCCAGTTGCCAAGAGCTCAGCACTGAATTCAATGGCATGAATGCTCTGGACTGATGCAAACCAGGTGGGACGTGGATTGGTGTGAGAAGTGCCTAGCCAAGTGCATGGTGCCATTGTCCACAAATATATTGCTAGAATCAATGCCATCTGCATGAGGGAAACCATTGTGAAACCATGGTATGAAAGACACGTCACTGGAAGCTTGCTTGTTCATTGATGGATGGGAGATCAGGAGCAGCTGGAGGGTCTTAATGACTTGCAACAGTTTTAAGGAGGCAGTCGCGCCAGTTTCTGATTTTTTCAGGCAGGATTTTCACCCTGATATGGAGAGGAGAAAGGTGACAGATGGGCAAGTGGGCAGTCAAGCCTGTAAATTTCCCCCCACCACCCTCAAGCCATTTTCCTGGAGTCTGGTTCAGGACTTTGGGAGTGGAATGGCTACCTACATGCAAGCAATGATTACCAGTTAAGGTAAGTAAAGTAAAGCCATGGATTAGAGCAATTTTCCAGTTGGTCAATGGGGCTCCCACAGTGATGCCACCTTGCTGGAGATGGGCTGCCAGCAATTGAACAGGGGCCCAATGTTCCAGACTACCCCAGAGGCTCTGCCCCACCTGCCTAGCCATGGTTGCAGGCTGTCCTGTGGAGGATTTTTTTTTCAAATTAAAACATTTAAAGTTGCAGAGTAGACATTTTCATCTCTTCCTTACCTGCAACAATAGGTAAGCTCCTTCCGTGCTGGAGGACTTCTCATTGACCCTTCAGCTTCAAGAGCCCACCTGGATGGTGAGTGCACCCTCTGGTCACTAACTGATCAACCAAAGTAAAATCACCGTGACTGTTCTCTACACAGTGCGCTGTCGGGAGCTGCATTTGATCCCTAAGCTGGGATCTTGACTCAAAACACAAAATCCTGCGCTTTGCATCACCAAACTCCTTTAATGATTCACAATATCTAAACTGATGCAGAATTTTTTTTTTAAAGATCACATTTCTTGGAGACAAATAGAAATTCTGCTGGAAGAAATGAATGGTAGAAGAAAACTGTCTAGAACAAAGCAGCAGAGAATCTGAAGGGAACCACTAAACAAGAATGGCAGCAGAAAGGCCATTAGCTCTGAACCCCTGGTTCCACACCTGCAGACAATGATAGAAGAAGTTTAATGACCATACCAGGCTAGGCAAGGTCAAAAAATACTGTTGTCTTTCATTAATTCACTGTACAATGCATTTATGATACCTACAATTACAGGCCCTTCATACTTGCACTTTCAGTGTTGACGATGAACGCTTATTGTACAACAGATTCAAAAAAATCACAGAAAGATTACAGCATAGAAAGAGGCCACTTGGCTCATTGTGTCCCCACCAGTTGAGAAACCAGCCAGCCACTTTCCAGCATTTGGTCTGTAACCCTGCAGGTTATGGCACCACAAAGCTTGCCCATATTTCACCCACACTTTGCCTCCAGTCAATCAAAAATATTTGTCCCGAAGTGTCAGGACGTATTAGCATAGCCTTTATGGGTCACAACTAATATTTAATGATATAAATATCATGGCAATGACCACCTCCCATTTCAACTCTGATTGCTGAAGAAGATAATACATAAATAAGATAGCAATCACACACAGGGGGAGGATCCCTATATTTCTCCTATTCCTCCATATGAGGAAGAAGCCTTAGAAAACCTGGGGAAAGGAAGCTGGATATGATGAGGGAACTCAGTGTCTGTTGCAATTTTCTGTTATTTGATCTCATCCTATTTTCTCACTCAATTACTATTGGCAAAAAATATACTGAAAAATGTGACTGTGTCAATCCTCCCACTATAAACAGTAAATGAAACATCTTCAAAAGAATATTATAAGAGCCTCTGATCTTTCTCTGTCTCTCCTCATGTTACATTGGGAAATAAGCCAGGACTTATCTGCAATGCAGCCTTTCTAGCAATTCACAAATATTCTTACAATTGGCATCTTCGATAAATCCATCTTGGAATATTTAAATAGTGACTGCAGTCATGAAATGCAGAGCACAAGTGAGCAGGATGGAGGTGGCAAATGAGCAGGAAGTTGCCTGGAGGATTAGCTTGTAGTTTCCTTATCTGTCAAATCTAGAGATCTGGTCCCTGTGGCCAGTATTCAAAATAAAAATACAATCCAAATGAATACCAGGTTACTGAGGGCAGAATCTTGTTGAGGCAGTGGGGGGTCTCATCTGCCAGTTAGAGAGCCAGCCAAAGACCCTCTCAGGAAGGCCTTTTGGACCACACGCCAATCAGGCAGTGGTAAGTTAGGTGCGAGCCTCCCCATTGACTCAAGACCCCTGGAGAAGATATCCCACCAGAGAGCTGTGGCCAGAGGGTGGCAACTGTTGTGCTCAGCAGCACCACTGGGGAAGCCATGGCTCCTGCTGAAGGACAGGTGGCAAGAGTCCCAGGCCACAAGTAAATAATGGCAGAGTGGGGAAGGGTGCTGATGGTGGGGGGATAGGAATGCAAGGGGATTAGCTGCAAGGGCAGCAGGATTACACAGTGGCCGCCAATCTTCCTTCTAGATGTCCAGTCCCTCACTCAGGCATTGAGTTCCTTTGCTCAAGGGACACCCCCACTGCCTAACCCCCAAGCCTGCCCCCCAACTCTCCCCCTCCCCCCCCAATCACCTGCCAGAAGTGACAAGTTAGATGTACTGTTTTAACTGCTACATAGAGACAGGCCTGCCCACAGCTGGGTTGATACCAGTGGCAGTAGGATATGGCCCTTAAGCCGTCATTAATTGGTCGCTTACAGGCCTCCACAGGCAGCAGGAAGGTAGACCATAGGCCTTCCCACCCAGAGCCCAACTTTGGTGGAGGTAGGACGGTGAGTGGGTTCCGGAATACCACCATCCAAACCAACATGCTCTTCCCACCTCCAAGTTCACCACCAGAAGACTCTACCCGATATCTCTAGGGACAACACCAAGCAGCTTGCTGCAGATGTCAATTTCAGTATAGAGTTCTCTTGCAGCATATGTGCAGCTTTTCATTATGGCCTCACACTATTGTAGTCCACCTTGGAGTGACACCCACAAACCAGTTCAGTCCTCAACCCTGCATGCGGAAGATGCAAAGTCTAGTTGATGCCTCTGTAATGGATGTTCAGACTGCTGCTGTACAGGCCAGTATTCACAAGTGAACTGGGTTATGAAGAAATGGATGTCTATAGTGTATTTTGAAAATATGATGCAATTATTAGCGATATTCTGCACTCCCACGTGTCCAGCAGGAAGTTACATATGAAAGGAAGCATATGCTACAGAAACCCTGTAGTGCAGAAAGAGGCCATTTGGCCCATTGAATCTGCACTGACTTTCTGAAAAAGCATCCCACCCAGACATGTCACCTCCAGCTTAACCACATAACCCTGCACATTTACCGTGGCAAACTCACCTAATCTACACACCTTGGGACACTAAGAGCCAATTTAGCATGGCCAATCCATGTAACTTGCATATCTTTAGACTGAGAAAGGAAACTGGAGTACCCTGTGGAAACCCAAACAGACATGGGGAAAACATACAAACTCCACACAATCACCCAAGGCCGCAATCAAACACGGTCCCTAGCACTGTGAGGCAGCAGTGCTAAACACTATGCCATCCTTGGAGCATAATATTAGTCCATATGATTGGTGAATTTAACCCACATTATTTCCTGAATATGGTGGTAAAATGTTTGTGACCTGAACGTTTACGCTACATTTTTCTTGTATCACACTGGCATATCTTTCTACTTTGACACAGATGGTAATTTCTATGGCGTTCAAAAGATATGGCAAGCATCCATTAGGTGGCCAGATGTAATATTGCCGCAAATGTACCATGTACACATCTGGACGATTATTGTTGCTTAACTACTTGCCAGTTATGTCAATGACCTCCATCTCCAAAAAAAAGTTTCAAAGCTAACACAGAGGCTGAAAATTTCTGCTGCTGACAATTGAGGCACAAAGGGCAAACTAATCCCTGTCAGTGTAACATGATTTGCAAATAGAAATCACCCAGATAAAGCATCACATTTTGAATAAAATTTGAATTAAGAGAGTCTGGAATGGATAGCGTAGAACTCATTAATACTAGATTGATGTAAAGGAGGACTTTGTGATCAAGGGATTATAGCAACTTCATCCTATCTATTAGAAAGTTTTCAAAACTGGACTAGATTATTGAATTATAGATAGAATTATATTGTAGATTATATAAAAAGAGGAAAATGCTTCAATTTCAGCATTGAATTTAATTGAAGCTGGATTCATTCAAATACTGTGACCTCAACAGTAAGGCTAGCCATGAAAGGATTGCAAGATTTAATTTGTACTAACAGTCAAATTGCTAATTAGCTTGCCCAAAGTCAGCACATCTAGTCCAGCACTGTGCTCTCCAGAAATGGATAAATTACAAGTTACCATCTTCAGTTTAGGAAAGAGAGACGTTAACTCACAACTCCCAGTGAGTGTAACTGTTGTTTACAAAAAGTAAGATTGACTTTGATGCCAGATGCTTTTTTTAAACTGGATTCCTGCAACGAAGATAAAAGACATATCTGATAAATTACCTGATGTGATGAGACTCCAAAGTCACACATAAATAAAAAACAGATGCTGGAAATTTCTCAGGATATCGTTGGAAAATCATGAATAAGTGATTTTTTGTTAAATTTCTTTAAATGCTTTTTGTTCAAAAAAAAGTCTAAGAAAGAAGTTCAGAAAAGGGGAGAGGAGAGGATCAACTCTAGAAACAGCAGGGAACCCTTCAAACAAAAAGAGACAAGTCAGAGAATGGCAGTGCCTTCATCAACTTACTTCTTCTTTGAAGGGGGTGCTTTTAATCAGATGCCTTCATCTAAGAGTCTGTCCTTTCAAAATGTATATTTAAATTCTCATATTTTCAGAGATTTGTACCATGAATAAAATCAGCTGGGTTTCAGCTGTTTGTTTTTGCACTGATGTGATAGTGTTGCCGTAAGCCTGAAAACATATCTTGAATTATTTATTAGGGAAGAATGGATTGAAGTGAATAATATGTCTGCTGGGTGGAAACCAGGAGTTAAATCTGCAGAACTTGCACTAAAACTTACTAATTAATTCCTGTAAACATAAATGCACAGTGGCACGGTGGTTAGTACTGCTGCCTCACAGCATCAGGGAACTGTGTTCAATTCATGGCTTGGGTCACTGTATGTGTGCAGTCTGCACATTCTCCCTGTGTCTGTGTGGGTTTCCTCTGGGTGCTCTGGTTTCCTCCCACAGTTCAAAAGATGTGCTGGTTAGGTGCATTGGCCATACTAAATTCTCCTTCGGTGTACCCAAACAGGCGCTGGAGTGTGGCGACTAGGGGATTTTCACAGTAACTTCATTGCAGTGTTAATGTAAGCCTACTTGGGACACTCATAAATAAACTTTAAATGCTTGGCAAGCGACCTTTCGTGAGAAAGTCAAACTCCATTTTTATCACAAAGACATCATACACAAATGATGATGCAGTTTAGAATCATAAAATCCTTACAGTGCAGAAGGAGGCTATTCAGTCCATTGAGCCTGCGCCGACAACAATCCCACCCAGACCCTAACCCCACATATTTACCCTGCTAATCCCCCTGACACTAAGGGGCAATTTGCCATGGCCAATCAACCTAACCTGCACATTTTTGTAGTGTGGGGGGAACTGGAGCATCCGGAGGAAACCCATGCAAACACAGGGAGAACATGCAAACTCCCTTTTTCTCAGGGTGGAATAGTCAGTTACTAGGTGGCACAGGTTTAAGATGCGAGGAGCAAGGTTTAAAGGAAATGTATGAGGCAGATTTTTTATACAGAGAGTAGCGGGTGCCTGGAACCTGTCGTCGGGAGAGGTAGTGGAAGCAGATACAGTAGTGACTTTTAAAGGGCATCCTGACAAATACATGAATGGGATAGGAATAGAGGGATATGGTCTCCGGAAGGGTAGGAGGTTTAGTTAAGTTGGGTAGCATAGTCGATGCAGGCTTGGAGGGCCGAAGAGCCTGTTCCTATGCTGTAATTTTCTTTGTTCTTTGGCCAGAGTCACCCAAGGTCAAAAGTGAACCTGGGTCCCTGGCGCTGTGAGGCAGCAATGCTAACCACTGTGCTACCCTGCCACCCAAGTTTAATACAGTTTACACCATTACTAAAAGGAATAAAATTTTGTCAACAATCTTCAACTCCCCTTTCTTGAGACTAATTGTTCCTTATTGGGCTGTGGTTCCAGGGAGAAACAGGTAACCTCCTTTCCATTGACCACTTTTTCACAGTGAGAACCCAACAACGAGGTCAACGGCTTACAACCACAATCTGACATCAGCGTGACGACTAATCTGTGTACTGTGCTGAGGAACAGGAACCCTAGTACGGAAGTCAATTGTGGCTCCGTGACCATATGTGGCTGAGACCAGCTCCTTCAGTATGGGCTGATCAAGCCCATACTGAAGAATAACACCTGGTATTCGTGCCTCACTGGACAAACAATAAGACGTTTTCTGAATATTTGGGGACAGCGCACATTGGAAACGGGGGGCAGCGTTCCAATTAGCTTGCTGCTTAGGAAATTCTTCCTCCGCCAGTCCAGAACTCATTTTCAATATCCCTTTCAATCCTAATCCTATCGCGGGGACGAACTGCAATTAATTCCATTTGGGAATTAATAGCGTCTTCGTGTGTTTTAAAGATAACTACAAAGGGCAACATGTAACCAAGTTTGATTTTTTTTCGCATATTCTCTGCGCGATGTCACTAAACAACTCAGTAATTCTCTCCGGGGGCAGGATTTGTTAACCAGAGCGTGTGAAAATGCTAATATTTAGTTGGTGATTAAAAACCAACAGGGTGATTTAATCTGAAGTGTGTCTGTTCGCTTGCATTATGTTTGTGAATTCAGCCGTGTGTTTGGAAATCTGTGGTGGATCAGAAATAAAGTAACAGCGGCAGAGGCAAAACAGTGAGGAAACGCGTAACAGTAATGTAAAAGAAACAGTCTATATAAAGACCAGGCTTGGGAACACTCGGGAAGAACAATCTAATAGGTATAGTCCCTTAAGAAAAGTGAGAAACGACAGAGGTTCTGTAAATGAGTGCAAAGTCAATCTGTTTAATACTATTGTCAAGTCACCACAGATTTCCCATGCACTTGGCTAGTGTCTGAACATCACGCTTTCATTAGCAAATTCCTTGTTGTCACTCCACCCCAATAAAACTCGGATTAAGACAATTCAGCAATCTGTTTTAATTAAGTGGGGATCTATATCCTCTTGGCCAGTTGACAATCTAAAATATATTTGCTGACGTCCGTTCACACTGAATGTTTTTCACAGAAGCAAATTAGGGGGTATTAGCAAACAAAAGTAACGAGAATTAGTAAACAATATCTGACATCGCGCCGCGTGCCCAATGCTTTGAGGGAAGATTGCCAGTGATTTAAAGGTGGAAAGCGGTAACAGTCCCAGAAGTGGGCAGCATTGTGACACAATGGTTAGCAATGCTGCCTCACAGCGCCAGGGACCCGGGTTCGATTCTCAGCTTTGGGTCACTGTCTGTGTGGCGTCTGCACGTTCTCCCTGTGTCTGCACGGGTTTCCTCCCACATAGTCTGCAGCTTTAAGACTTGAATAGCAGGTTAGCTGTAAAGACTTGCATTCCAATCAGTATTCTGTAAACTGTGTGTGACTTTATATGCCCTTCTCTGATCAGAACCTTCCATACACCTGATGAAGGAACACCATTTCCAAAAGCTTGTGAGGTTCCTATCAAATAAACTGGTTGGACTCTAACCTGGTGTTGTGTGACTTCTTACTGTGTTTATCCAGTCCAACACTGGCATCTCTACATCATTTCCTCCCACCATCCAGAGAAGTGCTAGTTAGGTGAATTGGCCATGCTAAATTGCCCCTTAGTGTCAGGGTTGTGGGGATAGGGGCTGGGTGGGATTGTGGTCGGTGCAGACTATTGAGTCTGGGACTTCCGCACTGTAGGATTCTATGAAAAAAGTTTGGGAAGGAGTTCCAAGTTCAGGGTCTTGGCTCAAAGCACAGCCACCAGTGAACAAAATGGGGGGATGCTGCAGAGGCCAAATTTGGAAGAGCATGCATATTTAAGAAGGATGCGGGACTGAGGGAGATTAGAGGGATAGGGAGGGGTGAGCTAGGCAGGATTTCAAATGCAAGAGTGGAAGTAGTAAAATTGAGGTTAAAAGGGTCACGAAAAAGCATTGGCCAACAGTATTAAGGAAAATCCTTAAAGAGAGATGTTGAAGATGTATAAATATATAAAGAAGGAGAGAAAAAGGGACAGAATCTACGCATGGAGCCAGAGGAAATGGGCAAGTATTAAATGTCTTTTTTGCATCAGTATTCACCAAAGAGGACTTAGTGGATGATGAGTCTGGGAAAGGGTGTGTTGATAGTTTGAGTCATAGTGATCAAAAAGGAGGTATTGGCATTCTTGAGAAACATTAAGATAGGCAAGTCCCCAGGGCCTGACGGAATATGCCTCAAAATACTAAGACAGTCAAGGGAGAAAATTGCTGGGGCCTTAAAAGAAATCCTTGTATCCTCATTGGCTACAGGGAGGTCCCAGAGGACTGGAGAATAGCTAATGTTGTCCCTTTGTTTAAAAAGGGTAGCAAGAATAATCCAGGTAATTACAGGCCAGTGAACCTTACATCAGTATAGGGAAATTATTGGGGAGGATTCTTTGAGATAGAATTTATTCCCACTTGGAAATACATGGATGTATTAGTGAGACAAAACATGGTTTTGTGAAGGTGAGGTCGTGTCTCACTAACTTGTTCGAGCTTTTTGAGGAACTGACAAAGATGATTGATGAGGGTAGGGCAGTGGATGTTGTCTACACGGACTTCAATAAGGCCTTTGACAAGGTCCCTCATGGCAGACTGGTGCAGAAGGTGAAGTCGCATAGGATCAGAGGTGAGCTTCCAAAACCGGCTCGGTCAAAGAAGACAGAGGATAGCAGTGGAAGAGTGCGTTTCTGAATGGAGGGCTGTGACAAGTAGTGTTCCTCAGGGATCAGTAGCTGGGACCTTTGCTATTTGTAATATTTACATAAATGATTTGGAGGAAAATGTAACTGGATTGATTAGTAAGTTTGCAGGTGACACAAAGGTTGGTGGATTTGCAAATAGTGATGAGGACCATCAGAGCATACAGCAGGATATATATCAGTTGGAGACTTGGGTGAAGAGTGGCAGATGGAGTTTAATCCAGACAAATGTGAGGTAATGCATTTTGGAAGGTCTAATACAGATAGGAAATATACAGTAAATGGCAGAACCCTTAAGGGTATTGATAGGCAAAGGGATCTGGGTGTACAGGTACACAGGTCACTGAAAGTGGCAATGCAGGTGGAGAAGGTAGTCAAGAAGGCACATGGCATGCTTGCCTTCATTGGTTGGGTTTAAAAATTGACAAGTCATGTTGCAGCTTTATAGAATCTTTAAGAATCTAGGCCGCACTTGGAATACAGTGCTCAATTCTGGTCACCACATGACTGGAAGAATGTGGTGGCTTTGGAGAGGGTACAGAAAAAATTTACCAGGATGTTGCCTGGTATGGAGGGTATCAACTTTGAGGAGAGGTTGGAGAAATGTGGTTTGTTCTCAATGGAACTGCAGAGGTTGAGGGATGACCTGATAGAAGTCTACAAAATTATAAGAGGCATGGAAAGAGTGGATACTCAGAAGCTTTTTCCCAGGGTGGAAGAGTCAATTACTAGGGGTACAGGTTCAAGGTACTAGGGGCAATGTTTAAAGGTGATGTACAAAGCAGATTTTTATTTTTTACACAGAGGGTGGTGGGTGTCTGGAACTCGTTGCCAGGGGAGGTAGTGGAAGACAGTACAATAGTGACTTTCAAGGGGATCTTGACAAATACATGAATAGGATGGGAATAGAGGGATATGATCCCTGGAAGGGTAGGTGGTTTTAGTTCAATCGGGTAGCATGGTTGATGCAGGCTCGGAGGGCCGAAGGGCCTGTTTCTGTGCTGTAATTTTCTTTCTTTGTTCTTTGAGGTTTTACTTGACTGGGAATCAGTGTAGGTCAAGGAACAAAGGGTTAAAGTGAGTAATATTACGGAGCTGTAAAGAGGCATGTGTGGTTGGAAGCTCATTTCAAGGTCAAAAATAACATCAGCTTTGAGAAGAATCTGCTTCAGACTATTAAGGCCAATTGATGGGGCGAGGGAAAAGGAGATTGGGGCTGGGACTAATGATTAGTTGGCAAACACGCAAATAAACAAGTGATGAAAGGACATCTCAACCTATAATGTCAACTCTGATTTGATTTTATTTATTATTGTCACACATAATGACATACAGTGAAAAGTATTGTTTCTTGCGCTCTATACAGACAAAACATACCGTTTATAGAGAAGGAAAGGAGAGACTGCAGAATGTAGTGTTACAGTCATAACTAGGGTGTAGAGAAAGATCAACTTAATGCAAGATAAGTCTATTCAAAAGTCTGACGGCAGCAGGGAAGAAGCTGTTCTTGAGTTAGTACATGACCTCAGACTTTTGTATCTTTTTCCCCGAAGGAAGAAGATGGAAGAAAGAATGTCCAGGGTGCGTGGCATCCTTAATTATGCTGGCTGCTTTGCCAAGACAGTGGGAAGTATAGACAGAGTTAATGGATAGAAGGCTGGTTTGTGTGATGGATTGGGCTACATTCACGACCTTTTGTAGTTCCTTGCGGTCTTGGGCAGAGCAGGAGCCATATAAAGTTTTGATACAATGCTTTACAGGTGCAACTGTAAAAGTTGGTGAGATTCATAGCTGACATGCCAAAATTTCCTTAGTCTTCTGAGGAAGTAGAGGCATTGGTGGGCTTTCTTAACTATAGTGTCAGCATGGAAGGACCAGGACAGGTTGTTGGTGATCTGAACACCTAAAAACTTGAAGCTTTTGACCCTTTCTACTTTGTCCCCATTGATGTCGACAGGGGCATGCTTTCCTTTATGCTTCCTGAAGTCGATGACAATCTCCTCCATTTTGTTGACATTAAGGGAGAGATTATTGTTGCTGTACCAGTTCACCAGATTCTTTATCTCATCACTGTTTGAGATCCGACCCACTACGGTGGTGTCATCAACAAACTTGAAAATCAAATTGGAGAGGAATCTAGCCGCGCAGTCATAGGTGTATATGGAGTACAGTAGGGGGCTGAGAACATAGCCTTGTGGGGCACCGGTGTTGAGGATGATTGTGGAGGAGGTGTTGTTGCCTATCCTTACTGATTGTGGTCTGTGAGTTAGGAAGTTCAGGATCCAGTCGCAGGGGGAGGTGGCGAGGCACAGGCTACAAAGTTTGGGGTTGAGTTTCGTGGGAATAATAGTGTCGAAGGCTGAGCCGTAGTCACTAAATAGGAGTCTAACATAAGTGTCCTTGTTATCTACGTGTTCCAGGGTTGAGTGCAGGGCCAGAAAAATGGCGTCTGCTGTGGACCTGTTGCAGCGGTAGGCAAACTGTAGTGGATCCAAGTAGTTTGGGAGATTGGAATTGCCAATGCCATGACTAACCTTTCAAAGCACTTCATAATGATAGATGTCAGAGCCACCAGCCGATGGTCATTAAGGCACGCTGCTTGGTTTTTCTGAGGTACCGGGATGATGGTCATTTTCTTGAAGCAGATAGGGACCTCAGATTGTTGTAAAGAGAGGTTGAAGATGCCTGTGAATATCTCCGTTCTCTACAGGTACCACCTGACCTACTGAGCATTTCTGGCATTTTTAAACATTTTTATGCAACATACTAAGAATCACTATTGTGTTTCATTAAGTCAAACTGGAAGGGTTAGGGTGAACAATTTGGATAATAGACAGAGAGGTGGCGAACATATAGAACAGACTCACCATGAAGTAATGGAGTTAGACAATATCAGTGAATCCAACAATAAACTCAATATCTCCTGGGCAAAGAAATAGATTGAAACAGCTGAATATTTTGTAATCCATAAACATTTTAATCTGATTCTAATCCTTCAAGCCCTTTTGGCTTTACTTCCAAGTCCATGAGGTTTCAAAGAACACAGTACAGGTCTGCTTATTTTACTTTAAGTAAGCAAGGTGAAGAACAAACTGTGTTAATTAGTTTACAGCTGGTAAAACCAATCATTCCAATGTTACAAAACTACCAGCAAGAGGAAGTACATGTTTGATTAGGACAAGAATATTCGAATATATGTGCACAATTGAAAGAGCGAGAGTCCTTCTTTCTCCATTCTCATGAATACTGTATGCCAACTAAGTGATTAGTCGGCATTAACAGAATGAAGATCATTGAATAGAAAGAAAAGGATACTACAAGAAATACAAAACTGTACTTAATTCTTCTTGGCATGTTTTGCCACACTTTTGTATCAGCCAAAATTCTCCAGCCGTTCACATTCTGCTGCCACTATCAGCAAGAACGGAAAACTTGGCACTTGGCCAAATCTCTATTCACTGTAGTGGGATGGTAGTCATGATGCAGAGATGCTGGCGTTGGACTGGGATAAACACAGTAAAAAGCCTCACAACACCAGGTTAAAGTCCAACCAGTTTATTTGATAGTAATCCCACAAGCTTTCAGAAACGCTATTCCTTCGTCAGGTATGTGGGTCAGAACCTTCCACACACCTGACGAAGGAACAGTGTTTCCGAATGCTTGTGGGATTACTATCAAATAAACTGGTTGGACTTTAACCTGGTGTTGTGAGACTTCTTACTGCAGTGGGACCAGGGAATCCCAGCAGCAGGCAAGGTCGGAGAATCCAGCCTATCATCTTTTCGCATTATAAATTTTGACGTCCACATTTCTAATGAGTGCTATCAAGATAATCTTGTCATACTGTAAAATACTCTCCTACCAATGCTGGCACTTAAGTGCCATTTTTTATCTGCTAAATCCACCGCCACAATAAAAAACAATAATACCAATATAACATCAAAGTTTCACATAAAAATCTCAACAGAACACAGGTCTTTAAAACAGAGAACATATCGCATGTCATTCACTACATTATAGCAATAACTACATCTGAATTTTATTTAATTGGCTGTAAAGTAATTTGATACATCCTGGGGTCATGAAAAATACCGTATAACTACAAGTTCCCACTTTATCTCTGCGCCACGATTCAATTCTTGGTTGACGTCTAACCCCACATCATCTGAAGACTATACTGAGTCATGAGTCCCTGTGTGAAACACCACAGAAGAACGACTAGTACATGATTAAATAGAGGTCGTACTGTAGGGATACAAAGTTCATTTCACAATGAAAAGCTGTTAGCAAAACCAAAGGAATCGGCCAGCAATGAATTATAGAAATAGTTCTCAGTAGGATCAATTTTTCCCTAATGTGTATTCTGTTTATACACAGCTGTATGGATAGATTAGCTCAAAGTCAGATAATTAAAGTTTCTTTTCAGTGAGTTCTAAGACCTGAATATTATTCATAGTGCTCTAACAATGTAAGAAATGGGAACGGGAATAGGCTATTCTGCCCTTCAAGTCTGCTCCAGCATTCCATTAAAACAATGCCTGTTCTATTTCAACTCCACCTTTCTGCAATGTTCCCATATCCCTAGATTCCCGAAGGAGTCTAAATTCTATCAGTCTCCGAATTGAATATACTTAACAATTGAATAACTACAGCCCACAGAGATAGAGAATTGCAAAGGTCTATAAACCTTTAATTGAAGGAAATTCTCCTAATCTCAGTCCAAAAATAGCCAACTGCTTATTCTGACACCATGAACACCTAGATTTTGACTTGCCAGCCAGGGGAAACATTCTCCCAGCAACTATCCTCTAAAGTCCTTTAAGAATGTCCTATGTTTCATAGAACATAGAACAGTACAGCACAGTACAGGCCCTTCGGCCTCAATGTTGTGCCAAGCTATGTCCAATCCCAAGATTAAGCTATCCCCTCCCTATAATTCTGGTGTGCTCCATGTGCCTAGCCAACAACTGCTTGAAAGTTCCTAAAGTGTCCGACTCCACTATCACAGCAGGCAGTCTATTCCACACCCCAACCACTCTCTGAGTGAAGAATCTACCTCGGACATCCCTCCTATATCTCCCATCATGAACCTTATAGTTATGCCCCCTAGTAAGAGCTATATCCACCCAAGGAAATAGTCTCTGCATGTCCACTCTATCAATCCCTCTCATCATCTTATAAACCTCTATTAAGTTGCCTCTCATCCTCTCCACACCAAAGAGAAAAGCCCCAGCTCCCTCAACCTTTCCTCATAAGACCTACCCTCCAAACCAGGTAGCATCCTGGTAAATCTCCTCTGCACTCTCTCCAATGCTTCCACATCCTTCTTATAGTGAGGTGACCAGAACTGAACACAATATTCCAAATGTGGTCTCACCAACGTTGGGTATAGTTGCAGCATAACCCCAAGGCTCTTAAACTCAAACCCCCTGTTAATAAACACTAACACACTATAAGCCTTCTTCATGGCTCTGTCTACTTGAGTGGCAACCTTCAGAGATCTGTGGATATGAACCCCAAGATCTCTCTGTTCCTCCACATTTCTCAGAACCCTGCCGTTGACCCTGTAATCTGCATTCAAGTTTGTCCTACCAAAATGAATCACCTCACACTTATCAGGATTAAACTCCATCTGCCACTTTTCCGCCCAGCTCTGCATCCTATCATTGTCTCTTTGCAGCTTGCAAGAGTCCTCCACCTCATCCACTACTCCACCAATCTTGGTGTCATCAGCAAATTTACTAACCTACCCTTCAGCCCCCACTTCCAAGTCATTAATAAAAATCACAAATAGCAGAGGACCCAGCACTGACCCCTGTGGTACATTGCTGGTAACTGGCCTCCAGTCTGAAAATTTTCCTTTCACCACTACCCTCTGTCTTCTATGATACAGCTAGTTACTTATCAATGAGATCATCTCACGTTCTTCCAAACTCCAAAAAAAAGACTCATCTCTTCAATCTCTGTTTATAGGACAAATCCCTCCCTGGGAATCAGTCCAGTGAACCTTTGTTGAACTGGCTCTTCAGCAAGTATACTCATTCTTCGTTAAAAAGACCAAAATTGCACACCAGAGCTCCTGGTATAGTTCCATCAAGGCCATACACAATTGCAGTAAGATTTCTTTATTTGCATACTCCAAACCTTTTGTAATAAAGGCTAACATGATTGGCTCTGCTAACTGCTTGCTGTATATGCTTGCTAACTTCGTGATTTGTGTACAAGGTCCCTTTGAATACAAATGTTTATCAGTCTCCTAAATTGTCCACTTTTTTATTTTTCCTATCAAAGTGCACTAACTTTGTGTTTCTCCATGAAATATCGTTTGCCAAATTCTTTCCCATTCACCTGCAGCTGTGCCCCCCTTGATTGCTTACTTTCTCATTAATTATGTTTCATCAGAAAATTAGGAGGCATTGCACTTGGCCGCCTCATCTAAGTTGTCGATATATATAGATTGTAAAGCAATGGTCGAGCAATGTCTTGATTTTAAAATTCACTCCTTTGTTATCAAATGCCCCCATAGCCTCGCCCCTCTCTCTCTGTAATCTCCTCCAACCCCACAACCCTCTGAGATATCTGCATTCATCTAATTCCAGCGTCTTCAGCATCTCCGATTTTAAGTGCTCCATCAGTGACGCAATGTGTTCAGTTGCCTTGGCTTTGAACTCTGGAATTCCCTCCATACATCTCTCCACCTCTCAATGTTGCTTTCTTCTTCTAAGACATCCTTAAAGTTTATCTATCTCTTTGGTCATCTGAACTAATTTCTCTTTATGTGGTTCAGTGTCATAGTTTGTTTCCTCATGCTCCTGTGAAATGCATTGGGACATGTCATGTTGTTAAAAGCACTTCATAAAGGTAATTTCTTGTTGTAAATAGCTGAGGCCCAAGCATTGATCCTCAAGGTACCTAGCCTTCCATTCAACAAATGATCTGTTTATTTCTAATCTATTTTCTACCTGTTAACCAATCCAAAATCCAAACTAGCGTATTATCCCCAATTCCATAAACCCTAATTATGTTTAGTAAATGTGGAGGGCAATTCTCCCATCCCACTGTGCTACTTATTTAGCAGAGTGAGCCTAGAGCAGAGGCCATTTCACGGGCTGTCCTCTGGACGTAATTGCCTCTGCGGATCTCCCAATGCCAGATTTTTGGTGCCGCCAGCTCCCTGCCAGAAATTGGCCCGGAATTACACAATATATGCAAAGACTTATTTTAATACTATTTGAATCTTATTAGTAGGTCTGGGACTGAAGTTTCCGAGCCCGCTAGCCTTTCCCCTCCCCCAACCAGGATGGTTCACTGCGGCAGGGTTAACAATAGCTCCCCACTTGCGGAGAGCTGGCAGCCCAAACCCACTGGAGTGAAGAGGAGGCAATCGAGGACCCCAGGGAGTTGGATATCTGGGGGTGCCCCCTGGCCATAGGCACCTTGGCAGTGCAAGCCTGGGCCCCGTGGCATTGCCCAAGGGGGAAAGTGCCAATTCCCAGGGGGCACCATGGCACTGTCCACTGGGCATGGGGCACTGCCAAGGGGGATGGGGTCCCACTGCCACTCTGCATTCAGGTGACAGAGATAGGGAGGCCAATGATCGGGGCGGGTTGGGGGAGATTGAGGTGGGCTGGGAAGGTGAGGGTGGTGTTGGGCTGGGCCCAGACATGTCAGTGGGGGCCAGCAAAGTGGGTGTCACGGGGCTAGCCAATGATCGAGCTGGCCAGCGATTGGGGGGGCCAGCTATGCCTGGCTACTGCGAATGCGCTGATCTCGTTGACAGATCGATGCATGTGCAGTGGCCTGCTCAGCACCATGGTGCCTCTCCAGCAGAAATAGGCCCCGCTCACTGGTTTCTGGAGTAAATCATGCTCGTGCGCTCTGCAGTACGCAAAGTGTGAGAGATTCATTTTGAAACACCTGGTGAAGAAACCATGATTTACTCCAGTTTTTACACCAAATTTGACACTTAGAATTGTTTTGGGAGAATCGCCTCTGTGGTCAGGAGATGGTGTGCCATTGCAATGAAACATCACAGGAAAGCTTAAAGATTGCCAAATCAAGCAGCTTGTCATTGTAAAACCACCTCCAGGCTCCAGCATCATCCACTGCTAAGTAGTGTATTACAAAGTCCTAGGCGCTTTTAATAATCTCCATTAGTCTGTTCAATTAATATGAATTCATTACTTCAATGCACAAAGATGTTCTGCTATTAAATATTACTAGAACAGCTGGTATGATGTACCATATAGAACAATGAAGCCATATTCGTATTGTATATCATTAGCACCTTTGGCTTTTTTTCAAATCCAGAAATAGATTCCTGAAAATCAGACATTTTATACTTATTAAGTGGGCAATGAGCCTTGGTTTAATGTCTAATCCAAAGTTCAATAGTTCTAACGGTGCATAGCAAAGTGAGCCCACCACCTCCAGATTCAGAGCCAAGCCACAGCTGAGACCCAAACTGACTAAAGTGCAGCAAAGGTATAGTCTTCCAGGTGTCGAGCATCAACCAGTATCTGACTCAAATAATCATTTTTTATTTGTGAATACTGATACCGCGACTGGCAAAGGCCACTTCATCTTTGGAGGCAACATACGTGCCGAAATTATCAAATAGTTATCATGAGTAAAAAAAAAGAAAGACCTGCATTCATATAGTGCCTTTCATGATCACCAAAGTGTTTTACAGCCAATGAAGTACTTGTTAAAGTCTACTATTATGATCCCAACTGATGTTAACATTGGGACAGAGTGAAACTTGGCTCAATACACCCTAACTTTGTTTATTCCGTGAAGTGCAGTTTGATGAACATATTCATTGGAGTCTGCTGGTGCACTTTTAACCTCAAGAATAAAATGTTTATTAAACAAGAAAAATTAACTACATTACACGAGGTAAAAAGGTTGGAAATATTTAAATATAAACACCAGTACATGATTCAAATTATATTATTCCTTCAACCCACCTACACCTTTACAGATATATACAAATTTGTAAAGATAATACAATTTATAATATCTATCTAATACACTTCTATACGGGGTGGGCATGGGGTACACGTGAACTAATTGACAGACTGTGGCCTGTCACCAGACCACACCCCAAAATGAGTGACAGGTACCACCAAAACAGGGTCTGAATTTCTCAGCAACTTCCCTAGATGTTGCTCATGCCATGAGTCAACTGTCTCACTGAAACTCTACCTTTTTCGTGAGAGCTTCCAATCTCCATGCTCAAAGAAATTGGACTTCACTCCCAAGCATCGCTTCCACTGGATTCTATTCAACAAGGATCCACTTCCAGGGTTTCACTCTTGCCTTCTGATGTTCCTTCCCTTGGATCATCACATACACTCAAGCTTCTCCTCCCAGCACACTCACAGATATTCAGCTATGCCAAGCAGAACATTCCTATTCAAAAGCCCACAAGAAAGCGTCACTAACTTACGGCTGCCTCCTCGGATCTCCTGGTTTCTCTCAAGCCTAATTTGTTTCAAGTATCCCCTCCGCAACCTTTCCTCTTTAATTTGAAGCCAATTTCTCCGTTTCTTAATTTTAGTTGTACTTAACAGGACCTGTTTCAGATTCCTCTCCCTGTCCTTTAACTTGGACTTCCTCCTGGGATCTCTTTCTGTCTCATTTCCTGGTGTGGGACTTTCTTTGTGGTTTTGGTCTTTCTCCCTGTCCCCTTCCTGAAATTTGTGATTCCAAATAAACCTGGTGTTGTGTGACTTCTCATCTTGTTCACCCCAGTCCGACACCAGCGTCACCACATCATTTCTCTGGAATGGCATGCCTCTTAAAGTCACCTGACCTCCAGTTTCACACTGTTTGACTTCTGTTCTGTGCAGGCACACAAGGCCAGTTACCAATCTACAGAGATAAAGAAATGAACTGTGTATTTGCATAGGGTCTGCTATGAAGATGGTGAAATCAATAAACTTCGCAGGGGAGGTCATTCTTCACTTGGCGCATGCACAAATATTCTGAGGCCCGCTGGGAACTGGAGTCTCCAGTCTCTGATTTAAACACAAGATATGTTTTCTTTTTCATTTTTGGTCATCACAATAGTCACTGTTTTAATGTGGGAAATATGATAGCTGACTTACACACAGCAAACATGCACAAATAGCAATGTGATAATGACCGGATCATCTACTTTTTGTAATGTTGACTGAGGGATAAATATTGGCCTGGACTCTGGGGAGAACTTCCCATCCTGTGTTTGCAATAGTGCCAAGAGACCATCTACATCCATCTAAAGAGGGCAGATGTTGCTTGGGCTTAATGCTTCATCCCAAAGATTGCACCTCCATCAGTGCAGCACACCCTCAGTCATTGGAGTGTCAACCCTTGCACCCACAATCTCTGACTCAGAGACCAATGTGCCACCAGCTGAGAGCTAGTCCAAATCGTCTCCATGCCCCATCCTATTGTGAATACACTTCTCAAAGTACAGTGCCCAAAGGACCACAAGATAGGCTTCTTAATGAACATTGGGAACACTATTTTAGGTGTGCAATATCCGACCAGCAGGACCTAGACTGCTTAGCCTGGTCCCACAGTGGGAGGAGCTAATCCCCTTAAAGGGGCAGTATGCACCCCAAACCCCAACATACATTATTTGCATACATCACACATCCCATTACATCTCCCAACCCAGAGGTGCTGAGACCATCGATAGCAGGATCTAGTCATTCAGCTACTTGAGCCTGTTCTATCGTTCAGCTGGATCATACCTGATCCTCTCCTACCTCAATGTCATTTTCCTCCATTCTCCCCATATCTCTTGATGTCTATACTGCCTAGCAATCTACACATCTGTCTTAAACATATTCAATGACTGAACCTCCACAATCCTACAAAGCAGAAAATTTCCAAGATTTGCCACCCTCTGAATGAAGAATTTCCTTCCCACCTCAGTCATAAATGGCCCGCCTTTACTCTGAGATTGTGTACATTGTGGCTATCTAGTACCAGTCAGGGGAAACATCATTTCTGCATCTAGTGTCTCGATCCCTTTTGCATGCTTCAATTTTGCACGCTTCAATGAGATCGCCCCTTCTCATTGCACAGCTGCACAGCGCAATAAATGAAACTGAGCTTTCCTGCTCTGTTTGATTTAGTACCACGGTGGTCAATCCCATTAACCTCTCATCTCTAGAGTAAACTCTAATCAGAAAAATTAGCAAGTTGAAGCAACGTGTTTTTTAAAATCGCTCTGACAAAAAGGAGTGGTGAATCTGTATCTTACATTTAATGAACTAAGACTGATTGAGATTTTTAGTAGTGGTATCATACCACCTGGAGGAGGTAGTGATAAACTGCTCCTTCATACACCAGTTGCTGCATAATTGCTACTCAGTGTACAGACACATTTTGAAGCTTTCCTGATGGACTTTTGACACCTTTTTAATTGTGGTTAGTGAAGAGAAACTGGGACAGTCAGATTTTTTTTGAACTTTAAAAATGTCACTGCAGTCGATGAGTAGAGTTCTGCTTCATTTGACTGGAATATGCACAAATGGAGTGCTCTCTGATATGCACCAGAACATGAAGCCGTCCGATAGACGCCAGAACGTGAAGCCGTCCGATAGACGCCAGAGCGTGAAGCCGTCCGATAGACGCCAGAGCGTGAAGCCGTCCGATAGACGCCAGAGCGTGAAGCCGTCCGATAGACGCCAGAGCGTGAAGCCGTCCGATAGACGCCAGAGCGTGAAGCCGTCCGATAGACGCCAGAGCGTGAAGCCGTCCGATAGACGCCAGAGCGTGAAGCCGTCCGATAGACGCCAGAGCGTGAAGCCGTCCGATAGACGCCAGAGCGTGAAGCCGTCCGATAGACGCCAGAGCGTGAAGCCGTCCGATAGACGCCAGAGCGTGAAGCCGACCGATAGACGCCAGAGCGTGAAGCCGTCCGATAGACGCCAGAACGTGTACAGTGTATTTATCCCAGGCTGCTTAGGGAGGCGAAAGATGAAATTGCTGGGCCTCTGGCGCACATCTTTGTCTCTTCTTTGGACACAGGTGAGGTCCCAGAAGACTGGAGGGTAGCAAATGTGGTCCCGTTGTTCAAAAAAGGTAGTAGGGATAACCCTGGGAATTATAGGCCGGTGAGTTTGACGTTGGTGGTAGGGAAGTTAATGGAAAAAATACTTAGGGGTAGGATGTATGAGCATTTGGAGCGTTGCGATCTGATTAGGGATACGCAACATGGCTTTGTTAGAGGGAGGTCTTGCCATACGAATCTGGTGGAATTCTTTGAGGAGGTGACAAAAACGGTTGACGATGGGAAAGCCGTTGATGTCATCTATATGGATTTCAGTAAGGTGTTTGACAAAGTCCCTCACGGTAGGCTGGTAGAAAAGGTTAAGGCGCATGGGATACGAGGCCAGGTAGCTAGGTGGATTGAGAACTGGCTGGGAAATAGGAGACAGAGGGTAGTTGTGGAGGGGACCTTGTCGGGCTGGAGGCCAGTGACCAGTGGTGTGCCGCAGGGCTCAGTACTGGGACCTCTCCTCTTTGTAGTCTACATAAATGACTTGGAAGAGGGCGTAGGTGGTGTGATCAGCAAGTTTGCTGATGACACCAAGATGGTAGGGTTGGCGGGTACAGAACTGGATTGTCAGGTGATACAACAGGATATAGATAGGTTGGTGCAGTGGGCAGATAGGTGGCAGATGGCATTTAATCCTGACAAATGCGAGGTGATGCATTTTGGACGGAATAATGCAGAGAGGAGCTATGTGATAAAAGGTAGGCCGATTAGGAGTATAGACATACAGAGGGACCTGGGAGTGCAGGTTCACAAATCCATGAAGGTTGCGTCACAAGTGGAGAAGGTTGTTGGGAAGGCTTATGGGATGTTAGCCTTTATAGGAAGGGGCATAGAGTATAAAAGCTGCCGTCTAATGCTTCAGTTGTACAGAACGTTGGTTAGACCGCATTTGGAGTACTGCGTCCAGTTCTGGTGACCTTACTACCGGAAGGACGTGGAGTCTCTGGAAAGGGTGCAGAGGAGGTTTACCAGGATGTTGCCTGGCATGGAGGGGCTGGGTTACGAGGAGAGATTGAAGAAACTGGGGCTATTCTCCTTGGAAAGACGGAGATTGAGAGGGGACATGATAGAAGTATATAAGATACTGAAGGGAATAGATAGAGTTAATAGTGAGAGACTGCTCCCTAGACTGGGTACGAACACAAGAGGTCATCATTTAAGGGTGAGGGGGGGGAGGTATAATTTGGAGGTGAGAAGAAGGTTCTTTACGCAGAGAGTTGTGGGGGTCTGGAATGCGCTGCCGAGTAGGGTGGTGGAGGCAGGAACGTTGGACTCATTTAAGATGCAGTTAGATAGGCACATGAGTGAAACGAGAATGGAGGGATATGGTAGGGGCTATTAAATAGGGTTAAACCTCGGGAGACACCGGAAGGGCAGGCTGTATGATTAATATTTTTTGTCTTTATTCCACAGGTGAAGGTCCACCTCGTGTCAAGCGAGGGGCATGCACACGGCGGGTCGTGCGTGGGCTGCTCTTGGAAGTTCCGGGAGTGGCCTAGTACTTCATGTTGGTGTGTGTGCTTGATCCTGGACCGGTGGACGGGCGCCGCAACAGCCCAGTGACTAGCACTGCTGGCTGTGCAGACACATGGATTTGGGCCTGTGTCTGTGGGAGTTTGCACATTCTCCCTGTGGTTGCGTGGGTTTCCTCCGGGCGCTCCGGTTTCCTCCCACACCCCAAAGATGTGCTCTTAGGCTGATCGGTTTTTACCAAATTGACACTATTTCTTCCCTGAATCTGACTGAGTAGGGTTCCATTCGTAGACATGCAGGGTAGAATAGGTGTAGGGTGATGCGGCGGCGCGGGCTCGTTGGGCCGAAGGGCCTGTTTCCCGTGCTGGGTTGTTCTTTGTTCTTTGTTCTTAGTGCGATAGGCGCCAGAACGTGTACAGTGCGATAGGCGCCAGAACGTGTAGCCGTGCGGTATGCGCCAGAACGTGTACAGTGCGGTATGCGCCAGAACGTGTACAGTGCGGTATGCGCCAGAACGTGTACAGTGCGGTATGCGCCAGAACGTGTACAGTGCGGTATGCGCCAGAACGTGTACAGTGCGGTATGCGCCAGAACGTGTACAGTGCGATATGCGCCAGAACGTGTACAGTGCGATATGCGCCAGAACGTGTACAGTGCGATATGCGCCAGAACGTGTACAGTGCGGTATGCGCCAGAACGTGTACAGTGCGATATGCGCCAGAACGTGTACAGTGCGATATGCGCCAGAACGTGTACAGTGCGATATGCGCCAGAACGTGTACAGTGCGATAGGCGCCAGAACGTGTACAGTGCGATATGCGCCAGAACGTGTACAGTGCGATAGGCGCCAGAACGTGTACAGTGCGATAGGCCCAGAACGTGTACAGTGCGATATGCGCCAGAACGTGTACAGTGCGATAGGCGCCAGAACGTGTACAGTGCAATATGCGCCAGAACCTGAAGCCATCCAATAGACGCCAGAGCGTGTAGCCATCCAATATGTGCCAGAGCGTGTAGTCGTCCAATATGCGCCAGAACATGTAACTCTCTGATATACACCAGAATGTATAGTCCCCGATATGCACCAGATTGTATCGCCCCGATATGCACCAGAATGTATCGCCCCGATATGCACCAGAATGTATAGTCCCCGATATGCACCAGAATGTATAGTCCCCGATATGCACCAGAATGTATAGTCCCCGATATGCACCAGAATGTATAGTCCCCGATATGCACCAGAATGTATCGCCCCGATATGCACCAGAATGTATAGTCCCCGATATGCACCAGAATGTATCGCCCCGATATGCACCAGAATGTATAGTCCCCGATATGCACCAGAATGTATCGCCCCGATATGCACCAGAATGTATCGCCCCGATATGCACCAGAATGTATCGCCCCGATATGCACCAGAATGTATAGTCCCCGATATGCACCAGAATGTATAGTCCCCGATATGCACCAGAATGTATAGTCCCCGATATGCACCAGAATGTATAGTCCCCGATATGCACCAGAATGTATAGTCCCCGATATGCACCAGAATGTATCGCCCCGATATGCACCAGAATGTATCGCCCCGATATGCACCAGAATGTATAGTCCCCGATATGCACCAGAATGTATAGTCCCCGATATGCACCAGAATGTATAGTCCCCGATATGCACCAGAATGTATAGTCCCCGATATGCACCAGAATGTATAGTCCCCGATATGCACCAGAATGTATAGTCCCCGATATGCACCAGAATGTATAGTCCCCGATATGCACCAGAATGTATCGCCCCGATATGCACCAGAATGTATCGCCCCGATATGCCCCAGAATGTATCGCCCCGATATGCACCAGAATGTATAGCTCACCTGATATACACCAGAATGTATAGCTCGCCTGATATGCACCAGAATGTATAGCTCGCCTGATGTACACCAGAATGTATAACTCCCTGATATGCACCAGAATGTATAGCTCTCTGAAGTACACCAAAATGTATAGCTCTCTGAAGTACACCAGAATGTATACCTCCTTGACATTCACCAGCATGTATAGTTCTCTGGTATGGTCTGTCAAATTGCCAGATTTCTGGATCCACTTTTATCTAAATATGTGATCATCAGTATTCCTCCTCTTGCCTCTCTCCAGTTGCAACGATCTTCTAAGTGGAGAATTAAATTCGCTAGGCTAGTAGTAATTACATTACGAAATCACAAGATATTTAACTAATTTTGTCCCAACTCAGAAATTTTCATTCAAACACATCGGTCCCAATTCACTCCGCTTTCCAATTCTCCTGCTTAACCGCAACCTGAGCCAGCCTTTGGCCAACCCCCTCTTCGTAAATCCTTTGGCTGAAGTTTGATCTTTTTCTCTCTCTCCGAACTCGGTGAAGCAACTTGGGACGTTGGCTAAATAAATGTAAATGCAATTTGTTGAAGTGGGACCTTGGAGCAATGAGGGAGAGATAGCAACGGCAGTAAATTTCATATGAATGACAAATTTCAATATAAAAAAAATCCTGGCTCAGATAAATAGGGTGAATGCCACTTACCTTTCTGATTGCTGACTTTGACAGTGACCTGGATGGTGGATTTGCCGCGAAGTCTCTTTGACAGGTAAACTTTGCCGGAGTCTCTCTCTACCTGGACGGGGGCATCGGCCGGGGCGATCACTTCAAACCACCGCCTCTGGAACTTCCAGTCGGGGACGGTGTAAATGACATTTCCGATCTTGTCCTCTTCAGAGACGGTGAGCGAGTGGAACACCTCCTCGGGCACCGAGCGGGCTCCCCGCCTGCCCCCGGCTCTGACACTCAGCTGCACGGTCAGGGGCTCACTCCGCTGCCGCTCCAGCCCTTTATCCTGGCCGTAGACCGAGAAGCTGAGGGGCTCCACCATCCCCAGCAGCGAGTCCACCACCAGGATCTGCCCGCTGCCCGGCACCACAAACAGCTGGCGCACCTCCGGGGAGGAGCGGTAGGTGATTTCGGCATTCCTGCCCTCGTCCCGGTCCGTGGCGGTGACCCGGGCGATCTCCGAGCCCAGCGGCAGCAGCCCGTCCACCCGCAGCCTCAGCGCCGCCCCCCGGCTGCCGAACACCGGCTTGTTGTCGTTCAGGTCGCCCACCCTGACCCTCAGGCGGGCCGGCGAGGTGCAGTTGCCGCCCCCCGGGCTGGCCGCCCGGCAGCTCAGCCTCAGCAGGTAAGCGGGGCTCCTCTCCCGGTCCAAGGGCGCCGCCGTTCTCAGCGCCAGCTGGCCGCCGCTGCGCTGGGGGCGGAACAGCCCGCTGCCCTCGCCGGCCAGCTCGCACTGCAGCCTGGCGCCGGGCGGCAGCCGAGGGCACAGCCTGCGGACCGGGAGGCTGAGGCCGCCCACCCGGCTGCCAGGTGAAGAGTTCTCGGAGACCTGCCCCTGGAAGAGCGGGGTGGGGTCAGAGAGCGGCAGTGCCAGGGAGAGGAGGCAGAGAGAGTGAGAGAGGAAAGCAGAGAGCTGGAGAGCAGGCAGCAGCTGCATGGCTCTCCCCCTCACGCACACACACTCCGCTAAACTCAACCTGCTGCAAATAAACCTCCCACTTCTGAAAGTGCAGCTAACCTGGAGGCAGTGACTTTACCAAATGAAACAGTCCCAATTAAAGCCCCAGGCTGACTCGGAGACTGAGAGACGCTCTTTCCCTCCCACCCCTGTCCCGGTATCAGAGCTGCTGGGGAAAGCTCCCTGGCGATCCCAGGCTGGGCTTGTCCCTCACACACACTCAGAGCCGCTTCTAACTTCCATTCAATCAGCCAGCCCCGCCCCCTCACCGTTGCCACGCCCACTCGGGACCCCAACCAATCAGAGCGCAGCGCGGATAGCCAGCGGCACCGCCCACAATGCAAGATATCCAATCAAAGGAATGCTGCAGAACCACGCCCCCCTCCTCTCCTGGAGTTCTCACCGGTGAAAGTGACACTGTCCCCAGTGGGAGTGATACAGTCCCTAGTGAGAGTGACACTGTCCCCGGTGGGAGTGACACTGTCCCCAGTGAAAGTGATACTGTCCTGGGTGGAAGTGACACTGTCCCCAGTGGGAGTGACACTGTCCCGGGTGGGAGTGATATTGTCCCCAGTGGGAGTGATACTGTCCCTAGTGAAAGTGACACTGTCTCCAGTGGGAGTGATACTGTCCCCAGTGGGAGTGACACTGTCCCCAGTGAAAGTGATACTGTCCTGGGTGGGAGTGACACTGTCCCCAGTGGGAGTGACACTGTCCCCAGTGAAAGTGATACTGTCCTGGGTGGGAGTGATACTGTCCCAGGTGGGAGTGACACTGTCCCCAGTGGCAGTGATACTTCCGGGTGGGAGTGACACTGTCCCGGGTGGGAGTGATACTGTCCCGGATGGGAGTGACGCTGTCCCGGGTGAAATTCAGACTGTCCAGGGCGGGAGTGATACTGTCCTGGGTGGAAGTGATACTCCCAAGTAGAAGTGATACTGTCCCAGGTGAGAATGATACTGTCCTGGGTGAAATTCAGACTGTCCCGCGTGGGAGAGACACTGTCCCGGGTGAAATTCAGACTGTCTCGGGTGGAAGTGACATTGTCCCGGACGGGAGTGACGCTGTCCCGGGCGAGAGTGACACTGTCCCGGGCAAGAGTGACACTGTTCTGGGTGGGAGTGACACTGTCCCGGATGGGAGTGACACTGTTCTGGGTGGGATTGACACTGGCCTGTGTGGGAGTGACACAATCCCTAGTAACAGTGACACAGTCCCTGGCGATATTAACAGCAGAAACTGATAGCCAAGTTCTGCACATGTGAGGACGGTCTCAACCGGGATCTTGGTTTCACGTCAGACTACTTGTAACCCCCATGATTTGCCTGGCTTGCAAAATCTCTCTAATCGTCCTAACTGGAGACAATACACATCTCTTTAACCTGTGTTTGGCTCTCTCAGGTAAAGGTACATTGTCTGTACCTTTAAGACTTGATCACCTGTGAAGACTCGCATTCCAACCATTATCTTGTAAATTGAGTTTGTGTACGTATATGCCCTATTTGTGACTATATATGCCCTGGTTGTCCTCATTCACCTGAGGAAGGAGCAATGCTCCAAAAGCTTGTGCTGCCCAATAAACCTGTTGGACTTTAACCTGGTGTTGTGAGACTTCTTACTGATATTAATACAGTCCAGGGTAAGGGTGACATAGTCCCAGGTAGGAGTGACACTGTCCCAGGCGAGAGTGACACAGTCCTGGATGAAATTCAGACTGTCCCGGATGGGACCGACACTGTCCCAGATGTGAGCAACACTCTCCCAGGTGGGAGTGACACTGTTCTGGGTGGAAGTGGCACTGTCCCAGGTGGGAGTGACACTGTTCTGGGTGGGAGTGACACTGTCCCAGGTGAGAGTGACACTGTCCTGGGTGGGAATGACACTGTCCCGGGTGAAAGTCACACATTCCAGGTGAGACTGACACAATCCCAGGAGAGACTGAACAATCCCAGTTGGGGTGGCACGGTGGCACAGTGGTTAGCACTGCTGCTGCACAGTGCCAGGGGCTTGGGTTAAATACAGACTTGGGTGACTGTGTGGAGTTTGTAAGTTTTCCCTGTTTCCTCGAGGTGCTTCAGTTTCCTCCCACAGTCCAAAGACGTGCAGGTTATGTTGAATAGCCATGTTAAATTGACCCTAGTTTCAAAGGGATTAACAGATAAACGCTTGAGGTTGCGAAATTAGGGCCTGGGTGGGATGATGGTCGGTGTTGAGTCGATGGGCTGAATTGCCTCCTCCTGTAGGGATTCTATGGTTCTATAAAAGACACACATGTCCGGGTGAGAGTGACATATTCGGGTGAAAATGGCACAGTCCTGGGTAAGAGTGACACTGTCCCGGGTGAATGGGAGAGTCAGGGACTTCAGCATTTCTGCTGTCCTCATTCTCACACCCGCTTCCAGGAGTCTTTAGGACAGCCATGCTATTGTTAAAATCCGATTTGCAACAGTAACCAGTTTAAACTATGGAATATAATTTAATATGGATGTTATATACTAGAGAAGCAACCAAGTTTTTATTGTCTTTATATATGTTCAAAAAAGACCTGCAGATAAACATAATTCTGCAAAGATTAGTGTTGTCCAATGCCACCGATTCTGTCAAATGACAGCGGATGCCAACAATAATCACAAGCGTCTCTCCCGATTCACGGAAAAAATTGTGACGGATGGGTTACGTCCGAATCCAGCTGGATTGATCACTGCAATGAAGATAGCATATTCCTAACAATGGCAATTGCTCATATCATAACTAATCGGTTAAAAGTCTAGCTACTGTTATCAGAAGCTTTAAATAACTTCTTGTGAAGATTGGTAATGAGTTGTATGAACTGAGCATAGAATCTGAGACAGACCGGGGCAGTTTTGATGGTGAGATGTTCAACAGTTAGTACATAGCTTCCAGAGAGCTACAAGTTCCTAGGTGTCCAGATCACCAACAACCTGTTCCGGTCCCTCCATACCAACGTTTTGGTTAGGAAAGCTCACCAATGCTTCTACTTTCTGAGAAGACTAGGAAATTTGGCATGTCAGCTACAACTCTCACCAACTTTTACAGATGCACCATAGAGAGCATCCTTTCTGGATTTATCACAGCTTGGTATGCTACTAGTGTGCCCAAGGCTGCAAGAAACTATAAGGGGTTGTAAATGAAGCCAGTCCATCGCGCAAACCAGCCCCCCATCCATTCACTCTGTCTACACTTGCTGCTGTCTTGGCAAAGCAGCCAGCATAATCAAGGACCCAACAGACCCTGGACATAGTCTCTTCCATCTTCTTCTGTGGGGAAAAAGATACAAAAGTCTGAGGTCACATACCAACCAATTCAAGAACAGCTTTTGCTCTGCTGCCATCAGACTTTTGAATGGACTTACCTCACATTAAGTTGATCTTTTTCTACACCCTAGCTATGACTGTAACACTACTTTCTGAACTCTCTCCTTTCCTTCTCTATGAAAGGTATGTCTTGTCTGTAAAGCTCGCAAGAAACAATACTTTTCACTGTATACGAACACACGTGCCAATAATAAATCAAATCAAAATGCCATTGCATCTCAGAATTCTAGACTTTATCCACAGGATATCCGCATCCATTAATTAGTTGATTAAAACTTAAATAATTTTCAGCGAATGCAAATTCAAGTTTCAAATGCCCTGACGATGTCTTTGTCGAGAAGTGGAATCTTGTAATTTGCTGCAAGAACCGAAGGGCTGTAACTTTACTCTGACAAGATGAGTCATTTCTCCCTTTGGTGACCAAGACCTTCATTCAAAGGAGGAAGAAAGGAGAGAAGGGAGAGAAACAGTATTTACCATTTTAAATGGAGAAGGATGTGACAACACGATCCAGTCTCCTTGCATTTAACTCAAAGTCCTAGTCATGACAGGATGAAATCCCACATCCATTTGCTTGTGTACTGACGGAAGCCGCTTACCCTCAGACCTCCTCCTGTTCTGCTGCAAGTATTTCCGAAGAGCTGGCGAAGTCCCTTTAACATATTATTTTTGGAAGGGTGGGGGTGGGGGCGGGGAGTGGATAAAACGTTTAGCCGCCAGTTAAAATAATAATCTCGAGTTACACGAACTGTGAAATTCTGTGTTTTTGCATTGCATGCTACTTCAGCCGTGGCTGAAAAATAATCGCTGTTGCAAATCGTGTTTGCGAAGGGTCTAAATAAATAAATAAACTGGAGCAACCTGTCCAAATGCTGTAGCTTTGTAAGAATATTAAGTGGTGTAACAGTCTTACCACAAGTTGCTCAGTTTGACAAACGCCCCATTAAAAGTAGAGAATTTTATGAAGTTGTTAATTTTGTACCTACGTTCCTCCTTAATGTGTTTATACTGGGAATTGGAAATATCTAACGGTCCATTGCAACGGTGAAGAGGCTGTTAGATATACATCACAAACACATTCACAGCAGATAAATCCAAATCTTTCAGCTGAATTGCAAAATTCATAATTAAACTAAAATTTAATAACTTAATTTAGAATAAAACCTAAAGCGATACCGATGGCAATTAAAACGAATAATACAACCGAAGTTTGCTTACAAGGCACATCCAAATCGCTAACCTGCCTTATTAGCTCGATGCTTCCCTTTGATTTACCACATTTCCACTGACATAATCCCTTCCCCTAACCATTAGGTGAAAGCCCTCCCCAATACCCTAAGCTATGCCAGTTCCAGCACGGTTCAGGTGAAGCCCATAACTTGATACAGCTCCCTCTTTCCCCATACTGTTGCCAGTGCACCATGATTTTGGTGGAGAGAGATTGGTTACAGCACAGGAGATCTTTCGGCCCATCTACCATGCCAGCTTTCTGCATGAACATTATTCCTCTACCTTTTTCACTGTACCCCTGAAAACCTATTCTCTTCAGATCATTATCCTCATCCCTTTTGAAGTCACCAATCTGCCTCCGCCAAAATCATGGTGCACTGACAACAGTACTGGGGAAAGAGGGAGCTGTGTCATGGAATTGGCTTCACCTGAACCGTGCTGGAACTGGCATAACTTAGGGTGGTGGGGAGGGCTTCCAACTAATGGTGGGGGGAAAGGGATTATGTCAGTGGAGATGTGGTAAATCAAAGGGGAGCATCGAGCTAATAAGGCAGGTTAGCGATTTGGATAAAGATAACCACAGACTGTGGCAGGAAGAGAGAGAGCATACAAATTTTAAGAGTTCACCAGCAGATAAGGCAAAAATAATTGCAAAAATAGCAAAAAGAGAATGAAAGACTATCTGAATGTACCCATCATTTGTAACAAAACGGATTAATTGTTGGCGCAGTAAAAAATTAAAATATGGCCTGATAGCTATCACACAGAGATGCTCGAAGGGTAAACAAGGCTGGGACCCGAATATTAAAGAGCATTTGACATTTCAAGGAGATAGGAAGCTGGGAAAAGTTGGTGGGGTAGCTCCGTTAATTAAGGATGACATTTGTACAATAGCGAGAGACGATCTTAGTTTGGAACAGCAAGATGCAGAATCTGTTTGGGTAGAAATAATAAATGAGAAAGGCAAGGTGTCACTTGTGGGAATAGTTCATAGATCTCCTAATAGTCACACTTAGGACAGGATACACTGGCTGATATAAACAGGATGTGTAAGAAAGGAACTGCAATTATCATGGGTGACTTTAATCTCCATGTAGATTAGACAAATCAGATTGACAATGATAGCCTGGAAAATGAGTTTATAGAATATAGGCAGAATAATTTCTTAGTGCAGTACATTCTGGAGACAACCAGGGGGCAGGCTATTCCAGATTTGGCAATGAACAATGAAATATGATTAATTATTGCTTTTGTACTAATGTTTCTGTTTGTAAAGTCCAGATTCCTTTGCTCCTGCATCCCCTTTAGAATTATTTAGTTTTTTTAAACTGGATTTCATCGTTCTTCCAATCAAAATGTATAGGTTAACACTCCTCCGCATTAAATTTCATCTGTGACATGTCTGCCTATTCATCCAGCTTGTCTATACCTTCTTGAAGTCCATCTTTATCCTTGCAACAGTTCACAATAACTCCAAGCTATCTGTCATCTGTAAATTTTATTGCACCTGTGCACTAAGTCTATGTCATTCAATTTGATCAAGAAAAGAAGTGGTCTTAATACTGACACCTGGTAAATGGAACTTTCCCATATACTGTCTTCCAGCCCAGAAAATAACAGTTCACCACTAACAGAAATCTTTATTTCCTCATTGATCACAGATGAGGTCCCAGAGGATTGGAGGATAGCCAATGTTGTCCCATTATTTAAGAAGGGTAGCAAGGATAACTAGGGTAAGTATAGACCAGTGAGCTTGATGCCAGTGATAATGCAATTGTTGGAGAAGATTCTTAGAGAAAGGATCTGTACGTACTTGGAACTGAATGGTCTGATCAACAGAGCGCATGGTTTTGTATGAGGGAAGTCATGTCTCACTAATTTTTTTGAGGAGGTGACAAAAATGGTTGTAGCCAAACCAACGACGAGGGAAGGGCTATGGATGTTGTCTACATGGACTTTAGTAAAACATTTGACAAGGTCCTTCATGGCAGGCTCATGTAAAAGATTAAATCACGTGGGATCAGAGGTGAACTAGCTAGATGGATTCAGAACTGGCTTAGCCACAGAAGGCAGAGGGTAGCAGTGGAAGGGTGTTTTTCTGAATGGGTGTCTGTAACTAGTGGTGTTCCATAGTGATCAGCACTGGGACTTTGGCTGTTTGTGATATATATAAATGACTTGGAAGAAAACTCACCTGGTCCAATTAACAAGTTGTGGATGATACTAAGATTACTGGAGTTGTGGATAGTGATGAAGAATGCTAGAGAATATTGCAGGATATAGATAGGCTGGAAAATTGGGCAGAGAAATGGCAGATGGAATTTAATCCGGTCATATGTCAGATGATGTATTTTGATTGGTCCAATTCAGGTGGGAGCTATAAAATAAATGGCAGAACCATCAGGAGCATAGACACACAGAGAGATCTGGGAGCACAGGTCTATAGATCCTTAAAAGTGGCAGCACAGGTGGAAAAGATGGTGAAGAAAGCATATGGCTTTTCTTCATCGGATGGGGTATTGAGTATAAAAGTTGGCAAATTATGTTACAGTTATATAAAATGTTGGTTAGGCCACATTTGCAATACTGTGTCCAATTCTGGTCACCACACAGCCAAAAGGATATGGAAGCTTTGGAGATAGCACAGAAAAGATTTACCAGGATGTTGCCTGGTATGGAGGATATTAGCTAAGAGGAGAGATTGAATGAACTGGGATTGTTCTGCCTGGATAGACAGAAACTGAGCAGTGACTTGGTAGAAGTTTACAAAATTATGAGAGGTATAGATAGAATGAAAAGTTGGAAGTTTTTTCCCCAGGGCAGAAACGACAATTACAAGGGGGCACAAGTTCAAAGTAAGAGTAGGGGGGGAGATTCAGTGGAGATGTGCAGAGGAAGTTTTTTTTACACCCACAGTGGTGGAAGCCTGGAATGCACTGCCAAATGAAATGGTTGAGGCAGACACATGAGCAACATTTTAGACTTATCTTGATAGACATATGAAGAGACAGGGGATAGAAGGATACAGGTGGTTGCTCTAGATAGGACAATCAGTGAAGGCTTGGTGGGCTGGAGGGCCTGTTCCTATGCTCTACTGTTCTTTGTACTCTCTTTTCTGTTACTCAGCCATATTTGTATTCATGCTGCCACTGGCCTTTTTATTTAATTCCAATTTCACTGACAAGCCTGTTATGTGGCATGCCTTAATGACACTGTGCTGACTTTCTGTAATTAATTTACATTTGTCCAAATGACTGCAATTTTGTCTTGAATTCTATTTCTAAGCTTTTACCACTGCCAAGGTTAGACTGACTGGCTTGTGGCTTTTTTTTCATTTATGGGACATGGGTGTCCCATTGCTGGTTGGCCAACATTTATTGCTCATCCCTAGTTGTCCTTGAAAAGGTGGCATTGAGCTACCTTCCTGAATTGCTGCTGTTCACGTGCTGTGGGTTGACCCACAATGCCATAAAGGAGGAATTCCAGAATTTTGACCCAACAACTACAAAGGAACAGTGATATAGTTCCAAATCAGAATAATGGTTGGCTTTACACCCTAGTTTGAACAGGTATAACATTTGCAATTCACCTGTTGTCTTACACTACAATTTAGGCAGTATCTTTTTCTTGGTAAAAGTTATCTCACACTTTGAATAAACATGAATCTTCTTCATTATGAATATCAAACAATTCAACTGTAAGTTTTCTAAATTCTGTGACAATGACTCAATGTGAAGGGTACTTGTGCGTTTTACAAGAACTGGAGATTAGAATGAAATCTGACAAGATCTGTAATGATATTAATTATTAAATATGTTAGAGGAAAATTATATAATAGAGTTGTGGTATGACATGGATAAATAAAGGAAGGATGAAGGAACATCCTTCAGGGGAAGGAAGGGTAAGGAAGGAAGAAGGAGGGGAAAGAGTAGGGGGTTCGTGGGGTGTGGTGATGCGGGGGGAAGGGGCCAGCATACACTACAGTCAACACCTGGTACTTCATTTAGTGACCCACCATTATTTTAACAAGTAAAACATTTGAAACACACAAGGAGTTAGACAATAAAGGAAGTCATTTGACAGGATAATTACTATTTCAGCCTAGGGGCCAAATACTTAAGTATAAAAATAAATGCGGATTAATGCATGAATGACCATGAATGCAGGAAAATGTTTTGAGGTGTAGACAGGACCAACGATGCTAAGGATATAGATATGGACAGAACGATGGCCTGATCCAGAGAACATTTTCCTGGCATTGGAGGCATCCGCCAACAGCAGAGGAGTGGTGAGACTGCCTCAGAGGAATCACTGGTGTCAGAAATGGCTGAATGGGAGAGTGAAGTCTGGAAATGTGACTCACTGAATAAGTCAGGAGAATCAGCAGGCTTGCAATAGGGCACAAGGACCAAAGGTAGCATGGTGGGATGGATGGACAGTCAGATTTTTGTCTTAATACCTGGAGGGAAGAAGGGCTTTGTTAAAATAAATTTTAATATATCAAAGTGCGCATCAAACTTACCCAATTACAAGAAAAACAGTATGGTCACAGAACTGGTATAAATGGTTCTGAATTAGGATCAGATCCACCTAGTGGTTAGAATTTGTGATTACACTGTAGAACATAGAACATAGAATATTACAGCGCAGAACAGGCCCTTCGGCCCACGATGTTGCGCCGACCAGTTAAAAAACAATGACCCTCTAACCTAAACCAAACCCTTTCCATCCATAAACCTATCCACGGATCTCTTAAACGCCCCCAAACTAGGCGCATTTACAACTGCAGCAGGCAGGGCATTCCAATCCCTCACTACCCTCTGGGTAAAGAACCTACCCCTGACATCCGTCCTATAACTACCACCCCTTAATTTAAAGCTATGCCCCCTCGTGCTAGCTTTCTCCATCTGAGGAAAAAGGCTATCACTGTCCACCCTATCCAAACCTCTAAACATCTTATATGTTTCAATAAGGTCCCCTCGCAGCCGCCTTCTTTCTAACGAAAACAACCCCAAATCCCTCAGTCTCTCCTCATAGGACCTCCCCTCCATACCAGGCAACATCCTGGTAAACCTCCTCTGCACCCTCTCCAAAGCCTCCACATCCTTCCTGTAATGTGGGGACCAGAACTGCACACACTACTCCAAGTGCGGACGCACCAGAGTTTTGTACAGTTGCAACATGACGCTGCGGCTCCTAAACTCAATCCCCCTACCAATAAACGCCAAGACACCGTATGCCTTCCTAACAACCCTATCTTGATTCCCAACTTTCAGGGATCTATGTACACATACACCTAGATCCCTCTGTTCATCCACACTATTCAGAGTCCTACCGTTAGCCCTATACTCTACACATCCGTTATTCCTGCCAAAGTGAATTACCTCACACTTTTCCGCATTAAACTCCATCCTCCACCTCTCGGCCCAGCTCTGCAACTTGTCCAAGTCTCCCTGTAGACTAAGACACCCTTCCTCACTATCAACCACACCTCCAACTTTGGTGTCATCAGCAAATTTACTAATCCACCCAGCTATACCCTCATCCAGATCATTTATAAAAATTACAAACAGCAGTGGCCCCAAAACAGATCCTTGAGGCACACCACTCGTAACTGAACTCCATGTCGAATACTTACCATCAACCACCACCCTCTGTCTCCTATCCGCCAGCCAATTCCTAATCCAATTTCCTAAATCACCCTCAATCCCATACATCTGCAATTTCTGCAGAAGGCTTCCGTGGTGAACCATGGTGAACCTTATCAAACGAACTGTGACAAGTTTACATGGCAAACAACGTAGCAGTTTACAATTCAACTGTTTAAACAAAAAAACAAAGATTTGGCAATTGGGAATCATGCAGTGAAAACATCAAATGTGTATGGAGGCTTTTTAATACATTTGTACAAATAAAAAACACATGGGAGAGCTGCAGATAGTGAGGATTGCCAGAGGATACAGATATAATCATAGAATTCCTACAGCGCAGGAGGCCGTTTGGCCCATCAAGCCTACACTAACAACAATCCCACCCAGACCCCATCCCCTTAACCTTACATATTTACCTTGCTAATGCTCCTGGCACTAATGGGCAATTTAGCATGGCCAATCAACCTAACCCACGTATCTTGGAGTGTGGGAGGAAACCAGAGCACACGGAGGAAACCCACACAGACATGAAGAGAATGTGCAAAACTTCACACAGTGACCCGAGGCCAGTATTGAATCCACGTCACTTGCGCTGTGAGGCAGCAGTGCTAACCACTGTGCCACCCCAGATAAACTGGAGACTTGGGCGGAGAAATGGTAGATGGAACTTAATCCGGACAAATGCATGGTGATCATTTTGGAAGGTCTAATGCAGGAAGGAAATATAGAGTAAATGGCACTACCCTTAGAATCATTAACATACAGAGGGATCTAAGCATACAGGTCCACAATTCTCTGAAAGTAACAACACAAGTGGATACAGTGATCAAGAATGCATATAGCTTATTTGCCTTCAGTCAGGACATAGAGTATAAAAATTGACAAGTCATGTTTCAGATGCACAGCACTATAGTTAGGCCATATTTGGAATATTGTATACAGTTCTGGTTGTCACACTACCGGAAGGGTATGGAGACTTTGGAAGGGCACAGAAAAGGTTTACCAGGATGTTGCATGGTTTGGAAGGTATTAGCTGAGGAGAGATAGAAAAAAACTTGGTTTGTTTTCACTTGAATGTCTGAGGCTGAGGGGTGACCTGAAAGAAGTTCACAAAATTATGAGAGGCATGGGTAGAATGAATATTCGGAGTCTTCTTCCCATTTTAAAAATGTCAATTACTAGAGGACGTATGTTTAAGGTAAAAGGTTTTAAAGTTTATTCATTAGTGTCACAAGTAGGCTTATATTAACACTGCAATGAAGTTACTGTGAAAATCCTCTAGTCGCCACACTCCAGCACCTGTTCAAGTACACGGAGGAAGAATTTTAGCTTGACCAATGCACCTAACTAGCACATCTTTCAGACTATAGGAGGAAATCTGAGCACCTGAAGGAAACCCACTCAGATAGGGGGTCAATACAGACTCTGCTCAGTCACCCGAGCCTGGAATCAAACCCAGGTTCCTGTTGCTGTGAGGCAACAGTACTAACCACTATGCTGTGAAAGGCAAGTTGCAAGTGCCTGGAATGCACTGCCAGAGGAGGTGGTTGAAGCAGATACAATAGCAACGTTGAAGAAGCACCTTGACAGACACATGAATGGGCAAGGAATAGCTGGATATGGACCACTTAGAGGCAAAAGGTCTCTAGTTTAGAAAGGCGTCATGTGAAAGCACAGGCCATATCCCTCTCTTTACAACAATCTGAGGTCCCTGTCTGCTTCAAGACAACGATCATCCTCCCAGTACCAAAGAAAAGCCAAGTAGCATGCCTTAATGACGATTGTCCGGTGATTCTTACATCCAGCATTATGAAGTGCTTCAAAAGGTTAGTCATGGCACAAATCAATTCCAGCCTCCCAGATTGCCTGGATCCATTACAATACGCCTATTGCCGCAATAGGCTCATGATAGATGCCATTTCCCTGGGCCTACCTTCAACCCTGGAACACCAAGATAACAACGATACCTATGTCAGACTCCTATTTATTGACTACAGCTCAGCCTTCAATACCATTATTCCTATGAAACTAATCTCCAAACTTCATGGCCTGGGCCTCTGCGGCTGGATCCTGAACTTCCCTAACCCCCTGATCACAATCAGTAAGGATAGGCAACAACACCTTCTCCACAATCATCCTCAACACTGGTGCCCCACAAGGCTGTGTCCTCAGTCTTCTACTATGCTCCTTATACATCTACGACTGTGTGGTCAAATTCCTCTCCAACTCGATTTTCAAGTTTGCTGATGACACCACCATAGTGGTCAGATCTCAAACAATAACGAGACAGAGTAGAGGAATGTGATGGAGAATCTGGTGCGACGACAATAATCTCTCCCTCAATGTCAACAAAATGAATGAGATTATCATCAACTTCAGGAAGCGTAGTGGAGGACAAGCCCCTGTCTACATCAATGGGATGAAGTAGAAATGGTTGAGAGCTTCAAGTTTTTAGGTGTCCAGATCACCAATAACCTGTCCTGGTCTCCCATGCCGACACTATAGTTAAGAAAGCCCACCAACACCTCTACAGAAGACTAAGGGAATTTGGTATGGAGATGGGAACACAGATGCTTTGGAAATGTAATGAAGAGCCTGCAGCCATTGTGACTTCAGTACATTGATGTTCTTAAATTTATCTGTACAAAAACAAATGCCTTTACTTCTTTCATCTTTTACTTTTTTATAAAGTTACAAATCTTGCCCTTAAGACAGTTTGCTATGGAATGCATGTGTGCACATAAATTCTTATACAGCTAGGCATGAAGTAACACCAACTAAGCCTGCATGAAGATTCAATATATTACTTTAGATCACAGGAATGACAAATCTTATATCCAGCAATATGTTTAGTTATGGTTTTAATTATCAACTTGTTAGATTATCTGCTGAACTATCTCAAAAGATTACATCCATGACATCTTGCCAAATTTAACATGTTTTATCAGATTCTTTCAATCATAAATTTTATTAGCAATATCTTGAGAAAAATTGCATTACTTGGGAGAATCTTACAATTTCATTTTTTCCAGAAATCACAAATAAATCTCAATACAAAGTTAATTTGCTGTAACTTTTATTTGCAACAGCACTTGTGTGAAGATTATATCCAACATTTCCAAAGCAAAACACCATTTAAAATAAAACTACAGAAACATACATATGGATAATGAACCATCACATTAGGGTTATTCAGCAATACATAGTAACTTGAATTATATTTTGTGGTTAAAAAGTACCAAGTCCTGTGGGGTGCTGACAGAATATAATCCTAAAGGTCTCTGGAGTTGATGATACAAGAACTGCAAGGAGAGCCTTTATCACTAATATGAGTTTGATATTTACCCACTACTTAATTTTAGAAAATAAATCTTTTAATTTTCTCCCCTTTACCCTTCATCTCCTGAATACATCAACTCTCACTGGAGTCCTGTTCCTGGGTCATGACTGTTTGCTACAATATCGAAGCAATTATTTGATATGAAAGATCTAGTGAATGAGCACTGAGAGATTATTTAAGCATGAGGATCACCATGGCTGAATCCTCACCTTGTTCTGATCTATACATTTTCAACACAGATCAATGGACAGCAGTCAAGAGCAAGAACCTTGGAAGTTCCTTTCCAATACAGGTTTGCTGGAACTAATGGAGTACGCACTCCAAGTACTCAACATTAAATATATATTCCTTATATGTGATAAAGAATATTAAACCAGGAGTGGTGACCAACTGAGCTATCTTGAGGGTGAAGAACCTTCTTTCTTATTTTTAGCACCGTAATTTCATTCACTCAACATTTTAATGGTAATGTTTCAACAAGCTCTGTGCAAATTGAGAGAGGGTTAGCAAGAGAAAACACATTCAATGAAGTACCAAGATTAAAATTTCCCTTTGGTATTTTAATAATACAAAATGTGCAATAGTACAAGTTAGAGAAATACAGCAAATCACAAAATAAAAGATTTTTTCCCACTATAAAAACATAGCTGACACTCTGAATAGTATTCATTGAGTAGCTCCTCTCTCGGAGCTACTGAAGCTTTGCAACAGAAGATTACAACAATTCATGCTTGATCATTCCACTGGACATTTTGGAGTATTTCAACAGAAGTGAGTAGCAATGCTAAAAATAAAAATTTATTAAGCGAAGAAAAGTAGAACTTGGTATCTATCTGATGTGTGTGAACTTACGCAATTGCTGAAATGTTCTTTGTTATCTGAAGATATCACAAAGCACAAAAAATAAAATGGTGCAAATGCCACAGTTTGTCATATCTCCATTTGTGCAGAAGATAAGCAAATAAAGGGAGAAGAAAATGTCAAAATAATGTGGAAACGGCATTTTTAAAAACACAAAATACTGAACTACAACAGAAACAAGTTAACTTCTGGAGGTTGTGCTTTAGTTAAGTATGGTCTGACTTATGCACTATGCAATGTTTAATTAAACAATGACAGAATAGAAAAATGACTGATCCAAATGTAAAAAACATTAAAAGGAAAGACTGGAAAACCTGCAGTTCTACAGTTTTGAAAGAAAAAAGTGATAATGAGGTCTTCAGGTTCGAAAAGCAATAAGGATGATAATTCTAAATTAATAATACAAATTGAGATAATGAAAATGAGAGTTCATAAACTGAACATTGTGAAAATCTGAAATGAATATTAGTAAGAATTTAAGGAGTGCAATCTTTGGGATAATGTGACAGATCAGAAGTTGAGGGAACAGGGTGGGGAGAATGAAGATTAAGAGCATTTAAAATGTGGGTGGATGATATTGTGGAAAAAAATGTAAAGTACCGAAGAATAATAGGCTAAGTAGCTATTCCTTGTTCTTGGTTTTCCCTTTTGTTTTAAAAAAAGCCATTCTCTTCACACAGACATTTTTCAATGAGCATTTAGAGATGACATGGTTATGAACTCTCAATTTATTCCATTTCCTCATAAAGGTGAATTTTCTGGTATGTCCCCTTCAATCCCAAAAATAATCCAACTGGCCCACACCACATCAAACATTACATTAGTGGCAAGATATATAGCAGATGCACCTAAAGTTGGCAATGGAATCACCACTGTACCTATCATTTCAGTATTGGTACTGAGGTTATTCAAAGTACTCAGGGTACTGTCTTTGAAAGATGCACATCAAGCTCATGTAAGTCTTTATCTTTCATCCAGACAGTACTGTAAATGCATCTTGCTGTCATAGCTTATAGTTATGCACGGCTTATGGCTAATAGCACTTCTAAACATGGGAAATAGGTTTTCAATCTAACAACAGACACTGCATTATACTGTATGGTTTTAAACAGTGGGTGTCCAGATTTTATAAAGTTTAAAATTTGACTATTTATTCCTTCAAACTGAGTGCAAACATTTTATTTGAATGTCTAAGTTTCTGAGATATACACGACCCAAATGTATTAAAGCAGAGCAACTAATTTCAAAAATATTCCTTCAACATGTGAGATTAACAGGAATGAGGAAACAGTCATAGCATTTGATAGCTCATTTGAACAATTGTCTGCAAATATCTTTTACGATTTCACAGGGTAGCAGATGGACTTTCATTCATATGTGTCCGATGCTTCAATTACAAAGATTCATAATTATTTTTCTTAAATATGACAACTATTAGACAGGGTGCTGACTTTTGGGAATGTTTATATAGAGAAAAATAAAAATATGAATAAATAGGTATAACAAATGGATAGAGAAACTAGTGAAAATGCTTCAATAGTCAATTAGTTTTTACAGATAGTGGTCCCACTGAGATTCAGGTATAATGAATAAGTGGGTCAGATTGGCATTGATAGTATAAAGTAAGATAGGTGATCTCTTAATTTCATATAGGTTTCATTGTATATCAACATCTTGCTACCAAAATCATGCTACTTGTGTCGGAATTATTGCTCTGAAAGAATTCTAAACTCTTCAGACAATTCAGCAGTTGCAGGGACACAATGTTAGGTATCTGTATGCAGCAGAAAGGGTAGAATTCTAGTGACATATAATATTTGAACGCAACTAATGCCCAGGTCACTAGACATGACAGAAGACTATCAAATGAAACAATAAAAGCACTGATGGTGGTCATGAAAATATAACAGGCTACATCATTCCATGGAAGGTTCAAAGTTCCAGACTAACAGAAAGAATATAACACTGGGGAGGAAAAGAATATAATACTGAGAGGAAAAAGAAAGCAATGGTGCTATATAACATTTATAAAGTACTAAAAGGAAACAGAAGTTTCATGCTGGGGTCTATACTTCGAGTCAAAATGATTGTAACCCTAGCAATGTACTTCAATTAGAATGGGATTTTATCTACAATAAATCCTAAAACTACAATCCTACAGGAACCATGTACCTATTGCAAGGCATAACATCTAAAAGAGAGTTAGCAATATATAACTAATGCATATAGTCATGAAGCACACAAATCATCCCAATGCCTGTTTTGTTCTTTTCAACCACTCCCATCCAAATCCAACACTTGCTGAGCTGGATTATGCTGTTTCATTTTCCCTAAATATGGACCAGCACAAGACAGGCAAACTTCTAGGAACCGATGCTTCCCATCCTGGGGAATTGTAGAAAATAAGTGAGGAAATTGCAGATACAGGAGTTATAATTTTACAAGGATCACAAAACTGCAAAAGTCACTTCATTAATTAAAGAAGGGAGAAACCAGACAACTAGAGATCCATCATTTTAACATCACTTGTGTGGAATTTACTGAAATCTATCAAAGACAGGGTGACTGAGTAGTTGGATAAGGGAAGGCTGATCCAAGGGAGTGAGTATGGATTTATGAAGGATATGCCAAATCTGATTAATCCAGCTGCATATTTTGAGGAGGCACTGGCATGGTGGGCAAGGGGACATCTACAGATATTGCCTACATGGACTTCTTGAAATCTTTTGTAAAGAGCCCCAAAAGAGATTATTGGTAAATATGAAAATGCATGGAATTGGAAGTAACCTTTGACACATGTCAGTAACTGAATGGTGAGTAGGACACAAAGGGTGAGAGTAAGGAGAGTATTCTCTGACTGGTCTGAAATGACTAGTAATTTTGTCACAGGGATCTGCATTTTTCCAGATCACATTCTCCAAGGAGGCAGAAACATTCTTGTGGATCTTCAATTAAAGCAAATTTAAAAATTTGAAAACCTGCAAACTAATGTTATCAAGAAGGCAACTGATCCTTGGCTGCCAGGCTCCTGGTCCAAGCAATAAATACACACTGAAAAATGGAGTGTCTCAGGGACAACAATGGACAGGCAAGAAGAATACACTATCTCAATGTTGAACACCAATCATGGGCAAAACATGAGCTACTTGTAAAAGAACTCTCTGACAGGAATATGGACATGATCACATTGCGAGAAGCCCACCTCGCAAACATGCCACCTGTTGGGCCCACATTCTAGGTTGCCAACTCACTGTAAGCAGGGATAATAAGACAAACCCACCCAAAACAAGGAAAGCTTCACCGAAGATAAAATCAGATTATTCCCTACTCCATCCAAATAGCTAAGCTGAGCATCACAAATGTCTATAAGCCACCAAATGGCCTGTGAGCTAACACATCCAGCACATCCAACCATCCACATTGACAACTTCAACTTCCAACATCAGAAGTGGGGATACCTCAACAATACTATAGGAGAAAAAGTGTCACACAAAGCCCCTTCCGTGCATAACAGAAAGCTTGTGCACAATGTAAAGCAGCCTGGTATATCCATTCTGCTCAGTGGAAGAACGATCACTCATCTGATTTTGATTCATGACCCATGAAGGGCAAAGGCTGAATGCCAATGTGCTCAAGACAAGTGCTGCCCATCTTTTCCTATGCCCAACATTGCTGCAAGGTTTGGGTAATCAGCCTTCAACTATTAACCATTGACTAAGCCAAACCCAAGCTGGAACCTGTGGAAGGGCAACACGGATGCCTACGGCAGATACTTAAAAACCAGTGTTAACTGGATCCCACCCACTCAACCCCCTTATCCCATCCACCCACAAAACAAAAACCCCTTCACTTGACTTCTCAAATTGGCAGCCACTAAATTTGTTCAGTAGGGCCTTCAGAAAAACTTCCAGCCCCTACTGGAATTCGTAAAGTGAATGATTCCTGAAAGAATGCAGGAAAAGTGAAGACCCCAATTGAGGAACACCATTCCTCCAGTCCCTTCCTGAAGGATGCTTCATAAGTGGGCAGGAAACAGTGTAAAAGGCTGACTTTGTGCAAGCCAAATGGAAATTCCTATGCCACCTAGGAGCTCCTAAACAGCTCCCACATCAGTGACCCTGAACCAACACTAATGCTGTTGCTTCACAATTCCTAGTAAACTTAAAGTTACTGACCAGCAGGGAAGATAAGTGAGCAGTAAAAACAGCCCTGATGCAATCTCTCAAGAGTGCCCCAGAGCAGACAGACTTTTCAACTCTTTACACAAAAGAGAAAGTGGACAATGCTGAATTGGAGTTTTTTTTTTAAACACCTGTTTCTTGCCGTTTTACACATAAGCGGAAGTGAAGAACACTCTGATGGCAAACAAGTCAGACAAAGCAGCAAGAGTTGATGGGATTTACCCAGAATTCCTGAAAAACAGGAAAAGAATACGGCTCTTCACATTTGCTGACGGCTTGGCCAAGGCTTTCCAGGCTAAAGAACTTTGTGACATTGAGGAAACATTCGCTAAAGCTCTTTGGTCCCTAGAAACTTACTTCAGAAAATGTAGACTTTGACTAAACATTGTCATGACTGTCATTTCAGTCTGAATGAGTGAGAGGCCAGGAAAAAAACCTCAAGGGCAATAAATATTGTCCCAGCCAGCAACACCCACATTTCATAGAAAATAAAACATATTGGGAGTCTTAGTTTTTCATCATAGAAATTAATGTATTAGATGAAGGAGTTATATATCTAAAGTTTGCACATAACGCTAAGCTGGAGGTACAGCTGTATAGATGGGAGTAGGAAGTTACAAAGACTAAAAGAGTGGGCTAAACTGCAGTGAAGTATGAGGTTATTCAGTAATGAAAGGTAATTTGGGATATTTTCAAAGTTGAGAGAGTCTTAGAGCTATGGAGAAACAAATAGATTGAACTATTCACATACACAAATCATTCATAGATAGTGCACAGATAAAAAACCTCAAAAAGGTTAATGGAATGTTATTTTGTCTTAAAGAGATACAAAGGTAAGGAAGTGATGCTTCAGTTGTGCAGAGATTTGGGCAGACTCCATTTGGAGAACTGCATTCAGTTTTGGGCATTGCACCTCAGAAAAGATAAACTGGTCTTGGAGAGGGTACACTGGAGATTCAGCAGAATTATACCAGAGATTAAAAAGGGTTAAATTGTGAAGCAAGGTTGCGTAAAGTACGTTTGGATTTCATTGAATTTAAAAGGTTGAACAGGTGATCTGATTGAGATACTTAAGCATTAAAGATGTACAAAGGCAGATTTCCTCTGGTATGAGAATCCAGAACAAGTGGACATAATCTCTAATTTGCTCACTATTTAGGAGCAAAATCATGAAACACTCTCTGCATTCTCTCCCACCACCACCACCAAAAGATGGTGTGAATATCAGAACTCCATTTTCAAAATACTATGGATGTTGGGTCAAGCCAAATTTTCAGGATGATTGATAAGTAAGTGGGTCAAACGAAACCATGATCTATTTGTAATTGAATGGCACAACAGGCTTGAGGGGACAATTAGCCTACCCCACCGCAGAAACTATCCCCTTCACCTTACTACTTTTTCAATGTATCAGGATTAACTTTCTCACTTTCAACAGTCAATTCCCTCTTAAATGCCTCATCACTATATTCATTTATTTTAATCCACACCATGTAGAATGCTCTCTGACAAACACGCCAATTGAAATAAAAATGTATTTTACAATCTAACAAATGTAATACAACTTGTAAAAGACATTTTCTAAACTCTTCAATACCCAGGCATCTTTTTACAAAGCATTTTAAGTGGATTCTGTGCTTTCATTTCCCTACTATTTCCCACACCTAACGAGACACCAATTTGCAGTTCTCGAATATCATTTAGAAAAGCACAAAATCAGAAGGATAACCTCAGTTTCTTTTCCAGCTCATTAAAGGTGAGGAATGCTGTGCTTAGGATTGGAACACTTTCTACTTGAGACAGTTGGTGATAGCATCAAGTATTCGCGGGCAAGGCATAGAACCGCCAAACGGAGTCGATATATTGGACTCAAAATATTAATTCAGCTTTTCTCTCTCCACTGATGCTGTCAGACCTGCTGAGTATCTCTAACATTTTATTTTTTATATATTGCAGAGTAAAGCCATCCCTACTCTTCCACCTGTGAAAGATTACTCCCTGCTGCCCCAGTGTGACTCGCCTCCTCTGTTCTCCACACTCAGCATCTTGTGGCTTTTCTGGGTAAGATTAGATTTGTGTTGCAGGCCATGCACACATGGAACTGGATTTTGAGACTGTATTCAAATTCATTTATAGAGGTCATTTCAGCCACTAAGCAGAGGTCTAGATTGCAAAATAGATTCTCAAGTTAAGTGCTTCACATATAACAAACAGCTCTTTCCACTTGAAATTTTTGTTTTAAAAAAAGATGAATTTGGTGTTTTCTTTCTCTATTTTCCTCTTTTTTTTTTTTATTCTCAATAAAGGTGCTAAAATGGAAAAGCCAAATCACGTGCTTCCCACCTTTGGGACTATGGTGGTATCCTTCCTAATACCAGTCTGAGAAATATGCCCTAAAAAAGGACATTATTGAGCAGCAAAATACATCACCAGCGTTGCCTCGATAATCTGGAGGTGCCTCCTTCCAGTTCCTCCTCATTTTTCCCCTCGTATGATGTTTTGGAAAGTGGCTCATGGTACCAGAAGCGAGAGGCTCAAAGTATAGTTCTTCCAAGACAAAACAAGTAAAAGAACAATCTTCTTCCTTGTTAAATCACTCCTTCTTGCAACTCAAAATTAAAAATATGTGGTGCCTAATAATTAGATACAAAATGCACTTCATTCGTAATGTACAAGATGAAAGAACAGATAATTTACTGTACACGTGCACTGCATGGATGCTAAACAAGGCTGTTCTAAAAGATGTTCCACTTTCAATGTACCAAACTAGCAATTTAATAAAACAGCATTAACTTGGTCATTTGCAATAACAATTTTTAGTAAGGCCTCAAAGATTCAATGCAAAGGAGCTGTTTTTCAGGTGTCTGAAACCAAAAACAGTGAATGAAGTACATTACCCACTTCTGTAACACTTCATAAAAAAAAGTTTACAGCTGACATAAAAGTTGCTAAACTTTGGGCAGAGCTTAGGCATGTAGACTAAGTGCACACAATGACCACGCATGCTTAAGCTCTGCCTAGAGTGCTGTGGTTTTTTTTGAAGACCATGTATAGCTTAGTAGGTCTGTTCTGTATCCAAAGAAGTAAATACAATACTGTTCTCTAGCTGAATTAATAGATACGGATCCACTTATTTCAATCTGATGCGAGATTTTGTTTTAGACCTCCATTCTGAACAACATGAGGGTGATTCCAAAAAGCAAGATTTTCCCTCTTTTCACTCCAGACTAATTTGTAAAAAATAACTTAAAAAAAACAATGTTATTTATATGTTTTTCAAAGTTCCATTTTAAAAGTCCATCTGTAAAATGCGACATTACTTAAACACAAAAATTAAATATATGCAACACTAATGAGGATGACGACTGGGAAGGTTTCAATCTTCACTAGTATTGAAATGATATCAGTGTATTGACTCTGTACACACGATAGGACCTATTCCAGTAAACACGAGTGAAGTAGTTGACATATGGAGAATAGTCCAGCTTAATCTCATGGCAAAATCGTCCATACAGGGAAAATGCATAGTTTGCATCGCTGTCTCCTTCACCATAAAGTATCTGGTAAAGGAAAAGAAAAATAAATAAAATTGCAGTTGCCAACACAGAGTGAGTATTCACATCAAAAACAGTCAGAAACAGCGGCCTTCACATGCTAAAGCATAGGGATTTATTCAAGAGTTTCACTTTCAAATTATTTATAGTACAGGAAAATTAAGCTCATTTAAGTTTGCACTTATGTTTTTGTGCATGAGCCAAGAATAACACCAATCCTCTACTCACTTCCCTTATCATTTAGATACACAAGAAGGACAATTTCATTTATTTCCCTTAAAGAGTGCTATGAAATCTATTCTGGCAATTTGTGGCAGAGTTTCACACTCTAATCAGCCTCTGTGTAAATATTTTGCTTCTAACCCCTTTGGTTTGCAATTATCATAACTTTCTGCCCTTTCGTTGCTCTCTGAACTACTACAGGAAACAATCCATCATTACTTATCTTATTGTCACTCCATCATTTTGAAGGACACTTTTCAGGATAACATTTATCCTCAACAAAAGCAAAAATTGCCAATTTTCAAATTTTTTTCATAACTGTAACCTATCATCCCAGATAATAGTTCTGTGAATACATGTATGTGTTTCACTATTCCTTCTAATTCCCAAATGTACACAATAATCTAAATGAAGTCCAACTAAGTTCTTGTACAAATTCAACATTACCTCCTTGCTTATTCAATGGCCAGAAATTTCTAACCTTAATCCCTGCTGGAATGGTGGGACTATTTTTGGGTTGGGAACTTGACAGACTGACTTGGGTGCCTAGCCATTTCTCTTTCTCAAAGCAATCTAATTTTCATCCTACAACGTTTCTTTGCCATCTTTCGATCAACCACAATGTGTATTACTCATCAATTTAGCATCACCAGAAAATGTTGACATTGATCATTCAATTCTTTCCACTGCGTCTAACCATTTACGCACTAGTAGTGACGGAGACCACTGTGCAATGCCGCTCATCGCATTCTTCCAGTGCAAGAATTTTCCCATATCTTTCCCTTTCTGCCCTCCAACTAACTGCTGCCTTTAGACAAAATTCTCTGATATATAGAGAAGAACTACTTTTGCAACTGCTGATTAAACTCACTTCAAAATGATTAGCTCCAGATGCACAATTCTCTTCATGTGATAAAAGGCTTACATTATGGGCAGGATTCTCATTCACCCCGCCAATATTGCCAGCGAGAATGGAGAATTTGGCACTCAGCCAAAACTCCATTCACTGCAGCAGCATCAGGAAAGCATTCCAGCATATATTTATCAGAAATACTGCACAAAAATGCAATGCTACTTTGATAGCAGGATTGGTGATTTACTTTCTCTTCCAGTTCTAAAAAAGGACATATATTCAATGCTAAAAAGGACATAAGTTTAATTTTTAAACTGGTATTTAAAACACAGTACCTTAAAAATAGCAAATAAATTAAAATATTAACAAAGCATTAGCATTTATTTCTAGTAGTACAGGATTTAAAAACAGAGAAATTACGTCAAACTTGTACAGGTTCTGCTCAGGTTTAGACTATTGTGTAGGAGTCCTAGCCTCTGTACCATAAAAAGGACAGAGAAATTCTGGAGAAAGTTCAGAAAACATTTACAATGATGATACCAGAACTGATAGATTACAGCTATGAAGCAATATTGAACAGCGTGGGGTTCTTGTAAAAGTAGAAGACTCAGAGGTGAAGAGAATGTTTCCATTTGTGGGGGGATCCTCAACTAGGGGGCATTAAAATGAGACGAATACTAATAAACCAATAGGGAAATAAGGAGAAAAGTCTTTACTCAGAGAATGGTTAGAATGTGGAATGTGCTACCATTAAAAAATGTTCAAGACAAATGGTTTAGATGCTTTCAGCAGGAAACAGACAACTACAGGGTGAAAAGGGATAGAAAGGTCTGCTGATAAGCTGAGATAAGGCAGATGGAATGGGAGGAGGCTGACTGAGCATTAAAACACATAGACTAGTTTGCCAAGTGGCCTGTTTCTGCACTGTATATTCTATGTACACATTAATAATGCAGATACATAAAAGACATGTGAATGAAGTGCCTCAAGGCAACATAGAAAAGCTTTTAATATCCATTATATAATTACAGAATTATAGTATTTGCTTAACCTACAAAAGTCTATGAAAATCTTTGATGTGATGTGATCTGCCATGTGAACTGTGAACTGTCACTTAATTTTTTTAACCACGATATTGGTGTAAAAACCCATCTGGTTCACTAATGAGCTTTAGGGGAAGGAAGTTACTGCTCTTACTCAGTCTGGATTTTGTGAATCCAGATCCATAGCAATGTGGTTGACTCTTATCTATCCTCTGAAATGGTTTGGTAATCTGCACAGTTAAGGGTAATTGAGGATGTGCAATAAATGCTGGCCTTGCCAGAGATGCCCATATGCCATAAATTAATAAATTTTAAAAAGCTATAGAATGTTGTAAAACAAGAAGTATATCTTGTGGGATATATCCTTAGGCAGTGGAAGTTGAAATCAGAACTGAAACTATTTTCCACCATTGAAAGTAAAAAGTGCTGGAAATATTTCAGATTTCCAGCCTCTTAAACCTGCTCCGCCACTCAATGAGATCATGGCTAACCTGATTGTGACTTCAATCCCAGATTCCCGCATATCCCCAATAACCTTTCACCCCCTTGTTAATCAAGAACCTATCTAGCTCTGCCTTAAAAATATCCAAATATTCTGCTTCCACTGTCTTTTGAGGAACAGACTCCAGAAACTCACAACTTTTGAGTTTTTGACTCTTTGTCAGAACTGTAAGGAGTGAGAATGTGTTAGAACTCTATGAAATCGCAACAAAAAGTAGCAACTTTAAAATCAAAAGACTGATGGCCTAGGCTTGGGGTTGGGGTGTTTGCATTGAGGTAATAAACTATACAAATCACTTCTCCAGGTAAAGAGAAATCTAAAAGACATTTACCACACAAAATGTATCATCTAATATGTCTAAAGCCAAATGAGGGAAACTTGGGCTGAAACTTCCTCCCAATTACTGAGGTAAATTTTGATAAAAATATTAATTCCTACAATATAACCACAGGACTTAGCGTTGGGCAGATGGAAACTGAGCAGAAAATAGAAGCCAAGAATGTCTCAGAAAACATAAGAACATAAGAAATAGGAGCAGGAGTAGGCCATCCAGCCCTTCGAGCCTGCCCCGCCATTCAATAAGATCATGGCTGATCTGTCGTGGCTCAGTTCCACATTCCTGCCCTCTCCCCATAACCCTTAATCCCCTCGCTTATCAAAAACCCATCAACCCGCGTCTTAAAAATATTTAGCGAGGCAGCCTCCACCACCTCAACGGGCAGAGAATTCCAGAGATTCACCACCCTTTGAGTGAAGAGGTTCCTCCTCAACTCCGTTCTAAACCGCCCCCCCTTTATCTTGAGGCTGTGCCCCCTAGTCCTACTGTCCTTTCTGAGCGGGAAGAGTCTCTCCACCTCTATCCTATCCATCCCATTCATCATCTTATATGTCTCAATGAGATCTCCCCTCATTCTTCTAAACTCTAACGAGTACAAGCCTAGTTTATTCAGCCTCTCATAGCTCAACCCCCTCAACTCCAGTATCAGCCTAGTAAACCTCCTCTGCACTCCTTCCAGGGCCAAAATATCCTTGTGTAAGTACGGCGACCAAAACTGCACACAGTACTCCAGCTGCCCTATACAGCCGCAGCAAGACCTCCCTACTTTTATATTCAAAGGGAACAATTAGGGGCTTTTCATTACCATATTATGCTTCATCATAACCAAATACCATTTCACTCTTCCTGCCAAACAAATGCACGAATACTGGAAAATAGATCTTTAATGAAACTTACATGGCCGTTTGCAGCATCCAGCAAGTCCTTTACACGGCAGCCTTTCACTGGTCCCATGTCATTACAAATTCCTTCTTCAATTATGAAATAATCAGTTTTATACGACATGAGAATCATATAAATATCTTCAGCAGATCTTCTAGAATACACCTGGTAGATCTAGTGACAAAACAATAGAACTCTGAAACCAAATCAGCAAAGTGGCATCAAAAGCCCCAAACCATGGATGTGCCACTCTAATGAAATGTTCCTGCTTTAACCCGTCGCACTAAAAATTAATGTATTTAAATTTAAACTTGTAGTAACATTAACCTCGAGAACAAAAACATAATCTTTTTGCCTTCTATGGAGACAGTGCTAATTCATGAGAGAAGAGGACTCCAAAGGCATTAGCCCCTCAGTATTTTAGTCAAATGGTCATTCTTCATGGATGAACATAGAAAGAGTGCAGGGATAAAGTGGAAATGTGTGAGCATCATAGTGGGTCAGTATCATCATCTAATAACCAGCTATCCAGCCAGACACTGTTCAACACGATTCAGTAGAACGTAATAATCAGGAGCAGTCAGTGGCCTACCCTCCACTTCCTGGACTATGGTGCAAAGACCAATCATAAGAGCCCTACATCTGGATCCCTGTTAAGGGGATAACTGAGCATGCAATCAAACTTCCTCTCCCCCCTCCCCCTATCAGTACCACAATGAATGTCGCATCTTTCAATTGAATCATTGGGTGGGTCCATACAGAGACAAGCATCTAAAATGCACAACTGATTCAGTTGCGTTTCAATGCCAAACTAATACAATGCCTCACCAGTATAACTAGTATATAACACAGAATGATTTTTGTCAAGCCAATAAGAGGTACTTACCTCCTCTGTCCGTTTTCGTAGGTCCCTATCTGAATAGAGTGGATGGGTGGTCACTGTTCGGCCAGTACAGAGTTTCACAGTTCCCATAAGTTGCATACTTCCAGCAAACACAGCAGCAGCTGGGGTTTGTCTTCTAAGCGACAAGAGCAATAAAAATTAAAATAGCTTTTTTCAAACAACTTGCAAACTTTAAAGTACAGAAATGACAAATGTGAAGGTAAAGGCACCAATAATCTGGCTCACTGATATACAAAAGGAGGTTTACACAAAACTGTAAGCTTCTGAAATGAGACAGACGTTTTTGGAGAGTAGAAAAACCTCATATCTTTAGGCAGAGAATGAGCGAACAAATTTGCATCGAGAAAGCTCCTTATCACTTCAGTCAGGGCATCCTCAAGCACTTCACACACAATGAAGTGCAAAGTCACAAAGCACTCAATCCCTTGCCCATTTTCTGAAGCAGGAAAATTATACATGTGGCATATGTGAAGGAGGGAGAGACGGCACTGCATTCATTTCCAAAAATGGTAAGATGTGTCTTTTATTGGTATAAAGATCAAAATTATAGAGTCATAAGGGGCGATTCTCCCACTCCAATCCGCTAAGTTTTTGGTGGATCAGAACAGGAGATACGCACGTGCACCGATTCGCGGGATTCGCACGTGCGTTCCCTATGCATGCTTGTCTCCCACTGCCGGAGAGCAGGCGCGGTTGGGACCACACTGGAAACTGGCAGAAAGACCAGGTAAGTCATTTTAATCTATTTTTAATGTAATTTGAATATGATTATCAGGCCCAGGGCTGAATTCTCCAGGCCTGATAGCATCTCCCACTCTGCCAGTACAATTTAATTCCACTTGCAGGGAACTAGTGGGAAATTCCACTAGAGCGAAGGGGGCAAATTGGGGCCCCACAGGGGGTCAGGCAGCGGGGGAGTGTGGTGGTGCTCTGGGGGCATGGGCACCCTGCCTGTGCCCCCAGTACTGCCCAAGGAGTAAAGTGCTCATGTCCAGGGGGCACCTTGGCACTGCTCACCGGGAAATCTGTAGGGTAGGGTCCCGCTGCTACTCTGCATTGGGGTCGATCGGAACAGGAAGGAGACCAGCTATCAGGGCACTGGATCAGGGATGGCGACCAAGGGATGTGGACTGGGCGGGGGGGGGGGTGGTCATCGAGACTGGCCCTTTGCTGGCCAGCAAATTGCGAGCTGACAGTTTGGGGTCACTGCTCATGCTCAGAGTTCCCAAACTGTCAGAGTCTGGTGTGAATAGGCCCCACCCGCCAAGTTTTTAATAATATTCATGATTGTGACCTCTGCATTGCACAGAGTGTTGGAGGTTCGAGTCTGAACTCCCACTGAAAAAACAATCGTGAATTACACCATTTTTCCCACCAATTCAGCACTTAGAATTTATTTGGGAGAATCGCTTCCATGGCGTTTTACAGCACAGAAAGAGGCCCATCAGCCCACTGTGTCTGAATTGGCCACCAAACACCAATCTATTCTTATTCCATTTTCCAGCACTTTGTCCATAGCCTTGTATTCTATGTAGGCACCAATCCCACTACCTCTCCAAGTTCTTTAAATTTTAAGTTTAAGTTTATTTATTGGTGTCACAAATAAGTTTACATTAACACTGCAATGAAGTTATTGTGAAATTCCCCTAGTTTGGGTACAGTGTGGGAAAATTTAGCATAGCCAATGCATCTAACCAGCACATCTTTCAGACTGTGGAAGGAAACCGGAGCACCCGGAGGAGAATGTGCAGGCTCCACACAGTGACCCAAATTAAACCTGAGTTCCTGGTGCTGTGAGGTTGCAGTGCTAACCATTGTGCCACCCGAGCGAGCACTCTACCATTTGAGCTAATTCCCTCAGCTTGAAAATAAATGTTAGTTAAAAAGCTGAATCTACTGACAGATCCCAATTTTTTTTTAATAAGTATTATGGCAAAGGACATGCTCCTTAAAAGAGGCTTTAAATACCAGCACCAGGAAAGACGGTAGCAGAGTGGTAACTTCACTCACAATCCAGAGGACAGCATGGCAGTTAATAGAATTTAAATTCAACTAATAAAGTCTGGAATTGAAAGCCAGTCTCAGTAATTGTGACCATGAAACTATTTTTTTTTTGTTTTAAAAACCCACTTGGTTCAGTTGTGTCTTTTAGGGAAGGAAACACTACATTTGGCCTATATGTGATTCCACATCCATAATGTGGTTGACACTTAACTGACCTCTGAAATGGCCTAGAAAGCCACTCAGTTTAAAGGATCATTAGGGAAGGGAATAAATGCTAGCCTTTGCAGTAACACCTACATCCCATCAAATAATTTTTAAAAATCCCTTACTACATGAGAAAAATGGGTCTGTGCTTGACAATCGCACTATAAAAGCAGAAAAACCAAAGTAAAGAATAAGTATTTGAAATCAAATCAGAAACATGATAGAAAAAAATCCTGAGGTTTATAAATAGCTTTCAATAGTGCCTGCAAATTACTTTAGCTATCTCCATCACCAGACAAAAGAAAATAGTCATATTGTGAACAAGAAAAACTACAGTGAATGGAGTTGAATACTGTTTTAATGGGCTGCACTTGACCTGTCCAGCTGTTACTGGCTTTAGCGTATGAACATGCAATTATTTTGCCTCTTAGATACAGTTTGAGGTGAGGTAATGTATTTGGAAGGTTCACGGATGTGTAGCTTCCGTAACAAAGTAGAATGTCAGGCAGCAAATTAAAATGCTATTATGCATGAAGCTGGAGTATTCAACTAAAGTTGTCTGGCTCAGCTGTATGCAGAGTAGGATCTGCTGAAGAGGTTCAATTGTGCAGATTGATGAAACAGCTTCTAGCATGACACGTGCCACAGTGTACAGATAGATAATCTGGTTTCTGTCTCAACCAACTGTTGTCGCTTTATCCAACCATGTTCAGCTTTCCATCTATATTTGATAACAAATGGGAGGTTATGATCTGCCTTGAGAGAATTAGGTTAAAATTGAGAGTCCCCAGTTACATTCAAAAGCTGGTAATTAAATGCACATTAGTAGTAAAGCTAGATCAAAATAGCATTTCGATTGAGTTGAATTGACTGCATTTGGTTCACATGCAATGTAAATATTTATATGCACATATATTTTATATATATATATCTCATACTGCAGTGGTAAAATACTATTGCATTACAAAAATTATTCCTTATAAGTGTGGTTGGGAGATTTCTTTCTCCCTCAAGATGAGGGGCATTAACATTGTAAAATGAAGCACTTTCCTTGCTTTCCATTTAAACACTTGATAGGCCATCCAACTCCCTCTCTCCTACAGCTGTACACATCTTTCTCACTGTCATTTTCTTTGTCCTGCTCCTGTTTAAACATTGTCTCTCTCTATCTTTTTTCTGCTTTAATTAGAGTGTTCCCCTTCTGCTACCAGAATAATTAATACCTCCAGCCTCACTTCACCGCTGCCACCACCACTACCCCCCCCCACAGAAAGTACCATTGGGCTGCTCTCTGTGTTGATGTTGGCTGAATTGTCTTGGGATCATCTGACGCTGTGCATCAAGTTGCCTAGCTGGCACCGAAGCTTGCCTGTGGGATCCTGTAGATGAGACCTCAGGCTAAATTCCCAGTGAGCGTCACGTCTTCATTATCAGCTGCACCAACCCATTTTCATTGATGATGAAACCAATTTCCCAGCTACTGCTTACATAAATACATGGACACACACGCACAAAGGTACAACTTACTTGATCCAGCTCATCAGCTCTACAGTATCAGAATCATAAAATTCCTGAAGTTCAGAGAGTTCGGCCATTACATCTGGAAAGAACTGATGTGCAAGTACTTTAAGTCAAATACATCATGATCAGCAAAACTAACACAAACAAGTAAAATATCTCATTATAAATAATTTTGCCTTGTCCCTTCTTCCTGGATGCAGTGACATCCCATAATACAGTCACAAGCTACCCTTCAGCACCTCACTGAAGTGGCCATTTTTCAAGTATAATCCAGTTTATTGGTAATTCAACTATGGAAGGCATTACAGTTGAGCAGCAGGACATTTTGAGATTGGGCTGGAGGTACATTTGAGGGACAGGTCAGAGATGCCTCTTTGTAATCAACTTGATTGCTGCTGACTTAGGAATATTCAGTCAGAAATGATAAACATTTTCATTTAATTTTCCGCATTCTTCCTGACAGTTTCCCAGCCTCTCTTAGTTTCAACTAACTTCAATATGATTCTCTTTGTTCTAGGCAAATGAGACCTTCCCCATCACTGATCCCTAGAGCACACTGTAAGCCTATCATATTAATCTCAGAAACAATCAATTAATTCTTGCTCTTTGCTTTGAGCCTCAGCCCATCACTTTATCTGTGTTGCTTTGATACCATGTTCATTAATTTATAAGAATTCTCTTATGCAGCACCTTATCAAACACTTCTGAATATCCAGATACAAAAAAAACATTCACCACATTCCCATTAGATAGATCCCCTATGATTTCCTCAAAATAAATCAATTAGGTTTGTCAAGCATGACCTGCTTTTTGCAAACTGATGATCAGCCCGTGCTTTGCAATATATGCACTCATTTCTTCCAAACTTATGGGCCTTAGAAACGTTCTTGTAACCAAGACTATTTAGTGGCCCAAAGTTTCCTGGCTAATCTAGTTCCCCTTTATTAAACAGGATAACATAGAACACCTTTCAGTCTTTTCATGTTACATGAGTACATTTGAATATATTTGAAAATAATGGTGAGTGCCTCTGTTAGCTTTTCCCTAATCTGCTTATGAAATCTAGGCGTGTACCATCTAAACCTTGCGATTTCTGTTTTACTTTTAGGCTCATTACCACTATTAAAACTTATTTTAAAAAATAGATTTCTTTTCAATGTTTATCTTTGGGTGTTGTTCTTCTACAGCTTCTTCAGACAGTCACTCTAAAAACATGTGCAGAATATCTTGTTCATGATTCATAAGCTTAGAATATAACTTTTAGGTTGTAAATTGAATGTTAAGCGTATGCTAAATGAAAAAGCCTGGTTGAGAATCTGATACACAGCCTAATGTAAAGGCAAATCAAACAAGCCTAAGTTTAATTAACTTGTGTTTATCTTATAAGGGCAACGTTGATCGTGAAAAAATATTTAAACAACAACTGGGCCTCTTAGCCTGGAGAGAGGGAAAATATATCCTAAGATATAAATTATTCAAATGGGTTGCAAGATCAAAGAGTAATGTTGAGGGTAAAACATAGTTGGTTTGTATTTCTGTTTTGGATCATCCCAAAGTCTGCCACATTGTCATATAAGCTAGAGGGGTTAGAAGGTTTCTTTGTTTAATTTATCTGTGTATTTGCTGACAAAAGTAGCAGTTCAATTTGAGAACAGACAGAGGCAGCTGCTGACTTGATTTTTGGTTGGCTGCAAATCACTGAGACGGGAAAGCAAACAAAATTGAATGCTAGCCCAGCCTGCACCTTAAGCAGAGAAAATGCTAACTTAATCATTCACTGTGCAAAATGGCGGCTTGAGCTCAGTTTGAAGTTTGTAAGGGGGAAAGATTTGTGTGGTTTGGAGTTAGAGGAATAAATCTACAGCAGTCATAATAGATCCTTGTGGCAGGAAGCAGTCAGCAGAGATAACCATGAAGGCTGAGAGGAGGCAGTTTTATATCTGCTGGCAGCTAGGACAAGGATCTGAGGAATCCTCAGGTATGTGATCCTTAAGTAAAAATGGGAAAGTTGCTTAGCCAAAAGCTAATGGAAGGATTGTCATAAACCTTGTACATTGGAGAAATCTGGAATACTGAGGAGAATTGCAGTAAATTCTAGAGGGCTGTGGCATACTTTGGGTTGGTCCCTAAGGAGGCGAGTGACCCTTCAAGATTGTTGTAATGTATGAGTGAACTCTTGACGGTGAAGTAGGAAATTGAACTGAGTTCATAACATAAGTGATAAAGTTATTAGTGCTTGTTTTGCTTAATTCTTTATATATGCAATAAAATTTGTTTTTGGCTAAAAATGTGAAATCTTGTTATGTGGCTCTGTCAACTAATTACTGGGTATTCAGATTTCTATTTCAATTTCAACAGTTTCTAACATGATCATAATAAACATAATCCAAATACTTAAACATTTCCACATTCCTTGCACACTAGATATCTTTCGTCTTTTAGTCCCACTCCTTTGACAATTCTTTTACCTAATTCATGCTTACAAAAACTCTGGCTTTTCCTCTGTATGTTGACAGCCCTCTTTCATTCTCCTTGGTCTTCCTAATCTCCGAATTACTTCCTTTCTATATCTTTTATATTTCTTACTGTTCTGAAACCATAGACCATTGGGTTTATTCATGACCTTCAATGATCCTACTTTAAAGCAAGCAAGAAGTAGTCATATTTAGGTGAATTAAGGCAGATTATACCATCAGTATTGCTGTAAAAAAGAGACATCCTGTGAAAGGTGAAAAGCTTTGACTGCATATCTTTTTCTAGCAACATTCAAGTCCTGAGCTACCATGTAAACTATATCATCAGCTTGGCCAGAAAGAGAAAATGGTCATCAGCTGCCCAGAAATGTCTTTCTCACATTTTCCCACTGTCTGAACTGCCCAACCACTTTTCATAAATGATTTCAAAACACATCTGATTAATGAAGATGTTTGTTAATATATCACAACACTGAAAAAGAAATTTGCAAAAGTACTCACATCCTTCCACATGCTAAACCCTATTATTGTTGGAACTGCAGTACTCAACATAAGTGCCTAAATTAAAAAGAAATACAACGAATATTATTCCTGTAGAAAAAAAAATTAAAAATCTTATGGTCTTCAAGATCTAAAGGAATATATTGAATTCACCAGTAGCACTGGAGGCACTGCTCTTAGTCGCAACCACTTAAATACAGTCATCCAGATCTCAGGAGAGCAAACACCAAAGGCAGTGAACATACAGGCATAAGGAGTCCATAAATACTTCAGGCTGTGAAGACAATGTATGATAAGAGTTATTGCAAGTAATCATTTAAGTTTTTGTAATAAGCATCACAAATAGAAATTACACAGGTTAATTTTGGCTGGGAATTTCCACTAATGTCAACAAAAGCTGTGTAATTACACATAGGAAGTTCAACAGCACCACCACCTGGGCACTGACTGAAATAACTTTCCACACACCTGACAAAGGAACAGCGTTTCCTAAAGCTTGTGGGTTTACTATCAAATAAACCTGTTGGACTTTAACCTGGTGTTGTGAGACTTCTTACTGAAATAATTCCAGCATAGAAGGGTAAATAATGGCAAAACTCTAACAGCATTAGATACATATATCTCTGCCCTAACTCCCCCCCTCACTTTTAGTGAGTTAATTAAAAAAAATTAAAAACCTCTTAGAAAGTTTTTGGAATAAGTAAAAGTTGTTTCTACACTGATTGACTTTAGAATTATGGGACCTTAATTTTGTGGTATATGGAAAGGACAGCAGAATTTTGTGTGTGCAAGTAATCCTACCATAAATTGTACCACCTAACCTCTCAGACAGCACCATCTCTTATAAAGTGATGACTCTTCAGGACAATCATTGTTCAGTGTCAGTTTACGAAGATCCCAGCTTCAATCCATGGCAGTGCTAAGTTAATGTATAGCAGATCTACAGATCCAGGGTAGAAGTGGGAGTGCTACAACTGGCTGTTAGTGGTCTGGGCAAAGAGAGAAAGACCGTTATCCAGGGATACTGGAAAGTATCCATGTCAGGGGGACTGAAGTAACTCCATTTTTACATATGTCACAAAATTAAGGTCCTGTAATTTTAAAGTCAGTGTGGAAACAACTTTTATTCCTTTTAAAAACTTTCTAATAGGTTTCACAAAAAAGTGAAAATTAATTAATTCCCTCACCTTACTCGTCACTCAGTATCGAACTGAGACAGGAGGAAAAAGCTGCTGAATTATATTAACATGTGCAGCCCTCATTAGCTGTGATTCTTTTTATAAAACGGCATGGTGAGGCCAGCGATGGATTACTAGAATTCTTCCATCCGTTTCATAACACCGTGGAGATTGCCAGAACTTGTTATTATTGCCAAGCATCACCCTACAAGGTGCCCACAGGATCTCCATTGGAAACTAGAAGCAGGAGTAGGCCTTTCGGCCCTCTAAGCCTGCTCTGCCATTCATTTTAATCCTGGCTGATCATCGAATTCAGTATCCCGATCCCCCCTTCTCCCCCATATCCCTTGATCCCTTTAGCTCCTACTGCTATATCTAATTTCTTCTTGAAATCAGACAACGTTTTGGCCTCAATTATATTCTGTGATAGTGAATTCCACACATTCACTATCCTCTGGATGAAGAAATTTCTCCCCACCTCAGTTTTAAAAGATTTACCCCTTATGCTCAAACTATGAACCCAAGTTCTGAACTCCCCTACCATTGGGAATATTCTTTCTGAATCTACTCTGTCAAATCTTGTTAGAATTTTATAAGTTTCTATGAGATCCCCTCTCACTCTTCTAAACTCCAGTGAATACAATCCTTACGGACTTAGTCTCTCCTCGTATGACAGACCTGCCATCCTCGGAATCAACCTGGTAAACCCTTGCTGTACTCCCTCTGTACAGCAAGGACATCCTTCCTCTGTTGAGAACACCAAAACTGCACACAATACTCCAGGTGTGGCCTGTAGATTTGCAGGAAAACATCCCTATCCCTATTCTCAAATCCTCTCACTATGAAGGCCAACATTCCATTTGCTATCTTTACTACCTGCTGTAACTGTGCGCTCACTTTCAGCGACTGATGCACGAGGACACCGAGGTCTTGCTGAGTATCCACCCCTCTCAATTTACACCCATTCAAGTAAGAATATTTTCCTATTTTTGCTACCAAAGTGTATAACCTCACGTTTATCCACATTATACTGCATCTGCTATGCATACACTCAGCCTGTCCTAATCACGCTGAATCATCTCTGCATCCTCCTCACAGCTCACCCTCCCACCCAACTTTGTATCATCTGTAAATCTGAAGATAATACATTCAGTTCCCTTTTCTAAATCATTAATATGTAACATCAACAGTTGGGGTCCTAGCACAGATTCCTGTGGAACCCCTCTAGTCACTGACTGCCAATCAGAAAAAGACCCGTTTTGGCCAACTCTTTGCTTCCTATCTGCTAACCAGCTTTCTATCTATATCAAGACACCACCTGCAATCCAATTGACACACTTACCCTTGGAACATCAGTGCCAATGAACCAAACAGCACTATGTGGAACATGTGGTAAACCACCTCTGGCCTCTCACCAATCACCATATTCTCCAGCGAGCCATCACTTTTTTGAGGCACATCACTAAAGCAAAACAAACAGACTCAGAAGACAAATTACCGCAGTGAAATCTACACAACTTCAATAAAAAGGAATGAAAAATCATTTTAGGGCATTGAGGATAGATACAATGAAACAAATTTGTAACATTGGATAATAAGGCCCTCGTTGACTTATTTTAGATGTAGTAGAGAATTCTTCACCTGCTTTCCTGAAAGTGCAATGTCTATACCACAGGAGAGAAACACAAATGCAACTTTCACATTGTAGACACAGGCTACAATATAGGATCTGGCTATATATTCTTGAAGTTTAAAAATAAATTTAAACAAATTAGAATACAACGTTAAATTCCACTCATCTTTTGACATCATTCAATATCTAACAATACCCTACAGGTACTCACTGAAATTTTGATTAATTGTGATAGAGATAAGCTTTTTGTCATATTAGAGGTCACACACACACACACACACACACACACACACACACACACACACACACACACACACACACACACACACACACACACACGTGCATGCATACAAGCCAGCCCAAGATATTTTTACCTCCATTCCTGACCCACAAATTCACTCCCATGGAGCTAATGGATTATCTTAAAAACCCAACTAGTTTATTCCTGTCCTCGAGGGAAAGAAAACCTGTCATCCTTAACTAACAGGACCTAGAACTGACTCCATTCCAACACCAATATGGTTGACTCTTATATGCCCTCTGAGGTGGCCACGGAAATCATTTAGTTAAATTAAACGGACCAGAAAGAATAACAAGAACAGCACTGCGATGGTTGTGGCTCATGTGGCAGCACTCTCAGAAGTTTAAGTTTTACTACAGGAGGAGCACAACAATTACTCGACATTCCAGTGCAGCACCAAGGGACAGCTGCACTGCTGGAGGTGCTGTCTTTCACATGCGATACTAAATTGAACCCCTTAACTGGACACAAAAGGTCCCATGGTGCTGTTTTGATGAAGAGCATAGGAGCTATCCCTGGTGTCTTGGCCACTAGTTATCCCCCTACCAACATCCCAAAACAAAAAATCATCACATTTCTGGTTGATGGAGTTCATTGTGTGCAATTACTGAAGGCACTGGATACAGCAAACCATCCAGGCATTAGTACTGATGCCAGCTGTACTTCTAGCCAAGCTACTCCAGTACAACTACAACACTGCCATCTACCTGACCAAGTGGAAAATTACCCACGTACATCCTCTCTACATAAAGTAGGACAAATCTAATGCGTCGAATTACCGAGTCACCAGACTACTCCTGATCATCAGCAAAGTGACGGAGTCTTGTCGACAGTGCTATCAAGCAGTATTTAGTAATAACCTGCATGCCAATGCTCAGTTTGGGTTTCACCAAGGCCACTGACCTCATTATGATTTTAGTCCAAACATGGACAATAGAGCTGAACTCAAGAAGTGAGGTGGAAGTGATTGCCCTTGGTTTCAAGGCAGCATTCGACCAAGTGTGGCATCAAGGAAACTAAGCAAAATTGGGGGAAAACTCTCCAGTGGGTGGAGCCAAACTTAGCACATAGGAAGGTGTTGGATTGTTGGAGTCCAATTATCTTATTCTCAGGACATCACTGGTGGAGTTCCTCAGTGTAGTAATGTCCTAGGTCCAATCATCTTCATCAATAACCTTCCCTCCATTAAAAGGTCAAAAGTGGATATGTTCATTGACGATTGCACAGTATTAAATACCATTTGCAACTCCTCAAAAGCTGAACTGTTCATGCCCATATGCAGCAAGACCCAAACAACATTCAGGCTTTGGCTGATAGGTGGCAAGTAAAATTTGTGTTGCCACAAGTGTCAAGCAATGATCATCTCCAATAAAGAGAGCGTCTAACTATCTCCCTAATGACATTCAATGGCATTACCATCACGGGCACCCCACTATCAACATCTCAAGGGTTACTACTGACCAGAAACTTAACTTAATAACTATAAAAATACTGTGACTACAAGAATAGATTGGAGGTTGGGAATTTTGCAACAAGTTACTCACCTCCTGACTCCCAAAGCCTGCCTACGAGGTACAAGTCAGGAATGTTTATCTATTTATTATTATTAGTCACAAGTAAGGTTTACATTAACACTGCAACGAAGATACTGCGATATTCCCACTCTCCAATCACCTCGGTGAGTGTGGTCCAACGACACTCAAAACGTGTTTGTCAACAGTCTGCTTTATTTGCAGCCCATCCATCAATGAGATGTTTAATCTCTTCATTGCTGAAGTTCAGTAGCAGCAGTGTGTGCTTCTTACTACATGCACTGCAACAACTCAGCAAGGTTTCTTCGACAGAAACTTCAAAACTCATGATCTTTATTATCTGGAAAAACAACGACAGCAGGTGCATGGGAATGCTACCACCTGCAAGTTGTGCTCCAGGTCACACTTCAGCTGGACTTGTACCCATTTTGCTGTTCCTTCACTGCTGCTGGATCAAAATCCTGAAACTCCCTTTTAAACATCGCTATGCATGTACCTAAACCACCTGGATTGCAGAGATTGAAGGCAGCAGCTCACCACTACCTTTTCAAGGGCAATTAAGCATAGACAACAAATACAAGCCTAGCCAGCGACTGCCATATCCTGTGAAAGCATAAATAAAATGTGGCATTTCCTACATTATGACACTTGTTGAAAGTGTTTTTGAGATGTCTGGTGGCTGTGAAAGTTCTTTTTTCCCTTTTGCATTGTGGAACAATGGTTCAAGACAGCTCTCACCTACTTTGTCAATGCAATTTGAGATGCGCATTACATGCGGTCCTGTCAGTGATACTTATTCTTTTCGAAAACCACAGACTGTCAATCAGATTGTGGTTATCATTGAATCCCTACAGTGCAGAAAGAGGCCATTTGGCCCATCGAGCCTGCACCGACGACAATCCCACTCAGGCCCTATCCCTGCAACCCCATGTATTTTACCCTTCAAATCCCCCAATTCTAAGGGGCAATTTAGCATGGCCAATCCACCTAACCCACACATCTTTGGACTGTGGGAGGAAACTGGAGCACCCAGAGGAAACCCATGCAGACATGGGGAGAACATGCAAACTCCACATAGACAGTGACCCAAGGCCGGAATTAAATCGGGTCCCTGGTGCTGTGAGGCAGCAGTGCTAACCACTGAGACACCGTGTGATGTCTACACCCAGAGAATGAATTATAACATATGATGAGTGTGCAGAAATATTCTCACACTTAGTTGTATTAGAAAAGCTTGAGTTTTTTAAAAAAATTTACTATTTAGTCATCTAGTTAATCAGACTGGGTATAAACACAGCACAATTTATATGATTTACAGAAGCTCGAAGCTACCAATTTTGGTCATCAGCAGGTTATGGTATTCTTGATGAACGTAAAGAGTATAGATACTGTGAAGTATTTGTACTGCAATGATTTCATCTTATTTCAATTTGATTAATAATAGATTGGCTTCACTAGAACTTATTGCCTCAAGCTGAAACAGATATCGCATGGTAGAATTTCACAGCATCAGAAGCCTCTCAAATACTAAGTTATCTTCATGCAGAATAAATGCTCTATTCTTACAAAAGGTTACAATTGTAGATTAAATCTAAAATTTAATTCAAAGATGAATACAGTGCTCTAACAAGCCATTCAGAGCTGGTGATGTTAGTAACGGCAAGTTGCTAACATCGTTAAGCCCTGCCCCAACTGACTGGTTTGCTATGTTGCCAATTGATTGAATGCTTCAATTCATCATTGAAAGTATAGCTACAACCATCTGAAGTGAAATGAAACACTCGTACAACATGTAGTTCTCGCAAATGCAAAGCTCCCAAAGTTGTTGAGCTCTGTCACAATTTCTACGTGTCAATGGATGATGGCAGAGTTTCATCCTGCAACTAGTCAGTGAAACAAGACATTACTGGACCTTTACTTTTCCATTAAAGAAATACACCAGACTAAGGCTGTGTAACTGCCTTGGGCATTATTTGTTAGAATATCTTGCAGGAAGGTTGAGGGAGCTAGGTCTCTTCTCCCTGGAGAGACGAAGATTGAGAGGCGACCTGATAAGAGTTTATAAAATGTTGAGAGGTATAGATAGGGTGTATTCTCGGAGGCTATTTCCCAGGGCTGAAGCGGTCACTACGAGAGGACACAGGTTTAAGGTGCTGGGGAGCAGGTACAGAGGAGATGTTAGGGGTAAGTTTTTCACTCAGAGGGTGGTGAGTGAGTGGAATCAGCTGCCATCGGTGGTGGTAGAAGCGAACTCGCTGGGGTCTTTTAAGAGACTTCTGGATGAGTACATAGGATTTAATGGGATTGAGAGTTATAGATAGGCCCAGTAGGTACAGATATGATTGGCGCAACTTGTGGGCCGAAGGGCCTGTTTGTGCTGTAGTGTTCAATGTTCTACAACATTTCCAGAAACAAAACAATATTTAGGAATACTTACCACTAAAACAAAATGTCCAAAATACTAAAGTTCGTCTGTTCAACACCAGCATCTCTCAAATTAATGGGCATAGCATGCATCAAACAAATGATGAGGCACATTGTCTTAGCATCCAGTTAAATGTTTCCAGTATTAGTCACTCTTTCCCATTCACTGCTTATTCTAGTCAATAAATTAATCCTGCAGTTGCATGAAATATTTTCTAAAAGGATTTCATACATATAAAACTTAATGCAAGTGCACTATTATATATTCATAGAATCCTACAGTGCAGCAGGAGGCCATTCGGTTGTACTGACCACAATCCCACCCAGGCCCCATCCCCATAACCTACACATTTACTTGACACCACGGGGTAATTCAGCATGGTAAAAAGTCTGACAACACCAGGTTTAAGTCCAACCGATTTATTTGATAGTAAACTCACTAGCTTTTGAGGGGTTTCCCTCTTCTTCAGGTGAATGGAGAGTTCTGGCCTCAGACAGAGCATATAAAGCACAGACAGCTTACAGATTACTGATTAGAATGCGAATCTTTACACCTAACCTGCTGTTCAAGTCCTAAAGTGGCCGACAGTGTGAGTGGAAGGAGCACCGATCACAGGTTAAAGAGATGTGTGTATTAGAACAAAGAACAAAGAACAACCCAGCATGGGAAACAGGCCCTTCGGCCCAACGAGCCCACGCCGCCCCATCTTCCTACACCTACCATGCCCTGTGTGTATGTGAATGGAATCCCTAATGTTGCCAGATTCAGGGGAGAATAGTGTCGATTTGGTACACCAATCAGCCTAAGAGCACATCTTTGGGGTGTGGGAGGAAACCGGAGCACCCAGAGGAAACTCACTGTATTGTCTCCAGACAGTACAGTAAGTGAGGCTTTGCAAACCCAGGGAAGTCATGGGGGTTACAGATAGTGCGACATGAACCCAAGATCCCTGTTGAGTCCTCATGTGTGCGGAACTTGGCTATCAGTCTCTGCTCAGCGACTCTGCGCTGTCGTGCGTCGTGAAGGCCGCCTTGGAGAATGCTTACCCGAAGGTCAGAGGCTGAATGCCTGTGACCACTGAAGTGTTCGCCAACAGGAAGGGAACAGTCTTCCACTCACATTGTCGGCCACTTTAGGGCTTGAACAGCAGGTTAGGTGTAAAGATTCGCATTCTAATCAGTAATCTGTAAACTGTATGTGCTTTATATGCTCTGTCTGAGGCCAGAACTCTCCACTCACCTGAAGGAGAGGGAAACCCCTCGAAAGCTAGTGAGTTTACTATCAAATAAATCGGTTGGACTTAAACCTGGTGTTGTCAGACTTTTTACTGTGTTTACCCCAGTCCAACGCCGGCATATCCACATCATAATTCAGAATGGCCAGTGCACCTAACCAGCACATCTTTGGACTGTGGGAGGAAACTGGAGAACCCGGAGGAAACGCACACAGACACAGAGAATGTACAAACTCCACACAGACAGTGACGCCAAGCCAGGAACTGAACCCAGGTCCCTGGTGCTGTGAGGCAGCAGAGCTAACCACTATGCCATCTCAAATGAATTGTAGAGTATTTCTTTAGAATTCAGACTAAATCTTTTGGATGCACACAGTAATATGCTTTGACAACAACCCTTAATTCCCACCTTACCGAAACTTCCTGGAAGCTACTTCCAAGGTTGAGAAAAGGCAGATAACCAACACAGACATACAGAATGGGAGCAGACAGGTCTGAGTCAGTCGGATAAAGAATTCTTGTGATGGAGTTTGGAAGGTTTCCTGACAGAGCAGCAAATTTGTGTTGAAGTCTCTAAGTTAAAAAAGAAATAAATGCAAATTACTAGAACAGTAAGGAACACAACAGCAGTAAACCATACTCCCGATCATACCTTCTCATTTTAGTGATCTAAAATTCTCAACTTCAGAAAGGGTTTAATACTATACTGCACTATTCATGTAGTCCAACAAAAATAGAATTTAAACAAAAAATCAATTTTAAAATTCATTAAAGAAACAAACTAACACTACAATAAAAAAAATGTACAAGTCTAGATTTCTATCCAAAACACTCATCACAATACAATTGTACAATACAATTAATATAGTCACTGCACAACATGTATGTCAAGTTACACAAGAGGCCAGAGTTCTGCTAAAAGGGGACAGTAGGTCTCATTATTATATAAGGGAATACACATACACCAACTCCAAATATCTGTAATACTTTAGCACTGTTAACCTCCAAAAGTAACACTTATTTCAATAACTGTTTCTGCTTCAAGAAATGGAACAGGTATTTTGGGGGACCATTTCTGTTCTGTTCATGTGTCAAATATGCCCAATCCCTGTATGAAGCTCATTGCAGAAGTCTTCAGCACAGAAGATTTCATTAGGTGCCCAATGGCATTTCAAATGTCAATATTCGTATTACTTCCCATGTTCACAACTTCTAGGCTTCCTAAAATCTATTACATTGTTAGCCATTGCCCTTCAAAAGATTACACCTTTGTTAAGCATCTTGGGACATTTTTCTACATTAAAGAATGCTATTTAGTATGAAAGTCTTATTTTGCTCTTTTGTATCTTCTAGGTACTGCAGATGTTTCTTAAAGTTCTCATCAAATACATCTGCGCTTTTATTCCTGAATAGAATGTGAAGCATCATATGATCCATAACAGAGTGAAAGTGCACAGATTTTATTCTCTCTGTTCTATTGAGTTTGCATTTCGAATGATATCTGTGTAAATCTAACAGTACCCTATAAGTTTTCCCAGTGATTATGACGGGATTAGTTTGCAGGCGTGCCTCAGGCAGGACTCAAAGTAACACACCTGCTGTTACCTGCGAGCTCCTGGGTGAAAACCATGGGCTGGATTTCACTCTCCTCTGCACGTGAGTTTGAAGGTGACTGCAGCTACATAAAATCCACCTCTGATCTGCCTTAAAATCTAGGGAGGGTGGAGAGAAAGTGAGGCCCATTCCAGACAGGAAGCTTGCCGGCTCCAGCTGGACAAGGGGGGAAAGATCACCTATATGTGCTCTCTTGATCCAGAGGGACCATTCCCACCCTCACCCAAGTCTGGTTATCTGACAGGCTCTCAGCTGTCTCAGGTGGAGCTTCATCCAGGGATTGGGGCAAAATTTTAGCTCAGAGGCATTTAACATGGCTCCCAGTATCAAACTGCTGCAGTGATGTGGAGATGCCAGCACTGGACTGGCGCAAGCACAGTAAGAAGTCTCACAACACCAGGTTAAAGTCCAACAGGTTTATTTGGTAGCACAAGCTTTCAGAGTGTCACTCCTTCTTCAAGTGAGTGAGGAGTTGTGTTCACAAAGAGGGCATATATAGATACAAACACAATTACAAGATAATGGTTGGAATGCAAGTCTTTACAGGTAATCAAATCTTAAAGGTACAGGCAATGTGAGTGGAGAGAGGGTTAAGCACAGGTTAAAGAGATGTGTATTGTCTCCAGACAGGACAGTTAGTGAGATTTTGTGCCTTATTGACTTTATTTTGTAGATAATCCAGGGAAATTGTAAAAACAAATTATCAAAAATCAAACAAGACAACATTATACTGAATAAATTTAGTTTTATGAGATCTTTTCTCAGATTACAGATAATCCACCCTCCAAGTCACTTCAGGTGTTACTGAACTACAAAAACAAGACTAAAGATAACAAGCAATGCAAAATAAGGAAATGCATCAACATTCGCCTCAATACAGTAAAATAGGCACTGTTTTATTTAATTTCGGTAGTGGGGAATGGGAAGGACCCTCGTTGGTATCCAGGTCCAGGACCACTTATCCAGCTTCTGAAAATCTGGAAGGACCAGAAAACTATGCCGTGCCGTGGAAACTATCCTACCCATCAGGCATTACTTGCCATCATATCTGGGATGCAACGCGCTGATCCCCTGGACTCTAACGGTGGAAGCTGGCCTGACTCACATTCCTTCCTTTTCCCATCCCAGCTGGGTGCATGGGTGCAGCTCAGTGGGGAAACCCACCCGGCTTTAAGTTATCCCATTCTCTCTACCACCATCCACAGCCCTGGATTCAAAACCCAGAAAATCCCTGTATGTGATACACGCCCCATTGCAATACGGGGTCTGGTATCTGTATTTGTGTTGGGAGATGTGTTGTGAAAACACATGCGCAGTGGGTGAGGGTGGGGGTGGTGGAGGTTCATTAAGAACCAGTAGTGAACGTATAATTAAAAATATTGTCTCAGGCATTGGGGTTAGGGTGCTTGCCGATGTTTATTCCTTTCTAAACAGCAGCATTCCCTGATTTTATCTCATTGGTAGGTGGAAGGCGAGGAAAGGATGAAGTGAGAATTTTCTGTAGTGAAGAGCACAGGGAGGATATAGGGTTCAGTTGCAGAGTTTCGCAAAACAGGGAGGGGTAGTCACTGACTGGGACAGGGACAAGTGGTGATGGAGTAGGAGGAGCACCTGAGATTTTCTCTTTTTAAAGCTTAAAAAACAGAAAGATCTTGCAGTGTGCAGTACATTTATTTTAGATTCTTCTGGGGGCTGATAGATCTTCAGTTCACTGGTTGGGAGCTGCAAAATAATGTAAAGTAATAGATGCCATTTTTTGGCAGGTGATGTTAAGCCATAAAAATTACCCATTTGAGTTGGCCTTTTAACTGACCCCATTGATTTTTTTTTGTAAGAACATCCTTTAAAAACATTTGATTTCTTTTTGGGGATTTCCGAAGATGGGTTATGCATTCTGGCTTTATGTAGTCCTGTTACAGAAGGCATAACCATTATACCAAGAGCACGATCTATTTTGGGATGGTCAACCACACACCATTAACAATATAGATTCTTTGCTCTGCCTATTTTTACTTCGTGTATGTGTTAAGTTGCTGTTTTGGAACTGGCTAGATGTTCTAATCAAAAAGGCCGTTTGCTGTCCTCTATAATCCTTTTTTTCTGGTATTATTTTAATAGGTGTTTTTTCCAGGTCCTACAAAGCTGACTCATTACCATTGTCAACTATGGCAATGAACATTAGCAGGCTACTCAACTGTAGGGGCATTGTGGCCAAGCAACGGTGCATCTTTGTACAACATGGACATCCAAATGTTCACAGCAGTGATGCCAGACAGAGTCCTAACCAATTTTATCCCTTGAACAGAACAGTGAAGCCAACTGTAGCATCTCTACCAGAGCACTGACTAACAGCAACTAATTTAAGTATTCTCTTTCTTACTTTGAAATGCAACAAGATAGATTAGCATTAGTACTCAAACAGTTAAAGCTCAATTTGAAACTTACTGAATCTATTCTGCAGCACCCATATATTGTTCCAAAAGAAACTTTAAAAAGTAAAAAAGCTCAAACATACCTTGTAGTATTCAAGTCAAATTTTGCTTCAAAAAACTTTATTATGTGTTCATTTTCCTCTTGGGGGACCATTTTCTGTGCATATTTCAATAAAAAGAAATCGTGAATTCCAGGGTTGAAGTCACAGTCATAGTGACAAACAAACAACTATGAAAAACAGGCCAAGACAGACATATGCCGAAATTCTACTGCCCCATGCGTCACAGAATCGGAGCGGGCGAGGGATGAACAACAGATGCATCTGTTGAACTCAGGCTGGTATTCTGGTCTCGCTCGAGCGAGGTTGTAAAATCCTGCCCATGGTATCTACTTTGCATCAGATGAGCAATTACCTACCACCTCACCTCAACTGACTTTAATTATCTTTAATTTTCTAACATTGATCTGCTCTTGCAGAGAGTATGGTTCCCACTCAGATAACTGCTATGAACAGTACTGCAGTGTAAAAGGATAAGTGTACAGCCAAATGTAATGTTTACTTCAGTTTCATAAAGTCACTGGGATGGCGCCTGCAAAATGCTGCCATTTGGATTGAATACTATAAAATACAATATTAATTTATTGTGCTTCAGTTTTCATTCATATGTTTTGGGTTCAAAGAAGTATACTAGTGTTCTTGCCTCAGCCACTTTCAGCTGCTTTGTCAATGACCTTTCTACCGTCATAAGGTCAGAAGAGGGGATGTACGCTGATGATTTCACAATGTTCAGCACCATTTGTGAATCCTCAGGTACTAAAGCAGTCCATGTTCAAATACAGAAAGACCTGGACAATATCCAGGCTTGGGCTGACAAATGGCAAGGAACACTCACACTAAACAAGTGCCAAGCAATTATTATCTCCAACAAGAGACAATCTAATCATTGCCCTTTGACATTCAATGGCATTACCATCATTGAATCCCCTACTATCAACGTTCTGGAGGTAATCACTGACCAGAAAGTTAACTGGACTTACCATATACATACTGTGGTTGCAGGAGCAGGTCAGAGGTTACAAATCCTGTGGTGAACAACTCACTTCCCAACTCCCCAAAGCCTGTCCACAATCTACAAGGCACAAATCAGGAGTGTGATGGAATACTTCCCCCTTGCCTGGATGAGGGCAGCTCCAGTAACACTCAAGAAGCTTGACAGCATCCAGGACAAAGCAGCCAGCTTGGTTGACACTCCTTCCACAAATATCCACTTCCTCCATCACCGATGGACAGTAGCAACAAGCGTGTACCATCTACAAGATGCACTATAGGGACTCACCAAAGTTCCTCATATAGCACCTTCCAAACCCATGGCGTGTACCATCTAGAAGGATAAGGGCAGCAGATGCATGAGAACACAACTGCAAGTTCGCCTTCAAGTCACTCACCATCCTGATTGGAAATATATTGCTGTTCCTAAATCGTGGAACACTCTACCTAACACAACTATGGGTGTATCTACGCCACTTGGAGTGCAGTGGCTCAAGAAGGCTGCTCACCACCACTTTCACAAGGGCAATTATAGAACATAGAACACTACAGCACAAACAGGTCCTTCGGCCCACAAGTTGCACCGATCACATCAATACCTACCAATCCATAGACCTTTCTATAACCCCCAATCCCATTAAATCCCATATACTCATCCAGAAGTCTTTTAAAAGACCCCAGCGAGTTCGCCTCCACCACCACTGACGGCAGCCAATTCCATTCACTCACCACCCTCTGAGTGAAAAACCTACCCCTAACATCATTATGGATGGGCACTGAATGCTGGACTAGTTAGCAAAGTCCACATCGCTTAATTGAATTGTTCCTCTGTTCAAGAAGGGCAGAAGAGACAATCCAGGAAATTGCAGGCCTGTGAGCCTTACATCAGTGGTGGGGAAATTATTGGAGAAGATTCTTAGGATAGGATGCACTCACATCTGGAAAAGAATAGGCTTATTGATGATAGGCAGCATGGATTTGTGAAGGGGAGGTCGTGTCTCACAAACTTGATTGAGTCCTTTGAAGAAGTGACAAGAAAAATTGACCAGGACAGAGCAGTGGATGCTGTATACATGGACTTTAGTAAAGCTTTTGATAAGGTTCCTCAAGACAGGCTGATGCAGAAGATAAAGTCATATGGAATCTGAAGTGAGCTGATAAAACAGATATAAAAGGAGTAGAGCATTAGTCACTGGGGACCCCATAGTTAGGGGGACAGATAGGAGATTCTGTGGGAACAAGGGAGACTTGCGGTTGGTGTGTTGCCTCCCAGGTGCCAGGATCCGTGATGTCTCAGATCATGTTTTCGGGATCTTTAAGGGGAGGGGGACCATCCACAAGTCGTGGTCCATAAAGGCACCAACGACATAAGTAGAAAAAGGGATGGGGATGTAAGGCAGAAATTAAAGGAGTTAGGGTGGAAGCTTAGAGCTAGAACAAACAGAGTTGTTATCTCTGGTTTGTTGCCCATGCCATGTGCTAGCAAGCCGAGGAATAGGGAGAGAGAGAGCAGTTGAACATGTGGCTACAGGGATGGTACAGGATGGAGCGATTCAGATACCTGGATAATTGGGTCTCATTCTGGGGTAAGTGGGGCCTCTACAAATGGGATGGTCTACACCTGAACGATAGTAGTCATGATGTGGGTATGCCGGCGTTGGACTGGCGTAAACACAGTAAAAAGTCTGACAACACCAGGTTTTAGTCCAACCTATTTATTTGATAATATTCTCACTAGCTTTCGAGGGGACAGCCTCTTCGTCAGGTGAATGGAGAGTTCTGGCCTCAGACAGAGCATATAAAGCACAGACAGTTTAGAGATTACTGATTAAAATGCGAATCCTTACACCTAACCTGCTGTTCAAGACCTGAAGTGGCTGACAATGTGAGTGGTAGGAGCACTGATCACAGTTTAAAGAGATGTGTATTGTCTCCAGACAGTACAGTAAGTGAGGTTTTGCAAACCCAGGCAAGTCACGGGGGTTACAGATAGTGCGACATGAACCCAAGATCCCTGTTGAGACCGTCCTCATGTGTGCGGAACTTGGCTATCAGTCTCTGCTCAGCGACTCTGCGCTGTCGTGTGTCGTGAAGGCCGCCTTGGAGAATGCTTACCCGAAGGTCAGAGGCTGAATGCCCGTGACCACTGAAGTGTTCGCCAACAGGAAGGGAACAGTCTTGCCTGGTGACTGTCGAGCGATGTTCATTCATCCGTTGTCGTAGCGTCTGCATGGTCTCCCCAATGTACCATGCTTCGGGACATCCTTTCTTGCAACGTATCAGGTAGACAATGTTGGCCGAGTTGCAAGAGTATTCACCATGTACCTGGTGGATGGTATTCTCACGTGTGATGATGGTGTCCATGTCGATGATCCGGCATGTCTTGCAGAGGTTGCTGTGACAGGGTTGTGTGGTATTGTGGTCACTGTTCTCCTGAAGGCTGGGTAGTTTGCTGCGAACAATGGTCTGTTTGAGGTTGTGTGGTTGTCTGAAAGCAAGAAGTGGGGGTGTGGGGATGGCCCTGGCGCCAGGGCCATCCCCACACCCCCACTTCTTGCTTTCAGACAACCACACAACCTCAAACAGACCATTGTTCGCAGCAAACTACCCAGCCTTCAGGAGAACAGTGACCACAATACCACACAACCCTGTCACAGCAACCTCTGCAAGACATGCCGGATCATCGACATGGACACCATCATCACACGTGAGAATACCATCCACCAGGTACATGGTAAATACTCTTGCAACTCGGCCAACATTGTCTACCTGATACGTTGCAAGAAAGGATGTCCCGAAGCATGGTACATTGGGGAGACCATGCAGACGCTACGACAACGGATGAATGAACATCGCTCGACAGTCACCAGGCAAGACTGTTCCCTTCCTGTTGGCGAACACTTCAGTGGTCACGGGCATTCAGCCTCTGACCTTCGGGTAAGCATTCTCCAAGGCGGCCTTCACGACACACGACAGCGCAGAGTCGCTGAGCAGAGACTGATAGCCAAGTTCCGCACACATGAGGACGGTCTCAACAGGGATCTTGGGTTCATGTCGCACTATCTGTAACCCCCGTGACTTGCCTGGGTTTGCAAAACCTCACTTACTGTACTGTCTGGAGACAATACACATCTCTTTAAACTGTGATCAGTGCTCCTACCACTCACATTGTCAGCCACTTCAGGTCTTGAACAGCAGGTTAGGTGTAAGGATTCGCATTTTAATCAGTAATCTCTAAACTGTCTGTGCTTTATATGCTCTGTCTGAGGCCAGAACTCTCCATTCACCTGACGAAGAGGCTGTCCCCTCGAAAGCTAGTGAGAATATTATCAAATAAATAGGTTGGACTAAAACCTGGTGTTGTCAGACTTTTTACTGTGTCTACACCTGAACCACAGGGGTACCAATACCCTGGGAAAGAAATTTGCTAATGCTCTTCGGGAGGGTTTAATTCAGCAGGAGGATGGGAACCTGAATTGTAGCTCCAGTGTATAGGAGGTTGAGAGTAGAGAAGTCATGAATATGGTTTCAAGGTCACAGGAGTGTACCGACAGGCAGGAAGGTGGCTCGGAGTGTGTCTACTTCAACGCCAGGAGCATCCAGGATAAGGTGGGTGAACTTGCAGCACGGATTGGTACCTGGGACTTTGATGTTGTGGCCATTTCAGAGACATGGCCACAACAGAGCAGGGTCAGGAATGGTTGTTGCAGGTTCCAGGGTTTAGATGTTTCAGTAAGATCAGGGAAGGTAGTAAAAGAGGGGAGGTATGGATTGTTAGTCAAGGACAGTATTATGGTGGCAGAAAGGATGTTTGATGAGGGCTCGTCTACTGAGGTAGTATGGGCTGAGGTTAGAAACAGGAAAGGAGAGGTCACCCTGTTGGGAGTTTTCAGTTCCAGCAGATGTAGAGGAAAGGATTGCAAAGATGATTCTGGATAGGAATGAAAGTAACAGGGTAGTTGTTATGAGGGACTTTAACTTTACAAATATTGACAGGAAATGCTATGGTTCGAGTATGTTAGAGGGGTCAGTTTTTGTCCAATGTGTGCAGGGGGGTTTCCTGACACAGTATATAGATAGGCCAATAAGAGGCAAGGCCACATTGGATTTGGTACTGGGTAATGAACCAAGCCAGGTGTTAGATTTGAAGGTAGGAGAGCACTTTGGTGATAGTGACCACAATTCGGTTACATTTACTTTAGCGATGGAAAGATTAGGTATACACCGCAGAGTTATAGCTGGGGGAAAGGAAATTATGATGTGATTAGGTGAGATTTAGGATGCATAGGATGTGGAAGAAAACTGCAGGGGATGGGCACAATTGAAATGTGGAGCTTGTTCATGGAACAGCTACTGCATGTCCTTGATAAGTATGTACCTGCCAGGCAGACAGGAAGATGGTCGAGCGAGAGAACCGTGGTTTACTAAAGAAGTTGAATCTCTTGTGAAGAGGAAGAAAGAAAATTATGTAAAGATGAGACATGAAGGCTCAGTTAGGGCGCTTGAGAGTTACAAGTTAGCCAGGAAGGACCTAAAGAGAGAGCTAAGAACAGCCAGGAGGGGACATGAGAAGTCTTTGGCAGGTAGGATCAAGGAAAACCCTAAAGCTTTCTATAGATATGTCAGGAATAAAAGAATGACTAGGGTAAGATTAGGGCCAGTGAAGGATAGTAGTGGGAAGTTGTGCGTGGAGTCTGAAGAGGTAGGAGAGGGGCTAAGTGAATATTTTTCATCAGTATTCACACAGGAAAAAGGCGATGTTGTCAAGGAGAATATTGAAATACAGGCTATTAGATGAGTCGGGATGGAGATTCATAAGGAGGAGGTGTTAGCAATTCTGAAGGTGTGAAAATAGATAAGTCCCCTCAGCCACATGGGATTTATCCTGGGATTCTCTGGGAAGCTAGGGAGGAGATTACAGAGCCTTTGGCTTTGATCTTTATGTCATCATTGTCTACAGGAATAGTGCCAGAAGACTGGAGGATAGCAAATGTTGTCCCCCTGTTCAAGAAGGGGAGTACAGACAACTCTGGTAATTATAGACCAGTGAGCCTTACTTCTGTTGTGGGCAAAGTTTTGGAAAATATTGTAAGAGACAGGATTTATAATCATCTAGAAAGGAATAAGTTGATTAGGGATAGTCAACACGGTTTTGTGAAGGGTAGGTCGTGCCTCACAAACCTTATTGAATTCTTTGAGAAAGTGACCAAAGAGGTGGATGAGGGTAAAGCCATTACTTGTGTCTTCCACTATGAAGACCGACACAAAATACCTATTCAATGCCTCAGCTATTTTTTCATTTCCAGTTATTACATCTCCCCGTGCATCCTGTACAGTTCTGGGCACCACATTACTGGAAGGATACTGGTGCATTGGAAAGTGTGCAGAAGAGATTTACCAGGATGTTGCCTGGTTTGGAGGATATGGGCTATGAAGAAAGGTAGAGTGGATAGTCAAAATCTTTTTCCCAGGGTCGAAGAGTTAATGACTCGAGGGTGTAGGTTGAAAGTGAGAAGGGGGAAGTTTAAAAGAGATGCAAGGGGCAGGTTTTTTACAAAGAGGATGGTGAATGCCTGGAACGCACTGCCAGAGGAGGTGGTGGAAGCAGATTGTACAGCAATGTTCAAGAGGCATCTGGATAGATACATGAATAGGTGGGGAATAGAGGGATATAGACTAAGTGGAGGCAAGAATATATTAGATTAGAGAGGCATCTGTGTGGGCCCAGACTTGGTGGGCCAAAGAGCCTTTTCCTGTGCTGTACTGTTATTTGTTCTTTGAACAAAAAATGGTATTTGTCTTCTAAAAAGAGATTCAGTTAACTGGGAAGAATATACAATCCAATCAAAGAAGAGATTCATATGATGATTTTTTGCTTCGCCATTCTGAAATAGATTTTTTTCCTTATGTTTCACTATTTCACTATTCTAATTTTTGTCAGAAATTACGCTGAGAAATATTCACATTTCTTCAGTACTTAGCTTTCTGGCAAATGAGACAATCTCTTTGTACATAATCATCTCCCTTTTGTGTTATATTTTCTGTCATCAATACACATGGGGATCAATCCATTGTTTTAAAATCAAAAGAATCACGGTGCTGCAAATACAAAATGAAAATATTCAGGGATGAAAAATAGTTCAAGTAGAATTTTGCCTATTAATCAGCAAAATACTGAACCATTCAGACCAGAAATCCAGGATTTAATTTCTTATTTGTGTTCAGTTAGCTGATCTTGGCTGGAGATCATTTAGGTTGTTGTAACTGGTTCTTGGGCTACAGAAACTAAAATTAGACAAGGTTTCTATTCACGATTATGGTCCATTGTAAAGTACGTAAATTTAAACATTGGATTAGGATGGGACTGGGTTTGGCTGGGGTGCCCTCCACAGTTGAAATAGCCTATAAGTGCTTACCCTCTATGGCTAGGACCAGCCAGAAATAATGGGCACTGTATACAATTACACAAAACCTTACTCCAGCAATAAGCGGAAAAGATACAACGCAAGATCTCAATCAGGATAGGAGCGGCAGGGTTATCAGTTGGCCGAAGTATAGGGAGTGCAAAAAAAGTCAACCATTATTCCCAGCACAATGTCAAGGTGATGCTTGTGTGAAGGATCTTCACACAAAACCGATCTTCTACTTAACCCACACAGTTTACAAAGTAAACTTTTTGCATGCATTCAAGTCCAGTGAATGCAAGCAACTTTTTTTCAGGAAAGAATGTCTAAATAGGGAATAAAACTGCACTCAGGTTTTTGCAAACATTTGTTTACAAGATGTGGGCATCACTGGCTAGGCCAGCATTTATTGTCCATCCCAAGTTGCTCTTGAAAAGAGGGAGGTGAGCTGCTTTTTTGAACTGCTGCAGTCCCTATGGTGTAGGTACATCCACAGTGCTGGTAGGGAGGGAGTTCCTGGATTTTAACCCAGCAACAGTGATGGAGTTCCAAGTCAGGACGGCAAGCGGCTTGGAGGAAAACCTCGGGTATCTGCTGCCCTTGTCTTCTTGGATGGTCGTAGTCATGGGTTTGGATGGTGCTGCCTAAGGAGCTTGCTGAGTTCCTCTCAAACTCGAGAATCAGAAACATACTGACATGCCACAAAACAGGGCAACTTTCTACTCTAAGATCCAACCATGAAGCTTCAAGAAATGAATGGTGTTGCTGTTAAAATGAGAATGACAGAACAAAAACAGAGAGATATGAAGTGAGCCAGGATAAGATTGGCGATGACACAATTGACCTCAATGTAGTGAATTAGAGGGGGTAAAAAGAGAAACAATCCTGACTGCTATCCAGCCATACTCACTGGAAGGCACTTTGAATGAGCATAGCATTAGGCTTAGCTGTGCTGCTACCCAAGAAGACCTGAATATCAATACTCATTGTCTTATTTTTCGTCACAAATAAAGAATGGCTCCTTCAATGAAGGTAAATGTCATGACAAGTAGACCTCTTCTCAGGAGAGGAATGTGGCAAATTCAAAATTTTAAATATCTAGAAATATTCAATACAGGGTAAACATAATATTGTGCAATAATTATGTAAGGTTTCATCCTTACATAAAGCTTATTCCAGATATTTGTGACAAGGTTACTCAATGTTTGCCATGCAAACAAACAGAAAGTCTTTATCTGCATGAGGGACATGCCATGAAGAACAAAGCCTTCGGGGCAAGAGTAGGCTATTTAGCTCTGTGTGTTACTGAAATAAAGAATAATCTGGTCTTCAGCAAATGAAGTGCAAAATAATAATGACAAAACTACATACCCGACTGCAAGAGATCATACTTACCTTTATTACAAGATTTAAAGTGACTGAAACTGTGAACACCAAGTAGAAATGAAGCAACAATTTCATCAGCCTGGCTGCAAAGTGACCTTTTTTCAGGTTTTGCTGTTAAATAAAAGGGGAAATTAGTTAGTTTTAAACACCTCTAGTAGTTGTATCACAGCTCATGACATTTTCAACTAATTCTCCTTCATAAAGCAAATTTGACTGCTTCTATGATCAATGCTACTCAAAATACAGGGTTGGACTTTCATGCCCCTGCCACATCAGAACAGAGTTGGGCCGGATATAAAAATGGCAGGCCCTAGTTGCAAGGTTCCTTTCCCCATTCCTGCCGTTTAGCGTTTTTAAGGGTGTAGGATAAGAATGCGGGTCATAATGCAACAATCTCAAAGGCAGATTACTGCCTGAATGGCTGTAAATTGGAAGAGGGGAGTGTGCAGCAGAACCTGGGTGTCCTTGTGCACCAGTCACTGAAGGTAAGCACGCAGATGCAGCAGACAGTAAAAAAGGCAAATGGCATGTTGGCCTTCATTGTGAGGGGTTTTGAATACGGGAACAGCGATGTGTTGTTGCAATTATATAGGGCCTTGGTGAGGCCAAACCTAGAGCATTGTGTGCAGTTTTGGTCTCCTTTTCTGAAGAAGGATGTTCCTGCACTTGAGGGAATGCAGTGAAGGTTTATCAGGCTGATTCCGGGGTTGGCGGGACTGACGTATGAGGAGATTGACTAGGTTAGGGTTGTTTTTGCTGGAGTTCAGACAAATGAGGGGAGATCTTAGAGACTTATAAAATTCTAACAAGACTAGGTAGGGGGGATGCAGGGAGGATATTCCCAATGATGGATGAGTCCAGAATCAGGGGTCCCAGCCTGAGGATTCAGGGTAGACCATTTAGGATGGAGGTGAGGAGACATTCTTTCACCCAAAGAGTGGTGAGCCTGTGGAATTCATTATCGCAGGAAGTAGTCAATGCCAAAACACTGAATGCATTCAAGAGGCGGCTGGATATAGCATTTGGGGCGAATGGGATCAAAGGTAAGGGGAGAAAGCAGAATTAGGCTCAGAAGTGAGTTGGATGATCAGCTATGATCGTAATAAATGGCAGAATAAGCTCAAAGGGCCTCCTCCTATCTTCTATGTTGTTTTATAATCTCGTCTTTGCCTATTCTATTGCAGGGGTGGGCATTTAGACCCCCCACTATTTTCATAGAGCCAGGCTTTCGATGATAGCACGGTTCATGACACCTCAGAGGTGTCATTGGGAATCCTAGTCTGGAGTTGGAACCTTGTGACTGGGAAGTTCAAAAGGTGTTGACAACTTCATATATCATTACTAGATGTTGTATGATAAATTAGGTATGTTTTAAATGCAGTGATTGATGATAGGGATTGGTTTAGAGAAGGTAAGTGACCATTATTAGATTGACAAACAATGTGAAAGCAGAAAGTCTTCAGATGCATTAATTTATTTAGTGGATAAAGTGCTTCTCTACATTAATGAGTATCAAGATCCAAGATTTCAATGTGTCAGCTGCGCCCTGTGACTAGATTTTTACATTGATTGACCAAGAAGCCATTGTTCAGCCTTTGAAATACTTGGACAGATGGTGGACTTACCTGATTGACAGCCCAGACACCTGCTCAACCTTTGAAGCTGTGGAACAGCTGGTTCAGTTCTTTGATTGACAGCCCAACTGTTCCATTATTTTTAATGCATTCTGGAGGTATTGTTGCCACAGTTCTGCAACGGAATTGCATTATGAACACTTGGCTGTGCTCTAAACCCCACAAAAGGGTTCAGCTAATTAGGGTTGTTGATGGAACCGTCAAAGTTACAGTGATCTTTGTTTTGAGCTTCGTGAGCTCCTAAAAGTGTTATGTTTTTGAAGAATCTTTTGAATGGAAATTTGTTTATTCTGACAGTTTCATGAGCATTGCAAGGTCTTCCCAATGTTACTAGAGAGATCATGAATTCTGTCTATGTTACGTGTATGGGACAGGAAATAAGTGGGAGAATGAACGTGTATGTACAGGGCATGGGAATGGGTGGAGGCTGAGCAAGGAGAGGTGAGATCTAAGGTGTCTAACACATGGACAGAACTGGGCCGAGGACACTGTGAATGGAGGCAGACCTTCTACCCTGCCTGCCTCAACATTGTCCACCTCTATTCCTACCTCAAGCCTGCTTCCGGAGGCATGGCCTCAACTCCAGCCCATCCACATCCGGTTGCCATGAAAATAGCAGAGATGGGCACTGCCGGGCAGGTGTTAGGATAGCAACATTGGAAAATAGTCCAACTTGAGATTCTAACCTTTACACTGAAAATCTGGGCCAAAGCATCACAACCAACAAAGCTGGCTTTTATTAAATTGTCAAATATGAAATCAGCACTAATCAAAATGTTAAAACTAAATGAAGGAGTTTCAAAGCCAAAACTATTACCTGAATGTACTTTGCAAGGTGAGAGCCACCAATGAAGCTTAACAATGGGGAAGCCAACAAGGCAGAGTTCCTGAACTGGATAAAATATCCCAGTGCAAGGCACACTAAATACATCCTGTAGACATCAGTCACCTACAACAGAAAACCAAGAATCATCCTTAACCATTTCACAACTACAACTGCATCCCTACACTAACATAAAAGATTAAAAAAACTACACAAGCACACGCACGCACTCGCACACAGACACAGCGAAAGACTCTGTGTTCAGTATATTTTATTATTTCTACTCAGGCAGGTGACAAAAATAATTATCATGCATTGTGTTGGTTTTTAGAATTTTTTATAAAATATGTATTTTGCTTTCTGCAACCCACTTTATAAAGATAAACAGAATCAGAAAAAAAAACCTCACAAATATGGTGTATTGGATTTGGAAGATTTCAGCTTGTAAATGAATACGGAAAACTCTCCAAAACTTGCATTAATAATCCAGACCGATTGAGGACAATCATGAAGTCCATCATTTTAGCTTTCTGTTTCACAGGGCAGAATATTACAGCCCTGCCACAGTGTAGCTGGGGCTGAAAAATGTGGAGAGGCATTCAGAACCAGAAAATTCTGTTGGCGGAAGCGGCTGTAAAATTTCATTCAAAACTGTTTAACAATCCTGCAGTCCTACCTACTGCACTATAGAAAATAATGCAGTACCCAACTAAATGTTCCAAGTTATTGGTAATGCCCAGGAATGCAATTACTGAATTCATTCACTCTTTTGTTGATATTGTATCTTCCCAACCAACCAGCACAAAAGAATCTCTAATCAAGTGCTATCTTCTACAAGTCAGTACACACAATTGCATATAGACAAATATGTATTATTGTTATGTGCCTGTTTTGCACAACCCAAGAGTCTCAGATGAAGCCAGAGAGTCTGATTTTTTTTTAAGTTTATTTATCAGCGTCACAAGTAGACTTACATAACACCGCAATGAAGTTACTGTGAAAATCCCCCCTGTCACCACATTCCGGCACCTGTTCGGGTACACTGGGGGACAATTTAGCATGGCCAATGCACCTAATCTGTGGGACAGTGGGAGGAAACTGGAGCACCCAGAGGAAACCTATGCAGACACAAGGAGAACGTGCAGACTCTGCACAGATAGTGATCCAAGCTGGAAATCGAACCCTGGCCCCTGGCGCTGTGAGGCAGCAGTAATAACCACTGTGCCACGGTGCCACCCCGCGTGCAGTCCATTTCACAGTGATACAAGCATTAAACCCATTTGCTTGCAAAAGATTCCAGCTAGGGTCAATCAACATGCTTTGGGTTTTGGAGCAATCATGCTAGACCCAGCAACATTAACACTTCTTGGGCTGGGAAGTACAGTTCTGAGTCAGTGTCACACAATCCATCTGATTCAGTTGCTTTTACAGCCAGTTTCTACATCAACTAGAGGAACATGGTGACAAAAGTTCAGACTGCCAAGCCTTGACATCACCAAGCACATTCCACAATTACAAGATTTTCCTTCAGTACATTTGTAACAATTTGCAAATTAATTAACCTTGACCACCACCGTTACCAAAATGCAACATGGTCAATATGTACTGATCAGTTCTGATTAACTTAATCTGATCTAAGGGGGAGCTTTTTCAGCCCCTCTTTCTTCCCCAAGAAGAATTTATTTCCCACATACCTTGCGGCTTTGAATTAGATCCAGGCAATCCAACAGGAAAACACTGAGGGCTTGTACAAATAATACATAATGGCTAATCTCCCACATCATTATAAAGGCAAAAGTAGATGCAGACATCAGAAGATATGAAAACATCTAGGACAGGAGGAAACAGCAACATTAGCTTTGTTACCCAAGATCCTAGACACAATTCTCAGTATAAGCATGTACAAAATTAGATAATTTACTATATACTACACAGTTCTTTAGGAAAATACTATACAGTACAATGTTTTTATGGGAAGAAAATATATAGTTATCAGTTGTGAGGGAAATATTGCTAGATTGCTAGGGAATGAGGCTGTAAGAGTGGATGAAAAAAGTTTAAGAAACCATTTGAAAATAAGAATTAAGAGTTTAAAATGGAAGTGATTTAGGAAGAGAGTTTCAAAAGGGGAAGGATGGGTGGCAGAGGTAGAGCAGAGATGAGGAACTGTTTCTAGTTAGCAAAAGGAGTGAAGAATGTGCTAGACATCAGAATTAAAGGAATGGTGAGCTTTCAGAGGGCTGTAGGGGATTATCAAGATAGAGTGGGGTGAGGACATGGAAGGATTCGAACATAAGGATGAGAAATTTCAATTGGAGGCACAGCTGGACCGAATGTCATAGAATCATAGAACCCTACAGTGCAGAAAGAGGCCATTCGGCCCATTCAGTCTGCATTGACCACAATCCCACCCAGGTCTTACCCCCATATCCCTACATATTTTACCCGCTATTTCCTCTAACCTGCGCACCTCAGGACACTAAGGGGCAATTTTAGCATGGCCAATCAACCTAACCCGCATATGTTTGGACTGTGGGAAGAAACCGGAGCACCCAGAGGAAACCCACACAGACACGAGGAGAATGTGCAATCTCCACAGTGACCCAAGCCAGGAATCGAACCCAGGTCCCTGGAGCTGTGAAGCAGCAGTGCTAACCACTGTGATACCATGCTGTCAAATTAGGTCAGCATGCACAGGGGTGATGGGTAACCAGGGTTGGTCTGAGTTGGGTAATGGGCAACAGAGTTTTACATCAGCTCAATCAAAGTGGACGATGGTATGTGTCAAGTGATATCTCCTGAATTCTGCCTGAATTGGTTGGCTTGATTATTAAAAGGTTAAAGTGGAGACTCAAGTTGTGTAACTTGGAAGAAGGCATGATCTATTTATACTTACAAACAATGACCAGGGCAACTGTGCTGACGGCCAATAGACTGTAGTGTTCTATGTTCTATGTTCTAAGTCACAGGGAGGTATTAAGAATGTCAGCTTTCATAAATGGTTATAAATTAAACTGTCTATTCCTTTCCAAGATGAAATGAGTTGGGAGTCAAAAGGACAGCTAATTAGCATTTCTACCTACTCACTAGGCCCATAGCATTAGAGATGGGCTAAGACTGGAAGTGTCCATTGCAAGCCAGTACACTATCAACTTACAAGTTTTTTAAGCTACCACTGAACCTCAGAGGTCAGTCTGCAAGAACCTGTGTAAAGAAACAGCCGAGAAAAATAGAAGCGGCTAGCCCTGCAGCTTAAGTAGAGAGAATGCCCAGTCAGTCGTTAGATAGGAGGGAGTTCATGATCAGATTAAGAAGACCGACTTTGTGAGGATTTAAACAAGACTAGAAGATTTGCCTAGCTTGGTTAGAGGTAAGAAGGTCCAATTCAACCCTCATCGTGAAAATCAGTTTGGGGGTTAGAAGTTATCCAGCTGAAAAAGGAAAATAGAAACATGTCATCAGGAGTTAAGAATATCTTTGCACTGGTTTCTGTAGAATAAAGTGTACACTTAAAGGACAGAGTCATAGAATCTGAATCATAGAATCTCTACAGTGCAGAAGGCGGCCACTCGGCCTATTGAGTCTGCACTGACTACCATCCTACACAGGCTCTGTTCCACACAAATTTACCCTGTGAATCTCCTGACATTTAGTCGCAATTTAGCATGGCCAATCAACCTAACCTGCATTTCTTTGGACTATGGAAAGAAACCAGCATCACCCAGAGGAAACCCACACAGATACAGGGAGAACATGCAAACTCCACACAGACAGTGATCCAAGCTGGAATTGAACCTGGATCCTTGCGTTGTGAGGCAGCAGTGCTAACTACTGTGCCACTGTGCCATCTTAAAGTGAAGTATAACTAAGGAGGAGGGATTTCTGTGGTTTTAAAAGTTAAATGGGGGATATTTCTTCTATAGTTTTGAGTAAATGTTGCCTATTAGATAACATTTATATAAGATTGCTTTTAGTTTGTTTATTACGGCAAAAGTCTTAAAACTTGAAATCTTGTCATGTGATCCTTCTAGTCAGACACTAAAAATTTTAATATGATTCTAAATGTTGTCAGTCTCTCCAGGGATCTCAACAACCGCATATAATTTACAAGACAGCTTAGAGATAGGATCTACATGAGTGGTTGGTAGCCAAAGCAAGGTTAGCACAAGTGCTAGTCTATCTGAGGGTACATTCACATACAGGTTCTGCTGCAGAGGACTCAGATGAGCGCTGCTATGGAGTGGACTAATGTAATAATCGTACCAAGGCCAGTCTTCCATCACGAATCACCATTTTATTCACAGTGAGACGTGAGCACCATTCAATGCAGAATCGGTCCAAGTCTATTGACTATCAGCGTGAGTGAAGCCAGCTGATTTTAAACCCCCCACTGCTCCTTCCTTATTGGATGAGCTTTCACTCCCCTAATAGGGGAGCTCATATTCAAAGAGGCCTATAGGGAGACAAAAAACAAAGAACAAAGAACAACCCAGCACGGGAAACAGGCCCTTCGGCCCATCGAGCCCGCACCGCCATTTTAACATTGTGAGTTCCCTCTTCCACCCGTGACCCTTGTCTACGCTTATGGCACTCCACATTGGAAACCAGATTGAGGGGAGACTAATTTAGGGACAATTTGTTACACCAATTAGCCTAAGACCTACTGAAGATCCCTCATGGCCATTACAACATCACTCCCCCCTCAAGTCTGTTTCTTCCCCTGCACCCCCGCCATGGGAGAGTCTTTTGCATCTTAGTGATTGGTCTGGTATTGCTGGAGGCAGGACCGGACCGGGGTATGATGCAGATGGGAGACCTTTGCTCCTGAGGAGAAAGCTGCAAATTCACACACTCTCACTCTTCCTAAGGTCTCATTTCAGTAAGGATGCCAGTCTCTTCCCCTTCCATATTGGAATCCATATCCTCATCACACGGAGGGGCCGGTGTGGGGTCAACCTTCATTAGTGGCTCAATGCTGGCAGTGGCCATCCCCATGGCTGGTAATGATGCTTGTACCAGCGTGGACTCCCTATTCCGGGAATGGTCCAGGTGTTTTCTGAAAATCTTGCCCTGTATTTGGACTTCATAGGACAGGGAGCTCCCATTTTCGCTGTTACAATCCTGGGGACCCAACTGAGGCCTGTCCCCAAAGTTCCTCATGTGCACTGGGTGGCCAATTTTGAATGTTCTGTCTGTCCTTACAGAATCATGATTCTTCTTCTACTTCTCTTCTTGGAACTCCACGCTCCCCGCCAGGTTTGGTGATAGTAAGCTTAATCTTGTCCAAAGCCTCCATTTCATTAACAATTCTGCTGGGGTGATTCCTATCGTTGTGTGAGGGGGAGTCCTATAGTCGAATAAAGAATACACCAGTTTGGTCTCTACGGATGCTACAGGGTGCCGAGCTTAAAAGTTTGCACCATTCATTTAGCCAACCCATTCGATGGCGGGTGATAAGGTGCTGTTCTAATGTGTTTGATTCCATTGGAATGCGTGAAGGTCTGAAACTTGGTACAAGTAAAGGCAGTGCCAATGTCAGAAACCCAGATTTCAGATGTCCCATCCGTGGAGAAACCTTGTCATAGTTTCTCAATGGCATCATGGGAAGTGATGGAATTCATCCTATGCATCTCCAACCATTTGGAATGCACGTCAACTATAATCAGTAACATGGAACCCATAAAACACCCAATGGAGTCTACACACACTCACACACTCTGACTGTATCACAACTTGGTATGGTTCCTGCTCTGCCCAAGACCACAAGAAACTAGAAATGGTCATGAATAAAGCCCAGTCCATCACGCAAACCAGCCTCCTATCTATTGACTCTGTCTACACTTTCTGCTGTCTCGGCAAAGCAGCCAGCATAATTATGATCCCACGCACCCCGGATATACTCTCTCACACCTTCTTCCGTCAGGAAAAGATACAAAAGTCTGAGGTCATGTACCAACTGACTCAAGAACTGCTTCTTCCCTGCTACCAATTTCAACCCAGTCTTTGATTGTAGCCACGCAGCAGTAACCTATGATGTCCTCCCCCACATAACATATCTCTACGGGTCATTTGGCAGTATCTGAATGCATGCACATTCTACAGCTTCACCGTTTTTTGTTGGGAAAGAACAATACCGAAAGGGCAATAAGAAGCAATGAGAAACTCGAATACACAGAACAGGGACTTGAGCTAAAAATTGGTACACAGCAATAAACCACTAATGTGTATTAATTTAAGTCATAACATGGTCTTTAAATTTGGTTTTGGTCTACTTAGCTGCCCTGAGCACATATTCATAAATGTTGGCTGTGCCTGGGAGGCAGCAGGATTATTGTTCACATGACAGCACCAAATATGTATACATGTTTGGAGCTGTAGTCGGTGGTGGTAGAGGCGGACTCGCTGGGGTATTTTAAAAGACTTCTGGATGAGTATATGGGATCTAATGGCATTGGAAGTTACAGATAGTTCTGTGGCTTGGTAGGTATAGATGTGATCGGCGCAACTTGTGGGCCAAAGGGCCTGTTTGTGCTGTAGTGTTCTATGTTCTATGTTCTATGTACCATCAGACTTTTGAATGGACCTACCTCACATTAAGCTGATCTTTCTCTACACTCTAGCTATGACTGCAACACTACATTCTGTACTCTCTTGATTTCTTCTCAATGAACAGTATGCTTTATTTGTATAGAAGGCAAGAAACAATACTTTGCACTGTACACTAATACATATGGCAATAATAAATCAAATCCAAAAAAAAACACCCCGGGACTACAAGGCCATTCCCATACAGTGGCTGAAGGGGGAGGAGTGGGTTTGATTCTCTTGACATGACTCACACTGTCTAACCAAATCAGTAATGTCTGAATCAAGGCCGGGCCACCATACATAACTCCTGGCTAGCATTTTCATCTTTGAAATCCCGGGATGGCTATGGTATAATGCTATAAGTATCCAACATCACCCTGTGCGAGGGATAGCTATGCAGGAACCCTAGAGGATAAGGCCATCCTCAATACCAAGCTCATCTTTCTTTGTTCAGTAATGCTTCATTTCATCTGAAGGCTGTCCTCTGAATCCCCCATATAGTATTATGTTTTTTTAATTCACTTGGGACTGGGTCCTTTCCAGCCTTGATTTGCCCCGCAGTATCAGCAAGATGTCCAAAACATTGAGGCTCATCATGACCTCTTCCATAGCTTGTTGTGAAGTTGGGCTTATGGGCAATGGCAAATGACTCAATGCATTAGCGTTAGCTACCCAACTCTGGGGGGTTGGGGGGGGGCGGTTTCTAGGAGGTATTCATAAGCCGCCAATAACAAGACCCAATATTGTATCCAGGCAGAGGCAATGTGTGCGTGGGGGGCATTGCTTTGCCTTCTTTAAAATATCCCAGCAGTGGTTTATGATCAGTCACTATGAAAAAATGTCTACCACAGACATACTGATGGAAGTTTTTAAATGCTGAAAACAACTGCCAGTCCCTTTTCTTGATCTGGGAATACCTCTGCTTAGCCTCTGAGGGGGTCCTAGATGTGCACGCAATAGGCTTCTCTGTCCCAGTTCTCCAGCATTGTGCCAGTACTGCGCCAATCCCATAAGGGAGAGGGGGCAATCGCATGTCAAGATAGGGTCGATTTTGGGGTCAAAGTGTGTTATTAAATTAGAGGACAAAAGTTCCTGATTAATTCTGTTATGATTCAGGCCAAAAACTCTGAAGTGTTTTATGGAGCCCTCCTGGATCATAAGTTTTGTCTCTTGAACTTGTCTAGGATAAGTATGATATGTTTTACTTTAGGTTTGATTCAAGTGACCTGCTAGGGAGATTTTATCAAACAAAGTTTATTTAAGAATATAGTTAACGCGTATAGTAAGAAAATTAGCAAGAACTTTTATCAATTACAAATAAGAAACAGAACAACCACTATAATGTATAATCCTCAACAAATTTATCTAATGTGTTCCAATCAAACCAATCCCATAGACAAAGCCCTTTTCACAAGTTTAACACAGCAAAGATGTGATACTGGACTTGAGATCTTTGGATGAAATCTGCAGTTCTCTGAATAGACTCAGAACAGTTTGAAGTCAGGATAGCTTCCCAGAACAGGGGCTGCAGGTAATCCACCAACAGCAGATTTTCTACTCCAGGAAGGCTTTCAACTAAACAGCAGAATTTCCCAAAACCAAGGAGAGAGAGAGAGAGATACTGCTTTCAGTCTGAAGTCCACTCCCTTCTAAACTAAAACACTGTTGTCAGCCAAAAACAAAAAATTAAACCTTGAATACTCCGGAAAGGAAAAAAAAACTTACCAGAACCCATGACCTTCCTCCTAACAGTGCTGAGCCATGAAGCCAATCCCAGGATAAACATGAACAACCCCCATTTCAGCTATTGAAGTCACAATAAAAGGATATCCCCAGTCAAGCCAGTAACAAATAACTTCAGCTGAGGCTGTGAGCTGAGAAACACTGAAGCTAAGAGAGCAGCAGAGATCATGACTTTTAAATACCTTTCTTAAAGATACACTAACGTCACAATTCTGTTGAAAGTCTCTAGCTGCAGCAGCCCCCTCCGCCCCCACTCTCCCAGGCCACCTTTGATATTTCCATAGTAGGGCATGCAGGGAGGCCAGCAAAGAAGCAATAAACTTCCCCTAATAATTCAATAATCCCAAGAAGGATTTCAATTCCATGGGATTCTTTGGAATTGGCTCCTCCTTAAGGCCCTCACCTCATCTTCCAGATGAAGGTCCTTGCCATCTGCCCAATAGCCCAAATAGATCACAGCACTAACTCGGGAGACACATTTTCCCCTTTTCAGGTGTACCCTGACCTCTGAAAATCGCCGTAAGACCTCTTCCCGGTTAGCTAGATGTTTGCATTTCAAAATTCCTATGACTAAGACATTGTTCAAATATAACACTTTCTGAAGTAACCCTTGGAGTATATTCTCTACGACTCATTGAAAAATGGTGCATGCAGGTGAGAGCCCAAAAGGCAGGTGAATGTTCTCGTATAGGCCTTTGTGTGTATAAATTGTTACGTACTTTCGGGAAGGCTCGTCTGATTCAAGTTGGAGGTACACATGGCTGATGTCCCCCCCCCCGCCAAAATTAAGTGGATGTACAGGTCTTCAATCTGGGGCATGGGATAAATGTCAAGTTAAAATCTTTATTGAGTGTAAGCTTATAGTCTCCACAAAGTCAGACTGACTTATCTGACTTAAGGACAGGAGCAACAGGTGTGGCCCACTCTGCAAACTGAATGAGTCTTATAATGCCCAGTTTTCCAGGCATTCCAGTTCTGACATGACCTTTTCCAATAGGGAGTATGGAACCGATCTCACTCCAAAATACTTTGGCGTAGCATCAGGGTCAATGTAAATCTTAGCTTTGGCACCTTTTATTTTGTAAAAATTCTGACAACACCAGGTTTAAGTCCAACCGATTTATTTGATGGTAAACTCACAAGCTTTTGAGGTTAAGCTCTTCTTCAGGTGAATGGAGAGTTCTGGCCTCAGACAGAGCACATGAAGCACAGACAGTTTACAAACTACTGATTAGAATGCAAATCTTTACACCTAACCTGCTGTTCAAGTCTTAAAGTGGCCGACAATATGAGTGGAAGGAGCACTGATCACAGGTTAAAGAGATGTGTATTGTCTCCAGACAGTACAGTAAGTGAGGTTCTGCAAACCCAGGCAGGTCATGGGGGTTACAGATAGTGCGACATGAACCCAAGATCCCTGTTGAGACCGTCCTCATGTGTGCGGAACTTGGCTATCAGTCTCTGCTCAGCGACCCTGTGCTGTCGTGTGTCGTGAAGGCCGCCTTGGAGAATGGTTACCCAAAGGTCATTCTCCAAGGCGGCCTTCACAACACACGACAGCGCAGAGTCACTGAGCAGAGACTGATAGCCAAGTTCCGCACATATGAGGACGGTCTCAACAAGGGTCTTGGGTTCATGTCGCACTATCTGTAACCCCTGTGACTTGCCTGGGTTTGCAAAACCACACTTACTGTACTGTCTGGAGACAATACACATCTCTTTAACCTGTGATCAGTGCTCCTTCCACTCACACTGTCGGCCACTTTAAGACTTGAACAGCAGGTTAGGTGTAAAGATTCGCATCCTAATCAGTAATCTGTAAGCTGTCTGTGCTTTATATGCTCTGTCTGAGGCCAGAACTCTTCATTCACCTGAAGAAGAGCTTAACCTCGGAAGCTTGTGAGTTTACAATCAAATAAATCGGTTGGACTTAAACCTGGTGTTGTCAGACTTCTTACTGTGTTTACCCCAGTCCAACGCCGGCATATCCACATCATGTCCTTTTATTTTCCTAAGCTCTTCTTGGAAGACTTCAGAGTACTTACTGGTGACTTTGTACAGTCCTGCAGTGCCTAACCTAATGATCGCCGGCCGATTCAGTCTGATGTGTTGGAACCAATCTCTCCCTGTTAGGCTAGGTCCTTATCCCCATACAATGATGAGTGCAAGTTGAGCAGGCTGCTGCTTATAAGTCACTAGGCTCACCATGGCGCCCTTTATTTGCCACAGCTCCCCTGTGTTGTGGCCAGCCTGGCCTTGTGCTTTCTAAGTTCAGGAGCTGAATATCAACCCAGAGTTGATCATAAGTCTCCTCCCCGATAACAGAGATTGCAGTCCTCATATCCACTCCTATTTTAATGGGTGGCCATTTACTAACAACTCCACCATTATGGGGGCAACTTTTGTCCTGGAGATGCCATTTAATTGCATTGCCCTCATTGTGGGCCTTTCTGCCAGCTACAGTCTGGTATTGGCCTTGGCCTTTTCTCAAAATAGCATGTGTTATGACTATCCCCATCACTTACCCTTGATTGTGGTCTTCTTCAGTGCTTGCAATAGTCTGCCATTTGGCACCCACAATCTTCTGGAATATGCTTCCGAGGAGTCTGAAGGCTGTCCCTGACTTCCCTTGATTGCCTGGTGATGCAACTCATGTACCATTGCTGCCAGGGACACAGATATTTTACCGATACCATCGTTCTCGGTTGAGGGATGTACAGTGCATGAGACGCATTCCCTCCAATTTGAGGACATGGCTATCTGACGTTTCCTATAATTCCTCAGCTCCTTTCTCTGCAATCTCCAATGATAGAGCTATCACAATGGTGTACAAGTTGAGTTCCACCAATAATTATTTTTTAGACTGTCACTTCGTTAATTCCACAGACCAGTCTATCTCGCAGCATTTGTTTAGGGGTGGCCTGAATTCCGTGCACTTTGCTAATTTTTGCAGCCTGTTCAACTCGGTCACAGATTTCCCCAGGGGTTCACCTTGCCATGTTAAAACAGTATTGCTAAAGTATTATGGAAGATTTAGGGTCATTATAGCTTTTAACCAAGACCACAAATTCATTAAAGGTTTTGGAGTCTGGGCATCCCGGTAGGTCAGAATTACACTGAAGTTGGAACCCACATACTGTCAACAGGATCACTTTCTACTTCTCATCCCTCTCAATGTTGTTGGCCCAAAAAAAGTAATGTGTGCGGTCTGAGTATTGGACCCAGTCTTCTGTGCTTACATCAAGTTTTCCTGAAAGGGGCATGTTTCTTACTGGAGGATTGTTTGTCTCAATAGTGAAGACAATCCAGAGGGAAGTAAAAGTACTTGCTTTATTCCTCATCGCCAGTGTAATAATTTTACTGAGGCCAGTCTTCTGTCATCAATCACCCCTTCATTTACAGTGATAGTGGAACGCCCCTCAACAGCTACAGAGTGCAGATCAGTCGTGAGTCAAAGAAACTGCTGGCCTCAGTGGAGCCAGCTGATTTCAAACCCCCTACTACTCCTTCACTACATAAGAAGTCTGATGGGTTTGCACAATGAAAAACTCAGTGCATTGACAAGTCTTCAACAAAACCTAAGATGAATTTAAGTAAACTGGCAGAGGTAGCTCCAACAGCAGGCCAGAAAGAGAGGGGCAACCCCACTGTGGCCATTTAGGGAGCCACAGCTGCATTTTAAGTCTAACTGGCAACTAATTGGCTGCCGGTGGGATGCCAAACCTTTTAAAAGAGGGGAGCCCACCTCTAAGAGCTGCCAGCCAATCGGACAGTCAGCAGCTCTTCAGTTTCAGCTGTGGTCACTGGGAGCTGTGGTCACTGCTGAGACTGCACAAGCTGAGAGGGCATGGCGCTGGACGCTGTTTTGCAATGAGATGAAAGGGGTCTCAGTTTATCAGAGCCAGTTAAGCAGGCCCCAACAAGAGAAGGAGAATGGGAGGGTACTTGTGAGGGTGGATGCTGCAAGGTGACCGTTGCCACAGGAGATTACCTCTTTGGGCCACGAAGTGCCTGATTAAGAAAATACTCCACCCCCCAGAATAGTCACTAGCATTTACCAAGATTTGTTCTAACATTTGGCCGAAAACACCAGCTACTCTGCTAAAGCCCACGTTTTTTCCCATCCACCAGCCAACCTGGACTGATATGGTCCATGCCATTCACACTACACATATCATGCTTCAGAAAGTGTAGATGTGCAGAGAGTTTGATGTTCTTATACACAAATCCTTAAATGGTCACAGAACAAGTTAATAAGGGTTTAAGAAAAGTACAATGGTTGCTCATGTTTATAAACTTTGGATTGGAATATGAGAGCCAACTGAGCAAGCTATAATTTTATTAATCACCGGTTAGGCTTCAACTAGAGTGCTATGACAATTATGGGCACCATATTTCAGGAGAAGTGTGACAGTAGAGAGGTTTAACAGGATATTACCAGGGATGAGGGACTTCAGTTATCAATGGAGGTTAGAAAAATTAGGACAGTTCCTCTTGGAAGAGGAAAGCTTAACAGAGTACTTAACAGAGGCTTTCAAGATGATGAGAGGTTTTGATGGAATTAAAGGGAAAAATATTCCCTTTAGCAAGTAGGTCAACAACTAGAGGTCTTGGATTCATTTCTATTTATTTATTAGAGTCCCAAGTAGGCTTACATTAACACTGCAATGAAGTTACTGTGAAAGTTCCCTAGTCACAACAATCCAGCACCTGTTCGGGTACACTGAAGGAGAATTTACCATGGCCACTGCACCTGACCAGCACATCTTTCAGACTGTGGGAGGAAACTGGAGCACCCGGAGGAAACCCGGGGAGAACATGCAGACTACGCACAGGCAGTGACCCAAGCTGGGAATCAAACCCAGGTCCTGGGTGCTGTGAGGCACCAGTGCGAACAACTGTGTCACTATGCTGCTCCTGCTAAATTCATCAGCAGAAGACCTGGAGTGGAGGTGATGAGAATTTTTACTATTCAGAGTTGTCAGGATCAGGAATTCTTGACTTGAAATGGTGGTGGCAGCTGATTCTAGGAACAATTTTTAAAAAGAAGTTGAGGAACTTAGCGCCATGAATAAAAAACAGCGATGCAAAGTTAAGCAAGACTGCTGTTTAAAAGAGCCTGTGCAAAATGTAATTTTCTATAGCTCCATATGAATTGGTAATCTGGTCATTGTTTTCATTTGTCCTATGCTGTCTATGCAAAAAGTAGCATTTAAAAGAAAGTTAATAAGTGCATGAGGGGAAAAGGGAAAGGAAGAATATTTGATAGGGTGAGATGAAATAAGATTGGAGAAGGCAGATGTGGAGTGTAAACACCAGCACAGCCCTGCTGGGTCAAACAGCTTGTTGCAATGCTGGAAAATTCTATATATATATAGTAGTCAACATCAATGTTGTATTTGGTGCTACTCGGAGCTGAAAGTCAAAGACAGAAGTTGAAAACACAGACAGCAAGAGTATGCAGGCTTTCCATTTAGATATTGAGCATCACACTAAACATTTAATCTAAATTTGGATTACTGTATTTCACCACACTCACTTCCATAGTAGAATTAATGTTGGTCTTCAGATAGCCTGTGAGTGCTCCAACTTGTAATGCAAAATATGGTAATGCCCAATTTTCCCTTAAAGGAATGGTATGTTCCACTCTGGTTGTATCGATCCTAAAATAGATAATTAAATAAGAAGTGCATTAGATAGGGCACATGCAATTCTGAAATCTAAATGTAGGTGTCAGGCTTGGCTCAGTTGCAGTCAGAAGGTTGGATTCCGGGCCCACTCGAAAAACTGGAGCACCTAATCTAGACAGATGCACAGGTGCAGCACCAAGGGAGTCTTACATTATTGCAAGCTCCAACTTCTAGATAAAAGGTTAAACTGAACCAAAATTTTTAAGAAGTCGATGGCAAGGCAGGCTCAAGGGGCCGAGTAATCTACACCTATTATGATTGATAGTAAAGCAAAGAACTTCAAGACTGTTTTGGTTAATGTTTACTTCTAAATCAACATCAACAAAAACAGTTCATCCATCATTTACCTCGTGTGCAAATTGGCTGCAGTGTATCGCTACATTACACCAGTGACTTCAAAAGCACAACTATTAAACGTTAGGCCATCCCATTCTTATGAAAGTTTGCAGGTGAAAGATCTTGCAATAAAATAGTCACAATAAATCAACATCTGTAACGATAATCTTAGAATCCTGCAGTGCAGTAGGAGGCCAGTCGGCCCATTGAGTCTGCACCGACCACAAGCCCACCCAGGCCTATCCTCACAACCCCATGTACTTACCCTAGCTTGTCCCCCTGACACTAAGGGACAATTTGGCATGGCCAATCCGCCTAACCCGCACATCTTTGGATGTGTAGGAGGAAACAGGAGCACCCAAAGGAAACCCACACAGACACGGGGAGAACGTGCAAACACCACACAGTGACCCAAACCAGGAATCGAACCCTGGTCCCTGGGGCTGTAAGGCAATAGTGCTAACCATTGTGCCACCATGCTGCCCGTTGATACATGTTCAAATAGTTAAAGAAAAATAATTTATGAAAGTATTAAAACCATGAATTCCTGTACCATTTATATTATGAAAGAAATCCTCACCATCTCAAAGAAGCTGTTTGGTCATGACAAATGGAGTGAAGTATCTACATTGACACCTGGATTCTAAAGCAGTTTCAGTAGGTTAGAAGTTAGCAAATGTAACACTATTCAAAAAAGACGAGGGTGGGGCAAAAAGGGAACTACAGGACAATCAGCCTGACCACACGTCATTGGGAAAGTGCTGGAATCTGTTATTAAAGCGATCTTAACAATGCACTTAAACAAATATAGTATGATCAGACAAAGTCAATGTGGTTTTACTGAAGGTTTATTTCACCGACTAGTCACATCCTCAAAAAAGGTGCCACATAATAGGCAAGATAAGGACTCAGAGTTGGAGGAGGCAATATATTACATGGGTAGAGAGTTAGCTAAGGACAGGATGCAGAGAATAGGGACATTTCCAAGTTGACAGGGGGAGCAGATTTAGGACTGAGTTGAGGAGGGGTTTCTTCACCCAAAGGGTTCTGAGTCTGTGGAATTCCCTACCCAGTGAAGCAGTTGAAGCTACCTCATTGAATGTTTTTAAGGCAAAGATAGATAGATTTTTGAACAGTAAAGGAATTGAGCAAGTGGGTAAGTGGAGCTGAGTCCACGAGAAGGTCAGCCATGGTCTTATTGAATGGCGGAGCAGGCTGGAGGAGGACATTATTGTTACTAGAGCGGCGGTGCTCGACAGACTGGAGGGACTGATTGTGGACAAGTCCCCAGGACCGGATGGAATGCATCCAAGGGTTCTGAAAGAAATGGCGGAGGTGATAGTGGATGCCTTGGTGATTATTTTCCAAATGTTGCTGGATTCCGGGGAGGTGCCGGAAGATTGGAAAACGACTAATGTTACGCCGTTGTTTAAGAAGGGTGGCAGGCAAAAGGCAGGGAATTATAGGCCGGTTAGTTTAACGTCTGTTGTAGGTAAAATGTTAGAATCCGTGATCAAGGAGAAAACAGCGAGGCATCTTGAGGAGAATTGTTTGATAGAGCAGACGCAGCACAGTTTCGTTAAGGGGAAGTTGTGTCTGACGAATTTATTGGAGTTCTATGAGGATGTATCTAGGGCGGTGGATAGAGGAGAGCTGGTGGATGTGGTCTTTCTTGATTTTCAGAAGGCGTTTGACAAGGTGCCTCACAAGAGGTTATTACAGAAGGTCAGGGGGCATGGAGTTGGGGGTAGGGTGTTAGCGTGGATAGAGGATTGGCTGTCAAATAGCAGGCAGAGAGTGGGGGTCAATGGGTGCTATTCGGATTGGCGGTTGGTGACTAGTGGAGTGCCCCAGGGGTCGGTGCTGGGGCCTCAGCTATTTACCATTTATATAGATGATCTGGAGGAGGGAACCGAGTGTATGGTGTCAAAATTTGCTGATGACACCAAGATTGGTGGAACGGCAAATTGTGCGGAGGGTGTGGAGAGTCTGCAGAAGGATCTAGATAGGCTGGGCGAATGGGCCAGGAACTGGCAAATGGAATTTAATGTTGGCAAATGTGAGGTTGTCCACTTTGGGAGGAATAATGGTAGGAAGGACAATTACTTATGTGGCAAAAAACTGCAGCATGCGACGGTGCAGAGGCACCTCGGGGTCCTTGTGCATGAGTTGCAAAAACCCAGCCTGCAGGTGCAGCAGGTGGTCAGGAAGGCGAATGGGATGCTGGCCTTCATAGCGAGGGGGATTGAATATAAAAGTAGGGAGGTCTTGCTGCAGCTGTACAGGGCACTAGTGAGGCCGCAGCTGGAGTACTGTGTGCAGTTTTGGTCGCTGCACTTACGCAAGGATATTTTGGCCTTGGAAGGAGTGCAGAGGAGGTTTACTAGGCTGATAGCGGAGTTGAGGGGGTTGAACTACGAGGAGAGGCTGAATAAACTAGGCTTGTACTCGTTAGAGTTTAGAAGAATGTGGGGAGATCTCATTGAAACATATAAGATGATGAATGGGATGGATAGGATAGAGGTGGAGAGGCTCTTCCCGCTCAGAAAGGACAGTAGGACTAGAGGGCACAGCCTCAAGATAAAGGCGGGGCGGTTTAGAACGGAGTTGAGGAGGAACTTCTTCACTCGAAGGGTGGTGAATCTCTGGAATTCTCTGCCCGTTGAAGTGGTGGAGGCTGCCTCGCTAAATACTTTTAAGACGCGGGTTGATAGGCAAGGGGATTAAGGGTTATGGGGACAGGGCGGGAATGTGGAACTGAGACACGACAGATCAGCCATGATCTTATTGAATGGCGGGGCAGGCTCGAGGGGCTAGATGGCCTACTCCTGCTCCTATTTCTTATGTTCTTATGGAGGGGTCAGTTGGCCTACACCTGTTCCTAGTTCTTATGGGCTTTGTGGAGTGCTGCAAGATCAGAGCTGGAGTCTCAGCTGTTTACAATTTACATTAATGACTTAGACAAAGGTGCAGAGAGAAACATATCAAGGTTTTTTGATAATACAGATGGTAGGTGAGAATGCAAACTGTGAGGAGCACATAAAAAAGCTGCAAGTGATATAGACAGTTTTTTTTACTGGTTAAGCGAGTAGGCAACAAGATGGCAGAGCTTTCTTTTCTAAATGATATGGCAGGCAGGCAGGAAAGTGGAGCTGAGGCCGAAGGTCCTTATCAATATGGAATGGGGGATGCCAGCTCGATGAGCTGTATGATTTTCTCCTGCTCATGTTTCTTACATTCTTATCTCTTAGGAATTTGGTTTCACAATATTTATACATACAGACAAATCGGATTAACTTTTTAAAAAGGCTGATTTTGCCATTAGGGATGAGTGGGCAGCTACTTTTGCTGGAGGCGAAAGAACAAAAAAAAAGTGACATATTTGAGATATTGAAACAAAAAGGCTTGCATTTATATAGGCCGAGGTTATCCAGCTATAGCTGCCGGTAGGATGCTCTGGTCCTGCCAATGATGACCCCGCCATAGCAGTGCGTGTGAACAACAGAAAAACCCTTTGACACTGGTGGGACCAAAGATCCCGTTATTGGCAGGCCACCTCCGCCGCTGCAAAACATGTCCCTGGCGGGAGAAGGGTGGGAGAGATTATAGTTTCCTTAGAGAACAGGTTAAGGAATATTTAATAGATTCATTCAAAATTATGAAGGACTTTTAGAAAATAGGTCAGATCAAAGTATTTCCAGGAGATGAATCAGTAACCACAGTTTAAGACAACTGACAATTAAAACAGAGGGGTGATTAGGAGAATTTTCGTTGTTTTAAATATGCAGCGAGTTGTTATGGTATGGATTGAACTACCCTGAAAAGGAGGTGGAGACAGGATTACTGGTAACTTTCAACGGGGAATTAGATACATTCATGAAAAGGTGACATTTGGGGGACTGTGTGGAAAAAGCAGGGAAGTATGTCAAATTGAATAGGTCTTCAAACCAACACTGAAATGAAATGAAGGGCTGACTGGCTTGCATGAAACTATGAAATACAGTACAGATTCGCCTTGGAATATTGGGCTGAGAGCTGGATGATAAGCTCAGAAACAGGTATAATGAGCTGTTCCTATATTGTACATTAAGATGATGGCAATTACTCCAAGTAACATGTTAGCAGAAGCAAAATGATAACTTGGCTGCAGTGAGAATGACAGTTGAGGATTCTGCCTCAAGCAGTGTCAGCCAGGCATCAAGCAATGTCTGGTGGTGATGCTGAAGTGGGTGCTGTAAAACTATGCATTCATTTTTGAATCCAGTAGATACCCTGCTAAGTAATCTGAAATTTGGACTCCAAAGAAAGATGCAACCAGACAAATGAATACTATGCTGCACTTGAGGAAGTTATCAGCATAGGAGAGATTTTAAAAATGATCATGGTGTGAAGGTTTATCAACCATATCTTGCAAGTTGCATTACCTTGAAGAGAACAAAGCCCTTTCCTGCTGCCGGTCACATTTCTTCAGGCGAGTGAGAGTCATTCACTGTGGTAAGTAAAGCATTAGTAACCTGATGCATGTGGTTTGATCTGCTGGTGCCACCTGCCACAGCTTCAAAAAAAATATATTCCGGTTGCATTCAAATTTAAAAAGCACTAGTTACTTTCAGCACCAATGATCCTAGTTGCGGATGGAGTTTGAAGGTCAAACTTGGAGAAGGCAAAGTTTTGAGGCTGCTTCTCTGATGAGGTGCATCATTTTTCTTGTTTGGACATGCCCAAGCACTCTGACAGGGTCCATAGACACCTGTGCGGGCAAGAGTGGGGATAAATCAGGTTTGGGCACCTCTCATGCATTTCTCCACAACTCATCGTCCAGCTCCCCAAAGGTAAGAAGAATTTCCAGACAAATGTGTATCCAATGAAAGTAAAGGTTTCAAATGAATTAACGGGAGAATGCATGTTGAGCCAAGATTCAGTACAAAATGGGCAGTGGAATAACATGCACGCAATAAAAAGCAACAAAACAAAATGAAAAGCACCAGCTTATCATCACTCCCAAAGCAGTTATGTAGCTTGAGAAGAATGATGCTCAGTAGTTGGAAATAAATGAGCAAATGAGCCTGTTTAAAACAGGCCACATCATGTCACATTTCAGCAGGAAGTGGTTGAGTAATTCTATCCTAATTAGCATTTTGTACCCCTGTGGATATTCACGGAAATGCCCTGTCATACAGTTAAAGAACACTCTTCTAGGTGCAGTTACACACCTTGTTTGTGAAGGTATAACGGAAGAAAATCTGATTTCTATGCTAAGCCAGGCTTACCGGTTGATAATGTACCACACTACTGTAAGCATGCCTGCCATCCACGTTCCACTCAGCATCCAGCTTGTGACATAGAGTGCAGTCACATAAACTGCTTGCAATCCAAATATTATACCAATGTAAAAATACACTGGCTCAATTGCTTCCTACAGAAAAGAAAAAGGAAGGAAATAATACTTAATTATGCCAGTTCCTGCCAAATAGGTCTATACAGAATTGAAAGGTGTACGAAGCAGAGTCTCTAGAATATACCCCATTAGATAATTACATGACCTTGTTGCAGCCCTAGCTTTGACTAATGCTCCCTGAAAGCTAAGCTTCCTTCCGGATGCCAAGGGACCAGACTTTACAAAGGGATTTATTTTACATTAATTAGGAAGTTACAAAGAATGGTGGTGTTAATGTCACAGCATTGACACAAACAAGCATAATACAGGTCAGAAAAAATACTCCAGAATGATTATACAATAACCTTGTTAAATATTCTTTAATTCCTCCATAAGTCACATCGCAACAGGCATCTATTATTGTTAGGGACTCAGTACTAAAGTCAATGTTTCTTTCCTTACCCATTGCAGTGTGCAGAGGTGACTGGTACTGCAATTAGAAAACAGCAGAGCAGCATGTACATTATGGGTTTAAAGGATATTAAGTTCTGCATTTGATGTGAAGAGCATGGTTTTCTGTAGGTTTAAGTGAATCTGTTGTCTTGTGTACCAGTGCTGCTTTTTCCAGCCCTCATGGTTAACCTTACTTGCCCTGATTCAAAGATAGAACTTGCTGAAAATCCATGAAAATGTCTGTGTATTTATTCTTTAAGAAAAACATAAAAGGTGAGTTATTTTTTCTGATCAGTATTTTGGTAGCAAGGCCGTGGTTAGATTCTCAACATGTACTCATGAGAAGCACGTTTAAATAGCCAAATTCAACACTGATTTTCAAGTCAGCAACTTCACGGAGTTCAGTGCTTTCATCAGAGGTTGTTATAGGAGCAGTGGAGGCAAACACTTACGACCCCTAGCCCTCTTTATCTGGGGGCTGATGTTGGTGCAATGGCAGTGTTTTTGACAGTGTCACATGGATTAAGGAAGGAACTGGAGTCATGGGCAGGTATGCAGGACAGCTACAAGCCAACAGATATAGTCAACAGGAACACTGGAGGTGCAGTATTGGACAGATACAGCTGTGAGAGTACAGGCAGACCAAACAGTAATGAGGAAATTATCCACAAGGGCTATGACTCCGCTATGGAAGATTATCAAGGTTCTACAGAAGAACATAAGAAATAGGAGCAGGTGTAGGCCATCTAGCCCTTTGAGCCTGCCCTGCCATTCAATAAGATCATGGCTGATCTGAAGTGGATCAGTTCCACTTTCCCGCTTTCTCCCCATAACCCTTAATTCCCTTGTCTATCAAAAACCTATCTACCCGTGACTTAAATATATTTAGCGAGGTAGCCTCCACCACTTCAATGGGCAGAGAATTCCAGAGATTCACCACCCTTTGAGTGAAGAAGTTCCTCCTCAACTCTGATCTAAACTGCCCCCCCCCCCCTTATTTTGAGGTTGTGCCCTCTAGTCCTGCTATCCTTTCTAAGCAGGAAGAATCTCTCTACCTCTACCCTATCCATCCCCTTCATTATCTTATACGTCTCTATAAGATCCCCCCCTCATCCTTCTAAACTCCAACGAGTACAGACCCAGTCTATTTAGTCTCTCTTCATAGTCCAACCCCGTCATCTCCGGATGTTATGTCAAGCACCTAATAATTTAGTGTTTTATTGCTTTTAAAGGTTTACTCTTCTAGCTCTCTTACTGCCTTTATTTTCAGAATAAGAATGCTAAAATAAATTGCGTTCAAAGGCAGTGTCTATAAATACACTATACTTGGTCTATCGGTACATACATACTTGACTACCAGTAATGCGGTATAGTATGCCAGCGAAGACTTCTGGATACAGGTTGATCTGTTGCACAGAATTAAGGGTCCTTAACGATAAAGTCTTGTTATCATGTGTCAATTCAAAAAGACCTAATGGTAACAAAATACTTTGCATTAAAGAATATTGAAATAAATATATAAATATATAGCCAGTAACACACACACGCATATATATTATATACACTACAATGTTGTAACAAAGTTTCTTGCATAACAGGCTTTTCTCCAAGAAAGGTAGCTTGATTATACCTGAAAATAATCCACCAGTGAGGTGGTCATCAGCAGTGAAGTATGACAAGAGTGAAATATCAGTAATTCAACAGTGCAATGAGTTGCAAGCATACAATAAAGCAATCTACCTGTCTCAAAGTAAGCCAATGCAGGCTACGTTACAGAACACACAAGTCAAACGCTTAGACTTCAGGTACAAGCTTTAAAACATTGGGACAATAGTGAAGCAAAAGTCTGGTCATGCTGCACATCAAAAGAGAAAAGACAAAATGGCATCTATCAATAATAAAATAAAAAGAACTACTGAAGGTTATGAGGGGCTTCAAGTCATTTCAGCTTGTGAAGGGGAGAAAAACTAACAAAAATGCAAGGAAGCTTTTTAAAATACCTTCTTGGATTGACGTTGCCTGCAACATCTTTTTATAATAATAGTAGTACAAGCCACTGTCCTCTTGAAAAGAGATTTCTCGTTCAAGGTCCTAAAGGGCACAGAGTTAAGCAAAGTTATGAAGGGCATTTCATCTGTTCCTACGCAGCAACAAATCTAACAGTAAAAAACCCAAAGTGTATGTTTCAGCGGAACTCGTACACACATATGCAAATCTAATCGAGGATGTACAAACATTAGCAACAGGTAGGATGCAGACATCATATGTGTGTATTTTATATTATATACTACTGAGCAATGGTTCCATTCATTCAGCAGTATACAAGGGAAGATATATCTAGGTGTGCATCCAGATGCACTGATCATCTGAGTGTCGTGAATACTAGGATATCAAGGAGTTTCAAGCACACACCTGATTTCCTTCAATTTCCCACAGGGTCATTTACAGGCGTGTGCTCTTATCCACCTGATGTTTCAATGTTCACTGCACATAGGCACAGACTCAGGAAAATGTCCCCTACATTCTCATATTTCTCCACCTTAGGGAAAGTGGCAAGTTACTCATGTAATTTTAGTAATGACAAACAATTGAAACCTGGAACCAGTGATAATGTTTCCTGCGGCTGGGGAGTCTAGAACAAGGAGTCACAGTCTTAGAATACAGGGTAGGTCATTCAGGATGGAGATAAGGAGAAATTTTCTTCTCTTCAGAGTATGGCATACCTGTGGAATTCTCTACCATTGAAAGCTGTGGAGGTCAAGTTGCTGAATGTATTTAAAAAGGAAATTGATTGAGACTCTGAAGGTGTCAATGGGTATGGGGAGCCCACAGGAGTATGGCATTGATGTAGAGGATCAGCTGCGATTATATGAAAGCGTGGAACAGGAGTGATGGACTGAATGGCCTATCTTGCTCCTACTTTCTATGTTTCTATGGAACAGTAGTAAATAATGTTAGGAATACATGGATTACTCAACGTGTCAGCAGAGGAGGTTAAAACCTTTGTTATAAGTGAATTTTAGTAGGGTTGAGTAAAAAACCTGCAGATGCATGTAAATGAAAACATGTAAAATGAAAACAAGTCATAGGAAATGTATATTAGATCCACTCTTACCAGTAAAGAGGCAAAAAATGTTTTGGACACAAAACCCTGCTGGAGCTTTAAACTACACTAAAATAACAATTTAAAAACTTTAATCTGTAACCTCACGGATTGGCATATCTCTCACTCAATCATTATCATCAAGTCAGGAGACCAACTGTGATGTAAAGAAGAATGTAGGGGAATGTGCCAGATGTAGCACCAGACATATCTAAAATGTGGTGCCAATTTGGTGAAACTACAACAAAGCACCACATGCTAAACAAAAAGCTGAACTAAGTGATCCCAAAACCAACAGAGCAGCTCAAAGCTCTACAGTCCTGCCACATCCCACCATGAATAGCGGTGGACAATTAAGCAATGAGCTGGAGCAGGAAACTTCACAAACATTTTCATCTTCAATGATGAGTGAGCCAAGCACAGCAGTGCAAAAGGCAAAGCTGGAGCATTTGCAACCACCTAAAGCCAGGAGCAAGTGAATAATCCATCTTGTGGTCCTTCGGAGGTCTGCAGTATCACAGATGCCAGTCTGATTCAATCTACATCAAATCAAGAAATGACTGATGGCACTGGGTACAGCATAGGTCATAAAACTCGTGAGAATCAGGGCAAAAACCCTCCACAGGTTGGAGTCATACCTGGCACAAAGGAAGATGTTTGGAGGTCAATCATCTCAGCATACGAGATCACTGCACAAGTTCCTCAGATTAGTGTCCTAGGCCCAACCACTTCATCAATGACCTCTTCCAACATTTTGGCTAAGTGGAGGTGTTTCCTGATGATTAGTTAATTTTAGTAACGTTCATAACTCCTCAGATACTACTGCCTGCATGCAGCAAGACATGGACAGAAAAATGGCAAGTAACACAAGTGCCAGGTAATGACCATTTTCAACAAGAAAGAATTTAACTATGCTCTCGTGCTGAAATTCCCACCATCAAAACCTCAGTGTCGCCACTGACCATGCATTAAATGTCCTATGTGGCTACAAGAGCAGATCAGGGGCTAGGAATTTTCTGGGGCAGAACTAACCTCCAGATTCATAGAAACACAGAATACCTACACTGCAGAAGAGGCCATTTGGTCCAGAGTCTGCACGGACTCTCCAAAAGAGCACTCTACATCTGTCCAATACCCATAACCCCACACATTGATCATGGCCAATCCTCATAACCTGTACATCTTTGGTCTGCGGGAGGAAATCGGAGCACCCGAAGGAAACACGTGCAGAAACTGGGAGAATGTGCAAACTCCACGCAGATAGTGACCCAAGGCTGGAATAGCTCCTGGGTCCCTGACGCTGTAAGGCAGCAGTGCTAATATTACTGTGCCACCCCTTTTAAATTCCGCCAGTTGCTAAGGTGGGATTTGAAATCATATCTCCAGAGCATTAGCTCAAGCTATTAGATAACCAGTAACAATGCCAACATGTTACCTTCTCCAAAATCTGTCCCATCATACAATACAATACCTACAGTGCAGAAGGAGGCCATTTGGCCTATTGAGTCTGTACCGACCACAATGCCACCCAGGCCCTATTCCCGTAACCCCACATACTTACCCTGCTAACTCCCCTGATACTAGGGTCAATTTAGCATGGCCAGTCAACCTAACCCGCACATCTTTGGACTGTGGGAGGAAACTGAAGCATCCAGAGGAAACGCATACAGACACAAGGAGAATGTGCAAACTCCACATAGACAGTGGTCCGACGCCAGAATTGAATCCTTATCCCTGGTGCTGTGAAGCAGAAGTGCTAACCACTGTGCCACCGTGCTGCCCACAAGGCTAAAAGTCAAAAGTCAGGAGTGTGATGAAATACTTTTCACTTGCCTGGATGAGTGTAGGTTCAACACATGCAGCTTAAAACTATCCAGGACAAAATAGCCTGTTTAATTGGCACCACCTTAAATATTCACTCCATTCACCACCAATACACAGTGCCATCAGTGTGTACCATCTATGCCCCAAGCTACTACTCAGCACCTTCCAAATCTGTGACCTCTACCATCTAGTAGAATAAGAGCTACAGACACATGGAACACATTACCTGCAAATTCCCTTCCAAGTCACACACTATCCTGACTTGGAACTAGATCACTGCCATGGTTGAAGATAGTAAGAAGTCTCACAACACCAGGTTAAAGTCCAACAGGTTTATTTGGTAGCAAAAGCCACTAGCTTTCGGAGCGCTGCTCCTTCATCAGGTAAGTGGGAGTTCTGTTCACAAACAGGGCAGATAAAGACACAAACTCAATTTATAATTAATGATTGGAATGCAAGTCTTTACAGCTAATCAAGCCTTAAAAGTACATACAATCTGAGTGGAGAAAGCATCAAGCACAGATTAGAGATGTGTATTGTCTCCAGACAGGGCAGTTAGTGAGATTTTGCAAGCCCAGACACGTCATTGGGGTTACAGATAGTGTGACATGAATCCAAGATCCCGGTTGAGGCTGTCCTCATGTGTGCAGATCTTGGCTATCAGTCTCTGCTCAGCGACTCTGCATTGTTGTGTGTACACTTGCAACTCTGCCAACATTGTCTACATGATATACTGCAGAAAAGGATGTCCCGAGGCATGGTGCATTGGGGAGATCTTGCCAATGCTATGACAACGGATGAATGATCACCGCTCGACCATCACCGGGGTCTTGGGTTCACGTCACACTAACCCGTGGAGGTTACAGATAGTGTGACATAAACCCAAGATCCTGGTTGAGGCCGTCCTTGTGTATGCGGAACTTGGCTATCAATCTCTGCTCAGCAGCTCTGCACAGTTGTGTCATGAAGGCCGCCTTGAAGAACGCTTACCCGAAGATCAGAGGCTGAATGCCCATGATCGCTAAAATGTTCCCCAACAGGAAGAGAACAGTATTGCCTGGTGATTGTCGAGCGGTGTTCATTCATTCGTTGTCATAGCTTCTGCATGGTCTCCCCAATGTACCATGCCTCAGGACATCCTTTCCTGCGGCGTATCAGATAGACAACATTGGCCAAGTTGCAAGGATATGTACTGTGTTCCTGGTAGATGGTGTTCCCACGTGAGATGATGGCATCTGTGGTCGATGATCCGGCATGTCTTGCAGAGGTTGCTGTGATGTCGTGGTCACTGTTCTCCTGAAGGCTGGGTAGTTTGCTGCAGTCAACGGTCTGTTTGAGGTTGTGCGGTTGTTTGAAGGCAAAAAATGGGGGTGTGGGATGGCCTTGGCGAGATGTTCATCTTCAACAATGACATGTTGAAAGCTCCGGAGGAGATGTTGTAGCTTCTCTGCTCCGGGGAAGTACTGGACGACGAAGGGTACTCTGTCCACTGTGTCCCATGTTTGTCTTCTGAGGAGGTGTGGTTTTTCACTCTGATGCATTGGAACCGTCGATTGATGTCAACTCATCAACTCCCACACAACCCTGCCACAGCAATCTCTGCAAGACGTGCCGGATCATCAACACAAATGCCATCAGCTCACGTGGGAACACCATCCACCAGGTACACAGTACACATTCTTGCAACTCGGCCAACGTTGTCTATCTGATATACTGCAGGAAAGGATGCCCTGAGGCATTGTACATTGGAGAGACCATGCAGACGCTTAGACAACAGATGAATGAAAACTGCTCGACAATCACCAGGCAAGACTGTTCTCTTTCTGTTGGGGAACACTTCAGCAGTGTGGGCGTTCCGCCTCTGATCTTTGGGTAAGTGTTCTCTAAGGCGGCCTTCATGACACATGACAACGCAGAGTTGCTGAGCAGACTGATAGCCAAGTTCGGCACACATGAGGATGGCTTCCACCGGGATCTTGGATTCATGTCACACTATCTGTAACCCCCACGACTTGCCTGGGCTTGCAAAATCTCATTAACTGACCTGTCTGGAGACAATACACATCTCTTTAACTTGTGCTTGATGCTCTCTCCACTCCCATTGTCTGTACCTTTAAGACTTGATTAGCTGTAAAGACTCGCATTCTAATCATAATTCAGTAAACTGAGTTTGTGTCTTCATATGCCCTGTTTGTGAACAGATCTCCCACTCACCTGACGAAAGAACAGCACTCCGAAAGCTAATAGCATTTGCTACCAAATAAATGTGTTGGACTTTAACCTGGTGTGGTGAGACTTCTTACTGTGTTTACCCCAGTCCAACATCGGTATCTCCACATCATGGTTGAAGATGGCAGCTCAAGGGAACTGGGAATGGACAATCAATTTTGGCCCTCCCAAAAATGCTCATGAATGAATCAGAGAAAGAAAACTTGCCTCTTCTCTAAAGATGCTGACAGACTCACTGCTACATTAACAGCAACCCTTGTTGGAAAGAAAATGAAAATATAGTTCAGCTTTGAATTTAATAGTTTAAATCTTTCTTGTGGATTGCTCAGTAACCAGGACAAAGACATTTAAAATGTACGTTGAACTTGAGTTGAAATGATATACAAGGGAAAAGATGGAGAGATCAACATGCACGTGGAAGGGGGAGTTATGTGACAAGCTCCAAGGAGATCAGAGTTAAATTTACAGGCAGGACCAAGATGTCATTGATTTCCAATGTTGAAAAGTCCACACCATGAGCAACAAAATACAGTCCAGTGGATTACAGAAAATAAATTGCTGCCACGCACAGGAGGATTGTTAAATGCTCCAGGCAATGCCTCTGAGAAATAGAGGGAAACTGGGGATCTGCTGTGTGGCAGGATCTTGCAGTAGGTGACTGAAATAGCAGATAATGTTGTTAAGCGCAAAAATGATGGGGAAATGCAGACAAGGGGACTCCGTCATTGCTGCAAAAGAGGTGGGCATGACAAAAGCAGATGTACAAGAAAAGGGGCAAACACTGTTCAAAAGTTCTGCCGGTCATCATTTCAATGAAGTGGGAGTTTGGATGAAGCTCTGCTGTGGAGATTGGAATAATTACAATAATTGTGACAGAGGCAGAAAATCTGGGAGAACGCCTTCGAGATGTAACAAGGCATTGAGGCAAGAGATTATCACCAGAGGTAGTAATTGATTTCTACAGAAAACTAATCACAACAGATGAGGAAGTAGAAGTCCAGAAAGAAAAGGGACAAGTCTGAGATGGATAATGTAAAAATAAGGAATTAAAAGCGTAGTTAATGCATTTTCAAGATCAGAGCAAATCAGGTTCACTGGGGTAACGGATTCACATAATGCACCAGGGACCTCAGGGTCCTTGTGCATGAGTCGCAAAAACCCAGCTTGCAGGTGCAGCAGGTGGTCAGGAAGGCGAATGGGATGCTGGCCTTCATAGCGAGGGGGATTGAATATAAAAGTAGGGAGGTCTTGCTGCAGCTGTATAGGGCATTGGTGAGGCCGCAGCTGGAGTACTGTGTGCAGTTTTGGGCGCCGCACCTGCGCAAAGATATTTTGGCCTTGGAGGGAGTGCAGAGGAGGTTTACTAGGCTGATACCGGAGTTGAGGGGGTTGAGCTATGAGGAGAGGCTGAATAAACTAGGCTTGTACTCGTTGAAGTTTCGAAGAATGAGGGGAGATCTCATTGAGACGTATAAGATGATGAATGGGATGGATAGGATAGAGGTGGAGAGACTCTTCCCGCTCAAAAAAGACAGTAGGACTAGGGGGCACAGCCTCAAGATAAAGGGGGGGCGGTTTAGAACGGAGTTGAGGAGGAACTTCTTCACTCAAAGGGTGGTGAATCTCTGGAGTTCTCTGCCCGTTGAAGTGGTGAAGGCTGCCTTGCTAAATATTTTTAAGGCGCGGGTTGATGGGTTTTTGATAAGAGAGGGGATTAAGGGTTATGGGGAGAGGGCGGGAAGGTGGAACTGAGCCACGACAAATCAGCCATGATCTTATTGAATGGCGGGGCAGGCTCGAAGGGCTGGATGGCCTACTCCTGCTCCTATTTCTTATGTTCTTATGTTCTTATGTTTAACTTCATTAAATCTGCCACTGATTCCCTAGCACTACCATCTTGCACTAAACTGGCAAGAATAGCTGCATTAATAAGGTCCAGCATAAGTATTTGATCTCTATTTCACTTCTGGGGGGGACAAACATAATAGCAAATTTTTTACAAGAATGCAAGCAGTTTTAAAGAACAGTTTCTGTAAACTAGCAGGTGCCTTCAAATGCATTGTTGCACGAGAACTGTGAACATCATCTTACACATCTGTCGGGTCCTTTATTAATACTGTGAAAAAGATACTCAAATACTTTACTCAGAAATACAATGTTTGGAACAGTGTCAAAATAATGCTTTGTTACAAGAAACATGAGAACACAGATAACCTTACATCTCTTCTGCATCTTAATCACTTAACAGTTGGAATGACTAGATTTCTGCTACAAAGCCAAATATGGTTTAAAAATGCTTTGTGCTGATATGCTAATAACATACTAGGTTGTTATTTGCCTTGAAGCCCACATATTAAAAATTGTACAAATACGTACTTCATTTGTGTGCAGGTTCTGTGATGGAAATTAAGAATGAGTCTAAAAGTGATTCATCAAAAATATGGTTTCATTATCTGCCTCTGAACACTTAGACTGCAGAGTGCAGGGGGCGGGGATAAGTAAAAATAAATATCGCACTGGATGAGTCATGCTAAGTCTTGGAGATGAAGAATGATAGTCTTGTCTGTGCTCCTTATCAGCCATTAGATATTGAAGTTACCTTCGATTTGCAGTTACCTAAGCAACATAACAAAGGTTCTATGTAAATCCAGTAACTCTTCCAATTCAATCATTAACATCTGTTTGGAAACTGCCATTACATAGTCCAGTACAAACTAATGGCTGACAGGTTTTCAAAAGGATGTTCCTCGAGTTGCATTAAAGTGTCCGGGAGTGCTGATGCTTGTGGCAGTTTCACTGGTCCCAGTCCCCTCCAAACTTTACACAATCTGCATGAGTGTGTTTGGGTATGCTTTCAGCAAAGGTGTTGGACATTGGACCTATGTGTAATCGGATCCTGGAGATATACACTTTCTATCATAGGGATCAGAAGTTGGAATCTGGCTGATATGTCCCCTCCTCCTTTCTCAGGGTTACTAAGGCCAGATGTAGCATCCTGGTTGCAGTTGTTCCAATTTTATTCATTGCTGTATTTATAGTGCAGTCTCTGAAAATCAATCATTAACAAAAAGAAATCCACAATCCTGACCACCGCAGATCTGCAAAGGACGTTGTGAGACAGGTTCAGAGCTGATGAAGTTGAATATATTGACTAAACATTTCCTGCTATACTAGAAAGTGGGAAATATTTCACACCAGCAGCAGCAAAATACTTTTTGATGTCTCAGCTCAACCTGCATCAGACCATCCTGACATATACCTTTGCACCTGAAACCATCATATGTTAGGCGGTTTGTAAACATGTCAGCAAGTTACAAGATTTTCAGAAGTCCAGGTTTCATAACTGCTAAAGCAAAATATTGTTAAAATGCATCGGTATAGGCTCTAGAGGGTCTTGTGGCTCAGTGGGTAATGCCCTGCCTCTGAGCCAGAAGCTTGAGGTTTAAGTCCCACTCAGGACTTGATGACCAAGGAAGGTGTATTTATAACATGGTAACAGGTTCCATATCAAAATCCTTCCACCACACGCCAATGGCAGACATTTAGAGGGGAAGCGATTGCTGCTGAGCCATCTGATGGAAGAAATGTTGGGAGTCCCTACCACCCTTATGTATAGTTCCAGACTGCAACATGCACGTCAGAGTGCATGTTGCCACAACAACTCAGTGAGTGAATGGTGGTGACACACACAGATGTGCACACACACAGCCATTACACATCCTGGAAGGGTTCTGAGCCCTACACTCAATGATTAATTGGGTTACTGAAGGGGCTTTCCTCGACTGTTTCATTGTCAGTTGCTGAGATGTAATATAAAACACACAAAATTAATTAGCAAATGTAAATCAAAATATTTCAACAGCGTGTATGCCTCTTTAAAAAAAAAATCTGTTGTTTGAAAATGGCACTCTTTGAAGAGGAAAAGGGGTGAGTTAGAAAAGCTTTATGGCTGTTACTTATTCCAAGTCAACAATGGTTTCAAAGCACAATCGTTTTGAAAAAGCAACTCAAAACCTTGGATAAAGTTCTGCATTGTAAACAAATTTTATGCCCACTTCTAAATGTGACAGGAACCAAAAGGAGCGAAAAATGTTCATAAAATGCAAAATTTAGTTTGTAATTCCAAACTATGTTGACATTAGGTGAAGTCAGGTCTTCAGACAGTTTCAAGCAGCTGTTTGCACCATGTTAAAGTAATTTTTCATGATTGATAAGACTCTAGATGCGACTGCTAACAGTTAAGGCTTTATTTTTTATGCTGGCAATTTATCTTTTCACTTTGCACTGCATTTATCTTTTCAACTGTGCCAGTCACTGCCGGTAACAGAAAAACATAAATGCGAGTAATGAGCATCGCTCTTCTTTTGCCTTTCATTCTTCCTATCATTCCTCTGTACCTTCGTTGAAGTCAATGCCTATCACAACAGACTGAGTTGTTGAGGGTGGACCCCCCCATATCTCAGGGTCATTTCAGGGACCCCAGCTCCATTCAGGCGATTCATCCTGTTTACATTTTTTGGGTGATGGTTCTTTAATTAGAATGAGATGGGACATCAGAGGGGCAGCACAAACATGGTGCGCCAAATGGCCTCCTACTATGCAGTAAGCATTCAATGATTCTATGATAATTGAATAGCCTGATCAGAGTAATCAAACATCCCAGATTTTCTGATGCTGTTCCAGGATTTCCTTTCAGTTCCTACACCATTTACTTTCTCCATTTATGGGCTCTTACACGCACTTGATTTTCAGCGGGGTGAGGGAGGAGAAGAGGGGGCGGGGGTTACTGTCAGTCCCCTTTTCCTGCCAGAACCCTTCCCCGTCAACAGTCTGACCAGCAGCCTGCCCCCGCCCCCCAAGTCAAAGTCTCTCTTATTGTTTTCCCCCACAGCTGGTCACCTTGAGCCTGACAAAAATGTGGCAGATTGACATTTGGATAAAGTGACTGTGTGAGTATCTGAAATGTACACTAAATTAAAGAGCAAAGTTGCATTTATATAGCACTTTCATAATCTCAGGACAAACCAAGTTGCTTCATGGCCAATTAGGTACTTTTGAAGTGTAGTCATTGTTGCAATAACCGCAACTTTCAAAAGAGGAACAGAGGAATGATGTGGAGAGTCAAAGGGGAAAAAAGTATGGTGCACACCACCCGTAACGGCTGCATTGGTGTTAATGTCATTTTTCTGTGACACACAGCAGCTGGTAATACTGAAAACTACCGACAAACTGCAGTGCCGACATATTTTTTTAAAAACAGAAAATCATAACAGTTAACAATTGCATCCAGAATTTCATCACAAATAAAATTACACTTTAATATGGTGTGAATGGCCCATTGAAATTCCCTGGAAACCTGTCCATTGAAATCAACACAGTCCATTAACTCAATAGAATAACAAGGTGTGAGCAGTGGATTGAAAACGCTTGTAAATCTGAAGGTGGCTAGAACATTGCACGCTTTCAATATGGTAATTACTTGTTGAACTGTCTGGAAATATTCAGTATGCTACATTATAAGTGGCTCCTCTGCAATAGACTCCAAATGATGAAGCACCATTTGCAAGATATATGCAGCTACCCATGTGAAAGACAGTGTTTCTTAGGAGACAGTTACTGACCCTATGCAGTTTCAGAAAGATCCATATTAAATCATTGAAAAAAAAACTCAAATTTCTGCTGGTAATCATTATACTGGAACTTTTGATCATATGTTCAAAGCAAAACTCAACATTAGAGTGCCATTGTTGGAGAATTTTCTAGGCAAGGATTTTTTTAATGCTCCTTTCTGTCTCAATCATGCATGTCTGATCGTTCCCCTCCTAACATCCATGCCCCCCCACCACAAAATCGCCTCCACCACTGCATGTATCCACATGTTAGTGCCATTTCTTGGATACCAGGCACAGACCTGAGAATTCAATCTTCTAAATATTAACAAATGAACAATCTGTACTTGCAAAGTGCTTTTAAACAGGACTTGCAATCATCCGGTTCAAAGATCATTCACAGACCTGGACACTTGCCGTTATTTGCATTTAAAGTATAGCCATTGATCAAGGTACCAGAGAACCACAACACTAAAATAGGTGGGTAAGCAGGCAGTGAAGAGGATATAAAGATTCTGCAGATGGATATAAATAGGCTAGGAGATTGGGCTAAAATTTGGCAGATGGAGGTTAATGTGGATAAGTGTGGGGTTATCAATTTTGGCAGAAAAAGTTAAAAGACTATTATCTAAATGGAAAGCAGATTTGAAATGCATCCTGGCTGAGGTGTCCAACTTCACGAATCACAGAAAGTCAGTATGTAGGTGCAGTACATAATAGAAAAGGCAAAGGGGAAGTTGGCATTTATTGCAAAAGGACTGGAGTATAAAAGTAGAGAAGTATTGTTGCAATTGTAAATGGCATTGGTGTGACCACATCTAGCGTATTGTGTCCAATTTTGATCTCCTTATTTGAGGAAGGATGTGGTGACATTGGAGGCAGTTCAGAGGTTTACCAGATTGATTCTGGGGATGAAGGGAATGACGTATAAAGAGAGATTAAATAGTTTGGGCTTGTATCCGCTGGAATTTAGAAGGATAAGAGGAGATCTGACGAGGTATATAAAATTTTAAAAGGGATTGATAAAGTAGATGTAGACCAAATGTTTCCTCTTATGGAGCAATCTAGAACAAGATATCACAGGAATCGGTTGAGAGGCGGTAGATTTAAAAATGAGAAGGGGAGGAACTACTTCTCGCAGAGGGCGGTGAACTTGTGGAACTCGCTGACTCGTTCAATGGTTCAAGAGGCAGATAGATATATTTCTGATTTAAAAAGAAGTAAAGAGGAACAGGTGGGGAGGTAAACTTGAGACTAGGAAGAGACCAGCCATGGTCTGATTGAATGGCGGAGCAGGCTCGAAGGGCTGAATTTACCTATTTCTGCTCCCAATTCCTATGTTCCTATAATAGCATGTGAACTGTATTTACAAAAAAGGTGGATTTGGGAGTTGGGAGGGGAAGGAGGAAAACAAAATACCTTTGGCATTATCATAAACAACAAATTAGGCAAAACTCAAAATATACTAACAATCTCACCTGCTTGCTAGAAAACCAGAATTTTCTTTCATGAAAGGTAGAGAGGTACACAGCATATAACATTCCACTTGCAATTGCTGCCCAGCTGCCAAAGAAAATCTTTACCCATTGATGAAATGCAGCTGCAAAACATATTTTTTTAAAAAATGGTCAGCTCACGAACAAATACGAAACACAGAAACTTTCCATACAAACTTTTACAGTTTAAATACAAACTACAAAATACAATAATTTGAGAGTGTACTATTAATAAATATACCCAATTGGAATTGCTGAAAACAACAGTATCAATCAATATGGTGAATACTTCCAATTAGTTGTGCCTCTTTCCCTCTTAGAGTTAAGTTGAAAGTGGGTATAATTTCATTCATTCATCATTCAGCAATCTACTTTAATTTTAACCTGATGCTAAACAAAAGGATCTCCAGTCCTGGTTGACTGTTTATTTATAAAACCATGGTCCATCTTGGTGGGGCAGCATGGTGGCACAATGGTTAGCACTGTTGCTTCATAGTGCCAGGGTCTCGGGTTCAATTCCAGCCTCGGGTCACATTCTCCCCACGTCTGCGTGGGTTTCCTCCAGGTGCTCCAGTTCCCTCCCACAGTTCAAAGATGTGTGGGTTAGGTTGATTGACCAGGCTAAATTGCCCCTCAGTGTCAGGGAGATTTCCAGGGTAAATACATGGGGTTACAGGATGAGGTTGTTGACATTGGTACAGGCTTGATGGCCCAAATGGCCTCCTTCTGCACTGTGTGAATTCTATCTTTACAAGTAGTTATGGAGTTTTAATTCTGTGATGCAGACATTTCTGTGAAACTCTGAATATAGTGGCATTGATTCACAACTGAGAGATTCATGAATAATAGTACATTACATCAGAGAATACCATTCCTGTATTTGGCCAAGGTTGTCTCATTGCTGTAATCTGTACTGAAACTAGCAAGTTAAACAGAGAAAAGCATGGGACTGGAAAATGTCAACATATTTAATTTGGCAAAATAATTGAAACTAATGTAGGAAATGGCATTGTTTTGAGTGTTTCTGGAAATCACAAGTATCCCGGACAGACAAAAGCTTAAGATGTGACTCCATGTTCAGGCTCCTCCTGCTGAGAAACAGTGGAGACAATCCACACTCTACAAGAAAAAGAACAAGAACAACTTATATTTATATAGCATCTTTAATGTAACAAAACATTCGAAGGTGCTTCACAGAGACATTATAAAACCAACTATGACACCAATAAGAGATATTACAGCAGACAGCTAAATGTTTGGTAAAAGAGGGAGGTTTAAGGAGTGGCTTAAAGGAGGAAAGTGAGATGACACAGCAGAGAGGTAAAGGTACAGAATTGCAAAGCTTAAGGTCCAACGGCTGAAGGCACAACAATCAAAGGTGGAATGATTAAACTCAGGGATTCTCGGGAGCCCAGAATTAGAGGAGTACAGAGATCATGGAGATCATTGGGCTAAAGGAGATTATAGAGATAGGAACAGGAAATGCCATGAGAGGAATTTAAAATAAGGACATTTAAAATAAGGATGGTTAAAAAGGACAGTAGGAAGAGAGGTAATAAGCCGTGGATAACGAAGGAGGTGAAGGAAAGTGTTAAATTAAAAGCGGAGGAATTTAGAGTAGCTAAGAGTAGTGGGCGAGAAGAGGATTGGGAAAGGTTTAAATGTCAACAAAGATTGACAAAGAAGTTGATAAAGGAGGGTAGGAGAAGCTATGAGGCTGGGCTAGCACTTAATATAAAAAAGGATAGCAAGAGTTTTTATAAATATATAAAAAGGAAGAGGCTGGCTAGGGTGAACGTTGGTCCTTTAGAGGATGAGAAAGGGGAGCTAGTGGTAGGGGATGGGGATATGGCTAAGGTCTTGAATAACTTTTTTGTTTCTGTCTTCACGGAGGAGGACGTGAATAATTTGCCGGGTGTTAGCGATGGAAAGGTGGTAGGAATGGAGGGTCTTAATGACATTACTGTTACTAGAGAGGTGGTGCTCGACAGACTGGAGGGGCTGATTGTGGACAAGTCCCCAGGACCGGATGGAATGCATCCGAGGGTTCTGAAAGAAATGGCGGAGGTTATAGTGGATGCCTTGGTGGTTATTTTCCAGACGTCGCTGGATTCCGGGGAAGTGCCGGAAGATTGGAAAACGGCTAATGTTACGCCGTTGTTTAAGAAGGGTGCCAGGCAAAAGGCGGGGAATTATAGGCCGGTTAGTTTAACGTCTGTGGTAGGTAAAATGTTAGAATCCGTCATTAAGGAGGAAATTGCGAGGCATCTTGAAGGGAATTGCTTGATAGGGCGGACGCAACACGGTTTCATTAAAGGGAAGTCGTGTCTGACAAATTTACTGGAGTTCTATGAGGATGTGTCTAGGGCAGTGGATAGAGGAGAGCCGGTGGATGTGGTCTTTCTGGATTTTCAGAAGGCGTTTGACAAGGTACCTCACAAGAGGTTATTGCAGAAGGTCAGGGGACATGGAGTTGGGGGTAGGGTGTTAGCGTGGATAGAGGATTGGTTGTCAAATAGGAGGCAGAGAGTGGGGGTCAATGGGTGCTATTCGGATTGGCGGTTGGTGACTAGTGGGGTGCCCCAGGGGTCGGTGCTGGGGCCTCAGCTATTTACCATTTATATAGATGATCTGGAGGAGGGAACCGAGTGCAGGGTGTCGAAATTTGCTGATGACACCAAGATTGGGGGAAAGGCAAATTGTGCGGAGGGTGTGGAGAGTCTGCAGAAGGATCTAGATAGGCTGGGCGAATGGGCCAGGAAATGGCAAATGGAATTTAATGTTGGCAAGTGTGAGGTGGTCCACTTTGGTAGGAAGAATGGTAGGAAGGACTATTACTTACGTGGCGAAAAACTGCAGCAGGCGACGGTGCAGAGGGACCTCGGGGTCCTTGTGCATGAGTCGCAAAAACCCAGCTTGCAGGTGCAGCAGGTGGTCAGGAAGGCAAATGGGATGCTGGCCTTCATAGCGAGGGGGACTGAATATAAAAGTAGGGAGGTCTTGCTGCAGCTGTATAGGGCATTGGTGAGGCCGCAGCTGGAGTACTGTGTGCAGTTTTGGGCGCCGCACCTGCGTAAGGATATTTTGGCCCTGGAGGGAGTGCAGAGGAGGTTTACTAGGCTGATACCGGAGTTGAGGGGATTGAGCTATGAGGAGAGGCTGAATAAACTAGGCTTGTACTCGTTAGAGTTTAGAAGAATGAGGGGAGATCTCATTGAGACGTATAAGATGATGAATGGGATGGATAGGATAGAGGTGGAGAGACTCTTCCCGCTCAAAAAAGACAGTAGGACTAGGGGGCACAGCCTCAAGATAAAGGGGAGGCGGTTTAGAACGGAGTTGAGGAGGAACTTCTTCACTCAAAGGGTGGTGAATCTCTGGAATTCTCTGCCCGTTGAAGTGGTGGAGGCTGCCTCGCTAAATATTTTTAAGAAGCGGGTTGATGGGTTCTTGATAAGAGAGGGGATTAAGGGTTATGGGGAGAGGGCGGGAAAGTGGAACTGAGCCACAACAGATCAGCCATGATCTTATTGAATGGCGGGGCAGGCTCGAAGGGCTAGATGGCCTACTCCTGCTCCTATTTCTTATGTTCTTATGACATCTCCGGGAATCGGTGTAGATCAGCGAGCACAAGGATGATGAGAGAACAGGATTTATTGCAAGTAAGGACACAGACAATAGAGTTTTGAAATGATCTCCAGTTTACGGAGGACAGAATATGGGAGGCCAGCCTGGAGTGCATTAGACATATTTGAAGTAGCAGAAGGCATAGATGAAGGTTTCAGCAATAGACCAACTGAGAAGGGATGGACTCAGGTACTGTCATGGAGGTGGAAATAGGAGGTCTTACTGATAGCACAGATTTGTGGTTGAAAACTCATCCCGCTGTGAAATGTCATACAAAGACTGTGGACAATCTGGTTCAGAATCAGACAGAAGGTGCAGTTAACGGAGAGGAAGGCTTCCTTTAGTGTATAACTCATGCCACCAAAAGCTAAAGGAGAATAATAAAAGCAAGTGGGTAACCATCAGCTGGTAAAGGAAACAGAGAAGAAATGGAAAGAGCATCTCAGGATAGTGATATTATGGGAAACACCTTGACGTTCTGAAGTTATTAGACACACTTACTATGTTGGATGACTGTGATCAGGAGGAGGATTGGCTGTGAGAAGCCTTTATTTAAACAAAATAAATTGGTTTGTGATGACAGGCTAATGGAATTTCAAATTCAGTTCTTCCCAAATGCTTGTCAATCCATGGAATAATTGCTGCATTGTTTGCAGTAGCATCTGCTTGGAATAAATCTGGTACATGTCTTGTGTAAAAAAAAATACTTACAGCAATTGTGCTGTTACTGTAGCAGTCTTAAAGCAGCATACTTTTAAATGTCATTTCAGGTAAAAGAAAGAAAAGGGGATCAGGAAGTATAGTGGTTATGTTACTGAACTAGTAATCCAGATAGCTGGGTTATTTATCTGGAGACAAATTCAAATTCCACCATGAAAGCTTAACAACGTAATTCATTTAATTTTTAAAAAGTTAAATTCTACTGGTATCAGTGATAGTGACCATGAAACTACCAGACTGCCATAAGAACATATCTGGTTCGCTAACATGTTTTAGGAAAGCTGTCCTTACCAAGTCTAGCCTGTATGTTTCTCAGACCCAGAGCAAAGTGGTTGACTCTAAACTGCTCTTCGAAATGCCCTAACAGGTCACTCAATTCTATTTGTGAAAGCAGTGCTCCACTATTTTCCCAAGAACAATCAGGGATGAGGAATAAATTCTGGCCTTGCCAACAACACCCACATGTCATGATTGAATACAAGAGGAAAATACAGGTGCTCACACTTAGTCTTTGTATCCTTGCTTCCTGTGTTGACCATTTTGTCTTTTAGCATCAGCTTTTCCTGGTGCGCCTCCTCATTTCCTTCCTCCTCCTTTGAGGCAATTTCCTCTGCACAGACTTGCTCGCCCTCATCCTTCGAAACAGTCTCTGCACCTGCTTCCACTGATGCCATCAACTCTTCCTGAACGGCGGGCTCTTCTAGACATTTCTGTGTCCTCTTTCTCAGTTCTGTCATTTCACCTATTGTGTAAAAGTTATAACATTAATAAAAAAGTTAAATTGCTTGTTCACTTTCAGAAAAATTAAAAATTACCATTATTCTCCATTGGCATCTCAGACATAAAAATAACGTTGACAAAGTGATTACTATTCAACAGGTACACAGTAAATGTTATTTATGAAAATATCATACATTACATGTTTAGTAAATGCCACCTTTCGATTTTAAATTTCAGGAACGAATTTACACAAAATCTGGCAGAGTAAAAGCCCCAAAGGAAACTTGGTCCAAGTGGAGCTATCAAGAGAAGTGAAAGGTAGTACACCATTACCTCTCCAGTCTGGAATGCTTGGAACAAAGTCATTTCTGAATTTTCTGGATTATAGAATGATACCAGAATGCCTAGCCACAAGCATTAATCAGGAAATACCATAGAATTTATACTTTTGCAGAAATAGGAAATAGCATGCACTGTGGTCATGAGCTTGTTCAACAATTACTACAAGTATTTAATAAGTTTTCAAAATAACCAAGCTGGAAAGCTGGAGACCATAAATCCCAGTACCCAAGTATCAGCTCTGTGTTCTTTATCACTTTGCATTCTTTCATCATCCTTCAAAAGCTGCTGGTTTTGGTGGTTATTAGTAGGTAGAAGCTTCACTTGGCCATGTTCTATTTCAACTGAAATTTGGCATTCTCTGACCTGTTTTGGGATGTTGCTTACGTCCTCAACATTGTGTTTGGACCCAGATCATAACAGAAACCCTGCTGCAGTGACTGTTCCACAAGGGCACCATGTTTGCAGCACTGACAGCATCAAAGAACAAAGAACAAAGAAAATTACAGCACAGGAACAGGCCCTTCGGCTCTCCAAGCCTGCACTGACCATGCTGCTCGACTAAACTAAAACTCCCTACCCTTCCAGGGACCATATCCCTCTATTCCCATCCTTTCATGTATTTGTCCAGACGCCCCTTAAAACTCACTATCATATCAGATTCCAACACCTCCCCTGGCAGCAAGTTCCAGGCACCCACCACCCTCCGTATAAAAGACTTGCTTCATACACTTCCTTCAAACCTTGCCCCTCACACCTTAAACCTAAGCCTCCTAGCAATTGACTTTTCCATCTGGGAAAAACTTCTGATTATCCACTCTATCCATACCCCTGATAATCTTGTAGATTTCTATCAGATTACCCCTCAACCTCCGTCGTTCCTGTGAGAACAAACCAAGTTTCTCCAACCTCTCCTCTTGGCTAATGCCCTCCATACCAGGCAACATTCTGATACATCTTTTCTGTACCCTCTCCAAAGTCTCCACATCCTTCTGATACTGTGACAACCAGAATTGAACACTATATTCCAAGTGCGGCCTAACTAAAGTTCTATAAAGCTGCAACATAACTTGCCAATTTTTAAACTCAATGCCCTGGCCGATGAAGGCAAGCATGTCTTCATTAGTTCTCAGTCTGGTGGTTACCACCATGAAGAGACATGTTGCCATAGTGAAAGTCAAACCCTACAGCAGTGACAAGTTTGGTTGGATGTGCTTGCTAATTGGAAACTCTCGGATTGCCTCTGTGCTCTTAGGTAGGCTGCACATCATGGGCTGGAACTGTTTGTGCCATGTGAATAGTCGAGTGGCGAGTCAATTGGTCTGCTCAAAACACTTCCAGACAAGTGGCGTTTCCTGACTCAAGAGGTGATTAGATTAAAGAAAGAAACTTATAACATTGCCAAAGAGAATGGTAAACCTGAGAATTGGGAGAATTTTTGGATTAACCAAAGAATAACAAAGAATTTGTTAAAGAAATTAGAATGAGAGAATGAATGAACAAGTGGTACAAGACAGATTGTAAAAGCACATTTGCACTCACAAAAAACATTTGATAAAGTGCTACATGGAAGACCATCCCACAAAATTAAGACTCACGAGATTGAGTATAATATTAGTATGGATTCAGGATTGGCTAATGGACAGAAGAGAGAGTAGGAATAAAGAGGTGATTTTCGGGTTGCAGACAATAACTAGTGCGATGCCGTGAAGATCAGAGCTTGAATCCCAGTCACTTATAATCTATATCAATGACTTGAATGAAGGGATCCAGCATAATGTATCCACATTTGATAAAGATAAAAGGTAACAAAGTAAGCTGTGAGGAAATGGGGAAAAAAGTTTGCATTTATCACCTTTCATAATCACAGCTATCCCAAAGCATTTTACAGCCAATGAAGTACTTTTGGAATGTAATCACTGTTGTAATGTAAGAGGATAGAAAGACAATAAGAACATAAGAACATAAGAAATAGGAGCAGGAGTAGGCCATCCAGCCCTTCGAGCCTGCCCCGCCATTCAATAAGATCACGGCTGATCTGTCGTGTCTCAGTTCCACATTCCCGCCCTCTCCCCATAACCCTTAATCCCCTCTCTTATCAAAAACCCATCAACCCGCGTCTTAAAAATATTTAGCGAGGCAGCCTCCACCACCTCAACGGGCAGAGAATTCCAGAGATTCACCACCCTTTGAGTGAAGAAGTTCCTCCTCAACTCTGTTCTAAACCGCCCCCCCTTTATCTTGAGGCTGTGCCCCCTTGTCCTACTGTCCTTTCTGAGCGGGAAGATTCTCTCCACCTCTATCCTATCCATCCCATTCATCATCTTATACGTCTCAATGAGATCTCCCCTCATTCTTCTAAACTTCAACGAGTACAAGTCTAGTTTATTCAGCCTCTCCTCATAGCTCAACCCCCTCAACTCCGGTATCAGCCTAGTAAACCTCCTCTGCAGTCCCTCCAAGGCCAAAATATCCTTGCGTAAGTATGGCGACCAAAACTGCACACAGTACTCCAGCTGCGGCCTCACCAATGCCCTATACAGCCGCAGCAAGACCTCCCTACTTTTATATTCAATCCCCCTCGCTATGAAGGCCAGCATCCCATTCGCCTTCCTGACCACCTGCTGCACCTGCAGGCTGGGTTTTTGCGACTCATGCACAAGGACCCTGAGGTCCCTCTGCACCGTCGCCTGCTGCAGTTTTTCGCCCCATAAGTAATAGTCCTTCCTACCATTATTCCTACCAAAGTGGACCACCTCGCACTTGCCAACATTAAATTCCATTTGATATAGACAGACCGAGCGGGCAAGAACAAGGAAGTTGGAATATAATGTGCAGAAAGTGAAGTGATTCATTTTGTTTGGAAAATAGAAAAACAATTTTTTTTGAAAAAGTTAAGAGACAAGGAAAATTTGGTATTTTGGGCATCTAGGCACCCTTGTACAGCAGTCATGAAAAGATAACATGCAGGTACATCAAGAAAAATATATATCAGCCTTTATCACAAAGGGATTAGAGTGATAGACTTATGCTGCAATTGCACAGGGCTTTATTGAAACCACACCTGGCATAGTGTGCACAGTTTTAGTCTCCTTACCTAAGGAATGATATATTTGGCTTCTAGGGGGAGCAACAAAATGTTCATTCAAAAGCTTAAAGGTCCTGCCTACCTCCTATTTCTTATATTGCCCACCAGTGTCATTAATCAAGGACGAATAGCAGACCTCATATCAGAAGATTTAGTTCCGGCTAAAGATTCAAATACTGGATGAATTGAGTTTTACAATTTTGCAAGTACAACATTGGACCTGGAAAATGTCCAAAGAGACAAAAACATTTCACACATGCCTAGCAGTCCTCATAAAATGCAACCCTTTTTCCAGGGTTTCTACAGCTTTCCACTAAAAGTTATAATTGGGTGAGCAGGAAACTCTGCGGGAATATTGTCCCTACAATATACGACAGCACAAGTGTTCAGGTCATGAAAGACCTAATGAATCCCCCACTGTCAACATCCTTGGTGTTACCATTGACCAGAAACTCAACTAGATTCACCACATAAACACAGTGGCTACAAAAGCAGGTCAGAAGCTAGGAATACAGTGGCAAGTAACTCACTTCCTGACTCCCCAAAGCCTATCCACCATCTACAAGGCACAAGTCAGGACTGTGATGGAATACTCCCCACTTGCCTGGATGGTGCAGCTCCAACAACACTCAAGAAGCTTGACACTATCTAGCCCACTTGATTGGCACCACATCTACAAACATCACTCCCTCCACCACTGATGCTCAATAGCAGCAGTGTGCATTATCTATAAGATACACTGCAGCAATTCACCAAAGATTATTAGACAGCACCTTACGAACCCACGACCAGTTCCATCTGGAAGGACAAGGGCAACAACTACACGGTGAACACCACCACCTACAAAGTTTTCCTCCAAGCCACTCACCATGCTGACTTGGAAATATATCTCCATTCCTTCACAGTTGCTGGGTCAAAATCCTGGATTCCCTCCCTAACAGCATTGTAAGTCAACCACAAACATGGACTGCAGTGATTCAAGATAACGTATCCATACCATGTATACATCACCACCACCTTGTCAAGGGCAACAAGGATATGCAATAAATGCTGGCCAGCCAGCAACACCCATGGCTCATAATTGAATTTTTAAAAAACTTACGCCAAAAACCTCCATCCTCATTTGCTGCTGGGATTCACTGGTGCCACTAGAAGTGAATGGAGTTTTGGCTGGAACACCAAATTCTCTGTTCTCACTTGCAGTGGGATGGGCACAGAAAAGATTGGAGAATCCCGCCTTTAGTCTACTTACTGAATCAGTCATGCTGGTCGGAGTGGAAGACCAAAATGTCTTCATGTGGAGTGTGATTTCAGCAGAGTATAAATGGCTCATACTTTGGGAGTGATAATCAAGGGAGAGATTTAACTGTAGTTCGTATGGGGCTGGTAGGAAATTAATTACAGATATATTTACTTATTAAACAACAATGCACAAGAGAAACACTTATTAACTGCACTGCATTAAATACAAATATTTATTGATCCATCTGATATGCAGGAGATAAAAATATATCCATTTCCCTATGTGCAGTGATAAAAAGCACATTTACGCACTTGAAAAATATTGGTGAAATTGACAAATTAGCTGAGATAAGCAGGTTTGAAGAAAGTGTGACTCAAGGAGATTGTTTGAGCTCATGATTTCATAACTGAGATGACAAAAAGACAATGTGACAGATCAGGGAGCAAGTGAGGATTTTGGATCAAGTGTTTCAGACGGCAGTCAACTAACTGAATGGTAGGAAACAGACAATGGTAGAGGAAGGACAGATGATTAATGATAGCTCAGGGAAAGCAACGAAGGATGCACAGAGAAAATTATTCTCTCTGGCAAGTTTAAAGCACTGGCCTGCGAAAGGGAAGATTATTTTCATGAAGATGAAAGAGAGGTAATTTAAACTAAATGTTATAATTCTAAAGGAGCTGCCAAAAAAAGGAAGCTGTACAGAACTCTTGAAAGGTGGCTGGGCAAGTCAATAGCCAGTGAAAGCAGATTTAATTGGCAAAAAAAACCAGCAAGCAAATTAATTTTTTTAAATCATAGCAAGTTGTTATGACCTGGAATGCAGTGCCTGGAAGATTGACTTTCAAAAGGAATTAAAATCATAGAAATGTTCATAGAATCCCTACAGTACAGAAAGAGGCCCTTCGGCCCATCGAGTCTGCACCAACCACAATCCCATCCAGGCTCTACCCCCATATCCCTACATATTTTACCCACTAATCCCTCTAACATAAGCATCGCAGGACACTAAGGGGCAATTTTAGCATGGCCAATCAACCTAACCCGCACATCTTTGGGCTCTGGGAGGAAACCAGAGCACCCAGAGGAAACCCATGCAGACATAAAGAGAATGTGCAAACTCCACACAGACAGTGACCCAAGCCAGGAATCGAACCCAGATCCCTGGAGCTGTGAAGCAGCACTGCTAACACTGTGCTACCGTGCCGCCCCAAATTGGGAGTAAAACCTGAAGGGTAGAAATTTCAAGGTTCTGGAAGAATAATAGTTCAAGGTGACACTGCTGCCTCACAGAACCAAGGATCAAAGTTTGATTTCTGGTTTGTGTCACTGTCTGTGTGGAGTTTGCACATTCTCCCCACGTCTGCGTGAGTTTCCTCCGGATGTTCTGGTTTCTTCCCACAGTCCAAAGATGTGTGGGTTAGGTTGATTGGCTGTGCTAAATTAACTCTAGTGTCAGGGAGATTAGTGGCGTAAATATGAGGGGTTATGGGAATAGGGCCTGGAACGGTGGTCAGTGCAGTCTCGATGGGCAAACGGCCTCCTTCTGCATTGTTTCACAGAATCCCTGCACTTTCTCAAAGGCAATAAACGCTAATCAAATCAGCAACACCCACATCCTCTGACCAAATAAAATGCAGTTTTCGAAACCAAACTCAGAGTTAAATATGATGGTGTGCTGTAAAGACACTGGTTCAGCCTTAAGCAGTGGCCAAGAGGTTTGCAGTCAGTGGAAACTGAAGACAATGACTACTGTCTTCCTAATTTTTAACGAGGTAAGTCAGAAACCTAACTGTGGAAGACATCACAACTTGGCCGAGTAATGGTACCATCTGCAATCCAAATCATGTACCATAAAACATAAACTGCCACACCAACCAGGCTGTATCCCATAACCTCTCATATTTACACCACTAATCTCCCTGACATTAAGGCTAAATTAGCACGGCCAATCAACCTAGCCCACACATCTTTAGACTGTGGGAGGAAACCGGAGCACCAGAGGAAACCCATGCAGACACAGGGAGAATGTGCAAACTCCACACAGACAGTAACTCAAGTCGGAAATCAAGGGTCACTTAAAACTAAGCGGAAACCATTGCAGGTTTCCTCTCTCTAGCTCAGTGGTGCTGAGGCCAATTACAAGACCCTAAATGAGATCAGATAACTCTGTACAGATTTGTACTGAAAAGCAGGAAGTTTTGTTCTGCAGAGTTTAGTATTATTTTGCCACATTCCTCTCCACCTTGCTCAAAATTATCCCAACCAAAACGTGAAAGTATCTTTTGTTTCAAGTGCTGACTGACCTTTTGAACATTTTAATTCCACACTCCTAGTATTTGCAGTTGTTCCAATACTGTGCTTCTATTGTTGTTACACAATTCAGCAAAGGATACATTGATCCAACTTAATCATGCCAATCGTACATAGGTGAACTAGAAGCATTGTCAATCTTGATCTAGAGAGTGTCTCTCTTTTAAACAACCCATCTGATCTCACGCAATGCCTTTAAATACTCAGTCACAACGCGCACTCCTACATTCCATGCCTTTGAATCTAGATCTATATGCAGGAAGGAACATGGTATGAGGACCAGTCTTGTCTTCCTGTTTAAAACATCCCCTGATTTCATCTGCAACTATGGAAACGCGACAACGATTCAAGCGCGGGTGCAACCAATCCGACTAAAAATAAAGAAAAGTAAATGCAACCCAAGTATTATTGCAGTTCAGGTTTTTTTTGGAGGGGGGCGGGGGGGGAAGATACATTCATGAAAACAGATACAAACCTGATACATTCACAGCGCGGGCCAGGGAGCATGCGCACAGCCAGCTCGGGGCAGCGCGAGCAGCCAGTGTGTGTGTGCACGCGCTGCATGGACAATTGAAGCTGTACAGAGAAAGCAGCCACAGCTGGACAGAGATCACCAACTGTGTATTGTATAGTCGCACACAAAAAAAAATGTAATTGTAATGTTAACATTACCGATCAACAAATTGCCAGCCAGCCCCGCTCACCAGCCACAATTCCTCGCGCGGGTGCTGCAAATAATTGTGTCCGACTCGTTTTAAAACATGGTTCCCAGGCATCCACACAGCGCCTATAATTTTCTTAAAAAGTTTCGGTCCTGTAATGATCTTTCATTTCCTGTTTTGGGGTAAGCACACAGTTCTTTAATCTACCATTGTAAGCCAACAGTCATTAAAAGGGCCAGAGTATATAGGTTGTCATTTATTTCGAGGAATGTTCAAAGTTTTATAAGTTCAGTGAAAACATGCAGAACTTCAGTCTGATTTCAGCTGGAGTGATGAGTTCTGTTTTGTGTACCAATCCTCAGGAAGGCTATATTGCCCATTGAGAGGGAGGTGGGACATAATACGTTCACTAGATTGATACCAGGGCATGAAGGGTTAAATTGAGAGAGCAAATGAGATAAACTTGCTTTATAATTCTCTTCAGTTTAGAAGAGTGAAGGCTGATATTGAGATCCTTAAAATTATAATGTTATTTAGTAGGATAGACACAGAAATTAATTACTCGGGTGGAGGAACCAAAATAAGAAGGCAAAATAAAAATGGTTGCTGGATTATTTAGGGGTGAAATCTGGAAGCATTTTTTCACACCAAGGTAGCAGAAGTCACAAACTCCTGTCCTCAAAAGGTGGTGAATGCTGAGCCATTTGATATTTCCATGACTGAGATTACATCAGAGCTCCAGATAAACATTCCTTGAAAATCTGCCACCACCCTTCGGTACTTTTCCCCAAGAATACCTCCTTCCAATTTACTCGTCTAATTTCCTGCCTGATGGCTTCATATTTCCCCTTACTCCAGATAAACACTTTCCTAGCCTGCCTGATCCTATCTCTTTCCAATGCTATCGTGAAGGAGATAGAATTATGATCGCTATCCCCAAGATGCTCTCCCACTGAGGGATCCAACACCTGTCCTGGTTCTTTAGCCAGTACCAGATCAAGTACAGCCTCTCCTCTCACAGGCTTAACCACATGCTGTGTCAGGAAACCCTCCTGAACACACCTAACAAACTCCTCCCCATCCAAACCCCTTAACCCTAGGGATATTCCAATCGATGTTTGGAAAATTAAAGTCTCCCATCACGACAACTCTGTTATTACTACATCTCTCCAGAATCTGTTTCCCTATCCGCACCTCAACATTCCTGTTACTATTGGGTGGCCTATAGAAAACACCCAGCAAAGTTACCGACCCCTTCCTGTTCCTAACTTCCACCCACAGAGACTCTGTAGACAATCTCTCCACGGCGTCCACCTTCTCTACAGCCGTGACACTATCCCTAATCAACAGTGCAATTCCGCCCCGCTGTTTTGCCTCCCTCCCTGTCCTTCCTGAAACATCTGAATCCCGGCAATTGAAGTACCCAGTCCTGTCCCTGAGACATCCAAGTCTCTGTAATGGCCACCACGTCACATTCCCAAGCAGCAATCCACGCTGTAAACTCATCCACTTTATTCACTACACTCCTGGCATTAAAATATTCACATCTCAGAAGCTAATCTTGAGTCGGTTGGTACATGTTCTTAGACTTTCGTATCTTTTTCCTGATTGAAGAACGTGGAAGGGAGTATGCATGGGGTCCTTGATTTTGCTGGCTGCTTTCCCAAGGCAGTGAGAAGTACAGACGGAGTCAGTGGATGGGAGGCTGGTGCATTGTTTAACTGGGTGCTAATGAAGGTCAACAAACATAGGCGTGCATGGTGAAAAGGACTGAGTGCAAGTTAGGATAAAATCAGCAGAGTTTTGAACGAGGTTAAGGAGACAGGTGAAGAGTTGGTTGGAATAATCAACACTAGAAACAACAGATAGTCAGAAGCTTTTTCCCCGGGGGACAAATGAATTACTAGGGGGTATAGGTTTAAGTTGAAAGGGACAAGGTGTAAAGGAGATGTAGGAAGCAAGTTTTCTTTTTGCAGAGAGTGGTGGGTGGCTCGAACTTGCTATTGGGACAGTTGTGGAAGCAGATACGATAGTGACTTTTAAGGGGTGTCTGGACAAATACATGAATAGGATGAGAATAGAGGGATATGGCCTCTGGAAGAGGGGTTTCAGTTCAGTTGGACAGCGGTCGGTGCAGGGTTGGAGGGCCAAAGGACCTGTTCCTGTGCTGTAATTTTCTTTGTTCTTTTATGGATGAGTGTCACAGCAATAGGTGAGCTGAGGCAAGGGTAGAGTCAAGTGATATTAGGAAAGTTGACAGTCTAAAAAACTTCAGAAGTTCATTCGGAAATTTGGTAACCAGTAGTAAACTTGTTATGGAAATCATTTGGAGAGGGTTGGATTTGTATGTGTGAAATGAATTACTCAGCAACAATTTCCTAACTTGATTCTCCAAAACTGCTTTTAAACTTTTTTTTCATAAACTTCTCTGTGTATCTAACAATAGTATTTCAGTCAAAATAAATCCACATGACTCATATTTAATTAAAAATGTCTAAAACCAATTATCAGACTTTTTTTTCCCTAAAATCGCTACAACTCTCCTGTATCCTGGTGCCACAATCCTAAATTGAAATGAATATTCAACAACCATTCATATTTTCACACACATCAAAAAATAATATTTCCTGCTTCTTTAGCAGTCCCTCAGGATCAAGTACGACTTGCTTCCACTTCACAGAGTTGGGTTCTGCGGTGGCTGAATAGTCAAATCCTGGAGCCACAGACTCTACTTAGGCTTGGCAGGTGGTGTTTGAAGAGGGGGGATGGGACGCGCTGGATTCTGTGCTCTTTTTATGCTTGGTATCTGCATCCTCTAATTGGTGATGCTCAAGGTGATTAGCGTCTTTGCAAATGCTTCTTCTCCAGTACATGTATTCTGAGGCAAGCGATTCCCATGAGGTTGTTGCATTTAGGGAGGCTTTCACAGTGTCCTTGTAGCATTTCCTCTGCCCTCCTAGTAATGACTTGCCATTGCAGAGCACAGAATAGAGCAGTTGTTTCAGGAGTCTTGCATCAGGTATGTGGACAATGTGGCCTGTCCATTGCAGCTGGCCAAGTGTGACCTGTGCCTTAGTATTGGTGATGTTGGCCTGAGAGAGGATACGCACATTGGTATGCCTTTCCTGACAGTGGATTTGCAGGATTTTGCAGAGGCAACGTTGGTGATACCTTTCCAGGGATTTGACATGTCTACTGTACACTGTCCATGTTTCTGATGCATGCAGAAGGGCAGGGACCATGGCTGCTCTGTAGACCATGAGCCAACTGCTGGATTTGCGATCCTGATCTTCAAACACCTTGTTCCTCAGGCATCTGAAGACTGCACTGGTGCATTGAAGTCGATGTTGGGTTCCATCATTGATGTCTGCCTGCGCTGAGAGGAGGCTGCTGTGGTATGGGAAATGATCCACATTGTCCAGGGGCTCACCACAGATCTTGATGGTCGGGGTAGTTCTGTGTGGCAGCAGTGGGCTGGTAGAGAATCTTTATTTTCTGGATGTTTAACATGAGGCCCATACTCTGATATGCCTTGGTGAACGCATTGACAGTGGTTTGTATCTTGGCCTCTGAGTGTCGTCTGCATACCGCAGCTTGATGACAGAAGTTGGTGTTGTCTTGGTTCTGGCCTTCAAAGAGTTAAGAACTCTCAAATGCTGGATTTTTCATGATGGTCCCAAGTTGTATGCCCAGATTTTATTCATAAACTTTGCAATACTAACTGCCTGTAGTAGCTATCCACAGGAAACCAGTTTCAGAATTCAATCATTTAATCATACACTTGTCAATTGCTCCCAATAATTTCAAAACCAGTACTTGCCAAACAAGTTATCAATTGATAACTTTCAAGATCATGTAGCCAGCAGCAAACCTGAACACATTCACACATGTTTGACTGAAAACAAATATCAGTCTTTTCAAATGAATGCTGAAGAAGCTGTTCCATTCCTTTCTCACTGTGATTTCAATTTTTCAATGGAACCTTTAACTTTTCTCTTTGCTCACCCTGCACTTCAAGTATCCAATTAAGCCAGAGATTTTTTTTTAAATACATCTCTTTCACAACATGTGTGTTTCGGAAAACTTGTTATTAACTCGGCTGATCTGAAATTTCCTTGTGTAAAATCCATTTGTTTTAATCCTCATTGGCAGTATCAGCCATGACTTCACGTGACCCACTGCGTTCCAACACAATTTTATCTATATCCAGACTAATCCATTTCCCATTTGGAATTTTCCAATATGTAACCACACCTTGGTTACATCATTTGTGGTTCTCTCTGCAAAGATGTGAGCAGCATGGCACAACAGATCCACCCTTTCCCAACAGAGAACTTTTTATTTGTCATTGTTATAAACAATTCTCCACCCTCCATAACAAACAGGAGATCCCCAACACTTTTAATCATATAGAAATATTTCTGGATTTCCTTTTTTTCCATATGACTCCACACTCACTTTATTCATCTTTGCAGCAACATTGAGTCAGATTGCCTTGAGCATTTTTCTACATTAAAAGTCCTGTATAAATTGCATGTTGTTGTTAATGTTTATAAAAGAATTAAGAAGCCCGTGATTGCTTCTACTTTGAACATTGGAATTTTCTGATTTAGTAGTGTTTATTTCCTTTAATCTTTACCTGCTGTACATATAATTAAACAGCATGACTCAATCTGTGTTGCAACATTTTTGTCAACTTCAAATAAACTTTCCGAAGACGCTATCTCTTGTCTTATTCAAAATTCACTTCTTTTGCTGGTTTCCACTGTCTTTGTCTCTCTTGGTCTCAGACCTTTGCTGTTCTATGGCATGAGTTAGCATAAGCACCTTTGCTGATCCTGTTCTTTGTACTTAATATTTTCCTTGTCACAGAACCAGACTTCATTTGAATCCTTTACATTTTGAGGGGAATTGATCAGGCGCCAGTCCCGGAGAACTTCTTACCAGACACTATGCAGCAAGAAGAAGCACTACCTGTCAGGGACCTCCAACAAACCATATGAGCTTCCTTTTTTTTAATGAGGCTATAAATCTCAATACTTCTGCATTTTCGTGTCTCTGGAAATCCCCAAATTATGAGTAAAATCTTCTTTAGTTCCAAATCCATCATGAGGTTAGTCGTTCAGTCTCACTACTAGAACCTAGGATCTTTTATACCCCAGTTTTCACTATTTCCTAAATGTATCCCCAGTCAGGTTCCAATTCACAATCTCCAGCCCCCTATATATGCAGAAAACAAGTTAGAAAAATTGCAATGCTTATTTGCTGTTCTGAAGAAAGATCCCTTACCTGTCAATTCTATCTCCCTTTCTACAGATGCTGCCAGACTTGCTGAGTATTTCCAGCATTTTCTGTTTTTACATCAGATTTCAAGCATCTGCTGTATTTTGATTTTGTGTCAACTATTTGCTGTCTGACTTTCATTTCGTGAACTTTTTGTTTAAATCTTGAGTCAGAGGGAAACAAAGACTCAAAACTACAATGGAAACTATTAGAAAACAGTGATGATGATTTCAAAAGAACAGACACTTGGCAGATGACATTTAATACAGTGAAGTGTGAAGTTTTGCTTTTTGGAAGGGCAAATTAGGAGAGGCAGCATAAACCAAATTATGAAAGTATAAAGGGTGCAAGCAGAATCTGAGGATACATTCACATTTTTATGATAATAGTGGGACAAGTTCATAATTCTATTTAAGAAAAATATATGGCATCCTTGGCTTTATAATTAAGAGGCTTTGAGTACAAAAGCAAATAAGTTATGCTAAAACTGTATGTGTACAATGAGCACCACACTTTTAGGAATTATGTCAAGATTTGGGGAGAGTATATGCAAGGTTCACCAGAATGGGACAAGGGATGAGAAAATTTGGTTATAAAAACTGGAGAAGCTGGGATTGATCTCCTTAAAGAATGGTCAGAGGAAATTCAATAAATGTATGATGGGTTTTGATAGAGTACATAAGGAGAAACTATTTTCATTGACTGGAAGGTTTGTAACCAGGAGACAGTGTGTTAAGATCATTGGCAAAAACCCAAAGGAAGATGAAAATGCAACAGAGAATTTGGATAGATGCTTTAAAAAGAAAATAAATAGCAAACAAAAAGGGAAGTGAGATTAATTAGACAGTTATTTCATTCAGAAAAGCTTCCTCTTGCTGTATGATTGATTTTTAGACAAAGAAATGAAACAAAAAAACACTTTGCACACATACGGTGTTTCCATGTAGTAAAATATCCAAAGATGTTTCACAAAGCAATTATCAAACAAAATTTGACACCAAGCCACATAATAGAATAAGTGACAATAAAGGATTTGTCAAGGAGCTGGGTTTTAAAGAGCATTTTAAAAGAGGAGAGGGGAATTTTGGAGAGGTTTAGGGATGGAAATTCTGTTTGGGGCCCACATTAAAGTGTGGCCACCAATGGCTGTGCAAAGAAAATTAGGAATGCACATGAAGCCAGAATTGGCAGAGATCATGAAGGTTTAGGACTGGAGGAGATTATGCTTCGATCACAAGGGATAAGGTGGAGAGAGATTTGAAAAGAAAGATCAGAGTTTTAAAATTGAGGTATTGTTTGGTCGCAAATCATTGTGAGTCAGCAAGCAGGGAGGCAAGGGTGAATGGAGTTTCAGAATGCAACCAGTAAAATTATGAAATCTATGAAGCTTATATGGTGAGAGTCTGGCAGGTAGAACATGATTACTACATTACAGGAAGGATGTAATTGCTCTGAAGAGTGTGGAGGAGGTTTACAAGAATGTTGCCAAAGCTAGAAAGCATAGCTATAAGATGAGGTTGGATAGGTTGGGGTTATTTTCCTTGGAACAAAGAAGGCTGAGGGGTGACTTGTAAAAATTATGAAGGGAAGAGACAGAGTGGGCAGGATAAATTTTTTTCCCTTGGTAGTGAATGCTTGAGATATGGATTCAAGATAAGTGGTAGTAGGTGTAGAGGGAACATATGAAGAAAACCTTTTTTATATATAGGGTGGTGGACGTCTGTAATTCTCTGCCTGAGTTGGTGGGCAGGCAGTGGGGGGGGGGGAGGGGGAGCAGAGATGCTAAACTCTTTCCAAAAAAAACTTGGATCTGCACCTTAAGTGCTGTAAATGACTACAATGGGCCTGGTGCAGGGAGGTGGGATTAGAAACCTGGGATTCCTCTGGCTGGCATGGACAAGGTAGGCTGAATGGCCTCCTTCTGTGCTACAACTTTCCTCTGGTTCTAAGTCTCAAGGTAACAAAAGCAAGGGACAGCAAGACCACTGAAAAGTGGAGGATAATCGTTTGTTGATATTTCATAAAATAACATTCATTTCCAAACATAGGACAAATAACAAACACTGAAAATGCTGGAAAATCTCAGCAGGTCTGATAACATCTGTGGGGAAAGAATAGAGCTAATATTTTGAACCTTCGTCAGTGCTGAAAGGACAAACAAAATAGCAGTTGAGACTTGATGGGCCGATTGGCCACCTTCTGTACTATAGGAATTGTACATTGTTTTGTTATTCATTCGAAAAGTAGGAGTCATAGGCAGAAATTCTTTGTGACTAAGAAGGAGCTCTGATCTGTTTATTTAGGTCGGTTATTTTATTGATAATTAGCGGTGCCTAGTTTCAATTTGAGTTATTTATTGAACCACCAAGGCCAATTACGGGAAGGAGTAAGAAAAGAAACCTTTAACCGATCGCTATCTGTTTTCTGACTAAGCCACAGTTCCGGCTACCGACCACAAATATCGCGTAAACTACTGGACCAACTTGCAGCTAATCACAATATTTATTTCTTGTGTGTCTTTCAAAATTATATTTTAGTTCACATTTATATACACGTGCGTGCGTGAGAGAGAAGAGAATAAACGCTTCTTCTGCGCCGAAATGCGTACATTGGTGTTTTGTGGCTGGAACACGCCATGTGGACCCCAACGGTCCAAGTCTTCAAATGAATACAATCGCAGCCCATTCGTTGTAATTTCCCAGTGATGCTGTGTGTGCGTTACTGAGGAAGCCCGGCGCCTCCCCATGCTCTACTCCACTCTAACATGTGGCACATTATTGTTTCAAAACCACTGACGTAGGCTGCCATTCATTCTCTTCCACTGAAGCCGAATCCACTGCCCTCTCTACGGAGAGGGAGAAACCGGGGGTGGAAATCCCTTCAATCGGAAATAAGACGAGAGCAGCAGCCCCCCTTAATTAAATGTCAAGTCGAACAAGTCGCAGATTCAATTGTAACAGTTAATTGGCAACCAACTGTATCGAATTGACTTTTGACAAAGCCGGTGGCAGTTTGTTTTCTAGCCCCCCCCCCCCCGGTGCTGAGGAATGGGTGTTCCTGAGTTGATGTCAGCCTTTGTTTACACCTGAAAGGCAGGGTGTGTGTTTGTGGGTTCGGGACTCGGAGTGGAGTTTGTCCTGCTGCTTTAACACAAACACCTTACTGCCCGTAGCCTCAGTGCCTTCCTCCACAATCCACTTTCTTTCAGATTGACACTTTTGTTTACCGATCCCACTCTCCCCTTCCAAAAAAATACAATGTTTTCAGATATGAGCTAATGTGTCCGACTAGCTTCCCCAAGAGAAACGACAGGGTGAGTGAGAGTGAGCGAGGCGGAATTACACACCACCGCCGGCAGCAGCATCAGCCGAAGGAAAACAAAAGCGGGGGATAAAGATGCCGAGGCGGAGGGAGAGCTTCCTTCTGCTAGAACAGGCCGTCACCGTCGACTCCAAGGAAATAGACGCTCTGGTGGCTAAAATTGGGGAGACTTTGCAGTTCCAGCGGATCCCCGGCGGCAGCAGCGGAGCAGGAGGAGACACAAAACAACAACAACAACAGCAGCAACATCACAACCAGCTGCAATATCAGCTCCAGCAGCAATATCCACAGCAACAACAACAGCAGCAACAGGAACCGCGAGTATCGGCCAAATATGGAATGTGTTGTATCGAGCGCTGGAAGGTGCCCAGCCGCAACAAGCCCTACAGCGTCCCGAGCCGCGGCCGGGAGCCGGGCAACCTGAGCAAGAACAAGCCGCTGCTGATGAGGCCGTCCCCGGAGTGCGCCCACCAGAAACTCGAGCAGCTCCTGTCCTCCGGCAACCTGATCAAAGAGGCAGTGAGGCGCCTCCACAGCCGCCACCACTATGCACACATCTACTCCGAGAAGCTGACTGTGTAAAAGCGGCGAGACATTGAGTTTGTTCAGCAGGGAGGGAGAGAGAGAGAGACACAAGAATGAAGACAAAAAGACAACTCCACTAATATCTTTAATTATATATAGGTGGCCGATTGTGTGTGTGTGTATGTGTGGGGCGGGAGGGGAATCATCGAAACATCACCACTCGGGCTACCGTGTGAAATGTAAAATCTTATTTTTTTTAAAGAGATTATTTGTCTTAACGCACTGTTGTACAATATTCTTAGGGAGGTTAATAAAACCGTAGGGATCCACTTTTGCACCAGTCCTCCGACTGCAGTTATTTTTTTCAGACAAACGAGAGAAGCAAAAACAAAAGGTAATCTTTTGGACTTTTTATTTTTTTTCTCTGAACGGGTAATGGTGAGGTTACACAACAACAACAACCATGTTTACAGCAGTGAATCAAACCGCCTGGTGCTTGTTTTCTTTTGAAGTCGGGACACCACAAGGTCGTTATCACGTCGACCTTGATTTTTTTTGTTGTTTTTTTTTGTTTCTCATTGGACTCCGTGTTTTGACTGACTGTTTCCACAAATGTTTGAATTCCCCAAACCGTTTTATCAGCGGTGAAACTGAGTAACACATGGCAGCTGAGCCGATACAAGCCCGCATTCCAACTCTTAGACCAGGAATTCCGCGAACTGTTTACAGTACATGTCGTTACCTCCACTGGCTTTTGGGACCTGGTTTCATGGAGAAGTAGGGTTAAGTTCGCTGTTATTTAATAGCCACTTAATTTTAGCTACAAATAAATAAAAATGTATACTTCGTAACGGAGGACTTTTTGTTGTTCCTGTTTTACAGGAATTGATGTGTTTGAATAAAATAATGCAGTTAAACCGCAGTTTTTATTAGTTTTCTTTTGAATGTGTTTTTTTTGCATTGGTTATCATTTGCATGGATTCGTTCAGTTAGAAAGAAACTGTGGTTTGGTGCATGATCTCACAGGGATTTAACTTCCTGATGCTTTCTGTACTAATTAGAAAATCGGTGAAAGAGTTGTGAATGTGTAGTATGTGTATCCCGACGTGTGAACCACTCTTTTTACCTATTTGTATTTGGGTCAGATCCTCAAGGCAATGTTAGCTGTGATGAACATTCGCATGAAGAGGGGTCATGTCCTGGCAAATCGAGGAAAGCCTCAGGCTTAAAAAAACTACTGGCTGTTTTAATGGACCACATGCGTCGCCTTAAATATTGAAATTTTTTTTCATTTCTTGAAGCTTTTGCTGGATGTTATGCGAGCATAATTTGACGCAAATTTGAATAGTAGAATTCATGCTGGACTGGTTGAAACATGTATGTTTTTGTTGTTGCACTCTAGGTAGATAAATCTGCAATTTAGTGTACATTAATGGATTAGGAATTTACTAAAACATTATATTACAATTCTGTTGGTGTACTTCAAACATTAAAATTCATAGAATTTTTTAACATTAATTTTCAAGCTATGTGCTGCAATTAAAGTCCAAATGATCTATTGGAAATTCCCCCCCACCCCCCAAATGTTCAAATTTCTTAGGCAGATGGGCTATATTGGCATTTTGTTTGAATCATAAACCAATGATCAGATTATCCTGAATAAGTTGTATAAATTAATAACTTGTATTGAAGAAAAATTGTGCATTTGATGAATAAGTTCCTTTTTGTTTCAAAGATTTGTCAAAAAAGCTCAAAAGAAGCATTATTGAATGTAACCATTAGTGGGGAAACAATAGTCCAATTTTACATTGCCTCCAGACTTTCTGTGGCCTTTTGTTTTGCTGTTTCAAAGGTTGAAGTAGCTTATGAGTCTGGCTCTGCCATTTCAATGCAATAGTACATATCACTACTTTTTAAACATTTGAAATTGGTAAATTTCAATTGAAACTGGTAAATTTTAATTAACGAGATATGTATGGGGAGAATGGTTTTGTCCTTTGTCCAATTCCCTGAAGTTAAACCGTCAGTATCAGGAAAAAGGAAGGAACTGAATTTGCAACGAGACCATGAAAACATAGCCGGTTCCAGGATGACCATGTAGCTATTCTTAGCTATTGAAAAACAGAAATGACTAATGGGTCGCAGGAAGACAGAAGAAAAATAGAAAGCATGTATGAGTGAAGATTAGACAAATTGGGTAAACCAGAAACAGAAAATGCTGGTAAATCTCAGTAGGTCTAACAGCATCTATGGGGTCATCTGGACTCAACATTAGCACTATTCTCTTCCAGTAAGAAGTCTGACAACACCAGGTTTAAGTCCAACCAATTTATTTGATTGGACTTGATTTATTCTTACTGTGTTTACCCCAGTCCAACGCCGGCATCTCCACATCATGCCTATTCTCTTCCCACAGATACTGTCAGATCTGCTAAGATTTTTCAGATTCCAGCATCTGCAATATTTTTCTTTTATAACCAGGTAAATAGTCAAACTGGCTGAGGTGATTTTATAAAGTCAGAAGAGAAAATAATCCAACAGACATGTGAAATTAAATGATATGAGTGTATCCAAAGTTAAGATGGCATAGTTGCAACAAGTAAAATTGAAGAGACCCTTGACAAAACACAAGTGAAACATGTAAAAGTAAATTTTATTCCAAATGTCCTTGTATTTTTGCTTCAAACCTGTATTGAATGTTCCCATCTCACAGGAGTGAATAATAGTAGTAGGTGATTACTTATGCTTCAGGAGCTGGAATTTAAAGCATCTAAGCCTTCCTCTGGAGGAAGAGCTTGTTGCCCCAAACATGTTCACATTTGTCAGTGTTTATATATATATATTGTATAAACTATACTACATTTAGTATATATTTAATCATGTTCCAGGAAATAAGTTATTAATATGTTGCATGTTCTTGCATGCTGAATAATATAGTGCTTTGTCTTATCCCACTGGTTTGTGGGGCAAAAGTATCATCGCTGATTCAAATAACTAAGAATCTACCATTTCAAATTTATGAAATGTGAACATAAAATGTAGTAATATAAACCTAATGAGGAGCAACAAGCGGCAAACAAAGCCTTAGTCTATCTGTATGATTATATGACCCAAGGGTGTAACAGGAAAACACCCATTACCTGGACTGGAGCTCTGTGCATTTTGCAATTTCTTTAATCTTTGTAAAGATAGACTGAGCAAACAGTAGGGCAAACCTTGGCTTGAATCGTTAACCTGCTTTATTCCATGCCATGCCGATTGACAAAAACAAATGTAGGCCCCTTACATAGAACATTACAGCGCAATACAGGCCCTTCGGTCCTCAATGTTGCACTGACCAGTGGAACCAATCTAATAAGCCTCTAACTTAAACTATTCCAATGTTATTCATTTTCCCATTCACCGACCATTTGAACGCCCTTAAAGTTGGCAAGTCCACAACTGCTGCAGGCAGGGCATTCCACGCCCTTACTACCCTCTCAGTAAAGAACCTACCTCTGACATCCATCCTATAGTCACCACCCCTTAATTTAAAGCTATGTCCCCTCGTATTAGCCATCATCATCCGAGGTTACAGTCAGAAATGGGGGAATTTATATTGGAGAACAAAAAAATGGCTGAGGAATGTAGCCCGTACTTGTTTCTGTCTTCACAAAGGAAGATATGAATAATGTATTGGAAGTTTTAGTATAGAGCTGAAGGAAGTCAATATTAGTAGAGGAAATGGTTTGGGGGAATTTAATGGGATTGAAAGCAGATTAATCACCAGGGCCTGATAATCTTCATCCCAGAGTACTTAAGGAAGTGGCCCTAGAAATTGTATGGCCACTGGTCATTTTCCAAAATTCTTTGGACTCTGAAATGGTTCCTACAAATTGGTGGGTAGCTACTGTAAGCCCGCTATTCAGAAAGGGAGGTAGAGAGAAAACAGGGAACTATAGGCTCACGGGTCTAACGTCAGTACTGGGGAAGTTGCTAGAGTCCATTATCAAGGATTTCATAGCACAGCATTTGAAAAGTAGTGGTATAATCAGACAAAGTCAGTTTGGATTTATGAAGGGAAATCATGCTTGACAAATCTACTGGAATTCTTTGAGGGTGTAACTAGCAGAGCTGACTAGGGAGAACAGGTGGATGTGGTTAATTTAGACTTTCAGAAGGCTTTCAAAAGGTCTCACATAGCAGACTACTATGTAAAGTAGTACATTGAATCGTGGGTGGTGTCTTGAGATGGATAGAAAGCTGGTTAGCAGAGAGGAAGCAAAGAGTTAGAATAAACTTGTTTCCAATTGGCAGGTAGGGACTACTGGGGTACCACAGAGATCTGTGCTAGGACCCCAACTGTTCAGATTATAAATGATTTGGACGAGTGAGCGAAATGTTCAAATTTGCACATGATAGAAAGTTGGGTGGGAGAGTGAACTATGAGGAGGATGCAGAGATGCTTCAGCATGATTTGAACAGGCTGTGTGAGTAGTCATTTGTGTGGCAGATGCAGTATAATGTGGATAAATGAGGTTATTCATTTCATAGCTAAAATAAAAGAGCAGATTATTATTTGAATGGGTATAAATCGAGAGAGGTGTTTACTCAGTGTGACCTTGGTGTCCTTGTGCATCAGTCACTGAAAGTAAGCACACAGGAACAACAGGCAGTAAAGAAGGCAAATGGTATGTTAGCCTTCACAGTCAAAGGACTTGAGTATAGGAATAGGGATGTTTTACTGTAATTGTGTAGAGCATTGGTGAGGCCACAGCTGGAGTACTGTGAGCAGTTTTGGTGTTCTTATCTGAAGAAGTGTGTTCTTGCTATAGAGTGATTGCAACAAAGGTTTACCAGTCTGATTCTTGGGATGGCAGGTTTGTTGTATGAGGAGACACTAAGTCAGTTAGGAATATATCCTTTGGAGTTTAAAAGGGTGAGAGGGGATCTCATCAAAACTTTTAAAATTCTAACAGCATTAGACAGAGTAGATTCAAAAAGAATGTTCCTGATGTTGAGGGAGTCCAGAATTAAAGGTCATAGTTTGAGGTTAAGGGATAAAACCTTTAGGACTGAGGCAAGAAGTAATTTCTTCACCCAGAGTGGCGAATTTGTAGAATCCATGACCACAGAAACTAGCTGAGGCCAAAACATTGTGAAATTTCAAGAAGGAATTAGGTATAGCTCTCGGGGTATAGGGATCAAGGGATATTGGGGGAATAGGATCAGGTGATTGAGTTTGATGATCAGTCATGATCATAATGAATGATGGATGAGGCTGGAAGGGTTGAATGGCCTATTCTGCTTCTAATATCCCTCAGTGAAGGCTCTAAAAATGCTTGATAAAAGCAAATTACTGTGGATGCTGGAATCTGAATCTATTTCATCGCCTTTTCTTTACCTTTTCTCTATACCCCCGACTTCCCCTTTTGATTTGATTTATTATTGTCACATGTATTAACATAGTGAAAAGTATTGTTTCTTGTGCGCTATACAGACAAAGCATACCATTCATAGAGAAGGAAAGGAGAGAGTGCAGAATGTAGTGTTACTCATACATAGGATGCAGAGAAAAATCAACTTAATGCCAGTTAGGTCCATTCAAAAGTCTGACAGCAGCAGGGAAGAAGCTGTTTGTGAGTCAGTCGGTATGTGACCTCAGACTTTTGTATCTTTTTCCCAACGGAAGAAGGTGGAAGAGAGAATGTCCGGGGTGCGTGCGTGGGCTCCTTAATTATGCTAGCTGCTTTGCCGAGGCAGTGGGAAGTGTAGACAGAGTCAATGGATGGGAGGCTGGTTTGTGTGATGGATTGGGCTACATTCATGACCTTTTGTAGTTCCTTGCGGTCTTGGGCAGAGCAAGAGCCATACCAAACTGTGATGCACCCAGAAAGAATGCTTTCTGTGATGGATCTGTAAAGGTTGGCGAGAATTGTAGCTGACATGCCAAATTTCCTTAGTCTTCTGAGAAAGTAAAGGCATTGGTAGGCTTTCTTAACTATAGTGTCGGCATGGGGGGACCAGGACAGATTATTGGTGATCTTGACGCCTAAAAACTTGACGCTCTCGACCCTTTCTACTTTGTCCCTATTGATGTAGACAGGGGCATGTTCTCCTTTACGCTTCCTGAAGTCGATGATAATCTTCATTTTGTTGACATTGAGGGAGAGAATATAGTTGCCGCATCAGTTTACCAGATTCTCTATCTCATTCCTGTACTCTGTCTTATCGTTGTTTGAAATCTGACCCACTCAGGTGGTGTCGTCAGCAAACTTAGAGGCAAATTTTCTACATACCACCTCTGTCCCACCTCCTCCCCCACCCCCCACCACCCCCTGACACACACACACACACAACATCTTCATCTGTCACAGCTTATAGCTTCTATGCTGTTTGGACATTCACACCCTTTATTCTCTCTGTGGACAGCTATTACCAGTCTTTTCCCCGGATTTCTACGGCTTTGATTCACTCATCTTTCATTCACTCACCCTGCAGTATAAATATCTTTCACTTTCTGTGCCTTTTTAGCTTTGACAAAGGGTCATCTGGACTTGAAACATCAGCTCCTTTCTCTCCTTGCAAATGCTGCCAGACCTGCTAAGATTTTCCAGCATTTTCTCTTTTGGGCTCCTAATGCACTTTCCTTAAGTAAAGAAATTCTGTCTGTCCTTTCAGCTATCCCCCCATGTTTAAAACCATGTTTTTCCCTCTCATCTTTATCCTCGCTCAGTGACTGACAAAAATCAAAGAGTGAGTGAGAGGTGTCCCCTGAATTACCCAGGCAAGCTATCAAATTGCATCTTTTTAAGTTCTGATGAGCATATTAGCCAAATTCTGTCTGACTACTGACACGCATCACATATGGGATTGTCCTTAGAAATTCCCTTAATGCAAACTTTTACCTAAAAGCAAATTTTAAAAAAATAAATCATATCCAGATCCTGTCTGTGGAAATAAATGGTCAAAAAGTCCGGAAGCAGAGCAGCAATAGTGTGCACTATGTCACATAACACTTAAATAAAACAGGACCAGGGAGTTCCTGTCGAGAAATTGTGTATGAGACGGAAACGTATCTTGGGAATTGTAGTTTTTCATTGCAAAATAACACCCAGGAATGTGCTCAGCATCAGATTTACAAATAACAGCTGAAAAAAAGCAATCAAAAGTGAAGGGTTGATATATTTTGATGTTTTATGTGGTTTAGATGATTAAATAAAATTCTTATGCTAGCTTGAAATGAGATTTGTTTTGCATTGATAAGGAGAGCAGGTGTCTGTGCTGAAACTGTGCTGAAGTGTTTACAAAGTGGTTTGATGTTAACCTTGGATGTTGCAGTCAGAAAGTCAACAAGACTCGGATTATGGCAAATTACCACCAGTTCAGACGCCCATCATTGGTGATTTGGCTATATACTTTGTGTCCTGTTACACCAACAACAGCTTCAACAAGTGCTAGAAATCCTCCATGGCAGACACAGCAATGTGTAAATGTTTGCCATGTACATCATTGAGAATAAAACATTTTGGGGAAGAAAGCCCAAATTTGCCATCTTAAAATTTGGTCTGAATATCAGTAATGTATTCATACTTTCACCTTAAATCAGCAGTGATATATTCCTGTTACTCTATTACAGTGACAGGCAAACAGCTGTCACATTTAGTCTGCAGCGAGACATGATAAAGGTCATAAGCCATACTCCAGGTTCCATACTATTTGTTAGCAATGCTATAGGAATAGGATTGCCAATTCTGGGTGTATTCATAGCCCTGCTTGCAACTATCCAAGCCTTTTCCCAAAATCATTTGACAGCTTTAAAACTAACAAGATAAAAATGTTCAAGGAAAATGAAAAGAAGCACTTCTGGAATTCTGCTGTGATTTTCCTTCGGGGTTGCTCACAAGAGTGTCCTGGAGAGTAATCTTTAATTTTTGCCAGGCACAGACACCATGGGCCTCCTTCCACGTTGTAAGTTTCCATGATTCCTGGGAATTCCAGAGTATACCTAATAAGTCAACAACTCCACAGGGGGGATCCAGTTCGATATGAAACTTTTATTTAACTAACCCCTCCCCTTTTAACGATGTGAATCCTTCAGTACTTTTTCTCTTTTGGTTGAAGGAAGTATGGTTGAAGGAAGCCATTGGTTGAAGGAAATATAGAGGCCATTCAACATCCTGCAAATGAAGGTTCCTGGTTAGAATGAAAATGCAGAATAGTGTCTATGTCATCATATTTTTCATTTCACTGACAATACCCTTGCTGTTTTCTGAACTTTTTGACATGAGGCTATGATGTTCATGTGCATTGTCAGGCGTAGTATTCTACAAATTGGCTAAGGAATTGTATTGAACACTATGTGACATGGCAGGGCAATTTAAACCGTTCAATCATCTTGTAATCCTGTGCAGCACAATCAGTTTGTAGATGGGAATTATAGAAAAGGATAGCTTCTGGGGAAATGATTTTGTTTTGTTCTTTATATTAACCAATCTTCCAGCTGTAATGCACTTAAACACCACAGTGAGGATGATCTGTTCTTTTGCAATACATGAAGAATACTACCCAGGACAGGATGATTTATTGCAGGGAAAGACCAAACATCTGTCAATCAATTTGCATGCTCATTGTCTTACACCTCCAGCTCAGTGTGGTCTTGTATATGAGATGGAATAGTAAAGCTTGTAAAAGTCCTTGTTATGCTATAAATATATGGCAACTGATAAATCTACTGTGAGTTAGAGAAGTAGTACATACCAAATGTGTAATATAGTCAATTTTACATGCCACATGGAGTCAATAACAACTGAAGGTGAAATGGGATTGAGGGCAGAGAGATAATTGCAGCAGCGAGTGAGGGTATAACTTGACTCTCATTTTAAAGATAGACAGGAATTTCTTTTGATGAAAGGGTAAGCACAGGGTCTAAATAAGTGCTGTGTAATAGGACCTGCCTGTTTCAGGTCGCGAGTGAAAGGGTGTACAAAACCTCTGTGCAGGACTCTGAATCCAAGTGGAAGAAGTCCAAAGGAGATGGGATGTCCTGTATCCGCAGGGAGAGGCAGTGAGGGGGGGGGGGGGGGGGGGGTGGGTGGCGTGTGCAGGGGCAGGGAATTGTTTACTTGGTCCTCCCGTCCCTTCTCTTGCAGAGCCTGATGTTTCTTTTCTGGTCTCATCTTCTCCTATGCCCCCTCCAGACCAAAGGGAACTCCAAAGAAGATGTGATATCCATTCCTCCTGATGATTCCTATAAAATGTCTAATAAAGTAGCACAGCACAGAACTCCTATTTTTAGATCACGTCTCCCACAAATCAATGCGATTTCTCAATTCATTCCAAAGGGTTAAAAAAAAAGCCTGCAGCTTAAATAACAGGTAGGGTAAATCGAGTGATCTGGAATTCTCCGCACCAAAAAGCTGTTGAGGCTGGGTCAAATGGAAATTTTAAAATTGAGATTAACATAGTTTTGTTCAGTTAGGCTTGGTGGCACAGTGGTTAGCACTGTTGCCTCACAGTGCCAGGGACCCAGGTTTGATTCCCAGTTTGGGTCACTGTCTGTGTGGAGTTTGCACATTCTCCTGTTGTCTGTGTGGGTTTTCTCCGGATTCTCTGGTTTCCTCCTACAATCCAAAGATGTGCAAGTTAGGTTGATTGGCCATGCTAAATTGACCCTTAGTGTCAGGAGAATAGCAGGGTAAATACATGACACTATATGGATAGGGGCTGAGTCGGGTTATGGTTGGTGCAGACTCAATGGGCCAAATGGCCTCCTTCTGCACTGTAGGGATTCTATGATTGAATGGTCTATCCCTTTTACCGTGGGCCGGTTAGCTCAGGTGGTTAGAGCATGGTGCTAATAATGCCAAGGTTACAGGTTGAATCCCTGTACTGGCCACATGCGTTTACCCACATCTAGGCTTCTGGCATCCTCAGTGGTAACCTACTTGTTGGCACAGGCTGATTAGCTTTGTGTAGTTCAATACAGTCACGGTCCAGAGTTTGTTTGATTCTTTAGCACTGGTACAAGTATAAAATGTCAGTATTTGCTTAACAAGTTAAAAATAGTATTAAACACAGGACTGCACATACCACCTTGTCAGATCGAGGGTAAGCTAGATCACTGGCAAATTTAACCCCCTGACATCCAGTTCTATACCTAATTTGGCCAGGCATGGTGTGTGCATTTTGAAAACTCCCCACTCCTCTCCTGAAGATGTTGACTTGTGTTGGAGTATGGACACATTCTGATTATCTTGGCCAGATGACTGTTTATCATGTTTAATCTTACACTGTGAGTGCTGCAGCCATTTGAAGGGAGGGAGAATCATAGCAGAGGCAAATCCCCTTCTTACGCAATCTGTACATAGCACACATCCCAGCAGATGCCACTGTGGAGTAGGAACTCTGATTTTGTTTTCCTTCTGTGATGCTGAGACCGATTTTAGCAGCCATGTGGCTGCACTAGCTGAGATCAGATAATTCATCACCGATTTGAATTTCAAAAAAATAGAAACAAGTATAATGGTGGTATCAGTTTCACAGTAGATAGCTCTCAGATTTCCTGTTAGTCACCAGTGATTAAAAATATCTGACAAACAACATGATGCAGTCTGTTATTAATCCAAGGTCATGTTACTGGAAAGATAAGAGTTACTATTAATTCATGTTTAATCTTCATACCTTGTTATTGTTTATATCACAAGTTCAGCTATGCAAATCTCATAAACCAATAACTTAAAAAGGACAGAGAGCATATTGCAAACTAGCACATTTTTAAAACATGTTGTATTTCTTATAGCCTATGTCCTTGGCTTTCAAAGAATCTCTACAGTACAGAAGGAGGCCATTCGGCCCTTCCAGTCTGAACCAAACACACTCCCACCCAGGACCTAGTCCTGTATATCCATACATTACCCTGCTAAACCCCCTGACACTAGCGTCAATTTAGCATGGCCAATCGACCTAACCTGCACATTTCTGGACTGTGGGAGGAAACTGGAGCACCCGAAGAAAACCCACAGAGACATGGGGAGAAAGTGTAAACTCTGCACAGACAGTGACCCGAGGCCAGAATTGAACCTGGGTACCTGGTGCTGTGAGGCAGCAGTGCTAACCACTGTGCCACTGCTGCCCTTTGATTTAATAAAGTAGAACCCTTAAGATTCATTACTACAGATTTTAACTGCAAAGGTTCATATAAAATTCTTCTGAAGATTGAAAATGTTTGAAAGGTAATTTATGTAAATTTGATTCCCCTGACCCCAGCAAAGTAGATAACCCAGTTGATTAGATTTTAGAACTTCCATTTCAGCTGACTCAGACTGGTTCTCAGAAGACATGAGGACAACTGCATAGCTGGTGATAACTTACTAAAGCATACATGCAAATAGTTTCCAAGTTTAATCTTCAATCTGTGTTGCCTGATTTTAACTGGGGCGGGGTGGGGGTATGTGATGAGTGTACTGCAATTGGTCTCTAGCTAGTGAGAGGAATATTTAGCTATCGTTACCACTCACAGCTCCCTGGTGACATATGTGAACATATATAGGCTCATCTAAGATGTTGGATGAGGTCCAAATCTGTTAGACATTCAAGTTTGACATAGATACCTTCTTGAGTTCAGTGGCCTCAGTTGCTCCTGTAAATGGTCTGAGTATCTTCCCCTTATAGAAATTGGCTCACACTATCCACATATACTTGTATGATAACGTAACCTGGGCTGCAGCAATAATATTCCCATGTGACCTGAACTGGATATTTGTGACTTTTACACATACACTGCTTCCAAAGTGAACCAAACAAACCAAAACAAGTCAATGTTACTTTATTGCATAGTAAGACGATGACAGTTACAATTTGACTTTTTAGTTCAAACGGTAGATCTTCTGTTTGAGTAATTAGGAAAAAAAGAAAGGATGCACCACACTTTACCACACCATTGGGACATTTTGCTTGGCTTATGTAATTATTATTGCCCTCTTTGCCTTCTGGAGGATGGTAAAATTCAGCCCAATGTTTCTAGATTATAATCTCCTACTTCTCCAGCCAAGAGGAGATATGCTTAACCCTGGCACCAACAGGTAACACAAGGGGCAGCACTGTGGCACAGTAGTTAGCACTGTTGCCGCACAGCATCAGGGACCTGGGTTCGATTCCTGGCTTGAGTTACTGTCTGTGCAGAGTCTGCACATTCTCCCCATGTCTACATGGGTTTTCTCCAGATGCTCAAGTTTCCTTCCACGGTCCAAAAGATGTGCTGGTTAGGTGCATTGGCCATGCTAAATTCTCCCTCAGTGTACCCGAACAGGCGCTGGATTGTGGCGACTAAGGGATTTTCACGGTAACTTCATTGCAATGTTAATGTAAGCCTACTTGCGAGACTAATGAATAAACTTTAAGAAAAGCTTTGAAACTCCCGGCTGCAGTGGCTATACCGTCCTTATCACTACCACATTGTTTTTCACTCCCACACTTCTGTGGTTTCCTGTACCTGAGTACCATGCTCATTCACCTTGTTGTCTTTGCCTTCTTACATCAGGAAGCAAGAAGCTCATTGTGACTAACGGTTTTAAGCATATACAGAACCACGGAAAAGGAGTGTGGGAGGAAGAAAATAAAACTGAAAGCTCTGTGATAATGAAACAAGTATACCTGCGAGTTGCCAAACACCGATCCACCCCTCCTCCACTCCCATAGATGCAGCCATTATGCATAACTAGCACTTGCTGTCTGAAAGAAAATGGGAGCAAACGTTAAGATCTAAAGTTCTTAAAGGCAATCTTAAAATCAGAAAGCTCTAATATGTCTAATTGAAAGTTGAATGTTGGCCTTCAAGATTTATTGCAACAATTCAGGGGGTCAAGAACAGAAGTATCAAGAGTGAGGGTGGGATGAGGATTAAAGTAGCAAGTGACCGGAAGTTCAGGGTCACACTCATGGGCTGAATGGGTGTGTTCAGGAAAGTGTTCACCCAACCTGTGTGTAGTCTCAATTGTCTTACCACATCATGAGCAGCATACTAAATTTGAGGAAGCATAAATAAATCAATCTGTATTTCCTCAATCAGCCCATGCTTGCAAACCTTAGAACATAGTGTCGAACCTTAGATGTGATTCTGCAATTGGATAGCACTTACTGAACAATCTAAAGTTTGCTAAAAATTACACTAACAGCCAATTCAAGATTATTGATCAGCGTGGCTTATTTACGCTGGCCAGTAGCTACACATATTAATATCAAAACATTATACTGCAGACATTGGAATCTGAAACGAAAACAGAAAATGCTGGAAAATGTCAGCAGGTCTGACAGCATCTATGGAGAGAGTCTGGGTGACCGCCCATTAGGGCTACATATATTCATATGCAAGGCCTTGTCCTCTGCAAGCAGAAAGAACATGTCCAGACATTGTACTTTTTTCAATTACATAAATGCTTGGTGGCCAACTGTTTTGTGGTGCATTCCTCCTGAAAACACCTTGACCAATCAGAGTTGACTTACTTTTTGAATTTAAATAAAACCTTGGAAATAACTATTCCCCGGTGCATTCCTCATTGCAATGCCTTGACCAATCAAAATTAATCAGTACCCACTTTCTCATGTAGAATCATAAATTGTTTCCTTTGAAATTTGGGATTATTACATCTGTCCTGATGAGTGCAAGACAAAAAACTTTGGCAGTGTGTCTCTTTTTTTCATCAGTACTCAAATTCTGGATTACCAAACCACTATTTGGCCTGTTTTTCATTGTAAGAATTTTACCCATCTTCATCTCACAATGCGGATAAAGATATTCAAGCATAACTCCAAGATGAGGCCTACCATGGGCATATCCTCAAATATTTTTGAGAAAAGTACCCATTTTGTATTCAATTTTACAATAACTGAAAGTAGCAATTTAGGAAGTTCTTAATTGGCATGACTCAGTTGCAACAGAAAATTGGTCTAGCCTGTCCATTGATAATTCCCCTCCTTCCCCAACAGTATAATTCCCCTCCTCCCCCAACAGTCATATAATCTCCTGGAAGCGGGAAATACATCTTGTGACAGTTTGCTAAATTGTTATCAGTGACACCCCAGGCTCTCGTAAAACTTCTGTAGGAAAACTGCACTATTTAATCTATCAGAAATAGTATTGTTGAATGGAGAGATTATGTGTGACTTACAGTTGATTCCCTGGAACATAATGGCAAGTTAGGGAGGGTGGTTTTATTAGAGTATGAACCTTTTGGCACGTGAGGCCCTCATTCCAAGAGAACATTCTATTAAGTGTTTCCAGAACATGTTATATGTGGTCGAAATTGGAAATATCATCAGCTTTCAGGCTGATCGTATGTGACAGGAATACTATGGAATTAATTTATGGAATAAGAATGGCTGATAAATGCCAATTTACTTCTTACAATGTTCCTTCCCTTTCCTCTCCTCCAATATTGCTCCTTTGATGGTTCAGTCAGTAAGCATAGATAGCCTATTCATTATTATGTAGGGAAAGGTCAAAACTGATCTGTTCTCACCCAAGATGCACACAGACAAACAGACACACACACACACACACACATACATGTTCAAGCAGCCAACAACAGCAAGCAGTGAAGAGTGGAACATCAGGATGATATCTCTTCTTTCTTTGTTGGAGCCATCTTAAATTCAATTCCAACATCATAATGTTTTATAAGCTGATAGTAACCATCTCCCTTAGGGGAGGCAATGGCCTAGTGGTAATATCGCTGGACAATTAATCCAGAAACTCAGCTGCCTAGCAAACGGTGGAATTTGAATTCAATAAAAAAAATCTGGAATTAAGAATCTACTGTTGACTATGAAACCATTGTCAATTGTCTAAAAAACCAATCTGGCTCACTGATGCCCTTTTGGGAAGGAAATCTTTCATCCTTACCTGGCCTTGCCTCATGTGACTCCAGAGTCATACAATGTGGTTGACTCTCAACTGCCCTCAGTCAACTAGGAATAGGCAATAATGCCAGCAATGCCCATGTTCCATGAACGAATAAAGAAAAAGGCCAAGGGCAAGACTAGAGCCTTCTTCAGCTGCATAGTTCAGTTACCAGCTTGCCATAAAAGGACAGATCCAATAAGTATCAAATGAAATAAAGTGAAACGAAATAATATTAGACCCAACATGTCCCAGGGGTGTCCCTTCCTTCACAGCCACAGTTTTTCTTCCCAGTATCCTCTACATTAAGTGTTTAGGTCTAATGCTACATTTGTGACTTGCAACCTGAAACACCAGGCTGAATAACATATCCCTAAATCAGGAACAGGTTAGGCCTGGCCTGATGTATTATCCTTGTGATGACATTGGGTCACATTCCCAATGTCATCATGCCAGTTTTGAGCAGTGTGGCAGGTAGGCAGAGTTAACAATTAGGAGTCTGCCCATGCTATCCAAATTTTATTTCAGGAGTTCTTTAAACTCTTAAGGTTGGTAATGACCCAAATGACTTGAATAATATAATGTCTGCAATAATGCACTTTGCAGAGTCTGTTTGACGCATATGGGGTTTCCAGAGAGTAGATTTAAAACGTTCAGCTGAGCCCTGAGTATCTCATCTTAGCAGTTCAGAGTTCTGTTACTGAAGGGAGTGCTTCATTCAAGATGCAGAATTTTTAAAAATCTTACATTAATTATGGAAACCCTTTATCCTCCTGCTGACAGTTCCATTTAGTCTTGGAACCCATAGAACCCCTACAGTACAGAAGGAGGCCATTTGGCCTATTGCGTCTGTGCCGACCACAATCCCACCCAGGCCCTATTCCTGTAACCCCACACATTTACCCTACTAATCCCTCTGACACTAAGGGGCAATTTAGCATGGCCAGTCTACCTGATCCGCACATCTTCAGACTGTGGGAGGAAATCGGAGCCCCTGGAAGAAACCCACATAGACATAGGAAGAATGTACAGACTCCGCAAAGACAGTCACCCAAGGCCAGGAATTGAACCTAGGTTTCTGGCATTGTGAGTCAGTTCTGCTAACCACTGTGCCACTGTGCCACCCCATCTTGTCCTTGTCCATCTCCCCAGATTTTAGAGTAATTGAGAGATGGGTAATGCAGTCTCACTGGGAGACTTCCCGTGAGGAGGACTGGGGGGAGGAAAGGAAGAAGGACAGAGTGTGAGATCCAGGATTGAGGCCTTCTGAGAGGTCCAGAGATATATAGAGGTCCAGCCATTATAAAAAGTGAAGACATGTGAAAACAAAATTGGACACCAAAGAAAAAGTGAGACATAATCTGAATATTTTAAAAAATTATCAAATGCTTTTCTATCCTTTTCCTGTGTGCATGCCCTAATTAATGCGGGAATAATCTAGCTTCTATGTAATGTTAAAGTTGATATTAAGCTTGGCGTGACCATTCAAAGAACCTTGTGCCATAGTTGAACGATGATAGTTCTTTACCTACTTCAATATGTTGAAAGTGGACTGGTGCCACTGATGCAGACAAATTGACAAAAATAAGCAATGTCATTGTGATATTAGGAAACACCCAGAGAGTCCAAGTTCAAATATTTCATGAAACAATTTGTTTGGCTTAGGACTTCATGTTGAACAGCTATCCATTATGAAGAGTTACTGTGAACAAATAATACCACAACTTCAACAATGTGCTAGCTTTGCTGCCACAACGTATGCACATATTACACCCTCCATCATGCAACGGTAGAATAGGTTGTGCAGGTGCTGTCTGATATACAATGTAGAACTGCAAAACTTACTTTCTTTTCCTACATTATGTCCTTATCCGCATAAGAACCAAGTTGCAAAATTTATCAAACGCCAAAAAGTGAATAAGTGTCTGAATTTGAGGCCCCTTTGAGCTTGAAGCCCAGGCCAAATTCCCCTCCACCCCTCTTCCAACTAATTGGCCCTGGCAGGATGCACAGATGGTGCATGAAGGGGCCAGGGCTGTTTCAGACCCAGAGGGCAATGAAGGCATCAGACATCCTTGGTGGAGGAGCAGAAGGTCTCATGTAGCCCCTCAAATATACCAGCAAAGACAGAGCTAACTGCAGATGTCACGTTATTCTGTGACATGCTTCCAGGGTAGATCTCTTTTAACTTTGTAGGTGGGCACCCGATGTCTGTAGCTCAGGAGGTAACTTATTCATGACAAGCTCTTATCAGCCTGCCTGTGGAGACTTCAGTAGCATAATGACACAGTGACACAGTGGTTAGCACTCCTGTCTCACAGCTCCAGGGATCCAGATTCAATTCCAGCCATGGGTGACTGTCTGTGTGGAGTTTGCACATTCTCCCCATGTCTGCATGGGTTTCCTCCGGGTGGTCTGGTTTCCTCTCACAGTCCAAAGGTGTGGATTGGCCATGCTAAATTGTCCCTAAATGTCCATAGCTGTATAGCTTAAGGATAAGGTTGTGAAAACATTGACTGCATTCAAGAGGCAGCTAGATATAGCACTTGGGACGAATGGGTTCAAAGGTTATGGGAGAAAAGCAGAATTGGACTATTGAGTTGGACGATCAACCATGATTGCAATGAATGGCGGATCAGGGCCAAATGGCCTCCTCCTGCTCCTATCTTCTATGTTTCTATGTAAGCAGAGTAAGTATGTGGAGTCACAGGGATAGGGCCCGGATAAGATGCTCTGTTGGAATGTTGGTGCAGATTTGATGAGCAAAACGGCCTCCCTCTGCAAAGTAAGTATTCTATGATTCTCCTGAAAAGATGCAATCATTAGCACTGTCAGCATATTTAATAGCACATTGCTGAAGCATTATTAACAGAATACATGGCAGCCCAGATGCTGCACAAATCCTTCATTTGCACAGGCTGCCAACCTCCTTATCCTCAAATGGGTAAAACTATAAGAGCACATTGACATTGACAGCAATGCCCTTTTGCTTCAAGCTGCTTTTGAGCTCCAACTAACCTACATTTCTCCTGCATTCATGATGGCACCCTGTAGCGCATTGGCACATGGTAACACATACTGAGGCCTTGCTCACCCTGGCACAACATTGCTGACCTCTGCAGCTAATTGTTCCCAAGCAGCACATGTTTGGATTAAGTTCCACCTCTTCCCACCGGATGGCATGAACTCTTATGTTGGTTCACCTGAAGAAGGAGCAATACTGCAAAAGCTTGTGCCAACAAATAAATCTGTTGGAATTTAACATGGTGTTGTGAGACTTCTTACTGTGTTTACCCCAATCCAACGCCTGCACCTCCACATCATGGTTCGAGACTGCACAGAGGAGAGCGCTCAGTGAGTTATCATTAAATCAAGGGGCTGGTTTGGTCTTTCTCCCCTGCCTTCCCCCCACCCGAATAGCTCTGACACTGTGGACAAATTTTATTACTTTCTAAATATCTGACTTCTAATAAAACATATGCTAACATATTGTGTCCCAACTGCAGTTTGGGGGCATGGCTTGGGAGTATTTCCAGGTCTTCCTGGTGAACCTACCCAGACTTTCATTGTCCCTGTCAGAAGAAATCAGGCAACTGATCTCTCTTTAGATTTGGGGTGTCCACCATTGAATGAGTCATATAATTCTGGGTGTCTCAGCGCAGAAGCAACTTTAAACAACTTTATGATGACTTCATGGCTCAGGTTCCTTCAATAGCGTGTTCCAAACCCAAGACCTTTACCACCAAGAAGAATAAGGACAATGGATGAATGGGAGCACCACTATCTGCATGTTCATTTCCAAGCTACACACCAGCCTGACTTGGAGCAAGTCATTGCTCCTTCACTGTTAATATCTCAAAATCCTGGAATACCCTTCCTAACAGCACTGTGGATGTACCTGTACCAAATGAACTATAGCAGTTCATGAAAGCAGCTCATCACATTCTCAGTTTTATTGATGGTAACAAATGCTGGCCTAGCTATCACATAAAAGAACAAAACAAGACTTCAGTCCAACATGTCAATGGCTTTCCTTGTAAAGAAGCAGCATGCCATTCTGAAGTTCTGTCTGGTCAGCAGGATATGTGACCGCGTACTGCCTACCAGTATGGGTATCTCCTTCTAATGGGTCAAAATCCTGGCACTCCCTTCCTGTGCTATGGGGCTACCAAATAGACTGTAATGATTCAAGAAGGCAGCTCTCCACCATATTTCCAAGGGCCATTTGAAATGGACAATAAATGCTGGCCCATCCAACAATGCTCACATCCCATGATAAATATACTTAGAATTTGGAATGGAACCACTGCGAGGTAAAAGTTGTGCCCCTGCTGCTTCTGGTGATGCTGCGGCGACACTGGAGTTTCGACCCTCTAAGTTAAATAGTTAATGATGGTGAAACTTAGGTTCAAGCTCTCTCAAGGGCAAAATTCAAGTAGGAACTGGGTTTGAATCTGTCTCTGCTGGCCTTCTAATCTTTGATAACGCGTTGCATGCTCCTTCACCAGAAATCCTTCTAGACACCTTGGCAAGGCAGTCAATAATGTATGCAGATTTGCAGAAGACAAACATCTGGATTGTATATGGGCTCCATGATGTCAAGCATCAGTTACCTTTAGAATTGGGGGTCCTCCATCAAGGGAGATTCATGTAAGATCTCTAGTTCTTCTTTTCATTTGGACCTTCTCCCATGGAGCAGCAAGGAGTCCTTCAATATTCAACCAATTTTGCTAAATGGTTGTCTCTGTAGCCTTGCTACTGGTATCAGTACCCATCCCTAATGCTGCAACTTCCACAGGCTTGGGACAGGACCATAACATTATGCTTCCAGACTTACAGTGGCGCCACCATAATTTCTATCCTCGCACTACAAGGACATCCCTCAGCACATTTATTATATGAATCATGCATCAGGCTTTCCATAACAATTGATATTATGGAACCACAAAAAGTGGCAAAACTGAAACTAGGTATTGTGGGCCAGAGTTTGAAGCAAGCACATCATTGCAACAGCTTTCCGGAAAGTATCACATTTTCCAAACAGGTGGAAGTTATGCTGAATACATTAAAATCATTTTAAGTATCTGCTGAAGTTCTGTTGGGCAGAAACATATGCACACATCCGGCCAAACACAAGTTTGAAGTTCATTTTCTAAGAAGACACCACATTAACCACATTTGTTACGTAATCTTCCAAATTGTTTTCATCAGAAACAGCAAAAAATTTGAGCTTGTTCCTGCATGGTAATTTAGGGGGGAATTCTCCCATCCCACCCACCACAGGAATTGTAGAATCCCATTAATTTTGGAATGATGTTGGAAGTCAGTGATAATGAATTTCTTTCCAATTTTAAATGACTATTTACCAAACGATTGATGCATATATAGTGCAATGCCATGTTAACTGATTAATGGAGGATTTATTTTTATACTTGTGTCTATTAAGAATTAGGTCAAAATACCCCAAAGTTCATTTTATCAAAAAAAAGTTTCAGCAGCAAGAGATGGAATTTAGCAATCTTATCAGCTGGAATGAAGTTGTACCCAGAGCAGAGGCAGAAAACAACCTCAGAATATGCAACAGACCCATACCCCTACCATTCAAACGCTATCCTTTTTGGCTGCTTGACATTCAAAGCTCGTACACTTGCAACTTGTCTAAAATTGTGCAGTGCACATCCTGTCACTCCCACTCATCTCTCATGCGTAATGAAGCCTGGGTTTTACATTCAATAAAGCTGTTGGCAATCCATTAAAAAAAAAGCAATCAAAAAATCTGGTTCGAGAATCTGTAAATTATTCAACTGTGCAGAACAGAGCTGACTATTATTTGTCCTCGCCCAGAGTATGTTTATTCACATTGTTCACAAAGGGCCACTTTTAGAATGACTGAAAGCAGGATGTTTAGTTGATTACTCAGAATACTGAAGCCATTTACAGCCCCACTACTACTACCCGAATAGAAAGCTAGTCACTTAACAAAGATCAGAGATTGATCCTGTATTTGATCTTTCAGGCTCAGTAATGTGTAGTGTATTTCCTCTCTGAGCCTTCAGGGTGTTCTAAAGCTACATTTGCTTCATTGCCAATTTGCTGATGGTAATATCACAGTATTACTGATTTCACTACAATGCTAATTCATCAAAAAGTTGAAGAAGCAAAATGACTCAACTATTGCAATGAATGGAAGAAAATAAGTTAGAGATTGACTGCCAAACTTCTTATTCTGCGCAATAAACTATTAAGGACTTTGGACCTGTCTGTCAGTAAGTTTATCAGCTGTAAATATGCTGATTCACAACTTGATCCAAATCATTCTGTTGTGTTATTTAATCACCAGCCTGAGAAACAGGAGCCTTCTCTTTTTTGAACATTGAAAGGAACAACATATTGGAGAATTACATTGAAAACATAACTGTGGATTATTCATGGGCCTATTTCTAAAGAAGCTCCCATTGAACTCCACTCTCCTGCCTGTTTGGATTACTCCCATGTAGTACACTGTATCTTCTGTCAACACAAGATGGCAGTCTGTGTGTGGGCACTGGATCATACATGTGCCAAAATCTACATATGTCATTCCACAGTGCCCAGTTTGCCAATATCAGTCCATGCCCCTGCAAGTCTGCGCATGTGCAATCAGGACCGTGGTGCACACAGGATCATGTATGCACAAATTTCAAAATTCAGCAGTTCACACTCTCAGGGAATACCCTGTCAATGCTTATGTAATGGCTATTGTGGTCAAGCACATGCCACCGCCATATATTTTCCCAGGCTTTATGGATGGCTGTACAGTTTTCACTGTGAAACCCAATAACTTAGTATCGTTCCTTGACCAGTAGGTAACTCTGCAATTATTCCTTGAAAAAGTGCACTTTTCTCAAGCCAATTAGCTATTTAATTCCTGGTTATAAGCAGCTGTGATTCATTCCAGCCTGCAAGTATCCATGACAGAGGGCGCACAGTGTCTTACCTTAAATCAAGGGGAGGCAATGGCATAGTGGTATTATCACTGGACTAATAATCCAGAGAGCCAGGGCAAGGTCCGGGGACCTGGTTTTGAATCCCACCACAGCAGATGGTGAAACTTGAATTCAATAAAAATCTGCAATTAAAAGTCTATTGATGATGAGGAAATCATTGTCGGTTGTTGTAAAAACGCATCTGGTTCGCTAATGTTCTTTAGGGAAGGAACTCTGCCGTCCTTAGCTGGTCTGGCCTACATGTAACTCGAGACCCACAGAAATGTGGTTGGTTTTCAAATGCCCTCTGAAATGACGGGCAGTTGGGGATAGGCAATAAATGCTGGCCCAGCCAGCGATGTCCACAGGCTGTAAATGAATTTTTTAAAAATCTGTGTCTGTCTATGGATGTTATAGTTTAATTCAACTGCAGTGGATGACTGCAAATTAATACAGCAGTGTCATCTTTGGTACTGGTCGCTCCTTACTTGGACCTTCAAATGACATTACATAGCCACATGCACAGCATTGGCAGGAAACACAGTCTAATTAGTTCCATACCCCTCCCCCAGCAAACATTTGTGACAGTTTTAACATTTCATCTTGAACTACTAACCGCACTTCCGTCAATCTTCAGCATATAGGGACTTTTTTGATCCCCCACATTTTTTACCACAAAACCATGATGCTCCATTCATGATATTAGTAATAGTTCCTTTCTTTATTTGACACAAATTCTGTTCTGGTTTCATACATTACAATTTTCTATTTCAGTCAAGCACAGAAGCAAAGGATTATATGTTGAGTTTCCCAGAATAGTTTAGTTAGCCGGCAGTCTTAATGAATAATTAATCCCGCAGTTCAGACAACAAATGAAGGCGGACTACGTTCTCTTGGAATCATGATCCTAGATGATTGAAGTGAAATGCATGTTTTGAAGTTATCAACTCACCATCACTTTACAGTTGCAGCCACATTGCTTACAGCTATAAACTGAGTACTACAGTGTTCATAGTAATCATGGTGTGACTATAGATAGTACATGATACCAGACATTCATCGAGGCTGACATCAGCATAGTTTGTAACAGGTTACTCATAAATTTATGCAGCATGCTATTGCTGGTCCATCTTCCAGCCAAAAGAAAACAATCTCATATAAACTAAATTGGGACGGCACGATGGCGCAGTGGTTAGCACTGCTGCTTCACTGATGCTTACCTCAGTCCAACGTCGGCATCTCCACATCATGGCTGCACAATGCCAGGGACTTGGGTCTGATTCCTGGCTTGGGCACTATCTGTGTGGAGTTTGAATGTTCTCTCCGTGTCTGCATGGGTTTCTTCTGGGTGCTCCGGTTTCCTCCCACACTCTAAAAGACATATTGGTTAGGTGCATTAGCCTTGCTAAATTTTCCCTCAGTGTACCTGAACAGGCGCTGGAGTATGGTGACAAGGGGATTTTCATAGTAACATCATTTCAGCATTAATGTAAGCCTACTTGTGACTAATAAATAAATAAACTTTAAATAAACTTTGAAGCACTAAGATCATTTGTGTTATGCACTAGCCAAGTTGGGGAATTAGTTCAAATGGTAGAGCACTCGCTTTGCATGTGAGAGGTAGTGGGATTGATGCCCACATGCTCTACTTTGATTTATTGGCGGCACGGTGGCACAATGGTTAGCACTGTTGCTTCACAACGCCAGTGACTCTGGTTCACCCTCGGGATGGAGTTTGCACATTCTCCCTGTGCCTGTGTGTTTCTTCTGGGTGTTCTGGTTTCCTCCCACACTCCAAAGATGTGCGGGTTCGGTTGATTGGCCATGCTAAATTTCCCCTTAGTGTCAGGGGCAATTTAGCTGGGTAAGTACGTGGGGTTAAAGGGATAGGACCTGAGTGGGATTTCTGTAGGTGCAGGCTCAATAGGCCAAATAGCCTCTTTTTGCATTGTTAGGATTCTGTGATTCATTGTAGACTTCAGGCATGGTGACGAGGAGGTCCCAGGTTTAATTCATTCTGTTAACTGATCTTAGCTGGAATAGCACCTGGACACTGAAAGTATTCTCAACAGTCCAAGAAAAACAAGTTGCCCATTCTGGATCATTAACCAATAACCCCAAGTAAAATGTGTGAGTTCAGATGTTAAATGATGACTAGAATGGGCATGGCTGTGCTATCTTCTTAAGCTACACTTCTCATTGATGAGGATGTTAACTGGTTGGCCAATCAAATCCCATCAGTTTCCCAATGGGTGATATGGTAGTGTGACCCCTTTAAGGGGTGATGCTTTGTGGGATGTGTTACTGGGTTGGAGTCAATGAAGCGTGAGGGTGTGAACCTGGATTAGTAAGGATGAGCATTCCCAGCACTGGAGGGCTCTGTTAGAATCTGCATTGTTAGTAGTAGATCATCCCAAGAAAGTGCTGGAGCGAGGTGATTTCATGCAACCTGTGCCCAGCATACCTTCTAATTTTATCTTTTACTCTTGTTCTACGCTTCTAAAACTTCATTACACCCTGTAACACTATGACTGTAACATTACATTCTGCACTCTTTCTTTCCCTTCTCTATGAATAGAACATAGAACATAGAACATTACAGCGCAGAACAGGCCCTTCGGCCCACGATGTTGCGCCGACCAGTTACAAAAACAATGACCCACTAGCCTATACCAATCCCTTTTCGTCCATAAACCTATCCAGAGATCTCTTAAACGCCCCCAAACTAGACGCATTTACAACTGCAGCAGGCAGGGCATTCCAATCCCTCACCACCCGCTGGGTAAAGAACCTACCCCTGACATCCGTCCTGTAGCTACCCCCCCTTAATTTAAAGCCATGCCCCCTCGTGCTAGCTTTCTCCATCCGAGGAAAAAGGCTATCACTATCCACCCTATCTAAACCTCTAATCATCTTATATGTTTCAATAAGATCCCCTCTTAGCCGCCTTCTTTCCAACGAAAACAACCCTAGATCCCTCAGTCTCTCCTCATAGGACCTCCCCACCATACCAGGCAACATCCTAGTAAACCTCCTCTGCACCCTCTCCAACGCCTCCACATCCTTCTTGTAATGCGGGGACCAGAACTGCACACAGTACTCCAAGTGCGGCCGCACTAGAGTAGTGTACAGTTGCAACATTACACTGCGACTCCTAAATTCAATCCCCATGGGTATGCTTTGACTGTATAGCGCGCAAAAGACAACACTTTTCACTGTATACTAATATATGTGACAATAATAAATCAAATCAAATCAAACCTGCATAGTTGTGCTGTAAAACCCTTTGTAGTATATAACTCTTTTCATCAATAAATCTTTTAGTTAGTTATTTGCTACATTGAGCTGCCTAATACAGGTCGGTTGGGTTATATCACCTCTAGCTTATTTGTTGTTGGGTATTGCTCTGCAGTCCACAGTACAGGAATACATTTCCTTGATGTCGAGTGATGTCCATGTAAATCTGTGCTAGATTCACAGATTCTACGCTGCTAACAACAGACCACGTATACCAGGGCTTGGATCAGAAGGGTTTGCCACATCCGATCATAGCTTCAGGACCTCCATCTGGAAGTGTTGGAGGTTAAGACAGGACCAGAATATATGCAGATGTGTGCCCGGATGGCCATGGTTCTGCCAGCAGTTAGCCACTAAAGTCGACTGGAGTTTGTTATATTTACATGAGATCAGGTATGTGGAGTGCAGGACATCGATCTGATCTATTTTCAATCTGCAACAAGTCAGTCTCAGGGCCTCCTTGTGTTCTTGCCCTGAGTGAATGACTCAGGTCAATGCTTCCAGGGTATATGTACGATTAGATTGTTGAACAGGTACCATGGCAAATAATTTTGTACAGTACCCTGTAGAGTAGCTCTGTGTTACAAGGCACTAACCCAGTGAGTTGATTTGTATTGGATTTTGGAGGATTATGGAAAATTACATTTCAGTGAATGCCACTTCAGTTTGAATAGTGCCACATCATTGAATGGTACTACAGTTATATTGGTTTACATCATTACCTATACTATAGTTTTCTCTCACTGAATAAAATTGCAGTATGTATAGTTCCCCATTATTGAATGTTATTACTATGAATAGTGTCACACTTTTGAATAACACCATTTTGTTGAACATAATTATAGCTTGTATAGTGCCCCATCATTGAATGTTAAAACAGCTTTATGTTATTGAACATCATTAGTTTATAACATGGGCTCTGAATTTCCAATTTCCAGAGAGTTCTGTCGGGAGATACCCCAGAAGATCCATTGCTGGACTTCTCTGAAGTCCCCATGCAAAAATTCCACAGGAAATGTAGTGAGCAATCGCCTTGCACATGGAACCATCCGATACGTTGATGGAAATTGGAGACTTTGGATGGTTCTGACACTGTTAGACTATTATCACTAGATTATTGTCACTAGACTATTAATCTAAAAACTCAGCTAATGTTCTGGTGACCTGGCTTTGAATCCCGCCAGAGCAGATGATGCAATTTGAATTCAATGAAAAATATCTGGAATTAAGAATCTACTGATGACCCGAAAACCATTGTCGATTGTCGGAAAAACCCATCTGGTTCACTAATGTCCTTTAGGGAAGGAAATCTGCTGTCCTTATGTAGTCTGGCCTACATGTGACTCCTGAGCCACAGCAATGTGGTTGATTCTCAACTGCCCTCTGATATAGCTTAGCAAGGGCAACTAGGGATGGGCACAAAATGCTGGCGATGCCCATGTCCCATGAATGAATAAAAGAAAAGTTACCCAAGAAATGTTAGGAGGATTAAAACCACTTCTAACCCCTGGGTAACTGTACAAACACCACCTCCTGACTGACTACCCTCCCAACCCACCGACTGTACATTTCAAAACCAGTTCTGGCTCAGAAGTCTGGGTGAGAAATATGCAGCTCCAGACCAGGGTGAGTGAAAAGGAGCGGAATGATAATCAATGCTGATTGCCACTGCATGGAGGTTTTGGCCCATTATCTATAATGTCACTTCACAAATTTTACTATTATCTTGTGCCATTCTGCATTGTGCTATAACATTAAACATCTTATTTCCAAATAATATCATTTATTATGCTGCAACATGGACTGTTCTCAAACTTTGTATAGTCTGACATTGCTGACTGTAGCACCACGTCTTTGAAGATTGTTGCAGTTTGCTTAAGGGTCTATCAATTCAGATTTCCAGTATCGGCAGTATTTTGTTTAAAGTTTAAAATTTATTTATTAGTGCCACACATCGGCTTACATTAACACTGCAATGAAGTTACTGTGAAAATCCTCTAGTTGTCATATTCTGGTGCCTATTCAGGTACACTGAGGGAGAATTTACCATGGCCAACGCAACCTAGTAAGAACTCTCACAACACCAGGTTAAAGTCCAACAGGTTTATTTGGTAGTAAACACCACTAGCTTTCAGGGTTTGCCCCTGACGAACAGTTTGCGAAAGAGTTGCAAGCAGACAGTGCAAAAACTCAATAAAAAATGGCAATGTGTCAGGATCTGACTGAAAACCGTCATGTTTCTGCAGGTTTTCTCTCTAGATCTTATGATACATTGTCAAAAGAAAAGAGTGGTGGGGGCAAGGAGGGGGTGGGGGGGCACATACGACAGTAAAGGGCACCCTGATCAGACCAAAGAAGTAACCTCTCCCCCACCCCACCACGTAGATCTCAAAGGCTCCCCCCATCTCTTCCCCACCCCAGCTGCAATCAATGCAGACGTCTCTGCACGCTATACAGAAACAATACTTTTCATTGTATATTAATACATGTGACAATAATAACTCAAATCAAATCTCTGAGGTTGACAGCAGTTGGCTTTTCAGATCTGGCTTTGTTACACTATTTGCTGGGAGTTTGACCAGCTATTCCTGCTGACTGCTGAGATCTAAAATTCCCATACGTTTCAGCACGCCAAGGAAAAATTAATGGCATTGGGGACGATTCTCCGGCCCTGATTCCAAGGTGGAAATCATGTCCTGGTTAGAGGATTCACACGAAAGGGGCCAAATGCAATCAGATTAGCATAATTAAATACTTGTTTAAATATGCATTTCCAGATTTTAGAAGGACTCACCTGATTCCCAGTAATCACCAATTCACTGATGCAATGGGGAGCCAGACAGAATCACTACTGGTCTCGGAGACCATGCAAAATGGCCACTCTGGGCCAATGGAGCCCTCAGATGGTGAGGGATAAGGCTGGGTACTGTTCCTGGCACTGCCAACTTGGCAGTGATTTGAGTTGACTTATTGTCACATGTATTGATATACAGTGAAAAGTATTGTTTCTTGTGCGCAAAACAGACATAGCATACCACTTATAGAGTACAAAGAGGAGAAGGAAAGGAGAGGATGCAAAATGTAGTGTTAAATCATAGCTAGGGTGTAGAGAAAGATCAACTTAATATAATGTAGGTCCATTCAAAAGTCCGATGACAACAGGAAAGAAATGTTCTTGAGTCGGTTGGTACATGATCTCAGACTTCTGTACCTTTTTCCTGACGGAAGAAGTGTAAGAAAGTATGTCTGAGGTGTGTGAAGTCCCTGATTGTGCTGGCTGCTTTTTCGAAGCAGCAGGAAATATAGACTGTGTCAATGGATGGGTGGCTGGTTTGAGTGATGGACTGGGCGACATTCACGATCTTTTGTAGTTTCTTGCAGCCTTGGTCAGAGCAGAAGCCATTCTGGAAAGGATGCTTCGTATGGTGCATCTGTAAAAATTGGTGAAACTCGTAGTGGACATGCCAAATGTCCTTACCCTCCTGAGAAAGTAGAAAAGCTGATGGGCTTTCTTAATTATGGCACTGATCAGTGCCAGGGCCTGAATGAGGTGCTTCAAGAGGGTGGGTTTGAAGGGGATGCTTGAAGGAAGAATGGTCTTCGGTGACCGCATAGCTTGGAGTTGCTCACTTGGGGAGACCGATGTCTTGTTGCCGGTGAATATGAATGTGGGTGGGGAGTGGGCAGAGGGGGGTGATCCGGCAATTTAGTGATGGTGGAAGGCTGCCTCCCCAGGGTCAAGGATTGGGATTTTTCCCTATTTCTGCAGGGGTCACGATGCCTGTGGGGCATGGAGGGCAGAGGGGTTGGGGGGTGGTGGCCAGGAGGACCTTCAGCTTTATTTTGAGTTCAGGGCACCCTTTAAAAATAGCACCCTGATCTGTGAGGAGCCAACCTTGCTGGCATCTTCCAGTCCCACACATCCCCTTCACAGCACGAATCAACCAACCTCCAAAGAGTTGTCTAAATGTGGGTGGATTGTGATCTGAATTATGCTGAGCCACCCAACAGGAATCACACCATATTTCCTGCCAGACAGCACACTTAGAAAATGGGAGAATTGTGCCCATTGTGTGATAAAAGTTATTGGATCTTAAAATCTTATGGTGTTACTGAAGAGATGGGGAAGATCAGCTCTGAAGGTAGTTAAATTAAGATTGTATGAAACTGTTTGAAATGTATTGGTACTGTGTGAAGCCATTGTCAAATTTAAATGTGATTCTATTTTGTTTTATTCTTTTCCTATTTCTTAATAAACATTTACTTTGCTATAAAATCATCACAAATAGTCGGGACATAATTTCTGGATTTCAAAATCTCTCCTCATGATGTACAAATTGCAAACACTAATGGGAGGGCAATTGTTTCAAGTTTCCATTCTGTGATTTGAACAGCTTGGCATTTACCATTTACCCTTAACAGAAGAAAATTTATAATTTTCAAAAGGTGATTAGACATATACTTGAAATGGAAAACTTGCAGAGCTATAGGAAAGAACAGGAAGTGGAACGAATTGGAAAGCTCTTTTAACGACCAATTGGTCACTTATACCGTGTGGGAAAATGTTCTGATTCTATGGGTACGTGTCATTTGTACCAACACTAGAGGTCAGTAGAGAGCTTCAGATTGCAAAAGCCAACTACTGAAGCTGCTGGAAATCTGGATAAAACTGATCTTTTCGCACACTTATGGATGTGAGCGTCTCTGGCAGAGCGAACATCTGTTGCCCATCCTTAATTTCCTTTGAGAAGCCAGTGGTGAGCCACCTCTTGAATCAATGTAATCTACATAAAGCACTTCCACAGTGCTGTTAGGGAGGGAATTCCAAGATATTGACAGCAATGAAGAATGAACGCTGATAAATTTCCAAGTAAGAATAGTGTGTGATTGGGCACTAAGTTGCAGGTGGACCCCATGGGTCCGTTGCCTTTATCCTTCTGGCTGGTAAGGGGTCATATATTTGGGAAGTGCTGTCGAAGGAGACTTGGTGTGTTGGTAAACACTCCTGTCACTGTGTTGGTGATGGATGGATTGAATATGTAAAGCAGTAGGTGGGGTGCCAATGAAATGGATTGCTTTGCCTTGGCTGCTGTTAAGTATCTTGAGCGTTGTTGGAGAAGCACTAACCTAGAAGTGTAGAAAATATTCCCCTCCTGACCTGTTTGTTATGAATGGTGGCAAGGCTTTGGGGAGACAAGAGACGTGTCAGTCAGAATGTCGAGATGCATGATACCTAGCCTCTGAACACAATGTGGCTGCAATACTTATGTGGCTATTCCAATGAAGCTTCAGGTCACTGGTGGCCCTAGGATGTTGATGGGGGCGAATGCCTTTGAATGTCAAGGGGAGATGGTTAGACTCTGACTTTTTTTGGAGATGTTGACTGCCTGGAACAAGGTGGCGAATGTTTCTTTTCACTTGTCAGCCCAAGCCTGAATGCTGCCCAGGTCTTGTCCAGACAAGTATGGAGTGATTTATCTGAGGAGTTGTGACTGGGACTGATCATTGTGATCATCAGCAAATACCCCTCTTGTGATCCTATAGTGAAAATTTTACTGTCGTATATGAGATGGGAACAAAGCAGGGGTAGCTAGTAAAAATCTGGGGAACCATGGCAGAGAGGCTCCCCAACCATGTCCTGTTGTTAGGGATTTTTACCAATGGTGGCTAAGGGAGTGGAGAGGTGACTTACAACAAGGAGACAGAATACCTATTTATAAAGTGAAAACAAAATACAATGGATGCAGGAAATCTGAAATAAAACCAAAAAGTGCTGGAAATAGGTCTGGCAGCATCTGTTGAGAGTGAAAAACAGAGTTAACATTTTAAATCCAGATTGGCTGTTCTTTGAAATGTTTTGTATGAATTTGACCAGGCTGTCAGCATTTTGATGACTGCAGATCCAGCAACCCCCCACCTGCCCCCGCTCCCCCTTCTTCTCCTGCCAGGTGGGGAGGCTGCATCTAAATGGAGACACCTTCCAGCAGCAGTTGGAATGGGGGTGGGGGCGGTTATCGAGTTTGAGGGTAGGGAAAACCAGCCTCCGCAACCCTTGCATTTTCTTTAGAGGGGCTCCTCCTCCTTCAGAGAAGACCGTACTCTTTTTCTTATCAACCTACCTTCAGTAGCTGTAGGGCTCTTTCTTTCCTCAGTAGTGGCCACAAATACTTGGTGCTTCTGAGCAAGGGGTGAAAATCCACTCTCCAGTCAGAGTATTACATAGCTGTGGGTCTGCCTACATTGGCGCACCTCATCAGCGGCTAGGCAGGAGACCCCATCATCCAAAAAATCCCATGCTATGATGGAACAAAAGTATTTGATGAAGCAGCTAAGGATGAATGAGGAACTCCTGTAGCAATGTCCTCGGGCTGAGATGATTGGCTTCCAGCCATACCCATCTCATTTTGAGCGGTCAATGACTCCACCCAGTGAAGAGTATTCCCCTGATTTCCATTGACTTCAGTTTTATTTAGGCTCCTTGATGCCATACTTGGTCAAATACTGCCTTGACACCAAGTGCAGCCACTCTCACCTCACTGAGTTCTCCTTCCTCTCCACTTTTGGACCAGGACTGAGGTCTGGAGCCAACTGATTGAAGCGGAGCTCAAGCGGACATCAGCGATCACGTTATTGCTGAGTCATTGCTGCTTAATTGTGTCAACTATATCTTCAGATGATTCAGAATGGACTGATGAGGCAACAATTGGCCGCATTGGCTCTGTTTTAATTGTTGTAGACCAGACCTACCTGGTGCATCCCTCGGTCAACTCCTCATTATTGAGAATACTCAACAGGCTTTTTTGGGGGGAGGGTGTTTGTAACTAGGAGCTCTTAATCTTTGGTCACAAAATAAAGGAAGAAGGAAATAATGTCCATGACAAAACCAAATTACTGCGACTGCTGGAATCTGAAATAAAAAAAAGAAAATGCTGGAAAATCTCAGCACGTCTGTCAGCATCTGTGGAGGGAGGATGGAGCAAATGGGTGGAATCTTACCACAAAACGGCAAACTGTCAGGATCTGACTGAATACTGGTGTGTTTCTCTCCAGGGAACAGGCTGGTTTTCCAGATCTTATAGCACTGTCAAAAAAAGGCCCCCATTATGGGCGTGAGCCTGATTACATCATCAGCGAGGGGCAGTGAAATTCAGACATCGGAGATCTCATCAGCGACATTCGCAATTTCCAGGCTTCACTGGACCCTGAGCCCCCACTGCCGATCCCACAGACGGAGAGTGTGGGCTCAAGAATACTTTTCGAGTATGGATGGCTTTTCGTTGGAGCTAAAGAAAATACCTGCGGTGTAAGATCTCCGTTCCTGCAATATTGCTTCAGGATTTCCCAGGAGATAAACTACCTGGGGTCAATGCAGGTTAAGTTTTGCCACACAAGTTAGACAGGAAGGGGAATTCTCAGCCTTCCTGTCTCACTCCCTCCCCAAACCCTAGATGGTTGTCTGGGCAGGGGCGCATTTGCATTGGGCCACCAAACGATGGGGGCTTCCAAAATGATTGTGTTTCAAAACATTCCCTTCTGTTAATTCTTGGAATGGAATGGAATTCCCTCCTCCTGAACCTGAGCATGAGATTTTGGCAAAAGAGTGTCAGATCTCTGAGTGTCAAATTTGACTAACATTCTAACTTTCCTGTACAGGCACGGCTGACTGCTCTGATATTTGGGGAATGCTGTGAAGCTGATCAGCCAATCACAGGCTGATTTCTTCCTGCATTAGCTGCTGATAGGTTCGCTAGGGAGGTAGCAGCCTGTGATTGGCTGAATAACTTTGCTCACATTCTTCGAAGAGCAGACTTGTTGGAAAGTGCAATAGATCTCTGAGCCTCTGACTCTTTTCCATGGAGAATCTTAACTTCGACCATTTCCCCACCTTGTCCCATATTCCAGCCGAGAATACTTGAGGACTGGATGCTTGAGTTGGAACATTTGCCGCAAAATTGAAACAATCAAAAATGAAGCAAAATCAAAAGTTATCTTTGTTTGGAGAGACCGGAAAGGCAAGCAAAAGTCGAGGCGGTATTGGATCCTCTAAAGGGCCAGGGGCTGACAAAGGATGGAGGCAGCAGCGAAATGTCTGTAATGTTCTGTATAGTAAATGGGTTAAAGAGATGAGAATCTGTATCAGCCCTCTGCTTGGGAACGAGGCTTTCCACGAACTTAATGCAATTCAATTTAACCTGAAATTTATCGCTGTGAATGGACAAATTGGTTCACATTGACTGATTATTTAACGTTGATCTATAAGAGAGACAGAGAGTAAAATTGCAGACGTCGTAATAAGTCTTCAGAGGCAGAAGTCCCTTCACCAAAATCCCTTTATTTACCAACTCTAACAGCAGTACACAGGGTGCTAGTAGTCAGCAGTCTACCTCCAGGGGTGTTAGAGGAACTGACACTCCCAGTTAAGTACAAGGCAAAGACTCCCTGATTGGTCCATCAATTGGTTCCTTAATCAGGGTATTCATACTCCAATAGGCCAATCTCAATGGCCTGATTGAAGTCATTACAGGCATCTCATTGAGAAACAGGGGTGTGAGCCCATCCAGGCCTTCCAGCTGGCAGGATCTTCATTCTTACAGACAGAATAGAGATGTCTAGCAAAGTGATTGCCCTAATCCACCTTTGGCCTCCCTGATGTTGAGCTTCAAGCTCAGTATACTGGATAGAGAGAAGCACAAGTAAATCCCTGTCTCACCCAGAAGGTTTTTGGGGCCCTGAAAGGTGGAAAGGCAGGAGGTGAAAGGTCAGGGATTGTCTCACCTGCAAGCAAATGGAGAAGGAGCAGGTGTTAAAGCTGACAGAGTGGTGGACCAGGGTGTCAAGGTAGGAATAGTCATTTTGGAATGCTGAAAGGAAGAGGGGAGAAGGATGTATTTAATGTGGAATTGCAGTATAGGTAGCAGAGATTTGCGGGGTGGATGATGATAATAAGTAGATCTTCTGAAATAAGTCTGGGAGGGAAACAAATCCTTTTGAGACAAGTTTCTGCTCAAGTTGCGATATTAGAAAACTACTTGTGTCAGTATTTTCTTTGGAAAAAAAATAGCAACTCTGGCATTGGGTTTGAGGAGGTCTCTTTGAGAGAGCGAATTTGAGGGGGCGAACTTAGAGAGTTTAGTGGGGATCTTATTTAGAACTACTCAAGGAATTCCACGTGTGATCTGAGAGAGAGAGAGATCTCATTTAGAGGTTTCCCAATCACTGAGTCAGTCTCAGGGATTGTGTTGAAAAAGCAACTCACTAAGTGTTTGGGTCCAAACAATTATCATTAAGTGAATGAGTGAGGGAAGCATATTGTGTTTAAAGAGTTTACTGAGCATCAGTCTGGATTATTGAGGAAGCAGGTCCAAAAGGAATTGACGAAAGAGGGTGGAGGAATCACTGTGAACAGATTGGAAGGGATTATATTGAGCGAGTAGGTGTGGGGGAATCACATTAGAAAAGAAACCAATTCAGGCACAAACATAGGAACATAGGAATTAGGAGCAGTAGGAGCAGAAATCGGCAAAGTCAGCCCTTCAAGCCTGCTCCGCCATTCAATCAGATCATGGCAGATCTCCCTGGTCTCAAATCCACTTCCACACCTGTTCTCCATATCCCTCTTTCCCTTTTTTATTAGAAATATGTACATCTCCCTCTTGAAACCATTCAACAATTCAGACTCCACCATGCGATGGGGCAGTGAGTTCCACAAATTCACCACCCTCTGCAAGAAGTAGTTCCTCCTCGTCTCAATTTTAAATCTATCACCTCACAACCTATTCCTGTGACCTGAATTGTGTAGGTAAATTTGCATCCAGTAAAGTCAAGTTCATCGTTTGTTCATCTTGTGTCACAATATTTATCATCATTCAGAAAAAAGGTAAACTTGGATTTCAACAAGATAACTACTCATAGAAGAAGAAGCACAGATCAATTTGTAAATTTCCTTGACTCTGGCCTTTGGATCCCCGGACTGAATGAGGAAAGAAGGTCCCAAAATGAAGCTGATCACAGGACCTCGCTAACTGTAAATCCCGTACTATGTCTGGGGATGGGGAGGTGATGTGGGTCTTAGACCCTGTTCTCAGCTTCTTTATGATTACAGGATCAGAGAAGGGCAGGCAGCAAAGAGCAGCAGAACTGGTTCTGCTAATCATGTATTCTGATTCTGTCAGGCTGTTACTTTTGGACATCAGTCAGAAGGTGTTGCTGTTCCAGACCTGCCTTGCTTCCAAGCACTAGGCTTTGCCAGAAGGTGGAACTGTGCTAAGGGAGTGTCAACTTAGGTAAGCATCCTGAAAAATGGAAATGCAGGTAGATTCATATCATTGCAGGGGGACTACACTCTGGATAGGATACAGGAATCTTGACCCTACAAACTTTTAAAATGCCTTGGGTTAACTAATGTACATTCACTAGTTTACAAGGTAAGTATGGATTGTCAAGAATATTCAGGCTAGTTTAATTCATACTCGCACAAAGATTCTGCAGTGCCTCTACCCATCACAATATCCATTTGATTCTTAAAATATTCAAGCTTTCTTCACCTCCAGTATTTGACCCAGAAGTTCCATTTTACTTGCTGAATTCTGTGTGCATGAAAAAAAACTTGCTGATATCAATCCTCGTTGCATTATGCTAATTTGAGCTGCTCTTCTTGTGATGGACATCCCTGTCTCTGCCATGAGCCAATTACCTGTGAAGAGCCCAAGCCCAATGTGCTCCACCCCCTCTAGAGGCTGAAAGAGAATATGCTGGAAAGTCTCAGTAGGTCTTTACCAAAGGGTCATCTGGACTCGAACCATCAGCTCTTTTCTCTCCTTACAGATGCTACCAGACCTGCTGAGATTTTCCAACATTTTCTCTTCTGGTTTCAGATTCCAGCATTGGCAGTGGTTTACTTTTATCCATCTGGAGGCCGTATGTACGGACACCTACTGAGATGAACCCCTCCATGACAGCTTCACATTACCTCACAACGCTCCACACAAAAGGTGGTAAATGCCTGGAATGTGCTACCCAGGGAGGTGGTGGGAGCAGGTACAATAGCAGCATTTAAAGGGCATTTAAACAAATACATGAATAGGATGGGAATGAAAGGATACGGACTCCATAAGTGTGTACGGTTTTAGTATAGGCAGGCATCATGATTAGTGCAGGCTTGGAGAGCCAAAGGGCCAGTTCCTGTGCTGACTGTTCTTTAGCCGTCCCTCGTTGCCCTTGAGATGGTGAGCTGCCTTTTCTAATTGCTGCAATCCACATACTGTGGGTTGACCCACAATGCCATTAGGGAGAGAATATTTTTGACCCAGCAACAGTGAAGGAACGGTGATATATTTCCAAGTCAGGATGGTGAATGGCTTGGAGGGGAACTTGCAGGTGGTGGTGTTCCCATCTATCTTGTACTTCTTGATGGAATTGGTTCTGGGTTTGGAAGGTGCTGTCTAAGAATCCTTGATAAATTGCTTCAGTGCGTCTTGTAGGTAGTACATACTGCTGCTACTGAGTGTCAAAGGTGGAGGAAATGGATATTTGTAGATGTGGTGCCAATCAAGCGGGCTGTTTTACCCTGGATGGTGTCAAGCTTCTTGAGTGTTGTTGAGCTGCACCCATCCAGGCAAGTGGGGAGTTTTTCATCACACTCCTGACTTGTGCCTTATAGGCAATGGATAGGCTTTGGGGAGTCAAAAGGTGAGTAACTTGCCACAGTATTTCTAGCCTGTAATCTACTCTTGAAGCCACTGTGTTTATATGGTGAGTCCAGTTGAGTTTCTGGTCAATGGTAACCCCAAAGATGTTGACAGTGGGGGATTCAGTGATGGTTACACCATTGAATGTCTAGGAGCGATGATTAGAGTGTCTCTTATTGGTAATGATCATTGCCTGGCATTTGTATGGCACGAATGTAACTTGCTACTTGTCAGGCCAAACCTGGATATTGTCCAAATCTTGTTGCTTTTAACCCATTGATTCTAGTTTTGCTATGGCTCCTCGATGCCACACTTGGTCGAATGCAACCTTGACATCAAGGGCTGTTACTCTCACCTCACCTCTGGAATTCAGCTCTTTTGCCCACGTTTGAACCAAGGCTGTAATGAGGTCAGGAGCTGAGTGATTCTGGCGAAACCCAAACTGGGTGTCACTGAGCAGGTTATTGCTGAGCAGGTGCTGCTTGATAACTCTGTTGATGACCTATTCCATCACTTTACTGATGATTGAGAGTAAGCTGGGCAGTAATTGGCCAGGTTGGATTTGTCCTGATTTTTATGAAAAAGACATAATTGGGCAATTTTCCTAATTGCCGGTAGATGCCAGTGTTGTAACCGTACTGGAAGTGTTTGGCTAGGGGAGCGGCAAGTTCTGGAGCACAAGTCTTCAGTACTATTGCTGGAATATTATCAATGCCCATTACCTTTGCACTATTCAGTGCCTCCAACCGTTTCTTGATATCACGTGGAGTGAATCAAACTAGCTGGAGACTGGCATATGTGATGCTGGGGACCACTGAAGGAGGCCAAAGTACATCATCCGCTTGGCACCTCTGGTTGGAAATTGCTGTGAATGCTTCAGCCTTACCTTTTGCACTGATGTGCTGGGCTCCTCCATCATTGAGGATGAGGATATTTGTGGAGACTCCTTCTCCAGAGAGTTGTTTAATTGTCCACCACCTTCGCGACTAAATGTGGCAGGACTGCAGAGCTTAGATCTGATCCATTGGTTATGGGATCGCTTAGCTCTATCTGTCAGATGCAAGTAGTTCTGTTTGGTAGGTTCATCAGGTTGACACCTTATTTTTAGGAATGCTTGGGGTTGCTCCTGGCATGCCCTCCTGCACTCTCCATTGAACCAGGGTTGATCCCCTGGCTTGATGGTAATGGTTGATTGGGGGATATACCGGGCCATGAGGTTGCAGATTGTGCTGGTGTATTATTCTGCTGCTGTTGATGGCCTACAGTGCCTCATGAACGCCCAATCATGAGTTGCTATATCTGTTCAAAGTCTGTCCCATTTAGCATGGAGATAGTGCCACATAACATGATGGGGATCATTCTCAGTGTGAAGGTGGGACTTCGTCTCCACAACAATTGTGCAGTGGACACTCTAATCAATACTGTAATGGCGCATCTGCAACCGGCAGATGTGTGCAGTTTTGGTGATCTTATCTGAGAAAGGATGTCCTTTCTATAGAGGGAGTGCAACGAAGGTTTACCAGACTGATTCCGGGAATGGCAGGTCTGTCTTATGAGGGGAAATGAAGTCGGTTAAGATTATATTCACTGGAATTTAGAAGAGCGAGAGGGGATCTCATAGAGACTTATAAAATTCTAATAGGGTTAGACAGGATGTAAAGAGTGCTTTTGGTACATTGGCTTTTATAAATCGAAGTATTGAGTATAAGATTTGGAATGTTATGGTGAGGTTGTTTAAGACATTGGTGAGGCTGAATTTAGAGTATTGTGTGCACCTAGTTACAGGAAGGATAGGGTTGAAAGAGTGCAAAGAAGGTTTACAAGGATGTTGCTGGGACTTGAAAAACTGAGTTAAGGAGAAAGGTTGAATAGTTTAGGACTTTATTCCCTGGAGTGTAGAAGAATGAGGGAGATTTGATAGAGGTGTATAAAATTATGATGGGTATGGATAGAGTGAATGCAAGCAGGCTTTTTCCACTGAGGCTAGGGGAGAAAAAACTAGAGGACATGGGTTAAGGGTGAAGGGGGAAAAGTTTAAAGGGAAAATTAGGGGGGGCGGGGTTCTTCACACAGAGAGTGATGGGAGTGTGGAATGAGCTGCCAGATGAAGTGGTAAATGTGGGCTCATTTTTATCATTTAAGACAAACTTGGACAGGTACATTGATGAGAGGAGTGTGGAGGGATATGGTCCAGGTGCAGGTCAGTGGGACTAGGCAGAAAAATCATTTGGCACAGCCAAGAAGGGCCAAAAGGCCTGTTTCTGTGCTGTAATGTTCTATGGTATGGTTCTATGGGCAGATTCAGGAAGAATGTTCCCGATATTGGGGGAATCCAGAACTAGGGGTCCCAGTTTGAGGATAAGGGGTAAACCTTTTAGGACTGAGATAAGGAGGGTGGTGATTGTGTGGAATTCACAACCGCAGAAAGTAGTTGAGGCCAAAGTATTGTGTGATTTCAAGAAGGAATTAGATAAAACTCTTGGGGCCAAAGGGATCAAAGGATATTAGGGGAAGGGGGAATTAAGATATTGAATTTCATGATCAGCCATGATTAAAGTGAATGGCATAGCAGGCTGGAAGGGCCGAATAGCCTACTCTTGCGTCTATATTCTATGTTTGTTAACGTTTCTCCATTGCTCCCCCGGTGTTTATCCTTTTTCCTTTGCATAGCCTTCCTTCCCTGTTGACCCGCACCCTCTATTCATCATCTCCACCTTTCCCTTACACCCCACCCCTGATCGAAATGCCCATCAGTAAAAATGGAGTGCTACAAGAGTACTGCATCATTGTGGCATGCTTGCAAACAACAGTGTCAGTCATTGGGAGTAGAAGACATCTATATTGTTGGCATGAACCAAGATTTGAAAGCACAAACAGATTCTGGAAAGCAGCTGTTTAATCAGGATTCATGCGATTTAAATGAATACGGATGGCATTTACACTAGGCAGCGGTATAACTGACATGCCATTAACCCGTCATCAGGAGAATTGCAATCTATTTTTATGCTGGCAGTTTTCTCGCCTGCTGCAAGATTCTCCATTCCTGTCTATTATGGGCAGGATGGGGAAAATCCGCCCAAAGAGTTGTGAGTAGCAAATCAACCAGTATGGGCTTGCAGATTCCTCATCACATTTTCAGCTCCATCTACCGAGGATCTGTTTTTTGTTATTCATTTGTAGGATATGGACGTCACTAACTGGCTAACATTTATTGCATATCCCTAGTTGCCCTTGAACTGAATGGCTTGCTAGGCCATTTCAGAAGACAGTTGAGAGTCAACCACCTTGCTGTGCCTCTGGAGTCACACGTAGGCCAGACCGCATAAGGACTTTAGTGAACCAGATGGGTTTTCCAACAATCGACAATGGTGTTGTGGTCATCAATAGATTCTTAATTCCAGATATTTTTTATTGAATTCAAATTTCACCATCTGCCATGGTGGAATTCGAACATGGATCCTCAGAAAATTAGTTGAATTTCTGGATTAATAGTCTAGCAATAATACCACTAGGCCATTACCTCCCCTAGAGCAGAACACTGTCTAGTGAAACCAGAAAGCATAAATCTTTCTTTCACTCGTTTTCAGGAAACCTCTTAAAATATTCTTCCCAATTCCCATTCCTTCCACTGAGTGACTACAAAGGAAATCACAAGGCAAGTCACACTTCAGAGAGCTGGTTCATTACCAGTGTTGACTGAAGCATGGGGCTGTATCCTGGTACATCCTATTAATTAATAATCCCATGTAACAAAGAACTCTGAATTTCTACAAACTCATTCAATTTAGGTCACAGCCAGTTTGCCTATTTTCAGGCAAACTGCGGGTACATTTAGACCATCAGACCATAAGACATAGGAGCAGAATTAGGCCACTCGGCCCATCAAGTTTGCTCCACCATTCAATCATGGCTGATGTTTTTCTCATCCCCATTCTCCTGCCTTTTCTCCATAACCCCTAATACCCTTATTAATCAAGAACCTATCTATCTCTGTCTTAAAGATACTCAATGACCTGGCCTCCACAGCCTTCTGCAGCAAAGAGTTCCATAGATTCACCACTCTCTGGCTGAAGAAATTCCTCCTCATCTCTGTTCCAAAGGATCGTCCCTTTAGCCTGAGGTTGCATCTTCTGGTTCTCGTTTTTCCTATTAGTGGAAACATCCTCTCCACGTCCACTTTATCCAGGCAGTGTCCTGTAAGTTTCAATATATCCCCCCTCATTCTTCTAAACTCCAATGAATACAGACCCAGAGTCCTCAACTGTTCCTCATACAACAGCCCTTCATTCCAGGGATCATTCTTGTGAACCTCTTCTGGACCATTTAAGAATGAGTTGCTTTATATTGTAATTCCTCCTTTTACAGATAACACTGCATATGCAAATTTAATTAAATTTTAATCTGCTCAACCTGAAACTTTGATATTTTTCTTTCCCTTTTCTTTTGTTGCCCTTAAGAAGAAACAATGATCTAAGATGTGGTAGAGCTAGTTCCTCCTCCCTTTATTCATTCACTTTGTAGTCCTTGTCCTTTGTTTCTCTTCCACCTGTGTATATTGTGTGTTCCCATGTGTTGATGCATGCAAGGTAGTTGCGAAACTGTATTGTTCGTGTGCTCTTTAACCAACTTAAAACTGTCATTTGAATCATCTAAAATCATAATAGTATGAATAGGTGGTTGCATCTCTTAAACTCTGATAATATTTCCTTTATCTTTCCTTTACCCCACTGAAATTTGGGTGGCACAATGGATAGCACTGCTACCTCACAGCGCCATGGACCCGGGTTTGACTCCCGGTCTGGGTCACTGTCTGTATAGAGTCTGGACATTCTCCTCGTGTCTGTGTGGATTTCCTCTGGGTGCTCCGGTTTCCTCCCACAGTTCAAAAGACTTGCTGGTTAGGTGCATTGGCCATATTAAATTCTACCTCAGTGTACCAGAACAGGCACCGAAGTGTGACAACTAGGAGATTTTCACAGTAATTTCACTGCAGTGTTAATATGTGCCTACTTATGACACTAATAATTAAACTTTAACTTTGTTTGTTGTGGAACTGTACATCAATGCTTCTAAAATATTAATATTCTTTCCTTTATCTGAAAGTATGTAAACAAATTAGTTGTAATTGCAGAATGTCAGTTTTCATCTACTTTAATCACGAGAATAGAATTGCATAGTGCAACACTAATCCTTTTGGGTGGCATGGTAGCACAGTGGTTAGCACTGCTGCATCACAGTGCCAGGGACCTGGCTTCGATTTCCGGCTTGGGTGGCTTCTAGGTGGAGTTTGCATGTCTTCCCTCTGTCTGCGTGGGTTTCCTTCGGGTGATCAGGTTTCCTCTCATAGTCCAAAAGATATGCTGGTTAGGTGCATTGGCCTTGCTAAATTCTGCCTCAGTGTACCTGAACATATGCCAGAGCATAGTGAGTTGGGGATTTTCACAGTAACTTCACTGCAGTGTTAATGTAAGCCTACTTGTGAGACTAATAAATAAACTTAAACTTGGGACAACTGATTCAAGCTCTGAACAAGCTGTAGTCCTAATGTCATGTGCCCACTTTGTTCTTATGCCTCTTTAGCCCATTTCCTTCAACCAACTCCCCAACCTATTCTTAAATGTTGATACAGATTCTGCCTCTGTCACTATTGGGTACCAACCACATGTCTCAGTATCAGCTGAGTCAAATGTTTCCACTCCAGAAACATGAATGTTGATATAGGCTGATATTACAGTGCCTTACAGGTGGCGGCGGCAGAGGGAGAGGGGGTGGTGGGGGGAGTGTATTGCATTGTCAGTGGTTTGGACGAAACGAGGCCCTTCCTTGAGTGGACATAAAAAATCTCATTGCATTCTTTTTGGATAAGAACAGCTGGGAGTTCCATGCCACATCAATGTCTATCCTTCAACCAACAGTATTGAAATAGATTATAACATTGCTGTTTGCAGGGTTTCACTATGTCTGGATTGTCTGCGTTACGTTACTGTATGTGGAGATGTTGGAGTTGGACGGAGTGGGGGGAGCACAGTAAGAAGTTTCACAACACCAGGTTAAAGTCCAACAGGTTTATTTGGTAGCACAAGCTTTTGGAGCGTTAGGCCACTCAATGATGAAGGAACAGTGCCCTGAAAGCAAATAAACCTGTTGGACTTTAACCTGACTTGTGAGACTTCTGATATTACAGTAGAAACTCCACTTAAAAAAATGAATTAGCTCTTCAGTGTTTTGGAACATCCTGATGTCTTAAAATGACAGTTTTTTTCTGCTAATTTCTGGCAGCCCATTCATAGAGTCATAGAGGTTTACAGCATGGAAACAGGCTCTTTGGCACAACTTGTCTATGCCATCCTTTTTTTAAACCCCTAAGCTGGTCCCAATTGCCCTCATTTGGCCCATATCCCTCTATACCCATCATACCCATGCAGTTTGTTCCAGATACTCACCACCTTCAGTGTGAAAAAATTGCCCCTCTGGACACTTTTGTATCTCTCCTCTCTCACCTTAAACCTATGCCGTCTAGTCTTATACTCCCCTATCTTTGGGAAAAGATATTGACTATCTAGCTGATCTATGCCCCTCATTATTTTATAGACCTCTATAAGATCACCCCTCAGCCTCCTACGCTCCAGAGAAGAAATGTCCCAGTCTATCCTCATACTCAATCCATTAAGTCCTGGTAGCATCCTAGTAAACCTCTTCTGCACTCTTTCTAGTTTAATAATATCCTTTCTATAATAGAGTGACCAGAACCGTACACAGTATTCCAAGTGTGGCCTTACCAATGTCCTGTACAACTTCAACAAGATGTCCCAACTCCTGTATTCAATGTTCTGACTAATGAAACCAAGCATGCTGAATGTCTTCTTCACCACTCTGTCCACCTGTGATTCCACTTTCAAGCAGCTATGAATCTGTACCCCTAGATCTCTTTGTTCTGTGACTCTCCCCAATGCCCTACCATTAACTGAGTAAGTCGTGCCCTGGTTCAATTTACCAAAATGCAGGACTTCACAGTTATCTAAATTAAACTTCATCTGCCGTTTGTCAGCCCATTGACCCAATTGATCAAGATCCCATTGCAATAACCTTCTTCACTGTCCACTATGTCACCAATCTTGATGTCATCTGCAAACTTACTAACCATGCCGCCTATATTCTCATCCAAATCATTGATATAAATGACAAATAACAGTGGACCCCCACCGATCCCTGAGGCACACTGCTGGTCACAGGTCTTCAGTTTGAAAAAGAACACTCTACAACTACCCTCTGGCTTCTGTCATCAAGCCAATTTTGTGTCCATTTAGCTACCTCACCCTGGATCCCGTGAGACTTAACCATATGCGACAACCTACCATGCACTCGGTATCTTGTTAAAGGCCTTTCTAAAGAGCATGTAGACAACATCAGCTGCACTGCCCTCATCTACCTTCTTGGTTACCCCTTCAAAAAACTCAATCAAATTTGTGAGACATTATTTTCCACTCACAAAGCCATGCTGGCTGTCCCTAATCAGTCCTTGCATCTCTAAACGCTTGTAGATCCAGAAACTTAAAATACCTTCCAACAATTTACCCATCACAGATGTGAGGCTCACTGGCCTGTAGCTCCCAGGCTTTTCCTTGCAGTCCTTTTTTTAAACAAAGGCACAACATTTGCCACCTTCCACTCTTCAGGCACTTCACCTGTGACTATCAATGATTCAAATTTCTCTGCTTGGGGCCCCGCAAATTCCTCCCTAGCCTCCCACAATATCCTGGGATACACTTCATCAGGTGCTGGGGATTTATCTATCTTGATGCGCTTTAAGACTTCCAGCACTTCCTTTTCTGTAATATGTACACTCCTCAAGACATCACTGTTTATATCCCCAAGTTCTCTAATATCCGTGCTTTTCTCAACAGTAAATACTAATGAGAAATATTCATTTAGGATCTCACCCATCTCTTGTGGATCCGCACATAGATGACCTTGTTGATCCTTAAGAGGCCCTACTCTCTCCCTAGTTACTCTTTTGTCCTTTATGTATTTGTAGGAGTTCTTTGGATTCTCCTTTGCCTTATCTGCCAAAACAATCTTGTGTCTCCTTTTTGCCCTCCTGATTTTTCTCTTAACTCTACTCCTACACCCCCTATACTTTTCAAGGAATTCACTTGGTCCAAGTTGCTTATGTATGCTATGTGCCTCCTTTTTCTTCTTGACCAGGGCCTCAATATTCCGATTCACGAAAGAAGAAAAGGTAAAATCTCCAGCTGGGTGTTTTGGGAGGATTAATCACTAACCACCTCTCATAAGGAAATTTATGAGTTTTGGGTCCCAAATTCCAAGGCAACAGGAAGTGTAGACAGAGCCAATGGATGGGAGGCTGGTTTTCATGATTGTCTGGGCTTTGTTCACGACCCTTCCTGCGGTCTTGGACAGAGCAGGAGCTATACCAAGCTATGATACATCTGGAAAGATTGCTTTCCAAGGTGTATCTGTAAAGGTAAGTGAGAGTTGTAGTGGACATGCCAAATTTCCTTGGCCCCTTGAGAAAGTAGAAGCGTTGGTAGGCTTTTTAATTATAGTGTCGGTGTGGGGGAACCAGGACAGGTTCTCCCACTCACACATTTTCCATTATCTACTCCTCACTTTACTGAATAATCTAATTCCAGAAAAATAGCCTCATTTGTCAATGCACATTGCCTAAACAAGAGAACAGGAAGGCAGACCTTGTTTTTTTTCTTGCGTTTGTCAACTGTGATTAAAAGTGTTTCTGAAGGTTCATAACATGACTTTTCCATATGCACTGCCAATTGTGGACTATCACATCCATCCCAGTGATGTACTGTCTTCAAATGTCAATTGGAAAACAGACAGCTCATTTGGTAATCAGATGATGCTTGACAGTCTGCTGAACAGCCTTCCCTGCACCCCCTCCCCAGTAAAGAGAACTGATCAAAGTGACAACTGTTCAATTGACAGAAAAAATGCCCCAGTGACTTTTTGTCTCTAGGATTGCATGGCAATAGTTTCCTGGAGATTCATCTTTAATTCTTGGAAGCTTCAGGGTTAATTCTGGAGGGTTGGCAGCCCTGACTAATCTTGAACGATCTCTGGCAGCTCAGGATAACTCACCCTGTGTTCTTTCCCCCACTCCATGGAAGGAGGTCCCAAATACTATCAGCAACATACCCGTTTTATGAATCACAGTTGGTAACCATGCCTCCATCTAGATATGAAGAAAATCATTCAGCCCTTCATATTCATGACACTTTGGAAGGACATCACCTCCTGACTTACAGAGACCTTTCCTTTTGGTTCTTACCTCTTGTCCCCTGCAATATTCACCACCGCCTCCCCCCCCCCACTCCACCCCACCCCACCCACTGACCTTTGTACCTGCTCGTCTCTAATGTTTTCTAATTCTGATAGAAGATCATCAATTTGAAGCATTTTATGGCATCACTCGTCCCGAAACCATAAAATCCCACCTGAGGTCAACGGACCTTTCCTTGGCCCACCCCTCACCCACTCCAATTCTCGTGGCGGGTGGGATCGTAAAACTCCAGCCATTAACTCTGTTTCTCTCTAACACCACCTGGGCTACTGAGTATTTCCTGCACTTTCTGTTATTACTTCATATTTTCAGCACCTTCAGTATTTTGCTGCTGTTTTATGGTTTCTCATGAACATTCCAAAGAAGCAGCCAGAATAAATATTTCTCAAATAAACTATAATGGACTCAAATCTCTCATTACACAAGGGCGTTGAAGCACTCCTTTCGGAGCAGTAGAATAACAAGGCGAGAAGCCGCAGTGTGAACAAGTTCAGTCTTGCCACTAGTCAGATAATTCCTGTTCACAGCAGAGGGTGGATAGACAGGTTCTGCAGACTCCTGTTTAAAGTGGGACAGCAGGTTAGTCCTGGCTCACACAGGTTTCTTTCAGCAAGTTAGTTATGATTTTAATTGGGTCAAACCCTGATCCCTGACTGACTATCACTGTAATTATTTTCACATGGAGGCTATGCATTGTGATATGGAAAAAAAATCCCACTGTTGTTTCATAACTTTCTCAAGGGTAAGTAGGGATGGGCAATAAATACTGGCCAGTCAGCAACACCCATGTCCCATGAATGAATTTTTTAAAACTTCCCAACAGCTGCAGAAAATACCCCCTGTTGTTCCCCATTTGTCACTCTCCTATTCAAGAAGAGGGACTTCAGTCCTAAATGGTTTGGCCCTTATCTTGAGGTTCTGCCCCCTTGGTTTAGTTTCCCAAGCCTGGGGAAACAACCTCACATTATCTACCCTGTCAAGCCCCCTCAGAATCTTGTATGTTTCAATGAGATCATCTTCCAGAGATTATAGATCCAATTTATTCAGCCTCTCATCATTGGACAACCCCATCATCTCAGATCCAAGCCAGTTTAGTTATTGGCTTATCTGCTGGTTAACATTTAGGTGTTCCTTGGCCAGTCTGACTTACAAACATTAATTTTGGCTGCTGAATTCATGGGTGCCTAAGTCCATTTGTGCTATATCATTTTTGTCTTCTTTCATGTCAGTTGTACTGCTACCATGAGTGATAGGTTAGCAGTACCTTTCGGACTGGAAGGAAGAAACAAGGAAGATGGAAGAGTGGAAAGCCATATCCATAGTGAGTCTTCAGTGAGTTTATTTCCAACTGCAACTTCACTGAGGAGTAATATCTGTGGTGCCTCTGCTTCACTGAGCCATTTCTGCTGCTGCAACTGCAACTCAAGAGCATGGCCCACTGCCTCTGGTAGTTAAGGTCACCATGGTTCTTAACTTTTCTACAGTAGGCTCCTTCTGGGTGGAAGCAAGCTACATCAGTGAAATCTCACATTTTTTAGTCCATCCCTTGTATCAGGGAGGTCAGGTTCTGAGGAAGAATCTTATTGGACTTGAAACATTAACACTGTTTCTCTCTCCACAGATGCTGCCAGACATGTTGAGAATTGCAAGGACTTCCTGTTTTTATTTCAGATTTTCATTATTCATAATACTTTAGTTGAATTCTGTGAAGGAGGAATTGCAGTGGGACTGAGGTTAGCCAGATAGACGAAATGTCTGGGAAAACATTTGGGTACGAGTGATCTTTTGATAATATGTTTTAGACATAATAATGTCTAAATTAGTAATGGAGCAGAATAAGAAACAATCTAAAGCAGAATATTCTGAGTTGGAAGAGAATTAACTTCAGTGGGATGAGTGGTTATCTAGCCAGGGTTAAAAGGAACCAACTATTGGCAGGAAAAGCTGTAACAGAACAATGGGTGATCTTTAGGGAGGAGATGTTTCAAGTACAGGCTAGGTATATTCTTACAAAGGCAAAAGGTATGGGAACCAAAGCCTGAGCTCCTTGCTTGACACAGGAGGTGGAGAATATGATGAAATAAAAAGCGTGGGATGATGCATGTCAAGCAAATTCTTTAAGTGAGAATCAGGCCAAATCAATTGAGAGGGGAGATAAAGAGAGAAATAAGACTGGCAAAGAGAGAATTTCAGAATTGAATGATACTTAACAAAAAAGGGAGCCCAAGAAATATTCTCCAGAAATATGAAGAGTCTCTTTGGAAGTCTAAAGTCGTAAGACAATGGTATTTGCCTTGGTAGTCAACTGTGTGTTGAATTTGGCTCAAATACCCAACTCTGCCATGGCAGTCTCTGCCACATTCACTGCTGATGAAGACAGTGGAATGAGGAGTTGTAGGATTTACTGATATCTGTTTTCTCTGGGCCCTCCTCTCGATCAGCTAAACTTTCCGTTTTGCCTCATCTCATTCAATGCCTCTCCAGATAGCCTTCAGAGGGCATGGTCATTGGCAACTCTTTCCAAACTGCCTGTGCCAATGTTTGCCATCTTTATATCTCTCTTGAAGGTATCCTTGTAGCAGAGGCATAGATGTCCAGCAGATGGCTTTGTAGTTAGTTCACTGTGCAGAAGGTTTTTGGATACACCATTGGCATTCATTCAATGAATGGGGCCAAGCCAGTGCAAACATTACTGGCTTTATAATAAATAATTCTGATAGATTTAGCAAACTTCAGGATCTCTCAGTTATAGAATTATAAAGGTTTACAGTATGGAAATAGGCCCCTCGGCCCAACTTGTCCATGTCGCCCAATTTGTACTATTAAGCTTGCCCCAATTGCCCATGTTTGGCCCCTATCCCTCTATACCAATCTTACCTATGTAATTGTCTAAATGCTTCTTAAAAGACAAAATTATACCCGGCTCTGTTACTACCTCTGGCAGCTTATTCCAGATACTCACTGTCCTCTGTGTGAAAAAATTGCCCCTCTGGACCCTTTTGTATCTCTCCCCTCTCACCTTAAACTATGCCCTCTAGTTTTAGACTCCCCTATCTTTGGGAAAAGATATTGACTATCTATTGATAGTCATTATTTTATAGACCCTTGTAAGATCACTCCTCAGAGAGAAAAGTTCCAGTCTATCCAGTCTCTCCTTGTAACTCAAACCATCAAGTCCTGGTAGCATCTTAGTAAATCTTTTCTGCACTTTTTCTAGTTAAATAATATCCTTTCTACAATAGCGTGACCAGAACTGTTGATGTTCTTGTCCTGCCAAAGAATGCCAAGGATATGTCTGAGACAGTGAAAATGAAAATTGACCAGTCTTTTCTCCTGCCTAGCAGATGGTGTCCAGGTCTCAGTATTATAGAAGGATGCAGGTTTCGTACACTTGTGGTTTGGTATTTTCAGTCAGATTGCTTTTGTTTCACATACAGTTTCTCAGCAGGTAGAATAACTGCAGCTTTTGTGATATGTGTGTGTTGATTTCAACATCAACTGACAGATTGCTGGTGATTGTGGAGTCTGAATATGTGAAGCTATCAACAACTTCCAGTATCATGTTGCCCCTGCTGATAGATGATGGCATGGCATCTTCCTGGTCTATGACATTCTGAACATCCTTGAGATGCAGTGGGCCATCAGCAAAATTATATACAACCACCATTTGTAACCTTATTGCCTGACATGTCCTTGTGAGAAGTGATGGTTTTTCCCCTATATTTTGGAAGAATATTATATATTCTGTAAAGAAAGCTGGGTGATTGTATGGGTGTGTTTGCACATTATTTAAGCAACTGGGAAAGGTGAATGGGGATTATTTGGCTGGAAGATTGCGGTAAAAGGAGTGAGGGTGCTAAAAGCATGCATTTGTTAAGAAGATACAGTTGAGTAGTTTATAAGTAAATATGTTGAGGAATTTTCATTCAGCTGCTAAATTTCAAAGGGGAGTAAGAAGTTTTTACAAATTGTATTTAATAATGGAATCCAACAGAAGTGGCAGAGGAGCATTCTGGGAGAAGTTGGCTCAGTCACCTTGCCTGAATAGTGGGTCGCGGAAGAACTGGTTCAGGAGCAGTTAACTTACATCCATTCAAATAATAATCTGCCTTCCTATTTTTGCTACTGAAGTGGATAACTTTACATTTATCCACATTATACTGTGTCTGGCATATATATGCCTTCTCACTCAGCATGTCAAAATCACACTGAAGCATCTCTGCATTCTCCTCACAGCTTACCCTCCCACCCAAAGGCATTGGAAACAGTACAAAGGAATGATTCCAGGGATAAAGGACTGTTGCTACAAGGATAGAGTGGAGAGGTTATGACTGAGTCCCTTGGAGAAAAAAAGGCTGAGACTTGATAGAGATATTCAAGATCCTGAGGGGGACAGACAGGGTAAGTAGTGAAAAACTGTGCCCACTCAAGAATACATCAAGAACTAGAGGGACTGATTCAAAATAATTGGCAAACAGTTAATGTGATGTGAGGAAAGCTTTTTTCAGCCAGAGAGTGGTTGGAATCTGGAACCCTGAAAGGGTGGTAGAGATAGTTTCAATCAAATTATTCAAAAGGGAATTGGATTCTTATCTGAAAAGAAAAAATACGCCAGCTTACAGAGATAAGACAGGAGTGTGTGACTAGGTAGAATGTGCCTTCAGAATGCCAGTGCAGACACAATGGACCAAATGGCCTCCTTTGGCACTGTAAAGATTCTGTGATTCTTTGATGATGTAGACTATTTATGTTTGTACATTCAGTTTACCTTCCTAATCACTGAGTGTGCTGGCATGCTAACTTTTTTTGATTCAACCCCTGCCACGGTACTGAAACAGCACTTATCAAAGTCCAACTGCTACCAATGGGACTGTGTCTTTGATAAACATTCCCTCCTCGTCCTTCTTGACCTGTGTGCATTTGTTGACAAAAGTGATCATACAATCTTCCTCCAACACTCACCCTCCCCCCACCCCCCCCCCCCAACCAACCACCATCCCTGTCCCACCTAATCCCAACTTCACATAAGAACATAAGAACATAAGAAATAGGAGCAGGAGTAGGCCATCTAGCCCCTCGAGCCTGCCCCGCCATTCAATAAGATCATGGCTGATCTGTCATGGCTCAGTTCCACATTCCCGCCCTCTCCCCATAACCCTTAATCCCCTTGCCTATCAAAAACCTATCAACCCGCGTCTTAAAAATATTGAGCGAGGCAGCCTCCACCACTTCAACGGGCAGAGAATTCCAGAGATTCACCACCCTTTGAGTGAAGAAGTTCCTCCTCAACTCTGTTCTAAACCGCCCCCCCCCTTTATCTTGAGGCTGTGCCCCCTAGTCCTACTGTCCTTTCTGAGCGGGAAAAGCCTCTCCACCTCTATCCTATCCATCCCATTCAACATCTTATACGTCTCAATGAGATCTCCCCTCATTCTTCTAAACTCTAACGAGTACAAGCCTAGTTTATTCAGCCTCTCCTCGTAGTTCAACCCCCTCAACTCCAGTATCAGCCTAGTAAACTTCCTCTGCACTCCCTCCAAGGCCAAAATATCCTTGCGTGAGTGCGGTGACCAAAACTGCACACAGTACTCCAGCTGCGGCCTCACCAGTGCCCTATACAGCTGCAGCAAGACCTCCATACTTTTATATTCAATCCCCCTCGCTATGAAGGCCAGCATCCCATTTGCCTTCCTGACTACCTGCTGCACCTGCAGGCTGGGTTTTTGCGACTCATGCACAAGGACCCCGAGGTCCCTCTGCACCGTAGCATGCTGCAGTTTTTCGCCACGTAAGTAATAGTCCTTCCTACCAAAGTGGACAACCTCATATTTGCCAACATTAAATTCCATTTGCCAGTTCCTGGCCCGTTCGCCCAGCCTATCTAGATTCTTCTGCAGACTCTCCACACCCTCCGCACAATTTGCTGTTCCACCAATCTTGGTGTCATCAGCAAATTTTGACACCATACACTCGGTTCCCTCCTCCAGATCATCTATATAAATGGCAAATAGCTGAGGCCCCAGCACCGATCCCTGGAGCACTCCACTAGTCACCAACCGCCAATCCAAATAGCACCCATTGACCCCCACTCTCTGCCTCCTATTTGACAGCCAATCCTCTATCCACGCTAACACCCTAGCCCCAACTCCATGCCCCCTGACCTTCTGTAATAACCTCTTGTGAGGCACCTTATCAAACGCCTTCTGAAAATCAAGAAACACCACATCCACCGGCTCTCCTCTATCCACCGCCCTAGACACATCCTCATAGAACTCCAATAAATTCGTCAGACACGACTTCCCCTTAACGAAACCATGCTGCGTCTGCTCTACCAAACAATTCTCCTCAAGATGCCTCGCTATTTTCTCCTTGATCACGGATTCTAACATTTTACCTACAACAGACGTTAAACTAACTAAACTTCACCCTCTAACACAGTCTGATGTCCAGCTGGTTGGGACTCCCTCTCACCAAATTCCATTATAATCTAATCAGTCACAGTTATAAAATTACCAACAATGGCTTCTTGTTCCACTCCTGCACCATTATCTCTGGAGTTCTCCAAGGATCTTTTTTTTCTCATCTACATATTGATTCCACATATACACTGATCACATAACCCTATCTCATCAGCACCAGGAAGTAGGTGGTTGGTCTTATTGTTAGAGGTTCATCTCAGGGTCAGGTAGGATGTCACAGAGATTAAGTTTCAGACAGAGAGCAGGAAGAGGGATGGAATCAATGACCAGGGAATGGACTTTGTGGCATGAACCAAAGACAATAGTTTTAGTCTTGCCAATAATTAATTGGAAGAAATTTCTGCTCATTCAGTGTTGCAAGTCAGTCAGACAATGTGCCAAATGAAAGGAGAGCAGCAGTACTAAGCCCTGTTCGCCTCACTGGAACAGATTTGACTCTTGGTCTGGTAATCAGCTTTAACATTTTCAACCTTGTTTCCAAATTCTTCCATGGCTTAACCATTCCCCCCATCCACCCCCTTCCTATCTCTGTAATCTCCTCCAATTCTGGTCTCTTGTGCAATTTTAATTGCTCCATCATTGGCATCTGTGCTTTCAGCTGCATGGACCCTTGTTCTAGAATTGCATTCCTAAACCTCTATCTCTCCTCCTTTAAGAGTGATTAAAATCTCTCTCTATGACTTTGTTTTTGGTCATCTGCCTTAATATCTTCTATTCTGAATGTGTGATTTCATAAGATGGATGTGTTATAAAATATCTCCACTAAATTAAGATGAAAATGGAATGTGCTGGACAGAGGGGGACACATTTTGCTTGGAGTCAGGCCAACATGATCTGCAAATGAAACCGATTGAAAATCCAAAGTTTCAAGGGTGGAACACAGAGATTCAGAGGCATGAAGAAAGAAGATGACAGAAACAGCTATTGCTGTGAGGAACATTGGAAAAAACCGTTGCATGTCAGGCTATCTGTTAAAAAGCTGGGACTTGAAGGATTTAAAGACCAAGGAATCAATAAAGTGGATTTACTGCTAGAAGTTGGTTGAGGATATTCAGAAGACTGAGCGGAATTATTTTTGAAGGACATTGGAAGACATGACCAGGCATGGCAGGGGGAAGGAAGACTGTTAAATAGCCAGGAACAGCTTGGAACTTAATATTTAAGGCTACGTATTTGCTGGAATCATGGCATAAAGCAATAGTAAATATATTTCAATTGTGTTAGTTTGTGCAGAAGTACCATTTATATAGTTTGGTGCATTGGTTGCCTGTTAAATAATATATAGGTCTATGGTCGTTTTCATTTTTTATATAGTAAAAGTCTTAAAACATGAAATCTTGTCCTTTAGTTATTTCTGTTGGTCACTGGGGAATTTATCGCTTTTTAAAAGTTCAGTTTCTTCAGGGATTGTAACACTCCTTACATAGTTTACTGTCAAATTTTCTTTGATGATATTCATGCGAAGAACCATGGGATATTTGACTAAATTAAAGATACAAATTGTTGTTGTAAATGAGAAAATACCCACTTAGTTGGCACTTCCAATTATGGACACCAATTTATAATTTTTTGATTCAGACCTGTACATAGCAAATTGCTAATAAGTGGTTAAAATAGTGCTGATTTTAATGTACCATGATTTTGAGGTGGGACTCTATGTTCCCTTGAATTTTTGCATTTTCAAGCGAATCAGCATCAATCAACATCTGAAGTTTTGAGGAGAGTAGACTTGCATTAAATAAACAGAATTAGGTGCTGGAATGACTATACCTAATGCCTGAACAGAAGTCATGTTCCAATTTGTGTTGTTCCATTCCATTTCACAATTGTGGAACCCTTTGCATATCAACTTTCACATATAAATCTACGGTTGCGCAATGGAACGGAGAAGGGAATAGCTGTTTTGAGATAAACATATTTAAGCTGCTTTTGAATGCAATCCAACATCACAAATCCACATTTCAAACGGACCAGTAAATCTAACATTCCCATGTTTATCAATGTTATGGTCTTCTGTACTTGTACACTTATCACAATACTGTGCAATGATTTACATTCTACAGTTAATTGGCACGGAAGCTTATGTATATGAGGTGCACAAATATTTTGATTAGTCTTCCAACCAAATCACTAATTCATGTGGTATTTGGTTCTAACCAATTCAAATTTACGGATTGTACTCTGTTCTGACTTTATTGCTGAGAAATAGTAAAATAAATAAAGATGAAAAGAAAACAAACACGAATCTCCAAGTTTGAAACACTAATCAGGGCACTTTATCAATATTGAGAATGATAGATTTTTATTAGATCAGAGCATTTCAAGAGTATAAAGTGAAGATGGATCGACCGTGAACTAATTGAATAATTAAACAGGCTCGAGTGATTGAATGGCAAACTCCTATTCCCCTGTCTCCAACATTCACATGTGCACTCTCTGTTAAGATTTCTTAGGCAATTGATCAGGAGCATTCCCAGCTAATTGTCCCTCCCTCTGGATAAGAGAAACAATTGATGGCTTGAAGGGAAAATGTATGAAATGGGATTAGAGTAAGAAACTCTGATATGGAACCAGCACAAGGTCAGAAGTAATGGGCCAAAACATTACCTTATTTGCTAATATTAGAATGATTCAAACCCATATTGTCTTAGCTGAAATGCACTAACTGACAATAGTACACTGATGAATTTCTGTTCTGAGCAGCATTTCACAAATTTACCTACTAATGTTTGCTAACTGATTGCAGCTGAGATTTTAGACAACACCATTGCACCGAACTCTTAAGTGGAGTGAAAGGCAAACCTCCATCATAACACTGTGTATTTCACTCGTTGCCAGTATTTACCACCTGCACAAGAACAATAATACAAAACAGAAAGGCACTCCCTCCAACCTAGATAAAAAGTAAACACGACCCATTCCTTTCACCACCGACTTACTTACACAGGATCCTTGTTGATTTGCCGTGAAGACTTTATAAAAGTTTGTTTGAACAAATGCTTCTGGCTGAAGTAACACACTACTGCCAAGAAGTACTGTTGATATAACATTTGCTGTAATTAATATGATCTCTCATTACTGTAGCCTTCTGGCAATGTAGATCACATTTAGTAACTACACAAAGGCTTTATCAAATTTTTTTTAAGTCAACAAAAGACACTATCACTATTGCACCATATAGAAGGCCCTTTCATTACGAACAACGAGTAGGATGTAAGTACAGCATTTTCAGAAGAGGGAAAAATACATACATAGTGCTTGTAGGGAGTTGTTTTATTATGTCTTGGGACAATTATTTTTCATGCTGGCAATGCTCATCAAGGCAAATTGTGAGATACCAGAGAGTTCCTATTGCTGGGGGATGGTATTGCCACGTTATAGATGGCTATTTAATCTCAATACAAATAGAACAACAATGATCCAACTTTACTCTTGCAAAGAAGAGAATTCCACAGATCAACAATCCTCAGAATAAATTCCTCCTTATCTCCATCTTAAATGGGACACCCCTTGTTCTGAAACTGTGTCCCATTGTTGACCAGGGGAAACATTCTCTCAGCATCCACCCTATTAATCCCTCTCAGAATCTTATATGCTTCAGTGAGGTCAGCTCTCATTCTTCTAGACGCCAATGAGTACAAGCCCAATCTGTTCAAGCTTTCCTCAAAGCTACTCTTTCATCCTAAGAATCAGCCCAATGTATCTTCTGAATTGCTTTCATGTATGTCCCTCCTTAAGCAAGGAGACTAAAACTGTACACAGTGCTCTATGTGTGGTCTCACCAATGTCCTATGCAGTTGTAGCAAGATTTCCTTAGTTTTATACTCCAATCCTCTTGCAATAAAGGCCAACATTTGTCTTCCAAATTACTTGCTGTACATGCATGCTGACTTTTTGTGATTCGTGTACAAGTTCACCCAGATCCCTCTGCAACATGCAACATTTCACAGTTTCCTTCCATTTAAATAATAATATTTTATTATTTAAATATCCTGCTACTATCCCTTTAATAATGTAATTTTCTCAGCAATGGATATTAGGCTAACTGACCGATAGATTCCTGCTTTCTGTCCTCCTCCTTTACCAAACAACTACATTTGGCATTTTCCAATTCGCTGCGACTATTACAGAATCTAGGAAATTTTGGAAGATAATTGGTGCATCCACTACTTCTATTTTTATCCATTTTTTATGACCCTTGGATGCCGGTTATCAGGGCCAAGGGACTAGTCAGCCTCAAGTTCTATTCATTTTCCCATTACATTTTCTCTCATGATTATGGCTGTCCTAAGTTTCATTCATCTTTTAGCCTCTTGATTTTCAACTATTCTTGGGGTGATTTTTCTGTTGTCTCCTGTGAAGGCAGATACAAAATACTTATTCAATGCCTCTGCTATTTCTTTGTTTCTCATTATTAAATATCCACTCTCAAGGGACTAATGCTCATTTTAGCTATTCTCTTCAGTTTTATATACTTGCAAACTTTCACTGTCTATTTATATATTGTCGGTTTTCTCATGCAATCCAATTTCTCCCTCTTAAGTAATTATTTGGCTGGTTTCTTAAGCTTGCCCAGTTTCTACCCCAAAAACTAATCTTTGCAGCATTTTATGCCTTTTCTTTCAAACTGATACGTCCTTCACACGGGAGAAGCATACCATTGTAGGATTCAACCCCTTGGTCCCCACAGCATTTTGGCCTCTGGATTACTATTACTAGATGATACCATAATATCATGGCTTCCTTACATTAATTATAAGGTTGATTGAATGTTCAAAGGTTTTTCACTGTTGATCATTTGAACCGTTTCCCAATTTTTTCCATCTAGTTTACTTGGGCCAATTCCTCATTTTGCTGAACGCTGCATTTTTCCAACCCAATTAACTTCACTTCAGTTTCCTTTTCTAGTTTTTCATTAAAACCAACTATATTGTCATCACTATTACCCAATTGATTTCTGACTTTGACATTAATTCCTTGTGTTATCTCATTTCCCAGGACAAAAAAAATCAATGCTTCTTATGATATTGGACTACAGACACTTGGGGTTTAAATTATTATCCCCCCCGCCCCCCATATCCCCAGAATGAACATCTTTAGAAATTAAAATTTGAAACATTTCTAACCTGATCCCAACCTACCAGTTTTAACAGATAAATAAGTGGAAAAGGAAATTCATAAAGAATATGGGGCAAGGAGAATAGGATAAGAGAATGAAAGGGAATAGATACTCTACCAGAAATCTGTACGAAGTCAATGGGCTGACTGGTCTCTACTGTATAAAATTCTATGATTCCATAAGTCACTCGAAATGACCTAATGAAACTGAATTAACATACATAGTTAGCAATAATGACTGATGTTAATTCAACTTCTTAAATTATCAGTAACTTTGCCTAGATAGTTCCACAAATATAAGAAATTATTCAAAAAGCAATAAAGATGGAAACAAAATAGAAATGTTTGTTTTCGAGGCAGTATAACTCCCTCAGCAATCTCCACCCACAGTACCTGAAAGGAACCAATGTTGCCACATGCCCATGAGAGGATTCAAGTCCAGTAACCTCACATCAACTTAACTGCTAAACTTACATTGACTAAATTAGACCAAGAAGCATTGAAAATAAACTTAACAGTAGTTTATTTAACACTGAATTTAATATACAAATGTATGGACAAATATATAATTGCCTGCATATACAGTATTTCTTTTAAAAAAAAATCATTCCTTTGACATTTATAGGTCCAAATATTAGGATAGCAGTTGCATGTAATGTCTCAGAATTGTCCTCAAGTATTGCACTCCTTGAGCTAACTCTTGCCACTTAAAGCAATATATTCTGCATTTTAGTGCTCACAGTCACAAATCTCTAATATTTCGTATCAAAGTTATCTGCTACAATCAAACTGGTGGTATCTGATTTTCAATAATTTTATATATGTTAAAGTTAACCGTTAAAGCATAGCAGTCTATAATCTAAACATGCATATACATTGAGTCATTTGCAGATCAGTTGAACTAAATGTGTTTTAACACTTTCTATCTCATGACTTTGGCCTGTTTGCTTGTCTGTGATGACACTTATGTTAAGATTTGAGAGCAGCTAGAAATAATATTCCAGCCAGATAAATGTGAACATTAATTATATAAAACTTTTGGCCACTATAGTCTAAAAATGTAAAAGGCACACTTCAACTTTTTTAGTCAGTACTTGATATTGATTATTTTAGCAGGCTACATTTTGAACAACGCTTAACATGCTTGTAAACAATTTATACATATAAAATTTATATTTGTGATTTTCTATTAAAAAGGTACATTTGTGAAACTTAGAAAAGGAAGCAGTAGTCTTCAGACTAAATATTTTCAAATGTTAAATAGCAGAATAAATAAACTTCCAACTACAGAAAACTGCAGAAAGGATTGGCATGGAATAGTGCTGTATCATAGCAGCAACTGGCAGACATGAGGCTCATACTGGTCTTGGATTAAAGCAGTGATAAAGAACTGTCTGATAATGTAATCTAGTAGAATAACAAATTTCAGGAAGGCAGGGTACAATAGAGGAATGATTTTAATAAATAAGCCTTTCTAAAATGAGAGACATAGAAGAGCCCTGTACACATGTGATAGAGGAAAAAAAGTGATACCAAAAAGGCTTCAAGCGTTAAACATTTATGAAAGAAGTGCTCTGTACACGTTTATTATATTAACGTTTGGCATGTGCAAGTGCTGTTGAGATGTGTTACAAAAAGAGTAACATAGAAAATTCCTGTAAATGTATATTAAAGCAATTGTTGGCATGGAAGTTCCCTGTATTAGGTGTGTTATACTAAGTAAATAGCTCTTTACAAGTAAGTTATAGTAACGACTGGCTTTGATGAGCCCGGAACAGGCACGTAATGATTGGAGTAAAGCAGACCTATAAAAAGAACACACTACACAGAGTTGCATGAAGAATGCCCTATAGAGTGTTACAGCAATGATTGGTGAGGAAGTGCTCTGTACAAGTGCATCGTTGTAATATTTGTCATGGAAAAGGCCTGCATTGATGTGTTACAATAATGAGTGGCATGGATCAATGTTATAGATGTCTTTTACAATGAATATTGTTATGGAATACCCTGTGCATAAGTGTTACAATGGTATCAAAGTTTTAATGTTCATATAAAAGCTGGAACATCACATTATGCTAATTAAACCAAGTTAATATTTGATGATGTATATATTCTTTCAGTGTCCGGCTTCAGGTATCCTCCAAGGTAGAATGAAAATGGCATTACTTGCATTTCATTGGTAGAATATTGTAAGAAACATCTTCATTCTGAATTTTTGCTATGGATGTTATTTCTTCTGCATAAACAAGCTTGCTACCGATGTTTCCATACTGAGTAGCACACCATATTTTACAGCAAGTAAAGATCCACATAGCGACTGCCAATGTGTTGGTGGTTCTTCTCTACCACAGCTTGTTTGGCAGCATCCAATGATGGAAACATCACAAAAGCGTCACCACTGGATTGTCCATAGAAGTTAGACATGATCAGCACAGACTCGGGGGGAATCTGCAGCAAGTAAATAAAAACAGTAATGTAATTATGGGTCACTGGAGACATATCCCACAGCAACATGCTCCGTTCTGCAGATAAAAACCCAACACCAGGCAGGCTTCTTTTATTCAGTTACTTGCAATTCCCATCACCGTAAGGTTTATTTTGCTACTGTCTGCATGAATGTTGCTAATTTAGAGCCACATCAGTCAACCCTATTCTGTTTCAAAGTGCTGTTGCACCTCAATTTACATATGGATAAGTATCTGCAAGGTATACAGAGAATCAACAACAGGTGTTTCAGGTTGAAACTCAAAGGCATAGTCAGAAGCTGTGAGTGGCAGAAAGAGAGAGAACCACACAGACGCTCCAAAAAGTTTTCACAGTCGCATCCCAAGACTGAGCTACAGCTTCAGTCTTGCAGGCAATAATGGGAGTTTCTGTTAATGCTGCTCTATACCATCCATAAAGAGAGCAACACAGAATGACTTACCATCACCTCTTTGTAGGAAATTGTCTGGTATCATTTGGTGCTCTCTACTGTACCATGGATGAGATGAGGAATTCCCAATATGGGAAATTGGGCACCGACCTGTGTCTTGTGATGCAGGCCAATATCCCCTAAAATAATCACTATTGAAATCAGCCAAACAATTTTAGTAGTGACTCATGACTGAACTATATATTTAACATTTAGAACCTCAAGTCTGAATAACATGAGAACGTGCAAGAAAGATTAGCTAGGTTACAAGGTCAAAAATATATATAGATGAAATGTAGGTCTGCAAGACTGCGATACTTTTTGTAAAATGAGTATCAAGTGATGAAGGCAGGGCAGGGAAGTAAGCAAATAACTGTTTATTTAGCATTTGTGTAATATATACCACTGCTATGCAAGTTATTATGCTTACTTTTATCACAGGTAGCTATTTTTAAAATAATGAATAATTATGCTTGTCATGCTTCTGGTCCTAGAAATATCGTTATGGCAAGCTGTTGACAGGAAAGCAAGATATGTCACTTCTCTAGAGAAGGCAAAAGAAAGCCAGCTGCCTGTGCAACCTTGGAGCTGGCAGAGGTCTTGAAGCAACCTATTTGTCTATCCTATCACTCCAGATACTTACATAACTAGAGAGACCATATCAAAAGTGAACTGTATGCATTTTGAAACAGATACTTAGACACATGTCCTAAGATAGTGCAGCAATGCAAGTGCATTTGACAAACCTTAAACCCACACAGAACGATGAATAAAGCGGACACCTGATCCACAATGCTTTACACACACGTACACCATCAGTTTTCCCAACACCACATGATTTGTGAAAGCATCCTTAATACAGGTCAAGTGAACCAGTTAAGTGGACATAGCTCTTCCTTACCTGCCTTCTCTTAAAGAGGTCTAGCTCATGAGCCATTTAAATACAGACCCATTCTTTGGGATGTGGGAACACTGTCCTGGCTTGGTCGTGAGCATGCACAAGTCCTTGGCATTCCTCAGCTGGATACTGATGCAAGGTTGAACATACATAAAAAATCTATTAAACTCTCACCATCTCGGTCTTATCAAATAAAAAACACATGCTGCAGTAGTTTGATGTTGGCTCTTATTAGATTTCTTTCAAACATTTACATTTATATTGTACATTAATTCTTAAAACTCAAGCTGTGACTTGGAGTGGAGATACAACATTCAAAGTGATTATTAGAATTGGGATGAGAGTTGTATCTGGTTTGACTTCTAAAGAATATTCCATAACCTGATGTTCTGCTGTTCTCTAGCACTCTGTCCAGAAGCGGGTCATTGTAAAGTTGCACAGCAAAGTGAAATTCATTCAAATATTAGCCAAGTCTTTGGGTTTACATTTGCTGCATGTTTTAGTGTTTTTGTTTTTCTTTTAGAAAAAAGATATTACGGCAACCCTGAATAATACTGAGGATATTACTTTGAGATAATTCAAGGTATGAATGTCGTCCTGAAAAAGAAGGCACAAGTTTCCTAGCCAGATTTTAAAAATACAATCTTGACAATTGGCCAACAAGCTAAATCCTGCATTTGCTGCTCATTCCTAATCACTATCATGGTGGTGAACTAGCATCTTGAATTACTTCGCCCCTTTTGGCCTGCTAGGCCATTTCAGCAAACAGTTAAGAATAAAATCACAATGGTGTGGGACTGGAGGCACAAATAAGGCAGACTGGGCAAGAATAGTAGATTTAATTCCCTAAAGGATTATTGAGTTTTTAATCATCCAGTAACTTGGTCACTTTTATTGATAGTGTTTGTTATGTTCCCCCAGGTTTCAGAATCAAATATGTATTTTCTGCAATATTTATCTTTTTTGGGGGCGGTGACCTCCAGATTACTGGTTAAGCCATATGTAAACCAAAGTCAGCCAGTCGAACAGCAGCAGTGTTCAATGCAGGCCAATTTTGGGAAGGAGTCATAGACCCTAGCCTTCCTTATTTGCATACAAAGGATCTAAAAGTTGTTTCAGGCACATATCCTGGATACCTTATTTAGAGATCTGCATCCAAGGCTGACATAAAAAAGTTTAATCCGATTTCAGTTTAAAAATATGAAGGTGGTGAAGGATTTAGCAGGTAATGACAGAACGTGGGGAGGCTGTTTAGAACCATAGAACACTACAGCACAGAAACAGGCCTTTTAGTCCTCTTGGCTGTACCGAACCATTTTTCTGCCTAGTCCCACTGACCTGCACCTTGACCATATTCCTCCACACCCCTCTCATCCATGTACCTGTCCAAGCTTTTCTCAAATGTTAAAAGTGAGCTCACATTTACCACTTCATCTGGCAGCTCATTCTACACTCCACCACTCTGCGAGAAGAAGCACCCCCCCCCCCACCTAATATTCCCTTTAAACTTTTCCCCCTTCACCCTTAACCCATGTCCTCTAGTCTTTTTCTCCCCTAGCCTCAGTGGAAAAAGCCTGCTTGCATTCACTCTATCTATACCCATCATAATTTTATACACCTCCATCAAATCTCCCCTCATTCTTCTACACTCCAGGGAATAAAGTCCTAACCTATTCAACCTTTCTCTGTAACTCAGTTTCTCAAGTCCCGGCAACATCCTTGTAAACTTTCTCTGTACTCTTTCAACCTTAATAATATCCTTGCTGTAGTTAGGTGACCAAAACTGTACACAATTCTCTAAATTCGGCCTCACAATGTCTCATACAACCTCACCATAACATTCCAACTCTTATACTCAATACTTTGATTTATAAAGGCCAATGTTCCAAAAACACTCTTTATGACCCTATCTACCCGTGATGCCACTTTTAGGGAATTATGTATCTGTATTCCCAGATCCCTCTTCTATTACACTCTTGGATGTTGCTTCGAGAGATGTCTAGTGTTTCACGTCTGTTAGTGTACGCTTAATCTGGACCAATTTTTGGGCAGCATGTCAGCTCAGTGACTATCACTGTCTGCTGTACAGTTACAGGGACCCGGGTCGGATCTCCGGCTTGGATCAATGTCTGTGGGAGTTTGCACATTCTCCCCGTGCTTGCGTGGGTTTTTTCTGGGTGCTCCGGTTTCCTCCCACATGCCAAAAACATGCTTTTTAGGTTGATTGGTGTCAATAAATTGTCCCTGAATTGGATCTCCCTTAATCTGGCGTACATATAATTCCCTAAATTTGCACCCCCTTTATTGTGGAGTTCCACTAGAGGTAGACAAAAATCGTCGACGATCGACGAAAGACTTGAATAAGGCACTCACTGAGTTTCCTGTGCTGTGCTGTTCTTTGTTCTCCAGTGTCCTACCATTTACCATGTATGTTCTATCTTGGTTTGTCCTTCCAAAGTGAAATATCTCACATTTGTCTGCATTAAACTCCATCTGCCATTTTTCAGCTGGTCCAAATCCCTCTGCAAGCTTTGAAAACCTTCCTCACTGTCCACTACACCTCCAATCTTTGTGTCACAGCAAATTTGCTGATCCAATTTACCACATTATCATCCAAATCATTGATGTAGATGACAAACAACAATGGATCCAGCACTGATCGCTGTGGCACACCACTAGTCACAGGCCTTCACTCAGAGAAGCAATCCTCCACTACCACTCTCTAGCTTCTTCCATTGAAAGAGTAAGAAGTCTCACAACACCAGGTTAAAGTCCAACCAGTTTATTTGATAGTAAACCCACAAGTTTTCGGAAATGCTGTTCCTTTGACAGGTGCGCGGAAAGTTCTGATCAGAGAAGGGCATATAAAGGCACATACATTCTTCCACTGAGCCAATGTCTAATCCAATTTACTACCTCTCCATGTATACCTAGTGACTGAACCTTCCTAACTAACCTCCCATGCGGGACCTTGTCAAAGGCCTTACTGTAGACAACATCCACTGCGTCCCTTCATCCACTTTCCCGGTAACCTCCTCAAAAAACTCAGATTGGTTAAACATGACCTACCATGCACAAAGTCATGTTTACTCTCCCTAATAAGTTCCTATCTATCCAAGTATTTGTAGATCCTATCTCGTACTTCTTCCAATAATTTACCTACTACTGATGTCAAGTTTACCGGCCTATAATTTCCTGGATTACTTTTTGAGCCTTTTTTTAAAAAACAGAACAACATGAGCTATCCTCCAATCAGCCGGCACCTTGCCCATGGATACCGACATTTTAAATATATCTGCCATGGGCCCTGCAATTTCAACACTAGTCTCCTTCAAGGTCCGAGGAAATACTCTGTCCAGTCCTAGGGATTCATCTACTCCAATTTGCTTCAAGACAGCAAGCACCTCCTTCCCTTTAATATGTATAGGTTCCATGACCTCCCTACTTGTTTGCCTTATTTCCGTAGACTCCGTGCCAGTTTCCTTAGTAAATACGGATGCAAAAAACCCATTTAATATCTCCCTCATTTCTTTTGGTTCCATGCAAAGCCGACCACTCTGATCTTCAAGAGGACCAATTTTATCCCTTACTATCCTTTTGCCTTTAATATACCTGTAGAAGCTCTTAGGATTATCTTTCACCTTGACTGCCAAAACAACCTCATATCTTCTTTTAGTCCTCCTGATTTCCTTCTTAAGTAGTTTCTTGCGCTTAATATACTCAAGCATCTTATTTGTTCCCTGTTGCCTACACATGTCATACATCTCTCTCTTCTTCTTTATCAGATGTGCAATATCCCTCGAGAACCAAGGTTCCTTACTCTTATTCACTTTGCCTTTAATCCTGACAGAACTATACAAACTCTGCACCCTCAAAATTTCTGCTTTGAAGGCCTCCCACTTACCAATCACATCCTTGCCAGAGAGCAGCCTGTCCCAATCCACGCTCTTTAGATCGTTTCTCATTTCTTCAAATTTGGCCTTTTTCCAGTTCAAAACCTCAGCCTGAGAACCAGATTTATCTTTCTCCGTGATCAAGTTGAAACTAATGAAGTTATGATCACTGGAACCAAAGTTTTCCCCTACACACACTTCTGTCACTTGCCCTAACTCATTTCCTAATAGGATGTCTAATATTACATCCTCTCTAGTTGGTACTGTAGCTCCTTTCCCTGTAAGGCAGCAGTCATTGCAATGAATAATCAAGAGATGGAGTAGTACAAGACAAGTGTTCAGATGAGTATCGACCACTTGCATCCAAAGATCCCATCTCGACAAGAACTCTGCAGCATTGCCAGGAGTCCACCAAAGAGGACAGGCCATGTAAATATGGAACAGAATGGATTATAACTTCCGTTCATTGACCATGATCTGAATATACGAAGGAAATTTAACTTTGAAAAAATCTAAGTAGCTGGTTGTCCTTACTTAAATACACTCCAAAAAAACAAATACATTTTTTAGAAAAGTGCACAAACGAATGTATTCCTGTGGTTGATAATGGTATCAATCGCTAGTAAATCAGGAAGTGCAGATTATAAGGTTGGTTGGTATAAGGTTATAAGCAGAATTCCTCAGGAAGGATTTGCTATGGTATCAAGCTTGTTTATCTAGGCATGTACAGCTATGTGTCATCTGTCAAAAATGTCACCAGCTGCCACTGAAACAAACTATTTAATGGAAATATCATGTTGCATTGATTTGCATTTACATTGATCTTAAAATTTGATGGCACAGATACTGAGAATTTCTAGCTTATTGATTGATGTAAATAAATGGGTAGAGGTACATAAGCAATGATTCATAGAGTTATCCACATTGGGAATATTTTAAAATGGCATTTATTATCAAAACAATCACATTTTTCAACCAATATGAGTGAATCGCCCCCTCCCCCATTGCTAAAACCCATATGAGAGAATGTGAGAGAAGCTAACAAAATAAAATCAGAATTGCACAAGTTGGTTGCATCCAGCTGGAATAATGCTTTGTCTACATACAACAAGAACTTATCAATTGATTTAGCTCTTCTCATTATGGCGATGGTTAATAAGCACAGTTCAACAGGTGCTGTCACCTTTGACCAACTTTGCGCATTTTACCAGAACGCAGATAGGAGTGCAAACAGCCTATTTTACTGCAGCGGATCTTAGGGCTGAATATATTAATCCTTGTCAGACATTCCCACATTATAAACTCCAACATAGTCACCGAATAGCAGTCAGCAATTTGGAACCCTGGCAAGGTTTTCCTCCTAACCTGAGGATACTTTACAGACAGTAACAGAAGGTGGATAAGTGAGCTTTAAAAAGTCTTCTGGAATTTGATGGAATTTCATTTAGTTCATAAGATGCCCCAGAAGGATTGTATTACTGCAAGTTAAGCACTCCCTCAATCAGTCAATTCAATTTTTGGTGTTCCAGATGAGCAACTACAAAAATAGTCATTGGCTAATTTGGAAAAGACATCTTTATGACTAATCACAAGGCAGTAATTTCTTCAATGAAACGGCAGTATGCTCTGAAAAACAATGGCACTCAAATAAAAAAAAACTAGGTATCTGAGGGAGTAAAATCCACCAGGGCACAATGCCCTGCCTTTAATGAATTCGCTCGAACATAGACATGACCTTGGACAACAACTAAGCTACCCAAGACGAAAACTGGTTAATCTGTGTGAAAGAAGTTGGCTGAAATTGAAGAGGAAGAGGTAAACAATATTCCATATTTTCCATGTCACATATTACCCAAACTATGTCCTTAACCAGTAAATGGGTTAAGTGATAGGGTTATTAATCAGCTGGCTGTGCACGTCATTCCAAGTTTATCTTCCAACACATGGCACCATCTGATACAAGCACAGGGGAGAAAAATTAAAGTATGTAGTGATAACACCAGAAAATGAGTGACTATGTTTTCACTAGTGCTCATTTTAAGTCCATGCTTGCCGATACACATTTCATGAATCATAGAATCCGACAGTGCAGAAAGAGGCCGTTCGGCCCATCGCGTCCGCACCAACCACAATCCCACCCAGACTCTATCCCTTTAACCTGATGCATTTATCCTAGCTAGTTCCCCTGACACTAAGGGGCAATTTAGCATGACCAATCCAACTATCCTGCACATCCTTGGACTGTGGGAGGAAACAAGAGCTCCCGGAGGAAACCCAAAGTTTGCTATTTCTACCGACTGCTTATGCTGCATACAATCTAATAGATTATTAATTTCAAGAAATGAATCTTATTTTTGACCAGTTTTCTTCACTGTAGCCATCAGTGTCTGCCATGAACTTTCCAATGGGACGAAAAAGATAGTGTACCATACTCTGACAGGGCAGTGACAGAGCTGTTATTTTCCCTGGGTAAGGAATCTAGAATATGAAGACCAAGAGAAGGGGTAGCCTGCTTAGGGCTGAGATTGAGAAATCACAGAACCCCTACAGGGCAGAAGGAAGACATACGGCCCATCAAGTCTACACAAACTCTCTGACAGACCATCTTACCCAGGCCCACCCCCACCTTATTTCCTTAACGCCATGCATTTACCCCACTAATCCCACTAACTTGGATATCTTGGGACTGCGGGAGGAAACCCGACCACCCAGAGGAAACCCACGCAGACACAGAGTGAACATGCAAACTCACATTGACACTCAAGGCCAGAATGGAACCTGGGTCCCTGGCACTGGGAGACTGCAGGGCTAACTAGTGAGCCGTTCTTAAATCTCTTCACGCAGAAAGTAGTGAATCTTTGGAATTCTCTACCAGTGGATTAAGAATGTTCCATCATTGAATGTAGATATCTGATCTCTCAGATTTGTGAGCAAGTGAGAGAGGGGAGGCAAAAAATAATTTCATACCATGCTGAGTGCCAGAAGTGCTGTTTAATTGCACTTGAGTCAGCTGCTAGTTTCTAATTGTTTGTAATTCTATTTCTAATTCCTAACTACTTAATCTCCCTCCCATAGCTGCCATGGGAAACCAAATAAACAACAAAAAAAATCTGATATCCTCACAATTGTCTGTTCCATTGCAAGTAAGCACTTTATTCTCGAAAGTTTATTTGCTGCACCATGGAACAGTTAATGCTTGTCCTGAAGAGAAAAAGCTTCTTGCCCAATTTGGATTCTAGGTGAGACTAAGGCTTCACTAACCATGTGACAAGCTGGGGTCAGTCAGACTGCTGCCCTGGATTGTTTGGTTAAATTGCTCCCCCCTTTTCACTGGGATTTTAGAATTAATAAATGTTGGTTTCCTCAGACACAGAAAACAAACTTTATCCTCATTACTATTTCATTTTAAACTGGACTTCTCTAATGAACAAGGAAATTAACATGGCTGACCCTCTGGAAATTATCCTCAACAGTCTCCAAAACAAAATAATTCTCTTCTCAGTTTGGGAAGGTCACACCTTATGTCTTGGGCATTTCCAACAGACCATCTGGGACTGTACAGACCAATTTCAAAAGGTGCCGCATGAATTCCATTTGCATTTGATAAGCCAACCTTCATGATGGGATCTGCTGAGAAAATGGCTTCCCAAACCCCAGACCCTCAACATGAATGGCACCCCTTTCAAACCATAACGGCCAAGATATTATCAATCCCGAAAATAAAACCAAATTCCAAATGCTGGATAAACATCCTTTGTCAAAGTCACTGTAGAGAAAGAAGGTCACAGGATCCAAGGGCTGTACAGCCAGTCTGCTGTTTAACATCAAACTGGCAGGCCACACAGAAGCAAGCTCTGCCCAGGTTATCATAGACTATTGGAGAATCCCTACACTACAGGAGGTTGTTATTTGGCCCATCAAATCTGTACTGACCACAATCCCACCCAGGCCCTATTCCCACAACCCCACACATTTACCCTGCTAATCCCCCTGACACCAGGGTCAATTTAGCATGGCCAGTCTACCTGACTCGCACATCTTTGCACTTTCTGTCCACGTCTGTGTGGGTTTCCTCAGGGTGTTCTGGTTTCCTCCCACAGTCCAAACTCCAGACAGATAGTAACCCAAGGCCGGAATTGAACCTGGGTCTCTAGTGAGGCAGCAATACTAACCACTGTGACACCCACATGGGCTGGTTAGTCCACCAGCCCACCTAACTTGACTAGTGGAAGATTTTATATCATCGCCTGCAGACCGAACACCAAATCTGCATACCTACTTCACTCTGTGACATCATGAACGCCATCTGAAAAAGCACACCTTACAACACTGGTCTTCAGCTGGCAAACCATCGAAACCCCTTGAAAGATTTCCTCATCAGATTATGGCTTTGACACTCTGAAAAACATGTGAATCCTATCTTCAGTTTTTCTGTGCCCTGTACTATAAACTGCCTTTTACTATAAACTGGCCTTCATAGCAAGGGGGATTGAATATAAAAGTAGGGAGGTCTTGCTGCAGCTGTATAGGGCATTGGTGAGGCCGCAGCTGGAGTACTGTGTGCAGTTTTGGGCGCTGCACCTGCGCAAAGATATTTTGGCCTTGGAGGGAGTGCAGAGGAGGTTTACTAGGCTGATACCGGAGTTGAGGGGGTTGAGCTATGAGGAGAGGCTGAATAAACTAGGCTTGTACTCGTTAGAGTTTAGAAGATGAGGGGAGATCTCATTGAGACGTATAAGATGATGAATGGGATGGATAGGATAGAGGTGGAGAGACTCTTCCCGCTCAAAAAAGACAGTAGGACTAGGGGGCACAGCCTCAAGATAAAGGGGGGGTGGTTTAGAACGGAGTTGAGGAGGAACTTCTTCACTCAAAGGGTGGTGAATCTCTGGAATTCTCTGCCCGTTGAAGTGGTGGAGGCTGCCTCACTAAATATATTTAAGTCACGGGTTGATGGGTTTTTGATAAGAGAGGGGATTAAGGGTTATGGGGAGAGGGCGGGAATGTGGAACTGAGCCACGACAGATCAGCCATGATCTTATTGAATGGCGGGGCAGGCTCGAAGGGCTAGATGGCCTACTCCTGCTCCTATTTCTTATGTTCTTATGTTCTTTTCTCTATCCTTCTCTTTATTGTGCGAATGCCAAGTGGGAAGTTGTGGACACTCCTTTTTGCAGGTTTGCAAAATATTCAAAGATAACATCGAGTTAACCCTAGAGTTTGCTGTGTGGTTATTAGTAAAATTGGGTCACAAAAACAGAGGTTTAAAATAATTCACCACTGCTTATCCTTTGAAACAAACTAATTCAAAATATCTTCTGTTTACAACAGAAGGAAAGAGGAAAACAGTGCTGTTGGACTGACCCACTCCTCTCTGTAACAGAAATGAGATAGATTTCATTATGAAAAACTTTTCTCCCGTAAATATTCAAGGCAATTGTAAGCTTTTGTTCTGAGTATTCCTTTAACAACCGTAGCTATAAGAAGCAGCTTTCTAACAGTTACACTACTGGAATATTCAAGTTCAAAGAACTCCAAGAGTCCCTCACTACTCCACAATCATATGTACAATTATGCATTTAATTATTCTGTAGGGATGAACATTGCATTAGAAAGTAAGTGACACTGTCAACAATACTGACACAGATGAACTGAAAACAGTGTTAATGACATCAAGGAGATCTAGCTTTACTGGGCGTGACAGCGCAAGTGCCACAAATACTTTTGAAAATACATGATCATTCAAACAGCAGATTAATGACTGCTGGCCTATTTTGGAAAAAAATTGCATGAGATCTTGCTGCCTGCCAAAGTCAGGAGCCCCACTCAAACTAATTTTTGACTCTGCAGTCAGACCTGGATTTGCATATCTAAGTTTGTTTCCAATGATATTTGAATGTTGTTACAATAGTTTATTGCAAGTCAGGGTTGACAACTAATTATGGATGCTTCTCTTCTGTTCGTACTTGCAGTAAACTGACACCTTTGCAGTGCTTTACCACTAGGCACAATCTGCCACATTGTTTCCACAGGGAATAGATTCTTCATATATTAATAGGTAGCTTTATTGATGAAGGAGCAGCACTCCGAAAGCTCATGATTCCAACTAAACCCGTTGGACTTTAACCTGGTGTTGTGAGACTTCTTACCTTGTGAAAAGGCAGGTTTGAGCTGAACTTAACACCCAATGGTACCAGACCTGCTAAGTTGAGACTGGATGGTGTTAATTGTTGCCCTGTTCCAACTTGCCTGAACTGCCCATGAAGCTTTTGCAATTGGGCACCAGAAAACAGTGAGACAGTACATACCTACAACCGACAATCTATTAGCCTCTTGAATCAGATTTTCTTTCAGGCAAGTGGCCGATCGTGGGGATAAGCCATGCTGCTAGAGGTCGGTTCGAGGTTTCTTAGAAAAAAAAGAAAGAACCTTTGGCAGTCATTGGCTATAATGACTCAGCAAAGTTGGGAGAAGCAAGCCAACTGGAAGCTGCGAGTAACTTTGGACTTGTTCCTGTAAAAAGTGCAATTCTGTGGACAGCATACTGAAATGTATAAGTGAGGCATGGAGTTTATGTGTGAAAATACTAATTTTTCCATTCTGCACTGCCACCTCCACTCCCCTCCCCAATTATATAATTTATTACATTTCTATCCCTCTTCAGTTCTGAAGAGAAGTCACATGGATTTGACAGGTGCTGCCAAACTTGCTGAGTTTTTCCAGCATATTCCATTTTTATTTCCAGTATTTTTATTTGAATGTTTTTCCTGCAGTTTTATGCATTAGCTGCCTACTAAATAATGTTTGGTCAAGGTTGATCTTAGTTTATTACAGTAAAAGTTGAGATGTGAAGTCCTGCCACATGATCCTTTCTGTTGTTCACTGGGAATTTGAATCTCTCAATTATTGATGTCTGCAATAATAACAAATTGAGGCTCCGCAGGTTTACAAATCCAAAGGCGGGGAACATATACTCTAATTTTCTAGTTTAAACAAACAAAGGTTCACAGTTACTTTTGCTATATCCAACAGTCAACATGGCTGTACCTATTGGCTCAGATGTTTTTGGAGTGAAAGGACCTATGGATGCTTTGCAACAATTGACAAAGATTAATTTGAAGTTGTTGGCCAAGAAATTATAAAGAGATTTAATAGTAGGACCTAAAAATGCAGAGATTATTAACGCATTAGCTCATCACCTGAACCAAGGAAGAGAAAAGTAATTATAATAGCATACAAGTTGAGTTAGCTAGGATTCAGTTGCAAATAAAACAAGTGGAACTTGAAAAGAGAAATTAAAAATAAAACTTGAATTCCAAAGGGAAATTTAGGAAGAAAAGAGAGAAATGCAAATATATGAACTTCAATTCCAAACAGCTAAATAAAAGGAAAACCTAAAGAGAAGAAACCGAAAAGGAAAAATTATAATGGGAAAACTATGAACTCCAGAGAGAGAGAAAAAAAGTGAGGAAATTTGTTCTTAAAGTAAAGGTTAGATTATACAAACAGGATAACTAAAATTTAACTCCCGGTTTTGACTTGCAAGGAATGTTTGTCTGGAGCTCAAATTCAGTGAGGGAAGAGGTACAAGGTAAATGGTAGGACACTGAAGAGTGTAATTGAACAGAGGGATCTGGGAATACAGATACATAATTCCCTAAAAGTGGCATTACAGGTAGATGAGATCGTAAAAGAGTGCTTTTGGAACATTGGCCTTTATAAATCAAAGTATTGAGTATAAGAGTTGGAATGTCATGGTGAGGTTGTACAAGACATTGGTGAGGCCGAATTTAGAGTATCGTGTGCAGTTTTGGTCACTTAATTACAGGAAGGATATTAATAAGGTTGAAAGAGTACAGAGAAGATTTACTAGGATGTTGCTAGGACTTGAGAAACTGAGTTACAGAGAAAGGTTGAATAGGTTAGGACTTTATTCTCTGGAACATAGAAGAATGAGGGGAGATTTGATAGAAGTGTATAAAATTATGATGGGTTTAGACAGAGTGAATGCAAGCAGGTTTTTTTCCACTTAGGCTAGGGGAGAAAAAGACTAGAGGACATGGGTTAAGGGTGAAGGGGGAAAAGTTTAAAGGGAATATTAGGGGGGCCTTCTTCATACAGAGAGTGGTGGAGTGTGGAATGAGCTGCCAGATGAAGTAGTAAATGCGGGCTCACTTTTAAGAAAAACTTGGACAGGTACATGGATGAGAGGGGTGTGGAGGGATATAGTCCAGGTGCACGTCAGTGGGGCTAGGCAGAAAAATGGCTTGGCACAGCCAAGAAGGGTCAAAAGGCTTGTTTCTGTGCTATAGTATTCTATGGTTCTAAGAGTTAAAATGTATTTTGTGTCTGAGAAAATTGTTACAAAGTTGCAATGGTTGCAAAAGAGTTCAACACAGAACACATTTTGCTGTTCTCGATGCCTAGAAGTTAGTTAGAAATTCAGAAATCTATGAGAGAAAGAGAATTGGAATTATGGAATTTGCTCGGGAAAAGGAAATTATATCTGATGGGTGGTATAGATCAATGAAGATTGAACAAGGTTTTGAAAACCTTAAAAGCGATAATGCTTATGGGAGAATTTTAAAATAGTATCCTTTAGGAATAAGGTCCCACATAGAAGACTATAGATGAGATGAGGGCAGCTGCAATATTGGATGATTATGCATTGCCTTACAAACATGTGACCAGCAGCAGTCTTTTGTTTACAAAACCTGACAAGCTGAAGTCATGGCTTGGCTAACGAAGAGAGAGCAGAAATGAACAGGCGGAAACTCCTCAGAACAGCAAAACAAAAAGACAGTACGGAGGCCAGTTTGATTCGAGGTGACTGATTTTTGTCCCAAGAGGACACGAGTGTTAGATATTAAAAGCCAAAACTGGCAATGCATAACATGTCTTTAGGAAATGCTGTATCAGCAGGGGCAGTTTATGACAAACCAGTACCCTCAAAATGCATTGTCCAGGCAAATAGATCAAAGTATAGAAGATTATAAAATTGTGTTCAAGGGTGACTTGTCCCCACTTTCATCAGGTAAAGCAGGCAAACAAGTTAATATTCTTAGAGGTATGGTATCAGATCAATAGTTGATGGTAGCCAGTGAATATTTTTCTCTAGAAAGTTCACTTTATATAAAACTCTATTGATAAAGGGTTTTAGAATTCCTACAGTACAGAAGGCAGCCATTCGGCCCAGTGAGCCTGCACTGACAACAATCCTACCCAGCCCTCATCCCTGTAACCCCACGTATTTATCCTGCTATTCTGGCTAACTGACACTTCTTGGGACAGTAAGGGACAATTCAGTATGGCCAATCAACATAACTTGCACACTTTTGGAGTGTGAAAGGAACCTGGAGCGCCTGGAGGAAACCCAGGAAGACAGAGGGAAAACATGCAAATGCCACACAGACAGTCATCCGAGGCTAGAATTAAACCCAGGTCCCTGGCGCTGTGGGGCAGCAGTGTTAACCACTGTGCCATGTGCACCGTGGTATATTGATGTTCAATCAAGAATAAATTTTTGGCAGGAGTGTTTTCAACTCCATCCCAGAACAGCCAGTTAGAGATGAGCTTGGACTCTGCCAACAGGTGATGAAACCTATCATGCAAATGAGCAACAACAAAGCAGCAGGTGGTGATGGAACCCCTGCTGGAGGAATAGAACGAACATTGCAGCTCCACGCCTTAACAAAGATCTGGAATGATCTCAAGAATGCCCTGACAATCTTCAAGATAGGAGACAAATCCAATGTGGAAATTAGAGGCATCACCCTGCTTTCCATTCAAGGAAGATCACAACAAGAACCCTTCCGGTCTGAGTTATTACATTTGAAGAGCTACTTCCCTAATCTCAATGTGGGTTTAGACCATTAAGAGGCATGGCCAACTTGTAGTTGCTGAGCTGTAAAAATCAAGAAAAATGTTGTGAATAATCTCAGAAAGTGGTGGCGAGTTGCCTTCTTGAACCGCTGCAGTCCCCGATGTGTAGATACACCCATAGTGCTTTAGAGAGGGAGTTCCATGATTTTGACCAAGTAACAGTGAAGCTGTTCCCGGAGGAAACCCACACACACCGGGAGAACGTGCAAACTCCACAGAGGCACCCGAGGCCGGAATTGAACTCAGGTCCCTGGCACAGTACTAACCACTGTGCCACCTAATATTTATAGACTACCAAATAGTAGTGGTAACGTAGGGCACAGTATGACTCAGGAAACTAGAGGTGCAAGCAACAAGAGTAATACAATCATGGACTTCAATCTTCATATTGAATACAACTGGATACAACTAATTAGCACTAATTCAATGCAGGATGAATTTCTGGAACGTATAGGAGATTTTTTTTTAGAACAGTATGTTGAGGAACCAATTAGAGAATGGACTATTCTATTGTGTAATGGGCAAGTGCCAAGTAATAATGTTATAGAGGAGTCTTTAGGTTAAAGTGACCATAATATGATGTAATTTTACATTAAGTTCAAAAGTGAGGTAGTTCAATTCAAAACCAAGGTCTTAAATCTAAACAAAGAAAATAATGAAGGTATGAGGGGCAAATAAGCTGTGGTAGATTGTGAAACTACATTAAAAAGCTATGGTGGTAACAGGCAATGGCTAGTATTTAAAGAATACATAGTTTACAACAAATATACATTCCTTTGAGGCACAAAAAAAACAACAGCAAAAGGTGATCCAATCATGGCTAGAGAATTTAAAGGACATATTAGATCAACAAAACAATAAGCAAGAGGCTTATAATGTTGCCAAAAAAATGCTAAGCTTGAGGTTTGGGAGCATTTTAGAATTGAAATGAGGACCAAGAAATGGATAAAGAGAAAATAGAATATGAAAGTAAACCAGCAAGAAATACAAAAACCAACTGTACACATTTCTGCCAGTATATGTAAAAAGATGAAGGTTAGCAAAGACATAAAACCATTAGATCTTAAAACATAGGAGCAGAATTAGGTCACTCACCCCATACAGTTTGCTCCACCATTCAATCATGGCTGATATTTTTCTCATCCCCATAATTAATAAGGGAATTAGGAGTTAAGAACCTATCTCTAGCTGAAAGACACTCAACGACCTGGCCTCCACAGCCTTCTGTGGCAAACAGTCCCACAGATTCATTACTCTGGCTGAAAAAATTCCTCCTCATCTCAGTTTTAAAGAATCATCCCTTTAGCTTGAGGTGCTGCCCCTGGTTCTATTTTTCCTACTAGTGGAAACATCCTCTCCATGTCCACTTTATCCAGGCCTCACAGTATCCTGTAATTTTCAATAAGATCCCCCTTCATTCTTTTAAACTCCAATGAGTCCTCAGCTTTCCTCATACGACATATTTGGGCACATAACAGACAAAGAAAGAATAATTTATAATGGGAAAAGCAGAGGAACAAAATAAAGATTTGTGTCAGTCTTCATAGAAGAAGCAATAAAAAATTCCACAGGAATAATCTAGAGAACATCAAGCGACTAGCAAGATTGAGGAACTGTGGAACTGTAAAAAAGTAGAACTAGGGAAATCAATAGGACTGAAAGTTGATAAATCCCCTTGGTGTGATGATCCACATCCCAGAGTATTGAAAGAAGCGGTTGCAGAGATAGTGGATGCTTTGGTGGTCATCCAGAATTTTATAGGTTATGGAATGATTCCTGCAGATTGGAAAATAGCAAACATAATCCCACTACTTAAGAAAGGAGGGAGAGAGGAAACTGAGAACTACAGACCTGTTAGCCAGGTAAGTAAAACAAAAGTTAGAAATTATCATAAAGGAAATGATAACAGGGCACTTAAAAAATGGATTTATAAAAGGGAAGTCATGTTTGACAAATACGTGGAGCTTTCTTGTTTAAATCATGGAAACAAACTTAAATATAAAGCAATTCTATGTTTAAACATGAGGGCAGTTCAGATATTTGGTTGGTTGAGATTCTCTTTCCAAACTTGACATTAAAAAACCTGTAAACGTGACCAGGATTTTACAGACCTGTCATGGTGATCTCCTACCAGCAGATGTGGCAGACTGCATAAATTGCTGTTTGCTTTGGCAGGTTCATATTATCTCGCTGGGCAGGAGGGGCCATAAAATCCTGGCCTCAGGAGAGAATGGAGATCAGGAGTTAAAATCTGAACAAGGTGGGTCAAACACTACTGAAAAGTCAACACCCTGATGACAATGTGTCTGGTTTGGAAGAACAACAAAAGGAATGACTGAATCCAGAGGGCAAGAAGCATTTTTCCTGGGTTTACAGTTCACATCTACTAGTACCAGAAAGTTCGAAGGATTATCAGAATGCAACAATACTGGTTTTAACAAAATTAAGCATGGGTGTGGTGGTGGTGGAATATTACCTGTACTGCACTACTGTGCAGATCCTTGGCTCATGGTCTTCTCCATGTCTATATTTCTTGTACCAGTCTTTTCATTTTCCCAATAATTTTCTTCAATTTTCAGGTCATCAAGCACTGATGTTCTCTTCCTCTTGCTCCTTGAAATCTTCTCTCCATAACATCTCTTATTAGTCTGGTTCTGTCTTGAATATGCCCTGCCTAGTCTCCGTTTTTTCCTAATTATGTGCAAGTAACTTTTGTTCATTCAGTCTCCTCAGCACTTTAGTATTCGTTACCTTTTCTGTCCAGCTGACAGAAAATTAACACTCTAAATCAAACTATTTAAACAACTCAAGAAGTGACTTATATTCAGTTTTCCATTCAGTAACTGTCTCTTCTTACTAAATACAGCCTTTCCCATTTCTATCCTTGCTCCTATTTATCTGTTGCACCTTCTAGTTTGTAGATATTAGGCTTCCCAAATACTAAAATTTTTGTACCTATTCTAGTTCTGGTTCTTCAATAAATGATACTTTTGGAGATTTTAAGATATGCATTACTTTAGTATTGCCGATATTCATTCCAAAGTTCATGTCTGCTGTTTCCAGTCTATCCATTAATTCATAAGAACATAAGAACATAAGAACATAAGAAATAGGAGCAGGAGTAGGCCATCTGGCCCTTCGAGCCTGCCCCGCCATTCAATAAGATCATGGCTGATCTGTCGTGGCTCAGTTCCACTTTCCCACCCTCTCCCCATAACCCTTAATCCCCTCTCTTATCAAAAACCCATCAACCCGCTTCTTAAAAATATTTAGCGAGGCAGCCTCCACCACTTCAACGGGCAGAGAATTCCAGAGATTCACCACCCTTTGAGTGAAGAAGTTCCTCCTCAACTCCGTTCTAAACCGCCCCCCCTTTATCTTGAGGCTGTGCCCCCTAGTCCTACTGTCTTTTTTGAGCGGGAAGAGTCTCTCCACCTCTATCCTATCCATCCCATTCATCATCTTATACGTCTCAATGAGATCTCCCCTCATTCTTCTAAACTCTAACGAGTACAAGCCTAGTTTATTCAGCCTCTCCTCATAGCTCAACCCCCTCAACTCCGGTATCAGCCTAGTAAACCTCCTCTGCACTCCCTCCAAGGCCAAAATATCTTTGCGCAGGTGCGGCGCCCAAAACTGCACACAGTACTCCAGCTGCGGCCTCACCAATGCCCTATACAGCTGCAGCAAGACCTCCCTACTTTTATATTCAATCCCCCTCGCGATGAAGGCCAGCATCCCATTCGCCTTCCTGACCACCTGCAGGCTGGGTTTTTGCGACTCATGCACAAGGACCCCGAGGTCCCTCTGCACCGTCGCCTGCTGCAGTTTTTCGCCACATAAGTAATAGTCCTTCCTACCATTCTTCCTACCAAAGTGGACCACCTCACACTTGCCAACATTAAATTCCATTTGCCATTTCCTGGCCCATTCGCCCAGCCTATCTCTTGTAATCCTCCTTCTGTTCTTGCAGCAAGTGTTTAGTCATCTGCAAATCTAACTGACGTAATTATCTGCCTCCCATCTTAACACCAACTGTGTCTTCAAACATTTCTTTAATCATTGCTTCTGCATAGATACCGAAGAGGACTGTTGATAAAAAACACCTTTCTCAATCTCCTCTTCCAATTTCTGCAATTGGAAGGAGTTCTGTAATGAATGTAATTCATTGTTCACCGTTTACTATGTTACATTTTGATTGTATTGTAGAAAAAAATTCACAATGGTAATATTTTTTATTTTTCATGGAGAGGAGTTACAAAAGATGGCAGTTTTAAACTGTCACTTTTAATTAAAGATAAGATGGCATAATGAAAAGGTACATGTGACCTGATATTAGTTCTGCCCAACGATAAACTTGTGAGACCTGGTTACTAATAACCCTAGTCAAGTGCCATTAAGAACATAAGAACATAAGAAATAGGAGCAGGAGTAGGCCATCCAGCCCTTCGAGCCTGCCCCGCCATTCAATAAGATCATGGCTGATCTGTTGTGGCTCAGTTCCACTTTCTCGCCCTCTCCCCATAACCCTTAATCCCCTCTCTTATCAAGAACCCATCAACCCGCTTCTTAAAAATATTTAGCGAGGCAGCCTCCACCACTTCAACGGGCAGAGAATTCCAGAGATTCACCACCCTTTGAGTGAAGAAGTTCCTCCTCAACTCCGTTCTAAACCGCCTCCCCTTTATCTTGAGGCTGTGCCCCCTAGTCCTACTGTCTTTTTTGAGCGGGAAGAGTCTCTCCACCTCTATCCTATCCATCCCATTCATCATCTTATACGTCTCAATGAGATCTCCCCTCATCTTCTAAACTCTAACGAGTACAAGCCTAGTTTATTCATCCTCTCCTCATAGCTCAATCCCCTCAACTCCGGTATCAGCCTAGTAAACCTCCTCTGCACTCCCTCCAGGGCCAAAATATCCTTGCGCAGGTGCGGCGCCCAAAACTGCACACAGTACTCCAGCTGCGGCCTCACCAATGCCCTATACAGCTGCAGCAAGACCTCCCTACTTTTATATTCAATCCCCCTCGCTATGAAGGCCAGCATCCCATTCGCCTTCCTGACCACCTGCTGCACCTGCAAGCTGGGTTTTTGCAACTCATGCACAAGGACCCCGAGGTCCCTCTGCACCGTCGCCTGCTGCAGTTTTTCGCCACGTAAGTAATAGTCCTTCCTACCATTCTTCCTACCAAAGTGGACCACCTCACACTTGCCAACATTAAATTCCATTTGCCATTTCCTGGCCCATTCGCCCAGCCTATCTAGATCCTTCTGCAGACTCTCCACACCCTCCGCACAATTTGCCTTTCCCCCAGTCTTGGTGTCATCAGCAAATTTCGACACCCTGCACTCGGTTCCCTCCTCCAGATCATCTATATAAATGGTAAATAGCTGAGGCCCCAGCACCGACCCCTGGGGCACCCCACTAGTCACCAACCGCCAATCCAAATAGCACCCATTGACCCCCACTCTCTGCCTCCTATTTGACAACCAATCCTCTATCCACGCTAACACCCTACCCCCAACTCCATGTCCCCTGACCTTCTGCAATAACCTCTTGTGAGGTACCTTGTCAAACGCCTTCTGAAAATCCAGAAAGACCACATCCACCGGCTCTCCTCTATCCACTGCCCTAGACACATCCTCATAGAACTCCAGTAAATTTGTCAGACACGACTTCCCTTTAATGAAACCGTGTTGCGTCCGCCCTATCAAGCAATTCCCTTCAAGATGCCTCGCAATTTCCTCCTTAATGACGGATTCTAACATTTTACCTACCACAGACGTTAAACTAACCGGCCTATAATTCCCCGCCTTTTGCCTGGCACCCTTCTTAAACAACGGCGTAACATTAGCCGTTTTCCAATCTTCCGGCACTTCCCCGGAATCCAGCGACGTCTGGAAAATAACCACCAAGGCATCCACTATCACCTCCGCCATTTCTTTCAGAACCCTCGGATGCATTCCATCCGGTCCTGGGGACTTGTCCACAATCAGCCCCTCCAGTCTGTCGAGCACCACCTCTCTAGTAACAGTAATGTCATTAAGACCCTCCATTCCTACCACCTTTCCATCGCTAACACCCGGCAAATTATTCACGTCCTCCTCCGTGAAGACAGAAACAAAAAAGTTATTCAAGACCTTAGCCATATCCCCATCCCCTACCACTAGCTCCCCTTTCTCATCCTCATTGAAATCCACATGCCAGATTTAACACCTGACAACAAAGGTCAGAGAAGTTGGTCTTGCTCTGGGTAGACCTACAGAGTGTAAAAAGTCTGACAACACCAGGTTTAAGTCCAACCGATTTATTTGATAGAGGTGGAGAGACTCTTCCCGCTCAGAAAGGACAGTAGGACTAGGGGGCACAGCCTCAAGATAAAGTGGGGGGGGGGGGGTGCGGTTTAGAACGGAGTTGAGGAGGAACTTCTTCACTCAAAGGGTGGTGAATCTCTGGAATTCTCTGCCCGTTGAGGTGGTGGAGGCTGCCTCGCTAAATATTTTTAAGACTCGGGTTGATGGGTTTTTGATAAGCGAGGGGATTAAGGGTTATGGGGAGAGGGCGGGAATGTGGAACTGAGCCATGACAGATCAGCCATGATTTTATTGAATGGCGGGGCAGGCTCCAAGGGCTGGATGGCCTACTCCTGCTCCTATTTCTTATGTTCTTAAACTCACTAGCCTACAGACTCTCAGAGCATGACTAAGTGTGTTTTGGAAAAAAAGAAAGGGGCAGTTGCTGCAATCAGCAGAGGGGAAAAGGTCATTTCTTTGTTGGCTGCCAGGAAGGTGCACCTATAGACATTGAAGGACGCTGCAAGAATCATTTGGAAGATTCATGGGGGAAGGGAATCAGAGGGGCCGGACAACAGCTTCTGGAGATTTGTCAGAAGGTTGAAGGTTGGACTTTTGACAGTCATCCGCATATAGCCTCAGTGAAACAAGGAGAAGTGAGCCCACTGGAAGCAGAGCATAACACTGATTCCTGCAAAGACAGTAATTCTGCAGAGAACATGCTTCAACGTATAATTTGTGAAGTAGTTGCCTCATAAGTAATGCTCAATCTCTGGTGAGCTTAGCTCGTTAGAGCAAAGTTTGTAGAAACTCAAAAGTCTGTAGTGCGATTCCTTCAAGTTGATCACTGGGAGCTCAACTCTCCTCATAAAAAGTTATCGGTCTCTAAGGTATTTGGAACGATGCATTAACTTGTTCTATCTTCATAACAGCATTCTTACAGAAGATTAACACTGCAGCATAGCAACAAATTGTGCACCACTGACACTGCTCCCAATTCATACAAACAACATTTCATAAAGAGGGATATACTCTAGAACACTCAGATTAGTGTAATGATTTGAAAATCACACGGTGGAGGTATTGCCAACCTCAGGTCAAATGTATATCAGTTGCAATGTACATCTTTTCCAAAAGCCTGAAGCAGACTTCAGAGGCACTCATACAAAGAGAAGTAGATAGTCAGGACCAAGTAGACTCAGAATATTGTTGCTGCGATGTTATAGCTGAAATACTTGCATAAAATAAAAAAAACAACTAATTTTATATTCTATCGTAAACGAACCCAATACAAAGGCAGAGGCAATGTGGCTGACACTGCTTTCCTCTTTATATACTTGCATGGGCCAGCACTTTTGCCTATCCCTTACTGCCTTTGAATGGAGTGGCTTGCTAGGCCATTTCAAGGGCTGTTTAGCGTCAACCACATTGCTGTGTGTTTGGAATCACATTTAAAGGTAGCCCAGGTAAGGCTGGTAGATTTCCTTCCTCAAAAGGATTTTAGCAAACCAGATGGAACTTTACAATAATCAATGTTACTTTGCATGATCACCAATATTGATACTAGCTTTCTATTCCCCATTTTATTAATTAAATTTAAAGTTCACCAACTGCCTTGGTGAGATTTGAACCCATATCCCCAGAATATTAGCCTGGGCCTCTCGATTAGTACCTCAGTGACATGACTGCTCCTCTCCCTAAAAAGGTATATATTATAATTCTTCCCAGCTATGTAATGGGGTGCAATAATTGAAGTATTTCAAAATACTTTAGCCTGCGTAAAAATGGTGGATGCAATGGCACAATCAACAACACAAACAGTGAGCATGTGCACTGTATGGGGTGGCATTGTATATTACATACCGGAAAGGATCGGAGTTCGATCGTTACTTTGAACTAGGTCAATTGATCTGTTTGGTGAAATAGGCAAATGATGATTTTTCTCAAAAATCCTCAAATCGGGGAACAAGCAGGTGTTCCTGCTTCTATTTATTTTCCAGGGACTCTTACTGGAAATATGTGTTTGAATAATAAATTTATTGATATCAGACCCAACATTTAATACTCACTGTATAGAAAGGACTGAAAAGAATGGCTACTTATACTAGTAGCAATAATAGATAGTCTTATGACGATTTCAAATAAATGGTAGTTCAAGGAGGCACTGTTTGGGAATTACCCTTTGCATACATTTCCCATTCTAGTTAGTAGCAATGTTTGGGAAAATGCAGCTTCAGGATTCCATTTGTTCTTTAAAAAGAGACAAAGTTAATGCCTGGAGTCAAGCTGCCATAAATCTTCAGTTAGCTGTAGCGTGATGCTGTAAATATGAAATATGACTTGGATGGAAAATATTAATTTCACTATTGTATTTTTCTAAACAGGCTAAAAAGGGATGGTGTTACAACTGTCATTGTTAACTGAAGCTCTCACATGCTAATGCAACATATACCACAGATCATTAGAAATTTAAGTGAATATGAGCAGCATTGAAGGTAATCTCTGATTATCCTTTGTATATCAACTGATGTCATAATTATGTTTCTTGTTCTGTCCTAATTCAAATGGATATCGTATTTCAAAAAAATGTTTTCCAAAACATCAAATATCATTTGTAAAATGGGCAAATTCGGAGTGTATAAACATAAGAACAAAGGTGCAGGCAATCCAGCCCTTCAAGCTTGCCAAGCCATTCAGTATGATCAAAGCTGATCTTGTCTCAGCCTCAAATCCATTTTCCTGCCTGCTCCCCATAAGCCTCCAACACATGACAGGTTAAAATCTGTCTATCTCCTCCTTGAATTTACTCAAAGTCCAAGCATCCACCACACTTAGGATACTGAATTCTACAGATTCACCACCCTTTGAGAGAAGTAGTTTCTCCTCATCTGTGTTAAATCTGCTACCTCTTACCTTAAAACCGTGACCTCTGGTTCCAGATTGCCCCACAAGAGGAAGCATCTTCTCTACATTTAATTATCTTAGAAAGCTCAATTCAATCTCCCCTCATTCTTCTAAACTTCGGCATATAGGCCTAAACTGTTCAATCTCTCTTCATAAGACAAACACCTCATCTCTGAAATCAATCCAGTGAATCTGCAGGACTCCCTTTATCTATTTTGCTTGTTACACCTTCAAAGAACTCCAACAAATTAGTCAAACACGATTCACCCTTTATAAAACCATGAAAACTAGGCAATGGCTTAGTGGTATTTTCATTAGACTAGTGATCCAGAAACTCAGTTAATGTTCTGGGGATCTGGGTTTGAATTCTTGTCATGGTAGATGATAGAATTTGCATTTAATAAAAAATAGCTGGAATTAGGAGTCTACTGATGATCATGATACCATGGTCGATTATCAGCAAAACCCATCTGGTTCACTAATGCCGTTTAGGAAAGGAAATGTGCCATCCTTACCAGGTCTGGCTGACATGTGACTGCAGAGCCACAGCAATGTGGTTGATTCTCAACTACCCTCAGGCAAACTAGGGATGGGCAAAAAAATGTTGGCCAGCCAGTGACGCCATGTTCCATGAATGAATAGAAGTAAACTCTGATGGATTGCATTTTGACTTTCCAAATGTCCTCTTATTACTTCCTTAATAATGGATTCAAACAATTTTCTAACAAGATATTAAATGAACTGGTCTATAGTTTCCTACTTTCTGCCTCCCTCCCTTTTTGAATTAGGGTATTCCATTAACATTTTTTTTGAAATCAACTGGAACCTTTCCCACATCCAGGGAATTTTGGAATATTATAACCAATGGATCCACCATCTCCACTGCCATTTCCTTAAATACCTTAGGATGCAGACCTGGGAACTTGTCTGCTCTGGGCACCTGTCTGCCTCCAATCCTAATAGTTTAGGGAATACTATTTCCCATCACCATTAAAACGGAGGCAAAATATTGATTTAGCATCTCTGCCATTTGTGTATTCCCCACTATTAACTCCAGCCTCATCCTCCAAGGGACCAACATTTACTTTAGCTACTCTCTTGCTTTTTATATATCTATAGAAGCTTTTGCTTTTTTTTATATTTTGTGTTAGTTTTCTTTCTCAATTTACCTTTGCCCCTTTTATTACTTTTTTAGTGACCCTTTGTTGATCTTTAAAAGTTTCTCAATTTTCATGGCTGCCACTGGCCTTGCCAATCTGGTATGCCTTAGCTTTTGACTTTATGCAATCTTGCTCAACCATGAATGTTTTATTCCCCTTTACAATTTTTCTTCCTCTCTGGAATATATTTTAGTTGGGAAGAATTGAATATCTTTTTAAACAACTGCCATCATCCATCAACTATCCTACCATTCAGCCTTTCTGCACAGTCCATTAGGGCCAAGTCTATTGTCAATCCTACACAACTACCTTTGCTTAACTCCAAATGTGAGTGTGGGAATCCTGTTTCTTCGAATTTCAAACTATGCTCGCTCTTCCTTACAGGATTCTAACTAGGACGTCATTAACTAATCCCTGTTCATTGCACAATACCAAATCCACATTAGCCTGCTCTCTGGTTGGTTCCACATATTCAATGAGCTCTCCCTCGAGGCTATCCTTGCCAATTTGATGAGTCCAGTCTTTGCGCATATTAAATCACCCATAAAACTCAGTCTTATTCAGTCACCGATCTACTTTCAAGTTACATTAAGTTTTTTTGATGAATTTGAACAATTCACAAATGGGATAATACATTCTTACTACAGTATGGCTACGATGCAGTTTTATACTGGCAAGTTTCAGAATTTATTTTCCAGAATATCTGGCATATATGAAAGAATCCAGGAAACCAAACAGCAAACATTTGCCAATAAAAAGTCTGGTTATTAGTTTAGCAACTAGTTTCCAAAACTTGTTGACAGATTGAAAACACAGAAGGTTATTACAATCAAAGCTTGAATCTGGGCTGTGATTTTCTGGCTTTGTTGTGCCTGGCGCAGGGCATATTATAGCTGAGTGAGGCTGGAGAATCACAGGTAAGTGGTGTAATGCATTCTGTGCTGGTGCCAAACCTTGACCCTATCTTCCCACCGACTGCTCCTATAAATAATCTAGTTCCCACCTGGTAAGAGCAGGGACCAGAATGAGCAGTGGTTTTCTCACCTGAGGTGGCAGTTAGTGACCTTTTGGAAAAATTCTGCCCATGAAAAGAGCTCCTGAGCCAGACAACTAAATAGTGAATAAACCAGCCATTGCATCACATAATCCAATGAATTACCCATTAAAATGTAAATATATTATTCAACAACTCTCTGTCTCCCTCCGTTTTTTCCCTTTATCTTAATTTAGTTTATTCACAAGAGGACAGGATGGTGACAGTGGTTAGCAGTACTGCCTCACTACGCCAGGGACCCGGGTTCAATTCTGGCCTCAGATTACTGACTGCATGGAGTTTGCATGTTCTCCCCATGTCTGCATGGATTTCCTCCGAGTGCTCCAGTTTCTTCCCATAGTCCAAAGGTGTGCACATTAGGTGGATTGACCATGCTAAATTGGCCCCAGTATCAGGGGATTTACCAGGGTAAACATGTGGTGTTATGGGAATAGGACCTGGTGGGACTGTGGTTGATGCAAACTTGATGGGCTGAGTGGCCATCTTCTGCACTGTAGGGATTCGATTTTATGATTCTAAGTGCTGGGAATGTTCCAATATCTTACCCAACTGGACATTCATCACGAGTAAGCCAGGATTGAGAGTGTCAGCATTCCACCCATCTATGCAGATATCATAGTCAAGCTAAATGTAGTTGAAGCCAAAACACTGTCTGATTTCAAGGACAAATCAGATATAGCTCGGGCTACAGGGATCAAGGGATATGGGGCGGGTGTGGGGAACAGAATATTGAATTTGATTGTCAGCTGTGATCATAACAAATGGTGGAGCACGTTCAAAGGGCTGAAAGGCCCACTCCTGCTTCTAGTTTCTATGTCTCTAAATGGCAAAGAACTCCTAGATTGTGATCCTTGCATAGGTGCAGGGATCACCTGTGATGTCTTATTGCATAGTCAGTTGGGATGGGATCAGTTAACTCAGCACAAAGGATTGAATATGCAACATTCTTGCAAACCAATAATATATTTCCAACACAATTTATACAAACAGCGAAATCGGAATTATGGATCTAAATACGATGGAGATTCTGGGTGTTTTGCAATTTTGTTTTGCAGAAGACATCAAATTTATCCTTGCTTAATTGACCACAAGTGCCACAAACAAATTTAAATTGCTTTTCCAGAAGCTACTGACCTGATAGCCACTGAAGAAATTAAGGATTTCCTTGACTCCTGTGTTGTAAGCCAGTCCTTGCATCCGAACGATACTGCCAGGCTGGGTTGGAACAGTGGCAGGTGTTGGGAAATAGCCAATGTTGGTCGGAGATGCAGAAGGACTACAATTAAACAAACCACAATAAAAAAGTCTCATGAAAGTATCTGAAGCATCTAAATTTATACTAAATGTAAAGGATTGGACTGCATCTCAGGTAAGCCAAATTTCAAAGACAGATTAACATTTCAGGTATAATGTTTCAGGAGAATATACAGGCAACAAGTTTATTTTTTTTTTCCATGTTTACCCCTTTGATGTCAATTCTATTTAAAGATTACGTCTGAAATGCTAAATTTTATATCCTTTTCAAGTGGTGCCATTTCCAGCATATTCTATTTTTATTTCAAGTTCATGGTATTATAATTCAGGTCAGAAACACCACAGTATTTCATGAGGTCTGCCTGGATCATAAGTATTGCACTCTGAATTTGGCTAGGATAAGCATGATATGTTTCACTTCAGGCATGATTCAAATGATCAACTAGGGAGCTTTTATCAAACAAAGTTTATTTATGAATATAGTTAACATGGAAAGAAGAAAAGCAATAACTTCTATCAATTACAAACAAAAACAAACTATAACCGTTAACAAATATATCTAAAATGTTCCAATCAAACAAAACTCCCCAAAGTCAAAACCTTTTCCATGGGTTTTAACACAGCAAAGACTAATGCTCACGTGATACTGGAATTGAGTCCTTTGGTTGGAGAATTGAAACCCTGACTTCTGAACCTTGTAACTTCTAGCAGCTCTCTGAGTACACCCAGAACAGTCTGAAGTCAGAAAAGCTTCCCAGAACACCAGGGAGACTCTCTGGTCAAACTACCTACAGCAGATTTTCTACTCCAGGGAGGCAATAAGCCTTGCTTTCAGCTAACTAGCACAATTTCCAAAACCAGAGAGAGAGAAACACTTCTTTTCAGCTTGATGTCCCTTCTAAAACTAAAAGTGCAGTCAGCCAAACAGAAGATGAAACCTTAAATTCACTAGGAAGGAAAGTTAACTGTCCAAAAACACATGACGTGCCAGTCCTCCACCTAAGTATGCAGCGTCATAAAAACTCTGAGTAAAAGTAAACAACCCCATTTAAGTCATTGGAGTAGCAATAAAAAGGACTTCGACAGATAGCCCAAAAACAGTGGCAGCTGAGCCTGTGAGAGCTGCAGACATGATGTGGATGTGCCGGCGTTGGAATGGGGTAAACACAGTAAAAAGTCTGACAACACTAGGTTTAAGTCCAACCGATTTATTTGATAAAATCGGTTGGACTTAAACCTGGTGTTGTCAGACTTTTTACAGAGCTGCAGACAACATGATTTAAAAGAAAAAAACTTTTAAAGATACACAAACATCACAATAGTATTCGTGGTTTTCTGTTTGCTTCACGATGTTGGTGGATGTATAAATCACAAGAGCATTTTCTGCTCAGTCAGAAAAAGGTAATGATATAAGATGATAACCAGAATGATATACGGCATGATCTTACCGGTCAATCAGTGTGACAAGCTGGGAAGATAGTGTGCAGCACCAAATAAGTCCAGAAAAGACACGAAACCTATTTACATGGCATTGACTACATTTAAATGTAGTTACCAGGTTTGTCATGGCTTCTTCTACCCTTCCAGATGTTTGCGTCATGCCAATGGGAATCACTACTGTTCCGTAGCAGTGAAGACCAGGCACCACAGCCATGCTTTGTGTGTGTGGCGGTGGTGGTAGGTGGGGGGGCAGCGGTATCAGAGGCTATTGAAGCCTCCAGCTGGTCAGGTGCAAAGCTGGGCAATACCCACCTGGCATCCTGGCAGTGCCTGGTTGGGCAATGGTGCCGAAGCAGTCTGAAATTGTCTTACTCGCACAAAGCTCCCAGCTGTCAGAAAAACTAACATAGTGCCACAAGATTGCAGTGCCAAACTCGTCCAAAAGATTGGTGTAGAGAACTCCCATTTTCACACGGTTATGACACTCAAAAATTTTGGGAAATTCCGCCCATAAACTGCAGAGAATTCACCCGACACCTCCAGCAACACTTAAAGAAAATCTTAACTATTCATCCATGGCTTTTTCAGGGAGCAATAGTTTAAATACTAGTAATATAAAAGTTCATAACCTGTTGAATAGTGATTCTTTCAAGAATGCTTCTAGTTTTTAATAATATAAGCAGTTTGGAAGGTTTCTTCATTATAAACACATACCAAAAGTTTTGTCTTTACAAACATTTCACTTGCTTTACCCGTGACTTCGGTTTCTCATGGCACCAGATTACAACCAGAGAGACAGGCTCTGCCTGATATATTAGTGCTGCAGGTGGTAATAGGCTTTCACAGATTTGAAACCTGAGGGCACAATTGCACTTTGCATCGTCCTTGGAAACCTCTGTCAGTAATAGAGAGGCTGCCTGCACTTGAGGATCCTGTCAAATAACTGAATTTGTAAAAGGTGGAAACCCTAAATGTACTTGTCTTGATATCATTGTAGCTTTCTCTATATCCCAGAAAACTGCTCAACTGTGGTCTAACGTAAGGGGCAGGCTGGAACCGCTAGGCAGTCACCGAGAGCAGCAACATTTGGGATGATGCAAAAAGAAAGTGAATGAACTATTCATTCCTCAACCAAATTACCAGTTCATAAATCAGTAGAGATGCAATAGTGGACACTTATGCAGACATTTCATAATATTCCAGTATGAAAGAAACTGGGGAAAGATGTACCACCCATGGCTAACTAAGGAAGTCAAAGATGGAATCAAATTGAAAGCATAAATATAAATCCCATTAAGATTAGCGACAGGTTGGAAGATTGAACAGAATGCAAAAACAACAAATGGCAAAAAATTAATAATGAGGAAAATTTGGGTAAGAGAGAAAACTGTGTGCAGTTCAGTGCCAGATTCAGCTCGCGAGTTGGCAACTGAGTACATGCAAAGCTTTTCTTTTCCCCAATTACTGCTAGTTTAACTGTTAGTTGACATCTTAATGGTAATACATTGAAATTTATTCAAGGCAAGATATCACAATGGAAATATCAAAAGCGTATAATTTGAAGTGTTCATTGAGTTTACATTACAATTAACCAATAGGATTTTCACATGGGTGAACAGGCCATTGTTCATTGACTAAATATATTATTTTACTATAGACCAAATTCTGCAAGATTACAAAAGGACCTTATTTCCCAGGCTCTTATAGCCAATAACTGAGCTTTGGTTTCAGTAAGAGGAGGTCTTGATATTCGGCAGTTCCTCACAAGTTAGTAGTGAGGAGATTTAACAATAATGGAAGGGATCAGCTTATTTCTTAGTAATTTTTATCACATTGAAGCGTTCAGGGAGTAAGCTTGATGATGAGTGATGACAAATGCATCAAACCTCAGCTTAAACTAATATTCACAAGATGTCCACAAACAGACTTCTAGCGGAAAGCAATCCAGAGCGAAAATCTCATGTCAGTTCTGAAGAAGGCATATAGACTTGAAACATTAACTCCATTTCGTTCTCTCTCTCAAAAGACACTGACAGGTCTACTGAGTTTTTCCAGCATTTTGGATTTTTATTTCCCCCTCTCTATTTTGGTTTAAAATTTCCAAATAATGAAAATGTTGGAGACATGAATTGTGCTAAATCTTTATAAAAGATGAGTTAGGCCTTAGCTACGATTTTATATTCCATTCAGAGCACCATACCTAGGAAGAATGTCAAGGTCTTGGAGATTTACTAGAATGGTATCAGAGATGACGGACTTCAGTTATGTGGAGAAGCTAGCATTTTGCACCTTTGGGTAGACAAGGTTAATAAAAGATTTTGTATAAGTGCCAAAATCATTCACAATTAGATAACAAGAAATCGTTTCTAGTGGATGAAGGGTTAGTAACCTTAAAGCTATGTGCTCTGATGACTGATAGAAGAACCTGAGGTGACATGAGTTTTTGAAAAAAAACAAACATTGAGAGATCTGGAAGACATTGCCTGAAAGGATGGTGAAAAAAATCCAATAAATTTAAAAGTAATATTCAAAAATGAATTGTTAATTAAGGGGAAAAGGGATACAGGGAAAGAGCCTGGGAATGGGATGAATTAATAGCTACACCAAACAACTCGCACAGGCTCAATGGGCCAAATGACCTCCTTTTCTGCTGGATCATTCTATGATTTTCAGTCAGTTAGCCTCTATGAAAAATCAATATTTTATATATAATACTTTTCCGGATCAGGTGTCTTTGTTAGGGTGGATTTCTAACACTTGCGATATTTATTTTCTATATCAAAAAACAAATAAAATCGATTATATGGGGACCGTCAGCTATACTTGCAATTTATTTACTTCTGTGCGCTATTCATTATTTTCTCTTCTTCCCTTGTATTGATGACCCTCTCATTAACATAATTTACTGGGGATTGAACAGGTGTTATGTCCCAATCTGGTTAAATTGGCTTCTAGAAGGTTTAATTCTGGAACTCCTCCCTATGGAAACATCTGACTTCCATTGAATGCTTCCCAACACCAAAACTTTGTGGGGTGACCTATATCATAGCATACTACATCAGGTTTAATGAAGTTCTATATCAAATCAACTTTCAAGTTCTTTCTAATTAAACCAATAGTCCTCTGTGCAAACTATTTTCTGAGAAAAACTGTGTTTGCATTGTTTAGGGGCTTAATATCTGAACCATTGCTCAGTAATATCTGACCTTGTAAGCATAAAGCAAGAAGTAGTTTACAACTGTACAATGGGTCAAAACATTCTTGACATTTTGATAAAGTTAACAAGGCAAGTTTATTAGTTGCAGTTTAGTCATTAACTTGCTCTATTTTTACAAATATTTTTATTGCTTTTCCATGCTCATGAATTTTAAGATTGCAACTTGAGATAATGGTGACCATTAATTGGTTCAGCCAGGGGCTGATTCAGTTAACTGGTTGTTTTCTTCATTCGACATACAGAATGGTGTGCAGGCGTATCAATTTACTGTGATACGCCTATTAATTGTATTAATAGGCATATCACAGTAAATTACTTGGATAATAGTGTGAGTCTTTGTCTATTTTTAGTGGTATGTGATAAAGAGGCGAGCAGCACTCCTGATCTTGTTAGCTCTATTGTGAGAATGGGCGTTTTAGAGCCCCCAAACCCACAAATATATTCATGCAGTTAGGCCTAGATTCAGAGAGAGCATGGTTCACAGCATCTCAGGATTGCAAACCACGGGTAAACACTAGTGTGGAGTCATAAGAACATAAGAAATAGGAGCAGGAGTAGGCCATCTGGCCCCTCGAGCCTGCCCCGCCATTCAATAAGATCATGGCTGATCTGTCGTGGCTCAGTTCCACATTCCCGCCCTCTCCCCATAACCCCTAATCCCCTCTCTTATCAAAAACCCATCAACCCGCGTCTTAAAAATATTTAGCGAGGTAGCCTCCACCACTTCAACGGGCAGAGAATTCCAGAGATTCACCACCCTTTGAGTGAAGAAGTTCTTCCTCAACTCCGTTCTAAACCGCCCCCCCTTTATCTTGAGGCTGTGCCCCCTAGTCCTACTGTCCTTTGAGCGGGAAGAGTCTCTCCACCTCTATCCTATCCACCCCATTCATCATCTTATACGTCTCAATGAGATCTTCCCTCATTCTTCTAAACTCTAACGAGTACAAGCCTAGTTTATTCAGCCTCTCCTCATAGCTCAACCCCCTCAACTCCAGCATCAGCCTAGTAAACCTCCTCTGCACTCCCTCCAAGGCCAAAATATCCTTGCGTAAGTACGGCGCCCAAAACTGCACACAGTACTCCAGCTGCGGCCTCACCAATGCCCTATATAGCTGCAGCAAGACCTCCCTACTTTTATATTCAATCCCCCTCGCTATGAAGGCCAGCATCCCATTTGCCTTCCTGACTATCTGCTGCACCTGCAAGCTGGGCTTTTGCGACTCATGCACAAGGACCCCGAGGTCCCTCTGCACCGTTGCCTGCTGCAGTTTTTCTCCACGTAAGTAATAATCCTTCCTACCATTCTTCCTGCCAAAGTGGACCATCTCGCACTTGCCAACATTAAATTCCATTTGCCATTTCCTGGCCCATTCGCCCAGCCTATCTAGATCCTTCTGCAGACTCTCCACACCCTCCGCGCAATTTGCCGTTCCACCAATCTTGGTGTCATCAGCAAATTTCGACACCATACACTCGGTTCCCTCCTCCAGATCATCTATATAAATGGTAAATAGCTGAGGCCCCAGCACCGACCCCTGAGGCACTCCACTAGTCACCAACCGCCAATCCGAATAGCACCCATTGACCCCCACTCTCTGCCTCCTATTTGACAACCACAGGCACATTGACAGACAAATTCAAAAGGTATTGCCAACCTCACGTCATAAGGCAATGTGTATGCCCAGATAATTATGTTAATACAATTAATTTTGATTGGGTTTTGTATAGGAAAGGTAAGTGACCAATATTGCAAAATACTTCAGATGCACTAGAGAAAATTATCAATTGTGTACAAAGTTCTGTATTAAAAAATCATTCATGGGATGAGCACTGTTGGCTAGGCCAGCATTTATTGCTCATCCCTAATTGCCCTTGAGATGGTGGTGGTGAACTGCCATCTCAAACCTTTGCAGTCCCTATGGCATAGGTACACATGTGTTATTAGGGAGGGAATTTCAGGATTTTGACCCAACAACAGTGATATATGTCCAAGGATGGTGACTTGGAGGGAAACTTCCAGATGGTGGTACTCTCGGGTATCTGCTGCCCCAGCCTTTGACACACTATTTATATGGCTAGTCCAGGGTCAATGGTAACCTCCAGTATGTTTAATGTGGGGAATTCGGTGATGGTAATTGACATGGCGGTGCAATACAATCTCATTACGAGTGCTCAGCTGAGTTCTAAACCGCAATAATGGATGGAGTTAGCAGTGATTTTTGCTAAAACTGTCAGGGGGTTTTGACCAACATTTGTATCCATGCTCAAGAGGATTAAACTTTTTGAAGTGGTTCTTGAATGACCAGTAATTTTGCCAGCTTCATGATCACTTAATATGATTGAGTTCCCCTCAATCAAATTTGAATGCTTGTGTTTGATTGACAGATTTATGAGCCCCACAGAAGTTTTAATATTCCCCAACCACACCCCCCCCCAATTCAGTGAAGACTGAATGAATGCTTGTTTCTTTTGACAGTTTGATGAGCATGTTAAAGACTTCCCAGTGTTATTACCAGGTTCATGAGTTCTGTTCCTTTTGGACACTGGTGAGTAGACATGTGGGGGTATGGAGGGCTCATTATCAGCTGAGGGCTAGGATGCCTGGCACTTCTGTATTGAACTGGGCTAATGTCTCATGGAATGATGCAGACCTTCTAACCCCAGTTTCATTTTCTGCCCTTCCACACAGGAGGCAAGATCAGGGCACTGGGAAAATGTCTAACACTCAGTTCTTGCCCCATAGATGAAAACCTGGGTCCTAGTCTTCGAACAGAAGGTGTGCCATTCATTGATATTGAAATCTCTCATGTCCATCAAGTGAAACATTCCCAAAAAAAAAAATCAAAAGTACACATCTTTGTAGGCCTGTGTTTTGGTGTTAAACATATTGAAATAGAGAATTGAAAGAATCTTAATTTCTTCTGATTAAATGTTGCAGGCAAATGTTTTTCAGCTTGGTCAAACTAATCAATTTGTAATCAAAGGTTTTTAAAAATATACAAATATTGTAGAAGAGAACATTTTATTCATTTCATCCAATATCATCAATAAGCACTTTCAGGGTAGATGTAACGTGGATTAAAACTCTAATAATTGCACTTCTACATTTACAGAGCACTACAAATCAAAGCCCAGGACTGAGGCAACAGCGGTTCTCACTATAGCTGTAATCAGTTGGTAACTACGGTAATGTTACCCTTCGTACAAAACAAAAAGCACCACAAATGCATCTCTCGGAATATATCAATTCCTTATCGCCTATAATAAGCAAGGTGGACAAATTATTTTCCAATAAGTGCAAACCAACTCAGCAGACTGTCCAATTATTTGGACCATAAGACATAGGAGCAGAATTAAGCCACTCGATTCTGTTCTGCCGTTCAATCATGGCTGATATTTTTCTCATCCCCATTCTCATGCCTTTTCCCCATAACCCCTGATCCCCTTATTAATCAAGAACCTATCACTGTCTTAAAAGATACTCAAGACCTGGCCTCCACAGGCTTCTGTGGCAAGAATTCCACAGATTCACCACTCTTTGGCTGAAGAAATTCCTCTTCATTTCTGTTTTAAAGGATCATCCCTTTAGCCTGAAGTTGTGCCTTCTGGTTCGAGATGTTCCTACTAGTGGAAACATCCTCTCCACGTCCACTCTATCCAGGCCTCGCAATATAAGTTTCAATAAGATGCCCCTTCATCCTTCTAAACTTCAACGAGTATAGACCCAGAGTCCTCAACTGTTCTTCATATGACTAGCTCTTCATTCCAGAGATTATTTTTGTGAACCTCCTTTGGACCCTTGCCAAGGCCAGCACATCCTTCCTTAGATACAGGGCTCAAAATTGCTCACAATACTCCAAATGGGGTCTGACCAGAAGTTTATACAGCCTCAGAAGTTCATCTCTGCTCTTGTATTTTAGCCCTCTCGACATGAATGCTAAGATAGCATTTGCCTTCTTAATTGCGGACTGAACCTGCATGTTAACCTTAAGAGAATCTTGAACAAGGACTCCCTAGTCCCTTTGGTGATTCTGATGTCCTAAGCATTTTTCCGTTTGGAAAATAGTCTGTGCTTCCATAGCGTATAACCTCTCACTTTTCCACACTATATTCATCTGCCATTTCTTTGCCTACTCTCCTAATCTGTCCAAGTCCTTTTGCAGCCTCTCTGCTTCCTCAATACACATTTCACAAACTGCTGCAGTCACAGGCCCAGAGGCAACAGTCTGGATTTGATTCAAATCCAGGTTTGGAGGCAAAATAAATAGTATTTTAACTGAGTGTCACACCCATCCCACCCCCTACCACTTTCAGGACCATGATAGGGTTCCCCTCATCCTTACTTTCCACCCATCAGCCTCCATATTCAAATAATCATCTACCACCATCTCCTGCAATTCCAGCAAAATACACTAAACACATCTTCCCCCCGCCTCCAATCAGCATTCCAGGACCATTCCTTCTGTGACACTCCAGTTCTCTATCAGCCCTAACTTCTCCCCCCCACTCCTCTTGCAATAGTTGGGCAAAGGCCCAAAATACTCCCTCCAAATGAAGCTGTGATTTACTTGAACTTCTGACAATTTAATCTACTGTATTCACTGTTCACAAAGCAGTCTCTTCCTTAATGTCAACAAAACGAAGGAGGTTGTTATTGACTTCAGGAAGTGTAGTGGAAGACATGCCCCTGACTACGTCAGTGGGGACAAAGTAGAAACGGTCGAGATCTTCAAATTTTTAGGTGTCCGGATCACCAATAACCTGTTCTAGTCCCCCCATGCCAACATTATAATTAAGAAAGCCCACCAATGCCTCTACTTTCTCAGGGGACTCAGGAAATGTGGCATGTCTGCTACGACTTTCACCAGCCTTTACAGATGCAATATAGAAAACATTCTTTCAGGTTGCATCATAGCTTGGTATGGCTCCTGCTCTATCCAAGAGCACAAGAAACTACTAAAAGGGTCATGAATGAAGCCCAGTCCATCACTCAAACCAGCCTCCCATCCATTGACACTGTCTACACTTCCTACTGCCTTGAAAAAGCAGCCAGCATAATTAGGGACCCCACACACTCTAGACATATTCTCTTCCACCTTCTTCTGTGGGGAAAAAGATACAAAAGTCTGAGGTCACGTACCAACTCAAAAACAGCTTCTTCCCTGCTGCCATTGACCTTTTGAATGGACTTACCTCGCATTAAGTTGATCTTGCTCTATACCCAGATATGACTGTAACACTACATTCTGCACTCTTGTTTCCTTCCCTATGTACGGTATGCTTTGCTTATACAACGCGCAAGGAACAATACTTTTCGCAGTACACTAATACACGTGACAATAATAAATCAAGTTAAATTTCACCTCAGCATCTTACTTTCATGCTGCATATCCATCCTTGATCTGATGCAACGCTCCAGAGAAGCCCAATACAAACTGCAGGAGTGGCATCTCATCTTCCGATTATGCACTTTACAGCCTTCAGGATTCAACATTGAGTTCAACAACCTTTCTCATCTATCCTTTTATTTTAAAGCCCAAAACATTTTTTGATCCAATGCAACCCCCCACTGCCGTATTGGCCCATCTGTCACTTATCCATAAGTTTTGCTATAGCATTGTCACAACCTCTTCCAGCTCCCACTATATATGAAATCACATTTTTTCCTCTGTTCAAGTCTTGACGAACGGTCATGCAGACTCAAAACATTAACCATTTTCTCTCCCTACAAATGCTGCCAAACCTGCTGAATATTTTCCAGCTTTCTCTGTTTTTGTTTCAACTTTTGTTGTACTATTTGAGCATAAACTACCACCTTGCCATTATTTTGAGAGTGAATTACAACTCGATGCTTCTCTATCAGATTTCTCCACTGATTTGAGAAAAAAATTAGAGACATTAGAGACAGAAAGAAAAAGAACAAAGACTATTAAACCAATTCACGTTTCGTTTTGTGACTATAATCAGGACAAGATTCCTCTTCAAACTGGTTACTTTATAAATTAAGCTGGAAAAGCACTAGGTGAGGCTACTTAAAAGGAATGCAATAGCTATCTCGCTTTTATCTAACACCGTCCATGAATTCTAGATTTTCCAAAGTGCTTTATAGTCAATGCAAGATTTCTGAAATGCAGTCACTATCGTAATGAATGGAACATGGCACTGAATTCGCAAACAGCAAACATCTATAATCAGCAATGGAACGCCCAAATCAGTTGTTAGCTGTGGGATAAATATCAGCTAGGATACCAGCTCTTTTTGAGTAGCTTTTTTTTGAAACACCAATTCAAGGGACAAAGGATGGAATCCCCAACATTACAGTACTTCTGCAGTACTGCACTGAAATATTAGCCTAGATTATGTTCCAAGTCTCTAGAATGTGGCTTGAATCCATGTACTACTGACACAAGAGATTGCTTTGACTGATCCAAACCAACAGCCTTTTATGAACAGGTTGTAACATCAAAAAAAACATGACTTTTTTCTGTTCTCTCAATAACCATCCAAAAATACTCAATTAAATGGCCAGTAATAAATTGGCATCATACTTAATTTGTATCAAGAAGCTTGTGGTACTAATTCTCACCTTGGGTAGAAAGTAGAGTAGTTCATGTAGAACTGGGCACCAGCTGGGTAATATGCTGTTGAAGGCGGGAGTGCCCGGGGACTGAGGAAGACAGGTTGCTGACAAAGAGCTGTAGATTCGGCTGAAATAACAGTTGCTTGTGTTGGAAATGTATTGTATGTTGACGGAGACAAGCCTAGATAATAAAAACAAAGAGAAATCATAACATTTGCTCAGGTGTAGAAAGCTCTGAAGTACCCATCTTCTAGGAGATCTCCTGGTCCAAAATTGATAGTTATTTAACTCTCCCAAGTATTGGTGGAGCAATTATTTCCTTCCCCACTGAGCTACCCAACAGCAGTAAGGTCCACTGGTAACAAACTTTCTCTGGTACTTGAATTAACTGGCTTTCTTTTTTAAAAAAAAAGGGAGTCTAGATTGAAAATTCTCATCCTTGTGTTCAATTCCCTTCATGCTCTCATTATCTCTTAACTGCCTCCAACCTTACAATCTTCCAAGGACTACATTTCTCCAATTCTGGCCTCTGATACAAACTCTTTCCTTCACCCACATTTGCCTAAGCATTCTTCAGCCATTAGGCCCCAATCTCTGGAAATTCCTCCCTAGACCTCTCCACTTTCTCAACCTTGAATGCCCTCCTTAAAATCAACCACGCTGACCATGCTATCAGTTACCTATCCCAACATCCAACACCTTTACTTGGCTTCTGATTTTGTCTGGTAATATTCCTGTGAATTGGGATGTTTTACTATATTGATGATGCCATATAATTACAAGTTGTTATTTTACATAGTGGAAGTAAATGGTCTATTTGGAAAACAAAAGCATCATAGCTGAGCCCAACCCCGTTGGCATATTACATCACTCAATGGCACATTTTCACCAGGTGATCACTGGAAGACAAACACAAAAATCGGGAAACATTTCTTTTCAGTGACACCAAGGCTGCCCTGATAAATTACCAACTGAGCAAAGGCCACCTAGATTAACATCTAATATCTTCCAGATTTAAGCTCAATGCAACAATAGGTGGATCCGTTATCAAGCAAAAATGCTTTCAATTATTACAGATACATCAAGTATAATATATGTTTAATAAAACTTTTGTCCTATATAGTTTGTTAACATTTTACCCAATCTTTAATAAGCACATTTTATTCTTAAAATATCTTTCTAATTCTATTTTTAACCATCTTACAAACATGTTTGAAGTATTTTCTGTACCTCTAGAAAACCTTAACTTATATTTAGCACTTGGGGTCAAACTGTCGCTTTACTGGTTACTCTCTAGTGGGTAAATACAAACAGCCAAACGCAAAACAGCATTAATCATTTTCAGGATGTAGTGCCCAATCTAGTGTAACTCAGGTGAGGTGCATGTTAGGCAGTCTGTGCTTCATGAGACAACACTATCAGTATTTATTTGACATAGTTTGTACCATGTTCAAAGCCCTCTGGAGATTGTCACATCACAATCACATATGAATGGAATTGTTTTGAGACAGTTTACAGTGTTGTGTGAACTAAGTAACAAATTAGGTTCTTTTTCTTAAAATCTTTAGGCATTAGCTTACCCACATCACAACCAGCAGCATAAAACATGTACTCGGTGGTGAACAAAAAACTAAAAGCATCATTGAGAGAATTATACTTGGCGGTATATTCTTATTCAAGTTAGACCGAACCTTTTTGGAAAAAGCATAATTGAACGTTGTCTAAAAGTATAGCTTTCTATAAATTATGGGTGGAAAGAATATGTTGGAGAATGAGTTGGAATATCTATTGGTGGGAAAAATGAAGTTCAGAGTAGATATTATTTGAGAAACTTGAGGGCTAACACTGGATCTTTGAGGAAATACATTAAAGACATCACTTGGAATGCTAGGAGTGAGGGCACGAAGGGATTTAAATACAAAAGATGAATATTTTAAATTTAAAGCATTGGTGGAGGGGCAAGAAAAAAAAATACTACATTTGACTCACTGTGATTAATGGCATAAGAGATTCATTGGTATTATTTAAATGTTGATATTGCTCTGAAGATGGATGCACATTTCATTAGAATACTGAACCTCTTGATACATCTTCACAGAATTACAGATTTGTTACAGCATAGGAGGCCATTTGGCCCATTATGTCCGCACTGGCTCGCTGACTGTGCAATGCATCTTGTGCCATTCCCCAGTCTTTTGCCCATAGCCCTTCATATTCTTCATTTTCAGACAATAATCCAGTTCTCTCAATTTGATTAAATCAGTGGTTCTCAAACATTCTGGATTGAAAACCCCTTTTCAAATGGATAGGAAATCACAGACCCTCAATTGAATGACATAATTCACATTTCAATCTTGCCTTTGGCACTAATGTGCTGCGTTCCATCATCATTGAGGATGGGGATGTCTGTGGTTAATTGTTTATTCACTACTGTTCATAATTACAGAGCTTTGATTTGATCCTTTAATTGTAGGATTGCTTTGCCTATTGTTAGCTGCTTCCATTGTTCAGCATGCATGTAGTCATTGTATTGTAACTTTTACAGGTAGGCACTTCAAATATAGGTGTGCCTGGTACTACTGTTGACATGCTCTGCACTCCTCATTGAGCCAAAGTTGGGGGGGGGTGGAAGCGGTTTATAAAACCTACGTGTTACAGTGACCCACAAGATTATTCAGGTCAGGTCACCCACAGCTTGGTCAGAGAAGTAGGTTTTAAGTGTCTTAAAGGAGGCAAGTGAAGCAGAGAGGTATAGGGAGAACATTCCAGGGCTTGGGGCCTAGGCATTTGAAGGCACAATCATCAATAATGGAGGCATTCGAATTAGAAATATTCTAGAGACCATCGTTAAAGGAGCACATACAGCTGTGAGGATTGTGATGCTGCAGGAGATGACTTAGACAGAAGGAAAAACCATGGAGAGATTTGAAAATGGCAGAATTTTAAAATCAAGATGTTGCTTGACCTGAGCCAAAGTCAGTCAGCAGGACTTGCTGCAAATTAAAACATGTGCAGCTGAGATTTTGGTTGACCTTAAGTTTACAGAAGGTAGAATATGAGACATCACCCAGGAGTACTTTGGAGTAGATGTGTCTGGAGGTAAGCAGGGCAGCAATGAAGATTTCAGCTGATGAGCTGAGACAGGGGCAAAGTCAGACAATATTATGGAGGGGATGGAAATAGGCAGTTTTAATTGTGGTGTAAACATAATCAGTATGGATAGGCAACACCATCTCTTCCACAATCATCCTCAACACCAGTGCTCTGCAAGGCTGTGTCTCGGCCCCTTACTATAACCCTTATACACGTACAACCGTGTGGCCAAATTCCCCTCCAACTCGATTTTCAAGTTTGCTGATGACACCACTGTAGTGAGTTGGATCTCAAACAATGACGAGACAGAGTACAGAAAAGAGATAAAGAATCTGGTGAACTGGTGTGACGATAATAATCTCTCCCTCAATGTCAACAAAATGAAGGAGCTAGTCAATGACTTCAGGAAGTACGGTGGAGGACATTCTCCTGTCTACATCAATGAGGGATGAAGTATAAGTGGTTGAAAGCTTCAGGTTTTTAGGTGTCCAGATCACCAACAATCTGTCCTGGTCCATCCATGAGGACTTTATAGTTAAGAAAACCCACCAACGCCTCTACTTTCTCAGGAGACTAAGGAAATTCAGCATATCCACGACAACTCTAACTTCTACAGGTGCACCGTAGAAAGCGCTCCCACACAGCTTGGTATGCTCCTGCTCCGCCCAAGACCACACAAGAAACTTCAAAGGGTTGTGAATGAAGCCCAATCCATCACTCAAACCAGCCTTCCATTCACTGACACTGTCTACACTTCCCACTGCCTTGGAAAAGCAGCAAGCATAATCAAGGACCCCATGCACCCTGGACATACTCTCTTCCATCTTCTTCCAGCGGGAAAAAGATACAAAAGTCTGAGATCACGTACCAAGTTACTCGAAAGCAGCTTCTTCTCTGCTGCCATCAGACACTTGAATGGACCTACCTTGCATTAAGTTGATCTTTCTCTACACCCTAACTATGACTGTGACACTATATTCTGCACTCTCTCCTTTCCTTCTCTATGAACGGTATGCTTTGTCTGTATAGCACACAAGAAACAATACTTTTCATTGTATACTGATACATATGACAATAATAAGTCAAAAAGATTTGGATCAAATGTGCCACCTAGGTTGCAATCAGAGCCATTTAACCTCAGACTGTTACCAGGGAGAAAAATGGAGTCGGTAGCTAGCGACCAGAGTTTGGAGCAAGGATCGAAAATAATGGTTTCAACATTCCCAATATTTAACTGGAGAAAATTTCTGCTCATCCAGCATGAGATGCTGGATAGGCAGTCTCATAACTTTACAAGTGCGAAGGAATTGAAAGAAGTATTGGTGAGGTAGAGTCAGGTGCTGCCTGCACACGAGAAAACTATTGCTTTTGGATGAGATCGCCTAGGGACATCATGCAGGAATTAGGATCAGGTAGGTAAGAAATAACATCTTACGTTTGATTGGCAAAGAGCAAGTGATTTCTTTAATGTTGGTAATTTCATAGATGTGTTTATTGTTAAATCACATGTGCAGATTTCCAAAAGCCCTCGAATGTCAAATCAGCCTGCAGTGAGAAATATGTCTACCCACACTTTCTAATTGCACCAAACTCCCCAACAAAACACTGAATTCATGCGGTTTCACAAACAGCTACCCAGCCTAACCCTCGCCACAATCATTACCTCAGAAAATTACCCTCATTTCAAAAATGGAATTGCAAAAGCTGAGTGAGAAATAAAAGATAAAAGTTATAGGTTTGCCATGGGATTAAAGCAGTGGTGTCTATAAACTTAAATTAAAATCAATTTAGAAGGTGAAGCACAACTGTTAAAAATCTCAAAAGGAAATTTAAAATTTTCTGAGGAATATGAAAAATTGCACTCAAGTAGAGCAATGAGGCTGCTGAATAAAAATCAAGATGATTATAGGAGTTGTCTGTCACCAAAAGATCCTCGGTGCTGATTTTATATTCACCATTAACCTCTGGTAGTGGAGATCTAATAATATTTCAGTATTTTAATTTTGTACTGCTGGCATGTTGCTGATCTATCGGTTGTGTTACAGTACTCAATACTGCAGATATATCAGTTGCAATTGATGCTAAGTCTAACATCATTTCCTTTTGTCTTTTACGTCTAAAAGACATATAATAAATAAGGAATTAGCATCATTAAGGACAGAAGATATTTAAACCTGCTTGCCCGCTTCTCTCACCACTACACAATTCCATCTTCTCTGGCAACGTATGGTGATGCAACTCAACTGCATCTTGTACAAAATGAGTAGGTGGTTTCAACTGATTTAGACTTCTAAGTCCACAGCACAAAACTACTTGTGTGCAAAACAAAGTCGCTCAGAAATCACTCATGATAGTGAAAATAAAAATTAGCACCCCAAAACTATTTTAACAGATGTTATAAAGGGATTAACTGCAGAATATTACTATGCCTGTGCATTCAGAATGCAGCAGAAATACTGTTCATGACTTTGCCACTTTAAAAGAGAGCTCTGCCCTTTTACCATGGTAATTTATAGGTTCAAGGCCCAATGATTTATCTTAATTATGCACTATTGCTATAATGAATGGGCGTTTCCATCACCTGGCAAGCTTAGTAATACCAAGTTTAAGTATAATTAATTCCTCTTTAGGGCAAGCAGGATTTTCCAATAAAACTTGTTCTTCAAGGTTCAGTATCCCCTAGCAAAATAATGTACCCATGTCGTTAGTATACTAAATAAAGGTGTGAACAAATAATGCAATCGGCACTGAGATAGACTAAATGTTGAGCTCGTACTAACCAAATCATGGTATGATACAAAATAGGAAACACAAAAATGGTACATAAACACACTGAACTTGTTCATTCACTACCTTTCTAAACTTAAAAGCTTTGTAGAGAACAGAGATAAGGGGAAGAAAAACTAAAACAGCCATGTTAAAAATAGATACAGGGATGTGTCTCCTTGCATGGAGCATTTATACCAACAACACCTCCCTCCCACCCCTAGTCCACAAATTCCTCCTGTTGTCCTGAAGGCACTGACTCACATTCACTAGGTACCGATACTTCTCCAAGATGCCATCTTTTGTGAGTGTAGTCTGTTAGTCCATCTTAGTTTTATCTGTTGAAAATATTATCTTTTTTATCTCAGGGCACAACAGCAGTAATCAACTACTATCTCAGAACCAGAGTGTACAAAGATGCCATCTGGCCCACTGAGTCTGCACTGACTCTCCGAAACAGCATCCCACAAATGCCTTCCCCTCTGCTCTCTCCCCATAGCCCTGTGTATTTACCATGGCTAATCCATCTAATCTACACATCTTTGGACACTAAGTGGCAATTTAGTATGGCCAATCCACCTAAACTGCATATCTTTGGACTATCAGATGGAACCAGAGCACCTGGAGGAAACTCAGCAGACGTTGGGAGAGCATAAACTCCACACTTTTGATTTATTCATTCATAGGACATGGGTGTCACTGGCTAGCCAGCATTTATCGCACATCCTAGTTGTCCTTGAAGGGCAGTTGACAGTCAACTACTTGACTTTGGCTCTGGAGTCAAATGTAGGCCAGACCAGGCAAGGACAACGGATTTCCTTCCCTAAAGGACATTTGTCACCCAAGATCAGAATCGAACTCAGGTCCCTCATACTGTGAGGCAGCAATGCTAACCACTGTACCACCCTTCTTGGCTGAGGCCAGCTACATCAGCACAGATCCACCGTTAGATCAAAAACCTTCTGATAAAGGCAATGCTTACGAATGAAATTCTAGTCTGAAAACACTTGTTTTTATTAAGCACTCTGCATTGTTTTGAGTTTTCATTATCATATTTATGTTTACATGAAGGTAGCTATAATCCAAGAAAGATTCCTCATTCAAACTTTAACAGTTGTGCTTTAAACTTATGAACTGAAGGGGCAAGTTATGTCTAATTCCATGGATAGCCTATATCAACATTTTCTGAAATTCAGCGAACCACAACCAAAGGCACAACAAACCAATACAAGTTAGACCATTAACCCCCAGAACATGTGCCAAACCTTCTGAATCAAAGAACTAGGAATATAAGAATCTAAAAGCTCCAGCACCTACCAGCGAGCAGCGTAGCACCATCAAGAGCCAAGCAAACTTACATGGTAACTTACATGGCGGTGGTGACAAGCCATTTCTATTTAAAATGCCACCCATTAATACAAAGTTCATTTCCTCAGCTGAACACGGGAACACTTCAACATATCTATCCTTCATTGTTCTTTTGTGACGCTTTTGAGAAGTCAGGAATGCTCGATCTGATGATTTCATTTGGATAAAGGCATCACCTGAAGGACGGCCCTAAAAGGCAATTGTGCACATGATGCTGTTAATAAGTAAGCAAGTACAGCAAGATTTCCATTACTATACAATATAAACATCTGTTTAATGTAACATTTCCCAGAAAGAATTCTCTTCTCTGCCATGCTTTGTTAACACATACCAAGTGAATTGAAGGAACTTAATAAACTCAGTCGTTCCCCACTAGACATTTCCCTCAATTTCTGCTGGGCAGATAGTTCTTTCTCACGGAAGCTGCTCTTTCAACCAATTTGTCAGTCTGCATTTTCTATCTTTTACAGATGCACCATAGAAAGTGTTCTTTCTGGTTGTATCAAAGCTTGGTATGGCTCCTGCTCTGCCCAAGATCACAAAAAACTACAACAGGTCGTGAATGTAGCCCAATCCGTCACGCAAACCAGCCTCCATTAACTCTGTCTACACATCCCACTGCTTCAGCGAAGCAGCCAGCATAATTAAGGACCCCACGTACCCCGGACATTCTCTCTTCCTTCTTCTTTCAGGAAAAAGATATAAAAGTCTGAGATCACATACCAACCGAATCAAGAACAGCGTCTTCCCTACAGCCATCAGACTTTTGAATGGACCTATCCAGCATTAAGTTGATCTTTTTGTACATCCTAGCTATGACTGTAACACAACATTCTGCATTCTCTTGTTTCCTTCTCTATGAACTGTATGCTTTGTCTGTATAGCACTGGGGCATGGTAGCACAGTGGTTAGCATTGCTGCTTCACAGCTCCAGGGTCCTAGGTTTGATTCCTGGCTCAGGTCATTGTCTGTGTGGAGTTTGCACATTCTCCTCGTGTCTGCGCGAGTTTCCTCCGGGCACTCCGGTTTCCTTCCACAGTCCAAAGATGTGTGGGTTAGGTTGATTGGCCATGCTAAGAAGTTGCCCCAGGGATGTGTAGGTTAGAGGGATTAGTGGGTATAATGTGTAGGGATATGGAGGTGGGTCCTGGGTGGGATTGTGTTCGGTGCTGACTCGATGGGCCAAAGGGCCTCTTTCTGCACTGTGGGGTTCTATGTTAGCACGCAAGAAACAATATTTTCACTGGATGCTAATACATGTGACAATAATAAATCAAATCAAATCTCAAGTTTGCTCAGGTGGGGGACATATCCCATAGGGACAGTAGCAAGTCATTCAGCCTTGTGAGCCTGATCAGCCATTCAATTAAATCATGGTGCCTCTGCCCTGGGCTAAAGCCATCAATGATCAGAATCTAGCAATTTCTGTCTTGCTCAATGATTGAGCTTCCACAGATCTCTGGGGTAGAGAATTCCAAAGATTCACCACTCTGACTAAAAACATTCCCCATCATCTCAGTCTTAAATGGCTTGTTTCTTATTCTCAGAAGGTATCCCCTAGATTCACCAATCAGGAGAAGAACCCTATCTACATTCATCATGTCACTTACTGTAAGAATTTTGTCTGTTTCAATAAGATCACCTCATGTTCATCAAAACACTAAAAAATACAGGTCCCATTTCCTCCATCTCTCCTCATAAAACAATCCTGTTATCCCAGGGATTAGTCTGATGAACCTCCATTGCGTTCCCTCTAGTATCTTTTCTTAGATAAGATGACAAAACTGTACATAATACATCAGGTATTCAAGGCTCCAGACAATTGCAACAAGACATCTTTACTTCTGTACTCAAATCCCCTTACGATGAAGGCCAACAAATTATTTGCCTTCCTAATTGTTTGTTGCACTTGTACGTTAGCTTCTAAAGTGTTTCATGAACAAGGACATCAAGTCCTGTCAACACTTCCCAACCTCCCACCATTTAAGAAATACTCTGCCTTGCTGTTTTTTTCCAAATGTTCTTACAATGAGGTAATGCATTTTGGAAGGTCTAATACAGAAAGGAAATATACTGTAAGTGGCAGAACCCTTAAGAGTATTGATAGGCAAAGGGATCTGGGTGTACAGGTACATAGATCACTGAAAGTGGCAACGCAGGTGGAGAAGATAGTCAAGAAGGCATAGGCATGCTTGCCTTCATCAGCTGGTAGTCATGATGTGGATATGCCGGCATTGGACTGGGGTAAACACAGTAAAAAGTCTGACAACACCTGGTAAACCGGGTGTTGTCAGACTTTTTACTTCATCAGCTGGGACATTGAGTTTAAAAATTGGCAAATCATGTTGCAGCTTTATAGAATCTTAGTTAGGTAGCACTTGGAACATAGTGTTCAATTCTGGTCGCCTCACTCCAAAGTGGAGGCTTTGGAGAGGGTACAGAAAAGATTTACCAGGATGTTGCCTGGTATGGAGGGCATTAGCTATGGAGGAGAGGTTGGAGAAACTTTGTTTGTTCTCACTGGAGCAACAGAGGTTGAGGGCAAGATTATAAGAGGCATGAATAGAGTGGATTGTCAGATGAGGGTGGAAGAGTCAATTATTAGGGGGCACAGGTTTAAGGTACGAGAGGCAACGTTTAAAAGGAGATCTATGAGGCAGATTTTTTACACAGAGGGTGGTGGGTGCCTGGAACTCATTGCCAGGGGAGATAGTGGAAGCGGATACGGTAGTGACTTTTAAGGGGCATCTTGACAAACACATGAATAGGATGGTAACAGAGGGATACGGTCCCCAGAAGGGTTTTAGTTAAGTCGGTGCAAGCTTGGAGGGCCGAAGGGCCTGTTCCCATGCTGTAATTTTCTGTATTCTTTGTATTTGTTCACTTAGCCTGTTCAGGTCCCCTGATGCCTTTTCACCTCCTGAACACAACTTACATTCCCACCTGGGAAAAAGCTTCTGACTATCCACCTAGTTTTGTGCCATTTGCAAATTTAGAAATATTATAATTGATCCCACATCCAAATTATTTATATAGATTGTGAATAGCTGGGGCTCCAGTACTGATCCTGCACAAGAACCCCACTAGTAATAATAATGACCCATTATTCCTACTGTTGTCTGCCTGTTAACCAATTCTCAAACTATATTGGTATATTGCTCCCAATCTCATGTGCTCTAACATCCTGTGTGGAACCTTATCAGAAGCCTTCTGAAAATCCAAATGCACTATATACACTGGTTCTCCTTCACTTGTACTTCAAGTAACATCCTCAAAAAACTCCAACACATCTTTCAAACATGATTTCCCTTTCATAAATCCATATTGATTGTGCTCAACTTTACCATTATTTTCTAACTGTCCCCTTACTGCATCTTTCATAATCTGTTTTTTCACTTTCCCTGCTACTTATATCAAACTAATAGGTCTATAATTCTATTTTCTCTCTCTCTCTCAAATCAAGGTAACATTTGCTACCAACACATCCATTATCTCTATTGCCACCTCCTTCAACATCCTGGGACATAGCTCATCAAGTCCATGAGATTTGTTGACCTTCAATCCAATTAATTTATTAATAGCACCCCTCTGGTCCAGGGGATTTGTCAATCTTCATTCCAACTAATTTATTAGTATGAATTTTTTTCAGCTCTGAATTTTCATAAACCCCATCGTTTCCCCTGAGTATTTTTGGGAGATTTTTTGTATTTTTCTCTGTGAAGATGGATACAAAATAATTATTCAATTCCTCTACTATTTCTCATTATACATTTTCCTATCTGCACCTGTTTCTCCTTGTTAATCTTTTCCTATACTTAAAGGAGCTTTTATAGTCCATCTTTTCACACTCCCCTCATTAGTTTCTTGATCCTTTTTTGCTAGATTCTAAATTGGTCTCAAACATCAGGTTTACCATGGGGTGGCACAGTGGTTAGCACTGCTGCCTTACAGTGCAGGGACCTGGGTTCAATTCCTAACTTAGGTCACTGTTCTGTGGAGTTTGCATGTTGTCCTCATGTCTGTGTGAGTTTGCTCCAGGTACTCCAGTTTCCTCCCACATTCTAAAAGACGCACTGGTTAGGTGCATTGACCCGAACAGGCGCTGAAGTGTGGCGACTAGGGGAATTTCACAGTAACTTATTACAATGTGAATGTAAGCCCTGTGACTAATATATAAACTTTACTTTAACTTTTTCCAGCAACCTTATAGGCCATATCCTTTGATCTAATGCAATCTTTCTAACTTATTTTGTTAGCCACGGTCGATTCAGCTTTCCAATTGGGTTTTTGTGTCTTAGAGGAATGCATTTTTGTTGCAGACCATGTAATATCTCTTTAAATATTAGCCATTGCCAGTCTGCTGTCAAGGCTTTTGTCCATTTCCCCAAACATGAGGAGACATGGGTTCAATGCGAGGGGCAGGAGGTTTTGGGGGTGGGGAGGTGAAAGAGGGGATCTGAGGAAAAATTTTAACCCAGGGAGTGGTGATGGTCTGGAATGTGCTGCCTGGGAGGGTGGTAGAAGTGAGTTGCCTCACATCCTTTAAAAAGTACCTGGATGAATAATTGAGCAATTGGCACATCATAACATTCAAGGCTATGGGCCAAGTGCTGGTAAATGGGATTAGGTGGGAGGTCAGGCATTTCTTGTGTGCTGGTGCAGATTCGATAGACCTCTGCTGTGCTGCATCACAGCCAACTTGCCACCCATGCCTTCATAGTTTCCTCTGTTTAGGTTTAAGACCCCAGTTTCAGAATGAACTACATCAGATTCAAACTTAATGTGAAATTCTGTCATATTATGGTCACTGTTACCCAAAGCTCCTTTACAAGAAGGTTATTAATTAGTCCTTTCTCATTGCACAATACTAAACCTAAAACAGCCCATCCCTTGTTGATTATTCAATGTACTGCTCCAGAAACCCATCTTGTACATACTGCAGGAATGCATTCTCCACAGTATTAGTGCTGATTAGATTTACTCAGTCTATATGCAAATTGAAGATGCTCATTATTACGTATTACCTGCGTTACATGCAGCTCCAATTTCCTGATTTATATCGCACCCAAACCACTGGTTTGATGGCCTATAAACAACTCACACCAACATTTGCTGCCCCTTGCTGTTTCTTAGCTCCACCCAAACTGATTTGACATCTTGTTCCCTTGAACGAAGATTCTCTCCCTTGTTAATAGCAATACTACATCTTTTTCCTTTAGTCTGTCCTTCCCAAATGATCAATATTCTTGAATATTCAGTTCCCAGATTTGGCCACCCTATAAACACAACTCTAACTTCAATTAAATCCATTTGCTTGCTGTGCCTTCAAAACAACTGTGTTCATTCAGATAAAGTTCCTTTAACTTTTTCTTTCATTGGATGGAGATTTACCATCTTTAAAGATTTTTCAAACGTCAGTACCAAAATGTATCCCAAATCCACTGATGATGTCTGGTTTCCCAGCAACACAAGTTTACTAGAGGCAACCAGACTTTGGTAGCCTCATCTAATTAAGAAAAGCAGGCGAGATATGAATGCAGATGTGTTTAAGTTGTCTTGCAGCAGCCCCACCAGAAATGTTGGGCACTGCTAAAGCAGGCAGTATGCTTCAAGATGGAAGGATCCTCTGAAGATTTAGCAAACTTCAAAAAATTATTTGTGGCCCCAGTTGCCAGGCCATCATTATAGAGAATGTAGGAGCTTCACTGGCCCCAGCTTCAACATAACAAATCCAACTCTAGTGAACCATCTCCAGCCTAGCCCCAAATACCAGTTAATTGACAACAGTTAAGTAGTAAGCCACTTTCATTGCTAATCTCTTCTGACATGATCAGTTGGAGGTGGGAATGTAATAGATAGCTAACCCAACTCACCAATATGCCCCTTACGAAAAAAAGTGTGCCAATAAAGCAATGACATGGCTGATATGTTAATTGTGTGTAAAGTGTCCTAAAAAGTCATTTTAAAGGTGCATAAAACTAACAGCTAATGAATGCAATTTAAACAAAACGTCTTCAGATTTCTGCTAGGTGTGAAATTAAGACTCAACACCAAAATTCCTCCTCTTATCAGGTGACTCCTGATGGAATATATGCAGAAGGAGAAGCCACTTGGAGAAGATACACGGTGCTAGCATGGCCTATGGCACTGTACAGCATCATGAATGATCACTTTCAGGGAATATCAGATCCCAACATTTAATTGCAGATGAGGTAACACTTGCCAGAGCAGAAGTCCTTCCCAAGACTAATGCATCGTGTCATAAGTGGCAAACAACACAAAACATTTTGGAATCTTGCATGGAAGCATCATTAACCACCTTTTCCTGCCAGGCATGATTAAAAATTGGGCCTTGCACATCTGGGCACAGTTTGAGCTGAAAATATCTCTCAACGCCTATTTCTACCAAACTTTTACTATAAGGACTCCAATTGAGAAGTTGATGGAATACTCCTTTAAACAATAAAAACTGTTTCCAATGTTGTGTATTAAACATTCATAAATTCTAAACAGAAATATCTGGGCCAGAGTTCTCTGGGCATTCATGGCCTCACTGCTGCCGCAAGTGAGGGGTGAGATTTTGGCGCTCAGCCAAATCTCCATTCACTGCAGTGGGACCAGAGATTCCTATCAGTGTGAATGGCTGGAAAATTTCAGCCCTGATCATCAAAACAGCATTTAAACTCAGTCACCATTCATGATATTAGCATGTAGAATTTGTACACATCAGTAAGGCAGCTTTATCACTAATTTAGGCATTGAACAGTTTCAAACAAATGCGTTAATGCCTCTAAACATGTGAAAGAATGTCAGACGATTTGTTCTTTCCAATAACAATCAGTTTTAGGCAATAACCATATCAATAAATTAATAAACCAAAACAAGCCACCTAGAAAATGAACTTTATATGACATTAATATTATTGGATTACTTCTCCTAATGTTACTCTAATTTGGAACAGGTTTCCCTCTTAGCTTGAAAGTCATATTTACCGCTTAATACTATTGACACTATAAACATGATTAGAGGTTCTTGAGAAAATTTGATTTAATCTCTTACCTGCTGATTTAACACCATGTGTACACCATGAGGTCGTATATCACAAGTAAATTCACCCAAGAACTCTAGAATGTCTTCAATGGTGGCAGCATAGGGTAGGCCTCGCAGACGGATGCAGTCTCGCAAATTAGTTGAAGGCACAAATGGCTGAGGGAGCAAAGGAATGATGGGAGCGGGTGCTATGGGCATGAGGGAAGTGGAAGTATACCTGTTAAGGACCTGTATGGAATTCAAACATCCAAAAAGTTAGATATTTAAAATTCAGATAGTTTCCTTAGATTTCAGATCTCTGAAACTACCAATTAGTAACACAAAAACTTGAGTCATATCTTGTTCTTCAACTTAAAACATTACTAGCTTGCATAAATAAATAGATTTTATTACACCTCCTATTAAACACGTTTATACTTTGTAATGTAATTTACATTAGTTTAAAAAAGGTAATTAGCATAATTTGTCAATTCCAACTCTCCTAACCTGTTCAGCATATCTTTCTATGCCATCTTCCCCCTCATATGTTAAATGCATCTGTGTCACTCATATCCACTACTCCCTACTCTAGTAGGTTCACATTCTTACCATTGTGTGAATAAAGAAGTTTTGTCTATAATGCACATTGGATATTTTGCGTTTGTTTTTTTTATTTGTTCAGGGGATCTGGGTGTCACTGGTTGAATCAGCATTTGTTGTCCATCCCTAATTGCCAGACAACTGATAGTTTGCTCAGCTATTTCATAAGGCATATAAGAATCAACCACATTGCTGTGGGTCTGCAGTCACATGAAGGTCAGACAAAGCAAGGGTGGCAAATTTCCATCCTAAAAGGACATTAGAGAACCAGGTGGGGTTTTATGGTTTCATGCTCATCATTTGATTTTTAATTCCAAATTTTTATTCACTTCAAATTCCACCTTCTGCCATAGTGGGATTTGAATCCTGGAGCTCAGACCATTGCTCTGGGTCACTGGATTACTAGTCCAGTGACAATACCACAATGCTACCGCCTCCCCTCTGGCCTTGAATTTTGGTGACGTTCACCAATGTGTTGTATTTTCAGAAGATACTTTCCATCAGTTGTGAAAGGGGGAGTCGGACACTGCAGGGACCTGTTGGCATGGAGGGAAGCTTGATGGATTGAGAGAAAGGCATTCTGCTTCTCTTGGCTCACCAGCAGTGCAGTAGAGGGTCTTCCCTGATGGATTCGGCCTTTCCAAGCCTCCTTTCAACTGCTAGATTTCCCATAGCGTTAAAACCAAAAATTAGGATAATTTGGAGTCTGTCTTTTTAAAACAAACACACCCGTCAACTCAGACTGATCAAGACCTTTGATCTGAAACCTCAGAGCACCCTCCATACTCTCATCCCATGTACTTCCCGTGTTGGAGATCTCTTCTGCCTCCCAAAGATACACAAGGCAAACACACCTGGCTGTCCCATTGTATCGGGCAATGGGAACCCGTGCGAGAATTTCTCCAGCTACATCGAGGGCATCCTGAAACCCATTGTACAAAGAATCCCCAGTTTTTGCACGACACTACAGACTTCCTATAGAACCTCAGCACAGGTGGAGCAGTTGAATCAGGAGGACTCCTCTTCACATTGGATGTCTTGGCACTGTACATCGGCATCCCCCACGACGATGGCATTGCTGCAACTGCCTCAGGACTCAACGCCGACAACTGCCACTCTCCAGTTGCAATTTTACAACTCATCCACTTCATCCTGGACCACAATGTCTTCACCTTCAACAACCAGTTCTTCATCCAGGCACATGGAACAGCCATGGGGACCAAATTTGCACCTCAATATGCCAACATCTTCACAAGTTCGAACAAAACCTCTTCACCACAAAGGATCTTCAACCTATGTTATACACTAGATAAATCGATGACATTTTCTTCCTTTGGACTCATGATGAACAATCACTGAAACAACTATATGATGACATCAGCAAGTTCCATCCCACCATCAAGCTCATCATGGACTATTCTCCGGAATCAGCTGCATTCTTGGACACATGCATCTCCATCAAGGGCGGTCACCTCAGCACTTCACTGCACCGCAAGCCCATGGATAGCCTCACGATGCTCCACTTCTCCAGCTTCCACCCTAAACATGTTAAAGAAGCCATCCCGTACAGACAAGCCCTGCTCAGATGAGGAGGATCGCAACAGACACCTCCAGACGCTGAAAGATGCCCTCATAGGATATGGTGCTCGATTCATTAATCGACAGTTCCGATGTGCCACAGCGAAAAACTGCATCGATCTCCTCAAAAAATAAACATGGGACATTGTCGTCTAGTACTTCCCTGGAGCGGAGAAGTTACAACATCTTCTCCGGAGCCTTCAACATGTCACTGAAGATGAACATCTCGCCAAGTCCATCTCCATACCCCCACTTGACTTCAAACAACCGCACAACCTCAAACAGACCATTGTCCACAGCAAACTACCCAGACTTCAGGAGAACAGTGACCATGACACCACACAATCTTGCCAAGCAACCTCTGCAAGACATGCCAGATCATCGACACGGATGCCAACATCTCACGTTAGAACACCATTCACCAGGTATACAGTACATACTCTTGCAACTCAGCCAATATCATCTACCTGATATGCTGCAGGAAAGGATGTTCCAAGGCATGGTACATTGGGGAGACCATGCAGACGATGAATGAACACCACTCGACAATCACCAGGCAAGAGAGTGTTCGCTTCCTGTTGGGGAACACTTCTGCGGTTGTAGGCAATCAGCCTCCGATCTTCGGGTAAGTGCTCTCCAAGGCGGCCTTCACGACACACGACAACGCAGAGTCACTGAGCAGAGACTGATAGTCAAGTTCCGCACACAAGGACAGCCTCAACCGGGATCTTGGGTTCATGTCACACTATCTATAACCCCCATGACTTGCCTGGGTTTGCAAAATCTCTAACTGTCCTGTCTGGAGACAATACGCATCTCTTTAACCTGTGCTTAACCCTCTCTCCACTCATACTGTCTGTACATTTAAGACTTGATTACCTGTAAACAGAATTCCCACTTACCTGATGAAGGCAGAGTGCTCCTAAAGCTAGTGGCTTTTGCTACCAAATAAATCTGTTGGACTTTAACCTGGTGTTGTGAGACTTCTTACTGTCTTTAAAACACTACAGGAACAGCCACCCCTTGAAAGTATTTTGGTCATTTATTTAAATGAGAAGTTAGAATGTTGCCCACTGTAAGCCCCTAACCATCCTGGAGCATTTTAACCTCCCAGGGTGATTAGGGGGCTATGATCTTTTACAAATGGGTAATAGGCCAATTTGTAATTTTAATGACGAGACCTAAAGTATCTAAACTCCCTTGGTGAAAGTCACTGCACTGATGTTTAACTATTGTTAAATTATCACCAAACCCGCTGGCAAGATCTTTGAAGAGTATCTTAATTAACACAACATTGTCTTATAAAGTTATGAGACAATTGCTTATCAGCAAGTGTTATTTGAATTACCACAATAAAAAGCTCAAAACATAACTGATAGAAGTGTGTTAACCCAATGACCATAAATTCTTGGTATACTAGAAGTATACTAATACACTACAGGAAATATCATGCTTACATTATTGTGCTTACTACTTATTTCTCACATCGCTAACAATGTAGTCTACTCCTGATAATTCACAGCTTCTCTTGCAACAATGGCTGAAAATTTAAATAGCAAGGAAAACAGTTGTAACTTGATATTGGAGATTAACTATCCAAGCAATCTATTTTAAAAAAATCATGGGATGTGGGCATCACTGGCTAAGTTAACATTTATTGCTCAACACCAGTTGCCCTCGAGAAGGTGGTGGCAAGTTGAACCGCTAGAGTCCACGTGATGTAGATACACCCATAGTGTTCTCGGATTTTGACCCAGCACAAGTGGAGGAACAGTGATATATTTCAAAGTCATGATGGTGAGTGGCTCGAAGAGTTGTGTTCACATGTGTCTGCTGTCATTCATAATAAATCAGCAGTGAAACCTCTAAACTGGAAAAACAATTACTTGACCACTCTGCTCATCATTGTACTTTACTGAAAGCTCTGTACCAACCATGTATTTCGCAGGTGATGTTCTTGGTCTTTTTTCCTTCTCAGGGACAAGAGAATTCCACACTGTGAACTGAATCTAGTTAAAGGTTACCTAGTCTTCCTTCTTTTCTTCATGCTTTGTAAGATTCCACAAACAATTTTCAGTTTCCAGTACTTTAAATAAATGGCTATTCTTTCTATAATGTATGGATAGTTGGACCATTAAATTGGATGTTGTAGTGGCATGCCCATCAGATCAGGAGATCAACTCCTATTTCAGGCCAATTGCTGAAATCAGTTTCTCAGGCAGAGCACCCAAACTAGGAGCCAAAAAAAAGGTAAATTAAACCTTACTTAAAGGAAATGAACATTAGTTCTCCCAATTGTATTGTATCTCCCAACAGTTATCCAGTTCATTTTAAATGGATTACCATCCGTCTAATGAACAGAAACTAAAGAAGAATGCAGTATGATATATCTGTTGATGATCTATCTATAACAGTGGAACTGGCCAGGTGGACCACCACAACCTCTTCTATCCCTTATACTCCTAACCTTATACACCGTTCATGAAACCACGTGTACATAGGTATCATCAATGAAAAAGGCTTTTTTCAGGAATGCAGTAAAAGAGCATGAAAAGACAAATGATTTCAAAGAACTGTCAAAATAAAGCATGTGCCTTCCATAAGGTTTCTTGCTCCACTTAATTATGATGCTCAAATAAAAGAAACATTGTCACCTGTGCCTGCTATTGTGGACCACATTTAAATAGGCATGTTCTTTATGAAAAAGTAAAGTTTGAAAGAGATGCTGTGACAGCATTTTCATTTCATGTCTTGAATTATTGAAATGAACTTGAAATGTATAGAGTACTAACCTGTTGTACCTCAGCTGCTGTACTCCTGAACAGTTCAATGTATCGCTTTCCCAACATATCCTTGTGTTTCTTGAGTGCATTTTGGGCATACTCCTCGCAGGCAAACAATACAAAAGCATCACCCGTTGGCCTCTCATCTGGATACTTGACAAAAAGAATTCCCTCTTTTCCACCTGTTACTGGGCAATTTGATCCAAAAAACGTCAAGACTTCCTCTGCTGTAGCTGTGAATGGAAGACCACGCATACGAATAATGACTTGATTCTCCTTCGATAAGAACTGAGCTACTTCATTGGAGGTACCTAGAAAAATACAATATGAGTTTAAGGCATAATAATAGGAAAATAATAAACTAGCGTCCAAATAAAACACATTATGTGAGCATCTAATCAGAAGTGACTTTTAGACTAAAAATTAGCCAAATGAATTAAGTGAGCAATAGGACCCAAAATGGAGAGTGATACTTTGATGGATGTCTGCAGTTGGTGCATTTCTCATCCTTTGCATGCAATGGTTTTTTAAGCTGTAAACTCATCTTCCTAGAGTGTAATCTGAGGCACTAAATCAATGACTGGTCGCCAGCCTACACCCACACCACCACACGTGCACATACAAGGATGAATGTAGGACCAAGATGGTACTGTAATGTCCTGATGATTTTCCTGCCAGTAACAATTACTTGGGGCATGCACGAAGAGAGAAGATGGATAATGGCAGATGCCTGTGGAACTGTACCCTAGTCAACTTCATCAGGAGAGCAGGAAAAAATGGAGAACGATTAAAAGATAAGGATATATATTGTTTGTTTGTTTATCAAAAGCTAATAACTGATATGGCTGACTACCAGCTATGCTCCCAGTTAATTCCGAAAATCTGTTTTTTTGTTTTGATGACTGCTAGGTTGTCAAATTCAAATAACCAAAATGAAATTCAAAATCAGAACTGCCCAGTCAGATTTCATTACAACATTTATCTTTCTGTACCTTTTGATTCCTCAAAATTCAGCATTCAATTTCTGCGCTGAGACATTGTACCAAAGCATTGATATATGACATAGTTGTGGTAACTGCCAGCCTAACTAAATCCCAAAGGGGAATTTAAACAAACTATCACAACAATTTGTAGACACAAAAATTTCAAACCACTGAGATTTTAAACAACAAGTTTAAACATTTATTTAAGAAAACTTAAGACAAACAGTATGTTTACAGAGCTAATAGTAGTTATCCAAACTTTTCCGAAAATATTTCTGCTCAAGTTAAACTCTGAGCTAAACAACCCTTTTAGGCAACAGTCCTCAGATTATCACAAAAAAGTTCAGTAGGATTACCACAAACATCTACTGTGCTACAGTATTTCTCAGGCTTCTCCCTCAATACTGAAAATCCAAGGCTTGTATCAAACCTTGCAGACACAAAACTTGTCTTCTCTGAGGGTGGCTGCTTTCTTCACAGGTCTGACTCAGCACACATCCTCTTCAGGATCTCGTGGCCACGCCTACATATAAAGCCTTCAATCTCTCTTTAAATATGTTTTCCCCCTTTCATCTTTAAATCTATTGCTTTTACATCCCTGTGAAAATCTCCTTTCCCAGAATATGCAGAACTTTCATATAATTTTTATGGATTCTACTTTTGGATAAAAATAAACTTAATACTCTGCTTTATTATTACAATCGCCAATTGTACATTTTTCTTCTGAAATAAATAGTTAAAAACTTAGTCATTTCCTTTAGCTTCCTAATGCAAATTTCCATTCATGCCTCTCACTGGTATTCCATCTTAACTCTGCTCATCTCCACATCAAAATACTTGCTTCCATACCTAACCCATTTGTGATGCTTTTAACCTTGTATCCTGTCTTCAGCCTAATTTAGTCGCACCAATACAAAACACACAAGCCTGTTGCACAGTATTTTCCCAATATCACTGGTATAATATTTTCATCATGTGCAAGATGCCAATCTTATCCTCCTTACTATGAGCATATCTTGTTCATCTCGAGTAATAAAATATGAATTTCTACATTATTGGATGGCAAAGTAATATCACATTAAGAGAAAGTATGCTTCAGTAGTTAATTTACCTCCAGCAATTTTCAAAAAATCTTCCCCTGTTGCCTTGTATACCTGTTAAAAGATTTAACAATGAGAATATTGCACAAATTCACTGTTGTGTTCCCTATAGTATAAACTTGGCTATATTTCAAAAGTACTTAAGTGGCTGTAAAGTGCTTTGGAACATGCAGCATGCCATAAAAGATAATACATAAATGCAAGTTGTTTTTTATTGATGCATAAAGATTTTATAAAATTCAGAGGCATTAAAAGGTTTAATATTCAAGTGCAAATTAATTCATCACATGGAATACATTCTACATGTTGCATTTAAAATGTTTTAAAAATTCAAAATAGTGGAACCAAGAGGGTGCATGCTAGATTGAGAGAGGGCATCAATTCACAATATAATTGACCCATCTTATTTCTCACATTCAGAATATCACCCCACTGCAGCATCTATGTTTCTTAAATAATACCACTGTTCCCATTTCCACTGTTCTAGCTAGAAGTCTATTGTGTGTGTGGATCATCATGTGATGATTAACTTCTCTATATCAATATTAAAATTATATTTAACCAGTTAAGCTCATGACCCATTATCTTGCCATAGATCGAGTGCAACAGAGGCTCACCAGACCAATCCCTGGGATGGAGGTTTGTCCTATGAGATGAGATTGAGGAGCATCTGTGGAGAGAGAATAGACCCAGCGATTCGAGTCTGGATGACTCTTCATCAGAGCTAAGAGTAAAGAAAATCAGAAGAGATTGATACAATGAGGTGGAGGGCTGTAATAGAACAAAGGGAAAGTAAATGAAGGCAAAGAAGGCTGACAGAAGTGCTATAAGTGGTCAGAATGTGTGAACAGAGGTACAGATGGTTAAGACAGTTGCGCGTAGAAGATGGGGGGGGTGCTGGGCTGGCGGGTTGGGGGGGGATGCAGGCGGGGAGGGAAGGGGGAAGCAGAGAGTGAGAAAGAAGAATGATAAAAATGGATGAATTAGATGAAAAAAAGAAACAGAATGAAATAAAATAACTGGAAATGGGGTGGAGGGGACAGTTCATGCTTTGAAGTTGTTGAATTCAATGATCAGTCCAGAAGGATGTAAAGTGCCCAATTGGAAGATGATGTGCTGTTCCTCCAGTTTGTGTTGGGGTTCGCTAAAACATTGTCTGCCCTTTTACCTCCTCCCTGCTCATCATCCCAGGTCCTAAACACCCCTTTCAGGCAAAGCAGCACTTCCCATGCACCTCCTTCATTCGCTGCTCCCAACGTCTATTCTACATTGAAGAGACCAAATGCAGACTGGGTGACCGCCTTGCTGAACACCTTTGGTCCATCCACAAGCAGAACCCAGATCTTCCTGTCGCTTGCCACTTCAACGCACCACCCTATTCTCTTGTCCATATATCCGTCCTTGACCTTTTGCAATGTTGCCCTTAGGGCAACTACCTTAACCACCTGTACCTCGGTTCTGCCATTCACACATTTTGACCACTTAATATTTACTTTTAGCACCTCTCTCAGCCTCCTTTATCCTCATTTACATTCCCTTTTTCTATTATAGCCCCCACCCCATCCTCATTGTATAAATTTTTTCTGATTTTCTTGCTGTTAGCTCTGACGAAGGGTCACGCAGACTTGGAATGTTGACTCTATCCTCTCTCCACAGATGTTGTCAGATCTGCTGAGATTTTCCAGCATTTTCTGTTTTCGTTTCAAATTCCAGCAACTGCAGTATTTTGCTTTTATCTCAGAGATTGAGGAGACTGGGCCACTATTTTTGGAATTTCAAGAAATGAGAGTTGATCTAATTGAAACTTACAAACTTCTTGCAGGTGCAATGGACTGGATGTAGATAGAATGCTTCCCCTGGCTGGCGAGTTTAGATTTAAATTCAACGAATCAATGGATTTATTAAATGCAAATTGTGTTTGGCTAAGTTGAGCGAATTCTTTAATGAGGTAAAAGAAGCTTGATCAAGGTGGTGCAGTATACGTTGAATACAAAGTGTCACAGAGGTTTTTAAAGAAGACTGAAGCCTATGGAATTAAGGAGAAAGTGCAGAATTGACTTAGTTATATAAAGCAGAGAATGGTATATGGATATTTTTCTGACTAGGAGGTGGCTTACAGTGGTGTTCCTCAAAGGTCAGTTTTTGGTCCATATTCTGTAAATTTCATAAATGATCTGACAGCAGCATAATGAAATTTGCATTTAAATAAAATTGTACCAAATGGAGAGGATAGCTGTAGACTTCAGGATGATGGACAGAAGCATGGCAGATGGAGTTCAATGTGGAGGACTATAAAGTGGTGCTCTTTGGGAGGACAAATGTGGAACGAAAGTATTTCATAAACGGCACGATTTTGAAAAATGAGTAACTTTTCCCTTGATTGTTTTCCTATTCCAAAAACATTCATCACTTCAATTTAGAATTCGACAAACCATACACTAACTTAAAACTAATATTTCCCATTTTTATCTACAAAAATGCTATCTGACTATTCATCAAGCAGTTGATTTCATTACTTGAATATACTTGAACTGATGTCAGTGTTTCATATCTCAACTGCTAACATTGTGCTCTTGTAAATAATTGTTAGACGTATGAGATGATGAATGGGATGGATAGGATAGAGGTGGAGAGACTCTTCCCGCTCAAAAAAGACAGTAGGACTAGGGGGCACAGCCTCAAGATAAAGGGGAGGCGGTTTAGAATGGAGTTGAGGAGGAACTTCTTCACTCAAAGGGTGGTGAATCTCTGGAATTCTCTGCCCGTTGAAGTGGTGGAGGCTGCCTCGCTAAATATTTTTAAGAAGCGGGTTGATGGGTTTTTGATAAGAGAGGGGATTAAGGGTTATGGGGAGAGGGCGGGAAAGTGGAACTGAGCCACAATAGGTCAGCCATGATCTTATTGAATGGCGGGGCAGGCTCGAAGGGCTAGATGGCCTACTCCTGCTCCTATTTCTTATGTTCTTATGTTCTTATGTTATCTTGAAAATATAATGTCCAACATGGCAGCGCAGGAAGATTTTGGGAATTTGCAGAAATTTTACCGAGATGCAAATGTACAGTTTATCCATTACCTAGCAACTCTAGATTTAAGGAATACACAATATATACCTCAATATATCGGTTTCCCATGTGATGTTTGTGTCTTTGCAGTGCCAGGTCTCTGTGTTCGTCATTAATGAATCTCACAAGAGCTTCTCCATTCCTTCTTCCATGTGAATTTAGGCAGAGTGCAGCACCACCCCTTCAAATACAAAAAGCACCATCCATACCATTAAGGGCTGCAAAATGACAATTACACAAATGCTTCTACAAATTTCAGAACTTGAAGTTAATAAATTTTGTCCTGAAGAAAGGATTCCAGGGAAGTGCCGGAAGATTGAAAAACGGCTAATGTTACGCCATTGTTTAAGAAGGGTGGCAGGCAAAAGGCGGGGAATTATAGGCCGGTTAGTTTAACGTCTGTTGTAGGAAAAATGTTAGAATCCGTGATCAAGGAGAAAATAGCAAGGCATCTTGAGGAGAATTGTTTGCTAGAGCAGACGCAGCACGGTTTCGTTAAGGGGAAATTGTGTCTGACAAATTTATTGGAGTTCTATGAGGATGTGTCTAGGGTGGTGGATAGAGGACAGCCGGTGGATGTGGTCTTTCTTGATTTTCAGAAGGCGTTTGACAAGGTGCCTCACAAGAGGTTATTGCAGAAGGCCAGGGGGCATGGAGTTGGGGGTAGGGTGTTAGCGTGGATAGAGGATTGGTTGTCAAATAGGAGGCAGAGAGTGGGGGTCAGTGAGTGCTATTCGGATTGGAGGTTGGTGACTAGTGGAGTGCCCCAGGGGTCGGTGCTGGGGCCTCAGCTATTCACCATTTATATAGATGATCTGGAGGGAACCGAGTGCATGGTGTCGAAATTTGCTGATGACACCAAGATTGGTGGAACGGCAAATTGTGCAGAGGGTGTGGAGAGTCTGCAGAAGGATCTAGATAGGCTGGGCGAATGGGCCAGGAACTGGCAAATGGAATTTAATGTTGGCAAGTGCGAGGTTGTCCACTTTGGTAGGAATAATGGTAGGAAGGACTATTACTTACATGGCGCAAAACTGCAGCATGCGACGGTGCAGAGGGACCTCGGGGTCCTTGTCCATGAGTCGCAGAAACCCAGCCTGCAGGTGCAGCAGGTGGTCAGGAAGGCGAATGGGATGCTGGCCTTCATAGCGAGGGGGATTGAATATAAAAGTAGGGAGGTCTTGCTGCAGCTGTATAGGGCACTGGTGAGGCCGCAGCTGGAGTACTGTGTGCAGTTTTGGTCGCCGCACTTACGCAAGGATATTTTGGCCTTGGAGGGAGTGCAGAGGCTGATTCCGGAGTTGAGGGGGTTGAACTATGAGGAGAGGCTGAATAAACTAGGCTTGTACTCGTTAGAGTTTAGAAGAGTGAGGGGAGATCTCATTGAGACGTATAAGATGTTGAATGGGATGGATAGGATAGAGGTGGAGAGACTCTTCCTGCTCAGAAAAGACAGTAGGACTAGAGGGCACAGCCTCAGGATAAAGGGGGGGTGGTTTAGAACGGAGTTGAGGAGGAACTTCTTCACTCAAAGGGTGGTGAATCTCTGGAATTCTCTGCCTGTTGAAGTGGTGGAGGCTGCCTCGCTCAATATTTTTAAGACGCGGGTTGACAGGTTTTTGATAGGCAAGGGGATTAAGGGTTATGGGGAGAGGGTGGGAATGTGGAACTGAGCCACGATAGATCAGCCATGATCTTATTGAATGGCGGGGCAGGCTCGAGGGGCTAGATGACCTACTCCTGCTCCTATTTCCTATAAGTCCCCAGTGTAAGCACTTAAAGAGCTTCCATGTAGTTAAGTGTAGAATTTGTAATAATTCTGATGCTTTTCACTTGAGTTAAATGATCAAAACTAAATTTTTGCACTGATTAAGTGTAAATTTTAATCTGATATTTGATTAAAATAATCTCAAGGTGAAAATTGTACTATTCATTTCATCCAATAAAGCTCTTTCATAATCAACACTGCATTGACATAAAATTGTTATTCAAACAAAAACACAACACACAATTATAGCTTAAGCATTAAAAAGGTAATGTACATCTTTGAAAGTCAAATTGTTCAAAACATTATCAGAGAGATTTTTTTAAAAAAAAGGATTTTTGTGAATTTATCATTCAAACTGTGTGCAAACAATATAACTGCTGCTATGGATCTCTGTATAAGCGGATATTGGATATTTCCAGTAATTTACTGGACAGTCATCTAATAGGATATTTCAGAAGAGATCAATAATTGTTAGAAGTTCAAGAAGCTTATCTTTGTCATGTCAACTTTGTGATTAGATTACAGTTTTACTGCAGATACCTAATTATAACAATAATAAAAAAGTGATTTATTAACATTTAATTCTTTCTTAAGCTATTTTGTGTTTCTTTCCCTTTAATCAATGTCTGTAGTTTCAATAAGTTGTATTTACAATGATGAGACCATGTCATGTGGGATCTGCAAGAATATCATATCTTGAGAAACATTTAATCTATCATGTTGGGATTCAACATATGTCATTTATAATGTAGAAATACAACCAGTATTACTTTTGCAAATGGAACTTCATTATTTACAAATTTTGATAGTGAGTTAGAGGCAACTTAGTCTCCATTTTAAACTGGGTATTTGCAAAACTTATACCATTACAATGCATGCGCAATAACCAATGGCTTAATTATTGACTAATATACAATTTAGAAATTGAGAAATCGAAGCACAAATACGACAATGAATCAACCTCCATTGTTCTCTGGGGTAGACAATTCTGAAGGTCCTTTGAGAAAATAAATTCATCCTCCCATCAGTCTCAAATGGAGGACTCATTATTAAACCATGTCCCCTAGTTTTAGATTCCCCACAATGGGAAACACCCTCTCAGCGTCTATCTGCAAAAGCTCCCCATCAGAACCTTATACATTTGTAGATGATCATCTCAACACCAGTGAATACAGGCACAAGCTGATCAACCTTTCCTCATACAATTCCTTCATCAAAGGAATCAGCCTAGCAAACTCCTCTGAATAGCCTCCAGTGCAAACATATTCTTCCTTAATTAAGGAGACCAACACTTTGCACACAATTCTCTAGGTGTGTTCTTATCAACATCCTGTCCAGTTGCAGCAAAGACTTCCCTACTTTGATGCTCCATTCCTCTTGCAACAAAGGCCAACATCCCATTTATCTTCCTGATTACTTGCTGCACCTACATGATGCTTTGTGATTCACGTACAAGGGCACCAGATCCCTCTGTGCTGCAGCATTCTGTAGTCTCTCAATTTAAATAGTATTCCACTTTACGAATCTCCCTGCCAAAGTGGACAGGTTCACAGCTTTCCACATCATACACCATCTGCTGAACTTTTGCTGGCTCACTTCCTTAACGTGGGGTTTTATGTCTATCTTGGTCTAATTTGCAAATCTGGCTACAACGCAGTCACTTCAAAGTCATAACATAAATTGTCTTTTATCTACATTGTAGAGACTCCTGTGGCACTCCACTAGTTACAGTTTGCCACATTGATAATAATTCAGTTACCCCAATTTTCCTTTTCCTGTTAGTTAGCCAATCCTCTATCCAAGCAAATGAATCATTCCAACACGACCTCTTACCTTGTGTAGAAAATTTCCATGTGGCACCTTATCGAATGCCTTTGAAAATCCACTAGTTCCTTCACCCTGCTTACTTCATCCTCAAAAAAACTGATAATTTTGTCAAACACAACTTCTCTTCTACAAAACCAGGTTGACTCTGCCTGGATAATTTTCTAAATGCCCAGCTACTACTTCCTTAATTCCGCCATTTTCCTAAAGACAGATGTTAGGCTAATTGCCTATAGTATGCTCCCTCCTTGCGTGGGCGATACATTTGCAGTTTGGACCTTTCCAGAATTTCAGGAATTTTGAAAGATTCCAACCAGTGCATCTTTGGAGATTCGCCATCTCCAAAGCTACTACTAAGATGCTAGGATGCAAGCCATCAGGTCCAGGGGACCCATCAATCCTACAGCCTCCCCAGTACCTTTATATCACAATAGTGATAGTTTAAGTTCCTCCCTTTCTTTTGCCTCTTTTTTCCTATTATTCTTGGGATCCTTTGAGTCTTCTATTGTGAAGAAAGCGGCAAAATACTTGTTCAAAGTCTTTGCCATTTCCATGTTTTCCATTATTAATTCCCCAGTCTGATCTTCCTGGATATGTATATAAAAGGGGAAACTATTTTTAAATTTCTTGCAAGTTCTCTTTTTTTCCCCCCTTTGTCTTTAAATCACCCAATGTTGATTTCTGAAAAAAATTCCTATCTTCTGGCCTACCGCTAATCTTTGCAGGATTGTAGCTTTTTTCCCCCCACTGATGCCATCCTTAATTTCTTTAGTTAACCATAGATTTTCACCATCTTTCTCTCAGTCTTTCTTTCTCAGTGAGATACATCTTTGTTGACAGTTATGAATTCTCTCTTTAAATGTCTGACATTGCTTATCTGTTATGTTTTATTCTAACACAAGTATTCAGCTTATGTATCTAAATGTCCAGTAGTTAGGTTCTGTGTGTTGTGTCTCAATGGTTCTTGTTAAGTTGAGATATATAATTTAGTATTTGATTAGTTTGCTTTGACAAGTTAATAGAAAAAAAATGGTGTACTTCAGTCCTAGTGAACTGCAATTAAATACATTATCACCTTACATCCAAGGAGTTCATTTTATATTTCTAATTACCATCAAGGGACAGCTGTGACTGGCAGGCTGCAAAACCTGCACCACATGGGAATGTCAGGATATCGTCCCTCCCCTGGACGCTTTGCAGGAAGCACCACCAGCTGCTTGAACTCCAACTGAGGATTTCTGAGCAGCTGCAAAGTGCAAATATATATTTACACAGTTATCCACATCAACTGCACATTGTCAGGAATAAATATGTACTTTTCCTGAATTATGCAGTGGTTGAAAGTTTCCAGCACTGTAGGGGGTAGTCAGCCCACAACCAAAAATAATTCAGCAAACTACAAAGGCAGGAAAAGACTTGAAGTAAGAATCCTCAGGTAGCATGGGAGTCTCAAAACAACAGCATTGAATACTGATGAAGACAATGATGCCTTCATGGTGTATGGTGAGATAAAAGACTAAGCATAGGAATACAGTAGTAGTTTGAAATTCAACCATCCAGGGACAGACAGGAAGTTCTGCTACTGTTGATGTGAAAGTCATTACTGGAGTTCTATGAGGATGTGTCTAGGGCGGTGGATAGAGAGGCGGTGGATGTGGTCTTTCTTGATTTTCAGAAGGCGTTTGACAAGGTACCTCACAAGAGGTTATTGCAGAAGGTCAGGGGACATGGAGTTGGGGGTAGGGTGTTAGCGTGGATAGAGGACTGGTTGTCAAATAGGAGGCAGAGAGTGGGGGGTCAATGGGTGCTATTCGGATTGGAGGTTGGTGACTAGTGGAGTGCCCCAGGGGTCGGTGCTGGGGCCTCAGCTATTTACCATTTATATAGATGATCTGGAGGAGGGAACTGAGCGTATGGTGTCGAAATTTGCTGATGACACCAAGATTGGTGGAACGGCAAATTGCGCGGAGGGTGTGGAGAGTCTACAGGAGGATCTAGATAGGCTGGGCGAATGGGCCAGGAACTGGCAAATGGAATTTAATGTTGGCAAGTGCGAGGTTGTCCACTTTGGTAGGAAGAATGGTAGGAAGGATTATTACTTACGTGGAGAAAAACTGCAGCAGGCGACGGTGCAGAGGGACCTCGGGGTCCTTGTGCATGAGTCGCAAACACCCAGCTTGCAGGTGCAGCAGGTGGTCAGGAAGGCAAATGGGATGCTGGCCTTCATAGCGAGGGGGATTGAATACAATAGGGAGGTCTTGCTGCGGCTATATAGGGCATTGGTGAGGCCACAGCTGGAGTACTGTGTGCAGTTTTGGGCGCCGTACTTACGCAAGGATATTTTGGCCTTGGAGGGAGTGCAGAGGAGGTTTACTAGGCTGATGCTGGAGTTGAGGGGGCTGAGCTATGAGGAGAGGCTGAATAAACTAGGCTTGTACTTGTTAGAGTTTAGAAGAATGAGGGGAGATCTCATTGAGATGTATATGATGATGAATGGGCTGGATAGGATAGAGGTGGAGAGACTCTTCCCGCTCAGAAAGGACAGTAGGACTAGGGGGCACAGCCTCAAGATAAAGGGGGGGGGGCGGTTTAGAACGGAGTTGAGGAAGAATTTCTTCAAAGGGTGGTGAATCTCTGCCCGTTGAAGTGGTGGGGGCTACCTCGCTAAATATTTTTAAGACGCAGGTTGATGGGTTTTTGATAAGAGAGGGGATTAAGGGTTATGGGGAGAGGGCGGGAATGTGGAACTGAGCCACGACAGATCAGCCATGATCTTATTGAATGGCGGGGCAGCCTCGAAGGGCCAGATGGCCTACTCCTGCTCCTATTTCTTATGTTCTTATATGATACATTTCCTCTCCATGAGGTACTTTATAAGGGAGACAGACTAATAGGTACAATCCATGACAAAACCAATGGTATTGTGTGGACGAGGATTGAGACCATTCAGAGGTTAATAAGCCAAGGAAGAAATTAAAAAGCAGGACCTTAAAATATGATAATATCTGGTTTATTTGTGATGCCACAAACAAATGGGAGTTTAAATTAGGACATGGCAGGTTAGAGACATAGGATTCAGATTTCTGAGACACTGAGATCAGCTTTATGGCTGGGGGAAGATGTCCCTCCTGATGTGAGATGTCAGTTCAAGATGTACTGCCCATATCTGAATAGAGCTGATACCATTCTGCTTAAAGGCAAGCTGTAGGGAAAGGGTTGATTATTTTGGCAGGAATAGAGGCACCAAAACAAAGGGAAGAATTCTCCCATTTTGAGACTAAGTGCTTTGGTGGAGTGCAAATATCAAGTGTTCCCCACTGCGAAGGCTGGTGGGAAAACATACCAAATCTTCTGATCCCCTGACCTCATTAATCAAGCAACCAGGTGTTTTATACCATCTGCAGTGGCAGGGCAGGATTCGGTTGCGCGTAATCCACCTTCATCTCAGAATGTCCTATTTAAAAGGCATTAACTGTCAGCAGTATTTGCGCAAGACGTCAGGAAGGGGAGGACAGGGTCAAACACCGAAGTTTATTGATCTCTCACAACAGGGAGGGACATCTTACACTTGGCAGACAGAAGGAAGAGGCCCAGGAGGGAGATAAACCCAGCAGTGGCATAGGCAGCCAATGCAGTCAGCACTCATGGAGTACAAAGAAGCTCAGCAACTTAGTGCTAGAAGATGATTGACCTAATTTTCTCAGTAAGAAGTCTCACAACATCAGATTAAAGTCCAACAGGTTTATCTGGCAGCGCAAGCTTTCTGAGCACTGCTCCTTCATCAGATGAACGAGGAGTTGTGTTCACAATCAGGGCATATACGGACATACACAAGATAATGGTTGGATTGCAAGTCTTTACAGGTAATCAAATCTTAAAAGGTACAGACAATGAGTGGAGGGAGGGCCAAGCACAGGTTAAAAAGATATGTACTGTCTCCAGCCAGGACAATTCTGATTACCTGTAAAGACGCGCAATACAACCATTATCTTATAAATTGAGTTTGTGTCTGTATATGCCCTGTTTTTGAACACAACACACATAAGAACATAAGAAATAGGAGCAGGAGTAGGCCATCTAGACCTGCGAGCCTGCCCCGCCATTCAATAAGATCATGGCTGATCTGTTGCTGCTCAGTTCCACTTTCCCGCCCTCTCCCCATAACCCTTAATCCCCTCTCTTATCAAAAACCCATCAACCCGCGTCTTAAAAATATTTAGCGAGGCAGCCTCCACCACTTCAACGGGCAGAGAATTCCAGAGATTCACCACCCTTTGAGTGAAGAAGTTCCTCCTCAACTCCGTTCAAAGCCGCCCCCCTTTTATCTTGAGGCTGTGCCCCCTAGTCCTACTGTCTTTTTTGAGCGGGAAAAGTCTCTCCACCTCTATCCTATCCATCCCATTCATCATCTTATATGTCTCAATGAGATCTCCCCTCATTCTTCTAAACTCTAACGAGTACAAGCCTAGTTTATTCAGCCTCTCCTCATAGCTCAACCCCCTCAACTCCGGTATCAGCCTAGTAAACCTCCTCTGCACTCCCTCCAAGGCCAAAATATCTTTGCGCAGGTGCGGCGCCCAAAACTGCACACAGTACTCCAGCTGCGGCCTCACCAATGCCCTATACAGCTGCAGCAAGACCTCCCTACTTTTACACCTCATTCACTTGAAGAAGAAGCAAAACTTCAAAAGCTTGTGCTGCCAAATAAACCACTTGGACTTTAACCTGGTGTTGAGAGACTTCTTACTGTGCTTATCCCAGTCCAACGCCAGCATCTTTACATCATGGCTAATTTCGTATGCCAGGGTAAGTCCCACACACGATCACACAATCCGCACAGATTCCAAAATGTCAGGGTCCAAGGACCAGTGCCAAATACATGCCCTGCTTCACAGCCCACTTCAATGCATCTATGATATGGTGGAGTGACCACTGTGCCTCCTTTACCTTTCAAGAGACATGTGTTGCTGCATGGAGTGGAGATGGTCAAGAGAGAAGTGTGTAATGAGGGAGGGCGAGGGAAGATGCCAGCATTGACATACAAAACAAGCCGTTTCCACCTCACTGTCTCTGGACATCAGAGTGCTCAGCAATCCCTCACCAAGCCTTCCAAACTCCACCCCGCCCCTCCAGACTCCATCCCTTAGTCCTTTCTCCCCAATAGTATCTTCCCCCACCATCCCTCCTTTGCCCTGGATACCCTCAGTCCTCCCTAACTCTTCCAAGCCTCACCCCAGTCAACGTCATCTCAGCCTTAACCCCACTGAGATTTACACACTTCCTCACTACCTGCCTCCTCACCACATACCTACCAGCAGTTGGCAAAGAACCTGACTTTGTGCAGCATTTCAAAGAACTCAGCGCAGATCATGAAGTTGGTGTACAGTGGTCTTGAAGTCATTTCAACATTATGGACGCCAGGACTGTCGCGTGGGGATTCCCCACTTCGAGAGTAGCTTCATGTTGGTGCCAAATGCACAAAGATTGACTCACTGTTCAGTACGGTGTGCTCATCAAGTTTCCTGTATCTGCAGGCCTCCATCATCCTCCTTGGATCTCTGTGATCTGAGCAGGTCCCTAATAAAAGGTAGGTATCTGCAAGCCATGGTGTTCCAAATGTGTTTCGCACCGACGTGTTTTCGTCTCAGCATCTTGCAAAATCAGCTGTTCGCATAAGATGCCATTTGGACCTTCATCTGCATTCCATTAACGGAACACAAATAAGGGAGACTCTGGCCTCTGATGCATATTCTGAATTGCATGGGGGCAACAACAAAGAACCTGTAGACTCATGCTGGCATAAAAATTTGACTTCTGGGCCTTGTGCCATATTCTTCCTCCATGCTCACCATTAAACCCACCTACCGATGCTTGGGAGAATTCCAGCCACAGTATTAAAAAGTAGAAAGAAGATGCAGAGAGAACAGGGAGAAACAATTTAAGAGTTATAAACCATATGGAATTAGGTGAAATCAGAAAGTACAAGAAGAGGTCAAGGTTGTGTTTGAAGAGAACCTGTTGAAATGTATGAAGAATGTTTAATACATTTTGTGAGCTGCAGGTATAAACAAGCACTTGGGAATAGGATTTAATGGTTATAACTGGGTCCTAGGTCAAAAATAGGTTGTGTTCAATGGTTAACATCCCTGTATACACGATATTCAGCAGAGATAGGAAAGGAAAAAATTAGACCTAGAAGAGAGAATGAAAAAGGAAAAACTCTATTTAGAGGCAAAAAAACTAGTCTTATGCTACTTCGTGCATTACATAGGATACCAAATAGTGGCAAGGATGTAGGAGGAGCAAGTTTTCAAATTATTACTGAGATAAACCTATGATGGCAGAAAGAAGCAAATTGGAATTATATAGATTTGTATCCCAATTTTAAACAATGATCCCACCCATGCCATTATATTGAGGTTTCAAGTAGACACCAGAAATATTTTCTTGATAAAAAGGAGAAGCCTAAAAATCAAAAGAATCTATGCTCCCCAAGTATGGTTTTCCTTTAGAAAAATAGGACCATAAAAGATAATGGCAAGCTTTTTTAAATATGTTCCAATTTCTTACTTTGTTGAAAAACTATCCAGCTCTCACCAAGCTAAACATTTTGGAATTAGTAATTTTTGGTGGTGTGGGAACAGATTTTTGTGTGCCTGCCCACCTAATACGGGAGATGCAGAAACTTGACAGGGAAGAGGAAAGCAATCCAAACAAAATCACAAATCAATTTTTAAAACAACAATCATAGAATAATTCTTCGGAAATTCTATGATAATGTATGTTATCATAAGTGATTTTTTTTCCTGTTAAATACTAACTTAGCTATGTTGAGACCCCTGAAGAATCTAGCAATATCTTGGTCAGATGACTGCCAAGGTAGCCCCCTCGCTCTGATCACTGTATTATCATCAATGATCTCCATCTTGCTGCTGTAAGAAAAGACAAGAAATATTTGTAAATTAAAATTACTCTTGTAAGAAATATTTTAAAGCCTTATTATCCAAATCAACCAGCTGAGAGACAATCACTTCTTAAGCAACAAAAACAGAAAATACTGGAAATACCCCAGTCAGGCAGCATCCATGGAGAGAAAACAGTTAATGTTTCACCTTTTTCTTGCTCCACAGATGCTTTTTGGCCTGCTGAACACTTGCTGGGTATTTCCAGTTTGTTTCAGATTTACAGCATCTGCAGTCTTTCAGCTTTTGCATTAATGATCTCTCGTGCTTGGTCTAGGTTGGAATAGATTCAACAATAAATAAATCATTACCAGGTAAGATAAATAGTTTGAATTTCCCCCATAAATGAATATTAAATAATCCTAACAGAATAATTCACATTGGGAGCGATTTCAAAAGGTAGAGGAAATATTCCACTCGCCAAATTCATGAATATTGTCTGTTGCTAAAGTTTCAAAAAATTGAAGTCCAACAGGTTTATTTGGAATCACAAGCTTTCAGAGCACTGCTCCTTCATTAGGTAAGTGATGAAGGAGCAGAGTTCTGAAAGTTCATGATTCCAAATAAACCTGTTGGACTTTAACCTGGTGTTTAACTTTAACCTGAGAGACTTCTTACTACGCCCACCCCAGTCCAATACTGACATCGCCACCTCAAAAAGTAGTTTAAAGCTTCAAATTGAAATTGAGTTGTCAAGTGTTAACTTATCATGGTTTCATACCTTTGTTGAACCATTTTAATTAAGGCTTCTTTCATGCATTTATAATAAAAGGCCCACGTCTTCATTAAAACAACACATTAAATGGATTCTAATGTTCAAGCTATATTTTTGAGGCACTTGTGCCAATTAACTGAATCATTTTCTTTTCTTCTACATTATCTTTTACGGAGTACAGGTAGGAAAACAACAGGTGACAATAAAATATTATTTTAATTGAATGATCATAGCATTCAGCATTTTCATCTCATCATTTACTCAAATAATTACAAATCAAATCTTAAGAGTGCACATTATACTTTCAATATGTTAACTAGGACAACGGTTTGCACATTCCAAGACATGTTATATAGCAAGAGAAAACGGGCACCAAGTCAAAGGAGTGAAAACAGAAAAAGCAATCTCAAGCTTGGCTAGAGATGGGTGTTAACAAAGAGTCGAGAAAACTGGAGAAGAAGAGTTTTCAAGAATGTTCCAAAGCTTGGGCGCAGGAAAACACAGCACAATCAAGATTTTTTCTGGTGCCCTGTGAATAGTTCCATAAGACAGTAAAATCAGTGCTCCCTTTCTGTGTGGGAATTTTGAAGAGTCCAGCTCATTTCAAGAAAGCGAGTCTGCTCTGCTGAAGACAGAGCTGCCAACTGTGGGATGAACGGAATTGAGAACGCATAAGAAGACAGGGCTCGAGGCAGAGGTGGTTGTAAACATTCGGAGATTATAGGGCCATAAAGAGATTTAAACACAAGGTTGAGAGCTTTAAACTGGAGGCATTGGAGAACAAGAGCATTTATAGAACACTTTTCACGACCGCCAGATTTTTCAAAGCACTTTGCAACCATTGAACTACTTTTTGAGCTGAAGTCATTGTAACATAGGAAATGTGGCAGCCAATATGTGGACAATAAACTCCCACAAACAACATAATAATGATTCAATAATATGTTAAATGAATTGAGCGATAAACATTGGCCAAAATACTGTGACTAACAACCCTGATCTTCTTTGAAATAGCACCATACAATCTTCTATATTCAACCAAGCAGGCAGATGGGGCATTAGTTTAAATCTCAACTGAAAACTGATGGCCAGGATTCTCCCGAAAAAATTCTAAGCGCCAAATTTGCGTAAAAATGGGAGTAGCTCCCACTAGTTTTTTAGTCGGATTTTCAAAATGAGTCTCCTCCACTGTGCACTGCAGAATTCCTCAGGGAGATACACTTCAAAAATCAGAGGGTGGGGTCTATTCCTGCTGAAGACGCTGACAGCATAGCGCTGAGCTGGCCACAGTGCATGTGATCTATTATGGTGGAGATCAAAAACAGTAGCCCCATACTGCTGGGCTCCTGATCACTGCTAACTCAATTGCTGGTCAGCATAGAACATAAGAACATAAGAAATAGGAGCAGGAGTAGGCCATCTAGCCCCTCGAGCCTGCCCCGCCATTCAATAAGATCATGGCTGATCTGTCGCTGCTCAGTTCCACTTTTCCGCTTTCTCCCCATAACCCTTAATCCCCTCTCTTATCAAAAACCCATCAACCCGCGTCTTAAAAATATTTAGCGAGGCAGCCTCCACGACTTCAACGGGCAGAGAATTCCAGAGATTCACCACCCTTTGAGTGAAGAAGTTCCTCCTCAACTCCGTTCTAAACCACCCCCCTTTTATCTTGAGGCCGTGCCCCCTAGTCCTACTGTCTTTTTTGAGCGGGAAGAGTCTCTCCACCTCTATCCTATCCATCCCATTCATCATCTTATACGTCTCAATGAGATCTCCCCTCATTCTTCTAAACTCTAACGAGTACAAGCCCAGTTCACTCAGCCTCCCCTCATAGCTCAACCCCCTCAACTCCGGTATCAGCCTAGTAAACCTCCTCTGCACTCCCTCCAAGGCCAAAATATCTTTGCGCAGGTGCGGCGCCCAAAACTGCACACAGTACTCCAGCTGCGGCCTCACCAATGCCCTATACAGCTGCAGCAAGACCTCCCTACTTTTATATTCAATCCCCCTCGCTATGAAGGCCAGCATCCCATTTGCCTTCCTGACCACCTGCAAGCTGGGTTTTTGCGACTCATGCACAAGGACCCCGAGGTCCCTCTGCACCGCCGCCTGCTGCAGTTTTTCGCCACGTAAGTAATAGTCCTTCCTACCATTCTTCCTACCAAAGTGGACCACCTCACACTTGCCAACATTAAATTCCATTTGCCATTTCCTGGCCCATTCGCCCAGCCTATCTAGATCCTTCTGCAGACTCTCCACACCCTGAGTAACCCTGAATCACTGCCCCTCCGCCCACCACAACCCCTGCCCCACCGCCCACCATCACCACACCACACCCCCCTCCCCCCGCCCACCCCCCACCACTCCCAGATCCTCAGGCTACCGGACATCCCCCCCAAAGTCCTTTCCACCCCTTGGGCAGTGTCCTGGTGACAGACTGGCAATGCCTGGGGCAACCCCCATAACTCAACTTCTCGGGGTAGGGAGTGGGGGGCCTTTATAGCCTCCCTTCACTCCAGCGGGGTCCTATTCCCTGTTAGTGGGGAACTGTCATAAACCCCGCCACAGTGAACCACAAATCCTGGCCCTGCAGATGCACAGAGGCTGTGGCATCCAGTGGGAAACCCACTAAGAGATCTCCACTGATGTCCCCGGTCCACTGCACTGCAAGTGCAGAACAGTGGGCTGGGAGAATCACCCTCAACATCACTGACAGTGCATGTCCTCAGTACCACGCTGGTTGTCAGCCTTCCTTGTTTTTTCCGGGGGTGAAACTCAAAGCTGAATTCTTGTGACAGAACCTGGAACAGGAGAGGATTGAATACAAGCAAGCAAAGGCTTGAATGAGTTCAGGTCTTTGAAAGATGGCAAATGGGAAGTCAGCAGGAAAAGCACTGGAGTAATTATTCGTGCCTTTATTACTCCAGTCTTGAAAGGATTTTAACAGCAATGCATGCAAAGAGTGTACACAGGCAGAGTTATGTAGATTGGAACTGGGCAATCTTGGAAAGCTCATGAAAACAGAAGTTCAGCTCGAGGGTGAACAACACTTCAAAATTGGGAAATACCAGGTTAAACCAGAAAATGAGAGTAGAAAGGGGGAGTGGAGATTGTGACAATGATAATGGAATCATGGTAGAGTTAGAGGTAATGTTTGAAAATTATTCATTATAGGTGGAATCAAAAATTGGAATTGAAATGACAATCTTCTTGTGAAGTGGTAAGTGGATACAGTCTGACAACGTAACATAATGACACCTGTAGGGATTGTGTCCTGACAATGTAATATGGTGACACCAGTTGAGAGCTTGCATCGTGACTGAATCTCATTTTTGCACCTGCGACCACGCTAGCAAGATCTCATGATGCGATTTTGTCTGCAACCCCCTAACACAGTGCTGAGTGAGTAACGCACTGTCAGAGGGTCAGTGCTGAAGCAGTGCTGAAACAAAGACAGAAAATGATAGATAATGATACATTTCAACATTAGCAGGCTTCCCTGCTTTATCATCCTCACCATATTTCAATTCCCCCCCACCCCCCAATTGACATCATGTCATATTAGCGAGGTTTACAACAGAACTGGAACATCATGCACCAGGGAACAGAACCCATTGCGGTGAACAGCTACGTACAATCTCCATGGTGGGAGTGGGTTGGGGGGAGCATGCCCAGGCAGTACCCCGGTACTAGGAGAGCAATGCCAAGATGGGCTGCCTCTGGGAAAGGGTTCCTCATATGCATTGGGTGAGTGTGGGGAGGGAGGGAGGGGGGGAAGAGAGAGAACGAGGAGAGAAGAAGAGGAATGTGGTGGAGTTGGGGTGGGGGTTTGCTCCCAGCATGACAACATGTGACTGCCTCCAACATTTTTCTTCTCAAAGAAAATATCACAAGAAAAGTCAGCAGGAGAGCGCAAGAGAGAGAGAGAGAACCAGAGCAATGAGTCAACACATTCAGGTCAAGAGTAGTCTATTCAGCCCTTTAAGCCTATTCAATCATTAGTTGGATCATTGCCAATCTGCATCTATCAACCTAAGCTCTGTAATCAATAACACCCTAGTTTAACTTAATCATTAAACTTGGTCTTGAAAGTTTCAATTGCTCTAGCTTCTATGTTTTAGGGGACAGAGTGTTTCACAATTTCATTATCTCACGTAGAGGAGGATCTGGCATTGTGCAGGTTATGCACATTTGTTTAGGATACCAACACCCCATCCGAGGATATAGTTTGTCTTTAGCTGCCCTATGAATTGTTTTAATGATCTTACTCATTTCAAGAATGGTGTAACCTGAACTTTGTATTTGCAACATAATTACTTCGTATTTCAGTCCTCAAGATGTATCAACATTTCAATAGCCTTCTTAGTTATTTGGTATAGCTAATCTGCTTTCAGTGATTTCCATATTTGGACCTCCAAATCTCTCTGCTCTGCCTTGGTTCCCAGCTTCTCACCATTATGAAAATTTTCTGATCCATTATTCTTGGGTCTAAACTGGATGACTCCACATGTTCCCACATTGAACACCGTCTATCAATCTATCAATGGCCCATTTAAGGATACATTTAAGGTGAATTAGACAGGTCTTTTGACTCGGAGTCAAATGGTGACAATGAAGCCAAAGATCAGTCATGACATATTGAATGGTGAAGCACGCTGAAGGGTGCATCTGGTATATTCCTGCTCTTATTTCTCCAGTTTTTACATTAAAACGTCCTTCTCCCATCTAAAAACTATCCAACATGACTAGAAGCTTTTACATTCTTTTGGAGTAAATTTTAAATATAACGGAAACTGAGGCACAGTACAGATCCCTGGAGAATGCCACTACACACTGCCAATTAGATTACATTCACATTAGCCCTCCTCTCTACCTCCTAATTTGATACCCAACAACAAGTTGGGGCCAATTCCAGGCGTTCTGAATTTCGTCAACAGTCTGTGTAGGTGAGGGTAAAAAAATGACAGATAAAATAAAGACTAAACAAATAATAAATGCATATCATTCCCACTATTATTGTTGTATAGCTCTGAGCTTTGATATTTTGATTAAGGTAACTTACCAGGTCCCTGTTTCAAATTTATGATTCACTCTTTCAGGATCAATAAACCTGTGATCTAAACAGATTGAAATGTTACAAACTCAATTCATTCGCACTAAAACAAAACAGAATCCAACTAAATTGATGTCACTTACTGTGGGGTTCGGATATAATGGTTAATATAATGTCATTTGCAATCATAATATCTGAAGCACCAAACTGGTAGGTGGCTGATTTATCTTCAAGATGTAGATCTGCAGAAACTTGTCAAGGAAAAACGTGTTGATGATAATTGCACACCAATAGTGCAATAATGTAATATTTTGTTGCATATTGTTGGATATGAGAAATTTCCTTAATATCAAGTGTAAATTAAAAATCAAATTAAGGTTGTAATGAGAAAAAATGATCGTGAATTTTTGTATGATCCACCTGATCTGCAGCAAACCATGGAAGTACTGGTAAATTGGATGACATAGGTGGAAAGAAATTTATATCAACCTGTAATACATGCTGCCCTACTTGTTGTTTACTCCCATGACTTCAACATAATGATGCACTTCCAGGGCTGGGATTGAGCCAGAGTGTGGAAAGAAACCAGTTTTTATTGCGTTTGCTCAGGCTGCAAAGCAACTGGTGGCATAAATACCAGTCTATCGAGTGACCTTTGCTGCCAGTACCTGGACTTCAGGTGTGAGTAACATTGGAAACAGTTAACACCATTCTTGCATGCTGACACTCAAAGCCTTCATTCACTCATTAACAGCAACTTTAATGAGCTAACAGAAAAAAATTGCCAACAATGAGTATATATCATCACCTGGTGCCGGAGGGGAGGGGGGGGAATGGGAGGGCAGGAGGGCGCAGAGGAGATTATAACATTTGGCGGGTGGGTGGTGAAACATGCTGTGGTTATCCCACAATTTCTCTTAAAGGGATACTCTTCTTGAACAAGTGTAGTTTTCCCCCTTTGTTGAGTCAGAAAAGGAGTATGTATGTTTCATAGACAAACTCCATGACTGGTCATATTGCGTATGAATAAGACATCACCGCACTATTTCTAAATAAGCAAAACAATGTGGGTGCAAAAACAATGTCTTAGGTGAAGAAAAAAAATCGTGTTAATTTGAATACCACTCCCCAAACCAAGACTCGCTCTCAAATACATTGCGGTGGTCTCCACAACAGGAGCATGACACTGAGAAAAAAAAATTACTTTTCCAGATTAAGTAAAATCTATGTGGAGCACTACAATTAGTAAAATCCACAGAAGTGCATCTCTTTTGGCTTCAGCAACAAAACAGAAGAGAAATTTAAAAAAAAAATCACAGCAGGACTGACACATGAACTTAGAACAACAGGGCAACAAGCTGAAAAATCTCATACATGCTAATGTGGGATTAATGTTCCCTATTACGTGGACAAATTTAAGACTACCCCCTCAGAAAAGTTAGATGCTTCTCATAACTGGCAGCTAACTTCATTATGAGTAGTTAGCCAGCTGATCTGCTAAATGGTTAACTACAGAAAAAAGTTGAATGAATCCCTAAAGAAAACTCAAACCTTTGAAAAACTGTATGCCACCCAAAGACCTCCTCTGAAGGTTAACTTCACACCAACTACTCCCACAGTCAGATGTATGGTGCAAAGAGAAAGTTCAGGACCACTAACTTTCAAAACCATTGTTGATTTCCAAGTAGCTGATCATAGCTGACTCAATGAATTGGTGGATGATCCATCATGGAGTACATTTAAGATTGGGATGGACAGGTTTAGCATCTCAGGGAATCAGCAGGAAAGTGGAGCTGAAGAGCAAGATCAATCATGATCATCTGGAAAGACAGCCTGACAGGCCACACGGTCAACTCCTGCTCCTGCCACTTGGGCTCCTGATGAGAAATACATTGCACGGCGTGGAATTAACCATGTAAACCGAATCCATTATTTGCACTAGGTTAATTTAGCTCAGTTATGGTGTGCATTACATTTTGTCAGCATCTCTCCTGGTTAGGGAAGATGAGATTATCAATCAATATTCCTGTTCTTGATCCAGTGATATCTAGTTGTTGAAATGTGAATATGCTGACATTAAATGAGGTCTACGTTATGCTGCCACAATCAAACAGCTTGCTGAATCTCTTGTCTTGGCATATTGCAAGCTAGAAATAATGAGCATGAAATTTACAGAACTACAATCTTGGTTGATGTAATCTGTGAACTGTATCCTAGGACCGGTTATTTGTCTTCAGAAAAAAAATTAAACAAGTGAACATGTAAAACTGGATCCTGCTAATGCTACTGTGATCAGATCACCAGGTGCATACCCTTATCCATTTTTAAATGTGGGAACGTGCAAAACAGAAATCAATTATATTTGTACACCAACTTAAAGAAAAATTATCAATAATTTATAGTTTTTGCCTTCTTTGCTAACTTGCAATGGGACATGGTTGCTGTCATGAGAGGTGGACACACTGACCTTTGGAAACACCTTGGCATCAGGTTATCTTGCACCTTGTCATCTGCATTGGGTGCTTTTGTGTCAATAAAATGTTATTGTACTCTTTGCCTGAAGCTGTTGACTCTTGCTAGGCTACAGTTCCGCAGATACTGATCTCTCTTCCAGTTCTTTACCATGATGGTCATCCTTTTGTCTGAACGTAGTGAGTTTAAACAGGAGATTTGACCAAGAAGAATCATAGAAACCCTACAGTGCAGAAAGAAGCCGTTGGGGCCCATCGAGCCTGCACCAACCATTATCCCACCTAGGCCCTATCCCCATATCCTTGTATATTTTTTACCCACTAATCCCTCTAACCTATGCATATCAGGACACTAAGGGGCAATTTTAGCATGACCAATCAACCTAACCCACACATCTTTGGACTGTGGGAGGAAACCAGAGCACCCAGAGGAAATCCACACAGACACAAGGAGAATGTGCAAACTCACACAGACAGTGGCCCAAGCCAGGAATCGAACCCAGGTCCCTGGAGCTGTGAAGCAGCAGTGCTAACCACTGTGCTGCCCATGGTATGGTAGCAGTGAACAGTACAGAGCATCATTGATGATCTTGGTCTCAACACAATATTCACACAATTGCAGTTTCCAGCAAGGATCACTGAACAGCAGTCTGCATTGCAAACTCCAACTGATCTATCACCTCCTCAGTCCAGGAAACCAAGATTAACCATGGTTCACATCAAAAAATCCAACTAGATTGGGGGTCAAAATGGCAGCAGCCCAAGATGATGCCTTGAACCACTGAGGACATTTCACATCTTCAGTCTTATGTTTAAGACTAAACAATGAGTACTGATAGGCTTTCTGACTATGGAAACATCATGGCCAAACCTCATTCTATCTTCACTGAATGTGAATGCAAGTACATTTTCTTGTACAAGTCATTTTAACAGCTTGTAGAGTGCCTTAATGCAATAAAGCATTCTATGGCACTTCATAGGGACATTAGAAAATAAAATATGACATCAAACCACAAATAAATATTTAGGCAGATAGCCAAAGCCTGATTAATAAAAAAAACCATATTGAAAAATCATTACAGTTGCAACATGTGCCAATAAAGTTTTTGTTGTCCTCAAAACCATACATGGTATACTCATCGAGCATTATCATACACTTCTCTACTTCATAACATATTATCATTGTAAGTAAATGTCTTAGAAGAAACAATTTCAACAACAATGGACAACTAGAATAAACTAGGGCTGATTTTGTTTTGGAGAAGTCGGCCAAGAGATCAGAGGGTTACTTTTCTCTGTCACATCACCCACAGTAAATGGTCAGTGATGTGTTGCTTTATATGACTGCATTCTTTCTATGTAAAGGTTTTGCCAAACCCAGCGTCCCTTTAAGTGCATTTAGTTTCCAGCAACACAGAATTTCAACATGTCCACGATCACAGTTACTACCACAGACTTTTAAAAAAAACATAAATTTCATGACACATTGTTGGATGGCAAGTGTTCCAGACTTGGTGTAGTGTTGAATCACAAGCTATCAGGAGACATTGGGGGAAGGGGGGGTGTGGCGCAAGAAGGAAAAATATTTGGCAAAGGATACGTTTGGCCATAACACTGAGATCAAGTTCATGGAGATCAGGAGCATCTGGGCAGCATTTCTTAAACTCTTTTTGCAGATCGAAAAAGGAATAGAAGCATTCTGGTAACATGACATTCTGTCAAGGGAAGCAAGATGAAGTGCAAATCACAACTCTTTGTTTGGAAACAGAGTTTCACAACAACGAATTATCAGCATTCCCTTGGTATTTGTGTATTATAAGTTTCAAAAGGAAAGCAACACACTGATCATGGTAAATTTTTTTGGGACAATTAAATAGCTACACTTGTTCAAATTATGACACATTTGGAACCATTAGAACTTATTTCAAATTTTAAAATTTCTAAGCATAATTTGGTACAGACCTTATTGGAAGATTCAGGGTGGAAGACTTGACGTATTAGCAGTTGACCATCTGTACAAAGGCAGAATGAAGTGCCCACTCCAATATTCAACTCATTGCTCACAGATCGATTAAACTGAGAGAAAGTGGATGATCAATATCAACACTTGCCTATGAATTAATTCATCTCAGAGATAAAATAGTGAAACAGTCATACCCAGGCCTCTCCAAACACAAGCCCCTTCCCAGTCCATTTGAAACAAATGTCAAATATATGACTTCATTATAACAACTTATATTACACAGCACCATAACAAACGTCCCAAGGCCCTTCACTGGAGTATTATAAAACAACCACCGAATCAGAATTTGCAATGGAAGGCTGTCATTTAAGTCTGTTCACACAAGGAATGTTACGTTTGATTTCAGCTTACCCGTACGTTATTTACAACGTCAACATGACATGACGATTTATTACACTGGTGTCATTGTGCTAAATCACTTCGACTCAAAACGATTCAATGCGTAAAACAAACCGATGTTCAAAACGGCACTAAGTACATTCACGCCATGCTTTGCATCTTGTGACCCCAAACCTGTTTATTTCTCAGCGTTGATTTAGAATAAATTGACGCTGGTCGTGTCGCCAGGAACAGCAATAAAAGGTAGGTACCGTTTCCCATGTGCTGAGTGGAATTTGCATAGCTGCTTTTGCTCGAGGCCTCTGAAGCCCTTTGCCACGGTCTTGTTAATACAAGCTAACAGTGCAATTCAGCTGTGTTGTGGGGGGTAGACAGGTCTTGCAAACGCACACAATTCAACAGACTCCAAGTCTGCATCGATCGGCTCCAAACGTTTACTTGTTCAGCCTCCTCCGCCCCCCCTCCCCAACATACAACAGTATTCAGACAAATATTTGCATTTGTATGATAACTCGGCACTGCGTCGACCAAAACACTTAATCATGTATGTTTACTTCGTGCCTGTTCATTATAACGCCTTTGCTTTGGGAGCGCACAGGCTTCACTGAAGTCATGTAGATGTCAATTCTCCAATCTGGTTAACTGCTGTAAAGACAATGAAACAACTTGCATTTGTTTATATCTAGTGCCAGCTGGCGACTTCATAACTAAATCAAATTTGTCCTGTCCAGACAAGATTTTTTATAAATTAACAATATTTTTACAAACCAAAAATTGAGTTAAATACATTGTCATCGTCATGCGAGTTATATATACACATTCCTGTAGTTTGGAGGTCGAATCAATCACTGCCAACGACCTGACCCTTTCCTTCCCACCCACAGAAAAATTGAAGTTTCTCTAATCCAAACTATTGGCAAGGTAGAACGAAAATGTGCGTTTTTTTTTAGAAAAAGTGTTGGGGCAGAGAGAGAGAGAGGGAGGAAGGAAAAACAAGTTCCAATCAGATTGAATTCCACCTCCTGATAGCCTCGATGAAGTCGTACACCGAGGGCGGTGCATTCACCTGTTCAAGAACTTGATCCAGAGGTTCTGCTGTGTTCAGGTTTTCCACCGCAATACCAGTGTGCTCGATGCATTGCTCTGTTAGTTCCAAATTATTCGGTTTAACAAATACTTTGTGCACTTTCCCAGCCTAGATTAAGAAAGAAAATACAAAAACAGTTCAAAGGGACATCTCAGAAGAATTGGGGGTGGGGGAAGAGCAAACCGGCCCCTCCAAACTTTTCATAAGAGTGTAAACAACATAGTCGCTTCGTACCTTTTCGTTTGCCAAATCCACCACTTGCCACAACAAAAGCACCAGCTCCTTCTCATCAGATCCCAGCTTTTTCCCATGTGCCCCGGCTGTTGCCCCAAATAAAAGTACCAAATAATCCAGAGACGCCGTCATGCTCACAAGAAAAGAGACAAGACACTAAACTAACCCCCGCGCCGAATAGTGACCCAGAAATAAATCGCTCAGCACCCCTCCCAGTGAAAAGTAAAGGAGAAAGCCACCCTATACACCTACAACCGTCTAAACCAGGTGTAAGCCCAAACTAGGAAGGAGGTCGCTTTTCCTTTTTTTCTGCTTGCGTGAGAACTGATGCAAATGAGCTCTTTTTTTTGCATTTACCTGCCCACAACCACGTGGGTTGAAAAAAATACCTGGCTCCCACAGAACAAGAACCATTGGCTGCTTTGTGCAGGTACGTGGCACTGTGACCGAGCAAAACAACAGCAGCAGCATACTGCACTGGATATTCGCAAACTGGAGCCTAACATTCACTGGCGATTAACATTTCAGGTCTAAAATGAATTAAACATGTTCCAAAGCGTCCGAGTTCACTTTGTTGTGGCAAAAGTTGATCATTGTTTTCGTTGTAGCCCAAGTTATTACACTTTGGGAGCACCCTTTTAAATGGACTTGATTTTTCATCATGAGATTTAGCCTGCTAGCTTAATGCGTGAAACAAAGCTCCTGAAGTTGTGTTGAAATCTGATTTGGATCAGGGTAAAGGTTCGAAAGTAAATTCATTGGCAATAGGAATCCCAAAAATCAAGTTGAATTAATATGTGACTCGCACGATGATTTGCGGGGGGAGGGGCGGTCGCTGCTTCCTTTCCTCGCTGGATCCTGGGGAAAGGTGTGTCCATTGTACACCTTTGCCTACCGCCTCAAGGTCGGGAGGAGACGGGCAGATCTTAATACATCAAAATCAACAGAGCCTGCCAACAGACAAGAACGCACGCAGCATCGTTTTAAATGTACAGAGCTCGTCACGTTAGTAAACCCGGTGCGTTTTGAACTCCCGTTAATTCCTCACAACCGGAAGTATCCGTGGATAAAGGAGGAAAAAAAATTGCTCATTTCAAATACCTAAATCTGGAACACATCCAACTCCACGCTGCGCAACTTCCCGGAGGTCGCCCTGGAACACTTGGTCATTGCAAGATACATGATAAAAAGCAGAAAGGCTTCTGTATTACACAAAATCCTCGCGTACAGCCTGCGATGGCTGGGCTCATCTGTAAACTCTGAAAAGTTATATTAAAATGCCGCGGGGGGCGGGAGGAGACATTACAGAATTAATTATAAAACGTGGATGTTTTGAATTTTCCCCGCTCTATTTTGGTGGAAAACCTTGCTAATTTGAACAGTAGACTTTTGATCTGCAACAATGTGGGACTTTTGCTGGTTGTTCGAATTATCAGAAATTTACAAAAGAAACAACACAAATATACAATTAACAAAATTTTTTCAGTATCCCGCTCCAGACCTCCAGCGCAACAGTGAGGTTGACATTCCAGTGCAATACAAGGGGAATGTTTGTACTTTCAGAGCTGCCATCTTTCAAAGTGAAATCATAAGAACCAGCAGCAGGAATAGGCAATTTACCCTGAGCCAGCTCCAACTTATATCATAGAATCCCCACGTTGCAGAAGCAGGCCATTCGGCCCATCGAGTCTGCACTGACCACAATCCCATCCAGGCCCTATTCCTGTAACCCCACATATTTTCCTTGTTAATCCCCTGACACTAGGGTCGATTTAGCATAGCCAATCAACCTAACCCGTACATTTTTGGGCTGTGGGAGGAAACGCACGCAAACACAGGGAGAATGTGCAAACTCTACAGAGACAGTGATCAGAAGCTGGAATTGAACATTTAGTATGATCATGACTGATCTTCATAGAAACCCTACAGTACAGAAAGAGGCCATTCAGCCCATCAAGTCTGCACCAACCACAATCCCACCCAGGCCCTACCCCCCCATATCCCTACATATTTTACCCACCCGCACATCTTTGGACGGCCTCACGGCCTCAACTCCACTTTCCTGCCTTTTCATATAGAAAATAGAAGCAGGAGTAAGTCATTCAGTTCTTCGAGCCTGTTCCACCATTCATTTTGATTATGGCTGATTATCAATATCAAAATCGTGATCCCACCTTTCCCCCACATCCCTTGATCCCTTTAGCACCAATAGCTTCATCTAATTCCCATATCTAATAACTATAGCTCTTCAAACTTTCCAAATTGAAAATCTGTCTACCTCCTCCTTAAATTTACTATTTGTATTGGCACCCCCACATTCTGGGGCAGCGAATTCCACAGACTCACGACCTTTTGAGAGAAGTAATTTCTTTTTGTCTCTTTTAAATCTGGCAACCCTTATCCTAAAATTATGATGTCTTGTTGAACCTTATAACTCAATCTACGTTTTCAGATCAACCTAAACAGTTCCATGACATTATTTTGAAGGAGAGCATGGGAGTTATTCTCAGTCTCCTGGCCAGTTGATTTGCACGCCTCCCAGCACTAAAAACATCCATTCCCTCCACCACTGATGCACAGTGGCAGTAGCGTGAACCATCTACAAAACAGAATGCAGCAAAGATTCTTCAACAGCACCTTCCAAACCCATGATCACCATCACATGGAAGGACAAGGGCAGAGAATGTTAGGGAACATCACCATTTAGAAGTTCTTCTCCAAGTCCACAAATTAAAGTTTTTAAAATTAAAGTTTATTTATTAGTCACAAGTAAGGCTTACATTAACACTGCAATGAAGTTACTGTGAAATTCCCCGAGTCATAGAAATCACAGAGGTTTACAACATGGAGACAGGCCCTTCAGCCCTACTTGTCCATGCTGCCCTTAAGCTAATCCCAATTGCCCGCATTTGGCCCTATCCTTCTATATGCATCGTACCCATATAACTATCCAAATGTTTTTTAAAGGACAAAATTGTACCCGCCTCTACCAGTGCCTCTGGCAGCTTGTTCCAGACACTCACCACCCTCTGTGTGAAACAATTGCCCCTCTGGACACTTTTGTATCTCTCCCCTCTCACCTCAAACCTATGCCCTCTAGTTTTAGACTCCCCTACCTTTGGGAAAAGATATTGACTATCTAGATGCTCTGTGCCCCTCATTATTTTATAGACCTCTCTAAGGTAACCCCTCAGCCTCCTACTCTCATGAGAAAAAAGTCCCAGTCTATCTAGCCTCTCCTTATGACTCAATCCATAAGTCCCGCAAGCATCCTAGTAAATCTTTTCTGCACTCGTTCTAGTTTAATAATATCCTTTATATAATAGGGTGACCAGAACTGTACACAGTATTCCAAGTGTGGCTTTACCAATGTCTTGTACAACTTCAACAAGACATTCCAACTCCTGTATTCAATGTCCTGACCGATGAAACCAAGCATGCCAAATTCACCATTCTTTCCACCATTCTGTCCACCTGTGACTCCACTTTCAAGAAGCTGTGAACATGTGTCCCTAGATCTCTTTGTTCTGTAACTCTCCCCAGTGCCCTACCATTAACTGAGTAAGTTCTGTCCTGGTTCAATCTACCAAAATGCACCACCAAATGCATTTGTTTAAATTAAACTCCATCTGCCATTCGTCAGCCCAGTAGCCCAATTGATCAAGATCCCGTTGCAATTGGAGATAGCTTTCTTCACTGTCCACTATGCCACCAATCTTAATGTCATCTGCAAACTTACTAACAATGTCTCCTACATTCTCATCCAAATCATTAATATAAATGACAAATAACAGTGGACCTAGCACTGATCTCTGAGGCACACTCGCTGGTCACAGACTTCCAGTCGCCACACTTCGGCACCTGTTCGGGTCAATGTACCTAACCAGCATGTCTTTCAGATTGTGGGAGGAAACCGCAGCACCCAGAGGAAACCCACACAGATACAGGGAGAAAGTGCAAACTCCGCACAGTGACCCAAGCTGGGAATCGAACCAGGTCCCTGGCACTGGGAGGCAGCAGTGCTAAGCATTGTGCCACCCATAACATCCTGGCTTGAAAACATAACGCTGCTCCTTCACTGTCGCTGGGTCAAAATCCTGCAACTCTCTCCCTAATGCATTGTGCATGTTTTGTACAACATATGGATTGCAGTGGTTCAAGAATGCAATGCATTATCACATTCTCAGGAAAATTTAGGGATGCACAATAAATGCTGGCATAGCCAGTGTCATCCACATTTCATAAGCAATTAAAAAAACTCCTCCACAGATTTCATGGAGGCCTTGCTAAGTACAGAACATGTGCTTTGCAATCTGTGTGATCACATGGCATCACACAGGCAGTTCAAGATTTCAACCTATCCTGCCGCATTAACAGTCTGACACCCACAGAATCCTTGGGCCATCTACTTTCCACTCTGACCATGTCAGAAGTTGGGGCTCTTTGATAACCACAGCAAGTCATATCTTGAGACCATGGATTACTACAGATGGCTATAAACGATCAGACTCCATACAACCACAGTGGAGGCCATAATCAGAGTGCTAGAGACTATCTTTTATACTTATGGTTTCCCAGATGAAATAATTTTGGATTATGATCTGCAAGTTTCAAATGACCACTTCTGGAAGTTCATTGCTAAAAATGGGATGAAATCCCTTCCTTCTTCCTCCTCAAGCCAATAGGGAGGCTGACTGAAAGGTCAGGATCATCAAGGATCTGATGTTCAAGAATCCAGATTGTCCTTCAGACCTGGTGCATTATCAATCCTTGTCCCTGGCTAATGGATTCCCTCCAGCTGAATTGCTCATGGACCAATTCCCTCCTCCTTTAATAGACACCTTAAAATCTACCATTTTGAATCAGCCATTGCAATAATTCCTTTATTTGTTAATTTTTGTGTGGGAGCTGGGGCTTTTCTCTTTGGAGCGGGGGAGGATGAGAGGCGACTAAATAGAGGTTTATAAGATGATGAGAGGGATTGACAGAGTGGTCGTGCAGAGACTATTTCCTCGGGTGGATGTAGCTATTACAAGGGGGCATAATTATAAGATTCATGGTGGGAGATATAGGAGGGATTTCTGAGGTAAATTCTTTACTCAGAGAGTGGTCGGGGTGTGGAATGCACTGCCTGCTGTGCCGGAAGATTGGAAAACGGCTAATGTTACGCCGTTGTTTAAGAAGGGTGCCAGGCAAAAGGCGGGGAATTATAGGCCTGTTAGTTTAACGTCTGTTGTAGGTAAAATGTTAGAATCCGTCATCAAGGAGGAAATAGCGAGGCATCTTGAGGGGAACTGCTTGATAGAGCAGACGCAGCACGGTTTCGTTAAAGGGAAGTCGTGTCTGACAAATTTACTGGAGTTCTATGAGGATGTGTCTAGGGTGGTGGATAGAGGAGAGCCGGTGGATGTGGTCTTGATTTTCAGAAGGCGTTTGACAAGGTACCTCACAAGAGGTTATTGCAGAAGGTCAGGGGGCATGGAGTTGGGGGTAGGGTGTTAGCGTGGATAGAGGACTGGTTGTCAAATAGGAGGCAGAGAGTGGGGGTCAATGGGTGCTATTCGGATTGGCGGATGGTGACTAGTGGAGTGCCCCAGGGGTCGGTGCTGGGGCCTCAGCTATTTACCATTTATATAGATGATCTGGAGGAGGGAACCGAGTGTAGGGTGTCGAAATTTGCTGATGACACCAAAATTGGTGGAAAGGCAAATTGTGCGGAGGGTGGGGAGAGTCTACAGAAGGATTTAGATAGGCTGGGCGAATGGGCCAAGAAATGGCAAATGGAATTTAATGTTGGCAAGTGCGAGGTGGTCTACTTTGGTAGGAATAACGGTAGGAAGGATTATTACTTACGTGGAGAAAAACTGCAGCAGGCGACGGTGCAGAGGGACCTCGGGGTCCTTGTGCATGAGTCGCAAAAACCCAGCTTGCAGGTGCAGCAGGTGGTCAGGAAGGCGAATGGGATGCTGGCCTTCATAGCGAGGGGGATTGAATATAAAAGTAGGGAGGTCTTGCTGCGGCTGTATAGGGCATTGGTGAGGCCGCAGCTGGAGTACTGTGTGCAGTTTTGGGCGCTGTACTTACGCAAGGATATTTTGGCCTTGGAGGGAGTGCAGAGGAGGTTTACTAGGCTGATGCTGGAGTTGAGGGGGTTGAGCTATGAGGAGAGGCTGAATAAATTAGGCTTGTACTCGTTAGAGTTTAGAAGAATGAGGGGAGATCTCATTGAGACGTATAAGATGATGAATGGGATGGATAGGATAGAGGTGGAGAGGCTCTTCCCGCTCAGAAAGGATAGTAGGACTAGGGGGCACAGCCTCAAGATAAAGGGGGGGCGGTTTAGAACGGAGTTGAGGAGGATCTTCTTCACTCAAAGGGTGGTGAATCTCTGGAATTCTCTGCCAGTTGAAGTGGTGGAGGCTACCTCGCTAAATATTTTTAAGAAGCGGGTTGATGGGTTTTTGAGAAGACAGGGGATTAAGGGTTATGGGGAGAGGGCGGGAATGTGGAACTGAGCCACGACAGATCAGCCATGATCTTATTGAATGGCGGGGCAGGCTCGAAGGGCTGGATGACCTACTCCTGCTCCTATTTCTTATGTTCTTGTAGTGGAGTCGGACACTTCAGGAACTTTCAAGCAGTTATTGGGTAGGCACATGGAGCACACCAGAATGATAGGGAGTGGGATAGCTTGATCTTTGGATTGGACATAGCTCGGCACAACATTGAGGGCTGAAGGGCCTGTACTGTGCTGTAATGTTCTATGTTTCTATTCTCCAGTGAAGTGCTTTGGGATATTTTCCTTTGTTAAACACAATATTGTTGTTCTAAGCTTAACTTTTTCATATACAATATGGTGGCACCAAATTTTAAATTTTGGTGCAAATTATTCCATGATTACAGAAAATGGTTTTTGAGAAGATGTGTGAGATTTTGAAATTTCAACACATCTTAGAATCATACGGCACAGAAAGAGGCTATTGTGTCTTTAAAGAGTTATTCAGTTAGTCTCACTCATCTTTTCTTTCCTCATAGCCCTGCAATTTTCTCCTCGTCAAGTATATAACTGATATCCATCTGAAAATTACACATAGAAGCTGCACTACAGAAAAATAAGATGCAATACATTAGAATTTTGACACATTATAAATTGTACTGTAAGTTCAAAGGTATTGAGACATGGACTTTGGAGGAAGAATGTTCATGTAGCATTTCATTAAGAATAATGTTGCATTCAAATGATACAATTTCCTTTCACAATGTGATAATGTTCTTTAATGTCAGGCGCATTGCTGCACTGAAATGTTTCACAGACACTCAGGGAGCTTGAACACAACTTTTAAAAATTGGAGTGTTTCTTTCACATGAAAACTAATATTTTTGTCCCACCCTATGTATAAATTGCTAGACAAGTATATTATAAAGTATTAGGGATTGCCTTGGCACATTCCTAGTGCTGCAGAACAACCATCCAAACATGAACTCTTAATAAACCGAAGATAGTGTGTGCTAAGTAATACAATATAAACGGAGGATGATGTGTCAGGCACAAGCAAACAGCCTTTAATGTGATACTTGGAGCCTCTTCAGAAGAAATAAGAGCTGTTTGGAAGGGAATTTATGATGTAGCTTGTTGTGAAGGCAGAGGGTCATGAAGGACATGACTCAGGATGAGCGGATTACATTCATCTCCAGAACTGCATGACCACATAAAAACTATCCTAAATTATTTTTTCAATGGATCAAGTCATTCATGATCAAAAGAGGCTCTCTGGACAAATGAAATGATTGCCAATTCTGTCCTCTCCAATAAATTCATGAGGATACAGTATCTTCAGCATTTGTAAGTAGCATTACATTAAGTTGCCATCTGACTTGACAGGATGTAGCAGGATCAACTGCATAGGGGATAGATTAACAAATGGTGTGTGCAACACAGATGGGAGGTCTCAATGAGCCACTTCAATTGGATGAAGTAGACTCCACATTGTGCCACCTGGAAAATGATAGGGTAATAATAATAATAATAATAATAATAATAGGTAATAATAACAGAGGGACCTCGGGGTCCTTGTGCATGAGTCGCAAAAACCCAGCTTGCAGGTGCAACAGGTGGTCAGGAAGGCGAATGGGATGCTGGCCTTCATAGCGAGGGGGATTGAATATAAAAGTAGGGAGGTCTTGCTGCAGCTGTATAGGGCTTTGTGCATTTTTGGGCGCCGCACCTGCGCAAAGCTGGATGGCCTACTCCTGCTCCTATTTCTTATGTTCTTATTAATGGTATGAATGGAATTCACTCTGAATTCTGAAAGCCTAAGTGAGAAAAGAGATGACAAGAATCCTGTAAGCAGTGCCAGGAATCAGTGAGTCACCTTGGTCCTGCCCTTTGAGGCTGGTAAATAAGATTCTGCCTGACACTTATTTTCTTAATCCTCCTGAGCACAGTTACAATTTCTGTCCACAAGATGAGGAATCATAGTGAGGACCATTTGGATTCAATGCATGTTAGAAATATGTGGTTCAGATTGTGAACAAAAACAAAATATTGCAGCTGAAAGAAATGTGAAATATATACATGTATATATTTGATGAACATAATAGACTTGATAGCAAAGTTAAAGCCAATTGGATTAAAGGGGCAGTGACAGCTTGAATATGAAATTGGCTAAGAGGCAGAAGAATAATGAACAGCGATTTTTCAGACTGGAGGGAAATATACGGCAATGACTTATAGGAGTTGATTTTTTATATGAGAACTCCAAGGTTCTCTCGGCTCCTGCATCCCTTTAAAAATTCTAACACTTACTTCAGATTGCCTCACCTCATTCTTCTTTCCAAAATGCATCACTTCATACTTCCCTGTGTTAATTTCCACCTGCCATGTGTATGCCCATTAAATTAGTCTGAAGTTCACTGTGATCCTCCAACCTTGTGTATTTTGCAAAAGTTGCCCAAGGCAACATTATTAATACAGGTCAAAAAAGGACAATGGTCTTTTGTAAGGTTGTTTGGTGTCTCACTAAGAGGTCTAGACATTATACAGTTGAATCAGTTATTTGTTGCATGGCTCCTGTCTCTACGCTGACTCCTTCCAGACTACTACGTAGTCTGCCATCCTGTGGCTTACTACATCATACTATGGGTGGTACTATTCTCCAGTCCTACATTAACCTTTGCTCAGTCCAAACACCCTTATACTGCACCTTCCCCAAGTCCTTACCTAATATTATTTATAATACAATCTTCCTTTATGTGCTACCTCTGGTCTTTTCTTTCTCCAGCTGCAGCAGGTCCTTAATATTTGTTTCACCATTAGTCAGGAGTTTCTCTGGTGATGTCTTAATTTGTTTCACTTCTATAATTGTGCTGCTGATGGCTTCAGTGTCTGCTTGCAGCTCGAACATTTCTAGTTTTCCTTTCAATGCTTCCTCTTTTCTTCAGCTCTTTATTGTACCCCTTTGTTTCCTCCTGGAATACAGAATGTTGCCGAGTCCTCTCTGACAATTGGTTCTTCAGTTTGTTCGGAGTGATAGTAAAATCATTTTATTTCTCTTCGTAGTTTTTCATAGTAACAAATTTTGACCTGAGTGTTCCTTGTAGCATGGGAAGGTCTTTAAACAGGCTTTTCAATTGTTATGAAACTCAAATGCCTTGGCTTGCATTTTATTGTAATTCAATAGTCTCCACAGTTTAATTCTGATGTTTTTCTATTCTGCTATTCAAGTCAGTCTTCATTTCTTCATGGTGCTGAAAAGTTATGTGCTCCTCTTGCATTCGATTTCAAAGGATGATTTCAATTGTTTAATTCCTTGTGACCTCTCTGTGCTTCAGTGCATTGATTCGTTACTTAAAAAAAAAACTTACGGGAAATGGGCATCACTGGCTCAGCCAAAATGTATTGCCCATCCCTAATTGCCCTTGAACTGAAGGGCTTGATAGAAGATTGGTGGTGAGTTGGGATTTGTTTCTTTGAGAGCATCAAGAAAAGATGCTAAGTAGAAGAAAAAAATTGTGGGTGCTCACACTTCACATTTAGAAGGTTGGGGGAGAAGCAACAACAGGATTAAAGAATGAAGTGCCAGTGCAGGAAAACAAGTAAGAAAAAAACTCACTTTGTAATTTTAAAAGAGGCATTTTTCCAATCAGAGAAGGGTGAGAGTCCAGGCATAATCTGGCATATTTGAAAAGAGGGAAGTTTTGCCGTATGGCTGGGGTGATTTGAAAAGGAAATATTAAGTCAACGGTCCCAAGAGTAAAACAAAGGGGAATTGTGGGAAGACAGTAAAACAAAACTGAGCAGTCTCGGTTTGCTGGTGCCTTGAAGAGAAATGACAAGTCAATTAGGATCCATGGAGCCTTTCAATGAAGAAAATGAATCATGGTGTTCTGATGTAGAATGTTTTCAGTACTTTGTACAAGGGAATAAATTTGCAAACGAGTTGCTCATGTCAGTTTTTCTCAATAGAGTAGGAAGTAAAGCCTATAATTTGCTTCAAACATTGATTCATCCAGTAAATTCAGGAACCAAAACTTATGATGACCTGACAAAGATCTTTGAAGAGTATTACACTCCAAAGCCACTGATCATCGCAGAATGGTTCAGGTTCCACCAAAGCAATCAAGTGGAAGGCAAAATCATCGCTCAGTTTGTGGCAACTGTAAGAAAGCTGGCACAACACAGTAAGTTTGGTGAATCCTTAGAAGATTTGCTTCATGATTGGCTAGTTTGTGGTCTCCAAAATGAGGCCAAAGAAAATTGTTTATTGAATATGCTTTGACTTTCAAGGCAGCAGTAGAAATCACTGTGTCGATGGAACTGGCTGCTAAAGCACCTTCATAATTGGGTGCAAGAATGAAAATCCACAATCGGGAACTGCATACAAGCAGTCAAAACAGCATCAAGCACGTCACAGGTAATTTGCATTTATAAGCTGAAGCGTATTCCTTTAAAACCAGGAGGTGTGATTTAAGGACATACACAGAAGAAACTGTGCTGTTAAAAGTACAATGTAGTCAAATTAGATTGAGTGGCCTGTGGAGTTGTCTCTCCATGTGTTCTATGGTAATTTTCCAGCTCTAGTCCAGAGATCATGGTTGGAGAAGATAATGCTTAACTGGAATGCTGTCAATAGACTGGTCAATGTCCAAACAGACCTGCAGCACCTACTGGATAAGTACAAGAGTGTATTCAAAGAGACACTGGGCTCAATGAAGGGAGTTCAAGAAAAACTCAAGATTAAGTCTAATCAGCAACTATAAAGTCTCAAAGCAAATGCAGGGCTATATGCATTTCATTTCAATGGCGAAGACTTAGTACGATGTGTTAATGCTGATGTGTTAGAACATGTTACAATAAGTGACCGGGCTACTCCCATTGCACCCGTTTAAGGATTTCATAACTCAGCATTTGGAAAGCAGTGATATAATCAGACAAAGTCAGCATGCATTTACAAAAGAGAAATCATGCTTGACAAATCTATTGGAATTCTTTGAAGATGGTAGCTAGTAGAGTTGACTGAGGAGAACCTGTGGATGAGGTTTATCTAGACTTTCAACAAAGTCTCATGTAACAGACTACTATGTAAAGGTAAAGCATATGAGATTGTGGGTAATGACTTGAGATGGATAGAAGCTGGTTAGCAGATAAGAAGCAATAAATGGCATAAATGGGTCTTTTTCTGATTGGTAGTCAGTGACTAGTGATGCTCCACAGGGATCTGTGCTAGGACCCCAAGTGTTCACGTTATATATTAATGATTTGGAAGAGAAAACTGAATGTATTATACCTAAATTTGCAGATGATACAAAGTTGGGTGGGAGGGTGAGCTGTGAGGAAGATGCAGAGTTACTTCAGCATGATTTGGACAGGTTGAGTGTGTGAGCATATGCAAGGCAGATGCAGTATAATATGGATAAATGTGAGGTGATCCACTTTGATAGCAATAATAGAAAGACAAATTATTACTTGAATGGGTGCAAATTGAGAGAGGTGGATACTCAGCGAGACCTTGGTGTCCTTGTGTCTCAGTCGTTGAAAGTAAGTGCGCAGGTTCAGTAGGCAGCAAAGAAGGCAAATGGTACGTTGACATTCATAGTGAGAGAATTTGAGTCAAGGATAGGGATGTTTTGCTGCAATTGTATAGGGCTTTGGTGAGGCCATACCTGGAGTGTTGTGTGCAATTTTAGTGTCCTTATCTGAGCAAAGGTGTCCTTGTTATAAAGGGGGTACAGCAAAGGTTTACCAGGCTGATTCCTAGGATAGCAGGTCTGTCATATGAGGAGAGACTAAGTTGGTTAGGACTATATTCACTGGGGTTTAGAAGAGTGTGGGGGATCTCATAAAAACTTATAAATTTATAACGGGGTCAGATAGGGTAAATTCAAAATGAATGGTCCCAATGGTCAGGGAGTCCAGAACTAGAGGGTCATGGTTTGAGGATAAGGGATAAACCTTTTAGAACTGAGGTGAGGAGAAATTTCTTCACCCAAAGGCTGGTAAATGTGTGGAATTCACGACCATAGAAAGTAGTTCAGGCCAAAATGTTGTCTGATTTCAAGAAGAAATTAGATATAGCCCTCGGGGGAAAGGAATATAGGGGGAGGGGGGAATCAGGATATTGATGATCAAAATGAATGGCAGAACTTGTTCAAAGGGCCAAATGGCTTACTTCTGCTTCTAATTTCTATGTTTTGCTATGGTTCATGAAACCAGATGGTTCAGTTTGAATTTGTGGTGATTTTAAAGCAACCATAAATCCAGTGTTGTGTGTTGATCCACATCCGCAACCTTTCATTGAAGATTTGTTTGTTGGGTTAGCAGGTGGGCAGAAATTCAGCAAGATTGATCTTTCACAAGCATATTTACAGATGCATGTGGCTGCTGAATCACAAGCATTGCTTACCATCATTACTCATAAAGGTCTTCTTTGTTATAAAAGATTGCCTTTTGGAATAACATACACACCAGCCCTATTCCAAAGATCAGATTTTAAGTGGTCTCTCTGGTGTATAATGTTACCTGGGTGTCATAATGACAGATTCCGGTGAACAAGAATATTTGAATAATTTAGAAGCATCATTGAAACATCTTCAAGCACAAGGTCTGCATATCACGAAAAAGAACTGTGACTTTTTCAAGCCATCAATCCAGCATTTGGTTCATGTTCTTGATAGTAAAGGTCTATATAAAGCACCTAAAAAGATGAACATTATTATAGAAATGCAATGTCCGGCAAATGTGATGTAATTGAGGTCCTTACCAAGATTAGTAATTATAGCAAATTTGTTCCTAACTTAGTAACAGTATAGAAATTATTACATAATTTACTATGTATGAAACCAATCATACTTAACAACTGAATGTGTGAAAGCATACAAAGATGTCAAAAACGATTTGCAGAAGTCTATAGTATTGGTTTATTTTAACCTGAAGCTAACATTATTGTTTGTTTGTGATGCTTTACCTTGTGGGGTAGGGGCCATATATTTGCTTTGCATACTTTTACTAGTGCTGAATTTAAATATGTACAGCGAGAGAAAGAAGTATTGAGTATAATTTGTAGTTCAAGGTTCCATAATTATTTATATGGTTATCATTTCACATTATTGACTGGTCATTGACTTTTAACTACTATTTTTGGCCCATATAAGGCATATCGTCATTCACTGCTCACCAAGTGTAAAGATGGTCACTGATCTTATCTGCATCATCTTATGATACAAAGTATTGTCAATCAGGGCACCATGTTAATATTGATGCATTATCATTCTCATCTTTAACTATTGAACAGATACTACCAACTAACTTTGCTAGTATTCTTTATTTTTTTGCCAGTCGATCATTTGCCTGTGACAACTTCTGAAGTTCAGAGACATACCAAAAACGATCTCATGATGGGAAAGATGATGGATATGGTATTGAAAAGAACAATAGCCGGAATGCATTGTCCACATCCTGATTTGAAATTCGGAAGGAATTAGCGCTTAGGTATTTTCCGTGGCCGGGTCTGGATGCTCAGGTTAAAGAAAGAGTGTGAGTGTGTCAATCCTGTGCAGGAATAAGAAATACACTGCCATTGTCTCCAAAATGGCCAGGGCAACAATTTTGCTGGTGTGTTCGAGTGTTGCATTTCTTGATCATAATTGATGCACATCAAAGTGGCCAGAGGTCATCATGAAATCTACTTGAACACTAACTTTAATTCTCACAGTGCTGACAGACGTTCTGAGTTTTTCCAGCATTTTCTGTTTTTGTTTCTGAAATTACAAAGCTAGTCACAGTAATGGTGCCCATAAAACTATAATCAATTGTGGTTAAAAGAAAACTCTTTGGTTCACTAATTGTCTTTTAGGGAAGGAAATCTTAACTGGTCTGGCCTACTCGTTATTCCAGATCCACAGAAATGTGGTAGTCTCTTAACCTTCTGAAATGCCCCAGCAAGCCAAAGATAGCGTGTGGCATTTTATTGTCCATTATTTACATTGTTGAAAGAATATATGCCTGTCACAGATGATATTGTATTCTAAACGTACCATCTTCATCCAACATGCATAACCTGTAAGATATGGTGAAAATGCCCCATCATTATGAAGTGCTTCAAAAGGCTAGTCATGGCATGAATCAATTCCAGCCTTCCGGACTATCTGGATCCATACAATTTGCCTACTGCTGCAACACAGCAGATGCCATCTTCCTGGCCATGCACTCAACCCCGGAACACCTAGGTAACAAGGACACTTATGTCAGACTCCAGGTCAACACCATTATTCCCACAAAACTCATCTCCAAATTCTATTGGCTGGGCCTCAGCACCTCCCTCTGCGACTGGACCCTGAATTTCCTAACTCACAGACCATAATAACAATAGGCAACAACACTTCCTTCACAATCATCCCCAACACTAGTGCCCCACAAGCTTGTGTTCTCAGCCCCCTACTATACTCCTTGCACACCTGTGACTGTGTGGCCAAATTCCCCTCAAATTTGATTTTCAGGTTTGCTGACGACACCACCACAGAGGGGCAGGTCTCAAACAATGATGAGACATAAATACAGGAAGGAGGTAGAGAATCTGGTGAACTGGTACGGCAACAATAATCTCTCCCTCAATGTCAGTAAAATGAAGGAGATTGTCATCAACTTCAGGAAGCGTAAAGGGGAACTGCCCATCTACATCAACGAGGACGAAGTAGAAAGGGTCAAAAGCTTCAAGTTTTTATGTATCCAGATCACCAACAACCTGTCCTGGTCCCCCCCATGCTGACACTATAGTTAAGAAAGCCCACCATCACCTCTACCTTCTCAGAAGATCAAGGAAATTTGGCATATCAGCTACAACAATCACCAACTTTTACAGATGCACCATGGAAAGCATTCTTTCTGGTTGTATCCCAGCTTGGTGTGGCTCCTGCTCTGCCCATGACTGCAGGAACTATAAAAGATCATGAATGTAGCCCAATTCATCACGAAAATCAGCCTCCCATCCAATGACTTGGCAACAGGAAGTGTAGGCATCGGCAAAGCAGCCAGCATAATTAAGAACTCCACACACTGTACATTCTCTCTTCCACCAAAAAGATACAAAAGTCTGAGGTCACATACCAACCAACTCAAGAACAGTTTCTTCCCTGCTGCTAGCAAACTTTTGAACGGACTTACCTTGCATTAAGTTGATCTTTACACCCTAGCCATAACTGTAACACTACATTTGGCACATTCTCCTTTCCAACTCTATGAACGGTATGCTTTGCCTGTGTAGCGCACAGTGAAAATTATGGTTTTGCTTGATATGAAAAAAGACCAAATATTAGCTATTAGGGATAGAGGAATTTTTTTTTGATTCGTAAGGCTTCCTAAGAGTTCAACCGGATGCTAACTTTAATCTGGGCCCTATCTAGTCCTGCGTTGAGAAGGTGTCAAGGGCACAATCTTCAACCACAACAAAATCTCTGTTTGAAGTTACAGTCTCACACACACGAAGGCATCGTCCCATTAACACAACCTACGAACTCTCCATGACCAGCGACACCCTCTTGTTCTGGTTTTAAAAGCCTATGTTCGGGAAAAGAACATACTGACTGACAGCAGCTCCATATCCCACACCGGACAAACTGAAACAGCCCAGCAACTGGACAGGTGTGACCGGCTATGCGCGCGCACACACTCACACACCGTCTGAGCATGCGCCGTGTGCAGCCGGAAGTGGCTCTAGCGGAAGTGACGCGCCGAAGGGTCATGGCGGACACAGCGGCAGAGCTGCTGTTTTTAGACACGTTCAAACATCCCAACTCCGAGGTAAAGTCCTAGCTGGATCCGGCGCTTTAGTCACTCATTGCGAACCGCTTCGCAGCTGACGCCTGCTGGGCTTCCGCTGCCGCGATTGCCATTGCAATAGCGCCCGGGGCCTTGCAACTGAACGCAGCACCTGGGCTGGGCCTTTAACGGGAGGAGATGCGGGGGATCGGACCGGGGGTCGCACACGGGGGCGCAGAGCTCTCCCCCCGCTGGGGGCGGGGTCCTGCCCAACGTTAGGGGTGCACAACATGAGCTGTAATTTCCGATTGCTGATGTCTTCCCTGACCGCCCGTCCCACCGGGTATCATGTTTATGTTTGGTTTCTGATGGAATGGGAGTTACCGCCCCCTTTTCTCGCCCCGCTGAAAAGTACAAGCAGATACAAGAGCTGCTCTGGATTTTAATGCAGTTTCGTTTGATTTGAGACATCTGCCAGCTCTTGTTGTGCTGAACTTTCCACGATGATTGCTGATGAATGGGGAGCGTGATGCAAAGATTGCAAACCGGTCAATAGTTCAAGCTGTGCTTTTGACAAGGATATCAACGTGATAGACTGTATAAAATATTTTAAACTATTTTATCCGACCTGCATTCTATATGAATCGGATTTTAAGATGCAAAGGACAGGCAAGACTCAAAAATTGAAGGCTATTGAAGGTTAAAAATTGAAGGTTACAGGTCAGGAGTTCTAATTGCCTCAGAGATTTTAGGAAGTAAAACCACAGGAAGTAGTTAATGCCAAAATATTGACTGTATTCAAGAGGTGGCTAGATTTAACCCTTGGGCCGATGGGAAGAAAGCAGGATTAAGCTATTGAGTTGGACGATCAGCCATGAATGGTAGAGCAGCCTTGAAGGGGCAAATGGCTTCCTCCTGCTCCTATCTTCTATGTTTCTGTGTAACTGAGTCCTTAATTGCCTATATTTTCTATGTTAAAATAAGTGTTTGGTTTACTCATATTACATCTCATTTAGAATTTGTCTGGAAATGTTTACAGGTTAACAGGGTAGATGCAGGAAGGATGTTCCTGATGACGGGAGGAGTCCAGAACCAGGGGATACAGGGAAGGGCTGACGTGAGGAGAAATGTTTTCTCCCAGAGAGTGGTGAACCTGTGGAATTCACTACTGCAGAAAGCAGCTGAGGCCAAACTATTGTATGTTTTCAATGAGGAGTTAGCTCTTGGGGCTAAAAAGATCAAAGGGGGTGGGAAGTAGAAATAGGGTATTGTACTGGATGATCAGTTGATTAGCACAATTGAGTGGCTTGCTAGGCTTTTTCAGAGTGCAATTGAGAGTCAGTACATTGTTGTGGACCTGGAGTCACATCAAAACTGGATAAGACAAGCAGATTTTCTTTCCTAAAGGACATGAGTGAATCAGCTTTTTATGACAATCCAGTAGCTTTGTGTTCACCATTGGTGACTATTGGATTGTCCTAAAACCACTATAAAATTTGTAGTGTTGGTCGTAACTCATTTCAGCATTTTTAATTGAATTTGCCTGGCATAGATCTGGCACAGCAACAAAGGACTGGCTTTTATCATCAAACTATACATTTGAACTGAAGTTAAATTATTCAACATGATTTCACTTGCAGTGAAAATTATATTTAATTTTCATAACGATGCAGGAAAATAAAGTGATAATTTGTAAAGTTAATTGACAGATTAGGTGGCACAGTGGTTAACACTGCTGCCTCACAGCGCCAGGGACCCGGGTTCAATTCTGGCCTCAGATGATTGTCTCTGTGGAGTTTGCATATTTTCTCCATGTCTACGTGGTTTTGTCCATGTGCTCCAGTTTCCTCCCACACTCCAAAGATGTGTGCATTAGCCTGTGCTTTTTTAAATTCATTCATGGGACATGGGTGTCACTGGCTGGGCCAGTATTTATTGCCCATCCCTAGTTGCCCTTGAGAAGGTGATGGTTAGCGGCTGCCTTTTTGACCCATAATGCTGTTAAAGAGGGATTTCCAGGATTTTGACACTACGACTGTGAAGGAGTGGCAAGTCAGGACAGTGAGTGGCTTGGAGGAGAAATTGCAGGTGGTGGTGTTCCCATGTATCTGCTGCCCTTCTAGATGGAAGTCGTCATGGATTTGGAAAATGCTGTCTAAGAATCTTTGGTGAATTACTGCAATGGATCTTGTAGACAGTACACAGTGCTACTACTGAGCATCAGTGGTGGAGGGAGCAAATGTTTGTAGATGTGGTGCCAATCAAGCTGACTTATTTGTCCTGGATCGTGTCAAGCTTCTTCAGTGTTGTTGGAGCTGTATCCATAAAGGGAAATGGGGAGTATTTCAACACATTCCTGACTTGTGCCTTGTAGATGGTGGATAGGCTCTGGGGAGTCATACGGTGAATTGCTGCAGTATTCCTCGTCTCTGACCTGCTTTTGTAGTAACTGTGTTTATGTGGCGAGTCCAGTTGAATTTCTGGTCAATGGTAACACCAAGTTTGTTGACAGTCAGGAATTCAGTGATGGTAACACCATTGAATTTCAAGGGGCGGTGGTTAATGTGTCTCTTATTGGTGATGGTCATTGCCTGGCATTTGTGTGTTGCGAATGTTACTTGCCACTTGTCAGCCCAAGCTTGAACATTGTCCAGATCTTGTTACATTTGAACGTGGACTGCTTCGGTATCTGAGTTGTCGCAAATGGTGCTGAATATTATGCAATCATTGGTGAACGTGCCCACTTCTAACCTTATGACAGAGGGAAGGTCATTGATGAAGCAGCTGAAGATGATTGGGCCTAGGGCACAACCCTGCGGGATTGCTGCAAAGATGTCCTGGAGCTGAGATGACTGACCCTCCACAACAACAACCATCTTCCTACGTATCATGTAAATTGCCCCTTGGAGTTTAGTTGGGGTTACGGGGATAGGCTCTGGGTAGGATTGTTGTCTGTCTGTGTGGGTTGTATGGGTGAATGGCTTCTTTTTGCACTGTAGGAATTCTATGATTCCATGAAAATAAAAAACAGTAGCCTAGGTGTAATTTGCAAACTGCTGTTACCTTATATATGGTATCTTTATTTTTATTTCAACTTTTGTTTCAGCTGAAGTTGCTGATTTAAATTGAAGTTAAACGTGCTGATGATTCTTCAGAATCTTGCCCGAGTGGCATTGCATTTTGGGAGCTAAGAGAGATTACCAAACTGCTATTAAGAATGGGATATTAGAAGTGAAATAAAAGCAAAAATGCTGGAAATACTCAGCAACTCAAGCAACATCTGTGGAGAGAAAGAGTTAATGTTTCAGATTTATGATCTTTTCCTTCCAATGAAAACTCATTAACCTGAAATATTAATTTCAGCATTTTATGTTTTTGTTTGATTTCCTACATCCACTTTATTTTGATTTGATTTATTAATGTCTGTGTGGAGTTTGCACGTTTTCCCCATGTCTGTGTGGGTTTCCTTCAGGTGCTTCAGTTTCCTCCCACAGTCTGAAAGATGTGCTATTAGGTGTATTGATCCGAACAGGCGCCGGAGTGTGGTGTCAGGGGTTTTTCACCATAACTTCACTGCAGTGTTAATGTAAGCCTTATTTGTGACTAATAAATAAACTTTACTTTTTTGTTGTCAAATGAATTAGTATACAGTGAAAAGTATCATTTCTTGCGCACTATACAGATAAAGCATACCGCTCATAGAGAAGGAAAAGAGAGTGCAGCATGTAGTGTTACAGTCATAACTAGAGTGCAGAGAAACATCAACTTAATATGAGGTACATCCATTTAGAAGCCTGATGGCAGCAGGGAAGAAGCTGTTCTCGAGTCGGTTGGTACATGACCTCAGACTTTTGTATTTTTTTTCTGATGGAAGAAGGTGGAAGAGTATGTCTGGGGTACGTGGGGTCCTTGATTATGTCGGCTGCTTTTCCAAGGCAGCGGGAAGTGTAGCCAGTATCGGTGGATGGGTGACTGGTTTCAGTGATGGACTGGGCTTTGTTCATGACTCTTTGTAGCTTCTTGTGATCTTGGATAGAGCACAAGCCATACCAAGCTGTGATACAACCAGAAAGAATACTTTCTATGGTGCATCTGGAAAAGAGTCATTGTGGACATAGCAAATTTCCTTAGTCTACTGAGAAAGTAGAATCATTGGTGGGCTTTCTTAACTATAGTGTCAGTATGGGGGGGGGTTGACCATTTCTACTTCATCCCTATTGATGTAGGCAGCGACATGTACTCCACTACGTTTTCTGAAGTCGATGACTATCTCCTTCATTTTGTTGACATTGAGGGAGAGATTATTGTCGTCACACCAGTTCACCAGATTCTCTGGCTCTTTCCTGCATTCTGTCCCATCATTGTTGGAGATCCGACCCGCTATGATGGTGTCATCAGCAAACTTGAAAATCGAGTTGGAGGAGAATTTGGCCACATGGTCATGGGTGTATAAAGAGTATAGTACAGGGGGTGAGGGCACAACCTTGTGGGGCACCAGTGTTGAGGATGATTGTGGAGGAGGTGTTGTTGCCTCTCCTTACTGATTGCAGTCTGTGGTTTTTGCTTCTGACATTAGAAGCGAGCCTGATTTTGACCTTGCCCCAAGTATATATGTTTCAGCAGGGGTTTGGAAGTTGATTGGAAATTCTGGGTTAATGCTGAAGAAAGTTAAATTTCTGCTGAAAGTTGTGGCTAAGATTAGGTAAATTAGCTCAGACAGTCTTTCTTGGACTGTATCAGTACCATTGTTTTCACTGCCATGAATCTTTGGGAAGCTTGGGTTTTCTGAATAAGCAAATTTATATTCAAATAGCTACAGTCTTGATCCAATATAATCTACCTTGTTGCTTTTGAAAGTTGAAGTATAAAACTGTTTTTCCCCTCTGCTTAACTCAATTAACTTAACCCAATAGAGTCTGCAGCATCTGTCTGTAAGAAGAGGAAATTGGAGAGCTGAATTTGCTACCGTTCACTGCTCTCCTATAAGCAGCTGAGATATTATCTAGGTTGACCAATGGTTAAAGGTAACTTTGAGGATAAGGAAAGAAGAAAATTAAAAATGTCTATATCTGTGATTTTCTTTTGAACATCAGCATGGGTGGAACGTTCTTTGGGACTGTACTATATTGTACCCCTAAGCTGCTGCTTTACTTTGCTCCAACCATTTTCCAGTAGCAGGTCTGAAAATTCATGGATACTTGGGCAGGTGTAAATCAGGTTCAAATGAGGAAAGTACAATCTCTGCTGTTTTTCCTTATTGATTGCTGGAACTGCTTGGGTTCCAGTATGTTGTTTGGTGAGAAGGAATTGTCAAAGGTCCTGTTCCAATGCTCTGAGGTTAGTAGGTGTACACAGTTATTAATGACAGCTCCAAATATTTTAATTGATATATTTTCAGGAAGTTTGTTGGCTGTTTTCTTCCTCCCATCATACCAAGCCCCTGAGGCGTGCAGCAGAAATACTCCCCTTCCTGCTGAGGGCATTTGGAAGACTCGCTTTCTGTTTGAATCTTCCTTGCATTGAAAATACAGCTGAGATCTGGGGTATTTCTGAGATAGTGAAGGTCTTGCACTATTTGAATTGGCTGTCTTTGGAAGATTCAGACCGATAAGTCGTTACATGGAATGCCACCAAGTCCTTAGTTAATTACAGTAACTCTGAAAACCAAAACATTTAAATTGCAGCTTTTTACTTGATTCTGATGATTATTACTTACTTCAACCCCAAAATTACTTTTAAGCAATGTCTGGAAGAGCTATGAAAATGTACAATTGATAATGTAAATACAACGAAAAGCTTTCAGAGCTTTGAGGAAAAGGCGGGGGCATGGCACCTTGTAAATGGTTTATTTGGACTGTTGATGCAGATATGGGCCAAATGACTGCCTTCTGCACTGTATCAAGTCTGTGACTATTTAAAAAAAAGACAGATTCATGGTTTGGTTACAAAATCCTTGTTCTCATTTGATTGTAGTGAAGGCAAATTGTATTGAAATACATTCACTCATATATTGCTAAATAAATGACATGGACTATCAGGCTCTTGCTAATTTGAGCTTGAGAAAATGCTCTATGAGTGTAATATCCTTAAGTATTTCTATGAAAAATACATTCCTATATTTAAAAACCAACATCAAACTGAATTTCCTTGAATTTCATTGGCTTTTATCACCAAGGCAAGCTCCAAACAGTATCCTGATATTTGTTTTCAAATAGCACTTGAGTTGAGGCTGGGGCAGTGGGCAGAGTTGTGGGAGGAGAAAAGGTGCCCAAGGGGGATAATTTCATAGGGACAGTGAAGTTAGAAAATCTTGCATTTGTACCAACATACTGCGGTCAATATAATGATTTCTTGTGTGTTAGTATAGAGCTGGGATTTTGTAGACCAACTAGTTTATTTGGAAAAAATATGTAACTTTATGGGACTAATTTATGGGCACAATACTGAACAGTGAGCAGCCTACACACTTTTAATTATTTGAGATACATATGTTAGAACATGCAGGGCTGTGTGGAAAATGAAAGCGAATGAGACGTATTATATAACTCTTCTAAAGCATGTGTGTAGCATGATGGATTGAATGCATTCTTGTACTGTATAGCATAATGGAGTGTGGAAAATATTAATTTAATCTTGAATACTTGCAGTGCTGTTCAGTTAGTAGTTAACTGTATTCATTTTGATCTTTTAGCTGTCACTATCCCAGGCCCCTCTTGTTTGGAAGCTAAGTGAAGGTAAAAACATTGTTGATTTTGTTAGCCAGGGAGGTCTGTTGTGTTGTGTGTGTATTTGAAAGATTGGAGTTGTTGAACTGCTGTGTGAAGTGGGTTTTGTATGTTTTAGACAGGGTTTATGGTTCGAAATATTGGAATTCAGCGTTGAGTCCAAAAGGCTTTTAAAATACCTAGTTGAAAAAAGAGGTTCTGTTCCTTATGCTTACTTTGGGCTTCACTGAATTGGTGTAGCAGACCAAGGACAGGGATGTCTGCATGAGAAGAAGGTGGAGAGTTAAAATGATAGACCAACAGAAGCTCTGAATCATGTTTGTGGATTGAACAGTCACCCAGTCTGTGCTTCGTGTGTCAATGGCAGTGAAGGTTCACTAGATTGATTCCAGAGATTGTCTTGTGAAGAGAGATTGAGCAGTTTAGGCCTATGCTTGCTGGAGTTTAGAAGAATGAGAGGATTTGTAATTGATGTATATAAGATATTAAAGGTGTTTGACAGAGTACACAGAGTGGATGTTTCCCCTTGTTGGACATTCTAGAACAAGAGGCCATTGTTTAAGGCCAAGGGGTGGCAGATTTAACCCAGAAATGAAGAATTACTTCACTCAAAGGGTTGTGAATCTGTGGAATTCTCTCTCCTGGAGTGCAGTGGCCATCGAAATGTTAAACAAATTTATATTAAGCTGATCATTCTCTACATCCTAGCTATGACTATAACGCTATATTCCGCACCCTCTCTCCTTCTTCCCTATGCACTCCATAAATAGTATGTTTTGTTTATATAGCATGCAAGAAACAATGCTTTTCACTATCCCAATATATGTGACAATAATAAATCAAAATTTCAGGAGGATATAGGTTTTTAATTAGTAGAACGATGAAGAGTTATGAGGCATGGGCAGGAAGGTGGAGATGAGATCATCCATTATTGTATTGAATGGCACAGCAGGTTCAAGGGGCTATTCCTCCTATTCCTAGTTCTTATGGACTTAGCTTTTTGAATTCATTGTGCTCGATCCTACTAACTGAATTACTTTTAGTTCCAAAATTCTTATTTTTCACCAGCCCATTCATCCACACGTGACAGAGCATTTTCACGTGTACATGAGACAGTGGGGAAATTAAAAACAAATGATTAACATCTTATTGGTGTCAAGGTGACTACAGGGTGTTATAATGAAAGCTTGGAAGCAGGTGAAAGCTTTGTGGCAGACTCAGTGGGGCCTCAGTGCTCTGGGAGATGACTGATGGTTGATCAGCTGGCATGACTCATTAATGGAACCTTGAAGGATTAATCTGTTTTTAAGGACAGAGATTTTCCTGTTAGATTCAGAGAGAGCACAGCCAAACTTCTTCTGAACTACAGTTACATTGTGCTGCTCAGTTGCTAAGTCAGTGATTACTTGAACCAAATGGAAGGGTTTGTGTTAGATCCGCAACCTATATTGAATTAACTGATGCATAGATACATAATAGACAAGCAGGCCTTTTGGCCAAGTTGGCCATTGTCTTTCTTTACTCTCTGTGAATAAGTGGTCCAAATCACATTTAACCACCTCATTCCCACATCCCCTGAACCTGATTTTCCTTTCATCCATCCATCAAATCTGTGTTCGAGTGGCAGGTTTGACATTAGTGCCCTTGATTAGGCAGGTGAAATTTGGCCAGCATTCTTGTTATCCAGCATCCCTTATGTGTATACAGGGCATTGAGTGAGAGTAGAATGAAGCTACATTATCTCCTGCTTTTGGATAATGTTCGGACACGCTTATGGAGAATGGTGGAATTGATGAGGTAGCTCAAGGCACCCAAAAACTTTGGAACCTAACAAGGAGCTGATGCTTTAGGAGGGAAAGGAAAATGAGAGGAAATGCAATTAGTAGAATATTGTAGTATACTGTTGCATATCCCACTCAAAAGAGATGTGAGGGTGGTGGAATTTTTGTAATGGAACGTTTTCATTACATATGTGCACTTTAATGTTTTGCCCCTTTGCTCTTCCAATGCTTGTGACATGTTAAGAGACTACAGTCTATTATCTAAGTGGTAATTCTTCATGCGTCACCTTAGCCTGCACTATCTACAACTGCTTTATTAGTGACTGTCCACTATCAAAAAGTCAGAAGGGGGGATGTTTTCTGATTGTGCAACGTTCCATACCATTCTCAACTACTCTGATGCTGAAGAAGTCTGTGTCAATGTGCAGCAAGAGATGGTCAATATTCAGGTTTGGGCTGACAAGTAACAAGTAGGTAGACAAGAGAATTAAGGGTTATGGGGAGAAAGCGGGAAAGTGGAACTGATCCACTTCAGATCAGCTATGATATTATTGAATGGCGGGGCAGGCTCGAAGGGCTAGATGGCCTACTCCTGCTCCTATTTCTTATGTTCTTAAGTAACACTTGTACCACCAAGTGCCAGGCAATGACCATCTCCAGCAAGAAAGAATCTAACCATCTCCTTATGATCATTGGATCCCCCATTTTCAACAAACTAGGGTTACAATTGACCAAAAACCGAACTGGACTAACCATATAACTATAGTTACAAGAGCAGACCAGAGGCTGGGAATTGTGCAGTTGGTAACTCCCCTCTTGATTCTCGAAGCCTGTCCACTATTTACAGGGCAAAAGTCAGGAATGTGATGGAATGCTCTTCAGCTGCTTGGATGAGTGCAGCTCTAACAGCATTCAAGAAGCTAGACACTATCCAGGGCAGAACATCTTGCTTGGTTTGCATCCCATTCATCACCTTAAACGTTCACACCCTCTCCCACTGGTGCACTGTGACCAAATTTATACCATCTACCAGATGTACTGCAGCAACTTTGCAAGGCTCCTTCAACAGCACATTCTAAACCTGTGACCACTTCATCTATAAGGACAAGAGCAGCAGGTGCATGGAAGCCCCATCACTTGCAGGTTGTCCTCCAAGTCACACATCATCCTGACATGGAGCTATAGTGCCCTGCCTTCACTGATGCGGGCTCAAAGTACAGGAACTCCCTTTCTAATAGCAGTGTAAATATACCCAAGTCACATGGACTGCAGCAGTTCCAGAAGGGCAGTTCACTCTTCTCAAGGGTAGTTGCGGATGGAAAATTACTGCTGACTTAGCCAGCAACGCCACAAATTTTAAAAGAAAAATACAGTGGATGTTAGCAGGCTGAGGTGTGTCAGAGCTGGGCCAACACTTGATGACAAATGTGCATTTCTTAGCAGAGACCTTGTTGAATTTTATTTCCTTTTGGTGGAGATTTTAATTAATTACAGTACTCCTATTGTGCGTAACTCAGCCTCAGTCTAGGGAATCAAATATGATAAACTGTTGCTCCAGCACTCCTGTATTGCAAGAAACATTTATCTGCTCGGCTAGTGAATTTAATCAGTTTATACTGAACAAGAGAGGCTTATTTCTTGAATGTAAATCCTGATTGAACATAGCAGCTGGGACTTTATGGGGCCTAAGAGAATGGACTTGGAGATGAGGGGCCAGAAAAATCAGGTACAAGAGTGGGGGCCATGATGGGAGGAGGCACTGGCAAGCATGTTTTCTGCTGCAGTTGACATATTACCAGTGATAGGGTGAACAGTCCTTTCACCCTGAAGCCCTTAATTAGTCATTTGGGTCTTATCTTGCCATCACTGACATTTTACCGTTGGCTGGTCCCTCCACATGAGATTGCTTGGTATATTCTGGTGGCGTGCTTGCGGTCTTGGCTGCCACTCCTGACTAACTCACCCTAACCCTGTTGACCCTGATCCCTCTCACCTTGGTCCCAGGGCAGAACACATGATTTTGCTCTGGGCAATGACCATCTCTCCCATTGGCTTTGCTGCAGTTGTAGAGCTGCTGTCTCTCTAGCGGTGCTGGCAGTTTTTGGAGGCAGGATTCCAAATGCCAAGCAGTTAATTGCCTGATGGTTGTAAAGTCTGAAGTGGGATTATCCCTGACTTTCTGACTTGTAACCGAGGCTCTTAAATTTCTGGCCCATTGGTGAGTAATATTCAGTATGAAGCTTACGTTTGTTAGAATGTGATATTAGTAATTGGGAACTTTGCAAATTGACAGCATTACACAATCTCAGGTTATATGAGCACTTTAAGAGTATGTCGGGCTTTACACAAAAATGCTCAAGCACTTTATTGGAGCCTCTATTTCCTGTTATTCAGTCAAAAAACAATTGCCCAGACTTCTCAGAAAATATTGGCGTGTATATACTGTTAGTAAGGTGCCAACCAGCAAACTGTGGTGAGGAAGAGATATCTTTTGAACTGTAAATTATTAAAAGTTGCTCTTCATTACTTTGTAGTTACTTCACAAAAAGTACATCACTTATTTAATTTCCCAACAATTTTATGATGTTGCTGTGTTTATTGTCTGTTAAACAAAAAATGAGGTCACAGTGACTTTTAGCAATGTGAATACTTTAATGGTTGACAATTCATGTCTTTTGCTGAGAAGTGAACAGTTAAAAGTTTGGATTCTCATTTATTCAGGTGCTGAATTGTTGTTGCAGATCATACTTAAAAAGCCAATGGGGTCATGTGATATAAGCTCAGCTGGACTTTCAGGAGCTCTGGCGCTATTCATCTTTTAATCCATTTTTTTATCCTGATGTGCAACCCGTAATTATCTGATCCTGATGTGTATAATTTGTGCTACGATCCTGGCTAAATTTTGGCAAAGGGGAGCTAAGTTATGTCAAGAAAATCCTTATTTGTTTGAGGTGCTCTGTGATGGCCAGAGTGGGAAACAGTTTGTAGTGGTAGTTTCACTGGTCTTAAGCTTTGGTGATGCTGTTGGCGGCGAGGTAATGGCCACCATTATGAGTGAAGGTGTGGAAGACAGTCTTGTCTCCTCAGCATAGAATTTTTATGCTCATTTTGATGAACTGCAAGGTACCTTAAAGAGAATGAATGATGTGGAAAGAGATTCCCGTCGATGGAGAGGACAGTTTCCTCAGTGAAGGCTTACCTTTAGTGCTTGGAAATCATGCTGCATGGTGTGTCGTACATCATAGTTGAAGCTGGGAGATGGGACTCCATATGCCCGATCTCCCATGGGGTGCTGGGGATGAATTCCTGGCTGAATTTGGTTGCCATTCTTTCACAATCTTGATTTGAGGACTGGGTGTCTCCGGTTTGATGAAGCACATTGTACCCTGTCTTCGAGGTTGGGGGTCAGTCAAAGACTCCACCCACTGGTCTTACATTGTCTTGTCCTCCGTGTTTGTCAAGAAGAGTTCGTAGTGGTTGAATGTGTCAGGTCCTTGCCACCTGCTGGAGCCTAGGCTTTTCTTTGGGGTTTTGGGATGACAACATGCTGGGTGTTGCTTGATGATCCTGTCATGCCTTTGACCTTATTTAGCCCTGTGGCTGATTATATTATCCTGCAGTTCTTCTTTAATCCTGAATTTTGTTTCCTTGAGATTATAATCTTGAGTTTGTGGTTCTTTTATCCTGACAAGGATTATGCTATATGAGCAAAAAGGCATTTATCGCCTGTTATTTTGTTATATTGTGAAAATCAGAATTGACTATTTTGTTTTTTTTATGTTATTCATCTAACCGTGTGTTCTGACAGTGGAACAAGGGAGGCTGTAGTTTGTTTGTGGGTCTCCTTCTTTCCATTGGGGAGTATGCTGAGTTGGTTGCCTGACATGAGGGCTATGCAGTATTTACCTGCTTTGTTTTTTTTGCTCTGTAATCCTTGCACTGAGCAAGGAAACTTTTAGTACTCATTTTATTCTTTATATAAGATGAGTAGTGCCACAGCAGAGTGGTGGTTGGGTTGTTTGATGTAGAGATCATTGTAATGGCATTAACTCCCTGCTGTGGGTGAGGAAATTGCCCGTTAGAATTGTTGGAATTTCATTTTTCTTTTGTATTTTTGTTATTTTAGGATTAGGGAATCCTTGCTTGTTTCCTGGGAAAATACAGAGAGTTCACGTATCCTGGAAAAGACTGGAGCCTTTATTTTGTCATTAGCGTTTCTGGTGTTGGAGTGGGGGAATTATGTTCTGGTGCACGCCCAGGTATAGCTGACTTATCCTCAGAAGTCTAGCCTTGTTAGGTTCATCTATTTTAGTTTGGCTACACAGATAGTGGCAGTGGTTGTTTGGCTCACGGAAGGGATAGTGGACATGTTATCTGATTGTTGGGGTTTTTCTGATGGGGATAAATGAGTTGAATCATGTTGGCAATACGGCCTAAATGGTGCTTTTGGAGTACCTAGAGAAAGAGTAGTTTGTTCAGTGTTTAGTGTTGATTGATATAGGCTTTGATTTGTTACAGTTATTCCAGGAGGGTTGCCCTTGTCTTTCCGGAGGAGGAAGCTGATATCTGGTTCATGGGCATCTTGACAGTTCTTCTTCTTGTTAATGTGGTTTCCTCGGTGGAAAATGGTTTAAATTTTCCAGTGATGTGGAGCCTGATCAGTGCTACTGGTATACTGGAGAGGAGGGAGGTTTGCCATATTGCGAACCTAGGCAAGGTATATGAACCCTTGGCTTACTGCCTCCAGTACATGAGATTGTACACTGACACACCACGTCCTGTACTGATGATGGTATTCTGAGGTTTCCTTCTTTCTCGGTTATCACTTCATTGCTTAGAGGTTATGGGATATTGAGTTAAGCCCCGGTTGGTTGTGCACAAGAGATCCTGTATATTGTGTAGTTCTGTCTCTGTTATCATGTGGAGAAGGGCATGCACAATGTGGTTATGTGCTCATGATTGTATCCAGAGATCCCTAACTCTTATTTTTGTATTTCTAAGAACATAAGAAATAGGAGCAGGAGTAGGCCATCTAGCCCTTCAAGCCTGCCCCGCCATTCAATAAGATCATGGCTGATCTGTTGTAGCTCAGTTCCACTTTCCCGCCCTCTCCCCATAACCCTTAATCCCCTCTCTTATCAAGAACCCATCAACCCGCTTCTTAAAAATATTTAGCGAGGCAGCCTCCACCACTTCAACGGGCAGAGAATTCCAGAGATTCACCACCCTTTGAGTGAAGAAGTTCCTCCTCAACTCCGTTCTAAACCGCCTCCCCTTTATCTTGAGGCTGTGCCCCCTAGTCCTACTGTCTTTTTTGAGTGGGAAGAGTCTCTCCACCTCTATCCTATCCATCCCATTCATCATCTTATACGTCTCAATGAGATCTCCCCTCATTCTTCTAAACTCTAACGAGTACAAGCCTAGTTTATTCAGCCTCTCCTCATAGCTCAATCCCCTCAACTCCGGTATCAGCCTAGTAAACCTCCTCTGCACTCCCTCCAGGGCCAAAATATCCTTGCGCAGGTGCGGCGCCCAAAACTGCACACAGTACTCCAGCTTCTTTAACCATGTTAGAGGAGATACTGACTACAGTAATTGCAATAATAATTTAGATCATTTTTATGAATATTAACCGATCATTTCTGTATGTTTATGTGGAATAATGGTCAGTACTGTACTAGATTTTGGGAATTTGTGGCAATTGTGAAATGGAAAACTTCTAATAAGAATTTTCCTTTTAAAGAAAATTCAAATTTTAAACTTATTTTTAGTTTGCCTTTTGGGTCGTATTTTGCTCTCCATTGTTTCTTTTCTCCCTTTTATTTCAATTCTGCAACAATCTGAGTAAAAGATCCCCTAAGAATCAGTGATCATAACATGGTAGAATTTAGCATTTGATTTAGGAGAGATAAACTCAGGTCAGAAATATCTTTGCTGAAATTAAGTAAGGATAATTACAAAGGAATGAGTGAGTTGGTTAGAGTGGACTGGGAAAGATGCTTAATGGAAAACATCAGCAATGGCAAACATTTATGAAACTAGTTCTTGACTCATAACAAAGATATTTCCCAGAAGGATGGATTCTAAGTAGGAGATAAATCAACCATGGTTAACCGAAAAAGTTAAGAAAAATATTTCGCTGAAAGAAAAAACATAAAGGGCCTGATTTTACCATTTTGATTCTAAGTGGGTGCAATTCAGATCTGACTTAGAAACCTGTCCTCGGGTACCTCCATACACACTTAGCCTGAAAAAAAATTGTGTGTCTGAATCGCGCTGTGGGTGGGCTTATTGTGTCTGAAACACTGCTGGTCTGACTGGAGCTTTGGCAGTGAAAAAAATTTGAAAAACACGCCTCGTCACATTGTTCCCAGGCTGCAGAAAGCGAATGAAGCGGCGCAGGAGTGATGGCCCCACAGATATCGCCCCATCCCCACAGCATAACTGTCCCCCTTATCCACCTACCTCCCTGCTACTCAGACCGATTGTGACCCTCTGCTCCACTCCACTCCCCCCCCCCCCTTCCCCCCCCCCAATCAAAGAACAATCGCCCCCCCACCACCCCACCAGAGATACATCTGAACCTCCTCCCTCCCTCCATCAGAAAATGATCTGGCCTGCCTCCCTCCCCACCACTGATCTGAGTTAGAGAGCAATCAGAAGCTCTGAACTTACCTGTTCAGAAGCTGGAGCGTCCGAAACAGATCTTTGCCAAATCTGGATGAGTGAACGCGATAGTAAAGGGGGAAGTGCTGGTAAAGTTGGGCGGGTAGTCCATTAATTCAATTTAATGCATGCAATGATAAAATTGGGCCCACAGTGTGGCAAAGATTAGTGGTAAGCCAGAGGATTGGCATAGTTTTAAAAACCAACAAAAGATGACCGAGAAATAATAGAGGGAGAAGATAAACTGAGGGTGAACCAGTAAATAACATAGAAATAGGCAGCAAGAGTTCTTTTAAATATATAAAAAGGAAGTGAGGTCAAAATGAACATGGGCCCCTTTGGGAATGAGACTGGGAAAATAATAATGTGGTAGAAGACACTAATAATGTTCCAAAAATATTAAATAATCAAGAGGCAAAGGTCAGGGGAAGAAATAAGTTCAATAGCTATCACTAGAGAGTAAGTACTGGGGCTAAAGACCGATAAATCCCCTGGATTCAATGGGTTGCATTGTAGGGTATTAAAGAAAGTAGCTACAGAGGTAGTGGATGTGCTGGGTAATAAATCTTCCAAGAATCCTAAAATTCTGATAAGTCCTAGAGGATTAGAAAACAACCAGTGTAGCATCCTTATTCGGAAAGAAAGGGAAACAAAAAACAGGAAACTATAGGTGGTTAACTTGAACATTCTCATTGGGAAAATGTTCATTATAAAGGATGTAATAGCAGAACATTTAGAAATAACATAATATAACCAAACTGAATCAACATGGCTTCATGAAGGGGAAATCATGCCTGACAAATGTATTAGAATTCTTTGAAGTGGTAATGAGCAGAATGGATAAAGGGAAACCAGTAGATGTAATAGAACATAGAACAACTACAGCACAAACATGCCCTTTGGCCCACAAGTTGCGCCAATCATATCCCTACCTACTAGGCTTACCTATAACCCTCAATCCTATTAAGTCCCATGTACTCATCCAGAAGTCTCTTAAGAGACCCTATTGAATTTGCCTCCACTACCACCGACAGCAGCCGATTCCACTCACCCACCACCCACCACCCTCTGAGGGAAAAACTTACCCCTGATATCTTCTCTATACCTACTCCCCAGCACTTTAAACCTGTATCTTCTCCTAGCAACCATTTCTGCTCTGGGAAAAAGCCTCTGAGAATCCACCCGATCTATACGTCTCAACATCTTATACACCTCTATCAGGTCACCTCTCATCCTTCGCCTCTCCAAGGAGAAAAGACCGAGCTCCCTCAACCTATCCTCATAAGGCATGCCACCCAATCCAGGCAACATCCTTGTAAATCTCCTCTGCACCCTATAATGTTCTTAGATTTTCCAAAAGGCATTCAATAAAGTACCGTACAAAATGCTACTTAAGATGAGAGCCCATGGTGTTGGGAGTAGTATATTAGCATGGATAGAGAATTGGCTAACTAACAGAAGATAGAGAATTAGTGTAAATGGGATATTTCCTGTAACAAGTAGAGTGCCACGGGATCAGTGCTGGGGCCACAATTATTTACGATATGTATTAATGAATTGGACAAGGGAAGAGAATGTACTGTTGCCAAGTTTGTGGATGACACAAAAATAGGTCGGAAGGCAAATGGTAAGATTGACACACACAACCTATGGAGGGATGTATATATAGGTTAAATGAGTAGGTAGCAGACAAATTGGCACGTAGAATATAGAGCAGCACAATGGCAGAGACATTATTTAATAACAAATAGCATTTTATGTTGCAGAATCTCTTCAAAACCAGTTCAGCACTAATGCCTTGGGGCTGCAGCACTGTGGAATCCACTTTATTTGTACTGTAGTTCATATATCAGAAAAATACCTGCATGTGTGCATTAACAAGTTGCAGTTTGTGAATGGATGTTCTATGTAAACAGCAAAGTGGTGTAAGGTGTTGTTGAGAGCGTTATCAAGTGGCACTTACTCAGCAATAACCTATGCACTGATGCTCTGCTTTGGTTCCATCAGGTCCTCTCAGCCCTTAACCTCATCAAAGCCATGGCCCAAACATGGTGAGGTCTGATTGATTGCCCTGACATCAGCATGACATTTGACTGAGCATGGTATCAGAGAGCCTGGGAGAGAATTCACCGCTGATTGGACCTAGCACAAAGGAATATGGCTCTGGTTACTAGCGGTCAATCACCTCAGTCCTGGGGCATCACTACAGGAGTTGCTCAGTGTGGTTTCCTTGACCCAGTCATCTTCAGCTGCTTCCTCCATTATAAGATCAGAAGTATGGCGTTCACTGATGATTTCACAATGTTCAGCCCATTGCAGCAAGATGTGGACAATATTCAGGCTTGGGCTGATGGTAATTAATATTCATGCCATGCAAGTCCCAGCCAATGACAACCTCCAAAGGACAGAAGCTAATCATCTTTTCATGACATTCCATAGCTTTACCATTGCTAAATATCATACTATCAACATTGGGGGTTTTCATTGACTAGAAATTGAACCAGGCCAACCAGATACATTCTATGGCCACACAAGCAGTAAAAGGTTGGGAAGTCTATGGTGTGTAACCTACCTGACTCCCTAAAGCCTGTCCTTTACTGCCAAAACATTGAATGCATTCAAGTGGCAGTTCGATATAGCACTTGGGATGAACAAGATCAAAGGTTATGGGGGAAAGCAGGATTAGGTTATTGAGTTGGATGATCAGCCATGATTTTGATGAGTGGTGGAGCTGACTCAAAGGGCTGAATGGCCTCCTCCTGCTCCAATCTTATATGTTTCTACATTCAAGGCACAAGTCAGAATTGTGATGGAATACTCTCCACTTGCTGGATAAGTGCAAGTCCAATAACGCTCAAAGTTCGACACTACCCGGAACAAAGCAGCCAGTTTGGTGTTGGCACCTTATCCACCACCTTAGGCATTCACTCCTTCCAGTGAGGTTTAGTTCTTTTTAAAGGAATTAATTAATTTAGTCTCAGATGATTTTGAATATCTTCCAGTTATCCATCACCCTGCAAAACGCTTATCTCCATCTATGATCTCACTTCAGATACTTTACTGCTTACAGCTGAAGTCATTTAGCTTGTTTACATTCTACAGTATTTGCAGAATTTTGAAGACACGTTTCTGTTCAATCTTTATGTGGTCACATAGAACATGATTTTCAAAATGTGCTTTTTGGCACTTAGAGGTCATTGACAAGGTCAACATTAGTTCTCCATCCCCAATTACCCTTGAGAAGGTGGTGGTGCACTGCTGCCTTGAATCACTGCCATCCATCTGGTGTAGGTACACCCACTGTGCTGTTATGGAGGCATTCCAGTATTTTGACCCAGTGATAGTGAAGGAACAGTGATGTAATTCCTAGCCAGGTGTGTGTGTGTCTTGGGTTGGAATTTGATGGTCTGGTGTCCCCATTTGTCTGCTGCACTTGTTCTTCTAGATGACAGGTATTGGAACAGCAGTCGCCATTTCTTCTGTGCCTTGTTTAAATTCTTATTTGTACTCCCTATCCAGTCTCTCGTGTGGGACTTTCCAATTATAGATAACCACATGACTTGAGTTAAACTAATTAGATCCTGCATCTGTTGTCATAGTTGTTCAACTGGGCTATATGCAAATATTTCAGCTAATATGTTCACTTTGCTGGACAATCATCTTCCCCTGCCACGCTCCCAAGCTAAATGATTTGCTTTCCTTCATCTGCAAAAGGTGATGGGAATGCAGCCTTAGAATTTGATGAGATCATCTACGCTTCTTTTGATGGCTGAGCAAACTGATTCTGGAAAGGCAAGTCTGCCAAAATTACTGCTTGTGAAGTTGTCCCAAACTAAATATTTTATGTTTATTGAACACTGGTCAACTTCAGTAATCCAAGTTCCTCAGTTGTTTTGACACATTCCTGGCAGATTTTTTAACATCACAGTGAAACCTGATTGTATACTCCTGTGACACCCGCATACCACACTTCCAGCAAGAGTTACTAGATAATAAATAAGGAGTGGGAACACTCCTTTCTAACTTAAGGACAATTAAGATTATATCTCTCTGAGTTAAGAACAGCTAACTCAGTATGGACTTGGGATCAAAGTTCAAATCTTCTGACTTCTATTGCTTAGTTAGGTTGTAAGTACCTCCATGCCTTGGGGAAACATCTCAAGACACTGAGGAGTGTTGAGGTACATGGTTATTTTTGCTATAATAAATTTCCACCTCAAAATAAAATTAAGTGAAGGTTGGATACCTCCTTGTGTGGATGAAAACTGTGGGCAGTGTTCTTCCCATCTGTTTGTCCCAGTGACCATCTCAGCAGCTTCAGATTCTTGGTCAATCAAGTGAATTGCCTACAGAATTGTTTGTCATGTGCTAAGAAGAAGAGAAAGCAATTTTGTATAAAAGATTAATAAATTTAGACAGCACAGATGTTTATTTTCTTTTTTCTTATAATGCATTATTAGAGAGCAGGGCAAAGTGTTCTTCCTATGCGTCTTACACCCCTAATATATAGCTGTAAGAAAAAGTACTTTTAGAATTGGTATCTATATTTAAAACCATACTTGGATGTTTTTTATTCTGTTACTTTATAGCAGAATACTCATGTGGATGTAGTCCGCTTTCCTTGTGTGGTTTACATAAATGAAGTTCGTGTCATTCCTCCTGGAGTCAAAGCTCACAATAGCTTGCCTGACGGCAGGGCATATGGGTAAGTGAGGGGGATGGGGAATATCTATCTTCTTGAAAGCAATTTAGGTAATTTGCATCTAAAATAACATGGTTTGTAATATTGTTTGATTGCATTAATGTTTTGTTTTGCTTAAAATACTTCTGAATTAGTGATATGTATGCATATTCAATGTAGATTTTATATATATAAATAAAATGCATTTATGCTTATGCTATAAAATCCCTAACTTAGAATGCAGAAGGTTTTATCTGACCAATGTAATTGTTTCACTTTGTGCAGGGAGACCTCACCGCATGCATTTCAGCTAGACCTGTTTTTCAACAATGTCAGCAAACCAAGTGCACCTGTTTTTGACCGATTAGGAAGGTATGATTTGTCAAAGCTTAAACCATGACCGAAGTGTTACAGCAACTATGAAAGTGTACATTTGTTTTTGCCTTTTAGTATGAACTTTACTTGTGTTAAACACTGATTACGTTGAGCATTTTTCCTCATTGTTTGTCTGCTTTAAACTTTGTTCCATCTAACATGATTCATTGATCTGAGGCAAGCTTTATGTTTATTTGTGAATAACTGATTTTTTAATCTCATTTCCGTTACACAACTGTGTAATTGCATTCCATTTAAGAGCACAGGTGGACTGCAGTCTTTGGCTTGTAAGTTTGTGTTATAACAGGGATCTGTGTTCATAGATATGTGACCAGATGAGTTTCTGTTGGTAGGCAAGCTTGAGCCATATCGTTCACAAAAAATAGTATTTGCATCTATCCAAGAATCCCTAGTTGTTTTGCTCTTTTAACTGGATAGTAGCAAAAATACTTTATTGTATTTTTATTCCAAGGCGTTTGTGCACCCAATTGCAGAGCAACATCACAGCCAGATCATCCTGCTGTGAAAAAATCATATTGTTAAACTTCTTGAAAAATTTGATAATGGGATATAGTGAAAGCCAATTACATGATCCATAAATAATTGACTCACAAAAATGTTACCACCCTTTTCTTTTATGATTCCCAGTGACTTATTAAAATTGTATGACCTGTTAAAATGCACTAAGCAAAAGAGAGCAGTTTAATTTTAGAACACTCTTTTTTGTTGGAACTGGGGTTTTTGGCTTTTTATCACTGTCTCTTGTATTTCTGTCAGCTGTGACATTCAAAAGATGTGCAGCCAAGTACATCCCTCCATCCTTACTCAATTCATCACCATGTGCAGTCCTGATTTTCACCCTCCATTTGTCATAACGGTTTAACCTCCATATGGTGTCTTCTCACTCACTTTCGATAGGGATGAGTAGCAATGCAAAGTGTAGCAGTGTGCAAAGAGGAAGAAAATGAACCTGCACTTGTTTCTGTGGCATCACATCAAGCAGCCTGTTTAAACTTTTACCATGTTCAAATAGCTAAGAACTGTGATTCTAATAACAGTCCACTTGCAATGTCCTTCCTGTTGTCTAGCTGAGATATACTAATTTACTACAGGTAGCATGTGAATCTGTGCCTTCCTGATCCCTATAGGCCAGTACACATGTCACATTTACCATCTCAAGTATCAGAAAATTAATTATTTTTGAATTTTACAGTAAAATCACTTGTATTTTGTGAATGAGTAATAAAAGGAACAATAAACTTTGTGGAGGCAACTTTCAAATTGAACTGTTTTGGTCAGCTGTTTGTGCATGAAAGGAGTCTCATCCAATGGGATTGTTTTGTTGATGCATCTTTGGTAAGCAATTTAGTGAAGCAATATTTTAAAAGAATTATTTTGATTCTTATTTTTCCTTAGCCTTGATTATGATGAAAATGCATCTATTATTTTTAGACCAAACAATAAGGTAAGACTTTTTTGCATTGCACATTGTATTTTCTGGTGTGCAAATGCTTTTTATAATCTGCATGCAGTTTGGCTTGTTAATCTGCCTTTTAGTTAGTAGTTTGTTGTTCTTTAAATTATTTGCATTGTTGGTGAACAGATGAGGCAGTGATCTGCCATGGCTGCTAAATTAGTTACCTGAACGCTACATGATTCGTTCTCCCTTTTATTTTCAGATAATTGTAGGACATGTGTGTTTTCAGAATCAGTCAAATTTCCCCTTCCAGGGCATTGATTTTAATTGGAAACCACTAATAATAACATTGCTTGTCATTTTGCCAACATAACATCAAAACTTGATGTTGTAGTGTTCATTCAGTTGTTTCAAAACATTGTTGTTTGGATAACAAAGAGTTGACAAAGCGCATAAACCTTCAAATCAGTCATCAAATTTTGAGCTCTAGCTGAAGCCCCATTATTATTATGTTTAAAAATATGTTTAGAACAAAGATAAAAACAGAAAATGCTGCAAATACTTTGTAGATTATCTGTGGAGAGGAATGTTTCAGGGCGATGATCTTTCACCAGAATTGGGAAAGCTTAGAGATATTTCATCAGTTTTGAGGAAGAGGTAGATGGGACAAGGACAAAAGGAAAGCCTGTGATAAAATGAAAGTCAAGCAAGAGTGAATAATAGAAGAGTTGGTCTTCCAGGGACAAAGAGAATGGTGATGGTGGTGAGAAAATAAACACTTTGAACAGCTTATGTGGTGGTCTCTACACTGGGGAGACCAAACCAGTTTGGGAGACAGCTTTGCGGAACACCTCTGTTCAATCTGCAAAAGTGACCCTGAGCTTTCCAGTGGCTTGTTTTTTTTAATTCACACCTTATTTTCTGCTGACATTTCCATTATCTGCCTACTGCGCTGTTCCAGTGAAGCTCAATATAAGCTTGAGGAACTGCTTCTCTTCTTTCTACTAATTACTTTTACAGCTTTCCAGGTTGAACATGGAGTCCAGCAATTTCCAACCAAAATCTCTGCTCCATTTTGTTTCCATTTCTTTGTTTGTTCTGATTTTGTTTTTTAAATTCAAGTCAGCAACATATGTGCTCAAGACACATCCTTTGTTTCTTTTCTCACTGAATCATCATTTCCTTGGTCCTGGAAGACTTCTGTCATTCAATCGCTCCTGATATTGCCTGATCACTGATCTTTATTTTGTCCTTTTGACCTATTGCACTCCTAAATTTTTCCAGTTCGAATGAAAGATCATTGACCTAAAACATTAACTCTGTTTTACTCTCCATGCTTGACACTGTAACTGTTGAGTATTTCCAGCCTTTTTTGATTCTCTTTCAGCTTTCTAGCATCCACAGCATTCTGTTTGTTGATTTGGGTTTAGAACAAGAGTTGGGCTGGAACTTTGCTGAGACAGTATTCTTGGGTGATTCTAAAGTTTAGCTGCTCATCTCGGTTTAATTTTCAACATTGTTTCCTTAATTATTTATTACAGGTCAATACAGATGGAATTGTCCTGAGAGGCTGGTACAATTGTCTGACCCTGGCAATTTACGGAACTGTAGACCGAGTAATAAGTCATGACCGAGATTCCCCTCCTCCACCCCCACCTCCTCCCCCTCCACCACAACAACAACAGCAGCAACAGCAACAACAACAGCAGCAACAACTTCAGCAACAACAACATCAGCTACAGCAGCAGCAATCATCCCTTAAAAGGAACATAAAACATGGTAAGAGATTATATTGGAAGTGCAGAAGGATGCTGCATTATGGCTTAGATGCATGGTGTTTTTATTTGTCCATGGGAATGGACGTCACTGGTTATTTATTGTCCATTCCTGAGGACATTTAAGAGTCAACCACATTGCTGTGGGACTGGATTCACATGTAGCCCAGACCAGGTGAGGATGGCAGATTTCCTTCCCTAAAGGACATTAGTGAACCAGATGGGTTTTTATGACAATCGACAACGGTTTCATGGTCATCAGTGGACTTTTAATTCCAGACTTTTATTGAATTTAGATTTCACCATCTGCAGTGGTGGGATTCAAATCTGGGTCTCTGAATTATTAGTCTGGCGACAATACCACTCTGCCAGTACTGATGTCGTACTAAGGCAATTTGATGCACAGCTCACAGTTTTGATTTGTGATTCATGGTGAGTTAACTGACTTCAGCTGCAGTGGCAATGAGAAAGGATGCAGTAGGTGGTTTAGATTCTTTGAGATATGAAGAAAATTTGCCAGGATTTCTATTTCTGGTAACATTTTAACGATTGCCGCTGAAGACACACATTTGCAAATGTATATAACAAAGTACTTTAATCCCAACTCAGAAGATCACCTTCCCAACTCCAATTCAGAAGATTACCCCTTCAAATAGGATTGCTTACTAATGGAATGGTTTTTTGCTATATGGTAATTCTCACGAATGAACAGCTGTTTGAAGCTGCCAGGCTTTAATTCATACTGCACTTTTGTGGAGAGGAAGCTTCATTACATCAGTGTTGTCTGGATTTAAATCCCAGAACTGAGGTAACTATGCTTCTATGTGCCAAGGTGGCATATGTGAAAGTCAAATCTTCCGTTACTAAGGGACATCCAATTGAAGGGCTTATTTATGGAGTAAGGAGTTATTCATTTTTAATTTTGCAGACAGAGAAGACGATGGGGGAGATGGTAACATAGTGGTAATTTCCCAAAGCCCCAGGCTAATATCTTGTGGACAAAGGTTAAAATTCCACCATGGCGGCTGGTGGAATTTATGTTCAAATAATCTGGATCGATAGCTATGATGACCACAAAACTAGCATCACTTGTTGTAAAAACTAATTTGATTCTCTAATGCCCTTTCATAGAATCCCTACACTACATGTTGCCACTTGGCCCATTGAGTTTGCACCAAATCTCCGACAGAGCAGTTTACCCAGGCCCTATCCTAATAACCCCACATATTTACCCTGCTAATCCCCCCTAATCGCGACATCCTGGGACACTAAGGGGCAATTTAACATGGCTAATCCACCTTATCTGCACACATTTGGACTGTGGGAGGAAACCGGGGCACCCGAACAAAACCCACGTAGACGCACAGAGAAAGTGCAAACTTCATGCAGGTACCCAAGACTGGAATTAAACCCGGGCCTTTGGCACAGTGTGCAAAAGTGCTAACTGCAGTTCAACTGTATGCTTTAAGGAAGGAAATTTCCTACCTTAGCTGATCTGACCTGCATGTGACTCCAAACCCACAGCAATGTGGTTGACTCTTAACTGCCTTCATAAATGGCTTAGCAAGCCACTCAGTTCAAAGTCAATTAGAGATGGACAACAAATACTGACCTTGCCAGTGATACCACATCCCATGAAAGAAAGGGAAAAAAATAGTGGAAACGACATAAGGGTAGACATCTCAGTGTTTGTGTCAATGGCAAGTTTTAGGAAAGAAAAGGTGTATCTATTTTAATTCACGCTATTTTAGTTTTTTTCTTAAATTGTTATGGGTTCATATAAAGATTTAACAAATATAAGACATTATTCGGTAGTCATAATAAGAACATAAGAACATAAGAAATAGGAGCAGGAGTAGGCCATCCAGCCCCTCAAGCCTGCCCCGCCATTCAATAAGATCATGGCTGATCTGTCGTGTCTCAGTTCCACATTCCCGCCCTCTCCCCATAACCCTTAATCCCCTCGCTTATCAAGAACCCATCAACCCGCGTCTTAAAAATATTTAGCGAGGCAGCCTCCACCACCTCAACGGGCAGAGAATTCCAGAGATTCACCACCCTTTGAGTGAAGAAGTTCCTCCTCAACTCCGTTCTAAACCGCCCCCCCTTTATCTTGAGGCTGTGCCCCCTAGTCCTACTGTCCTTTCTGAGCGGGAAGAGCCTCTCCACCTCTATCCTATCCATCCCATTCATCATCTTATACGTCTCAATGAGATCTCCCCTCATTCTTCTAAACTCTAACGAGTACAAGCCCAGTTTATTCAGCCTCTCCTCATAGCTCAACCCCCTCAACTCCGGTATCAGCCTAGTAAACCTCCTCTGCACTCCCTCCAAGGCCAAAATATCCTTGTGTAAGTGCGGCGACCAAAACTGCACACAGTACTCCAGCTGCGGCCTCACCAATGCCCTATACAGCTGCAGCAAGACCTCCCTACTTTTATATTCAGTCCCCCTCGCTATGAAGGCCAGCATCCCATTAGCCTTCCTGACCACCTGCTGCACCTGCAGGCTGGGTTTTTGCGACTCATGCACAAGGACCCCGAGGTCCCTCTGCACCGTTGCCTGCTGCAGTTTTTCGCCCCGTAAGTAATAGTCCTTCCTACCATTCTTCCTACCAAAGTGGACCACCTCGCACTTGCCAACATTAAATTCCATTTGCCATTTCCTGGCCCATTCGCCCAGCCTATCTAGATCCTTCTGCAGACTCTCCACACCCTCCGCACAATTTGCCGTTCCACCAATCTTGTTGTCATCAGCAAATTTCGACACCATACACTTGGTTCCCTCCTCCAGATCATCTATATAAATGGTAAATGGCTGAGGCCCCAGCACCGACCCCTGGGGCACTCCACTAGTCACCACTAGTCATTTATCCTTTCAAATAGAAGAATGTATAAAGCAAGATCTTTCCCATTTTGGATCTGGTCTTAGACATTGCTTCTCATTGTGTGATCTGAATGCAGCAGAACCATTCTGGCTGAAAAGTGCCAATTCATTTTCCTTTGTTTTTAAAATGTGTTTAGCAAAAGGTATGTAGGTTGAAGAGAGTTTGTTTTTGTGACTTGTTGTTTGAAAGGAATGGACATGATATGTGGAGTGGAGTTTCATTCAGAGGAATTGATTACTACTGAGGGCTGACAAATCCTTGGGATCTGATGGACTTCATCCTTGGGTTTTAAAATAAGTGGCCAGTACATTGATTTTAATTATTCAAAACACCCTAGATTCAGGAAAGGTTCCATTTGATTGGATAGCAAATGTGACCTTTATTCAAAAAAGGGAGACAGAAAGGAGGAAACTACAGTCCAGTTAGCACAACATTTGTCAGAAGGAAAATATTAGAAGCTATTATTAAAGACATTGTAGCACGGCGTGTAGGTAAATTCAAGGTAATCAGGCAGAGTAAACATCGTTTGTGAGAGGGAAATCATGTTTAACCAGTTTATTGGAATTCTTTGAAGAAGTAACTGTGGATAAAGAGGAACTGTCTGATGTACTCAGAATACCTGAAGGCATTTGATAAGGGGTCACTTCAACAGTTATTGTGGAAGATAAAAGCTCATGTTGTAGGATGCAACATATTGGTGTGGATAGAAGATTGGCTCAACTAACAGCATAAATAGGCCATTTTCTGTGATAAGTGGTGTGCTACAGGGATTAGTGCTGGGGCCTTGCATTTTTACAGTTTAGCTAAATGACTTGGAAGAAGGGACTGAAGGTATGGATGCTAAATTTGCTGATAATACAAGGATTGCAGAGCTCTGACATGCGGAGGAATCTGGATGTCCTAGTACATGAATCACAAAACTTTAGCACGCATGTACAGAAGTAATTAGGAAAGCTAATAAATGTTATCATTTATTATACACTGGAGGCAGTTCAGTGAAGGTTTATCAAGCTAATACCCAGAATGGGTGAGTTATCTTAAGAGGAAAGGTTGGATAAGCTAGGCTTGTATCTGCTGTATTTTGAAAAGTAAGAGGAGACATGGTTGAAATATACAAGATACTGAAGGGTCTTGACAGAATGGATGTGGAGTAAATGTTTCCTTTTCTGGAACAATGTAAGATGAGGGGTTGCCCATTTAAGACAAATGAGTTTTTTTCTCCCAGAGGGTCATGAGAATTTGGAACTCTCTTCCTCAAAAGGCAGTGGAAGAAGAATCTTTGAATATTTTTAAGGCAGAGCTCGATAGATTCTTAAGAAGCAAAAGGGTGAAAGGTTATCATGAGTGAGTGGAATGTGAAGTTGTGGTTGACAGATCAGTCATGATCTTACTAAATTGCAAAGCAGGCTCATGGGGAACAGAGGCCTAATTCTGCTTCTAAATTATATGTTCATGTGTACATTAATGAGTAATGTATCTGCACATTTAAATTTTCTACTTGGAGTTCAAATTTTCTTCCATGACTTGTGGGTTAGCTGCAGTTTAAGTTTTCTCAGTATCACGAGAAAAGTATTATTAGAGGATGCACAATAAGTTTTATTCTGAGATACAAAATCTCAGAATTGTACGATGCAGAAGGAGGCCATTTGGCCCATCAAGTCTGCATTGGCCCTAGCTAGTCCCCTGCCACTAAAGGTCAATTTAGCATGGCCAATCCACACACCTTTGGACTGTAGGAGGAAACCGGAGCACCTGGAGGAAACCCATGCAGACATAGGGAAAATGTGCAAACTCCACACAGATAGTGACCCAAGCTGGGAATCGAACCTGGGTCCTTGGCACTGTGAGGCAGCAGTGCTAACCACTGTGTTGCCCTACGTGCACATAGTATTCAGTTACAAAAGCACATGTTTTGTTCACTGCCTTAGTTGTTTTCAGCTTTCATAGAACCCCAACAGTGCAAGAGGAGGCCATTCGACACCTTGAGCCTGCTTTGACAACAATCCCATCCAGGCCCTAACTCACCCATTCTGGGTATTAGCTTGATAAACCTTCACTGAACTGCCTCCAGTGTATAATAAATGATAACATTTATTAGCTTTCCTAATTACTTCTGTACATGCGTGCTAAAGTTTTGTGATTCATGTACTAGGACATCCAGATTCCTCTGCATGTCAGAGCTCTGCAATCCTTGTATTATCAGCAAATTTAGCATCCATACCTTCAGTCCCTTCTTCCAAGTCATTTAGCTAAACTGTAAAAATGCAAGGCCCCAGCACTAATCCCTGTAGCACACCACTTATCACAGAAAATGGCCTATTTATGCTGTTAGTATCCCCTATTAAGGTAATTAAGAAGGCAAATGGAATTTTGCCCTTCATTGCTAGAGGTGTGGAGTTTAAAAACAAGGAGTTTATATTGCTCCTGTATAAGTTATTGTGTACAGTATTGGTCTCCTTACTGTACTTGTTGCAGCTGTACAAAACTGGTGCGGCTGCACTTGGAGTATTGCATACAGTTCTTTCACCGCATAATAGGAAGGATGTGGAAGCGTTAGAAAGGGTGCAGAGGAAATCTACCAGGATGTTGTCTGGTATGGTGGGAAGGTGTTACGAGGAAAGACTGAGGGACTTGAGGCTGTTTTCGTTAGAGAAAACGTTAAGAGGTGACTTAATAGATGCATACAAGATGATCAGAGGATTGGAAAGGGTGGACAGTAAGAACCTTTTTCCTCGAATGGTGATGGCTAGTACGAGGGGACATAGCTTTCAATTGAGGGGTGATAGATATAGGACAGATGTCAGGAGTAGGTTCTTTACTCAGAGGGTAATAAGGGCATGGAATGCCCTGCCTACAACAACAGTGGACTCGCCAACATTAAGGGCATTTAAATGGTCATTGGATAAACATATGGATGATATTGGAATAAAGTAGGTTAGATGGGCGTTAGATTGATTTTCACAGGGAGCACAACATCGAGGGCCGAAGGGCCTGTACTGCGTTGTTATGTTCGATGGTCTATGTTCTACTTAAGAAAGAATATACAGGCACTAGAGGGGATGCAGAGGTGATTTACAGGGTTGATTCCAGAGTTGAAGGGGTTGGCTTACATGGAGAGACTGAGTAGACTAGACTACACTTATTGAAATTTAGAAGAATGATGGGGGATCTTAGAGACACATATAACATTATGAAGGGAATAGATAAGATAGAAGCAGGAAGGTTGTTTCCACCGGCAGGTGAAACCAGAATTGGGGGGATACTCTCAAAATAAGGGAAAGCAGATTTAGGACTGAGTTGAAGAGAAACTCCTTAATTCAAAGGATTTCGAATCTGTGGAGTTCCCTGCCCAGTGAAGCAGTTGAGGCTACTTCGTTGAATGTTTTTAAGGCAAAGATAATTTTTGAATAGTAAAGGAATTAAGGGTTATGGTAAGTGGGCGGGTAAGTGGAGCTGAGTCCTCAAAATGATCAGCAGCCTCGAGGGGCCACATGGACTAATTCTGCTCCTAGTTCTTATGTACTTATAACCCCATGTGTTTACTCTGACAACCCCCCTGACACTAAAGAGTCAATTTAATGTGCCCAATCAACCTAAGCTGCACACCTTTGGAGCTTTACAATGGTTTAGGAATAAACTTTTAATAGAAACTGGTTACTTAAAGCCATTGAATGTTTAAATATTTCTATTTGGTTTTAAAATCGTTTTTTCCAAAATCGTTTATCTTTTTAGATTGGGATAAAGAGGATCAATACAATGAAAACCCTCCAAGACCACAACCAAGGGGACCTCGAACACCTCCAGGTCCTCCTCCACCTGATGATGACGAAGAAGAGACACTGCCTCCGACCTGTAAACACAAGTTTTATTCTTGCCTTTGTGTTTGTCTAATGAGTTCAAATCCTATTTGAAGATTTGTTGGTTTAGTATGTTAGAAATTAGGGAAAGGATTTTTACTACCTGTTTGGGAGTGAGCACAGGAGGGGAGCTGCAAAAATGTACGCTGTCAGTTGGCATGCTGGTTTCCTAGCACCATCCTGCACTGGATTTTTCTTTAACATTGAGATGGCAGTAAGGGAAGGACTTAAACTTGAAGACCTTGTAAAGGCTGAATGTGAGAGGCTGACTGGAATTTCACATTAGATCTCCAGAGACACTGGGGAGCAGTGCAGTTGCCTGAGGTAGCCCTCCTGAGGCAGCCTGGATTCCACCTCTCTAGGCATGTTCCCCACCTGCTTTAATCAGCTGTTGCCTTAGGCCACCCTGTTGAAGAGTTCACCTTCCACAATCATGGACCAGCTGCTCAGGGCATTTTTAAAGTTAAAATTCGAGAGAGGGTGCTTCCATCTTGAAGTGCTCTTTCCCTGTTCTACCTCAAAAGACAGTCTGCTGCTTCTGCAGTGCTGGAGGACCCTCTATTGCCATTCCAGTTTCAAGAGCCTGTCAGCTGACTTTAATTGAATTGGCCTCTGAGCATTAATTGTCAAACCTGGGGAAAATAATAATAGGTGGCTGTGCCCCATATTTGGCCCTTGTGTTGGAGCCAGAAGAAATAAATCTGCCCTAGATTTCCAAGTATGGAGCTGAAATGAATCAAATTTTGAAGTCTGAATATTTTCTACAAATGATCTGAATAAAGCTTTTCAGCTCAGCTGTATTATGGACCTAGCAGCAAGTATCATGGCTGATTACAGATTTCAGTTTCTTCACGCATAATTCAGTACCTGATGTAAAACCTGTCCTCATCATAGCGAGGGGGATTGAATATAAAAGTAGGGAGGTCTTGCTGCAGCTGTATAGGGCATTGGTGAGGCCGCAGCTGGAGTACTGTGTGCAGTTTTGGGCGCCGCACCTGCGCAAGGATATTTTGGCCCTGGAGGGAGTGCAGAGGAGGTTTACTAGGCTGATACCGGAGTTGAGGGGATTGAGCTATGAGGAGAGGCTGAATAAACTAGGCTTGTACTCGTTAGAGTTTAGAAGAATGAGGGGAGATCTCATTGAGACATATAAGATGATGAATGGGATGGATAGGATAGAGGTGGAGAGACTCTTCCCGCTCAAAAAAGGCAGTAGGACTAGGGGGCACAGCCTCAAGATAAAGGGGAGGCGGTTTAGAACGGAGTTGAGGAGGAACTTCTTCACTCAAAGGGTGGTGAATCTCTGGAATTCTCTGCCCGTTGAAGTGGTGGAGGCTGCCTCGCTAAATATTTTTAAGAAGCGGGTTGATGGGTTCTTGATAAGAGAGGGGATTAAGGGTTATGGGGAGAGGGCGGGAAAGTGGAACTGAGCCACAACAGATCAGCCATGATCTTATTGAATGGCGGGGCAGGCTCGAAGGGCTAGATGGCCTACTCCTGCTCCTATTTCTTATGTTCTTATGTTCTTATTATTGACTGCTGGTTTGCACTGTGAGCCAATATTGGAGTAGGTGAAAAGATTATGGAAATGTTATATCATAATTTCAGCTGGTGCTTTCGCTCTTAACTGCTAGGTGGTATTAGACACCCTAATCAGAAATACGCTTTGTATGTGGCATATGACCAGTCGTAGAGAAGTTGGAGATCTTGTGGCTCGGCAGGTAGTGTACCTGCCTGAATCGGAAACTGGTTCAAGTTCCACTCCAGGATTCATTGTCCACAGAGGGAATGTTGTGACACAGTGAAATATGTTGAAGATCAGCCACCTCATCTTTCCGAGCACGTCCCCATTGCTCTTCAAAGGGAAAAAAAGTGTGAAGATGCGAAGTGAACAAGTAGAAGAGGACAGGATCAGATTCAGTTGCCTGGCATCCTGCAGCAGGAACCTGTCAATACTCATTATTCAGAATCTCACATGAAAAATAATCACTTTGATAAGATGCAGGAAGGCTGTGTTAAACAATGCAAACAGGGAAAGGTTATTTCCACTAAGTTAAAGAAAACTTGTACTTAAGATCATAGCTAAGATTAAAGAATGACAGAGAGTCGGTTAGGGACTTTTTCTTTCACAGGTGGGATGCTCTACCAGAAATGATGAATGCAGAATTGAGAATCATTTGTAAAAAGAAAGGGAGGATAGGGGGATTAAAAGGTAGCTCTTCAAGAGCAGCTTTGAAAAAAGGGTCATCTGGACTCATTGTCAGCTCTTTTCTCTCCTCTCAGATGCTGTCAGACCTGCTGAGATTTTCCAGCATTTTCTCTTGGTTTCAGATTCCAGCATCTGCAGTAATTTGCTTTTTATCTAGCTCTTCAAGAGAGCTCACAACGATTCAATAGGCCAAATAGATGCAATGCTTTAAAATTCAGTTTTACATTTGGAACCATTTTCCAGATCTCAGCCTCTTCAGACCCCAAGAGTAAGAGAAAGAAGTAATTTTGTGATTGTGACCTTGATGAAACCTGATTCTCTGATTTGGAAAATAGCTCTGTGTGAGCCTCCAGATCCATAGAACCCAAGACAGGGTAAACTGGTGTAAAAAGAAGCATAAAAGCACGTGTGAAATGGATTATTGGGTTTCGACAGCTGAACTTCCAAGCTATGGGTATCAGATTCGATGGGGCTGTCCTGAGGAAGTTCAAATAATGTTACAACCTTAGGAAACAAAACATCTAAAAGTGAACTTCCTTTGCTTTTGACTTAAAATCCCACTACCTGCTGCAAATGTGTGAAGAGAAAGAACATAGACATAGAACACAGAACACTACAGCACAAACAGGCCCTTCAGCCCACAAGTTGCACCGATCATATCCATACCTACTAGGCCGTAGAATTATCTATAACTCCCAATCCTATTAAATCCCATGTACTCATCCAGGAGTCTCTTAAAAGACCCCAGCGAATCCGCCTCCACCAACACCGACGGCAGCCGATGCCACTCACTCACCACCCTCTGAATGAAAAACTTACCCCTGACGTCTGCTCTGTACCTACTCCCCAGCACCTTAAACCTGTGTTCTCTCGTAGCGACCATTTCAGCCCTGGGAAATAGCCTCCGAGAATCCACTCTATCTATACCTCTCAACATTTTATAAACCTCTATCAGGTCACCTCTCAACTTTCGTCTCTCCAGGGAGAACAGACCTAGCTCCCTCAACCTACCTTCATAAGGCATGCCTCCCAATCCAGGCAACATCCTTGTAAATCTCCTCTGCACCTTCTCAATAGCTTCCACATCCTTCCTGAAGTGAGGCGACCAGAACTGCGCACAGTACTCCATGTGGGGTCTGACAAGAGTCTTATAAAGTTGCAGCATTACCTCCCAACTCCTAAACTCAATCCCTCGGTTAACGAAGGCTAGCACATCATACGCCTTCATGACCACATCTTCCACCTGCGAGGCTGATTTAAGAGTCCTATGGACCCGGACCCCAAGGTCCTTCTGCTCCTCAACACTGCTAAGAGTTTTGAGGAGCAGAATGTTGAATGTAATGCTTGTGTTACATTTGCCATTATAGATATGACCCTGTATAAAATGCTAATTATCCAAAAATCCTTCCATTCATGTTGAGTTAGCTTCTAGTAACTGAACAAGTGAAATGCCAGTGGACTGAGCCAGGGGAGATGATCAGAATCTGGAGAGTACCTTAGACTATGTTTTGAATTTTTTTTGTTCTCTGAATCTATATTGTATTTGTAGGGTGGGATTTTCCACCCGCCGCCTCCCCACAACAATCCTGCCCCGATCTCTGGCCTCCCTCCTACCCCCATCGATTGCAATTTCAGAGTGGCAGTGGGGCCCTATCCCCAGCAGGCCACCCCAGGCCCTGCCTCCTTGGCACTGCCCCATGCCTGATGGGCAGTGCCAAAACGTCCCATAAGCATGGACACTTTGCCCCCTTGGGTAGTGCTAGGGGGCTGGAACTGTCAGGGTGCCCATGCCCTGGGGCCACCACCTCCCACCGCCTGACCCCCTGTGGGGTCCCGATTGCCGCCCCACCCCCTTCATTCCAGCAGGGTCGTCCCACTAATGTCCAGAAATTGGGGAGCTAGCCTGAACCCTGCTGAAGTGAAATGCTCCTGACGGGGTGGAAGGTGGAAGTTATGGCAAAAACATACAGGATCTTTGGGTTTCTAAATAGTGTGCTAAATCTTAAAATAAAACACAAGTCAGGCTGTGAGAGAGCAGAGTATTCAATTCTTGGCATCACAAGGAAGGATTTTAAGAACTTGGAGATGGAGTTAGGACCCAGAGAATTCAGTCCCAGGCCCGCTAATCAGATTTAAATTATGTTAAGAGTAGACTTAAATCTGCCTGTGGTGTTCCCACAGGTTTCTAGCGTGGCTCAGATGGTGTTGGATATCCGGTGCTGGGAGATGTGTGTGCGGTGGGAACGCATGCTTGAATCCCACGAGTCAGTGGCCAGGCGATTCTTCTGGTCCATCACATTAAAAACTCAGTGTGGTGGCATGGGAGAATTGCTCCCTTGGATTCCACCAGCTTTTCAGGAAGTGTTCTAAAGACCAACGACCCTCTAAGTGAAAAGATTTTGCTTCATCTCTGTCTTAAGTGGAGTTAAATCTAATTCTATCTCTAATTTGCTGATCTAAAGATTTGCTGATTCTAGAGAACCTATTTCTAGATTCTCCCACAAGACAAATCATCATCTCCACACCCACCCTTCAAGAGCCCTCAGGAACTTGTACATTTCCATCAAGTCTCCACATACCACATACTCCTCAAACTTGCCCATTCTAGGTATTAACCTGATAAACTTTCTATGAACTGCCTTCAATGCATTTGCATCCTTCCTTAAATAAGGTAACCAGTACTTAGTACTCCAAATGTGGTCTTACTAGTGCCCTGTACAACTGAAGCATAACCTCTCTACTTTGTATTACGTTACTCTTGCAATAAATGATAGCATTCTATAAGCTTTCCTAAATACTTGCTGTACCTGTTTTAGGTAGCAAAAAATAAATAAATGGGCATCATAATGTTCATGCGTAACTATAGCAATAGCTAAATAAATTTTTACAAAAGGTTCTCTTTTATACCATGGGAATAATTTTTAAGTTAATTCTAGGAAGGTATGCAATAGACATTATAGTATTGGTGAAATAGACTGTTTTGAAATTAAGATCAAGATAGGTACCACTAATGACTAAATTCAATGGTTTATTCTTTCAGTGGGTGTGGATAAAGTGGATGAAAGCGAACGCAGAGAGGATTATTTTGAGCCCATTTCTCCAGATCGTTCTTCCAATCACCAGGAAGCGCAGTTTACTGATGGTGAGGAAGAAGAAGAGCCTCCGGAGGAGGAAGAGGAAGATGAGGAGGAAGATGCAGAAGTAGAAGAGGAAGATGAAGATGGACACACTGTGGAAAGCATTGAAGAAGAAGATGATGAGGCAGAAGAGGAGCCAGGAGAAGAAGTTGATGGTATGTGCTGTCTTGTCTATGAAAAGTACAAAATTGTGCAAATTAATGTTTGGTCAGACTGGGAAGGATTTAGAAAGTGACTAAATAAAACACTAATTACGCATAATTGTTCTAAAATTTAATCAAAAACTATATGAATTGATTGTAGAATGAGTTTCATGACATGAAATGCAAAAGAAAAATCTAGCTACATCTTTGGTTCTCAAAGTTAACATAATGTACATTGAAGTGAATTTGAGAGAAGAGAAATGAGGAAAGTTGGCAATAGTAGGGGGAAAAAAATCTAAATATAAAAGTAAAGGAAAAGGAAATTGCAGTACAGTTTGTGCCAGGCAACTTCCGATGATTTCTGAATGAATTTATAGACAATCATTTTCCACCCACATCCATCTCTAGTAAACCATAATGGGCTATGATTCCCCACTGTGTCAAAATATGCCTTGAGGTAGTCTGAAGATGTGCTTCCCTTTGACTGATGTATTTTTTAGGAAAAAACATTACGATATATGAAAAGGATTGTTTTTTTCTTTAGTACAACATATGTAGTAGACTGAATAAGGATGGCAGATTTCCTTTTAAAGGACCTCAGTGAATCAACTTGGTTTTATCTGAGAGCTTCATGGTCACTTTTAGTGATACCAGTTTTGAAGATTTGTTTATCTTTAACTGAATTTGAAATTCTCAATTGCCATAGTGGGATTTGAACTCATGTTTTACGGGTTATTGGTGCAAACCTCTGGTTTGCTAATTCATTATTACGTCGTGATGCACAGCTTTGTCCTATTTTGTTGAAGTCCAACCAAGAGGTATAATTGTTGTTGTTTTTATTTTGTAGAAGATGATGGCTATGAACAAATATCCAGTGATGAAGATGGAATTGCAGACTTGGAACGTGAAAATTATAAATTAAGCTTCGACATTGAGTATACCGCTGAAGACCTGGCATCTGTGCCCACCATGGCGTATGACCCTTATGACAGAGAGATAGGACCTCTTTTATACTTCAATCCTCCCTATAGGACTAAATATGAGAATGAAGTAGCTAGATTAAAAGAACTTGACCTAGAAAAAGTAGGTACATCGAATATAGATGCTGCAGTTAAGTTAAAGGAACTACTTGAACTGTACAAAGATGACAGAGGTGCCAAATGGGTAATGGCTTTGGAAGAGGTACCAAGTTTACTGGTTAAGGGTCTGAGTTATGTTCAGTTATTTGAAAGTAATCAGGAGTATCTGAAACAACTGATAGACTGGACCATGGATGCTTTAAGTCTTCACACAGCTGTAACACAACCTATAGCACTGAATGTAAGGCAGCTAAAAGCTGGGACAAAACTTGTCTCATCTTTGGCTGAATGCGGATCTGAAGGGGTTTCAGCCCTTACAAAGGCAGGTATTATTGATAAACTCTTTGTTTTGTTGTTTGCCGAACATATGTCATCATCATTAAAACTAAACACGCTCAAAGCTTTGGATAGTGTTGTTAGTGTCACAGAGGGAATGGAAAAATTCTTGAACAATAAGACAGAGGAGCAAGAAAAAAGTGGTTATCAAAGATTAGTGGAACTTATACTGACTGACCAAACTGTAAGAGTTGTGACGGCAGGCAGTGCTATAGTACAAAAATGCCATTTTTATGAGATTTTATCAGATTTGGAAAGGTTGGCTTCCCACCTTGCAGAGAGTACTCCTGTCCCCTCAAATATCAATGAGGTAGACCAGGATGTTAATACTGGACGAGAGAAAGGAAATAAAGATAACGAAGAAGTAGATCTTGAGACTCCTTCGGATTTGGACCATTTATTAGAAGCTTCTAATATAAGTGAAGTGGAAGTGGAGAAACTTGTAAGCATTCTCGATGAACTTCTACATTTGTTGGAGGCTGCACCCTATTCAATGATACAGCCACCTGTTAAATCATTTCCAACAGCAGCTCGCATCACAGGCCCTCCAGAAAGGGAAGATCCTACACCTGCTTTGTTTAGGTAAGTTTTTTTCTCTTTATTTAGATTATTTATCTATTAAAATATACTTCCCGGCTCTGGGTACATATGTATTCTATTCATTCACTAATGGGATGTCAGTGATGTTGGCTGGGTCAGCATTTATTGACCATGCCCAAATGCACTTGAGAAATGAGCTGTCACATTGAACTGTTGCAGTCCATGTGGTGCAGGAACTCCCACAGTGCTGCTTGGTGGAGTGTTCCAGATCTTTGATCCATTGAGAATGGAAGAACAATGATATGTTAAATTGGGCTAGTGTGTGATTTAAAGAGGAACTTGCAAGTGGTAAAGTTCCGATGTACCTGCTGACCTTGTTCTAGTCGGTGGAGATTGTGGTTTGAGGTCCCTTTTGAAGAAGGTGCTTTATAATAGCTGGGTGAGAAGCACTTTGAGGCATCTTGTACATACTGTACAAATATTTTATTGCTCTTTTGCCAATTATTTTACAGATTTGAGGGAAATGTTTTGTAAGGAGTTATGTTTAATTATAGCAAAGTGATCAATCACATCACTGCACACTTTCTGATTCTAGATTATTGGACCAAGTTTGTGCATTACAATATTATTTCTTCTGTGATTGGGCAATAAATCGTAAATCAAATTTCTATTTGATTTTATATCCATGTTATGAGTATAGATAGGGATTTTTGCCAAACATCATGGCATTGGCTTTATTTGCTTTAGGTTAGGTGCTTCTAACTAATTTAAGTGTTTGGTACACAGAAATGGCCATAAAGGAGGCCATTAAATTGACCTCTAGGCTCAGTTACTGGTGTTTTGGTTACTAAGCTGCTATCATTGCTTGGATGCAAATTTGATTTGAAAAGCGTTTCAACAATTTAACTTATGGTCCTAGATGAACAGAAATTTCATTTCATTGGGAAGAGCAGTACCTGCTCCATTCTATTTTCCCTAGCTCTGACAAATGTCTGAGGCAGGACCAGAGTACTTGTAACATGTGCGCCATCACTTCTGTCCCAAACCATCTGCTGCTGCACCCTCATTCCTGCTTTTGATACCTAGATATTCCAATGCATTCCTGTTTTATCCTCTGTAAACTTGAGATTACGCAAAACTCTGCTCTTGTCAGGCTAGGCCCCTATCACCTTGTCCTTTCTCACCTACCCAAATCAGGCAATGCCTTATTTTTAAAATTATCATCCTTGCTTTCAGGCCCCTCTATGACTTTGGCTTTTCCTATCTCTAATTTCTGTCAGCCCTACAACCCATTTTTCTGATTCCGGTCTTTTAAGTGTATATTTAGTTTATTCATGGGGTGAGGGCATCTCTGGCCAAGCTAATGCTGTGGGTCTGGAGTCACAGGTAGGCCAGACCCAGTAAGGTTTTCCTTCCCTAAAGAGAAATGGGTCTTTACGACAATTGACAATGGTAGAATTAGGGATCTTCTTGTGAGGGATCCTCTTGGGACGAGTGATCATAGTATGGTTGAATTTCTGATGCAGATGGAGGGTGAGAAAGTAGGGTCCCAAATCAGTGTCCTCTGTTTAAACAGAGGGGAATGTGATAAGATGAGGGCAGAATTGGCGAATATAGATTGGGTGCGCAGATTGATTGGTAGGACAGCTGAGGAACAGTGGAGGATTTTTAAGGAGATCTTTTTCGGTACGCAACAGAAATATATTCCGATGGTAAAGAAGGATTGTAAGGAAAGGGATGACCAGCCGTGGTTATCGAAGGAAATAAAGGAGAGTATTAAATAAAAAGCCGATGCGTACAGCGCGGCTAAAAGTAGTGGGGAATTAGAAGATTGGAAAAGATTTAAAAAACAACAAAGAATGACTAAGAAAGTGATAAAGAAAGGAAAGGTAGAGTATGAAGCTAAACTAGCTGTAAATATAAAAAATGATAGTAAAAGTTTTTACAAATATATAAAGAATAGGAGACTGGCTAGAGTGAATGTTGGACCCTTGGAGGACGAGAGGGGGGATTAAGCGGTGGGTAACAAGGAAATGGCTGAGACTTTAAATAAGTTTTTTGTGTCAGTCTTCTCGGAGGAGGACACAAATAGCTTACCGAATATTAAAGATAGAGGGATGGTAGGAGATGAGGTCCTTAATACAATTACTGTCACTAGAGAGGTAGTGCTTGGTAGACTAACGGGACTGAAGGTAGACAAGTCCCCGGGACCGGATGGAATGCATCCCAGGGTTCTGAAAGAAATGGCAGAAGAAATAGCAGATGCCTTAGTAATTATTTATTAAAATTTGCTGGACTCTAGGGAAGTGCCGGAGGATTGGAAAACAGCTAATGTTACGCCACTGTTTAAAAAAGGTAGCAGACAAAAGGCAGGGAATTATAGGCCGGTTAGCTTAACGTCCGTAGTTGGAAAAATGCTAGAATCCATCATCAAAGAAGAAATAGCAAGACACCTAGAAAAGAACGGTTTGATCAAGCAGACGCAGCACAGATTCGTGAAGGGGAAGTTGTGTTTAACGAATTTACTGGATTTCTGTGATGTGACTAGTGCTGTAATCAGAAGGGAACAGGTGGATGTGTTTTTAGATTTCCAGAAGGCATTCGATTAGGTGCCTCACAAAAGGTTGCTTCAGAAGGTTAGGGTACACGGAGTTGGGGATAAAGTGTTAGCGTGGATTGAGAATTGGTTATCTAACAGGAAGCAGAGAGTTGGAATCAATGGATGCTTTTCTGGTTGGTAGTTGGTGACTAGTGGAGTGCTGCAGGGATTGGTGCTGGGGCCTCAATTGTTTACCATTTACGTAGATGATCAGGAGGAGGGAGCTGAGTGTAGCGTAACGAAATTTGCAGATGACATGAAGATGAGTGGAAAAGCGAATTGCATGGAGGGCGCGGAAAGTCTGCAGGGACATCTGGATAGGCTGTGAGTGGGCGAGGACCTGGCAGATGGAGTGTAACATTAGCAAATGTGAGGTTATCCACTTTGGTAGAAATAATAGTAGGAGGGATTATTATTTAAATGGTGAAAAGCTGCAGCATGCTACAGTGCAGAGGGACCTGGGGGTCCTTGTGCACGAATCGCTAAAACTCAGTCTGCAGGTGCAGCAGGTGATCAAGAAGGCGAATGGAATGTTGGCCTTTATAGCAAGGGGGATAGAATATAAAAGCAGGGAGGTCTTGCTGCAACTGTACAAGGCACTGGTGAGACTGCAACTGGAGTATTGTGTGCAGTTTTGGTCCCCTTATTTGCAAAAGGATATATTAGCCTTGCAGGGAGTATGGAGAAGGTTCACCAGGCTGATACCGGAGATGAGGGGGTTAGCTTACGAAGAGAGACTGAATAGACTGGGCCTGTACTCGTTAGAGTTTAGAAGGCAGAGGGGGGTCTTATAGAGACTTACAAGCTAATGAAGGGGCTAGATAGGGTAGAGGTAGAGAGATTCTTTCCGCTTAGAAAGGAAAACAGCACTAGAGGACACAGCTTCAAAATAAGGTGGGGGGCTGCAGTTTAGAACGGAGTTGAGGAGGAACTTCTTCACTCAAAGAGTGGTGAATCTCTGGAATTCTCTGCCCATTGAAGTGGTGGAGGCTACCTCGTTGAATATATTTAAGTCATGGGTAGATAGATTTCTGATAGACAAGGGAATTAAGGGTTATGGGGAGAAAGCGGGAAAGTGGAACTGATTCACTTCAGATCTTATTGATCTTATTGAATGGCGGGGCAGGCTCGAAGGGCTAGATGGCCTAATCCTGCTCCTATTTCTTATGTTCTTATGTTTAAGGGGGCTTTAAGAATCAGATGTAGATGCATTTTCACCCCAGTGGGATTCTGAATGTAGTGGGTTTGGAAGCAGTTGGTGGCATAATTACAATTTCTGATTCTGTTGCCTGATGTGGACTAAGATATTCTTTGCTCATATCGGATTGATTGAAGTAACTCCATTACCACAATATTGTCTCGATATACCCTGCGCGCTCCTTATATAACCCAGGGCAGCGCAATGCTTAGCACTGCTGCTTCACAGCACCAGAGATTTGAGTTCAATTCCGGCCTTAGGTGACTATGTGGCTTCTCCCCGTGTCTGCCTGGGTTTACTCCAAGTCTTCTCACTGTCCAAAGATGTGCAGGTTAGATGAATTGGCTATGCTAAATTATCCCTTAGTGTCCCAAGATGAGTACATTAGATGGATTAGTCATGGTGAATATGTGGGAGTGCAGACTGAATGGACCAAATGGCTTCCTACACTCTAGGGATTCAGTGATGATTCTATGAAATATTGGGTGGAATTTTCCCCCCAAGTTCTAATCATCATAAAAATGTGAAAACAAGAATGTTCCACATCGCTGCTTTGGGCAAGTTCAACACCTCAGTTCTCCGGCACACTCAGTTTTTATGGCAACTGGGAGTTTTGCATTGGTGGGGATGGGTGGAGCCTAGATATGCCGAAGAAGCCACCTTCAGAGCGCTTGGGCGCCATTGCGTGTGGTGCCCCAGCCACCTTGTGAACTGGGAGGCTCCCCCATACCACCACCACACCCCCCCACCTCTCTTTTTGTTTTTATTCCAATTCAATCAAATCAAGTCCAAGTCAGAGTCTTAACAAGGTGAGACATTCCTGATCCAAGCTGACAAGAGAGGGCTCTCACCTCCTGTCTTGGGCCTGATCTACATGATCCAAGCTGTTTGGACAGGGCTCTCACCTCCTCCAAGGCTTGATCTCATTGGCATCTTAGCCAGAAGGCCAAGGTGCCACTTTTAAAAATTGCTTCAAATGAAGCTAAAATATAACCTAATGACTTCAACCAAGTACAGCATGTCAATACTAGGCTTGATCTTAGCCAAACACGCTAGTTTAAACAAGCTTTAATTCCATCCTCTGTTATTGACTAGCTTCCCTGTTCTTCACTTCGCAGAACAGCCTATTTCTTCTGTACCATTCAGTTTTCCCAAAAAACAGTTCCATTTTATTGATAAAACTAGCACCATTTAACATATAACCACCAATTTTACCCTAGCAATTCTGCTCCCATCACATCATGCCAGAGATATGTAGTAAGCTAGAAAATATAACTTGGCCTCCTTATTATTCTGTTCCCTCTATTCCTCTATTTTGGGAGCATCCTGTTTCACTTTTAATCTTCTACTTTTTGGACTCTCAGCACTAGCGCCTCTCCGTACAAACCTATCCACTCTTCCATCTGTAACCTCAGTGACGGGAGAGTAACTGCTGCCGTATTGCATTATAATTGTTGTTGAAACAAAATCTAACCATGCACATCATACAATAAACAATTATAAAGTTATCTGGTTAACTGCTTGCATTGAATGAAGTATTGACAAAATGTAAAAATAATTCACTTTCAGTGTTTGAAAGCATGAAGCCAAATAATTTTGTTCATTCGAACTTGATTGAATGCCTAAGTGTATCAAATTTTCATCTGTGTACAACAAATATGATCAATATGTTAAAGTTATAGCTTAACGGTCAATTGATAGACATATTGTTCAGATCACTGTGCTCATCATCTATATAATTGATTTATCATAGACTATAGATGCCGAGAAGCCAAAATCCATATCAAAATGTATAAAATTGGCATAACTTGTTTATTTATTCTTTCCTTGCAGGTATCTTAACAGCTGCCATTTTCTGGAATCACTCACCCTACTTCTGTCTATTCCTGCAACCAATGGTCATCCTAATCTGTTACAATCGATTAAAGACCTGATTAAATTCTTCATTCAGATACAAACTGGTCTTTTATTCCTCAGTGCAGAGTATGAAGCAACAAATCTGCTGATAAGAGCTTTGTCTCAGACTTCTGATCAAGACCAAGAGGAGGGTATCCAGTCTGATAGTAGCAATGATGATACATTGTCTATATGGCTGTTGTATTCATTACAGGCGTTGCAATATGTTTCTGAACTTTTTGACTACTTAAATCGAGGTTTAGCAGTTGAGGAAACAGACCGTGCAGACGTATTAGGAACTCTTCATAGCCTCTATCTGATTACATTCAATCCAATCGGACGAAATGCTGTGTCCCATGTGCTTCAGCTGGACAAGAATCTTTCTAGTCTCATTACCCTTGTGGAATACTATTCCAAAGAGCTCTTGGGGTAATGTATCTTATTTTAATGGATCATTACATCAGCTTATATAGCACAAATGAATGCAATGAACTGCTCTGTGACTGGGGTGCCTTGCATGTTTTGTTTGGAAGTGTTCTTCTTTGTTTTTGACCTGCTTCAATTTCTTTTGGTACAAAAAATTGTGTTCATTATAATATAAATATGTTTTATATATATATATATATATGTGTGTGTGTATATATATATATATATATATACTGAATAGTTTCCCTGTCATTTTGTTTTCATTTGTAGTGTTGCTATTTCTACAGAGAAAATCTCTGTTTATGTGTGTGTAAAACAATAATGTTGACCTCCTAGAAATCAGCATGTTTGCATATTTTGCAAACAAAAATGCCAGTTTCTGTCAAAGGTGCAAATGAAACAATTTTAAAACTATCTTTGAAAACGTAGTTTTTTTCAGATCCATGTTTAAAATCTGATGCACCTTTTAATGCACAAAATACTGTTAAAAGTTTTGCAACTGTATCATATGTTTTATCTGGCACTATTGGGAAATGGGGTGCATGTTATTTTGCACTGCCCCACATTTATATAAAACAAATCAGGAGAGTGTGGACTCGAGAAAGGGAACAGGGATAGCCCAGGAAATTACTGACTGGTGAGCCTGACCTCAGTGGTTGGTAAGTTGATGGAGAGGCTTCTGAGGGACAAGATTTATGAGCATTTGGAGAAGTTTAGAATGATCAGAAATAGTCAACATGGTTTTGTCAAGGGCAGATCGTGCCTTACGAGCCTAGTTGAGTTCTTTGAGAATGTGACTGAGCATGTTGACGAAGGAAGAGCGTTAGATGTGGTTTACATGGACTTCGGCAAGGCGTTTGATAAGGTCCCCCATGCAAGACTTGAGAAGGTGAGAGGGCATGGGATCCAGGGGGCTTTGGCCTTGTGGATCCAGAACTGGCTTGCCTGCAGAAGGCAGAGAGTGGTTGTGGATGGGTCTTTTTCTGCAAGGAGGTTGGTCACCAGTGGAGTGCCCCAGGGATCTGTTCTAGGACCCTTGCTGTTTGTCATTTTCATAAATGACCTGGATGAGGAAGTGGAGGGATGGCATAGTAAGTTCGCAGACGATACGAAGGTTGGTGGTGTTGTGGATGGTCTGGAGGGATGTCAGAAGTTGCAGCGGGACATAGATAGGATGCAAGACTGGGCGGAGAAGTGGCAGATGGACTTCAACGCAGATAAATGTGTAGTGGTCCATTTTGGCAGGACCAATGGGATGAAGGAATACAATATCAAGGGTAGGAGTCTTAGCTGTGTTGAAGAGCAGAGGGATCTTGGGGTCCGGGTCCATAGGACTCTTAAATCGGCCTCGCAGGTGGAGGATGTGGTCAAGAAGGCGTATGGTGTACTGGCCTTCATTAATCGAGGGATTGAGTTTAGGAGTCGGGAGGTAATGCTGCAACTTTATAAGACCCTTGTCAGACCCTACTTGGAGTACTGTGCGCAGTTCTGGTCGCCTCACTATAGGAAGGACGTGGAAGCTATTGAAAGGGTGCAGAGGAGATTTACAAGGATGTTGCCTGGATTGGGAGGCATGCCTTATGAAGATAGGTTGAGGGAGCTGGGACTCTTCTCCCTGGAGAGATGAAAGTTGAGAGGTGACCTGATAGAGGTTTATAGGGTGTTGAGAGGAATAGATAGGGTGGATTCTCAGAGGCTATTTCCCCGGGCTGATTTAAGGACACAGATTTAAGGTGCAGGGAAGCAAGTACAGAGGAGATGTTAGGGGTAAGCTTTTCACTCAGAGGGTGGTGAGTGAATGGAATCGGCTGCCGTTGGTGGTGGTGGAGGCGAACTTGCTGGGGTCTTTTAAAAGACTTCTGGATGAGTATATGGGATCTAATGGGATTGGGGGTTATAGATAGGTCTATGGCTTAGTAGATATAGAAGTGATCAGTGCAACTAGTGGGCCGAAGGGCCTGTTTGTGCTGTAGTGTGCTATGTTCTATAGACTTTTGTGATCCATTTAACAGTAAAAGCTTGAAAATGCTACTCATTCCATTTTCCGGCTTAAGATTTTCAGATATATTGCATCTTACTCTGCTTAGTAACTTTGTCTCTTTCCCTAGTGCTATACCTATCTGCCTGAAGATTGCTATTATCTTTCCTTCAATTAGCCAACTCTTAGTTCTTTGGTTCACTCAAACCACAATCCAATTTTCAACATCTCTGTTGGTTCTGGGCCTAGAAAACTCTCATCTCTCTTACCACTTCTTGCTTGAGATCCATGTATGTACCCATAACATAGTTAGAGTCAAAAGTAATATCCATATGTCTCGTACCATAACTTTCTGCCTCTATTATTCTTCATGGACTCTCTGCAACCATTCACAAACAGCATCCTCATACAATGTCTCTAACTCAGTGGTGGCAGAGTACTGCTGTCTCCACAGATCAAAGTGCAGTGTTTCTTAATGGTGTGGATGTAAAATTTGTTGATGTTAATAAGAATGATTGCAAATTATGCATGTTTTATTTGTTATGTAATACGATGCACTTAATTTTTAAATTCCAGGGACACAAAGTCTAGAAAATCTGTTGCATGCAATTATGCCTGCATGCTTATTTTGCTAACAATACAGTCTACTCATGATGGACAAATGCTGGAACAGCATTCTGCTGGATTACTGAGACTCTGCAAGGCTGATGACACCAATCCCAAACTTCAAGGTGCAGTATTTTTTTTTAACATGTCTGTGCGTATCACAGAGTGGTCAGATGTAGGTTTGTGCTTATAACTTGATGTGTATGCATTGGCAACTTTGGCATGATTTGGCAGTTCTGTCATGAAAGTGACAGGTGGATAGCATTTGAATGAATAAAGCTCAACCTACTCCAAAATATTCTTGTATGTATTCAGGTGGTTAATATTCATAAGGGCCTTGGAGCAGGTTCTATGACATTTTTTGGTACTGAAAAGCAAGGGATTCAGAAAATGAACTGAGACATTTTTAGAATTGAGACATATTTATGTACACTTCCAGGGTTGCCTGAGATGTTGATATCTATTCTTGCTACGTTTCTGAAATATATTTCAGCCAGACTTTGACTATTTGAGGCAAAAATAAATCTTCGTTAATAATTATGTTTGACACCAAAGAATATCTTAAAGTCCTTTCTTAAAAAAAAGGAAACGCCAGTTAGGAAAATGCTGCGTATCTAAGGAGCTAAATGCTCATGCCCTGAAAAATACATTCGATCACAGAATGCAAAGATGTTAGCACAATTCCCAAATTTTGGTGCTTGTTTTAAAGCCTTATGAAGAGATTTCTGATCAGTTCATTGATTGGTCCTGCATTTTTTCTATCTGGTGTCAATATTGCAGATACTCTTTTCCCCAGTGGCTTGAAACTCTGTTGCTCTGAAGCCACGCTGTCTAACTTCCATCACCCTGACACCCTGATATTGGTGCTCCTTGAACTCTTTCTCAGCACTTCCAGATTCGTAAAAAGCTCTTTCTCAAATGCTTACACATCTTATCACCAACAAACCAATGCTACCACACTCCAACCCTCCCACCACTCTGCCAAACACTACCACTGTTCTCATCTGTTAATCTCAGTAATCCTAGATCCTGCATTCCTCTTCCCCCTCCATCCTGTTCTCCCAGATCCCAGAACCCCCAAGTCACTCAGCACTTAATAGTCCTCTCCCACGTTTCATACATTAAACAAACTCTTTCCATGACACTAAGGAAGAGGGTGAAATAATACTTAGTGTTTGACTAGTTTCAAATGTATTATTGAGTGATGGACAATCTGCAACAACAGCAGGAAAAGAACAAAACAAAATTGAAGAAGTCAGTAAATCAGCAAAAAAGAGAAATAGAAAATCTGAAATTCAGCTAGAAAGAAGTTTTATGGTCCATCTCAAAGGTTAAACGGAGCTCTCAAAACCATCGCACTGAATTAAATTCCCAGTTTCAATCCATATTGTACGGTGAGTTAGTTGATGCAATACATGGGTGATAAAATTAACTTGTGTCCTGGTTCAGCATTTACACTACAAATGACAGTCCATGATCTTTTCTGCAAGTGTACAATGTTAATTTTAAGCCAGCCTGTGCCTCACAGTCAAATAGATGTCATCCAGGCTGTTTTGGTTACTTCTTTAAATATAATGGGAGTTTGACAAACCAAGCATTGGTGCCGCATAATATCTTTATTGTGTTCGACCAACTACAGGCATAAATAGTGTCTTTAAACAATAGATATATGGAGCAATAAATGTAATCAACCCCAGCCACCACCACCACCACCACCATCCCCACCCCAAGGAGAAATGCAAACTTAATTGATCCTTTTAAACAAACTCCACAGATGGATAAGCTCTCTCTCACACTGGCTAGAATTTTCCAGCTGTTCATGATGGGGGATTGTGGAAATCCTGCTGAAGTGACAGGACCCGAAGACCCTGTTGTTGGCCAACACTGGGCTGCCATGGCCACTTGGAAACAAGTGGCAGAGTCTGTGGAAAGCATTATGACATACCAAGGTTTTTGTGGACCACAACCCAGAAATTAGATATGTCCAACAAAACACCTGGTACCAACTTGTTTGCCATCCTAGCTTATGCTTCACTTCCTATCTCAAGACTGTCTTGGCTTTTTTTTTTACGGTATGATGACCAATATTAGTGAACAGGTGCAAAATCATGCCTGCTGCACTTTATGCAGAAGCTGAATAACATGGTCAGTTTAAATTGTACCCTGCGACATTAAACTCTAATTCATCTTGGGAATAAGCAACTTTGACAAGTTCATTGTCTCTTGTTATAGTATAAATCCACAAGCTACTTATAAGTAAAATGAAAACCTTAATCATGTGAGATTAAATAAATCCTAGCCCTGTGTACATGTGTATAAATGACAAGAATATTTTGTTACTGGAGAAATCATAGGCCACTATTAGCCATCATGTTCTTAACTGGAAAGGAAGAAAGTGCAGGGTTATGGGAGATGGCAGGGGAATGATACTGGATGTATTTCTTATTGGGAGAGCTGGAGCACAGACGATGGGGTAAGTAGCCGCCTGTGCTGTAACACTTCTTGTGAAACTTGTTATCTGACCAACTATATTGGACTTAATCATTGGTTTCTATCTTTTCAAAACAGTTATATGCACTGGAATTAAACTTAAAACTTGAAATATTTTAATGTTTTGTGTTCTGAGTGCAGCACATGTTATTGCTGAGCAAGCCCAACCCCCAGTCAAGTCTGTCTCATTAATCATAGGCCTTTTTATAATTGTGAAAAAGAGAGGAAAGAGCTACTGACCTCAAAAGCACAGAACTCCAGTACCACCTTTGGAATTTTGAAAACAAAAAGACTGGCCAAAAAAAAACTTAGTTGCATAACATTAGAATTACACAGTTAAAGCAGTCTTAGTGAATAACCCCTCCTCCAAAAAAGCCTGCTTAGTCAAAGGTACTCAATTAGATTACCTTCTTGGCAACAGCCACTTATGGATTCAAGCATAGAAGTCCAGATTATCAATACCGCATGACTTCTTGAATACTTCCACTCTCCGATGTGAAATTCCAAAAAAGGTTCAGAAACACTGTATTTTGAAAATGAAGACTTGTCTGGCATAACACTAGGTGGCAGCCTGCAATTCAAAGCTTTTACAGTTTCCCAGCACAAAGGCTTCAAGGCTTTCCCCCACAGCCACACCAACTTTGTCAAACATCCTTCCTTAAATATCCGTTTCTCCTTTCATACCTGGTTCTGTCATCCTGAAATGCCTCTTTTACTCAACTTCTCCAAATATAAAAACCTTCCACATTTTTCTATTTTGCACCTACTTTTGAGTCAATAAAGTTTAATATACCCTCCCCTGTTTGCCACAAGACTGTTGTCAGATAGAAAGGTTTCTTCTCACCTCTGAGCTCCCTTTGAAATTCAACAGTGAAAAAAATAATATTTCACTTGCCTCACAATGGAAATTTTAGATCCAACCTCTTTAATCAAACTCACCATAATCTTTCATTATAAATGCATCAATTTAACACCTTTAACCTTTCATCTGTTAGCCATCACAAACAAAAACGGTCTTTAGTAATCTTTCCCTGTTTAATTAGTCCTGGACACACAAACACAGCTTTCTTTGTCTAAGCAGAACACCAACATCATCCCAAAAATTAAAAAAAAATCTCTTCAAATTTAAAAAATATGAACACCAAATGGCAGCTTTCAAAATTAACTTATTTTGTAGATGCCCCAATTCGGTATCTGATTACAGAATATATGTGATGAATTTTGTTATCCATTAATTCTATTTTTCTTCTTTGATTTTTAGAATTAGGGAAATGGCTGGAGCCACTGAAGAATCTGAAGTTTGAAATTAATTGTATTCCTAGTCTTCTGGAATATATTAAACAGGTGAGTGGAATATTAGGTGTCTGTTGACATTTTGTATTCTTTAAAAATAGAGTAAAATAAAATATTGAAATATGAAATCCTGCTTTTGAGATTTGTGGTATTTCTGTAAAATTTTCATTTTGCACCTGCTGACTCAAATCAATAAAACTTACTGTCTTTGGAGCTAATTAGATCAGTTGGCTGAGTGTACAGTTGCTTTTGTGATTTGCAAGGCTATGGTCTGTTTTTTTTTTTGACTCACTCTTATCCCTTTGATTTGCTGGCAGATACAGGGAAATGTTTTTCAGGTCAACCAATCTACCTTCCAATTTGAACATTCTCTAGTGAAAGTCACTAAAACAACAATAAGGCTGCTCAAGGATGTCTTTGTTACTGTTTAAAGTAGGCAAAGTTTGACATAGAACGTAGAACATTACAGCACAGAAGAGGCCCTTCGGCCCACGATGTTGCGCCGACCAGTTAAAAAACAATGACCCTCTAACCTAAACCAAACCCTTACCATCGATAAACCTATCCACGGATCTCTTAAACGCCCCCAAACTAGGCGCATTTACAACTGCAGCAGGCAGGGCATTCCAATCCCTCACCACCCTCTGGGTAAAGAACCTACCCCTGACATCTGTCCTATAACTACCACCCCTTAATTTAAAGCTATGCCCCCTCGTGCTAGCTTTCTCCATCTGAGGAAAAAGGCTATCACTGTCCACCCTATCTAAACCTCTAATCATCTTATATGTTTCAATAAGGTCCCCTCGTAGCTGCCTTCTTTCTAACGAAAACAACCTCAAATCCCTCAGTCTCTCCTCATAGGATCTCCCCTCCATACCAGGCAACATCCTGGTAAACCTCCTCTGCCTACCCTCTCCAAAGCCTCCACATCCTTCCTATAATGTGGGGACCAGAACTGCACACAATACTCCAAGTGCGGCCGCACCAGAGTTTTGTACAGTTGCAACATGGCGCTGCGGCTCCTAAATTCAATCCCCCTAGCAATAAACGCCAAGACACCGTATGCCTTCCTAACAACCCTATCTACTGATTCCCAACTTTCAGGGATCTATGTACACATACACCTAGATCCCTCTGTTCCCTCTGACATCCTAATTAGTCACACTGGGACAATAAAGCCATCAAATTCCATGGTTTTAAACAAACAAAATAAACTTCCTCTAAGTGGTGTTCAACATTCATCCGGGGCACATCCTCTCCATGGCAACCTTATCAGAAAAGGGCAACTACCTGGCTACAGGAGACCGAAACAAGCTATTCTTGATCCGGAATCCTGCCACATGCCAACATTTTACACATTGAAAGGACATAAAGAGCCTATCCTTGAGAAGGGCACACATCAGTTATCTGGAGAGGATATGCTCCATGTTTGGAGGGGGGAGAGGGGGTAATCAGCAGGACTTGGTGTCATCAGACTTCATGGGATCCAGAGTCGATGTTCAAGACTCCCAGGCAACTCCCTCCAACTGTATATCACTGTGCTGCCCGCCACCTCTGTTGGATCTGTCCTGCTGGTGATACAAGACATAGCCAGCAAAGGTGATGGTGGTGTCTGGGACATTATTCCCAGATATGAATGTAGATATGATTCCATGAGTATGACTATGTTGGGCTGTTGCTTGACTTGTTTGAGAGACAGCTCTTCCAAATTTGACACAACCTCAGGTGTTAGTAAAGGTTTAATGTTGTGGTTTCCGGTGCTGAGGTCAATGCCTAGGTCCATCCAGTTTCATTTCTTTTCCTTCCATTTGTAGCAATTGAGTAAAACTGAGTGGCACACTAGGGCTATTCAGAGGGCATTTAGGAGTGAATCATATTGCTGTGGGTCTGGATTCTCACGTAGGACATGTCGGGGTGGCAGATTTCTTCCCCTACAGGACATTAGGCAATGCTTTCATGGTCATCACGAGACTTTTAATTCCAGATATTTTATTTCAGTGGTGGGATTTGAACCTGGGTCTGGATTACTAGCCAACTAGACATGATCACTGTGCCCCTTCCTCCATTGTTAAATGTTTGGTTTGAAAGATACATTTATTGTTGCTTTTAAAATGCAAGAAATTACAAGTTCATTTTTTTTTTGAGTGGAATGACCGTGCATGTGCATTATTTATCACAGAGCAAGGTCTGTGCAATGTTTTCAGCACTGCAGTGTGGCCAAAAGAGTGGCAGGAATGTTGTGTCTCACTGCTCCTTCTGCCTGCCTCTTTGCCTTCCCATGACATGAGGCTTATAGCCAGGTCTGTTTGTCAGCTGCCAGATTTCTACTTTTGACTCTTGGTTGAAGGGACCAGCGTGTGAGAAAAATACAATGTTAGGTTAAAATAAAAAATTGAATTATCTGCCTGATAAAAAGGAAATGTAAATGTTTACACTTCTGCATTGGGATATGCTTTCCTCATTGATAGATTGAGAGCATTCACATAGTTAAAACCAAGCCAGTCTTCAGCCAGTTAGACTTTGTAAAATAGATGTGTTTGTAGGAAGGCAGAAAAATACAGGTAAATTGAAGCTTTTAGAGTAAAAGCAAGTTGAAGTAAAACCATGGAATACAATGGAGGAAGTGATGAGCTAAAGGTAGTGTTGCAGTTTTGTATTTCAACATTTGCTAGTTGGGTTTAACATTACAGTAGTAACTGTTCTTTAGATTAAGCAGCTTTATTGTTCTGAAATCTTTTTTTTTCTGGTATCATTGCAAATGAGCAAAAGAACTAACAAAATCATTAGGCCCAGGAAAGCTAAACCTTCCTTGAAAATGCTACCTATCTGATGGCTAGAAAAAAGTACTGAAAATTTATTTTTATGAACTATTGTCTATAAATAAAGAAGTGAATATTGGTATATTTACTTGGCCTAGCAGTTTAAGTTCAAAACTTTTTAAAGGAAGTTGTCTTGAATTTTATTGGTTTTTAAACTCCAAATTCTCTTACAGAAGTGTTTTGTTAAAAATCCACAGTTTGAAGATATGGAAGATGATTGCTACAAATATCATATTGCATGTGTCAGTGATTTTATAAAAAAAAGTTTGCGTAAAAATGATGCTTGCAAAATATTGTTTTACTAACCTATCAGAACAGAAACACAACTATTTAGCGTTGAGCATTTCAATAGCAATCTGGTTTTATTTTGTTTTTTTTAGAATCTGGATAATTTGACCATTCAGATGGCTCAGGAAGGTGCTGGACTGACCACTGCATTGCGTGTCCTTTGCCACATTGCATGTCCACCTCCTCCCCTTGAAGGTATAATACATAAATGTGATAGAATAATAATTGTTTTTTGGTAGCGACTGCTTTATTTCAACAGCTAATCTTACAGTTGTCAATGGGAAACTTTTTCATCCTGTCTTATTTAAAGATGTTACTTGGAGCAAAGATGAGAATTAAAATCAAAAGAAACCACTGTGGCTCCTAATTTGTACATTCGTAAACCAAGCAGCTACTAGTTTGTTTTGGACATCGTGAGAAGTGGTTCAAAGAATAATGCGTCATCATTTGCTGTGGCAGGGAATGTAGGGGTACCTGCTGTTAGTTAGGCTTGCCCTATTAAGTTTAGATTTTTACATTTTTTGTGAGGCAAGTTGCTGAACATGTGAGCTGGTAAGGTTGCAGTCAGGGAAGTGGAATGTGTGAACAAGACAAGCAAGTGTATATTTCCTCAAGCAATCATATTGAAGGATTGTGAAATTAGCAGCTCAAGTACTGAGAAGGAAGTATGGATCTGAATGGGGGAATTTAATGTCAAATCAGGTTTAGAAAGAAAAGTAGGAAAGAAAGATTAGATTGAGAGCGAAAAAGAGACAGAAATGAATAAGTGTAAAAACAGAAGTAAAAAGTGAATATATTCCATTTTTAAAATCTGCAGCACTAATTAAAACTTGGAGTGGATTAATTTTCAGTGTCAGGTAGTTGACCACCAATTGGTAAAAAGGTGACTTAGACTGAAGTAGACAAGACTTTCTGTGGAGAGTTTATTTTGTATCTATGGTGCAAATATCATAGAATCCTACAGTGCAGAAAGAGGCCCTTCGGTCCATCAAATCTGCACCGACCACAATCCACCCAGGCCCTACCCCCATATCCCTATGTATTTTACCCATTAATCCTTCTAACCTAAGCATCTCAGGACACTAAGGGGCAATTTTAGCATGGCTAATCAACCTAACCCGCACATCTTTGGACAATTAGATTAGTCAAGCAAATCCATACTGTCTCTCTTTAATTTACTTAAACCACTCCAAATGCCTTGTTTCCAGACCTCTTCATCTACCTGTCCAATCTAACCTTGAATACAGACACAGTTCCTGTCTCTAGCATTAACCCTGGAAATGAATCCTATAGTCTCTCTGGATGAAGAGGTTTCGCCTGTGCTCTGTCCCAACTCTCTTACGTTTAACTTTGTATGTCTGGCACCTTGATCTCAACTCTCAATATCTGAAAATCACATGCTTCTGTCTAAGCAGTTTCATCCTCTCATAATTTTAACTTGACTTGTATTCCATGAATTATAAAGGATCTAAATAGGCTTTCCTCCGATTCTAACCTCACAAATCATCAACATTTGTTACTTTATTAATCTCTGAAGCACCTTGGGATGTTAATATGAGGAGGTGTTTTGTAATTGCAAGTTACATATCAGCTTCATGTTATTCAATGGGTTTCAATAATAGGAGAGACAAATGTCACTTTTGTGAGGCTAATTTTGGAGCAGTGTAAACTTGATGTAAATATTTGAATTTTTTAATTTAACCATGTATCTACCCCTTGCCTGAAACTGCAATAATGTTTGAGCCTAACTAGCAGAGAACACCATTAACTTTACTGTTAATTTTACAGTAAGTTCTAGACCCTTAATTTTCTAACTGGAACTTCCTTTGACTTGTTCATTGCAGTGAAAAATAAATCTCGTTTGCCATTGTTAGTACAAATGCAGTTGTGACACACTCATGTATTTCTCCAGTTATCAAACCTCACTACTAACTTCAGATAAACTTGGTTTTCAACATTTTCAGATTTGGAACTGGCAAACTAGCAGAAATTTTGTGATGGGGATTTATTTGTATCAGTAATTAAAAGTGTTTGATATTACTACATCTCACTTTGGTAAATTCCCTGTCTTCAAAACTTTGGCATTTTAACCTATTATTCCTAAAATGGATTTGATTTACAATCCTTAGAGGTGATTGACAATGGGCATTTTTTAATTTTAAAAATTTATATGCATTTGATTTGGGTTTTTTCCTTAAATAATGTTGTATTTCTTTCACTAGGTCAGCAAAAAGATCTCAAATGGAATCTTGCAGTTATTCAGTTGTTTTCTGCAGAAGGAATGGACATATTTATTCGAATTCTGCAAAAATTAAACAGTGTCTTAATACTACCCTGGAGGCTGCATGCAAATATGGGAACTACGTTGCAGAGGATTATGATCCTTTCCATCACACGATGCACTCTTTCCCTTTTAAAGGCCATGTTGACAGAACTTCTCCGAGGAGGGTCTTTTGAATTTAAGGATGTACGAGTTCCTACAGTGCTGGTTACTCTCCACATGGTTCTTTGCTCTGTACCTTTGTCTGGGCGACTGGATGATGAAGAGCAAAAGATTCAAAATGATATAGTTGATATTCTGCTTACTTTTACTCAAGGAGTCAACGAGCAAGTTGCTTTTTCTGAGGAGTCTTTGGCAAACAACACTTGGTCATTAATGTTAAAGGAAGTCCTTTCCTTTGTACTGAAAACGCCAGAAGGATTTTTCTCTGGAATGCTGCTACTTTCAGAACTCTTGCCTTTTCCATTGCCCATGCAAACCACACAGGTGAGATTCGATTTCTAAACTTGCCCTCAAATGAACAGTGATTATTGAATCCCTACCTGTGGTTCACAGATCATTGTGTCTGTCAGTTACAATTTTACACTAGAAATGATTTGTCTGGATAGAAAATATTGTTTGGCTCAGAAGCTGAGTTCACTTAAAAACCATCTAAAAATAATCAGATAAAGTTGATATCTTAGACATTGAGGCATGTTGACAAGTACCGAATAACTAAAATAAATTTCAAGTCATTGTAACTTCCAAATAATCAGAACACTCCCTTGGTATCCTTTGGCGCCCTCAGTGGGTGGTGATTGGTTTTGCAAATAGTTGATGTTTGGCAAAAAGGATAATAAGACTGAAGCGTTCTGAACGAGTTGAAGTAGAATCAAATGGCATGCAGAAGTTGCTGTCTCCTGACTAAAGGAGAATCACTGTGGTAAGAGAAAGGAGCAAAAGAAAATGATTGCCTTCCTTGGTGATACTTTATTAACTTTGTAGAATTTATATTGAGACCTTGCCTGAAATTTTAAAATGTGCTAAATAGCCAAGACTCAAAGGCAAATATATATTTGTTCTTCTGTAAATCTAATACTTATTAGTTACATATTTGCCTTATCTTAACTTAAGTGGATCAGATAGTGGAAGGTCTCAAAGGAACTTCGGTGAGTAAATGAATGATATGTACTTAACTCCTACATCAGTGCATTTTGTTGATGTCTGGTGATTGAAATGATTGCTAGAATGCAGGGACATGAACAAATGCTGTGCAGAGAGAAAAAAAAGCAAAATATGAATCATCAGCAAAATGGTTTTACTAGTAACTTTATTCAATGAATACCTGCCCAGATAGACTGGGCAAATCGTGATTTGATTTCTGGTTGGCTTAAGTCTATTTTATAATAACCTTCATCTTGAGCATTCATCCCACAAATGTACAAATTATCACTAAATTGTATTTTTAAAGTTGGCCATAATATGGCTGGTTTTCTGATTGGATACACAACTTTACTGATACTGCTTGGTGTAGAAACATAATGACCTGTTTTCTGGATTTTGGTCCACAACATCTGATTGCTACTGATGAATAATTTAACAGAGGTTCAAGGATGTTCCTCCACCTGAATTTTAATGTTGAAAGCCATGATATCTTGATTGAGTGGCAAGCTGAACCACCATCTCGTTAAATTGGATGTTTTAAAATTAGTTGCGGTGGTGTTTTTGGTGGAAAAAAATAAAACATTACCTTTGAATATTTCTTCTAATGTGAGTCAAATCCGAGTGCTCTGGTTTCTCCCCACAGTCCAAATGTGCATGTAAGGTGGATAGGCCATGTTAAATTGCCCCTTAGTGTCCCAGGATATGTAACTGGGTGGATTAGCCATGGTAAATGGGTGGGGTTACAGGGATAGGTTGGGGGAGAGGACCTGGGTAAGACATTCTGTCAGCGAGTCAGTGCAGACTCGATGGGCTGAATGGCCTCATTCTGCATTGTAGGGATTCTATAATTCTGTGAAATACATTAGCAGAGAACTGATGTCAAGGTAAGTAAATAATTTTTTTCCCTTTTAAACAGTTTTCAAATTTCTTTCCTTCCAGTGTTGTATATAGTTTAGCGCCTCCCCGCAATCCTCTGTAATTCATTATGGCATTATGCATAAAAAGAAGATAAATGTTCATCAGCTATTCACCTCTGTGGTGATATCACCCTCAAACAATCCCGTCCCTGGCTTAATCACAAATGTGCATATTTTAAACAAATCATTAATTAGAATTTGGGAAAGGAAACCTTGGCTAATGGTTCTTCATACCCTTTGCCTATTTGGTTGCAATATTCAATAGGCAAAGAACCCTACAATTGGTAATTGTGCAATCAGCTATCTAGGCCCTATACCCTGAAACTGTCTCTCTAAATCTGTCCATTTCATGACACACTTCCTTCTTAGGACGGTGTTAATGCCTAATACTTTGATCAAATATTTGGTCACCTGTTCTGATGTCTCCTTTCTTGGCTTAGTGTCAGTTGGGACATACCTTGTTAAAGGCACTATACAAAAGCAAGCTGTATTCTGCAACAATAACTTCAGCAGAAAACAGAATGACAACTCTGACCCAAGGACCTATGGCCTTTGAAACTGAGTAAAGTGAGATTTAAACTACCTTTTCAAAAATGTAATCGCCAGGATAACATTATCTACAGTGTTCTAAACGTGAAGTGTATTTTCACTCTAAATCATAAAAGTGACCAGATGTGTGATGAATGTACACAAGGGTTTGCTCATTTCTGAAGCTATTATGAAATTGTCTGCATCTGCTGGATCACTTACAGATGTACCATTTTAGCTTTTAAGTGTGACCAATATTATTGTAAGTTTCGTATAACCACAAATATGTTGCATTGTTTGACAGCCGATTTCAGCAGAAGGTATAGCTATTGCACTGAACACCCGAAAACTGTGGAGCATTCACCTTCAAATACAAGCAAAATTTCTGCATGAAATTGTGCGTTCCAGCTTTGGAACCACCTGCCAACCCCTGCAACAGATACTGAGGCGTGTGTGCGTACAACTGTGTGATCTGGCTTCTCCCACAGCTCTCCTTATCCTCAGAACTGTGTTGGATCTGATTGTAGAAGAATTGAGCAGGTAATCATTTTTATGCTTCAGGTTGTTTTACCTGTTTATATGTTCAGGGTTTATTTAATGGGAGTTAAAGATATTTTTACACAAGTATTTTTTTCCATAACTGTCAAGTTTGATTTGAGAACTGAAGTAGAACATGTAAGAAGCTCAGTAATTTATAAATAGTTATCTTAGTGTAAGCAGGAAGCCTTGTATTAAAATAAAACATTCTTTGTTGCATCATTCAAATAATTTTTATCTTATAGTCCTTTAGAAGGGAAAGAGAGGCTCTTCACTGCCCAGACTTCACGTCTGCTTGCACTGCTGGATTCTTTAGCTTCACATGGAGCTTGCAAGGCTACCCTTTTGCATCTTTTAAGTGGAACCAGCAAAGGTGATGAAAGATTTGCAGAGGTATTTCAGGTGATGTTGGAATTGCTGCAGACAGTGGTCGACAATGTGCACCACCAGCATTCTGCTGAATACGTTGCTTCTTTTGTGCAGTCCCTTTGTGACCAGGTAATAATTTTTATTTAAAAGCTAACCTTTGCCTCATCTCATTTTTTTGATGAAGCTTATGCATTTACAGAAACAAAACCCTCCTCTCAATGTTAGCAATATAACCCAGTTGCCTTGCAGCTAATACAGAACTTTGCCTTCACGGTGCTGAGCCTGTGATAGTAACAAGGCAATATTCACAACTGCTGACAGAACCAAATACCAGACACACATCTTTGTAAAAGGACTTTTGTATTCTGTGAACCTTATTGAATCCCCTAAGAAGCATAAAGGAGAGAGTTTAAAAAGTGACTTCTGAATAATGGGCTCTCTTCCTCTCTTCATTAAACTTGGCACTCTTTATTTGAAATATAAATTTATTTTTAAAACAATGCGATTGTGTTATTCTTAATGGGCAAACTCAATCCAGTGAAGTGGACAAAATATTTCTGGTCTGGTAAGATTAATAATTCCCATATGTAAACATGAGACGTAGACAATTGGTTTGAAACGACAGCTCTGTAAATAGAAACAATTCTGACAATAGAAGATTTAAAAATCAAGAATATTATTTTAGAAGTGAATTTCAAATGCTGACTTGGGTTTATAGACCTTTATCAGTTTTAATTTAGTGAAAACAAATACGGATTAATCGTAAAATAGTTCTCCAAGTCTAGTAAAACTTAGTCCTGACAGTGAGTGCCTGAAAGAAGTATTATCCCAGCAGGATTATCACTCATCTTTATGAACACACAACTCCGTGATTATTTAGCTCTTACCATTATGTTGGAATTAATATTACTGCTGTGTTTCCTGGTTTATAAATTGTCATCTTTTTGATATGTGTCATATTTGAGAAGAAGGACTTGTTTGAGAATAGTGTTGAGAATGTTGATCCATTTGTCTAAATACAAATTCATAAACTAATGAAAGACATTTGTAAATAAACTATCCAGAGAGTTCTCGCTGCAGCTTTTCAAATGGATTATGTAAAATTATCTCACTGATGAGGCAGTAAGCAGTTTAGATAACTCTGCCTCCTTGTCAAATTTGTAGATCTGCATTGAAGTGGAATGTTAATCTAGAAGGGAAGGTGGAAGCAGAAAACCTGCATTTCCATGCAGTACTGTTTCATAAAACATAAAATTGGTCATAAATCCTTAGCTGTGCAAATCCAACAATAAGATGTTTAGCTTGAAGAAGTCCCACTTGGATGATGAATCCAGTTTTATCTTAGCTGCTAATATTTTGATCAAGGTCCAGTCAGTCTTCACTGGTCTTGAATACTAGCTTCTAAGCAATAAAAACCTATTGAAGTCCAGCTCTACTTTTGAACCATAAGTGGATCTTTTAATTGAACTTTTTAAGAATGTAAATTTGTTTTCTTGAATTGTAGTTATTAGTTCACCCATCAATGAGGATGATTAGTAATTGCTTTTCACTCTAGTGAGACATGATAAATTATGTTCTGCAATGCAGCTTGAAACGAAGATCAGTATTTGGTATTCTGATATTTTTTTTCTCATCCCTTGCAGGACATTTCATTGATTTTGACTAATTCAAGTGAGGGGCCTGGTTCTGACCTGGAACAGCTATCCAATTCCCTGCCAAACGGAGAACTTTTGTCACAAATATGTGACAGTTTCTTGCAAGCACTAGCTAACAATGAGAGCACTTATACCACGATACTTACTTGTCTCAGGACTATGATGTTTTTAACAGAGCATGAATATGGGTTTTACTATTTGAAGAGGTAATGGTACTAAAACAGTTTCAAAGGTTTTATTTTAACCCTTTTTAAACTATTGAATAGAAAAATGATATGCTGGGGGTTCAATCTGCATAAACTACCACCAAAATTAGTAATTTTGTTCCAATTGAAAGAATTACAGTTGTGCAAAATTTACCACTAACATGATCATTTGTTGATCTTGTGGCGCATAATGAAGAGTGTGGACATTATTCCATGTCTCTGTGCTATTCCGAAACTTCAAAAAACCAGGCTGAATTTGGGCAATGGGACACTTTTTCAACGATTTACATATTTGAATTTCAGATAGAAAATTCAAATACATATTTGAATTTTGAGATACATACCTGGTATCTTGTCAAACACTTTGGACAATCTGAAATGTCTCAGGTTTGCACAGTTGTAGGCCACAAATGGACAGATTGTAGGGAGCAGTCTAAATTCAAAGTAGTCATGAACCAAGTCGAGGCTCCACACGAGCACTGAAATTTGTTGCTTGAAGCTAAAACATTTGTAGTACAGTTTAAAAGATTGTTTACAATTGTCATTTGAAGAGATTGATCAAAAGAAAAATATTAAAATGTTCTTTTAGCACGTGTATTTTCTTAATTATGTAACTGCTTTCAAATTGGCTATTACCTTGAAAATCATGACTTAATTTGTGATCATCTGTATAGTTTTTGGTATAGTTGTTTCATTGGTGAAACGTTGGTGGTTGCACACTTCTAGACTTTGCACTTCAACAGTTCGCTGAATTATCTGTTATTGGTGCCAACAATTTTTCCAGTGTTCAGTATTTCGAAACATGCTGCCATCATATGACCTCCCACCAAATTATCTACTGTCTCTTTTGAAAACACCATTTCTGCTAAAGTTGATGGCGCATCTTACTCGTGTATTAGAAGATTTTTTAAAGTTCCTTTCTCATTCAGTTCTTCTTTCATATTAATCATCATCTACACATCATCAAAGTCTTTTTGCTAAACAATACCACTCTTTGTTCAGATTCCATGCCTTCTGTACTTATAATTTCCCTTTCGTGCATTACACAGTGATTGAAGGCACAGATTTTCAGCTTACCCACATCATTCAAAATAGCAGCGAAAATTTTGTCTTTTAATTTTCCCAAGACACTTTTGAAGATCTAACAGACTGCTGATAGCTTTTACTTCAAAATAGAAGTACCTTTCAATTTTTTTGTCATCGTATTTGGCATTGTTACCTTTGACCTCAAATAGAAATTCTACATCATCTCCATCATAAATCTGCTTCCAAGAAGCTTAGTTTTCTCTTTTGCCTGAGCTGTTTATTTTCCATTCAAAAACTTTTAGTTCTTTCAAGCCTGTCCATGGTTTTTGAGGCTTTTTTATTGTCTTTTGTTGTTTCCCGACCAGTATACAAGATAAAACTCTCATCTGTTGACCTAATTTCTAACTTCCAATCACAATCCAACTGTTGCAGCCTTTAATGACTTCTTCAATTTTATTAGTACTATTGTTATTTCTTCTCTGAACTTTCTTCACTTGCTTCTAATTTGATTGCTGCTAACCTTGTCTACCTGCAATCACCTCTGGTCTTCTGATAGCTGATTACTACTTGTATTTTTGCTCCATGGCAGGGGCTGCTGGTTTTGCACTTCCTTTTCTCCGCTACCTAACAGCTGGTTAAATTCTATCTCTCGCCTGCACAGTACACTCAGTGCTGGCAACAAGTAAGAGGAGCTCGTTAACTTTTTGACACCATCCAGTCAGATACATGTGTTGCATCCCTTTCTTCATCTTGAATCTCCAAGCAAAGCTCTTTCCTTTAGCCTGCCCCAAAACTGCATCTTTCTCCAGATTTTCTATAACTACAATACCTGATTTTTGCTCTCTTGACCGTAATCTGGTTGAATTGCTGATTACTCAGCTTTTCCACACTGGTGCCCATGCTGGCTCAGATTGAAAATAGTTTCTTCTCTGATACTTTCCTTTCCCAAAACTGCTGCCAGCAACCCCTTAAAGAAATCCTCAGACTGACACCCTCTTTCCTTGAACACTGTGGCTGTATTTCCCCTCTAGAGTCCTTGGATGTGATAGTTTTTCCCAAATTCATACTCCTCTCTTGTGCAACTTTGAATTTCTCCACACGCTGAAAAGGCACTAACCAGTCACAAATAGTATCCTCTGTGATTATCACTATGATACACTATCCTTTCTCATTCTTACAAGAGCTCCCACCCTTAAATATACTTGTCACTCATTTTCCTTTCCTCCGGTCCTTGTTCAGTTTTCATTTTCCTGTTCAATATTCAATTTTGGACTCCTTGGAATAAAATAGTTTGAGAAAACTGTGGAAAGTATTTGGCTTGACTTCTCCACAAAGACTTTAGGCAGTCTCTGATTTGATCAGGATACTTTGATAGTAAGTTCAAAAACAGCTGGGAGCAGAGAGATGTTTAGTTTTCTGCTTCACACTTTGAAGTGAGATGGTTGTATTTTGCTGAGCCTTATAATCATAGAATCAAAGAATCCCTATATGCAGAAGGAGACCATTAGCCCATTGAGTCTGCACCAACTCTCTGAAGGAGCATCTTTACTCAGGTCTATCCGCTGCCCTATACCCAAATATTTATCCAGCTAATCCCCCTAACCTACACACCTTTGGACACTCAGGGGCAATTTAGCATGGCCAATTCGGCACTCCTTCTGCACTCCTTTGGACTGTGAGAAAACCCATGCAGATGTGGGGAAAACGTGCAAACTCCACACAGTCACCCAGGGCTGGGATCGAATCCGGATTCCTGGTGCTGTGAGGCAACCGTGCTAACCACTGTGCCACCATGCTGCCCACTTTGTAGACATGCTCGTCAGAGCCCATCCAAAATCCTCCATAATTCGTGACCTTTGTCGGAGATGAGTGTAACTTGTATCACCAAAGCTCATAGTACTCGCTTTTTTCTGGTGCTCAAATATATTTTCTCTGCTTTTTTTGTTTCAACCAGCAAATTCGTATGCCCTGTTACTTCACTTCTTCAACTCTGATATTTGAATGGCAAATAAATCCCAGCTTCAGCTGGGATTTATTTGCCATTCAAATATCAGAATTGAAGAAGTGAACACCTTAAACTCTGTTTATCTTATTGCATTACACAGCCTGGATTATGTAATTAAGTCTCAGGTGTGGGGCTTTAACACAGCCTGTTGATTGACAGGCTGACAATGCTTCCACTAACTCAAGGTGTGGATTTTTGTTCTTAATATGATAAGTACAGAGTGGAGAATAGAATTGAACTTGGTCCCACTTCCTTCAGATGCACGATTTTCACTTGATTACAAAATCTTGAATTTTCTCTAAAATCAACGATTTTCTTCCAAAGATTCAGAAGCAGTGAGGTGCATTATCTTAGAACATTTCCACAAGAGGACATTCTGCTATCAGCTTCTTCAACTCTTAAAGCCTAGGGCTCTCACTTCTGCCAGATTACCAGCAAGACCTATGTTACTTCAGAGCACTGTTATGTTATTACCTTATCTTGTTTTGGGTCCGCCTCTTCCATGTTGGTTGACTGCTTTGTAAAACACCACCACTCAGTTAATAAGCATGACCCTGATCTTCCAGTGGCTGACCATTTTAGTTCTGTGCCTTGCTCTCACGCTGACATCTCTCTCCACAGTCTACTGCAGTTTCCAATGAAGCTTAGTACAAACTGCATCTCATCCTTCAATTAGACACTTTACAGCCTCAGCTGGACTCAACATCAAGTTCAACATTTTTGGGCCAAAATCTTTGCCATCTCACCGTTCCTATCGTTCTGTTTGTTTTTCTTTAAAGGTTTCGGTCTTAACCTTTTTTCCTCATTTTTTGCTTTTCTTTAGCAGCTGATTATTATTCTGCAATTTAACTATTCTTTGGACCCACCTTCTCTTTATTTACTTGTCCCACTACGTTGCCTTTGGCTAATCCCATCAACTTTTTTATTACTTAACATCTCCCACCTTCTGCCCTATCACAGACCCTCCCTTTTGTTATTATTTCCACCTTTCCCCATTTCACCTCCATGAAAGCTGTTACATTTCTAACTTTTCCAGGCTCTGATGAAAGGTCTCGACTTGAAATGTAAGCTGTTTCTTTCCACAGATGCTGCTAGAGCTGCTAATTATTTCCAGCATTTCTGTTTTTATTATCTAAGACCCAGTTTAATCCTTTGAAGGAAGGAAAAATGTTAGAGTAGAATGCACAGACAAATCAGCTTGATTTGAAATTATGACAGACTGTTTTGTTTGCTGCAGTTTTTAATGTACTTAGAATCATAGAATCCGTTAATGCACAAGGAGGCCATTTGGCCCATCGAGTCTGTACCAGCCACAGTCCAAACCAGGTCCTATCCCCATAACTCCGTGTATTATCCTAGCTAGTCACCCTGACACTAAGGGGCAATTTAGCATGGCCAATCCACCTAACCCACACATCTTTGGATTGTGGGAGCAAACCGGAGCACCTGGAGGAAACCCATGCAGACATGGGGAGAATGTGCAAATTCCACACAGACAGTGACCCAAGCAGGAAATCGAATCCAGGCCCTGGCACTGTGAGACAGCAGTGCTAACCAATGTGCTTGAATGAAAGTTGTGGTCACCCTTTACATACACTTGCACTTGGGTTTAAGTTATGCAGTTCCCTGACTCAACTTTCCATTCAAATTTTCAACTTTGCCCCTAATTAAGGGATGCAAAAGCTATGGATTCATCTGGGATAAATAGATAAAAGCAAATTACTGCAGATGCTGAAATCTGAAACCAAAACAAAAATTATTGGAAAATCTCAGCAGTCTGACAGCATCTGTGTGGAGAGATTAGACTCTTCATTTGAAAGATCATGCTGATTCAAAACGTTCTCTTAGATAAATAAAGTTGAGTTGCAGATCAGCTGTGTTCTCATGAATGACAGAAGGCTTGAAGGGAGCTGCTCCTATTCTATGCTCCTACCTCTATCAGTACCACTAAAAACAGATTCCTATGTTATTTTATCTCAATTTTGCTTGCCGGATCTTGCTGTATGAAAATTGACCGTAAAATTAATGACTACGCTTTGTTCGCTGGCCTTGAAACTCTTAGGGGAAATCCCAAAAAAGCATTATGTAAAAAGAAGATTCATTCCTTTCTATAATTCCTATACCAAATTTCCTGAAACTTTACCGAAGACACAAAATTCAGCCCGACTGAGGTCTTATTCTAGTTAAATGTTAGGTTTCTGCTTCAACATTCTCTCTCTCTCTCGGTACAAAACCAAGTCTGTCCTTTTATAATAGCCTTTCTTCCCTCATGTGCCCCAACCTTTAATGACCTGTACATCTGCACAGTCTACATCTCTTAGTGCCTATTTAAATCTTGGGATTTTCCCTATTTCTACGAGCCAGAGCTTTCTCATATCCCCAGCACCCCAAAAGGCATTGAATTGCAGTTGTCAAACATTTACCATAAATAAAGTGACTGCAACAAAAGGTTATGTTTCAAATTGTACTCAAAAGTCATGATTTTCATTATGTCTAAGTTGATTGGGAATATGAAATGATGAATTCTGAGGTATTTGATTTCGTATCTGGAGTTAGTCTATTTTTTTTCTCTGAATAGTGCTCTGAGACAAAACAATAATGCCCTCCATTGTCTGCTAAAACGTGTGGTTCATAATTTCAACAAAGAAATGGCTGAGCTGGCTTCCTCGTTATTAGATTTTTTGCGACAGATCATAAACACAGATAATTTGGTAAGTGTCAATGTACTTTGTTTTACTAATTCATCAGTTTTAAAAACATCTTTATTTGCAACATTTATGCATTTAGTGATAAATGTCTTTATTAATTGTTATATTACTCACCATTTTTTGTGCAGGGTTTGGTAAAGTAAACTTAGAAAATTAGGAAGTCTTCAAAACCTGACATTCCTTAAATTTTTTACGTGTTAAGTCTTGAACAAAAGTTAATCTGTGAGAGCCATGGATTTTGCGACAGACAGGAAAGTGGAGTTGAGATCACAATCAAATCAGCCATGATCTCATAGAATGGCAGAGTAGGTTTGGGGCCGAATGGCTTACACCTCCTAACCTTTGTATTTTTGTCTTGTGGCAGAATTACTGATAGATGATATTTCAGAAGCAAAAATCATTGATTCATATTATGTTGGGCAAAACGTATAACTTTGGAATTTTTCTCTGGTTTCTGTCCTACCTTGTCATGCTTTTGAGATTTGGGCTTCGCTGAGTAGGCCATCATTTATTGCCCATCTTGAATTGCCTTCAAGAACATGATGAGGAGCTGCCTTCTTGAATCACTGCTGTCCCTATGATTCAGGTACACCCACAACACTGTTAAGGAGGGAGTTCCAGGATTTTGACCGAGTGACTGTGAAAGGTGGTATTTTTTCAAATCAGGATGGTGAGTGACGTGGAGAGGAACTTCCAGCTGGTGATGTTCCCTTGCATTTACTGCCCTTGTTCTTCTAGATGATAGCAACTGTGGATTTGGTGCTGCAAAAGAATCTTTGGTGAGTTTCTACAGAGCACCTTGTAATCGGTACGAACTTCTGGACTTGTTGTTGGTGGAGGGAGTGAATGTTTATGGAAGGGATGTCAATCAGCAGGCTACTTTGTCCTGGATGGTGTCAAGCTTCCTGAGTGTTATTGGAGCTGCACTTATCCAGGCAAATGGAGAATATTCCATCACACTCCTGACTTGTGCTCGTCGATGGTGAAAAAGTTTTGGGGAGTTAGGAGGTGGGTTAGATGCCACCAGATTCTGAGCGTCTGACCTGTGCTTGTAGTGACAGTACTATGACTGGTCTAATTAAGTTTCCAGTCAATGGTAATATCTCTCCCTCTCTCTCGCGCTCTCTGGCTCGCAGTCTCTCTCTCTCTCTTGCGCGCTCGCTCGCTCTCACCCCCATCCCCCAAGGATGTTGATAGTGGTTTAGTCAGCAATGGCAGTAGTCAAGAGATGATGGTTAGATTCCCTTTTATTGGTGATCATTGCTTGGCACTTGTGTGGCATGAATGTTACTTGCTGCTTGTCAGCCCGAGCCTGGATATTGTCCAGGCCTTACTACGTTTGGACATGGACTGCTTCAGTATCTGACAAGTCGCGAATGTTGCTGAATATTGTGCAATCATCGGCAAATGCCCCCCACTTCTGACCTTACGAAGGAGTCAAAGTCACTGATGAAGCAGCCCAATGTGCTTGGGCTGAAGACACTACCCTGAGGAACTCCTATAGTAATGTCCTGGAACTGAAATAATTGACCTTCAACCACCACAACCATCTTCCTTTATGGCAGGCGTGACTCTAAACAGGAGAGGGTTTTCCCCCTGATTCCCACTGACTCCTGTTTTGCTCGGGCTACAGGATGGCACGCTCAGTCAAATGCTGCTTTGATGTCAAGAGCAGTCCCTGTCATCTCACCTTTGGAATTCAGCTTTCTTGTCCATGTTTGAACCAAGGCTATAATGAGGTCAGAGCTGAATGATTCTGGCAGCACTAAAACTGAGTGTCAGTGAGTAGATTTGTCCTGTTTCTTGTGTACGGGACTTAGTTCAGCAATTTTCCACATTGCCGAGTAGATAGAATGATTGTAGCTGTACTGAATGAGCTTGGCTAGGAATGTGACAAGTTCTGGAGCACAAGTCTTCAGTTTTATTGTGGGAATATTGTCAGGATTTATAGCCTTTGCAATATCCAGTGCTTCAGTCATTTCTTGATATCACATGGCATGAATTAAATCTGTGAAGAAGAGGCTGGGATAGATAATCCACTTGGCACTCATGGCTGATGCTGTGAATGCTTCAGCCTGACCTTTTGCATTCGTGTGCTGGGCTGCTCCATCATTGAGGATGGGGATATTTGTGGAGCCACTTCCTCTAGTGAGTTGTTTAATTGTCCGCCTCTATTCATGACTGGAAGTGGCAGGACTGCAGAGCTTAGATCTGATCCGTTGGTTGTAGATTTGCTTAGCTCTTTCTATTACTTGCTGCTTATGCTGTTGGCATGCAAGTATTCCTGTGTTGTAGCTTTAGCAGGTCAACATCTAATTTTTAGGTACGCCTGGCATTGCTGTGACATATCCTCCTGAATGCTACATTGAATGATGCTAATGGTAGAGTTGGCAAGACAAAGTATCAGACATTGAAGTTCTCTCTAGAGGACTTCAGTTCACACACTGCTGATGAGAGCACAGACCCGGTGGGCAGGTCATGTCATCTGTATGCTGGATGAGTGCGTACCCAGGCAGCTCCTTTTTTGGGAACTATCTGCTGGAAGACACTCACATGGAGGGCAGAAGAAACACTCAAAACCTCCCTAAAGTCGCTTGACGTAGACACGACCACCTGGCAAACGCTGGCACAAAACTGCCCTACCTGGTGCTGACTCATCCAAAAGGGATGTCAAGCTTACAAAGTAAGGTGCAATGTTGAAGCACAACTGAAGCGCGAGCTGCACAAATCAGAGCCACCAGCGCAACAACTACAGTGCCTACGTAAGTCTGCCCAATATGTGCCAGGACATTCAGACTGATGCTTGATCAGTCATCTTCGGACACATTGCATCATGTCTCAAAATGACTAATGGTGTCGAGGTCCTCATCGATGAGGCTGGATCAACAACAACAACAACAGAGTTGGGGGTATGCTGGTCTTATATATTTAAGAGATTGCATGATTGCTTTTAGAGCTGGTTGCATAATTTGATGGTGATGTCATTAGTGTGTTTCTCAGTGTTCTGCTTTTAGCTTCAGTTTCTACACTTTGCAGGCAACGACTCCTACAATAAATCAGTTGTTAGTATTTTGAATCTACGTGTGCACACCACATCTTTTTTTTAAAACACGCAACCCCTGACAGAGTGAGGACATTACAAAAAGAAATTTGTCAATGAGTCAGGATTGTGTTTTATCAAGACTATCTAGGAAAAAGCATTGTATGTCCTCGGGCTTTGAATATTAGAAAGCTGGGGAAAATCAACAACATGATTAAAGACTGAAGTGCCAGTAAACAAAGACCAAGTTTAAAAAAAGGGAAAAAAAGGCATAAAAATGATTTTCTTGTGCTGCAACAGAGAGACATTGCAGTGTGAGTGATCTTGAAATCAATAGACATCATGGATCTTGCCAGTGAATAAAACACTTGTCAGTTTTACGATTGCAGTTTCAATAACATTTTTTCAGTTTCACTGTATAATTTATTTCCCTGTATTTACACAAAGTAAAGTCTATGTCAAAGTGGAGTAGTTTTTTTTATTTGCTAAGCTGGTCAATAACAACCGTTTTGCTTGTAACCAGCAATGCTTTTGTGTCAGGTGCTGAACCTCGACATTCATCGTATTGCAAGAACCTGTAATGAAAGCTGACTTCAGGAAAGACAGTTCAGTTGTTCCATGTTCAAATATATATTTTTTAAATGTGCAGGCTATTTTGTATTTTCAAAATCAAATCATATCAGTTGACTTGTTCCATTGTTTGCTGGAGCAGACGAGTGAAGGAGCAGAGAGACAGCTAAGATTTTACCTGTTAAAAACCAGTTTAAAATAAGTTTAAAGCACTTTGTTCTTTGTAGAACTGTTTAAAGCATTTATTTATTGTATTTACTGCTTTAAGAATTCTGAGGGAGTGGTTAGCAGGCAGTTGTGGTTCATCAGATTTAAATATCAACTGACCACAAGGTGAAGCCTTCCATTGTTTGCTGGAGCAGACGAGTGAAGGAGCAGAGAGACAGCTAAGATTTTACCTGTTAAAAACCAGTTTAAAATAAGTTTAAAGCACTTTGTTCTTTGTAGAACTGTTTAAAGCATTTATTTATTGTATTTACTGCTTTAAGAATTCTGAGGGAGTGGTTAGCAGGCAGTTGTGGGCCATCAGATTTAAATCAGCGCCAGGTTTAAAAGGAGGCCTGGTGTAGACAGCGGGCAGCGTCTGAGCGGGCAGCAGAGTGAGAGGGAAGCAGAGTGAGCTACTAGGGCTTAATATCAAAAAGGGCTGGAAAGAAAAAAGGCCAGGTGAGTTCGTTTGAAAAACAAAAAAAAACACAAAAAAAAAAAAATTTTTTCAAAACTACTACAGTAAATAATGGAGGGGCATGTGATGTGTGGTTTCTGTATGATGTGGGAACTGGTGGACCCTAGGGTTCATCCCAGTGACCATGTCTGCAGTAAGTGCAGGTTGCTGGAGGAGCTCCAGCTCAGGGTAAATGAGCTGGCCTCTGAGCTACAGACACTGAGGCTCATCAAGGGGAGAGAGGGTGCAATTGTCAATGGGGTGCAAGTGACATCCACCCCCCCTAGACTGGCTAACTCTAAGGGTCAGGGACAAGAGGGGGCTACTGGGAAGAGGAAGGGGGGTGAGGAGCGGAGGCCTCAGCCTCTTAATCTGCATAACAGGTTTGAGGTTCTTGCTTCCAAGTTGGACGAGAACGAGGCAGGTGAGGTTGGTGAGCAAACTGCACACGGTACAGTGATGCAGCAGGACATAGGCAAAGAGAAAAGGAAAAGGAACGTAGTAGTGATTGGGGATAGTGGGGTGAAGGGTATTGACACTGTCCTTTGTCACAATGACAAAGTGCACAGAAGGGTGTGTTGTCTGCCTGGTGCTCGGGTACGGGATGTCGCAGCTGGGCTGCAGAGGAACCTGGAGTGGGAGGGTGAGAATCCGGTCGTTGTGGTACATGTGGGTGCCGGCGACGTAGGCAAAATGCAGACTGAGGATCTGGGGAGGGAGTATGAAAAGCTTGGAATGGAATTAAAAAGTACAACCGACAAGGTGGTCATCTCTGGGCCTGAACCGTGTGCAGATGGGCGTAGGGTTGACAGGATTAAGGAAGTGAATGGGTGGCTCAGGGATTGGTGTGGGAGGAATGGGTTTGAATTTATGGGGCATTGGCACCAGTATTGGGGTAGGTGGGACCTGTTCGGGAGGGATGGGGTTGGTCTGAACCGTGCTGGGACCAGAGTGCTGGCGAATCGAGTAAAGAGGACTGTAGACAGGGCTTTAAACTAATTATGGGGGGGGGAGGGTGTGAGGGTAGGTGACCTTACAAGGTCTAAAGTTAAGGAGAGTGTACATGTAAGGGAAGAGGCCGAGGATGTCCCAATAATAGAGGGAGTAGGGGGCGTGAGTATAGTTGGTGGCGTTGCGGCAAATAGGGTCCAGGTGAAGGCTGGGATGAAAGCACTTTATCTGAATGCACGAAGCATTCGGAATAAAGTGGATGAGCTGATGGCGCAGATCGACACAAATGGATACGATCTGGTGGCCATTACAGAGACGTGGCTGCAGGGTGACAGGGACTGGGAGCTGAATGTACAGGGCTATCAAGTGTTTAGGAAGGATAGACAGGAGGGAAAAGGGGGGGGCGTAGCTCTGCTGATTAAGGATAGCATCACGGTGGTAGCAAGGGATGATATTGGAGCCAAGGAGCAGAGGGTGGAATCGTTGTGGGTGGAGATTAGGAACAGCAAAGGGAGGAAGACGCTGGTGGGTGTCGTCTATAGGCCCCCGAATAATGATCTGGAGATGGGGCGGGCTGTTAACGCGCAAATAAGTGCGGCGTGCAGGAATGGGACGGCCGTAGTTATGGGGGATTTCAATCTGCATATTGATTGGTCGACCCATGTTGGACGTGGGGGGCTCGAGGAAGAGTTCTTGGAATGCTGCCGGGATAGTTTCCTCGAACAGTGTGTGTTGGAGCCGACGAGGGAGCAAGCTATCTTGGATCTGGTGCTATGTAATGAAGCGGGTAGAATTAGGGACCTTGTGGTGAAGGATCCTCTTGGGGAGAGTGATCATTGTATGGTGGAGTTTCTGGTGCAGATGGAGGAGGAGAAAGTGGGTTCCCGGACACGCGTCCTTTGTTTGAATAGAGGGAAATACGGTAGGATGAGAGAAGAATTGGCGAATGTGGACTGGGAGAGCGCGTTGGAGGGAGGGTCTGTTAAGGAGCAGTGGAGGATCTTTAAGGAGATCTTTCTTCGTGCTCAACGGAAATTTATTCCGATGGTCAAAAAGGATAGTAAGAGGAGAGGTAATAAGCCGTGGATAACGAAGGAGGTGAAGGAAAGTGTTAAACTAAAAGCGGAGGAATTTAGAGTAGCTAAGAGTAGTGGGCGAGAAGAGGATTGGGAGAGGTTTAAATGTCAACAAAGATTGACAAAGAAGTTGATAAGGAAGGGTAGGAGAAACTATGAAGCTGGGCTAGCGCTTAATATAAAAAAGGATAGCAAGAGTTTTTATAAATATATAAAAAGGAAGAGGCTGGCTAGGGTGAATGTTGGTCCTTTAGAGGATGAGAAAGGGGACCTAGTGGTAGGGGATGGGGATATGGCTAAGGTATTGAATAACTTTTTTGTTTCTGTCTTCACGGAGGAGGACGTGAATAATTTGCCGGGTGTTAGCGATAGAAAGGTGGTAGGACTGGAGGGTCTTAATGACATTACTGTTACTAGAAAGGCGGTGCTCGACAGACTGGAGGGGCTGATTGTGGACAAGTCCCCAGGACCGGATGGAATGCATCCGAGGGTTCTGAAAGAAATGGCGGAGGTGATAGTGGATGCCTTGGTGGTTATTTTCCAAACGTCGCTGGATTCCGGGGAAGTGCCGGATGATTGGAAAATGGCTAATGTTACGCCGTTGTTTAAGAAGGGTGCCAGGCAAAAGGCGGGGAATTATAGGCCGGTTAGTTTAACCTCTGTGGTAGGTAAAATGTTAGAATCTGTCATTAAGGAGGAAATTGCGAGGCATCTTGAAGGGAATTACTTGATAGAGCAGACGCAGCATGGTTTCATTAAAGGGAAGTCGTGTCTGACAAATTTACTGGAGTTCTATGAGTATGTGTCTAGGGCAGTGGATAGAGGAGAGCCGGTGGATGTGGTCTTTCTAGATTTTCAGAAAGCGTTTGACAAAGTGCCTCACAAGAGGTTATTGCAGAAGGTCGAGGGACATGGAGTTGGGGGTAGGGTGTTAGCGTGGATAGAGGATTGGTTGTCAAATAGGAGGCAGAGAGTGGGGGTCAACAGGTGCTATTCGGATTGGCGGATGGTGACTAGTGGAGTGCCCCAGGGGTCGGTGCTGGGGCCTCAGCTTTTTACCATTTATATAGATGATCTGGAGGAGGGAACCGAGTGTAGAGTGTCGAAATTTGCTGATGACACCAAGATTGGGGGAACGGCAAATTGTGCGGAGGGTGTGGAGAGTCTGCAGAAGGATCTAGATAGGCTGGGCGAATGGGCCAGGAAATGGCAAGTGGAATTTAATGTTGGCAAGTGTGAGGTGGTCCACTTTGGTAAGAAAAATGGTAGGAAGGACTATTACTTACGGGGCGAAAAACTGCAGCAGGCGACGGTGCAGAGGGACCTCGGGGTCCTTGTGCATGAGTCGCAAAAACCCAGCTTGCAGGTGCAGCAGGTGGTCAGGAAGGCGAATGGGATGCTGGCCTTCATAGCGAAGGGGATTGAATATAAAAGTAGGGAGGTCTTGCTGCAGCTGTATAGGGCATTGGTGAGGCCGCAACTGGAGTATTGTGTGCATTTTTGGGCGCCGCACCTGCGCAAAGATATTTTGGCCTTGGAGGGAGTGCAGAGGAGGTTTACTAGGCTGATACCGGAGTTGAGCGGGTTGAGCTATGAGGAGAGGCTGAATAAACTGGGCTTGTACTCGTTAGAGTTTAGAAGAATGAGAGGAGATCTCATTGAGACGTATAAGATGATGAATGGGATGGATAGGATAGAGGTGGAAAGACTCTTCCCGCTCAAAAAAGACAATAGGACTAGGGGGCACAGCCTCAAGATAAAAGGGGGGCGGTTTAGAACGGAGTTGAGGAGGAACTTCTTCACTCAAAGGGTGGTGAATCTCTGGAATTCTCTGCCCGTTGAAGTGGTGGAGGCTGCCTCGCTAAATATTTTTAAGACGCGGGTTGATGGGTTTTTGATAGGAGAGGGGATTAAGGGTTATGGGGAGAGGGCGGGAAAGTGGAACTGAGCAGCGACAGATCAGCCATGATCTTATTGAATGGCGGGGCAGGCTCGAAGGGCTGGATGGCCTACTGCTGCTCCTATTTCTTATGTTCTTATGACTTCCATTTTTTATACTACGGTAGTTCTCTTGGCTCACACTGTCTATTCTCAACCCATTATTCTCCACCCCACAGCCCCTTATCACAATCGCCAAATCTCAAAAGCATTACCACAATTAAGTTAATATTGAGTATATTTAAGAAATATGACTGACGTTTATTTTGTGTTTTGACAGGCTGCAGTGATCTATTGTTGTCTTTGACTTGAAATGACAACTAAATTCTAAACCAGTAGAGTGGGAAATTAAGAAGCTCATCTCTTCTGTGCTTTCACATTGTATAAGAAAATTAAACCTTTAATTGGAAATTACAAGCTAAACGAAACCTCTTGTGGTTTTGGCTATAATGCTACTTACCATGACTTGAACAAAATATTGTTTTTTTTTAATTACTAACCTGTACAACTAGTCTAAGGCTAGTTATTCAAAAAATGCTTAACAAATGATTTCTGTATCTGGTCTAATTATTAGGAAGGTTTTCTCTGCTATTTTTAACATTTAGTTAAACATTTCAAAAATTGTCTTGGCAATATTGCATAGTTTATTCATGTTAAATCTGTACAAATATACAGATTTTGCATCCTTTAACAGATTGTAATAGTCTTCAATTCTTATAGAACTAATCTCTTTCAGTTTATTCATCAGTTTTTGTAAGGAAATTTTGTTCCTTGCAATTCAGGAGTTGTATTTTTGCAAGTGTTCTGGCCTTTGTAAAATTACAAGACATTTGGCTTGACAATGACCTTTACTTGCTGTGTTCTGTTGAATGAATTAAATGTAATTGTGATAAAATATAACAATACAACAAAGAAATTAATTTCATTAAAAATGTTCAAGCCTATGTGAAACTCATTTAAAACTTGCACCATGTACAGAAGAAGATACATTTTTGGCTGCACAGTCCCACAGTTGTCACAGGTTTCCAGACAAATGAGTTAATCAACTAAGTGTTGCAAGAGATTGACCAGGGACAATGTCAGTGATTTCAGAATTTGAGAAGTTTTGCCATTTACTTGCATACTACCATTAGTATTCTATACAAGAATCAAAGCCAACTTTGGCTAATTGATTTAGGGGAATGAAAGCACCTGATCTGTCCAACAAATACTATCTGCTTTTGCAATATCCAGTATGCAGTATTTTTGCAGTATATGGGCAGCACAGTAGCACAGTGGTTAGTACTGCTGCTTCACAGCACCAGGGACCTGGGTTCAGTTCCCGGCTTGGGTCACTGTCTGTGTGGAGTTTACATGTTCTCCCCACGTCTGTGTGGGTTCCCTCCGGGTGCCGTTTCCTCCCACATTCTGAAAGCCGAGCTGGTTAGGTGTATAGACCCAAACTGTGGCAACAAGGGGAATTTCACAGTAACTTCATTGTGTTAATGTAGTGTTAAAGTAAGCCTTACTTGTGACTAATAAATAAACTTTAAAAGTATCAAAGTTTTATGTTGTTAGTGTTTTAAAAATACATAAGACTGCAATATTGCAAACAATGTAATCTGGAAGAAACATTGTTTTAAAAAAACTGAATTTTATGATTGTTCTTGATAGAGTTAGTATTTTATCTTTATTGTATTTAAAATACTAGCTTATCAAATCAATTTTTGATTACTTCAGATTGAAAGATTATTGTGTGTAATAATTTATTATTCCGCAGGCCAGTTGTGGAGACGATGGTGCTCCTATGGAAGTAGATGGGCTCCAGACTCCCCGCTCTTCAGCACTTAGTGCTGCAGAAGTGAAACAGCTATTAAAGTGGAAGGAATCTGCGAATGATCATTTGCTGTTTGAACTGGATAAAGTTGTAACGGTATGCATTTTTACAACAAAGAGATACAGTAGGTCGTTCATAGTGACTTAGCCATTTTCATTTACACTTTGCAAAAATTAACGCTTTTTTAAGTGAAGCTTTCTTATATTAACATTTTTCAATTGTTACATAACACATTATAAATTGCTGTGTAAACATTTATTGTGAGAATTTGCCTTAGCTTATGACATTCCACTGTGACATCATAAGAACATAAGAAATAGGAGCAGGAGTAGGCCATCTAGCCCTTCGAGCCTGCCCCGCCACTCAACAAGATCATGGCTGATCTGTCGTGGCTCAGTTCCACCTTCCCGCCCTCTCCCCATAACCCTTAATCCCCTCTCTTATCAAAAACCCATCAACCCGCGTCTTAAAAATATTTAGCGAGGCAGCCTCCACCACTTCAACGGGCAGAGAATTCCAGAGATTCACCACCCTTTGAGTGAAGAAGTTCCTCCTCAACTCCGTTCTAAACCGCCCCCCCTTTATCTTGAGGCTGTGCCCCCTAGTCCTACTGTCTTTTTTGAGCGGGAAGAGTCTCTCCACCTCTATCCTATCCATCCCATTCATCATCTTATACGTCTCAATGAGATCTCCCCTCATTCTTCATGAGAGGAATGTAGGAATTGTTAAATGACTAGAACTTTGATTTTATGGATAGCAGTTTGTAGGCGCCAGTACGCTCTTTACTTGACATTATAATCAGAACGTATCCTGCAACAGAACATGAATTTTGCAAAATGTGCTAGATCCTGATAAAGAATGTTAAATTAAAAGAATTGTTCCCACTTAATTCAATGCCCTGAATATACAAGTCACCTGATGAGTTCACTTCTTCAATTATATGGAGGATCCCAATTAACAGAACAGTCTGGCAGATGCATTTGTGGTCCAGAACACTAAAGCTCATCTAATAATCCTTAGAGATATTATCCGATGATAATTCTTAGATTTTATTAATTACAAATCCATTTGTCAATTTGGGCATATGCTTATTTAGAAAAATAAGTATTTTGCTGCTGCTGTTTGGAGTTCTCTCCAATATGGTCTAACTTTGCATTAAACTGACTAGGCATTCCTTTGGAAGAAACACCCTAGTCACCATGGCTTTGTCAGAGGGAGGTCATACTTAATAAATTTGATAGAATTTTTCAAAAAGGTGATTTTAGAAAGTTTTTGACAGGGTTCCACATGGGAGACTGATTGAGAAGGTTGAAATTCATGGAATTCAGGGAAACTTGATGAGATGGCAATAAGACATTAAGGGTGGTGATAGAAGGCTGGTTGAGCGATGGGAGGTCATATCCAGGGCCGTAACACAAGGATCAGTGCTGAGTCCCTTACTGTTCGTTATTTTCATAAATTATATAGATCAGAATATGGGGGTTTGGAATGATGGATGAGTAGGTTTGCAGATGACATCAAGATTGGTAGCATGCTTAATAGTGAAGGAGAAGGTCAAAGGATACAGTAAAGTATAGATGATTGGTCAGATGAGCAGAGCAATGGCAGATGGTACTTAACCCAGATAAGTGTGAGGTAATGGACTGTGAAAGAAGTAACAGGACAAGGGAGCATTTAATGAATTGCAGGACAAAAGGGAAGCTCAGAGAAACAGATCTTCGGGTACTTATTCACAGATCCTTGAAGGCAGCAGAGCAGGTGAATAGGGTAGTTAAAAAGGATATGGGACACCTGTCTTTATCAGTCATGGCGTAGAGTATAAGAGCAGGCAGGTTATGTTGGAACTGTACAGAACATTAGTTAGACCACAGATGGAGTACTCTCTGCAGTTCTGGTCATCTCATTATAGGAAGGAGGTGATTGTATTAGAGGCAGCATAGAAGAGATTCACCAAGATGTTGCCTGGGATGGAGCATTTAAACCAGAAGGAGAAACTGGATAGGCTTGGATTGTTTACTTTAGAGCAGAGAAGGCTGAGGGGGGACATGATTGAGGTGTATAAGATTATGAAGGGTTTAGATCAGGTGAATAGGAAACAGTTGTTCCCCTTGATTGAGGGGTCAGTCATGAGGGGGCATAGTTTTAGGGTGAGGGCAGGAGATTCAGATGAAGTTTTGGGAGAAGAAGACCTTTTCACTTATAGGGGGGTAGTAATCTGCTTGGGAAGGTTGTGGAGGCTAGAAACCATATAACTTTTAATTTGGATGAGCACTTGAAACATCATAACATGAAGGATATGGGATAAGTACTGGAAAATGTGATTAGCGTGACTTTAGTGGTAGTTATTGTTGGCGGAGACTTGATGGGTCGAAAGACCTTTTCTGTACTGTACAATTCTGACTGTAAAGGAAAGGCAGACCGTTTATTTGAGTGAGACTTGCCATAGGTGAACCACAGCCTTTCATACATTTTACTTTGCTTTCCCCAGATTTATATTCATTATAAACTTAGAGCCATCACATACAAATTTCCGATTCCTGCATTACTCAAAAATTGTAGATTGAGGTTAACATTAGATGATGTGAAAATGCATCGAGTCCAATATTCTCCTGACTTCAGTGCTGGCTGAAAATGCCATTATGTTCTTACGAATCCCTTGGCGTGAAGGTATATTTACACTTTGCACCTCCATGTTACCCTGTCAGTTTTAATAGCATTGAGTCCAATGCTGAATGTGTGTTTGGGAATTAAAATATTTCGACTGATTTTTTTTAATCTAATAAACTTGAGGATAGTTGAGATAATATTGACAAAAATGAACATGGCATTACAGTCTAGAATATTTTAACTGTTTATGAATATTTACAACAAAAATTATTCCAAAATTCTTAACTTATATTTTGTGAATAATTAAGTCTTGCTTTTAAAATATTTTAGAACTGTCCTCCTGTTATAAGTGTATGTGGAAATATGGCATATATGTAAAAATAATTTTCCTTTTTGGAACAGGAACTGTGTAAAGAGGATGATAGTTTTGACTCTTTATTAGAAAATGTTGTTGGAGTGAGACAGATGTTGGAAACGTCATCAGATGTATTGCCGGCCATTGTGCAGGATGTGGAACCTGTCCTTCCTATCTCCGAGTCTCTTCCAATGCAGTTTAACAACAGGTACTACTAATGCTTTGAAACTATCGACTTTTGCAGATTCAGTTGACCTCTTTGAAGAGGGCCACCATGATTTGCCAAAAAATCTTACATTGTTTAAAGAAAAGACTCTTTCTTGCTGGGAAGGTGGTGGTTTAAGATGAGCAACTGGACCCATTTTGTAAAGCTGACACCATTTTGAAACCTAGTTATAAGATACAAAACAAACATTATAAATATATTCCACAGCCGTGACCTCAAGGCTCTGATTTTATAACAATGTTAGCCTGTTCAACAATATGCTCTGTTGATGTTAATTATGACGGATGTGGTTTTTTTGGACTTTCAGAAGGTTTTTGATGAGGTCCCTTATAAAACGTTAGTGGGTAAAATTAGAGTATATGGGAAAGGAGTAATGTATTAGCATTGGTCAAGAATTGGTTAACAGAAAGGAGACAAAGAGTGAGAATAGTTGGGTCTTTTTCCGAGTGGCAGGCAGTGACTAATGAGGTACCGCAGGGATCTGTGCTCGGGTCCCAGCTGTTCACAATATATATGAATGACTGGGATGAGGGAACCAAATGTAACATTTCTCAGCTTGCTGATGACACAAAACTGAGCAGAACTGAGGTGCTTGCAATGGCTAGCACTGCAGCCTCATGGTGCCAGGGACCTGAGTTCAATTCTGGCCTTGGGTGACTGTATGGAGTTTGCACGTTCTCCCTGTGTCTGTGTGGGTTTCCTCCCACAGTCCAAAGATTGCAGGTTAGTTTGATTGGCCATGCTAAATTTCCCCTTAGTGTCCAAAGATGTGTACATCAGTTAGGTTAGCCGTGGTACAATATAAGGGGTTACAGAGAAAAGGCAGAGGGAAGGAGGTGGATGGGATGGGATGTTCTTTGAGAGTTGGTGCAGACTCGATGGGCCGAATGGTTTCTTTCTGCACTTTAGGAATTCTATGGTTCTGTTGTTTTAAGGTGATTTAGACAAGTTGAGTGATTGGGCAAACACATGGCAGATACAATACATTGCAGTTAAAAGTGCAGTTATACACTTTGGTGTAAAAAACAGAAAGCAAGAGTATTTATTTAATGGTGATATATAGGGAATTGTGGATGTGCAAAGTGATCCTTGTACACCAATCAATGAAAGTGGAGAGACAGGTGCAGCAAACAATTAGAAAGGCAAATGTTATATTGGCCTTCATTACAAGAGGAGTTAAGTTCAGAAGTGGGGATGTCTTACTGCAGTTATACAGTACTTTGATGAGATCACACCTGGAATATTGCATGCAGTTTTGGTCTCCTTACCTAAGAACAGATATACTTGCAGCAGATGTTCATTAGGCTGACATCAGGGTTGGCGGGACTGTCCTATGAGAAGAGACTGGTTTGACTTTCTAAACCACAGTTTAGAAAGATGAGAGGAGATCTGATTGAAATATATCAACCTCTAACAGGGCTGGACAGACTAGTTGCAGGAAGGATTTTTTTCCCTGGATGGGGAATCGAGAACTGAACTGAGATGAGGAAGGATTTCTTCACTTCAAGGGTAATGAATCTGTGGAATTCTAACATAGAAACATAGAAAAACTACAGCACAAATAGGCCCTTCGGCCCACAAGTTGCACCAATCATATCCCTACCTACTAGCACAGAAGACTGTGGAAGCCAAGTCACTGAATGTATTCAAGAAAGAGAATTTTTTTTAGATTTTAATGGTGTCAAGGGGTATGGAGAGAAAGTGGAAATATGGCATTGAGATCGGGCATCAGCATGATCATATTGAATGACAGAGCAGGCTCAAAGGGCCAGATGGCCTATTCTGTGTTTTTATAAAATGCTTGCAAGTGATGCGTAAACATTTTAAACTTTGCCTTGTGCTGAAGATCTCTCATTACTTGCTTCATTAAGGTTTGGGTGACTTTGCATCTGAATTATATTAAACAAACGGAATAATTTGTAGTGGAGTCATTAAGATACCAAACTATGTAGTATAACTGATCTTGCGAGTCATATTTAAAATAATACTTTCCAATCACTGCCTATGGCCATCAGGGACTATGGCAACTTTACCTTTTAATACTTGAGTAGCTTTATATTCTGAGAAAGGAACACTCTTTGAAGTTTAAAACATTAAAAGATTTGTTCATCAGTTTGTAGTCAGGACAGAAAAGAACATTTTGGTTTTTATTCTAGGACTGCATATGTGTTAGCAGATGTTGTGGACGACCAACTAAAGACACTATGGCTTTCCCCATTCCAAACTGAGGAGCTTGACACAGATTTGGATATGGTAAGTACAAAAATAGAAAAGCACACGAAAAATACGAACAGTAGCTGGTGAAATTTTAATTCAGTTCATTGATAAATCTGGAGTTAAAAGCTAGTCTCTGCAATGGTGACCTTGATAGTGCTGGATTGTTGTAAAAACCCACCTGGTTCACTAATTTCCTTTAGGGTAGGAAACCTGCTGTCCTTGGTCTAGCCTACATGTGATTCAAAACCCAAACAATGTGGTTGACTTTTAACTGCCCTCTGCCTTGTAAGTCACTCAGTTGTACCAGATAATGGCAGAAGTCTAAAAGGAATACTGCCAGATGGACTACCTGGCATTGACCCAGACACTGGAAACAGCAATGATACACCCTGTCCAGTCAACTCTACAAAGTCCTCCTTACTAACATCTGGTGCCAAAATTAGGCGATTTTCCCACAGACTCATTAAGCAACAGCCTGCTATTGGTGGTATATTATCATTTGCCAAGTTTGACAATGTCCTATACCCCTCCATCATTACCTATGTCCTGTTCCGTAGGCACTATGGTTATACCCACATCAGATGGACTGCAAAGTGGCACAGGGAGGTGGCTCATCACCATTTTCTCAAGGGCATATCTAGCTTTCGTATCGCAGGAAATGTAAAAAAAAGTAAAATACTTGACAGTTGGTGACAGAAACAGAAAGCACTTGGACATGCGTATGCTACTTGTGAATGTGAGAAATGCCAATGCTGAGAAATTGAACATTTTTAGCATGTCTTGTAAGTAAAGCATATCTTCTTGTAGAATTAGAATTGCCCTCCCCTGATAATGTGCTGCAAGCATTCAGAACAACACCCTGTCAGTATTAAATTGTTATTTATAATACCAGTTATGCCCTCAGTGGTTCAAAAGGAACTGCCAGTTTATGAGAACTTTTATGCTTTATGTTTATGACTGGTATTAACTAAGCTATGGAACTAAATTTGTTTCATTTTATTTGATGTGGTGGAAATCTCCTATCTCTCAAATGTCCATGCTGGATTGAAATTTACATACAAATTCCTTACACTGACCAGTTCCCCCAATATTTTAAAATAGTGAGCGATCTTGAATTCTTCTGAGTTCTTACCTAGAATGTAAATTACATTTTTTTGCACATTAGCATTTGAAACATTTTTTTTAGCTTTTTCATTTTTTTAAACCATCATCTGTTCTGTATTGATCACTTGGCTTACCTGGGCGGCATGGTGGTACAGTGGTTAGCACTGCTGCCTCACCCAGGTTCAATTCCAGCCTTGGGTGTGGGTGGAGTTTGCATGTTCTCCCAGAGTGTGTGGGTTTCTTCCAGGTGCTCCAGTTTCCTCCTACAGTCCACAAATGTGCGGATTAAGTTGATTGGCCATACTAAATTGACCTCTTGCATCAGGGCAATTAGCAGGGTAAAAACATGGAGTTATGGAAATAGGGCTTGGGTGAGATTGTTGTCAGTGCAGGCATGATGGGCTGTTGGGATTCTATGCTACAGGCTGTTCTTCCCTCCGAGACTGTAGCCAATCCTTCAGAATGCGATCAGTTTCACCCAGCTTGTGAAAGGCACATTAACATCTTCCAGACATTTTTAGAGAATATTATTTTCTCTTCATTCTGTGCTGCCACTCATTATTTTGCATATGTTGAAATCTTTTAGTATTCAGCATTGGATGTTTGGAGGAAGGGCTTCCTAATAGTAAATGCAATCGACCTTGTGTTTCTAGTTTGAGAGAGAGGAAATTTTTTTTTTAAAAATCAGCCATAAGTGCCCCTCCTTGAAAATGTGTATGTATTTGTATCCGATGAACTGCATGATTAACTGTGACAGCTTTTCTGGTCCAAGTACCTCACTGACTTCACTGACTAGATTCAGGCATGACTTAAATGAGGTGGGGACAGATGCCCAGGGAAAGCCAATACAATGTCTTTGAGGAAAAGAAGAGCAAAAAACAAAACACTGCGTGGACTCAATGGGTTGAATAGTCTTCGTCTGTGTTGTAATGACTCTGACGTTGTCACTAAAATACCTGTGTACTCTTCAATAAGTCATGATTAGGTGTCATGTATTAATGAGTTTGTGGTAATGATTTTTTCAGGTCAAGGTTGACTTGATTGATCTAGCTGAGAAGTATTGCTGTGATATGGACCTGAAAGCAGAACTGGAAAGATCATTTCTTTCAGAACCCTCCTCTCCTGGAGTAGCCAAGGTGTCAAAGGGCTTTAAATTAGGAAAGCACAAGCATGAGACCTTCATTACTTCCAGGTGAGATATCAAAAGCTGAAACTCTTTGTTTGAACCACAGGGTAAAGAAACTAGAAAATAGTTTTACTACATTGTAGATCATTTGTATACTTAAGAATACGGAACATGTTTAGAAGTGCTATTCTAAATTGCTCTCTACTTCTACATACTGCAGTACCAGTTACACAATTACAACAATTTCACATCTCTATTTTCATATGTACCATTTTTGGTCTTTGGACAGATCACGTAAAGATGACAAATTCACAAAAGAATATTTTTACAACAATTAACAATGGTTTCATGTTCATTTTAATTCCTGACGGTAGGCTGAAGGTTTTATCCTTAATCCAAACCAATATATCCAAGTAACCTCATTTTATGTATTTACACTGTGTCTTTCTCCACACCAATTTTCTTTGATTGGAGACACAGACTGCCTTGGAGAGTTGTTCCATGTGTGCTGGTCTGGTACTTCCCTCAAATCATGTTGCTTCATGTGTGAGGATGGATTCTGTATATTGGAAGGCTATTTGACAATGCAGCCATTGGTAAACCCTGTCTGAAATAAGCAACAATTTCACAACTGAGCCAAACATCCTTCCCAGTAAGGGTCACTGGTTATCAGTTGGATACTGGAATTATGGCTTTTTCTTCCTTTTTCTTTCCCCTCATTCTACCCTCTCATCTTACCCTCCTCTAGATAAAGGGACAGAAAATGTCTGATTCTCCATGCTGCTTAGTTGTTATCTACGCTCCTCCACAGAAGCCTTAGGTTTAGGGTTAGAATCAAAGGAAGACTTGACAGGGGAAAATCTCATGCCAATACTAGCTCCTCACCTGAAATTATTTATTCTAACCTTGGTTCTGTGCTTTTTCTCTTTACACGTGTTAACATTTGTTTTGCAAACTCTTGTAAATTAAACTGGATACGAGTCTTTAGTCCAGGTCTGATTTCTGGCAAAGCAGTCCATGTTCAATAATCTTTGTGGAAACATTTATAACTTTCTCTTCATTGGCCTCATGCTTAAATTTGACATTTGTCCTGGTGATTAAATCTGATTCTATGTCTCCTTGTTAATGTTCCATCAATGAGTAGGAACAATCTTTGACTTCTTTTCAAACCTTTTATGATCTTGAGAAACGTTCATAATATTTGATTCCCCATTGCCCTTCACAATGCAAGTGAAAGAAGCTTTGATATTTCAAATCTTCTTTCATCCCTTCGTAACAGCACTGTGGTCCCAGATCATGAGGAAAGCACTACACCATATGGACTGCAGTAGTTGAAGAAGGCAGCTCATCACCACCTTCTCAAGGGTAATTAGGGATGAGTAATAAATGCTAGTCTAGCCACCGACACCAGCATCCTATGAAAGAATAAAATAGGGGATTATAGTTGCTCATTCTTGAAATCAGTTCAGTAGAACTGCATGTACTATTTCAGATTTGTTTTAATTGATCTCTTATGCGTAGCCTAAAAATTGGAGCCAGACCTCTTAAGAGATTAGGAAATTCTTCTATGTGCAAAGGTGGTCTCTTCTGCAAATGATAATAAATGGTATATCAAATGTTAATTTTAAATCTGAGATTGATAGATTTTTGCTAACCAATTGCATAAAGAAATATGGGGCAACAGCAGATCACAGATCAGTCATTATCCATCTTAAAGAACAGCAGAACAGACTTCAGCAGTTATGTGGCTGACTCCCATGCTCCAGTGGAATCCTAGGAGGGTTCGAAGAAGGTGCATGTTTAAATGTTTGGAAATTAGAAGGGTGGCACAAAAGCCTGCAGGGTGGCAAACATTATAACTCAGCTCAAAATAGGGCTGTAATCTTTGCCTTTATTCTGCAGTCCACATACAACCCAGAATCCCATGTGCCTGCTCTTTTTATACCAGCACTGCAACCTTCATGAGTCTTATCTGTATCTATAGATCTGTGTATCTGTCTGTTGACAATCTTGCCATTAGGGTACACTTCCTTTAACTGTTCTCCATAAAGCAATGCCTTCATAAATCTATTTATCTGTTTTCCAGCTGATTCTTTTCATCTGTCTGCATTCTTCCCCATGCCTTCTAACTTGATATTGCCAGTAAACATGCTGTTGTATTTATATCTAACTTAATTCTATAAGTGGAAAATAAGACATCCTAACACACATTTCTGGGGTGCACACCCTGAACTTATTCTTAAGCAGTTTGATGTGCACTGTCCATTGCATTTCCATTAACTATGCACTGTGATTTGCTCAAAGTTAATTAAGGTGGTGAAGTATAATCAGCGTTTCACAAATCCATGATGACGGTCTGTGATTTCAGTTGACTGAAATTTTGAGATGGGTTATAATATTTGCCACCCTGTAGCCTTTTGTGCTACTCTTCTAATTTCCAAAGATTTTAAGTTTAAACCTATACCTTCTTCCCAACCTCTTGGTATTCCACTGGAGCATGGGAATCAGCCACATAACTGTTGAAGACTGTTCTGCTGTTCTTTAAGATGGGTAATGACTGACCTGTGATTTGTTGTTGCCCCATATTCCTTTATACAATTGGTTAGCAAAAATCTATCAATTTCAGATTTAAAATTAACATTTCATATAGCAATTATTGTCATTTTCAGAAGAGACCACCCTTTGCATGTAGAAGTATTTCCTAATCTCTTAAGAGATCTGGCTCCAATCTTAAAGCTATGCCCTCTCATCCTAAATGCCTGAACCAATAGTTTCTCTCTATCTACCTAATTGGCTTCCCTTAATATTTTGGAGATTTGATCAAATGTTCCTTTTATGTTTTGGGGAAAACAGCCCTAGTTTGTGTCATCTTTCCTCTTAATTTAGTCCTTGGAATCCAGCTATAATGCTGGTAAATCTGTGCTACATTCTTGCAAGACTAATGTATCATTCAAAATTTCCTCAAGTGAAGTAAAACAAAATAAAGGAGATATATCACTGGCCCTAGCTGCAAAGATTCTAGAGCCAGTGCAAAAAGCATTTGAAGAATCTCTTGCCTTAGAAAATAAGGTGCAGAAATAGGCCATCTGGCCCTTCGAGCCTGCACCATCATTCAATATGACCATGGCTGATCATGCACTTTCAGTATCCCACTCCCACTTTCTCTGCAAATCCCTTGATTCCTTTAGCCGCAAGGGCCAAGTCCAGTTCGCTCTTGAACATGTCTTAGTTGCATAATAGCAAGCATCAGACAGAAGGCAAGGGTTAAGCAAAGTTGCACTTTACAGGTAAATTAGTTGGCTGTACCCATAACACATTTATACCAAAATAAAAGTGCTCTTTCACAAAAATGCAGTCTGTTGTGATGGGATGATGATCTCATTGCTTTGTTGACTGGAACTGTAAAGGTTCCATATAAAATGCATTTGAACTGTCACAACTGAGTTTTTAATGTGTGTGGGTCATAACACACAATTGACTCAAACTTGTACTAATCACAATCTAATTTAGAGAAGTTGCAGATTGTTTTGCATAGGAAACCACCGAGGGTCGCACGGTGGGTTTACTGGGCAAGATGCTCTGTCGGAGAGTATAAACTCAGTGGGCTGAATGGTCTGCTTCTGCATTGTAGGGATTCTATGAAATGCAAATATCTGACTGGAAAAATAAGAGGATGAGTCGAATTGGAAGAGCCTGGACAGATTATTTGCACAGTTGGCTGATGTGGTCACTAGGTGGTTAAAATCAGAAGACATTCCATTCCCCAATACTATTACCTTCTGCTTTCATGAGATTAAAAATCTATAAAACTTCTAATCTGATCTAAAATTAAGATGTAACCAATGGATGGAAGCCCACTAGGGGATAATTCTGAAAGATGAAATTGTTATGGAAATTAGACTTTGATAGGCATTTATGTTAACTTTCTTAACTTTAACTTTGAATATAATTTACTGAAAACATAACTAAGGTATACTTTCTCTGTAAAATTTAAGTTTTGTTTGTGATTTTAAGTGATGGTATGTATAACAGCATTATACAATCATTTTACAGTTTTCTATGATCTATTTCTGAATTTTATTTTAGTGGAAAATCTGAATATATAGAGCCTGCTAAACGAGCCCATATAGTGCCGCCTCCCCGAGGTCGAGGCAGAGGGGGATTTGGGTCAAACTGTAGACCTCATGATATATTTCGGCAACGGAAGCAAAATACGAGCAGGCCACCCTCAATGCACGTGGACGATTTTGTAGCGGCAGAATGCAAAGATGTTCCCTCCTCTGGCCCACCCCCAGCAAAAAGGACAAATAAAGGACCTCAGAAAGCTCCCCGTGGTGGATTTTCTGGAAATAGAGGACGAGGTGTCTTTCACAGTCAGAACCGTTTCTTTTCTCCACCTGCTCCCAAAGGTTTGTTAATATTTACCATAAATAATTCCCATGTCATTTAGTATGATGCTGAGCAACTTAAAATAATTGGGTTACTTGCATGTTTTTACATTCATGTGATACTTTAGAAACAGCAGGACAATTTTCAGTGAGTAGCTCATAAAATTCCAATTCTCAAAAACGAGGATAAATCTAATCTAGGAAACTATAGGCCCTTACATCCATCATTGGTAAGATACTGCAAGGAACCTGAAGAGATGTCCTCTATAATCACTGTTAAATACTAAAAATGGATTTGCGAAAAGAATGTCACTTCTCATAAGCTTGATTTAAGATTTTTGAAGAACTTACTTAGTGACTGAGGGCTTTTGGTTGTCAGTGTCTACTTAGACCTTTGATGAAATAACTTCAGTGAAGTGCTTTAGGAATTAGAATCTTGTGGTAAGAGATGGGAATTTGAAACTCTTCGATTAAGAATTGGCTCCAGTTTTACAGCTAAAGATTTGTAGTCTACAGTTGTGATTCACTGTGGAGGCAGGTAATGGTGGTGTCCTCCGTGCTGGTGTTAGGGTCATTTCTGTTTACTGTTTTTTGTTAATGATCTAGACTGAGGTGTGGAAGCTTATGATTTGTATATTTTCAAATAATACTAAAATGTATTCAATGGTTAAGATAAAAGAATAATACAGTACAGAGAATTAGATGAGCTGGAGGAATGGACTAAAGATGGCAAATTACATTTAAATTCAATAAATATGGTGCTATGCAGGTAGGTACGACCAATATACAACACATCTATCATTTACAAGGAATGAACCTAAAATCAGTTATGAGAAAAGTATTGAGCTGTTATTGTCCTTGGATCATGGAAGCTTTGCAAGCATCACAGAGCAACTGTAAGATCGTGCCCCTACCTCAATTTATCTGTCGCCGAAATCCTCATGCATACTTTGTTACCTGCAGACCGGTCTATTCCAATGCTCACCTGACTGATCTATAATCTATCATCCTCCAACTTGAAATTCATTCAAAATTATGATGCTGTGATCCTAACCTGTTTCTCCCTTGCAATATTGAACTTGAAATGTTTGCTATTCAATAAATATTAAAGCACTGCTTACTAAATTTGATGTGGGTAAGCCGGCGTTGGACTGGCGTAAACACAGTAAAAAGTCTGACAACACCAGGTTTTAGTCCAACCTATTTATTTGATAATATACTCACTAGCTTTTGGGGTTACCCCCTTCGTCAGGTGAATGGAGAGAACTCTCCATTCACCTGACGAAGGGGGTAACCCCGAAAGCTAGTGAGTATATTATCAAATAAATAGGTTGGACTAAAACCTGGTGTTGTCAGACTTTTTACTAAATTTGACACATTACTCATCGCAAAATCTAATTTGGACTGCCCATGTATTGGTTCTAGAACATACTTTTGCAGAAAAACATCTTGAATGTGCACAGGAAATTCACTGTCTTTCTGACATGCTCTTGTCTGACAAATTTACTGGAGTTCTATGAGGATGTGTCTAGGGCAGTGGATAGAGGAGAGCCGGTGGATGTGGTCTTTCTGGATTTTCAGAAGGCGTTTGACAAAGTACCTCATAAGAGGTTATTGCAGAAGGTCGGGGGACATGGAGTTGGGGGTAGGGTGTTAGTGTGGATAGAGGATTGGTTGTCAAATAGGAGGCAGAGAGTGGGGGTCAACGGGTGCTATTCGGATTGGCGGATGGTGACTAGTGGAGTGCCCCAGGGGTCGGTGCTGGGGCCTCAGCTTTTTACCATTTATATAGATGATCTGGAGGAGGGAACCGAGTGTATGGTGTCGAAATTTGCTGATGACACCAAGATTGGGGGAACGGCAAATTGTGCGGAGGGTGTGGAGAGTCTGCAGAAGGATCTAGATAGGCTGGGTGAATGGGCCAGGAAATGGCAAATGGAATTTAATGTTGGCAAGTGTGAGGTGGTCCACTTTGGTAGGAAGAATGGTAGGAAGGACTATTACTTACGTGGCGAAAAACTGCAGCAAGCGACGGTGCAGAGGGACCTTGGGGTCCTTGTGCATGAGTCGCAAAAACCCAGCTTGCAGGTGCAGCACGTGGTCAGGAAGGCAAATGGGATGCTGGCCTTCATAGCGAGGGGGATTGAATATAAAAGTAGGGAGGTCTTGCTGCAGCTGTATAGGGCATTGGTGAGGCCGCAGCTGGAGTACTGTGTGCAGTTTTGGGCGCCGCACCTGCGCAAAGATATTTTGGCCTTGGAGGGAGTGCAGAGGAGGTTTACTAGGCTGATACCGGAGTTGAGGGGGTTGAGCTATGAGGAGAGGCTGAATAAACTAGGCTTGTACTCGTTAGAGTTTAGAAGAATGAGGGGAGATCTCATTGAGACGTATAAGATGATGAATGGGATGGATAGGATAGAGGTGGAGAGACTCTTCCCGCTCAAAAAAGACAGTAGGACTAGGGGGCACGGCCTCAAGATAAAGGGGGGGGGCGGTTTAGAACGGAGTTGAGGAGGAACTTCTTCACTCAAAGGGTGGTGAATCTCTGGAATTCTCTGCCCGTTGAAGTGGTGGAGGCTGCCTCGCTAAATATTTTTAAGACGCGGGTTGATGGGTTCTTGATAAGAGAGGGGATTAAGGGTTATGGGGAGAGGGCGGGAAAGTGGAACTGAGCCACGACAGATCAGCCATGATCTTATTGAATGGCGGGGCAGGCTCGAAGGGCTAGATGGCCTACTCCTGCTCCTATTTCTTATGTTCTTATGTTTACTTATTTCAATCTATATGAAAGTTAAAACCTTGCATTAAAATGCTGTCACATATTCATCTTAGTATTTATATATTCTACCACTTCACATTTGCTATAAGGGGCCTATACACAAGTACTGAAGCCGTATATACTTTTCTATTTCTTAATTCTCCCTATAAAGTTTTCACAACCTGTGTTTTTTTTTAGATCTTCTTTTACCATAAAGCAATTTCTTCCTCTTCCTTAATCAGTAAGGGTATTCTATCCCTCATCTTCCCTATCTTTTCCTGCTGGCTTTATAACTGTATGTTATAATCAGGTACGTAATTTGGATATTCACCTGTGTGTCAACTATGGCTTAATTGGGAGCACTCTTGCAACTATGTCCTTCCTTGGGTAAGGAAACCAAAACTGTATGTAGTACTACAAGTGTGGACATAATCAATGCCCTGTAATATTCACCCACGCCTTTACAGCAAAATGTAACATACCATTTGCCTTCCATTTTGCTGTACCTGAATATTAACTTCCTGTAATTCATGTACAGGAACACTCAAGTCCCTCTGAACATTTGCCAGACTCTCAGTATTCAAAAAATAGTTTGTTTTTTTTATTTTTCCTATCAAGTTGGATAATTTCACGTTTTCTTGCTGTGTATTCCATCTACCATCTTCTTGTCCACTTATCGAAATATACCTCTGCAGCCTCATTGCAACCTCTTCCTGGCTTACTTTCCCTTGATCACGTCCTCAAAAAAAACTTTCAACACATTTGTCAAACACAATTTCCCTTTCATACATCTTAATGCTTAATTAGATATGATTCTCTCAGAACTCTGTCCACAAACACCCACATACTGCAGCCTGGTATAGTCCAGGACAACCTGCTCTGCGATTTCTTGGTTTAACACCTTGGGATCTCTTCCCATGTTAAAGCCTCTATGTAAATGCGAGATGTTCAACAGTTTCAGAAAGATTTCAAATGAATCCAGAATTATTTTTATTTTGGCAAAAATTAATTGTTCAGGAGAAATTAACAAGTTACACTTGTGGCTGTTAGTGCATGATAATCTAGTTATTTTACCTATATATTTATATAAATGACATAGATGATTTTGTGTTTGGCGGTGTAAGATTAGTAAGTTTGCAATTGACACAAAAATTGGCTGGGTGATTAACAGTGAGGCTGAGTGTCTTGGGCTACTAGAAGATATAGAAGGAATGGTTAAATGGGCAGATAAGTGTCAGATAGAATTTAACCCTGAAAAGTATGAGGTGATATACTCTGGAAGGAGTAATTTGACAAGGGAGTATTCAGTGAATGGCAGGACCTGGTGAAAAAGGTGTATGGGACACTTGCCTTTATCAATTGAGAGATAGATTACAAAAGCAGGGAAGTCATGTTGGAATTGTATAGAACTTTGGTGAGGCTACAGCTAGAGTACTATGGGCAGTTCTGGTCACCACATTATAGGAAGGAGTGCAAAGGAGATTCACTAGGATGCTGCCTGGGATGGAACATTTAAATTATGAAGAGATGTTGGATAGGCTTGGGTTGATTTTGTTGGAACAGAGAAGGCTGAAAGGCGACCTGATTGAGGTGTACAAGATTTTGAGAGACATGGACAGAGTGGATCAGGAGCAACTGTTCCCCTTCGTTGAAGGATCGGTCACAAAGGGACACAAGTTCAAGGTGAGGGGCAGGAGGTTTAGGGGGAACATGAGGAAAACCTCTTTTACCCAGAGGGTGGTGGCGGTCTGGAATACTTTAAAAAGTGCCTGAATGAGCACTCAGCGCATCATAACGTTCAGGGCTATGGGCCAAGTCCTGGTAGGTGGGATTAGGTGGGAGTTCAGGTGTTTCTGATGTGTCAGTGTGGACTCAGTGGGCCGAAGGGCCTCTTCCGTGCTGTATGGTTCTATAATATGATAAACTGCAAAAGGAGTTCGAACAGTTTGTTCATGTGTTAGATTCTGGGACTGGATTATGATCAAATATTTTCATATACAATCTAATCCTCATAATTAATAATTTGTCATACACGTTGGAATTATCCAATAATTTTAAATGAAACAATGTTGGGTATGCAGTGCTAAGAAATTTGAATTAAGAGATGTGGAATTGAGAGTAGATTTTTGATTTTACGTTACAGTAGTTGATATTGTGGGAAAAGCACAAACAACTTGGTATCTATCTGAAAAAGTACCATTTCTTTTGATTATTGATATTGTAAGTGAACACTTCCATCATGAACATGTATTTGTAAGCCAGTGGCAGGTCAGTTAAATTACCCATTGATGACACTTACCAGAAGCTCTCACCAGACTGACCAGCCATCAATGCTTCGTTTAACTCCCACCTCACCCCAGCAGTGATGGCTGGAGGGCCACAGCTGTGGCTGCAAGCTATCATGTGGCAGTCTGGAAGCTGTGGGCATTTTAAAACAAATTTTAATCATTGAAAAATTCTCATTTCCCTATCTGCATTGGCAGCACCCAACTCTGATGGTGCAGACCTTCCAGTGTTTGTGGTGACCCTCCAACCTCGAGAGCATGCCCTATGTCCACACCTCCTCAGAAATCCCAGTACTGGCAGTTTTGGTTCCCAATTCAGATTCCCTCTTGACGGCGGAATTGGACCCGGCAAAGAAAACTCAGTCTATGAAGAATAAATATTTATTTTACTTATTGCTCTGGGAATTGTAATATTTTGTTTATAAAATGTGAAATAGTGATTATGTACAATAAAAAGGTAGAATAAGTCTGAAGTAAGACATAGAAACCAGGTGGTTAGTGATTCTTTTTATTAACCTTTTTCTTTTTCTCTTTGTAGAAGATCTAACTTTTCTTCCAGGTCATGCAGTCGGACTCCTGCATCCTAGCACCAGAAATCGTAAGTAATTTGATAACTCTGTTGGTGTAGAACAATTGTATGTTAATCCACATAAAGAGTAGAAAGAATTTACAATGTATAATGTATTATGATCATTGTAAACTTAATCGCAGTTGAATTTATCTAATAATACTTGGGCAGTAAGTATCCCTTCTTGTAATGGTTTTTTTGGATGTGATTGCTCATACACCATATTCCATCCATGATAGTTATTGGCACAAAGGGGCTTGAATCCATCCCATATTAATGGGATTAAATTTGACTCTAAACTGGCAATTTTAATCAGAAAGGCTCCAAGGATGACTAGTGTGGGAAATGAAAAGTACAATGGTGCAGTTGGGGATACTCTTCTAAGAATGGGACTGTGTAGGAGATTAGCTCTGCAGTTCATTCTGTTAGACCAAACCCAGAATGATAATGTTCAATACACCTGCATTAAATTAAGCACAAAAATGTTACCAAATAATTAATGAGCATCAGCTGACTACACATTGCAGCTCCTGTAGAAGCATCTTTCTTTCATTCCATTGTTCAAGTTATACAGTCTGAATAGAACAGGATACTGCAAGTTGACCACTGTGGTAAACTGACAATTTCTTTTAAATCAATTTTGTTTTGAAGTTAAAATTTATAGATACATTTCACACTACTATTTCAACAGCAGGTTATTCTCAAAGCTGATGACTTTAATCCTAAAGCGCATTTTAACTCTAAATTTCTTCTAAAACTTTTAGCTTTGAATTGAAAGGTAGACCGGAGTCTTGTCCCTCTGTAAAAAGTGGCATTAGCTGTTGTGGATTGTAGACATTAAGCATTTCCAGTGAAGAACATTGTTGCATTTAAGTCTAAATCTGAATAGCTGATCTAGTCAGAAAGGTTCAATTCTTACGAAATTGTCCTCAATTTTTACTTCTGGCATTGAGATTCCACGCTATCAATGATCCTCCTGTCGTGATCCCAATGCGCATGTAGAGAATACAAATGTGTTCTTAATAGATTGAAAATATTTTTATTTAAGTCCAAAAATTATTTTAAAATTGAACATTTGATGCGTGAGAATATGTCATGAGTAAAGTTAACAGCTTCATTGTTTATTTCATTGTTCAGGGCCTAAATTAACAATTCATTATTATCCAAAATATTGTGTCTAGGAAAACCAAATTAGTTCCTATAGTCTAATATTGATTTAACATTAACCACTGCATTGAATATTATGAACAGTGCGCAATACTTCCAAATGTGGTCTTTCTGCTAGCCCTCTCAATTTTACAAAATAATACTGTAATACATTCTACATAATTTTCATTAACTAATTTTCAGCTTGCTTGACTTGGAGTTTCTGAGATCACCTCTCTGATCTTTCTTGAAAATTAAAATTGTATTTACTTTTTTATGTTCTCTAAACTATCAGTATTTCTTGGCATGCTTCCATGATGTTTCCTCACCCTCTGCAGTCTGGCCCTTTGTAAAAAAAATCTCAATTTTCTCCCTACTTTGTCCTGTGACTTGATTCATTTGTGCCCTCCACCACCCTGCCCAAGTGCTCATTCATTCTACATGAACTCTCCTCCCTTCTTCTCTGGGTGTGTTGTCAGCAAGCCCAGTCTGTTCTTAAATAATAACCACACAGGTGCTTTTCCAATATTTCAGTCAGAGGACGACTGTTGAAATCATTGACAGCCTCCAGCTAATTCTGTACAGACAAGGAAGGAAATTTGGAACCTGTCGATTTTGTATTCAATCATTGGTGCCTTTATGCTACAGAGCTTTTCATAAAAAATTTGATTTAATTTTTTGAGGAGGTGACTAATATGTAGATGAGGGCAGTGGAGTTGATGTCTACATGGACTTCAATAAGGCTTTTAACAACTCAAAATTGTCTTAGTGGCAGGAGACAGAGTGATGGTCAAAAGTTGTTTTTGTGTCCAGTGGTGTAACATGGTGTAGCAGGATGGATTAATAAATTTGTGGATGACACTAAAGTCAGTGGAGTTGTGGACAGCGCAGAAGGATGTTGCAGGTTACAGAGCTGGGCTGAGAGGTAGCAAATGGAGTTTAATGCAGAAAAGTGTTAAGTGAGTCACTTTGGAAGGAGTAACAGAATACTGGACTAATGGTAAGTTATTTGGTAGTGTGGTTGAGCAGAAAGATCTCGGTGTCTATGTGCATAGATCCCTGAAAGTTGGCACCCAGGTTGATAGGGTTGTTAAGAAGGCGTATGATGTGTTAGTTTTTATTGGTAGAGGGATTGAGTTTAGGAGCCATGAGGTCATGGCTACAAAAGTCTGGTGCAGCCATGCTTGGAGTATTGCATACAGTTCTGGTCGCCACATTATAGGAAGGATGTGGAAGCATTGGAAAAGGTGCAGAAGAGATTTACCAGGATGTTGCGTGGTATGGTGGGAAGGTCTTTTGAGGAAAGGTTGAGAGACTTGAGGCTATTTTCGTTAGAGAGAAGGTTAGAGGTGACTTAATAGAGGCATGTAAGATGATCAGAGGATTAGTTAGGGTGGACAGTGTGAACCTTTCTCCTCAGACGGAGATGGCTAGCGTGAAGGGACATAGTTTTAAATTGAGGGGTGATATAGGACGGATATAGGTAGGTTCTTTACTGAGAGTAGGAAGAGCGTGGAATGCCTGCCTGCAACAGTAGTGGATTTGCCAACATTAAGGACATTTAAATGGTCTTTGGATAAACAGATGGATGATATTGGAATAATGTAGGTTAGATGGGCTTTAGATTAGTTTCACAGGTTGGCGCAACCTCGAGGGCTGAAGGGCCTGTACTGTGCTATAATTCTATGTTCTATGTTCTATGGATCGGTATGGGGCCCATTCTGTTTGTAGTGTACATTAATGATCTAGATGCACATGTGGGGGAAGAGGGGGTGGGGGGCGGGGGGGGGGGGAATGTTTGCAGATGATACGAAAATTGGCGGTGTGGTAAATAGTGAGGAGGAAAGCCTTAGATTACAGGATGTTGTAGACAGGCTTGTCAGATGGGTAAAACAGTGGTAAATGGAATTTAACCCTGAAAAGTGTGAGGTAATGTGCTTGGACAGGCTAAACAAGACAAGGGAATACATGATGAATGGCAGGATCCTGGGAGCACTGAGAATCAAAGGGACCTTGATGTGCATATTCACTGGTCCTTAGGGTGGTAGGACAGGTAGATAAAGTGGTTAAGAAGTTATATGGTATACTTGCCTTTGTTAGCTGAATCACAGAGCTTAAGAGCAGGGAGGTTATGCTGGGACTGTATAAAATGTTGGTTAGGCATTCATCACAGCTTAGAATATTGTGTGCAGTTCTGGAATTTACATCATAGAAAGCTTGTGATAATACTGGAAAGAGTACAGAGGAAATTTACCAGGATGTTGCCTGGGTTAGAGAGTTTTAGTCATGAAGAGGGATTGGATAGACTGGGATTGTTTTCCATGGAGCAGAAGGACGGACGTGAGATGTATAAAATTATGAGGGGCATAAATAGAGTAGACAGGAAGAAACTTTTCCTCTAGATGGAGGGAATCAATGATCAAGAGGCATAGATTTAAGGTGAGGGGATGTTAGGAAAATCTTTATTGCTCAGACTATGGAGGGAGTTTGGATTTCATTGCCTGAAAGGGTGGTGGAGGCAGAGACTCTTGTGACACTTGAGTATTTAGATGTGCACTTGTGATGCCAAGGCATATAAGGCTGTAGACCAAGTGCCGGAAAATGGGATTATGATAATTAGGTGGCAGTTCCTGCCATACTGGCCCAAAGAGCCCTCTCTGTGCTGTAGACCTCTATGACTCTAGAAGGCTGAAGGGGGGGACCTTATCAAGATTATGAAAGACATGGATAAGGTAAATGGGAAGAAACTTTCCTCCTTTGAAGAAGAGTCAATAATCCAGGGCATATATATAAAGTAAGGAACAGGAGACTTAGAGGGGATTTAAGGAAAAGCTTTTTTTCCCCAGAAGGTGCAAATTTGGAACTCATTGCCTGAAAGGGTGGTGGAGGTAGGAACCTTCACAACATTTAAGAATCATTTAGATGAGCACTTGAAACAATAACATATCAGACTATATACCAAGTGCTGAAAAATGGGGATTATAATAGATTGGTGTTAGATGCTAGTGCAAACGTGATGGGCCTAAAGGTCTCTTTTTATGCTGTAAAACTTTGATACCAGAGATGAGAAACTATAGTTATGAGGAGAGAGGTGCAATAATGGGATTATTTCTACTGGAATAAAGATTATTATAAAATTTGATTCAGCATTTTTTTTCCCCAACATCTGAAGTGTTCAGATAACCTTTTCCTAGTCCACCTAGTTTGGGAAGTGAGCGATAAGGGTGGTGGGGTAATCACAATTAGAATTTTCACTAAGATCAGGGGAGCAGTTCAGAGATTTTTTTAAGAGTTGGTAAAGTTTGGAACGTTTTTCCACAAGGAGCAGTTGAAGCTGAAACCAAATGTAGAGGTTATGAGATCCTCCTTGCAACACTTGCTATGTGTTTTGACTTCAGCTTCCAGTGGTATAATTGACTGAATTGTGTTGCTAGGGCAACATAAACTAACAGCACAATTGTGTTACGAAGCAGGACAGGACTCAATCATACAAATATAGCACTGGCTCAAGATGCATGAAAATCATGATCTGCATTCCATCTTGTATAAAACATTCATTTAAGCTCCATATATATCTGCAGAGTTCACTGTGCTTAACAGTTTGGATAAACCTGCCGTTGAGCAGAAACAAATTAACCAACTTGCAGCAGAAGAATCCAAAATGAATACGATACTAAAAGTTAAAAGTTGCTTTAGAGACCAGTTGCACGTGTAAGCCTGCTTCATCCATCATTGCCTTCGGCCTATCATGTCTACGCCAGTCAAAAACAACCATCTAACTATTCTAATTAGCTACAAATTGATGTGTACATTAGTGGATGAATACAGCCTGAATTATGCTTCTCTTTGCCAGCGACCAACCCCTCCTAATATTATGGAGAACAGCTAAATAAGATAATTTTCTCATCTATAACAATGAGGAGGAATATTGTGCCTAAAGTAATCATTTCTTTCCGTGAACTGTTTTGTTTATTTCTGTACGTGATTGGTTTACTGTCCATCCCATATCTCTCAAATTCTGAAAAGCTGCTTTTGTCCCCTAACAACTAACTTTATGAATAGTAATTCTAATAGTGAATCCCCCACCACCCTCATCACTGACTTTCTAAACTTTACGAATCACAATTAAAACTGTCATGAAATTCTATTTTTCATAATGTGCTTTTTGATGCTGCATTTCTTTCTAATACAATTTATCATTCATCATTCTCACTTGACCCTAAGGCAATGATCTAGAGTATAAATTAGAATGATCTAAACCCATTATCCCGTCTCTAGTTTTCAGCTGGCTTTCACTTTCTTCTGAATACAATCCTACAAAAGCATTCATTCTACTCACTTGATGCACATGTTATTAACTGCCTTGAACCAGCCTGATTAACGAACTTCTTGCAAGTTGGTTTCTTTGACTTTTTCAGAATTTCTAACATGTCTGATTGTTACCCATTCTTTAATTAGCTTATTTGCTATAACTGTTTTCTCTCTCTCACTCAAATAATTTAACAATAGGTGTACATCAGTAGTACCTCACCCCAAACATGAGAAATAATTTAATATTAACAGCATTGTCAACAGAGACAGACAAATGTACTTTTAAAAATAAACTAAAAGTAACTATGTAAAATATTAAGTACTTGGAGCTCTGCTGATGGCATTGTGAGTGAAGACATTATCATAAAGACCTGGGTTTGACTTATGGTACAGATAGATTGAGATAACTATACCAGGTACAACAAGTAACCTGAATGCCTCTGGACTAAAGAGGAGGGGATTAAAATCACCTATTCCTTTTGTTTCTCATTGCTTCTAATAATCTCTGTAGAATCATAAATATGTGTAGATATTAGTTGAGAACATGATCAGGCCAGCTATGGAGTTACTTGCGGTTGAATAGGCTTTTGAAACGTGCGGTCAAGGTTCAGACTTGAAGGAGGCCATTTAGATGAGTTTGTGCCTTCATGAGAGGAAGGGAGAAAATTGGGAAGAAATTGTAAATATTAAATATGTTTGCTGTTATTTAGGCAAATGAATTTATTTAAATACTGCAAAGTTGTCAAGCTTTAAGTCTACACAGTACCTTTTGTTAACTGTGTATTTCTTAATAGTTTACTGTTTTTCAGATCTCATTTTGAGTTTAAATTTCACCATTTCATAAAATGATTAATGTAGATGTACATTCAAGATGTTGAAATGATTAACGAATTAAGTGAGCAACTATTATATTTTATCAAAAAGCAAAACAAAGCATATGGCGACATGAAAATATAATATATTCATGGTCACTTACTTCCACTAGCAAAATTGTGTCCCATAAATAAACTAATTCCCAATCTCCAGTCAGCTACAAATACAGCTTAAATCTCATGCATTTGGCTATAAAATGAAAGAATCAAAACTGGCCATCTTGCTGCAAGAATAAGTTTCACTGCAGCTAAATGTTTCATCTGCAGATTATTTTGTGAATTTAATTTTAACAGTATCACAATTGTGCTTTTTGATGAATAAGCAATTTTTTTAAAGTCCCTTTCATTTCTACAGAATTTCATTTGTGCGGTGGTATTTCAAGCCCTTTTTATGCAGCAAACAGTCTGGATGAATGGGGTACTACAATACTACATTTCATATTTATATCTGTTTGCACAGTATTTAACAGTTAACAAAAGTCAAGGATATGCAACAGAAAAGATGGCATCCTTTTGTTGGGAAGGGTGCCCACTGCAGCTCTACTTACCCAGGATAGTAGTGGGAAGCATGCTATGGTTTGGCTTGTAAATCATTCTCCCACTCCTCTGTGCATAGCTGTTTGTCTTCTTGTGGCTTTCTTGACCTTCTAAACATGTGCCATTTCCCCACTCCTTGGGAAGCTCGCTATGTCTGTGTTTAATGATTGCATGGTGAAGGTATATTCATTACAAAATATTTAAATACGTTAGAGATTGAGGCAACTCTTTTCAGCTGTAATTTATGTTTATTCTGCTAATACATTTTGTGTTTATTAGTTATTTCTGGGGCCCTTTTTGAAGAAATGTATTTTTACTGTAGGAAATTACAGCCGTCGTGAAGGAGGGCGTGGCTCAAGCTGGAGTGTCCAGAATAGTCCCCGTGGAACATACAGCGAAAATCGAGGTGGTCAAAGCAACTTTAACAAAGGGCTGCCATCGAGACAGCCTTCAACAGGTAAGGCTACTGAAAATCTACCTGCAGTTCTTACAGCTTACTTTATAGTCTTAATATGGATAGATTTAGGAAGAAGAATCTCATGATCAGGTAAATGGGGAAGTCAAATAACTCAGATTTCAAGTCGAACATCTTTTGCTCAGTAGAGGTTTGAGTTTTTTTTCACAGTGAATGTAATCTGGTATATTTCTTATTTAAATGTCTTGAGAATATAAAGGAGATTGTGATTGGTTTGGAAAAGTGGCTATTTTGTGATGACAGGCACATCACTAAATACTGATTGGATAGTACCAAATAATAGAACATTTTAAAATGAATTAAAAGTTCAGGAGAATAATTATTAACCTATTCTGCAATTGTAGAAGTGTTTAATCAGTAATGATCAAAGATGATCATTTCTACTGGATTGATATGGACTTCACAAGAAAGCACCTGCATGTGAACCATTATTAATGTGAAAACTAGGAAATAGCAATAAAAAAGTAGTTAGAACTGATATTCTGCTTATCTCATCAGGCAGGATAATGCTGTCTTGGACACACAAGTTTTGGTCAGAAAATGTATTTTTCATAAGTATGTACCAATGCAGTATCTGCAAAGATAACTTTCTGGTAATTTTGGATTAAAGTTCCACTTGGTTCTGAATGTTTCTGTCAACCCCACCCCCCCCCCCCATTAGATAATTAGTTGTTAAGTGTTAGTTGGTGATACTGCACCACAGCATCAGACTTTCTAATCTTAAGTAAATGTGTGATTCTAATGGTTACACTTGGTGCCTTTTGTTCTTTATTTACCTGATTCTAGTTTGAATCTGTTTTATTTTCTCCATAAGAGGAAAAATGACTAGAACGTCCCTTATACTGATTATTTCATGTTTATCACAGGCAAATTCCATGTGCTTTGATTGGAATATTTGTATTTCTATCCCAGATGGATATTTTTAAGGTTGCTGGGAGGAGATAGTATAAGACATAGATGCAGTAGGCTTAAAGGAAATATGATGCTCAATCCTTCTCTCGCAAAAATGGAATAAAAACAACAATTACAAAAATACTGGGGTCTAAGAGCATCCGTGGAGAACAAAGTTAATGGGTTGGAGTTTTACAGAGTTGGGAAGACTCTGTAAAAATGATGGGCAGGATCTGATTCCTGGATTCCCGGTGCCTCCAGTTTTCATAAGTGCAGGAAAAGTGTGTGGATCCCAAGCCACTCCTTGTACTTGAACCTGGCTCCATTAGTAGAATAGGCATCACCTAGCTCTCTGCAATTTTTGTGGAGTTGGGCTAGCTTTCCAAGGACTTGTGGTTCAACGCTCTTCAGAGGTGTCATCTGGATGAGGGAATCTTTTGAAAGGTAACTTTAAAAGTCTATGCCAATCTATGTCCTTCCATCCATCCCCAGTGGTCTTCCAGACCCACATGCCAAGAAAGCATAATGAGGCTTGGCTGAGAGCTCAGACATCCATTAATTGTCAGAGGTGCTAAGTGTTTGTAATTTTAGCAGTTAACATCTTAAAGGTCTGGATGATTGATACATCTATAGGGCTGCAGTAAAAGCAGTTTTTACTCAGAAAGTTATCAATGAATAATGTTCTTTAAAGTTTTTCCACACATGCCATTGTTACTATAGGGTTCCTTGATTCTGTATGGTGAGTGGACATGGAGGTGCAATGGATGGCATGGAGGCTATGAGGGGTTATTGGGGTTGGAAGGAAGGATACAGCTTGGCATTGAGAGTATGAGGAAGCTTTGGGGATCATAAAGGGGCACAGGTTGGTATGATGGGCCAAGGGGTGGGTAGAGGGAGTTGGCAGGATGCATTATGGGAGATGTTTGTGTCTGTTTATGGTTGTGGGGTGGGGCAAGAGGCAGTGTATGAGGGCTAGAGAACCTTGTTGTTCTTATAATTGGGACATAGCCCATCTTGGTCTGAGATTTCAGCACTTGGCAACCTCCGTGGTTGTTGTTGAGCTGTTTCTGGGGACGGCTAGTCCAACTCCAAATGAAGACCTACTTCCCAGAATGAAAACCTGCCTTGATAGGCACATTCTTCTGAGGTGGGCACATTGGGCCAGGAAATTTGTCTGTCACTACCCACCTACAGGATGAAAGTCCAACCCAATGCTTATCTTGGATCCCTACAGTGCACAAGGAAACCATTGGGGTGGCGAAGTGCTGCTTTGCAGCGCCAGGGACCCTGGTTCAATTCCAGCCTTGGATAACTGCTTGGGTTTCCTTCTACACTCCAAAAATGTGCCAGTTAGGTTGATTAGTCATGCTAAATTGCCCCTTAGTGTCAGGGGGATCAACAGAGTAAATATGTGGATTTATGGGGATAGGGCCTGGGTGGGATTGTTGTTGGTGCATGCTTGATGGACCGAATGGCCACCTTTTGTGCTGTAGGGATTCTATTCTATGATTCAGCCCATCGCGTCTACATCTTCAGCAGAACATCTTACTCAGGTCCAAATCCTATCTCTGTAACCTGGTGCCTTTACCATGGCTAATGCACCTAAACTGCACATCTTTCTAATCAAGATCATCAATCTAAATCATTTGTTGTTTTTCTCTCTCTATAGATGCTGTTAAATATGTTGAATATTTCCAGCATTTTGCTTTTGTTTCACTGGAAATTGGGTTCCTTAAGAATAATTACAATAAATTATAATTTATTGAAATGATAGTTGAATGACTAAAGTGTTTGAAAAACATTTTCTTGTATTTTAATACCTGGGATTTGCTTTTGTATCCTTACTTTGCAACCAAAACTTGACATTTTCCTGGTGTTTTGCACTTTGTATTTCAGGATACCGCCAGAGTCCCCGTGATCGTACGTCAAGAGGTCGAGGAGCAGGACCATCATGGGGAGGCGGCAGTTCAAGGGGAAAGTTCAGTGGAGGAAGCAGTGGAAGGGGTAGACACGTGCGATCCTTTACACGCTAAAGGGAGATTTTTGCACGCTTTCTTTATCTGTGAACAAGTAAAAAGATTTTTGCCCTCAAGAGGATGAAGTTGTGTGAAAGATTCTAGTGGAGTTTGTGACACTGAAGGACCAATATTTGACTCCAGTAATTTCTGGTTGTGAGATTTAGTTTCAAGAAAAGTGGATATTTTCGTTGAAGAAATTTGGAAGATGTTGTTCTTTTATAGCAGTATTGAAATTTTAATAAAATGGATCATTAAAAAAGGCAAGTGCTTTTTGATTTCATTTTCATAATTAAGATCATGAACTGAAAGAGGTGCCGTACAAAATTTCATTTATGATTGTGGCAGCATACCATCTTCCATTCAATACATTGTGCCTCATACAGATATGTACTGACTCACAAGCTTGCATTCTCAAAACTAATTCATGCTGGTTTTTAAATTTTACCATAGACTGAATTGCAGATTCTTATAAAATACATTTACAACAAGAAAAGTGCTCAAGATTATAGGTGACTGAACGGGTCCATAATTCTTAAACTATTTCATCCAAACATTTTGCTACAGCAGATATCAGTGTGGAATTATCATTTAAAACCAAATAGAATAAAGTCAAATAAATGCAGTCCTTTTTGCATGTTGTAATTGTAGAAACTTGGGAATGTGCTGATGATATCCTTTAATAACTACTGGATCAGCTGAATGTAAATACGATACTTTCATTTTGCACTCTTCCCTATTCTCTATAGATCAGCAGTATAAAAATGATGTATAGTAAATAGGTGGTACTGTGCCTGATGTCCTATTCTTTGTTTAAAACTTCCAGCCCAAAGATTTTTTTAAGTTTGACCAGTTGCTCTGTTATATAGCTAACTGACACTTGGATATTAGGAACTGAACATTTTCAGCATACTAAGGCATTAGTATCAATTAGCAACAACTGAACGTACTATGCTGTTATTCTTAGGACAACGAAAAGCAAATGGTAATTTATCAGGGTTCAGCACCTGAATAATTGATAATATGCTGTGGAAGAATGGGCACTAATCCAGCTTCCCTGTTATGTGCCTGGATAATAATGCAGCCAAATTTGCTGTCTGGAGATTGAACCTGACTGCTTGAAGGGAAGGGAGAAATATCAATCACAAATGTCTTGCACCTATCTACTTAGATTTCCTACTCTAATGCTGTTTAGTTTCTGGAACTGTTTCTTTAAGGAACTTTTCTTGGCAATACTAGCTTGTCAATTAAGATAATATATTTACTCTTTAATAAATTGTTTTGCAGCTACAGTACTTGTTACAATATGCTATTAATCCTTTACTCTAAGTCAGTGGTAAGTACATGCATGTGCTACCCACCCATGGCTCCCAATAATGCATGCAAACAAAAGTGCCATACACCACCAAGCACAATGAAACACGTGCTATACAAAAGGTAACATAATCCTTGCTTAGCCATTTATTTTTATGCAAATTTGTGGATGCCACTGCTTTTTCAAAATTATTTAGCAGTCAATTTGTTTGACCCACAATGCTGAGAAGGTGCTTTAACAATCAGAAAATTAAATTGGATTAGGAAAGAGGGAACAACAGCAAAAGACAGAATGAGGGTAAGTGGAGTTGAAATTATATTGGAACAGATGGGGTAGGAATAATGACAAAAGAAAGTCTATCTGGGATAAATGGAATCAGGACAGGGCAGGAGTGATATGAAAGTAATGCAAAGGGAACATGCTTATTTAAAGGAGATGGGATTAGACAGTCAGATGCAAGGCTCTTAAGTGGCAGTTTGCAAGAACATGCATGCAAATTAGGAGCAGTAGGCTATGCTGCTCCTAAACTGATTTTTTTTAAGCTAAATTAATACCATGCCAGCACTTAGATTACCACAATTATGGACATCAATACAACTGACATAATTTATGTCTAAACCTTGCAATTCGAGTGAGTAACATTGATCGATGCCTGTTTTTGATTCAAATCAATCCTGCATTTTGTGATCAGAGTCTTGCACATTCTGTTGGCTGTATGACACAAAACAAAAATGCCACCATATTTAATGTATAGTAGATGAGTACACACTACTATAATATGATGCAGCACATTTCCTGATTCTGGCTAAGCAAAAAGAGATATGCTGTCTAAGCTTTTTAAACTTGTAGTCATTGGGATGGATGCAAACTGATGAATGCAAGGTGAAAAGCTGCAACAGCATGTCTCTTTGTGTCGGTCACTCTGGACTACAAGTGACTATTTCTAGCTTCATTGGTTAAAAAAATCTTCAAGTTTAAAATGTCTGTGTTTGAATTCTGCTAAACATAGTGATGAAACTGTTGTTTCAATCAGAAATCGGTGAGCACCAAGACATCAGTTCCTGGGTGAGGGAATACAAAGGAGGCTGATAGGTAGCTTGTTGTGTTAAAAAGACTCTGGATTTGTTTAAGATGAATAAAAGTCATCTGAAAGTAAACATGAACAACGTGAAATATACAAACAGTTTGGACATCCGTAACCATATTATAGGGTCAGGGCTGTCAAGCTCCTGCTTCTCGCAGGACAGACCCAGCAGAGGTGACGGCACAGAGGAATAGTCAGGAGGGAATTGCCCTGGGAGTTCTCGATATCAACACTGAACACCGTGAAGTGTCATAGCACCAAGTTAAACACAGGCAAGAAAATCTGCTGCTGTTTATGACATACTGTCTCCTCCCCACCCCTGCTGATGAATCAGTACTCCATGTTGAACACCACTTGGAGGATGTGCTGAGGGTGGCAGAATGTACTCTGGTGGGGAGGGGGACTTAAATGTCCCAAATGTGACCCCACTGTTTAAAAAAGGAGGTAGACAAAAGGCGGGTAACTATAGGCCAGTTAGCTTAACTTCTGTAGTAGGGAAAATGCTTAAATCTATCAAAGAAGAAATAGACATCTGGATATATAATTGGGTTCATGAAAGAGCATGGGTAGAGGATTGGTTAACTGACAGAAAGCAAAGAGCAGGGGTAAATGGGTGTTGTTTTTGGTTGGCAATCAGTGACTAGTGGTGTGCCTCAGATCAGTGTTGGGACTGCAATTGTTTACGATTTACATCGATGATTTGGAGTTGGGGACCAAATTCGCAAATGACACCAAGTTGAGTGGCAGAGCAAAGTGTGCAGAGGATGCTGAAAGTCTGTAAAGGAATACAGATAATCTAAGTGAGTGGATGAAGGTCTGGCAGATGGAGTTCAATGTTGGTATATGTGAGGTTATCCATTTTGGAAGGAATAACAGCAAAATGGACTATTATTTAAATGGTAAAAAATTGCAGCACACTGCTGTGCAGAAGAACCTTGTACAAGAATCACAAGAAATTGGTCAGCAGGTGCAGCAGGTAATTAAGGCAGATGGAATTTTGTCCTTCATTGCTAGAGGGATGGAGTTTAAAAACAGGTTATGTTGCAGCTGCATACTGTGCTGGTAAGGCCACACCTGGACTACTGTGTACAGTTTTGGTCTCCTTACGTGAGAAAAGATATACTAGCACTGGATGGGTGCAACGGAGATTCACTAGGTTGATTCCCGAGTTGAGAGGGTTGGCTTATGAGGCGAGATTGAGTAGACTGGGGCTATATTTATTGGAATTTAGAAGAATGAGGGGAGATCTTATGGAAACACATGATTATGAACGGAACACAAGGTAGCAGGGACGTTGTTTCCGTTGGCAGGTGAATCTAGAACTAGGAGGCGTGGCCTCAAAATAAGGGGGAGCAAATTTAGGACTGAGTTGAGAAGAAACTTCACACAAAGGGTTGTGAATCTGTGGAATTCCCTGCCCAGTGAAATAGTTGAGGCTACCTTGTGGAATGTTTAAGGCAAGGATAAACAAATTTTTGAACAGTAAAGGAATCAAAGGTTATGGTGAGCAGGTGGGTAAGTGGAGCTGAGTCCACAAAAAGATCAGTCATGATCTTTACTGAATGGTGGAGCAGGCTCGAGAGGCCAGATGGTCTACTCCTGCTCCTGGTTATGTTATTTCCAAGAGTGGCTCGGTAGTACCAACACAGACTGAGCTGGGCCAGTCTTAAAAGGTATAGCTGCTAGATTGAGACTGATAGAGAATCTGGTGAACTGGTGCAGCGACAATAATCTCTCCCCTCAATGTTAACAAAACAAAAGGAGCTTGTCATTGACTTCAGGAAACAGAGGAGAACATGCCCCTGTCTGTGTCAATGGGACAAAGTAGAAAGGATGAGAGCTTCAAGATTTTAGGTGTCCAGATCGCCAACAACCTGTCCTGCTCACCCCATGATGACAACACAGTTAAAAAGGCCCACTTCTATTTTCTCACAAGACTAAGGAAATTTGGCATGTTAGCTATGACTCTCACCAACTTTTGCAGATGCACCATAGAAAGTATTCTTTCTGGTTGTATCACAGCTTTCATGGCTCCTGCTCTGCCCAAGACTGCAAGGAACTACAAAAGATCATGAATGTAGTCCAATCTATCATGCAAACCAGCCTCCCATCCATCGACTCAGTCTACATTTCCTTCTGTCTAACAAAACAGCTAGCATAATTAAGGACCCTGCACACCTTAGGCATTCTTTCTTCCACCTGTCAGGAGATACAAAAGTCTGAGGTCACGTACCAGCTGACTCAAGAACAGCTTCTTTCCTGCTGCCATCAGACTTTTGAATGGACCTACCTTGCATTAAGTTGATCTTTCTCTGCATCCTAGCTATAAATGTAACACTACATTCTGCACACTTTCGTTTCCTTCTGTACGACCAGTATGCTTTGTCCGTAAAGCACGCAAGAAACCGTAATAAATCAAGTCAGATGGTGTGGGAACCAATTAGTGGGAGAAACATACTTGACCTTATCCTCATTAACCTGCTACCACAGACACATCTATCTGTAGGAGTGACCATCACACAGTTCTTGTGGAGATCTTCACACGGAGGATACCATCCATGTTGTGTGTCACTACTACTGTGCTGGACGGGACAGACTTTGAACAGAACTAGCAACTCAACTGGGCATCTATCAGGTGATAGATTTGTACTTAACCACGATCTGTAACCTCCTGACCTGGCACATCCCCCACTCTATCATTACCACTAAGCCAGAGGATTCACCCTGGTTCAGTGAACAGTGCAGAAGGGCATACTAGGGGTAATAGCAGGCATACCTAAAAATGAAGTGACAGTGGACTACTAGTGTGCCAAACAGCATAAGCAGTAATAGAGCTAAGCAGTTCTACAAACAATGGATCAGATTCAAAATCTATAGTCCTGTCACATCCAGCTGTGAATGGTGGTGAACAACTAAACAACTCACTGGAGGAAGAGCACATCTACACAAAAGGCTGAAACATTAACAACAACTTTCAGCTGCAAGAGTGGATGAACCATCTCGGCCTTTTCCAGAGGTCCCCAGCATCATGGATGCTAGTCTAAGCTAATTCCATTCACTCTCCATGAAATCAAGAAACGGTTGGAGGTATTGGATACTGCAAATGTTATGGACTCTGACAATAGTCCTGAAGACTGGTGTGCCAGAACTTGCTGTCCCCTTAGCCAAGCTGTTCCAGTACAGCTACAAAACTGGCACCTACCCCACAATGTAGAAAATAGCACAGCTATGTCCTCTACATAAGAAACAGGACAAATCCAACCCAGCCAATTGGCACCCCATAAATCTAATCCTGATCAGCAAAGTGATGGAAGAGGGTCATCAACAGTACTATCAAGTAATAACTTGCTCATGGATGCCCCATTTGGGATCCGCCAGGGTAACTAGCTCCTGACCTCAATACAGTCTTGGTTCAAACAGACAAAACAGCTAAACATCAAGGAGCCCTAGCAAATCAAGTCAATGGGAATCTGGGGGAGAAGTCTCAGCTCCAGAACATCACTGCAGGAGTTCCTCAGGGTACTGTCCTACATCCAATCATCTTTGGTTGCTTCAGCAAAGACTCCCTTCCTTCATTAAGTCAGAAATGGGGATGTTTGCAGATGACTGCACAATTTTCAGCACCACTTACAACTCTTCAGATTCTGAAGCAGTTCACATCCAAAGGCAGCAAGATTTGGGTAATATCCAGATTTGGGCTGACAAGTGGCAAGTAACATTCATGCCGCACAAGTGCCAGGCAATGGCCACCTCCAAAAAAAAAAGAGGATTTAACCATTGCTCCTTGACATTCAATGGCATTACCATTACAGAAACCCCCACTATCAATATCCCAGGAATACCCTTGACTAGAAACTGAGCCAGATTAGCTCTATATACTTTGGCCACAAGAGCAGGTTAAAGACTAGAAATCCTCTGGCAAACAACCCATCTCCAAGATCTGTTCACGATCTACAAGACACAAGTCAGGAGTCTGATGGAATATTCTCCACCTGCTTGGGTGAGTGCAACTCCAACAGCACTCGAAAACATCAACACAATCCAGGACAGGGCAGCCCACTTAATTGCTACCACAAACATTCAATCCCTCCACCAATGAACAGTGGCAGCAGTGTGTACCATTTACAAGATGCACTGCAAGAACTTATGAAGGTTCCTTAGGCAGCACCTTCCAAACCCACAACCACTAGCATCTAGAAGGACAAGAGCAGCAGATGCTTGGCAACACCACCACCTAGACGTTCCATTCCAATTTCCTCACTATCTTGACTTGGAAATAAATTGTCATTTCTTCACTGTTGCTAGGTCGAAATCTTGGAATTCCCTCCCTAACGGCATTGTGGGTATACCTACACTTCAGGAACTGCAGCAATTTAAGAAGGCAGCTGACCACTACCTTCTCAAGGGCAACTGGGGATGGGCAATAAATACTGCACTAGCCAGCAACACTCACATCCATAAAAATGAATGAAATAAAAAAAGACAACCTGAAATCGGACGTATTCCAGGGCCAAGTAAGCCTACACTGTAATGGCTGCTGCTATGCTCGAAAGGAGTGCCAATGCTGCTTCAAAGCACCCCCTCCCACACCCCCCCAACTTGTCCGAGGACAACTGCATCATCTAACACAAAAGCGGTATTTTCTTCTTTGCAAAATCTGGCTCACAAAGTATTGTGGTCGTTACACATAACTGCCAGCCACCACAAACAGGAATGTTGGATAGTTTGCTGCCCTTGTTCCTCTAGGTGGTAGTGGTTGTGGGTTTGGAAGGTGCTGTTTAAAGAAGGCTTCTTGAGTTGCTGCAGTGCAACTTGTCAATGTACACACTGCTGCTACTGCATGCCTCTGGCAAAGGGTTGGGTGGTAGATGTTGTAAATGGTTGGCAATCAAATGAACTGTTTTGTCCTGAATGGTGTTGAGCTTCAAGTGTTGTTGGGACTGCACTCATTCAGACAAGTTGATAGTATTCCATCACATTCCTGACTTGTGCCATGTAAATGGTGGACGGGTTTTGCAAAGTTGGGAGATGAGTTGATCTCCACAGAATTCCAAGTCTCTGATCTGCTCATGTTGCCAGTCCAGTTCAGTGGTAATCCCAAGGAACTTGATTGTGGGAGATTCAGCGATTGGTAATGCTGTTGAATGTCAAGGGAAGATGGTTAGATTCTCTCTTATTCAGAGATTTCCATTCCATGGTGCAAATGTTACTTGCCACTTATCAACCCAAGCTAAATAATTTGAAAAGGAAGAATGTCCAGCACTAGAGGGAGAAGACAGGCAACAGCATTAAGTGAATTGCTTATTCAGAAAACTAGCGCAGACATGATGGCCTCCTCCTGTGCTGTAGCAACACTGTTTTTCAGAGTTTTTTAAACCTTTAGAGACTTCAATGCTTTGACTTATTATAATGTTTCACCATGGCAGATGGAGAATGAATAATGCATGAATTAGCGTAGCTCTTATTTTATGCACCAACAATATGTCACATCACCTCTGGTTTGAATGTGGCGGCTCACTCATTAAATTCAAATTTATTATATTTTGCCTTAGAATAGGTACCTTTCAGAAGGCTATATGGTTAAAGTGAAAACACAATAGTTGATCCAATCATTGATACGGTGGCAGAAATCAGGGATTGCTCCTCACTTTGTTTCTGTTCAGTCGGGAAAATGTGAGGAGGCAGGAGGAGTAGTTGCAAAGTCGCAATGTTTATCCTCTGTCAAATTTAGGAACTTTGAATAATGAAGAAACGTTCCGTAAAATCAGCTCGAATTTAGTACTTTTGTAGACTTCGAGAAGTGCAGATACTTGAAGTGAGATCTTCTGGAGTTCAGCAGGTAATGACTTGAAAATTAGTTTCTGAGGAAGGAAGAGAAGAAATAAGTAAAATTAAACGTAACTGACCTCACCTGTAACATGAAATTGAAAGAACTTAAGACATAAAAGACTTCTTTGCAATTCAATATGATCAACTTGAGCTTCAATTTTACTCTTTCACCTGCTTCCCATTTCACTGGATTCGTTGAGACACCGTAAATATTGTATCTCCTAAGTTTAAATGTAGTCAATGATAATATGTCTACAACCCTCTACCGAAGAGGATTCCAAGAATTCACAATCTATGAATAAAGAAATTTCTCCTCAAATTAATGCTAAATGATGAATCCCTGATCCTGAAATTGCCATTTTGTTCTAGATTCTCAGTCAGTGGAAACAACTTCTCAGTATCTGCCCTGTAAACTCCCTTCATAATCTTGCATGTTTCAATGAGATTATGTCTCATTCTTCTAAACTCTGAGAATACAGACCTAATTTACTCTCTCATCAAAGATAACCTTCTTGTACCAAGGACCAATCTAGTAAACCTTTGATATATCCTTTCTTTAAAAGTTGTACACAGTATTCCATGTGTGATCTCACCAAAGCTTTGTAGAATTGTAGTAAGACTTCTTTATTCCTGTACTCCAAATACCCTTGCAATGAAGGCCAACATACCGTTCGCCTTTCTAACTGCTTGCTATGTTTGCACGCCAATTTTGTGTTCCTTGTATGAGCATATCCAAGTCTTTCTGAGCATCGTAAGTTCAATGCCTTTTAAAAATAAAATTCTCCTTTTCTATTCTTACAAGAAAAATGGATAACCTCACACTTCCTCGCATTATGCAAGTATAGTGTCTCAGGGTCTTGCCAGTTTTCAGGCTGCCTGACTTGCTGAGTATTTCCGATTAAATTTGCAGCTGACATCCACTTGGGCAAAATATTGGAGTTCTGTCCTTCGGAGGGTGAAGAGAAAAAAAATTAGAAATTTTTAAAAGGTGCATCAGACAGAGCTTTTTCCTTTCACCAATTCTGAAACTTACCATTTCTTAGATAACAGTGACCTCTTTGGGTTTCCGTTTGATGCTTTCCAGTCGATTGAGAGGTCTGGCATTAGTGTTTCTTTTGCTACTTCCTTCTCCAGTGGTAAGCTTGTTTTCTTTATGCAGGCTTTTCAACAACTCCATCAATTCTCTTTTCTCAAGTTCTGCTTGTTCTAGTTCCTGTCGATGCTGTCTCTCTTCTGCCACAAGTGTCCGCACATCTGACATCACACGTGACATCTGACTCTGAGAGAGGAAGTTTCCTTTAATTTGATTTATTATTGTCACATGTATTAGCATACAGTGAAAAGTATTGCTTTTTGCGTGCTATACAGACAAAGCATATCATTCATAGAGACGGAAATAAGAACATAAGAAATAGGAGCAGGAGTAGGCCATCCATCCCTTCGAGCCGGCCCCGCCATTCAACAAGATCACGGCTGATCTGAAGTGGATCAGTTCCACTTTCCCGCTTTCTCCCCATTACCCTTAATTCCCTCGTCTATCAGAAATCTATCTACCCATGACTTGAATACATTCAGCGAGGTAGCCTCCACCACTTCAATGGGCAGAGAATTCCAGAGACTCACCATCCTTTGAGTGAAGAAGTTCCTCATCAACTCTGATTTAAGCTGCCCCCCTTATTTTGAGGCTGTGCCCTCTGGTTCTGTTACCCTTTCTAAGCGGAAGACTCTCTCTACCTCTACCCTATCTAGCCCCTTCATTATCTTGTAAGTCTCTATAAGATCCCCCCTCAGCCTTCTAAACGCTAACGAGTACAGGCCCAGTCTATTCAATCTCTCTTCATAAGCTAACTCCCTCATCTCCGGTATCAGCCTGGTGAACCTTCTCTGTACTCCCTCCAAGGCCAATATATCCTTTCGCAAATGCGGTGACCAAAACTGCACACAGTACTCCAGTTGCGGCCTCACCAGTGCCCTGTACAGTTGCTGCAAGACCTCCCTGCTTGTATATTCTATCCCCCTCGCTATAAAGGCCAACATTCCATTCACCTTCTTGATCACCTGCTGCACCTGCAGACTGGGTTTTTGCGATTCGCGCACAAGGACCCCTAGGTCCCTCTGCACTGTAGCATGCTGCAGCTTTTCGCCCTTTAGATAATAATCCCTTCTACTATTATTTCTACCAAAGTGGATAACCTCACATTTGCTAACGTTATACTCCATCTGCCAGGTCCTCGCCCACTCACTCAGCCTATCCAGATCTCTCTGCAGACTTTCCGCGCCTTCTATGCAATTCGCTTTTCCATTCATCTTTGTGTTGTCAGCAAATTTTGTTACCCTACACTTAGCCCCCTCCTCCAGATCATCTATGTAAACGGTAAACAGTTGAGGCCCCAGCACCGATCCCTGCAGCACTCCACCAGTCACCATCTGCCAACCAGAATAGCACCCATTGATTCCAATTCTCTGCTTCTGTTGGACAACCAATCCTCAATCCAAGCTAACACCTTACCCCCAACTCCGTGCATCCTAACCTTTTGCAGCAACCTTTTGTGAGGCACCTTATCAAATGCCTTCTGGAAATCTAAAAATACCACATCCACCAGTTCCCCTCTGTCTACCGCACCAGTCACATCCTCATAGAAATCCAATAAATTCGTTAAACACGACTTCCCCTTCACGAATCCGTGCTGTGTCTGCTTGATCAAACCGTTCTTTTCTAGGTGTCTTGCTATTTCTTCTTTGATGACGGATTCTAGCATTTTTCCAACTACGGACATTAAGCTAACTGGCCTATAATTCCCTGCCTTTTGTCTGCTACCTTTTTTAAACAGCATGACAGAATGGAGAATGTAGTGTTACATTCTGAGAAAAATCAACTAAATGCAAGGTAGGTCCATTCAAAAGTCTGACAGTAGCAGGGAAGAAGCTGCTCGAATGGGTTGGTACATGACCTCAGACATTTGTATCTTTTGAAACATCTTTACTGTCTGTTTGGGGAAAGAGCCTCTGTCATGCTAAAATTAGCCATCACCGTAATAAGGATGGAGAGTTGGACCAAACACTGTATGGACTCGAGTGGTCACTTGGCCTTCTCTGAAATTTGTGCATGATTGTCCGACATGGCTAGACCAGGTACACTTCCCTGATTATCGTGGGTTGTGGGGCTCACCTATGCTCCATGTCAGCATTTTATGCCTTCCCTGGATGTAGAAATTTGTTCCCATTCTTAGTTGCTTTATTTTTGAACTTTTGGTAATAGGACTAAGTTAGCATGCTAAGCTACTTCCGTGGGTATTTCAAAGTCAATTACACTGATGTGAAAATTAAGTCAAACGTACAGCAGAGTATGGACAATGGCAGGCTTTCGTCTCTCGAGGACATTAGTGAACAGTTGTGTTTTTAATTACAATTTTAATTGCTGCATGGTCACTCTTATTGATACCAACTTTTTATTTCCATATTATAAAAACTGAATTCAAACTGTTATGGCGCCATGGTGTAATTTGAACTCGTTAATTAGTTCAGGCCTCTGAATTACTAGCCCAGTTACCCAGTGTCATTTCTATGATTGTAGGCCTGCAGATCATTGAGGCTGCAATGTTTTGTAGATCAATGCAATCCAATGTATTAAGGTGTGTTTCAAATTAATTCTATTGAATAAATTAAATAAATGTTTTTCTCAGGCATGGCTAGGAATGCGAAGGGACTTGGTCAAGACTGGTAACGTGAAACAGGAAGGCAATTGTGTGATACACAACTCCACAGTACCATCTAACTTAGAGAGGACTGAAAAGGAAATAAATCAGAATGTGTATAAACAAAACCGCAGGTTATACTACAAGCAGCATAACATTTTTAGTAGAGATCACCCCTGGCATTTCTTACAGTAAGACTATGAATATAAATTGGTTTGACATCAATGTAAATATTTAAATGATCTGTTACTCCAGCATATTTTGACATGCAAGTTTGAAAAACATTTGTAAATGTATCTACATAGTTTATAAACTGACTGCTTTTTATAAAAAAAAGATGCATCATGCAACAGCAACCAGCTCTCTCACAGTTCAAGCAAACTAAAATTCCAACGTTGAAAGGCAAGTCCAGGGCAAGAGAAGGAGAAAAAATAAAACATAACAGAAAACTCAAAAAAGAGCCACAGAAGAGTGTCATATGAAACAAAGTACTGAGTAGTGAAATATTTTAATACAAAAGACCACAGATGGCATGCAGGAAATTTCAAATGTACACCACTAACTTGGGGGAAAAAATAAAAAAACTAAGGAAAGGTGGGAGTCCGGACCACAGTGCATAGGTGGGCTGGAACCATGGAGTCCAAAGACAAAGAATGATGGGTTCACCAAAAAGTTTAAGGGCACAGGTGGCAACTAGACGAAGAGGACAGGAATATACAGTAGATGCATAACATTAAAGATACATAATACTAACTTGGAGATTAGACAATAGAGTGAATGGGTACACCTAGGTTATTCACCTTACAGCATTTTGCAACTATTGCAGATGAGGTTCTTTTAAAGTGTGGACATACATGGGCAGCACAATGGTTCGTATTGCTGCCTCGCGGGTTTGATTCCCGGCTTATGTCACTGTCTGTGTGGAGTTTCTCCTTGTGTCTGTATGAGTTTCCTCCGGATGCTCCAGTTTCCTCCCACAGTCCAAAAGACGTGCTGGTTAGGCCACTGACCTAAACAGGCGCTGGACTGTGGAGACTGGGGGAATTTCACAGTAACTTGATTGCAGTGTTAATGTAAGCCTTACTTGTGACTAATGAATAAACTTTAAAACACATATGTCCAACAATGGTACTTTTTCATTATAAATGTTGAAATAAAATGCACTCAAAATGTCTTATGGACAGAAAGTACACACCATAGGCCAGATTTTCCAGTGACAAAGCAAGGTGGTTTGCCACTGAACTCGAACCATTTCTCAGTAAAAGATGGAGCAATTTCTCTGGTGAGAATTTCACCTCCATTGCCATGTAGTTGTGGAGAAGCAGATTGCCACGACCTTTATATTTGCATAATGTGGATTCATGGATCGGGATGCGCAAACAGTCAATAAGGTTAAATGGATTTTAAGCCACCGACACAGGAAACAGTAAAATAAAATCACTTTCATAAAGTTTTACATGAAGCAAATAAAAGACTGGGAGAAACACACAAAGAAAAATATCTACAATCAATCATTTAACAGACTGCATGCCCCTGTCACAAAATCACTTTCTTGGGGCTAATTCTATTGTTCATCAAATCTTATTAATCACATCACCATTTAAAACCTAGTTACACACTTGACTAAAACCCCTTGAAATGGTATACCTTGTTCAAACAATGGTATGGAAGCAAAGAATAAAGAACAGTACAGGAACAGGCCCTTCAGTCCACCAAGTTTGTGCCGACACAGATGCCTCTCTATTCTAATATTTTCTTGTCTCTACATGATCCATAGCCTTCTATTCCCTGCCTATTCATGTATATATCCAGATGCCTCTTGAATGCTGCTACAGAATCTGCTTCCACCATCTCCTCCGCCAGCGCGTTCCAGGCAATCACTACCCTCTGTGTGAAAATCTTGACCCTTACATCTCTTTTAGACTTTCTCCCCTCACTTTCAATCTATGCCCCTGAGTAACTGACCCTTCAGTCCTTCAAAAAAAAACTATCAACTCTACGCGAGCCTGTCATAATCTTGTAAACTTCTATCAGGTCTCCCCTCGTTCTCCAATGCTCCAATGAAAACAATCCAAGTTTGTTCAACTTTTCTTCATAGTTCATTCCCTCCAAACCAGGCAACATCCTGGTAAGTCTCTTCTGAAGCCTTTCCAATGCATCAATATCCTTCCGGTAGTGTGGCAACCAGAATTGTACATAATGCTCAAAATGCGGCATAACCAAAGCCTTATAGAGCTGCAACATGATTTTCCAATTCCTATATTTGATGTCCTGACCGATAAAGGCAGGCTTGCCATAAGCCTTCTTGACTACCTTGTCCACCTGAGTTGCCACCTTCAGGGAACTGCAGATCTGCACACCTAGATCCCTCTGTATGCTAATATTTCTAAGGACTGTACCATTTACTGTATACTTTCCTCCTGCAATAGACATTCCAAATTGCATCACCTCACATTTACCCAGGTTAAATTCCATCAACCACCTTTTGGCCCAGGTCTCCAGCCGATTTATATCTTGCTGTATCCTCTAACAATCTTCCTCACTATCTACCACTCCCCCAATTTTTGTATCATCTGCAAATTTACTCATCAGGCCACTTACATTTTCCTCCAAATCATCTATATATATTACAAACAACAGAGGCCCCAGCACTGATCATTGTAGAACATCACTTGTCACAGGCCTCCAGTCAGAAAAGTACCCTTCCACTGCTTTCAAGCCAGTTTTGTATGCACCTTACCAGCTCATCTTGGATCCCATATGACTTCACCTTCTGTATCAGCCTGTCATGAGGAACCATATTGAAGACTTTACTAAAGTTCATGCATGCAACACTGGTTGCCCTGCCCTGGTCAATTATTTTTGTCACTTTCTCAAAGAACTCAGTCAATTTTGTGAGACATAGCTCGTCCTTCACAAAACCATGCTGTCCCTCATCAATAAGCCTATTCTCCTCCAGATGTGAGCACATCCTGTCCCTAACAATCTTCTCCAATAATTTCCCCACCACTGATGTAAGGCTCACAGGCCTGTAATTTCCCAGATTGTCTCTTCTGTCCTTCTCAAACAGAGGAACAATGTTAACTACTGTCCAATCCTCTGGTACCTCGCCTGTGGCTAAAGACAAAAAAAAGATTTTGGCTAAAGCCTCAGCAATTACATACTTTGCCTCTCTCAGTATTCTGGGATAGATGCTATCTGGCCCAGAGGACTTGTCCACCTTAATGTTTTTCAAAACCTTCAATACATCCTCCCTTCTTATCTCAACAAGTCCTAGAATGTCAACATCCTCCTTTCTACACTCACCATCCACCACATCCTTCTCCTTTGTGAATACTGATGCAAAGTACTCGTTAAGGATCTCACCCACCACATCTGGCTCCACACTCAAATTCCCCCACTGTCCTTGAGTGGACATACCCTTTCCTTAGCTACCCTCTTCTTCCTTATATACGCATAAGAAACCTTAGAATTCTCCTTAATCCTGCCTTCCAAGGACATTTCATGGCCCCCTTTAGACCTCCAAAATGCCTGTTTAAGCTCTTTCCTGCTTTGTTTAATTTCCTCAATAGCCTTACCCAGTTTCCAAAAAAGTGGACATTCTCACTGATCTCAGTGATTGCGAGCTCTGGGGCAGTCTGCAGCTCAACTTGTGTGAGAGTGCTGAGTGACAGGCCACAACCCCAAGTGGCAAGCTACAACTACAGGATTTGTGCACTAATCTGCACATGTCCAACATACTGCAAATGAAAAGTCCTGCAGACACAGGAAGTTTGAATAAAAGCAGAAAATGCTGGAAATGCTCAGCAAATCCAGCAGCATATGTGGAAATAGAATCAGAACTAAGGTCATAGGCCTGAAATGTTAGTTCTGTTTCTCTCTCTGTCGATATTGTCAGAGCTGCTGAGCATTTCCAACATTTTCTGTTTTAGTGTTGGAAATTGCACAGTTTCAGAGGTTTGATGATGGCAGATGCTGACAATGTCTACACTACCCCACTCCCTGCAAAAATCAGGCACTAAATGCAAGACTTCAGGGGTAAATTCCATCAGACAGTCCACTGGATCAATCGCCACTGCAACTCCAGTAGGGCTCTGGTAGAATGGCTAAGAAGAAGATAACAATCCATAAACACAAAGCCATGGTCACTTGTTGAGAAATCCTAGTTTATCTTGTAAAAGGCTGAGGTTACACTCATTCTTTATAAGGCCAGTGAAAAGAGGTGGGGGTGCTCCCTCTATATGGACTTGCTGCTTCTCAAATTCATAAATGAACCCAGTGTAAGACTGGAGACCAACTTAGCCAGGAGACAGAAATGGGCTCATGGGAAAGAGCTAATACCCCAAATATGGGGAGGCCTGAGTCCCTCACCTTCTGATGATAGTTCAGCACTGTGATTTTACTCAAGCATTTAGGCTGCATGGATATTGGCACAGGCATCCTTGGCTCAAAAAAAATGCTCTCAAATTAAACTAATTACTGCCTTACATTTTCAGAGCATTTATATCACACATACATTCCCAATTTCATAAAATAATGACCATAAGTTAAGTTGTACTAACTTTAAGTTCCTCAATTTCATTTTGCAGAAGACTTTCTTTCTGTACCATGTGTCTTCTTTGAGAATCTAAACGGGACTCCATTTCATGCCTCACCTCTTCAACTTTACAAATCATCTCAGACCTTATATAAAGAAAAAGCATAAATTTATATATAGTACTTGATGTTAGATTTATTTTGTTCAATACTCTACCTTTCTGTAGACTTTTTTTTTCAGATAGCACTGACTCACTCCAAGGCCATCACAGCAAAGATTGATTATATCTCCACCCAATGTGTAGACCTGCACTTTTAGTGGAGTCACTACAGAAAGATTCCTTCCATTATGAACACAGGATGCCATGTGTAGAAACTCCTTCCATTGCACTAGTTAAGATCAACCTTGTTATTGACCTGTAAATTTTTTTTTTCGCAGCAGGTTTCATCTTCCATATTTGACTCAAATGGGTCTGCCTTGTTCCTACTAATATTTGTTTTGGAGATTTTCAAGTTATGCCAAATTTTGCTTGTCAATCTTAATCTTATTTGTCAATACTCTGACTTTGACCTAGTCTTGTTGAAGCAGGCATAAGCATTGTAGAGGTAACACATACAATATCCTATTTGTCCACTGCACCATGTATAAATGATACTGATCTAATGGACACTGCATGTAAGAGATTGTGTTATCACCACTCCCCCCACCAACCCTCCCCCCCCGGCAATCCTCAAACTTGTATGAGGGACAAAGGCTATCCCATAAAAATCCAACAAGGACCAGGATTGAAAGATACGTAGACAGAAGTGAGCAATCAATCTGTTTCTCAGTGGAGGTCAGGTTCTGAATTAGTCCATGACATACCTGAGCAATTCCAGTTCTGTCCTCAATTCTGCCATACAATTGTGTTGTGCATCATCTGCACTGAGAATAGCATAGCCACAGCCATTTGGGCATTCACGACTTCGATATTCACACACTGCCAAGTGAGATTCCAGGTTGCGCCGTTCTACCTGAACTGTACAACCTTTGGAGAAAATTGTATGAATATATTACAAAAATATAATTAAAAATTAAAATATCACAAAACATGCAATGCATCACTACAATACGCAAAAAGTACAAGGAAGCAGTGACTTTCTGGACGATAGTCCAAGTTTGTAATTGAAGTTGAGTTCAAATTTATTTTTCTGTTCTTTTCTTTAACACCAATATCATGATTTTCCAATCTGACAGACGCATTTACCTTGAAGTAGAAATAGGCAAACAAAATAATTAATTCTTTCCCCACAATTCTTAAAGGTGAGGAAAACAATATCAACAATTTGCAAAAATAGTTTTTGAAGGTGAAAAATATACTTCAACAGACAGAACTTTTATCAAAGGAGGTGACTTAAAGCCTAACCATTGGATTTTCGTCCCTAAATCTGTCCACCTCTGTATAACTTAAAATCCAACGTGCAGGACTGAGACACTTTAGGACTTTAATAATACAGGTAGGATGAAACAAGGCATGGATGTACAGAAGGTCAGAGTTGGGACATTACAGGGTGTGGGAGATAAGATACAATAAGCTGAAGAGATGGGTTGAGGTTGGCAGGGAGGATGTTGAACAAACAAAAAATATAGTCAGAGTGAGGGTGGGAAGAGAAAATGCTGCTGAAGATTCACTGACTATGCTCAGTTAAATAGGAACAGGACAACACAGGGATAGTTTCAAAAACTAGAACAAGAGGAAAAGCTGATATAGGACATGATATCCTTTTCTATCGCCTGGAATTTCATCCCCTCCAAAATGTTGCCCTCAAGACGGTTGTGGCAGGGAAAATGTCATCTATCATTTTCTGGTATGTACCTTCTCAAAGCTGGTCTGGAAAAAGATGCAGTGTATTTTTTTGAAGTTGATCCTGAGCAGCTCTGTAACACAGGATCTTGTACTCTACAGGCTGTTCACAGGAGCTCACACCAAGATAAGCATCAACTGCTGGAGGACCATCAGCTCAGTGGAAAACATTCTTTGGTCTGCCCAAAACCTAGATAGTTGATGAATCATTGACACTGGGAATATTTCTCCTCTAAGCTTGAATAATGATATTGGATTACTATCCACCTACCACAATAGGGCAAGCAAATAGAAATTAGGGAGTCATTGGGGTTATAGGAGAGGGATAGGGGGCAGGCAGAAAAGTGGACCCGAGATGTCAATCAGATCTTACGTTCCTACTGTTGGTCTCATGCAATGGGAAATAGCTTGAAAATTCTGTACTCCCTTCTGAACTGTCAGTCTACTTTAGGTGTCCCCGTCATATTGTAGGGCTTGGACCCACAATCACCCAGAAATAAATGTGTTACCAACTCAGCTAATACAAAAAAAATTATTCAAATCACTGCAAATCAAAAATGCACAAAATTGATTTTAATTAAACTTTGTAAAGTTAAAAAGTTAAATATTGCACTGCAACTGAATTGTTAAATACATACCACATCCATAACACATGTAAATTCCACCTAAAACAAAATTGGCAAAAGGATACTTCAAAAACTTAGGCTAATGGAAAATCCAGTTTTACTCTTGTTGTATAAATCTTTTGAATGTTACTTGGTACATAAGAAACCATTTCCATTATATTGTCATTATTGGAGAACATTACATTCCTCCAAGACATCTAAAGTGAGATGCTGGAGGAGAACTGGGTGACCGACCATGTCAAAAGCAGCAGAGGTCGAGCAGGGTGATACGGAAGAGTGGACACGGAGAGATTGTTTCCACTAGTAGGAAAAAATAGAAGCAAAGGGCATAAACTCAGGCTAAACAGATGATCCTTTAAAACAGAGGTGAGGAGGAATTTCTTCAGCCAGAGAGTGGTGAATCTATGGAACTCTTTGCTGCAGAAGGCTATGGAGGTCAGGTCATTTAAGACAGAGATAGATAGGTTCTTGATTAATAAGGGGATTAAGGATTATGGGGAAGAGGCAAGAGAATAGGGATGAGAAAAATATCGGGCATGATTGAATGGCAGAGAAGACTCAATAGGCTGAGTGGCCTAATTCTGCTCCTATGTGTTATGGTCTTATGGAAAAAAAAAGCTTGTATGAAGAGATAAGCATTAAAAGTTACTGAACTACTGAAATGTCACGTTACGGAAGGCAACTGGACAACATTGAAAATTTCAGGTAAAGTATTACTTGAGTCTCGTGGAGTTTATTTTGTGGAAAAGAAAGTTTTCAGGCTCTTCTCTCTGGAGACTGAATGTGTTGAAGAAAGAAAGATGCAAACAAGGAACTGACATTGAACTTTATTTATGGATTCAGCTTCCATCACTGTTTCTGGTTTTAAAAAAATTCCACGTATTAAATATTAAGAAAAAGGGAGTTAAATGACTCATTGCTCTACTTCATAAAGATATTGAATAGCTGTGGGATATTCTAAGAACCCACTTAATCATGAGAAATAGGAGCAGGAGTCGGCCATTTGGCCCCTCAAACTTGCTCTGTCGTTCAGTAAGATCACAGCTGATCTGATTGTGGCTTTAATTCATTTTCCTACCTGTTCCCCATAACCCTCGACTCCCCTATCAGTCAAAAATCTGTCCAACTCAACTTTGAATATATCCAATAACCCAGCTTCCACTGCTGTCTGTGGAAAAGAAATCCAAAAGCTAACGGCCCTGTTAGAGAAGAAATTCCTCATTTCAACCTTAAATAGAAAACCACTTATTTTGAAACAATGTTCCTTAGTTCTACATTCTCTCACGAGTGAAGCATCCTCTCAGCATTCACTCTGTCAAGCCCCTTAGAATCTTATAAATTCTTCTAAACTCAAATAAATATAGACCTAAGTTGCTCAATCTTTCTTCATAAGACAACCCTTTTATCCTAGGAAACAGCATGGTGGACCTTCTCTGAATTATTTCCATTGTAAGTATTTTCTCCCTTAAGTAAGGGAGATCAAACCTGCACACTCTAGACAAGATCCAACTTCTGCAAATTTGACATGGGACTTTTTTTCAAACATATGAAAATTTAGACTTGGGTTAATGTCACAGCTTAAAGAAGACATTCTGCCCAACCTTCTACAATGAAGAATCAGCAAAGATAAAAGTCACATACAGGAGGGGCAAAGTACGCATGGTCCCGAGAAGGAAATGACCAGGTCAAATAATTCCATAGCATGATTTGCATTACTGCATACAAGATACAGATATTCAGTAACTCATTAAAATCTTTCCTCACCAATTAGATTTAAAAGACATGTTTTCTGGAGTATAGGTTGTTAAAATTTCCAATATCAAAATAATTTAAACAGACTTGGATTAAATCTCAGTTTAACCACCAGGTGGCATTGTTCAACAACACCATCAGCTACAATGAAGAAGGAGCTGGAAATCCCGACATAATTCTGGACAATTTAAGGAGACAATAAAAACACAGTTTCAAGTAATAAAGACAAATACAGCAGAGGGATAAAATATTTCCCATTTCACAAAAGGAAAGAAAACAATCTGACCATTTAATACTTCAGTTCTCATTTTTTTTCAAACCTAATACCCAGTAGACATTTTAATATCATATGCCCTCTTTCTATAATAATTTCTGAAAACAATTGTCTACTTTTGATTTTAGGTTGCACTCAAACCCAACTTATATGACTAGTAAACATCTTTTTTCAAATCTCAATCAGTTAATGGATACTCTTTCATTAAATCTGAACCATGGTTTGGAAGCTTCTCCAGCTAATAATAATGTTGATTTGGAGTAATTTTTGTTGCTTTTTACTTACCAGCATTTAAACAAGGAACTTGGCTGTATTCACACTCTCTTTCATGTCTGTCAATAGCTTCTAAAGAACAGATTGCTTCACAACCATGCTGTCTATTTTTGCACCAAATCTGAAGGCGGTTCAAATCATTTCTCATATACCTGTCAAGGAAAGAAAAAAAAAATCACACCGAAGAACAGGCAAACCTTCACCCATTGCCCTCCTCCCCCTCTTTCCAACTTGCCGCCTCCCTCCTCTTCCCAACTCGCTGCCTCCTTCCCCTCTCTCTCTCTCTCTTTCTTCCACCCACCCATGTAGGCTTACAGGCTATTTATTTCACCAAAACTATTTTTACTGATGTCACAGCTGCCATAGAAATCAATAACTTTCAAAATGGATTCAAACTGCTGGCTGAAAGAATGACACAGCAAGATTTCATACTTTAACAAACAAATAACTAAAAGCATTATTGACTAAATAGTACTTTTGTAAACAATTTAAATTAGAAAAAGGAACATCCCCCTTTTATACTTATCGCAAATAACAATCTCCATGGAATAATAGTCCTCATCACAAACTGACACTATAGTCAAGAAAGCCCACCCTCTACTTTCTCAGAAGACTAAGGGAATTTGGCATATCAGCTATGACTCTCACCAACTTTTACAGATGTACCATAGAAAGCATTCTTTCTGGTTGTATCACAGTTTGTATGGCTCCTGCTCTGCCCAAGACTGCAAGGAACTGCCAAAGGTCGTGAACGTAGCACATCCCATCATGCAAACGAGCCTTCCGTCCACTGACTCCTTCTACACTTCCCGCTGCCTCGGCAAACCAGCCAGCATAATTAAGGACCCCACGCATTCTGGACATTCTCTCTTCCACCTTCTTCCGTTGGGAAAAAGACACAAAAGTCTGAGTCATGTACCAACCAACTCAAGAATAGCTTCTTCCCTGCTACTACTCAGATTGTTGAATGGAATTATGTTGCATTAAGTTGATCTTTCTCTACACACTAGTTATATCTGTAACACTGCATTCTGCACTCTCTCATTTCCTATCCAAAGACATATAAAACAAGTGCACTTTACATCTTCCTTTTTAAGATTTCACAATTTCTATTTAATCCTGAACATTGAACTTCATGCTTAAACAATGTAAATAAAAAAATCAATACTTAAAATAAATCAAGTAGTTGTTTGATAGTACAGAACTTGATTATTGCTGAAAAAAAAGACATGTTGAAGTTCTTCACCTTACGCAAATGTTGTCCAATTGTGGAATCACATCTACTGTTAGACACTGTTTTGAATTTTGCACACACGGGCCGGTTGGGCACTGTCTGTAACTTACGAAGAATGGCTGGGACATGCTGTTTGATGTGATCTGCTGCCAGTCTTTGAGATGAATGCCTTACATACTTAGCAACACACTGAAATTTCTATACTACATTACTCATTTCTTTGACAGACAGAACATCGTTTTGGGAAAGCCAAATTCTCAGTGTGTTAAGAAATATGGTGACAACCAACTTAATATCATCAGTCAGGCTCACAGTGTGGCACAATAGTTTGCACTGGAAGCTACATGTATTATTATATCAAGCCCTGTTCTTCACGGACAGAAAGAACATGTACACAACATTGTGCCTTAAATTTCAAACAATGCCTGGCAGTTAACTACCAGTCACTTGGTGCATTCCCATGTCAATGCCTCTACCATGGGCGAGGTGCCTGACAATTGGAGGGTGGCAAATGTTGTGCCTTTGTTTAAAAAAGGGCTGCAAGGAAAAGCCTGGGAACTACAGGCCAGGAAGCCTCACATCTGTGGTGGGTAAGTTGTTGGAAGATATTTTGAGAGACAGGGTCTACAGGCATTTAGAGACACAATGATTGATTAGGGACAGTTAGCATGGCTTTGTGAATGGAAAATCATGTCTCACAAATTCGAATGAGTCTTTTGAAGGGGTAACCAAGGTAAATGAGGGCAGTGCAGTTGACGCTCTCTACATGGACTTTAGGAACGCATTCGACAAGGTACCTCATGGTAGGTTGTTGCATGAGGTTAAATCTCACGGGATTCAAGGTCAGATATCTAAATGCACACAAAATTGGCTCCTTGACAGAAGCCAAAGGGTGGTTGTATAGAGTTGTTTTTCAAGCTGGAGACCTGTGACCAGTGGTGGGCCTCAGAGATCAGTGCTGGATTCAATGTTATGGTTTGATTTGGATGAGAATATAGGAGGCATGGTTAGTAAGTTTGCAGATGACACCAAGATTGGTGGCATAGTGCACACTGAAGAAAGTGATCCCCAATTGCAATGGGATCTTGATCAATTGATTAATTTAGGTAAATGCGAGGTGATGCATTTTGGTAGGTTGAACCAGTGCAGGTCTTACTCAGGTACAGCATTGGGGAGAGTTACAGGACAAAGCAACTTAGGGGTACATGTTCATAGTTCCTTGAAAGTGGAATCACAGGTGGACAGAGTGGTGAAGAAGGCATTCAGCATGCTTGGTTTCATTGGTCAGAACTTTGAATACAGGAGTTGGGAGTTGTTGAAGTTTTACAAAACATTGGTATGGCCACACTTGGAATTTTGTGTACAGTTCTGGTCACCCTATTATAGAAAGGATATTACTAAACTAGAAAGAGTGCAGAAAAGATTTATTAGGATGCTACCGGGACTTGATGGTTTGAGTTATAAGGAGAGGCTGGATAAACTGGGACTTTTTCCTCTGGCATGTAGAAGGCTGAGGGATGATCTTATAGAGGTCAATAAAATAATTAGGGGCACAGATCAGCTAGATAGTCATATCTTTTCCCAAAGGTAGGGGAGTATAAAACTAGAGGGCATAGGTTTAAGGTGAGAGGGAAGAGATACAAAAGTGTCCAGAGGGGCAATTTTTTCACACAGAGGGTGGTAAGTGTCTGGAACAAACTGCCAGAGATAGTAGTAGAGGCGGGTACAATTTTGTCTTTTAAAAAGCATTTAGACAATCACATGGGTAAGATGGGTACAGAGGGATATGAGCCAAATGCAGGCAATTGGGATTAGCTTTGGGGTTTACAAAAAAAGCAGCATGGACAAGTTGGACTGAAAGGCCTGTTTCCATGCTGTAAACCGCTGTGACTCTGGCAATGAACAGAGTCTACTTGCCAACGAATCAACATTTTCTTCTCATACAGTATAAATTGTTTCCCCATTTTATGAGTATTCTTGGGGATGAGTGCAAGATTAAAAGCCACACTAAAATCAATCAGGTACCAAATAAGTTATACAGTTATCCATCAAACAGGGGTACAACTGCCATTTTCATGGACAAAAATCTTAATTGTTAAAATAAAAGCTGTTGCATAACATAGTTCACAGTGAATTGGAGTTTATATTGTTGAAAAGTTAGACTAAGTTGGTGAACAATTCACATGTCCACAGAAACGTTTCGAAAACAAGGCTGTAACACATCAGCTCAGAAACAGAAAATTTAAGCAATCTTTAATCGGCTTGTTAGGAATAAGCAGTCGTTTCCATAGAATCCCAATAGTGCAGGAGGAGGCCATTTGGCCCACTGAATCTGCATAGGCTCTCTGAAAAAGCCTGTTTACCAAAGTCCACCTCCACACCCTATCCCCCGTACCCCCGCACATTTACCATGGTTAATCCACCCTAACCTACACATCACTGGACACTTTAGCATGGCCAATTCTAATACAATGTGACAATAACACATCAAATCAAATCAAAAAATTTACCTAACTTGCATATCTTTGCATCCCCATTACAAATGCATACAAAAAAAATTCAATTCTCACACAGTTAAGTAAATAAATTAGTCTACATACTCACTGATGGAAACAAGTTTATACCCGGGATGTGAATAAGCAGCGTGATTTTCTTCCATAACGAGGATCAAGAAATATTTGAACTTAAGAAGGGGTTAAACAAGTTTGCGTCTTTCTTTATTAAACATCATTTCAGGGCAGCGTCCGAGGCTCAACTACCTTCATTGATGATCAAATTTGCATTATGGACTGGGAAGTGAAGCAGTTGTCTGATGATTGCATTGCTCATCTCCATTCACAATTCCTAAGATGAGGACAATGTCAAGGCATACATGCAGGAAGAAAAGTGAAGATGAGAGGGGCAGTTTGTGAAGTGAAAATTGGTTGGCAGGATGAAAAGGCTGGCTATGTTTGGAATGAATAAACTGCCTGATTGCGATGGCTTGCACCTTAAGTTATGGAGTCAGAGTCATTGAGGTTACAGCAGAACTGTACACAGTATTCCAAGTGTGACTTTACCAATGTCTTGTACAACTTCAACAAGACATCCCAACTCCTGTATTCAATGTTCTGACCAATGGAACCAAACACACTGAATGCCTTCTTCACTACTCTTCCACCTATGACTTCACTTTCAAGGAGCTATGAACATGTACCCCGAATCTCTTTGTTCTGTAACTCTCCCCAATGCCCTACCATTAACTGAGTAAGCCAAAATGCATCACCTCACACTTATCTAAATTAAACTCCATCTGCCATTCATCAGCCCACTCACCCAATTGATCAAGATCCCATTGCAATCGGAGATAACTTCTTCACTATCCACACTACTTGGTGTCATCCGCAAACTTACTAACCATGCCTCCTATATTCTCATCCAAATCATTAATATAAATAACAAATAACAGTGGGACCAGCACTGATCCCTGAGGCACACTACTGGTCAAAGGCCTCCAGTTTGAAAAACAACCCTCTATGACCACCTCTGGCTTCTATCAAGAAGCCAATTTTGTATCCATTTAGATACCTCACCCTGGATCCCAAGAGATTTAACTTTATACAACATCCTACCATGAGGTACCTTGTCAAAGGTCCATGTAGACAACATCAACTGCACTTCCCTCATCTATCTCTTGATTACCCCTTCTAAAAATGCAATAAAATTTGAGAGACTGATTTTTCACTCACAAAGCCATGCTGACTGTCTCTAATCAGCCCTTGCATCTCTAAATGCCTGTAAATCCTGTCTCTCAAAATATCTTCCAACAACTTACCCACCACAGATGTGAGGCTCAATGGTCTGAAGTTCCCAGACTTTCTCCTGCAGTCCTTTTTAAACAGAGGCACAACATTTACCACTCTCCAATCTTCAGGCACCTCACCCATGACTATCGATGATTCAAATATCCCTGTTATGGGACTCGCTATTTCCTCCCTAGCCTCCCACAATGTCCTGGGATACACTTCATCAGGTCCCAGGGATTTATCTACCCTGATGTGCTTCAAGACTTCCAGCACCTCTTTCTCTGTAATATATACACTCTTCAAGACATCACTATTTATTTCCCCAAGTTCCCTCACATCTACGCTTTTCTCAAAGTAAATACTGATGAGAAATATTCATTTAGGATCTCACCCATCTCTTGTGGATCCGTGCACAGATGACCTTGTTGATCCTTAAGAGGCCCTACCCTCTCCCTAGTTACTCTTTTGTCCTTTATGTATTTGTAGAAGCTCTTTGGATTCTCCTTCACCTTACCTGCCAAAAGGTTTCTAAGGGAAGTGAAAATGCAGATAGCAGAAGAGCTTGCTATGATATTCCAATTTTCTTTGAATATGGGGTAAGTGCCAGAGGACTGAACGGCAGCAAATATATTATCTTTGTTCAAGAAGGGGTGCAAAGAGATTCCTAATAACTACAGGCAATTAAATTTAACAGCTTTAAGGGCTTTAAACAATAATCAAGGAAAAAAGTTAACATGCAATTATGAATAGTTTGAGTTATTTAAGCCATCAGCAAGGATTTGAAAAAGACAGAAAGTGTTTGAATAATCCAGTTTAATTTTCTGTTAAAGTAACAGAGGAAATTGATAAAGGGAATGAAACAGATGTTTATATATATTTGAAGAAAACCTTTGTCGAAGTCCCAAATTAAAGGCTGATTCAGAAAACAGTGGCTCATGAAAATATGAGGATCAGTGTCAGCCTGGATAAAAATATATTATTTTATAAGACATTAAGCCACAGGCATTCTTCCCCCTATTAGTATGTTCAGTTGGTAGCAAAGTCTCTAGCATATCCAATTGGAAACAAATTGCATATGAGCCCAGAAAACTGACTATTAAGTGCGACTGAGAAAAATGTGAACAGGAAATATGCATGCACATCCTTTGTTTTAAATATTACATAGATATCTAGATTACCTAAATAGTGGTCGAAGCATGGAAACATCCAGGGCTTGACGATCTTCAGGACAATTATGGTTTTGCACAAGCCACCCATGGATACACGATGTGCAGAAGGCATGTTCACATGGAGCCTGTAAAGGATTCTCCAACACATCTCGGCAGATGCAACACAGCAATCCTTCATTTACATAGCCTACAAATCGCTCAATATCATATCCCATTCCCTTACTGTACTCTGCTCTGCACCTGGAAAAAAATAAGTAGGAAAGAGATTAACAAAATATTAAAGTTTAAAAATGTCAGATATGGATAGGCAACAACACCTCCTCCATGATCATCAACATTGTCGCCCCACAAGGCTGTGTCCTCAGCCCCTTTACTATACTCCTCATACACCAATGATTGTGCGGCCAAATTGCTCTCCAACTTGATTTTCAAGTTTGTTGATGACTCCACCATTGTGAGTTGGATCTCAGACAATGACAAGACACAGTACAGGAAAGAGATAGAGAATTTGGTGAGTTGGTGCAATGACAATAATCTCTCCCTCAAGGTCAACAAAACAAAGAAGATAGTCATCGACTTCAGGAAGTGTAGTGGAGGACATGCCCCTGTCTACATCAACAAGGACGAAGTAAAAATGGTTGAGAGCTTCAAGATTTTAGGTGTCCAGATCACCAACAACCTATCCTGGTATTTCCATGCCAACACTACAGTAAAGAAAGCCCACCAATGTCTCTACTTTCTCAGAAGACTAAGGAAATTTGATATGTCCACTATGACTCTCACTAACTTTTATAGATGCACTATACAAAGCATTCTTTCTGGTTGTATCACAGCTTGGTATGGCTCCTCCTCTATTCAAGAGCACAAGCAACTACAAAGCGTCCTGAATGAAGTTCAGTCCATAACTCAAACCAGCTTCCTGCCCATTGACTCTGTTGCCCCTTCGCCTTGAAAAAGCAGCCAGCATAAATAAGGACACCAGGCACCCCGGACACTCTCTCTTCCACCTTCTTCCGTCGTGAAAAAGATACAAAAGTCCAAGGACACGTACCAACTGACTCAAGACCGGTTTCTTCCCTGCTGCCATCAGGCTTTTGAGCAACCTATTTACATTAAGTTGATCTTTCTCTGCACCCTAGCTGTAACAGACTGTAACAGACTGTAACACTATATTCTGCACTCTCTCTTTTCCTTATCCATGAACGGTATGCTTTGTCTGTAAAATGCACAAGAAACAATACTTTTCCCTGTATGTTAATACATGTGACAATAATAAATCAAATCAAAAAAGATGCCAGAGTGCTTGAACTCAGATAAGGCTGAACAAGTTCATTTATTTGTTGATTTCCAATGAGCAAGGAAATTTTTAAAATATATTTTACAAGAACCAATTAAATACACACACAATTCACAGTCTCTGGGGAGATCACTTAACACTACCTTTCCAAATCATTTTTGTTTGCAATATTCGTCACAATTATTTCTGCAACTCATCATTGTCGTTTTACCAATGACTCACACAATGAACAACATGAAAGATGTATCAACATAAACAAATCTTCCTCCTAATATATAACCTGATACAAATGTAAAACTATCTTAAAAATGCAAGAGCCAGTCATTGACTTGAAATTCACAAGCAACTGCAATTGTCCTCAAACTGACTCCAACAATCTATGAGTAGAATTTGGCTTTGACTACCTTGAGTAGTGTGCTTAAAAGCAACTTTAGTCTTGCACATCACAGTTCCACTCTGGACTACATGCAAGCAATAAAATGGGAGAATAGATAGTACAGATAAAAAAAATTCATTGCTGGCATGAAAAATAAAGCAGAAGGATATTAATTCCAGTAAATGTTGTAGACTAACTTTCAAATTAAAACTGCTTTTGTGATAAACATAAGAACATAAGAAATAGGAGCAGGAGTAGGCCATCTAGCCCTTCGAGCCTGCCCCGCCATTCAATAAGATCATGGCTGATCTGTCGTGGCTCAGTTCCACTTTCCCGCCCTCTCCCCATAACCCTTAATCCCCTCTCTTATCAAAAACCCATCAACCCGCTTTTTAAAAATATTTAGCGAGGCAGCCTCCACCACTTCAACGGGCAGAGAATTCCAGAGATTCACCACCCTTTGAGTGAAGAAGTTCCTCCTCAACTCCGTTCTAAACCGCCTCCCCTTTATCTTGAGGCTGTGCCCCCTAGTCCTACTGTCTTTTTTGAGCGGGAAGAGTCTCTCCACCTCTATCCTATCCATCCCATTCATCATCTTATACGTCTCAATGAGATCTCCCCTCATTCTTCTAAACTCTAACGAGTACAAGCCTAGTTTATTCAGCCTCTCCTCATAGCTCAACCCCCTCAACTCCGGTATCAGCCTAGTAAACCTCCTCTGCACTCCCTCCAGGGCCAAAATATCCTTGCGCAGGTGCGGCGCCCAAAACTGCACACAGTACTCCAGCTGCGGCCTCACCAATGCCCTATACAGCTGCAGCAAGACCTCCCTACTTTTATATTCAATCCCCCTCGCTATGAAGGCCAGCATCCCATTCGCCTTCCTGACCACCTGCTGCACCTGCAAGCTGGGTTTTTGCGACTCATGCACAAGGACCCCGAGGTCCCTCTGCACATTAACTATCATGTTATCAGTTAGATTTCAGTTAATGATTTAAAGTACTTTAATAGGTTTCTATGCAGTCGCAATGACAGTATCTGTGTTAGTGAGTAGTTACTTGAAGTATAATAGATACCTATTAAATACAGTTGTAAGTACTAGTAAGTGACCATACAAGTGCAATGTAACTCTACTCAATAGGTACCTTTATATTGGATTATAGAATAAAGTATAAAAACACTACATTTAATCAGTGTACAGGTATATGATTACATAAATGTAAGTATTAATAATTAGTCCCTGTGTTGAGTGATCATAAAGTATAACAACTTATCATTTATATTTGTGAATTATATAAAATATTTACATTTGAAAGGTACCTGTGTATTAATTATATAATTGAAAGCATAATTATATTTAACAAGTACCTTATTAATAAGTGATTATAGTTATATTGTACTTTATATCAAGTTGGCACCTGTTTTAATGAGTGATTATATAATTTGAAGCAAAATATGGTGATCCATTTAACAAAATGAATAAGAAGGCCCTTTGGGCCATGAAAAATAACAGTCTAAATGGGATAAAAGGGTCCAGGGCTACAGATTCACTGGTCATTAAAAGTAGCAACACAGGTCAACAAAACCATTAAAGCACTGGGAATCCCATCTAGGATAATAAAATTCAAACACAAAAGTTAAGTTAAACATGCATAAAATCTTAATTATACCATAATTATAGTACATACAGTTCCAATTACAAAAAGTGCAAAAGAAAATGCAAACAAAAAAATCAGAACTGTAAGCATGCAACTACCATAGATGACTTCACAGGCTGGGTCACTTACCTCTGTAATCCTTTTGAGAGAAAATCTAGTAGAAGTCTTCAAAATTTTGTAAGAACTCTCACAACATCAGGTTAAAGTCCAACAGATTTATTTGGTATTTGGCTTGTGCTACTGTGGATGCCAGTCTAACACCGGCACCTCCACATCATGGCTACCTTCAAAATTTTGAACAGAGTCAACAGCGTGGATGAAGCAAAGGTGTCACCAATTGTGCTAGAGTTCAAATGTAAATGCTATGAAATTAGCATATATTTAGAAGGTGGCAGCATCAGAACAGATACAATGGATGGAGAAACTTCAATGGTCCGAACTTGTCGCATTAACCTTGCCACTTAAATCATTTCTGCCTTCCACCATTTTGTTGCAGACCTTTTTGTTCTCCCCTCCTCACTTTCCCCTTTTCCCCAAATCTTGCTCATCTGCCTTAACCAGCAACGTTCTCGACTCCTCCGCTGTCATTAAATTATCAGACTGCTTATCCAACATACATACTGCAGGAGCAGAACTGTCATCCAAGTATTGGGAAAACTGAAGCTATTGCTTTCAGTCCTCACTCCTACTGACTCTCTCTCCCATGCATTAATCTGAGATAAGCCAGTCAGTTTGCATCCTCGAAATCACATACAGATGTAGAGATGTCGGCATTGGACTGGGCTAAGCACAGTAAGAAATCTCACAACATCAGGTTAAAGTCCAATAGGTTTATTTGGTATCACATACAGGTCCCAAGATGAGCTTCCAACCTCATACTCATGCCATCATTAAGACTGCCTATTCCACCTTCACAACATTGCCCAACTTCATCGCTGTTTCAGTTCACTGCTGCTGAAACCCTTGTTCTTTTATTTGTTACTTCTGGACTTGACCATTCTAACACAGTCCAGGCTGGCCTCCCTCAATCTACCTTCCTAACCTTGAGGTCATCCAAAACTCAGTTGCCTATATCTTGATTCAAACAAAGTCCTGTTCCCCTATTATCAATGTGCTCTCTGACCTACATTGGCTCCAAGTCAAAATCTTGATTCTAAAATTCTCATCCCTGTGTTCATAGTCTGCTCCCTTCCCATCTCTGTAACGTCCTCCAGTCCCATAATCCTCCAAGACATTTTTTTTCTTTATTCTTTCATGGGATGTGGTTGCTACTGGCAAGACCAAAATTTACTGCCAATCCCTAACTGCCCTTGAACTGGGTGGCTTGCTAGGCCATTGCAGAGGGCAGTGAAGAGTCAACCACATTGGAGTCACAGGTAAGAATGGCAGATTTAGTTCTCTAAAGAACATAAGTAAACCAGATTAGTTTATACCAATAATAACAATCATAGTCACCATTACCAAAACCAGCTTTATTTCTCTAGACTTATGGAATTTGAATATGTTCCCAGAATGTTAGCCTGGTCACTAATGTACAGTACAGAAGGAGGACGTTCAGCCCATCTAGTCTGTACAGACCACAATCCCACTCAGGCCCTATTCCCACAACCCCACACACTTACCCTGTTAATCCCCCTGATACTAGGCTCAATTTATCATGGTCAATCAACCTAACTTGCACATCTTTTGACTGTGGGAAGAAACTGGAGCATCTGGAGGAATTCCACACAGACATGAGGAGAAAGTGCAAACTCTGCACAATCACCCGAGGCCAGGATTGAACCTGGGTTTCTGGTGCAGTGAGGTAGCAGTGCTAACCACAGTGCACCATGCCATCCCACACCTTCGTCACATCCTGCCTATAAGGTGTATACCCTTGCCTCATTAGTTCTGCCAGTCAGTTAATCACTAATAAACGCAAAAAGGAATTTATGAAACATTTCTTTATTCAGAATTGTCACAAAGTGGAGCTCAGCCACAAATGGGAGTGGGGGCAATCTGCGAAACTCACTGCCATAGAAGGCTGTGGAGGCCAAGTCATTGAGTATATTTACGACACAGTAAGAAGTCTCACAACACCAGGTTAAAGTCCAACAGGTTTATTTGGTAGCACGAGCTTACAGAGCTCTGCCCCTTCATCGGGTGACTCACCGGATGAAGGGGCCACATTCCAAAAGCTTGTGCTACCAAATGAACTTGTTGGACTTTAACTTGGTATTGTGAGACATTTTACTGTGCCTATACCCCAGTCCAAAACCAGCATCTCCACATTATGGCTTATATTTAAGACAGTAAGAAGTCTCACAACACCAGGTCAAAGTCCAACCAGTTTATTTGATAGTAAACCCACAAGCTTTTGGCAATGCTGTTCCTTCATCAGGTGTGTGGAAAGTTCTTTAAGACCGGCAGAAATAGATCGGTTCTTGATTGATAAGGGGATCAAAGGATACCAGGGAGGGGGAGGAGGAAAGGCAGGAGAATGGGTTTGAGAAATTTATCAGCCACAATCGAATGGTGCAGCAGCCTCGAACGGCCTAATCATGCTCCTACATCTTATGGATGGCAAAATGGGAATTTAGGGTAGAGCAGAAAGGAAGAGGAGTGTAATGGTGAAGCTACAGCTTGTGCGGAGCATAAACACCGACCTGAAACCTCCTGGGGCCCAGCAGCCTGTTGCTGCGCTATAAGCCCTTTATCAAGCAACAGTTTATTTTTAAAATCGATATCTATGCATTAGTGGCTGCATCGTACAACAACATCAAGTTTAACCATTAAAGATCGGTACCTCTCCCTCTCCGCTCGGGCTGTTCCCGCAATGCGCGTCGCTCAGCAACTGCTGCCGTAAAATGTCTGCTGCACTTTACGCCTCTCGTTGCCAATGGTAACCCGAGGCTTGGGGCCAGAGTGGCTCAGTCATTGGTGTATTAGAGTGGGTGAGTGAGGGTTCGGTGTTTGTAAAACGGTGATTGCACTTCCGTACGATGAGGAATAGAAAAGGTAATCCCTGCCATTTATCATTTTCACTCCTTTTTGTCGCCGGGGGCATTTTTATTTAAATTAACTCTCCGTGGGCCTGCGAGAGATTGAAGGCGGTGCACTGGCTGGCCCCAAGAGACTTGGTGAAAGTCAAAGACCGCACTCCTGTCACTTAGATTCCCAACACACTAACCTGAATGAATGGAAATATCACACCAGGAGTAGCACAGTGGTTAACGCTGCTGCCTCGCAGTGCCAGGGACCTAGGTTCAATTTTTGGCTTGGGTCACCGTCCGTGCGGAATCTGCATTTTCTCCCCATGTCTGTTTGGGTTTCTTCCCGGTGCCCCAGTTTCCTCCCACAGTCCAAAAGACTATTGGCCATGCTAAATTCTCCCTCAGTGTACCCCAACAGGCGCCAGAATGTGGTGACTAGGGGATTTTCACACTAACTTCTTTGTAATGTTAATGTAAGCTGACTTGTGACACTAATAAATAAAAAAGACATGTCCGTTATCTTGTAACAGACTGGGATATTTCAAATACATTAAACAAAAACTCCTCTTGACAGACATGTACAGAGTTGCAACAATAATGTACCTAATCCAATGAATCAGACATCAACCACCACTCTCTCCCTCTGTTACCATCAAGGTTAACGCCTATCTGTTAGCCAGAGTAAGATCGAAATGGAACAACAAAAGACGACTTGCATCATTAAAAATAAAGAGTATCCCAGTGTCCAAAGACTTGGTTGAATAGATTGAATTTGAAGTAGATTTTTTAAAGGAAACAGATGAAGAGCTTCAGGGGTGAAATTCCATAAAGTGGGACTTGAGTATGTCTCAACAAAGTCACCTCTGTTATGTACTAAAATTGATAACATGGTAGCTGCACTAAGCACTGTATTAATATATTCGTGTATTCATCAGAAGTGACATCATAGGTCATGAGTATGGAAAACTGTAGAGTGGAGAAACAGCCGTATAGTGAACATCACCCTTTAAATAAAACCCCATTGTTTTTAACCCTCCATGCTTCCAAGTGTCAATTCTCCATTATACACAATGTAAAAACTGGCTGTGAGGACTTATGATGTGGAGATGCCGGCATTGGACTGGGGTAAACATAGTAAGAAATCTCACAACACCAGGTTAAAGTCCAACAGGTTTATTTGGTTGCAAAAGCCACGAGCTTTCGGAGCGCTTGCTGCTCCTTCGTCAGGTACGTGGGAGTTCTATTCACAAACAGAGCATGTAAAGACACAAACTCACTTTACAAAATAATGGTTGGAATGCGAATCTTTACGGGTAATCAAGTCTCAAAGGTCCAGACAATGTGAGTGGAGAGAGTGTTAAGCACAGCCCTGGGCTTGCAAAATCTCACTAACTGTCCTGTCTGGAGACAATACACATCTCTTTAACCTTTGCTTAATGCTCTACATGTAGTAAAGGATAATCGTCCATCATTGATTAGGGAAGATTCAACTGAACTGGGCCAAAATCAACCTGATGATTAATGGAGAATCAAGCCTCACAAAAATTCTAAAGAAACACAGTTGTATTTGATGGAAAACTGGGGAGCATGAAAGGCACCACAGTTAAATTGAAGATTAAAGAAGGAAGCCAAGCAAAATACTTGAACGCAAAGTCATTACCCTACACTATCAGGCTGAAAGTCGAGGCTGATTTGAAACAACTTGTGAAGATGTGAATCTTGAAACCTATCAGCATTAGTGAATGGGCCATATCAACAGTGCCAAGAGGAATGGATTCATAAAGATTTGTGGAGACTTCAAAATCACCATAAATCCAGTATTATGTGAGGGACGGTCCCCATTGACCATATCAATGACCTGTTTGCAGGATTGGCAGGAGGCCAACATTTTAGCAAAATTGATCTAAGCCAAGCTTACTTACAGATGAATGTAGGCTGGAAGTCACAGGAACCTCTGACAGTCAAAAGTAAAAAGTGCTTGTTCTGGTAGCAAAGATTGCTGTTTGGAATCACAATTTCTCCTGCATAGTTTCAAAGAGCAATGGGTCAGATCCTGAGTAGACTGCACAGAATCTAGTGCTATCACAGCACCAGAGACCTGGGTTCAATTCCTGGCTTGGGTCACTGTGTGTGTGGAGTTTGCACATTCTCCTCGTGTCTGCACGGGTTTCCTCCGGGTGCTCCGGTTTCCTCCCACAGTCAGAAGGCGTTTGATAAGGTGCCTCACAAGAGGTTATTACAGAAGGTCAGGGGGCATGGAGTTGGGGGTAGGGTGTTAGCGTGGATAGGGGATTGGCTGTCAAATAGGAGGCAGAGAGTGGGGGTCAATGGGTGCTATTTGGATTGGCGGTTGGTGACTAGTGGAGTGCCCCAGGGGTTGGTGCTGGGGCCTCAGCTATTTACCATTTATATAGATGATCTGGAGGAGGGAACCGAGTGTATGGTGTCGAAATTTGCTGATGACACCAAGATTGGTGGAACGGCAAATTGTGCGGAGGGTGTGGAGAGTCTGCAGAAGGATCTAGATAGGCTGGGCGAATGTGCCAGGAACTGGCAAATGGAATTTAATGTTGGCAAATGTGAAGTTGTCCACTTTGGTAGGAATAATGGTAGGAAGGACTATTAAACTAGGCTTGTACTCGTTAGAGTTTAGAAGAATGAGGGGAGATCTCATTGAGACGTATAAGATGATGAATGGGATGGATAGGATAGAGGTGGAGAGACTCTTCCCGCTCAAAAAAGACAGTAGGACTAGGGGGCACAGCCTCAAGATAAAGGGGAGGCGGTTTAGAACGGAGTTGAGGAGGAACTTCTTCACTCAAAGGGTGGTGAATCTCTGGAATTCTCTGCCCGTTGAAGTGGTGGAGGCTGCCTCGCTAAATATTTTTAAGAAGCGGGTTGATGGGTTTTTGATAAGAGAAGGGATTAAGGGTTATGGGGAGAGGGCGGGAAAGTGGAACTGAGCCACGACAGATCAGCCATGATCTTATTGAATGGCGGGGCAGGCTCAAAGGGCTAGATGGCCTACTCCTGCTCCTATTTCTTATGTTCTTATGTTCTTATGTACTTACATGGCGAAAAACTGCAGCAGGCGACGGTGCAGAGGGACCTCGGGGTCCTTGTGCATGAGTCGCAAAAACCCAGCCTGCAGGTGCAGCAGGTGGTCAGGAAGGCGCATGGGATGCTGGCCTTCATAGCGAGGGGGATTGAATATAAAAGTAGGGAGGTCTTGCTGCAGCTGTATAGGGCACTGGTGAGGCCACAACTGGAGTACTGTGTGCAGTTTTGGTCGCTGCACTTACGCAAGGATATTTTGGCCTTGGAGGGAGTGCAGAGGAGGTTTACTAGGCTGATTCCGGAGTTGAGGGGGTTGAACTATGAGGAGAGGCTGAATAAACTAGGCTTGTACTCATTAGAGTTTAGAAGAATGAGGGGAGATCTCATTGAGACATATAAGATGATGAATGGGATGGATAGAATAGAGGTGGAGAGGCTCTTCCCGCTCAGAAAGGACAGTAGGACTAGCGGGCACAGCCTCAAGATAAAGGAGGGGTGGTTTAGAACGGAGTTGAGGAGGAACTTCTTCACTCAAAGGGTGGTGAATCTCTGGAATTCTCTGCCCGTTGAAGTGGAGGAGGCTGCCTCGCTAAATATATTTAAGACGTGGGTTGATAGGTTTTTGATAGGCAAGGGGATTAAGGGTTATAGGGAGAGGGCGGGAATGTGGAACTGAGACACGACAGATCAGCCATGATCTTATTGAATGGCGGGGCAGGCTCGAGGGGCTAGATGGCCTATTCCTACTCCTATTTCTTATGTTCTTATGTCCAAAGATGTGTGGGTTAAATTGATTGGCTATGCTAAAAAAAATTGCCCCTTAGTGTCCTGAGATGTGTAGGTTAGAGGGATTAGTGGGTAGGATATGGGGGGAGGGGCCTGGGTGGGATTGTAGTCGGCGCAGACTTTCTGGGCCAAATGGCCTCTTTCTGTACTGTAGGTTTCTATGATCTTCTACGATCTATCTGGCTGACATTCTAGTCACTGGAAGAGAAAAAGTGGACATCTTCAGGATTTGGATGTCACCATTCAGAGATTGGAAGACTATGGACAGAATCCGCTAGGAAGTGTGAGTTCTTTCAGTCCTCCATTGAGTATTTGGGACATGTGATTGGTGCCATGGGCCTCCACAAATCTCCTTTGAAGATCAAGATTTTCACAAAGGCACCTGTACCAGTTGCATTCGTTCCAAGAATTGTTGACTTACTACAGAAGATTTGTTTCAAATTTTGCAACTATTTTAAAATATTTGCATTACACCTTGTGCCAGAACAAGAAGTGGAAGTGGTCAGAACAATGCAATAATGCTTTCACGCAAGCCAAAAAAATGTCTTTCAAATCTGAAGTTCTTATGCATTTTGATCCTACCCTACCCCTATAGTTAGCCTGTGATGCATCCCCTTTTGGTGTTGGAGTGATGATATTCCACGTCATGCCATTAGATGAAGAAAGACCCATTGCTTTTGCAACTCAAACCTTAAGGAAGGCTGAAAGTAGTGACACACAAATTGAAAGGGAAGCATTAGGGATTATTCTTGGAGTAAAAAAATTCTATCAATTCCTGTATGGAAGAAAGTTAACACTGGTGACGACCCATCGTCCATTAATTGCCATTTTTGGACTGTGCACAGGAATTTTGTCACTGGCAGCAAGTAGAATGCAGAGATGGGCATTGCTATTGTCCAGACATATTTAAACCATCAAGTATCAACAATCAAGTCTACACTTTAATGTGGATGAACTATCAAGATTACCATTGCCAAGTAGTTTGTCAGCTTGTAGTTCATCAAACTACTCGGTCACTGTCTGTGTGGTGTTTGCACATTCTCCTTATGTTTGCATGGGTTTCTCTGGGTGGTCCGGTTTCCTCCTGGATCCTGATTGAGAACATAAGAACATAAGAAATAGGAGCAGGAGTAGGCCATCTAGCCCCTCGAGCCTGCCCCGCCATTCAATAAGATCATGGCTGATCTGTCGTGTCTCAGTTCCACATTCCCGCCCTCTCCTCATAACCCTTAATCCCCTTGCCTATCAAAAACCTATCAACCCGCGTCTTAAAAATATTTAGCGAGGCAGCCTCCACCACTTCAGTGGGCAGAGAATTCCAGAGATTCACCCACCCTTTGAGTGAAGAAGTTCCTCCTCAACTCCGTTCTAAACCGCCCCCCCTTTATCTTGAGGCTGTGCCCTCCAGTCCTACTGTCCTTTCTGGGCACCCACCCTCTCAAGTCCCTTCAGGGTTTTATATGTTTCAATAAGATCACCTCTTGTTCTTCTGAACTCCAAATGGTATTGACCCAGACTGCCAGGGCAGATGAACATAAGAACATAAGAAAGAGGAGCAGGAGTAGGCCATCTAGCCCTTCGAGCCTGCCCCGCCATTCAATAAGATCATGGCTGATCTGTCGTGGCTCAGTTCCACATTTCCGCCCTCTCCCCATAACCCTTACTCCCCTCTCTTATCAAAAACCTATCAACCCGCTTCTTAAAAATATTTAGCGAGGTAGCCTCCACCACTTCAACGGGCAGAGAATTCCAGAGATTCACCACCCTTTGAGTGAAGAAATTCTTCCTCAACTCCGTTCTAAACTGCCCCCCCTTTATCTTGAGGCTGTGCCCCCTAGTCCTACTGTCCTTTCTGAGCGGGAAGAGTCTCTCCACCTCTATCCTATCCATCCCATTCATCATCTTATACTTCTCAATGAGATCTCCCCTCATTCTTCTAAACTCTAACGAGTACAAGCCTAGTTTATTCAGCCTCTCCTCATAGCTCAACCCCCTCAACTCCGGTATCAGCCTAGTAAACCTCCTCTGCATTCCCTCCAAGGCCAAAATATCCTTGCGTAAGTACGGCGCCCAAAACTGCGCACAGTACTCCAGCTGCGGCCTCACCAATGCCCTATACAGCTGCAGCAAGACCTCCCTACTTTTATATTTAATCCCCCTCGCTATGAAGGCCAGCATCCCATTCGCCTTCCTGACCACCTGCTGCACCTGCAAGCTGGGTTTTTGCGACTCATGCACAAGGACCCCGAGGTCCCTCTGCACCGTCGCCTGCTGCAGTTTTTCGCCACGTAAGTAATAATCCTTCCTACCATTATTCCTACCAAAGTGGACCACTTCACACTTGCCAACATTAAATTCCATTTGCCATTTCCTGGCCCATTCGCCCAGCCTATCTAGATCCTTCTGCAGACTCTCCACACCCTCCGCACAATTTGCCGTTCCACCAATCTTGGTGTCATCAGCAAATTTCGACACCATACACTTGGTTCCCTCCTCCAGATCATCTATATAAATGGTAATGCTGAGGCCCCAGCACCGACCCCTGGGGCACTCCAACCGCCAATCCGAATAGCACCCATTGACCCCCACTATCTGCCTCCTATTTGACAACCAATCCTCTATCCACGCTAACACCCTACCCCCAACTCCATGTCCCCTGACCTTCTGCAATAACCTCTTGTGAGGTACCTTGTCAAACGCCTTCTGAAAATCAAGAAAGACCACATCCACCGGCTCTCCTCTATCCACCGCCCTAGACACATCCTCATAGAACTCCAGTAAATTTGTCAGACACGACTTCCCTTTAACGAAACCGTGCTGCATCTGTCTATCAAGCAATTCCCCTCAAGATGCCTCGCTATTTCCTCCTTGATGACGGATTCTAACATTTTACCTACAACAGACGTTAAACTAACCGGCCTATAATTCCCCGCCTTTTGCCTGGCACCCTTCTTAAACAACGGCGTAACATTAGCCATTTTCCAATCTTCCGGCACTTCCCCGGAATCCAGCGACGTCTGGAAAATAACCACCAAGGCATCCACTATCACCTCCGCCATTTCTTTCAGAACCCTCGGATGCATTCCATCCGGTCCTGGGGACTTGTCCACAATCAGCCCCTCCAGAGTGTTAGACAGGATACACAACAAGTGACAATGGATCTCAATTTGTCTCCTAAGAATTTGAAAGTTTCTTAAACGAGAGTGGCAGTAAACATATTAGGTCAGGCGGCATGGTGATACAGCGGTTAGCACTACTGCCTCACAGTGCCAGGGACCTGGGTTTGATTCCTGGCTCGGATCTCTGACTGTTTGGAGTTTGCACATTCTCCTTGTGTCTGTGTGGGTTTCCTCCAGGTGCTCTGGTTTCCTCCCACAATCCAAAAAATGTGCTGGTAGATGCATTGGCCATGCTAAATGCTCCCTCAAAGTGCCGGAGCAGGCGTCGAAGTGTGGTGACTAGGGGATTTTCACATGTAACTTCATTGAAGTGTTAATGTAAGCCTACTTCTGACAAATAAATAAACTTCAACTTCAAATGGATTCGCAGAACGTTTTGTCCAAACGATGAAACATACATTGAGAGCAACCAAGGAATAAGTTTCACTGATCAAACATCCTAGCCAATGGATAGGAATACCACTCATTCTATGACCAAAACTTCTCCTGCATTATTAATGATGAGGAGACAACTACATTCGGCATTCTATTTGTTGAAACCTCTGAAAATGAAAGGAATTGTACAGAAACAACAACAAAGACAGAATAGTGGAAAAGCAAAGCAAAACATCATGCCTTCCCCCAAGGACAAGCAGTTTTTGCTAGGAATTACTCCACAGAAGAGAAATGGGTTCTTGCCATAATCCTTGCACAGATTGGACCTGTCTCGTATACTGTCCAAACCAGAGATGATGTGATCTGGCAGACCAGCTGTTGGCAGGAAGAACCAATCTGCTGGAAATGGAACCTCCTTAATATTGGGTTCAGTTGTTGAGGAAAGTAGTATCTCACTTGTAGACCAAACACAGAGTCAGTCTCTAGTTACAGTGTTGATACCAGTCAAATCAGCCACCAATGATGTTTGTGCAAAGGCAGAAATGCCAGAGGTTACAACCAGTGCAAAGAAGAAGACCTATAGGTTCACCATCAAACATTCTGAGAGTGATGACCTCAAGACCATTGATTTATAGATTATCGTTTATTGATTAGTGTTCATGTTGCACTTGTTTGACTTTTTTATGAAGGTTCAGTTTAGAGGAGGAAGAAATGTTATGCATTAATATTGATTCTTGGTAGCTGCATGAAGCACTGTGTATTAATATGATTAATATGTTCATGTCTTTGTCAGAAGTGAATCACGGGTCTCTAGCATGGAAAACTGCCAGTGAAGGAGCAGTCATGTAGTAAACACTACCCTGTAAATAAAGCTTCAATATTTTTAACCCTCCATGCTTCCTAGCATCAATTCTCAATATAAAGTAGCCTCTCATTCTTCCAAACTCCAATGAGTACAGGCCCAAACTACTCACTCTCTCCTCATAAGAAAATTCCTCCATACCTGAGATAACCAAGTGAACCTTCTCTGGACTGCCTCCAATGCCTCCTTAGATATGGGGACCAAAACCAATCACAGTATTTCAAATGTGGTTTAATTCGTGCTTTGTATGGTTTTAGCGGGCCTTTATTTTTGTCTCATCTTAAATTCCATATCAAGTCATCCAGAAAGCTCCAGTTTTCGATGCCATTTCTTTCCCTGTACGTGAACTAGCTACTCCTTGAAGACCTCCTATTGATTAGTTACTGTTTTCGCCACCATTTTTGATTTCAACCAACCTGAACGAAATTCCTTTCATATGACTAAGGTTAGCTCCCTCCAATTAATTATTTTTACCCTTGACTGGTGTCATAGCCTTTTCATAACTATTGTAAACCTAGACAATATGACCGTTGTTCCCTAAATACTCTCACACTAAACCATATTCCACTTGCCCCACTTTATTCCCCAAAACTAGGTCCAACATTGCTTCCTTTCTCATTGGTCTGGGAATATACTGATTACGTTTCAGGAATCTCTCCCCTCTTTGCCCTGTACGCTCATATTAACCTAATCTTTATTATGATCATTTAAGAACTGCAATGTCACTATCTAGAAATTATTGCACCTGTCTCTAATTTGCCTGCGTATGTTCCTCTATCTCCTTCCCACTATATGTTGATCTATGGTATAAATTCCAAATTTCATTGATTTCCTACTATTCCTTAATTCTAACAAAGTAGACTTTGCTTTGATCCCTCATCCTTTTTAATACTTGAATAATTTCTTAGATCCAAATTGCCAACCTCCTTTTTTCTCATCTTTGCTGAATACCTTGTAGCCTAGGCAAATAGTACTGAAACACTTGAGTTGCCCAAACATCACAGCACCCCCCTCTCCCCAACCACACACACACGCACACGCACATGTACACACACAGACTCACACTGGAATGCTGGTATTGTCCAAAGGAAAGGACGAAACCAGTACTGTTTGGTACCAGCTCTGCTGCAGCCTGATAGATGATAGATAATGGGATTTAATGGGATTGAGAGTTATACATAGGCCTGGTAGGTAGGGATATGATCGGCGTAACTTGTGGGCCAAAGGGCCTGTTTGTGCTGTAGTGTTCTATGTTCTATAATCACTTAGGGGGCTCACACCAAATGTTCTGTCCAGATTTGTTCCTTTAGCCTTCTTCTTTCTTGAGATACCCACAAGGCAGTGGAGCTATTTACCTGTGGCTGGGGGTCTTATTTGTGGGCACCTAGCTTGAATGCCACCAAAAAAAACATGGTGTTTATAAGTCTCAGCTATTCCTGGGACGTTACTTGTATCCTCTATAATGAAAGCCAATGCAACATGCTTGTTCAATTCATCTGCCATCTTCTACTTTGCATTATTAATTGCCTAGACTCACTTTGTTAATTATTTTTTAAATATCTGTATAAACTCTTTTCATCTTATTTTATGTTCTTAGCTAGCATTTTTTCATTCTCTAATTTTCCCCTCCTTATTGATCTTTTAGTCATTCTTTGCTGTTTTTTATATCCAATCTGCTGATCTGCCACTCAGCAGATCATTATATGCTTTTTCATTAAGTTTGATAGTAACTTTAGAGCTCCAGTGCAAGCTTCCCATAGGCAATTGCCTTTCAGTGGGAACCATCTGAAAATTGTGGTTTAAATCGCAAACTTTGGATGATTCCGGACATGTTATATTAATATTTACCCAGAAAAGAAGAATTAAAAACACCTCTAGCTTCCGCTCAGCTGTTGTATAGACCCATAATGATCCCCACCCCCTCCCAGGGTCTCCCCACAAACTCTTGTATAGTCCTTAAATTAATTTGCCAATTCAGTTCAGCTAGCTCTACTTTCATGGCCTCAGAAATGCTCTTATTTCAGGTCCAGTCTCCTTAATCTTTACTCATAGGACAATCTTGCTATCCCAGGGATGTCTAGTGAACATTGTTGTGCTCCCTGCATGGACAGGATATCCTTCCTTGGATAAGGAGACCAACTACACACAATCCAAGTGTGGTCTCACCAAGGCTGTATACAATTGCAGGAAGACTTCCTTACTCCTATACTCAAATGCCCTTGCAACACAGATTACCGTACCATTTGCCTTCCTAATTGCTTTCAGTGAGTTCTGAACAAGAAAGCACAGGTCCCTTTGGACATCAACACTTCCCAATTCCTCCCCATTTAAAAAATATTTGTTTTTCCTATCTGTAATAATCAATCCGAGGCCAGTCTTTCGTCACCAGCACTCTACAACGTGAATAAAGCACCACTTCTGCAGCTATAGTGCACGTCAAGCCCAGAGTCTTTTGACTGCTAGTCTGAATACAGTCAGCAGGTTTTAAATCCCCTGCTGCTCCTTCTGTATTGAGCCTCCACTTGCTTAATAGGGGAGTTTGTACTCTATGAGGTCCAAGAGGATATCCCTTGATGGCCATCATAATATCCCTCTCCCATCAAGTCCATTTCTTCCCCACGTCCCGAGCATGGGAGGGCCTTTGCCACTGCTTGCCATTCAGCCTGGAGTTGATTGAAGGCAGGACTGGACCTGAGGATGTGAAACAAATTGGAGGCCTTTGCTTCTGAAGGGAGCACCTTAAATCCATGGACCCTTGTTCGTCCAGAGGTGTTGCTTCAGTTGGGGCATCAGTCTCTCCTGCTTCCATCTCAGAATCCATGTCCTGGAGGGATGGGTGTAGAGTTGACTACTAGTCATAGCTCAACACTAGCAGTAGTTATCCCCATAGCTGGTAACAGGCTCTGCAGTGGTGATGGTTCCCTATTTTTGAAATGGTCCAGATGCATCTTCACAACTTTTACCTGCACTTGGACCTTCCCGTTATGATCCTGAGGAGCCAACTGAGACTGTCCTGAAGTTCCTCTCTTGAAGCCTCTTTGCATCCTTGTCCTAACTAACATTCCGTTTTGTGTCATCATTAAACTTGGAAACATTACATTTGATCCCCACATCCAAATAATTAATATGGATTGTGAATAGCTGGGGCCCAGGCACTGATCCTGAGGTATCCCACTGGTCATAGCCTGAGAATGATCTGTTTACGTCTACTCTTTGTTTTCTATCTGTTAGCCCAAACTCAATCCATTCGTTACAAACATTATTGAGATATGGGCATCGTCGGCTGGCCAGCATTTACTACCCATCCTTAGTTGCCTGAGGGCAGTTGAGAGTCAACCACGTTGCTGTGGCTCTGGAGTCACATGTAGGCCAGACCAAGTAAGGATGTCAGATTTCCTTCCCTAAAGGACATTCGTGAACCAGATGGGTTTTCCCAATAACCTACAATGGTTTCATGGTCATCAATAGATTCTTAATTCCAGATTTTTTTATTGAATTCAAATTCCACCATCTGCCATGGTGGGATTTGAACTCAAATCCCCAGAACATTAGCTGAGTTTCTGAATTAATAGACTAGTGATAATACCACTAGGCCATCATCTCCCCATTAGTTTTTATAAGTAACAGTGAGTAGAGTGGGCCTTGTCAGATGGCTGCTGAAAAGATGTTTTGCCTTCATGGGAAATTTAGAACTAGTTGTTATAGGCTTTTAATTTACACAGCTTTCAATTTAATGAGACAAACAAGGACAGTAATTCAATAATTTCTTTATTTAATACTTCCAGTACTAACTCAAACAGTTGCAACTCATTAACTTTTTACTGAACTTCAACTTTAACTGAACATCAACTTTAGCTATTTAACTCAAAATAGATACCACCGAGTTTAGGATAACCTTGGCCAAAAAATATCCTCGATGTAGAATCTATCTTCTTTTTCCTTCTCTGAAGCATCCTTCAGGTTACCGGTCTTCTTGCAATTCTTTGTGTTTTCAAGTTATCACTGGCAAACAAAGGCCCACATGTCTTTTTATCCACAATTCTCCACAGAAGATTCTGTGTTATCTGGCCAGTGATTTGATCAGATATCCCAATTGCATTGTTCAATTAGGCCAATCAAATACAGCCAGAGTAGTGGCGTTGGTCACTCCAGACCTTGTCATATTTAGGCCCCTTAAGTCACTTTGTTTACATTCCAATGCCCAGATAAGGAACACTGGCTCCAAAAGTCTGTAAAGAACTCTTCCCTGTTGACCAAGCTGTTAAATCTGACATCTTCTGTACTTTGACAAATTCCAGGCCACTGGCCACAAGAAATCCCAGCATAGTGAAAAAACAACTTTAATCAAAAATCAGGTTTGCTTGATTGAGGATATTTCAGCATATTAAAACTCTGCAGACCAGTCAGCCACATAGTGGACACAATTTAGAAATAAGGTTCTTCTATTTAAGATAAGAAGGTATTTCTTCTCTCAGAGGATTGTTAATCTTTGAAACTCTCTATCCCAGAGACCAGTAGAGGCAGGGCCATTGAACTATATTCAAGGCAATAGACAATTTCTTGATTTTCAAGGGAGACAAGTGTTATGGCAGAAGGCAGCCAAATGTTGTTAATACCTCAATGAGATCAGCCATGATTATATGGTACGATGGAGCAGGATTAATAGGCCAAATGGTCAGCTCCTACTCCTACTTTGTATGATCTTAAGATGGTGGGAGGACCTTAGAATGTGGAATTTCCCTACTGAGCATTTGTTGTCACTACCAAGTTATCACATGTCTCTCAGCATCTAGTGTTGGACCTTGGAGTGTGCCAGTCTACAATACTTGCTTGTCCACAGCTCTTTGAACTGGAAGATCAGCACATTTTTGGCAAATCAAAGTGCATCTTTCACTGAGTTTACAGTCTTCCCAGTAAGAAGTCTCACAACACCAGGTTAAAGTCCAACAGATTTATTTGGTAGCAAAAGCCACTAGCTTTCGGAGCGCTTGCTGCCCCTTTGTCAGGTGAGTGGGAGTTCTAGTCACAAACAGGGCATATAAAGACACAAACTCAGTTTACAAAATAATGATTGGAATGCGAGTCTTTACAGGTAATCAAGTCTTAAAGGTACAGACAATGTGAGTGGAGAGAGCGTTAAGTACACGTTAAAGAGAAGTGTATTGTCTCCAGACAGGACAATCTTCCAGCCGCAATCCAAGTTTATCTCTGTGTCAGTCCCTGGATCAGTCTGTGGAGAACAGAGTCCTTCATTTTGGAACTGTTGGTTATGAACGCCGACAAAACATTGCATCCTTTCCATACCTGCTTTGCAAAGGCGATGTACAGGCACAGTGGGCAAGAGCAATGGTAAGTAGTTCAAAACCGTAAGGAAGTACCATAAAAGTACGGCAGAATTGCATAATTATTTAAAGGGCAATTCCATTTCATTGGAAAGGCGAATCCTTGGCACATTGTCGGCTGATGCTTCATTCTGAACTGTTTTATCTTTGCAGTTTTTTTGTTAATAAGCCAGCTGCAGGAGCTGCGCATGCGCACCATGGAGCACTTTCCGGTGCCTCCGGGAAGGCGGGAAAGATAAAATGAAAGAGCAACATTATTACCCCATCAATCAGCTGGAGTAAGGAAGTGGTCGCTCACCAGAGGCGCTCTTTAACCACAGGGTCTACGTTATTTATGGACACTTATATATGTCTTGTCTGCTACCAAAGTGATAACTGTTTGAAATGAGAAGATCTGCAGCTCCGAGCCAGCTCAGCGGCAACGCAGCAAAAAAATTCAGGTTTATCCCACCCGGGAAAACTGATCAGCGACAGCCTATTTCCGGAAACGCCAGACCACTGGAGAGAAACCAGGTACAAACAAAACACTTGTTAGGGCTACTGGGAACTGGGGTTGTAAACCGACATTGGCGAAGTTTAAGGGATCAATATGAGACAGTTTGCGTATTCATTCATTCATTCATTCAAGAGAAAATTTATTATTTATTCCTTAAATCCATACTTTGAAACTTTTATAGAAGAAACGCGCTTCCTGTCCAGAAGGATTACTTGTCACATCTTTGATTCTTGTGCTTCGCTGTGTATGCATTTTTGTAAAACTTTATCAACTGACTGAGTAACACCACAAGCAATTTAGGAGTATTTTTATTCTTTCACGGGTTGTGGACCTTGCTGGTTAGGCCATTATTAATTGCCCTTGAGAAGGTGGTGATGATTTTGCTGCAGTCCATGTGATATAGGTACAACCTACAATGAGGGCTGTAGATTAGCTAGATGGTGAACATCCTTTCCCAAAATTTGGAGATGCTAGTGTTGGACTGGGATGGGCACAATAAGAAGTTTCACAACGCCAAGTTTATTTGGAATCAGAAGCTTTCACGAGCAGTGCTGTCGGACTTTAACCTGGTGTTGTGAGACTTCTTGCTCTTTTCCCAAAGGTAGAGGAGTCTAAAACTAGAGGGGATAGGTTTAAGGTGAGAGGAAAGAGATACAAAAGGATGTAGAGGATGGTGAGTGGAACAAGCTGCCAGAGGTAGGAGTAGAGGTGGATACAACTTTTTTTTTACAAAGCATTTAGACAGTTACACGGACAAAATGTGTATAGAGGGATATGGGCCGAATGTGGGCAATTGGGATTATTTTAGTGGCTTAAAAAGGATGGCATTGATAAGTTGGGCTGAAGGGCCTGTTTGCTATAAATCTCTATGACTCTATAACCACAGTGCTCTGATCACATCTGTAGTGGGAAGCACTGGTGCAGAAGGTAAAGTCGCATGGGATCAGAGATGAGCTGGCGAAATGGATACAAAACTAGCTCAGTCAAAGAAGACAGAAGGTAACAGTGGAAGAGTGTGTTTCTGAATGGAGGGCTGTGACAAGTGATGTTCCTCAGGGATCAGTGCTGGGACTTCTGTTGCTTGTACTATATATAAATAATTTGGAGGAAAATGTAACTGGATTGATTAGTAAATTTGCAAATGACACAAAGGTTGGCGGATTTGCGGATAGCGACGAGGACCATCAGAGGACACAGCAGAATATAGATCAATTGGAGACTTAGGCAGAGAGATGGTAGATGGAGTTTAATCCGGACAAATGTGAGGTAATGCATTTTGGAAGGTCTAATACAGATAGGAAATATACAGTAAAAGGCTTAAGAGTATTGATAGGCAAAGGGATCTGGGTGTTCAAGTATACAGGTCACTGAAAGTGGCAATGCAGGTGGAGAAGATAGTCATACGACATGCATACGACATGCTTGCCTTCATCAGTCGGGGTGTTGAGTTTAAAAATTGGCAAGTCATATTATAGTTTTATACAAACTTAGTTAGGTCACACTTAGAATATTGTGTTCAATTCTGCCACATTACCAGAAGGATATGGAGGCTTTGGAGAGGGTACAGAAAAGATTTACCAGGATGTTGCCTGGTATGGAGGGCATAAGCTATGAGGAGAGGTTGGAGAAACTTGGTTTGTTCTCACTGGAGTGCCAGAGTTGAGGGGAGACCTGATAGAAGTGTGCAAGATTATAAGAGGCATGGACAGGGTGGATAGTCAGAAGCTTTTTCCCAGGGTGGAAGAATCAGTTAGTAGGGGGTGTAGGTTTAAGGTGCGAGGAGCAAGGTTTAAAGGAGATGTACAAGACAAATTTTTTATACAGTAGTGGATGCCTGGAACTCGTTGCCATGGGAGGTAGTGGAAGCAGATACGGTAGTGACTCTTAAGGGGCGTCTTGACAAGTACATGAATGGGATAGGAATAGAGGGGTATGGTCCCCGGAAGCGTAGGGGGTTTTAGGTAAGTCGGGCAGCATGGTCGGTGCAGGCTTGGAGGGACAAAGGGCCTGTTCCTGTGCTGCAGTTTTATTTGTTCTTTGTTAGGAGGTATTCAGAATACCTGAGAGACAGGATTTACAGGCATTTAAAGATGCAAGGATTGATTAGGGACAGCAAGCATGGCTTTGTGAGTGGAAAATCATATCTGACAAATTTAATTGAGTTTTTTGAAGGGGTAACCAAGAGGTAGATGAGGTCTGTGCAGTTGATGTTGTCTTCATGGACTTTAGCAAGGTCTTTGACAAGGTATCACATGGTAGTTTCTTGAATAAGGTTAAATCTCATGGGACCCAGGGTGAGGTAGCCAAATAGGTATAAAATTGGCTTAATGACACAAGACAGAGTGTGATTATAGAGGGTTATTTTTCAAACTGGAGTCCTGTGACCAGCAATGTACCTCAGGGATCAGTGCTGGGTCCACTGTATTTTGTCTTTTATATTAATGAGTTGGATGAGAATTTAGTAGGCATGGTTAGTAAGTTTGCAGATGACACCAAGATTGATGGCATAGTGGACAGTGAAGAAGGTTACCAAGGATTGCAACAGGATCTTGATCAATTGGGCCAATGACCTGATGAATCGCAGATGGAGTTTAATTTTAAATAAATGCAAAGTGATGTATTTTAGATGATCGAACCAGGGCAGGACTTATTCAGTTAATGGTAGGGCGTTGGGGAGAGTTATAGAACAAAGAGATCTCGGGTGACAGGCTCATAGCTCCTTGAAAGTGGAGTCACAGGTAGACACAGTGGTGAGGAAGGCTTTCGGCATGCTTGGTTTCGTTGGTCAGAACGTTGAATACAGGAGTTGGGACATCTTGTTGAAGTTTACAAGACATTAATGAGGCCACACTTAGAATACTGTGTACAGTTCTGGTCACCCTATTATAGAAAGGATGTATTAAACTAGAAAGAGTGCAGAAAATTTTATTAGGATGGTACCAGGACTTGATGTTTTTTTTTCTCTGGACCGTAGGAGGCTGAGGGGTGATCTTATAGAAGTCTACAAAATAAGGAGGGGCATAGATCAGCCAGATAGTCTATATCTTTTCCCAAAGATAGGGGAGTCTAAAACTAGAAGGCTTAGGTTTTAAGGTGAGAAGGGAGCAATACGGAAGGGCAATTTTTTCTCACACGGTGGTGAATGTCTGGAACAAGCTGCCAGAGGTGAGAGTAGAATTTTGTCTTTTAGAAAGTGTTTAAACAGTTACATAGGTAAGATGGTTTTAGAGGTTATGGGCCAAATGTTGGCAATTGGGCCTAGTTTAGGGATTTTAAAACAAAAGGAGTGGCATGGGTAAGTTGGACTGAAGGGCCTGTTTCCATGCTGTAAACCTCTATGACTCCATATCTTCAAACTAACTAAATTTGCAATAACCCCAGGATATCATTCTACATTTTATTATTGCGTATCCTGATATGTGAAGCCATATAGGCCAATTTCATTGGAAAACTGGAAAGACTTTAAATATTCACTTACAACTGTCAGTGTGCATCAGTGGTGTAGTATGTAACACACACAAGCTCCACTGTAGTAACTTGCCAACCATCCTTCAACAGCATTTTCCAAACATGTACCTCTATAACCTAGGAGGACAAGGGCAGCAGAGGCATGAAACACCATCACCCGCAAGTTTCCTTTAGAGTCGCATGCAATCCTGCCTTGGAGCTAAATTGACATTCTTTCTCTATTGTTGGGTTAAAATTCTGAAATTGCCTCCCTAATGGCACTATTGGTATACCGACACCAGATGAACTATGGTAGTTCTTCTACAGTAGTTTGCTCATCTTTTTGAGGGAAGATGTCTGAACCTTCACTCTGATCTTCCACAAGTTTCTCTCATATCACCCTTCGTGCCATCCTGAGCTCATCCTATACATGATATGTAACCTCTGCGATTCAACTCCCAATAAACTCCTGACTTCCCAACTTCCAATCCTGGCTTCCAGGTTGGCTTATATTGTTAATGATTCTGTCTCCTCTGGTTTTGCCCAATCCCTTTGCAAATCTGACATCCCCACCACTCTCAGTTTAAAGATAAAAGCTTTTAACTCCTCTGTCCTTGACAACTATTGTCCCTGTCCAACCTCCTTTTCTTTGCCCAAGTTTTTGATCTTGCTGTCAACTTCTTAAGCTTCCAGGAACTTCATGTTTGAATCCCTCCAATCAGATTTCCGCCCCTGCTACAGTTCTGAATGGCTCTGATCAATGTCCGTGTATAAAATCAATATTTATGCACTGTCTTTACCCTGACCCATTCTTCCTTGAGCACAATAATGTGAAAATCCATATTTCCTCAGTTTTGTTTTCTTTCACAATATACCAGCTTTTAAAATTCATCTTTTAATTCAATATGTGATGGTTAAGTAATATATCTCATGTCTTTTTTCTATATTGTAAAGCTGTCATAGAACAGAGCATTGGCCGTTCATCTGAGCTTACAGATTGCTTTCATGTTTCATGTGTTAACTTTAATGGCAGTCAATAAAAATAAAATTGGCTGTGAGGTGGTTTCCATTTTTTATTTTGTCATGTTTTTATTTTAGGCATCTCATGAAAGCAACGGTAACCAGAGTGCTTTATTGCAATCCAAAGCATTGGTCACAAAATGTGAATTAATCCAGGCCTGCCCTTCTCACCAAACTACAGAAAATGTGGGTGAAGATGGTCACCGGGAGAGATCTGAGCGTCTGACCACCATACCTACTTCATCAGTGGGAGCACCAGATATAACTCAGGCTGGTAATTACAACTTTGTTTTGTTACATTCTTAAATGCAATTCTGGATTTCACTTGTGATAGCTGTTTGACTTGCCATTTCCTTTGAAGGACTTGCAGTAACTAAGCAAAGAGATGTAACTGGGCAAGAAGACTCACTACTGGCACCGAATGTCTTTCTACTAAAACTACATATCAATGTAATTGTAAACTAAATCTGATGTTGAGGGGGTGAGAGTCTCAGTTACTTCGTTTGGAAATGAATTAGTTTGGGGTAGTTCAACATTTACTCTGCACAGGTTTAGTTTTGCACCAATTCTAAATTGATGGCATGAACTTGTCCTAAAAGTCTGACTTTTTAAAAATTTGGCAGTAGCAGGACATTTTTTTCTACAATATAATGGTGGACTGTGATATTTTTGCATTGCTGTCACTAACCTTTTTCCCACCTGTATATCAGGAAATTGTAAATATCTGCTTTGAAAATTTTAATCGCGTAAAAAAGGAAAAATCTTGTATTTGCATTGTGCTTTTCATGTTCCCATGACATTCAAAAATGCTTCACAATCAAAATACTTTCACTTTTGTAATATAAAAGAATATAGTAACCACTTTGGGCACAGTTACAAATGGCAGTGAGATAAACAATTAGTATTCCTGTTTTGAGGTGGGCTTTGTAGAAGGATTAATGCTGGTCAGTGCACAAGGTGACATCCTCTGCTTTTCTCATCTTAGTGCCATAGTTATTTTATGTTTATCCAAGAGGGACCACTCACCTGAGTGATGGCATTTCAGAACGTGCAGTTATGCACATACAGCAATGAAGTGTTAAACTTGACTACATGCTTCTCTTAAGTGGAGCCTGAACCCATGATACTCTGACTAAGAGGTACCTCTGAGTCAAACCTTAAAAGTGCTGATTGTTTTTTATTAGATATGATGGCTTGGCTATATAGTATATTCAGAGGCATAAAGTCATTACAGCATGGGAGGAGGCCATTCACCCATCAAACCAGGTTTCCCACATTAAATAGACCACTGAAGCAATGCATGTTAATCATTGCTCACAACTGCAGTGGTTTGCAATAATTTGGGAAATTACAGAATTTTTTGGAGTTGCTTTGGGAGCAGATTAATCTTATTCAAGGAGGTACTGGGAATTTAAAGTCAAAATTCATTAATGAACCAGCTTCAAAGAGCAATTTTATTATAATTTCCTGATTATTGAATTATATAGCATAGAAGGATTTGATCTTTTGTGCCTGTGCCAACCCTCAGAACTGCCAATTTAATTAGTTCCCTCTTCTGTTTTTTTTGTCTCCCACACTCCTGCATATTTTATTTTTCAAGGAAATGTTTTAAGATGTCTAGTTTGAAAATAAGTCACAGGTTTGCTTTCTCACGATCAATGGTTCAATCTAAGGACACAAACCCCAAGTGTAAAGGGGATATCGTTATTACACAGGATGGAAAACATAGTAAAAGCATGTTAAAATGTAATCTCTTAAATCTCACCTCTGATTTAACTCCATGTAAAAATGAATAAGTTCAGGTTTTCTCCCAATACCATTGCCTAGTGCTTAAGACAAATAAAAAAGTTTTACTAAATAGATCCGGTCTCTTACAACTTGAAACCTGCAGTTATGTGCATGACAAAAATCTTATACACTATTATGAAACTAATAATGCTGCCAATTTCTACTGTCTACTTTTGAAGGTGTGTACCACTACTATGCTATTATGTTCATAGAATTAGATGGATCATAGGCTCCTCACAGTGCAAAAGAGGTCATTTGGCCCACCTAGTCAGCACCAATTCTCTGATGGAGTACCTTAACTAAGCCGTCTTCCCCTATCCTATCCCTGTAATCCCATACGTTTCCCATAGCTAATCTATATAACCTACACATCTTGAAACACTAAGGGGCAGCTAAACATGGCTATTCCACTTAAGCTGCACATCTTTGGAGTGTGGGAGGAAACTGGAGCACCCAGAGTAAACCCAGGCTGACGTGGGGAGAATGTACAAACTCTACACAGACTGTTATCCAAGGCTGGAATTGAACCTGGGTCCCTGGAGCTGTGAGGCAGCAGTGCTAACCACTATGCCACTGCGCTGCCCTTAGATTGAAAAAGAATATATTTCTTTACAAGAAACATAATACACATGCAGTAAGACACAGCAAATATCAGTAATGCCATAGTAAATATACAGCCAGATGGAGTAAAAATGCTGTTTTCAACAACATTTCTTGCCTAGTTTGTTACCAGCCCATGGTTCCATAGACCAATGATGACATACTCTATGTAGGTAATGTTGGCTCACTCAGTTCTAGTGCCAACTCCAGACACTGATTGGGACCAGTAATTTAAAGAAAAGATCACAGCACATTTACAGTTTTTGGGCCTTCAAGTACAGGCATCATTGCCTAAGATTTAAATCACTTAACAAAGGATGTTTGCATGTCATATAAATGAGTAATTTGGCATACATTGTCTTGTGTTTACCAAGGCCCTTTGTATACATTTGAGTTTCTAGATTTGAACTTTCCAGTTACTGTATCTATTTAAATGGTACATTTAGAACATAGAACATTACAGCGTAGAACAGGCCCTTCGGCCCACGATGTTGCGCCGACCAGTTAAAAAGCAATGACCCTCTAACCTAAACCAAACCCTTTCCATCCATAAATCTATCCACAGATCTCTTAAACGCCCCCAAACTAGGCGCATTTACAACTGCAGCAGGCAGGGCATTCCTCACCACCCTCTGGGAATTTATTTATATTTATTTTTATCAATAAATTTGGTATATTTTCACGCAGATTGATTCTAGTCTATGTTTTGAAGTTTAATAGTGAAGGATTTTAACTTTTCAACTCTAAGTTAAAACTGTGACTGGAATTTTCTGGCCCCATCATGGTGGGAGATCTAATGGCTCAGAGGAACCACACAATCCTGGTGGTGGGAGGGACCAGAATATCCCACCTTGCATGAAGTATAGATTTTCCTTTCTGTGTGATTGGAGAAGACTCTGCTTTTAGGAACACATTTCACATAAAGGCAGTGCTTGGACTTACGACAGAATTTGTTTCTGAAAATTGCCTTGTAAATAGAAATGTCATAAATCAGAATCAATTTTCCCATTGGAATAATGTTATAAATGGGAATTGGTTCCTGAAACAAAGCCAGCAATCATTCTTGGGCTGCCCGGCAGTGTTAAGTGCTCTCAGTTTTTGCCCTGTCAAGTTGCTGTGGTGACTGTTAATGCCTTAGCATTAGTTCTTCGGTTGCTGCGGGGAATATAATGAAGCCATTGATCATTGTCAGTTGCCTGTTTAACCTTGAACTTCAGAAAATCTGAGTGTGTATAAGTGTATAAATGCATTAAAAAAGTGATAGCTGTGGAAAAAAATTAACAGAATAAAAAGCTTGTTCCCAAATTAATTAAGGTTAAACCTGTCTAGCTATACAGTTGGGTGGTACAGAACATCAGTGCGCCCTTATGACATTGTAAAGTTGAAATGGGGTGCCACTTTATAAAAGTTCTAAGTGCTGTTCATCATAACTTGAATGTTCTAAACTCAAGGACGGCCTGTACTGAAGATTTTTTGGACTTTATGTGATCATCTTTCCTTCATCAAGATTTGATGGTTTGTTACCAAACTACTATTTGACTGTAGGGACTATAACTGATCTTAATCTTGTTTTAATCCACTACTTGATACCTACATAGGAACAGAAGTAGGCCATTCAGCCCATTGACCCTGCTCAGTTATTGAATCAGACCATGGCCGATCATCTTCCTCAATGCCATTTTCCTGCATAATCTTCAGATCCCTTGATGTTTCAGTCTGTAGAAATCTATTGATTTCTGTCTTGAACATGCTGAATGATTGAGATTCCACAGATTTCTGGGGTAAAGAATGCCAAAGAATCAACATCTGTGGGCTTGCGGTGCAGTGAGGTGCCGAGGGGACACACGCATCTCCATTAAGAACGGTCACCTCAGCACCTCATTGCAAGCCCACGGTTAACCTCACAATGCTACACTTCTCCAGCTTCCACCCTAAACACGTTAAAGAAGCCATCCCCTTCGGACAAACCCTTCACGTACACAGGATCTGCTCAGATGAGGAGGATCGCAACAGACACCTCCAGACACTGAAAGATGCCCTCATAAGAACAGGATATGGTGCTTGACTCATTGATCGACAGTTCCAACGCGCCACAGCCAAAAACCGCACCAATTTCCTCAGAAGACAAACACAGGACATGGTGGACAGAGTACCCTTTTGTCGTCCGGTACTTCCCCGGAGTGGAGAAGCTATGACCTCTTCTCCGGAGTCTTCAACATCTCATTGATGAAAACGAACATCTTGCCAAGGCCATCCCCACACCCCCACTTCTTGTCTTCAAACAACCGCGCAACCTCAAACAGACCACTGTTCGCAGCAAACTACCCAGCCTTCAGGAGAACAGTGACCACGACACCACACAACCCTGCCACAGCAACCTCTGTAAGATGTGCCAGATCATCAATAAGGATGCCATCATCTCACATGAGAACACCATCCACCAGGTACATGGTACATACTCTTCCAACTCGGCCAATGTTGTCTACCTGAGACACTGCAGGAAAGGATGTCCTGAGACTTGGTACGTTGGGGAGACCATGCAGACGTTACGACAACGGATGAATGAACACCGCTTGACAATCACCAGGTAAGACTGTTCTCTTCCTGTTGGGGAACACTTCTGCGGTCATGAGCATTCGGCCTCTGATCTTCGGGTGGGCGTTCTCCAAGGCGGCCTTCAGGACACACGACAGCGCAGAGTCGCTGAGCAGAAACTGATAGCCAAGTTCTGACACATGAGAATGGCCTCAACTGGGATCTTGGGTTCATGTCACACTATCTGTAACCCCCACAACTTGCCTGGACTTTCAAAATCTCACTAACTTTCCTCTCTGGAAACAACACACATCTCTTTAACCTGTGCTTAAAGCTCTTTCCACTTTTAAAAATTAATTGGCTGTAAAGACTCACATTCCAATCATTATGCACGTAAATTGAGTTTGTGTCTTTGTGTCCTTTTTACGATCAGAACTCCCAGCCACCTGACAAAGGGACAGGCTGGTCCAAAAGCTTGCGGCTTTTGCTACAAATAAACCTGTTTGGACTTTAAACTGGTGTTGTGGGATTTCTTCCTTGGGAATACCACAGTCAACCATTCTTCTGTCCGAAAACATAAAGTTACTATTTTCTGTCTTTGAGTCAATCCTTCTTATCCATATTGACCCTCCCATTCCTTGAACCACAATGTTATGGATGAAATTATCCATTTTGTGGCATGGATTTGCTCATGAATAAACAGATGTTCCGGAGCGTGGCTTTGAGTGTTGGTAGCAGCAGTGAGTTGGGTAAGTGGGATGCAAAGAATGTTGGTGGGATTAGCTCCCAGCAGGCACACTCTCTGTGGGAGGGATTGGAGTTGCTTATCATAAAGAGGCAACAACTGGTTTATCAACAAGCCATTCAGAAAATGCAAGAGAGGCAGAGGGTTAATTTAGGTTTCTGTAAAGACAAAATAAAAATAATGGGTGGAAGCCTGGAAAAACAGCCAAAATGCACACATGATGAGATATGGGAAGTTTATAATATAACCTTTTTATCGTGTCCGGCAGAAAAATCTTGAAATGTTTCGCAATTAGTGAATTGCTTTTAAAGTACAGAGGCTGTTAGTGTTCAGACAAAACCATGGTCATTTTACACACTGACCTCCAAACAGTGGGGTAAAATGATTAAGCTTGTGTTTTTTTTCCCTTTTAGGATGATATTGGCCAGAAAACAGACTTTCTTTAGTACCATGTGATTTTTATGTTAACCTCTGTTTGCTAACATTTTCTCCAAAGGTCAGCACCTTTTCAACAATGCAGCATTCCCTCTATACTGCGTTGGAGGGGCAATTTAAATCAAATTTGCTCTTCTGGTTTAAGATTCAAACCATAACCTTCTGATTCAAAAGTGAATTTACTTCAGTTTGGTTTATTTGGTAGTACATAGAAATAGGAGATCCATTTATAATACTTAAAACAGTAGCATCATTCATGGCTGTTTTGATATCTGATGGAATTTAGGTTTTGTTGTGAATGTTTTTCATGAGTGCCTTACTTTTTTTAAAACAATATAATTGTGTACATATTATACTGTGATGCATTTTAAATATTTTGTAAAATCCAGTTTTGCTGCTTTCCTCCTAAAAATTATTCTTAAGCATGTTTTTGAAGCTCTGTCAGTATTTTAACATTTCTGCTCATTCACTATTTATATGTCATGGTCTATAATTATTACCAGGATGCAATTATCATGGATTGTATCTATTGAGATGTCAGCAGATGGCAATATCGTGACGTCTCTAACTCTGAATTCAGTATTCTGACTGGTACCCTTTATAGATTGGGCTTTGAAATTAATCTTTCACAATCTTCTTCCAGTATTGGTGAAATTTTACATAATAATCGGATATGTTATTAAACAATTGCCAATCTTGCAGATTCATAAAATATACTAGGGTATTTGAATTAAAATCATGGACTTTCTTGATAGAGGGGGTCTGACTATTTTCATAAGCTGTTGTGTGGGTTTCATGATTTCAGGCTTTCAAGCTATTTTTGTTGCCAAAAGATCTGTCTTTCAACTTGTGTTGCAATTTATTTTTTTTAACATGGCTTTGACAAATTCTTAAAAAATTGCTGTTGATTTGGTGGAAGCTGATTACAACAGACTATTTAAACTTATTGAACGGCGTACAACCAAGCATGATAGAGGAAGTGAAGTTCCTTGATTGACATCAGAACTAGCATGGGGAATGCAAACAACACTAAAAGCTCCGCAGCAGGATTACTGGGGCCCTGTCAGGGATCAGTATACAGACTGTGGAATACTCGTGCCCTCGTGCACACTGTTTTTTAACATCAACAATAATTCTTTGTTCATGGTTTGATATAAATTTTCCTATTTCAAACATAAAAGTCAAGACTAAGTTTTTGTCTTTGAGATTAAAGGTGTAGTTTTTAGCAGCTGCACTATCTGGCATAAAGATCAGGCTGTGATATGTAGGTTAGTGTGTAACACAGCAAAATGATAGCTTTAGAACACCTGCACCTTTGCACTGTGATTCTCGTGCTAATGCTTTCAAAACCAGAAAAACAGATCAGATAACAAAACAGTCCAGCATTTGATTGGTCTCAGCATCAGGGGGCTTGCACAGTCTCATTTTAGTCTGGAGCCTTAAGTAGGTCAGGCCTAGCTTAGCCAGCCTGCAGATGATCAGCTGCAGATGATCTCTGGATGAAGTCAAGCTGAAAGGAATTTCAGTGAACCCCTCCTGATAGGCGTAGGCCTAAAAAGGCTGGCCTAGTTAAGCTTCAGCTTATAGTGTGAGGGAAGGCTTTACAGTCAGTCTGAAGTTTGTATGATGTGCTCTGCACAAAATATGCTAGGTAAAAAATCAAATCGATCCTCAAATTTTACCATTTATGAAAAGATTGATCTGTTAAAACTTGTGCGGCCTCACATCAAGGTCTTGGAGGTTCATAAGAATAATCAAGCCATAATTGTTGAAAAGAATCGTTGCTGGGAAACTATAGCACAGCAGTACAATGCTGTTGGAGTGGATCGCCCTCCTCGTGGTGCACAGGCTTTGCGAACACTATATAAACGCATTAAAGAAAGTGCCAAACAAGAGATAGCCAGAAGAGAACAACTGCATCCAGACTATAAAGGAAATGTCTCTGAGCCAACCAGAAGAATTCTAGAAATGATTCCTCACATTTTCCAACCACTTTTGAAGGTGATAGACCCTGACAACTTGCAAAGGTAAGGCTATCACACTTTACTGATCATAATAAAATAGTTTTTAAAAATGCTCTTTATCTGAGGTTAGTGTTCAGAGCTCATTATCATTACAGCCACTTCATCTATGTTTCTGTATATGAGCACATATGGCTGGAGTTTTGGGCAGGTGGCCAACACAAAAAAATTATTTAAATTCTAATTTTGGACCTTGACTTCAGTTAGTCACATTCTTGCTCTCTAATTGGGGGCAAGTTCTGTGCTCTTCATTATGAATAATTGGCCACGCTGAACTTTGGGTAACATAGCAGTTCAAAAATCAGTCAACTGCTAACATTCAAGATAGTTACTGAGCACTTCCTGAATTGGAGTAAAATAAGAACATAAGAGATAGCCATTAATTGATCTTCGCACCAAGTGTGGTAAGATGTGGAACTCATTATTAGGAATTTGGAAGTTAATGGGGTTAACCGTGAAGTTGAGATGAAAACAAAAGTAACAGATAACATGATTAGCAGGCGTGCAGAGGAATATTGAGAGTCAGTTTTCCCAGTAACAAGATTAGCAGGCATCTAGAGAAATTGAGGTGCGAATTGCCATATCATAGACTCACTGATTTTTGGTCAACAATGTTTCTATAAAACAATAACTCTTAACGGCAAGGAATTTGGGAGATTGATAGCCGAATCCACAGGATGGGATATCAAAGCGGCTGAACAGTATATCTACTGGCATCCTCAGTGGGAGGCAGGCTAGTTTTTCATCAACAGCCAGACAGGCTAAAATCTTCAGAGAGCCAGTTCCATCTCTGATCAGAGCCATTGAGGCCTGCTCCATCTAACATTTAGAGCCACGGCAAATTGTAGATACTGTTGTCTAAAAGATGCAGTTTCATACTTTTGCTGAACCAGCAAAAGGCATTTTCCAAGACTTAGTCGTCTAAGCTGTATTGTTTGGTAGCTATAAACTAGATTTGACTTATTGTATTGTGGATGTTGTTTGGGAAAAGGGATGTCTTAGTATGTTCAAGGAATGTGGGTATATTTTGAGAATAAGAGGTAATTTCAGATTAAACAGTGTGTTTAAAACTTAAGTGTATTAATGACTGTAATGTAATCTTTCATGTTGTGCATTTTTCTTTTCTTCTACTTTAATAATTACTTTTTATTAATTGTTTATACAATGACTGGAGTGGTTCCTCCACTGGGTTGTACATTGTTCCACGCATTCAAAACAAATATACTCCACTAAGAACTCGTCTTGCAGGGTTTTTAGACATTCTCACAGGTAACATCAGAGCAGTTGTTACTACCACATGGAACGGTTGACGCAGATAGCACAGATGTATTTGAAGAAAGGCATGATATATAGTGGGAATAGAATTTAAAGAATAATTCAAGTGGGAAAGTCTGTGGAATATAAATGTTAGTGTAATGGACTTTTCATGCATTGATCTTTCCGATATTTAAATGGAAAAATTATGGCAACACAGACTGAGACGTCACTAAAGGTGGTAATGAGGAAGAGCTGGGAGGTATCATTTACAAATGGAACTTAATATATTTATTCCACTGTATAGATGCAAAAGGTCTTTAGTTTAGAAGGGCATCATGTGTCAATGCAGGTTTAGTGGACCAAAGGACCTGTTCCTGTGTTGTACCGTTCTTTGCACTTCAGGAGATGTTACTGAGGGGCAACATGTATATGAGAAATGGAAGAGGGGGACGCCAAAGGAGAATTCGTGGGAGGTAATGATGCTTGGGCAAAAAAGGAAGACATTGTAGGAGATGCTTTTGCTACAACTGGATAGAAAACAGTAGTTCCTACTCGGCGTGGAAGAAAGGTGTTGAAGGAGGATTGCACAATCAACCATGTCAAAAGCTGCAGAGATGTCAAGAAGATCGTGAAGGATTGTGTACCACTGTCACATTCACAGGACATTGGGGCTTTTTAGAGTTTTGGCTTGATTGAAAATGTTCACATGGAGTTGCTAGAAAGATAGGCACAGGTTACAAGGCATACAAAAACTTTGACGATGGGTGACAGTTTGTAAAGATAGAGGGGTCAAGGATGGGATGTTTTGGGGAGGGAGTGAGAGCAGTAGATTTGTGAGTAAGGGTAAGTGAGGTCAGGTGGATGTTGAGAAGAGAAGTGGTCAGTGTCTAGTGGGTATGAGTAGAACAGGAGTTGGGTCTGTAGACAAAAATTAAGATACAAGGAGAAATGGAAGAGGAACTGAAGAATGACATGCGTTTGGGGCTAGTGTAGGTGGAAACTTTGGGATAAGCATGTCTTAGTAGGCAAAGAAAAGGTGAAATGAAAATGGAAAACGCTAGAAAAACTTAGCACGTCAAGGAGTAATTTTGGTGCAGTACACAGATCTGATGGATCAGTCCAATCAGTCATCAGAAAAGGAAAGATGGATTTTGGCAGAGACAGCTCAACAAATTATATCAGTCATGGTAATAGAGAAGTTCATGAATTTACTGCATTTATTGGAGTGGAGGGGAAGGGAGAGGAGATTAGAGATGTTTAGTACTAGGGAAAAGCTGGGGTTTTCTTTGCATTTCAAAATAATGCTGGGCACTCTGATTTTGCTGAAGAAAACAGAGCCCAATGGTGCATGCCACATCTGGCAATATCGCTTATAAACTCCTTGGATCTGAGCGGGGAGTTTTTTTATTAATGTGTTCTTGCAATTTGAGCATAGCTGGCAAAGCCAGCATTTATTGCCCATCTCTAATGTTCCTGAGCAGGTAGTGGTGAGCTGCTTCTTGAATTGCTGCAGTTCATATGTTGCATGTATACCAGGAAGGGAATTCCAGGATTTTGACCCAGGGATGATGAAGGAATGGCAATATTGTTCCAAGTCAAAATGGTTTGTGGTTCGGAGGACAACTTGCAGATGCTGTAGCCCATATGCCTCTGCTGTTCTTGTTCATCAAGGTTACAGAGGTCATATATTTGGAAGGTGCTGCTGAAGGAGCTTTGCTGAGTTGCTGCAGTGCACCTTCAATATGGTGTGCACTTCTATCACCTTGTGCTAGTTGTGGAGGGTAGGAATGGTTAAGGGTTGAATGGGCTGCTTTCTCCTAGATGTTGAGCTTCTGAATGTTGTTGAAGCTACACTCATCCAAGCAAGCAGAGAATATTCCATCACACTCCTGATTTGTGCTTTGTAAATGGCGGAGGGGCTTGGAGGAATTAGTAGGTAAATTAGTTGATGCAGAATTCTCAGTTTCTGACTTGTTTCTATAGTCACAATACTTTTATAGCTGGTCCAATTCTGATCAACGATAATCCTTACAATTGTTGATGGTGGAGGATTCAGTGGTGGAAATGGCATTGAATGTCAAAGTTAGATGGTTATAATCTCCCTTGATGGAGATGATGGTAACTACCTGATACTTGTGTGGTTAAACATCACTTGCTAGTTACCAGCCCGAGCCTGAAGGTTCAGGTCTTACTTCATGCTGGTATCAATAGCTTCAGTAGCTGAGCAGTTGGAAATAGTACTGAATGTAATCAATATTAGCATGGGTCTGGAGATCTGGCTAATGTGGATTCTGGGTGAGTTAGCCTTGAGGGTGCAAAAGCAAAGGGTGGGGTGGAGGTCAGGGGTTGGCACTGAGTTGCCATAGCAGCTATAGAGGGCTGCATGTGTTGGCATGGAGGATGAGGGACCATAGTCAAGGAGCATGGGCTGGTGTGAGGGGCTTGGGGATTGATGGGGTGCGTGAAGTGACATGCATGTGCGTTTCTGTACATGCCACTGTAGCTTGCACAGGCGCCAGAGCACTGAGGCAGGCCGCTTGTCGACCCAGGAGTGACACTTCCAAGTGGTGGACAGTGGGCAGCGACACTGCAAACTATCCATGATGGTCATTTTACTTCTGGCAAAAAGTCTATTTGGGGCACAGTTTTCCATCTAATAACACTTGTACTCCAAGAGAAGTTGATATTTGATAAGCTGAATAGCCACTATCATTTAGATTGTAAATCATATGGCAGTCATCACACAACCTTGTCTGACCCTGACCAGAATTTTGAAAGGCACTGTTTAGTATCTCCCACTCAAGGCAGTTGCAGTCATTTCATCATGAACTGATGCAGGATTATGATGAAATTTCTTTGTGCTTCGAAGATTTAAATCAGTGATCTCCAAAGAGCGAATAGTTGATCCTGGAGTCTCAAAAAGCCAATTGTTGTTGGCTGCTGAACCACTACCGAAAACGCACAGGACCCCAGCTTCTTGTGATGATGAGCGAATCAGCTCACTGACTGTTGAATCATGGGCCAATGCATGAACTAAGCTGAGTGACAACAAAATGATGAGCGAGGAAGCAGGGACCTCCAAGAGGGCAAAAACCTACTATTTCCACCAGGAATGGGGAAGTGAATTTCTTTTACGAATGCCAAAGGCAAGACCTTTTGTGTTATTTGTCAACAGAGTATAGCTTTGGGTGAAAGAGATAATTTGGAATGGCATCACAAGACAATGCATGCGAAATTTAAATTTCCCTTCAAACAGCACCATTCAGACAAAGAAAGTTGGGGAGTTAAAAGGAATGTTGCAAACTCAACAAACACACTTTTTTCAAAATCTGTGGTTAAAGACAAGGCTGGCAAAAATACATCATTTCACATTAGCCATCTACTGGCAAAACATAGGGCAAAGTTATCAAGGAGGCAATGATTGGTTGCAGCTGACACCTTGTTCAAAGATGAAATTATGACAGCCATCATATTGCCCCTTGGTGTTTTAACAGTAGCCAGAAGGGTGCAAATGTTGCCCAAGGATGTGTCTCAATAAATACACCAAAACTTATCAGGCTGTGAATGTTTTTCACTGCAGTTTGATGAGTCAATAAATATGGCCGATGCAACCCAGCTCATGGCATTCAAAGATGCAACAACAAAGGAGGACTTCCTCACTCTTTTGCCACTCAGAGGACAAGAGGCAAGGATATCTACTGCGAATTTAAAAGCATGTGACTGAGAACTCCATTTACTGGAGTTCTATGAGAATGTGTCCAGGGCGGTGGATAGAGGAGAGCCGGTGGATGTGGTCTTTCTTGATTTTCAGAAGGCGTTTGACAAGGTACCTCACAAGAGGTTATTGCAGAAGGTCAGGGGACATGGAGTTGGGGGTAGGGTGTTAGCGTGGATAGAGGATTGGTTGTCAAATAGGAGGCAGAGTGGGGGTCAATGGGTGCTATTCGGATTGGCGGTTGGTGACTAGTGGAGTGCCCCAGGGGTCGGTGCTGGGGCCTCAGCTATTTACCATTTATATAGATGATCTGGAGGAGGGAACCGAGTGTATGGTGTCGAAATTTGCTGATGACACCAAGATTGGTGGAACGGCAAATTGTGCGGAGGGTGTGGAGAGTCTGCAGAAGGATCTAGATAGGCTGGGCGAATGGGCCAGGAACTGGCAAATGGAATTTAATGTTGGCAAGTGCGAGGTGGTCCACTTTGGTAGGAATAATGGTAGGAAGGATTATTACTTACGTGGCGAAAAAGCAGGCGACGGTGCAGAGGGACCTCGGGGTCCTTGTGCATGAGTCGCAAAAACCCAGCTTGCAGGTGCAGCAGGTGATCAGGAAGGCGAATGGGATGCTGGCCTTCATAGCGAGGGGGATTGAATATAAAAGTAGGGAGGTCTTGCTGCGGCTGTATAGGGCATTGGTGAGGCTGCAGCTGGAGTACTGTGTGCAGTTTTGGGCGCTGTACTTACGCAAAGATATTTTGGCCTTGGAGGGAGTGCAGAGGAGGTTTACTAGGCTGATGCCGGAGTTGAGGGGGTTGAGCTATGAGGAGAGGCTGAATAAACTAGGCTTGTACTCGTTAGAGTTTAGAAGAATGAGGGGAGATCTCATTGAGACGTATAAGATGATGAATGGGATGGATAGGATAGAGGTGGAGAGACTCTTCCCGCTCAGAAAGGATAGTAGGACTAGGGGGCACAGCCTCAAGATAAAGAGGGGGTGCGGTTTAGAACGGAGTTGAGGAGGAACTTCTTCACTCAAATCTCTGGAATTCTCTGCCCGTTGAAGTGGTGGAGGCTACCTCGCTAAATATTTTTAAGACGCGGGTTGATGGGTTTTTGATAAGAGAGGGGATTAAGGGTTATGGGGAGAGGGCGGGAATGTGGAACTGAGCCACAACAGATCAGCCATGATCTTATTGAATGGCGGGGCAGGCTCGAGGGGTTAGATGGCCTACTCCTCCTATTTCTTATGTTCTTATGAGAAAAACAGTCCGATCAAGAAATGGGTTTCAATCACTGACAGTCAATGCTGGGTGTTACTGCAGACACCTCCAATAAATGCAGCAAGTTCATAAACTTCTCTATTATCATGACTGATTATAATCTGTTGAGCTGTCTCTACCAAAATCCGCGTTTTCCTTTTATAATGACAGTCAATGCTGGGTGTTAATGCAGGCTTTGTTGCACTTTGCAGAAATGATCCTGAATTCCTCTCCTTTGTCAATTATCATTGTGTTATCCACCAACAAGTGTTAGTGAGCAAGATTATTGACTTTCCAAGATTGTCAACTCTACAGAGCTCTGTAATGTCATTTATTCAAATTGTTACTTGATTAGTTTGATACCACTATGGTGAGCTAATCCTTCATGCAACATGAGGTGGTTAGGTCGAGGAAAAGTCCTGTCAAGATTTTTGCTCACTGAAATTGTCACCTTTCTTAAGTCAAGAAATGAGCTGTACTGTAAGCTGTCAGGTAATAATACATGGTTCTAGACTTGGTGTTTCTTACAGACATAAGTGCAAAATTGAAAGAACTGAACCATGAACTGCAGGGGAGGGATCTAGATTTGTCATATGATCAGTGCAATGAATGTGATCAAGTTGAAACTGGGCCTATGGTCCTCCTAGTTAAAGAACAAAATTACTGAGTACTTCTAGAGAAAATCCAACAACAGTTCATACAGAAAGGAGTCCATCCAGTCAAATTCTGTGACCACATCAACAAATTGGAAAAAGAATTCAACAGAAGATTTCAGGAGTTTGACAAGATGGAACAAATCATTGTTTGTCTCAAATCCTTTTCTTCAAGTGGACGTAGGAGAATTGACAGCAAAATTTCAGCATATGTTCAAACAAAGCAGTGGACTTAATGTAGAAATAATCAACGTGTAAAATGACGTAGAACTGAAAGCTTGGTGCAAGTACAAAGACTTTTGAGGACTTGTCAACACAGAAGTACTCTCTTCTGACATTGTGTGCACTTAAGGTGAAGATCTACTTTGATTCCACATCTCTAAGGTTGCTTTTTCCATATGAAAATCATCAAGTCCAAGTATCACGCTTGCCTCACAGATGCTTAGCTGATGAATTGTACGAGACTGATCTCAAATTTTACAGCACTCACAGTGCAAGCACAGGTCTCGCATGAAGAATACATAAATGTTATGCTTAAGTACATTTTGGGGGGGGTTTTAGTAAAGTCACATTTGTAAGGGTAGGTCTCTTGCTGCATTTTAATTCTAAAAGTGATCTTGTACTTAAAAAGGTTGCAGGCTACTGATTTTAGATGTCCACCAACAGAGCCTCTTGATTTACTGAGCCAAATGCTTTGGTCAAGTCAGTGAAAGTAATGAGAAGTTCCTGGTATTATTCTCAACATTTTCAAACTATGTGTCTGGCAACAAAGGCCATGTTAAATGTTCCTATGTAAGGTCCAAAGCTGCACTATCTCTGGGATGATTTCCTCAGCCACAGGAAGTAGGTGATTCAGGAGAACATGTCTTGGGATTTTCCCCACTATGAATGAGAGAAGAAAAACCTCAAGTTTTCACAGTGTGATTCATCTCTCTTCTTGAAGATAGTTGCAATTGTCACTTTCCTGAAATCAATGGTGGGAAGTTCTTTTTCCTGCCAAATTCAGAGGATAAGTGCATGGAGTCTTGATGTGAGCAAAACCCAACCAGCTTTGATGATCTCGGCAGCGATACCATAAGGGCTGCAGGCTTTGTTGATTTTCATCATATGAATGGAAGGAAAGGGAAGAAAAATAATATTAAATCATTGAATTTTGATGGGACTAGCACTGGGCTGGAAAAAGGGAGCTGAACTGCAACTAAATGCAGTAGATTTAAAGGGATAATGTAGAGTAGTAGTAGCAGACTGCACAACTTGACATTTTAGGAAATAGAGGCAGATTGGATAAGGTAAGCAGTTATTAATTCAATATTGCTGATGTTCATTGGCCAGCCTGCATATTTTATTGTATTTTGGTCACTTGGCATTCAAATGTAATTTTAAAAAATGTAATATTTCTAATGGCTTTGAATTTATTGCATCAATGTTATCTGTATAATCTTTCCTTCAGGCCTTGTGGAAGTTCAGCTTCTGAACAAGAACAAGATTCCTGCGTGGAACAGCCTGTTAGCTTGTACCCACAGCCTGGAACCTCAGGCTACCAGTCCCATTCCAGTCACGATTGGGTAACGCCAGAGTCAGAACCCGAACGTGAAGAGAAGCCTCCTCCGATATTAACTGTGCTATCACAGCCGAGCGAAAACTTGCAAGAACAAAATAAAACAGAGACCCAACAGGCCACTAATGGCTCTGCCTCACCCTTTTCATCTTCTGGGGCAAGAGTATCCTTAACACCATCTCCGAGGCCTGCAAGAAGGGAAGATGTTTTGTTCAGCCACCACCAGCACCACAGCGGTGCCCTGCACCATGTTGGCAGTCATGATAATGGAGAAATGAAGTTAATGTCAGCAGAGGAACATGAGATAATTATGGAAAATCAAAGAAAGTTTGGACTCTATCTTGACGAAAAAAGAGAGAGCCTGAAACGAAAGCAAGCTTTAGAGGAAGACTTGTTAAGGGCAAAAATCAGAGTAGAAGAATTAAAGGCAGCAAGACTGCAACAAGGCTTGCCAGCAATCCAGGAAGCCTAATATTTGTAAATATTTGTTTCAATTAAAATCAACTAAAAACAATGTTTATGTGCTGTGGATTAATTCCAAAGATGACATTAATGCCACAGTCTGCTATCGAACGTTAAATTGTCATTGCAGTAGTTTTAAAATGTTTTGCCAGATTTTGGCTAAACTTAATAATTGTCCAAAAATGATTTCTATTTAAAAATGAAAATGCTTTTGAACTCACACATAAGATGAACAACATTTTTAAAATATGTTTTATTCTAATCTGACCAAACCTCATGAACCTTAAGCCTTATCAAAAGTTAGGTTGCTTGGAAAATGAACTTGAGTAATTAGGTGAGTGTCGTATGCAATGTGAGTTTTGATCTTAGTTTTCAAGAACTTTAGACTGCAATTCTTTTTTTTCTCTAGTTTCATGTAGAATTTGTTTACTTGAACAACTGAGGCAGAATAGTTACAAGTTAATAATGGTATAAATCAAAGGTTCCGAATGGGCAAATTTATAAAATTAATCCAGGGCTTGTGAAAATAAGTCAGTGATAGATTTTGCTTATTGAAACTACAACCAATATTTATGGGACCATATTTACATGTTTGTCTCTCCTCCATTATTGGAAGGATTTGAGATTTAAAAAAAAATTATTTCATGAGACGTAGCATCTCTGGCAAGACCGGCATTTGTTACCCATCCTAAATTGTACTTGAATGGACAACCCTGTTGCTGTGTTTCTAAAATCGCGTGTAGGCCAGACTAGGTAAGGATGGCTGAATTCCTTCCCTGAAAGACATTAGTGAACAAAATGGGTCTTTACAACAATCGTTGATTGTTTCATGGTCACCAGTACTAAGACTAGCTTTCAATTCCAAATTTTCAACAGTTGAATTTGAATTCCACCAACTGTCATGGTGAGACTTGAACCTATGTCCCCAAAGTATTTGTCTGGGCCTTTGGATTATTAATCCAGTTACATTACCACTGTCTTCCTTTAGTCCAGTTGATGTGTTGAGTTTATTTGAGAGTCCAATGTCAAGTCTCAAAAATACAATAAAATGTATTTTGGCTCAATACACTTTGCTTTTGTCAATAATTGTTTATTTTCAGACTCTGTACCCTTGCCTTTCACATCACCACTCTTAACTTCAAAAACTGCTTTGTCTGCTGTGAACTGTCTATTTGCTGTCCTATGTCTAAACTTGTCTTTTTATTAGGTGTTTCCTTCAATTTTTTTTTAAGCAGCTTTTCCGAACCTCAAGAGAAGATGTGCTGTTTGCCAGGGCTTTCTGCCAAAGTTAGTTGGCTGATCAGATGACCCTGGACTCCTCTTGTTGCACAGCATGTTTCCAACTATTTACATACCTGTGATTCCTCCCCAAAGCACTGAGACTATCCTCAACAGAGTTACCCATGCTGTCCTCTGTCTGTGGTGCATTTTTTGGGTTCTCACACTCCTTGACCTCTTTGCAATGATTAACATGATTGATGTGGCTCTATTGCTTCTCTATTGTGGTTTATTTCATGGCACTTTTGTAACAGTCTTCCTAATACTGCTGTGTATCCCAGCACAATCAGTGCATCTTTGTAATTACTTTTCATCTTCCCTCCTTTTACAGTCATAACTGGTGTACGTTAAAGTTCCATCCTTGCTCCTCTTTGCTTATCTATATTATTTTTCAATCAGTATTTTTAACTCCTTGACATCACCAATGGCTAAAGACAAAGCTGGCAAAAAGACGTCTTTCCACATTAGCCACCTGCTGGCAAAACAGGGTGAAGTTATCAAGGAAGCTATGATGGTTGCTGCCGACACCTTGTTCAAAGATTTTGTGTTGATCAGATTTTGTTCTTAATAAGCAGGGATCCCCAGCTCCAACCCCACTATATTTCAGTATCTGATTCTCTATCCAGCCAGTAGCTACATCAGATTCAGCCCAATGTTTTGATGTTTGATTTGAGCTGACCCCATAAATGCCACATCTTTGTTATCACATGATTACTTAGTCCTCGCTCTATAACATAACATAATATGCTTCTATCCCAACCTCATCTTTGGTAAAACTTTCTTAGCCACCTCAGTCACACCAAACTCCATTACACTGGAGCTCTGTGTGATCGCCTCTACAGGTTTTCCCATGCAAACATACGGATAAGAGAAGACAGGCTGGCACACTGAACCTGTTCTGTCTAGCACCATTTAATTAATATTATCTTTATCTTTTCCAAACACACCCAAACATTTGCATGTCTTGCAATCTTCTAGGAGGGGCAAACAATGTAACCCAGTTTAGGGAAAATATTCAGGGTAAAAGGAACTCATCAAAACATGCTTGACAGAACTACATTGCTGAATTGTAAAGTTATATTTTCAAGTTTAAAGAACATGAACATTAGAGCAGAATTAGGCTACTCAACACTTTAAGCCTGCTCTGTCATTCAACATGGTCATGGCTACCTCCACTTCCAAAGTTTTTGCTGTCTGTGTCTTGAGCTCCTCTGACGTTTCTGGATATGAATCTCTAGGTAATTAAAAAAAAATAAATTATTCAAAGTTTCAATTATGCCATAATTTCATCCTCACTTTTATTTGTAAACATTTGGACTAAAGGCTAAGGTGTCTGCTAGATTTGATGGCCTGAATCTTTGGTGTTAATTTGATTTGATTTTGTTATTGTCGCATGTATTAGTATACAGAGAAAGGTATTGTTTTTTGAATGCTATACTGTTCATAGAGAATGAAAGGATAGAGTGCAGAGTGTAGTATTACCGTCTTCTCTAGGGTGTAGAGAAAAATCAACTTAATATGAGGTAAGTCCATTCAAACGTTTGATGGCAGCATCAAAGAAACGTTTTGAGTTGGTTGGTATGTGATCTCAGAATTTTGTATCTTATTCCTGATGGAAGAAGGCGGAAGAAAGTATGTCTGGGTGTGTGAGGTCCTTGGTTGCGCTGGCTCCTTCTCTGAGGCAGCGGGTAGTGTAGGCAGAGCCAATGGATGGGAGGCTGGTTTGTGTGTTGGACTGGGCTTCATTCACGACCCTTTATAGTTTCTTGTGGGCTTGGGCAGAGCAAGAGCCATATCAAGCTGTGAAACAACCAGAAGTAATTCTTTCTAGATGCATCTGTAAAAGTTAGTGAGAGTCGTAGCGGACATGCCACGTTTCCTTAACCTCCTGAGAAAGTAGGGGCGTCGGTGGGCTTTTTTAACTATACCATCGGTGTGAAGGGATCAGGACAAATTGTGGTGACCTGCAGACCTAGAAACTTGAACCTTTCCACCATTTCAATTTTGTGCCTGTTGATGTAGACAGGGGCATGTCCTCCACTACACTTCCTGAAGTCGCTGAGTATCTCCTTCATTTTGTTGAAATTGAAGGGGAGATTATTGTCATTGCACCAATTCACCAGATTCTCCACCTCTTTTTGCTGTGCTCTATCTCATCATTGTTCAAGATCTGACCCCCTACGGTGGTGTCATCAGCAAACTTGAAAATCGAGTTGGAGGGAAATTTGGCCACACAGTTGTAGGTGTATGAGGAGTCTAGTAAGGAACCGATGACACAGCCTTGTCAGGCACCGGCGTTGAGGATGATCGTGGAGGAGGTGTTGGTGCCTATCCTTACTACTTACAGTCTGTGGGTTAGGAAGTCTAGGATGCAGTCGCAGAGAAGGGAATCAAACCCAGGCCACAGAGTTTGGAGATGAGTTTTGTTGGAATAATGGTGTTTGAAGGCTGAGCTGTAGTCAATAAATAGAAGTGTGACATCGGTGTTCTTGTTATCCAGATGTTCCCGGGTTGAGTCCAGAGCCAGGGAGATGGTGTCTGCTGTGGATCTGTTGTGGCAGTAGGTGAACTATAGTGAATCCAGGCAATCTGGGAGGCTGGAATGTTTCAAGCGCTTCATAATGATGGATGCCAGAGCCACCAGACAATAATCATTAAGGCATGCTGCCAGGCTTTTCTTTGGCATAGGGATGATGGTTATCTTCTTGAAGCAGAGAGGGATATTAGATTGGTGGAAAGAGAGGTTAAAGGTGGTTGTGAATATCCCCATTAGCTGGCCTGCTGGATCTGAGTGCTCATTTGGGAACCTCATCCAGTAAGAAGTCTCACAACACCAGGTTAAAGTCCAACAGGTTTATTTGGTAGCAAAAGCCACTAGCTTTTGGAGCGCTGCTCCTTTGTCAAGTAAGTGGGAGTTCTATTCACAAACGGCATATAAAGACACAAACTCAATTTACAAAATAATGGTTGGAATACATCTTGACCCTACCTAGGCCAATCGCTTTCCATGGATTTCGAGGAAGGCTGCTCTGATGTCTGCGATGGTGACCTTGGATACAAGTTTGGCCAAGGTTTCCGGGGTGGAGGCCATGCTCTTGCTGACCTCTTGCTCAAAACGGGTATAGAATGAGTTCATCAGGGAGGGGTGCATTGGAGTCGGCGATTTTACATGCCTTCATCTTGCAGTTTGTTATGTCTTGCAAGCCTTGAAATAGTCAGTGGGGGTCCGTGTGGCTAGCCTGGGACACTAGCTTAGTCCGATATTGTCTTTTGGCATCTTTGGATCTCCACAGGTCATATCTGGATTTCTTGTATAGGTTAGGCTCACCTGACTTGAATCCTTCAGATCTGGACTTCAGCAGGCTGTTCATTCATGGTTTTGTGTTGGGAAACACACGGATTTGCTTCTTTTGGTGCACAGTCTTCTATACAAATGAAGTTAGTTACTGAAGTGGCGTACTCATTCAGGTTGGTCATTGAGTTTTTAAATATTGAGCAGTCCACTGATTCGAAGGAGATCATCCGGTTCCTGAGACCAACATTTCATGACTTTCTTTAACTGATTTTCCTGTTTCAAAATAAGTAATTGCAGAGGTAGTCGAGTCATTGGTCGTAATCTTCCAAAATTTCTAGATTCCGTAGTGAATTGGAAAACTGCAAATATAACACCTGCATTCAAGGAAAAAGACAGATAGCAGCAAGCTATGGGCTGGTTTGTCAGCTAGAATCCATATTAAAGAAATAGTAGCAGGACATTTAGAAAATCATGATCAAGCAGAGTCAACATGATTTTATGAAAGGAAACTTATCTTGGGCAAATTTATTAGAGTCCTCCTGAGGCTGTAACTAGCAGGATTGTAAAGGGCAATCAGCATATATTGTGTATATTGATTTCCAAAAGACACTTGATAAGGTGCCACATAAAATATTATTATATAAGACAAGAACTCATGGTATTGGGGATAATATGTTAGTGCAGATGGAGGATTGGCTAACTGACATGAGAGAGAATTGAAATAAATGAATCGTTTTCATGTTGACAATCATGTAGAGTGGGATGGTGCAGGGTTCCGTGCTAGGGCCTTAACTATTTGCGATCTATATCAATGACTTAGATGAAGGGGCTGACCATTATAGCCCAATTTGCTTACATTACAAAGATAGGAAAGCAAACGCCAGGGACTGAAATTCAATTCAGGCCTTGGGTGATTGTGTGGTGTTTGCACGTTCTCCCTGTGTCTGTGTGGGTTTCCTCCTGGTGCTCTGGTTTCCTCCCACAGTAAAAAGTCTGACAACACCAGGTTTTAGTCCAACCACATCATTCCTCCCACAGTCCAAAGATGTGCATGTTAGATGGATTGGCCATGCTAAGTTGCCTCTTAATGTCAAAAGATGTGTAGGTTAGGTGGATGAGCAGTGGTAAATGCATGGGGAGATAGGGCGAGTGGGTGGACCTAGTTAAAATGTTTGTTCAGAGAGTCGGTGTGGATTTGAAGGGCCAAATGGCCTCCTGCATTGTAGGGATTCTATACAGAACTGTCCTAGAGTTGAAAGGAGTGGATGATGGGCATTGCTGCTGATGCAGGTTGATTCCAGGAGTTGACTTTTGGCAAACAACTGATTCTTCAATTCAGATATTCTTTGGTTCGGTAGAAAGAGATTTCAGTTTTTTCCAGCTGCGACCTTTCTGTTGGCTGATAGACTTTCACAATCAGAGTGAGTGAGTTTCGGATATTCCTGCAATAGGTGGCTATTTTTGTAGGGACCCTGCCTCAGTTGCTGTATTTTCTTCAACGTGGGAAGGTTTATCCACTTTTCTCACAGCACACACAGACAAGCATTGGGCAGCTCTCTCGGCTAGCTTTTAACCCCCTTTTTGTGTATTCAAACTGGATTCTAGACAATTATACCCAGAGTCTTTGGGTGGAATAGCTACTACGTTCCTTTGTCTTTACCAGATCTGGTAAATCAGTTTTTAGACTCTTTTAGAATTGTCTTGTCTGGAGCCACAAGAAAGGGTTTGACAAATTTTGTTCAAATTTTTGGAGGATGTTAGAAATAGGACTGATAAAGGGGGTCAGTGGATGTAGTTTACTTAGATTTACAGAAGGCATTTGATAACATTCCCTCTGGGAGTTTGGTTCATAAATGCTGGCATGGATTAAGGATTGTTTAGCAGGCATAATGCAAATAGTAGGAAGTAACAGGTCATTCTCACACTGGCAGGCTGTGACTGGTAGTGTACGTCAACTTGGGCCCCAGCTGTTTACGATATATATCAATGATTTGGATGTGGGGACCAAATGTAATATTTCCAAATTTGTGGATGACACAAATCTAAGTGGGAATGTGAGTTGTGAGGAAGATTTGGGCAGACTTGGGCAAGAATATGCAAATGAATGTAATGTGGAAAACTGGGAGATTATCCACTTTGGGAAGGACAGAGGTCCAGATTATTTTTTAAATGATGGCAGATTAGAAAGTGTACATGTACAAAGCAATCTGGGTATCCTCATCATTACGTCAGTGAAAGCTAATGTGCAGATGCAGCAGGCAGTTAGGAAGGCTCATGGCACGTTAGCCTTTAGTGCAAGAGGATTTGAGCACAGAAGGAGCAAAATCCTGCTTCAGTTGTAATGAACCTTGGTTGGACTGCACTTGGAATGGTGTAGAGTTTTGATCCTCTTACTTTAGGAAGGATATAATTGTTATAGAGGGAGTGCAACAAAGATTCATTCGACTTATTTCCACCATGGCGGGCCTGTCCTAATGAAGAAAGATTAGGGCAACTGGGCCTGTGTTTTCTAGAATTTTGAAGAATGAGTGGTGATCTCATTGGAACCTACAAAGTATTCCAGAGATAGACAGGGTAGATGGAGGGTAGATGGAGGTAAGATGTTTCCTCTAGTTGGGGAGTTTAGAACGAGAGGACACAATTTGAAAATAAGGAGAAGGTCACTTAGGGCTGAGAAGGGAGAAACTCCTTTTACTTAATTTACTTAAATTAAGGGGTGGTAATTATAGGATGGATGTCAGAGGTATGCTCTTTATTCAGAGGGCAGTGAGGGTGTGGAATGCCCTGCCTGCAGCAGTTGTGGACTTGCCAACTTTAAGGGCATTCAAATGGTCAGTGGATAGGCATATGGATAACATTGGAATAGTTTAGGTTAGAGGGCCATTAGATTGGTTCCACTAGTTGGCGCAACATCGAGGGCCGAAGGGCCTGTACTGCGCTGTAATGTTCTATGCACTTAGAAGGTTGTGAATCTGAGGAATTCTCTATCCCAAAGGACTGTGGAAGCTCTGTCATTGGTATTTAGAAATTTGTCAATCTCTGCTTTAAACATACCCCATAAAGGGCTATGTGGACAGTTTGGGTAAAAAGCACTGGAGTGATGATCAGCCATGACCATAATTAATGGCAGAGCATGCTCGATGGGCCGAATGGCCTATTGTCCTTTGTTTCTACGATTGTTGGAGGTGATCATCTCAATTCAAAAACATTGCTGCAGGAGTTCCTCAAGTCAGTGTTCTACTGCCAACGATTTTTAGCTGCTTTATCAACAACCTCACTGTGCTGCACCCTTCAAAACCCCATCCTAAGATCAGTAATGGGAATGCTTACCAGTAAGATTTTGGTTCCATTTGTAACTCCTCAGATAATGAAGCAATCTATGTCCACCTGCAGTGAGACCTGGAAGATACTCAACTGGTCTGTGTGGCAAGTAACGTTTGTGTTGCACAAGACCATATCCAACAAGAGAGTTTAACCATCTCCCCTTGACTTACAATGGGCAGAATTTTATGGCTACATCATAGCTGGAACTGCAGCAAACCATTCAAAACTCCATGGTTTTCGGCAGGACTGTAAAATCCCACTGATGTTAAATTCCGTGTGATGACATTTGTAGCACTGACATCCCCAAAATCAACATCCTGGGGATTACCATTGACCAGAAGCTTAACTAGATCAGACACAAACGCAATCAATAAGATTCATTTAATCTTGCTGAGGCTTCTTTGACAGCAGCTCCCAGGAATTCTATCACCCAGGAGCACGATGGCAACAGGTGTTTGGGAATTTGCAGGTTCCCTTTCAAGTTGCACAACTTCCTGACTTGGAAATGCACAATTCCTTGATTGTTGGTGGGTCAAAATCCTAGAACTCCCTCCCAAATGGTATTGTGAGAGCATCTTTACCAAACAAATGTAACAGGTTTTAAAAGGTGGTTCACTGCCATCTTCTTGTGGGCAATTAGGAATGGGCAATAAATATTGGCCCTCTTGGTGTATACATATTTCATGTCAGAATTTAAAATACATTTAAAATAAATAGTTCATTCACATTCGAAGTACCTAAGTAACTCACTTGATTTTTTAAATATATTAAAATATTAAGGCATGAATGCAGTCAGGGATATTGAAAGGATGATTTGTTAAGAGGCTTTTAGCTGATGCTGTATTTGTCTCCTTTTATGCATTTACATTAGTTGTTTTCCTTCTGTGGTCAGCCTCTTGTTGCAATGAAACGTTTTGGAATAAGGCTGTTAAGTGAAAATAAAATACCAATTAATTTTGAAAAAAACTTTCTGCAATTTTTGATTCCTTCACAAAAGTGCGGACTGTTTCTTTCAACTCATATTTCTGAAAGGTGCCTGTAGTATCTAGTGTTAAACTACAATTCTATAGCCTGCAAAATTTGTTAAGACTTTCTTGAAAGAAGAAAAGCATAAACTTCAGAAACTCTGTGGCCTTATTCAACGTCTACTGAATGCTTGCAAAAGACAGACAAAAAGACAAAGAACACAAGGCTGCCTCTTTTTCAAGAACCATTCATTCTCCTGTGGGGACAAAGCTCAGAATATAACTCCCATGAAGAGCTTGGCATTGGGATCAGATTTCAGATTATCTCCCTGCATAGCAGCCACTGATGCAGCACCAAACAAGGAACATAGATGTGAATCAAAGACTGAGGAGACTTCCATTTTTGACTGGCCTTTTAACATTGGAGATGGAGCAGGACAGCCATTCTTTGGTACTGGAAGCCACAGATACGCAGGCAGTCATGCAGTCCGAGACCTAACAGCAAATTTGTTCACTTTGCTTAAATCAATGTAAATTTCCCTGCTCAAACAAATTTATTCCTTCAAAGCTGATAAAGGAGAGGTTAAATCAATTGCTGTGTGCTAATCTAGATAATCTCTCATTTCAAAATCCAAACTTCAGCCCTCCAGGTAAAAGCCAACTCCATTACTTAACTTGCCCAACTACAATACAAATGCTAGTTACATGGTAAACCAACAAATGGGTAAACATAGCTGTTAAATGTTCCCTTAATCACAACTCTTCTGCCAAATCAATAACATTGTATCAGTGGCTATCGACTGGGAAAGCTCCACAAGTGTGAAAATATATTGTTCCAGAATGTGATAGTTGAATGTGTTTTGATCAAACAAATTCAGATCCAAGCTCCTTTTATTTGTTTTATCTTTTTTTTTCTCATGGCGCCTCTTAGGTTCTTGGTTCCTGTAGTTCCTCCTTCCTATCATACCACTTCTCTCCCCTATCAGGTATGCTACTACATTAATTCCTACTGCAACCCATCAGTGTTCCTCTGTTCCTACTCTCTGGCCAAAATCATTGTAGTTTTTGACTAAGGAGGAGAAAGATTAGTAACTATTTGGGCTCAAAAGCTGTGTGGCTGGCAGTGAGGGTCAGGTTAGGTATATAATCATAGAACCCTACAGTGCAGAAAGAGGCCCTTTGGCCCATTGTGTCTGCACCGGACACAATCCCACCCAGGCCCTACCCCATATCCCTACATATTATACCCACTAATCCCCTCTAACCTACGTATCCCTGGACACTAAGGGGCAATTTCTTAGCATGGCCAATCAACCTAACGCGCACATCTTTGGACTGTGGGAGGAAACCGGAGCACCTAGAGGAAACCCACGCAGAGAATGTGCAAACTCCATACAGACAGTGACCCGAGCCGGGAATCGAACCCATGACCCTGGAGCTGTGAAGCAGCAGTGCTAACCACTGTGCTACCGTGCCGCCCCAATAATCAATGTTGTAGATTGGTAGTATTTTTCTGAAATCAGTTAGGTCAGGAATCATGACTCTTGGGATTTTGTCATTGAACTATCATAAGGAGGTCAATGGACGATCCAAGGCAAGGTTTTTTTTTTAAAAAAGTGATTTTTGTTCAGAATTATACTATGCCGTTCTTTAGCTGGATGCATGTTGTTTTGGGAAGATAATTTAATCTATGTATTTTTCTTTATCTGAAATGTTGCTTGTCATTCTCTTGTCCTAGCAAGTTCTCTGTCTTTCCTTGTTGCCCTTTTCTCCTCCTTCTAAACTTTCACACCCAAATTCTAATGCTTATTGCTTTGGTTGAATAGCCTTGTTTGTCTCTCATTCATTTGCGTCTTCTGGTGCGTGGCTTCCTGTGTGCATTATTCTGTCTTGTGTTTTTATTTGTCATGTTTATTTTACAAGCTTTTTATGCTAATTAGGCATTGTTAACACTGTAATGAGCATATCCAATTTCAGAATATCACAGTGCAAACTTCTGAACTTTGTAGTAGGGGATGCAGTAGGGATTGTTCCAACCTGTTGCTGAAATAGGAGAGGGAAACAAATTAAATCACAGGATGAGAGGATCATAAGAATTTTGCTGATCTCTCAATCGGAATAAGATTCCAATCAATCATGAACTCTTGTTCATTATAAACACTGAAATAAGCTTGCCTGTGTTCATATTGACACAATATTGTAGTCTGGCCAGATTCTTTTCAAAACCATTGTTGGAGCGTTGTCTGGGGCTAGGTCTACAATACTTCAAAATTTCCCATCTGTCAGTTGAAAATAGTCATGTCTTCCAAAACTCAAAAGAAGTAGATTGCTTTAGCATTTTCCATTTCCAGTTTATTCTTGCCAAGCACTGATTGTCTTCCTTCTGCGGAAATGAAAGTTATTTTGTTTGGTTAGTACAGTTACTCAAGTGACTGGGCTATGTGACTGTAAACAGGAAAGAGGAGTTCCTGCTGACAACAGGAGGAGGAGCACTGTTTCTAAGATTAGAACCATAGAAAATTACAGCTCAGAAACAGGCCTTTTGGCCCTTCTTGTCTGTGCTGAGCCATTTTTTGCCTAGTCCCACTGACCTGTACTTGGACCATATCCCTCTACACCCCTCTCATCCATGAACCCGTCCAAGTTTTTCTTAAATGTTAAAAGTGACCCCGCATTTACCACTTTATCCGGCAGCTAATTCCACACGCCCACCACTCTCTGCGTGAAGAAGCCCCCCCCCCTTAATATTCCCTTTAAACTTTTCTCCTTTCACCCTTAACCCATGCCCTCTGGTTTTTTTCTCCCCTCGCCTCAGTGGAAAAAGCCTGCTTGCATTCACTCTACCTATACCCATCAAAATCTTGTACACCTCTATCAAATCTCCCCTCATTCTTCTACGCTCCAGGGAATAAAGTCCTACCCTATTTAATCTCTTGCTGTAACTCGGCTTCTCAAGTCCCGGCAACATCCTTGTGAACCTTCTCTGCACTCTTTCAACCTTATTTACATCCTTCCTGTAACTAGGTGACCAAAACCGTACACAATACTCTAAATTCGGCCTCAGTAATGCCTTATATAACCTTACCATAACACTCCAACTTTTATACTCGAAACTTCGATTTAAAAAGGCCAATGTACCAAAAGCACCCGTTATGACTCTATCCACCTGTGACGTCACTTTTAGGGAATTCTGTACCTGTATTCCCAGATCCCTTTGTTCAACTGCATTCTTCAGAGTCCTACCATTTAGCCTGTACGTGCTACTTTGGTTTGTCCTTCCAAAGTGCAATACCTCACACTTGTCTGCGTTAAAGTCCATTTGCCATTTTTCAGCCCATTTTTCTAGTTGGTCCAAGTCCCTCTGCAAGCTTCGAAAACCTTCTTCACTGTCCACTACACCTCTAATATTTGTATCATCAGCAAATTTGCTGATCCAATTTACCACATTATCATCCAGATCATTGATATGGATGACAAACAACAATGGACCCAACACCAATCCCTGTGGCACTCCACTAGTCACAGACCTCCACTCAGAGAAGCAAACCACTCTCTGGCTTCTTCCAATGAGCCAGTGTCTAATCCAATTTACAACTTCCCCATGTGTACCTAGCGACTGAACCTTCCTAACTAACCTCCCATGGGGGACCTTGTCAAAGGCCTTGCTGAAATCCAGGTAGACAACATCCACCGCCTTCCCTTCATCCACTTTATCCTTCATCCCTTCATCCTTTTTCCACTTTTGGCAGAAATAATACTAGGAGGGGTTATTATTTAAAAGGCGAAAAGCTGCAGCATGCTACGGTGCAGAGGGACCTGGGGGCCCTTGTGCACGAGTCACAAAAACCCAGTCTGCAGGTGCAGCAGGTGATCAAGAAGGCGAATGGAATGTTGGCCTTTATAGCGAGGGGGATAGAATATAAAAGTAGGGAGGTCTTGCTGCAACTGTACAGGGCGCTGGTGAGGCCGCAGCTGGAGTACTGTGTGCAGTTTTGGTTGCCGCACTTGCGGAAGGATATATTGGCCTTGGAGGGAGTGCAGAGGAGGTTCACTAGGCTGATACCGGAGATGAGGGGGTTGGACTATGAAGAGAGACTAAATAGACTGGGTCTGTACTCGTTGGAGTTTAGAAGGATGAGGGGGGGATCTTATAGAGACGTATAAGGTAATGAAAGGGATGGATAGGGTGGAGGTAGAGAGATCCTCCCTGCTTAGAAAGGATAGCAGGACTAGAGGACAGAGCCTCAAGATAAGGGGGGGGTGCAGTTTAGATCGGAGTTGAGGAGGAACTTCTTCACTCAAAGGGTGGTGAATCTCTGGAATTCTCTGCCCGTTGAAGTGATGGAGGCTACCTTGCTAAATATATTAAAGTCACGGGTAGATAGGTTTTTGATCGACAGGGGAATTAAGGGTTATGGGGAGAAAGCGGGAAAGTGGAACTGATCCACTTCAGATCAGCCATGATCTTATTGAATGGCGGGGCAGGCTCAAAGGGCTAGATGGCCTACTCCTGCTCCTATTTCTTATGTTCTTATCCACTTTCCTGGTGATTCTAGCCCTGCCTAAAACAACAGCAGAAATCTTTGTTATTTTTCTTCAGTCCTTAGGGTGGGTAAATTGGTGTTAATGTGATTCACCCACTAGAAGCAGTGAATGGTAAGGGCAATCTCCAATTCTTTATTTGTATAGTGTCAGATGTAGCTCAGCTGGTAGCACTCTTGCCTCTTCAGAACTTTTGCTTTCTGCTCTAGAGAGTTGAGCGTGGCATTCTAGGCTGACAATTCAATATGGCACTGAAGGAGTGCTGCGTTGTTGGGAATTGCAAATGAGACAAGTCCTTTCTCTTGATATCAAAAATGATCATTAGCAGCTTGTGTTTGAGACCAACAGCTGAATCTGTCTACTAAACAAAGTTAAGCCATTAGTATATTCTCGATCATTTTGTGCATCCGAGGATGGAGCAGATCAAATAACTATGGGGCATGTACTCCTGTCTACTAGTATGGCCTAGCTTTCTGATGTATGATTCTCTGGTGATTATTTTTATTATTTGTTGACTAACTTAGAGCAGTTTGTCCTAACAATTCCCTGTGCCTAAAAAATGAACATTGTGCATATAAGGTTGTGAAGTGCAGTGTAAATTGGTAAATATGGCGGATTGATAAGATACAAAAAAATTATTGAACTGTGTAACTTAAAATATCTTAAAGATACCATGAATAACACCATGGGTGAATTCGTTAATACAGTGTTATCCAATATTAGTCACACATGTCTAATTGGAAATCCAGCTAATTTTATGCATTTAATTGGTAAATGAAATAATGTCGTAGATATCCTATCTTTCAGCCAATTTCTTTCTTAGTTCCAAGATTTATCCTGAATTCCGACAGCTTTGTGTTTCACTAAGTAGCCATTCTGACAGAACTTTATGAACTGCTGTTTGAAAGTCTGAGTAGCTGATATTTGTTATATTTGTTACAGTAGCTGTTTGAAAGTCTAAGTAGCTGATATTTGTTACATTTTTAGGTTAAAGGCTAGCTGATTTATTGCGTGCTGAGTCAGCACCCAATCTGGTAAACAGTGCATTCCCTACATCAAAGTAAACAATAGCAAGAACCAGGAATTAAGCAGGGAACCTTGAGAGTATACATCAGATTACTCGAATGCACCATTGTGTGATTCTCCTCATCTTTCATAAGCATGTTGAATATACACTGCATTACTTCTGTTAATTGTAGTGAGAAATTCCAATAATCTAATAAAAAGAATAATTCATTTATCATAAATATTTCCTTCTTGGGAGTGCTGCGTGCACTGTGCTTAGCACATATCATTGCAGCTGATGGTACATGCAGGTATCCAGATATAAAAACAGAAAATCTCAGCAGATCTGACAGCATCTATGGAGAGAGGATAGAGCCAATGTTTTGAGTCTGGATGACCCTTTGTCAGGTATCTGAGTTGCCTTTCTTTTGGTCACAGTTTTGCAAATTGAGTTTTGAAGTCAGCAGTTGCAGCTTAGCTGATATTGAATTGGCCATATTGACATTTTAGCCAATCTAGATTGCAACTTTTAGCATTGTTCTTCAACATGATTTAGGTTCTACAGATGGGATTTACCACCAACTGTATCACTGATTTGTCCACCATTTGTAGCTGAAGAAGCTGCACTGGGGGAGAAGTTTGTTTTGGCTCCAGTTGAGGTATCCATCATGTGATCCATTGCATCCTTCACTTGAGCTGTTATTACACACACAACTACTCTTGGACAAATTAAAGTCCTTGTCTAAGATAACAAAGATATCCTAGGCAAGTTCTGGCCACAAGGGTGTTTCAGATTAACATCCTTTTCTGTGTCACATTCACTGTGATTGTGTGTAGAAAAGAGGACATCTTGCCTAAGTCCAAGTTCACTGCACATCCAAACATCTCTTATTGTAGGATTTGTAGAAGAATTTCCTTCCTTATTTCACTTCTGATTAAGTTATTAATTAGTTCAAGACACATTTGTTTAGCCATTGTTTTCTGATTCTGGGGCTGTAAGTATCTTTTGTGCATTAACTTTGAGCCTTTAAAGATGTTCAGTTTTTTTTCCCCTGACTGAACTCTTATTGAATAATATCCTACAAATCAATTGGCTTGGGCTGCTGAGTTATTTATTTTTGAAGCCAGCTTTTTAAAAAATTATATTGTTGGTTTCTCTGCATTTCCAAATCCAGATCATGTTGAATCTGCTTTTCTATGATTGCTATTCCTAAAGTACTGTGATTAGGAAAATGGAGTAAACCGTACAGGTGGAGATGATAGCATATTGGGAAGGGACTCCTGTTTTGAAGCCCACATGATGATGGAGGGACAGAACGATTCTGGAGCCAAGATTTTCAAATTTTTATTTTATTTCCAGTCAAAATTTAAGGGAAATAAATTAGCATTGCTGCCTCACGGTGCCAAGGACCTGGGTTCAATTCCGGCCTTGGGTGACTTGGTGTATGGATTTTGTATGTTCTCCCTGTGTCTATGTGGGCTTCCTCTGGGTCCTCTGGTTTCCTCCCACAGTCCAAAGATGTACAGACTAGGTGAACTGGCCATGCTAAATTGTGTCTTAGACCAGGGATATGTAGGTTAGGTGGGTTAGCTTCAGTAAATGTGTGGAGTTCCAGGGAAAAGCGGAGGGGAGGGCCTGGGTGAAATGCTCTTTTGGAGAGTTGGTGCAGACTCTAATGGTTGGATGGCTCTTTTCTGCATTGTAGGGATTCTGTGGTTCTATGTTGACCTTGGTGACTTTTAACCATAAAATCACTACAATGCAGAAGGAGGCCATTTGACCTTTCAAGTCTGTACCGACACTCCGACTGAGCATCTTCTCCACCCCCATCCTATCTCTGCAACCCCACATATTTACCCCGCTAATCCCCCTAACCTACACATCTTGGGATGTTAAGGGACAATTTAGCAAGGCTAATCCACCTTCAAAACATTGCTGCCAATATCCTACCTTGCACGAGTTGCTCTCCCATCATAGCTATCCTTGTTGGTTGTGAACCTTGGTCCTTCAATGTCTAAAATTTAAAATTCATATCCATGTTTAAATTTCAACATGGTTTTCCTCCATCTTCCTTCTGCCTTTCAAGTTCTGGTCCCTCAAACACTCCATGCTCCTACTCTGGTTTCTTGTGCACTGCCGTTCCTTCGCCCCACCATTAGGAGCTGCACCTTAATTTGTCAAGAGTCGTCCCTCAGGAATTGTCTACCTAAACATCTCTGTACCTCCCTCAGCTCCTTTAAAATCAACCTTAAAACCCATCTCTCAGTAGACTTTCGATCCTAATTTCTGCTCCTTAGGTTTGCTGTTGAAGTATCTTATCTCTGATAACAGAGCTGATATGTTATTGTTGCAATACTAATTGGGTGCAGGGTGATATAGTCCTCCAAAGAATTCTGAAATAGAGTGGAAGGCCCTCAGAACACCCTTTTGTGTAAATAAATGAGACTATGATCAGCTGATTGCAACAGAGCCCTTTGTCTACGTGGCCTATTTACCTTCTTTAATACTGGATTTATATTACGTCACTGCCACCCGTGGGCTGCCTCTGCTACTGGCCGTGCTGTAATCTAACAGGTGCCATTAGTGCCTATGGTAACATGGCAACCCATCACAGGAGGTCCCTTTTATCGCTTATGCTGCCAGCACAAATTATAACCAGTCATGGGTCGTCAACTATTTTATTTTCATTGCTGACCTGTGCAGTGTGTCCTCTAACATCAGATTTATGATCAGAAAACTGAAAGGTCAACTGCAACGTTTAAATGGCAATGAATGTACGGGTTGTCTTTGTGTTTCACTACTGCTCCGAAGTCCGTACTGTATGCAGTATGAACTGGCTGGATTGCAGACCATCAGGGGCTGAACCATGTGGAAAGGAGAGTTTGAGATTCTGTTTTCGTCACTTTAAGGGAAAATCCTCGCTCCTCTTTTCATGTTAAAACAAATTAATTTCTCCATTTCAAACATTCTTGTGCTGATCAAGCAATATATATGTATGTATAAATTAACCAAGCAGCAAATGTAAACTTTAAATACTTATGGACCCATCTTTACGGAAAATACGCTGAATTAAGAGTGTTAAGTGTAAAATAGATTTTATTTGCTTTCTTCCTTGCCATTTGTCTTGCCGTGGGTAATTATCATGCATGTAAGAATATTTTATTGACTCTGAATTTCACATGTTGGCAGTAAAATGAAAAGGTTTAAAGGTTAGTAAATCAGATCCCTTTGCGTGCTGCATTCCGTAACGATAATGTTGCAGTTAAAGTATGTTCTTGTGGAATTTCTCACTAATTAGCTGACAAGCATGGCAGTATGAAGTGGTGATCCTTTCTTTGTAACACTCAATGGTTTTCTGCAGGGAATTATCCTGGCTGGATTTCTGAAGGGCATGTGTGCAGAATAGCAATGACATACTTTGTAAATACAGTAGCACTGTGTAGATGGTGTATATCGCCGAGATGCAAATTCATTATCCTGTCATTTAAAGCATTCAATGTTTGTGCCTGTACTAAATAAAGGAAAGAAATTGATTTACAGAGCCCCGTGTGCAAATTTTATGCATGTCTCTTTGGTTGTACGTAGTAAGAATGTGGATTCCTTTGATCATTATTTCCATTGTTTGAGGCATACAGGTGAAGTTGTGCGACTATTACTGTATTTGAGCTCTGTTTATTATTACTGTTAAAGGTTGGTGCATGATGTCACTTTACTTGACAGTTTTATGTTCGGGAAGTGCTATTCTGCTGCTGCCATACAAATGCTGCAGTCTTCGGGAGCCAGCGCATACTTTTTCAAGGTTTTTTTCATGTTTTTAAACAGTGTTTTTCCAACTTGATAACGTGTCTTCCTTGCTTTTTTTTTAAATCCCCCTTTCATGTTCGAGGCTTGCCTCCAATTACAACCGTATCATCAGAGCCACTGTCGTTGCATAAATGGCACGGTTGATGCCAGAGAAAATCACACCCTGCCTCTGAAAGCGAAATACCAATGGCTGTAAAGAGATAAATATTATTCATTGGTAGTGGACCGATGTTAGCCCGGATAGGCTGAGAGTTCATTCTGCCTCTTCCGCTGCTAATAACAATAATCAGTAGCCGGAATGATGATGCTGAATATGATTTTGTAGCAACAATGTTTGTCTAATTCTGATGTTTCTGAATCTGCTCCGCATATAAGCAGGGTAATTTCTGAAGCTACAGCTAGCTCACACAATGGACTAATTCCCTATCATTAAACAAGGTATCAGTGTTGTACCAGGCGAAGCAGTCATATCTGGTTACTGCACGTAAACAAAAAACAAAAGTGATATGGGCTTCCCTGTTCGTCCCATTGATAAATGCACTGGTTAGTGTGGTGCTGAGCTGGTAAATGCTGAGTTTAATTTTCTATGCTCGGCTGACAAAATTCAACCAAAATTCGGCGTTGAAATGACTTTAACATCCATGAGTTGAGTGGGGTGAAATTTGTCTCGATTGTGATTGCAGCGACCACTGCTGGGAAGTGTGTGCATGGGGTGAAAACACAATTAGGCTCAACTACATTTGCCCTAAGTCTCATGTGAAGAGCACATGGGCAAGGTGCTTTAAGACAGTGGTACGTGTGTAAACATATCTGAGCTTGATTCAATACCTTCAGGAAAGGAATGGATCATAATTAGTGGGGAAGGAGTTGCAGTTCTCTAAACTTACATTTCTCTTCTGAATATTCGGTTGTAAAATTTTCTGTTGTGAACCCAGTACAGCTTTAAAGATCTTCTTCTATACAATTTTCCTTGTGAACTTTAAACTCCAGTTTCATGTTTTGTAGTGTACTAATGATAGTGTAGGAATCTCTTCCCCCCTCCCCCATGCACAGCCTGGTTCCTGTCTCTGTGGTTGGTAGGAACCAGGGGTGAAGAACAGAGGTCAGTGCCATTTGTATAGAAAACACGTGATCGCAGGGTTTGATGTGCAAGAGAGAAGTGACAAAACTCTTTAAAATTGATCTTGTTTTGCAACATGTTTGGTAGTAGCCAAGAGTTAATAATGAGCTTTAAAAGTAGGAAAGGGATACTGCAGTTTAAGTGTATAGATTATTTCAGCATATAAACTTTCAAAATTTGTTCTGTAGCTACACACATTTCAGAGCAGCTAAGTTTATAGGAAATAAGTTTATACTTAGTTGCAGATGTTTAGAATAATGGCCATTGACAGCTTGCCATTATACACTTAACAGCTTCAATGGATTAGCTGGGCGTTTCTTACACAGTCATTGAGGGATTAGTCTGACCTTCCTTGACCCCTGGTTTAGCATTATGCAAGACTCAGGGTTTTATACTACACAATAGAGACATTCAGCACCTCATTACTCTGAATATTCAAGCTGAATGGGCCCTTTTGCACATCATTACCTAAGAAAGCAGGTTTTGGGTGTGTTTCTGAAGTGGGGGCTGGCCTTTGGAGGTAGTCTGATTTAAAAGAGCAAGTCAGGGCTCTAGATTATTCAGTGTAAAGTTTAGTTGCTGAACAGTTCAGTTATGGAATCCACAAGAAAAAAACAGAAGGAACTTACCTTATCTGAGAAGATTCAAGTTCTCGAATTGCTTCAGAGGCAAAAGATCTCCCAGATGGAACTGGCAAAGCGTTTTGGTGTTACACAGCCTGTCATCTCCAGGCTAATCAAGAACAAGGAAAAAGTCTTGATGGAGTGGCACAATAACAGCAATCCAGATCGTAAACGTAAAAGGGAAGGAAGGGATAGTGATGTGGATACAGCCCTCTTACAGTGGTTCCAGATTGCCAGAGCACAACATGTACTTGTCTCAGATGAAGTCTTGGCTGCAAAGGCCAAAGGCCTGGCGGATGCTATGCAGATCAGGAATTTTGTTCCAACTGTTGGCTGGATCAACAGGTGGAAGGCTCGGCACGGTGCCTTTTTGCAACAAGTACATGGGGAAACTGATGGCAGAGGTCAGTCATTGGGCAGTGCATCACAAGAGGTTGTGCCACCAGAAGGAATGACTGAAGAGGAATTTCATCAGTATGTGGAGCAAGCTGCTATCAAGGTATGTGTTTGGGACATGACTGATCAGGAACCAGGAAACACCATAAAAGCAATTACAAAGTCAGAAGCTATTGATGTTGAGGAAGAGAAAATGATGCCGGCCTTTAAGATGGCAAGAGGAAGTAACGGCCAACTAACACCTTCATCGAGCCAGTATAACATGTAAGTTTACCACTTTTCAATTTGTATTGACTACTTTTTAATTAATTCACTAGAAATTTAAGGAAAAAGTTATTCTGACTCTGCTAAATTCTAGTTTCTTTTGTTCTCCTTGGTTAAACAGTTCACCATCTCTCTTCTGTACTGCTGATATTCATGTTTAAAGATGCTGTGTAGCAGCTTGGCTCAATTGGCTGCTGTAAGAACATTGTAGATTCAAGGACTATTTTAGATTTGAACATCTTAACCTGAGTTGACACTTAATGCAGTACCCCCACTGTATTGCGTGGTTGAAGATGCCATCTTCTGAACAAGCCAGTACATCAAGGCGTGTGTGTCTTCTCAAATAGATATTAGAGATCTAATGGCATTATTGTAAGGGTCTGAAAACTACCCCCCTCCCCCAAACAATCCTCTTTCAGCCTGTATCACCAATATAAGAACATAAGAAATAGGAGTAGGCCATCTAGCCCTTCGAGCCTGCCCCGCCATTCAATAAGATCATGGCTGATCTGTTGTGGTTCAGTTCCACATTCCCGCCCTCTCCCCATAACCCTTAATCCCTTCTCTTATCAAAAACCCATCAACCTGCATCTTAAAAATATTTAGCGAGGTAGCCTCCACCACTTCAACGGGCAGAGAATTCCAGAGATTCACCACCCTCTGAGTGAAGAAGTTCCTCCTCAACTCCGTCCTAAACCGCCCCCCCCCCTCCCCCCCCCCTTTATCTTGAGGCTGTGCCCCCTAGTCCTACTGTCCTTTCTGAGCGGGAAGAGTCTCTCCACCTCTATCCTATCCATCCCATTCATCATCTTGTACGTCTCCATTCCCCCCCATTCTTCTAAACTCTAACGAGTACAAGCCTAGTTTATTCAGCCTTTCCTCATAGCTCAACCCTCTCAACTCCGGCATCAGCCTAGTAAACCTCCTCTGCACTCCCTCCAAGGCCAAAATATCCTTGCGTAAGTACGGCGCCCAAAACTGCTCACAGTACTCCAGCTGCGGCCTCACCACTGCCCTATATAGCCGCAGCAAGACCTCCCTACTTTTAGAACATAGAACATAGAACACTACAGCACAAACAGGCCCTTCGGCCCACGAGTTGCGCCGATCACATCAACACCTACCAACCTACAGACCTATCTATAACCCTCAATCTCATTAAACCCCATATACTCATCCAGAAGTCTTTTAAAAGACCCCAGCGAGTTCGCCTCCACCACCACTGACGGCAGCCGATTCCATTCACTCACCACCCTCTGAGTGAAAAACTTACCCCTAACATCACTTCTGAACCTCCCTCCCCGCACCTTAAATCTGTGTCCTCTCGTAGCAACCATTTCAACCTGGGGAAATAGCCTCTGAGAGTCCACCCTATCTATTCCTCTCAACATTTTGTAAACTTCTATCAGGTCGCCTCTCAACCTTCGTCTCTCCAGGGAAAAGAGTCCCAGCTCCCTCAACCTAACTTCGTAAGGCATGCCTCCTAGTCCAGGCAACATCCTTGTAAATCTCCTCTGTACCCTCTCAATAGCTTCTACATCTTTCCTATAGTGAGGCGACCAGAACTGCGCACAATACTCTAAATGAGGCCTGACAAGGGTCTTATAAAGTTCCAGCATTACCTCCCGACTCCTAAACTCAATCCCTCGATTAACGAAGGCCAGTACACCATACGCCTTCTTGACCACCTCCTCCACCTGCGAGGCCGATTTAAGAGTCCTGTGGACCCGGACCCCAAGATCCTTCTGCTCTTCAACACTACTCAGACTTCTGCCCTTGATAGTGTACTCGTTCATCCCGTTGGTTCTGCCAAAATGGACGACTACACATTTATCTGCGTTGAAGTCCATCTGCCACTTCTCCGCCCAGTCCTGCATCCTATCTATGTCCTGCTGCAACTTTTGCCATCCTTCCAGACCATCCACAACACGACCAACCTTCATGTCATCAGCGAACTTACTTACCCACCCCTCCACTTCCTCATCCAGGTCATTTATGAAAATGACAAACAACAAGGGTCCCAGAACAGATCCTTGAGGCACTCCGCTGGTGACTGACCTCGATTCAGAAAAAGCCCCATCCACAACCACTCTCTGCCTTCTGCAGGCAAGCCAGTTCTGGATCCACAAGGCCAAAGGCCCTTGGATCCCATGGCCTCTCACCTTCTTAAGAAGTCTTGCATGGGGGACCTTATCAAATGCCTTGCTGAAGTCCATGTACACTACGTCCACGGCACTTCCTTCGTCAATGTGTTCAGTCACATTATCGAAGAACTCAACTAGGCTTGTAAGGCACGACCTGCCCTTGACAAACCCATGCTGACTATTCCTGATCATCTCAAACCTCTCCAAATGTTCGTAAATCTTGTCCCTCAGAAGCCTCTCCATCAGCTTACCAACCACTGAGGTTAGACTCACCGGTCGGTAATTTCCCGGGCTATCTCTGTTCCCTTTCTTGAAAATAGGAACTACATCCGCAATCCTCCAATCCTCCGGAACCTCTCCCGTCTCCATTGACGACGCAAAGATCATCGCCAGGGGCTCTGCAATCTCTTCCCTCGCCTCCCACAGTATCCTGGGGTACATCCCATCTGGTCCCGGCGACTTATCTACCTTGATGGAATTCAAAAGTTCCAACACATCCTCCTCCTTAATATTCACGTATTCAATCCTTTCCATCTGCTGGAAATCCATAACAAAATCTCCCAGATCGGCTTCCACTGTGAATACTGAGGCGAAGTACTCGTTAAGCACCTCTGCCATTTCTTCTGGTTCCACACAAACCTTTCCCCCCTCACCTTTTATAGGTCCTATCCCTTCTCTTCTCTTCTTATCCTTTTACTTTTCACATATTTATAGAAGGCCTTGGGATTCTCCTTAATCTTACCCGCCAAGGTCTTCTCATGACCCCTTCTGGCTCTCCTAATTTCCCTTTTAAGTTCCTTCCTACAGTCCTTATACTCCTCAAGATCTTTAACCTCTCCTAATTCCCTGAACCTCTTGTACACCTTCCTTTTCCTCCTGACTAGGTTCAACACAGCCTTTGTGCACCACGGTTCCCACGACCTACCAAAACCCCATTGTCTCATCGGAACGTTGTCATTCAGAGCTCCAGACACACATTCCTTGAATATCTGCCACCTTCCTTCAGTACTTTTCCCTAAGAACGCCTCCTTCCAGTTTATTTGTCCAAGTAACTTCCTGACTTCTTCGTATCTCCCCTTACCCCAGACAAACACCTTCCTAGCCTGCCTGATCCTATCTCGTTCCAACGCAATTGTGAAGGAGATAGAATTATGGTCACCATTTCCAAGATGCTCTCCTACCGAAAGATCCATCACCTGCCCTGGTTCATTCGCCAGTACCAGGTCAAGTACAGCCTCTCCCCTCGTAGGCTTATCCACATACTGTGTCAGGAAACCTTCCTGAACACACCTAACAAACTCCTCCCCATCCAAACCCCTTACCCTAGGGATATTCCAGTCGATGTTTGGGAAATTGAAGTCTCCCATCATGACAACTCTGTTGTTAAAACATCTCTTCAGAATCTGTTTTCCTATTTGCACTTCAACTTCCCTGTCACTATTGGGCGGCCTATAGAATACACCCCTCAATTATATTCAATCCCCCTCGCTATGAAGGCCAGCATCCCATTCGCCTTCCTGACCACCTGCTGCACCTGCAAGCTGGGTTTTTGTGACTCATGCACAAGGACCCCGAGGTCCCTCTGCACCGTCACCTGCTGCAGTTTTTCGCCACGTAAGTAATAATACTTCCTACCATTATTCCTACCAAAGTGGACCACCTCGCACTTGCCAACATTAAATTCCATTTGCCAGTTCCTGGCCCCTTCGCCCAGCCTATCTAGATCCTTCTGTAGACTCTCCACACCCTCCGCGCAATTTGCCGTTCCACCAATCTTGGTGGTAATTGTCTGGAAATTGACTGTCATCTTTACTTACATAATAAGTGTCATACCATTTTAAAAGTAACTATTTGTGAAACACTTTGGGCCATTCTGAGGGTAATGGGGTACTATATATGCTATACTATACATCAGCAACATCACATCATGGGCTTGATTTCCCCTTGAAAGGTAGAGCAAGCAAAACGGCAGGGCTGATTCCTGATCCTGAAACTTCCCATAAGTGGTTGGGTTTGCCATTCGCTTCAAGATGCTGGCACCCTCTGTCCAACTATTTTGAAATCTTCAATTTTAAAAATTGATGTAGGAGGCACGCCACCATTATTAGGGGTGGGGACAAGGGTTGGGGAGGGGGGGTAGTTGGTGCAGCTAAGCCCCCCTCTATGGTGGCTGTGGCTGCCCTTGTTCCCAGGCAGGGTCACCATCTAGGCTGCCTGGAGTACTGGTCCCCAGTGTGCTGCCAGATACAGATATCCTGCCTCCTAAACTGGCCCTCCTCTGCCTCTGAGAACTTGAAGGTTGACTGGAAAATTCCTGTCTGCCTGCTGCATGCAGATGAGTACTCCTGCTGGACCTTTATCCCTACTCTGCAAAAATGGCCCAGAGGTGGGACGTAATTGGGGAATTGGCCAGTGGGGCTATTTTTAACTCCAGCCTTCCTCCGATTCCTCTGAGCCTTCCTCAGCTCTGGCAGAAGGTGAAAACCCAATCCCAATAGTTGAATCCTGAATTGTTCTTTCTCTTGGTTCAAGGGCACTAATGCCAGTTATAATATCACATCAATAAGAAATGCTACAAGCATGAGTTAAATTGACTAATTCTGATCATTGTGCTGCTGAAGGGAAGAAAAATAATTTATAACTGTAAACTACCTTATCACCCTCAATGTCACAGTGTTTCACAACTAGCTAGTTACTTTTGAAGTATTATGACAGTTGTTTATGTAGGCAAATGTGGTAGCCATTTTATGCACAGGAATTAAATAATTAATCCATGATGTTGCTATAAGAGGAATGTTGGCCAAGCTACTAGGTGAACTCCATTACATCAAGTACATTAACAAGCCTCACAACACCAGATTAAAGTCCAACAGGTTTATTTGGTAGCACAAGCTTTTGGAGCACTGCCCCTTCATTAGGTGAATACCAAATAAACTTGGACTTTAACCTGATGTTGTAAGAGTGTTGCGCCTACCCCAGTCCATATTATGGCTTACATCAAATAGTGCAACACCCAAGGAAACAAGGCCTCAGTACCCCACTTAAAGGATGGCACTGAACAACAATGGATTACAACATTTACAACTCTTTCGTTGCTGCATTGGACTGTTAGCAAGTGTCGTGCACTTAAGTCAGGAAGACAAATGAACACAATCGTCTACATTAGAGACAAGAGTGTGTTCTGTACTTTCCTGTTCTAAAATTTGGCCTCAAGTATTTCTCATTCCCATCTCTCCTGAAGATGTAGTAGTCTTGCTCAGGACTCTTTCCATGGGTGTCAGTCACCCTTGGTTATGTTTTCCAAGTGAGCCTTAACTGCAAATATTTGTTGGCTTCTTGACCATTGTTACAATCTCCATAGAAACAGATAACTTTTAAAGAGAAGTTTGAACTTCCAGTTGATTTGAAGTCAAGGTTTCACAATTTAAAAAATACTTTTTACCAAATGCTTTTGTAAACAATTCATTCTTCAAATTCCAGAAAAGAGATTCCCCATTTTTAACTTTTAGCATAACTAACAATCTCATTCTATGGTTATGCGATATCCCCAGACTGGTCTAAAATTATTCTCAGCCCTTGATGACTGGTTTGCTTCCTTTTTACTTTCCCAAACAAGTAATTTCCAATCACAGAACTGACTTTAACTGTGAAGGTTGCACTGGAGATTCTTTCATCTAGCTGCAAACTGGTAAATCCCCCCAGCCTCCTTTTAAATCCTTACAAATTCAATCTCTTCAATCTGAAGCACATGTTTCCACCTGCATTCAGCATGGTGAACCTTAGAGTCAGCATTTTTTCTGTATCATGTGCAGGACTCACTGCTGACATGTGATATTCATGGATTTGTTGAGAAGCCTGTAGCCTGATCTCAAAAATGGCTTCCTCTGTCCTCTTTCCCCATTGGCAACATGAAACATAAGAACATAAGAAATAGGAGCAGGAGTAGGCCATCTAGCCCTTCGAGCCTGCCCCGCCATTCAATAAGATCATGGCTGATCTGTCGTGGCTCAGTTCCACATTCCCGCCATCTCCCCATAACCCTTAATCCCCTCTCTTATCAAAAACCCATCAACCCGCGTCTTAAAAATAACTTTGCATGTAGATAGAAATGCTAATTAGCTATCTTTTAATCTCAACTTTTTTTCATCTTACAAATAAATGAATGGTTAGTTTACAGTACAACTGCTTACAACCAATATCTTTTGAGACTTTGGGAGATTCAGAGTCTACTCATGCTACACTCCGACTACTGCCATTGTCTCTAAGCAGAAATATCTTGTACCACCTTCTCAGTAAAACCATCCTAGCTATACTTTATAAACCTCAGAATTGTAACACCACAAAGTCGAATCCAATTTGCTCATGCATAGACTTGCACTTCTAACAGAGATCATCATTTGATGATCAGGAGTGTGAGTCCCTGTGCTTATTTTCCCTTCAGTCATTGAAGTTAGTTGTAGTCCTTAGCTAAATGAATTCAGCCAAAATTGGGGAATTGAACCTCCCTGTACCGTATGACTCCATTAATTGCTGCTAAAATGTTATTGTCATCAGGAAAACCATTTTGTCCACCAATAATCAAAAACATATGTATTTTTGGAACACAATTTATTTGCAATAAATTATTGAGAAATTGTGGAACTAATATATTTATTCAACTTTTATACAGACCACATGGACGAAATTCTGCTTCAAGAAAGGATATTTGCATGGAAATGCCTAGCAGTTCTTATTCACAGCCTGGAACTTCAGGCTACCAGTCCTATTCATTCCCCAGGTGGGTAAGCCCAGAGGTAGGACGAAAGCGAAGTGAAGGAAAGTCTCTGTTAACTGCTCAGCCGCAGCTGAGGAACAGCTTTGAGGGACTGGACAAGGCAGAGACTCATCTTCTTACAGATGTGTCTTTTTCTCCACCTTGTGCTAGATTACCCTCCACATCATCCCCTAGACCTCTTACAAGGGATGACCTTTTATTTCTGCAGCAGCACCAGGCAGGCATCCCACGCTATGGGACCAGGAATGAGAATGACATGCCAGCAACATCCTCAGAGGAACAAGAGCTTATCCTGGAAAACCAAAGAAAATTTGGATTGTATCTTGATGAGAAACGGGAAAGCCTTAAAAGATTACATGCACTGGAGGAAGAACTGCTCAGGGCAAAAATCGAAGTTGAACAGTTAAAAGCATTACGACTACGAGAATTGTCAGTGCTCAAGGACCCCTAAATGTAGAATTTTCGATGTTTGCCAACTCAGCTCAGTTTTTGATCTGTACTGTGACTTTTTCACAGCATGAAATGAGCACTGTTGACACAAGAAATGAATTTCTGTGGGATTCTCCCATTTTAACTGTGATGAAAGAACCATGGATACCTCCCAAGAAAGTTGACCACCATTTGTAGATGGCTGTATGATGGCAACATTTAATTTAAGACTAGGAACTGGTCTCTGGTGATTGTTCAGTGGATAAATACAGCATGGTATATAAGATTGGGTCAAACGGATTGAATATTTGGTTTGATCTTGACATTGAGTTAATTGATGTAAATTTGGAAAGCAATGGGGCCAATTGGCTTTGGGCTAAGAAGAGGAAAAATTGACTACCGTTCCCTTTCGTGATCACCATTATGGTTACTCTGCTAGAAACCATTTCAGTGAACATTAAATGCCTAATATTCTAAATGTTCCATTCTAACTCTTAGAAACAAAGTGCAGAACTGTGATAAAATATAATGGTTCATTGGCTGGTGTCTAGAAAATGACACCATTCTATGATATTTGTGATAACACTATCTAACTTTTTGACGCAATTAGTCCCACTGCCTGCTTTGTCAGTCCAATCCATATATTCATCATCATCTTGTGTAAAGTAGCAATTTGTCCAATTTGAATAACACCTGCCACTTGTCAGCCCCGACTTTCTAAACTGACTACGTGAGGAGGATTTTTGATCTTTCTGTTGTTTGAAGTTCGTTCCAGTTTGCCATCAAATTGTTTTTGTTAACCCAGTAGTTAACCCTATAATTTAAACAAAATAATGTCTGTGTTTAGGTTGCACTGCAAGGAATTTTACAGAGATGTGTTAAACATTGGATAACAAAAGAAACTTAACTGCCACCCGAGTACAAGAACAGCTCAGCAATTATATTTTTATGGTTGAATAGCCTGCTGTAAGTCATTATTCTAGTCTCATAGTGTGAAGAATGACGCAATGGCCACAAGCTTTCTTTCCCTATAGATCTGTGAACCAAGAGGCTCCTGGGTTGTGGAAAAGAATTGCAAAAGATTACATAAGCATAGAAGTATCATAACAAGCAACTGTTAAACAATAAATTTTCCTTGGTGTCAGCCATGGCAGCGTTTTGAGACAGTGGACATGGTTTCATTGAACTACAAAATTTCATCTTAATAAGTAATGTAGCCATAATGGCCCAAATTTACCAGTTATGGTAAGGTTGGCAGCATATACCTAAGTGTTGATGATTACTTCAAAAGTGAGAAATGATCTTGGTTCAGGAAATAAAGATGTGGAATTAGTTTGGATGTAGATAAGAACATAAGAAATAGGAGGAGGAGTAGGCCATCTAGCCCTTCGAGCCTGCCCCGCCATTCAATAAGATCATGGCTGATCTGAAGTGGATCAGTTCCACTTTCCCGCTTTCTCCCCATAACCCTTAATTCCCTTGTCTGTCAAAAACCTATATACCCGTGACTTAAATATACTTAGCGAGGTAGCCTCCACCACTTCAACGGGCAGAGAATTTCAGAGATTCACCACCCTTTGAGTGAAGAAGTTCCTCCTCAACTCCGATCTAAACTGCACCCCCCCCCCCCCCCCCCCCCTTATCTTGAGGCTGTGCCCTCTAGTCCTGCTATCCTTTCTAAGCAGGAAGAATCTCTCTACCTCTACCCTATCCATCCCTTTCGTTATCTTATATGTCTCTATAAGATCCCCTCTCATCCTTCTAAACTCCAACGAGTACAGACCCAGTCTATTTAGTTTCTCTTCATAGTCCAACCCCCTCATCTCTGGTATCAGCCTAGTGAACCTCCTCTGCACTCCCTCCAAGGCCAAAATATCCTTGCGCAAGTGCGGCGACCAAAACTGCACACAGTACTCCAGCTGCGGCCTCATAATGTGATAAGAAATAGCAAAGGAAAGAAGTCACTGGAACAATTTATATCCTCCTCTTCTAACAGAAGCTGCATAATAGACAGAGTATACATCATAAAATAATCTGGGCTTGCAAGGAAGATACTTCAAAAATTGTGGGGCTTTAATCTTCCCGTTGATTGGACAAATCAAATTGGCCATGATAGCTTAGAGGGTGAGTTCATAAATTGTATTTGGGATTGTTTCTTAGAACAAGACGTTTTGGAACTTACCAGGGGCTATTCTATTTTGGACCTGGAATTGTGTGAAGCAGGATTAATTAAGAGCCTCATAATAAAGGATCCTCTAAGCAAGAGTGATCATAACAATATGGGATTTCTCGTTCAACTTGAAAGTCAGAAATTTGGCTCCATAACTTGTGTCGTAAGCATAACTAAAGGCAGTTATACAGATAAGAAGATAGAGTTAGCTAGAGTGGACTGGGTAACTAGATTAAAAGGGCAAATGATAGAGAAGCAGTGCAGATATTTATGTAGATATTTCATAGCTCAACAAAGATATATTCCATTCAAGAAGAGAGAATTTTTGGAAGGATGCACCATTCATGGCTAAGTAACTTAAGGGTAGTATCAAACTCGTAGAGCAGGTGATTGGGAAAAATTTAGAAACTAGCAAAGGATGATGAAGAAGATTAGAAGGGGGAGAGTTGAAGTCAGAGAAAACTAACAAGAAGTATAAAAACATACAAACATAGAAGATAGGATGGCTATAGATAGGTTGAGTGAATGGTCAAAAATCTGGCAGATGGAGTACAATGTGGGGAAATATGAAATTGTTAACTTTGGCAGGAAGAATAAAAAGGCAGAATATTACTTAATCAGGGAATGGCTGCAGAATTCCAAAGTGCAGAGGAAGCTGGTATCCTTGACGATGAGTCACAAAAAGTTAGTATACAGGTACCACAAATCATTAAGACTGCTAATGGAATACTATCCTTTATTATGAGAGGAATTAGGGCATTGATAAGACCACATCTTGAATATTGTTCAGAGAAAGTTTACCAGATTGATACCTTGAATAAACAGGTTATCACATGAGGGAGAATTGGACAGATTGTTTCAGGTTCATTTCCACTGGAGCTTAGAAATTGAGAGGGTGACTGAAGCATACAAGCAACCTCTAATGTAACACTTTATAAGAACGTTTGCTGCGACGGGATGATAAATTAGTATAGGTAGGTGACTTGCTAACTAACAGGAAACAGATTCTGAATAAATGGGTCTTTTTCATTGGGAACTTATAATTAGTGGAATACCGCAGGGATCAGTGCTCAATTTTTCAGGATCTTGTTAATGATTTGATTGTAGTCAAATTTGCTAATGATATGAAAATGGATAAGAAAGCAAATTATGAGGATTATAGAGAGTCTGCATAGAGATATAGATAGGTTAAGTGAATGGGCAAAAACTTAGCAGATAGAATATAATATGGGCAAATGTGAGCTTGTTCACTTTGGCAGGAAGAATAGAAAGGCAGTGTATTATTTAAATGGAAAGAGATTGCAAAATGCTGCAGTACAGAGGGACCTTAGTGTTCATTACACGAATCAAAAAGTCAGCATGTAGGTACAGGAAGAAATTAAGAAGGCAGATGGAATTTTGGCCATAGGGTGGAATGGAGTTTTAATGTCAGAAAGTCTTGCTACAACTGTATGTCCGTGGGATGATCTGACATGGAACTACTTTTTTTGGTCATATTTGGATCAGAGGCAGTTCAGGAAAAGTTAACTAGACCAATTCCTGGGATGAAGGGCTTGTATTGTGTGATAAAAGGTTGGGCATATACTCATTGGAGTTTAGAAGAAGGAGGCGATCTTACTGAAAGATATCGGTTTCTGAGGGGACCTGACAGGTTAGATGCTATGAGGACATTTTCCCTCAAGGTGTAATCTAGAACTTGGGGCACAGATTTTTTAAAAAAAACTCCCATTTAGGATGAACATGAGAACATAAGAAATAGGAGCAAGAGTAGGCCATCTAGCCCTTTGAGCCTGCCATGCCATTCAATAAGATCATGGCTGATCTGAAGTGGATCAGTTCCACTTTCCCGCTTTCTCCCCATAACCCTTAATTCCCTTGTCTATCAAAAACCTATCTGCCCGTGACTTAAATATATTTAGCGAGATAGCCTCCACCACTTCAATGGGCACAGAATTCCAGAGATTCACCACCCTTTGAGTAAAGAAGTTCCTCCTCAACTCTGGTCTAAATTGCTACCCACCCCCCTCCCCCCTCCATCTTGAGGCTGTGTCCTCTAGTCCTGCTATCCTTTCTAAGCAGGAAGAATCTCTCTACCTCTACCCTATCTATCCCCTTCATTATCTTGTAAGTCTCTATAAGATCCCCCCTCATCCTTCTAAACTCCAACGAGTACAGACCCAGTCTATTTAGCCTCTCTTCGCAGTCTAACCCCCTCATCTCCGGTATCAGCCTAGTGAACCTCCTATGCACTCCCTCTAAGGCCAATATATCCTTCCGCAAGTGCGGCGACCAAAACTGCACAAGTACTCCAGCTGCAGCCTCACCAGTACCCTGTACAGTTGCAGCAAGACCTCCCTAATTTTATATTCTATCCCCCTCGCTATAAAGGCCAACATTCCATTTGCCTTCTTGATCACCTGCTGCACCTGCAGACTGTGTTTTTGCAACTCATGCACAAGGACCCCCAGGTCCCTCTGCACCGTAGCATGCTGCAGCTTTTCGCCTTTTAAAGATGGAGATGAGGGATTTATTTTCCTAGGCAACCGTTGGTGTTTGGAATTCTTCCATCTAGCAAGCAGTGGAGGCTGAGTCATTTGAATATACTCAAGGCTGAGCTGGATAGATTTTTAATAACAAGGAAGTTTAGGATTATGGGGGAATAGGTAGGAAAGTGGTGCCAAGTTCACATTCAGTCAACATGATCTTATTGACTTGTGGAATAGGCTTGAGGAGCTGAATGGACTACTCTGCTCCTTTTTTTTATGTTTTGTGTGCTGATTTTTCTATTGCTATCTTATGCCAAAATATTCTGGATTCTTAGTTTAAAATAAACTGAAGCAAGTCAGATAATGCCCAAGTTATGTTTCATAGTTATGTACGCCAAGGTAGATGCCGGTTAGTTGAGTTGGCTGGATGGCCACCATCTGGTTGAATTTAATGTCCAACAGCATGGGCTTGATTCCTGTTCCAGCTGAGGTAGACCTGGGATCTGCTTGTTCACCTGCCCCTGAAAGTGGGAGGCCATGGTAAATTACCACTGACGAGAACTGCCAAGAAAGAGCTCAAGGTGAAGCATGAGTCAACACTGAGCCAAGGACCTGCCTTTGGGCAGAGCATATTTGACATGGCAGGCACATGGTGCTCGGCCCTGCCCAGAAGAGAACATTGATTTTAGGTTATTTAGTATTTCTATAAAAGAGCTAAATAATTTGTGCAAGTTGCCCAAGTGCACATTTTAAAATTCTTAACTTGAGCACATTTGCAAAGAGTTATTTGTTCTCACTATTTTGTTATTAATTTTTGTTGCTCTTAATCATATATTAAGCTGATCTTTCTCTCCCCCTACCTGTAACTGCAACATTATATCCTGCACCTCTCCTTTCCTTCTCCCCATGTACTCTATGAATGGTATGTTTTGACTGTGTAGCGCTCAAGAAACACTACGTTTCACTGTATCCCAATACATGTAAGATAAAAGAGCCAGTTTGAAGACAGAGCTTGCAAAGAACTGATCAATTTTAAGCTTTCGAGGAATTCATTTAAATTACCAAGAAACGCTGCATTAATTGGACCCACAAAAATAAGAAACTTGAGGGAGAGGCTCTACTATTTATAAGAGTTAGCCTAGTTTTTAGAGTCACAAGCTTTACATTTTTTCCAACTGAATTAGGTGGAAGAATTTCCACTGTAATTATGTAACTGTTTTTTATAACTTACTTATTCATCTGTTGTAGAACAAATTCTTTTGATCCTTTTCAATTTAAAATGCAGTCTGATTTAATGCACTTGCATGTTGAAAGGCCAGAGTTAGTTGTTAGGAAGTTGTAAGCTTGGTCATTAAAAATAAACCTATTTTGTTATCAGAAGTACATTATTGAAAGTATACCAAGGTCTCAATACAGGGCTAGCTTCTCGCATGTGTAAGAATTCGGGATTAATCTGTGAGATGCAAGACTTTAAATAATCTGAGCAAAAAGCTTAAGAGCCAAAAATGTGAGTGGCGTGATGGCACACAGACGAGCATTGCTGCCAGGGACCCGGGTCCCATTTTGGCCCTGAGTGACTGTGTGGAGTTTGCATATTCTCCTCATGTCTGCATGAGATTCCTCCATGTGCTCCGGTTTTCTCCCATAGTTCAAAAATGTGCAGATTAGACGGATTCCACGTACCAACAGATTCAAGAGCAGCTGCTTCTTCCCTGCTGTCATCAGGCTTTTTATTGGTCCTATCATATATTAAGCTGATCTTTCTTTCCCCATACGTGTAACTGCAACATTATATCCTGCACCTATCCTTTCTTTCTCCCCTATGTACTGTATGAATGGTATGTTTTGACTGTATAGCGCTCAAAAAACACTACATTTCACTGTATCCCAATACATGTGACAATAAATCAAATCAAAGATTTTTCAAGCTAAATTGCTGTTTAGTATCCAAAGACATGTAGTTTAAGTGAATGCTTAGCCATGGTAAATGCATGGGGTTATAGGGATAGGGTGGAGAAGTGTGCCTGGCTGGAATGTTTTTTGGAGAGTCAGTGCAGACTCGAATGATCTCTTTCTGCATTGCAGGAATTCTATGGAGTAGTTTCTTCATTAGATCACCCCATTGATTGTAAAGGTCTATCAATATAATAGTGTTGTCCAATAGAAATCAGTCACGAGCCACAAATGTGGCAATGGCAGCATTGCTGTAGCTCCATGCACTAACTTTACTTGAAAAAAATGCATTCCACACAATACGGATAAATGTAATTCACTAGTATTTTTACCTAGCAATCATTATCACCATTTACTGCACAACTTTCTAGTCTTTCACACTCACCAAGATTTGAAATTCTAGTATGAATTTATCAGACTTAGCACATCTTAGTGCAAACTGGGCCAGACTTTTGTCCAGCAGTTGTGAGCAGTATTTGGATTCATCAGAGTGTTTAATTGAGAATGTTGCCTTTAAAATGAGAAGCACCAGACCTGTTCTTTCTCTTCCTCCAGATCACATGCCTGTTGGAGTTACTTGAAATCATATGCCAACGAAATGTCTATTTCTCTTTTTTAACCTCATAAAATTACCATTAACAACCCTGGATTTCCAATTAGATATGAGTACCTAGTGGCTACTATACTGGACAACATTGCTATACTTAAAATACATCATCCCATCATTAATGTAACTGGCTCAAAGTTATATTTTTATCAATAAAGCTTTACATGGAGGTGAGAAGCTTTCAGATCCTTAATTCTGGACAGATTGATCCAATATAAGAGAACTTAGTTCATTACTTTAAAATTCTCAATTATTTGTGAACCAGGCTCAGCACACATGATAGTTTAATGTTTATTTATTAGTGTTGCAAGTAGGCTTATATTAACACTGCAATAAAGTTACTGTGAAAATCCCCTAGTCGCCTCATTCTGACACCTCTTTGGGTACACTGAGGGCGAATTTCTCAATTTTAAAATGCTATATTTCTATGTTGTACAGTAGCTATGAGTAACACACTTTTGCTTTTATATTAAGATGTACACACAATACTGTATTTTTGAGAGTCCTTTTCTTTATAAACTTGGTAACCTTTGACCTATTTGCTGTCTGAACTTCTGTATCATCAGCTTGTTTACATTTTTTTCCTTATCTCGGTGATATTCAGGTCATTAGTAGGTCACCTGCATAAATCAAGTTACTGCAATGTTTATTGATGCAGGTTAGTTTAGTTTATGATGTAAATAGTTAACTTGGAGACTGCTAATAAGACACTAGCCTGCATTTAAAGAGACTCGAGTTTGTCTGCAAGTTTCTTGGTGTCTAATGTCAGAAGCAAAGTGCCCAATAATTTTAAACATTTAGCAAAAAATTTGTAAACTATAGGTTCTTTACCGAGAAACTGGTAAATCCTGTCCATGTGCAGAAACGTTTTGTTCCCTTTGAGTAAGGTTTTGCTAATCGCTACAGCTTGAAAACCATGGAACTTTACAGACTGGCTTTGTCACCAAGGCATTAAGCTACATAGCAATTTGAGCCACATTTTTCACCGCCCCATGAAAGACCGCATTTTCCACACTCACTTTGTTTTTAGTAGCTTGTCTGTGGACGGGAACAGCAAAGGGGAACTTGAAATTAAGTTGAACTTCTGTGACCTCCTGCTTGTGTATGGATAAATCCTTAATGTTTTCAGTACTTTTAGAGCTGCACACACTGAGGTACCATAAAGGGATTTGAATTAATCTCAGCAGTGGCAGATTGGAATAGGATAACTTTACCAACTTTAATTATAGAACCTTATTAACATTCAGATCAAGCATTGGTACTAAAGAATTCTGATTTATTGTGCTTCTGCATAAATGAGGAAGTAACAACTTATGGTTGTTGATTAATTCCATATACTTTTGCAAATTGTACAGGGGCTGGAAAGAGTTCTTTCTGGGTAAGAAATGCTGCATTCTGTAATAAAATGTATTACTCAGGTGTATGTTTTTGACGTTCAGTGAATCATTTGGAAAAGTACAGGTGTTTTAAGATTTGAAGTACAATTTCAGCAGGCAATGTGTGTCGACTGCCATTCACAATGAAATATTTTTGGAGGAGGGACGGGGATGTTTGATCGGCTTCAGTTGGTTGTCAGGGGAAGGTTTGCCAAGTCTGAAGAAACGTGTTGTTGAAAGATGCTTTCTCGTGGTGTGCCAACTGGATTTGATCTGCATGCTTGATGGTCACTCAGCTGCTTAAAAATTCCTCGAATGAAGCAGCCTTAAATTGAGAGAGCAAATGAAAAATTGATAAAGTGAAAAATAACCCATCAAAGTGCTTTTATTATCACATCATCAATTTGCGTTTTTATTTTTTAAATTATATTTTAAATGAGAAAGTGATTAAAACAGCATGGCAACAGTCCCAAATGTTCTCCAGCTGAATGATTTGTTTACATGTGTTTCTGTTGTTTAACATCTAATTGCTTAGATAAAATTAATTAGACATAGTTTCTACCTTATAGGTTACTGGATACAAATCTTATTCTTTTCAACACGGATTTTGTTTTATGTTTCTTGTTGGGTCACACTGATTGTTAGGGACCTGATCAAAAACCCCAAGGTATATTGTGAAATTAGACTAGGCCACAACTATTTTTGTGATATTTGGCATTAGTGAGAGAATAAGGTGTTTCACTCTAGATGTGATTTTATTGACACACTAGGAAGCTTTTATCAAAACAAACTTTATTTTTAACAATATAGTTTATATGTAACAAATTAATTAACTTAACTTATATGTGTAGGAGAGGCGCAGTAGCAATGTGGTTAGCACTGCTGCCTCACAGCACCAGGGTCCTGGGTACAGTTCCAGCCTTGTGGCAGAATGCATTTTGCTTATTGCAGAGGGGTGGAATGGAACCAGCGATTTCACCTGCCTTCATCTTGTAACCTGTTCTGCCTTGCAGACCTTGCCATAGACAGCTGGAATCTGGGCAGCTAGCCTGGCATTCTAACTTGGCCCGGTACAGTCTTTTGGTATCTTTGGATCTCCATAGGTCATATCTGGCTTTCTTGTATAGGTCAGGGTTGCCTGACTTGAAAACCTCAGACCTGGACTTCAGTAGGCAGTGGATATCCCTGTTTATTCTGAGACACTTGAACTTTTGGTACATCCTATGGATGCTTCGCTAGCAGAGTGATTTTTATAATATGCTTCCTAGCAAGCTAACCTGATTAATGAAGAAAAATGATTCCTAGACACTGTTTGAGAAAGATGATTAAGTTCTTTCCATTTTGCCCTACAGCAAAAACCATGCATTGGTATCTCAGTGTGTGCCGCAAATTATTTTTGGATTTTGTTCTGCACCCATTAATTTATGGTTCAACATTAAGAAGGGCACAGATACATTATGAATGAAGTCACCACTAAAATGTTATTAATTTTAGGCAATATGCACTTTTGTGGGATATTTCAGAGATTGTAAATGCTATCCAGGGTGGAACTTGCTTCTATCTGCAATGTGTTGTTTGAGAATGTTTGTTTCCATGTTGACGAAGGTAGGAAAATACCAGAAATATATGTTCAAAATGTATTAATCCAATTGTTAGAGGACCCTTTGACAAGTGAATGAATAAATCATAAATTCCCCCATCTAATTTTCAAAATGTTACCTCCATTTTTCCCTTCGCAGATACTATCTGACCTGCTGAGTTTTTCCAACATTTTCTAATTTAATTTCAGATTCCTGTCATCTGCAGTATTTTGCTTTTTCTCATAATATGAATGTGCTTCATGTAAAGAGTGTTAAGAATTATTTATTTAGCTTTTGCATTGAGCCAAACAATAGCCTTGTCAGTGGCTAGATGAAGTTCTTTAAGCCCACCTTCAAGTTTAGTTAACAGACACTTGCTACGTGACAAACTGTGTCACTGATTGAACTGCACCACATCTGCAGCCTGCATGATCTTGGCAATCCCACTAATGTTGGGTGGCAGCGCTTAGGTCTTGGCCAGTCTGGAAATGGTTTAAAATGGCCCAGTATCACCATGGGAGGTAAAAGCCAGGTAGCCAAGAAGTGGGGCGAATGATACATGAGTGGATTCTGGTTACTGTTAACTCCTGCCTGTCCTCCTGTTGTGTATTTATGTTTATTCCTAGTTGGAACAAGGTCACTTCAAGAGTCTGACCACACAATGTATTGATGATGCCATTGGCTGTTTGCGCAGGCAAACAAGCAGTCTACCCTAACAGTCCGTAGAGTAAACACTTTTCCAATAGATCTCTTGTATTTTTTTTGCACCTTTGTGGTCTGCAAACCTATCCTTTGAAAATGTCACACCTCCTGCCATAGGCCCTCAGCTGTTACTCCTCTGTGTGGTATGCTTAATCAAAAAGAGGTGGTGAAAGGAAAGATGAACTCTTGGGTTGACGAGGCCTTCGAATAAGGACGGATTTGGGTTGGAATACATTTTCTCCAGTATCCTGCATGTCATGGGGGGGTGTTGGGAGTGGGGGGTGGGGTGGGGATAAGGGGATGTTGGAGGCAGTAATATCAATAGCCTACATGTTATGGGGGGTGACAACAGTGTTGCTCAGGATTGTGAGCTAGGGAAGGTGAATTGGTCGAAGAATGCCCGTGATGATTCACATTGTTGTATTGAGTTGCACACCTCCTAAGTTTGGTGTGGGCAGATTGGTATTCTACTAACGTGCAGTATTCCCCAGTTGAGTATATGATAGCAAAAGCAGAGATCCTTGAGGTCATGGTCTATGATCCCCATGAAGTACTGGTTAGTTTACTAAGAAGATTATTTTGGGTTTTATTTTCTTTCTGCAGTCTTGAGGTGGTGCTGTGGATGAGGGTTCTGTCAAAGTTAACATCTAGATAACAGGCTGAGGATTGTGCTTCAGTCTCTGGCCATCCAGGGTGATCTTTGATTCTCTCTTAGTGCTGACATCGTGAAAGTGAGATGTGCTAGAGATTGAGCGCCAGTAAAATGGTTTTAGGCACCATATTTTTCAGTTATCAGCTGGCTTTGCAATATTGTTGTTTAATGCATCTTCAAGTTCAGGGAATGTCTGAACGTATATGCCACAGCAAATGTTCTCTGCATTGCTAAATGTGCAGGACTGATTTGGCGGAAGGGAGGATAGTTCATTGGCCCACAGGATTACTCATATGCACCCTGAACTGCCTGTCCTGGAGTAGCAGTTCCACAATGTCAGTAATCCAGGGAGGCAGAACTCTTGATCATTCTGCAGAGTAGGCCAATGTACCAGATTATATGGTATGCTGCAGTAAAGTCAAAGAAAATTGCTGTAGTTTTAAGATTCCTTTTGGATACCATTTTCAATGCAAATAACTAATGCAGAGACTTGATCACGTGTACTTTTTCCTTGTTAAAAGCTAGTTTGGGTTCAAACTTAGGATATTCTTGACTTGATTTGCTCACTCTAGGATTAGATGGTCTACCACCTTGAAGAACACTGATGGAAATCTTGGGTGTTTGTCTGTTTCTGAGGCCAATAACTTCAGATATGCATCAATATTTTTGCAGTCTTCCTTCGCATTTGATCTTGTTTAAAAAATTGGGCCAACCAGGAGAGGCCATTGGGAACTTTTTTAGGAACTTGAGGAGGATGGTGTTATAATTAGCAGCAGAGCCCAGCTTGATGGACAGTAATACCACAAACCAACTCCAGGGTGGTGAAAGGTTCCTATCTGGAATTGTGCTGCCAAATGATGCCCACTTGCTTTTTGTTTCCAGCGGTGTCTTTCCTTTGTGATGTCACTCATTGAAGTCAACAATGTTGGAGAGTCCTACACCACAGCAAAGCAGCCAAGGTTCCCATCTGTAAATGCCAATCAGTTAACAAGCCATCTCATAGAATCATAGAATCCCTATAGTGCAGAATGAGGCCATTCTGTCTATCGAGACTGCACCAATAACAATCCCACCCAGATCCTATCCCCATAACCCCACATATTTACTCTGTTAGTCTCCCAACACTAAGAGGCAATTTAGCATGGCCAATCAACCTAACCCATACATCTTTGAACGTGGGACTACCAGGCAGCCTGGCAACAATGAAATCACAAGGCTTACAGGGGTCTCCCTAAGTCCATTCAGGTCTACGCGTGTAGATTGTTTGTCCACACTATTTAAAGGGATCATCAATGACTTAAAGATTTGATGCTGATTGATCTATTTTGGCTGTTGTAAAGATTCTACAAGTTTATCATGCTTTGGTTATAATTCAGGTTAGAAATTTCAAAGTGTTTTATGAAGTCAGCCTGGATCATATGTTTTGCAATTTGAATTTGGCTAGGGCAAGCATGAGATACTTCACTTTGGGTATGATTCAACTGACCCAGTAGGGAGCTTTTATTAAACAAAGTTCATTTAAGAATACAGTTAACATAGAAAATTAGCACTGATTTTTACCAGATGCAAAAAAAAGCCATGATATTGTATAACTCCTAATAAATATATGAAATGTTCTAATCAAACAAACTTCCCTAAACAGAACCCTTGCCAAAGGTTTAGCATAGAAAATACAAATACAATGGGATCCTGACTGAGAGAGGACTTCCCAGCCATGATCTAATCAAGTTACAACTGGAGTGTACTGGTCATGACCATATTTGGGTCACTGGGAAACTGAAAGAGAGGGTTGTTTGACAAGCCAACCCAATCATGAGGAGCATGATTGAGACAGCAGGCTTTCATGCATAACCTCAGCCAGTACGAAATTGAACTCGCTGTCAGCATCACTTCATCCCAACCAGCCATGGTTGTGCTAACCAACTCCTCCTTGTGTACTGTATGACTGGCTCGATGAACAGAGACCACACAGAAAAGGGGGCACAGTAGGCTGTCCACAGTTGTGTAAGGGTGGGTGTCACTTGACGCTCTTTATTCAACAAATGCCAACTAGGTTTTGTTCTTTCTTGCCAGAGACCAGCAGGTAGTGATAGGATGTGGCTTTGCTGGGATCGCAGGCTTCACCACAGTGCTGGCTTCCATTGTTGCATGCATATGACTTTGCAGGTGCAGTATGTCAATTCAGCTATATATCGTATCCAGAAAGGATTCCATCCCATTAATGTTCAGCTGCTGGGAAACCATAGGCAGCAAATTATACAGGTCATTTGGTGCCCTGGCAACAAACATGATGCTTTCACTCAGTGGTAGGATAAGCAATACAACCTCCTCCGTGACCATCTTCAACACTGGTGCCCCACGAGGCTCTGTCCTCAACCCCTTACTATACTCATAGTACACCTATGACTGTGAGGCCAAATTTCCCTTCAACTCAATTTTCAAGTTTGTTGATGACAACACCGTAGTGGGTCGGATCTCAGACAATGAGGAGAGGAGGTACAGGAAACAGAGAATCTGGTGAACTGGTGCACCAACAATAATCTCTCCCTCAATGTCAGAAAAATGAAGAAGATAGTCATTGACTTCAGGATGCCCAGAGGAGGACATTTCCCTGTCTACATCAGTGAGGATGAAGTGGAAATGGTCGAGAAGTTCAGGTTTTTAGGTATCCAGATCACCAACAACATGTCCTGGTCCCTCCATGTCAACACTATAGTTATGAAAGCTCACTGAGGCCTCAACTTTCTCAGGAGGCTAAGGAAATTTGGCATGTCAGCGACAACTTCCACCAATTTTTACAGATGCACCATTAAAAACATTCTTTCTGGTTGTATCAGAACCTGGTATGGCTCCTGCTCTATCCAAGACCTCAAGAAACTACAAAGGGTCATGAACAAAGCCCAGTCCATCATGCAAGCCACCCTCAGATCCATTGACACCATCTATACCTCCCACAGCTTCAGAAAAGCAGCCAGCATAATCAAGGAACCCATGCAGCCTGGAAATATTCTTTTTCTTCATTTTCCATCAGGAAAAAGATACAAAAGCCTGAGGTCACATACCAACCGACAAGAACAGCTTCTTCCCTGCTGCCACCTGACTTTTGAATGGACCTACCATGTATTTAACCAACCTTTTTCTCTACACCCTTGCTATGACTATAACACTGGATTCTGCACCCTCTCCTTCTCCCCTGTGTATTCTATGAACGGTATATTTTGTCTGTAGTGCACAAGAAACAATGCTTTTCACTAACCCAATACAGGTGACAATAATAAATCAAATCAAAATATGAGCCTTGATGCCACTTGAAATTTGACAGAATAGACCACTGAGGTACTGGAACAGAAGTTCTGGAGGAGCCTTACATCCTACAATTTGCTGCCCATTGTATTGTATTCCCTCTGTACTCCAAAAGAATAATGAAGTGCTTCAAAATTCTAGTATGGCATGAATCAATTCCAGCCTCTTGGACTACCTGGATCCACTACGGTTTGCTTACTGCTGCAACAAGTCCACGACAGACGCTATCTCCCTGTCCCTGCACTCAATCCTGCAACACCAAAAAACAGTCACTTATGTCAGACTCCTATTTATTGACCACAGCTCAGCCCTCAACACCATTATTTCCAAGAAACATATCTGCGAACTCCGTGGCCTGTGTCTCAGCTCCTCCCTCTGTGACTGGATCCCGAACTTCCTAACTCACAGACCACAATCATTAAGGATGGGCAACAACACCTCTTCCATGATCATTCTCAACATCAGTGCCCCACAAGGCTAAGTCCTCAGCCCCCTGCTGTACTCCTTTTACACCCATGACGTGTGGCCAAATTCTCCTCCACTTCGATTTTCAAGTTTGTTGACGACACCACTGTAGTGGGACAGATCTCAAATAATGACAAGACAGAGTAAGAAATGTGATAGAGAATCTGATGAAGTGATGCAGCGACAATAATCTTTCCCTCAATGTCAACAAAATGAAGGAGATTGTCATCGACTTCAGAAAGCATAGAGAAGAACATGCCCCTGTCTACACCTTTGGAAACGAGGTAGAAAGGGATGAGAGCTTCAAGTTTTTTTTAGGTGTCTGGATCACCAACAATCTGTCCTGGTCCCCCCCATGCTGACACTATAGTTAAGAAAATCACCAACACTTACTTTCTCCGAAGACTAAAGAAATTTGGCATGTCAACCGCGACTCTCACTGACGTTTACAGATGCACTACAGAAAGCATTCTTCCTGGTTGTTTCATAGCTTGGTATGGCTCCTGCTCTGTCCAAGACCGCAAGGAACTACAGAATTTCGTGAAAGTAGCCCAATCCATCACGCAAGTCAGCCTCCCATCCATTGACTCTGTCTACACTTCCCACTGCCTTGGCAAAGCAGCCAACATAATTAAGGATCCCAGACATTCTCTCTTCCACTTTCTTCCATCAGGAAAAAGATACAAAAGTCTGAGGTCATGTACCAACCAACTCGAGCAGCTTTTCCTTGCTGCTGTCAGACTTTTGAATGGACTTACCTTGCACTAAGTTGATCTTTCTCTATGTCCTAGCTATGACTGTAACACTACATTCTGCACTCTCATTTCCTTCTCGATGAATGGTATGTTTTGTCTGTGTTGCATGCAAGAAATAATACTCTTCACTGTATGCTAATATATGTGAAAATAAATCAAATCAATTGAATAACGTTTCTTCTTGTCACAGGCCTCCTCAGCCTTTGCCTGCCTGAGTGCTTCAATGCAGCATGATCTCAATGTTGCAGCATGGCTGGTGGAAAAGTTAAGAATGCAGTTGACCCTGGAGAATTACCTCAAGCAGTTCAGGGCCAAGGAGGTCTTGCTATCGACGACATGTCTTGGCATGGGCAGCAGCAATCTGGGCTGGCCCGCTGACAGGCAATTGCAAGGATATTGGCTGAGAGAGAACAAATGATATCATCCTGAGAGTATAGCAGTTCACGCCCCATGATGCACCATGTGCAATTTGAATAATCCTGTTTTGAAGGCAGACCGCTGTGCCATAAGCCTTTTGAACGTAGCAATCCACAATTTGCTTGCAGCAGCTTGACCTTGCATGATAGCAGACTGAGACTTCATTGCAGCTCTTAGATGTTGGGTGGCTTCTGCAGTGGGAGTTGGTGACATCAGGTGCAGTATGTCAGTTTTCCCAATGCACCAAGAACCTTGTGCATACCCATCAGCAATGTTCTGTAAGTTGCCTCATCAAACACCTCACCTGTGTCCTTTGCAGTGGAACCAGTGGGCTCAAAGAAGCAGACACTCCAGGAAGTGTGGAAAATGTGCAGGTGAGAGTGAAACAACACGGTCCCAAGACTTCCCTCCCCAGCTTACTCCTTGCAAATGTCCAGTCTCTGAAAAACAAGCTAGACAAACTTAGAGCCAGACTTATTTTCCAAAGAGAACTGAGGGAGTGCTGCGTACTTTGTTTCACAGAGACGTGACTCACTCCTGTTTCACTGGACAGTGCCTTATAACCGGAGGGCTTCTCAATCCATCAATGGACCATACAGTGGCCTCAGGTAAGGCTAAGGAAGGCAGGGTCTGCTTCCTAATCAACATCTCATGGTGCCTAGACGTAGTAACACTGGCAAATTTGCAGATGAGGAGGGTTGCAACAGACACCTCCAGACGCTGAAAGATGCCGTCATAAGAACAGGATATGGTGCTCGACTCATCGATCGACAGTTCCAACGCGCCACAGCGAAAAACTGCACTGACCTCTTCAGAAGACAAACACAGGACACAGCGGACAGAGTACCCTTCATCGTCCAGTACTACCCTGGAGCAGAGTAGCTACGACATCTTCTCCAGAGCCTTTGACATGTCATTAAAGATTAACATCTCGCCAAGGCCATCCTCACACACCCACTTTTTGCCTTCAAACAACTGCACAACCTCAAACAGACCATTGTCCACAGCAAACTACCCAGCCTTCAGGAGAACAGTGACCACGACATCACACAACCCTGCCACAGCAATCTCTTCAAAATATGCCGGATCATCAACACGGATGCCATCGTCTTGCGTGAGAACACCATCCACCGGGTACACAGTACATACATTTGCAACTCAGCCAACGTTGTCTATCTGATACGCTGCAGGAAAGGATGTCTCGAGACATGGTACATTGGGGAGACCGTGCGGATGCTACGATAATGGATGAATGAACACAGCTCGACAATCTCTAGGCAAGAGTGTTCTCTTCCTGTTGCGGAATGGTCACGGACTTTTGGCCTCTGATCTTCGGGTAAGCATTCTCCAAGACGGCCTTCACGACACATGACAATACACAGTGTGTAGAAGACTGTGTGCCAAAGAAGCAAATCCGTGTGTTCTCCAACTGAAAGCCATGGATGAACAGGGATATCCACTGCTTGCTGAAGTCCGGATCTGAGACGTTCAAGTCAGGCGACATTGACATATACAAGAAAGCCAGATATGATCTAAGGAAATCCATCAAAGATGCCAAAAGACAGTAACGGACCAAGCTAGAATCCCAGGCTAGCCACATTGACTTCCGCTGACTATTGCAAGGCCTGCAAGATATAGTAGGTTACATTATGATGACATGTAAAATTGCTGGCCCCAACGCACCCCTCCCTGATGAGCTCAATACATTCTATGCCTGTTTTTGAGCAAGAGGTCAGCAAGAGCATGCCCTCCACCCTGGAAGCCCGGGATGCACCTGTATCTGGGGTCACCATTGCAGATGTCAGAGCAGCTTTCTTGAAGGTCAACCCACAGAAAACAACTGGCCCAGACATGCATTCAGATCCTGTGCGGATCTGCTGGCCTAGGTAGTGACAGACATCCTCAACCTCTTGACAACAATCTGAGGTCCCCATCTGCTTCAAGAAAACGACTATCATCCCGGTATCTAAGAAAAACCAAGCAGCATGCCTTAATGACTATCAGCCGGTGGCTCTGACATCCGTTATAATGAAGTGCTTCGAAAGATTAGTCATGGCACGAATCAATTCCAGCCTCCCGGATGACCTGGATTCACTATAGTTTGCCTACCGCTGCAACGGCAGATGCCATTTCCCTGGCCCTGTGCTCAACGCTGGAACACTTAGATGTCAGACTCCTATTTATTGACTACAGCTCAGCCTTCAACACTTATTCCCATGAAACTCATCTCCAAATTCCATGGCCTGGGTTTCGGCACTTCCCTCTGCAACCGGATCCTGAACTTTCTAATTCACGAACCACAATCAGTAAGGATAGGCAACAACAACACCTCCATGATCATCCTCAACACCAGTGCCCCACAAGGCTGTGTTCTCAATCCCCTACTATGCTCCTTTTACACCTATGACTGTGTGGTCAAATTCCTCGCGCCCCCTCCTCCCCACCCCCACCCCCACCCCCACCCAATTCGCTTTTCAAGTTTGCTGACGACACCACTGTAGTGGGTCGGATCTCAAAAATGACAAGACCTCAAACCATCATGAGATGGAGTACAGGAATGGGATAGATAATCTGGTGAACTGGTGTGGCAACAATAATCTTTCCCTCAATGTCAACGAAACAAAGGAGATTGTCATCGACTTTGGGAAGCGTAAAGGAGAACGTGCCCCTGTCTACGTCAATGAGACAAAGTAGAAAGGGTCAAGAGCTTCAAGTTTTTTAGGTGTCCAGATCACCAACAACCTGCCCTGGCCCCCCGATGCCAACACTATAGTTAAAGCCCACCAATGCCTCTATTTTCTCAGAAGACTAAGGAAATTTGGCATGTCAGCTATGACTCTCACCAACGTTTACAGATGCACCTGTGAAGCATTCTTTCTGGTTGTATCACAGCTTGGTATGGCTCCAGCTCAGCCTAAGACTGCAAGAAACTACAGACGGTCATGAATGTAGCCCAATCCATCATGCAAACCAGCCTCCTATCAACTGACTCTGTCTACATTTCCTGCTGCCTCAGCAAAGCAGCCAACGTAATTAAGGAGCCCGTGCATCCCGGACATTCTGTCTTCCACCTTCTTCCTTCGGGAAAAAGAAACAAAGATCTGAGGTTCCCTGCTGCTATCAGACTTTTGAATGGACTTATCTTTCATTAAGTTGAACGTTCTCTACAGTCTAGCTATGACTGTAACAGTACATTCTGCACTTTCTCGTTTCCTTCTCTATGAATGGTTTGTTTTGCCTGTATAGCGTGCAGGAAACAATACTTTTTACTGTATGTTAATACGTGACAAAAATAAATCAAATCAAATCGCCCTTTGGCTAGCCAGCACCCGTGCTATCCTTGCACCGCACCTTGACTGCAGCTCAGCGTTACACTTTCCTCAAGTGTAATGCTTCCCAACTGCTGTGCCACAGCTTACCAGTATGCCGTGAGAAGGGCACAAGCGTGTTGTGGCAGCCGGCACTTGCGCACACACATGCCCTTGCACCAAGCCACTCAACGAGCAGTTTCTCTGTGACTACCCGGCTGCCACTCAAATGCTGCATCCAAAATATTGTTCAACATTGCATCAGATCACCTAACTCATCTCACTTGATACATTAAATGATCACGTAGTTACAGTGTAATAAATAAAAAAAAGAGGAAATGTACGTTTTCAGTAGGAGCAGCGGGGTGGGAAGAAACCCTCCTGAACTATTTTACTTCAGACATTCCTAACGTGTGTGTGTGTGTTAGATTAATGTCAAATGTAAGATCATGACCAGTCGCCCAGCAAATTGAATCTTGCATTTTTAAGGTAGATTGAACCTCTCAGAACATTTCTTAAAATGTTGTTAAAGTCTAAAGTTACCATGGTATTGACAGACTCAAAGATAAATTATTTATTTTTTCTCCTGCCAGCTCAAAGACCTGTGTCGTAGAAAAATCTTTAAAGGACGTTGATAAATTGAGAAACTATTTAGTCACGTGTTAAAACCCTAATGATGCGTAACACAGAAAGGAAATGGGTTTTAAAGTCAAATTCCCAAAACACATTTCTAATCTGAGTTTCTGATTCATGGTAGATCTCAAGTCCAACAGTTTCCATGCATCTCTGGTGATGATCACTCAGTCCAGGTCTTCCCCTTCAACTGCCCTTCTGCCTGCAATATGATTTTTGGTCAAAAACTCTTCATTGTTTCGTTGTGTTTTCTCAAAGCAGGGTGTTCCAAACAAAGAAAAGTATAGCATAGGAACAGGCTCTTTGGCCCTCCAAGCCCATGCCGATCGGGATGCCTTATCTAAATTAAAACAAACAAACCTGCCTTTACTCGATCTGTATCCTTCTATTCCCTCCCTATTCACGTACCCATCCAGATGCTTCTTAATTGTTGCTAATGTGCCTGCTTCCATCAGCTCCCTCTGACAGCGCATTGCAGACACCCACCACTCTCTGCGTAAAAAAACTTCCCTGCACACCTCCCTTCAACTTTTCCATTCTCACCTTGACATTGTGCCCCCTTGTAATTGACACTTCCACCTAATTTTGTAGACCTCTACCAGGACTCTCTTCAGCCGTTGTCTTTCCAGTAAAAATAATCCTAGTTTATTCAACCTGTCTTCATAGTCAACACCCTCGAGACAAGGCAACATTCTGGTGAACCTTCTTTGCACTCTCTCCAAAGCTTCCATGCCCTTCTGGTAGTGTGATGACCAGAACTGAATGCAATCCTCCAAACTGCACGCAATCCTCGAATGATCACTCCCAGTCCACATTCCCAAGTTTCTGTCTAATTTGGATCTAATTGACTCTTACCCAATTAAGCACCCTCAACTGAGAGCCACTCTTGTTCTTATCCATGACTACTGGAAAAATGGTCTCCCACTGAACATCAATCACCTGGCCTGGTACATTCCCCAAAATCAATTCTGATATGTGCGCTCTCTTTTTTTCTCTCTCGCTCTCTTCTTTTTTTTCTCTCTCTCGCTTTCTTTTTTTTCTCTCTCGCGCCCCCCCCCCGGCTGGATTGTTAACATACTGTATCAAAAAGAGTCACTTTGACAGTGTTCCATATCAATAATATGCAGCATTTGTATGCCTGTTTTTATTAGTTCCAGCTGATTTCTGAGAAGTTTTATTCTTGCGTTACAATGCAAAATGCAGTCAATAATTGTTCTTTATTCCCATATATTCTATCAATGTTTCTCCCTTTTCTCCTGATGGTCAATTCCACAGTTATGGTTCCACAGACACGAGGCACCTCTGGTATCTTACTACTTCTCCTTCCCAAGTGCCTGAGTGTTACGTAAGCTTTTTATTTTGGAAGCCCAATTCAGTCTTCACTTGGCATCCACGCATTCGATTGGATGCGAGATTGATATTACATCTACTATCAGGAGCAATTATTTCCTTCAGTAAATGGTGTTGATGCCAATAATAATCTTTCTAAAGCTAGTTTGGCAATGGTTAGGGATTGAACCTAAAACCTTGTCAATTAGCTTGTTTTTCTTAACTAGGTGAATATTAAGGAGCAATCACAATTGTGTAAGTGAAATTATCACAATCCAAATTGGAACAGGACTCTCGCTGTGAGGTATTTTATTATTTGTTTTATTGTAGACAGAGTTACTCTAAGTAACACTTTAATAGTGTTCTTCAAATTTAAAGGACCTGGATTACTGATGTTTCATAAATTTCAGTATAGTGTTGTCCTGAGTCACAGAAACCAAGATCATCTCTGGTTTGATATCCTGTATTTATTGAGATGATTTATGTCAGGCAGCATGACTGTGTGGCTGCTATATTGGCCTCAATATTGAGAAAGCGAAATTTAGTTGGATTCCAAATTCCTAGAGCTATCGAGTGACCCTTGCCAAAGAGATCAATAACAGACTTGACAAGAGCATCCTAAGCTGAGTTTCTGCTTCCAAATGCTGTCCCGTCAATTGAGATTGCCTACTTCCGCCTCTATAGCATTGTCCATTTGCCCAAGCCTCGGCTCACCTGCTGCTGAAACTTTCATCTATACCTTTGTTATCTATGGATTTGGCCAATCCAATACTGTCCTGGCCTGTCTACCTCTCATGCCCCTTCATGAAGTTGAGCTTATCTAAAATCTCTTTTCTCATATCCTGACTTTTAACTCTGTTTCTCTCTCCACAGATGCTGCCAGATGTGCTGAGTATTTCCAGTATTTTCTGTTTACATTTCTGTATTTAACTCCCAATCTTGATATATTGTATCTATAAAAGGACCTTTTCACTCGGCTAGTTAAAGGTGCTTTTAGCATCTAGAGAACCCAAGAACGCTAACAAAAAGACACAGCTACTTCTACAGCAGTGGATAGAAGACCTGTATTCTTGTACTTTATTACTGAATTACAATATTGAGAAAGACACACCAGGTCGAATTCTCCCTTGTGCCTCCTCCATGGAGGAGGGGGCTTGCTAATGGCTGTTGCTGGGATCTTCTAGTCCCACCGAAGTTGATGGCGATTTACATTCCTTGCCCGTGCTGTCTTCAGGGAACCCACAACAGAAGACAGTGGGAAGGACGGGAGAACTGTCTTCTTTCTGCTAGTACCAGCAGAATATAAAAGCTGATGATTTTGTATCTTGACTTCAAAGGAAAGTCTCACTAATTTCACTTAACCATTGAGAGTAATGTGACAAAGAAGTTTTTCCCCATCCCCCAAGCTTATGTCCGTCAAACTTGATAAATTGACTGTGATTGAGTCACTGGAGCGTGGCTTTCCTTGAACCGGGGCAGACTTTGTGTCTGTGGTTTATGACCAACTGCCTATCCACACTTACACTTCTCAGAAGTTTTCCCACACAAAAGGGGAAACGTGACACCTTTATTCCATTAGGTGCTATCTCAATGGTTTCAATTTTCCCAATTGTTCTTAAGACAGCATAAGGGGACATTTGCTCACCATGCAAGCTTGATGCTGGAGTAGGGAGCATCAAAGCCATCCTGTGGAACAATGGTTACCCCGATGAGATCATTTGTTTGCTGTATATTGCACAAATCTGCCTGCTGCAATTAAATTTAGATTAGCTTGATTACCTAGGAATTTACAGGATTTGAACTTGCTGATACTAAAACCCATTTCCCAACATTTAACTAACAACTGAACTCCGTTTGTCAGGCAGTTTTCAAGGTAAAAGTGTATTTCAGCATTTTACAGGGCTATAAGATTCAATGATATTCTTTAGGCAATTCACAAGATGTTTTTCTTACAGTCCCCAAAGTTCCTCTGCGCCTAATGTATCTTTTTTTACAATTATAATATTTAATATGATCAACATTTTGCAAATTGATATGCAGTTGGATTACATGAGTTATCTGTGCTTTTCTAATTCTGGTCTCTTGTACTTTTCCAATTACAATTGCTCCACTATTAGTGGCCATCCTTTTAGTGGCCCCAAGCTCTGTAATTCCCCCTCTGTACCTGTGCACATTTCTGCCTCATTTACTTCCTTTAAGATACTCCTTAAAATCTACCACCTCGACAAAGCTTTTGGTCATCTGACCCAGTATCTCCTTATGTTGCTTGGTGCCGTACTCTGTTTTATAATACTCGTGTGAAACTCCTTGAGACATTTCATTACATTAAAGAGGCTGTATAAATATAGGTTGTTGTTGTTGAAAAATAGGGTGACCAAAAAGCTTTTAGTTATAAAAGGGACTCTTAAATTTAGGATTTTTTATTTTGAGTAAATGCAGGTTTAGGGGGGAGCTGATTGAGATTTTTTAAATGATAGATTTGTTCTGAGTTGGATGGGTTTTTTGAGATAGAAATGGCTGGAAGATGGGAGGTCTTGCAGGTGAAATCCATAGGCAATGCTTAAGGTTAAATTTGCCCGTTGGAATTTAACTGCCAAACCCCTAGTGAGTAGGATGACTCTACCACAAAGTTTGCTTAACTGCCATGAGGAGAATTTCTAAGTGGTTTTCCTTAGCACAGGGAATTTCTTCCTTTTTTTACCCCTTCTAAGAGATTGCTTGGTTTTACTATTGCTTAGGTCAGATAGACTGTATGTATCTTATATTTTCTGGCCCTTTCTGTATGTTCAAAGGTATTATCCACATATCTTGTGGAAAATGGATTTATCTTAGCACATGAATGGCTTCCTGCAGACATCTCTCTGGTGAGACAGTGGTGTAATGTTGTTGTTATGAGACTAGTATTCCAAACACCCAGGGTAACGTCTGGAGACTCAGGTTCAAATTCCATAATGGCAGATGGTGAAATTTGAACTGAATAAAAATTTGGATTTAAATGACCACTGTCAATTGTCCTAAAAACTCATCTAGTTTTCTAATACCGTTTTAGGGAAGGAAATCCGCCCTCCTTGTCTGGTCTGGCTTGCATGTGACTCCAGCAGTGACTCTTATATACCCCCTCTGTAAAGTAGAGCAATTTGAATACTCCCTGATATGTCAATCTGTGTAAATTAGCCAGCAGAAACAGCCAGTCCTGGTCATCAGTCTACTTTTCCCAGTCCCCTCGCTTTTTTTCCCTATCGATGCACAACCTTCCTTTTCCCTTCCCTCTTGCCTCTGCACCTCTTTCCCCCATAACATCACACAGCATTCTCCTCCATCGTTCCATGCTTAACACTCTTTTCATTATCTCTCCTTTTTGGTCTCTGTCATGCATTTCTTGCTCTCTTTCCTACTTGTGTACTAGGGAATCACATTTTCAAAAGTTTGGGGATTGAGACACTTGCCAGGTGATGTTAGGTTCACTGCTGATGAGCGATCCGACAGAGAACTGGATCTCTAAGAGTGCTGGTGTGCCTCGAGAATCTGAGTTAAATTCTGATTGTACAAAGAATTCAATGCATGCGCATAGATCATATAACATAGAACCCTACAGTGCAGAAAGAGGCCCTTTGGCCCATCGAGTCTGCACCGAACACAATCCCACCCAGGCCCTACCCCCGTATCCCTACATATTATACCCACTAATCCTTCTAACCTCCGCTACCCTGGACACTAAGGGGCAATTTCTTAGCGTGGCCAATCAACCTAACCCACACATCTTTGGACTGTGAGAGGAAACCAGAGTACCTGGAGGAAACCCATGCAGACTCGAGGAGAATGTGCAAACTCCACACAGACAGTGATCTGAGCCGAGAATCGAACCCAGAACCCTGGAGCTGTGAAGCAACAGTGCTAACCACTGTGCCATACATGGGGGAAGAGGTGGGGAGGCACGAGAGGCAATGAAAAAGCAAGTTATACAGTGATAGAAAAAAAAGTAAGGGGACTGGGCAAAGTAGACTGTTGACCAGGACTGGCTGTTTCTGATTGCTAATTTACACAAGTTGGCGCATCAGAGTATTCAAATTCGAAGGGTGACATGAAGTTGGAGGTATGGTAGTTAAAAGACAAAGTATTTGAGAGGCACTATTTTAAAAAAAAAGCAAGTATGTATGCAACAAACAAAAAAACGAAAGAGATTTGTTGAGTGGGAGACTAGCAGCAAAGTAAAAGATTTTTTGATTGTTTGTGAAGAACACTGCAGAACAATTAGTTTGCACAAGAGAATAATGCTCTTTAATAATATAAAGTTGTTTTGCTTCTGGTTCCATCTCCTAGTCAGACTCATGAGGTATTAGAGGATGCCAAATTTTCCAGCCCAGCAAATATGTTGGCTCAATTAAATGCAGGATTTTACTTTGCTATTTCCACTGACTTTCATTGTACAAAGGATTCAATGCAATTACAGTATCTCAAATCTCAATTCTAGAGGCAGATAATGTTATATACAATGCACATGTATGGATCTTCCATATAACGTATAGTGAAAAGTTGATGTTGCAGCTTACAGGTATTTCGGCTTTCACTGAGGTAAATCTGAGAGAAATCAGACGTGATAAGTGCGCAATCATAATTTTCACAAAAAGGTATTTTGTTAGATTTTTATTAATCACATAGGCAGGACTATTTCTAGATTAGGTTATCATTAAGGGGATGAGTTACTTTGCTGTTTTCACTTTACTATGTCCAGGCCCTCTTTTCATATTTTCTTTTACAAATGTCTTCTCGCCTCTCCTCAAAGCACCAATTCTTCCTGGAGTACAGCTTTCCATTACCACCTCCAAACAACTATTCCTGATTTGTGGACTGTGATGGAGAATATTGGCCAGTTATTCAACAGGAAAAGGGAGATGAAGTCCCTGTAACTGAATTTGATCCTGTCCTCTCCCAAAGTCCATACACCTTCACGTTTCAAAGTAAGTTAATTGACAATGAATAAGATGGAAAATTGACTGGATTTTTTCCTTCCCTGGTCAAGACAATTTGGAACAGAAGAATGTGAGGGAAAGTTTTTGCTTTGGTTCATATAATGCTGTACACTTACCAATTTCTTTAAAATTTGCTTTCACATCTTCCTTTTGGGACCGCTGACATCATGCATCATTCCCTGGATGATGGGTTGGGAAAGCAATTCATTCTGCTGTTACCTCCACTGTGAGTGGGTGTGCAGCAGATGTAGGGCTAGTTGTTAGGGTTGAGGTCTGCCTGGATACTGCTCTCAATTTTCCCTTTGCACAACAACATTGAGACCTTGGTTGTAAATAGTTTTGGGTCAGAACTTGTATTTGATATGTGCACGATGCTCCCTGAAAGGACAGAAGTTCTCAGTTCGCAGTCAGTGATTATTATGTGCTCCAGGGCCTGAGGTGACATTTCTGATTTGAATGCGTTTGCTCATCTCAAATACAGTCTGTCATCTAGATACATTCTGCTTCCTTGCAGGTGCCTTTCCTCTGCAGCAGCTGCAGCCATCCCGACAATTTGTAGCACCAAAACAAATTCACAAGCCACTGCCGCTAGTATCTCGGCAGCAGTTAAGCCCAGAATATCACAAAGACCAAAACGTAGCCGATTCCGTCACTAAGTACTACAACGTCTTGTGGTGTAAAGCATCAAAGAAGAAACACAAGAAATGGGAGGGGGATGCAATCTTGATTGTCAGAAAGACATCTGTGATTCTCAAGGATGTAGAGGGCAAAGATATTGGAAAAGGTAAGCACAGTTATATTATTGTTAAAGTTTATTTTTCACTTTTTTAATTCAGTATTTTTAATTTCACTGTTTAATTCTGGATGTCATACTGATAAACTCTTCCAAAAAAAATCATGTTTCCCCAAATTAGAAAACTATAAAAATCCAGTTAAATAACACCACAATAAAGAATATTGCAAATGATAAAATGGTTAGGGTGACCTATGAGATACTTTATTGGCCAAGGCACAAGAGTGTGAGAGCAAGTGGTTATACAAGCAATGTATAAAATTGTTCGATAGACTGCACCTGAAGTACTGCGTACAGTTCCAGTTAATTTATCACACCAGAAATGAGATTTATGGAGGAAATTTATGAAGATGCTGCCTGGAATGGCAGATTTTAGCTATGAATACAAATTGGATAGTCTGGCATTGTTTTCTTTGAACCATAGAAGGCTGAGGAGAGTGTTAATTGAGCTATATAAATTTATGAAGTGATAGAGTGAATAGGAAACATCTATTTCTGTTTGCAGAAAGATCAATAACCAGGCAGCATAGATTAGAGATGATAAGTTGGAGGATCAGAAGGGAATGGAGTATATTTTTCACTTAGAGGACAGGTGTGATTTGGAATTGACAGCCTAAAAAGGAATTAGAAGCAGAAACATTTAAAATTTAAAAATTACTTGACAGTGCATTTAAGGTGCTATAACTTACTTCGCTATCGACTAAGAGCTGGAAGATGGGATGAGGCTTGTTAACTCATTTACAGCCAGCACAAGCATGTTGGGTCCTGCTGTGCCGTAAATTATTCTATATTTCTGCAAAATGTTCAGGGTTAACCTATGCATGAATTAGTGAGTAATGGTATACCCTCAAGACATGCAACACCTAATAAGATAAGGATTTACTGATTATGTAACACAAATTTTTAATTTGAAAAGCCTGTAAATTGTAGATGGGCGAATAGACAGATAAGTGTTGCAATTTTAATGAGACAATAAGAAACTGCCTGAAGAGCCTCTCTTTTAATACAATAAGAATACTGGAAAGAAGAAGACTCCATAGAATGGATTATTTGCAGAACGTCAAGGGATGTTCGACTGAGCAGTGCCTGTTTCAATATCAATAAATATTGGTGGGATTTTACGGCTCTTCCCGCTGGCTGGATTTTCTGGTCCCACCAATGGCAATTACCCACTCCCCACCCTCCCCGACTTTGCAGCGGGTTATTTTAATTATTGAATTCTGGTAACACGATCAGAAAAGACTTGCTTTGATGGAACTGAATATGTTCTTCATCGAAAGTTCTACTGGCACTATATCTAGTGTCAGAAAATCAAATGGCATTTAGAAATTTATTGTATCAAGATAAAACCTGTGGTGAGACATTTAAGAGCTGCTGTATGGTCAGGTACCTTATTTATACTTTGAGTTCTATTCAGGTCAGAATGACCCAGACTGAACAGGGTTTGTACGAAGAGCCTACTTGAGCTGGTTCATTCATTTGGTGGGATTAATGGAGATGCCATCAGTTCATCTGCTGAGTTTCAATTTTCAGTGAAAATGGATAGGAGATTTGTGTCAGGCGCCTGAATTGGCTTCATTTCTCCAGTCTTGCAGCTCCAGACAAATCAAAGATCAAGTAATGGCATGTTCAGTGGAGCAGAGAGGAGGCAGTTACCTTTCTGGACAAAAGAATAGCTCTAGCTGTACTTTCAATGTAGCCCCCTCCCACCGGCTGCCCCTGACCCTTGAAAAATCAGAAATTGAACTACTGTTATTCCTTTCTATTTGCAACCTAACCAGCAATGCAATCAATTAACAAGCTCACTTATAATTTTCAGTAGTCTGGAATGTTTTGGCATAATTATGATTTTTTTTACTACTTGGTCTGAATAATATGTTTAGCTGGCTATCTAAAACTATTCAAACATTTCAGTCTTTATGATCAAATTTGAACAAAGCTCCCTCTGTGGTGAGACAAAAAACCTGTGCAGTATTCTAGATATGTTCTCATCAAGACCTAATACAATGGCAGTACGTCTTCTTCACACTTGTACTCCGATCCCTTTATAACAACGACTCAATCCATTTGTTTTCCTAATTGCTCACTGTGCCTTCATGTTAAATTTCTGTGCTTTATGGACAATAACATTAGGTGGGCGTAGAGCAACTAATGAGCCAGAAATGAATATTATCCATTTATTGTTTTGAAGATTTTTTTATTCATACCCCTTTTTGCAAAATATAATGATGCTTAATTGTATTGATGAGAATCAGTTTGTATTACAAATGGTTATATCATGATGATAAATATTTGGTACAAATAGGGATTGTAGCATGCATAAGTATGTGGAAGTTTTGTTAATAATTAAACATTATACACTGCGTGTAATCAAAATTCATACCTTAATTGCCAAAAATTATGATTACGTGTTGCCAAAAAACATATGCACTCTTCCCACCAAAATTACAATGTGGCATACAATGACACTTCCAAAGAATAATGTTTTATTGCATTGCTCATTGTAATTTTTTTTTAGGAACAGGATACAAGTCAAAGGAACTCGAAACCCTTTCTGAAGGTCAGACCTTAATGATTGGTGGAAAAGAGATTGAGATAATGGGACCAATCTCTGCAGATGACTTCATGAGTGGACGCTGTTTCCACTCCACTGTTACTTCTCCATCATGTCTGTCACTGGTAACTTCTTCTGGGCAGCCGTTACTAAAACCTTTTACCAACCCATTGAAGAGCAGTACTGGGTTCAGTCAAACAGAAGATGTTCGAAGAACCAACACGGATTGTAAACCTAGATATAATCCAAATGCACCAAGTAAGCAATTTAATTGATAATATTATGAATGTTGTGGTTGCATGTTCAGCCGTTGCAATGTTAGATTGCATAGAAAATAGGAGCAAGAGTATTTGGCCCATCAAGCCTGCTGCACCATTCATTATGATCACCGCTGATCATCCAACTCAATAACCTGATCAGGCCCTCCTTCCCATATCCTTAGATCCCTTTCACCCCCAGAGCTATACCTAACTCTTTCTTGAAAACATACAATGTTTTGACGTCAATTGCTTTCTGTGGTAGTAAATTCCAAAGGTTTACCACTCTCTAGGTGAAGACATTCCTCACTATCTCAGTCCTAAAAGGTTTACCTCTTACCCTTACCCCATGGTTCCTTGTTGTGGACTCCCCACCATCAGGAACATCCTTCCTGTATCCAGCCTGTATAGTCCTGTTAGAATTTTACAAGTTTGTATGTGACACCCTCCCCCTCCACCCCCCTCATTCTTCTGAACTCCAGCAAATATAATCTTAGCCAATTCTATCTCTTCTCAAATATCAGTCCTGCCTTCCAGGAATCAGGCTGGTAAACCTTTGCTGCAGTCCCTCTACAGCGTGAACATCATTCCTCAGATAAGGAGATCAAAATTGTGCGTAATATTCCAGCTATGATCTCACCAAGCCCTATACATTTGCAGCAAATCATCTCTGCTCCTCTATTTGAATTCTATCACTATGAAGGCCAGCATGCCATTTGCCACCTTTGCTGCACTTGCATGCTGATCTTCAGCGACTGGTGTGCGTAATATAAGTCTCATTGCACATTCCCCTCTCTCAATGTCTAGCCATTCAGATAATAATCTTCCTCCCTGTATTAAAGTTATAGAGGTTTACAGCATGGAAACAGGCTCTTCAGCTCAAATTGCCACGCAGTTTTTAACCACTAAGCTGGTCCCAATTGCCTGCATTTGGCCCATATCCCTCTATATCAGTCTTTCCCATGTAACTGTCTAAATGCTTTCAAAAGACAAAATTCTACCTGCCTCAACTACTACCTCTGCTTTTGCTGCCGATGTAAATAACCTCATACTTAACCCACATTGTGCTACATCTGCCATGTTTTTGCCCAATCACCCAGCTTGTCCAAATCACACTGAAGTATCTCTGAATCTTCCACATACCCACCCATCCAGCTTTGTGTCATCTACAAATTTGTAGATATTGCATTTAGTTTCCTCATCTAAATCATTAATATATATCATGAATACTGATCTCTGCAGTAACATACCAGTCACTGCCAGCCATTTGGAAAAAACTTGCTCTTTCCTTCTTTTCATGACCTGTCTGCCAACCAGTTTTCTAACCATCTCAATACACTATCCCCAATTCCATGCACTTTAATTTTACATTTTAATCTCTTGTGTGGGACTGAAAGTCCAAATAAACCACATCCACTGGCTCCCGCTCATCAACTTTAGTAGTTACATCCTCACAAAATACTGGTAGACATGTCAGGCATGATTTTCCTTCCATAATTCAATGCTGACTCTGTCCAATTCTACCATTGTTTACCAACTGCTCTGATATGAAGTCCTTGATAATGGGCTCTCAAATTTTCCCCAATGCTGACACTAGGCTGACTGGTCTATAACTCCCTGTTTTCGTGCTACTTTGCTTTTTTAAATAGCGGGATTAAATTAGCTTTCCTCCAATCTGAAAGAAGTGTTCCCATTAAAGGGGGGTCCATGCCAGTACTGTGATAAACTGTGACCTCTGCCAGTTTTTCTAATGGACTAGTGGGTAAAGGCATTTTTTCATTATTGCGCTTGAAGTGCTGTTGGCCGATACCACATTTGAGAAGATAGGGGTGAGCCATCTTCTTGAAGTCCTGTGGTCCATGTGGTGTAAGTACACCCACAGTACTGTTAGGGATAGTGTTCCAGGCTTTTGGCCCAGTGACAGTGAAGGAACGGCAATATAGTTTCAAGTCAGGATGGAGTGGGACTTGGAAGGAAACTTGCAAATGAAGTTGTGCTTGTGACTCTACTGCTTTTTTTCTTCTGGGTGGCAGAGGTTGTGGTTTGGAAGATGCTGTTGAAGGAGCATTATCGGTTTGACAGTATAGCTCCTAAACTATTAGAGGATGTTCCAAATTTTATCTGTGGAATTTATCGAGTTGGGTGATTTTAAGTGAAATACTCAGCTAGTGGGATTGAAAGTTATAGATAGGCCTGGTAGGTATGGATATGATCGGTGCAACTTGTGGGCCGAAGGGCCTGTTTGTGCTGTAGTGTTCTATGTTCTAGTGTGATGTTCAGCACAAGGAGTCTGAGCACCTTGAGGCTGGAGAGGGAAAGAATTTGCCAAGCTTGCCATTCTTGATTACTATCCAGTAGCACTTGCTGGAAAATGTATTCTTGTCTGGAAAGTTGAGTTTGTCTACAATGTCCTCTGATATGGACTAACCTGATACTCATTCTAATGCCCTCTACTATTAAATGGTCCATAGTCACACACTACCTAAGCTAATGGTGAATTAAATTGAATCAATTAATTATTGTCACACGCATTGGGATACAGTGAAAAGTATTGTTTCTTGCTAGCTATATTGTTCATAGAGTACATAGGGGAGAAGGAAAGGATAGGGTGCAGAATATAGTTTTACAGTTACCGATAGGGTGAGCAGAAAGATCAGCTTAATATATGATAGGACTATTCAAAAGCCTGATGGCAGCAGAGAAGAAGCTGTTCGTGAGTCAGTTGGAATGTGTTCTCAGACTTTTGTACCTTTTTTTCCCAACGGAAAAAGGTGGAAGAGAGTATGTCTGGGATGCATAGTGTCCTTGATTATGCTGACTGCTTTTCTGAGTCAGCAGGAAGTGTAGACAGAGTCAATGAATGGGAGGCTAGTTTGTGTGATGGACTGGGCTGTGTTCACAAATTTTTGTAGTTTTTTTGCGAGCAAAGAATAACTATTTTGCAAACAAAGAACAACCATTTAGTCCAAGTACAGAGATTTCTGACATATGTGGACACATACTTCAGTTTTCAGAAGAAGAAAATAAAATCACATGATAAAAAAAATTAATTATCAAACCTTTAATTCTTCCATCTTCATCCCAGTATACAATCTGAGAGTGTTGCCTTTGGATTAGTTAATTGTGTTCTTAGTGTACGTCTATGTAAAGATTCCACTCTGAGCTGCTATTGATTAACAGTTATAGAATCAGAATCTTACAACATGGAAGAAGGTCAATTAGCCCATTGTATTGTATTGTGTTGGCCCTTTGAAAAAGTCTGACTTGCAGTCTTTCCCATAATTCAGAAAATTAACGATTTTGAATCTGCATATGAGTCTAGCACATTTGTAACCTTTTGCAGTTAACGGTGCCAGTACTGCAGAAACCCACTTCGAATTCCTGACTACGTAACGTAATTAACGAGAACAGAAAATGCTGGAAAAGACCCAGCAGGTCTGGCAGTATCTGTGAAGATGGTAGTCATGATGTGGTGTTGTCAGACTTTTTACAGTATCTGTGAAGAGAGAAACAGTTAATGTCGTGAGCCCCATATGACTCTTCTTCAGAAGAGTCTTTAGCTAGGACTTGAAATGTTAATTTGGTTTCTGTCTCCACAGATGCTGCAAGATCTGCTGGCTCTCACCAGTATTTTTCATTTTTATTTCAGATTCCCAGCATCCGCAATATTTCACTTTTAGCATAATTTACTGGTTCATAGAATCCCTACAGTGCAGAAGGAGGCTATTTGGCCCATCGAGCCTGCACCAACAACAATCCTACCCAGGCCCTTTCCCAGTATTTTCACCCTGCTATTCCCCTAACACTAAGGGGTAATTTAGCATGGCCAATCAACCTAACCCGCACATCTTGGGAGTGTAGGAGGAAACCCATGCAGACACAGGGGGAACGTGCAAACTCCACACAGGCAGTCACTTGAGGCTGGAATTGAACTTGGGTCACTGACACTGTGAGACAGCAGTGTTTCTCTATTGTAATCTAATATAGATTGAAAATCTGTGTTATGTATATAACATTGTGTATAAAAGTTATGGAATAATTTTGCAAATATTTGATGCTTAGAGTTAAATGCACACTTCTCAATTTACAAACAGATGCTTTAGTAATGCCACGTCCAAACCTGAGTCATCAGTGGATCTTTAATAAAGCTGGTCTCCCATTGGTGGATGTAGTGGTGGACCCTTACCTTAGCATACACCTTCGACCTCACCAGTGGGATGGTGTGATCTTCTTGTATGAGTGTGTAATGGGAATGAGGTAAGTGGACCTGCCTTTAGTTTAAATGGAATGGGTACTGCCAAGGTATTTTTATGTGAAACCAGTGAATAAAATTAATTGGGCAGAAGATTGTCAAAAAAGTGTGTTATAGGCAAGAAGACAGGTTTGTCACCTGTTTTTTCAGCGAGGCAAGTCATGGTGGTTTACAGCACACTAATACAAAGCCCCCAACGGCCCCATTGAACTCTATTCCCACCTTGCCCTGCCCCCATTGGGCCCACTTGACACTGCCTGGTGGCCTCTGCCAGTATGCCCAGTGGGCACTGCCCATGAGGCTGATTTCGCCAGCAGAACAGGGCTGGAACAATCGCAAGTGGCAGGAAACCTGGCACAAACCCTTTTTATTTTGCCTCTTGCTCTATCTTACCGGCTCACCTGCTGATCACTGGTTCTCACATCTTTCCTTACGTACCAATTTACAAAAAGTGCAGTTGAGAGCAGTTGTTTAAAGTTTTGCTTCTGGAATTTGGATTAGCCTGGCATTTAGCTTTAGCTGTGCTCTTAGCACTTTCTCTTGGACTAACAATCACTTTCTTAAACTTTTTCTTTTCTCAATATGTATATATAGCAATTCTTAATTTCTATCTTTATATTTGTAGCTACCTTTCTCTTGTACTCAACCCTCCTTAATAATCTTTTAGTTATTCTTTACTGTTTTTATATTCTGTCCAATCTTCTGACCTGTCACACATCCTGGCAGAATTATATGCTCTTTCTTTAAATTTGACAGTATTTTTAATTTATTTAGTTAACCACAGATGGTGGCGTTCCCCTTGAAATTTTCCTATCTTGCTGCAATGCATAAATTCTGTGCATTCTGAACTATCCCTTTTGATGTCCAGTAAATAGTCTCACAACACCAGGTTAAAGTCCCAACAGGTTTATTTGGTAGCACAAGCTTTCAGAGCACTGCTCCTTTATCAGATGATCATGGCTATCTTTTTAATATCCACCACTACATCTCTATTGACCTATCCTTTAACCTAATTTGTCAGTTCACTTTAACTAGCTGTGCTTTCATGCCCTCAAGATTGCCCTTTTAGAAGTTTAACTTGGTGTTTAACTTGCAGAGCATTTTACATTACAGTACATGTGAAAACTTAAGTCTTGTTGCTGAACTGACATGTTTCAAATTAATAAAATTCTAAAATATAACTTCTGTTTGACCAATCCAGTGCATTGTTCTACAGGCGTAAGGACTATGACTACAATATTTTATCATAATAAATATTTCTAAAAAGGAAATGTAGCATGTATTTTATGCCTTGACTAAAATCAGAGCATGCACAGGATTACAGTGCAATTACACTAAAACAGGCCTTGATGTTTGGTCCCTTTCATACTCTAGGCAAGGCTGATGATTATATGATCCACTGTATTAGTATAGTTTGCAGATAAGATTCATAGGTGAAAGATGTTACCATAGATTCACTTTCTACTGCAGTACTGCTAATTCATACTACTCTGAAACCCACAACCAAGAGGACTCTGCACCAGTTATGGCTAGTTTATTATATTTATGCTTCAAATTTGTATACAGGTTTAGAATTGTGCTAGTAGGCCATACGCTTGGATTTCAGATTCAATCACACAAATTGGCTGAAATGTATATGATTAAATGCATTTTTCGGATTGTCTTTGTGTATAGTATGCACAAGCACATTCAATGAAGAATTCACCCATCTCCATGAAAACATGGAAGAAAATTCTGGTGGGAGAGTTCCTGAATTTAAACTATAATTTCACACATACCCCAATGGATGCCTGGCTGTCTGCAATAATAGCATCATCTTCTGTTCCTAAATAACTCATTTCAAATTGGTTGGATCTTTTACAAATTAACGTGCACACAAAAATCACAACTCATTTTCAATGTTTAAATCCTTAAAATTTGATGTTGTGTGGATAGTGGATTATAATTCTAGATTATTGAATGTAACAAATATTTCTAGGATAACTGGCAGGTTTGGTGCTATCTTGGCTGATGAAATGGGTCTAGGGAAGACCCTACAATGCATCACATTAATCTGGACACTCATGCGACAAGCACCTTATGGGAACAAACCTGTCATCAAGAGGACGCTTGTCATCACACCAGGAAGTCTCGTTAAAAACTGGGTCAATGAATTCCAGAAATGGCTTGGAATGGAAAGGTTGAAGGTTTTTGCAGTTGATCAGGTAATTTAATAATGTTGCTCCTTGCTGTTTTGGTAACTTATGGAATTACTTTTATGAATAATAAAAACCAATAGCAAGAGTATTAGTTTGTAAATGATGAGTCCTGATGCCTTATATATAAGATCACAAATATTCTTTAGGCAAGAAAAATAACCGTGTTATGGGGGAAATTGCCGTGAAAAAGCAAAGTGCTGCAAACAGTGTAAAGTATATCTCACTCACAAGTCCTCAGAAGTGGGCCAGCAAGTCTATCAGTGTAATAACAGATACAAAAAAAAACAAAATATGTGAGGGAACACTATCAAAATTGCAGTGGCTCAAGGTGAAGGCCCATTACCTTCTCAGGGCTACTAGGGATGGCAATAAATTTGGCTAGTGCCATCCACATTTCAGGAATTTTTTTTTGATTGCAAAATAAATCTTTTTTTGCCACTTGTTGATAACCTGCAGCTTAAAGCAGTGGTGAAAAAAGACAAAGTTAGAACAGGAACACTTAATTTTAGGAGTAGAACAAATAGAAAGACTGAATAGGATTTAATTGAGCCCTCCAGAATGGGCAAGACGGCAGGGAGATGGGACAGGAGAATTGGATTCTCAGCTTCAATAAAAATTATTCCCAATTAAATTGGGGATGGGAAAAACCTGACATGGGCATCCAGCCTGCTGGTGGTAAGATGTCAATTAGGCTCATTCACGAGCCAATTGACACCAACTATTCTGAGTCCATCACAATTTAATAGTGGTTCAGGGATTAAAGGAGAGCCACAGGTTTCTCATTGCATCCCAAAAGCTATCCAGCAAACCCTATTTTTTTTCAGAAAAAAAGCACCTTGTCGATGATGAGAACGAACATTCAATACATTGAAATTCCTTCAACTAATCTCTCTTATGAAAATAAACATTTCTATTCTATTACCATTTGGAACTGTTAATCAAACTGTTCATTTAACAGACACCCCTTGTGATAAAAGCAAATGACTGCGGATGCTGGAATCTGAAAGCAAAGGAGAAAATGTTGGAAAATCTCAACAGGTGTGGCCGCATCTGTAAGGAGAGAAAAGAGCTGATGTTTTGAGTCCAGATGACCCTTTGTCAAAGCTAAAAGTGGGTGATATTTATACCGCAGGGTGAGGGAATGAAAGAAACAGGGGAAAAGACTGCTAGTAGCTGACCACAGAGAATGAAGAGTGTGATTAGCCAAAGAGCAGAGAAGCTAAAATGAAGATGTTTTCTGTGTGTGTGTGTGTGTGTGTGTGTGTGTGTGTGTGTGTGTGTGTGTGTGTGGGTGTTGTGGAGAGGGAAGGGGGATAAAATAAGGGGAAAGAGCTGGGGGGGGGAGCGGGGAATAAAGAAAAACAGTTGAGACCGGAAGGCTGTAAAGTGCTTAGCTGGAAGATGAGATGCTGTTCTCCCATTTTGCGTTGAGCTTCACTGGAATATTGCAGCAGGCCAAGGACGGATATGTGGGCATGGGAGCAGGATCATGTGTTAAAATGACAAGCAACCGCAAGATCAGGGTCCTGATTGCGCACAGACCGAAGGTGCTCACAAATCACTTCGTTTCTTCAATACAGTGACCACATTGGGAGTAGTGAATGCAATACACCAAACTGAAAGAGGTACAAGCGAAACACTGATTAACTTGGAATGAGTGTTTTGAGCCTTGGATGGTGAATATTGAAGAGGTCAAGAGATAAGTGTTACGCCTTCTGTGATTGCAGGAGAAGATGCCATAAGTGACGGGAGCGTGTTTGGTATAGTCGAAGAGTGGACCAGGTTATCCTGGAGGAACATCCTCGGGGAATGCTGACAGAGGGAGTTAAGGAAGATGTGTATGGTGGTGGCATCATACTGGAGTTGACGAAAATGGCAGAGGATTTTGCTTTGCATGCGGAGGCTGGTGGGGTGAAATGTGAGAACAGTGGAAACTCCATCCCTGTGGCGAGGGGAAGCGGTGAGGATTGTGGCGCACGCTGTTGGGAGCCCTGTCGACAACTGTAGATGGGAATCCATAGTTGAGGAAAAAGGAGCCAATATTAGAAGCACCACTTTGGAAGGTGGCATTATCAGGACAAATGCGACAGAGGCGAAGAAGCTGAGAGAAAGAGATAGAGTCCTTACAGGATGTGGGGTGTGAAGAGCTGTTGTCGAGATAGCTATGGGAGTCGTTGGGCTTGTAATGGACATTGGTGGATAGACGAAATGTCAACTCTTTTCTCTCCTTATAGATGCTGCCAGACCTTCTAAGATTTTCCAGCATTTTCTCTTTTGGCCCCTTGAGGTGAAGTTTGTTTGTAACATTGGTCACAACAGCCCAAACCCCATAATAATAACCCTCGGGCTTATATCAATAGATTGAATGAAATATCAAGCATATACTTTTTAAACTCCATAATTTTAATTAAATTTGAAGCTCAGCAGAATTAAATTCCTTGATAACTCGGCAAGTCCTTGAGAACTTGACAGTTCTTTGACAGTTTTGGCAATGAGTTAATGCACTTTTTATGCACAAACTTTTCTACTTTTAACAAACCCAAAAGGTGCCATACCTACCCGAAAGGACAATAAGAAGTCTCACAACCAGGTTTATTTGGTAGCATGAGCTTTCAGAACGCTGTTCCTCACTTGATGAAGGAGCAGTGCTCCAAAAACTCGTGCTATCAAATGAACCTGTTGGACTTTAAGCTAGTGTTGCGAGACTTCTTACTGTGTCCTCCCAGTCCAACGCTGGCATCTCCACATCATGGCTACCCCAAAGGATGCCTGACCTCTTCTGAAGGTATCTGGGGATGATATCCATAGGGGTACAATATCTGTCTTCAGGATAGCCTGGCTATCCAAGCGAATCCACCAAGTTCAGACGAGCTCTTACCTTCTCTGACCTGCACATGTTGGGTTTCGCACTCTTGGCCTACGAAAATCCCACTACCCCACTCCAGTAAAGACCAGCTGCCTCCGTAAAACCTGTATGCACAAATCCCAATTCAACTCCGTTCCTGTCCATCTAAGTAGGAAATACTGTGATTAGAGGAGGGATTTAGGATTTTTGGCCATTTCCATTACTTTCACTGTGAAAATCTGGGCCCTAGTGTCAAGTTGCATTGACATACTGAATTAGTGCTTGAATGAGTTCCCGCTGAGATATGTCTCATTTAATTACAAACTCCTGCACTTCCACATATATTTGCATTAAAATTGATAATTTCATGTTATACAAGTTATAAAAATTTAACCATGATCTGATGATGCGGAAAGATACAATGGTTTCTTAATCTGGTCATGGTGCAAAGTAAAATTTTGCCTGCAGGTTAGTTTCTTTGCCCATTTCACTGTGCATTTTATTTATTTGATAACTTATTTGTTTACTTTGAAGGACCACAAAGTAGAAGACTTCATCAGTTCTCCATTGTATTCTGTCCTCATTATCAGCTATGAAATGTTGCTGCGGTGCCTAGAACAAATTCAGAACATTCAATTTAACCTGATAATTTGTGATGAAGGTCACCGTTTAAAAAATGGCTCCATTAAGACATCCACAGCAATTCTGAGCCTCTCTTGCGACAAAAGAGTGATTCTTACTGGTGAGTTGTCCTTAAATCATTAAGTAACTGGAAAATATTACAAACACACACCTGAATAACATTTTTCCCTTTGAAGCTACACAACTCTGTTTTTCTTTCTTGATTGAAACTTATATGTATTCTCTTTATAGCCCAATTATGGTGGGGGAGGAGGGGTCACATGGTCTTTAGAGGTAGATGTTTAATGCAAATTAAGCCATACTTATGTTAGTGAAGATATGGAACACCATCTCACAAGTTAACTTTATTCCTTTCTGTGGAAGCAAGGCACTACAGTTGGTTACAAATATAAATAACTTCCATGAATAACAATGGTTGATGTTTTATTTTGGTGCATGCTGTTTTTGAAATTAAACAAGATTCTCGGGTCAGAATGTAAAAAAGATGACAGAAATCTGCCAGAACCAGAGTGTGCGGCAATTACCCAGCAGATCCCATTGGCTCTCTGACCAGTGGATGGGACCCATGTTGGGAACATTAAATTCTGCCTATGTTTCTGGTTAGACAAAAAATGTCAAATATCTCTGCAAACAACTTAGCCAGCAAATCTGCTACTTCAGAACCTGTGATTTGTGAGCTGGCATCATTACTAAGGAGCATGTCCTCTTTGTTATCGCAATTTTGTAGCTTGCTTCAATCATGTGTTATCCGAACTAGACGATTAATGTGTGTGTGTGTGTGTGTGTGTGTGTGTGTGTGTGTGTGTGTGTGTGTGTGTGTGTGTGCGTGCGCGCGCGCGCGCTGATGCATCATATTGAAGTGGTATGCTTTAAACCTTGTGTCCACTGTATGTAGGTACTCCAATACAAAATGACCTTCAGGAGTTCTACTCTCTAATAGAGTTTGTGAATCCAGGAATTCTTGGATCGTCATCCACCTACAGAAAGATTTATGAAGAACCTATCATCAGGTCTCAACAGCCCACTGCAACAATGGTATGAAGTAACTTTTGTTTTAAAAGTGAATGTGTCCCATGTGCAAACTGCATTACGTGAGTCCCTCCCCTCCTCCTGAAGATGATGATTCATGTAGGGAATATTTCTAGGGGCTTATTGTCTTCCATTAGTTCTTGCAAAATACCATACTTTCAGAAAGACTTGGAGTGTGGAAGTCTGCAGACTATTAAACGATGTACAATATCACAGTTGACACAAATTTTGCCATTATCCAAAGAGGCAAAGTTTCTAGTGAGTCACTAAACAGGAGTCAGATGAAGAAATATTGGCTGTTTTCATCTGATCTTTCAAATCCAGGACTTGAGGCCAATTCTGAGGTCAAAGTCTGTATAGCATTGGAGTCTAATCTGGAGTCCCAGCTCTATATAACTTAGTGCCCTGTTGAAAAGTTTATTTACCCACTGAGCCATCAAGCGAACTCTTAGTTTTCATGCTAAGAGACAGGCCAATTTGCCTTTGGTCAGGAAAGAGGAGGTACAAAGTGATGTTAAAAAAAAAAGCATGAACAGGAGTCGTGCTTTCAATTTAAACAATTAAATCTGTTTGTTTGTACTAAATTGAGTTCCAAGCGTCCAAATTGACCATTCAAAAATGTCACAAAAGGGCTTTGTTTTTGAAGAGATTTTCAGCACCATGCAAGTTTAGCCTATACTGCTATTCAAATTCTTGGTCAAAAATGCACATAGCCAGGCCTGAAAAGCTAGAGGATAAACAATGCACTCTTGTTTGAAAATCCATCAATTCAGGAATTCTTTCGTCTGCAGCTCAACATTTCAGCTTTTGCTCTTTTGCCATTTTCTTTTGTCTTTAGGATGAAAAGCAGTTGGGTGAAGAGAGGGCAACAGAGCTTTGCCGATTAACTGGGCTCTTCATACTTCGGCGCACACAGGACATCATTAACAATTACCTCCCTCCAAAGACTGAATGGATTATCTTCTGCCGCCCAGCTGCACTGCAGCTTGAACTTTATCACAAACTGCTGGCATCCCATGCAGTGAAATCTTGCCTACAGGGAAGTCTGGAGAACAGTTCCCACTTAATATGCATAGGGTTACTGAAAAAACTCTGCAATCATCCTACACTCCTCTTTAATACAATAAAGGTATTTGTTTGAATGTACACATGGGTGCTTAACTCCTAGCAGCCTCTAATAAGTACGTGAGTCTTGTTCTTTTGTAAGAAGATCACGTTGTGATGTATTTAGCTACACCTAAATTATTCGTTTGGCCAAGAACAGTTTTGAAATGCACTTGGTACTAACGACAGCAAAAACTGCAAGCAAATCTGATGTAATGTCTCAGAAAATATATATTTTTTTTAAGTTCATAATTTTAATACTGTATTTATTAACCTCACGAAAAACATTTCATCAAAATGTGTGAAATACAGATTTAATTTTCTCCCGTCTCTTACTTGAAGCATCCATGTTATGGTATTGAGGCATGAAGTAGAAACTAGGCATTAATAAATATGAGTATATGAGAGAAAGTCATCCAGGTGACTTGTTCAGAAGAATGTTGGTGGTGGTCTGTCAACACATTGATCTTTTTAGGAGACATAAACAGCGAGGGGAATAAAAGAACGAATACTTAGATTAAAGTGTGTGTACATACTAAAGAGTTCCGTATTAACAAGTAACTAAAAGTTAGAAGCAAAAGGGGTTAAAGCAAATTCAGTTGCCCTGTATTCACCGAAAGTGATAATTGAAATGTGATCTGTTTGTGTTTTTGTTTATGCCTGTGGAGATCAAGATCATGAACTGTGTATTTGACCTCTTACTCTGAAGTGCTAGTTCTGGCTTAGTTACTGGAAGAAGCTAGCAGCACAGAATGAAGGCTTAAGTAAAACAAAATGTGCAATTTCAGAGCTTGGAATGAACCATAGACTTCCTCATAACCCTCTGAAATATATTCTGACCTAGACACATTGTTTATGTCTCCTTCACTAATGGAGAGCCCATTTAATCACTTTCTTCACTTCATAGCATTCTCTGAATATGTTCTCAAAGAACCATTGTAAATTGTATAGGAAAGTGTACTTGTGGAGCACTCTTGCCGAAAGAGGTTGCATATTTTTTAAGTAAACCCTTGCTATTCAGGTTAAATGTTTAGTCCACTGGGCTACTTTCTGTTTTTCTTCCATATCCCGTAGTTACTTTTGGAAGCCTGCTGGGACTTTGGTAGTAGTTTTTAAAAGCAGTCCATAAATCATCACCATATAAAGACATCTGTCCTACCAAACACAATTACACAGGGGAGCTGCGGAGTCTCATGGGCTAAATAATGCAATACATTAAGAACTTCAGCAGTGAGTTACTTTAAACTCTGTGAAGCTTAACTGGCATGTTTCATCAAAATGGCTGATCTCTGCAAACTGCTTTCTCTCTGCTTCTCTTGCACACCTTTTTACAGACATTTTTTCCCACTTAAATCAAAATTCAATAAGAATAGATTAATAAAATTCACAGTTCTGCTTTGTATACTTGTAACTTAATTGTGAATGATGCAATAGGTGATTAATCACTTTAGGAATAGTGTGCTGTTCTGTTTGAAAATGAGAGCCTGTTGAAATATTTGTACTGGAATCATTTTTAGTATACAAGAGAAAGTAAGGTGCTGGAAATGGCGGAGGATAGTCTCATGAATATGGAGGCAAGTGAGGACAGAGGATCCCTATTGTCCTAGGTGTCAGTTCATTCTGAAGAGGAACCAGACACCAGTTGTTTACTTAATACTAGATTAATTCAATATTACAAATGTCTATCTCCTTCCGCACCATCCCCCCGCCACCCCAAGAATTGCAAAAGTCTCTCCCTATATGTGCTTAAGTACTTGTATCTTAATAATACAATTAACATACTACTAACACTGCTAGGGGAGGAAAGGAGTAAGAGCTCAAGTACATGAAATGGGGCAAACACACTCAAAAGGCCCTGTCAACTACAGTGTGTCCAGGGCAGAATCCTTGGTTAAGGAAGAGGGAAGGCACATCAAATGCACTGATTTTGAAGGTTGCGTTATCTGAACAGATGCAACTGAATGGGCAAGAAAAATTGTGTGTACGTGCCTTCCTGAAGTCTCTTGCAATCCATCTTGCCAAATGCCTTATCTTTATGCCAGCAAATTTTGATATTGTGAACTTTATTGTCAACTCCAGCCTCAAGAATGAAAGTTGGCTCAGTGTTTCTTTTCATTCATGGATTATGGGCACCTTTAGCAAGGTCAGCATTTAAGGCCAATTCCAATTAGTCCTGAGGAAATGATGGTGAGCCACTGTTGCCTGTCGATACTTACTGTTAGGTAGGAAGTTCCAGGATTTTGATCTAGCAATGATGAAGAAGCAGCAACATATTTTCAAGTCAGCAGTGTGCGTGGCTTGGGTGGGGGAATGCACTTGCAAGTGGAGGTGTTCCCATTTACACCTGTTCTTATTCTCCTAGGCAGTAGATATTAGAGGTATTGTCAAAGCAACTTTGGTAAATTGCTGCAGTGCATCTTATAGATGATACCCACTGTGACCACATTGCAGAGGTAGTGATAAGAGTGCAGATTTAGAGAATGTTTAATGTGGTAGATGCGGTTCTAATAAACAGGCTGTTTCATTTTGAATCATGTTGAGCTTCCTGAGTATTGTTACAACTGCACTCACCTGAGCATGTGGAGAGTATTCCAACAGTCTCCTGACTTGTGACATGTGAAAAAGCTTTGGGGATTCAGGCGGTGAGTTACTCCCTGCATTACATCCAGTCTCTGGGCTATCCTTAGTTGCCTTGAGAAGATGCTAATGACAATTCAGTGGTTTGTTGCACCATTTCAGAGACCAATTAAGAGTCACAATTAGGCATTTCTGGGTAAGGAAGGCAGATCTTTTTCCCTTGAAGGCATTAGTGAATGAAATGGGTCTTTGTGACAGTCTGGTAGTTTCATGGGTAACCATTACTGACAGTAGCTTTATATTGCAGATGTATTCAATTAACTGAATTTAATTCCACATCTTCCACAGTAGGATTTAAATTCCTGTTTCTGGATTATTAGCCTGGGGCTCTGGATTTGCTGGTCCAGTAACAAAACCACAATGTGACAATATCTGTAAGTAGGGAACACCCCTCTCTAATCCTAGTGACTTTTATTACAGATTGAATTAAAAGAGTAAAGAAGTCTATACAGGGCTTGGTGAGGCCATATTTGGAGTGCTGTGTGCCATTTTGGTTTCCTTGTCTATGGAAAGACATACTTGTCCCAAAGGGAATGCAGTAGTGGTTTACTAAACTGGTTTCTGGGATAATGGGATTGTCATACGAGGAGAGGTTGACTAGGCAAGGTCTGTATTCCCTGGAGTTTAGAAGAATATGTGACCTAATTGAAACATAACATTCTTGTGGGTCATGACAGGGTTGATGCTAAGAAAATGTTCCCCCTGGCTTGGGAATCTAGAAAATGGGGTCACAGTCTCAGAGTAAGGGGTTGGCTGTTTAGGATTGAGATAAGAAATTCTGTCACTCAAAAGGGTGGCATAGTGTCACAGTGGTTAGCACTGCTGCCTCACAGCGCCAGGGACCTGGGTTCAATTTCAACCTTGAGTGTCTGTCTATATGGAGTTTGCATGTTCTCCCTGTGTCTATATGGGTTTCTTCTGAGTACTTTGATTTCCTCCCACAATTCAAAGATGTTCAGGTTAGGTGGATTGACCATGCAAAATTTCCTTTAAGTTTTTGAGAAAATTTAAGGAAGAATGGACAGATTTTTAATTAGCAAGGGTTTGAGGGGCTATGGTGAACAGGCAGGGAAGTGGAGGTGAGGCTGAGATGAGATCAGACATGATTGTATTAAATGGCAGAGCAGGCTTTTGACCATCCTGTGTATCTTCAAGTATTCATCCCCTTTTATCCCAAATGATGGATTCTTACAACTTCCTGGAGACAAAGGTGGGCACAGCCAAATTGGATCAAATAGCCATTCTGCTGCTGAAAGACTCTGTTGTTCCATGGTAGAATTTGGTCCTAAGTTTGATTCACCATTTATATTGTTATATAGTCTTAGGAGCTTTCAGTGCTATTGGCTGAAGGAGGTGAAATCTGCCATTTCCATTCATGATAACAACCCACTGTTTCTCCTATAACATACATGCGTGTGTGTTCATCTGATACAATGGCCCCATAATGGAATTGAATGCAGCCTCTCGCTGTCTAACTTCATTATGATGAATAGTTTGTTAAGTGGGGTGTAGATTGTAGTCAATGCCATTGAGCTTCACTTGACCATGGTTCAGGAGAAGAGAGAAACTTTACTTAAAAGCAAGAGCTTCATAACAGTATTTATTATTGAAATTCATTGTAAAAGAAGCGTTGTTATTTCTGCAACTAGTTGAACGATTACTGGGTGATTGAAAAAATAATATTTTAAAAAAAGGTTGTTTTATTCTTTCATGGAATCCAAGTGTCATTGAAAATTCACTCATTTGTTGCTCATTCTTAATTGCCCTTGTAAGAAGTCTCACAGCACTAGGTTAAAGTCCAACAGGTTTATTTGAATCATGAGCTTTCAGAGCGCTGCTCCTTCCTCAGATGAGTGGAGAGTTGGAAGGGAACTCTCCATTCACCTGATGAAGAGGCAGCGCTCCGAAAGCTTGTGATTTCAAACAAACCTGTTGGATGTTAACCTGGTGTTGTGTGACTTCCTACTGTGCCCACCCCAGTCCAATGCCAGCATTTCCACATAATTGCCCCTGAGAAAGGTGGTGGTTAAGAGATTACTGTATCATGATATAAATTTAAGTGGTCATTTTCTGCTCTGCATTTAAATTAATAGTTGGAAAACAATGTTGCACATGTCTGAAATTCTGATATGAACTTCCAGCAGGTGAGGTTTCACATTAGACCAAAGACTGAAAATTATTCCAGTTCTATTGTCCTAACGGAAGTGGAAAATTACAACTTGGGATCAAATATTTTCTATGAAATTAATGAAAACCAGCTCATAATTGTAAATCTGTCAAAGTGTGGTAATTTATTTCTTGCTCTTTGCTGCCTTAGGGAAAGGAGAATCACTGCGTAAAACGTGATCTTGACTCTGAGTCAGAAATTAACCCTTATGATGATCTGGCTGGCTTATTTCCAATAAACTATGAACCAGATGCATTTACTGCAAGGGATTCGGGGAAACTACAAGTGCTGATTGATCTTTTAGCTGGCATCCATGCACACAGTTCAGCTGAAAGGTAGGGAAAAGGTTTCTGTGTTTGAACTGATGGTTGTGATGAAAACATTTGTGCGAAGAGATTTCAAATTTTAACTCCCACTGTTCAGTCACATGCAACCGAAGCGTGCTACTTTTTAGAACCAGCTTACAGTCCTCTCCTTGAGCAGACTCCAAAATGTGTATTTGTTAAAAATCATTGTGTTGATATTTTACGCATTGCCACAAAATACATTTAACATGATGTACTGACAGCCCATTAAAGTATAAAGTAGAATTTTACAGCACAGAAGTAAACCATTGAACTTATTGGCTATGTGCCAGATCGCTCGAAGCGTTTCCCTTTTGTTTCATTCTCTTTTCCCGCATTCGTTTTAACATATTTTTTGTTGAAGCCATTATGGATACTATTTCCACCACAATCGCTGAATGTTCCATGTCACAAAGTTCTTCCTATATTCTTTTGATCTTAATACATTTAAATCTACATACTGTGGTTACCAGCTTACAAAGTGATGTAATTAGATTTTTTTGTACTTGCATCAAAAGCTGCCCCCACATTGAACATCTTTAGCAAAACGTCAACAAACATCTCAATTTCTGTATTGTTCAGAAATGTTCATCGTTACTGGTCCTTTAGTAAAAATCCTTTCCAAAACAGAAACTTCTTAAATTTAGTTATTCAGAGCATGTGGACATTGCTGGTTAGGCAAGCATTTATTACCCATCCCTAATTGTCCTCCAGAAGGTGATGGTGAGCTGCCTTGTTGAACTGCTGCAGTCCAAGTATTGCACATCCACAGTGCCGTTGGGAAGAGAATTCCAGGATTTCAACCCAATGATAGTGAAGGAATGGTGATATAGTTTAAAGTCAAGATCATGTGCTACTGGGAAAGGAACAGGTGTTGATGTACCCATGCCTCTGCTACCCTTGTCATTCCAGGTGGTAATCATAAGAACATAAGATATGTTCTTATGTCCTTATATAGGAGCAGGAGTAGGCCATCTAGCCCTTCGAGCCTGCCCTGCCATTCAATAAGATCATGGCTGATCTGAAGTGGATCAGTTCCACTTTCCTGCTTTCTCCCCATAACCCTTAATTCCCTTGTCTATCAAAAACCTATCTACCCATGACTTAAATATATTTAGTGAGGTAGCCTCCACCACTTCAACGGGCAGAGATTCACCACCCTTTGAGTGAAGAAGTTCCTCCTCAACTCTGATCTAAACTGCACCCCCCCCCCCACCAGTTATCTTGAGGCTGTGCCCTGTAGTCCTGCTATCCTTTCTAAGCGGGAAGAATCTCTCTACCTCTACCCTATCCATCCCCTTCATTATCTTATACATCTTTATAAGATGCCCCCTCATTCTTCTAAACTCCAACGAGTACAGACCCAGTCTATTTAGTCTCTCTTCATAGTCCAACCCCCTCATCTCCGATATCAGCCTAGTGAACCTCCTCTGCACTCCCTCCAAGGCCAATATATCCTTGTGCAAGTGCGGCGACCAAAACTGCACACAGTACCCCAGCTGCGGCCTCAGCATTACCCTGTACAGTTTCAGCAAGACCTCCCTACTTTTATACTCTATCCCTCTCGCTATAAAGGCCAGCATTCCATTTGCCTACTTGATCACCTGCTGCACCTGCAGACTGGGTTTTTGTGACTCGTGCACAAGGACCCCCAGGTCCCTCTGCACCGCAGCATGCTGCAGCTTTTCGCCCTTTAAATAGTAATCCCTCCTACTATTATTTCTGTAAAAGTGGATAACCTCACACTTGCTAACATTATACTCTATCTGCCAGGTCCTCGCCCACTTGCTTAGCCTATCCAGATCCCTCTGCAGACTTTCCACACCCTGCACACAATTTGCTTTACCACTCATCTTCGTGTCATCAGCAAATTTCGTCACCCTCCTCCAGATCATCTATATAAATGGTAAATAGATGAGGCCCCAGCACCGATCCCTGCAGCACTCTACTAGTCTCCAACCACCAATCAGAATAGCACCCATTGATACCAACTCTCTGCTTCCTATTAGACAACCAATCCTCTATCCACACTAACACCTTACCCCCAACTCCGTGCACCCTAACCTTCTGTAGCAACCTTTTATGAGGCACCTTATCAAACGCCTTTTGAAAATCTAAAAACACCACATCCACCGGTTCCCCTCTGTCTACCGCACTAGTCACATCCTCATAGAAATCCAATAAATTTATCAAACACAACTTCCGCTTAACAAATCCGTGCTGCATCTGCTCGATCAAACCATTCTTTTCTAGGTGCCTCGCTATTTCTTCTTTGATGAATTCTAGCACTTTTCCAACTACAGACGTTAAACTAACCGGCCTATAATTCCCTGCCTTTTGTCTGCTACCTTTTTTAAACAGCGGCGTAACATTAGCCATTTTCCAATCTTCCGGCACTTCCCCGGAATCCAGCGAATTTTGGTAAATAATTACTAAGGCATCCACTATCTTCTCTGCCATTTCTTTCAGAACCCTGGGATGCATTCCATCCGGTCCTGGGGACTTGTCCACCTTCAGTCCCATTATTCTATCAAGCACTACCTCTCTAGTGACAGTAATCGCATTCAGGCCCTCAACTCCTACCATCCTTCTATCTTTAAGATCCGACAAACTATTTGTGTCCTCCTCTGTGAAGACCGAGGCAAAAAACTTATTTAAAGCCTCAGCCATTTCCTCATCTCCCACTGCTAAATCCCCACCCTCACCCTCTAAGGATCCAACATTCACTCTAGCCAGCCTTCTCTTCTTTATATATTTGTAAAAACTCTTACTGTCCTTTTTTATATTTAGTGCTAGTTTAGCTTCATAGTCTATCTTTCCTTTCTTTATCACTTTCTTAGTTGATTTGTTGATTTTTAAATTTTTCCCAATCTTCTAATTGCCCACTACTTTTAGCCACTCTGAATGCATCAGCTTTTAATTTAATACTCTCCTTTTATTTCCTCCGATAACCATGGCTCGTTATCCCTTCTCCTACATTCCTTCTTTACCATCGGAATATATTTCTGCTGAGTACCGAAAAAGATCTCCTTAAAAATCCTCCACTGTTCCTCAGCCATCCTACCAACCAATCTGCGCCCCCAATCTACATATGCCAATTCCTCTCTTATCCTATCATACTCTCCTCTGTTCAAACAGAGGACACAGGTTCGGGACCCTACTTTCTCATCCTTCATCTGCATCAAAAACTCAACCGTACAATGATCACTCGTCCCAAGAGGATCCCTCACAATAAGATCCCTAATTCTACCTGCCTCGTTACACAACACCAGATCTAAGATAGCTCGCTCCCTTGTAGGTTCCGTCACATACCGTTCAAGGAAACTATCCCGACAGCATTCCAAGAATTCTTCCTCAAGCTCACAATGTCCGACTTGGGTCAACCGATCAATATGCAGATTAAAATCCCCCATAATTATCGCCGTTCCATTTCTGCACGCATCATTTATTTGCTTGTTTATAGCCCGCCTCACCTCTAAGTTATTATTTGGTAGAGGCCATAGGTTTGGAAGGTGCTGTCAAAGGAACCTTGATGAGTTGCTGTGGTGCATCTTATAGATTGCACAGTGGCAGCAGTGTGTACCTTGGTGCTGGAGAGGATGAAAGTTTCAGGTGGTGAATGTTTGCCAATCATGCAGGCTGCTTTGTTCTGGACAATATCATGCTTCTTGAGTGTCTTTGGAGTTTTGTTACTTTTTATTTTGTGGTAATAATTGCTTCATCACTAACTTGCAGTCTTACCTTCTCCTTTAATTTTGATATTCTAATTTTCCATGTAACTGAACCCCATGCTGCGCTTCCTCTACTTAGTCTAAATCCCAATCAACAGTTCTAGTTAATGTGATTCACCATATGAGGCCTTCAAATAGAGCTTTGATAAAATTCCACATTATAGACTTACCAGCAAAACTAAAGCTCATGGAATAAAAGGGAAAATAGCAGCATAGATGTAATGAAGCTAGGTGACAGAAACAGTAACAGTGGTTATTTTTCAGACTGGAGGAGGTTGTATAGTGAAATCCTCCAGGGGTAAGTATTTGAATCACACTTGTTCTTGATCTCTGTTAGTGGCCTAAACTTAAGCATGCAAAGATAATTTCTAAATTTGCAGACGACTTGATACTTGGAAGTATTGTGAACTGTAAGGAGGATGAGGCGAGATTTCAAGAGGAAATGGATTAAGTTGACGTATGGCAGACGACAGTTAATGCTAAGAAGTTTGAAACGACTCATTTTGGTTGGAAGAGCGAGGAAAGCCCATATAAAATAAAAAGTATAATTCTAAAAGGACTGCAGATGCAGAGGAACTTGTATGTACATAAATTGTTCATGGTGAAAAGGAAGGTTAAAAAGTTGTTTAAAAGGCATTTGGGATCCTGAGCTTTATAAATAAAGGCATAGCGTACAAAAGCAAAGCTTTCTGTTGGCATATAAATTGTAAATGGATGGTAAGAGGAGTGTGGCCAATTAGGGACCTAAAAGAGAATTTACATATGGAGACAGGGCGAATGGCTGAGGTATTAAATTAATACTTTGCATCCGTCTTTACTGAGGACGTGGGAGGAAATTCTGTCCCTAGAAGGGTTCAAAATTGACAGGAAGTGCTGAAGAGACTGTCAGCACTGAAAGTTGAAAAGATACAGGGACGTGATGAGATGAAGAGATTGAAGGAAGTGAAAGTGGTAATTGCAAGGGTGCTGGCCGTAATTTTCCAGTCCTCTCTAGACTCGGAAGCTACAGGAGGACTTGAGAATTGCAAATGTTTACATTATTGTTCAAGATAAGCTGTAAGAATGTCCCCAGCAATTACAAGCCAGTCCTTTTAATATCAGTAGTGGGCAAGATTCTAGAAACAACTTTTCGGGATAGAATTAATTGTCATATGGAAAATTGATTTGGAAGAACCAGCATGGATTTTTAAAAGGGAAATCATGTTCAAACACTTGCTGGAATTTTTTTGAAGTGGTAACAGAAAGGGTTGATGTTGGTAATGCTGTTGATGTGGTTTACATGGACTTTCAGAAGGCATTTGATATTATGCCGCACAACAGACTTGTAGAATAAAAGGCACAGTAGCAACATACTCACAAAATTGGCTAAAGAAAAAATTAGAAGCAGAGAATAATGGACATTAGATATTTTTTGGGCTGGAAGAATATTTGTCATGGTGTTCCTCAGAGATTGGTATTGATGTATATTAATCTAGTTCTTGGTCTGCAGGGGTCAATTTCAAAGTTTGTGGATGACTCAAAATTGGGAATATTCAAAAACGTGAAGAGGACAGTGTAGAACTTCAGAGGGACACAGGCAAATTGGAGGAACGGGCAGATAAGCGGCAGATTAATGTGGATAAGTGTGAGGTGATGCATTTTAGTAGGAAGAACATGGAGGGGAGAATATAAAATAAGGAGTAAAATACTTAAAATGTTACAGGAGTAGGCAGATCTGGGTGTACATGTGTGTAGATCATTGAAGGTGGCAGGACAGGTGGAGAATACAGTTTATAAAACATAGTATTCTGGGCTTTATTAATAGGAGCATAAAGTACAAGAACAAAGAGGTTACACAACTTGTACAAGACACTGTTTCGACCTCAGCTGGGATACTCTGTGCAGTTCTGATTGCTGCACTACAAGAATAAGATGAGCACTAAGGGGGAAAGATTTGCAGGACTGGGAGGTGGGAAAAGAATGTGGAAGTGGAATTAACTAAACTGCTCTTGCAGAGAGCTGACACAGGCTAGATGGGTCGCATGCAAGACTTCTATAATTCCAGAATTCAATTTCTTCTCCTTTCCATCCAAAGCAGCTATACTTGCTTTAAATCTATTTCCTCAATTTTTTTTCCAGTTCTGATCAAAGGTCATCAACTTCCACAGATACTGCCAGGCTGCACTGAATATTTCCACCATTTTTTTAATGTCTTGATATCTCCAGTGACCACTCTGCAAAATGTTTTTATCAACGAAGTTCCATTAATGCCACTATGTGTTTTGTGATTGCCACTATGGAAACTATATTGAAATTATTTTCCTGGAATGGATACATAGATACAATAATGTGATAGTGCCCAGCTTGGGTACGGCTTTGGAATCAAAATTTGCAATGAATTTAAGCTATAGAAAAGCTGGCCACATGAGGGGGCTGAGTGGACACACAGAGCAAAATGATGTCTTTTCAGTGTAGATTTAGCTTATAAATTCATCCAGTGAAATGGTTGGTCAAACAAAAGTTAATGAAAATGTAAAATAAATAAGGTGTGCAAATAATGAATGGTTCATTATTGCTAGTTTGTAACTAGATGTAATCATTGTGATATTACAACCACTGTAAAATGAAGTCATGTTTGTGTGCAGTTTTGCTATCCCAGACTATAGTTAGTTTTAGGTGTGCTGTATTTATAAGCTCCATAATCGAATGTTACAGATTTACACATCTGGGGTAGGATTTTCCAGTTATGCTCTCTCCAGGACTGGAAATTCCTGCTTGAGGTCAATGGATCTTTCGCTTGACTGTCAAATTTTCAGTTCCTCCTGCGGTGAGAGGGATGGGAAGATTTAGACCCTGGTTTGTCCAGATGAGTTTTTTCAAATTTATTAGTATCACAAGTTGACTTACACTAACACTGCAATGAAGTTACTGCAAAAGTCCCCAAGTCGTCACACTCTGGTGCCTGTTCAGGTACACTGAGGGAGAATTTAGCATGGCTGATGCACCTAACCAGCATTTTGTTTGGACTGTGGGAGGAAACCCACGCAGACAGGAGGCGATCGTGCAAATTCCGCACAGTGACCCAAGCCAGGGATCGTACTCGGGTCTCTAGTACTGTGAGGCAGCAGTGCTAACCACTGTGCCACCCATCTCCAGACTCAACAGTCAATGGGTCCTGCAGGTTTTTTGATCCATTAATTTTAATGAATTTTGAGTCCTGCAGAACCAGCTTACAAATTTGTAAAATTACCGTCATGGCTTTTCGGCTAAAAATTCTTATTCAGGATGCTGATGTCTCTAAAATGTTGAACATATATTGATACAAAATGTTGGTCCAGCATAATCTTATGACAAAAACAATGAACCAAAACACCATTTGTTCAGGTGCTAATGTTAACCTTCTCTGTTGCAGAGTTGTGCTGATTTCAAACTATACTCAGACATTAGATATCTTGCAAGAAATGTGCAAATGTTCTGGATATAGCTATTCCCGACTGGACGGCCAAACACCTGTCAGCCATCGACAACAGATTGTAGATTCATTTAATAGCAAAGAAAGCAAGAGTTTCATCTTCCTGCTCAGCTCAAAGGCTGGTGGAGTCGGATTAAATCTAATTGGAGCATCTCGGTTGGTTCTATACGACATTGACTGGAATCCAGCAAATGACATTCAGGTATTTATACACAAAAATATAGATGAGATTAGGACTAGTAAATACTCTCTAAATCAGTTATTTTTAAGATTTAAAGCTTTTGTGATGAGAGTGTGCTATCATTTCAATGTTACATTTCCAATGGGCTTTTGCTTTCTTAATAATCCCAGTATGAAGATGCATACCTGCCTCAATCTTATTGTATATAGTATAGGTTTCAATAAGTGCTTGAGACACTGCGTACCTTTGCCCTTGAGAGCAAAAGCAATATATTCAGTGGGCCCTTGATAAAGAAGTAGCCAAATCAGACTAGGACATAGTCCCACTGCTATGATAACCCCCAAGACTTGCATGGACAATCCCTGATTGACCTTCCAGTGCAACTTGTGGAATATGAGTTTCCATGTTGATAGGTAATTACCTAAACAGGTGGAACTTGTATCCCAAGCCCTTTATAAAGCAGGTCCAGGTGAGGGGCAAGGTTGAAAAGGTGGGTCCTTTGTGAATACTTAACATTGGAAGTAGGAGATTAATAACCTAACTGTAATACTACATCAGTATGGTTCCCATTTGGTAGTGCATTCCAGATCCTAACTGTACGTTGTATTAAAAAAAGATTTTCAGAATGCTACCTCTGGTTCTTTTACCAATCTCTTCAAATCTGTGACATCTTGTTAACAGTCTTTCAGCCTTTGGAAGCAGTGTCTCTTTATTTATTCTATCTAAACTGTTCATGACTTTAAATACCACTATCAAAAGTAATCTTTCAGCCTTCTCTATTCTAAGAAGCTACTTCAGCCGATTCACTTAACTATAATTCCTCAACTCTGGAACTATTCCCATAAATCACTTCTGTATCCTCTATAAAGCCTCCAGGTGCTTCCCAAAGATGCAATACTGCAACTTGGACTGAATTAGTGTTGATTAAACGTTTAGCATAAGTTTCTGGTTAAGTACTTGGTTTCTGCTCCCAAAGCCTTATCCCTTATACTTTATTAATAACTTTGTTAGCTTGTTCTGTCCCCTTCAAACATTTGTGCACAAATACCCTCTAGTCTCTCTGTTCTTGCACCATTGTACCATTAATCATGCATTGTCTACCCTCATTCTTCTTTCTAAATGAATCACCTTGCATTTTTCTATATTGAACTTTCATCTGCTATGTGTCTGCCCAGTCCCCAGCTGATCTATGTCGTCTTGAAAGCTATTACCATCTTTTATTATTATCTTTCACTTTTACTACATGTCCCGATATGAGCAACAAGCCTACATGCTTCCACCTGTAGTACAATCTATTAGAACTCCTGTGCACACACTAGAAGTGATTAAAGACTGCTATTTGTTGCAACTGACATATGAAGAAAGACTGGATCGGCTGGGCTTGTACTCAGTGGAATTTAGGGAATGAGAGGGGATCTCATAGAAATATATAAAATCCTGATGGTCTGGACGGGCTAGATGTGGGGAGAATTCTCCTGATGTTGGAGAAATCCAGAACTAGGGGTCATAGTCCAAGAATAAGGGGTAAGCCATTCAGGACTGAGATGAGGAAGAACTCCTTCACTCAGAGTTGCGAACCTGTGGAATTTTCTACCACAGAAAGCTGTTGGGGTCAGTCGTTAGAAAAGATCAAGAGAGAGCTGGATGTGGCCCTTGCAGCTAAAGGGATCAAGGGGTATGGTGAGAAAGTGGGTGTTTCTGAGAGAGTGCATGATCAGTCATGAGCATATTGAATGGTGTTGCTGACTCGAACGGCCAAATGGCCTACTCCTATTTTCTATGTTTCTAACTTTTTAAAATAATTTATGTGCTTCTATTTCTCAAGGCTATGGCCAGGGTATGGAGAGATGGTCAAAAGAGAACTGTGCATATTTACAGATTACTAACTACAGGTTTGTTTTGGCACTTTATTCCACATAAAATAATTGGAATAATTATCAGATATATCTGTAATTTTGAGTATTGGTGCCCCTTCAAATGCCTGCTGAAAGTCAACAGATCCCGATTCTCCATTTAAAGATAAGATGTTATCTTATGAGTCTTCCCCCAAATAATGGCAGCTGCTCTGAACTACAAACTGAAAGCATACACTCCATCACAAAATGATTCCGATAATAACACTCTCTACTCCTATCAAATACATGTTTTATGCTAATTCAGTTAAGTCACAAACATTTATTCTGAGCCTGTTTATTGTTGAGATCTGTAAATGTTTTGAAACGGTAGTTTCCGCCACAATCTCTTTCCATTCTCTACCTGACCCACAGCTGCACAATCTCCCCCACAACCAAGGCAAGGAGGCCTTGCAGAGTCCCCCTCAGCCAGAACAGGGATCATGCAGTTGACACCAACCTGATCAACATTGGCCATCCAGTCAAGTGAACCCTAAGATGTCTGAGCTGCCACGGCAACATGGAATTTTACATGCATGTCATAGTCCGGAGTTATAGATAATGATGGCAGATGTTCCAATTTTCTCTCCATCACATAGCTGACCAGGAATCTCCCCCATTCTTACTACTTGCCTTTGGAGTATGTTCATAGAATCTTAGAATGCCTACGGCACAGAGGGAGGTGATTCAGCCCACCAGACAGTTCCATCCAGGCTCTATCCCTGTAACCCCACATATTTACACTGCTAGTCTCCCTGCCAAAAGAGGAAATTTACCATGGCCTATCAACCTAACCGACACATCTTTAGAGTGTGGGAGGAAACCAGAGCACTTGGAGGAAACCCATGCAACGCGGGGGCAATGTGCAAACTCCACACAGTAAGAAGTCTCACAACACCAGGTTAGAGTCCAAGTTGTGAGACTTCTTACTGCGTTTACCCCAGTCCAACACCAGCATCTGTACATCAAAACTCCGCACAGGCAGTGACCTGAGGTCAGAATTGAACCCTGGCACTGTGAGGCAGCAGTGCTAACCACTGTGCCATGCCATAACCGGAAGGATTTACAAGTTGATTCTCAGCCTGTTTGCTAACAATCTGAAAATATTTCACCTGAAACAAATAGTAAAACTTCTTACCATAATGAGCCACAAGATGGAGTATGCTGTGCATACTGCAACAGATAAACAGAGCTTCCTATTAGACATTTTTCATGCCATCTGTCTAAACAAATTAAAAACTTTAGAAATCCAAAACATTGTGGGTGTTATTAGAAAAAGACTTTGATGGCAATTCATTTTTTTCTACGAAATATACACAGATTGAATTATAAATGGAAAATATTGCCTGCCTGTGGAAACCCTATTCATTGGTCTTTGGCATTGATGTTAATCCAAGTTTCCTGATAAATTAATATTTTCGTCCCAACAATCACTAAAAAATGCAGACACATTTACATCTACATCTGTCTCAGTCCTTTTGTCCATGAACGCAAATCAATCACCTCAGGAACTTAAAAATATAAAATTACAGATTTTGAACTGATTTGGCATGACTTTTAGTAGCTGTTGAGTCCCTTCTTAAATTGTTATGTTGCATCATCTGTGTATCAGTAAATGTCATTGGCTGCTCAGATTTTCCATAGTTTTTAGTGACTTTCAATTAGTTTTATGGACGCAGTAAACTTACTGGCACGCGAAACACCGATTAATTACATTGTAGAATTTTGGCTTAACCAATTAGTGTTTGAAGTACTCACATTGGTTAAGAAACTGCATAAGAACATAAGAAATAGGAGCAGGAGTCGGCCATCTAGCCCCTTGAGCCTGCCCTGCCATTCAATAAGATCATGGCTGACCTAATAAGATCATGGCTGATCTAAAGTGGATCAGTTCCACTTTCCTGCTTTCTCCCCATAACCCTTAATTCCCTTGTTTGTCAAAAACCTATCTACCCGAGACTTAAATATATTTAGCATGGTAGCCTCCGCCACTTCAATGGGCAGAGAATTCCAGAGATTCACCACCCTTTGAGTGAAGAAGTTCCTCCTCAACTCCAATCTAAACTGTGCCCCCCCCCCGCTCCAAATCTTGAGGCTGTGCCCTCTAGTCCTGCTATCCTTACTAAGCGGGAAGAATCTCTCTACCTCTACCCTATCCATCCCTTTCATTATCTTATATGTCTCTATAAGATCTCCCCTCATCCTTCTCAACTCCAACGAGTACAGACCCAGTCTATTTAGTCTCTCTTCATAGTCCAACCCCCTCATCTCCGGTATCAGCCTAGTGAACCTCCTCTGCACTCCCTCCAAGGTCAATATATCCTTGCGCAAGTGCAGCGACCAAAACTTCTCACAGTACTCCAGCGGCGGCCTCACCAGTACCCTGTACGGTTGCAGCAAGACCTCCCTGCTTTTATATTCAATCCCCCTCGCTATAAAGGCTAGCATTCCATTCGCCACCTTGATCACCTGCAGACTGGGTTTTTGTGACTCGTGCACAACGACCCCCAGGTCCCTCTGCACCGCAACACGCTGCAGCTTTTCGCCCTTTGAATAGTAATCCCTCCTATTATTTCTGCCAAAGTGGATAACCTCACACTTGCTAACATTTATACTCCATCTGCCAGGTCCTCGCCCACTCGCTCAGCCTATCCAGATCCCTCTGCAGATTTTCCACACCCTCCACGCAATTTGTTTTACCACTCATCTTCGTGTCATCAGCAAATTTCGTCACCCTACACTCAGCCCCCTCCTCCAGATCATCTATATAAATGGTAAATAGCTGAAGCCCCAGCACCGATCCCTGCGGCACTCCACTAGTCACCAACCACCAATCAGAAAAGCACCCATTGATACCAACTCTCTGCCTCCTATTAGACAACCAATCCTCTATCCACGCTAACACCTCACCCCCAACTCCGTGCACCCTAACCTTCTGTAGCAACCTTTTATGAGGCACCTTATCAAATGCCTTTTGAAAATCTAGAAACACCACATCCACCGGTTCCCCTTTGTCTACCGCGCTAGTCACATCCTCATAGAAATCCAATAAATTTGTTAAACACGACTTCCCCTTAACGAATCCATGCTGCGTCTGCTCTATCAAACCATTCCTTTCTAGATGCCTCGCTATTTCTTCTTTGATGACGGATTCAAGCATTTTTCCAACTAAGAACTTTAAACTAACCGGCCTATAATTCCCCGCCTTTTGTCTGCTACCTTTTTTAAACAGCAGTGTAACATTAGCCATTTTCTAATCTTCCGGCACTTTCCCAGAATCCAGTGAATTTTGGTAAATAATTACTAAGGCATCCACTATCACCTCTGCCATTTCTTTCAGAACCCTGGGATGCATTCCATCCGGTCCTGGGGACTTGTCCACCATCAGTCCCATTAGTCTATCAAGCACCTCTCTAGTGACAGTAATCGCATTCAGGCCCTCAACTCCTACCATCCTTCTATCTTTAATATCCGGCAAACTATTCGCGTCCTCCCCCGTGAAGACCGAGGCAAAAAACTTATTTAAGGCCTCAGCCATTTCCTCATCTCCCACCACTAAATCTCCCCTCTTATTGTCTAAGGGTCCAACATTCACTCTAGCTAGCTTCCTCTTCTTTATATATTTGTAAAAACTCTTACTGTCCTTTTTTATATCTAGTGCTAGTTTAGCTTCATAGTCTATCTTTCCTTTCTTTATCAACTTCTTAGTCATTCCTTGCTGATTTTTAAACCTTTCCCAATCATCTAATCACCCACTACTTTTAGCCACTCTGAATGCATCAGCTTTTAATTTAATACTCTCCTTTATTTCCTGCATTATGCTCAAAAACTATTTTTTTACTCAGAAAGCGTTTTTCCCACATTTGCAACAGTTTAACAGTGCATTTGTGTTTCTCTTTCTTTCTTTGTTCTGCTGTGCTGTTTTTATAAAACTTAAAGCTCCCTAATAATTCATTTGATGAGTAGCTGAGCCATACAAATCATAAATGTCTCTATTTGGCCCACAGTGTGTATTGAGCGACCTTACTGGGTTTAAGAACGTAAGAAATAGGAGCAGGAGTAGGCCATCTAGCCCTTCGAGCCTGCCCCGCCATTCGATAAGATCATGGCTGATCTGTCGTGGCTCAGTTCCACATTCCCACCCTCTCCCCATAACCCTTAATCCCCTTGCCTATCAAAAACCTATCAACCCGTGTCTTAAATATATTTAGTGAGGCAGCCTCCACCACTTCAACGGGCAGAGAATTCCAGAGATTCACCACCCTTTGAGTGAAGAAGTTCCTCCTCAACTCCGTTCTTAAACCCCCGCCGCCCCCCCCCCCCCCCCGCCCTTTATCTTGAGGCTGTGCCCTCTAGTCCTACTGTCCTTTCTGAGCGGGAAGAGCCTCTCCACCTCTATCCTATCCATCCCATTCATCATCTTATATGTCTCAATGAGATCTCCCCTCATTCTTCTAAACTCTAACGAGTACAAGCCTAGTTTATTCAGCCTCTCCTCATAGTTCAACCCCCTCAACTCCGGTATCACCCTAGTAAACCTCCTCTGCACTCCAAGGCCAAAATATCCTTGCGTAAGTGCGGCGACCAAAACTGCACACAGCACTCCAGCTGCGGCCTCACCAGTGCCCTGTACAGTTGCAGCAAGACCTCCCTACTTTTATATTCAATCCCCCTCGCTATGAAGGCCAGCATCCCGTTCGCCTTCCTGACCACCTGCTGCACCTGCAAGCTGGGTTTTTGCGACTCGTGCACAAGGACCCCGAGGCCCCTTTGCACCGTCGCATGCTGCGGTTTTTTGCCACGTAAGTAATAGTCCTTCCTACCATTATTCCTACCAAAGTGGACAACCTCACATTTGCCAACATTAAATTCCATTTGCCAGTTCCTGGCCCATTCGCCCAGCCTATCTAGATCCCTCTGCAGACTTTCCACACCCTCCGCACAATTTGCCGTTCCACCAACCTTGGTGTCATCAGCAAATTTCGACACCCTACACTTGATTCCCTCCTCCAGACCATCTATATAAATGGTAAATAGCTGAGGCCCCAGCACCGACCCCGGGGCACTCCACTAGTCACCAACCACCAATCCGAATAGCACCCGTTGACCCCCACTCTCTGCCTCCTATTTGACAGCCAATCCCCTATCCACGCTAACACCCTACCCCCAACTCCATGCCCCCTGACCTTCTGTAATAACCTCTTGTGCGGCACCTTATCAAACGCCTTCTGAAATTCAAGAAACACCACATCCACTGGCTCTCCTCTATCCACCGCCCTAGACACATCCTCATAGAACTCCAATAAATTCGTCAGACACGACTTCCCCTTAACGAAATCGTGCTGCGTCTGCTCTATCAAACAATTCTCCTCAAGATGCCTCGCTATTTTCTCACTGAGGTAGGAAGGGAAAAATTGGCCAGATTTCCCTCTCTTTTGCCCACTTTTCAATGGCTTTTTATTTTGCTGTTCAACACTGGTCAGATTTGAAATCATAGAATTTCTACAATGCAGAAGAGTCTATTCAGCCCACCGAGTCTGCACGGATTCTGACAGAGTATATTACCAGGCCCACAAGCCCTAACCATCCCTGTAACTCCACAATTTACCATGGTGAACCCATCTAACCTATACATGTTGAGACACTAAGGAGCAATTGGAGAACTGTGCGCAGTTCTGGTCGCCTCACTACAGGAAGGATGTGGAAGCTATTGAGAGGGTGCAAAGGAGATTTACAAGGATGTTGCCTGGATTGGGAGGCATGCCTTAGGTTGAGGGAGCTAGGTCTCTTCTCCCTGGAGAGACGAAGGTTGAGAGGCGACCTAATAGAGGTTTATAAAATGTTGAGAGGAATAGATAGGATGGATTCTCAGAGGCTATTTCCCAGGGCTGAAATGGTTGCTACGAGAGGACGCAGGTAGAAGGTGCTGGGGAGCAAGTACAAAGGAGATGATAGGGGTAAGTTTTTCACTCAGAAGGTGGTGAGTGAGTGGAATCGTCTGCCGTTGGTGGTGGTAGAGGCAAACTCGCTGGGGTCTTTTAAAAGACTTCTGGATGAGTACATGGGATTGGGAGTTACAGATAGTTCTGTGGCCTGGTAGGTATGGATATGATCAGCGCAACTTGTGGGCCGGAGGGCCTGTTTGTGCTGTAGTGTTCTATGTTCAATTTAGTATGGCCAATCCACCTAACCTGCATATCTTTTGGACTCGGGGTTTTTCACATAACTTCATTGCAGCGTTAATGTAAGCCTACTTGTGACACTAATTAAATAAACATAAACTGTGGGAGGAAACCGGAGCATCCAAAGGAAACTCACACTGACGTGGGGAGAATGTGCAAACTCCACACAGTCAGTCACCCAAGGCCAGGAACTAGGATAAGGGGCTTTAGTTCAGTCGGGCAGCATGGTCAGTGCAGGCTTGGAGGGCCGAAGAGCCTTTTCCTGTGCTGTAATTTTCTTTGTTCTAACTATTTTCCTAATTCAAAAGTGGGCAAAATGGTTAAAGGATTTCTCTGAACAAAGCAAGTTTTCCAATTGTAATTATTTTTTTCGTTAAAAACTGCTTGCTAATTTTGATATATAATGCTTTCCTTTTGATGGTGACTGACCAGCAGTAACACAATGTAATAAGTCCCCCATTTTTATACTGTCATTATTGTTAACCTTATAATTGAGATCTGAAATATGAGAGGATTTTTAAAATCTTCTCTGAAGCTCCTGGGCATCACTCAACTTGTAACTGAGAAGAGTGATCTGCACTTTCAGACATGTGAATGTCCACTGTGGCTTAATTGGTAGTGTTCTCACCTCTGATTTAGAAAGTTGTGGGTTCAAGTTCCACTTCAGAACTTGAGCACGAAGTTCTGGCTGGACTTCAGTGCATTACTAAAGGGATATTAAACTGAGGTACAGTCTACCTCCTCAGGCAAGCACAAAGGATCACATTACCTTGTATTGAAGAAGAACCGGGGTGTTAACCAGTTGTCCTCATTCAATTTCACAAAAAAAAAGATTTTTTGATTGTGATCACATTGCTGTTTTTGGAAGCTTATTATGCACAAATGGCTGTGGTGTTTTCCACATTGCAACAGTGACTTCAAAATTCAAAGGTATTTAATTAGTTGTAAAGTGTCTTGAGGTATCCAGTGCTCATCAAAGGTATTATGTAAATGCAAATGTTTTCTTTCTCTTTCAGGTGCCTCTTCTTCTATATCTATTTTAATTACTTGAGTTAGGCACCTTGCCTGAGCTTCATTCCTTTCTATATATAAAAAAAAGCTGAGATTGGAAACTCGGTGGAGTGGAATTAAATCTCTGCTGCTTGTCACCAAATATTGATGTTGTAACACAATATGCTACTATGTACAGAATGAAATGGAACATAATGTAACATTGTAGATTGTGATTCTGGATGCCCCAAAAGGAAATCATTGCACAGAAACAACTCCAATTAGATTGGGCCAGAGATTTTACAGTATTTAAACTTGCACAAACATGAGTATCATATACAAACAATATAACCCAGAAGATGTTACCTGCTCAACCATGATTATCAGGAACAAAACATAAAATGCTGGAAGATCTCAGCAGCTCTGAGCTTTGCCAGCTCTGACGCACCATCTAGAATCAAAACACTGGCTTTTGTTCTCGCTCCACAGATGCTGTCAGACCTGCTGAGAATCTCCACCATTTTCTGTTTTCGTTTCAGATTCCAGCATTCGCAATATTTTGTTTTTATGATTATCAGGAAGTCCATCAACAAGAAACTGAATCACATAAATTTAAAACACATTCAAAGACAATCTGATTCATCGGGCAGAATTTTCTATTTATGAGACTAAAGTGGCAGCCAGTTTTGATGACATCCATCTTGCTGGCCGGAATGGCAGGAACTTGTGTCCAATTCCTCACTTGAAAGCTCATTTGTTGTGTGCAGGCCAAGTACAGGGCTGAATCACCTGGGCAGATAACATAAGAACATAAGAAATAGGAGCAGGAGTAGGCCATCTAGCCCTTCGAGCCTGCCCCGCCATTCAATAAGATCATGGCTGATCTGTCGTGGCACAGTTCCACATTCCCGCCCTCTCCCCATAACCCTTAATCCCCTCTCTTATCAAAAACCCATCAACCCGCTTCTTAAAAATATTTAGCGAGGTAGCCTCCACCACTTCAATGGGCAGAGAATTCCAGAGATTCACCACCCTTTGAGTGAAGAAATTCTTCCTCAACTCCGTTCTAAACCGCACCCCTCTTTATCTTGAGACTGTGCCCCCTAGTCCTACTGTCCTTTCTGAGCGGGAAGAGTCTCTCCACCTCTATCCTATCCATCCCATTCATCATCTTATACGTCTCAATGAGATCTCAGGAGCACGCCCTCTGTACTCCTGGATTATCTCCTCTCTCTGCTGTCTAACTGTGAGGTCCACATAACCCCTGAACTGCCTATAATCTGTCTTCTTTCCATATCACCACTGGAGTGTCTGTGCTCTCTGACTCCTGACTACAAGCCCCAGACCAAGGAGTTAAACTGTCAGTGTTTCCAGTTATCATGAAGACTAACAACTACAGTGTTCCCTCCCAAGTGATCACTCCCCCATCTTCTGAGATTTTGTGCATCCTATTCCTCTTGCCACACTAACAATCCCTACCCACATTCCAGAGTCTGCGTGCAGTCAAAAATGTGGCTACCCTTTGACCCCCATTTCATTTGCCCTTGTGAGTCTCCAACTTCCCATCTCTGTCTACTTTCTGCCTTCCATGGTATCTCATCCTCCACCATCTCCCAGCCCCTTTGCCTTCCATCATGCCCTCTTTCTCCCCTCTCAGCTCTTGCATTGTCTTCCCTCCTGGTTACTCCTCTTGTGTTTGTCCTTGCCCCTTCAGCCCTTGCACAGCTCTTCTTCCCTATTTCCACCCTTGCATTAGTTATCACCACCATCTCCTCATCCTCCTCACCCGGTCTCGATGTTTGCTTGTTGAAAGTGGAGGCCTGCTTGAGTAGCACAGCACAGTGGTGGACAATGGTGTCGGCCTCTGGGAGCAGAAGACCCTGTATTCCCCAATCTCTGACAGTATTGGTCAGTGTCATAACGTGGAGGTCTGCATGAGTACAGTAGCACAGTAGGGTCCTTCTGAATAACATCGGCAAAGAGCAGAAGACTGTTCCTGCCTCCCCAGCTGAGTGGTGTTCATCACAAGCAGTAGCGCTATGGCAGGCAGGCTATGCATTTTGTACTCACCTTGAAACCACAAGTGAAATGAGTTCCAACTTGTGTGAGCCACTCATTTTCAAATGGCTTTGCAGCCCACATCATTTCCTGTGTGAGGAGATTCCAGCAAGCAGCAGTTTTAATAAACGTTCATAAAATGTTAATGAATGAAAATGGCATTCACCTAGGCAGCAGGATAACCAACTTGCTATCCAGCGGATTGCAAATTGTTTTTATTCCAATGGGTTTCTGACTTTTTGCCTGGTGATAGATTCTCCTCTCCCACCTGCCATAAAACATACCGTGGGAGAATTCCACCCAGTGTCTGCGTTGACTCTGCTGAGATAATCTAAAGCTAATTACACGATCATACGTCCTCCCCATAACCCTGTATCTTCATCTGCTTCTAATATTTATTTGTTTCTTTGATTGTTTGGCTGGATTGTTATACCTTAACCAGTATGTAATGCCACATAACTATTAACTTTGATTGGTCATGTGTATGTCTTTAACCAGCTGACTCAAACAAAGGAGACTTAATTACACTTAGTTGACCAGACACACATTTTAACATATCCTTCCATTATAGGGACCATAGAAGAGAAGATTTATCAGCGACAGGTCAGTAAACAAAGTTTGTCTGGAACAGTGGTTGACCTAAAAAAGAAGAATGAGCATGCCAATTTTTCCCTGGAAGAGCTTCGAAATCTTTTCAAATTAGACGAAGTCTCTAACTGTCTGACCCATGATCTCCTGTGCTGCAGCTGTTTGGGAAATGGAGAGCCATTAGGTAAGCACTAGAGTTTGATAAGTGTCATAAACCTCTTTTAGTATGTACTCATTAAGCAGGGCAGAATAATTACTACAGCAACCTCCCCAGTGCCAAAGGAGTAAACCCAAGATGTCAGTGGGATGAATCCTTGTGGGGCAATGTCACTTTAAATTATCTTTGATGTCAAGTATACCCAGATGTTCGCTCTTTGTTGCATATAAAGACATCTGCTCAGAGTCGATACTTATCAATCATTGGCATATTCTAATATCTCCCCATCTCAGAATTGATCAGTTTACACAAATTGTTATGACCATCCATCGGAAATTGGGTTGGTCTGATCTACCTGCCTCTCTCTCTCTTTGTAGAGAAACAACTAATTTCTAATACTCTGGAACATATGTTCAAATTCCGCTATGGCAGCTGGTGGAATTTAAATTCAAGTAATTAATCAGCAACAATCTGGAATGAAATTAGTCTCAGTAATAGTGACCATGAAACCATCATAAAATTGTCGTTAAAACCCATCTGATTCACGAATGTCCTTTAAGGAAGAAAATCTGTTGTTCTTACCTGGTGTGGCCTACATGTGATTCCAGACCGACAGCAATTATGGCTGACTCTTAGCTGACCTCAGTTAAAGGGCAATTAGGGATGGTCAACAAACGCTGGAATTGCCAACATTGCTCACATCCTAGGTTGGAATAAATTTTTCAAGAGCTTTCTGCTCCTATAGAGAGATGGCCAATGCTGGGACCGCATAGTCCTGAACACAGAGGAGCTGTTGAGCTCAATGTGGAGATTTTTCACCCAGTCAGGCTTGGAGGCCTTGTCAAGGGACTGAGGGTTCTGGTTCTATAGGATGTGGGGCGCTAATTTGGGAATTGGGTCACTGGGCACAGGATGCCAGAATAGATCACATTCCACCCCAGTTGTCCTCACCACTTGGCCCACTGCTGCTAATAAAATACCTGAAGAGACACGTAGGAAATCAGCACAACGATGTCACCATGGCTGTTAATTTTGTATCACTGAACCCTACCAGCCCACTCTCAGGGGTGGGGGAATAGGCAGGGTGTTGGGTGGAGTAAAATTCCATTCTCAGTTAGCAAGTCAGAATTTAGAACCATAGGAAAGTTATCACAGAGAAACTGGCCATTCGGGCATCAGGTAGCATCTTCCAGTACTTGGTCCATAACCTTGCAGGTTACAGAATTCAGTTGCAGATGCAAGTACCCTTTAAATAGGTTGAGTGAATTCCAGATGCCCACCACTGTATGAGTGTAAACATTCTTCCTAATATACCTTTTAATCCTTCTACCAATCACCTCAAATTTGTTTCACCAGGCCTCCAGACTGAATTTCATTTTTCAATTTTCTGTTCACTCAACCAAACCATTGACATCATTCTGGAGTCCAAAGCTATTTTCTTCATTATCAACTACATGTTCGACCTCTGTGTCATCAGCATATTTCCAATCGTGCCTCCTACGTTTAAGTTTAAATCAATATGTACAGCAAACAGCAAAGGATGCAACACTGAGTCTTGTGGAACACCATTGGAAACCATTCTCCATTCATAAAGTATTGGGTTCATTACCCTTTGCTTTCCATTGCTGAGCCAATTTTGGAACCAACTCACTACCCTCCTCTCTATCCCATGGGCTTTTTGTTTTCTGACCTGTCTGCCATGTGGAATCTTGTCAAATCATAGAATTCCTACCTTTCAGAAGGAGGTCATTCGGCCCATTGAGCCTGCACCAACAACAAACCGTCCCAGGCCCCAACCCCTTAACCCCAGTATTTACCCTGCTAATCCCCTTTGACAAGGTATTGTCAATCAATCTAACCCCTGCATCTGGACTGTGGGAGGAGACCAAAGCACCCGCAGGAAACCTATGCAGACATGAGGAGAACGTGCAAACTCAACAGTCACCTGAGGCTGGAATTGAACCCAGGTCTCTAGCACTGTGAGGCAAATGCCTTACTAAAATTGGTATAGACCATATCCATTGCACTATCCTCATCAATCCTCTTTGTTACTTTCTCAAAAATTAATTAGTAAGGCACGACTTCCCCATAACAAAACCATGCTTATTACCCCTAATCAGTCTGTGCCTCTCCAAGTGACAGCATAACCAGGCTTTCAGATTTGATTCAAATCATTTGCCCACCTTTCGGCATATAAGTATTTTGTCTATTCCTCAAATCAAACTGATCTCAAGCAAATTCTGTCTACTGTGTTCATATGGTGGCATAGTTCATTCCACCATAACATTAGTAAAAAAAAACGCTTCAAGAGGCAGCGTATTCAAGGCACTTACCCCATCAGGCACTGTAGCACCCATTTTGTGCCTATATCACAGGAAACATCATCAAATTTCTAAGCCATTGTGTCTTCAATACAGGAGTTTTCTTTGGGTTACATAGAAACATAGAATCCTACAATGCAGAAGGAGGCCATTCAGCCCATCGAGTCTGCACCGACACCATCCCACCCAGGCCGTATCCCCATAACCCCCTGAATTTACCCTGGCTAGTCTCCCTGACACTAAATGGCAATTTAGCATGGCCACTCCACCTACTCAGCACATCTTTGGACTGTGGGAAGAAACCGGAGGAAACATACACAGGCACTGTGAGAATGTGCAAAACTCCACACAGACAGTGACCCAAGGCAGGAATCAAACCCAGGTCCCTGGCACTGAGAGGCAGCAGTGCTAACCACTGTGTTGCCCATAATGGGTTACTGGGACTACTTGTGTTACTTGATTGCTGAATGTTCCTTAATATCATTGATACAGAAAGTTCAGTGGTTAATTAAACAAAAACAAAATACTGTGGATGCTGAAATCTGAAACAAATACAGAAAATGCTGGAAAATCTCAGCAGGTCTGACAGGGGAGAGAATAGAGCCAACATTTTAAGTCTAGATAATCCTTCGTCAGTGTTGATTAAGAGGTCAGAGGTCAATTAAATAGTTGGCTGATAGTGAAATAGTTCTGTCCTAAACATCGTCATCTGATGTTATCACACTGAGGCCAGGACCATTGTATAAATTACACCACATGATTAGGATTTAAATATCTATGGGTCTGGAGCTGCCTTGAAAATCTATGGGCACATCCTGCAACACTCCCTTTCCTCTGTTTGGTATGCAGAACATACAGTAGGTTATGGTATGTAATTGTGCCTTATTCTGTGACATTTTTAAATTGGAAATTCCCCACTTGTCAATGTGAGATAGCCAAAGGCTGAATTTCATCACTTTTAACTGTCAGGTCTGTTGCAAGAATGCACAAAGATGCCTCTGAATTCATATTAATTAAAGTAATTTATGCTCTCTTTCCAGCCAATATCACTGCTGAAAAGCCTCCGACTCTGAGATCCTGTCAACTAGGCCATAATTCAGAGAAGCCTGGTTCCCAAAAACATCTTTCTATGTCAGATCTGATGTACTGGAAACACTTTTCTGGAGAAATTCAACATTTTCCTGATCCTTTTCTTGAAAAAGCGAGAGAAAATATCACTTTCATCTTTCAAAACACAACAAAGCCACAGGCTGTGTCCAGCTGAGGACATGATGTAAATGAGCACCCATACCAAAGAGTTTCAGATTTAAATTTGAAATTCTGCTTATGTTTGTTTAGAAGTTTGGATAGAATCTATATAAATGGTTTGGTACTATACCCAGCCTGTCTGAGTTTGAGAGTTTATAATATTGTTTTGGCATTCATCAAGTTGAAAACTGTCGTTGATAAAACAGGGAAACACAGTCAGTGTTCATCAGTCTGGATAGCTGTAGAATAAACCTCCCTTCAGCCTGTTCCCCACACCATCCCTTAATGACTTAACCCAAATTATTTCCCAGACCAACTACACTAATGATGACTAGTTGTGACAATTGACATTGTGAGTTCAGCCCATTATGTGGAGCTTTGTGATGTAAACTGGGACTCTTACAGCCAATGCAAGAGAGGAAATCTTCATCTCTGCAGACTGACAGAATTCAAACTGAGACCCCAGAGATGAAAATGTTCTAATCATCAGCACCCAACAGCTCCAGTATTTGTCACATCTTGAGTATCAATACATGGTACAAAATACTCTGTCTGCATGTTGCAATAGGGCTGAAGAAGACTGATAGAAGGTTTATTGTTTACATTGGTTCACAGTTTTCTTCCCTCAAATTGACAAACCATGCTGAATTACTATCATGAGTGGTGAAAATTGAGGGAGTATTTCTGTCGTTGCTGTAACTTTCAAATATTTTGCCCATATATTGTAAGTCTGTTTTACTATCAGGAACATTACAGCCTAGCCCAATGCTATTCTTCTTGGGAGCTCCACCTCAAGGTACACCTGGGACACTTGGCGGCAATTTAGAATGGCCATGTACCTAACCCATATATTGAGCTACTTTGGACTGTGGGAAGGAACTGGAGCAACCAGAGGGAACCCACAAAGACACGGTGAGAATGTGCAAACTCCACACAGCGATCCAAGGCCGAAATTGAAAAGGTCCCTGGAGCTGTGAGGCAGCCATGCTAATGCCTGTGCCACCATGTCGCGTATATATTGAAAAGAGCTTTAAGTAACTTTTAGAACATCATTGACAATGGACATAATTGTGTAATTGCCCCATCCATCATGCCTGGAGACTATATTGATGTGAGTGCCAGGGATTGATTTTAAAACACGATTTCTGTTCGTTGCAGTCTGTACAAACTCTTTTGAAATAGACTCTGTAAGCAAACTTTGTTATGCTGCAAAATACGCTGTTTGGCTATATGTTCTGTCGGCCATCAGTACCATTCCATCTCCAGCTTGTTGGCTGACAAGAGTGGTGTCAACAGATACTTCACACATATTTTCCAGTACAGGTCATTGAATAGAAATGACTTGCAAGTGTATAATGCATTTCACATTCTCAGGATATCCCACAGCTTTACAGCTGATAATTTAATGTAAAACATAGTAGCTGTCATTGTATTAACAGTTGAGCTTGGTAGTCAAATTGGATTCCACCCCAAACCTAAGGCAATTAGCCCAATTGTTGCTCCAATTTGGTTGAGTCTAGTTAGTTCAGCTCAGACCAGCGATCAAACCTTCTGGTCCATATTCAGTAAAAGGTTATGATCAAGCTCAAGATGGGGTGCAATGTCTTATCTTGTCGGCTTAGATCTTGTTTGTCTCTCTTGTGGGGATGTTGAATTGGATTCAGTTTGAATTTGGTTTTTGGAGCAAGCAAGGAATGTGGGTCTTCCCACTGCACTCTGAGTATTGGCTTTGTAACTTTAAGAATAGAGTAAAATAATTTTTCAAATACTCAGTAAAACACAGGGCATTAATTAGTTTGCTGAGTTATAGGGGTGCTAGTTTGTCAACATATGGAAGCCTTTTCACTCAAGGGAGTGGATACATATTTGGGCAGCATGGTAGCACAGTGGTTAGCACTGCTGCTTCACAGCTCCAGGGACCTGGGTTTGATTCCTGGCTTGATTCACTGTCTGCATGGAGTTTGCACATTCTCCTCGTGTCTGCATGGGTTTCCTCCCACAGTCCAAAAATGTGCGGGTTAGGTTGTTTGGCCATGCTAAAATTGCCCCTTGGTGTCCTGAGATGCGTAGGTTAGAGGGATTAGTGGGTAAAATAACTAGGGATAGGGGGGTAGGACCTGGGTAGGATTGTGGTCAGTGCAAACGCGATGGGCCGAAGGGCCTCTTTCTGCACTGTAGGGCTCTATGATTCTGTGATTCATATTTCAATTGGGATGGAAAAGTAAATTGTTCTTGTGTTGCAAGACAAAATGTAGCATCTTTGGTAAGAGATGGGTGGTTGAGTGCTTAAAGGTACATCTTGTATGTAATGCTGTCCATAGTGATGATTGTGACAATGCAGCAAGTTCTTCAATAGGCTATTTCCTTTAAAATGTCGAAGCATTCCAAGTTCCATCTTTGACTTAGTGTTAGATTAATATTACACTTGGAAGCTTACTTAAATAGTGACTAACAATGTTAGTTAAGCACATATTTGGAAACCAGGGCCTAGAAGCAGACTTTATAACTTGTTTTTTAATAGGGTTGTTTCTGTAAATATGTTTAAAATATGGTATCATTTTAGATCTTCCATTTTTCAGAGTCTTAAAAAAACTAAGGAAAGAGACAAATAAGAAAATAAGGAAAGAGACAAATGATTATTTAAGTTTAGATATTTAACTGATTTGAACCTAAATCTTTAATATTCAGTTATGTGAACATCTCTACTAATTCCATGTGTATGTACCTCCACCAGATGATATTAATCTTTGGCTAAGTAAAACAATCTGCAGCACTATGCTGTGTGCCTGTTCCTTTGAACACTATGCCTCAGGGTATTATTCAAATAAATTCCCAAAGTTTCAAAACAGCTCCAAAGCTGGGTTGGCCATTCAGGAGGAGCTTCAAATTTCCATAACCATTTACGTAACGTTTTAAATATGTCCTTCATTTGAATAGTGCTAACTTCTTCTGTTTTTAAATGTTGATTCGAGTGTTCACATAATGACATTTTAATCTCCTGGCCATAAATTTTAAAAGGAACATTGCATTGCAGGTTAATTGGTGGTGGGTGGAGCCAAATTTAGATTGATTTCATCCTTGAATCTAGTTCTGTCTAAAATGCTGAATATCGTTGCAATGTGATTTAATGAATGCAGCAGCATTCCAGTGCCCTTACCCAAATGGCAATTATTCATTTGTAAGTCCTGACACATTACTTACTCATGGGATGGGGTGCAGCCAATATTTGCATTCCAAAAGGGAATATGCATAGCAATCAGTTAGAAGAATACTTTATTTTCCTTCATAGCCTCTCGGCAGATAATAGCCGACTGCTGACTTGGTCACCCATCTCCCTGTAAGTCAGAGATTTAATGTAGACCTTCCTATTAGATATTTATCAGAAGAAAGGCATAATTGAATGCCCTTTCGGAGAGTTGGTGCAGATTCAAAGGGCCAAATGGCCTCCTCCTGCACTGTTGAGATTCTATGGTTCTAACTCCTTTTCAATTCTTTAAAAGTGGAGAGGATTCTCACTTAAGTAATACATTATTCTCATAATAGAGTAGTGTGTACATATCATATAACTTAACTTAATGGAAGAGCTAAAATGATACCATATTTTAAACATATTTACAGAAACGACTCTATTAAAAAACTTATCCATTTCTATTGACATGGCATGCATCTTGAGTGTGACCAAGGATAGTGATGCATGATGTATGTCAAATAGTCTACACGCTGAATCTCTCATGGCACATCCCAGCCAGGAAGGTAAGCATCCCCCTTGTTTTCTTAGATGACTAACACTTAATCTCAACCAAGTTAAGTAAAATGGTTTTCCTGTAAGGGGGGTTGAGATAGATGGGGGTTGAATTAACCAAGGCCACTCATTTGTATTTCATATCAGCTTCACTACAGACCTAGGAGCAAACTCTCTTGGGAAAATATGGCCAGATGCAGCATAGAGGGTGAAAGAAAATGTTGGAGGGAGGTGTGTGTTGCTTGAAATCATTCCTTCTTATGATGCAGTTGTTAGTGCATGATTAATAAAAATGTCAGTTGAATAATTTATTGTATGTTTGTTGATGCGAGAAAAGAGAACATGAGCTGTAATACAAAAGGAATTTTGTGAGTTCACTACCCAATGTACAAATTCTGTGTTACTCCTTCTTCCTGTAAACATCTTATGCTGACTGAAGCTAAGTTTCATTGGAATATAAAAATTAGGAACAGGAGTAGGCCATTTGGCCCTTTTGAGCCTGCTTCACCATTTGATAAGATCCAGTTGTGGTCTCAACTCCACCTTCCTGTTTCCCCCTCAAGGCCCTTGCCTTTCTATCAAAAATCACTCTAACTCTGCCATAAATAATTTTGATGTGGAGATGCCGGCATTGGATTGGGGTTAATTGAGTTTGTGTCTTTATATGCCCTGTTTGTGAACAGAACTCCCACTCACCTGATGAAGGGGCATTGCTCCGAAAGCTAGTGGCTTGTGCTATCAAATAAACCTGTTGGACTTTAACCTGGTGTTGTCTGACTCCTTACTGTATTAATAATTTCAACAGGAATGATTTTTAGCCTGCGCTTGCCATCCAAGAGAATGATGACGCAGGCTGAAAATCCAGAGTGAATTGGAAAACACAATTCTTTCCAGAGAGATCGCGTTCCATGATTATCCCCATCTCTCACCGGTGACAAAGCAAGGTTCACAGCCACAAAGGGTGTGAACCTTATTTTAATCTCTTATCTAATTAAACACTTCCCCTGCCATACACTGAGCCCAGCTACATTTTCAAACCTCACCAAAGTAATGTCACGCCAGTGTGATTTACAAGAGATTAATCCAGACGGGAATCTGTTGTGGGGATTCCCCACCCCCAGGACATAACGGTAAATACAGCCCCCAGGGAGAAGGAGATGGTCAGGCATCAGGAGGTGATTCTCCCTGGCAAAGGTTACCAGTTCAATAACATAAGCACAAATTAATCTAGTGTCTAACTTTATAGTTATATCTTAAAACATAGTGAGGAATGAGTTGAGATAAATATCACTTGCTGCTTTTATCAACAGGCTGAAAGATATGATGTTCATTCAACATCCTATATGTTTGGGAGTGATAAACCTCTAGGTTCACAAAACAGAGGCTAGTTCCTAACTTGCCAATTGCTGAAGATGCACATTCTTTCACATTTTTTCTTGAAAAGCCATAAAATTGTAGAAAGATTACCACACAAGGAGGCCATTCATAGTAATGGCTCTCTGCTGTTCCTCTGAAGAGGTGGAATGTGGGACTAGGTGAGTTACTAAAGAGCCAATTCCCTGCCTTCTCCCCATCGTCCTGTAAACTTTGCGATGTTATTGTCCATTCTTTCATTTTCATTTGGTGCCTTATTAGGCTGATACGTTGGCACTCTATTATTAGGACCAAACCACTCCTCTAATTCCTAAGAGCATAACTAGGAACCGGAGGAGGCTGTTCACCCCCTTGCGCCTGCTGTGTCATTCAATATGATTATGGCTGATCTCGTCTCCAACTTTCTACCACTCCCCATAACCCTTCATCCCTCTACTAATTAAAAACCTATCTATCTTCCCCATAAATTTGTTTAGTGTTCTGGCATCCACTGCACACTGGGGTAGAGAATTCCACAGATTCACAACCCAATGATGATATAACAGTGAAATATATGAGGAAGTAATCTGAGATCACAATCAAACAATATACCAAGATTCCACACCTCTGACTTCGAGGTCATAACCAAGGAGGAGATCAGAACTGAGACTGAAGTAATTCCTCCTCATAAGGGGAAACATCTGCTCTACATTTACCCTGTCAAGCCCCTTTAGCATCTATACACCTCAATTAGATTTCCTTCCATTCTTCTAAATTCCAGCCAGTATAGCCCTAAGCTGATCAATCTTTCTTCATATGCCAAGCCCTTCATCCCTTGAATCAATCTCGTGAACCTTCTCTGAACTGTCTCGAATGCATTTACATCCTTCCTCAAATAAGAGGACCAAAACTATGCACTGTACTCAACAGCTGCTTACATAAAAAGGTATCTTGCAGCACTGTTGAGATTAATGTCGAAAGTAACATTGCCGACTGGAGTTGATGGAATAAGAATGAGGCTGTTGCTGGTATATAGAAGGTGCACCAAGAGACATAGATCTAGAAGACTGGACTGCAAGTGAAGAAATTCAAAACCAAGGATCAGATGTTAGTAAATTCCCTGGGATATGGGAAGTTAGTGGAATTTTGTTTAAAAAGAACAGGTGATGGAATTGTGGGTCTCAGTCACAGAAAGGATACAACACAGAAGAAGGCCTTTTGGCCCATCATTTCTGCACCAGCTCTCTGAATGAGTTATGCACTGAGTGCCATTCTAGCATCTTTTCTCTGTAACCCTGCATATTCTTCCTTTTTGGATAATAATTCAGTTCCCTCTTGATTAAAGCAAAATGCTATGGATTTTGGAAATCTGTAATAAAAACAAAAAATGTTGGGAAAACACAGCATGTATGACTCTTAGTCACATTAGACTCGCAACATTAACAGATGCAGCCAGTCCTGCTGAGTTTTTCCAGCATTTTTTGCCTTTTATCCCACTTCAATTGAACCTGCCCCACCACACACTCAGGCAGTGTATTGCAATCTTAACCATCACTGGGTGAAAATGTTTCTCCTCATGTTACTCAACTTGTCCTGCCATCTTCAATGATTTATGCACACGAACCTACAAGGCCCTCAGCTCCTGCACCCACTTTCAAATTGTACCCTTCATTTTATATTGTCCTACCTCATTCTTCCTACCAAAATGAATCACTTCAGATTTAACCTGCTAGTGCAAGAGAGGACATGGGCTGGTGTATTCTAAATAACTTGTATTTTAGGAATGTAACAAACAAGAGACTGGCAAGAAAAGCATTGTAGAAGTTCAGTCATGGAGTGATAAAAATATGGATTATTGTTTCAGAGGCACTGGCAAAGATGCATGATAATGTAATAGTGAAAGATATGGGAGAGTAATCTAAGATCAGTATCAAGCTACACACCAAGATTCCGCACCTTCTAATTTTGAGGTGTTAAAGGAGGAGGGCAGAGTTGAGACTGAAGGCATGTAAGTATTTTCAGGAACTAAAGGATACCTTTGGTTTTACCAAAATTGAGCTCAGAGAGGCTATTGTTCATCCAGGCGTTGGTTGTTAGAATATCAATGTTTATGGGTTTGATAGAGGAGATAGGGTTGAATGTCACCAGCACACATTCTACAACACTGCTAAAGGTTAACACATAAATTATGAGGAGAAACCAAGATTAGAATTCTTGAGTGACTGAAGCCAATGGAGAAGAAACCATTTGAGGCAACACTATCCAAAAGCAAAATGCCGCTGACACTGGAAATCTGAAATTAGAACAGAAAATGCTGGAAACACTCAGCAGATCTGGCAGCATCTGTGGAGAGAGAAAGAGTTGACATTTTGGGTCATTACCTTTCATTAGAAATGATCAGAACAGTCAGCCTGGATGTCAGAGTTCATATAGCCTTTGCTGTATACGATGTGATCAGCCATTGATATCATGTGGCGTGAATTAAATTGGCTGAAGACTGGCATCAATGATAATGGATACCTCAGGGGGAAAGCTAGAGGGGAACATGAGAGACATGAAATCAAACCTTAATCAATGAGCTGTTAGTAACTTGGCCAGTACTGTTTGTGTTGAATATTGGGTAGAAGCCTAATTGTTACCCTTTGAAAGGGAAGAGACAGGAATATAGTTGCATGACAATGACACCTTCTAGGTTTACCAGCTCCTTTGAGCAGCCTCAACCTGTGTCGGGGTTTTGCAGATCATGGGAGTGTTCAGCTCCACAAAAAAGACTGCAGTTTCCAACATGACATAACTTCTCCTGACAGTTTTCATGACAGCTAACACTGCTGCTATAGCTGTAATGGTCCTAGCTTCAGTGTTGACAGGGATTTCCAGAGTGTCACATCACTCCTGCACTCATGTCTTGTACAGAACTGGAGGAGTGTTGAGACAGCAGGGTGACACGGTGCCACAGTGGTGACCACTGCTGATTCACAGTGCCAGAGACCTGGGTTTGATTCCTATCTTGGGTGACAGTGTGAAGTTTGCATGTTCTCCTGTGGATTTTCTCCAGGTTTCCTCCCACAATCCAAAGATGTGCAGGTTAGGTGAATTGGCCATGCTAAATTGCCCGTTAGTGTCCAAAGATGATTAGCCATGGCAAATGCCTGGGGTTATCGGGATAGGGCAGAGGGGAGAGCCTGAATAGGAGGTGGATAGAGGAGAGCCGGTGGATGTGGTCTTTCCGGATTTTCAGAAGGCGTTTGACAAGGTACCTCACAAGAGGTTATTGCAGAAGGTAAGGGGGCATGGAGTTGGGGGTAGGGTGTTAGCGTGGATAGAGGAATGGTTGTCAAATAGGAGGCAGAGAGTGGGGGTTAATGGGTGCTATTCGGATTGGTGGTTGGTGACTAGTGGAGTGCCCCAGGGGTCGGTGCTGGGGCCTCAGCTATTTACCATTTATGTAGATGATCTGGAGGAGGGAACCGAGTGTATGGTGTCGAAATTTGCTGAAGACACCAAGATTGGTGGAACGGCAAATTGTGCGCAGGGTGTGGAGAGTCTGCAGAAGGATCTAGATAGGCTGGGCGAATGGGCCAGGAAATGGCAAATGGAATTTAATGTTGGCAAATGTGAGGTTGTCCGCTTTGGTAGGAATAATGGTAGGAAGGACTATTACTTACGTGGCGAAAAACTGCAGCAGGCGACGGTGCAGAGGGACCTCGGGGTCCTTGTGCATGAGTCGCAAAAACCCAGCCTGCAGGTGCAGCAGGTGGTCAGGAAGGCGAATGGGATGCTGGCCTTCATAGCGAGGGGGATTGAATATAAAAGTAGGGAGGTCTTGCTGCAACTGTATAGGGCATTGGTGAGGTCGCAGCTGGAGTACTGTGTGCAGTTTTGGTCGCCGCACTTACGCAAGGATATTTTGGCCTTGGAGGGAGTGCAGGGGAGGTTTACTAGGCTGATACCAGAGTTGAGGGGTTTGAGCTATGAGGAGAGGCTGAATAAACTAGGCTTGTACTCGTTAGAGTTTAGAAGAATGAGGGGAGATCTCATTGAGACATATAAGATGATGAATGGGATGGATAGGATAGAGGTGGAGAGACTCTTCCCGCTCAGAAAGGACAGTAGGACTAGGGGGCACAGCCTCAAGATAAAGGGGGGGCGGTTTAGAACGGAGTTGAGGAGGAACTTCTTCACTCAAAGGGTGGTGAATCTCTGGAATTCTCTGCCCGTTGAAGTGGTGGAGGCTGCCTCGCTAAATATTTTTAAGACGCAGGTTGATGGGTTTTTGATAAGCGTGGGGATTAAGGGTTATGGGGAGAGGGCGGGAATGTGGAACTGAGCCATGACAGATCAGCCATGATCTTATTGAATGGCGGGGCAGGCTCGAAGGGCTAGATGGCCTACTCCTGCTCCTATTTCTTATGTTCTTATGCTCACTTGGAGAGTTGTTGTGGACTCGATGGACCAGATGGCCTCTTTCTGCACTGTAGGTTTCTGTTCTACTGTTCACAGAATACAGGAAAGGCACTTGCCATCCTCAGGATGACAACATGTTGGACCCACCAGCACTCTCTCGATCACTGCCCTTGTTAGTGCCACTTAGGTAGCTGCACAAAGTTTCCCCAGCATTTGGTAAAATGCTATAATCAGCAGCCAGGCTCTCAGGAAGCAGAGCTGGTCTTCTGAAGTGTCCTTTGAAAGTGTTTGCTAACTCTCAAACTGTAGCCACTCGAACTACTCAGATAGTGACTTTGAGGACCTTATTAGAAAGACAGAAAAATGAATTACAGTAATATTAAATGCTCATTTATCTGTTTGATTTTGTATTTTGTTTATTATTTGTGGCAAATTTTAAATTTCTCAGTTTTTTTGGTGAAGACAATTTTAGCATGACTGGAATAACTGGTATTAGGAAATCTCCAGTCCCCTGTCCAAATCTTATAATTACTAGCTCTGATGAAGGATCATCCAGACCTGAAACTTTGGCTCTGTTCTCTCTCCACAGATGCTGTCAGACCTGCTGAGGTTTTCCAGCATTTTCTGTTATTTCAGATTCCAGCATCCACAGTATTTTGCTCTTTTCTTAGTGTTTAACTCATTGCCACTTCTCTGCCAGGAATGCCTACCCTGAAGAAACACTGCTTTTCTCTCCAACAGAATTTCTGTTTGTCTCTTATGTCCTGTCCAGCTTTGACAAAGGGTCATCCAGACCCGAAACGCAGGCTGTATTCTCTCTCCACATCCCATCAGACCTGCTGTGATTTTCCAACATCTTCTGTTTTTGTTGCTTATAACTACTTGCTAATTTTAATCACTTTTGATTAACTTAACCTTTGTAATAAGCTAATTCCAATCATAATCTAATCTAATGGTAGCTCAACACCAGGAAGATATTCAACCTGATTTAACAAAAAAAACCCTTAATTTGTCAAATCTTTTAAATTTGACACATATAACTTTGCTTAACTGATTTTATTTACAATTATTTCAAAATTCAAAGGTATCACAAAATGTATATTGTCACCAATGTTTATGGCATAAATAGAGCTCCAAAGCCAGTATAATAATGTAAATTCTTTTCTAAAGTTTTTAAGACTGTGTAAGTCAGAGTAAAGGAGAAAAACAAACAGCCTTTCCATCAGCTGCAGCTATACCCTGAGTGTCCTTTCTTTAACTAGGAAGCAGAAGTGAATGTTGACCGCTATTTAACATGGAGGAACCATGCCAGGAAGGCACCAAAATCTTGGCCTCCAAAGAACAGAAGCAGAACTCCTTCCTTACAGATCCTGTCTTCCTAGGAACAGGAGCAGAACTCCATCCTTACTAATAAAAATAAAGTACTGTGGATTCTGGAAATCTGAAGCTCAACAGACTGGAGGGGCTGATTGTGGACAAGTCCCCAGGACCGGATGGAATGCATCCGAGGGTTCTGAAAGAAATGGCGGAGGTGATAGTGGATGCCTTGGTGGTTATTTTTCAGACGTCGCTGGATTCCGGGGAAGTGCCGGAGGATTGGAAAATGGCTAATGTTACGCCGTTGTTTAAGAAGGGTGCCAGGCAAAAGGCGGGGAATTATAGGCCGGTTAGTTTAACGTCTGTGGTAGGTAAAATGTTAGAATCCGTCATTAAGGAGGAAATTGCGAGGCATCTTGAAGGGAATTGCTTGATAGAGCAGATGCATCACGGTTTCATTAAAGGGAAGTCGTGTCTGACAAATTTACTGGAGTTCTATGAGGATGTGTCTAGGGCAGTGGATAGAGGAGAGCCGGTGGATATGGTCTTTCTGGATTTTCAGAAGGCGTTTGACAAAGTACCTCACAAGAGGTTATTGCAGAAGGTCGAGGGACATGGAGTTGGGGGTAGGGTGCTAGCGTGGATAGAGGATTGGTTGTCAAATAGGAGGCAGAGAGTGGGGGTCAACGGGTGCTATTCGGATTGGCGGTTGGTGACTAGTGGAGTGCCCCAGGGGTCGGTGCTGGGGCCTCAGCTTTTTACCATTTATATAGATGATCTGGAGGAGGGAACCGAGTGTAGGGTGTCGAAATTTGCTGATGACACCAAGATTGGTGGAACGGCAAATTGTGCGGAGGGTGTGGAGAGTCTGCAGAAGGATCTAGATAGGCTGGGCGAATGGGCCAGGAAATGGCAAATGGAATTTAATGTTGGCAAGTGTGAGGTGGTCCACTTTGGTAGGAATAATGGTAGGAAGGTCTATTACTTACGTGGCGAAAAACTGCAGCAGGCGACGGTGCAGAGGGACCTTGGGGTCCTTGTGCATGAGTCGCAAAAACCCAGCTTGCAGGTGCAGCATGTGGTCAGGAAGGCGAATGGGATGCTGGCCTTCATAGTGAGGGGGATTGAATATAAAAGTAGGGAGGTCTTGCTGCGGCTGTATAGGGCATTGGTGAGGCCGCAGCTGGAGTACTATGTGCAGTTTTGGGTGCCGCACCTGCGCAAAGATATTTTGGCCTTGGAGGGAGTGCAGAGGAGGTTTACTAGGCTGATACCGGAGTTGAGGGGGTTGAGCTATGAGGAAAGGCTGAATAAACTAGGCTTGTACTCGTTAGAGTTTAGAAAAATGAGGGGAGATCTCATTGAGACGTATAAGATGATGAATGGGATGGATAGGATAGAGGTGGAGAGACTCTTCCCGCTCAAAAAAGACAGTAGGACTAGGGGGCACAGCCTCAAGATAAAGGGGAGGCGGTTTAGAACGGAGTTGAGGAGGAACTTGTTCACTCAAAGGGTGGTGAATCTCTGGAATTCTCTGCCCGTTGAAGTGGTGGAGGCTGCCTCGCTAAATATTTTTAAGACGCGGGTTGATGGGTTTTTGATAAGAGAGGGGATTAAGGGTTATGGGGAGAGGGCGGGAAAGTGGAACTGAACCACGACAGATCAGCCATGATCTTATTGAATGGCGGGGCAGGCTCGAAGGGCTAGATGGCCTACTCCTGCTCCTATTTCTTATGTTCTTATGTTCACATAAGCTCAAAAGGTCTGGCAGCATCTGTGGAGAGAAACACAGTTAATATTTTAAGTCTATATGACCCTTGTACAGTCCATATGACCTTTCCACACGATACTGCCAGACCTGCTATGTTTAACCAGCATTTTCTGTTTTATTTCATCCTTGTGAATCCTGTCCTTCAGGGAATTTTTTGAGACCTATAAACCTCTCATGTAGGTCTATAAAATAATAAGGGGCATAGATAACATAAATAGTCCCAAATATAGGGGGGTCTAAAACTTGAGAGCATAGGTTTAAGGTGAGAGAAGAGAGATACAAAAGGGTCAAGGGGCAATATTTTCACTCAGAGGATGCTGAATGTCTGGAAGGAGCTGCTAGAAGCAGTAGTAGAGGTGGTTACAATTTTTAGTATTTTAAAAATCATTTAGACAGTTACATGGGTAAGATGGCTATAGGAGGATATGGGACAAATGCGGGCAATTGGGACTAGCTTAATGGTAAAAACTAGGCAGCATGTTGGCCCGAATGGCCTGTTTCCATACTGTTAACCTCTATGACTCTATCCTTAAAAATCCTGTCCTCTAGGGAACAGGAGCAAATCTCCAGCTTTACAAAGTGAAGTTTATTTTTCATCACAAGTACATAAGAACATAAGAACTAGGAGCAGGAGTAGACCAACTGGCCCCTCGAGTCTGCTCTGCCATTCAATAAGATCATGACTGATCTTTCCATGGACTCAGCTCCATTTACTCGTCTGCTCACCATAACCCTTAATTCCTTTACTGTTCAAAAATTTAGCAATCCTTGTCTTAAAAACATTCAGTGAGGTAGCCTCAACTGCTTCATTGGGCAGGGAATTCCATAGATTCACAACCCTTTGTGTGAAGAAGTTCCTCCTCAACTCAGTCCTAAATCTGCTCCCCTCTATTTTGAGGCTATGCCCCCTAGTTCTAGTTTCACCTGCCAATGGAAACAACTTCCCTGCTTCTATCTTATCTGTTCCCTTCATAATCTTATATGTTTCAATAACATCTCCCCTCATTCTTCTGAATTCCAATGAGTATATTCCCAGTCTACTCAGTCTCTCCGCATAAACCAAGCCTCTCAACTCCAGAATCAACCTAGTGAATCTCCTCTGCACCCCCTCCAGTGCTAGTATATCCTTTCTCAAGTAAGGGGGCCAAATCTACACAGTACTCCAAGTGTGGCCTCACCAGCACCCTATACAGCTGCAACATAACCTTGTTGTTTTTAAACTCCATCCCTTTAGCAATGAAGGACAAAATACCATTTACCTTCTTAATTACCTGCTGCACCTGCAAACCAATTCCTTGAGATTCCTGCACAAGGACACTCAGGTCCCTCTGCACAGCAGCATGCTGTAATTTTTTCCCAGTTAAATAATAGTCCATTTTGCTGTTATTCCTACCAAAATGGATGACCTCACATTTACCACATTGTACTCCATCTGCCAGACCCTCAGCCATTCATTTAGACTATCTATGTTCCTTTGCAGACTTTCAGCGTCCTCCGCTCACTTTGCTCTGCCACTCATTTGTGAATTTTGACACATTACACTTGGTCCCCAACTCCAAATCATCTATGTAAATCGTGAACAATTGTGGTCCAACATTGATCCCTGAGGCACCCCACTAGTGACTGATCGCCAACCAGAAAAACATCTATTTACCCCCACTTTGTTTTCTGTTAGTTAACCAATCCTCTATCCATGCTAATACATTATCTGTTAACACCATGCAGCTTTATCTTATGCAGCAGTCTTTGGTGCGGCACCTCGTCAAATGCCTTCTGAAAATCTAGATACACCACATCCATAGGTTCCCCATTGTCCCACTGCACATGTAATGTTCTCAAAGAGTTCACTTACATTAATACTGCAATTAAATTACTTTGCAATCCCCTGGTCACCACTTTACAGCACCTGTGTGGGTACACTGAGGGAGAATTTAACATAGGCAATCCACCTAACCAGCGTGTCTTTCAGACTGTGGGAGGAAACCAGAGCACCCAGAGGGAACCTATGCAAACACAGGGAGAATGTGCAGACTCTGCACAGAGAGTGATCCAAGCTGGGAATCGAAACCACGTCCCTGGTACAGTGAGGCAGCAGTGCTAACCACTGTGGTACTGTGAGTTTAATCCGTATAAAAGTAAATTACTGCGGATGCTGGAATGTGAAACCAAAAGAGAAAATGCTGGAAAATCTCAACAGGTCTGGCAGCAACTGTGAGAAGAGAAAAGAGCTGACATTTCGAGTCTAGATGACCCTTTATCAAAGCAAGAGCTCAATCCAACTGTACTGTCAATGAAAGGACCCACCCTTGTCAGTGCAGGGGTCCTTGGCGATACTGCTTTATATCATTGAATGTGTGCGGATTGGTTTTGTATATCCATTTTCTGTTGATGTTTCTGCAAAATATAGCATGAAAAAATGTCACTTTGCGCCACAGTTGTGTTCTTTTTATTCGCTTTCGCTCTTCTGTGGGTCTGCAAACCTTTTTGAGAAAGATATTTGGGTTCGGTTTCTGATCATCACAGAACCACTATTACCGAGTTGGGTATAAACCTGACACGGAGGGAGGAAGTGTGAGTCTCGGTGCTGGTGGGGAGGATCCCGATTAAATTGGGGATGAGAAGGAATTTTTTGGTTTGGTGGGACATCATTGATGAAAGGTTGTGACTGTTTTACGCTGCAGCACAGCCCGGAAAGGCTGCACTGTTTGGACCCGGGAAATTGTAGATATTGCAGTCTGATCCTGCACATCGTCAAAAGCATCGCTAAATATATTGTCTTCATTCTACCTCACCACTTTTCTCATTAAAACGAAACTTTTGCTAAAGCTTGTATTTTGAACTTGGGGAAAGTGTTTTGAGGTTAAATTACATCGCGCCTGGACCGTTACTTTCTCAATGCATGTAAGAATCATCTTGCAACTTTCTTTTGTAACGTCCTCACCCTGCAGCTGCTGGAGGGAGGGGGAGGGAGAAGACGAGATTTGTGGTCAGAGTTAAAATCTCCAGGAGCTGTCAGGGGAACTTGGAGTTTTAGTGACATCACGGAAAAGCCCTGCTCTGATCTGATCTGCTTAATATAAACCAGAGGAGAGATCACAGAGAATTACAGCCGGAGCGACAGGCCATCAGAGAGGATTAAACATTAATCAGCACCCTTCCACCCTACCCCAGACATTCTCAACTAAACCAGAACACCGGAGTACACGGGGAGAAAGACTGCAGGGTAAGATACTTCACTCACTGGTTACTGCTCTCAGATAACAATGTATCATAATGTAACAATGTACTGACTGTACTTTAGTTAGATTTTGTTTTAGCATTTTCTAATTAATAAAAGAAATGCACTTGTCAGATCACTTAGGGACTGCGTTTATCAAGTTGAAAATGCTAAATGAAACTTTCTCCTCTGGATGCGAGTTTATACTTTAAAACATTTCACTTAAACAATGTCAAAAAGTTGGTGCAAATTTGCAGAATATTAGCGAATGTGGGGGGATGAAGTTTGAGTTATGGCTCCGCAGTTGCATTCTCTTCATTATTTTTCTTTCAGGGGCAATCTCATTTAGTTTAGTCCAGTGCTGCAATGTGAAGATCAGTTAGTGCCGATAAACCCAAAATGTTAATCCAGTGTATTGACTGAAACAGACTAACGGTGTGTTGGAAAAGTTTGCGGGACAACTTGCATCGGAGAGAGGGAGAGATCTGGGAAGAATCTGTGAATCGTTATTTTTAATATATTTAGCGGAGTCCGGGGTTTATGTTTAATTTTGCTAATGTTGAATTGGTGGTGACTTGTGTCCACGATCCGATTGCTTTTGAATTGTTGGGCATGGACACGGTCATTCCGGTGATCACTCTATTAATACTGCTCTGATCTTTGTCGCCAGTGGCTCCTGTGCAGAGTTGACCATGACTTTAAACGACAGCAGACGGCGCAATAGTTCGACGCTGAGCCCGGTGGCCGCACAGCAGCGCTGGAGCATCCCCGCCGACACCAGGCGGCTGTGGAGAGGGAATGTACATGTGGTGCGATCCAAATCGTGCCTGAGTCCCGGGGAACCCTGCAGAGGGAGCTGGTCCTCAGACTCCTCCGACTCGGTTATCTCCACCGATTCCGGCAACAACCTGTACAGAGTGGTCCTGATCGGAGAAGCCGGAGTTGGGAAGTCCACTTTGACAAGTATATTTGCTGGCTTGCAAAATCATCTGGAGAACTGGGATATTTTAGGGGGTAAGAATTTTCATGCTTTACACCCTCCATTTTCGGCAGAGGAAGAACTTGCATTTATATAGCGCCTTCCTTTTATATAGTTCCTCACGACGCCCCCCACCCCCATAACGTCCCAGATTTCACAGCCCATATTTTGTACTCTTCTAAAGGGGGGGGGGGGGGGCAAAAATCACAGCCAATTTGTGCAAAGTTCCATAAACAGCAATGAGATCACTGGCAGGATTTGTTTTACTGATTCTGATTGAGGAATAAATGATGGGTCAGGACGTGGGGAGAAGTCACTGCTCTTTAACTAGGGGCATGGAACTTTATGCCGAGTTGGGAGGGCAAGCATGGCCTCAGTTTAACTACTTCCACCTTAGCCCAATACTGCTGTAATCCTCACCTCCTGCAGTATTTACTATTCTAATGCTCTTATGTCTTCTGTAACTTCAGCCCCTCCAAAACTCTATTTCCTATATTCCCTCACTATATCCTCACAAACTGAGAATGAGCTGAGAATGCTTCTGATCTCTAAATGTTAAATCCTCAATCTTCATGTTTAAATCCTTCCCCATCTCTGTAATTTCTTTCAGCTTCACAACCATCCTGAACTTTCTGTTCTTTTTGACTTTGGCTTCCTGTGCATCTTCTCTCATGTCAGGCCACCCCTCAGTGCCATCAATTCTCCACCTTTGATGTGGAGATGTCGGCATTGGACTGGGGTAGGTACAGTAAGAAGTCTCACAACACTAGGTTAAAGTCCAACAGGTTTATTTGGTAACACAAGCTTTTGGAGCGCTGTCCCATCATCAATGACAGCGGTAAATAAATTTGTTGGACTTTAACCTGGTTCCCCACCTTTGTTGAACCTCCTTAAAACTCATTTCTTTGGTCAAGCTTTTGGTTACCTCCGAATATTCCCTTTGTTGGGCTTTAGTGTCTCTTTTCTCACTCGTGTCTTTGTGAAGCACTTTTTGCAATATTCTTTTGCAGGAAAGGGGACAACTAAATGCTGTTGCTATACGGCATTTTGATTGGTGTTTTGGATATATTATGTGATTTACTTTTGTATTAGTATGTCAAAGGATTTTACAAAGTAAAGTTAATAACCCTAACCTTTATAAAATTTGTCAGTGATATTACACGTACTCTGTTACCCACTTAACTTTGTATCATCAGAAAACTATGTTGCTCTCAGCCCCTTAATCTACGTGACTAATGTAGATTGTAAATAGCCAAGGCTCAGGTGCTCCGCTGGTTACTGCCCACCACCCTGAAAATATACTGTTAATTCTCTGCTTTCTGTCCATCTATCCATGCTAATATTTTGCCCCTAATCCTGTGAGTTCTATGTTTGTGCAAAAACTTCTTATGTGGCACCATATCAAATATTTTTAGAAAATCCAATCATACTAAGTCGACTGATTCTCCCTTATATACCCTGTTAGTTACATTTTCATAAATGTGTGTTGACTCAGTTGTATCATATTATGATTTTCTAAGAACCTCGTAACTATGTCCTTAATATTTGATCTAGCATTTTGCCCTCTCTTCCTTCTTTATTAAATAACTGGGTTATGTTTGTGACTTGTTCTAGAATCTAATGAATTCTGGAAGATCATAGTGAATGCAAATGCTACCTCTGCAGTTACGCTTTTAAAACCCTTGGATGTAGGTCCTCAGTCTTAGGGGTTTTTGGCACTTAATCCCATTAATCTACAAAGTATTATTTACTGGTTGTGATTTATTTTAACTTCTTCATTCTCATTAGACCTTTGGTTCCCCATTTTGGTTTTGTGACTTCTGTTGCAAAGGGCTTGATTTTTCAGCCCTGTTATTGGCAGGATTGGGGGCAGGTGGGTGCTAAATGTAGTGTTGCCACTCTGCATGCTGGTTCCCCAACTCCATACTACCCTTTTACTTGATACTAAAATGGGGGATGGTGCAGCAGGACTATTCACCTTGTCACAGTGGGGAGCTAATATGGTTCGTTAAAAACCTATCAAATGTTTTTCCAGTTGGCTTCCAGGTGGAGGTGGTGGTCACCAGGAGATTGCTTGGAGATGGCCTCTTCGTGGCAGACCAGGGCCAGTGCTCAGGGCTTCTGCCTGCCTGAATGCAGGAGTGGCCTTGGATGCCACCCTGTAGAGGGGCTTCCCCCAGCACACACTTTCTCCAGATGCCACCCACAACATAACAGCGTCTGCATAAGGCATTTTATTTGTTTAGTTTGAATTTCAGAAAGTGAACGAGGGTTCTCCATCTCTGCCCAAGTAAAAATCACATTGTGTGACTTTTCCAAACGATGTAAATGCTTGACACATGTTTCAGCCTGAAGGGGGATTTCAGAAGCTCACAGGAAACATCCTGCCCAAAATAGTTCTTTCATACTTCCATCGTTACCTTACTTCCCATTATAATTTCACTCGTTTCTGTCTCTAATGGGCCACATTTACTTTTATTAATCTCTTCCTATTTGCATAATTATAGAAATGTTTACAATTTCTTTTCATGCTTACTTTCACTTCTTCCTTTCTCCATATCAATTTCTTAGCCCTCCTTTGCTGAATTCTAAAATCTTTCAAATCCTCAGAATTACTATTTTTTGGCAACATTATAGCCCCTTCTTTTGCCCTCATACTATCTTTCATTTTTCTTGTCAGCCATGGCTGGACCACATTTTTTGTGAAGTTTTTACACCGTAAATGAATGCGCGTTTGTGGCAAATTATGTTTTAATTCTTTAAATTCTACCATTATATATTTTGACATACTTTCTGAGTTGACCTTGGCCAAGAAGTTTGACACCATTCAGGTCAAACCAATCTGCTCATTTGATCAGTCTGCTCGATCGACACCCCATCCACTTGCCTAAACATTCATCTCCACTACCAATGACATGCTATAGGTGCAATATACTGTTTACAGCAAGCACTGAAAGAAATCAACAAAGCTGCTTCTGCAGTCTCTTCATATCACACACCATGCTAACTTAGATATCATTCTTTCATTGTCACTGGGTCAAAATCCTAGAACTCCCTACCTAACAGTATTGTGAAAAATCCATCGCCGTGTGAAGGATTTGCAGCAGTTCAAGAAGAGGTTCCATCACCACTTTCATGAGGACAACTAGGGATGGTCAATAAATGCTGCCTTTAAAAACATATCTGAGAAATAACTCTATTCCTTCTTCCTCTTCAAAACCCCAGTACTTGTACATTTCTTTTTGCAATACCCATGTGTGATCTGAAAAGGAAATTGGACGAGTGTTTGAGGGAAATAAACTTACAGAACTATGGGATGGGGCAAGGAAATGGGACTGTTTGCTTTCTCTATAGAAAGTTGGCATGGACCCGATGGACTGACATTCAATAGCTCGAGCATAATTTGCTGCTAAATACAGAATCAGAACCACAAGCTTGCCTCTTTTTTGGGAGTCTCTTGCAATGCTATGGGCTCAATCTGGGAGATCTGTTTACAGATGTAACTGCATTTTAGCTGCCTTTTTTGCAGTTCACAATGTACGTTTCAACACAATTGAGTGCAAATACAAGTATATCTCAAACACTATATGTGGTAAGGCTTTTAAATGGGCTAGTTGAATAATTCCTTAGGGCATCTTCAGGGGGCTGAGATATTTATTTTGCTCTGTACAGATCAACATTTATATTGTTGTCTTTTTAAATCATAGGCCCCAAAGTCTTAATTTAGCTAATTGTTTGAATCAGTATGTTCAGAGTATGATTTGAAGTAAATTATACAGTTCAACATTTAATATAGCGTGTTTAAAAGTAAATTTTTCTAATGAGAGAGCATCTGTTAGGCTGGAATATTCCAAGTAGCAGATTCTCCTGCGCCAGACGCAGCTCACAAATAGTCGAATTTTCTGATTCCGCCAAAGACTATAGCATGGGGGCCAACTTCAGGCAGACTGGAAGATTCCACCGGCAGGAAGGGCTGGAAAATCCCATCCTTAGTTTCTGTTTCCACCAACCACAATTTATTGCAATTAAAAATTGAATGTAAGCATGCTGGCAGAACATTCCGGAATCCTCCACTAGTTTCACCTGGCTTCTTCAAAGACCCTTAAATGTTGCTTGAGTAATAACAGTACATGTGCATGTATTCAACTTAGTGCAGCTGTCATTGTTGAATAAAATAATTTTCGAAACCATTTTATTTGACAAAGGTGGATTAATTGTGAAGATGTGGGGTATTATCAAGCCTATGCAGATTACTGAAAGAAGTGTAAGCATGATTGCACTGCATGATCTAGCAGAAACAATTTGCAGACTACCTTGAATCATTTAATTGTGCGAAGGAAAGAGGAACAAAGGCAGGTTATTCCCCGCCTAACCTCAGGGCATTAAAGTCGATTGCAGCACAGACAAAGATACTAAACTGGAGTCTTTTTGTGTTTGGTATGACTCAGTCATTAACTGGTTAACCTCAGCAAGCCACTAGAGAAGCATGATGAATAGGTTATTAAAACTTGCTGTAGGAAGTTGACAAAGTGAGGAGCCAAATTAACTTGCAACTTCAAGACATTAAAAATATTCGAGGAATAACACTCTAATCTTTAATAGTAGTTGTTAAAGTATTTGCTTTGACTAATGGGCTAAAATTAAAAAATCTTTCTCATAAACTGTAAACATAATGGGAAAGGGGAATTTCACAGGACTTTGTACTAAATTTGTTTTTCTTATTACGGGATGTGAGTGTCAGTAGCAGGACCACCATTTGGGTCCATCTTTAATTGACTGTAAGATGAAGAAGATTAGTCACGTTCTTGAACAACTGCTAGGGGATTCTCGAACAACAACTAGGGGATTTTCGTAATAACTTCAGTGCTAATGTAAGCTTATTTGTGACACTAATAAATAAACTTTAACTGCAATATATGTGGTGTAGTTACACCCTCAGTGCTGCCAAGTGTTACAGGATTTTGATCCAGTGACATGAAAGAATAGTAATATATTTCCAGGGAAATTTATAACTTGGAAGGGAACTTTCAAATGGTGGTGTTTCCATGTGTACTTTAGGTGGTAAATGTCACAGGTTTGAAAGATTCGATTAAAAGAACCTTGTAGAGTTGCTGCAGTGCATGTTTTAGATGATACATGCTGCTGCCACTGTGTAGAGGTGGTGAGGGAGCAAATTTTTAAGGTGTTGGATGGGATGCCAATCAAGTGGACAAAGGGTGTCAAACTTCTCATTCAGAAGAGCATTTCATCACATACCTGACTTGTGCCTTGTAGTTAGTGGAAATGTTTTCAGGAGTCAGGATGTGAGTTTCTCACCGCAGGATTCCCAGTCTCTGATTTACTCTTGTTTAGCTGATCTGAGTAAGCATCTGGTTAATGGTACCCCCTACGCTGTAGATAGAGGAGATTCAGTCACGGTAATGCTGTTGAATGTCAGGGGAAGAGATAACGGAGAGTTTCCTCCCTGATTTCCACTACTTCAGTTTTGCTCAGGCTCTTGGTGTCACATTGAGTCAAATGCTGCCTTGTTGTCAAGGACAGTCACTCTCACCACTTTAGCTTAATGCTCAATGTTTAGATAAAGGCTGTAGTGATGTGTGGAGCTGGGTAATACTGGTGAGATCCGAACTGAGCACTGATGAACACATTGTTGCTGTGTAGGTGTCACTTCATAACACAGTCAGTGACACCTTCCAGTACATTACTGAAGGGGTGGTAATTGGCCTTGGTTTTTATGGACAGGACAACTGGGCAAATTTCTAAGTTTGTCAGGAAAATGCCACTTTTATAGCTATATTGGCTCAGGACACAGCCAGCTCTGGAGCACAAGTATTTGGTGCTATAGCTGGGATATTGTCAGGATCCATAACCTTAGTACACAGTGTGTAGCACCTTTATGTACCCTGCAACTTTCTATGCTGTACCTTAGTGATGGGTGCTTATTGCTGAACCTGAATGTCAGAAAGAGGGTTTTTCTATTTTATTTCTCAGAAACCCCCTCAAAATATTTTTTTCTAATTATACCATCAGCATTCCATATTTAATGTTTGTTTAAATATAAATTATTTTTAAAAAATGTTGGGACCCTCAATGTCCTTCCAAATGTGATCCCATTTAAAATTCTCAAGTACTGCAGATATCCGTTGAAAGCTTTCCACCAACTGCAACAATTTAGCACCTTTACAACAGTAAAGAAACCAAGACCCTTCACAGAAAGGCTGCCAGATAAATTTGATGCCCAGTCACGTAAGGGATATTGCAACAGTTGCCAAAAGCTTAGTCTGGAAGGTAGGTTTTAAGTAGTGATTTAAAAGACAGAGAGGTGGAGAGGCAGAGAGGTTTATGGAGGGAATCCCACTAATAAATAATCAAGTGAAGGCGCAGCGACTAATAGAGAACTGACAAGAATTAGGAATACACAAAAGACCAAAACTGGAGGAGCAGAATTCTAGCTGTTTTATCATTCTCATAAATCCTATCTCAGTAGCTACCTATATGGATTAAATTGCTGAATTTCTGTGATGTGTTCATTTATAAATATCTGTTCCCTCATTTTTACAGAAGACACATACGAGCGAACGATCACTGTTGATGGAGAGGGAGCTACCCTTATTGTGATGGATACATGGGATAATAAGGTAGTGCAACAATTTCTTATGGGAATGAAAGTATCTATGTTGGCCATGCAGTATATAGTGGCGGACGTTCCTTATTGTCTGGAAGAATAATATTGGTCCTTTAGCTGCATTTAATACCGCTTGGAGCTCCATGGATGCCACAAGTCACTGTCAAAATCAAAACTTTCACCTAATCTTATCAACGCTGTCAACATTACACAACCGCTACACCTGGGAAAAAATAATTAGCTATGTAAAATATGTTGAATTGCTGCAAGATCTTGCAAGTTATGTGGATTGGCCATGCTAAATTGGCCCTCAGTGTCAGGGAAATTAGCAGGATAAATTCATGGGGTTATGGGATAGGGGCTGAGTGGGATTGTTATCAGTGCAGGCTTGATGGGCTAAATGGCCTCCTTCTGCACAGTAGGGATTCTATGAAATGTAAATAAACGCAAACATTAGGTGTTTCACATATGGCAGTAATGTTCTGTTCTGCTTAATTATAATAGAAGATTCCCATCTAACTAAACCAATAATTGAATGAAGCAAATTGTAAACTTTTCCAAAAAGATATTGATAAGACTGTGGCAAATAACTTTCAAAAATGCGTGAAGTATTTGATATGTTTGAGGAATTTCTGATTAGCTGCCTCCTTAACTGCTGATGACAGCAATGGTGTGGAGTTGCTGGCACTTGACTGGGCTAGGCACAGTAAGAAGTCTCACAACATCAGGTTAAAGTCTAACAGGTTTATTTGGTAGCAGAAGCTTTCGGAGCATTGCCCCTTCATCAGGTGAGCAAAGAATTTGGTTCACAACCAGGGCATATATAGACACAAACTCAATTACAAGATAATGGTTGGAATGCGAGTCTTAACAGGTAATCAAATCTTTATAGGTACAGACAATGTGGGTGGAGAGAGGGTTAAGCACAGGTTAAAGAGGTGTAAATTGTCTCCAGCCAGGACAGTTAAGTGAGATTTTGCAAGCCCAGATAAGCCTGGGGGGTTACAGATAGTGTGACATGAACCCCAGATCCCTGTTGAGGCCGTCCTCATGTGTGCAGAACTTGGCTATCAGTTTCTGCTCAGCGATTCTGCGTTGTCATGTGCCATGAAGGTCACCTTGGAGAACGCTTACCCGAAGATCAGAGGCTAAATAGAACCATAGAATACTACAGCACAGAAACAGGTCTTTTGGCCATTCTTGGCTGTGCCAAACCATTTTTCTGCCTAGTCCCACTGACCTGCACCTGGACCATATCCCTCCACACTCCTCTCATCCATGTACCTGTCCAAGTTTTTCTTAAATGTTGAAAGTGAGCCCACATTTACCACTTCATCTGGCAGCTCATTCCACACTCCCATCACTTTCTGTGTGAAGAACCCCCCTAATATTTCCTTTAAACATTTCCCCCTTCACCCTTAACCCATGTCCTCTAGATTTTTTTTCCCCTAGCCTCAGTGGAAAAAGCCTGCTTGCATTCACTCTATACCCATCATAATTTTATACACCTCTATCAAATCTCCCTCATTCTTCTACACTCCAGGGAATAAAGTCCTAACCTATTCAACCTTTCTCTGTAACTCAGTTTCTCATCCTTGTAAACCTTCTCTGCACTCTTTCAACCTTATTAATATCCTTCCTGTAATTAGGTGACCAAAACTGCACACAATGCTCTAAATTCGGCCTCACCAATATCTTATAAAACCTCACCGTAATATTCCAATTCTTAAACTCAATACTTAGATTTATAAAGGCCAATGTTCCAAAAGCACTCTTTACAACCCTATCTACCTGTGACACCACTTTTAGGAAATTATGTGTCTATTCCCAGATCCCTCTGTTCTACTACACTCTTCAGTGTCCTACCATTTACCATGTATGTTCTATCTTGGTTTGTCCTTCTAAAGTGCAATATCTCACACTTGTCTGCATTAAACTCCATCTGCCATTTTTCAGCCCATTTTTCTATCTGACCCAAATCCCTCTGCAAGCTTTGAAAACCTTCCTCACTGTCCACTACACCTCCAATTTTTGTATCATTAGCAAATTTGCTGATCCAATTTACCACATTATCATCCAGATCATTGATACAGATGACAAACAACAATGGACCCAACACCGATCCCTGTGGCACACCACTAGTCACAGACCTCCACTCAGAGAAGCAATCCTCCACTACCACTGGCTGACTTCTTCCATTGAGTCAATGTCTATCTCCCATTTACTATCTCTCCATGTATACCCAGGGATTGAACCTTCCTAACCAAGCTCCCGTCCGGGACCTTGTCAAAGGCCTTACTGAAGTCCATGTAGACAACATCCACAGCCTTCCCTTCATTCACTTTCCTAGTAAACTCCTTGAAAAACTCTAATAGATTGGTTAAACATGACTTACCACTCACAAAGCCATGTTGACTCTCCCTAATAAGTCCCTGTCTATCCAAGTATTTGTAGATCCTATCTCTTCGTACTCCTTCCTATAATTTACCTATTACTGACGTCCTAAATGTCCTTGACTGCTGAAGTGTTCCCCGACAGGACTGCTGGTGATTGTCGACCGGTGTCCGTTCATCCATTGTAGCATCTGCACGGTCTCGCCAATGTACCATGTCTCGGGACATCCTTCCCTGCAAGGTATCAGGTAGACAATGTTGGCTGAATCACAAGAGTATATATCGTGTACCTGGTGGATGGTGTCCTCCAGGCATTGATGTCGATGATCTGGCACGCCTTGCAGAGCTTACGTGGTAGGGTTGTGTGGTGTCGAGCTCACTGTTCTCCTGAAGGCAGGGTAGTTGCTGCGTACAGTGGTCTGTCTGAGGTGCACGGTTGTTTGAAGGCAAGAAGTCGGGGTGTAGGGATGGCCTTGGCAAGATGGTCATCTTTGTTGATGACACTTTGAAGACTCTGGAGAAGATATCGTAGATTCTCCCTCCTGGGAAGTACTGGAAGATGAAGGGTACTCTGTCTGCCGTATCCTGTGTTTGTCTTCTGAGTGCTCAACTCATCAATCGACAGTTCCGACACGCCACAGTGAAAAACTGCACTGACCTCCTCAGAAGACAAACATGGGACGTGAGAATGAACACTGCTCAACAATCACCAGGCAGGAGTTTTCCCTTCCTGTCAGAGAACACTTCAGCAGTCAAGGGCATTCAGCCATGAGGATGGCTTTAACCGGGATCTTGGGTTCATGTCACACTATCGAAAACCCCCACGACTTGCCTGGCTGGAGACAATTCATACCTCTTTAACCTGTGCTTAACCCTCTCTCCATTTGCATTGTCTGTATCTGTTAAGACTTGATTACCTGTTCAGACTCACATTCCATCCATTATCTTGTAATTGAGTTTGTGTCTATATATTGTCCTGTTTAGCCTTTAGCCTTGGAGGGAGTGCAGAGGAGGTTTACTAGGCTGATGCTGGAGTTGAGGGGGTTGAGCTATGAGGAGAGGCTGAGTAGATTAGGCTTGTACTCGTTAGAGTTTAGAAGAATGAGGGGAGATCTCATTGAGATGTATAAGATGATGAATGGGATGGATAGGATAGAGGTGGAGAGGCTCTTCCTGCTCAGAAAGGATAGTAGGACTAGGGGGCATAGCCTCAAGATAAAGGGGGGGCGGTTTAGAACGGAGTTGAGGAGGAACTTCTTCACTCAAAGGGTGGTGAATCTCTGGAATTCTCTGCCCGTTGAAGTGGTGGAGGCTGCCTCGCTAAATATTTTTAAGACGTGGGTTGATGGGTTTTTGATGAGAGAGGGGATTAAGGGTTATGGGGAGAGGGCGGGAAAGTGGAACTGAGCAGCGACAGATCAGCCATGATCTTATTGAATGGCGGGGCAGGCTCGAAGGGCTAGTTGGCCTACTCCTGCTCCTATTTCTTATGTTCTTATGAAACAAATCCTGCACTTGCCTGATGAAGGAGCGGCACTCCGAAAGCTCGTGCTACCAAATAACCTGTTGGACTTTAACCTGGTGTTGTGAGGAACTACTTACGATGACAGCAATATACCATATACAGCTACTGCAGTGCAACAGTTTTTAATTGTATTTTTATAGATAATTACTGCTGAAAACACAGTTTGGTCATGGTTTTTTAAAATATGGGATGTGGGTGTTTCTGGCTGGGTCAGCATTTATTTCTCATCCCAAGTTGCAACTACCCTTAACTACCCTTAAAGGGGTAGTTAAGAGACAACCACATTGCTGTGGGTCTGGAGTTACATGTAGATTTCCTTCCCTAAAGGACATCAGTGAACCAGATGGGTTTTTATGACAATGGTTTCATGGTTATGGTTGGATTTTTAATTCCATTTCTTTTATTGAATTCAAATTTCATTATCTGCTGTGGTGGGATTTGAATCCAGGTCCCCAAAGTATTACCATGGGCTTCTGGATTACTGGTCCAGTGATGATACCACTAGACCACTGCCTTCCCTTAAAGCCAGTATTAATTTGAAGTTAATGACGGTGAGGTTGCAGTGTGTAGAAAATGATCCAGGAGAGCAGTATGAGAAGAAAATCAAGCAGGAAAGGGTTAATTATATAGTCAATACGCCACTTCATTTTATGGGGACTGTGCCAGGAAATGTTAAACCGAACAATGGAACAATTGAATTGAGTAAATACTACCAGCTGCAGTTTCTGTTCAGTTGAGTTTCTTTGAAGGACTGGTTGCTCTGACAAACTGCATCTAAACAGCTTGTAAACTGTAAAATGTTTTTCTGTCGATTGTTGGATCCGATGCTTGTGGTGATTCCAGAAATAAGGGTGGTTAGACTGCTGCCTGCAATGCCAGGGACCTGGATTCAATTCCTGGCTTGGGTCACTGTTTGTGCGAAGTTTGCATGTTCTACCCGTACTACGTGGGATTCCTCTGGGCGCTCCGGTTTCCTACCACAGTCCGAAAGACGTGTTAGTTAAGTGCATTGGTATATTAAATTCTCCTTCAGTGTACCCAAACAGGCGCCAGCCGGAGTGTGGTGCCTAGGGGATTTTCACAGTAACTTCATTGCATGGTTAATGTAAGCCTACTTGTGACACTAATAAATAAACATTAAAAATAGAAAATATGCTGACATTTTACTGTCCTCTTTTGTCTATTGGTAGGATGAAGATAAGTGGACCCAGGATCACTGTATGCTGATAGGCGATGCATATCTCATTGTCTACTCCATCACTGACAGAGCAAGCTTTGAGAAAGCTTCAGAGCTTCGCATCCAGCTCCGGAGGACACGGCAGGCTGAGGATATTCCAATTATATTAGTTGGGAATAAATGTGATCTTGTGCGTTGTCGAGAGGTATCTGTGGCAGGTACATTTTCTGTTTTACTCAGTAATCTAAACTGGGATTGAATATGTTGAGTTTTGACTTTGAGAGGACAACGGTTTCATTTGACTCTGATGAGGTCAGTGGTATAAATGGATGCTTAGGCTGGGCTCAGATTCAGGCTCGGATCCCTTAAGTTCTTTGTGGGTACTATAGTATAATGGTAATGCTACTGGGCCAGCGATTCAGTGGGCTGGACTAATACCATCGTGGTTGCTGGGGGAATTGAAATTTAATTAATTAATATTGTGAAATAAAAAGCTAGTATCAATAAATGAAGCTTGTTGTAAAAGCCCTCAGTAATGACCTCAATGAGGCCCTATTAGGTTGGCCTCTTGGAACATGAGATAACGATTGCCTGCCCAATCATGGAATCGCATCTCCAAGATGCCAAACACATGGGCTGCGCTGAGGTCATTACACCCTCCTGATAGGACACCTGCGGTCCCGATCCAGTCCTGTCTACATGTGACTCCAAACCCACAACAATATGGTTGATTCTTTATTGCCCTCTGAAATAGCATAGAAAGCAATTTGTATCAGGTTACTATAGAGAAGTGGAATAAGAATAAAACTTGACAGCGCTTGCAAATGAGATCAAGCACTGGAGGGGTTGCAATGCCTGCTCCTATCAGTTTGGATCATGTAGATCAAGGCCAAGACAGGAAAAGGCTTGCCTGTCTTGTCACCTTGGATCTGTAATGTCTCAGTGGTTGAGACTTTGAATTGGATTTTGATTGGATATAGCAGGAAAAAAACTGGGTGGGGTACTCAGCATTAGTCCAGACATCAGACACAACAAAGGCACAAAAGGCCCAGTCGAAACTGTTAATTCCTCCTCATTAACATCTCGGGACTTGTGCCAAAATTGGGAGAGCTTTCCCACAGACTAGTCAAGCACAAGCTAATGTAGTCATACTCACCAATTCATACCTTATAGCCAATGTCTCAGTCTCCTCCATCACCATCTAAGGATATGTACTGTTTCATTGGCAGGATAGACTCTGTACACTAGTGGGACACTGTCAGGAGGGACTGGCCCTAGGAGTTCTCAACATAGACTCGAGAACCCATACTTTTTCATGGCATCAGTCAAACCTTTGCAAAGATAACTGCTATTAATTGCCATTTCAGCCCTCCCTCAGCTGATGAATTACTACTCCTCCATGTTACACCACTTGGAAGAAGCACTGAGGGTGGCAAGGACACAAAATTTATTCTGGGTTTGGGGATTTCAATGTCAATCACCAAGAAAGACTAGGAAGAACTGTACAGGCTGCGTTCTGAAGGACATATTTGGTATAGTCTGGGCCTGTGGTAGGTGGTGAGGTAAACAACCAAGGAGAAAATACTTAACTGTGTCCTCACCAATCTACCTGGTGCATATGTGTCTGTGCATGACAATATTGGTGGGAGAAGCAACCTCACAATCCTTCTGGAGACTGGGGACACCTCACACTGAGGACATCTTCCATCATTATATGTGGCAGTGCTGCTGTTGAACCTCTACACCGTGTTTGTTGACCTGGTGAAGGCCATTGAAAAGTCAACTATGAGGACCTTCGGAAGATAATGGAGAAATTAGGTTGCTCTGAGAAACTCATCACAATAGTGCAATGATTCCACGACAGCATGTTTATGCTTGATGGTGACTCTTCTGATCCATTTCCAGTCACCAATGGGGTTAAACAGGGTTGCATACTAGCACATCTTCAGCAATGTTTTTTTCTGCCATGTTTTTTGATGCTTTCCATGACCATGATCCTGGCATTGAAATGACATATCACTTGGATGAGAAGCTGCTTGATCTGAGATGACTCCAGGCAAAGGTCAAGATGTCCAAGGATAAATTTGCAATTTCCTGTTTGCTAATGACTGTGCACTAGCTGCCATTTCAGAGTTGTAATGCAATGTAGTATGGGCTTGTTCTCCAATGAATGTGACAAATTTGGCACTATAAAGAAAACTGAAGTAACATACCAATCTACTGCATGTAGGGCTTATCTTGAGCCCAAGGTTTCAGTTCATGACGAGAACCTGTCAACAGTGGATAAGTTCACTTATCTCAGCAGCTCTCTCTTTTTCTTCCTCTCTCTCTCTCTGTCTCGAGCTGTTTATTCTGACAAGACATATGCAAGAATTGTCAAAGCATTCAGCAGGCTTTGAACATCAGCCTGGGAATGAAGACTAGTAAGTCTGCCTGCTAAGAATCTTACTGAGTAATATTCCTGCTCTCTCTGCACCTCGCATGTGAAACATAGACTGTGTATCAGTGTCATGTCAAGAAGCGAAATCACTTCCACTTGAGCTGCATTCAGAAGCTTCTAAAAATCAGGTAGCAGGGCAAAGTACCAGACACTGAGATGCTCACCTGAGCTGGCATGCCAAGCACCCACACAATAATGAGATGGTCACAACTAAGTTCATAGGAACCAGGAGCAGGATTATACAATTTAGCCCCTTGAACCAGCTCTGCTGTTTAATACGATCATAGCTGATCTCACCTCAGCCTCGACTCCACTTTCCTGCCCGTTCTCCACAGCCCTTCAATTACTAATTAAAAATATGTCCACTTCTTCCTAAATGTACTCAATGTCCCAGCATCCATCATGCTCTGGGACAGTGAATTCCACAGACTTGTGATCCTTTGAGAGAAGGAATTTCTCCTCATCTCTGTTATAAATCTGTCACCCCTTATCCTAAAACTGTGACTTCTTGGTCTAGGTTGCTCTACAAAAGGAAATGCCCTCTCGACATCTACAGTGTTCAACCCTCTTATCATTTTGTACACCTCAATTAGACCATTTGGGCTGCTCACGTAGCCAGAATGCATGATGCTTGCTTACTGAAATGAATCTTCTTTGGCGAGCATGAGTTTGGGGTGAACTTTCGTGGTGGACAAAAGAAGTGCTACAATGACACTGACGGCTTCACTTGGACGTTTTGAAGCTCACCAAGGATTGCCACAGCTGATGTAACCAATTAAAGAATGGTGCTGCCTCCTTCAAAGGCATATCAGAGGCAGAGAGAAAACACAAGGAGAGAAAACCCAGAGCTAGGAACTTGTGCAATACTCACTCTTCTGCGGTATCCCAACCTATTTCCAGTGGAATCTTCCGGGTGCAGATTGCTTTAACAGTCATGTACGTACCCAAAGGAACCCTCCAAGACATCCCAGATGTCTTTGGAGTGGCACGGTGGCACAGTGGTTAGCACTGCTGTCTTATGGACCCAGGTTCAATTCCGGCCTCGGGTCACTGTTTGCACATTCTCCCGTGGATTTCCTGCATGGATTTCCTCCGGGTGCTCTGGTTTCCTTCCACAGTCCAAAGAAATGCAGATTAAGTGGATTGACCATGCCAAATTGATACTGGTGTTGGGGTGTTAGTGGGATAAGTATGTGGGGTTACGAGAATAATGCCTGAGTGGGATTTTGGTCGGTGCAGACTCGATGGAATTCCATGATTCTATGTCGAATATGGTCATCTTTGCTTTGAAGGGCAAACTTCAATAGATCCAGAACAGATCCAATAGTTCAAATCAAATTCCATGCTGGAAATATGACAGTAGACAATTAGCCGCTAACTGAGGAGGAGGCTCCACAACTTTCCCCATCCTCAAATGTTGGCAGATCCTAGCAAGTGAGTGCAAAAGACAAGTTTGAAGCATCTGCAGTCATTATCAGCTAGAAATACAAAGCCAGTGACTTGTTTCATCCTCCTTGTGAGGTCCCCAAGATCACAGATGATATCTGCTTTCACTCCACCTGATATCAAGAAATGGCTGAAGATATTGGATAGAACAAAGACACTGACAGTATCTTATCTCCTTAACAAAGTGATTCAGTATAGCTGCAACACTGACATCTACCTGAAAATGTGGAAGATTGTTCAGATGTGTCCTTTCCACAAAAAGGAGGGCAAGTCTAATCCAGCCAATTATTACCTTATCAGAGAGTACTCTTAATCTTCAGCAAAATGATAGAAGGGGTCATCACAATGTTCTGAAGCAGCACAGACTCAGCAATGACCTGCTCATCAATGCTCAGTTTGGACGCTGCTGGGGCTACTAGGCTCCAGACCTTATTAAAGCCTTGGTCCAAAGGAAGAAAGATCCAGCAGTCAGATGTGAGCTGAGAGTGACTTCCTTTACTTCAAGGCAGCATTTGACCCAAGTCTGGCATCAAAGAGCCCTGGTGAAATTGAAGTCAGCGGGAATCAGGAAAAAAAAGATCTTTCCCTTTTGGAGTGAGAAAGGAAGGTAATTGTGGTTGTTGGAAGCCAATCATCCCAGTCCCAGTACATCACTGCAGGCTAGTGTCCTGTGCCCAACTACCGTCAACTGCTTTGTCAATAATCTTCCCTCAGTCATAAGATTAGATGTTAAAATATTTGCTGATGATTGCACAGTGTTCAGTACCATGTGCAACTTTTCAGACACTGAAACAGTTGGTGTCTATACATAGCAAGACCCATCAGGCTTGTAATAAGTTGCTAGTGGCGCGTACTATTCCACCACAGAAGATCCAGCCAATGACTGTTTCCAACAAGAAATAATTGAGCCATCTCCCCATGACATTCAATGTCATTCCATTGTCAGCTGTCCCACTATAAGTATCCAGTGGGTTACACTAACCAGAAGCTTAATCAGAAATGCCATATAAATTCAAGAGGAGGTCAGAGGCTGGGAATTTTATGACATGCCTCACCTCCTGACTCCCCAAAAGCTACATCTGCAAGGCACAAGTCAGGATTGAGATGAAATACGCTGCACTTGCTGGATGAATGCAGACCCAATAACAACACTGAAAAAGCTCAACATCATCCAAGACAAAACAGCCTGTTTGGTTGGTTCCCCATTCAACAATTTAAGCATACATTTCCTACACCATCCATCAATAGCGGCTTCCAGACCCCTAACCTGATGTATCTTTAATGCGAACACCCCTGTGGCTATCTTATGGTGACTCCACATTTGCAATGATAGTAGCTAACATGATTCCAAAGCTGTGGAGTCAAGCAAGAATGTGGCAATTCAGAAGCTAAGCAGAGATAGCCTTAAGGGCTTCAGGCCAACCTCCCTGCTATGCCACAGCTGGAGCCTGTTCAAGAAACTCATCCCGATTGCTTAGCCCTCTTTGTGGATATATGTCTCGTTCCTCAACACGCAGGTTTCAGGCAAGTGAAATCCTGCACAAGCCAACTTCTAATTCTCAGTCAATTCATTAAGGATGGAGACAAGACAGGACTCATAATAAGCACAGCCTTCATGGATTTGTTTGCTGCACATGACATGGTCAATCATCCATCCGATCCTTGCACAGAAATAGTACCATACAGCAACGCACTAGTCAACAGACAGAAAACAGTTTCTTTACTGACCAAAATGGGAAGAAAAGCAGACAGAAAAATGTCCTATCTCAAGATGGTGTTCTCACACTCTTGCTATTCAATATTTATACCAACGGCCAAACCCATTAATCCACATGCCAGAGGTTTTCTCTACACTGATGACCTTTGCTTAATTTCTGAAGACAAGAGTTCATTAAAGCTGAACTAGCCAATGACAATGCAATTACTCAATCTCCATGCCAACCCTGAAAAGACACAGATCAGTTCTTTTTATTTTAGCAATACAGATGCAGGTCAAGAACTTAACATATCTTGGTATGAGTGAATATTGGCACAAGCCAGTATACTTCCGTATAATGCTAAATTGTACCCAAAGCTGTAACGGTCATGTCATCAATGTAAAGGCAAAGGTCACAGCCAGAAACATAAGGAAGCTGGCCAACTCTAAACGGGGAACTTATCTGAGAGCACTACAGACAACTGCCCTTGCCCTGTGCTACTCAGCAGCTGAGTATGCCCGCCCTGTTTGAGGACATTCTCCTCATGCCAAGAATTTGGATTTTGTCCTCAGTGCAGCTTGCAGAGCTATTGCTGGATGGCTGAAGCCCACTAATGTGGATGATCCAAACCTGTTCGCTGGCATTGCTTCATCTCCCATAAGGAGGTAAATGACGTTCAGTTCCATGACTGTAACCCACCACCCATGGCTACTGATTGGTCAATACATCTTGGGATGATGGAACAGGAGCTGTATAATAATCCAGAGGAGCTCCTTCCATCAGGAGACAGTGAAACATGGTTGTATCTTAATTCCCTCAGAACTGCTGTTGGCTGCTGCAAGGTCCTGATCAAAAGTGAAGACATTGCCAAATGAATTCTGTCAACTGTGACTGGGAAGAGGCATCCCAAGCAATGAACCATCTCCCGAAATGCCCTCTACTACGAGAGTTCAAGGTCTTCAATTCTCATGGTAGAACCTATGTAGAACATTTGAAAGGGAAGGTGTAACAATATGCAAAGAAAGATGACCTTCTAAACCTGCAAGGCCGGCAGAGGCTTGGATGCACTATCACTTACATCTAAGTCACACATCATCCTGACTTGGAACTATATCACCATTCCTTCACTATCATTGGATTAAAACCCTGGAACTCCCTCCCTACGCTGTGGGAGTACCATAAACCACGTGGACTGCAGTGGCTCAAGAAGGCTGCTCATCTCTGCTGTCTCGAGGACAAATAGGGGTGAGCAAAGAGTGCTGGCCTAGCTAGCAGCACTCACATCCCATGGATGAATAAACAAAAAGTATTTGAAAAGATTGAAATAGCTAATGTGTTTTTTTTAAAGGAGAGTCGCTTTTATAAGAGGTCTGTCACTTTACCCCAGCCCAGGACCCTATCCCGATTTCCCAACCTCTTCAGCAAGAGAAATGCTCCACATTAGACCCTAAACCACCAAAGATGTGAACGCTGGACCTTCCTCACGGAATCTAGTTGAGTCAGGATGAGTGCATTTCAGCACTTGCACGGATTTTTCGATTTTCAGAAATGTGTGTGGATGTTCTGGTATCTTGGAGGAATTCTCATTAAAGATTCACAAACAATGTTCAAAATTATTATTGCGCAGAGAGTCATAACTTCAAAGTCATTTCAATCATTTTAAAAATTCTCCAACCATTCTATACATCCCCTGGTTTAATGGATCCCCTTTTTTATCGAATTATTGACCACCAATGTTGTTCATTCCCCTACTCCTGAAGATATTCACCGGAACCCTACCATCTCACCCGCCATGGAATCAGAGCAGGTGAGATCTCCTTTGATCTCAGGCAGGAATTTCCGATCTCGCTGAAGCGAGGCCGTAAAATCCTGCCCATTACCTCCTGACTGGATTCCATAGCACTTATTTGTTATAGCGCATCTTTGTCATTTTCCCCAGTTAGCATTATTCATTTATCAACTTTGACAATAAGTGTCAGGAGACTGTTTGTCTGGAGAGACACTATAGCCGTGTCCGTCTTGTGCCATTGTTGAAGATCCAGAGATTCACACTTCCACCAGGGGTCACTGGATAACATTCTTGAGAGGAAAGCTGTGTTATTTATTCCCAGCTCAGGAGCCCTAAGGCCAAGAGTAGTTCCTCCACCATCAGTCCAATGTCAGCTGACCCAGTATTGATTACTCCTGGGACTTGCTCATCTGTATGGTCCAGTTACTCACTGAATAAACACAGCTATCAAGATGATTATCAATAATCTTTCAACGTTGTGAGGTTGTGGTGTGGTTTCAGCACTGATAATGCAGTCTTGTTGTATCAGCAATGGGATTGCGATGTCAGCTTTTTTGAATGTTAAATGTTGCTGGCAGTATGTTCTTCATGACAGAAGTGTGAAGGTGACAGTGGCATGTATAACGCTGTTGGTACATTAAATAGAATAACAGAATATTGCCTTGAGAGGTGGACTACAATGTTCTCTGGAAAAATTAGCCTTTTGAGTCATAATTGCACATTTGCATTGCAGATGAAGCCATGATTAATGTCTGTACAGTGGTTTAAGTACCTCCTGCCTCTGTTAACCAGTATTAGGGGCAGCAGGCATAGTGCGGGCCTTAAGCCTCATGCCAATAAATGGGACTTAAAAGAACATAAGAACATAAGAAATAGGAGCAGGAGTAGGCCATCTAGCCCTTCGAGCCTGCCCCGCCATTCAATAAGATCATGGCTGATCTGTCGTGGCTCAGTTCCACTTTCCCGCCCTCTCCCCATAACCCTTAATCCCCTCTCTTATCAAAAACCCATCAACCCGCTTCTTAAAAATATTTAGCGAGGCAGCCTCCACCACTTCAACAGGCAGAGAATTCCAGAGATTCACCACCCTTTGAGTGAAGAAGTTCCTCCTCAACTCCGTTCTAAACCGCCTCCCCTTTATCTTGAGGCTGTGCCCCCTAGTCCTACTGTCTTTTTTGAGCGGGAAGAGTCTCTCCACCTCTATCCTATCCATCCCATTCATCATCTTATACGTCTCAATGAGATCTCCCCTCATTCTTCTAAACTCTAACGAGTACAAGCCTAGTTTATTCAGCCTCTCCTCATAGCTCAACCCCCTCAACTCTGGTATCAGCCTAGTAAACCTCCTCTGCACTCCCTCCAAGGCCAAAATATCCTTGCGCAGGTGCGGCGCCCAAAACTGCACACAGTACTCCAGCTGCGGCCTCACCAATGCCCTATACAGCTGCAGCAAGACCTCCCTACTTTTATATTCAATCCCCCTCGCTATGAAGGCCAGCATCCCATTTGCCTTCCTGACCACCTGCTGCACCTGCAAGCTGGGTTTTTGCAACTCATGCACAAGGACCCCGAGGTCCCTCTGCACCGTCGCCTGCTGCAGTTTTTTGCCACATAAGTAATAGTCCTTCCTACCATTATTCCTACCAAAGTGGACCACCTCACACTTGCCAACATTAAATTCCATTTGCCATTTCCTGGCCCATTCGCCCAGCCTATCTAGATCCTTCTGCAGACTCTCCACACCCTCTGCACAATTTGCCTTTCCCCCAATCTTGGTGTCATCAGCAAATTTCGACACCCTACACTCGGTTCCCTCCTCCAGATCATCTATATAAATGGTAAATAGCTGAGGCCCCAGCACCGACCCCTGGGGCACCCCACTAGTCACCAACCGCCAATCCGAATAGCACCCATTAACCCCCACTCTCTGCCTCCTATTTGACAACCAATCCTCTATCCACGCTAACACCCTACCCCCAACTCCATGTCCCCGACCTTCTGCAATAACCTCTTGTGAGGCACTTTGTCAAACGCCTTCTGAAAATCCGGAAAGACCACATCCACCGGCTCTCCTCTATCCACCGCCCTAGACACATCCTCATAGAACTCCAGTAAATTTGTCAGACACGACTTCCCTTTAATGAAAGCGTGTTGCGTCTGCCCTATCAAGCAATTCCCTTCAAGATGCCTCGCAATTTCCTCCTTAATGATGGATTCTAACATTTTACCTACCACAGACGTTAAACTAACCGGCCTATAATTCCCCACCTTTTGCCTGGCACCCTTCTTAAACAATTTAACACTTTCCTTCACCTCCTTCGTTATCCACGGCTTATTACCTCTCCTCCTACGGTCCTTTTTGACCATCGGAATAAATTTCTGCTGAGCACCAAGAAAGATCTCCTTAAAGATCCTCCACTGCTCCTCAGCAGACCTACCTTCCAACGCGCTCCCCCAGTCCACATTCGCCAATTCTTCTCTCATCCTACCATACTCCCCTCTATTCAAACAAAGGACGCGTGTCCGGGAACCCACTTTCTCCTCCTCCATCTGCAACAGAAACTCCACCATACAATGATCACTCTCCCCAAGAGGATCCTTCACAACAAGGTCCCTAATTCTACCCGCCTCATTACATAGCACCAGATCCAAGATAGCTCGCTCCCTCGTCGGCTCCAACACACACTGTTCAAGGAAATTATCCCGGCAGCATTCCAAGAACTCCTCCTCGAGCCCACCTCGTCCAACATGGGTTCCAGTAGCTAAAATGATTACAGTGTTATAGTCCTTATTATTAACCATCTTGTCTCTGGGAATGCAATATTGTAAGTGGTGACTACCTGAATAGAGCATCATGCATTTTAATGTAGAACAATCCTATATATTTTATTTAAATTGTCTCTATGTCTATCCTTTGAGATCCATACTTGGCCAGGCACATAATCTAGGTTGACACTCCAGTGCAGTACTGGGGAAGTACAACATTGAAAGAGGTGCCATTATTTGATAATGACATGAATCTCAGTTCCTATCTGCTTCTTGAGGTGGATGTTAAACATCTTTCATCACTGTTTAAGAAGATCAGTGAGTTTATAGAGTCATAGAATGTCTACACTGTGGAAGGAGGCCATTCAGCCCACTGACTCTGCACTGACACTCCAAAAGAGCATCTTACCCAGGCCCACAACCCCCCTCCCTGTTCCTGTAACCCCATGCATTTACCATTTCTAAACCACCTAACCTACACATCTTTGGATACTAAAGGGACAATTTAACGTGGCCAATCCACTTATCCTGCACACCTTTGGACTGTGGGAGGAATCCATAGCACTTGGAGGAAACCCATGCAGACACGGGGAGAATATGAAAACTGCCCAGTCACCCAAGGCCAGAACCGAATCGGGCTCTGTGAGGCAGTAGTGTTAATTATTGTACCACGTGTCATCCTGTTTGTGCCCTGGGCAACCACTCTTCCCTAACAAATATCACCAAAAAATAGATTGATTTTATGATTATTTTTTATTGTTGCGGATTGGCTGTTTTACTATTGCATGCGGATACTGGAAAGAGGAAATCAAAACTGAAAAATGCTGAAAAACTCAGCAGGTCTGGCAACATCAGTGAAGAGAAACAGAGTGAATATTTCGAGCCTGTATGACTTCTTCAGAGCTGAGAGGGAGAATGTGATGGATTATATACTGTATAAGAGAGGGTGCGGCAGGTGTAGAAGGTCAGAGGTCGGTGGAAGCTCGGAGATATTGCACAAAGACACCAAGGCCATAAGACAAAGGAAGCGTTAATTCAGTGTGGTAGTAGCATAAAGGTAAGATAGCAGAAGGTATTGCTGGGAGGGCAAAAGTCAGTGCTGAGTGAAGGCAAAGCTTAAGAGCAAGTGACAGCTGGTCCTGTGGGGAAGGGGGCAGGGTTTTTGTTGGGACAAAAAGAAAATTGGATAAAAAACAAAGTCAAGATGGAGATGAAAGGTCACAATCTAAAGTTGTTGAACTTAATGTTGAATCCAGAAGGCTGTTCTCATAGAATCCCTAGAGTGCAAAGGAGGCAATTCAGCCCATCGAGTCTCCATTAACAACAATCCAACTCAGGCCCTCGCCTTAACCCCGTGTATTTACCCCCGACAATAAGGGGCAATTTAGAATGGCCAATCAACTTAACTTGCACTTCTTTGGGTGTAACTTGCCTAACTGGAAGATGAGATGCTGTTCTTCCAGTTTGCATTGGGCTTCACTGGAGCATCACAGCAGGCCAAGGACAGACATATGGCATGACTGCATGATGCTGAGTTGAAATGGCAAGCAGCAAGAAGGTTGGAGTCATGCTTGCAGACAGAGCGAATGTGTTCTGTAAAGCTGTCACCCACTGTGCATTTAGTGTAGAGTAGCGAGTGCAAAAGACCAGATTATAGGAGATGCACGTGAAGCACAGCTTCACCTGAAAAGAGCATTTGGGACCTTGGATGGTGAAAAGGGAGGAAATAAAGGGGCAGTTTACATCTTCTGTAATTGTATGGGAAGGGGTTGAGTGGAGGAGGGCACCAGAGTGTCACAGAGGGAGCCGAACCTGCAGAATGATGACAAGGGTTTGAGGAGAAGGTGTGTTTAGAGCTGGCATCATGCTGGAGTTGGCAAAAATGGCAGACGTTGCGGAGGCTGGTGGGCTGAAAAGTGAGGACGGGGCGGCCCTATCATGGTCCTGGGGAAGAGGTAAGGACAGAGTTGTGGGAGATGGGTCAGACATGGTTGAGAGCCCTATCAATCACATTGTGGGAGAAATCTTGGTTAAGAGAAAGGACAGACATTAACACATTTGACTATGGCAACAAAATTAGGAGAATGGGATGGAGTCCTTACAGGGAGTGGGGTATGAGGAGCTGTAGTCAAGGTAACTGTGAGAGTTGATGTGTTAGTAATGAATATTTGATGATCAGTCTATCACTGGAAATGGAGATAGAAGACCAAGGAAGGGAAATGAAGTGTTGGAGATGGACCATGTGAAGGCGAGATAGGATTAGAAATTGGGAATAAAATCAATATATTCTTCTAGGTCCAAATGAGAGCATGAAACTGCACAGATACAATTACTTAAGTAACGGAAAAAGAGTTGCAAGAGAGGGACTTGAGAAGGATTAAAACAAGAAATGTTTCAGATGCTCCACAAAAAGCCAGGTGTTACTGGGCCCTTTGCAGGTAACCATTTCCACACCTCTTATTTGCAGGAAATGAGATAAGTTAAAGGAATGGTAGAAGGTCAGCCTGGCACATGAGAATAGTGGTGGATGAGGATTGTTCGGACCACTGTTCAAGGAAAAAACAGAAAGTCCTCCGATCCCCAGTGGTTAGAGGTGTAGAGGGATTGGACATCCATTGTGAAGAGGAGGTGGTTAGGGCAGGGAACTGGAAATTGTTGACATGATATAGAGTATCAGTGGAATCACAAATGTATGTGGGAAGAGATCGGGCGAGGGGAGAGAGGATGGAGTCCAGATAGGAAGAAATGAGTTCCATGGGCCATTGAGTTCCATTGAGCTATGAGGAGAGGCTGAATAAACTAGGCTTGTACTCGTTAGAGTTTAGAAGAATGAGGGGAGATCTCATTGAGACGTATAAGATGATGAATGGGATGGATAGGATAGAGGTGGAGAGGCTCTTCCTGCTCAGAAAGGACAGTAGGACTAGGGAGCACAGCCTCAAGATAAAGGGGGGGCGGTTTAGAACGGAGTTGAGGAGGAACTTCTTCACTCAAAGGGTGGTGAATCTCTGGAATTCTCTACCCGTTGAAGTGGTGGAGGCTGCCTCGCTAAATATTTTTAAGACGCGGGTTGATGGGTTTTTGATAAGCGTGGGGATTAAGGGTTATGGGGAGAGGGCGGGAATGTGGAACTGAGCCACGACAGATCAGCCATGATCTTATTGAATGGCGGGGCAGGCTCGAGGGGCTAGATGGCCTACTCCTACTCCTATTTCTTATGTTCTTATAAAACCTGATGCAATGGATCTGACGGGGCAGCTCTGTATGCGGGTTTTGTGAAGAAGGTACAAGTGGGTTGTGCGGGATTGGGTGACTGTGAAATTGGAGGCTGTGGAGGAATTGACTGTTGACCTGCATAAAAATTGGCAGTGCACTCCAGAAGTAATTCATTGTGTGAGATGCTTAGAAAAATGAAGGGGGACCTTATAGAAGCATATAAGATTATGAAAAGATAATGGTGGGTGAAACTAGAACTAGGGAGCATGCCTGAAAATAAGGGAAAGCAGATTTAGGACTGAGTTGAGGAGGAACTTCTTCACATAAAAGGTTGTGAATCTGTGGAATTCCCTGCCCAGTGAAACAGTTGAGGCTACCTCATTGAATGCTTTTAAGGCAAAGAAAGAAAGATTTTTGAACAGTAAAGGAATTAAGAATTTTGGTGAGCGGGTGGGTAAGTGGAGCTGAGTCCACAGAAAGATCAGCCGTGATCTTATTGAATGGCAGAGCAGGCTGAAAGGGGCAGAAGGCCTACTCCATTCCTATTTTTTATGTTCTTATTACACTGGGCAGAATCTTACCAAAAAATAGCAAAGTGCCCAAAAGAGAAAACGCTGGAAAATCTCAGCGGGTCTGGCAGCATCTGTAAGGAGAGAAAAGAGCTGATGTATCGAGTCCAGATGATCCTTTGTCAAAACAAAGCAAATCCACCCTCTCCCTCCCCCCCACAAATAACCACTATCAGCATCCCCATCACTCCCTTGTCCGCTCCCCACCACCACCACAAATAAATGTGTCCTCCCTCCATAAGGCTGCCGCTAGGGTCAGTCATGGGCACTGCCTGTGGCATAGGTTGATGCTGCCAGGTTGACATGGTGCTAACCTGGCAGTGCCAACCTATGCCAGGGGCAGTGCCAGGGCACAGCCTGGCCATAGTCCCTCTCTCTGGGGGCTGTACTCATCTTTGTGCTCCTGAGAAGATCCCCCTACAACAGGTTCAAGTCTCATTCATGAAAACATGGTGTGGCTCAATATATATAGCAAGGGGCTTCTTTAGAGTCATAGAGCCATAGAGGTTTTTAGTGTGGAAACAGGCCCTTCGGCCCAACGGGTGTTAGCGATGGAAAGGTGGTAGGACTGGAGGGTCTCAATGACATTATTGTTACTAGAGAGGTGGTGCTCGACAGACTGGAGGGACTGATTGTGGACAAGTCCCCAGGACCGGATGGAATGCATCCGAGGGTTCTGAAAGAAATGGCGGAGGTGATAGTGGATGCCTTGGTGGCTATTTTCCAAACGTCGCTGGATTCCGGGGAAGTGCCAGAAGATTGGAAAACGGCTAATGTTACGCCGTTGTTTAAGAAGGGTGCTAGGCAAAAGGCAGGGAATTATAGGCCGGTTAGTTTAACATCTGTCGTAGGTAAAATGTTAGAATCCGTCATCAAGGAGGAAATAGCGAGGCATCTTGAGGGGAATTGCTTGATAGAGCAGACGCAGCATGGTTTCGTTAAGGGGAAGTCATGTCTGACAAATTTATTGGAGTTCTATGAGGATGTGTCTAGGGCGGTGGATAGAGGAGAGCCGGTGGATGTGGTCTTTCTGGATTTTCAGAAGGCGTTTGACAAAGTACCTCACAAGAGGTTATTGCAGAAGGTAAGGGGGCATGGAGTTGGGGGTAGGGTGTTAGTGTGGATAGAGGAATGGTTGTCAAATAGGAGGCAGAGAGTGGGGGTTAATGGGTGCTATTCGGATTGGCGGTTGGTGACTAGTGGAGTGCCCCAGGGGTTGGTGCTGGGGCCTCAGCTATTTACCATTTATATAGATGATCTGGAGGAGGGAACCGAGTGTATGGTGTCGAAATTTGCTGATGACACCAAGATTGGTGGAATGGCAAATTGCGCGGAGGGTGTGGAGAGTCTGCAGAAGGATCTAGATAGGCTGGGCGAATGGGCCAGGAACTGGCAAAAGGAATTTAATGTTGGCAAGTGTGAGGTGGTCCACTTTGGTAGGAATAATGGTAGGAAGGACTATTACTTACGTGGCGAAAAACTGCAGCAGGCGACGGTGCAGAGGGACCTTGGGGTCCTTGTGCATGAGTTGCAAAAACCCAGCTTGCAGGTGCAGCAGGTGGTCAGGAAGGCTAATAGGGTGTTGGCCTTCATAGCGAGGGGGATTGAATATAAAAGTAGGGAGGTCTTGCTGCAGCTGTATAGGGCATTGGTGAGGCCGCAGCTGGAGTACTGTGTGCAGTTTTGGTCGCCGCACTTACGCAAGGGTATTTTGGCCTTGGAGGGAGTGCAGAGGAGTTTTACTAGGCTGGTACCGGAGTTGAGGGGGTTAAGCTATGAGGAGAGGCTGAATAAACTAGGCTTGTACTCGTTAGAGTTTAGAAGAATGAGGGGAGATCTCATTGAGACATATAAGATGATGAATGGGATGGATAGGATAGAGGTGGAGAGACTCTTCCCGCTCAGAAAGGACTGTAGGACTAGGGGGCACAGCCTCAAGATAAAGGGGGGGCGGTTTAGAACGGAGTTGAGGAGGAACTTCTTCACTCAAAGGGTGGTGAATCTCTGGAATTCTCTGCCCGTTGAGGTGGTGGAGGCTGCCTTGCTAAATATTTTTAAGACGCGGGTTGATGGGTTTTTGATAAGCGAGGGGATTAAGGGTTATGGGGAGAGGACGGGAATGTGGAACTGAGCCACGACAGATCAGCCATGATCTTATTGAATGGCGGGGCAGGCTCGAGGGGCTAGATGGCCTACTCCTGCTCCTATTTCTTATGCTCTTATGCTGTCCTTTTTTTAAAAACCCCTAAGTTAATTCCAATTGCCTGTTTTTAATTATATTAAAATTCATTGAATGTACTAAAATCAGGCTCATGCCTGCTGACGAGGTTACCTATTTCAGATTTCGCTGGATCTTGAACCCATTCGCCATTGCAATGGACGCAAAGCGCAGGCTCAAGATCGCCCCCATTGTGACACGATAAAGCACAATATACATGCAAGTGCTTTATTACTATTACAGTGCTTAAACATGATTTAACAATCAATGTATGAGCAAGCCACCAGTGTATTTTTTCTAACTTATTTACTGTCACAAATAGGGTTACGTCAACACTGCAATGAAGTTATTGTAAAATCCTCTAGTTGCCACACTCTGGCACCTGTTTGGGTACACTGAGGGAGTATTTAGCATGGTCAATGCACTTAACCAGCACATCTTTTGGACTGGAGAGGAAATTGGAGTACCTGGAGGAAACCCATGCAGACACGGGGAGAATGTGCAAACTCCACACATACAGTGCCCCAAGGCGGGGATCAAACCCAGATCCCTGGCACTGTAAGGCAGCAGTGCTAACCATTGTGCCACCGTGTCACCCCTAGTAGTAGCCATAGTGCACAGTTCATGGACAGTTAAATTGCGCTTATTTCCAGTGGCAATATTTGGCAGAATATAGTAGCTTTTTATCTCCTTTCTTCTCAAAGTAAAACAAAGCTAACCTTCATCTTAAGGAGTTTGTAATTTATATTTTAAAAAACTCACATTAGGAATTCTGGCAGCATTTATTGAGCAACAGGTTGGCCACAGCCAAATAGCAAAGCACATATTATTTTAATAAGCAGAAGACGTGTGTGTGTGTGTGTGTGTGTGTGTGTGTGTGTGTGTGTGTGTGTGTGTGTGTGTGTGCTGTTTTGAAAAATAAGCCTTGAAATGTTTTTTTTCATCTGCAGAAGGTAGATCCTGTGCTGTTGTTTTTGACTGCAAGTTCATCGAGACCTCTGCTGCAGTCCAGCATAACGTCCAAGAACTCTTCGAAGGAATTGTGCGACAGGTGCGCCTCAGGAGGGACAGCAAAGAAGTCAATGAACGAAGAATGGCCCAGTACAAAAGAAGAGAGAGCTTTCCCAGGAAAGCCCGACGCTTTTTGGATAGACTAGTAGCAAAGAACAATAAAAAGATGGCTTATAAAGTGAGATCAAAATCTTGCCATGACCTTTCTGTACTATAAGAAATATCGACAAATGTAATTAAAATGGGTGACTAATAAATCGTCGAGCTGTAGTGAGGGATAAAAACAGAAAATGCTGGAAATACTCAGGTCTGGCAGCATCTGTGGAGAGTGAAGCATTTCGGGTCGATACCCTTTCAGCCGAGCCTCCTGCTTTCATTGTAAGGGTTATGGGTTAATCAATCTATATTAGATTTCAGTCTATTGGATGCAATTGGTTTACAGTTGTGTTTGAATTCATAATGGCACAACTCTGTGTTGGTGAATTTCCCACCTTGTTTGTCCAGAAGGAACTTTCAATGTCAGGTTACAATATTGCGCCTGATAGGTGGACTTGATTAGAGTTACGTGTACTGAAATGAATTGTAGCAGTAGAGCTTTAAACTATATGCAATTCTGTCATGAAAAGGCTTTTCAACCTGATAAAGTGTCTTTTTGTTTATAGAAAGAGAGAATCGCCAACAAGGTGGGATAGAGGTTTCACTTGCTTGTGGTATTTCTAAGTCGTGCATTGTATATCAGATTGCTCGCAGAAGGTGAAAAATGTTTCCTGATCACAAATTCTCTCTATTGTCACACAAGGTGGAACACAACAATTATAGTTCAACTCAGTGACCACATTATCACATTGGATCATTATTTTCTGGCTACAAGTGAAAGAATTTTTAAGCAGTGTTGGAGTAGTGGATTATTGTTAAAAGTTACAAATAAGTTGAGCTCTGTCAGACATGGTAAGTTCTCCTGAGAATTCAGAACATACTACTAATGGCTAGTGATTGGAAATGTCAACAGTAAAACCACAGGGTGCATGTGTTCCTAGTGAACCAAGATGAATGCCTGTTGGACAAAATCTTGCCACAATTGTAAAATTGTCAATTTCCAGCATTTTTTCCCCACTTAAGAAGGTGAATAAGAGATCTGTTTCAAGATCTCTGATATTATTGGTCTGAAACCAGCCACTGGGAAGAAAGTGGGGAATATCTGACTGTTCCCATCTCCTTCCATGACAAAACAAAGGTCTTATTGTTCAACATATCTCTATGGCCTAGATGTGGAATTGCAAAGAGAGAAGGGGTGAATCTGCGTATTTGGCGCATTAATATCTTAACATGCTATGCCCTAAGCCATATTAGACAGAAAAATGGATGTTAAGGGCATGAGATCGGAAACAGAATTGTTGATTTTTATACAATAAAAGTAGGGCATTCAGCATAACAAATTTGTATCTTTGTTCTGACGCCCTGAAAGCTATCATTCATTTATCGATGTATATTAGATCTTTGTAGATGTTCAGTCTTTTTACTGTCAGTATTAAGCTTGTGTTCCATTTAAAACACAATTGTTTGTGTGAGCAAATAAGATGAACAAATAATGTCTTTCTGAACTACATGATGTCCCTTATAAATTAGTTTTAACTACGTTACTAGATATATTCTTCTTTATTTTTCCAGATATGATTTGTCTATTTATTACCAACAATTCAACCAGATGTGTTTTATAACAATATTTTGTATTTATTTTGTAAGTTTCTACTTATTCAACTTTCAAGCAAAATAATGTACTTTATTAATGTTATTATGAAATATTGTCATTACCTTCAATGTATTTCTTTGCCTAAAGTATGCTGGTTTGTACTTTGAACAATTCTTTATGCGTAATCGCATAGGAAGATCTGTTGAAACTGTTGGTTTCTAAGCATACGAGTCATTAACCTGGATTCTCAAACTGAACCTAGTTCTCCCTCTCCAGACAAAGTAACTTACAAAAATTCTCCAAATTGGTTACACAGAACCTTTAGCACAGGAAAGGAATTTAACATGAATGTTACTTTTCTTGTTTATCAACTACGCGACGATTTCATCTTTTATTTTATAATACACACTCTTATGGATCCTTGAAGTTAAACATTGTAGGAATTAATGTTAGCAATGATGTGTGATTCACTGCTGAATAGGAGCTTTTTGGTAAGAGATGCTTTAACCTGTGCCCCATGGTGACAGAACAGCTATCATTAATTGAAGGAAAACTTAACATTTCTTTTCACATTCTAGTTCAACTCATCTCAAACTGAGTGCAGCTGTCTCCTCTTTTGACATTCAGTGGGATATGCTGACACTTAAATGAGTATGGGTAATTCTGGTTGGGAATGAGGTGGAAGTTAAAGTCAGCTAGCTAATGAATAAAAGACTGGTTAATGATTCAGGTTGCTTGAGACAATCACTAATCCATGCATTCATGAATAAACAGCTTACGTTGAATGGCAATTACTTTTTACTTTGAATGGCATTTACTTAAACAATCAATAACCTTCATTGTGTATGAAAATGAACCAAGACATCTTTATTGATTATCAATAATTGGATTATCATTTTCAAAAGAAAACACAGGAAGAACTATATCAGTCTTATTAAAAGTATCTTGTTATTTATAGTGATGGAAAAATAATGAGAAGCCATTCATTTACTAAAAATAATGACAAGGGAATTAATTTACAAAAATAGTACAATGACCGATTTATTTTTGATAGACTGAAGAAATGAAAGAAATCAAACTATTTTGGTCCAATTGATCCTTTATTTTAAATCTGTTTTCTTTTTTAAACAATTGTCCTGCATGATGTTTGAATAGAGAAAGTGAGGTATAAAATATGACTGAATGAATATAATTTTGGTCTTGAAATTAGCCCTTCACTATTTGAATCTGTTTTGAAACATCCACCTATAAAGCTCATTGTAAGGAAATTATTTTCTTTAATGTAATTTTCTCAGTTTCAAGATCGTCATTCAATTGACAATTTAGTTTATATTTAATATTTCATTTCTGCATTTCAATAGGCAAATTTATAATTTCATGTTTATACTGGAACATTCTTGCTTTAGATCATTTACGTATACCATAGTTGTAATGATATGCAGATATCTAATAAAATGTTTTCTTAAAGAGAAATGTGCACGGCTGTGTATTTTATTGCCATTACATTTTTTTGCATTATTTCTGACTAGAAGGGGGTACTGATCGTAACTGACTTTGTACACGTGAAATAATTCATTTAAAGCCACATTTTCATGCAAGAGATGAGAAGATTGAGTTGGGGAACTTCTTGACTCTATAGACCTGTCTCCTTTAAAAATGCCTGTGCTTGTCACATTTTCATTCTGGGAAGATGGGGATAGAATTAACTCTCACCTAAGTTGGATATATGGTGAGGTCATCATGTTTCTGTATATTGGAATATTGAACCAATGGTACTGGTGGATGGCCTCATTATGAATGCCTGGCTGAGCTCCAAGAATGGCTAATACAGTTAGACATCTCAGCAAACAATGTTCTGACAGATGGAACTGAGATTTTTTTTGATTGATATCTCTCTTGTAATAACTTGCTGTTACTTGAAGAGCTTTTTCACAGCCGATGTGTTTATTTATATAGGATTAAGAGGTCTGAAGTAGATAAAAGTGTTTGACATTTGACACAAACATGCAGTTATGATATTACAGATTTTCAGAACAACTGTTTTAAAGTTACATTCCCATTTTCAGAGAGTTTAAAAGCCCTTTTCAAAATAGAAGGATGGACAAACAACATGGCACCCTTCTGTGTGTGTTCAAACCTTGTCAGACTCTTATCTGAAAATCTGGCTACAAAGAGTGATTAAAATGCAAAGATTCTCTACTAGTCTCCCATCTGTCCACTGAACTCTTACCTATCTCTGAGAGCCTTCTCTCCCTACTTTTTGAGGATCTTGCTCACACTTGCACTCTAACTCGAGGGGGTCCATCTCAAATTTGTAGAATATGAGCAGGTTGGCCATCCCACCACCTGTCCCCGTGCGCTCCACAGCATTATCACTTCTCTTCCCCTATATTGACAAAAATACATTCATTAGTACACCCTCTCTTTCAACCTCATACCAGGTTTGTGCCCTCCCCCCCCACCACCCCCCACCCACCTCTCCCAGCTGCCCTACTTCACCAGAGAACCAGGTTGAGGTGCATGTTAGTTTTGCACATTCGAGCATTGCCCTATGCTGGCCTTCATAGCGAGGGGGATTGAATATAGAAGTAGGGAGGTCTTGCTGCAACTGTACAGGGCACTGGTGAGGCCGCAGCTGGAGTACTGTGTGCAGTTTTGGTCGCCGCACTTACGCAAAGATATTTTGGCCTTGGAGGGAGTGCAGAGGAGGTTTACTAGGCTGATACCGGAGTTGAGGGGGTTGAACTATGAGGAGAGGCTGAATAAACTAGGCTTGTACTCGTTAGAGTTTAGAAGAATGAGGGGAGATCTCATTGAGACATATAAGATGATGAATGGGATGGATAGGATAGAGGTGGAGAGGTTCTTCCCGCTCAGAAAGGACAGTAGGACTAGAGGGCACAGCCTCAAGATAAAGGGGGGGGGGGGGCGGTTTAGAACGGAGTTGAGGAGAAACTTCTTTACTCAAAGGGTGGTGAATCTCTGGAATTCTCTGCCCGTTGAAGTGGTGGAGGCTGCCTCGCTAAATATATTTAAGACGCGGGTTGATAGGTTTTTGATAGGCAAGGGGATTAAGGGTTATGGGGAGAAAGCGGGAAAGTGGAACTGAGCCATGACAGATCAGCCATGATCTTATTGAATGGCGGGGCAGGCTCGAAGGGCTAGATGGCCTACTCCTGCTCCTATTTCTTATGTTCTTATGCCCTCCAAACCTTGCATGCCCTCAGATGTTGGCCAGCCAGAGTGAAATCATGTTTTGGTTCCAATTGCCAGTGGAAGTGGAAATGGTGGCTGCTTCCAGGCTGGCTGGATACATGTGCAAAATTCAAGCCATAGCTTTTATCCAGCTGCATAAGACTTTCAGGTCCTGGATTCAGCTTTTTGCCAAATTATAATTGAAGTTGTGCTTTCTGGTCACTAAGTCACCTTAATATACTCCTTTTATTAACTAACTTCAAATAAGATCTTAATAATGAGATGATGTATTCTCATTCAGCTGGAAGGCATTTTCTAAGAAATCTGAATTTTGACCGAGTTGAGTGATTTGGAAGGATCTGCACCTTTAAGATAATACCAGTATATTGGAATAGTTTGCTTTGCTTTGTCAGTCCAGCAGATAATACTTTATTGGCCATAAACCATGGATTTAAATGCTGGCATATTTCTGGTGTCAGGTGAAAAACTATTTTGTGATGGTACCTGTATGAACTGTCTATAGTGGACCCAGGCTTCTGAGCCACTCATATTATCCACTGATCAAGTGCATTATTACTATCTGATTTCCTCATTCTACCATTACTGTGACTCTGACCTTGGGATCCAAAAAGTACTGTTGGCTAATGTGACAAGATGTGTGCTGTAATAACAGACTCTTAAATATAGCTGAGAAAAACGGCAGGGCCAAAGTTCAATCATTATATATGGAGATAACATTTGTGATTCAGAGTCCTACAATGAGGGTGTGCATGTATGTGCGTCATTTTACAATTCAAGTTTCACTTCCAAGATATATATAAAAAATAAGTTTCTGGTGGGTTAAGCTTTCACCTTCACTGTTTAGTTTGTTTGAAAAAAACGTGCTATTTATACTTGGCTGCATTTGTTATGTTCCTATTGCTAATCACAGAATTGTTGCTGCACAGCCACCTTCAATGACTTACACAAATATGCAACTCATAAACTAGGCTTGTACTCGTTAGAAGAATGAGGGGAGATCTCATTGAGACATATAAGATGATGAATGGGATGGATAGGATAGAGGTGGAGAGACTCTTCCCGCTCAGAAAGGACAGTAGGACTAGGGGGCACAGCCTCAAGATAAAGGGGGGGCGGTTTAGAACGGAGTTAAGGAAGAACTTCTTCACTCAAAGGGTGGTGAATCTCTGGAATTCTGTGCCCGTTGAGGTGGTGGAGGCTGCCTCGCTAAATATTTTTAAGATGCGGGTTGATGGGTTTTTGATAAGAGAGGGGATTAAGGGTTATGGGGAGAGGGTGGGAATGTGGAACTGAACCACGACAGATCAGCCATGATCTTATTGAATGGCGGGGCAGGCTTGAAGGGCTAGATGGCCTACTCCTGCTCCTATTTCTTATGTTCTTATGTTCTTAAGTCCCTCTTGTTCTACACTCATTTTAGAATTTTTCCCTTTATTTTATATTGTTTTCTGTGTTCTTCCTCCCAAAATGAGTCACTTTACACTCCTCCGCACTGAACTTCATCTGACAATTACTCACCCATTCCACCAACTTGTCTACATCCTTTTAAAGTTCTACACCATCTTCCTCACAGTACATCTTCCTTCCAGATTTCATACCTACAAAAGTTGAAATTGTGTCCTGTACATCAAGGTCTAGATCATTAATATATATTAGGAAAAGAAAACTGTAATGTTCTAACTATGTAGGGATTGTGGGTTTTAAACAAAAAAAAAATTGTGGTTTGCAAACGTAAATTCAAAATAACAACAATAGGTTTATATTGCAGGGGCTGTTGACTCTACAGACTAAAAAACGAAACTAAAGCAGGAACCTGAGAAACATCCCGATGACATTACAATCAAAAAACAAAGAACAAAGAACAACACAGCATGGGAAACAGACCCTTTGGCCCAATGAGCCCGCCCCGCCATTTCAACATTGTGAGTCCCCTCTCCACCCATGACCCTTGTCTATGCTTATGGCACTCCACATTGGAAACCATATTGAGGGAAGACTAATTTAGGGACAATTTGTTACACCAGTCAGCCTAAGAGCACATCTTTGGGGTGTGGGAGGAAACCGGAGCACCCGGAGAAAACCCACGCAAGCACGGGGAGAATGCGCAAACTCCCACAGACACTGGCCCAAATCCATGTATCTGCACAGCAAACAGTGATAGTCACTGAGCTGTCATGTTGCCCAGCATCTGGTCCAGTTTAAGCTTACACTAACGACATGAAGCTCTAGGCTACTTTTGAAACATCCAAGAGCAGCCCTCGTACGACCACTGCATGTATGCCCCTTGTTGGACAACAAGGCGGACTGAAGCACCTGTGGATTAAAAGAGAAAAACATCAATAACATGCACATCCTTATGCAAATATTCAAGGGAATCCCCAGAAGCTCAAAAGTAAAACAAGTGAGCCAGAAAATATGTTGGAAGGTCCATAGGAATCAATTGATTCCCAGGGATGTCCCAAGGTTCCTGAACCTTATTTAAAACAGTCTCCTATATCCTCCCATCTCCATCCCACTCATGTGCCTATCTAAGTAACTCTTAAACAACTCCAGTGTGCCTGCCTCCACCACCTTGCTTGTCAGAGCATTCCACACCCCCACAACCCTCTGTGTGAAAAACCTCCCTCTAACATCCGAATTATACCTTGCCCCCCTCGCCCTAAACCCATGGCCCCTCGTAATGTGTGTTTCCAATCTAGGAAAAAGCTTACCACTGTTTACTCTATCTATACCCTTCATAATCTTATATACCTCTATTAGACCTCCCCTCAGTCTCTGTCTTTCTAGGGAAAACAGCCCCAGTTTGCCCAATCTTTCCTCATAACCCAGACCTTCCATACCAGGCAGCATCTTGGTAAACCTCCTCTGCACTCTCTCCAGGGTCTCCACGTCTTCCCGGTAGTAAGGCAACCAGAACTGGACGCAGTACTCCAAATACGGCCTAACCAACATTCTATACAACTGCAACATTAGACTCCAGCTCTTGTACTCTATACCCCTTCCTATAAAGACTAACATACCATAAGCTTTCTTCACAACCTTCTCCACCTGTACTGCCACCTTCAAAGACTTGTGCACTTGCACCCCCAGGTCCCTCTGTGTTTCTATACTCTTAATAGGTCTACCCTTTATCATATAACTCCCCCCTACATTATTTCTCCCAAAATGCATCACCTCACATTTATCAGGATTAAATTCCATCTGCCGTTTATCTGCCCAATCAAATCACATGACTAGTTCTTAAAGCAATCATGCAACCACTTAAATATATAACATCCCTCTCCCCTCCCCCTTTTACTTCTATGGTCATAACAACAATTACTACAATGTTTTAATGTGGGAGATGCTGGCATTGGACTAGGGTGGGCACTTGGGGTGAGACCTTCCTCACTTGAGGAAGGAGCAGTGTTCTGTAAGCTCGAGATTCAAAATAAACTGTTGGACTTTAACCTGGTGTTGTGAAGCTTAGTTAGTGCGAGTGGGCGAACATGACCACTACAGACTCAAGGTCAGGTTCAACAGTGGTACAGCTTTTTTTTTACGTCGACAGAGGTGCAGTCAGGACATACAAACCGATCTGTCCTGAAAGCATTCTAAAGACCCGCCGCAATGGGTTACAGTTATACCTGAACTTCGATACATTGTACAATTCAAATGCTAATGTTTTGTTTACAGTATTCAACTCTGACCATCCTGATTCGATGTCTTCAAGTATTGTAACGATGGTTTTCAGTGTGTGTTAATCGTTTCTGTCTGATGGGTTTATTAATGGTCTAGAATCTCTGGGGTTTGGACAATGGGTGTTTGACTATTCTCAGGAAGTTTGTGGGGCCAGGGATGCTTCCTTAGTTATGATCCAAGTGGAGACAATCTTTAGGTGTCTCCATAGAGGGCTGCTTGATTAGATCAGAGGTGCTGATTTGGTCGGATGGGGGTGTACTTTTAATTTAGTTCCTGTAGGTGCCATCCTGTCCGGCTCCCTTTCTGTGCTAGCCCTCATTTGCATTCTAAAAGTATGTCCTTGCCTGTTAGTCTGTGTCTGTTCCCTTGTGACCTTTAGTGGGGAGGCTCTGAGTGCAACTTTAGTCTGCTTCCATATTGTGTACCCAATTTCATAAAATTTGTCGTTGAATAACAGTTTCTTACTGTACAATGTAATACAGAGGATCAATCTAGCCAAACAAGCTTTTGCAATGTGACCCATTTTTGCCATTCATCTTTCATTGACTATCCTTGCTCCAGATTTGCTCATAGACTGGGCCATTTTGACACATCTGTGACATGCTCGTCATTGTTTTGACTTGTGGTGGACAGTTCCTTCTTATGGATATTCATTCCTGCACCAAAATATGAAGCCTCTTTAGCAGCCAGTTTGATCAACACTGTGATTTGTATTGCCTTTAAGCATAGTCAGTAAGCAATCTTGTTTAGATAGCATCATTTTGGAGACCATAAACTAGACAATGGGGGGAGGAATTTTTTCAAAACATTCTTTGGGTGCAATCTTGTCAAAAAAATTCTCAAGTGTCATTACAACATGAAAATGGGAGTGTTCCACACCGGCCTTTTGGGCAGGTTTGACACTGAAATTTTCCAACACTCTGTCAGTATTTCTGACACTGGGAGATTTGTACCTGTGGTGAGGGTGGCGCGAGGGGGGAGGGGGGAAAGGGGGAATGGGGAGAGCATAAGTACAAGGGGGAAGCCAACTTCAAAGCGCTTGGGCACTGTTGCATGGGGCGTCCTGATCTCTTACTGAACTGGGAAACCGCCTCCCACCTCATGGATATTAGACATGACCCCATCATCAGTGACATTCTCACTTCCCCCACACCAACCTGGGTCACGAGCATAAGGGCATTGGAACCCTCCTGATGAGTCTCGACATGCCCTCCCTGTCATAATCCCCTTCGCAGCCCACCTCTGTAGGCCCCCAATTCACCTTCCGCCAGCAGAACCTCCCTGCGTGACCAGCCCCTTGCTGAACTCCCGCACCATTGTGCATATTCTCCCTTCATAGCCCACCCCCAACTAGGCCCCACCCAACTCAGGCCTCACCCCCTTGGCCCTTTTCTTGGCATAGTTATGATGTCATCTGACAACACCAGGCTGTCACTGCCCAAATGGACAATGTCCATTCATGTTCCCTCGTAGCCAAGCCCCCACATGGCCATGACGCCAGGTCTCTGCTATTGCAGAGCAGCAGTGATTCTTGCCGGTGTGATGCCAAAATCTTTATGGGTCAGCTTAGTAACTGGAGAATAATCAAGGAATACCTATCAGACTATTGGCCAGCAGCTCTGACATTCATCATTATGAAGTGCTTTGAAAGGCTAGTCATGGCACAAATCAATTCCAGCCTCCCAGACTACCTGGATCCATTACAGTTTACTTACTGTCACAACAGATCCACAGCAGATGCCATCTCCCTGGCTCTACACTCAACTTTGGAACACCTAGATAAACAAGGACACCATGTCAGATTCCTACTTATTCACTACAGTTCAGCCTTCAACACCATTATTCCCATGAAACTCATCTCCAAATTCCGTGGCCTGGGCCTCAGCACCTCCCTCTGTGACTGGATCCTGAACTTCCTAACTCATGGACCACAATCAGTAAGATAGACAACAACACTTCCTCCATGATCATTCTCAACACTGGTGCCCCACAAGGCTGTGTTTTTAGCCTCCTTCTACACTCCTTATACACCTATGACTGTGTGGCCAAATTCCCCTCCAATTCAATTTTCAAGTTTGCTGATGACACCACCGTAGTGGGTCAGATCTCAAACAATGATGAGACAGAGTACAGGAATGAGATAAAGAACTGGTGCGGCAAAAGAATCTCTCCCTCAATGTCAACAAAATGAAAGAGATTGTCATTGACATCAGGAAACATAAAGGAGAACATGCCCCTGTCTACAGGGACAAAGTAGAAAGGGTCGCGAGCTTCAAGTTTTTAGGTGTCCAGATTACCAACAACCTGTCCTGGTTCCCCCCATGCTGACACTATAGTTAAGAAAGCCCACTAACACGGCTCCTTTCTCAGCTACGATTCCGTCCAACTTTTACAGATGCACCATAGAAAGGATTCCTTCTGGTTGTATCACAGCTTGGTATGGCTCCTGCTCTGCCCAAGACTGCAAGAAACTACAAAAGATTGTGAATGTAGCCCAATCCATCACGCAAACCAACCTCCCATCCATTGACTCTATCTACACCCCAATGCCTCAGCAAAGCAGCCAGCATAATTAAGGACGTTCTCTCTTCCAGCTTCTTTTGTCAGGAAAAAGATTCAAAAGTCTGATGTCACATACCAATTGGTTCAAGAACAGCTTCTTCCCTGCTGCTGTCAGATTTTTGAATGGACTTGCCTTGCATTAAGTTGATCTTTCTTGGCACTCTAGCTATGACTGTAACACTACATTCTGCACTCTCTTGTTTCCTTCTCTATGAATGGTATGCTTTGTCTGCATAGCACACAAAAAATAATACTTCTCATTATGTTAGTACATTGGCATTAATAAATCAAACCAAATCAACCTATGTTCGTTGATAGATCTGTCAGGACATGCTGGGAATGGAAATAAAGACAAGCAACTAGCTATTTTGCAACAGCTTTTACTTCTGAGGCCAATGGCATTTTTCCAATTGCTTCAGTAGGATTAACAACAGTTACAGTTTTAGTGAAAATTGATGCAATGCAGATAGTGCTGCTGGACCTAATGCACATATATCCCTGAGGAAACTGGGAGTTCATATACAAGACACTGGCCCATTAAGGTAGTTCCCAAGGATTAGAGGATGGTTTAGGTGGTCCCATCATTTAAGAGCAGGAATAAATTTGCTCCTGGAAATTAGACAGTCATGTGTTTGACTTCATATATATGCCAACTGATTCCAATTCACATCGGCATTCAGTGTTTTGGGGCAACCTGCACCTCAGCTTTTGCTGGCAGAAATCAGCGCCAAGTTTGCCTCTTTTCCTTGGACACTGATCTGAACTAAATCCTGCATTGAAATGATTCCCACACTGGGGACTCTCATGAGAACAGATGTTTTCTATTCACTGGCAATGCTCCTTCTGCAGCAGTAGTCAAATTGGTTTTCTCTGAGGGATGAAGGAAGGGGAAAAATGGATAGAAACAGCTTCACATTTTTCAACATTCCAGGCTCCATGTTGAAATTCCAATCGCTTCATCACTATCCATTTTTCTCCTTCCTTCATCCCTCAGAGAAAACCAATGGTGGGGAATTCAATGGGCTCCATGTCTTTGCTAATGCAGTTGGGAGAGTTGGATGTGGCAGTGTTGAGGTATCACTTGCACAACTATGGCTGGATTTTAGGCTTGCAGAACAGCACTCTCCATTAGACTTGGGCAGGATCTTATGAGCCTTGGGGTGAGGTGATAAAATTCGGGCATATATCACCATTCCTTTATTGTATTTCGGTCAACATCCTGGAGCTGCCTTCCTAGCAGCACTGAGGGTTTACCTACACTACCTGCACTACAGCAGTTCAAGAAACCAACTCATCATAACTATCCCAAGGGCAGATAGGGCTGGGCAATAAATGCTGGCTCGGCCAGCGATGCTCACATGCTTCGAAAGAAAATAAAACAACAGTCTAGTTGGTCTGCTAAAGTCTAAGTGTGATTGTTGCTCCTTTTAAGAATGATGAAGTACTAAGGTGCTTCCATTTAACCAAAATGCAGCTTTTGAAATAAATGCAATAATTTATCTTCTTGGACTCCTATGAAATGCACTGCTGTTATGAGGCTATGACCCCTTAGTTTTGAAATATGATTTTTCAACTTTCATCTGACTGGAACTTTTGCCCTTTGAACTGAGACAGAACTAACCACTTAAAAATGCAAGGCCACATTCCAAGGTGAAGGTGAGAAGCCAACACCCTTAAGGGAGTGTGAAGGGAGAGACATTTCCTATAATCCAGTCACTCATCAAAACTTATAATTGTCTAAGGAAGAGACATTAAAAATACAAAGTGCTGGATGTTGAAACAATGTCTGCCACAGATAGACCCACCCAAAACCTCCTGGAAATACACAATGGGTGAAGTATTTAAAGGCAAGACTTCCAGTCAGTAAAGAGAGATTGCAAGTGACACTGGTGGTGTCCAGAAAGCATAAGAACATAAGAACATAAGAAATAGGAGCAGGAGTAGGCCATCTAGCCCTTCGAGCCTGCCCCGCCATTCAATAAGATTGTGCCTGATCTGTCATGGCTCAGTTCCACTTTCCCGCCCTCTCCCCATAACCCTTAATCCCCTCGCTTATCAAAAACCCATCAACCCGCGTCTTAAAAATATTTAACAAGGCAGCCTCCACCACTTCAACGGGCAGAGAATTCCAGAGATTCACCACCCTTTGAGTGAAGAAGTTCCTCCTCAACTCCGTTCTAAACTGTCCCCCCTTTATCTTGAGGCTGTGCCCCCTAGTCCTACTGTCCTTTCTGAGCGGGAAGAGTCTCTCCACCTCTATCCTATCCATCCCATTCATCATCTTATACGTCTCAATGAGATCTCCCCTCATTCTTCTAAACTCTAACGAGTACAAGCCTAGTTTATTCAGCCTCTCCTCATAGCTCAACCCCCTCAACTCTGGTATCAGCCTAGAAAACCTCCTCTGCACTCCCTCCAAGGCCAAAATATCCTTGCGTAAGTGCGGCGACCAAAACTGCACACAGTACTCCAGCTGCGGCCTCACCAATGCCCTATACAGCCGCAGCAAGACCTCCCTACTTTTATATTCAATCCCCCTCGCTATGAAGGCCAGCATCCCATTCGCCTTCCTGACCACCTGCTGCACCTGCAGGCTGGGTTTTTGCGACTCATGCACAAGGATCCCGAGGTCCCTCTGCACCGTCGCCTGCTGCAGTTTTTCGCCATGTAAGTAATAGTTCTTCCTACCATTCTTCCTACCAAAGTGGACCACCTCGCACTTGCCAACATTAAATTCCATTTGCCTTCAGCAGAGGAATGAACCCTGAGGGCTGCTCACACTCTCCCCTTCTCTCTTTTGGAATAAATGTGTCACCTGGTTAGAGAAGCCAACTCAAACAGAAACTTGCCAATTTCACTGGGATCTTGCAATAATTGCAACACCTTCTACTTCTAATCACGTCCAAGGATCCAGCCTTCCTAGATTGTCTGAATCATTTAAAATCTATGCCTCAGGGACAATTGAAGAACACCTCACAATATATTACTTTGCTTTTCTATTTATGGAGTCAAGCTCCCCTTATTTCTGATCTGTATGTATATGTGCCTGTGTGTGCATGTGCATGCGCATGTTTGTGTGCATGTGTGCATGTACATATGTGTGTGTGCATGTGTTTCTGTGTGTATGCATGTGTGTGTGCATGTGTGTATTTGCATGTGTATGTGTGTGCATGTGTGTGTAGTGGGGAGGGGTTGGGGAGGTGGGGGAAGGAATTTTATGACTGTGTGAGGTGCAAATTCATGACATCACCATTTTATTATTTTTCTTGGGCTTAGCTGTTGATAGATTTGCTCTTTCTTTGACTCAAGAAAATCTCATTTGATTGGCTTCTTAATGCTGACAGCTGAAATAGCTAAATACATTCTGATTTGGAAATGAAAGAATATAAGAAGAAATTGAAACCTTTGTTGTGACCAGCCGTGGAAGCTGAATAGAGGGAATGCAGTTCACCCCTTCTCACCTGGTTGTAACGCCACCAACTTCTACCCACAGCATTTGTAATCTCTACCTTGGAATGTTATATACTTGTATTTTCTTTGCGCATCCAACATAGGTTCAAGAATGACAGGAGAAAATGATGCAAATATTGAGCAGATCAGGCAGCCTTTGTAAAGAGGTATTCAAGTTAATAATTGAGGTGAAGCTATAGAATTTTTTTTCCATTTGCTTATATGAACAGGGGAATGTTGTGTATCACTACTGCTTAAGGTACAAGGTCCGTGTAACTACCTGTTTGAACATGTTGCGGTTTGACAATTAAAGATTTTTTTATGGGGGTCGGCACTGTTTTTGAAGTCTGCTGCTTGTACAGGCCCATCTCTGCCTTGGTTCCTTAACAAAGTCAAGAAATCCTGTATGGCAGGTGAGGCAGGGGAAGGGGAGACAATGGGAAAGGGGTGGAAATGCGACAAAAGGATCCACCCTTCTATCGGCACAGTAGCACAGTGGTTAGCACTGCTGCTTCACAGCGCCAGGGACCTGGGTTTGATTCCTGGCTTGGGTCACTATCTATGTGGAGCTTGCATGTTCTCCCCATGTCTGCGTGGGTTTCCTCTGGGTGCTCCGGTTTTCTCCCACATTCTGAAAGATGTGTTGGTTAGGTGCTCTGACCTGAACAGGTGACTGGGGGAATTGCACGATAACTTCATTGCAATGTTAATGTAGGTCTTACTTGTAACTAATGAATAAACTTTACTTATGAGTTCTGTTCCATTGAGGAACAGTAACTTCATTGCAGTGTTAATGTAAGCCTTACTTGTGACTAATAAATAAACTTATGAGTTCTGTTCCATTGAGAAAATGGGGGTCACTTGCTGAAACGATCAGGAATCTGGCCCTTGATCTTTCGAATAATACTGAAACTAAAGACTGAACACAGACTCCTGACAGAGTCCCATGAAGGCAAGATTCCACATCCTTAGATTTATAAATTACAGTCTTGGATACAATTAATTCATAGGTTATAACCCAAACTTTAATTTTCTTTCCTGACTGCCACGTGAACTTATCTCTGTCCCCTTCTGCTGCTTCAAGCATTTTCACATCGGATCCACATATCACTGCTACCTAATTTCAGGATTTCACATTTTCAATTCCCATCAGTTAGTTTAATTGATCACTGCAATCAATTTATCTGCAAAAGTAGACATCCCTGGACGTTACTCCATCCATCATTCCATTCCATACTTTGAGGGCATCCTGAAACTCGTTGTACAAACAATCCACAGTTTTTGTCATGACACTACAGATTTCCTACAGAAACTCAGCGCACGTGGAGCAGTTGAACCAGGATGACTCCTCGTCACAATGGATGTCTTGGCGCTCTACATCACGACGATGGCATTGCTGCAACTGCCTCAGGACTCAACGCCGACAACTGCCAGCCTCCAGATGCAAATTTACAACTCATCCGCTTCATCCTGGACCACACTGTCTTCACCTTCAACAACCAGTTCTTCATCCAGACATACGGAACTGCAATGGGGACCAAATTTGCATGTTAACATGCCAACATTTCCATGTATAGGTTCGAACAAGACCTCTTCACCGCAGAGGATCTTCAACCGATGCTATACACTAGATAAATCGATGACATTTCCTTCCTTTGGATTCATGGTGAACAATCACCGAAACAATTATATGATGACATCAACGAGTTCCATCCCACCATCAGGCTCACCATGGACTATTCTCCAGAATTGGTGCCATTCTTGGACACACTCATCTCCATCAAGGACAGTCACCTCAGCACCTCACTGTACTGCAAGCCCACAGATAACCTCATGATGCTCCGCTTCTCCAGCTTCCACCCTAAACATGTTAAAGAAGCCATCCCCTATGGACAAGCCCTCCGTATACACAGGATCTGTTCAGATGAGTAGGATCACAACAGACACCTCCAGACACCAAGATTGGGGGAACGGCAAATTGTGCGGAGGGTGTGGAGAGTCTGCAGAAGGATCTAGATAGGCTGGGCGAATGGGCCAGGAAATGGCAAATGGAATTTAATGTTGGCAAGTGTGAGGTGGTCCACTTTGGTAGGAAGAATGGTAGGAAGGACTATTACTTACGTGGAGAAAAACTGCAGTAGGCGACGGTGCAGAGGGACCTCGGGGTCCTTGTGCATGAATCGCAAAAACCCAGCTTGCAGGTGCAGCATGTGGTCAGGAAGGCGAATGGGATGCTGGCCTTCATAGCGAGGGGGATTGAATATAAAAGTAGGGAGGTCTTGCTGCAGCTGTATAGGGCATTGGTGAGGCCGCAACTGTGTGCAGTTTTGGGCGCCGCACCTGCGCAAAGATATTTTGGCCTTGGAGGGAGTGCAGAGGAGGTTTACTAGGCTGATACCGGAGTTGAGGGGGTTGAGCTATGAGGAGAGGCTGAATAAACTAGGCTTGTACTCGTTAGAGTTTAGAAGAATGAGGGGAGATCTCATTGAGACGTATAAGATGATGAATGGGATAGATAGGATAGAGGTGGAGAGACTCTTCCCGCTCAAAAAAGACAGTAGGACTAGGGGGCACAGCCTCAAGATAAAGGGGGGGCGGCTTAGAACGGAGTTGAGGAGGAACTTCTTCACTCAAAGGGTGGTGAATCTCTGGAATGCTCTGCCCGTTGAAGTGGTGGAGGCTGCCTCGCTAAATATTTTTAAGACGCGGGTTGATGGGTTTTTGATAAGAAAGGGGATTCAGGGTTATGGGGAGAGGGCGGGAAAGTGGAACTGAGCCACGACAGATCAGCCATGATCTTATTGAATGGCGGGGCAGGCTCGAAGGGCTAGATGGCCCACTCCTGCTCCTATTTCTTATGTTCTTATGACGTTGAATGATGCCCTCATAAGAACAGGATGTGGCGCTCGACTCATCGATCGACAGTTCCGATGTGCTGCAGTGAAAAGTGCACCGGCCTTCTCAGAAGTCAAACATGGGACACATCGGACAGAGTACCCTTTGTCGTCCAGTACTCCCCCAGAGCAGAGAGCCAAGACATCTTCTCTGGAGCATTCAACATGTCATTGATGAAGACGAACATCTACCAAATCCCCACACACCTACTTTTTACCTTCAAACAACCACACAACCTCAAACAGACCGCTGTCTGCAGCAAACTACGCAACCTTCAGGAGAACACTGATCAAGACACCGCACAGCCCTGCCACAACAACCTCTGCAAAACATGCCAGATCATTGACACGGATGCCATCACCTCATGCGAGAGCACTTTCCACCAGGTATATGGTACATACACTTGCAACTCGGCCAATGTTGTCTACCTGATATGCCACAGGAAAGGATGTCCCGAGGCATGGTACATTGGGGAGACCATGCAGACGCTATAGCAACGGATGAATGAACACCGCTTGACAATCACCAGGCAAGAGTATTCTCTTTCTGTTGGGGAACATTTCAGCAGTCACGGGCATTCAGTCTCTGATCTTTGGGTAAGCGTTCTCCAAGGCAGCCTTTACGACACACGACAGCACAGAGTCGCTGAGCAGAAACTGATAGCCAAGTTCCGCACACATGAGGATGGCCTCAACCGGGATCTTGGATTCACGTCACACTACCTGTAACCCCCATAACTCACCTGTGCTTGCAAAACCTGACTAACTGTCCTGGCTGGAGACAATGCACATCTCTTTAACCTGTGCTTAACCCTCTCTCCACTCACATTGCCTGTATCTTTAAGACTTGATTACTTGTAAAGACTTGCATTCCAACCATTATTTTGTAAATTGAGTTGTGTCTTTATATGCCCTGTTTGTAAACAGAATTCCCGCTCACCTGATGAAGGGGCAGAGCCTGAAAGCTTGTGGCTTTTGCTACCAGATAGACCTGTTGGACTTTAACCTGGTGTTGTGAGACTTCTTACAATATTCCATCCTGCAGGATTCCAGCTGGAGCATCTTCTTCTAAACATGTAGGATAAAGTGATTGGCATGGGGGAAATGAATCGGTGCCAGTAATAATGCTGATATAAAACTAACTGCAGCAACTGAAATAAAGGCTGAGGTAGCAGCAGAACAACAAATGAAAACAAGGAAGTTATGAAATAACTGCAGTGCTTCTTTTCTTTAACTTAATGTTACAATGACAAACATTTAAAGCAGCTTTTGCAGGAACATGGCCACCCCAAACTGGCATCAAATTGGATGTTTGACATGTGTCCCGATGTTTTTGCGCTGTTGGTTGACAGATGTGCCCTGAGTCAGAAGCACGCCCGCCAATAATTAAACAGGCAATTAAACACATTAAGCCAAGTGCACTGTATTTTACACTGCCAGTGCGGTTTTGTACTTACTGCACAGGCAATGCAGGCAGGCGGCCGTTCCATTTTGTTGGATTCCTCATCCCAGGCTGGGAAAAAAGAAACGTTGGCTCTGCAAGTTGTTAGGAATTGAAACAAGAGCTCACTGATCATTCTTTGCTGATATTTGATAGCTTTCCCTGTGGTTTCTGCTGAAGTCTTTTTTTTGTAAGCTATATTTTGGGGGCTGTTTGTTTTGTCAACTCTCTTGGACAATTTCTGCCAAATGCAACCTTCAGCGCACAAGGCACTGCCACCTGCATCACAGCAAATGGGCATTACTTACTCCGCTAGTGGGAGAGGAGAGGGGCAGAAGAGAGAGAAGGCCAAGTATCAGCAAACAGAGTGGAGGAAGCGACTTGTGGGAGGAGAAGTGCAGGCACAGAGGGTGAGGGACCAGTCGGGAGTGCGAGGCAGAAGGGGCTGCTGAAGACATCACTATCCTACTGCCAGAGTGTACAGATAGTGATCCAGCTACCTCAACATGTCTGAGCTCCACTGCTGAAGGAGGGTTCACCCCCAGGGAGACTGTAAATTCCATATCTCAACTGAATGGGCCAGAAATCACCTCCAACTGTGTGGGTGGCCATCCAATGCCAGTCACTCTAAAGGTCAAAGTAACCCTCAAGGTTTTGCCTCCAGACCTTTCTGGGGGGGCGGAGGGGTTCAATGGGAGATCTGTTTAATGTGTCCCAATAAGCTGTCCACAACTCTCTCACTGTGGTCACTGACGCTCTCTTCAGACAGATCAAGACATTCATTCATTTCTGGATGAAGAAATCCAGCCAGGTTGAGTGAGCCAGAGACTTCACAGCCTTGTGGCCAGAATGGAGTTCCTATCCATGAATGTGCAGATAGTTTGTGATCAACAAGCCTGTGCAAGGTACCCTGGCAGCAAACATGCTACATACATCCTGTGATGGCTGCTGGGTGACACTTTGGCAGAGGGGAGGCGTAATAGGAGTCACGCCTTGACAAGGGTGGTGGTTGGAAGGATCATTTGTTTTAGGAAGTTGAGGTTCTGACTGGACCACTTATGGAATGTACTGCAATATCCTCCAGAGTGTGTATCGCTCGTTGTCTGCTGCATTCTGCACAACTGGCACTGGTCAGGTAGGGGAGATCCCACTGGAGTTTGTTTATTATTATCACAAGTAAAGCTTACACTAACACTGCAACTGTTACAGTGAAAATCCACACTCCGGTATCTGTTCGGGTACACTGAGCGAGAATTTAGCATAGCCAATGCACCCATCCAGCATGTCTTTTGGACTTTGGGAGGAAACCAGAGCATCCTGAGGAAACCCACACAGACACAGGGAGAACATGCAGACTCCGCACAGAAAGTGACCCAAGCCGGGAATTGAACCCAGGTCCCTGGCATTGTGAGGCAGCAGTGCTAACCACTGTGCCACCATGCCGCCCCGCAAAGGGCAGTGAGGTAGCTCCGCAGGTGGCAAAGGATAAGGAGCCCAGGCAGGCACAAGGTCAGGACATGGAGTCAGATGGAAAGAAGCTTCAGGGAGGCGGGGTCACCAGAAAGATGTTGCACCTTCAGCTAGACTGCCAAGGCTTGGCTTTGAACTGCTGTCGCCTTACCAAATATTTCTGATGAGGCAGTCCTATAACCCCAATATCGAATGGCAAAGCCTGTAATAAAGTTTGCAGCCCCTTGCCATCTCTCATAAGTCACTGCTGTGCCCTGCACCTACAGAAAACAGGCCATTAAAACAAAATCCATATTGATCTGCTTTCCAGAGTAACCAAAAAAGGAATATTAAAAATAACTGTCACACAAAAATAATACAGAAAGAATGTCACCTGTCAAACCCCCGTTGTATGCTCACAGTGTTTTATGTTTACACTTATGAATGCTACATTTTGCTGCCTCCGCTCCCCAAACCACCTCCCCCACCTACACACAATCCCCCGCACCCCCCATTCCCCCCTACCTCTCGCTTGCTGACTCTGCAGTCGTATTAACCCTGATGATGTTGGTGGTATCCTCTGGCAGAAGGGGCCTGAGCATTGCACTTCTCAGTTCCGACAGCCTCATCAGATGCCATGATCACTTGGCAGTGGTGCAGAGGAGCTGCTGTTATCATGCGGATTCCCCTGAAAGAAGCCTGCAGAGACAAGACAGACCATCCACCAGCGTGAGCTGGGTTTGGACCACCCTACTTACCGTTGATGGAATTACACCCAGCAGAGAGACTTGCTGACTCAAACATGCCTCACCCTGGCAATGACTTCCTGAATTCACTGCCTGTGCCTGAACTCCGATTCTGTTTCTGGAGCTGCCTCTGCGTGAAGTTGCCACTCTCATTAGAAGTTGTTTTGTATACGTGCTAAACAGGTGGTACAGTGGTTAGCACTGCTGCCTCACAGTGCCAGGGACCCGGGCTCAGTTCCGGTCCTCGGTGGACTATCAGTGTGAAGTTTGCACATTTTCCCCGTGTCTGTGTGGGTTTCCTCCAGGTGCTCTGGTTTCCTGCCACAGTCCAAAGATGTGTGGGTTAGGTGGATTCGCCTTGGTACATGCACAGGGTTATGTGGATAGGGCAGGGAGGGGTGGTGGGGTCGGCCTGGCTAAGATGTTATTTCAGAGACTCAGTGCAGATTCGAACGGCCGAATAGCCTCTTTTGTGTTGTAGGGGTTCAATGGTTGATCACACTTCTCATGGACCCCCCCAAGACAGAGACTTAGGCACGCATACCTTCAGGGATCTCAGCCAGATCTTCCCACACATCCCACTGGACACCCACCACCTGCCACCCAGTAAACACCTCCAAAGGCTTGTCATCAGCCTCGACTCAACAGGGTCCTGTTCTCCCACAATCCTCTGACTACTGGCACCTGGGGTACTTGCTGCCTCTGCCAGCTCTTCATGCCTAACCCACAGTGCACTACCAACTGAACTGAGGACCTAATGCCCAGCATTATAGCTTCTCTTCTGGCCTTCTTTATCTGATGTGGTGACCTCTTCTTGCCACACTATGGGAAGAGTATGTCCTACCAGGCACTCTGTGCCTCCACTGGGTACTCTCTGCCTTCAATAGAATGAGCAGGCAATCATCTGGGAAGCAGAGCTAGAGTGCCCGTTGGCATTGCTCTGCTGCCTGGCATGTAGAATGGGTGCAGACACGGTGACACCTTTAGGATGCAGATTTCTTTTCTGCCAGCTCCCTCACTGTTCTATGCATCACCTGGCAACCTCTGCAGGCTGCCTCTAATTAAATCCCCTGCTGGTTCCCCACTGAATGCAGCACTGCAACACTCAGCTTTGCCAGTAGCACTGCATCAATGTCCAGGCTCATTTCTTGAAGGTTGGCTCTCAATTGGCCAGCCAGCATGAAATTGTGTGTCAATTCCGATTGCGGCTGGAAGTGGAAATCGCTGCTACTTCTGGGCTGCCAATCGTGTGTGCAAGTATGCGTGCAGGCACCCATACATAATTGCCCTTGAGAACGAGGTGGTCAGCTGCCCTCTTGAACTTCTCTTATTGGATTGGAGGCCTTTGAAGTGGTCGGGAGCATGGCCGGGCCAAGGGGGTGGGTCCAGAGTGGGGGTGGGTCCAGAGTGGGGGTGGGGCGATGACGGAAGGGGGAAAGCAAGGAGGGGATTTCTGCATGAGGGTATGCAAGGGGGAAGCTCTGCATGGAGCTATGCAAGGGAGGAGTCTGCATGGGCAATATGCAAGGGGAGAGCTCTATGCAGGGGATATGCAAGGGGGGGAGTTCTGCATGGAGGTATGCAAGAGGGGTGTTCAGCAGATGGGAGGGGAGGTGATTGGCAAAGGTTTCCCATTAGCATGAGATCTTAAAGAACTAGTTTACTATAAATGTGTGGGTTAGAAAGAATGGGAAATTCTTGGTAAAATGGTAAAGTGTGATGAGATTCTCAAACATGATAGTCAACTATTAGGGTGCATTCATTCAGGTTAATAGGGATTGATCAATTTAACTTGCAGAATCTGAGCATTTGGGAGTAAGTGATGGGGCACATGCACTTTACATGCTTGTGTTTGACAGTTATGAGAAGCAGTCTGAGGTCACATGCCAACGGACTCAAGAACAGCTTTTTCCCTGCTGCTGTCAGACTTTTGAATGGACTTGCACTAAGTTGATCTTTCTCTACACCCTAGCTATGACTGTAACACTACATTCTGTACTCTCCACTTTCCTTCTCTATCAACAGTGTGCTTTTTCTGTATAATGTGTAAAAAACAATATTTTTCACTGTATGTTAATACATGTGACAATAATAAATCAAATCAAAGTATGATAGATAACGGGCTGGATGACAGCAGGCAAAGTAGTACTGACACACAGTATTTATCCCAATGGACAACTACTGAATGTCAGCACTAGGGTAACACACATGCCAGAAAAGTCCAGTGAATGGAGAGATGTAACCATTGTAGGGCAAAAACTGAAAGCCATCAGCAAATTTAAACATTGGCTGAATGTTCAAGACATACGATCTATGGACTGGTAAAATGAGATGAAAATGTGAAACAGAGTGCCTGTTCCCATAATGGATCTGGAAATGACTCTGGTCCTAGGATAAAAGATCATGTACTGACAACAGAAGTTCTAACTGTGGGGGAAAGAGGCCATGTAATAATAGTCCAGGAAGGCAAGTTGAGACCATAGTTTGACTAGAACAATGACTATACAGCAAGGAAGCAATGTCACCTGAAGCAGAATCTCTAATGATCGGGAAGTTTTACTGTCTGCAAACAAATGAGAAAATAAATTGATAACAGATGCAAAACAGAAAGAGTTGGAAAAAAAAATTGGTGTACGCTCTGAAGTGCCAGGTGGGGGCATCCAGCCTCAGCACACAGCTGGATTTGTATGGGGGAACAAATTTCCTGATGTGACTTATAAAAGGCTAAAGCTTAAGCTTGGAGTTTTGATGCAAGACTTAGTCATCAACATGTTAGAGCGGATTCCTCCAAGTGATCTTGACAATTTTCTTAGCTCTCTCGCATGGTCTTGGACATGTAAGTTGGTAAATATAAAAGCTGCTTCAGGGCAGCTTAAAGGATTTTAAAGGGAAGTGTATTTGAAACCACCTAAAGAAACAGGTGATGTGGAAGGGAAGCTATGGAAATTAAAAAGACGTTTTATGGGCTAAATGATGCATCAAGTGTATGGCATTACTTAGACCTGTCTTGCTGAAAGTAAATTGTATGCAGCTGGAAGCAGACCCTGCAAGGATCTACTGGCATCATTACGAGAAACTTGCAGTAATCTTCATGCTGCTCATTTTTTGTGGGGAGGTTCTGTGGAATTTGAGCAATTTGTTATAGATAAGATAAAAGGTGAACTTAAGATTGGAAGTCATGCTTTGGGTTCCTTTAAGTATATAGGGTTAGACATTAATCAGACTGGATCAGAAGTAAATTTGAATCAACAAACACATTTATAAAGTGTTAATTGTATCTCGATAAATCAAACCAGGTCTTCACAGAGAAATGATCTTTGTATCCAAGGAAGAAACAGACCAGCTAAGGAGTTTGATTGAATGGTTAAACTGGTTCTGCAGTTGGACAAAATCTGATGCCGATAATGATGTATTGGAACTTAGCACTATAATGAAACATGTTGCAGCTGAGGAGGTTTTGATGGCAAATAAAGCCATAAAAGAATAAATTTGAAGAAACGCGCACTCGAGTTTCTCGCCTTGGATGTCCTGAAATAAATGAAATTAGTTCTTTTTAGTGATGCTTCCTGTACCAATCTTCCAGATGGGTATTTCAGCGCAGTTAGGTTTATCATATTCTTCATGGAAAAAAATAGGAAGTGTTGCGTTGTGGCCTGGGAAACTAAGAAAATGTAAAGGGTGGTCAAAGGCATCTTAGTTGCAGAAACACTGGCACTAGTAGAAACGATTAAAATGAGGGGAATTCTGATATAAATATATCCATAAAATGGATTACTTTGGGATAATGTTCATTCGACAAAGAGTGTCGCTGAGTAAAGGTTGAGTATTGGCTTTGATAATATGAAGGAAATGTTGGAAAAAAAATAGATTTCTAAAATAAAATATGTCAACACAAGTCACCAATTATCAAACTGTTTTACAAAGGGAAAATCTTGCTCCAAGGGATAGTTGGGTGCTGTAGAAGGGAGAATTGTATGAATTGATATATGATGAATTGTAAGATTTATGAAAAAACAATTTTTTCCTGTGTTTTGTATCCTCTGTTATAATGGTTTTTGGTTTAAAGGGAGGAAGAGAAATCTGTTGGTAGTTGGTTGATTATGTTAAAGATGTACAGATGATGGGCATTGTTAGAATAAGGATTGGGATCACATATACAGTGGGCCGAATCTTACCATCAAGCTGCGCCCATTTTCGGCGCAAAAACTTGGTAAAGTCAAGCGTGAGGCAAGTGGCACGACCTGCGCCCACCTCTGCGCTGGTTTCTCCTTTAACAAGGCTTGAAAATGATTGGAGCTGCACCCAGAATAGCGCGACAGCCACTTAGATGCATTTGCATGCATTTAAATGGACTTAATGGGCTGAATGCGCTATTTTACCAGCACGTACCCCTTTACCACCGTGTTCATCCATCCAGAATCGGCATAAAACAGGCATACTCCACAGATGTCTGATCTGGGTGCTCCAGTGAGTAACGAGGTAGGCGCCAAATGTCCGATGGCTCTTTGCTTGAATTGGTCAGGAGGAGGAGAAAGGGTTCCGCTGAGACTTTGCCTGTGATCAGTGGGGGGGGAGCAAGGGGCCCGCCATTGGCCTGGGTGGCAGTGGGGTGGGGGAATAAGGGGGTCAGTAATGTTGTGGGGGTGGGGTAATGCCTGTGGGGGCCAGGGGAAGGCATAACTGGCTTGAGAGAGATGTGGCAGAGGAGCAGCTTTCTATCATTTTTCTCTCTGCGCATGTGCAGCTGGAAGTGCCAATGGGAGCTGCAGAATTTTGATCGCAATTCAGAATCGCTGATATTTTTGCAGGGAGAGAACAAGTCTAAAAGTCAGATCCAAAGCACTCCCAGTTTCAAGCCCACCAGCACTTAGAACTAAAATGGTAAAAAGACCCAGTGAGCCAGCTCAGTCGCGGGTTACTAGTTAGGAAACATAGATTTATAAGGCTGGATCCTGTGAATAAACCTACTATCAAAGCAAAGAATTGTGGCTTGTTTTGTATTTCATCACCTGGTCTGGATCCACTTAACAGCCCTGATTCTGTAGTTGTGAAGTTCGAACAAGAGCTTTTCATGAGGAACTTACTAAATTTCCATGCAATACTTTAATCTCTTTTGAGACTTGAAGCTAGGTCATCAGCCGTCTTTAAAAGCTGTGTTTTTGTGGATCTTTTGGACCAAAAGCCTGCTGACTATCTGTTACTGACTAGCAGTATTGAGCTGCCAATTTTCATAGGTAAATTTAATGATGGATATGCTGTTTACACAAAGATTAAGAAATGATATGCAGAACCTCTTATCTATCATTTCATACCTAAATGATTATCCCATCTCGCAATTGGACAGATCCATTCTGTTTCTCTCTTTATCTGCCTTCATGGTTGAGTAATGAGGCTGGATCGTATCTATCAAGGGCAACGTTTGAGAACTTTAACAGAAAGATTCATTTGATTTTAACAAGCAGGCCTCGTTTACAGCGTGCTGGTCAGCCTCTTGTATGCAACAGATGGAAAAAGGCAGCTAGCTGGATTCAGGGAGGCTAAAATAATGGGGGCAATCTGCTGTCTGGTAACACCAAGGTAGGTTCAGTGACAGTGATGGGAGTAGGGAGGAGAGGAAACATGAGGCAGAAGAGGTGCATACCGTTATTGTGGTACTTGGAAGTGCACTTACTGCCTTCTGACCCCACTAAGGTAAGTATCTGAAGTAGCCTAGGGTGCCTCCCCTTCTTCCTTGCCAGATTTCAGTACGGAGGTGTCCATCGTATTCAGTCTTCCCAGCATTGTTAATATTCCAGCAATGTCCTGATGATGGCTCAGGTTAGCATATGTTAATGAGTGTTCCGTCCATCAAGTGAATGTCTCTGCAGATTTAAAAAATGAAATGATGAAAGGTGAACACCAAGCAGGAGTGGGTGAGAAACTATTATAACCAGATGTGGTGAATTCAATTTTCCTCCATGCTATATGTGATGGGAAGAGTGGCCTCCTTCTGCTCCATAAGTGGCTGCACGGTGGCACAGTGGCATAGTAGTTAGCATGGCTGTCTCGCAGCGCCAGATGCTCGGGTTTAATTCTGGCTTGGGTCAGTGCCTATGCGGAGTCTGCACATTCTCCCTGTGTCTGTGTGGATTTCCTCCGGGTGCTCCGGTTTCCTCCCACAGTCTGAAAGATATGCTGTTTAGGTGCATTGGCCAGGCTAAATTCTCTCTCTCTGTCACGGAACAGTCATCCAAGTGTGGCAACTAGAGGATTTTCACATTAACTTCATTGCAGTGTTAATATAAGCCTAATTGTGACACTAATAAATAAACTTTAGAAAAGTGTTTCTGCATTTTCAAAACACCTGGGAGGGAAGAATGTGCAAAGGTGTGGGGACAGGGTGAGTGGGGGAGGGACAGGGGGCGGCGGGTGGTGTGTTAGGAGGGTGGGGCGGTTAATGACAGCAAGTGAATTACTCCTTAAGAGAGTAAGCACAAGCACAATGGGCTGAATTGCCTTCTTTTGTGCTGTCATGATTCTGTGATTCTTTTCTACCTATCTGACCTGAAGCTTGCCAGATCACAACAGATATTTATCTGGGAAAATACAGTTTACAGTTGGATTCAAATATCGCTGCAGGGGTATATTCTTAGTGTTAGGCAGCCTGCCATTTGTACTGACAAGATCTCATTTGTGCATGAGAGGAAATTCTGCAATGTGCCACCTCCCTGAAACTTACAGAATAATAACTGTGTGCCAAAATAATATTGTTGAGATTTTTGAGAGAGGTGGGGGGCCTGATGGAGCATATCATCAATGAAATGATTGAAATACATGAGAGACAATGTTATTGATAACCTTAAACAGGTTCCTGTGAAATATATAGTAATGAAAAATCCTCGCTGGCAGGAGGCATGTCCAGATGTGAGTGGCAGGGTGCTCCCAATCAGAGCCTCGGAGGACAACGCTAACAAAGGTTCAAGGGTTAGGAGATTCATTTAAATGCTAGTGGTAGTATTCCTCGTCATTTCAGATGATATTAGGTGACTGCCTGTTTGGGAGAGGCCAGGAATTCTAGTTCATGCTGACCGCTCTGGCAGAGTTTAATTGCAGCCTCCTCATTGGCATCTTAGTAATAACCTAGTGAGCCCCCTTCTCAGAGGGCCTGAAGGGATTTTCTGATTTCACCTAAATCCCCAGGTGGTGAGAACTCACAGAGGTGGGCCATTTCTCGAGGCTGTTTCTGCACCAGATCCTCTTGTTGATGTTTCCCTGGCTGACGGAGCAGGCTCTCCCAGGCAGAGAGTACATGCCCTAGGCCCCTGCCTCTTCCTATGCTAATTGCTTTAGTTTAGGACAAACAGAGACTTGCCTTTAACAAAACCGAGGGTGGATTTTTGAGCCCTATAATTATTCATGTTTTTGTTGTGAGGACCTTTGAGGCTAAGATTCCTGAGGTTTAGGGAGATCGCAGTGCTGGTGGTCTTTTTGCCAGGGGATGGGTGGTCTGACTTGGGGGAGGGAACCAAATCAGCTGATTCTCCAATCCAATAAACGGCATCATAAATTTTACTGGAAGTGTGGGTGGGGAGTCAAATAAACATCTAAAGGGTCCAAAGGGATGACCTTATGTTTCCTAAATTCCCAACTTCCTCCTAAGGAGCACCTGAGGAAAACAAGCATTGTAAAGATGTGCTGGTTAGGTGCATTGACCCAAATACGCTCCAAAGTGTGGTGACTGGGGGATTTTCACTGTCACTTCATTGCAGTGTTAATGTAAGCCTACAAGTGACACCAATAAATTTGACTTGATTCTTGCTGGGACCAGCTGATGAAGATGAAACTATAGACTCAACTTATTACTCATTTGAGTTCTGCCTCTTAAATACTGATCCTAACATTTACAGGGAGACAGGCAAAGAGCAGAAGGGGAGGGCAGGGATTTTAGCAGCCGTGACATCTGAAAACCTGCAAAAGGAATTCATTTTACTTTCGTCCCCCCATTTCCCAGCCTGTGTCCAGGCAGTCATATTGAGAAGGAGACTATGGATTGTGTGTAGAAGTGAAGGAAGTAAGAATGGGCAGGTGGGGAGGAACATCACAGAAGGAAGATTACAGGTTGGTGAGATCGTAGGGAGGAGTGGCAGGACTTGAGATCCTGGACTAGGGGAGAAATTCCTGTGGAGGGAGTTTCAAGTTTTGATCTCGGGGGAAGATTGTGAATCTTCCTGGAGATTGGAGTGAGGTGGCTTGGTGATTGGAGATAAGCAGTGTGCGAGAGAGAGAAACAGTCAGCTCATTACAATTGGGCATATGACCGATCAAGGCAGTGTATCCTGGAGGCTGTGGGAGAAGTACTCCTGCTTGCTTGGCCCACAGACAATAATGGGAAAGGGAGGAGAATTCAGAAATCGGAAATTCAAAGGGACTTAGGGACTTAATTCAGGATTGTTTTAAGGTTAACTTGCAGGTTGAGTTGGTAGTTAGGAGACGAAAGCAATGTTAGCACTCATTTCGAGAGGACTAGAATAGAAAAGCAGGGATGTACTGCTGAGGCTTTAGGAGGCTCTGGGGATCACAGCACATTTGAAATATTGTGAGCAATTTTGGGCCCCGTGCCTAAGCAATGATGTGCTGGCCTTGGAGAGGATCCAGAGGAGGTTCACAAGAGCGACCCAAGAAATGAAAAACTTGATGTATGAGGAGCATTTGAGGACTTTAAGTCTGTACATAACGGAATTTAGAAGGAGGAGGTGGGATCTCATTGAAACTTATATCATACAGAAAGGCCTGGATAGAGTGGACATGAAGGGAATGTTTCAGTTAGTAGGAGAGACTAAGATCTGAGGGCACAGCCTCAGAGTAATGGGATGACCTTTTAGAACTGAGATGAGGAGGAATTTTTCAGCCACGAATCTGTGAAATTTCACAGATGGCTGTGGAGGTCAGGTCATTGAGTATACTTAAGACAGAGATAGGTACATTCTTGATTGGTAAGGGAATCAAAGATTATGGGGAAATGGTAAAAGAATGGGGTTGAGAAACATATCAGCCATGATCAGATGGTGGAATAGACTCAATGGGCTGAATGGCCTTATTCTGCTCCGATATCTTATGGTCTTAAAATCTTACTTGCTGGATCCTGCCACCCATGCCTCCTTTCAGTTGTCTTGTTCCCCAAACCCTGTTTTTTCTCACGTGTCGGTTTCAATCTTGTTTTTTAATGTTTTTATGTTCAACCTGAGCTGTACATCCATTATTCTGGCATTTCTTACACTCAGGCTGGACCAATGCTTTGTTTGTTTACAACAACCTTTTGCCTTTTGTTCCATGACATTCATCTCTCCCAACATCCATGCAATCCCAACCTTCCCTTCTGTTCTCTCTCCTCCCACAGCCAACACCCCCTGCCCTTTCGACAATATAGATCCTTTCGACCCGCCTTCAATTCTGAAGTAGTCAGATTTGGCACAAAGTATTAACTCTGTTTCTCTCTCCACAGATGCTGCCAGATCTGCTGAGTATTTCCAGCATTTAGTTTCCATTTCAGGTTTCCAACATATGCAGTATTTTGCTTTCATCGAGATTTATCTTGGATTTCCAAACCGTGAGTTTTTTTTAAATCTAATGTGTCGAAAGATGTTATGCTCAACCCTCTGGGTGTCCTTGCTCCCTACAGCAGATAGACCATGGACTCAATCAGGAACTAGAATCAAAAGGGAAAATGTTTGAAAATCTCAGCCAGTCTGGCAGCATCTGTAAGGAGAGAAAAGAGCTGACATTTCCAGTCCAGATGACCCTTTGTCAAAGCTAATAGGCATAGAAATGGGAGATATTTGTACGTCAGGACGAGGAAATGCAAGATGAGTCATGGCAACAGAAACCAGGGGAAAGGCTGCTAATGGCAGTCCATAGACAGCCACAAGATCAAGGGAAAAGGCTGAAAGCTTCTCTGCCGTTTAGCCATTCACACCTTTTATTAACTGTATAGGCTGCCATTAGCAGCCTTTCCCCATGTTTCTGTGCCTATGACTCATCTTTCATCCCCTCACCCTCCAGTATAAATACTCTTACTGATTTTATCCTAGTCCAACACCGGCATTTCCACGTCATGTATAAATATCACCCACTTTTTATGCCTTTTAGCTTTGACAAAGGATCATCTGGACTCAAAACATCAGCTCTTTACTCTCCTTACGGATGCTGCCAGACCTGTTGAGATTTCCCAGCATTTTCTCTTTTGATTTCAGATTCCTGCATCTGCAGTAATTTGCTTTTACCCAGGAGCTAGGATTGTGCATCCTGCAGTAAGGAAGCTGACTAAGCATTCAGTTTTTCCAATCTGTCATGTGTAACTTTAAATTTATTTATGCAGCCAAAGAACAGTCGAGCATAAAGCAAGTCATTAAGATGCTGTTTGTCGTTGCATAATTTTGGCAGTTGCAGGATTTCAGTTTGACTTGAACAATATTGGACTCTGGCTGACGAGGTTCCCAATTTTGTTAACCAAAATACCCTGCATGTTCTACTATTGTGCCACTACAGATGCCGGTTCCATCATGCGATTGCGGAATCTGCTGGTATCTGTTGTGATCGATGTATTTGACCTCCAAAAACACCCTTGCCCTGTTTTACAGTGTAGTAAGTGAAGAACTTGCATTAATACAGAATCTTTAAAAAAGAATGTTCCAAATTGTGTCACAGACAATGAATTATATTTGAAAGGCAATCACTGTTGTTATGCAGGGAGGTGGGGGGACATTCATGATCTAATTTTATGAACAGCAAGATCCAGCAGACAGCAATACAATCAAAGGCATGAAAGCATCGATCCAAGGTCAACACCAGTGAAGGCCAAGTTTCAGAACTGCCTTTTGGAACAATGCCTTCATTGTTCATGATGTTAGAAGGGAGATACACTGATTATTATAAAAGATCAAGAATTCAAACAGAACTGTTAATAGGCATTCTGAAAGGAAGGTTCTGGTTTATTTTGATTTGATTTATTATTGTCACATATATTACTATACAGTGAAAAGTATCATTTCTTATGCGCTATACAGATAAAACATACAGTACAAAGAGAAGGAGAGGGTGCAGAATGTAGTGTTACAGTTATAGCTAGATTGTAGAGGCATGGGTAGAGTGGCACAGTGGCACACTACCAGGAACCCAGGTTTGATTTCTGGCTTGGGTCACAGTCTGTGTGGAGTTTGCATGTTCTCTCCAAGTCTGTGTAGGTTCCCTCTCAGTGCTCTGGTTTCCTTCCTCAGTCTGAAAAACATGCTGGTTGCAATGACCTGAACAGGTGATGGAGTGTGGTGACTAGGGGGAAATTTCATTGCAGTATTAATGTAAGCCTTACTTGTAGCTAATAAATAAACTTTACTTTAGAGAAAGATCAACTTAATACGTGGTAGGCCCATTCCAAAGCCTGATGGCAGCAAGGAAGAAACTGTTCTCGAGTTGGTTAGTTCATGATTTCAGACTTTTGTATCTTTTTCCTGACAGAGGAAGGTGGAAGAGAGTGTGCCTGGGGTGCGTGGGGGTCCTTGATTATGTTGGCTGCTTTTCCATAGCAATGAGAAGGGTAGACAGTGTCAATGGACGGGAGGCTGGTTTGAGTGATGGACTGAGCTTCGTTCATGACCATTTGTAGTTGATTGCGGTCTTGGACAGAGTAGGAGCCATATCAAACTGTGATATAACTGGAAAAAATGCTTTCTAAGGTACATCTGTAGAAGTTGGTGAAAGTGGCAGTGGACATGCCAAATTTCCTTAGTCTCCTAAGAAAGTAGAAACGTTGGTGGTCTTTCTTAACCATAGTGTCCACATGGAGGGACCAAGACAGGTTGTTGGTGATCTGGACACCTAAAAACTTGAAGCTGTCAACCATTTCTATTTCAATTCTGTTGATGTAGATAGGGGCATGCTCTCCACTATGCTTCCTGAAGTTGGTAATTGTCTACTTCATTTTGTTGACATTGAGGGACAGATTATTGTTGCCACACTAGTTCACCAGATTCTCTATCTCTTTCTTGTACTCAGTCTCATCATGGTTTGAGATCCGACCCACTATGGTGGCGTCATCAGCAAATTTGAAAATTGAGTCGGGGGGAAATTTGGCCATACAATTAAATGTGTATAAGAGTATAGTAGGGGGCTGAGGGCACAGCCTTGCAGAGAACTGGTGTTGAGGATGACCGTGGAGGAGATGTTGTTGCCTATCCTTACTACCTGTGGTTAGTGGGTTAGGAAGTCTATGAGCCAGTTGCAGAAGGAGGAACCGAGTCCCAGGCCACAAAGTTTGGAGATGAACCTCGTCGGAATAAAAGGCTGAGCTGAAGTCAATAAACAGGAGTCTGACGTAGGTATCTTTGTTACCTAAATGTTCCAGGGTTGAGTTGTAGCCATAATTGTATGGCCAATTTCCCCTCCAGGCAATGATGAGATGGAGTACAGGAAAGAGATACAGAATCTGGTGAACTGGTGTGATGACAATAATCTCTCCCTCAATGTCAACAATATAAAAAAGCACCTTTTAGCACAGCACAAACTCTTGAATGAAGTAAATAAGGTGAATAGGCGTCAAGAAAATGTTTCCTCTCATCCTCTTCATGTCACTTGGGAGACTTGTTTTGTCCTCCTTCTATTTCTTGAACTCCAGCTTGCGCCATGAGGTCAGCAATGCAAACAAAGGAGACAGAGTTGAGTTGTGGATCCAGACAGTCTGGGAGGCAGGAACTGATTCGTACCATGACTAACCTGCCGAAGCACTTCATATTGACAGATGTCAGAGCCATCAGATGATAGTCATAGGGAGGGATCCCTTAGCAGAGGGTTCAATAACCAGGCAGTATAGATTTAAGTTAAGGGGCTTAGAGGAAGTTTATAAGAGATGTGAGGAAAAACATTTTCACCAGAGGGTAATCAGAATCTGGAACTCACTGCTTGAAGAAGAGGTCAAGGCAGGAACCCTCACAACATTTAAGAAGTATTTAAATGAGCATTTGAAATGCCACAGTATATAAGGTTACGGACTAAGTGCTGGAAAATGTGTTTAGAACAGATATGTGTTTGATGGCCGTGAGGACATGATGGGATGAAGGGCCATCCATGCTGTAAAATGCCATGATTTTCAACCAAACTCTGACCTCCCTTTAACCTGCATTAAGTGACAGCAGATTGAATTCTGCACATTCATCCCTTAGTTCCCCTGCGCTTCACGCAATGTCATTTCCTCTCCGAAACTCTTTGGACGATCCTCTGTTTGAACTGCTGATTACAAGAGGAAGTGAAATGCTGGGCAAGATTCCATGTCTGAGGACAGATGTCGATGGACTTGATACCTCATCACCCACCTTTTCCAGTGCTGCTTCTTTGCCTGCTGATTCGGAAGATATAAAAGATAAACAAATGCTAACAGAGATCTGTGATAGATGCACAGAATGCTCCTCCTCTGTTTTTGGGTAATCCGCAGCTTCGTTCTGTTTCTGCTACATGCATTTGGGAGCATTAACTCCGTTCTTTGCTAAGGTCTCAGAGTTTGATTTGTTAAACCCACGCTATTTGTGGAAAAATTCATATTCTATTTTATGCAGTTATATCTGAGTTAGTTTATTCTGCAAATGAGTTTGATAAGGATGATATCCATCTCGTGTGCAGCATTTAACAGACTGAGACCAAAATTGAAACGTTTTTTAAACGTTTTGACAGACTGGATTGCATTCTTCCCTTTGTTGATAGGTTCTCCTCAGAGAATTCCTAAAGATTGTTAGCTAATTTGAATCTTTAGTGGCTTTTTATTAATGGGGTTTAATAACTATTACATTTAATAACTCTTTATTTATATTTATATTTATTTAATATTTAATAACTTGGATGGTTACTTTTTATTTGTCCATCACTAATTGAGTTCTGAATTGTATAAATATGAAATGTGACCCAACTAAGTTGTGCGATACCAAAGTGAAAAACTAAAATATATTTCCCAAAGTGTGGTGCCTAAAATGCGATGCCAGAATGTGACCCAAAAAAAGTATGACATGCTGGGCAGTAAATGGACTGTAGATTATTGTGCAAGTTGTAATATGTACATAAGAATGGGTTTGCTATAGCACTGCTCATGGTAAGTCATAATATATGCAGCTGTAAGACAGGAGAATTATTATTAACACTTTGCTGCTAATCTTTAGGTTTGTGCTTGGTTAAACTGGACTTGTTTGAAATTCTTACAATCAACACTTGGGTAGTTACAGGTCAGACTGTCATTCTGCTTCTCTTTTTAAGGCTATGAAGTTTAATAGTTATTAAGTAAATGAAAGACCAATATGACTCAGAGTTGGACTGATGAAAGTACATGGAGATTGGAATGTGTTTGTGAGTTTCAGGTTGCAGCTGAGAAGCATACAACATTTGTAAGTTGCTCTGGTAACAAAACTTTACTCTAACAAGCAATCCACAGTAAGAAATTTTAAAATAGTAAACCTTCCCTTTTAAAATTTAGTTGCTGTGCACAGCCTGTTTTTATTTGACTACAGTGCCCTTTTAAAGCTTTGTACACAACTTCATTTGGACATTATTTATCAAATAACAAGAAATGTGGTCTAACTGTCAGACTGATGCTTGGATGCACACCTGCATAGCTTTGCTGGAATATTAGTCATAAAGCACTTCATTCTAAACAAAATTTGACATTGATTCACGTAAAGAGATAATAAGACAGATAACAGAGAGCTTGGTTAAAGACTTACATTTTAATGAGTGCCTTAAAGGAGGGGAAGGAGAGAGGGAAGGGGGGTGGGGAGATAGGGAGAGAATTCCAGAGCTGAAGATATGACTGGCAATGGGGAAGTGATTAAAATCAGGGACGCAGAATTGGAGGAATACAATGACCTCGGAGGATTGTAGAGTTAGTGGAGGTTGTAGAGATAGTGAGTAATGAGGCATTTCATGGGATGTGGGTGCGCTGGAAGCAGGACCAGGTAAGGTCAGCAGATTTCTTTCCCGAAAGGGCATTAGTGAACCAGATGGATTTTTACAATTGATTGTGGTTTTGTCAACATTAGATTTTTAATTCCAGATTTTTTAATTGAATTCAAATTGAACCATATGCTGCGGTGGGATTCAAATCCAGGTCCCCAAATCATCACCCTGGGTCTCTGGATTGCTAGTCCAGCAACAATACCACCACACCACTGTCTCCCCTCATATGGAGGAATGTGGACAGTTTTGCAAAGTACGAATTTTAAAATCAAGATATGGTCAGAGCAGCAGTCAATGTAGGTCAGTGTGAACAAGGATGATAGGTGAATGGGACTTGGAGCAATTTAGCATTTTCGGTGAGTTAAAGTTTATGGAGGGTGTAAAATGAGACACTGGTGTAGAAAACATGGGAGTCAAATCTAAATGAGAGAAAGTCATGGCTAAATTAAATGTACAATAAGTAATTCTACAGTGGTGCTCTCAGCGAGTCCTATAAAACCCCACTGTCTACACCTGGGTTAGTATGAGCAGTTGTGCACACCCCAGTTTAGGAAGAATATATTGACCTTGGAGGCAGTTCTGCACAGATTTACCAGAAAGATACCTGGGTTCCAAGGGTTAAATTATGAGGAGAGATTACACAAACTCAGATTGTATTTCCTGGAATTTAACCATTAACTGGTGCAGCAACAATAAGCTCTCCCTCAATGTCAACAGAATGAGAGAGATTGTCATTGACTTCAGGAAGCATAAAGTAGAACATGCCCCTGTCTACATTAATGGGGACGAAGTAGAAAGGGTTGAGAGCTTCAAATTTTTAGGTGCCCAGATCACCAACAACCTGTCCTGGTCCCCCCATGCCGACATTATAGTTAAGAAAGCCCACCAATGCTCCTACTTTCTCAGCAGACTAAGGGAATCTGGCATATCAGCTATGATTCTCACCAACTTTTACAGATACATCATAGAAAGCATTCTTTCTGGTTGTACTACAGCTTGGTATGGTTCCTGCTCTGTCCAAGACCTCAAGGAACTACAAAGGTCATGAATATAGCCCAATCCATTATGCAAACCAGCCTCCCATCTATTGGCTCTGTCTACACTTCCTGCTGCCTCGGCATGCACCGCACGCACCCCAGACATTCTCTCTTCCACGTTCTTCCTTGGGAAAAAGATACAAAAGATTGAGGCCACGTACCAACCGACTCAAGAACAACTTCTTCCCTGCTGCCGTTTGAATGGAATTACCTTGCACTAAGTTGATCTTTCTCTACACTGTAGTTATGACTGCAACACTACATTCTGCACTCTCTCATTTCCTTCTCAATGAACGGTAGGTTTTGTCTGTATAATGCGCAAGAGACAATACATTTCACTGCATATTAATACATGTGGCAATAATAAATCAAATCAGATCAAATATTTTATACAATTTAGGAAATTACACTAAATATATGTCCCTTTTAATCTTATAGAGTATAATGAATCCTTGCAACAGTTGATTGAGTGGATGCTGCTGTTAAATAAACAGTGGATAGTTTGATTTGATTTGATTCATTGTTGTCAAATGTATTAATATACCTTGAAAAGTACTGTTTCTTGCGTGCTATACAGGCAAAGCATAGCGTTCATAGAGAGGGAAAGGAGAGAGTGCAGAATGTACTTTTACAGTCATAGCTAGGGTGTAGAACAAGATCAACTTAATGCAAGGTAGGTCCAAAGTCTGATGGCAGCAGAGAAAAAGCTGTCCTTGAGTCAGTTAGTACATGATGTCAGACTTTTGTATCTTTTCCCAAAGGAAGAAGATGGAAGAGGGAACGTCTGGGCTGCATGGAGTCCTTAATTATGTCAAGTTCACAGAAATATTAATTTAGATGAACACAACCCAGTCCTCCCAACCAGAAATTAAGAGCAGGACTCTCCGACCTCATCTGTACCTGCCCCATTGCCAACAAAAACAGAAAATTGGGCGCTCAGCCAAAAATCTATTCACTGCAGCGACACTGGAGGATCCCAGCGGCAAGCAAGGTCAGAGGTTTTTGATGTAAGGTTTACCTTGAAGTAACTCAATCTTGTCAGTCATGGTATGAAAGTGCCAGTGTTGGACTGGGGTGGGCACAGTAAGAAGTCTCACAATACCAGGTTAAAGTTCCAACAGGTTTATTTGGTATCATGAGTTTTCAGAGCGCTGCTCCTTCATCAGATGTGTCAGTTATATGGCTTAGAAAAGCAGCTTGCATTATCAAGGACCGAGCGTGCATCTGATGAAGGAGCAGTGCTCAAAGCGCATGATTCCAAATATATCTGTTGGACTTTTACCTGGGTGTTGTGAGTTGTCAGTCATAGACTGCCTTTCCTCTCACTGTTGACCAGCATTTCAGGTTTGCCATGGGATCAATCATCCACTACACTCCCTCAGCAGGCTTTCCATTTAGTGCACTGTAGAAAAGTGGCTGCTTTTGACTATCTTCTTCATACAGAGTCCTTCACTTGCTTGATGGGCCCTGAAACTTTTGTGGTTGGGCAGTGTGATTTCCCAAACTGCTGCCAGTTGTGGGACTGGAATTTGGGGTGGACTAGCAAATGGTCTGCCTCTATTCAGGTTCTTTAGAAATCAGAGGCGCTTCCAAGAATGGACACAATAAAATATAAGGTGAATGAGGGAAATACAGTGTGCAATGTAATTTGTCATTTATGTGCAAATTTGGATGATCAGAAAGTACACTATCCACTCTCTTGAAGTACATATACTTGAAGGAATAGTAACTGGACTATAGCCGCAAAGAACACGGAATTGCAAACCTCTGTCTGTAGTAGCCTTTCAGAAAGGCCTATTTCCAATCTTCAGTTTAGAATTATAATATTCTAAGGCATATTGAGTGATTAGGATATGTTAACATTTTTAATTCCCAGAGACACTTTGATGTGATTTGATTTATTATTGTCACATGTATTATCATTCAGTGAAAAGTATTGTTTCTTGTGCGCTATACGAGACAAAGCATACTGTTCATAGAGAACATGAGGGAGAAGGAAAGGAGAGGGTGCAGAATGCAATGTTACAGTCAAAGGTATGGTGCAGAGAAAAATCAACTTAATATAAAATAGGTCCATTCAAAAATATGATGGTATGTGATCTCAGACTTTTGTATCTTTTCCCAGATGGAAGAAGATGGAAGAGAGTATATCCTGGGATGCATTCTGTCCTTAATTAGGCTGGCTGCTTTTCCAAGGCAGTGGGAAATGTAGACGGAATGAATGGATGAAAACTGGTTTGCATGATGGACTGGGCTATGTTTACAACCCTTTGTATTTTCTTGTGGTCTTGGTTGGAGCAGGAGCCATACCAAGCTGTGATACATCCAGAAAGGATGCTTTCTACGGTGCATCTGTAAAAATTGGTGAGTGTCGTAGCGGACATGCCGAATTTCCTTAGACTTTGGCAAAAGTAGAGGCGTTGGTCGACTTATTTAACTATAGCATGAGTGTGGTGGGACCAGGACAGGTTGTTGGTGACCTGGACACTTGGAAGCTTGAAGCTCTTGACCATTCCAGTAATGTGATAATAAAGCATGGCAGCAAGTTTTCTGCCACATAAACTCCTTTCCATCACTCCTGTTCAGACCCCCACCATCCCCCTCCTCAGTGGGTGCTTCTGGATTGTATGAACATAGGTTCAGGTGCCTGCTGGAAGTATTTTGATAAGTTGACCTTAGGATTTCAGACCGACAGCAGGCATGGAGAAATTCTATTCTTCCTCAAACTTGCCTGCCTTCCCCATGACCACCCAGGAATTTGAATGCTACGGTTTTTTTGTTCTAATGAATGCGTAGATAGAAATCTGTGTTAAATAAAACAAAGACAAGGTGAGTGCTTTTTAAAAAAAATTGGAGGCCGGTGCTTAAATAGAAAGGAGATGGGATGATGGCTATTTTCACTCTGAAAAAAATGAAACCGGCTTTGTTTGAAAAAAAAGGGTATGATTTGTTGTTAAACTTAAGGCAAAGGGATGGTGCAAATTGTGTTTGTTAAACTTTGAATAGTTAAGTAATATGGAAATTCAAAAGGGGCATGGTTGTAGAAAAGGGGCGTGTCTTAGCATTGCTTGATATTTGTACTGTGGGGTTTGGCAAAATTGTAGTTTGACTGTTGCTGCACTTCTGTATATGACCTAAAACAATTTGAATCCGGGATCTTTCCACCTTATTTGTTGAAACGCGCCAAATGTATTTTACGAGGTATGGATCGAGCAAATCATTAGCTGCAATAAAGTGACGGTTAAACTTTGACAAGAGTCTATTTGGTATCGGGTTCACATTTTGTTACTTCCAGTCCCTGAACCATAGGAGATAAAGGAAAAGCCAACTACTTGATTGACAGGTAACTGAAACTTTACTTTAAATATTGCAGCTGCTGTTTGCGCGTTGTATGAAAATGTAAGATTTTCTGTGAAGTAGTGTTTGAACATGTAGGGGCTGCTTCCAGAACACAGCCCTATATCATGGTGAAGGGTTTTTCAAAGGGTGTCGTTCTTGCTTAATGTTACGCAGTTGACAGCTGGTGGCAAGCTCTTATACCACGACTTACTTTACATAAAAGAACATTTGTCCCTGTTTTGGACAAATACAGCATATTTTGTATGTTTGCGTCTAATAATCTTGATAGCACAGACTGCAGAAAGTAATAATTTCACTAATTTGCCTTGGTGATATTTTCACTGTCTAAGAATAAATTTAGTTCCATGCAGCCTCGCAACCGACTTCTGTTTTTGTTTAGTTTCTGTTTGAGGTTTTCATTGATTTGACTGCAGACAGATGAGCAGGTTTTTTGGAAACAGAAAGAATTGCTAAAAGGCTCTTGTGTAATGTAAAAATGGTGACTGTCTCAGGTTGTGAACAGGACCCACCCGATTAATGCAACCTGTTACAATCAGGTCTGACAGGTTCGTAAAAGCTTGCTGTGCTTGTACATGGACTGTCATAAAACATGTATGTGAGTGCACCATCCACAAATGGTTCTGCTAAAGCGAGCAGCTCTCTTCATTGTCTAAATGAGATGCAATAGTATCTTGAAAATCGTTTCTGTGTTTTTTTTATGTGTTAAAAGCAAATAACCTGCAAATTATTAAATGTGCTATTATCGTGCAAAAATAAATCTCTCATAAAATAGCAGACAAGAAGGATTTGTACAAACATTAAGCACAAAGGTGCACTGTGTTAGAACAACGTTGCACAGAGTAATCTCAGTGCGACAGATTGATTAAAACGTTTTCAGTTTTCATGTTGTCATTGTGTTGATTGCTTTTCAAGACAGCCCAGGTTTTGAACGTTAAATAATTTGTTCGAACCTGACTTTTTTTTGACCGATAGCTTTAAAAACTGTGTAACATGTAATCAATTGTGTACAAAAGCATGATACCTTTTCTGAATGGGAGCTAAAGGGTGGCTTAACATTTAGCAACTGTTAACATCAGCAGGACTGGCCCTCTGGTATAGAGGCAGTGAAGGTGGAGGTGACTCAATCAATTGGTTTATTTGTGAATTAAGTGCAGAGCTGCCATTGTCGATGAATTCTTGATTTTGGTTCATTGTCAGGGAAAGGGAAGAAAAATTAGAATATAGGTAAGCTTGGAAAAAAAAGGTTATTCTTCCCCCTAAAAAAAATCTCATTAATACAACTGTGTGCTTCAGTGCCAGGTGTTAGTTACTTTTTTTAGTCAATTTATTAATCAAGAGAAAAGCAGGCTGATTTAAATATTCAAATTCAAACCGTCCATTTCTCAAGAAAATCCACATGAGGCAGGTCTCACACACCTCATAGGAACAGTAGTTACTGAGACCTGGGAGTGGTGACTCCAAATTATCTTTCTTACCTGGGAAACTTATCTGGGAAGACCAAGGAGAAGGACAGACTGGTTTTAGAAATTTAAGGAAGAATATAAGAAAAGATACATCAGCAGATTGGGTGGAATTCTCCCATCTTGAATGGTAGGAAGGGGAACATTTGTCGCTAAGGAGGTCGGCGAGAAGGCACACCAAATCTTCTGGCCCCAACCTCAATAATTATGTACCCTGGTGTTTCACCCAGTATTCAGTGGCAGGGCAGGCTGGATGACATGTAGTCCGCCATTGTCTCTTGCGCCATATTGATAAGGTGTCAAACATAAGTAACTTACCATTGAAGAAAGAAGGTCAATTGCCTGAAAGTGAAGATTGATCTCCGGCTATTCTCTGTGGCCAGAAGATGGACCCCCTGAGAAAGAAGGTAGATCTCCAGGAACATTCCGAGGCTGGAACATGGACCCCCTCCAGTACACTGAATCTGGAAGGTCTACCTGCAGATATTTCTCCCATCCACTGCTGTAGTGCTCTAGGGTTGCAGATGGCCTCCATCCTAAACTGCAGAGGCAGCCTCAGGCATTGTACAAATTCGTCCTGGTATCTACAAGCCACATTATTCAAAGTGTTTCATGCTGGCATGTCTTTCCACTGGCACCATGGAGAATCTGGCCTGGGGGGTTTGGGGGCATAGGAGGGTGGTGGGGGTGTTTGGGCCTTCATCTCATCCGTTGCAAATGAAGTTGACACCAGCCTTCAGTGGGTTTTCCAACCCGCAGTGGCAGGCATCAGTGGAAAATCCCACTTTAAATTCACGCCAACGTGAAACCAATTTCTGGGCTTCTCACCATATTCTCCCACCATTCCCACCATCGGTCACATGCTGGTGCGGGCTTGGGAGAATTCCGCCCGTTGTGTTTTGTTTATTTCCCGATATCTGATCTTGAAAAAATACATATTCAGTATGCCAGGCTTTGAGCTAAATAGTGTAGACTCATTCAGGTTTTCATAAACTTCTTTGTCCGTATCCCATGATGTAGAGATGCCAACGTTGGACTGGGGTGGGCACAGTGAGAAGTCTCACAACACCAGATTAAAGCCCACCAGGTGTTACTCACCTAATGAAGGAGCAGGGCTCCGAAAGCTCATGATTCCAAATAAACCTATTGGACTTTAACCTGATGTTCTGAGACTTCGTACTGTGCCCATATCCCACTGCCACTGTGATCATGGACACTTAATCAATCAAAGAATGGAAGCTTGGGGAAATTGGTTTAGTCACCGTCCTATGGTGCACGAGAAACTATTATTGTAATTCAAGCAGGCCTTCTTGGTGATTTTGTGAAGTAGCCCTGCCAGGTGATTCTTTTGCTGTGTGGCATTACAGCCAGGCTCTATCCCACTGTGTGAGGGTATCTTCCATGGGGACGAAGAATTCACAGCACAAAAGTGAATTGCAACTGCCTGCTTCCATTGTGTGCTGAAATAGCTGGGAGTTACAAGGCAGATTCTTTAATAATGTCATTATACATGAATCTGAAGGTCAGGCAGTTTACAAATAGTGGTGGTCAGATAGAGTAACTGAATTGTAACACAATGCCGGTGATTTATTATTCTTCATATTAATATCAAGCATAGTATATTTGTATTGTAACTTAATATTTTTTATACTAAACTAATCATAGTAGATGAAACATGAATTGTGCAGTTGAGGGTGATGTAAGAATTGGAGGAATGTTAGTTTATAAATTCAGCCATGCAATTGTTTTTCAGGAGCTAATTTGCTTACTAATGCCCCAAATATGGCAAGGAGCAAACGTACGTACGTTTCTGCTGGTAATATGCTGTATGTGACATTGGGAAAGGATAAAAAAAAGGCATTGATTCAAACCTACAGCAGGATTTGGGTTTTTGATGTATCAGATAGGGGTCTAATTCCTCCTTAAGGTGTCCTCTCCAGGATTGGTTTACCATGAAGTAGACAGTGGTTGAAGCCAGTGTCACTGGCTGAGGAATCATTCTCTCAAATTGCCTACCAGGCATGAAAGATTTAGTGATATGCAGAGCCTTTTCCAATCACAGGCCCATTATCAACATCCAAACCAGCTCCTGTGATTCTCAGACCCCTGTCCTCAGCGCATTTTGATTGTGGGCCTGAGTCCCAGCCTGATCTAATCTCAGCCCCAAACCCCAGACCTACACACCCGAAGTCCACTAACTGCAGCTGCCATTGACTAACTCTCTGCTGGCAGCAGATGTATGAATTCATTTATATGGGCCTGTGGATCAAATATCGGGGAGCCTCAGGCCTCACCACTCAGACATCAGGAATATTCCCTATATCCCAAACCAAAAGAGAAAATGCTGGAGAATCTCAGCAGGTCTGGCAGTACCTGTAAGGAGAGAAAAGTTTCAAGTCCAAACGACCCTTTGTCAAAGCTAAAAGGCATAGAAGGTGGATGTTTATAGTGCAGGGCGTGGGAATGGAAGATGAGTCATAGCCACAGAAACCAGGCGAAAAGACCACTAATGGTCCACAGAGAAAATAGAACACGTGAATGACCAAACAGCAGAGAAGCGAAAATGAAGATGTTGCGGGGGCAGGGGGAATAGATGGGACAGAGGTAAGATTTAGAAAGGAGAAGCAAAGGCAAATAAAAGGTAAGGGAAGAGGGATAAAATAGGGGGAAAGAGTGGCGGGGGGAAAAGAATGAAGAAAGACAATAAAGAAATAAAAGGTAGAGAACAGTAAAAAGTTAAATAGAATGAAAACAAAGAGATTGAGGTGGGGTAGAGCAAATCATCAGAAGTTGTTGAATTCGATGTTGAGACTGGAAGGCTGTAAATTGCCTAGACGGAAGATGAGATGCTGTTCCTTCAGTTTGCATTGAGCTTCACTGGAACATTGCATCAGGCCAAGGACAGACATGTGGGCATGGGAACAGGATTGTGTGTTAAAATGGCATGCAACTGGAAGGTCAGCGTCCTGATTGCATACAGACTGAAGGTGCTTAGCAAAGCAATCACCTAGTTTATGTTTGGTCTCTCCGATATAGAGACCACATTGGGAGCAGCAAATACAATACACCAAATTGAAAGAGGTGCAAGTGAAATGCTGCTTAACCTAGGTGCTAACTATGCTTGTCTTTTTAAGGGGTATGTGATATATTCCTTGTTCCATGCTTCTGTCCAGACCTTGAAAAATTAATGAACTTCGCTTCCGGTTTCCACCCCTCCATTGCCTTCTACTGGTCCACCTCAGACACTTCCCTTCTCTTCCTTGACCTTTTTGTCTCCATTTCCAGCAATAGACTATCTACCAATATCCATTACAAGCCCACTGATTCCCACAACTCTCTGGATTACAGCTCTTCACACCCCACATCCTGTAAGGACCCCATTCCTTTCTCTCAGCTCCTTCGCCTCCGTTGCATTTGTTTTGATGATGCCACCTTCCAAAGTTGTGCACCTCATCTGTGCTCCTTTTTCCTTAACCGTAGATTCCCATCTACAGTTGTTGACAGGGCCCTCAATGGTGTGCAGTCCATCTCCCGCACCACAACCGTCACTCACTCCACTCCCTCCCAGAACAAGGATAGAGTCCAGCCATCACATGCAAAGAATAATCACTTCTGCCAACTCCAGCATGATGCCATCATCAAACACATCTTCCTTTCACTTCCTCTTTCAGCATTCCGCAAAGACTGTTCCCCCGGGATAACCTAGTCCACTCCTCCACTATATCCCACACCTCTCCCATTACTCATGGCGTCTTCCCATGCAAATACAGAAGGTGTAACACCTGTCCCTTCACCGCTTCTATGTTTATCATCCAAGGTCCGAAACATTCATTTCAGGTTAAGCAGCATTTCACTTGCACCTCTTTCAATTTGGTGTATTGTATTCACTGCTCCCAATGTGGTCTCCTCTATATTGGAGAGACCAAGCATAGACTGGATGATCACTATGCCGAGCATCTTTGGTCTATGTGCAATCAGGACCCTGACCTTCCAATTGCTAGCCGTTTTAACACACAATCTTGCCCTTGTGCCCACATGTCTATCCTTGGCATGCTGCAATGTTCCAGTGAAGCTCAACACAAACTGAAGGAACAGCATCTCAGCTTCTGGCTATGCATTTTACATCTTTCCAGTCTTAACATCGAATTCAACAACTTCAGATGATTTGCTCTACCCCACCTCAACCCCTTTGTTTTCATTCTATTTTATTTAATTCTTTTACTGTCCTGTATCATTTATTTCTTTATTATCTTGCTTCATTTTTCTTCCCCCCATCCAGTCTTCCCCTACTTTATCCCCTTTCCCTTACCTTTTCACCCTCTTTGCTTCTCCTTTTCTGAATCTTACCTTTGTCCTTTCCATTCCAGCCCCCTCCTCCCCCAGCATCTTCATTTTAGCTTCTCTGCTGTTTTGGCCATTCACACCTTCTATCCTCTCTGTGGATAGCCATTTGCAGTCTTTTCCCCTGGTTTCTATGGCTATGATTCATCTTTCATTCCCTCTCCCTGCAGTATAAATATCTCTCACATTCTATGCCCTTTAGCTTTGACAAAGGGTCACCTGGACTCAAAACATCAGCTCTTTTCTCTCCTTGTAGCTGCTGCCAGACCTGCTGAAATTTTTCAACATTTTCTCTTTTGGTTTCAATTCCAGTATCTGCAGTAATTTGCTTTTTTCCCTGTACCCCATGTGTGCCAAAAATGGGCACACCCAGATGTCTGGATCTTCACTCTGTCCACCTTCTGCTGATGTCCCTTCTGCTTATACTTCACCTTCATCACTAGCTCATTGGTTCCTGGCCTATTGAACTCAAATACTTGCCCTTAGTTAGAAATTATATGAAATTATTCTGCATTATCACTACAATTTCTTCAGCACTATGTTTAAGTTCACACCCCTTCTCTACATTTAGTAGAAGAGCCTTCACTTCCACTGCATATTTGTGATCCAGCACTCTAGTTAAATGTCCTGGCTTGTTGTATCACCGTCCAACCTCAAAAGCCTCACTGCCTCTCTGCAACCCTCTTCTCCTGAAATTTTGGCCACTCCCTCAAGCTCCTTCACCTTGGTCTTCATTCACCTTGGCAATTTTGTAAACACGTGGAGTGATATTTGAGTTGTATATAACATAATATGATTAGTAGTTTAATAATAATAGGGTAGATTTTCATCTTCTGCACCTGGCTGCTAATCTGGCAGGATAATTACATACCCCTTCCAGAGGCTGTTTCATTTCCTTTCTATTTATTTCGCCAGAATGACAATTGGTCTGAGTCAATAAAGACACTGCGACCTATCCTATCAGATGGAAATGGAAACCTTTCCCAATATTATTTCCAACCAGTACTAGCCTATAAATTGTGTATGGTTCATGTAGTTTTGGCACAGACTGTGCAGAAATTGTTTTATACGATTCTGAAGAGAAATGTAGAAAATTTTTTATTATTTTATTTTAATTTGTGCCCACGTTTCAGATACCGAGGCACCATGAGGCCATCCAAGCACCAACACAATGGACAACTGCTTTTATTTTTGATGGTGATGGTAAGTTTTCACAGGTTTTTATTTCATAATTTATATTATGAATCAACATTTAATGATCGCTTAACGCGAATTGAATTATGCCTTTGATGTGACTCGTCTTCCTTTGTTGAGCGGAATTCTAGGCTGTTGTAAAGTTCTCCGGATTTCACTCACAAAGCGAGGTGACTGATCTGCAGGTTCTGTCGAATGTTTCTTGCACAAATATTTACCGAATATGCTTTGGCCACACCTTTAACTCTGGGAGCCAGAAGTAGATTGCTTAACTGGAATTTGAATTCAGTTCTTTGTTCACATACAGGAAAGCGGCAATTGAGAAACAGTTTGCCCAAGGAAATAATTTAAAAATTCAATGGCTTTACAACCGGCTGCTGGGATATCTCAATGGGCCTCACCAGCTAAACTTTGACACTATTTCCCTTTTAAGATTGCTTACATCACCTTTAATTGTGCTTAACTCAGCAAGGAACAGTAGGCATTTTATTCAACCCTGAGTTTATTGGTAGGTAGAGAAATTACTACAGGGTTTGCTGCAAGTTTGAAGCCACAAACACAGCTGTGTCTGCCACCTAGTAAAAAACAGCAAAAGCTGCTTGGCTGTTTAAAAAGCGCTGACAACTCTGAAAAACAAACCAAAAGCATTTATAAACAAGTTGTTGCAAGTGGCTCCTTCACAAGTTAATGCCGATAACACTGTTATGTAGAGAAGTAACGATTAGTTAATGAATGACACAGGAGGACGAAGTATACTCAAGGTACCAGGCTATTTTCAACCTGGTAATGTGTAAGGAGACAGGATTAATTAAGTACCTTGTTGTAAAGATTTGTCTAGGCAAGGGTGATCATAACGTGATAAAACTTTGCATTCAACTTGAGGATGAGAAATATGGGTCCACAGCTAGGGTCTTAAATTTAAAACAATGTAATTACAAGGGTAAGAAGACAGAGTAGGCTAAAGGTGATTGGCTACAAAGGTTGTTAAGGAAGATAGAACATAGAACATTACAGCGCAGTACAGGCCCTTCAGCCCTCGATGTTGTGCCGACCAGTGGAACCAATGTAATGACCCTCTAACCTAAACTGTTCCAATGTTATCCATATGCCTATCCACTGACCATTTGAACACTCTTAAAGTTGGCGAGTCCACAACTGCTGCAGGCAGGGCATTCCACGATCTTACTACCCTCTGAGTAAAGAACCTACCTCTGACATCCGTCCTGTAATTACCACCTCTGAATTTAAAGTTATGTCCCCTTGTGTTAGCCATCACCATCTGAGGTAAAAGGCTCTCACTGTCCGCCCTATCCAATCCTTTGATCATCTTGTATGCCTCAATTAGGTCACCTCGTGACCTTCTTCTCTCTAATGAAAATAACCTCAAGTCCCACAGCCTTTCCTCATAAGATCTTCCCACCATACCAGGCAACATCCTGGTAAACCTCCTCTGCACCCTTTCCAATGCCTCCACATCATTCTTATAATGCGGCGGCCAGAACTGTACGCAATACTCCAAGTGCGGCTGCACCATAGTTTTGTACAGTTGTAACATGACCTCATGGCTCCGAAATTCAATCTCTCTACCAATAAAAGCCAACACACCATACGCCTTCTTAACAACCTTATCAACCTGGGTGCCAACTTTCAGGGAGCTATGCACATGTACCCCGAGATCTCTCTGCTCGTCAACACTACTAAGAGTCCTTCCATTAGCCCTATATTCTGTACTCCTGTTATTCTTACCAATGTGATTCACCTCACACTTTTCCATATTAAACTCCATCTGCCACCTCTTGGCCCAGCTCTGCAGCTTATCTATGCCCCTCTGCAAACTGTAACATCCATCCTCACTGTCTACAACTCCTTCAACTTTGGTGTCGTCAGCAAATTTACTAATCCATCCTTCTACACCCTCATCTAGGTCATTTATAAAAATGACAAACAGCAGTGGCCCCAAAACAGACCCTTGAGGTACACCACTTGTAACTGATGGTAGAGGAGCAGTGGCAGATATTTAAGGAGATACTTCGTAACTCGTAAGAAACATATAATCCATGGGGGAAGAAAGACTCTACCAGAGGGAATCACCATCCATGGTTAACTCAGGAGGTTAATAGTGGAATCAAACTGGACAAATTCCAGACAAATGTGAGGTAATGCATTTTGGAAGGTCTAATACAGATAGGAAATATACAGTAAATGGCAAAACCCTTAAGAGAATTGATAGGCAGAGGGATCTGAGTATACAGATACACAGGTCACTGGAATGGCAATGCAGGTGGAGATGCTTGCCTTCATCAGCTGGGGCATTGAGTTTAAAAATTGGCAAGTCATGTTGCAGCTTTATTGAACCTTAGTTAGGCCGCACTTGGAATATAGTGTTCAATTGTGGTCGCCACACTACCAGAAGGATGTGGAGACTTTGGAGAGGGTACAGAAAAGATTTACCAGGATGTTGCATGGTATGGAGGGCATTAGCTATGAGGAGAGGTTGGAGAAACTTGGTTTGGTCTCACTGGAATGATGGAGGTTGAGGGGCAACTTCATAGAAGTCTACAAGATTATGAGGGGCATGGAAAGCTTTTTCCCAGGGTGGAAGAATCAATAACACACATTTAAGGTGCGAGGGACAAGGTTTAAAGGAGATGTACATGTCAGATTTTTTACACAGAGGGTGGTGGGTGCCTGGAACTCATTGTAGTGGAAGTGAACACAGTGGTGACCTTTAAGGGGCGTCTTGACACATATGTGAACAGGATCGGAATAGAGGGATATGGTCCCTGGAAGGGTAGGGGGTTTTAGTTAAGTTGGGCAGCATGGTTGGTGCAGGCTTGGAGGGCCAAAGAGCCTGTTCATGTGCTGTAATTTTCTTTGTTCTTTGAAAAGATGTGCAATGCTGCAATGATTAGTGGCAGGCCAGATTATTGGGAAACTTTTAGAATCTAATAAAAGACATCTAAAATGAATAAGGAGGAAGAAATTGCCCCGATTGCCCCCCCTTCACTCCAATGGGGAATACACTAGCTCCCCATTTTCGGGGAACTAGTGGCCTGACCACCCTGAAGTGAAAAGGGGCAATTGGGGCTGCCCAGGGAGTTGGGCAGTGGAAGGGTAGCGCCCTTGGGCATGGCGTCCTGACAGTGCCAACCTGGCCCCCCCGGCACTGCCCAAGGGTCAAAGTGCCAATGTCCAGAGAGCACCTTGGCACTGCCCATCGGCATGGGGGAGTGCCAAGGGAGTGTGGTCTATGGGGGGTGGGACCTAGGGGATGATCAATGGGTTGTGGGGGGGGGGGGGGGGGGATCCCGCTGCCACTCTACAGTTAGGATTGGTCGGGGAAGGAGGGAGGCCAGCGATCAGGGCGGGCTAGGGTGGGAGGGAGGTCAGCTGAGGGGGGGGGGTGTCAGTCTGCTGGGGGAGGTCAGCACTGTGGGGGGTGGGTCAGGTCTATGGGGGGGACATTATTGTTGAGGGGCTGCTGGAGATCATGGCTGGTTGGAAGGATGCAGGATCAGGGCTGGGCCCTGGAATGGTTGGCGGGGAGGGCCAGTGATTGGGCCTTAGGGGCGGGCAGTGAGCTTGCGTTGCGGGGTTCCTGGGACTGGCCAATTACTCCAATGAATTACTCCAGTTTTCATGCAAATTCAACACATTGAATTTTTTTGGGGAGAATTCCACCCCATGTCTTGGATGAAGAGACTGAATGTACCTTAGCCAAATTTGCTGACCATATAAAGAAAAGTAGGAAATTGAATAGATAAACATGATTTTTAATTTATGAGAGCTGCATATAAAACTGGGAAAGGTGGATAATCTTTGGTTCTGGGAAGGATCTAGGGCATTACAGTCCTGCTCTTCCTCGACCCAACAAGGGAAAGTTAGTCAGTTAGCTAAATGGCCCATTTGATTTCACCTGTTGGGAAAAGTTGCAGTGGTTTCACCACTCAGTCCAGGGTTAAGATTACAGTTAGGTCCCACTGACATCATAGCATGGGCAGCACAGTGGTACAGTAGTTAGCACTGCTGCCTCACAGCACCAGGGACCTGGGTTCAATTCCGGCCTTGGGTGACTTTCTTTGCCGACTCTGCATATTTTCCCTCTGCCTGAGTGGGTTTCCTCCAGATGCTCCAGTTTCTTCCCACAGTCCAAAGATATGCAGATTAGGTGGAATTACTGTGATAAATTGCCCCTGGCAATTAGTTTGTCTGTGTGTGTGAGTGTGACTATGCTTCAAGTGGTGTGATGCCCTTCAAGCTATAAGCCCCTGATGATAGATTAGCAAACTGTTTCAGGAATAATTAGCTATAGAAACAGACAAGAGTCTGACTTACGCACCATCAAGGTGCAGAAAGTTGAGAGACATACACATTTGCACATCGATCTCCGTATTTAAAGAGGATCCTGAGAAGTCCAGGTGAATGGTTTCACCGCCTGTTCAGAGCTGGTGGGATCCAGTGAGACATTGGTAGGTAAGTCACCCAATTGGTTTTAACTGACCATCCACTCAGTGCCTGCTGCCAGATTAAAAGTTGCCCCTATTCATTTAATATTCCCACAGTTAATCAATATACATCCTACCTTGCCATGTCCATGTCCATCCAGGGGCTGCAATGGCCTCTGAGTCCCCTGGCATGGTAACCATCATTTATTCTTAGTTTGTGGAATTATGTCAAATAGGCAGATGGGAACATGTGACGTTCCTGGAAGATTCAGCATTAATCTGATTTTGTTTATTAAAATATATTTAAATAAATGATAATCAGGCTGACAATCAGGAAGAGTATGAACCTGATTATGTCAACTGGGAAGGACCAGCGGGCATCGCAAACTGTTTGGCATCTGGCACAAATTGCATTTCAGATCTCTCTCGGAACTTTCCTGGCATAGTGGGATTTGCACTGGGCGCAATGCAGCCGGAAATTTGCCCCTTTTATCTAGCATTGGATTTATTATTAGGTGTAAAATCTGACATGATGGGAATCAAAGGATATGGGGGGATCAGGTTATTGAATTGGATGATCAGCCATAGTCGTAATGAACGGCGGAACAGGCTCGGAGAGTCGAATGGTATCCTCCCGCTCATTGTTTTCTTTGTTTCTATGTTTCCAAAGGTGTGTCCCCTCTTCCCTTAAACCTGATTCATTTTCTAGTTAGCACTGCTGCCTCACAATGCCAGGGACCTGGGTTTAATTTCTAGCTTGGCTGATTGTCTGTGTGGAGTTTGCATATTCTCCTCATGTCTGCGTGGGTTTCCCCTGGGTGCTCCTATTTCCTCCCATGGTCCAAAGATGTGCAAGTACGCTGACTAGCCATGCTAAATTGTCACTTAGTGTCAGGGGGAGTAGCAGGATCAATACATGGGGCTACGGGGATAGGGGCTGAATGAGATTGTGGTTGGTGCACACCTGATAGGCTGATTGGCCTCCTTCTGAATTGTCGTGGTTCTATGAATTTTATAATTTTGTGACAATGCTTCAATTAAAGAGCCATCTCTCTGACTCCAAGTCTTCGCAGCCTGATGAGTTGAGTCTTTCTTTGTTTTAAGCAATGCAAAGAGTGGGTTTCCCCTCTCAGCGTTATCAGGAACTTTGCCCGTTGTCCTAATCTCTTCTTTGGTTGGCTGCTCAATGTACTCCAACAATTGCATGCTTCAAATCACTTGATTAAAAAAAGCTTACCAGTACGTAGCAACTTTCACAACCATAGAGCATCTCAAAGTGCTTTACAGCTGATGAAGTGCTTTTGAAGTGTAGTCATTATTGTATCGTAGGAAAGTTAATTGCATTGCTTTTGTACATTATAGCTTTATTCGTATTTTAATTTCTCACTATTGCTGAAGTTTCACACACACTGCTCGCTCTCACTCGTCAATTACTTGCTTGAAATCTTGGGTGGTGTCCTGCTTTGAGCACATTTGGTGATCCAAGAGCAAAATTTGTCCAACATTGTGCTAGGTTTGAGAGGAGGTTTCTTTTTTTTAAATTAAGTTTTGCTCCAACCCATATGTATACCTCTGACACAAACCCTGCCATGAACCAGTGTAACTGGACAGCACTTAAAAGTGCAAGCCATTCAAAATAAATTCCTTTAAAATATGCTCACTGATATACCTAAGAAGAGTGACCGATGCTGATGCTACAAATGATTATGTGTGGAAAAGACCCTACAAAAGTTGACCATGGTAGACCATTCCCCATTAGGATGGTAGACTAAAGTAGCACTCAAAAGGATAAAAATCAAAATTTGTAAAATAAACTTAAATAAAGATAATAATTGAAAGTTTTTTTTTGGATATGCCTATCCCATGTGGCCCTGAGAAATTGATAGTAGATATTCCTTTTGAACTTCCTATTTTTTTTAGTGGTTTGTTATAACTAATTGGCTTACTAGACAATGCCAGCGGGCAGTTAAGAGTCAATGATGTTGATGTGGGACTGGCATTCCATAAAGATAGATACAGATATCAGAATTGTAGATAGAAAATCAGGAAAATATAGACATATGAAAGGAACAGGCAGACCGCTGGGAGATGTCACTTAATGTGGAAGTAACATGCTTTGGGAGGGAAAGCAAGAAGTAGGATTGGATGCATTGAAAATATGTTGATAGTCATCTAAGAGTGACGTAGGTGTTCACTGATAGTATGAGTGCAATTGAATGAAGGCATAAAGATACTAGCAACATTTTGGAATTTATAAAGAAGGACATGGACTGCAAGATAAAGGAACAATGAAACTTTTGTATAATATTGTGTGCAATTCTCAGCATCATATGAAGAAAATATATTTAAGCCACAGAGCACATAATTGTCTGTTGATGTTCAGCAAAGGTAGCTTTAATAATAAGATGAAAATTGGAGATATTTAGACTATTTCCACAGGAATAGGAAAGGAAGAGAGGAGATTTAATAGAGACTTTTTAAATTTGCGAAGGACTTTGATTGCTCTAATAAGAATCATAGAATCCTACAGTGCAGAAGGAGGTCATTTGGTCCATTGAGTCTGCACTGACCACAATCCCACCCAGGCCTTATCTCCATAACCCTATGCATTTACCCAAACTTGCCCCCCTGACACTAAGGGGCAATTTAGCAAGGCCAACCCATTTATCCTGCACATCTTCGGACTGTGGGAGGAAACCGAATCACCCGGAAGAAATCCATGCAGAGAATGTGCGAGCTCCACACAGATAGTGACCCAAGCCGGTATTCAAGTCTGGAACCCTGGAGCTGTGAGTCAGCAGTGTTAGCCACTGTGTCACCATGCTGCCCAAGGAAAGCTTATTTCCTCTAACTGAAGAATCATTAAAAGGGCTTATGACCAGGGTAGGTGAATGCCTAGTGGTGTTATCGTGGAGACCATTAATACAGCATTCATCTAATGTTCTGGGGGCCCAGGTTCGAATCCCACAATGGCAGATGGTGGAATTTGAATTTAATAAATATATCTGGAATTAAGAATCTACTGATGACCGTGAAATCATTGTTGACTACCAGCAAAACCCATCTGGTTCATTATTGTCCTTTAGGAAAAGAAACCTGGCATTCTTACCTGATCTGGCCTACAAGTGACTCCAGAGTTACAGTAATGTGGTTGACTCTAAACTACTCTCTGAGATGGCTTAGCAAGCCATCGAGTCAAGCCATTCAGCTCAATGGGCAATGGGCAATAAATACTGGCCAGCCAGCAACAACCATGTTTCACAAATGAATGAAAGAAAATGTTTCAATGAGAGGAGAGGTCAGGAGGAATTTTTTTTTAGGTTGTTTGGATATAGAATATTTTGTTGCAGAGAGTGGTAGAAGTCCCTGGGATAATTGGATAAATATTTGAAGCACAGAAAGATGGAAAGTGTGAGGGGAAATTCAGAGCAGTGAATTAGTGTTGGATTGCTGTAACATAAAGCTGACACACACCTGGACCAAATCACCTCCATCTCTGCTGAAATCCTCTAGAGTTCTATGAAGTACGGGCTGTTTCAGCTTTGCTGATCTTCAACAAAGATAGTTAACAAAATATGCATGCTCACCTGCCATGATCATTGAAAAACACCAAAATCCAATTTGCAAGTATCTATCGCTGATCTCTTTGAAATCAATATCTTGCTTGTACTTGTAATTGGTATGAAACTGAGGTCACACCTGCAGTTACCAGTTTGAAAATGTTTAATGTAATGACTGAGATAAGCATGGTATAAGAACGTGTGTGATTGGCGTTTGTTCACTTACCTCCAACTTAAAGATAAATCTTAAAAATATCATCTGACATAGACCACCTCTATTGAAGTTACAGTTCATCACAATCTTCTCTAATTCCTTCTTTTCTTACCTTTGCCACCCTAGTCTTTTCTTACAACATTCAAGCACTTGATGCCCATGATCAGTGACCCCCAGTCGCTAGTCCCCAGAAAGTTCACCTCCTGTCAGCACTTGCAAAACTTGTTGGAGTGATGCTTTTCTGATATATACAAGTAAAGTTCTTTGCTGCCAACTTGTACCCAGAAACAGACCCAATCTGAGCTAGATCCAGTCTCCTCTTACTACGTCCATCCCTGTGGCTGTCCTGCACTTTGGGGCCTGTCCACTTTTCCTGGTTTCTCAATGAACGAAATTAAATGAGGTAAAAGCAAAATGATTTGGGGTGAAAGCATAATAAAACAGTAACATGGGTTCATGAACATGTTGGGATCATTAACTGGCATATATCTTCCAATTCTTCATCACCGTGAAGGGCAGTTATAGCACTAGGGCATAAGACCAGTAACTAATTCCTTCCTTAAAATGTTTGTCGAATGGAGAGCAAATTGTGGTTTAATGAAAACAGAAGTAGAAAACCCCAATGAGGTATTCCTTAACAGTGGAATGCGGTGCAAAATACCTGTACATGTAAAACATTTCAAACCTGTGGGAGTAGGTCATGGGTGGAGTAACATGATGTAAGCGTGGGAGTGGCTCGTCTTTTAATCCTTTTCTTATCCTGATGCACAAACTATGATTATCCAATCCTGATGTGTATAATCTAGATCCTGCCTAGATTTTGGTGAAGGGGAGCCGAGTTATGTCAGGAAAATCCTTGTTTGATCGAAGCGCTCAGAAATGGCTGGGATGGGACTCGCTTTGCAGTGGTCGTTTCACTGGTGATGCTGTTGGCGTCGAGATGATGGCCACCATTATGGGTGAAGGTCTTGGCTTCCTGGCACACATTATTGGTGCTCATTTTGAGGAATTGCGAGATATTCTTAAAAGGAAGGATGAAGCAGCGAAGAGAATCCTGTCAGTTCTTGGTAATCCTGCTGCATGGCTTGTCGAGCACCCTGGCTGACCTGGAGAGATGGGACTGTCTGTGAGCCCAGTCTCCCGTGGAGTAGTGGGGATGAATTCCCGGCTGAATTTGAAATTGGCTGCCATGCTTTCACAATCTCAATTTAAGGGCTGGGTGTCTTGAGTTCAATGAAGCACATTATGCTCGGTCTTCGAGGCTGGGGGGTCAGTCGAAGATTCTGCCCATTGATTTTACATTGTCTTGTCCTCAGAGTTTGTTGAGAGGATTGGAGCGGCCAGACATGTCAGATCCTTGCCATGCAGTGGGGCCTGGGTTTTTCTTTGCTATGAAACTATGAATGGATCCTGGATATTGCTCCACCGTCCTGTTACAGCTTTGGTCTTTTCAAGCTCCGTGGCTGGTTATATTATCCTGCAGTTCATCATTAGTCTTGAGCTTTGTTCCCTTAGACTTTAATCCTGATTTTCTGGCAGTGTCTTTCATCCTGACAAGTGACAAAAATGATTGATGAGGGAAGGGCCGTGAATGTCGTCAACATGAATTTTAGTAAAGCATTTGACAAGATCCCTCATGGTAGGCTGGTGCAAAAGGTTAAATCTCTTGGGATCAAAGGTGAACTAGCTAGATGGGTACAGAATTGGCTTGGCCATTGAAGACAGAGGGTAGTAGTGGAGGGGTCTTTTTCTGATTGGAAGTTTGTGACTAGTGGTGTTCACAGTAAGAAGTCTCACAACACCAGGTTAAAGTCCAACAGGGTTATTTGGTAACAAACGCCACTAGCTTTCGGAGCGCTGCTCCTTCGTCAGGTGAGTGAGAGTTCTGTTCTGTTTATATGCCTTGTTTGTGAACAGAACTCCCACTCAGCAGCACTAGTGGCTTGTGCTACCAAATAAACCTGTTGGACTTTAACCTGGTGTTGTGAGACTTCTTACTGTGTTTACCCCAGTCCAATGCTGGCATCTCTACGTTGTGACGAGAGGTGTTCCGCAGGGCTTTGTTTTGGGACCTTTGCTTAGAATGACTTAGAATCCCTACAGTACAGAAAGAGGCCATTTGGCCCATCGAATCTGCACTGACCACAATCCTACCCAGGCCCTACCCCCATATCCCTACATATTTACCCACTAATCCCTATAACCTGTGCATCTCAGGACACAAAGGGCAATTTTAGCATGGCCAATCAACCTAACCCGCACATCTTTGGACTGTGGAAGGAAACAGGAACACCCGGAGGAAACCCACGCAGACACGAGGAGCATGTGCAAATTCCACACATCCGGGACATCTGGTGACCCAAGCCGGGAATCGAACCCAGGTCCCTGGAGCTGTGAAGCAGCAGTGCTAACTACTGTGCTACTGTGCTGCCCACTCTGCTGTTTGTGATATATATAAATGATTTGGAAGGAGATGTGGCTGGTATGATTTGTAAGTTTGTGGATGACACAAAGATTGCTGGAGTTGCGGATAGTGATGAACATTGTCAGGGATTACAGCAGGATATAGACAGGCTGGAAAATTGGGCGGAGAAATGGCAGATATAATTTAATCCAGATAAATGCGAGGTGATGCATTTTGTTAGATCTAATGCGGGGGGAGCTATACAATAAATGGCAGAGCCATCAGGAGTATAGACACACAGAGGAATCTGGATGTACAAGTCCACAAATCCTTAAAGGTGGCAGCACAGGTGGAAAAAAACAGGTGGTGAAGAAGGCATATGGCATGCTTGCCTTTATTAGACGGGGCATAGAATATAAAAGTTGGCATATGATGTTGCAGTTATATAGAATGTTGGTTAGGCCACATTTGGAATACTGCATCCAGTTCTGGTCACCACCCTACCAGAAGGATGTGGAGGCTTTGGAGAGAGTGCGGAAAAGGTTTACCAGGATGTTGTCTGGTATGGAGGGTATTAGTTTTTTACACAGAGGGTGGTGGGGGCCTGCAATGCATTACCAAGCAAGATGATTGAGGCAGGTACGCTAGGATCATTTAAGACTTATATAGTGAGCCCCACGAACAGACTGGGAATAGAGGGATACAAACGGATGGTCTACTTAGGAACAAATGATCGGTGCAGGCTTGGAGGGCCGAAGGGCCTCTTCCTGTGGTGTATTGTTCTTTGTTCTTTGTGTGTATGATATATAAGCACAAAGGCGTTTGTCGCCTGTTATCTTGATATATTGCGAGTGTGTTGAGTAGACTGTCTGACACGAGGGCTATATGGTTTTTATCTGGTTTTTCTTTTTATCTGTAATCCTTGCATTTCCACTGGAGGAGTACAACATTTAGTACCCTTAATTTTTTTTAAGATGAGTCCTGCTATTCCTTACTCTTAGACTGTGACCCCTAGTTCTGGGAACATTTTTCCTTCATTTAGTCTGTCAGTCTCATCAAGATTTTATATGTTTCTATGAGATAGTCTCTCATTCTTCTAAATTCCAGTGAGTACAAGCCCAGTCAATCCAATCTCTCTTCACATGTCAGTCCTGCCATTCCTGGAATCAGTTTGGTGAAGTTTTGCTGGACTCCCTCAATGGCATGAATGTCCTTCCTCAGACTAGGAGACCAAAACTGCACACAACACTCCAGCTGTGGCCTCACCAAGGTCCTGTGTAACTGCAGCAAGATACCTTTACTGCTATACTCAAATCCTCTTGCTATGGAAGCCTGCATGCCATTAGCTTTCCTCATTGCCTGCTGTACCTACACGCCAACCATTCACCATGACATCAAGGTCACATTGCACTTCTCCTTTTCTTAAAACTGCCACCATTCAGATGATGATCTCCTTTCCTGTTTTTGCTACCAAAGTTGGTAACTTCACATTTAGCCACATTATATTGTATTTGCCCATTCAGCCAGCCTGTCCAAGTTACCCTGCGGCCTCTTAGCATCCTCCTCACAACACACACCACCACCCAGCTTAGTGCCATCTGCAAATTTGGAGATATTGCATTCTATTCCTTCATCCAAATCATTAATGTATATTGTGAATAGGTAGGGTCCCAGCAATGAGCCCTGCTGTACCTGGCTAGTCACTGCCTGCCAGTCTGAAAAAGACCCGTTCATTCCCACCCTCAGCTTCCTGTTTGCCAATGAGTTCTTCATCCACGTCAATACATTGCCTTCAATACCGTGAGCTTTAATTTTGCTCACTGATCTCTTGTGTGGGACCTTGTCAAAAGTGTTTCGAAAGTCTATTTACACAACATCCACTTGTTTACCCTTGTGCACTCTACTGGTCACATCCTCAAAAAATTCCAGACGTTTTGTCAAGCAAGACTTCCCTTTAATGAATTCATACTGACTCAGACTGATTCTATTATCGCTTTCCAACGCTTAGTTATTGCATCCTTAATAATTGACTCCAGCATTTTCCCCACAACTGATGTCAGACTAACTAGTCTATAATTCCCGGTTTCCTCCCAACCTCTTTTTGTAAAAGGCAGGGCTATAATAGCTATCCTCGAATCCACTGGAACTCTTCCAGAGTTTATAGAATGCTGGAAAATGATCACCACTATTTCTCAGGCCTCTTTCTTGAGTACTCTGGGATGCGGGTCTTCAGGCCCTGGGGATTTATTGGGTTTTAATCCCAGCAATTTCCCCAATACAATTTCCTGATTAATAAGGATTTCTTTTAGTTCCTCCTTCATGCTAGACCCTCTGTCCCCAAGTACTTCTGGAAGGTTATTTGTGTCCTCCTTAGTGAAGACAAATCCAAAGTATTTGTTCAGCTGGTTTGCCATTTCTTTGTTGCCCATTATGAATTCACTTGTTTCTAACTGTAAGGGACTTACATTTATTTTCACCAGTCTTTTTCTCTTCACATATCTATAGAAACCTTTGCAATCAGTTTTTATGTTTTCTGCAAGTCTATTCTTGTATTCTATTTTCCCTTTCTGAATTAAACCCTTTGTCCTTCTCTGCTGAATTTTAAATTTCTCTCAGTCCTTAGGTTTGTATCTTTTCTGGCCAATTTATATGCCTCCTCTTTGGCTTTAACATTATCCCCAATTTCTCTTGTTAGCCATGGATGAGCCACCTTCCCCGTTTCACTCTTATGCCAGACAGGGATGCATAGTTCTTGAAGTTTATCCATGTCTTCTTTAAATGTCTGCCATTGCCTATCCACTGTCAACCCCTCAAGTATCATTTGCCAGTTTACCCTAGCCAATGTATGTCTCATACCATCAAAGGTCCTCAGTTTCAGGACCACTAGTCGCAGGTTTAATTGTGTCACTTTCCATCTTATTGATACTACGGGTGCTACACAGCATGCTACGGTGCAGAGGGACCTGGGGGTCCTTGTGCATGAGTCGCAAAAACCCAGCCTGCAGGTGCAGCAGGTGGTCAGGAAGGCAAATGGGATGTTGGCCTTCATAGCGAGGGGAATTGAATATAAAAGTAGGGAGGTCTTGCTGCAACTGTACAGGGCATTGGTGAGGCCGCAGCTGGAGTACTGTGTGCAGTTTTGGTCGCCGCACTTGCGCAAGGATATTTTGGCCTTGGAGGGAGTGCAGAGGAGGTTCACTAGGCTGATACCGGAGTTGAGGGGGTTGAGCTATGAGGAGAGGCTGAATAGACTGGACTTGTACTTGTTAGAGTTTAGAGGGATGAGGGGGGATCTTATTGAGAGTATAAGATGATAAAAGGGATGGATAGGTTAGAAGTGGAGAGGTTCTTCCCGCTCAGAAAGGACAGCAGGACTAGAGGGCACAGCCTCAAGATAAGGGGGGGGCGCAGTTTAGAACAGAGTTGAGGAGGAACTTCTTCACTCAAAGGGTGGTGAATCTCTGGAATTCTCTGCCCGTTGAAGTGGTGGAGGCTGCCTCGCTAAATATATTTAAGACGCGGGTAGATAGGTTTTTGGTAGGCAAGGGGATTAAGGGTTATGGGGAGAAAGTGGGAAAGTGGAACTGATCCCCGATCAGCCATGATCTTATTGAATGGCGGGTCAGGCTCAAAGGGCTAGATGACCTACTCCTGCTCCTACTTCATGTTTCAGAGGTCTGATTCATTACCTGCATGACTCCTAGCACTTGTTGCAGCCACAATTCACCTCCCCTTTAAGAGGCGTAGCCTAGCTTCAAGCAGTGCTGGGAAGTAATAATTTTGGGCCACCTTCAAATTCATGTAGCCAATGAACCACACAGTTAGTACTGGCTGCTAACTGTAGAAGGTCTTTATGGAGGCAGCTCAAAGATGTTGCTTTAGGCCCCTGTGTCTCCTTCCTTACTGACTGCACTGAATGGGATCCCAGTATTTTCATTCCCTTCTTCTCCAACTACGTTAATAGAAATGGATAAATAAACTTGCATTTATACAGCACATATCAAGTCTGCCAGATCCCCTCCCTCTAACTTTTGTTTCACAGTCAATTAACTACTTTGAATGTAGTTGTTTTAAAGGCAAACATTGCAGTCAACTCTTAGACATTAAGACCACACAAACAGCAATGAGATCAATGACAAGTTAATCTGCTTCTTTTTGTGTTGGTCATAAATGTTTCATTTCTCCACAAATAATACCATGGGATCTTTTATATTGACTTGAAAAGACATTTGGTGTCCCAGTTTAATTCTGCATTTGAAACTTCCACCAGTGAGTACAATTCTTGGCACAGTGATACAATCTGAAGTTCAAGCCCAATCTTAGGACTGAAGTCTAAAATTCAGGCTGACGTTGCAGTGCTTAGAAAGTGCTACACTGTGGGAGGTGCCATCTTTCAGATGAAGTATTGAACTGCGATCCTCTCTACCTGCTCAGATGGGATTAAAAGTTTTATGGCACTATTTCACCATGGACTGGATTGGTGGCCCACATGGTCTCCATCTGTCCTGCAATGACTACCTAAAGAGCAGCAGGTGTGTTTCAAAGATGCCCTGGTCAATGTCTGCTAAAAAAATCAAATGGTCAGTTATCTCACTCATTTACCTCACTCATTCTCTACAGAAATTGGGTGTCATGTTTGCCCACATTATTACATTTAAAAATTTTGTTTTGGCTATGGGGTGCTTTGAGACACTGTGACATTCCAAAAGAAGTTATATAAGTTCAAGATCTTTCTTTTACTCAATACTGCACTGAAATGTCAGCCTAGATCATATGTTCAAAGCCAGGAATAATGGTTGAACCCATTAATTTTTGATTAAGAAAGCCACCATTAAGCCAAGACTGAAACTTGACTCAGTGATACTAGTTGTACCTTTCCCTGAAAGTTGTCATTCATGGGAATTATGTACCAATTATTCCTCTAGGAGAATAGAAAGCTTGTGATTTTCAAGCACAGACAGGTTTATTTTGCAACTATTGGTACACTATAACTTCTCTTATAGCGTTTCCATAGCAAAACATATTGCCTTAAGGGGTTTACCTGAATTACAGGATTTTGCAGTCTTTACTTCTACATTGTGAAGCGGTTTCAATAGTAGGGCGTTACAGTATGTTTAGTCTTACTATATAGATCTTTAGTGTTAACAACAGATGAGTAGCAACTTGTTGCCATCACATTTAACTTTGCGAGGTTGTTAAACCTTTTCTTGCACTAAGGAAGAGCTTTACAGGGTTCAGAGTATCCACCTAAAGTCTGCATGATTTCTTATTGTTTAAAACTGTTATAAACAACTTAGAGGAAGGAATTGTGTCTGAAATGTCCAAAATTTCAGAGAACACAAATTTGAGCACAATGGCAAATGGTGAAAATCACCATACAAGAAGTCTGACTTGGTGAGCTGGATCAGTGTGAGGAGGAACTGAATATACAGGAAAATGTATGGTTATGGAATTTGGCCAAAGGAAGGTTGAAGTGAATAATGTATTCTAAATGTGAACCCAGCTAAGACGTTAAACTGACATCCTTCTACCCTCTTGTATGGATGTAAAATATCCCATTGGCACTACTCGAAGTTGCCAGGAGAGTTACACTTCATAATTCTGGTTGATCATCAATTCATCAATCAAAAGCACTAAAAGAAATTACTTAGTCATTTACCTCATTGTTTTTTTCTGGGACTTTGCTCTGTACAAATTGGGTGCTGTGCTACTCTATAATACAACACTGATTATATTTCAAAAATGTTTCATTGAGGACTTCATTGACTGTGAAGTGCTTTGGGATGTCCTGAAATTGTGAAAGATGCCATATAAATGTTGGTCTTTCTTTTTTTCCCTAATTTAGTCAGTAGGTGAAGCTTTCACAAGTTTCTTTGGCAAGAAATCAATTTTATAAAAGAGTTATATATTGGTATACACTTGGCAAAAAAAAGTTTGATTTTTAGCAATGACATTTGGATTTACATTGGCACATTGGTATAGAAATAGCTTTGTGCATGTATTATTTAATTTCTTTTTGTTAACTATAGGTTGTAACTCCTGGAATGAGAGCAAATCCACGCAAAGGTCCACTGCAGCCAATGACACTTAGCTCTACCGAGGGAGCTGATATTCCTATTTATTTATTTGAGGTAACATTCTTACAATTTTGGTCAAAAGTGTTGCTAATCATGTAAAAATAGATGTAAACAGATAATACCAAGTAAAAGAGTTAAAATTTAATGTAAAAAAAAGTAAATATATTTGCTGGCAGTGAGGAGCTGACATGCTATCCAATTCAGCCATGATGTGGAGATGCCGGTGTTGGACTGGGATAAACACAGTAAGAAGTCTCACAACCTCAGGTTAAAGTCCAACAGGTTTATTTGGTAGCACAAGCCACTAGCTTTCAGAGTGCTGCCCCTTCATCAGGTGAGTGGGAGTTCTGTTCACAAACAGGGCATATACAGACACAAAATCAATTTACAAAATAATGGTTGGAATGTAAGTCTTTACAGGCAATCAAGTCTTAAAGGTACAGGCAATGAGAGTGGAAAGAGGGTTAAGTACAGGTTAAAGAAATGTGTATTGTATCCAGCCAGGACAGTTAGTGAGATTTTGCAAGCCCAGACAAATCATTTGCAAGGCTATCCAGGTTTCGCACACATGAGGATGGCCTCAACCGGGATCTTGTCATACTATCTGTAACCCCACGATTTGCCTGGAGACAATACACATCTCTTTAACCTGTGCTTAACCTTCTCTCCACTCACATTGTCTGTACCTTTAAGACTTGATTACCTGTAAAAACTCACATTCCAACCATTATTTTGTAAATTGAGTTTCTGTCTTTCCATGCCCTGTTTGTGAACAGAACTTCCACTCACCCGATGAAGGGGCAGCGCTCCGAAAGCTAGTGGCTTGTGCTACCAAATAAACCTGTTGGACTTTAACCTGGTATTGTGAGACTTCCAACTCAGCTAAACCAGACCCCACTTCCAAAACTACATCCCTTACTTTCTTTGTGCTTTGTGTCATCACATATCACTTTCTCATCCATACTATTTGTCCTGCCTTAGGTGAGTGCCTGGGTTCTTGAATCCAATGCAAAGGGTGAGTAACTGGGTGGGTGAGCCATTGCTAGTGTTTCTAAAGATATGATAGGACTGAATGTAAATTGGAGGATGTGAGTGAGTGGTGGTGGCATAGTGGTATTACCACCTGATTAGTAATCCAGAGGCCCAGGCCAATGCTCTGGGAACCCGATTCATATCTGCTGGTGGAAATCAAATTTAATTAATAAAAATCTGGAATTAAAAGGCAACAGTGAAACCATTACCTGTTGTCATAAAAACACGTATGGCTCACTAATGTCCTTTAGGGAAGGAAATCTGATGTTCTACATGTGACTCCAGACCCATAGCAATGTGGTTGACTCTTAAATGGCCTATCGATCTGCCACAAAACCTTATAAGGGAATGACACTGGACAGACTCACGGCCACCTGCATGCTCCTCTTCAAGTCACTCACCATCCTGATTTAGAAACATATCAGCATCCCTTCACTGTCTCTGGGTCAACATACCAGAATTCCCTTCCAAATGGCACTGTGGGTGTACTTACAGTGGGTGCATCTTCTCAACAGTAGTTAGGGATGAGCAATAAACGGTGCCCTACTCAGTGACACTCACATCCCATGAAATAATTTTTAAAAAGTGTCAGTAGAGATGCTCTGCACTCAGCTACCATGCTGCACACCGATTGAAAGGTGTTTACCCATAATCTCATGGTTATAGCTTCGCATCATTGGCCTCCTCAATCAAGCACATATGTCAGTAGTTTCTCTTGTACTATGCAGGATTACTATTGTAACAATGTAATGGTGGCACGGTGGCACAGTGGTTAGCACTGCTGTCTCACAGTGCCAGGGACCTGATTCGATTCCCAGCTTGGGTCACTGTGCGGAGTCTACGCGTATTGGCATGGGTTTCCTCCGGGTGCTCTGGTATCCTCCCACAGTTCGAATAACATGCTGGTTAGATGCATTGGCCATGTTAAATACTCCCTCAGTGTACCCTGAGCAGACACCGGAGAGACTAGGGGATTTTCACAGTAACTTCATTGCAGTGCTAATGTAAGCCTGCTTGCGACACTAATAAATAAACTTAATTAATAATCAGCAGGGTAGAAAAAAACCTGGCTCATGTTGAACTGAACCCAGCTCACGTATCCTATTAGTGGATGGACAATCTAATGCTTGGTGAAGGCTGCTTCACAATGAGAGGAAGGGTCAACATTGTAGTTATAAACACTTGGCCAGTAATGCCTGTGGAAAATTTTATGACAGTGGTTTAAAACCCAAAAAGGTCAGCAGGATCATAAGAACTCCAGTATTTTGTTCTTTCAAGATCTTCTGCATTGTCTTGTACATATCAGTCTCTAGATAAAAACTGGCACTGTTAACCGTGGAGTTCTTTGAACAGCATTAAATCTTTGTGGATATCTTACAAGGGAAGCGATTACTGTTGAAGAGGTTGGGAAACAACAAAAAGTGATTGATTTCACAAACTCACTGAAATCTCCACATCATCCAGACTTGCAAGGCAATTATGGTTCTGCTTCCATTTCATGTGGGGTCAAATACCAGACACTGGAATGCCCTTCTCCTGTAGCCTGACATTGTCTAGAACTCTGCACAAAGACTGATTAACACAAAGTGTGAATCAGCTGATGTCACAAGTAGTTAACATTCAAGCAGCTCCACTCTGCTGTGTTAAACCCAGCAGATCTTTATTTTGATCATTATTTTATAATTTCAGGAGACTATGCCAAAATGTCGTGCCCTAAGTGTTCCAGATCAGCTAAATTAACATAGATCAAAGAACGACCCTGGAGCTTTCATGAGTAACACAATGGGCTGGATTTTACATTCCCTCACCAATTGGTTTGAAAGCGGGGAGCTTGCTAAAAACTTTGGAAAATGCAATACATAGCCTGCCTGCAACTTTAGCTGTGACTGACATGGACAAAGGGAGGGATCTCCTTTGCATCTCTCTTGGGTCCATCAGAGCTTCCTCCAGCCTCAGCTCCTATTCCCCGCTTTACCCTCATTGCCAATCTTCTCAAACTCAACCCCCCATGACCTATTCAACCGGACCTTCCAGCCTTGCCCCAGTGACACCCTGGACTTATCTGTCACTTCCAGTTCAAAATCTTCCTCTTCATCTGAATTGATTGTAGTCCCAGCAGTGACGACTACTTAAACCTGGCGCTGCTGGGACTACAGAGCTGCTGCCCATCTGATTGGCTGGCAGCTCTCTCAGGTGGGTCTGCCTCCCAAGATAGGGTGGATATCTTGCATTGAAACAAGCAATGCTGCTCCCAGTGTTTTGCTGAAGGGCAGCACTCATGCTGGTGAATGGGCTCCCCCCAACTTTTTACAAGAGGGTCGGGCACCAAGGCACTCTGTAAAATTCAATCAATTATCCACTAAGCTACTAGTACAAATACAATAGAATTTTATTTTAATTGTTTGTACTATCGATGCCAGAGTCAGATAACCCTTGATTGCAAATTTGATGATGATGCACACAAACTAAGCTTGGTCTATAATTTTCTTTCATCATAGTTTACACCAACCAACAATGCCGTGAAGTTGTTTAAAGTTACTGGTGAAACATACGGAAAGTTCTTCATTTTAGATGGCTGGTTGGTTTGCAACATGACCCTGGACCGCGAACAACAAGCATCTTACAAGTTACAAGTAAGCAGAAAGTAGAAGAAAATTCCAATCACTGCAACATTGTCGTATGTTTTTGGGCATGAAAAAGTAGAAGCTTTTGTGAGACCAATTAAGAATCTTGGTGACCGTGGGCATCTAATGACAACCTTTGCCCTTCCAGCCATTAAAACCTGCCTCAAAGAAGAGAAGGGTTGGCTACTGCTCTCTGGCAAGGGATCACCAGTTGTTGATGGGTGGCTTCAGGGTCAGTGGAGGGTAAACTGCTTAGGTTGTATCTAGCAAGTATTGCAAATTGCTCTTTGCACTGTGTAGCCACCAGTTCACCAATAATATGAAAATTGGCAGGGTAGCAAATAGTGAGGAGGATAGCCTTAGATTACAGGAGGATATAGATGGGCTGATCAGATGGGCTGTCAAGTGGAGAGTTTTAGTTATGAAGAGAGATTGGAGAGAGAATTGAGCCAGTGTTCCAGATCTGGATGACTCTTCGTTAGATGCTGTCAGACCTGCTGAGATTCTGCACCATTTTTCTGTTTTTGTTTCAGATTCCAGCATCCGCAGTACTTTGCCTTTATTTATCATTTAAATAGACTGGGGTTGTTTACCTTGAAGTAGAGTAAACTGAGGGAGCGACATGATTGAGATGTATAAAATTATGAGGGGCTTAGGTAGAGTAGACAGGAAGATACCTTTTCCCCTTGGTGGATGGATCAATGACCAGAGGGCATAGATTTAAGGTAAGGCACAGGAGATAGGGGATGTGAGGAAAAACCTCTTCACCCAAAGGGTGGTGTGAGTCTGGAACTCACTGCCTGAAAGGGTATGTTAAGAGGCAGAGAGCCTGTTAACATACAAGAAGTATTTAGATGTGCTGCTGCGATGCCAAGACATATAAGGCCATTGGCCAAGTGCTGGAAAATGGAGTTAGAGTAGTTGGCTGACTAAAGGACCTTAATGTGTTCTGTACAGCTCTATAACTCTGACCTCTGGCATGACCCCTAAGGCCTGTGAATTAATGAGATGATTCCGGGAAATCCAATGATATCGAGTGAAGATTATACAAAAAAAACAACAGTGCCACTCATGGCAAGCTTCGTTTTTTTACAAAGGCGTTTTACACATCTGTTTAAACCATAGAAGATCTAAAACATGGAAAATTGTCTTTATAATTCATTGTAAAGGGCATTGTGATAGTTGTGTCAGTGATTATGCAGAATGCAATGCTGAAATTTAAATGCAGGGCATTTTTTTTCAAATTAAAAATTTAGAACTTTGTGTAGCTGCAAGCAACACTTAAGAGAAACAAAAGAGAGGATGCCATTTAGAATTAAAACTTTGAACTCATCCTGACAATAGACCTTTGCTTCAGATGGGAAGTTGCAGTGTCATTTTTTTGAGTGTTAGATTATAATGCAAAATTAACGCCTGTGCAACTAATAATATCAGTTGAGATTATATTGAGGCAGTAATTAGCCGTATGAAAACTGAAGTTTTCAACTGTAATAATAAAATAGACATGGGAATTTAGATAGTACCTAATTAAACATTTGTAAATATTTTGCCCAACCAATTATGATTTGGAGTGCAGTAAATGTCATTACGTATAGAGCAAACATGCAGGTGCAGCAAGACGCTATGAAGGCACATGGTAAATTGGCCAACATTGCAAGAGGACTTGAGTGCTGGAGCAAGGATGTTTTACTGCAATTGTACAAGGCCTTGGTGAGACCACACTTGGAGTACTGTGAGTGCAGTTTTGCTCTTCGTCTAAGAAAATATATACTTATCATGGAGACAGTGCCGTGAAAGTTCACTAGACTGATTCCAGGGTTGGCTGGATTGTTGAATGAGGAAAGATTGGGTTAACTAGGCGTATATTCACTGGAGTTTGGAAGAAGAATGAGAGGGTATCTCGTTAAAATGTATAAAATTCTGACAGGTCTAGACTGACTTGGTGGGGAGAGGGGGCGAGAGTAGTGGTGGTGGTGTCTATGGCAGAAGTCTACATTAAAGGGTCGAGGTCTCTGGATATGGGGTAGGCCAGAAGATCCCACAGTGCATCTTGCAGATAATACACACTGCAGCCATTTTATATGGCTGGTAGAAGGTATAAAGTAGTGGATGGGGTGTCAGTCATGTAGTCATTTTGTTCTGGATGATGTTGAGCTTCTTGGGTGTTATTGGAGCATTCCATCAAACTCCTGACTTGTGCCTTGTAGATGGTGGTAAAGCTTTGGGGAGTCAGGAGGTGAGTTACTCTGCTCAGAATTCCTAATATCTGAGCCTCTTGTAGCCACGGTATGTATATATTTGGCTGTTCAGTTTCTGTTCGATGGTAACCCCCACAATATTGATAACGGGGGATTCCGCAATGTTAATACTATTGAATATCAAGGGGAGATGATTAGATTCTCTCGTGTTGGAGTTGATAATTGTCTGGCATTTGGTGACCTGAATGTTACTTGCCCCTTATCAGCCCAATTCTGAATATTGTATAGATCTTAATGCTGATGGACATAAAGTCCTTCAGTACCTGAGGAGTTGTGAATGATGCTGAACATTATGCAATCAACAAAAATCTCAGCTTCTGGCCATCTGATGGAGGGAAGGTCATTGATGAAGCAGCTGAAGGCAGTTGGGCCAGGGTCAGTTCTCCCAGACTCCTGTAAGGATATCTCAGTGCTGAGGTGATCAGTTTTGAACAATCACAGTCATCTTCCTTTAGGCTGTGTGTATATATTTATAGTTAAAACTTTAAAAGGGAACTAGCAGCTGGAAAACATGTTCTGATATATAGAATTGTAAAGACTGTGGTCCTAGATATTGTAGATAAAGGGCAGGAGAGTGAACAGCTTTCCAAGGCACTTAGTGCTGGAGTGACAGATTTGAACTTTATGCTTTAATAAATTGGTAAATAGAAGGATTTAACTTTGTTAATCATTGTTGTCTTTGGTTTCTTTGTTTTAGATAGTGGGCGTAAATGAAAATGATGAGACAGTTGAAGGACCTGAATTTGTGAATGTTAAAGTTGGCGATGTAAATGACAATGAACCTATCTTCACACAAGAAGAATATATCGGAGTTGTACGCCAGAATTCCAGGCCTGGTATGTAACAGGTTGATAACTTATGGTACAGTCATAAATCCTGATAAAGCGACTCTGTTGAGAGAGGTGGGGCAGCAAACCACAGATCCAGTTCTGAACGATGAGGTAAGGTCATTGGTACCCAGCAAAAAAAATCCATTTTTGAGCAGCTTTGAAGGCAAGTCATACTTAATATCATAACTGCACTCAGATTGGAGCCAATGAGGATCATTTATCCTTTCCGGAATCAATTAACTTCTGCTGCAGGATGAACTGGATCTTTTGTGAGACTTCTGAGAGTTACAGAGTTGTACTCAGGCATAGTGGTGGGAATTATAAGAGACTTGTATATAAATTTGGTAACCCCCTACATGGTGATAATGGGGGAAATATTTAATGGTAATGCCATTGAATATCAAGAGGGATATTCATGCCTCGGGGGTGCAAGGCATGCCCAATTGATGGGGCTGCTGGTGTCACAGGAGGGTGGAGGGGGCATGTGGGGGAGTGGTGGAGGTGAAGAAAACCCAAACCCCATCAAACCTCCCCCATAAGAAACATTTAGTTGAATCTTGCTGGGGCGATCCACCACAGTCGCACTCAGGAACTGATTGGAATATTGATCCCAATGTTTTTATTTAAAGAGGTAGTAAAGATAATGGTGTTGGGACATTTCCTTGGATGGAATGTTCATTTTTTTATTTGATTGGTCATTTGTTATCAGCTCTAGAACTTTAAAATGTACATAAATCGCAGATGTCTAATTGCTTGTGACTGCTTTATCAGTATCAGACAGTGACAAATCACGATGTGATTGACATGATTATGACATATTTTACTTTGTAATGGTTCTGTACATTCAGCATTTTCAAATGCTTCAATTCAGTTGTTTACTGGCCTGAAAGTAGAATCTGCAATGAATCTGGCAAGACTTCTTTCAAAGTAACATCAATGTATTATAAAAGAAAGGTGAGCAAACTGCAGCCAAAATCTTTTCATGGTGTAGCTTAATAATTTAGAAATAGTATCGTCGAATAATTGCAGCACAGAAGCAGACCATTCAGCCCAACAGACTGTGCCAGTTGTCTGTAAGAGTTATTTAGCTATTTGATGTCCCCGGCCTTTTCTCTGTAGCCCTGCAATTATCTCTTTGGATAATTACCCAATTCCCTTTTAAATGTCACACAATTGAATCTTCCTCCACCACACTCTTAGGCAGTGCATTCCTGATCTTAGCCACTCACTATGTAAAAAACATTTCCCAGGTATATTTACCAATCACCTTACAACAGTGTGCACTGTTTTATGATGCTTCTGCCAACAGGGACATCTTCCTCTTCTGTCCACATCCTCATGATTTTGAAAAGCTCTATTAAATCTCATTTTAAACCTTACTCTAAAGAGCACAGCCCAGCTTTGTCAATTTATCTTCATAACTGAAATCTCTTATCACTGAAACCAATTTCATTAATCTTTCTAAATTCTCTCCATTGCCTTCACATTCTCCCTAAAGTGTGGTGCCCATAATTGGACACAATACTCCAGTATTCACAACAACTTCCCTGCTTTTGTACTTCCATGCCTCGATTTATAAATTCCAGGGCCTGTATGCCTGTATCACTTTCTCAACCTGTCCAGTCATCTTTAACAAATTATGAATATATAGCCTTGTGTCCTTCTGCTCCTGCAGCCCATTTAGGTCATGGCCTTTACTTTATATTGCCTTAACTTGGCCTTCCAACCAAAATGTCTCACTTCACACTTCTTTGCATTAAATTTCATCTGCCATGTTTCTGTCTGTTCTGCCAAACTAGCCTTGTCCTCTTGAAGTCTAGCACTATCACTATCCTTCTCACAGTTCGCAATATTTCTATTATTTGCGTCTGAAAAATTTGTGAAATTATGCCCTGTGCACCAAGTCCAGGTCACTAATAAAGATTAAGAAAAGCAATGGTCCGAATACCTACCCCCACAACCGGGAAATCCCACTATAACTATCCTCCAGTCTGATAAAGAACCATTCACCACTGCTGTATGTTTTCTGTCATTCAGCCAACTTTGTATCTGTGCTGCCTTCTATCCGTAGGCTTTAACTTTGCTCATTAGTCTGTTATGTGGAGTTTCATCAAATGCTTTTTCAGAATCTATGGCTGGAATTTTCCGACTGTTCACGCCCTGCCTCTGCTGCAAGTGAGGACAGAGAATTTGACAATCAGCCAAATCTCCATTCATTGCAGCAGCATTGAAGAATCCCACTGGCATGAATGGCTGGATTCTGGCCTCTATATATATAAGTAACAAGACCAAATGATCATGATCAGCCATCTCTGCTCGTTCATCAAAAAGCAAATCTGTGTTGCTTTCTTTAATTAATTATATTTTGGGCAGTGATTATTAATTTTGCTCTGGAGTATTGTTTCTGAAAGCTTTCTCACCACTGGGGATAAATTGGCTGGCCTGTAGCTGCAGCATTTATCCTTACATCCTTTTATGAACTGAGGTGTAATATTTGCAAATCCCTAGGCAGCTGACATCACCCCTTTATCCCAAGCTATTGAAGATATAAAGATTACTTCAACAATTTTCACCCTTGCTTCCTTTAGCATCTTCAGATGGCTTTTGACCTGGCTTTGATTTCCTCCTAATTAATTTTTAGCCCTTCCAGTGTCTGAATAATCTCCTCTTTCATTATGACTTTATTTTCCTTGGTATAGGCGATTGCAAAGCATTCATTTAATACCTCAACTGTGCTGCCTACTTCGTGGCATAAATGCCTGTTTTTGCCTCTGACAGCTCTACTCCTTTTACCACTAGTTCATTGTTTATAAGCTGATAGAAGACTTTTGGATTCCCTTTTATTTTTGTCATCTTATACTCTTATTTCATTTCCCACTTCCACTCAGAACGTTCTATATTTAACCTTATTCTCACTTGCATCTATACACAATATTCCAGCTGAGGTCTAACTGGTGTCCTAAATAAGTTCAGCGTAACCTCCCTGCTTTTGTAATCCAGTGAGAAACAAAGAAGCAGGTCATTTCTCCATATATTTACAACAAGCTGAAGGCTCATTGAATACACTCAGTCGGGGAATGGTACCTCTGTGTTGTTCTGAGATTTTCTTTTTATCATTACTTAAGATTTGGGTATCATTGACTAAGTCAGCATCTATTGCCCATCCCGAATTGCCCTTGAGAAAGTGATGGTGAGTCACATTGATGTCACAGCTCCAGGGACCTGAGTTCAATTCAGGCCTTGGGTGACTGTCTATGTGGAGTTTGAATATTCTCCCCATGTCAACCATTTTTAATCTCTGTACTCCATGTGGTCTAGATACTCCCAGAATACTGCTAGGAAAGGCTATTGACCTAGTCAGTGAAGAAATGGTGCTAAATTTCCATGTCAAGATGGTGTGTAGCTTGGAGAGGAACTTGTAGTTCGTGGTGTTCCCATCCATTTGCTATCTTTAGCTTTCTAAGTAGTAGAAGTCGTGGTTCGGATGGTGCTGTTGAAGGAGTCATGGTGTAGTGCTGTGGTGCATCTTGTAAGTGGTTTACTTTGCTACCATTATGCTTTTTCCCTGGAGCGTAGGAGGCTTGGGGGTAATCTTATAGAGGTCTATAAAATAACGAGGGGCATAGATCAGCTAGGTAGTCAATATCTTTTCCCAAAGGTAGGGGAGTCTAAAACTACAGGGCATAGGTTTAAGGTGAGAGGGGAGAGATATGAAAAGGTCCAGAGGGGCAATTTTTTCTCACAAATGGTGATGAGTATCTGGAACAAGCTGCCAGATGTAGCAGTAGAGGTGGGGACAATTTTGCCTTTTAAAAAGCGTTTACACAATTACATGGGTAAGATGGGTTTAGAGGGATATGGGCCAAATGCGGGCAATTGGGACTAGCTTAGGGGTTAGAAAAAAGGGGCACATGGTTAAGTTGGGCTGAAAAGCCTGTTTCCATGCTGTAAACCTCTATGACCCTATGACTCTATGTAACGGTGCTGGATGGAGTGAATGCTGAAGGTGGTGGATGGATGTGGTGCCAAATTAATGTGCTGCTTTACCCTGAATCGTGTCATATTTCTTGTGTGTTGTTGGAGCTGCATTTGTTCAGACAGGTGGAGATTATAGCATCACATTCCTGACTTGTGCCTTGTAGATGATGAACTAGCTTTGGGGGAATCAGGAGGTGTGTTATGTTGGCACACAACACCAAGCCTCTGACCTACTCTTGCAGCCACAGAATTTTAACGACTGGTTCAGTTCTTTACCTGGTCAGTAGTAACCCCAACTGAACTGAAAGCTGCCACACTTCAAACCTCCACTTTCTCTCCTTGAACGTGTTATTGCTTCCCAAATCTGTGACTGGTTTTAGCTGAGTAAGCCCATTCACAACCTCAGTGTTGAATTTGATCCTGAGTTGCAAAGAACTTGTCCATATTATAATCAAGATTCCACCCCAGGAATGCCCTACGACTCCAACTTTCCCTTAGCTCATCTGCTGCTGAAATCTTGGTTATAATCTGTTTTTAATCTCTAGATTTGAATATTCCAATCTGCTCCTGGCTGGCCTTTCATCTTCCAACTTTATAAACTTGTGCCCATAAAAATCTTTTCTGCACATATCTTAACCTCATCTAAATCACCTATCAACCTTTTAATTGCTGACCTTCACTGTCTCCCTGTCCGACAACACCTCAATTTTAAGAGCCTTTTCACTGTTTTCAAATTCCTGCATTGTTCCCCTCTTCCCTGCCTGTGTAGCCTCATCAGCCCCAAAACTTCCAAGGTTCCAAAACTCCCCTCTAATTGCATCCCTAATTTTAATCACTCCACCATTTCTGGCTGTGCTCTAAATAGAAACATAGAAGATAGGAGCAGGAGGAGGCCATTTTGCCCTTCGAGCCTGCTCTGCCATTCATTACTATCATGTTTGATCATCCAACTCAATAGCCTAGTCTTGCTTTCTCCCCATAACCTTTGATCCCATTTGCTGCAAGTGCTATATCCAGCCGCCTCTTGAATACATTCAATGTTTTGGCATCAACTACTTCCTGTGGTAATGAATTCTTCCAGCTGCCTAGGTCCTAAGCTCTGGAATTCCCCTTTTAAATCTTTTCACATATCTTTCTCTTTTAAGATATTCTTAAAAACTACTTCTTCTGTCAAGCTTTTGGACATGTTTCCTGATTTCTCCTTCTATGTCTTGTTGCCAGAAATGTTTTTTTCCCCCCATGCTGAGCAGTTTGGGACATTTTTGCTACACTAAGTGTTGGCTGTACTAGATAGTTGCATGATAAGGAAGAAAGTAAGCACAACAGTGAGATTAGACTGTGGGCTGGCTTTACAAATGCCTTGTGGAGCCACAACGATTGGTAATGTTCACCAACATATTGCAAGCCTCATGCCCACCATATTCCATTCAGAATCTCACATGATGAATGGCCACTTGGGTGAGCAAGCTCATCAGCATCTCTGAAGCTGTCCAAGGTGAAGCTTTCAAAGGGCGTGGGGAAGTAACATTTATAAAATTTTAAAAAATGTTTTTTCTATTTACAGGAAAGTCTTTCATGCGTGTAAGTGCCATGGATTTGGATGACCCTGAAACCCCTAATGGTAAAATTAGGTACAGCATCTCACAACAGGTCCCAATCAGTCATGGTGCAGTGTATTTCCAGATTGATAATGTAACTGGAGCGATTTCCACAACTGAAAGCGGTATGTTGACCATAAGATAAAGCATTTCTTCTATTAACATCGCAATTTGAACATAGGACACCTCTCTATTTCATTATTTTGAGAATCCATCTTTATACTTAAATGTAGGCAGTTCTAAAATAGGCCCTGATATCAGAATATATCTACCACTGTCATTTAAATATGAATGTTATTAAAGTATAAGAACATAAAGAACATAAGAACATAAGAAATAGGAGCAGGAGTAGGCCATCTAGCCCTTCGAGCCTGCCCCGCCATTCAATAAGATCATGGCTGATCTGTCGTGGCTCAGTTCCACATTCCTGCCCTCTCCCCATAACACTTAATCCCCTCTCTTATCAAAAACCCATCAACCCGCATCTTAAAAATATTTAGCGAGGCAGCCTCCACTACTTCAACGGGCAGAGAATTCCAGAGATTCACCACCCTTTGAGTGAAGAAGTTCCTCCTCAACTCCGTTCTAAACCACCCCCCCTTTATCTTGAGGCTGTGCCCCCTAGTCCTACTGTCCTTTCTGAGCGGGAAAAGTCTCTCCACCTCTATCCTATCCATCCCATTCATCATCTTATACGTCTCAATGAGATCTCCCCTCATTCTTCTAAACTCTAACAAGTACAAGCCTAGTTTATTCAGCCTCTCCTCATAGCTCAAACCCCTCAACTCCGGTATCAGCCTAGAAAACCTCCTCTGCACTCCCTCCAAGGCCAAAATATCCTTGTGTAAGTACGGCGACCAAAACTGCACACAGTACTCCAGTTGCGGCCTCACCAATGCCCTGTACAGCCGCAGCAAGACCTCTCTACTTTTATATTCAATCCCCCTCGCTATGAAGGCCAGCATCCCATTAGCCTTCCTGGCCACCTGCTGCACCCGCAGGCTGGGTTTTTGCGACTCATGCACAAGGACCCCGAGGTCCCTCTGCACCGTCGCCTGCTGCAGTTTTTCGCCACGTAAGTAATAATCCTTCCTACCATTATTCCTACCAAAGTGGACCACCTCGCACTTGCCAACATTAAATTCCATTTGCCAGTTCCTGGCCCATTCGCCCAGCCTATCTAGATCCTTCTGTAGACTCTCCACACCCTCCGCACAATTTGCCTTTCCACCAATTTTGGTGTCATCAGCAAATTTCGACACCCTACACTCGGTTCCCTCCTCCAGATCATCTATATAAATGGTAAAAAGCTGAGGCCCCAGCACCGACCCCTGGGGCACTCCACTAGTCACCATCCGCCAATCCGAATAGCACCCATTGACCCCCCACTCTCTGCCTCCTATTTGACAGCCAATCCTCTATCCACGCTAACACCCTATCCTCTATCCACGCTAAACAAGTATCATATTAGTTAAATAAAGTCATGTTAAACAACATGTGTACAGTGCAATTAATGAATGCTATGGCCCTGATTTTATTGGCAAGGCTGTCTGAAGCTCGTAAGTTTGCACCCGAGGCTGATGGGGAATGTCATTCTGCGAACCTCACCTGCCCTGATTTCAGGATGGCTGTGCCAGTAAAATCAGGGCCTATGTGTTATGATCTGGTTGATGTTATAGTTGGATGGGAAGATCCCAGAATGGAACCCTAGCTCAAAAGACCACAACTTTTACCCCTTTATTAAATGTGGAAGAAGAGTCACATGACCGTTAATTAGTTTTAGCACCAGAAAAAAACATTTATTAACATGAAAAACTGGATGATAAAATAATGCCCTTCTACCTTCCCCTCCGCCCCCTTCAGGTCAAGAAATCCATAGAAGTTTTAAGATTAACATGGATGACATTTGAAATTACAATGATCTCTTTTACACCCAAAGTGCTTTCTTAAAACACGCAGATTGGCTGAGGTCAGACGCACACTCCATTCAGAATCCAATTTATCCTCAGAATCCCTCAGATGATTGTCACATGAGGGTTTCCAAACACCACTTCCAAAGCATGCTTTAAACTCTTCTCACAAAGGAATACTTTCATTCAGCAGTTTGCATTCTAAAATCCACTCCGCTTCCTGCCCTGAACCTCAGCTCCTATGTATCCCACCTCTCCTTAGAAGATCTGAGTGCTGCTTGTCATGTTATGTGGTGTGAGTGTTGTAGTTCCACAGCAGTCAATGTTTTTTATTGTCTGTAACTTATTTTCTGTTTAATTGTCAAAGTGTGCTATTTCATTCTCTAGCTCTGTCACAGACACTCACCCATGCATTTTCACACAATGAATTTGTCCAAAGTAGTTGCAGCATTACAACAACATTAAATCATTAACTTAAGGTTCAGTAGCGGAGCAGGCAATGTGGAGACAAACTGTTACATTGATTTCCCACAATAAATGATTAATTTTATGGTCAAAATTTGTGATATCTTTTCAAAATCTTTCTGTAACATTATGCATTAACCAATGTCAAAAAAAAATTAACACAAATTGTGGAAGAATTTTTTTGGACAGTTTAAGGCCGCATGGTGGCACAGTGGTTAGCACTGCTGTCTCACAGCGCCAGGGTTCCAGGTTCAATTCTCATCCTTGGGTCACTGTCTGTACGTTCTCCTTGCTCTGGTTTCCTCCCACAGTCCAAAGATGTGCAGGTTAGATTGACTGGACATGCTAAATTGACCCTAATATCAGGGGGTTAGTAGGGTAAATGTGTGCGGTTGCAGGAATAGGGTCTGGGTGGGATTGTGGTTGGTACAGATGGGCTGAATGGCCTCCTTCTGTACTGTAAGGATTCTATGAGTTTGCTTCTTATGGCTACTTAGCAATTAAATCAAACTGCTTTTCGTTGATTCATACATAACTAAGTTCTCCTCCAAGTCATATGATTGCCTTGGCTTGGAACTATAACCCTGTTCCTTCACTGTCGTGGGATCAAAATCCTGGACCACTGTCCCTAACTGCACATTGATGTACCTGCGCCACATGGATTGCAGAGGTTCAAAGAGGCAATTGCCACCACCTTTTGATTTGATTTGATTTATTATTGTCAGATGTATTTGTATATAATGCTGACCTAGCTAGTGATTCCCATGTCCCATGAAAGAATATAAAAATTAATTGTAGATCAATTGTACATTAAGATTATCATTAAATAAACATTTGTAAGGGTGTAGAATCATACACTATTTAGATATTGAGAGCATTTTTATCATTAAAAGTGGATTTTATAAAGCCTTTATAACAAAGCTTCCACCAAACATTTTAAGTTTATTTGCAAAAGCACAATAAATTATTGTGCCACTTGCACATTAACGGTGAGGAAAAGATCCAGTTGTATTCTTTGATTCCATTGAAAGAAAAGTTTATTGCCAACTGGTTTTCCCTAAAGATGGCATGGAGTGTAATGTTTTATTGAAAATGTATTTATCTGCAGGGTATAACTCACTTGATCCTCTAAATGAAGATGCCTACCAGCTAATAGTTCATGCTAAAGATTTGGCTCCCTTGTCTCTGGGCAGTAACACAAAAGTGAAGATTACTGTAAAAGAGAATCTATGGAAGTCACCTGGTGAAATAAAACTTATGGAGAATTCTACAGATCCTCATCCCAAGATAATCACACGGGTAAGACTTTCAAAGTAATGAGAATAACGGAATTGTTTTGTATCTATTGTCTCTTGGTCCATCCTAGGTCTCCACCCCTTTTTGAAGACTGTTATGCCCCTGTGCTGAAGCATTATGCCATGCAATATTAAATATATTAAATGTATTTAGTATTGGTCAATATTAAAACTGAAATCCATTACTGAAAAGACAATGGTGCCTAATGGCACATGCCGTTATTTATGTGCAAATCAGTCAACAACCTGAGGTGAGGAGTTGTCACAAGGTGCCTTACAAACATTGCACCATCCACTCAACCTCCCTGTTATTTTCTTGACACTTCTGCATTAAAAATGAATTAACCATAAAACTCACTACAGAATGTTTTCTACCAACACCAGCACAAATGCCCTTTAATCAACGTGATAACTGTTGATGACTGCCAATCAACATCCTTTGCTCAAAAAGGAAATAATTGTCAGCTTTGATTTGATTTATTATTGTCACATGTATTACTATTCAGTGAAAAGTATTGTTTTTTGTGTACTATACAGAAAAAACATACCATTCATAGAGTACATAGGGGAGAAGGAAAGGAGAGGGTGTAAAATATAGTGTTACAGTCATGGCTTGGGTGCAGAGAAAGATCAACTTACCACAAGGTAGGTCCATTCAAAAGACTGACGGCAGCAGGGAAGAAGCTGTCCTTGAGTTGGTTGGCACTCAGACTTTAGACTTTTGTATCTTTTTCCTGATGGAAGAAGGTTAAAGAGAGAATATCATTGCTTAAGAATTTTTTCCCATTGTTCACAAAGATCCTGATCACTCATTGTGTACCATTATCAGCTTCTAATTATAGCAACCCTGGAGACTAGGTTTGTTCAAACCATATAAGTGCACAAAGAATCTGAACTACCAGGCATGCTGTGAGATGCCCTGCTCCACCAGAACCTAGGCCTTAGTTTACATTGCTTTTGCTTGCTAGGCACTGACATTCCACAGGATTTCACGTCTGCAAACATCATCCCAACCATTTGCATTGTTTCCCTGGAGAAGCTGCCAACTTTGCAATGGGACACTGGAGAACACTTGCAGAATTTCAATTCTATCGTTTTCTAGTTGTGCCTGTCTGAGAATCAGGTCCATGGGTTCAAACCCCTTAAAAGGCATGAGTGTTACAACACAGAAACACTCCATTTGGCCCAACAACTGGACAGGTACATGGGTAGGAAAGGTTTAGAGGGATATAGGCCAAAAGTAGGAAACCTGGTCGGCATGGGTGAGTTGGGCCAAAAGGTCTGTTTCCGTGCTGTACATCTCTATGACTCTCTCTCTAATTCCATGTTGGCCTTTTCTCCCCACAAGAGTAAAGAGTCTGAAATAGATTTACCCATCTCTTCCTGTATCACTTCACTCCCTTTTCATTCATCAACTTATCTAATCTGATATGGAATATTGTTTTAGTTTTTCAATTGATCACTAAGCCTGAAAGTGAATTCCACAGCCTCAAGACTGTGTAAAGGAATGTCTCTTGCCCTTTGCCCTGCATCTCTTATTTCTAACATTATGTCTGTGAGCCCCCATTCTAAGATCTCACGACTACTGAAAACAATCTTTTATCTGCAGAGCTTCCTCCTTCTCATAATTAAACATTCCGACTATATCATTTGCAATCTGTGTTGTTCCAGTGGCAACAGCCTCTATTTTTCAATTCTGCCTTTATATTTGTATTCCTTACACCAGACAGAATCCCATTGAATCTGCATTGCACCTTCTCTAAAGCCTCAATATCCTTTCTTTAGTGTGACTCCTGACAAGATGAATAAAACACTGAAATCTTATGATTTTATATAGAATTACCTCTTGGCTTATATATTCTATACTTCATTAAATAAATTTAGGGGATTGTTTTAACTTGAATGGAAAGTAAATTCAGATATGGCATTAAATGGGCAGCTACTTTGATTCTATCAGTTTCCTGATGGATGGGTTGAATTTAAAAAGAATCATAATGGAAAGTGGGCATATTGGCTAGACCAACATTTATCACCCATCCCTAATTGTCCTTGGGAAGGTGGAGGTGAGCTGCCTTCTTGAACTGCTGCAGTCCATGGGGTGTAGGTGCACCCACGGTGCAGTTAGGATGGGAGTTCGAGGATTTTGACCCAGCGACAGTGAAGGAAAAGAGGTAATTTCCAAGTCAGGATGGTGAGTAGCTTGGAGGGTAACATCAAGGTAGTGATGTTCCTTTTATCTCCTGCCCTTGACATGCTAGATAGTAATGGTTGTGAGTTTGGAAGGTGCTGCTGAAGGAGCCTCGGTGAGTTCCTGCAGTGCATCTTGTAGATGGTACACACTGCTGCCACTGTGAGTTTGTGATGGAGGGAGTGAATGTTTGCAGATGGGATGCCAATCAAGTGACTGCTTTGTCCTGGATGGTGTCAAGCTCCTTGAGTGTTGTTGCAGCTACACATATTCAGGCAAGAGGAAAGTATCCCGTCACACTCCTGAATTGTGCCTTGTAGGTAGTGGGCAGGCTTTGGAAAGTCAGGAGGTGAGTTACTAACCACAGAATTTCAAGCTTCAGATCTGCACTGGTAGCCACAGTATTTATGTAGCTGATCCTGTTCAATTTCTGGTGAATGGTAACCCTCAGGATGATGATAGTGGGGAATTCAGTGATGGTAGTGACATTGAATGTCAAGAGGTGATGGTTAGATCCTCTTTTGTTCGAGATAGTCATTGCCTGGCAATTTGCAGGAGTTGCAACTTGTCAGCCCAAGCTTAGATATTATTGAGGTCTTATTGCATTTGGATGTGGACTACTTTTTAATTATTAACCCTGTGGAATTCTACTCATTTAAAAAAAAATCACATCATCTGTTGAAGGTAATGCCTGGTGAATTTGACTGCGAAATGATCAGTGTTCCACAGCACAAGCCTACTTCTGTTCACAGTATAGCTATAACTGTTACTGTCCGAACCAAAATTTATCATTTCACAGATCCATGCTGTCATTGAGCTATCACTTCTTTAGATTATTGCTCCCTCTTATAAATATTTCCTTTGAAAACACTACTTTCTGCCCTCTTTGGAATACTCCAGGAGATCTCTCTTTATAATAAAGCTGCAAAATTTCTCCTTTGGGAAAAATATGGTAACTTTGGGAGTAATATCATTGGATTTGGAGTGGGGTGCGGGGAAGGTATAAGGTGGTGCTTTTATGAGGCTGCTTACGAAGAAGGCTTCAGCCCTATTTCACAGATGCACTGTCTAATTCTCCGGCCATTCACGCCAGTGGCATTCTCTGGTTCCACCGGCAGCGCACCTCTGCCCATTTCCTGCTGGCATAGTGTGACGTCAGTGGGAACTCCCATTGACAGTAGCGGTACCAGAGAATCCTGCCAATAGCAAACAAAATGCCAACATCCCACAGCGGGAAACATGCGGCTGGGAGAACTTCTTCCGTAATCTGGAACTAAAAGTCTAATGATGATCATGAAGTCATTGTGTAAAAAAACCATCTAGTTCACTAATGTCCTTTAGGAAAGGAAATCTAGTCCAGCCTGCATGTGACTACAGACTGCTAGCAATGTGGTTGATTCTTAAATGCCCTCTGAAATGGCCTAGCAAGCCAGTCAATTCAATGACAAATAGGGATGGACAATAAATGCTGGCCCAGCTAGCGATGCCCACACCTCATGAATGAATAAAAATCAAAATTATATGCAGTCATTTAAATGTCACACTTACTTAGGAGGTATGAAGGCTGAAAGGTAACATTTTAAAATTCCATTGCCATAGATCTGGACATTTATTAAAGGGAAATTGGAATTGAAATGATCTAAAAGCTCCTTTGTTTTGGTTCAAAAAACAAAGAACCGGGCAGCACAGGAACAGGTCCTTTGGCCCATCAAGCCTACCCCAACACATGACGCTTTTCTGAACTGAAGACCTTTTCCCTTTGTGTCCCTCTATTCTCCATCTATTCATGTAAGTATTAAGATGACTCTTAAACCTTGCAATTGTGTCTGCTTCTACCGCCTCCTCTGGCAATGCATTCCAGGCACTTAACACTCTGTGTAAAAAAAACTTGCTTCTCACATCACTTTTAAACTTTTCCCCTTTTACCTTAAACCCATGTCCCATAGTAATTAAGATTTCTACCCTGGGAAAAAGACTCTGACTATCCATTCTATCCATGCCTTTCATAATTTTGTAAACTTCATTAATCTTTATCAAAGTATATCTAAAATGCATCAGAGGACAATGTACATTTCAAAGATATAGCTTTTAAAAAACAAAAAAATGCATTGTCAGTAAAAGAGTCCTTTTATGTTTTGGTTTCTGATTTAATTTGTGATTCCCATATTTTAGATAATTAGAACTATTTTCAAGTATCATTACACCATTCAAATACTGATAGGAAGATTAGTCTTTGATTAGCCTTTGTCTCTTCTATTGGAAAAGAATTGTACTGATCTGTACAGTGTCGGGGTATCAGAAAAGCTCTATTTTGCTTAGGCTGTTGGGTGCTGAGGTGGGCTGGTTGAAATGCTTGCTTTGGTTTACTGAGACTTTGTCCCAGGTGTGATGATAAATATTAGGTCATCTCTCTCTCCACCCCTCACATACTGTCACTTCCATGGAGGCAAGGAGTGTGCAAGAAGGGTTGAAGATGGCTAAAGAACCTGAAGAGGTTAAGATATAGATGCTCTCATAAACATTTTATAGGTGGCCAAATGGACAGTCTAGTGAAGTGGCAGGAGGAAACACCAGTAGTCGGGGGACCAGCTGGGATCCCTATGGACAGCCCCCTGCAATTGGCAGGAGGAGGTGCCCATGATTTGGATGTAAGGTAGGGATGTGTGGTATGGTAACCAAAGCTCTAGGGGAGGTGGAGAAATCATGGCTAGAGGTCAAAATTTTTTTAGGCAATTTGGAGTGAGTTCTGCTGATCCACCTGATCCACAAAGGTTGCTGAAAACAATCGTATTTAATGGGTAAGGTTTTTGAGTGGGTACCTTTTGGTGCTCAATTTCCCATGCACCAGCCACAAATTTCAAATTGACCTCCCATTTGCACTGTGGGAATCCAATTAAAAAATAAATGAAGGGCTCCACTGAGAAAACTAAGATGGCACAAAACCTAGCCCCATAAAACATCAATGGACGTGCATGTGTTGCAACTTAGGGTCGTATTTTGTGCATTTGACATCCAATCCCCAGTCCCCAACCCATTCTTGCCCAATGTAATAAGGTGATATTGAGATCAGGCTGTTTCAGGAAGAAAATCTAATGGCAGTCAAAATAGTTCAATTTGGAATTCAGTAAAAAGGAATAACTTCATGGAATCATGCCCTGTGCAATGAAAACATTGCCATTTTCAGACAATAGTTGATTATGATTTGAGAAATTATCGAATGAAAAATCTGAAATGCTGTCAGTTAAAACTAAGGGAAAGAAAAGAAAGAGCAACTAATGTGGGTTCTATGAAATTCTGACTTGATACAAAATGTAGACTTCCTTGATGAAGCATGTGTCAAAGTGCTGCTCGGAATGTTGCAAATTACAGAAAAATATCACTTGCGTTCTGTGGAAGAAAGGTTCAGAATAAAGAAGGAGAAACAATTTGGGTTTTATCTTAATAATACGTAATTAATTTGAGAATAAGAATTTGAAGACAGTCCCTTCCTGTAATTCTTAATGTACAAATTAGACTGAACTTGTTAGAGCAGGTTTTGAACGCCGAGATTGAGGAAAGCGGTAAACTGTGCTTATTGCCTAGAGCTGAGATTATTTTGAAATTAATAAACATGTTTTCATGGGGCGACATGTTGATACAGCGGTTAGCACTGCTGCCTCACAACGTCAGGGTCCTGAGTTCAATTCCAGCCTTGGGTCACTGTCCGTGTGGAGTTTTCACATTCTCCCTGTATCTGCGTGGGTTTCCTCTGGGTGCTCCGGTTTCCTCCCACAGTCCAAAAATGTGAGGGTTAGGTTGATTGGCCATGCCAAATTGACCCTGTTGTCAGGGGGATTAACAAGGTAAAAGTGTGGCATTAAGGGAATAGGGCCTGGGTGGGATTCTGGTCAGTGCAGACTCGATGGGCTGAATGGTCTCCTTCTGCACTATAGAAGTTCTATGATTCAAGGTTGGACTATGAGTTACTATAAACAATAGCCCAATTAAAGAATACAGTACTAAACTGATCTATATCACAATAATGCATTATTTTATTGCCGAGTGCTATAGTTCCCGGGGGGGGGGGAGTGTAACTTTACCATCCTTCATAATGTGGGTGAGTTCACATCAAGACTATTGACAGCAAAAAGCTCTCACTGCTTGGAAATTTCCTCAGTCAAGTATTCAACTCTTGGAATTGTTCCCACTTGTTTGGTCACCGAGCAGACATGGTATAATTTAAATGCAGTCACTAATTAGCAATTAGTAATGACTTTATTTGCTTTATGTGCTGTCTCATTTTCCAAGAGCTCCTCTATAGCAACCGGCAATCATTTATGCAAAAGTATGAAATATTACAGCTGCTGGAAATCAGAAATAGAGAATTCTGGAAATACTCAGCAGACCTGGAATCAGGGTTAGGGTTCTTGCGAGTTTCAACCAAATGCATGCCAGTACCTGAGGAAAGGAAACATTTCACATGGGGGCCAGGAAGGGAAATGGAGTGGTCAGCAGTCTAATGGAAATAGAGTTGAGAGAACAGAAGATGGGTTTCATAGACTAGATGAGCTCAGAAAGGACAGAAAGGAAGATGGGAGAAAAAGATGTGAACGTAGGGTTAGGGCAGGAGTCATGAACAGGAAAGATAGGTGGCTGTTCGCGGAGCAGGAATTAAAATGAGAAAAGCAAAAAAAATTCTTTTGCATCTGAAAAGGTTCAATAGATATTCAGGCCTTCAGCTGCTAAGGCCCTAAGGTCTGGAATTTCCAACTTTGGGAAAGAGAGATTTATAAGGAAAAGTATGGAGTTATTGCAGAGGTAGAATAAGGAGATAACATGTAGATAAGAGGACAAGATCTTAAAGCTGGGATCTACAGATGATTTCACTGTGTAGGTTAGGTTGGGAGAGATTAGATCCATTATGTGTGATTTTAGAGTTTGTGCAGGGAAGGGGGTTTCAGATTCCGAGAACCGGTTGAGACAAGTTCTGGGACAGAAAGAACTTGTTTAGAGTGACGCAGTTTACCTGAACTGGAAGTGTACCAGTGTGCTTACAGAAAGTGTAAATAAGGGAGGGTGGATTTAAATTAATATGTTGAGGGGGGGGAGGGAATGCAGAAAATATACGATAGATTACGAGTAATTAGGAATGAGAGAAGTAAGAATACTAAAGAATAACTCAATTTTGTTTATATGAATGCAAAGGATACAAAGAGTAAAATTAATGTGTGTTCTGAGTCACATAAGTTCCTTTGACCAATAATCCTTGTACTCACTGATTTACACTGGTTTCAGTTCAGCAATAGTTTGATTTTAAATTACTCATCTTTTTCTAATCCCTTAATTGCCTCTCCCCAATTTATCGCTAACCTCATCTGATTTCCCAACCTTCAATAATATTTGTGCTCTTGTAATTCTGGTCTTGTCCTATTTTAAACACTCTGCTTAATTTTGACTTGATTTATTATTGTCAGATGTGTTAGTATAGAGTGAAAAGTATTGTTTCTTGCACTGTACAGACAAAGATGAGAGATCACATGACACCAGGTTATAATGCAACATTTTTTTTAGGTGAATCAGGTTTTATCAGGTGAAAGTGAAGGTGCAACGCTCCAAAAGCTTGTGATTTCAAATAAATCTGTTGGACTATAACCTGGTGTCATGTAACCTCTCATCTGGTCCACCCCGGTATCTCCACATCATACAGACAAAGCATATCATTCATAGAAAAAGAAAGGACAGAGTGCAGAATTTACAGCCATAGCTGGGGTGTAGAGAAAGATCAACTTAATATGAGGTAGGTCCATTCAAAAGCCTGATGGCAGCAGGGAAGAAGCTGTTCTTGAGTCAGTTGGTATGTGTTCTCACACTTTTGTATCTTTTTCCTGATGGAATAAGATGGAAGAGAGAATGTCCAGGATGCGTGGGGCCCTTGATTTTGCTGGTTACTTTTCCAAGGCAGCAAGAAGCGTAGACGTGTAGACAGAGTCAATTTGTAAGATCATTGAAGTCAAATGATGTGTTTTACTAAGGTGAGGCAGGAAGCTGTATGCATTTATTTACTGGGGAGTTCCTTATTTCAATGGAGTTCGATACTGAAAGTGATACTGAGTCTCTGTGGGTAGCAAAAGAAAATGTTAGTAACAGGAAATATGCAACAACTCACCAAACAATTAAAGGGAGTATTCTGCATCTTTGTCAGGTATGATTGTACAGAAGAATACTAAGTATTAATTCCGGGAAAATGCACCAAAATGGTAACATTTGGAGAGATAGTGGAAGGAAAATAAGTGAAAGGAAAAATCAAACAGGAATGTTTAAGGGTGTTGTTTTTAATATGTAAAAATACTTTATAGCCGAAATTAGTCAAAGTTTTACTGTTACTTGCGAACAACATTAGGAAGGAAGAGAAACCAGAAAATGCTAAAGTGGGCAGGAAAAGAACAGCATGGGAGATCCACAGAGGTAAGTCGAGGAATACCAAGAAAATGAGAAGGGCTGCAAAGGTGGATTGCGAGAAAAATGTAATTCGAAAAGTAAAGCAGTACATTAAAGTATTCTTCAAGCATTCTTCAAGAGGAAACAAAAGGATCCATTAAAAAAATTATAATAGGAGCAAACTGTCCAAAGATTCATCATAGGATTGCACTTAGCAGATGATATTGAGACTTCCAGCTGATATAGGTGATTACATGGCAGCATGGATGCCACGGTAGCATAGTGGTTAGCACTGCTGCCTCACAGCACCAGGGACCTCGGTTTGATTCCTGACTTGGGTCACTGTCTGTGTGGAGTTTGCACGTTCTCCCTGTGTCTGTGTGGGTTTCCTCCGGGTGCTCTAGTTTCCTCCCACATTCTGAAAGACATGCGGGTTAGATGCATTGACCCAAAGAGCTGCTAGACTGTGGCGACTAGGGGATTTTCATTGCAGTGCTAATGTAAGCCTTACTTGTGACTAATAAATAATTTTTACATACTTAATAAAGCCAGAGCTGCACTCCCAGTCACAAAATTGATAATTAGAAGGGACAATGAAGGACAGAAGGAGGAAACAGATGGCAGACAAACCCTTTGACATGTGTTAGTACACTGATTTAGACTTAGACTTTGACTTTGTGTAATTGTGTAAATAGGGCAATAGGGAAATAGCAGCTCATAAAACATCTCTGCAAATGTGTATAATATGAAGCAGATTTACTCGATTGCACAAAGTCAGGCTGCAGTGCGAAAATTGCATCATTTTAAACGTGAAAAATGTGTGGATTTTGTTTTTACTGGTTAGGCAGATAATTGCTCCTTCCCAGCAAAGCTGTTGTGATGAACATGAATGACTTTACAGGAACCTTGTGGGGAAACTGGGACTTACCATTCTTCTGGAACTATTACACATTTCACAATGAGATCACCAATTTTTCACCAGCTACGTGGCATTTTATCTGGATTAGATATGTGAAGAAAATTACTATGATTGGTTTGTTTTGCGTTGTTTCTGCTGAATGATTCACGTTTTCTGAAAAAACCTGTCAGTAAACCAGGTTTCTTCACTAATTTTCCACCAAGGAAGGGAATATGGGCAATAGTTTCTTAATTCTTACAGGCCTGCATTATTTCTCTCATTTAGGTGGAGTGGAATGACCCAGGTGCAATATATGAACTCAAGCCAAAGGAGAAGATGGCTTATCCCAAATTTCCATTTGCAATTGATGCTGGTGGTAACATTAGTGTGACAGAACCATTAGACAGAGAGGAGATTGATCATGTAAGTCCCTGTGTTCACAGGTTACAAAACATGCTTTCTTCGAAGGATTGTACTAAGACCTCAAAGGGAGTGGAGGAGAGGAACAAATAGATGGTTTTGTATCTAGAGACATGGAAGTAATTCACACCTTCACCACTTGGGCAATAATGTGGCGGAGTACATTGCCTGGTCATTGTAGTATCTACTTGATTTTCATTTTATAGATTCCAATGTGTAGAGTTTGGTTTTCTTTTTCTAGGAGGGATATAAACGTATTGGGAAAAGTTAAATTATTTTGTGTAGGGCATCTGGGTGTTATAAATGTGAGTTTGTCTCTGAGAGGCATGTCCATCATCCATGTCATCTTTGGTTAATGTTTTTTATGCATGTTCAGATTTCTGTGAGGGAACAGGCAGCTTGTCTTCACGGAGGAGGACACAAGTAGCTCACCAAATATTAAAGATAGAGGGTTGGTAGAAGATGAGGTCCTTAATACAATTACTGTTACTAAAGAAGTAGTGCTTGGTAGACTAATGGGTCTGAAAGCAGACAAGTCCCCGGGACCGGATGGAATGCATCCCAGGGTCCTGAAAGAAATGGCAGAAGTAATAGCAAATGTGTTAGTAGTTATTTATCAAAATTTGTTGGACTCTGGGGAAGTGCTGGCGGATTGGAAAACAGCTACTGTTACGCCACTGTTTAGAAAAGGTAGCAGACAAAAGGTGGGTAACTACAGGCCGGTTAGCTTAATGTCCGTAGTTGGGAAAATGCTAGAATCCATCATTAAAGAAGAAATAGCAGGACACCTAGAAAAGAATGGTTTGACTGAGCAGATGCAGCACGGATTCATGAAGGGGAAGTCGTGTTTGTCGAATTTACTGGATTTTTATGAAGATGTGACGAGTGCGGTAGTCAGTGGGGAACTGGTGGATGTGGTGTTTTTAGATTTCCAGAAGGCGTTCAATAAAGTGCCTCACAAAAGGTTGCTGCAGAAGGTTAGGGTACACGGAGTTGGGGGTGAAGTGTTAGTGTGGCTTGAGGATTGGCTATCTAATAGGAAGCAGAGAGTTGGAATCAATGGGTGCTTTTCTGGTTGGCAGCTGGTGACTAGTGGTGTGCTGCAGGGATTGGTGCTGGGGCCTCAACTGTTTACCATATACATAGACGATCTGAAGGAGGGGGTTGAGTGTAGGGCAACAAAGTTTGCTGACAACATGAAGATGAGTAGAAAAGCGAATTGCGTGGAGGACACGGAAAGTCTGCAGAGGGATCTGGATAGGCTGAGTGAGTGGGCGAGGACCTAGCAGATGGAGTATAACGTTAGCAAATGTGAGGTTATCCACTTTGGAAGAAATAATAGTAGGAGGGATTATTATTTAGATGGTGAAAAGTTGCAGCATGCTACTGTACAGAGGGACCTGGGGGTCCTTGTGCACGAATCGCAAAAACACAGTGTGCAGGTGCAGCAGGTGATCAAAAAGGCGAATAGAATGCTGGCCTTTATAGTGAGGGGGATAGAATATAAAAGCAGGAAGGTCTTGCTGCAACTGTACAGGGTACTGGTGAGGCCGCAACTGGAGTACTGTGTGCAATTTTGGTGCTCTTATTTGCGAAAGGATACATTGGCCTTGGAGAGAGTACAGAGAAGGTTCACCAGGCTGATATCAGAGATGAGGGGGTTAGCTTATGAGGAGAGATTAAATAGACTGGGTCTGTACTCGTTGGAGCTTAGAAGGCTGAGGGGGGATCTTATAGAGACTTACAAGATAATGAAGGGGCTAGATAGGGCCGAGGTAGAGAGATTCTTTCCACTTAGAAAGAAAACCAGAACTAGAGGGCACAGCCTCAAAATACCGGGGGGGAGGGGGGGGAGGTGGTGCTGTTTAGAACAGAGTTGAAGAGGAACTTCTTCTCTCAGAGGGTGGTGAATCTCTGGAATTCTCTGCCCATTGAAGTGGTGGAGGCTACCTCATTGAATATGTTTAAGTCATGGGTAGATAGGTTTCTGATAGATAAGGGAATTAAGGGTTATGGGGAGCAGGTGGGAAAGTGGGAACTGATACACTTCAGATCAGCCATGATCTTATTGAATGGTGGGGCAGGCTCGAAGGGCTAGATGGCCTACTCCTGCCCCTATTTCTTATGTTCTTATGGTCTTATGTTGGCTATAATAAAACGATGGCTTTCTCAACCTGATTAATCAACATTGTGAATTGGGAAAAGGAAAAGACCAAAGTTTTCAGAGCTCCTGTGAGAATATTCATTAGGGAAACAATACCTGCTCTTGGAACATCGACCAATGGCCAATGGCTGTAGAGTAGCCTAGAGTGGACACTTTCTCTCTGCTGGGCTACATTCTGGTTACAGCATCATAAACATATCTGATATGTTGTTTGGGGCTTTCTCCAAAAACTTTGTAGGCAGCCTGGCACCTTCTTGGATGACTGTATAAAATGCTGATGCTGAACTGACAAGCTGTTCTAGTTGACAGACCCTGTGAGAATCAAATCCTTGGGTTTAGTAGCTAAAGGAACCTCCAGCCAATCATTTGAAACTCTCAAAATGTAAACTCCATTTGCTCCAACAGCCAATCTATAAGAGAGTGTACTGTGATTTGTACAAGGCTGTATTTGGTTATGTAGAAGCTGTGCACTATCCGATCTACTGGCTAACATCTCTGATTATCTAGTATTTTTTTAATGTGTATTCAGTACGTACTTTTGGCGTATGCTCTGGATGAAAACAGACAGCCGCTAGAAACTCCATTGGAAATCATGATCACCGTAGAAGACATAAATGACAATCGCCCAGTTTGTGACGAAGCAGTAACAATGATAGAGGTGCAAGAGAACGAAAATATAGGTGAGCATAATCACATTCTAAAATGTGAGGTATCATATTCTCTATGTGAAAGGATTGGGATATTATTAACCATATTCAAGCCTACTAAAATGAATAATTGATAAAAAGAATAACCAATTTAAAAGATTACGGACAGAATTTTCTCAAGGAAGTTCTAAGTATAAAATGGACAAGAAAACAGGAGATTTTCTTGCCTGTTTTTTCAGTGAAGTTGGTGATGGTAAATCTGAATCTCGCCAGTAGGGGAGATGGACTCTCAGCATGCCCATGAGGCCGGCTGCTGAGTGTCGGGACCATTACACAGGTGCCTCAATCTCCCAGTACACAGCATATTGGGACATCTGTCGACCCCCTCCCAACAGACGTTGCTCCCCCTCAATGATCATTGCCCCAAACATCGCCTCCTCTCCACCAAATTCCCAAATTATGGCCCCAACCGATCATCCCTCCCCACACCTGATCACCGCTCATTCAAGAGTGAGTGCTGAGCTGCAAGAATCCCCCGTGTTTCTCTCCTCCCTTTCTTGGTAATAATTCCCACTTACATCTCTAAATCAAACTTCTTGTCCCATTGCCATCTTTTCCTTTGCACCAATATATTTTTGTTATATAATCTCTCCTGCTGTCCAATTTTTAATAGACCTTCTCTTGAGTTCTTGTGTCTCCTCTTTTCCCCACCTCTGCTCTTGCATAGAATGTTTCACATCTCTAACTCTCTCTGATTCACGGGGGATAGATCATTGACCTAAAACATTAAGGCTGCAATTCTCTGGTCTCATTTGCCCCATCATCGTTGCCAGCGAGAATGGAAATTTTGACACTCGGCCAAATCTCCATTCGCTGAAGCCAGATCAGCGAATCCCAGCCGTAAGCAAGGTCAGAGAATTCCGGCCTCAGTCTGGATCTCGCTCCACAGATGCTGCCAGACCTGCTGAGTACTCCCAGCATTTTCTGTTTTCTATTTCAAATTAACTTTAATATGCATATTAATTTATGTCACTTGTTACACTTTGTAAATTCAGGAAGCCCTATCGGAGTTTTGAAAGCGACGGATAGAGATGAACCTGGAACAATGAATTCTTTGTTGAATTATGTAATTCTTGATCAACAACCAAAGAATCCAGAAGACAACATGTTCACTATTGATGATTTCACTGGAGAGATCAAACGTTTCCAAGGGACTCTGCAGAAGCAAATTACACCAGAATATATTTTAAAAATCTTAGTCACGGACAAATCGGGAGATAAAGGAGGTGTGTATAAATCTCACCAATCCAAAAATTATATGACCTGGTGTTTGTAATTATTGACCGCACTCAGAGAATGTCAAGGCCCTCTACGCTAATTTACTCTTATACGTTTCATAATTGCTTGGGCATTGGAGCTTCTTGCTCAGGCTTTGGGAGATCTTTGAGAGATTGAATAGATTGGGTCTGTACTCACTGGAGTTTAGAAGGCTGAGGGGGGATCTTATAGACACTTGCAAGATAATGAAGGGGCTAGATATGGTAGAGATGGAGAGATTCTTCCCGCTTAGAAAGGATAGAGAAGTAGACGGCGCAGCCTCAAAATAAGGGGGGTGCAGTTTAGAACGGAGTTGAGGAGGAACTTCTTCACTCAAAGGGTTGTGAGTCTCTGGAATTCTCTGCCCATTGAAGTGGTGGAGGCTACCTCACTAAATGTATTTAAGTCACGGGTAGATAGGTTTCTGATAGACAGGGGAATTAAGGGTTATGGGGAGAAAGTGGGAAAGTGGAACTGATCCACTTCAGATCAGCCATGATCTTATTGAATGGCGGGGCAGGCTCGAAGGGCTAGATGGCCTACTCCTGCTCCTATTTCTTATGTTCTTATGTTCTTAGGCTGTCCACTTCTCCCTTTTTAAACAACAACAAATGGGGTTTCTTCGCTTCATGTATTGAAGTCATCTCCTTGGTGCATAGGCACATTGTATGAGCCCAGCTCCTGTTCTAAATCCTGTTTTAATTGCCAGTTTCCTAACTGTCCCACATTTCACTCTTGGTTCCTGTGGTTTATGGTTCAACTGAATTGTTTTTCTTCTAGTGATGGGGAGCATTGGCAGTGAATTGAATGACTTTTACCTTGGACATTTTTCCACAATGTGGTAGATATTCCTGACTCTGTTACCCTCATTTTGATGAGCGAAAGGGAATCAGGTTAAACCAGAGCCACATACAGAAACCACTCTTGATGCCTGGATAGCTCCGTCACAATAGCCTGCAGAGGCTTCAGCTCAGATTTAGAAAGATCTTGCATACTGAAAGATTCAAAATTCAATAATAGTTCAATATTTCACTTCCTGCCCTCTCTGCCACCGACAACCCATCCCTGCTCTTCATTCCCCTTCTCCTCATCAGGTGGCACGGTGGCACAGTGGTTAGCACTGCTTGGGTTCAATTCCCAGCTTGGGCCACTGTCTATGTGGAGTTTGCACGCTCTCCCTGTGTCTGCATGGGTTTCCTCCACATGATCCAGTTTCCTCCCACAGTCTGAAGATACGTGGATTGGCCATGGTGAATTGTCCCTTAGTGTCAGGGGAACTAACTTGGATAAATGCATGAGGTTATGGGGATAGGGCCTGGTGGGGTTGGTGCAAACATGAATGACCTCCTTCTGCACTGTAGGATTCTATTCTATAACGTAAGTGCTCCAGTACTGGCAAAAGGCTAGTATATCAGATACAATTTTCTATAATTTATAATTTATTTATAGTCGTTCAAATTGAAGTTTGGAATATTTCATAATTAAAGCTTTTTGTTTCTTTCTTTAGGGCTAAGCACCGAATGCATTGCCAATATCTCTGTTATTGATATCAATGACATGGCCCCAATCTTTGAGAAATCAGAGGTAAAAGAAAAATGAATTTTACTATGCCTGTGTCAACAGTTGCAAAGCTCTGATCAGTTTACATTCCTGAAGGTAGCACGGCAGTGGTCTGCATGGTTCAATCGAATTCCCTTCACCATTAAAAAATTCTAATAAAATTAATTGCAATGATTGAGAACTTTCTATTTCATTGGTCTGTAACTGTTTCATTTTCTCGTTTGGGCTTAATATATCCTGGGGGTTGGGTGTTCACATACTCTCCATTATTCTGAATGTTACATTTTTATAACGGTAAACAATTGTTTTGTGTTTCACATTTGCCAGTATGGTCCCATCACCTTACCTGAAGATACTCCACTGAATACAGTACTTATAGAAATCCATGCAATAGATAATGATGAGCCTTTCACCGGCAGCTCTGACATATTGTACAAAGTTATAGAAGGCGATATCAGTGGAACTTTCAAAATAATAACCGAAGAAAGCACAAATAAAGGAATGGTGCAGCTGGCAAAGGTAAAGTTCTGAAAACAAAACTATCAATAGCTTCTGTGGTTGCAAAGTAATTTATATTTAAAGGGCTGTATTCTTAGAATGTTATATTAATGCTTTCCTGACAATTGACCCCTGAATAAACCAAGCCCAAATTGTGATATGAGCTATGGTTAGGTAGTACAGCATAATACTTTAAAACTTTCCTGTATAATAGGATGTCTTTCTCTTTTGCGTATTCTTCTCTTGTCTGTACCCCATGCAGTGCATGAGAAATCAAACTGCAAACAACACTGCAACACAACTGCAAAAGCAGTTGAGTTAAGTCGTTTGTTCAAGAATGGCTTTGTCCAGCACACATTTGGCCCACAATATCTCTCCTCTATCTGTTCTGCTATGGCCAGAATTCTCCGGCCTCACACGCCCCACCACCACTGGCAGCGAGAATGGGGAACTTGACACTCAGCCAAAATTCCATTCTCCACAACGGAACCAAAGAATCCCGCAGCCGATGCCGGAGAATTCCAGTCTATGTTTTTCTATCCGGTCTGCCATGTCTCTCTATCACCAAGCTCAACTGCTTTTGCAGTGATGTTGCAGAGTGCTGTTGCAGTTTGATTTCTCATGCACCAAGGAAATCCTACCCACAAATAACATGTGACCCTTCCCCACATCACCAAGGCATGAGGGTGATCTGACCTGACTTACCCCCTCACTTAGCTCTCCTCCCCCTCAGACCCCCTCCTCAGGCCCCCTTTCCCCCTCAGACCACCCCCACCCCACGCAGCTCCACTTCTCCTCAGACCCTAATTCAACCCCCCTTCAGGCCAAGCATCTTGAAAGTGCCAACAGTGCATTGCCCCATGGCACCCTGGTACTGACAACCTGGGCTGTCCGCATTGGGTCCCAAGGGGGCTCAAGGATGTAGCTCTAGAGTCCATTTGCCCCGGTCTGCAGAGGAAGGTTCCATCATGGGACCTGGAATTTGAGTGGGTTTGGGCTGGGGACAAGGGATTGACTGTGCCGCTCTCCCCTGGGATGGAGCTGTCATGGCTGGACTGTCCCTTCGAGTCCTGGCAGACCTGAGAATTATCCCTGGCATGGTGATTTCAGGCAGAACTGTGATCCGCATCTGCATTGCTGCCTGTCAGCTGTGAAAATTCTGAAGTGGACAGGTCACTTTAATTTCCCTGGCCACCTGGCAGGATTTAAATCATTGCAGCACTTGGTTCTGCAGCAGAGATTTTTCTTTCTCCCTGTCAGAAGCTGCAGGGAAGTGCCCTGACAGGGAGGACAGGATCAATTTCATCTGGGGGGAGCGGGTGGGGGCTCCAGCCTACCCAGCCGTGCAGTTAGCCCCAGTTTATGCACACAACTTTGATTTGAAGTTACTGTGACTTCCCAGTAAGCAGAAATCACTTGAACCACCCCCACTGCACTTGAAGCCTTTCATCTGGAGCCAGTTCCACTGCAATGCCTCCTAAAAGATTCAACTGTCAGGTCAAAGAATGGCTGTTGCGGCTGGGGGAGAGGGCAGAAAGGAAGAGAGACTGGTTGTTGGGGGTGGGGGCAAGAGAACGAGAATGGGGGTAAGAGGGAGACTGGTTGTTGGGGGTTGGGGTTAGCGAGTGACTGCTTGTTCGGGATGGGGAGAGAAAGCGTGCGAGACTGGTTACTGGGGGAGGAAGGAAAGAGAAAGAGTCTGGTTGTAGCGGGTGGGAGAGAGAGAGAGAGACATTACTGGGGATGGAGAAAGACAGAGAGACTGATTGTTGAGGGTGGAGAGAGAGCGACACTGGGGTGGGTGGTAGAGAGAGACTGCTTACTGGGGGTGGAAGGAAAGCGAGAGAGAGACTGGTTCTCGTGGTTGGGGAGAGAGGCTGTTTGCTGGGGGATGGGGGGAGAGAGGCTGGTTCCTGTAGTTGGGGAGCAACTGATTGCTGGAGGTGGGAGGAGAGAGTCTGGTTTTTCAGTGTCTGGGGGGGGGAGAAAGACTGGTTCCTGAAGTTGGGGAATGACTAGTTGCTGGGGGTGGGGGAGAGAGCCTGGTTTCTCAGTGTGGGGGCAGAGAGAGAGAGAGAAAGACCAGTTCCTGCATTTGGTTGCTGGTGGTGAGGGGAGAGAGGGTGTATGTGAGTGAAATGTTGCTTGATCTGAAATGAATGTCAGAAGCACCATATTTTTAACATCCATAACATTTTTTGTCCCTATGCAAACCCCCATCCCGTTCCCCCACTGAGCCATCTGTCACCATGAAAACCATTTTCGATTGTTGGAAAAATCCATCTGGTTCAATAATGTCTTTTAGGGAAGGAAATCTGCCTTCCTTACCTGGTCTGGCCTACATGTGACTCCACAGCCATTACAATGTAGTTGCATCTCAACTGCCCTTGGGCAACTAGGGATGGGCAATAAATGCTGGCCCAGCCAGCGATACCCATGCCCCATGAATGAATCAATAAAGATGCTACCAGCCCTGCTGAGGTTTTCCAGCCATTTCCGTTTTTGTTTCAAGTATTATGATTTCAGAGAGTATATTATTCTTGAGTATATTATTATTTTTGCATAGCTCAATAATAAAATAAAACAAAGGATGACATTTAAGGCTGACTTGAGTAGAGATGCAAAGTATATTAATCAGTAAATTTAAAGGGACTAGTCTGAAAGGCTGACCTGAACATTAAAATCAATCTACCTAACATGTGAAGCGGGTGTTGGATAAAATATATTGGGTGGGATTTTACAGTTACGCTCACCCCATAACCAGAAAATCCTGCCTGAGTTCAATAGACCTTTCCATGGTCTGCCCCTTGCCTGCTCCGATTCCCCCCATGAGTGGGAAAATTCACCCCATTGTGCCACTGAAATCATGTGTAGATCAGATAGTTCTAATGCAATCAACAATTCAGAATATAATTCTTCTAAAATGCAGAACTGCATCTTTTATTTTAAATCAAGGGTGATGCAAACTAACTCACTCGGTGCCACCACCTAAGTCCCCAGTGCCAAGTATAACTTCAAGATGCAAAGACAAAGGGTGATTAGACACTTCTGCAGAAGAACATCATGTAATGAATCACTTGTCTTGTCTAGTGTATCCCCTGAATGCCAGGTATGGACACAAGGCAGGATCAAGTTTTATCCAATTCTTTAGCTGGGGATCATGTGTGGTGGAAGAACATTCAGCTATAGAGAATGTGAGAATTAGTTAGGTAAAGTCTGTTTGTTTTATCAGAGTTTATCGGTTTCATTTACTGAATGCAACACATCAAATGAATCAGTGTGAAATTTGATATGTGAACTTAAAAGATATCATTGAAACTGACTTCTCTTTAAGAATGGAGAGACTTGATCTATGTTGAGTCATTTATTTGTTTCTATTGTGCTTTTTTCCTTAGCCACTAAACTTTGAAGAGTGTTCGTTCTATAATTTAACGATCAGTGCCACAAATTCAGAGCCACTAGTAGCAGGAGTGGAGTACAATTCGAGCTCATTCGCCATCCTGATCATTAATGTAACCGATAGCGATGAACTGCCACAGTTTTCAAAGTCTTTATATACCAAATGGATATTTGAGAATGCATCCAAAGATGACAGCGTGCTTAAAGTGGAAGCCAAAGACCCTGAAGGTGGTGGAGTGAGGTACTAAATGGTCAGATACTGCTTACTAAAGCATATGTAAATGTGCACACAAACACAATACAAGCGATTGTCCAGGACCAAGGCTTGTAGGATTGGACACCGGTGGTTAACATTGGACATATTTAAGAACTATTGTTGAGAAAGTTAAGAATCAAGCCTTAGTAAAAGTAACCCATGATACATTGACTATTACAAAGGAGTGGAATTACTCGCAATATCGTTATGATCTTAGCTGATATTCTTAGTAGACAAGTCAAGTCTCAGAGTAGATCCTAACTTTTATAGTGGAAAAATTGTAGAAGTGAGCTACTGAACAAATTCACAGGAGCCTACTGATGGACTTTTAACATACAAAATAAAACGTTTGTTAGGCATGAAAAATTAATTATACCACACCGACAAAAACGTTGGAAAGATCTCAATAAAAACACAAGAAAGTGATTCAAATATTCATGATCCCTTCACTCCAGCTATGTCTTTGCAGACTCATACAAATTCAGAAAGATAAAAAATTTGCAATATCTATCTTGTACTCTAATCTTCAGAGTAAGTATGTGGTCCATGAGAACCAATTGGCAATTTGTGGTCAGACGTACTACACTCCAACAGAAATGACAGATGAAACCAAAGCAAATTTTATGGATTGCTCAACAATCCACTCAGACATTTGTCAGACTGACAGCCAGCCTGTCTCATTTCCTCATGAGCGTTTCCAATCTCCACGTTAGAAGGATTCACTTTGGAATTCTCTCTAACAATTTCTGCCACTCAGACTGCTTCAACAAGGATACAGTTCCGGGTTTTAATCTTGCCTTTCAATGTTCCTTGCCTTTCAGTGTTCCTTTCCCCAGATCTTGGCACACAAGCAAGCTTCGACTTCCAAGTGCAATTTCAGATTTTTGGCTGTGCCATGCAGAACACCAATACTCTAAAAGACCAGCAGCATAAAGTCACAAACCTTGGGCTCCCTCCTCGAATGTTCAGACCTTCTTCCTTGAGCCCACTTTGCTTCAGGTCTGCTTCCTGCAGTTTGAATTCTCATCACCTATTTTTCTTTTCCTTTCTTTACTTAACAGGATCTGTTTCTCATTTTGACACCCGTCCCTTACCTGGGACAGTCTTCTACAGCCATTTTGTGTCCCAATCTCTTGTGTGGGACCTTCCTGTTGGTTTTTGACCCCCCTCCCTGCCCTCCTCCCCGTGCCCAGCCAACACCCCCCCACCCCCCCCCCCCCCAGAGCACCTGCTCTGATTGACGCCCTTCTCCAGGTCACCTGACTGTAGTTACACACAGTCTCACTTTTCTCCTTCTTTACCTTCCACATGTGCATGCAGGGCATGTGTGACCTCTTTTCTGGCATTTGTGAAATCAACAAACTACACATGTGCAGCCATCACATGGGTGGCACGTGTGACATTATCTGGAATAGACGAAAGAGAGATTTAGTAACAGACTTGTAAATGGAAGCGAGCTCCCAGTCTGCAGATGCATCTGACAACTGCGGACTGGCTGCATTCTCTTTGGGTTTCTGGGGGATTCCGATCTCACCTTCAGTGCAGGCATAGTCTCGCCCCTTCCCAGCTACCTCAGTGGTCTGTTCCTCAGAAAGCCTGAGGACTCAGATCTCTGCCATTCCCTTTCTGATCTTGGCCTGCTCCCGCTTGTTGTGGATGAACTTTTCCTGTAGAAAGGCTGAGGATTGGTTGTGATCCCAATAGTTCCATGAGCAGTTCAGGAGCAGGAGTGTCAAAGGCAGCTGCTGAGCCTTCCCCAGTGAATGATTAAGAAACTGTTTGTCTTTCAACTGATAGGGAATTATGGTGCCAAGCACTCATTCAGTGCTTATGTCTCATTTATTGGTTATATGTGATATCCCTGTGCACTCTATCCATTAGCGCACCTGATGTCATTTTCAGGGTGCCATTTTGCAGTGAGTGCACTGATCCTGGTGGAAAGCAACAGATTATTCCTTCCCTTGCGGCACTGCTGGCTGATTCTTTTCTGAGTCCCATGGATGTTAAGCACTCCCACAACCTCCTTCCAGTGGTTAGCTCTGCTGCCTCACAGTGCAGGGGCCCGGGTTCGATTCCCGGCTCGGGTGACTGTCTGTGTGGAGTTTGCACATTCTCCCCGTGTCTGCATGAGTTTCCTCCAGGTGCTCCGGTTTCCTCCCACAGCCTGAAAGATGTGCTGGTTAGGTGCATTGGCCATGCTAAATTCTCTCTTGAGTACCCAAGCGGATGCCAGAGTGTGGCGACTAGGGGATTTTCACAGTAGTTTCATTGCAGTGTTAATTGAGGCCTACTTGTGACACTAATAAATAAAACAAAGGGTCAGAGGGGAGACCCTCTGCTGCTATCCCATAACACACCTTGCTTTAATAGCATGGAGGAGAATCTCTAGGGAGGAATCATTGAACAGTGGGGCAGAAGGTTGCTTAAAGGAATAGAATATAAATGTAAGGAATTAGTATTAAAACTATACAAGGCATTGGTGAGACCGCACCTGGAGTGTTGTGCACAATTTTGGTTCCTGTATTTGAGGAAAGATGCAGTAGCATTGGAGGCAGTTCGGAGAAGGTTCACTGGATTGATTCCAGAGATGAATCTGTTGCTTCACAGCTCCAGGGTCGTGGGTTTGATTCCTGGCTCGGGTCACTGTCTGTGTGGAGTTTGTCCATTCTCCTCGTGCCTGTGTGGGTTTCTTCCGGGTACTCCGGTTTCCTCCCACAGTCCAAAGATGTGTGGGTTAGGTTGATTGGCCATGCTAAGAAATTGCCCCAGGGATGCGTAGGTTAGAGGGATTAGTGGTATAATATGTAGGGATATGGGGGTAGCGCCTGAGTGGGATTGTGTTCGGTACAGACTCGATGGGCTGAAGGGCCTCTTTCTGCATTGTAGGATTCTATGATCTATGAGGGGTTTGTTGTATGAAGAAAGATTGAACAGTTTAGGCCTATACTCTCTAGAATTTAGAAGAATGAGGGGGGTCAAATTGAGGTCTACAAGATGATAAAAAGTCTGGATAAAGTAGACATGGAATGGATGCTTCCTCTTGTGAGGCATTCTAGGACGAGAGGTCATAGTCTTAGGGTAAGGGGTAGCAAACTTAAAACAGAGTTGAGGAGAAACTGCTTCTTCCAAAGGTTATGAATCTGTGGAATTTGCTACCTCAAAGTGCATGTATGATGGGACTGTGAGTAAATTTAAGAAGGAGTTAGATAGATTTTTAATTGGTAATGGGCTGAAGGGTTTTGGGGAAAAGTCAGCAAAATGGGGATGAGGAGCATATCAGCCGAATGGTGGAACAGACTCAATGGACTGAATGGCATAATTCTGCTCCTATATCGTATAAACTTATGAACTTCTCTTAGGCGTTGATGCACAATCCAGAGCTCCTGACCTGCAGTAAATCAATAGCTACCCGAATGCTCTTTAAATAGGGCGCCCTGACCTTCGACCCCCATGAGATAACAATGAGGCAGGTGAGTTCCTGTCCATCGCTGCCACAAGATTCACTGGTTGTCTAAACAATGAGCAGAACAGTGTAAAGTCACACATGCTCGGTCATCCTGCCATCCAGCAGGAATCACTTCAGAGCAGAAGAATGCGTCCACAGTCATTTCTACACTTAGTAATGCAGTCAAGAACTTCCACATTCAGATTGCTGCTGTGGTTCAGTGTGTCTGAAATTCGATATCCTTGAAAATAGCATCTGGTATCTTAAGATCAAATCATTGAACAGTGATTCAGACATATGGGGACATATTCTCAGTGCACAACAGGTTGTCAGCGGGCGGGACACTCACCCGAAGGCAAAACGCTTTTAACATTCATGCCAACAGGCAATCACAGGCAGCTTAGCAAAGGGGAGGAGCAAATTCTCTGTAGGATCCAAGCAGGTATTTTCCATTTAAGGGGTTGGTGTGCATGTCAGTATGAGTCACTCACCTGTGACAACTTGGTAATACGTAATATGAGGCAGATGATTATTCCTGTGCATGGGTGCTGTTGACCAGCCAAGCTGGCTTATTGATAAAAGACTTGGTGGGATAAGCAGGTTACTGACAATTAGAATTCTCCCCATTATAATCCTTTGGAGGCTATTGCCCTAACAGATAGAAGGTCATAGCTTAAAATGTTCTGGGAAGCTTATCAATGGTCTGAGCCAGCAGGCTGTCTGGATTTTGTTGCTTAAGTGGAATGTAATATTAATATTGAGGGAAATTGCATATAAGAGAACTGTTTCAAATCCAAGTACTACAAATAGTAACTTTTAACATGAATAATGTTTAACTATATTTTTGTTATCAGAGGACCATTTAGATTCAAGGGGAAAATCCACATTTAACAGTTTTAGATTGCACAGGGTGACTGATGCTGGCAAAAGCACATTTATTCTGATTGAAAAATGTTGACGGGTGTTTTCTCTTGAAGTTATGAATTGCTAAACTTAAGTTAAATATAGAAACTCATGAAACTCAATGTCCTGAGTTTAAGACGTGACTTTATTAATCAAATGTTCGAATGGTAGAATGACATAAAGTAGCTCAGCACTCCAGGTGCAGACTGCTGGCAGCCCAATATCACTCTGGAATACAATGCCACTGTGAGGGCAATTACACATTTTCAAAATCATATTTTCCACATTTCTGATGAGCATAATCTAGTAAACATTAATACGATACAGTCAATAATCATCACTGTCACTAACTTCAGCCAATAACAATATACATCCTGATCTCATAGAGTCATAGAGGTTTACAGCATGGAAACCAGCCCTTTGGCTCAACTTGCTGCCTTTTTTTTAACAACTAAGTTAGTGCCAATTGCCCGCATTTGGCCCATATCCCTCAATAGCCATCTTACTAATGTAACTGTCTAAACGCTTTTTAAAAGACAAAATTGTATTTGCCTTTACTACAACCTCTGGCAGTTGGTTCCAGACACTCACCACCCTCTGTGTGACAAAATTGCCCCTTTGGACCCTTTTATATTTCTCCCCTCTCACTTTACATCTATGCCCTTTAGTTTTAGACTCCCCTACCTTTGGAAAAAGATATTGACTATCTAGCTGATCTCATTATTTTATAGACATCTATAAGATCACTCCTAAGCCTCCTATGCTCCAGAGAAAAAAGCCCCAGTCTATTCAGTTCTCCTTATAACTCAAACCATCAAGTCTTGGTCCTAGTAAATATTTTCTGCACTCTTTCTAGTTTAATAATACCCTTTCTTTAATAGGGTAACCAAAATTGTACACAGTGTTCTTGGTGTGGCCTTCCTAATGTCTTGTACAACTTCAACAAGATGTTCCAACTCATGTATTCAATGTTCTGACCGATGAAACCAAGCATGCTGAATGCCGTCTTCACCATTCTGTCCACCTGTGACTCCACTTTCAATGAGCTATGAACATGTGCTACTAGGTCTCTTTGTTTATAGCTCTCCCCAATGCCCTACCATTAACTGAGTAAGTCCTGCCCTGGTTTAATTTACCAAAATGCATCACCTTGCATGTATCTAAATTAAACTCCATCTGCCAATCGTCAGCCCACTGACTCCATTGATCATGATCTTGTTGCATCTGAGATAACCTTCTTTACTGTCCACTATGCCATCAATCTCGGTGTTATCTGCACACTTACTAACCATGCTTCCTAAATTCTCATTCAAATCATTAATATAAATGACAAATAACAGTGGCCCCAGCACTGATCCCTGAAGAACGCTGCTGGTCTCAGGCCTCCAGTTTGAAAATAATCTTCTACAACCATCTTCTGTCTTCTGCCATCAAGCCAATTTTGTGTCCATTTGGCCACCTCACCCTAGATCCTTCAAAGGTTTTGTTAAAGTCCATGTAGACAATATCAACTGCACTGGTCTCATCTACCTTCTTGGTTACCTCTTCAAAATACTCAATCAAGTTTATGAGACATGATTTTCCACTCACAAAGGCATGCTGACTGTCCCTAATCAGTTCCTGCCTCCCTAAATGCCTGTAGATCCTGTCTCTCAGAATATCTTCTAAAAACTCACCCACTATAGATGTGAGGTCCACCAACCGGTAGTTCCCAGGCATTTTCCTGCAGCCCTTCTTAAACAAAGGCGCAACATTTAGAACATAGAACATAGAACATAGAACATTACAGCGCAGAACCAGTTAAAAAACAATGACCCACTAATCTAAACCAATCCCTTCTCGTCCATAAACCTATCCACGGATCTCTTAAACGCCCCCAAACTAGGCACATTTACAACTGCAGCAGGCAGGGCATTCCAATCCCTCACCACCCTCTGGGTAAAGAACCTACCCCTGACATCCATCCTATAACTACCCCCCCTTAATTTAAAGCCATGCCCCCTCGTGCTAGCTTTCTCCATCCGAGGAAAAAGGCTATCACTATCCACCCTATCTAAACCTCTAATCATCTTATATGTTTCAATAAGATCCCCTCTTAGCCGCCTTCTTTCTAGCGAAAACAACCCCAAATCCCTCAGTCTCTCCTCATAGGACCTCCCCTCCATACCAGGCAACATCCTGGTAAATCTCCTCTGCACCCTCTCCAAAGCCTCCACATCCTTCCTGTAATGTGGGGACCAGAACTGCACACAGTACTCCAAGTGCGGCTGCACCAGAGTTGTGTACAGTTGCAACATGACGCTGCGACTCCTAAATTCAATCCCCCTACCAATAAACGCCAAGACACCGTATGCCTTCTTAACAACCTTATCTACTTGATTCCCAACTTTCAGGGATCTATGTACACATACACCTAGATCCCTCTGTTCATCCACACTATTCAAAGTCCTCCCGTTAACCTTATACTCAACACATCTGTTATTCCTACCAAAGTGAATTACCTCACACTTCTCCGCATTAAACTCCATCCGCCACCTCTCGGCCCAGCTCTGCAACCTGTCTAAGTCTCCCTGCAAACTATGACACCCTTCCTCACAATCTACCACACCTCCGACTTTGGTGTCATCAGCAAATTTACTAATCCACCCAACTATACCCTCATCCAGATCATTAATAATTTGCCACCATCCAATCTTCAGGCACCTCACCTGTGGCTGTCAATGATTCAAATATCTCTGCTAAGAGAACTGCAATTTCCTCCCTAGCCTCCCACAATGTCCTGGGATACACTTCATCAAGTCCTGGGGATTTATCTACCTTGATGCGCTTTAAGATTTCCAGCACCTCCTTCTCTGTTATATGTACACTCCTTAAGACATCACGATTTATTTTCCAAGTTCCCTAACGTGCATACTTCTCTCAACAGTAAATACTGATGAGAAATATTCATTTTGGAACTCACCCATTTCATTTGGAGTTTCATTTTTTATTAATTATAGACGTTACCTCCCTTCTGTTGCCCAGCAACACAGGATGCTGGACAGTGAGATGGGAGAATGATTCCCACTGACTCCAACCCACGTGACACTCGTTGGATGCTGAGAAAATTCTTATGTCCACCTTAACCTGTGTTATCAGCTTGGAGCTGTATAGTTCTATTCATCAAACTGGCATTGGTAGCCATCTGTTCCCGCCAACTGCTGATAAAATAGTCACCTTCAGTACAACCATTGTCCCATGGAGCGCGGTCTCTTTCTGTACTCCATCCCATCAAACCCTGCTGTATATTTGCTGAAGCTTCACAAAATGTACTCTAAAAGCAAACTGCATCAATTTTATAAGTTCAAGATACGTGTTTTAAATGAGGAATACTTGTTATCCAGTTAGAGTTGTCTTCCACAGTGACAGATCTCGTCAGTGCTCTCTGTAGTCTAAGATCATTCACTCTTAAGTCAGTGTTGTGTTAGTGTTCTTAAACCCATGATTTATTAGCCTAATTCAACCTTCCTACATCAAGAAATAAGACTAATGATCTGCTTCTGTTTGATTAGTTATAGATTAAATGACCCAGATGATCGGTTCAGGATCGACTCTGAAACTGGAGAGATTTTCGTTAAAGGTGAATTGGACATGGAGAAGAAAAGATATTATGAAGTTAATGCCATTGCAGTGGAGGAAAGTAAGTGCTTTTAATTGATTCTTTGAAATGGAAAGGGAAATAGGAATATCAGCATTAGCGCAAATAAAGCCATTTGGCCCATTGCGTCTGTTCCATTATTCAGCAAGATCATGGCTTTTAATTCCACCGTCCCTCATCATCCCCATAACCCTTCATTTCTTTAGAATTAAGAACAAATTGAGGCTTACATTCTTGATCAAGGCCAACATTATGGAGGAGGAGTAGGGGATTAACGTAAAAGCACCAACGTTCTACAGCAACACGTGTGTAAGGTAGTAGGGATTCAAAGCATGTTGATTCTTGCATTTTATTCCGTTTTCTGTCTGACCATGATCGAAGTGGCTTAGGTCAAAGACACACGTTCTCATCCTTGCTTTCAAATTTCTCTGTCCTGTCTCTGTAATCTCCTCTAGCCTCGTAACTCTGCCCGATATTTGTGTTTTTCGAATTCTGGTCCCTTGTGCATTCCTGATTTAAAATGCTCGACCAATGGTGGCTGTGTCTTCAGTTGCTTCAAGCCCCGAGCTCTGCACTTCTCAGCCTCTTTACCTTACTTTCTTCTTTTGAAACCAAGATCTTGGTCATCTGACTTAATGTCTGGCACTCTAACAGCATTGTGGGTGTATCTATGTCTCAGGGACTGCAGCGGTTCAAGAAGGCAGCTTACCATCACCTTCTCAGGGGCAATTAGGGATTGGCAATAAATGCTGTCTTGGAGTTTGGTGGGGCTGATTTCACGTGTATGCTGGAGGGAGGGGACCCTGGGGAGGCAGTAGCATTGTGGCAGCGCTGCCTCCCCTGAGTCCAGTGCTGTGGCCAGTAATGCTGAAGCTAGGTTGGGGATGGGGTAGGGGGAAATGGAGGTAAGGGAAGAAGGGGTGAGAGACACTCTGCGATCTGGGGGTGTGGGGTGGGAGGGAATGAGAGGAGAATGTGTGAGGATGAGGTGCCTTGGTGGGGGAATGGGGGAATCGAGACCGTGGGGAAGGGTCTGCAATCCCCGTGGAGGGTGGGGGGAGATTGTTACCATGGTGAGGGAGGTCGGGGTGGGGTGGGTGCTGGCAGGAGAGCTGCTGTTTATCAGCTGTTTGCGCGCATGGGCATCATGAGCCTCCAATCCAAACTGTCGGCTCACAGGTGGTTTAACCCCTGCCCCCTGCCCTAGAAGTGTGGTTCATTTTCTGCTCTTTTTTTCATCTAAGTGGACAAGATCACAGACTTGAACTCATCCAAAAACAGGTGAGCAACCTTCCCAATTTCCCACCAGTCCTGGACTTGGAATCTTTTTGATAAGATCGCTCCAGTGGGTCTGGCAGCATCTGTGAAAGAGAATAAACAGTTGATGTTTCAAATCTATGTGACTCTTCTTCAGGAGAACAGCCTGAAGCTATAAAGAGGAGTCACCCAAACCCACTACAGGTGTCACCAGATCTGCTGAGGTTTTTCAGCAGTCTCTGCTTTTTATTTCAGACTTCCTGCATCCTTGGCATTTTGCATTTATTCTATTGATTGTAAAGTGTTTGACACGATGGCACAGTGGTTAGCACTGCTGTCTCAAAGTGCCAGGGACCCGGGATCGATCCCCGACTTGGGAATCTGTGCAGAGTTTGCATGTTCTCTCCATGTCTGCGTGGGTTTCCTTCCAGGTGCTCCGGTTTCCTCCCACAGTCAATGATGTGCAGGTTAGGTGGATTGGCCATGCTAAAATTGTCCCTTAGTGTCTTTTGGACCTTCCATTCCGCCTTCTCTTCTTCGCTCACTCTCTCTTCTCCCTCCGCTCTTTCTTTCTCTTTCCTCCAGACCCATTTCTCAATCCCAAGCTCTATTGTCCCTCTCTTTTCAACTACCATATTCGAGTTGCTCTCCCTCATCCCTGAGCCCCATGTCCGCCTTCTCCCCTCCTACCACAATCTCTCCCAAGAGTCACTGGTCACTCACACATCCCTTCCCCTCTCCTGTGCCTCAGTTGCTGCTTCCAGTTTACCCTAGCCTGTCTCTCATTCAGTCCTCTCCTCAGACTCCCGACCCCCAGCCAGTGCCATTTTCTCCTGTTATCCATAAGCAAGGATATCTCTAAACACTGGTGGGAGGGCAATGTCACCAAGAGAATGCTTCTCCGAGTTAATAATTTGTGGCTGGAATGTTTGCAAGGTGGGGGGAGGGTGGGGGGAACGGTGAGGAATGGTAGAGCAAGATGTGGAATTCACAGAGGCAAGAAATGTAAAGGATAAAGTTCTTCGCAGCTGCCAGGAGACTCTTGTGGAATCCAGGAATGTTTGCAACCCTATCGCTGACAGTTATTGACAGTTATTACAGGCCTTAATTAATGTACACGAAACCATAGTGTCTACTGATATGCATGTCGAAACTATGAGTCACTTATGATGAATGTTTGTTTTCTTATTCCTCCATGGGATATGAGCATCGCTGCAAGACATTTATTGCCCATCCCAAGTTGTTCTTGGAAAATCTTTGTCAGCTGCCTTCTTAAAATGATGAAGTCCATACTATAAGGGTACTTCTGCAGTGTTGTAATTTGACCTAGCAATAATGAAAGGATGACATTATACTTTCAAGTCAGGGTGGTGTGTGATTGGGAGGGGAACTTGCAATTGGTGATGTTTCTATGTCCACTTTCAGTGGGCAGGTAAAGTGTTGTCCCATCTCTCTGGACTGTTAATGCAGACTTCTAGAATACTATTGCAGTAATGCTATCACAAGTTAATGCAAACAATTTTGGATGAACTTAGACCTGTTCCCTAACTTTATTATTATATTTCCTATTACTCAACATCTGGACATTTATATCATGAATTCTACTTTGCTGCAATTGCAAATACAGTGAGTTCCATTTATTAGTGGCAGATTTATTACGTTTCTGGGTTCCCTTGACATTCAGTGAGATATTCCCCACCTATTTAAATAAAGGCTGATCCATCAGTTAATAATTGGTCTTGAGTTTATTGAATTTGGCCATTGTCCGTTTTTATCAACTAAAGGAAGTTCAGAGTATGATCAAGATTTCCTCTGTATGAGTTTTTAAAAACTCTTTCATTGGATGTGGCTGTTGCTAACAAGGCTTACATTTGTTGTCCATCCCTAATTGCTCGTGAAATGCGTGGCTTGCCAAGCTATTTCAGAGATCAGGTAAGGCGTAACCACATGGTGATGAGTCTGGAGTCACATGTAGGTGAGACCAGATAAGAAGGATAGATTTCCTTCCCTAAAGGACATCAATGAATCAGATGGTTTTTACAATATGAATATACAAATGATAATTTCATGGTCACCATTGCTGAGACTAGCTTTATATTCCAGATTTATTTATTGAATTTAAATTCCACCAGCTGCTGTGGTGTGATTTGAACCCATGCTCCCAGTATATTGGGTCTTGGGATTACTAGTTCAGTGATGTTACCATTATGCCACCATGACATAACCACAATACTATACAAAATAGGCAAGCTCCCTGAATATAGGCAAGGACAAAGCTACTAACAAATGAAAATATGGACATTCAAATTAGGAACTGGAGAAGGCCATTCGGCCATTTGAGCCTGATCAACCATTCAATAAAATCATGGCTAAATTGATTAAACCCCAGCTCCACATTCCTGTCTACTTCCAATAAACTTTGATTGCCTATTTAGTCAAAAATCTATCTACCTTTGCTTAAAAATGTTCAATCACCCTGATCCCATCATTCTCTGTGGAAGAAGGTTCTAAAGACTCACAGTGCTCTGAGAGAAAATATATTTCTTCATCTCCATCTTAAATGAGAGATGCCTTATTTTTAAACGGCATTCCCCAGTTCTCCCACAAGGGGCAACATCCTTTCAGCATCCACCCTTTTAAGTCTCCTCAGGATCTTGGATGTTTCATCACCTCTCATTCTTTTTAATTCAAATGATACAGAACTGTTCAACCATTCCTCATAGCATAGGTAGAATTAGGGACCTTGTTGTGAAGGATCCTCTTGGGATGATTGATCATTGTGTGGTGGAGTTTCTGATGCAGATGGAGGCGGAGAAAGTAGGATCCCGGACCTGTGTCCTTTGTTTGAACAGAGGGGAGTACGATAGGATGAGAGAGGAATTGGCAAATGTGGATTGGGGGCGCAGATTAGTCGGTAGGTCTGCTGAGGAACAGTGGAGGCTCTTTCAGGAGATCTTTCTTGGTGCTCAGCAGAAATTTATTCCGATGGTAAAGAAGGATTGTAGGAGAAGAGATAATCAGCCGTGGATAACGAAGGAGATAAAGGAGAGTATAAAATTAAAAGCTGATGCGTTTAGAGTGGCTAAGAGTAGTGGGCGAGAAGAGGATTGGGAGAGGTTTAAATATCAACAAAGAATGACGAAGAAGTTGATAAAGAAAGGAAGGATAGACTATGAATCTAGGCTAGCGCTAAATATAAAAAAGGATAGTAAGAGATTTTATAAATATATAAAAAGGAGGAGGCTGGCTAGGGTGAAAGTTGGACCCTTAGAGGATGAGAGGGGGGATTTAGTGGTGGGGGATGAGGAAATGGCCGAGGCCTTGAATAACTTTTTTGCTTTGGTCTTCACGGAGGAGGACACGAATAGTTTGCCGGGTGTTAACGATGGAAAGATGGTAGGAGTGGAGGGCCTGAATGAGATCGTTGTTACTAGAGAGGCAGTGCTCGACAGACTAGAGGGACTGATGGTGGACAAGTCCCCAGGACCGGATGGAATGCATCCAAGGGTTCTGAAGGAAATGGCGGAGGTGATAGTGGATGCCTTGGTGATTATTTTCCAAACCTCGCTGGATTCCGGGGAAGTGCCGGAAGATTGGAAAACGGCTAATGTTACGCCGCTGTTTAAAAAGGGTAGCAGGCAAAAGGCAGGGAATTATAGGCCGGTTAGTTTAACGTCTGTTGTAGGAAAAATGCTTGAATCCGTAATCAAGGAGAAAATAGCGAGGCATTTTGAGAAGAATTGTTTGATAGAGCAGACGCAGCATGGATTTGTTAAGGGGAAGTCGTGTCTGATGAATTTATTGGAATTCTATGAGGATGTGTCTAGTGCGGTGGATAGAGGGGAACCGGTGGATGTGGTGTTTCTCGGTTTTCAGAAGGCGTTTGATAAGGTGCCGCATAAAAGGTTGTTATAGAAGGTTAGGGGGCATGGAGTTGGGGGTAAGGTGTTAGCGTGGATAGGGGATTGGCTGTCAAATAGGAGGCAGAGAGTGGGTGTCAATGGGTGCTATTCGGATTGGCGGTTGGTGACTAGTGGAGTGCCCCAGGGATCAGTGCTGGGGCCTCAGCTATTTACCATTTATATAGATGATCTGGAGGAGGAAGCCGAGTGTAAGGTGTCAAAATTTGCCGATGACACAAAGATAAGTGGAACAGCAAATTGTGTGGAGGGTGTGGAGAGTCTGCAGAGGGATCTAGATAGGCTGAGTGAGTGGGCGAGGACTTGGCAGATGGAATACAATGCTGGCAAGTGTGAGGTTATCCACTTTGGCAGGAATAATAGTAGGAAGGACTACTACTTACAGGGCGAAAAGCTGCGGCATGCTATGGTGCAGAGGGACCTGGGGGTCCTTGTGCATGAGTCGCAAAAACCCAGCCTGCAGGTGCAGCAGGTGGTCAGGAAGGCGAATGGGATGCTGGCCTTCATAGCAAGGGGGATTGAATATAAAAGTAGGGAGGTCTTGCTGCAACTGTACAGGGCACTGGTGAGGCCGCAGCTGGAGTACTGTGTGCAGTTTTGGGTGCCGCACTTACGCAAGGATATTTTGGCCTTGGAGGGAGTGCAGAGGAGGTTCACTAGGCTGATACCGGAGTTGAGGGGGTTGAGCTATGAGGAGAGGCTGAATAGACTGGGCTTGTACTCGTTAGAGTTTAGAAGGATGGGGGGGATCTCATTGAGACGTATAAGATGATGAAAGGGATGGATAGGGTAGAGGTGGAGAGGTTCTTCCCGCTCAGAAAGGACAGCAGGACTAGAGGACACAGCCTCAAGATAAAGGGGGGGGGTGGTTTAGAACGGAGTTGAGGAGGAACTTGTTCACTCAAAGGGTGGTGAATCTCTGGAATTCTCTGCCCGTTGAAGTGGTGGAGGCTACCTCGCTAAATATATTTAAGGTACAGGTAGATAGGTTTTTGGTAGGCAAGGGGATTAAGGGTTATGAGGAGAAAGCGGGAAAGTGGAACTGAGCCACTTCAGATCAGTCATGATCTTATTGAATGGCGGGGCAGGCTCAAGGGGCTAGATGGCCTACTCCTGCTCCTATTTCTTATGTTCTTATTATGTTCTTATAACTCCCCCATCCCAGGTATCCATTGACTGAACCTCGCTGAACTGCTTCTAATGTATTTATATCCTTTCATAAATACAGAGAGCAAAACAACACACAATATTCTAGATGTTGCACCAATGTCCTGCACAACTGTAGCAAAACATCCCTACTTTTATATTCCATTTGCCTTGCAATAAACAACAACACTCTATTTGCTTTCCTGATGGACATAAATCAGAATTCTCCAGTATTGTACGCTCCAGTACCACTGTCAGCAAGAACGGAGAATTTGCCGCTCAACCAAATCTCCACTCACTGCCGCAGGTGAGTTCAGAGAATTCCGGCCATAATAAGAACATAAGAAATAGGAGCAGGAGTAGGCCATCCAGCCCCTCGAGCCTGCCCGCCATTCAATAAGATCATGGCTGATCTGTCGTGTCTCAGTTCCACTTTCCCGCCCTCTCCCCATAACCCTTAATCCCCTCGCTTATCAAAAATCCATCAACCCGAGTCTTAAAAATATTTAGCGAGGCAGCCTCCACCACTTCAACGGGCAGAGAATTCCAGAGATTCACCACCCTTTGAGTGAAGAAGTTCCTCCTCAACTCCGTTCTAAACCGCCCCCCCTTTATCTTGAGGCTGTGCCCCCTAGTCCTACTGTTCTTTCTGAGCGGGAAGAGCCTCTCCACCTCTATCCTATCCATCCCATTCATCATCTTATATGTCTCAATGAGATCTCCCCTCATTCTTCTAAACTCTAACGAGTACAAGCCTAGTTTATTCAGCCTCTCCTCATAGCTCAATCCCCTCAACTCCAGTATCAGCCTAGTAAACCTCCTCTGCACTCCCTCCAAGGCCAAAATATCCTTGCGTAAGTGCGGCGACCAAAACTGCACACAGTACTCCAGCTGCGGCCTCACCAATGCCCTATACAGCTGCAGCAAGACCTCCCTACTTTTATATTCAATCCCCCTCGCTATGAAGGCCAGCATCCCATTCGCCTTCCTGACCACCTGCTGCACCTGCAGGCTGGGTTTTTGCGACTCATGCACAAGGACCCCGAGGTCCCTCTGCACCGTCGCCTACCCATAACAAAAACAAAAAATGCTGGAAAATGGAGGGGGGTGGGGAGGTGGACGGAACTGGGATTGGGGATAGGGTAAGCCCGGAGGGTAGGAAGAAGGATCGGATTGTTCCTGAGGGTCTTCGGTGCATTTGTTTCAATGCTAGGAGTGTGACTGGCAAAACAGATGAACTGAAGGCAATAATGTTCCAAAGGAAGTTGGAAGTGGTGGCGGTGACAGAGACTTGGTTAAAGGAAGGGCAGGACTGGCAGTTGAATGTTCCCGGGTATAAGTGCTTCAGGCGTGATAGGGGTGGGTCGCTGAGAGGTGGGGGAGTGGCGTTGTTAGTTAAGGATTGCATCATAGCAGTGCAGAGGGAGGGAGGTATAGAGGATATAGGAATCGAGTCGCTATGGGTGGAGTTGAGGAATAGGAAGGGAGCTGTTACTATGTTGGGTGTGTACTACAGACCGCCCAACAGCCCGAGGGCTGTGGAAGAAGGGATAAGCAGGGACATTCTAGATAAGTGCAGGAAGAATAGGGTGGTGGTAGTGGGAGATTTTAATCTCCCCGGGGTAGACTGGAAGGTGCCGAGATCAGAGGGTGCTGACGGGGAGGAATTTGTACAGTGTGTAGTGGAAGGATCCCTGGAGCAGTATGTGGATAGCCCGACCAGAGAGGGGGCTATACTGGACTTGGTTCTGGGGAATGAGCCTGGGCAGGTGGTTGACGTTGAAGTAGGAGAGCAGGTGGCTAACAGTGACCACAACTCTGTCTGGTTTAAGATATTAATGGATAAAGATGAAGCCTGTCCTAAGGGGAGGGTGTTAAACTGGGGGAGGGCTAGATACAACCGGATTAGGCAGGATCTTAAAGATACGGACTGGGGTAAGCTGTTTGATGGCAGGTCGACGCTGGGTATGTGGGAGTCTCTCAAGGGAAAACTAAAATCTTTGCAGGAAAGGCACGTGCCGGTCAAGAGGAAGGATGGGAAGGGTAGGATTAGAGAGCCGTGGGTAACTAGGGATATTGAGGACCTGGTCAGGAGGAAGAGGGAGGCGTACATTAGATCTAGGCATTTGAGGACAGAGATAGCGTTAGAAGAATACAGAGAATGTAGGAGAGAACTTAAAAGGGGCATCAGAAAGGCAAAAAGGGGCCATGAAATGGCTTTGGCGGGTAGGATTAAAGAAAATCCCAAGGCATTTTACTCCTATGTTAGAAATAAAAGGATGGTTAGAGGGAAGATTGGTCCTCTCAGGGACAGAGGAGGGGAACTATGCTTGGAGCCTGGGGGAATGGGGGAGATCCTGAATGAATACTTTGCGTCGGTATTCACGCAGGAGAGGGGCCTGATGTCTGGTGCTGTGCTTGAGGAGTTTGAGGATCCGTTGAGGGATATAGTCATCACGAGGGAAGAGGTGTTGGGACTTTTCGACAGTATAAAGACGGATAAATCTCCGGGGCCTGATGGCATCTATCCCAGGCTGTTAAGGGAGGTGAGGGATGAAATTGCTGGGCCTCTGACGCAAATCTTTGTCTCTTCTTTGGACACAGGTGAGGTCCCAGAGGATTGGCGGATTGCAAATGTAGTACCGTTGTTTAAGAAGGGTCAGAGGGATAACCCAGGGAATTATAGGCCGGTGAGCTTGACTTCAGTTATAGGCAAGCTAATGGAGAGGATCCTCAAGGATAGGATGTATGAACATCTGGAGCGCTGCAATCTGATCAGGGATACGCAGCATGGCTTCGTTACAGGGAGGTCGTGCCTTACGAATCTAGTGGAATTTTTTGAAGAGGTGACAAAAACGGTTGACGAAGGACAAGCCGTTGATGTCGTCTATATGGATTTCAGTAAGGCGTTTGACAAGGTCCCTCATGGTAGGCTGATAGAAAAGGTGAAGGCTCATGGGATACAAGGCCAGGTATGTAGATGGGTGGAGAACTGGCTTGGGAGGAGGAGACAGCGAGTAGTAGTGGAAGGCTCCTTTTCCAATTGGAGGTCTGTCACCAGTGGTGTGCCGCAGGGCTCGGTACTAGGACCTCTTCTATTTGTGGTATATATTAATGACTTGGAAGAGGGGGTAGGTGGTGTGATCAGCAAATTTGCTGATGACACTAAGATGGTTGGATTGGCAGGTACTGAGGAGCAGTGCCTGGCAATGCAACAGGACATAGACAGGCTGGTAGATTGGGCAGATAGATGGCAAATGGAATTTAATCCGGAGAAATGCGAGGTGATGCACTTTGGCCGGAATAATGTGGAGGGGAGTTATACGATAAAAGGTAGAACTATCCGGAGTATAGATACGCAGAGAGACCTGGAGGTGCAAGTGCACAAGTCCCTGAAGGTGTCGGTGCAGGTGCAGAATGTGATGAGGAAAGCGTATGGTATGTTAGCCTTCATAGGAAGAGGTATAGAATATAAGAGTAGGAGTCTGATGTTGCAGTTGTATAGAACGTTGGTTAGGCCTCACTTGGAGTACTGCATCCAGTTCTGGTCGCCGTACTACCGGAAGGATGTAGAGATCCTGGAGAGAGTGCAGAGGAGATTTACCAGGATGTTGCCTGGTATGGAAGGGCTGTCTTACGAGGAAAGATTGAATGAACTTGGGCTGTTTTCCCTTGAGAGACGTCGGCTGAGGGGGGATCTAATAGAGGTTTATAAGATTATGAAGGGGATAGATAGAGTAAATGGTGGTAAGCTTTTTCCGCTATTAGAAATGGATAGAACGAGGGGTCACGGGCTTAGGGTGAGGGGGGCTAGGTATAAGACAAATATTAGAGGGCAGTTTTTTACGCAAAGGGTAGTGGGGGTGTGGAATGCACTGCCGAGTAAGGTGGTGGAAGCAGGCACGCTAGGGTTGTTTAAGAGTCACTTAGACAGCCATATGAGCGGGCTACATATAGGGGGATATAGTAGGCCTTACTAAACATTGTAGGCTCGGGAATACGTTTTGCCTCAGGGATGTTAGTCTTTGCCTGTTTAATAATGAATTTTTTTGTCTCCACAGGCATTTAAGTCCAGCAAGGGGCATGCATGCGGCAGGTTGTAGTGGGCTGCTCTTGGACGTTGCTTCGGGAGTTGCCTATTACTTCATGTCGTTAGTGTGCTTAAACTGGACCATCTCGAGGGCAACATGACAGCTCAGAGACTATCTCTGTTACTGTGCGGACACATGGATTTGGGCCTGTGTCTGTGGGAGTTTGCACGTTCTCCCCGTGGTTGCGTGGGTTTCCTCCGGGTGCTCCGGTTTCCTCCCACATCCCCAAAGATGTGCTTTTAGGCTGATTGATTGGGTACTAAATTGTCCCTAAATTGGACCTCCCTGATCCTCGCACATTAGGCGTAGACTAAAATCATGAATAGGTCACTGAGACAGTGGGACGGCGGCGCGGGCTCGTTGGGCCGAAGGGCCTGTTTCCCGTGCTGTGTTGTTCTTTGTTCTTTGTTTTGTTGTAAATCTCAGCAATCTGACAGTATCTGTGGAGATCGAACAGAGTTAACATTTCAAGTCTGACAAAAAGTTAACCAAACTTGAAACCTTGGCTCTGTTCTCTCTCCACAGTTGCTAGCAGACCTGCTGAAATTTTCCAACACTTTCTGTTTTTGTTTCGGATTCCAGCATCCACAGTAATTTGCTTTTATAACTATCTATAATTCCTGGCTCAATCCTTTCATGGAAACTAAGTCCAAGCAAATTGTTTTACTCATCAAACAAGAATTATTTTGAGTTTACCCACATCCATTGCAACACTAACACAGTGTACTATCTCAAAGCACTGAACAATTAAATTATATTTGTTGTTATACAAACTAATAACTGCATTATTCATTTTGCAATTCTTTGGATAATTCTTTCTTCTTGCTAAATTGTTATAATTTCTTTTAGTTCAGTTTCATAAATCTTCCAATCGTGCAATTTGAATACAAGTACCGGGAATTGTTTTTCTTTTTTATTCTTTCCTGGAATGTGGGCTTCGCTGGTTGGGCCAGCATTTGTTGCCCATCCTTAATTGCCCTTGAATTGAGTGGCACTTAAGAGTAAACCATATTGCTGTGGATCTGGAGTCACAGTTAGGCCAGACCAGAAAGGGATAACAGATATCCTTCCTTAAAGGACATTAGTGAACTAGATGGGCTTTTACAAAAAAAATCAACAACAATCATCATTAGACTTGTAATCTCAAATTTATTTTTTAATTGCGTTCAAATTTTGTCATCTGCCATGGTGGGATTTGAAGCCAGGTCCCCAGAATTGTACCCTAGATTACCAGTCCAGTGGCAATACCACTATTCCACATCAAAACAAGAAGCTCTGGAAAACTCTGCAGGTTTGGCAGTGTCATGGACAGAGTAACAGTGTTAATGTTCCGAGTCCAATACAACTCTTTTCTCAGTTCCTACCCTTCCACTACCCCAGAATAAACACTTTGCAACATTGAAATGGGACCAGAAAGAATCCTTTGTCCAATAACTGACCATCAAACAGCACTGGTGTAAGTCCCACCTCGATTTCCACAGCCAGCCATTTTGCTCAAATATCCCACCATTCTGACACTTCCACTAATCTATGGGTCTACACAAAGTTCAGCATATTTATTTCTTCTGGCTTCCATGATCCGGAATTTGCTTTCAGGATTTCAGTTGTCATCTCATTTTAATTCTATACCTTGATATGATCCTCACATCAAAGCGCTGTTTGTTTCTTACTTTTTCTCCCAATTGGACATGTTTCTTCCAGCCAATGTGACTCATTTGTTTAGAATTTTCTGGTAGCTTTCCTGGCATTCTGCTGTCAAAAGTCTTTTTAAAAGCTTGCAGATAGTTTTGTGACTTACCTCTGAATTCAGGTATGTCTTGTTCAAAGTTCTCTGCATTCTTATCGAAAGGAATGTGAGATTACATTCAAATGTGGATCCGTATATAAACGCAAGCTGCCTTTGCTCCTAAAGATTAAGAGAAATTTTTCAGCGTGGTCCAAACTATGTTTGTCATTTGTAGGGTTGTTCCAAATTTGCTTTAATTAACCTCACACTTAAAACATTTAAAGTTTAGTGTTAAACTTTCTTTATTCATTCATGGGGCATGGGCACTGCTGGCTGGCCATTCCTAATTGCCGAAGGGTAGTTGAGAGTCAAACACATTGCAGCAACTCTGGAGTCACATGTAGGCCAGGCCAGGTAAGGACAGTAGATTTTCTTCCCTAAAGGACATTGGTGAACCAGATGGGTTTTTCCAACAATCAACAATGGTTTTCACGGTCATAGTAGATTCTTAATTACAGATATTTTTTATTAAATTCAAACTCCACCACCTGCTGTGACAGGATTCAAACCCATGTCCTCAGAATATTAGCTAAGTTTCTGAATTAATAGTCTAGCAATACTGCCGCTAGGCCATCACCTCCCCTTAACTAAGCATTTGCTTTGTGTTTTCTTATAGATCATCCTCAAAAGAGTTCTACAGTGAAAATTAGCATTTACGTAAAAGATGTAAACGACAATGCTCCTAAGTTAGCAGCAGTGTCCTCTTCATTTTCCATTTGCCTCCCTGCCCAAAAAGAGGAAAAAGTTACAATCTACGCTGAAGATGACGATGCAGAATATGGTGCACCATTTAAATTTTCCACTGATGAAATTACAGGCAAAAAAATCAATATAGAACAAATTAATGGTAAGTGAAGATGATGGTTCCAACTTATTTAAGTGTGATACTAAAATCCAGCATTTCATATGATAGGTTTTTCTGTTCCAAAATTGGGAGTTGGTTTTGGCTGGACCAGAAGATTCCGCCCATAATCCTTTCTTTGCATATATAATATTGTCACTGGATGAGATTTTGTCCTCATATTACTCTGATTATGGACACAAACAGGGATATAGTGGGGTATAATACCCAATGCCATTTTGGCCCTGCTATGGGACCAAAACAGTTGTCCCCTGCCTCAGCTGAAGGCTGGCAGCCTCACTTCATCCACTTGCTTCTGGACATTTTTTTAAAGACCAAAATCAGGCCTTTATGTCCCAAAGGCACTTTTAATTTGAGGAGACGAGTCTGAGAAAAATCAAAAAACAACACACCATCATAGCATTACAACAAAATAATCTAACCAGAATTTGATTTGAATGTAGGAAACATTTGGGATTGCCAGTAAGGTGAAATCTATTTTTGGAATCCCTTTGATGTATTTGCAAATCCTTGTACCTGAACAATGTCACTAGCGCGGTGATTATCTTCACAGCCACTCACGCTTCTGTCGCCATGATGTTTGGTCCTCACACTGAAGAAATAGAATATAAGATTCCTTTGAAAATCACTGACAATGGCTCTCCTCCCCTACAAGGAAACAGTATCATAACAGGTAATAGTTCGTTGTTATCAGCTTAAAATACCAACCAGTTCTTAGGGCATGATTGTAATAAATATTACAAATGACCTTTTTGTAAGTTAAACATTTGTTTTGTTTCATGATCCTGACCCTAGAGTAAAGGAATAGAGTTGAAAACTGCAGATGTATCTGATTAGTCCTATCTTTCAAATAGATCTCTGCTAATTTTTTCCATACTGAATGGCTCCAATGCCCTTCTGGACGGTGCTTCCCCACAATCACTTTTGACATAGTTAAATCTTAATGGTTGTGCATTTTTCAAAGCTTGAGTCTCTATTGTTGTTTGCAGCAATCTTGAACATATCTGGGTTTAATTTATATTTTTCAATAAATTTCCCAACATTACAACAGTCGACACAATTTAAAAGTACTTTATTGGCTGTGAAAGTAGCGTATACAATGTGAGTTTCTTTTTTCTCCTTTGCCCTATTCAGATTCTATTTGCCCAAAGTAAACAATCACATTTTTTTTAAGTGGACATAGAGGAACATGAGGATACATGTTATTTTAAAAGTTAATTTATTAGTCACAAGGCTTACATTAACACTGCAATGAAGTTAATGTGAAATTCTCCTAGTCACCACAGTCTGGCATCTGTTTAGGTCAATGCACTTAACCAGCAAGTCTTTCAGAATGTGGGAGGAAACCAGAACACCCAGAGGAAATCCATGCAGACACAGGAGAACATACAAGCTCTTCACACAGAGTGACCCAAGCCAGGAATTGAACCCAGGTCCTGGGGCTATGATGTAGCAGTGCTAATTGCTGTACTACCATGCCACTTGACATGTAGTATTGAAAATGTTAGAGGAGTTTGAGATAGTGGCTAATAAGGCAAGTGGGATCCTGGTTTATAAGTAGAGGCATAGAATACAAGAACAAGAAAGTTATGGTAACCTTTATGAACCACTAATTTGATCCCAGCTGGAGTATTGTATCCAATTCTGGGCACCATACTTTGATAATGATCGGAAAGTGTTTAAGAGGGTTCTAAAAAGTTTGAAAGGATGGTGTTATGGATGTAGCGCTTCAGTTTCTTGGATAGCTTGGAGAATCTGGGGTTGTTCCTCTTAGAAAGGAGAAGGTTGGGAGGATATTTGATAGAGGATCTGGATTCAGTGGATCCAGAGAAACTGTGCCCACTGATAGTAAGGTTGAGAACCGGATTTAACATTAATGACAACTTGAGGAAAACTTATTTGTGCAGCAAGAATACTCGATAATGAAGGTGTATTCAAAAGGGAATTGAATAGTTATCTGAAGACAAAACAAATGCAGGGCTATGGAGAAAGGATGAGGATGGGATGAGATAAGTTGTTTTTCCAGGAAACCAGTGTGGACATAACAGGCCAAGTGGCTCCTTCTATGTTGTAACCATTCTATGATTCTATTTTATGACTTCAGCTCAGACACTTCAAAATCATTTTAGATTTTCAGTACTTTTCCCAATGTTTTGAATATATTTGCTGTAATTTGGCAATGGGAGTTGTATACTTGCTCCAGAGTGGTCTTTTATGGATTTAATGCCACCTCTTTGGATTAACATTTCATCCCTCTGGCTATGCATTCCATATGATTCCTTACTGCTTCTGCACACAGTGAACTATTTACCACTACTTCTAGATTACATTCATACTCCATTATAGTTGTTTAGTTTATATTCCCATGGCTCCCTAGCCTCCCCTAACCTATTCATTTTGCCCTTGTGCACATTAGCCACGCCTTCCTAGCCTATCTACATCCATTTGTATGTTAGCTGTTCATTACCAGGAGTCATTCCAATTATTCAAGTAGCATATGAATGGATTTCTTCTGAATATTGTTTGCCAAGTAATGTTTGATCATGGAAAATTCTACTGACTGCACAGCCTACAGACATGCAGGTCAAATGCAGACACTCCTATCTGCTTTAATGGATAACAGATCGGGAATTCCATAATCCTGTATATATGGGTAACAAAGAATGCTGAGTCGATGGCAGTTATTTCAGAATTACCTTCAGAACAATATGCTGCGGGAATAATATGATAAATGCATGATTGGAGAGATGGCATAAAGAAGATATTTTGATTCCTGGGACACTGGGAATCTATAAGTAGAATCGAATCTCTATAGTGCAGAAGGAGGCTATTCAGTCCATCGAGTCTGCATCAACTCATCTTTATGTATTTAAAACATGCCTTCCCTGTTAATCCCCCTAACCTACACACCCTTGGACATTAAAGAGCAATTTAGAATGGCCAATGAACCTAACCTGCACACCTTTGGAGGAAACTGGAGCAGCTGAAGGAAACCCATGCAGGCGCAGGGAGAAAATGCAAAATCCACATAGTCAGTTACTCAAAGCCAGAATTGAGGCCAGCTCCCTGGTATTGTGAGGCAGCAATGCTAGCCAACGTGCCACTGTGCTGTCCAGGAAAAGTGACCTATATAATGCACTTTGGTAGATTGAACCAGAGCAGGGCTTACTCAGTTAGTGGTAGGGTGTTGGAGACAGTTATAGAACAAAGGGATCTAGGGGTACGGATTCATAGCTCCTTGATAGTGGAGTCCAGGTGGACAGGGTGGTGAAGACGGCATTCGGCATGCTTGGTTCATTGGTCAGAACATTGAAGTTGTACACGACATTGGTAAGGCCACACCAAGAATACTGCGTACAGTTCTGGTCACCCTATTTTAGAATAGTCATTATTAAACTAGGATGCTACTAGGATTTGATGGTTTGAGTTATAAAGAGAGGGAATGGGACTTTTTTCCTTGGAGCAAGGAGGCTTAGGGGTGATCTTATAGAGGTCTATAAAATAATGAGAGGCATATATGTATATATATATATGAGCAATAGGCAACGTACTGTTATTCAGCACACTAACTACCCAAGACTTCCAGCTTCAGCTAAATTTGCTGGGATGCACCGGCTGCTGGAAAATTCTTGGAACAGAAGAGGAGATTTTTGAATTTTTGTAAAGAACAGATAGCCATTTATAGAAATACTGGGTCCCAGGACCCATTTAGGCCTAAATGTATAGGAATAAAAAGTGGCTGTAAAATGACAAAATAAGATGCTGGCAGATTCTGAATGGTAACAGAAGTGGGAAGACAGGAAAAGGAATCTCGAGGCAAATCATGGCATAGCAAAAGACACAAAATCTCCACTTGATGGATGGCGAAACTAAGGAGCTGCTAAATGAAAACAGAAAATGCTGGATAAACTCAGCAGGATAAACCCGCTCCTCTCTGTCTTCTATGACCAAGATAAACTTGGATGCTGCCTGTAAGATAGACCAAGATTAAGGTTTAAGGACTTCTTGAAGACGAACCTCAAAAAATGTGTTATGTTCATCATGGATTGGGAGATTAGCAGGATAAATACATTGGGTTACAGAGATAGGGTTTGGGTGGGATTGTTGTCAGTGCAGACTTGATGGGCTGAACAGCCTCCTTCTGTACTGTAGGATTCTATGATTCTATGTAGTAGATAGTCAACATTTTTTCTTGAAGGTAAGGGCAGGGGTTTAAGGTGAGAGGGGAGAGATACAAAAGGGTTCAGAGGGGCAATTTTTCCACAGAGAGTGGTGAGCATCTGGAACGAGCTGTCAGAGGTAGTAGTAGAGGCGGGTACAATTTTGTCTTTTAGAAAACATTTAGATTGTTCCATGGGTGCCTGGGTAGCAAGGTGGCACACTGGTTAACACTGCTGCCTCACAGCGCCAGGGTCCAAGATTCAATTCCGGCCTTGGGTCACTGTCTGTGTCGAGTTTGCACATTCTCCCCACGTCTGTGTGTGTTTCCTCTGGGTGTTCCAGTTTCCTCCCACAGACCGAAAGTGTGCAAGTTAGGTTGCTTGGCCATGCTAAATTAATCCTAGTGTCAAGGGGTTTAATAGGGTAAATGCGTGGGGTTACGGGAATAGGGCCTAGTTTGGATTGTGGTTGATCCAGACTCGATGGGCTGAATGACCTCCTTCTGTACTGTAGAGATCCTATGAGATGGTATAGAGGGATATGGGCGAAACGTGGGCAATTAGGGATAATTTAGTAGTAAAAACAGAGTGGTATGGACAAGTTGGGCTGACGGACTTGTTTCCATGTTGTAAACCTGTATGACTCTATGGGCCCTATTTTACCATTTTGATTCTAAGTGCTGGGCGAACTTGAATCTGGGAATGTTTCAGGTCCGATTTTTAGATCTGCTGTCAGGCGCTCCTATATGCACTCTGCCTGAAAAAATATCAGCAATTCTGAATCGTGCTGCAGAAGCCTGTGGGCATGGGTTAACATGCCCGAAATCCTGCAGCTCTGATTGGCACCTCCAGCTGTGCATGCGCAGAAAAGAAATGACAGAATGCGGCTCTCCTACCACATTGCTTCCGAGCTAGATAATGCCTCCCATGGCCCCTCATTGACATTGCCCCACCACCCCCCCCCAACATTACTGACCCATTTATCCCCCCACTCCCTCTGCCACCCAGACCGGTCATGGGTCCCTCCTCCCCACCTTCCCCTCACTGACTTCAGGCAGTGTGGTAGCAGACCCCACTATCTCCCTCACTGCTCTCAGGCAGAGTGGCAGTGGACACCCCTACACCTTCCCCACCCCACCGATCTTAAGCAGAGAGCCGTCGGACGCTCGGCACCTACCTCCTCACTAACTGGAGTGCCCGAATTGGGCTTTTGTGGAGCACATCTGTCTCGTGCCAATTCAGGATGGGCGAACGAGGTGGTAAACGGGAAAGTGCTGGTAAAGTTGGGTGTGCAGCCCATTAAGTCAATCTAAATTGCTTCAGAAGGTTAGGGGGCATGGAGGATTGGTTGTCTAATAGGAGGCAGAGAGTTGGTATCAATGGGTGCTATTCTGATTGGCGGTTGGTGACTAGTGGACTGCCGCAGGGATCGGTGCTGGGGCCTCAGCTATTTACCATTTATATAGATGATCTGGAGGAGGGGGCTGAGTGTAGGGTGAAGAAATTTGCTGATGACATGAAGATGAGTGGAAAAGCAAATTGTGCGGAGGGTGTGGAAAGTCTGCAGAGGGACCTGGATAGGCTGAGCGAGTGGGCGAGGACCTGGCAGATGGAGTATAATGTAAGCAAATGTGAGATTATCCACTTTGGCAGGAATAATAGTAGGAGGGATTACTATTTAAAGGGAGAAAAGCTGCAGCATGCTACAGTGCAGAGGGACCTGGGGGTCCTTGTGCATGAATCGCAAAATCCCAGTCTACAGGTGCAGCAGGTGATCAAGAAGGCGAATGGAATGTTGGCCTTTATAGCGAGGGGGATAGAATATAAAAGTAGGGAGGTCTTGCTGCAACTGTACAGGGCACTGGTGAGGCTGCAGCTGGAGTACTGAGTGCAATTTTGGTCGCTGCACTTGCGCAAGTATATTTTGGCCTTGGAGGGAGTGCAGAGGAGGTTCACTAGGCTGATACCGGAGATGAGGGGGTTAAACTATGAGGAGAGACTAAATAGACTGGGTCTGTACTCGTTGGAGTTTAGAAGGATGAGGGAGGATATTTTAGAGACATATAAGATAACGAAAGGGATGGATAGGGTAGAGGTAGAGAGATTCTTCCTGCTCAGAAAGGACACAGGACTAGAGGGCGCAGCCTCAAGGTAAGGGGGGGCTAGTTTAGATTGGAGTTGAGGAGGAACTTCTTCACTCAAAGGGTGGTGAATCTCTGGAATTCTCTGCCCTTTGAAGTGGTGGAGGCTACCTCGCTAAATATATTTAAGACACGGGTAGAAAGGTTTTTGATAGACAAGGGAATTAAGGGTTATGGGGAGAAAGCGGGAAAGTGGAACTGAGCCACTTCAGATCAGCTATGATCTTATTGAATGGCGGGGCAGGCTCGAAGGGCTAGATGGCCTACTCCTGCTCCTATTTCTTATGTCCTTATGTTAAATGCATGCAAATACATTTAAATGGCTGTTGTGCCTGTTTCAGGCGTGGTCCCGATCGCAGCCATTTTTGGGCCTTGGTAAAGGGGGAACCGGTGCGGAGGCAGGCGTGGATTGTGGTACTCGCCTCACACCCGTCTTTACCAAGTTTTTGTACCTGAAAACGGGTACAACTTGATGGTAAAATTGGGCCCTATGACTCTTTAGTATGAACAAGATTTCAGCTGAACCAAGCTGGGCCAATTGGCAGAGTAACTAATGCTAGTGGAGAAGGGGAATAATGAGAGAAACTCAGGGATTGGCAGAAAGTAATGTAGAATAGATTGGACTGTAATAAAATTAATAGGGAAAGCAGGAAAATCAGACAGGGACAGGATTGAGTTATATGCCCTTACCTTCACAAAGTATTATGAATGAAACTGATCGAGCTCATGGCGCACCTTACAAAAGCTTTAATAGTGATATGGGGTGGAAATTTCACATCCCGCCCTCCATGGGAATCATAGCAGGGACAGGACCATGACCTCGGCGGGGGGAGGGAGGGGATTTTCTAGTTTTGAGGCCAGCGTGACCAGAATACTCTTCCCATGGCTTAAGCGAGGACAGGATTCAGAACCAAATAATTCTGGCTGCTAAGTATTCAAGGTGTGATTAAGTAGGAAGATAGAAGGAGTGGCAGCAGTATTAATCAAATATCTTGGGGTATAATCTTCACTTGGTGACATGGTGTAAAATGAATGACAACGAGTTTGGATTTGGGGTGCCTCAGGGATTTAGCGGAAGACGTATGGAATTTTCAAAATGGAGTTACGGGAATAGGGCCTGGGTGGGATTGTGGTCAGTGCACTGTAGGATTCTATGGATTTTATGAAATAGTTGTAGTCACAAAGAATACAATTTAAAGAACAAAGAACAAAGAAAATTACGGCACAGGAACAGGCCCTGCAGCCTTCCAAACCTACACCAACCGTGCTACCCGACTTAACTAAAACTCCCTACCCTTCCAGGGACCATATCCCTCTATTCCTATCCTATTCATGTATTTATCAAGACACCCCTTAAACGTTACAAACGTATCTGCTTCCACTACCTGTCCCTGCAATGAGTTCCAGGCATCCACTATTCTGTGTACAAAATCTGTCTTGTACATCTGTTTTAAATCTTGCCCCTCGCCCCTGAACCCTATGCCCCCTAGTAATTGACTCTTCCACCCTGAGAAAAAGCTTCTGACTATCCACTCTGTCCATGCCTGCCATCATCTTGTAGACTTCTATCAGGTCTCCCTCTCAACCTCCATCACTCCAGTGTGAACAAACCAAGTTTCTCCAACCTCTCCTTATATCTAATGACCTCCATACCAGGCAACATCCTGGTAAATCTTTTCTGTGCCCCCTCCAAAGCCTCCACATCCTTCTGGTAGTGTGGCAACCAGAATTGAACACTATTTCCAAGTGCGGCCTAACTAAATTTCTATAAAGCTGCAACACAGCTTGCCAATTTTTAAACTCAATACCCCGGCCAATGAAGGCAAGCATGCCATATAGCTTCTTGACTACCTTCTCCGCCTGTATTGTCACCTTCAGTGACCTGTGTACCTGTACATCCAGATCCCTTTGCCTATCAATAAACTTAAGAGTTCTGCCATTTACTGTATATTTCCTATCTGTATTAGGCCTTTCAAAATGCACTAACTCACATTTGTCTGGGCTAAACTCCATTGCCATCTCTTCGGCCAAGTCTCCAACTGATCTATATCCTGATGTATCCTCTGATGGTCCTCAATTCAATAATTTTGTTACAGCCATTTCTGTCCTGTAGGAAGGCTAAGAAACTGGTTGGAAAAATTCAAATCAGGAATAACAGGAAAGGTGGGAACAGATTATGGATGCAAGACACATTTAAGGATTTTGGAGAGGAAAAGAAGCTTGCAGCTTGTGGCAGGAATTAGCAAGGGCAGAGTTAGAGGAAGGGGTGAAGGCAACTGTTTAGAAAGGAGAGGGGGCAGTACCTGTTTTGTCTTGAGTTTGGTGTCCACATTGGATTTCTTTAGAGTTTGTCCGTTACCCTAAGAAAGCTGCCATAGACAGTTATTGGTAAAAAAAAACTGGTTTATTTATTAATATCAGAAGTAGTCTTACATTAACACTGCAATGAAGTAACTATGAAAATCCTCTAGTTGTCACACTCCAGTACCTGTTCAGGTTACCCTAAGGAGCACAGCAACCAGTCTGTCTTTTGGACTGTGGGAGGAAACTGGAGCACCAGGAAGAAACCAAGATGGAGAGGAGAGCATGCAGACTCTGCACAGACAGTGACCCAAGCCAGGAATCAAACCCTGGGTCCCTGGCGCTGTGAGGTAGCAGTGTTAACCACCATGCCACCCACACAAATTAATCTACATCTCTTACTCTGCTTGAGTTTGTACTTCTGCATCCCACCAAATCTCAGTCTCTTAGGCATGTGACGCTCATCATAGATACATCAGCAGTTACATCAGGATCAGGTATTCCTGATGTTAACCCTTTACTCTTCAGTGCCCAAAGCTAAGGAAGGATTGACAATGTCACTAAGCTGAGAAGCAGAAAGGGAAATTGGATGTCTGCGGTTCAGCAGGCTGGGGGAGTGGTGGGGGGTGGTGCATGTATGTCAAAGTTTCTTAGAAACATCAGAGGGACCATGAAAAGATGAGACAGAATTAGAAAGGAATGGGGGAGTTTCAGGTTCAGGACAGACGAAATCTCAGGGGATGTTTGTTTTGGTTGGCAATGAATGGGGGTGGTAGCAGTAGAATCACCTCACTGAATAGTTTATATATTTAACACAGACTTCCACAGGCTCCTTACACTTTTTACTGTGAGGATAGATGGAGCAGAAAAGGACTGTTTGAAGAGATGATTGATAATGAAGATAACATGTCACAGGTTGTTATTGTTCTGCAGAATGATCCTAGAATAGTGAATTGTTTCTGCAGAGATTGTGGCCAGCTGGAACATATATGATCAAGCCAGATTGGCAATGGATGGTTCAGCCAGTTGTGTGCCAGATACTCTCAAATCTGTATTCCTCTGGCTGGTCTATGTGTTACGTTTGCCAAAAAATCTGTGTCGCAACCCAGTCTTTTCTTCTGGTTGCCATTTCTCTGTAGATGCTGTGGCTGCAGGGCTTACTGTTTGTGCATGCTAGGACAGGCTTCAAGAAAGGATGATTAAAGCATATGACTTATTCCTTTATAACCTTTCCCTGCTAAAATTCTTCCTCTTATCAGTTCTTTGACTTTATTCATACTAATCTGAAATCGGTCTAGCTGTATGTGTGAGGCATTTTTTCTGCATTTGCACTCCTCATCTACAGCTGACACCGAAACTCCTGTTTAGTTCAATGTCAAACAAAATTAAGCAAATGAATTTTATTGGATGACATTAGATTGAGAAACTATCCAACACTTTAATGTGAAAGTGGTTGTGTTGGTTTGTGTGAGTCAGTAAATCCGTAGAAATTGTTAGGAGAAACAAAAATGAAAGATGGGGATAAATGGAAGTACTGGAAATCTGAAATATCCAAAGAAAAATAAATATGCTATCCGCATTCATGATAAAGAACATTGAAAAAGAGTATGGAAGGAAGTCCCTAACCTAAAAACTCAAATAATTTCAACTTTTTAGATTTGGTTTTCCTTATGAAGAAGTATGTACATATATTCAATGAAGGCACTGTCTGATTTATCACATTGTACTTGCAGAGGAATATATTTGTACCTGAGAGTTAAATCTTTTAAATAGAACATATTTTATCAATAGCCTCTTTAGCTTGGTTATGTCATAAGTATGGAGTGAGCCATTGGGTGAGATTTTACGGCTTTGCTCATCCTGAAACTGTAAAATCAATCACCCGTTCAAATTTCCGTGGTAGGCAGGGCAGTAAAATTCCAGCCATTGTCTTAATGATGTGATGATAGCAATTGTAAAGTTTGCGATTTAATCTTTATGGTGCCACAGGCTCCCAATTCACTTCCTTGGGTCATTGAGAGAAGTTTTGATCATATTGGCTTTTGGACCGTCTGATAATTCCCAAAATCTAGGCTGAGTCCACAGTCTCTCTGACTGGCATATGTCACAGTAGGGAACTGCACCATCTTATAGCTAGCTGTAACATGTTGCTAACCTGCATGTTGCTGGTGATACTTGCAACCTTGTAGGTGGACCCAGCAAGCATGGGCTTGGATATGAAGTATATGATCTTTCAGCCATTTGCCAAGAGTGAGTGAATAATGAGGGCTGATAAAGAAAAGTGTAGCAAGCTCTCCAGTATTGATTCCCTCAAACTCAGGTATGAGACGTAGTATATCTAGAATATTATTTGCTAGGTGGCAGGATATGAGCCCTTTTTTTTCCTCATTCCATGTTGGCTTGATAATTGGCTTGGGTGTCGCACTTAAGCCTCACTTAAGCCTCGTCATGAGCCTCTTAGTATGCTGTGCACTACCCCATTACTGTCATGTGATGATATCAGACTTGTACGTAAAGCATCCCAATTTGACTAATTAATGTTGTGTTATCTATCAACATCTTGGAGGTTACCATTGACCAGAAACTAAACTGGAGCCGCCATATAAATACCATGGGCTACAAGAGCAGGTCAGAAGCTGGGAATTCTGTGGCAAGTAACTTACCTTGTGATTCCCCAAAGCCTGTCCACTATATATGAAGGAGTGTGATGACTTCGGCGTGTGATGGAATACTCTCCACTTGCCTGGATGAGTGCAGGTCCAATTAACTCAGCTCGACATTATCGAGGACAAAGTGGACTTTTGATTGGAAACCCATCCACCACGTTCAACATTTACTCCCTCCTCCACTGATGCACAGTGGCAGCAGTGTGTACAATCAAAAGAAGCACAGCAGCAACTCACCAAAGCTCCTCCGATAATATCTTCCAAACCCATGACCTCTACCATCATGAAGGGCATGGGCAGTGGATACATGGGGACAACTCCATCCCCTGCAAGTTCCCCTACCAAGCCACTCATCATCCTGACCTGGAACCATATTCCTTCACTGATAATGGGCCAAAATTCTGGAACTCCCTCCCGAACAGCACTGTAGGTGTAACACTACACAGACTGCAGTGGTTCAAGAAGGTGCTTCACCACCAACCTCTGAGGGACAGTTAGGGATGGGCAAGGGTGGCCTAACCAGTGATGATCATGTTCTGTAAAATAATTTAAAAAGTGTGCATTTTATATGGTTCTCTTTGTTTTCCTCCTCAGTTAATATCTGTAAGTGCGTAGAAGGAAACAAGTGCTTCATTCCGCTAAAAGAACAAAGTGGACCGTCAAAAGTAGCCCTTGCAGTTGGAATACTGGTTGGGACCTTTGCTGTCATAGGTATGTACTTGCCTAGAGCTAAGCTGCAGGTTTAGTAAGAATTTCTGTTTGCTAAAATATCACTTATTTGTTGAAAAATGGTTTAAATAATAAACATTCATTCACAAAATATTTCCACAGGTTTAATCCTCGCAGTGGTATTATTACGAACGAAACGCAGAAAGAGTGATAAAATAGACCCCAAAGCAGCACGGAATGAGAAAGAAGCTATACCTCTAGCTCGATGCTAGAAACTTGAATATCTACTGCTCCCGAAGGAAATTATTTTGCAGGGTCAACCTTGTAGTCTTTGAAGATCCCTTCACAAACACTTCTCTTTTTAATGTTCGACAAAACTTTGAATGCAATTTAATTTGGTGTTGATTTTACCAGAAACATTTATTTATAACTAGAATTTTGCAGAATCCTTTAAAAAAAATTAGAAGGATGTGTGCATAGAGTGTATTCATTACATTCCACTGTGCCAATAAAAGTGTTGTGTAATATTTGGAATGCCACTCATCAATCTCACTTTCAAGAGCCTAAATTTGAATCTTATTTTGAGTGAATGTGACTGTAGAATTATTCATTTTTGGAGTCAAAAGAGAAAATTCTGGAAAACCTCAGCAGGTCTGGCAGCATCTGTAAGGAGAGAAATGAGCTGACGTTTCATTCCAGATGACCCTTTGTCAAAGCTGGTTTCAGATTCCAACATCGCAGTAATTTGCTTTTATTCATTTTTGGAGTTTTATTGTTAGGATCTGTTTGATTTTTAAAAAAAGTTATTTGCAATTAAAATTTGTTTGATGCTGGTTTGCAAATATTTCTTGCCAAAATAGCACAATGGCTATTTTTGTTATTTCCTTTATAGTTAATAGAATATGTAAAAAAAGGGGATGGTTCTGAGTGATGCCAAGACAGACCAATCATATAGGACAAGCTGGTGTACCCTCTGCACTTAACATAGGGGGCACTGTCTTCATGAGTTATATTTTGGCATCCAAAATGAAGCAGCCGAGATTTTCAACATTTTTGTTAAATGCTTCAGCCTTAAGCCAGTTAGTTAATGCTTGAACCTTTGTTTAATGAGTGATACAAGCCACACACCATTTCAGGTTTAGTGAAGTCACAATACAGTCATGCAATGAAATAGTTTGACCCGAGTCTTACTATTGTCTTTCATGTTTGTTAGGAAAAATACTTTATAAATACGTCTTTAGAAATATTCCAATCGGTGAGCAGGGCTGAGTTAGGTGAGCCCAGCAAGAGCAATGTTGGATGCACTGCACTTGATAAAATCACCAATGGAGTAAAGAGGAGAAAAAGCAGCCAGGGTTTTAACTCCTGAATATTATCCAGTGACCTGCCCTGCAAAAATGGGCATGGGTAAACATCAGACGCTGACATGGTTTTTGGGCTCAGCGTGATTTTCACTGTGGTGAACCCAACCTGACAGCAATTACTGTCGAGGTTTGCACACAATGGATGGGATTTTATGGCCTTGCTCATCCCACAACTGTAAAATCCCACCCGAGGTCAATGGACCTTTCCATTGTCTGCCCCTCGCCCGCTCCGATTCCTGTGGCAGGCGGGGTAGTAAAATTCCTGCCAATGGGTGCTTTTGTCCAGAATATTGGATGGATTGGCGGGGCTGTATCCGGCCAAACATCAGTGCCTTCAGGAAAAACTGAGAAAGCAGCGAAGGGAATGGGTGAGGGTGTGGGAGAAATTGATGCTGTAAATATATTGTTTCAGTCGCATGCCAGATAAATAGGCTTTGCTGTTTGTTGAGATCGTTTGTGTTCCACGGACATCTTTTTCCTCATATTCCTTCTGGGTCCTCATACCAAAGAAAGTGCTGTGTAAATAAGATTTATGTTTGAATTATAGTGTCTTTTTTTGTCCAGCTGTCGTTGAGTAACTTTCATTATGTTAATATTAAATTGAAATGTTATTGGCTAAAACGATGACGCTCCTGCTGCAACAAGATATTGACAAATACAGGTTTTTAAGAAAATGATTGTTGTAATTCCTTTGTAACCTTCTGTGATCATGTTCAGGGTAGATTTATTGCTTATTTTGCATGTGCATATATTTTTGACCTCAGTGGTTTCTCCTTATGGTTAAATGTGATGATTTTAATATGAAAATATTTGCTAAATTGACCTTTGTTGCTGCATTGTTTGTTTTCTTCTGTGCATAATCTTCTCATGGGGCTTCTTATTATTATTAGTGCTCAGGGATGACTGGTGATAATTAATTGTACAATGAGACCTGGCTACTGGAATGACTAGTCAGTTAGACATTACTTAAATGTTTTTATGACACCATGCTGTAATAGCATGCTTCAACTTCTCCAATCTCACTGAATAGGGCCTTTTCTGTCTGGTTGTCAAATCAGCAGATTTACTTACTTGTCAGAGAGAGAACCAAATTATAAAGGTTTACAAAGATGCACTCAACCTCTGAAAGTTTGATGCAGACAATCACTGTACAATGCCAACACCAAACCATCTTAATGTGGCAGATTTATCTTGTCTTGCACATAATGGGTGGGATTTTATGGCCCCACTCCTCCCAAAACCGTGAAATCCCACCCGAGGTCAGTGGACTTTTCCATTGTCCGTCCCTTGCCCAATTTGATTCCCATGGCAGGTGGGGCAGTAAAATTCCTGCCACGGGCATTGGAGCGGGCAAAGGAGTAAATATTCTTTGAGATCTACATTTGAAATGTTTTGAATATGTTGTTTTCCAAATTGTGATTCGCTTTTGAGGATTATGGTGCTAAAATATTGCAATGTTGCCCTGAGAGAGAATAGAAGTGGTTGAGTGTGCCCTACATGGGGTTATGGGGATAGGGGCCTGGGCGGGATTGTTGTTGGTGCAGGCTCGATGGGCGAATGGCCTTTTTCAATGATTTACATTCAAATGAATATGTGGCAGCTAAATAATGTATTGGCTTTTGCAGTGCGATTATAAGAGTAGCATATTCTACAACTGACCCAGGATCACATTAAGCCTTTTAAATGTACGAACGGAGCCCCCAGTATCTAACATCAAGTAAATAGGAACCCATTGCTAGTCTTTTCTTTGCACGGTCAAATTTAAGTAATTGAAGTTGTGCTTCAGTCTGGTTTGGTAGGTGATGTGTCATTGAACATGAACTATGGTTCTAGGTGAATCAACAAGGCTCCAGGTTCAATCTATGGTTTGTGCTGTTAGTGGATCCTAGTCAGGGCGATAATAGGTCTTTACTAACAATCTCAGTGTCAATGGCCAAGATTTCTATGTCCAGAGATTTGAGATTAAATCAGCACACACAACCTGGGTGGCATGGTAGCACAGTGATTAGCACTGCTGCTTCATAGGTCCATAGGTCCATGGGTTTGATTCCAGTCTTGGGTCACTGTCTGTCTGGAGTTTGCACATTCTCCCTGGATGGGTTTCCTCCCACAGTCCAAAGATATGTGGGTTAGGTTGACTGGCCACACTAAATTGCCCCTTAGTGTCCCAGGATGCTTAGGTTAGAGGGATTAGCAGGTAAATATATATAGGGATACAGGGATAGGGCCTCGGTGGGATTGTGGTCAGTGCAGACTTGATGGGTCAAATGGCCTCTTTCTGCACTGTAGGGTTTCTATGATTCTACATGGATCTATGTGGTCAGCATATCTCTGTTCCACACTGATCAGTGAACCCCTGGAAGAATAAAAATCAAATTGCAAGTATAGTTCTTTTACGTCAGATTACTAGGATATTCATTTTGGAGCCAGGTGGTGCAATGAGTTAACACATTATTCTTACAGCTGTGATGTCTGAGTTCAAATTAATGGGATTAAAGTTTCCTCTTTCTTCTGGCTTTGAGGATCTCTTGTGAAATAAGCTCAAACAGTCTTAGCTCCTAGTGCAACACAAAACAGAAAATCTCAGAGAGAATGACCACAAGGATAGCTAGCGTGGCAAAGGGAAAGTCCAACTGCTGTAGTAGGCATATATTGGGCAGAGTAAGGTGTGTGTTGTTCTGCATCAGATCTGTGCTTTCCATGAGACTTGGAAAGTGTTCTACACTGGCACTGGGTGCCAAGGTGGTTATATCTTTCTTGTTGAATACAAAACTCACTGAAGTAGAGGTATATTTACAATCCAGTTTGATTGTGCTGCCGCTGTTTTGTTTTTGTACTTTTATATGAATCACACCATTCCAAGCTATAGTATGTTTATACTTGATCTATCCTCAATGCTCGGGTTGTTGAAAATTGCAAAGAAATGAAACGGTCTAAAGCTACACCAATGTAACAGTTTTGTATGGCCTTGTCTGGGTATTAAAAAAAAGAATAAAAAAAATGAGAAAAGGATTTCAAGATTTATTGGACTTTTTTGCAATAACTGGAGGTGACGTGATGTGTCTCCAACAACAAGAAGGGTTTATTACACTATAAAAATCATTTACACTCGAAGGGTCTGACAGAATCATGTGCATATCTCAGCTCTCTTCTCTCTGCCTTCCAATGAGGTCATCCCAGTCCTAGGATGCCAGCCTTTGCTCCCGATTGGCTCGGCTTCCCTCACTACCGTTCCATAACGTCTGGTCCCATCATGAGGCCTGCAAAGGATCACCCCTTAAAGGGGCCATGTTACCACAATCTTTCTCCCCCAGCTCTTGAGTCTACCTATGAGTGAAAACAGAAGAGAAACACTGTTACACATAAGCATACAGACTCAATGAGGGTGATTCTCCCCGCCCGCTACGCTGCTCCTAGCAGCGCATCTGGCCAGGAGACATTAGGGGAGGCCATTTCACGGCTCCCTGCTGGGTGTCACGGCCTCTGTGCATTTCCAGTGCAAAGATTTCTGGCGCGGAGCTGATTTCAACACTGAAATAGCAATTTGCATTTCAGTAGTGGGCCCAGGACTGAAGTCTCTGGGCCTGCTAGCATCCCACCAGGAGTGGTTCACTCCAGCGGGGCTTATAACTGCTTCCCACAAACAGGATACAAGTGGCTGCTAAGAGAACTAGGGCCATGGAGGCCCCCTCAGGAGGTCAGAGGTAAGGGGGTGCTTTCTGGGCAGTACCAGCCTGGTAGTGCCAGATTGGGCCCCTGGTGCTGCCCAAGGGAAACCTTAGCACTGCCCACCAGGCATCAAGCTGTGCCAAGTGGGTGGGGGCAGATGAGGTGGGGCCTGTTGGGGCAGAGCCTAGGGGGGTGATAGGTGTGGGTGGGGAGTCCCACTGCCACGTTGAACAGGGATCAGTGGCAGAGGAAAGGAGGACGGTGATTGGGGAGGGGTTAGGGCTGCTGGTGGAGGAGGGGGTGTAGGGACTGCCGGGTGTGGGGCGGCCAGAACTGCAGGGGGGGGCTAATTAAGGGCAGATCGGGAGATCGGAGCTGACCGGAGTGGGGGGCACATTGGGACTGGCTGGGCAGGTCGAAGAGGCCAGCGATCGGGGGTTTGGGGGATTGGAAGGCGAGCAATGAGGTGGTTACGGGGCTGGTCAGCGATCGGGAGTCTGGCAGTGCGGGGCCACTGTGCATATACTGATCTCTGCTCTGACAGATCAGAGCATGTGCAGTGGTCTGCTTAGCGTAATACTGCCAGCCTCTCCAATGGAATAGGCCCCGCTTCAGATTTTCAATCTGAATCTTGTTGGAGCACTCTGCTGTGCTCAGAGTGTGGGAGGCTCATTCTGAAAATCCCACAAAAAAAAGCGGGAGTTGCTCCAGTTTTCATACAAATTGGGGATTCTTTTGGGAGAGATACCAAAGGAAAAGTCCATTCACTGAGTCAGTCAGTCTGGATACTTCTGGACTGTGGAATGCTGCAGCTCAACTCAAGGTCCTTCAACAACTAAGGCTTTTAGGTAGCGTAAAGACGGATGAAGCTCCGGGGCCTGATGGTATTTATCCCAGGCTGCTTAGGGAGGTGAAAGATGAAATTGCTGGGCCTCTGGCGCAAATCTTTGTCTCTTCTTTGGACACAGGTGAGGTCCCAGAAGACTGGAGGGTGGCTAATGTTGTACCGCTGTTTAAAAAAGGTAGTAGGGAAACCCTGGAAATTATAGGCCGGTGAGTTTGACATCGGTGGTAGGAAAATTAATGGAAAAAATACTTAGGGGTAGGATGTATGAGCATTTGGAGCGTTGCGATCTGATTAGGGATACGCAACATGGCTTTGTTAGGGGGAGGTCTTGCCTTACGAATCTGGTAGAATTCTTTGAGGAGGTGACAAAAACGGTTGACGATGGGAGAGCCGTTGATGTCATCTATATGGATTTCAGTAAGGCGTTTGACAAAGTCCCTCACGGTAGGCTGGTAGAAAAGGTTAAGGCGCATGGGATACAAGGCCAGGTAGCTAGGTGGATTGAGAACTGGCTGGGCAATAGGAGACGGAGGGTAGTTGTTGAGGGGACCTTTTCGGGCTGGAGGCCAGTGACCAGTGGTGTGCCGCAGGGCTCAGTACTGGGACCTCTCCTCTTTGTAGTATACGTAAAAGACTTGGAAGAGAGCGTACGTGGTGTGATCAGCAAGTTTGCGGGTGACACCAAGATGGCAGGATTGGCGGATACTGAGGTGGAATGTCAGGTGATACAGCAGGATATAGATAGGTTGGTACATTGGGCAGATAGGTGGCAGATGGAATTTAATCCTGACAAATGCGAGGTGATGCATTTTGGAAGGAGTAATGCAGAGAGGAGCTACGTGATAAAAGGTAGACCGATTAGGAGTATAGAAATACAGAGGGACCTGGGAGTGCAGGTTCACAAGTTTATGAAGGTTGCGACACAGGTAGAGAAGGTTGTGAGGAAAGCTTATGGAATGCTAGCCTTTATAGGAAGGCGTATAGAGTATAGGAGCTGCCGTCTAATGCTTCAGTTGTACAGGACGTTGGTTAGACCGCATTTCGAGTACTGCGTCCAGTTCTGGTCACCTTACTACCGGAAGGACGTGGAGACTCTGGAGAGGGTGCAGAGGAGGTTTACCAGGATGTTGCCTGGCATGGAAGGACTGAGTTACGAGGAAAGGTTGGAGAAACTGGGACTTTTCTCCTTGGAAAGACGGAGGTTAAGGGGAGACATGATAGAGGTATATAAGATACTGAAGGGAATAGATAGAGTCAATAGTGATAGGCTGCTCCCTAGATTGGGTACAATTACGAGAGGTCATGATCTAAGGGTGAGGGGGGAGAAGTATAATTTGGATATGAGAGGAAGGGTCTTCACGCAGAGGGTCGTGGGGGTATGGAACACGCTACCGAGTAGGGTGGTGGAGGCAGGAACGTTGGACTTGTTTAAGGTTTACTTAGATAGACACATGAGCGAAACAAGGATGGAGGGTTTTAGTAGGGGGTATTAAATAGGGTCAGAGACTCGGGAGACACCGGAAATGCAGACTTACATGTTAACGTTTTTGTCTTTTTATTCCGCAGGTGGCGGTCCACCTTGTTGGCAAACGAGGGGCATGCACACAGTGGGTCGTGCGTGGGCTGCTCTTGGAGGTTCCGGGAGTGGCCTAGTACTTCGTGTCGGTGTGTGTGCTTGATCCTGGACCGGTAGACAGGCGCCGCAACAGCTCAGTGACTAGCACTGCTGGCTGTGCAGATACATGGATTTGGGCCTGTGTCTGTGGGAGTTTGTGCATTCTCCCTGTGGTTGCGTGGGTTTCCTCCGGGCGCTCCGGTTTCCTCCCACACCCCAAAGATGTGCTCTTAGGCTGATTGGTTTACCAAATTGACACTATTCTCCCCTGAATCTGGCTAAGTTAGGGGTTCCACTCGCATACACGCAGGGCAGGGTAGGTGTAGGAGGATGCGGCGGCGTGGGCTCGCTGGGCCGAAGGGCCTGTTTCCCGTGCTGGGTTGTTCTTTGTTCTTTGTAACCAATGAATCCAATCTGGCAAAAGCAAAAGGCAAACTCATCAGCTCAGGCTTGACATCTGTGGTGGTTTAGTTTATTTACTGGTGTCACAAATAGGCTTACATTAACACTGCAATGAAGTTAGTGTGAAAATGTCCTAGTTGCCATATTCTGGTACCTGTTCAGGTACACTGAGGGAAAACTTAGCATGGCCAATGCACCTAACCCGCACAACTTTGATTGTGGGAGGAAAACAGAGCACCCGGAGGAAACCATAGACACAAGGAGAACGTGTAAACTCCACACAGACAGTGACCCAAGACAGGAATTGAACCCAGGTCCCTAACGCTGTGCCACCGTACCAGCCATATTGACTTTGACAATCACTTTTGTCCTCTCTAACTGCTCACTGTGATCTCCTGATGACTGACATAGTTTTTCCTCATCACTAGTGTAATAACAGCAGATATCTCAACGTGGCTCCAACAACAAGGAGGGTTTATTAAACTATAATAACTACTTAAACTCTGAGGGTCTGAGAGAAACATATGCACATGTCTATTCTTTTCTCCTTCCCGGCTCCAACTGAGGTCCTCCCAGTCCCAGAATGGATTCAACCATTTTTCCATAGAACCTATATCATCTCTCACTACTGCCCTAACGCCATCCTGAAATATCAGAGCTACACCACCTCCCTTATCTTCCTGTCGGTCCCTCCAAACAGTCTGATAGCCCTGGATATTTAATTCCCAGTCGTGACCATCCTGCAACCATGTCTCTGTAATCTGTCATTTGCAATGATTTGTGCTGTACCTTGTTTCGAATTTAGATAAAGCAGCATTCAGATAAAATGCCCTTATGCTAGTTTTGTACCTTCTTTTTGAATTCTAACACTTCCATTAATAACATCTCCTGAGTTCTCCTTCCTTTTAACTTTTTCCTGATTTTTTTATGTAGTTGGAACCTTCTCCCAACATTTTGTCCTTCTTCCCTCCTTCTCGGATTCCTTACATTGGTTCCCATCCCCCCGGCATATTAGTTTAAACCCTCCCCAACTGCTCTAGGGGGCCTTACAATAAGGAGGAGCAGATTTAGGACTGAGTTGAGGAGGAACTTCTTCACACAAAGGGTTGTGAATCTGTGGAATTCCCTGTCAGTCAAGAAGTTGAGGCTACCTCATTGAATGTTTTTAAAGCAAGAATAGATAAATTTTTGAACAATAAAGGGATTAAGGTCTATGGTGAGTAGACGGGTAAGTGGAGCTGAGTCCACAAAAAGATCAGCCATTGTTTTGTTGAATGGCAGAGCGGGCTCGAGGGGCCAGATGGACCCTCCTGCTCCTAGTTCTTATGTTCTTGTGTTCTTATTTTCCCTCATTCCTGATTGGCCTGGCTTCCCATTCCATAGGGCCTGGCTTGCAAAGGGTCACCCACTTAAGGGGACCACATTAATACAATTTTGAAAGTATGTTTTATGGGTTTGATTTTATGATTCTAATCTGCTTACATAACCGTAGATTTTTGTATTTTTGGTTACGTGCATGTGTGTGTGTGTGTGTGTGTGTGTGTGTGTGTGAGTGTGTGTGTTTAAAAATGCAAAAATCCACTTAGAAAAATGCTTTAACAAAAATGAGATTATTCATGTGCAAGATCAATGTCACTACTTTAGTTAATGATGCATTTTATGATTTTAGCTCATTAGCTGAGACAGGTGACATTGAATATTGTTTTTAATAAGGCTACTGAGGTAATTATAGTTGGCATATGAAGTGACTGTGCAATGGACCTGTAATAAAGTATACTTAGAAGGTAATTTCACTATAACATCACATCAGCTTCAATATAACTATAGCCCGATGAAAATCCAAATATAAAATTGGCTTCCGCAGTGGCTCAAAGTGCAGCTGTTCAAATCAGATCCAGATCTGATCTACAATCCATGTGATTTCAGTCAGGAGCAGGTAGAGGTGTGGATTAGCCTCAGTGTCCAAGATTGGAGAGGGAGGAAATCTTCTAAGTTTCCACTTCTGTCCATTGTGTGTAGCTATCAGGTGGGTAAGTGAGGCTACAATGTCCCTCATGATTGAGAAACATGCTCACATTTGCTGTAAAGGCTTACAGACAAGTAATGGCAGGCTACAGGAGGCAACTGTCTATGGCATTACACCCAGGCAACAGTTCATGCCTTCAGGAAAGATGGGGAGGTAAGGTGAGGGACAAGTGGTAAGAAAATTACAAATAGGAACTCCCTCAACACTGCATCCAGGACACTGTATCTGGTTGCCATAACTGGTATTGGAAGACTGTATAAACATCATGACCACATGAATAAATGGCTTCTGTAAAACTTCATATTTGGTTTTGTGAAAAGTGTTCTGTGCCAAGGGAACATTGGGCGGCCCAACTCAACAATATCGTTATTTAAAAAACAAAATCATCCTCCACTTACTCAGAAAACATTTCTTTCCATCACCCAGAATTATTGTCTGCACAGAAAATGAGTGCTGTTCAATAATGTTGGGCTTTTATCAGCAGTCTAGCTAAGGAATAAAAGGCATGATGTGGAGATGCCGGCATTGGACTGGGTAAACACAGTAAGAAGTCTCACAACACCAGGTGCTGTGAGACTTCTTACTACTGAATAAAAGTTTGTTCCTCCTCTACTCTCTGACACAGAATGCTGACTTCTGCAACTGCAGGAATAGCAGTACCCTGGTATTAAAACTACATTCTTAAATCTTTTGTGGCAATAGGGTTTACATGAGCGTGCTAATCAGCTGCACAGTGGGTCATCTCTTCCTTTCAATCTACTTTTTCCCTGCTGAGTATCCTTTTTATAATAGTATTTATCTTGTGCCATTGAGTAACCACCATTCAGGAAGAGCGGTTGTATCACAGCTTCCCACCTGCTGCTTTTGACTAACAATGAGTGTGCAGGGAGAAGTTAACAGGAAAATAAAATAACAACAGGATTCCTGACTGGATCTGAGTCACACAACAAATTAAAGATCTGAAACACCTCATGGCTACATTTATGTTGCCTATTATTTCTACAATTGTTGAAAACACCTCATTTACATTAAAGATGTCTACATCAGTTGGGTCTGTTTGAAAACACACAAACTGGAAAATCTACATTCCTTCTTGTGCACTCCCACCATAACCCTGGTAGGTCTACAGCAGAAGGACTGACTCTTCAGTCACAGTCTAGCTAGGTTATTTCCCATCTAAGTCTAGAATACTGGGAGAGCCAGCAAGGAACCTGTACCAACCTGTCAAATGCAACAGCATGGGAGGTGCTGAGAGTTCCTGGGGACATGCAATCTCAGTTTTACATTGGCTAGCTATCTTTAGCAATACATCTGCTGAGGCCTAAACTTTTGCTCTGGCATTGAGTTGGCCCGCCAACACAGCCTGGGAAAAAAAATGCCCCAGAAATTTATCAAAGATATGAAATGTGAATAGAATAGAAAACAGCCCCCATTCTTCACAAGCTACACATGTCATGCTCCATCCATGCCAACCTATACCCCGCTATTCACTTCCAGCCATTATTTTGTAAATTGTGTTTGTGTCTTTATATGCCCCTTGTTTGTGAACAGAACTCCCATTCACCTAATGAAGGAGCAGTGCTCTGAAAGCTTGTGGCTTGTGCTACCAAATAGACGAGTTGGACTTTAACCTCATGTTGTGAGACTTCTTACTGTGCTTACTCCAGCCTAATGCTGGCATCTCCACATCATGGTCTCTATCACCACCATGGCTCCTCATTGGCCTTAAGGCAAATTAACACCAAATTGTGCCAACCCCTGCCACCCACCACCCTTTTCCCTTACAACCTCCACCAACTGACACAGTATCCACTATGGGGACCAAAATACTGAACACAGTATTTTAAATGTGGCCTTACTAGTACCTTGCACAGTTACAGCATAACTATTTTACTTTTATGCTCCAGCTCACTTGAAATAAAAGCCAGCATTCCATTCGTCTTCATTTTTACATTGACCCCTGTATGCCATCTTTCTGGGTTTCATGGATGAGTCTGTTTGTGCTACAGCTGTCTGCAGTGTCTCTCCAATTAAATAATAATCCACCTTCTCATTCTTTCTTCCAAAATGAATAATCTCACATTTTCCCACACTGAATTCCATTTGCTAATTTTCTGCCCTCTCACTTAACCTGTCAATATTTCTCTGTGAACCATCAATATCCTCCTCACAACCTGCCTTCCCTCCCACCTCTGTATCATCCACTAATTTGGTCATAGTACACTCTATTCCTTCCTCCAAATCATTAATTTATATTGCGAAGAGCTGCAGTCCCAACACTGACTCCTGTGGCACTCCACTGGTTACTGCTCTCCAACCTGAGAAAGACCCTTTCACAGCTACTTGCTGTTTCCTGTTAGTTAGCCAATCCTCTATCCATGCCAGAATATTCCCTCCAATACCATATGCTGTTTTCTTGCCTCGTAGCCTTTTGTGTTGCACCTTTTCAAATATCTTTGAAAATCCAAATATACAACAGTGACAGGTTCTCCTCTATCTAGTATGGCTGATGCCTCCTCAAAAAACTTTAATAAATTTGTCAGACAGGATTTCCCCTTCATGTAACCATGCTGACTCTGCTTGATCCAGAGTATGACTTTCAAAATGCATTGCTACTCTCTCCTTAATAATCAGTTCTGGTATTTTCCTATAACTGAAGTTAGATTAACTGGCCTGCAGTTTCCTGCATTTTGTTCCCTTCTCTTTTTGAAGATGGATACCATATTGGCAGTTGTTGTAGGTAAAGATACCTCTGAGACTAATTGTGAGTCAAAGTACAGCAGTTTATTCAAAAGCTTTTGGGAGATACACCTGGTACCTAACAGCGGCTCCCCAGGCATCTCGCTGGACACAAGTTAAGAGCATATATTTACACCCCTCCCCTGGGCACGTACGCATCTTCTCATTCTCAGCAGGTTCCCAGGCCATGGGTTGTCCTCCAACATGGGAACATGGCTGCCTCGGCATTTCTTCATGGTTATCTCAAGGCCACAACTGAAGTGTGTGATTAGCCCTTAGCTAACGTACAGGCCGACAAGACAAGTTAAAATTAACGGACCGGCATAACAATCTATGCTCACAAGTTGTATAACATATATATGTATAATGTGTTGGTATATGACACATAAGCAGTATATAATGAATATGTATATGAATATATTTAGGACATGCAAGCTTCACTATGTTAGGCGAAAGTTCACGAAATTAAAGGCACAACTTAACTACAAGCTGGGTTAGCTAGATTTCTAAGCGGGCTTATCATAAACTTGTGTATAATAGCAAGAGCAGCTGCCGTCTCCCTGTTTGGGTCACCTGAAACTTGTGTACAATAACAAGGGTAGCTGCCACCTATGCACACAAAAACAAAGTTACATTTATCTGAAATATATGAAAGCACGTTGCACCTAGACTATAAACAAGCTTCATCTAGACTACTGGATATTTTCCTCATTCTCTCAAGTATTACAAAGTTCATTAACTCATTCCCTACTATAGCAGTTTTCCAATCCAGTTCGAAAATTCAAGAAATTTTGGAAAATGACTACTATCCATGATCCATGTACCCGGCCCCTTTAAGATCCTGGGGCGCAAACCATCAGATCCAGGGGACTTGTCAGCCTTTAACCCCATGAGTTGCCTAAAACCAATTCTCTGGTGATGGTGACTGAATTTAATTCCTCCATGCAATTTGTAACCTGAAAGTGTAGCTGTCTTTCCCTTCTGAAATTCTCCAGTACATGTATGCACACATGTGAACGTATATGCGTGACAGCACACTCAAACAAATGCACACACACAAACAACAACAAACAAATAGAGCCTCTGCAGAGATGGATGGTTGAACAAAAGACTTTCTGAAAAAGATAAAGTTTACAGGGTTTGACACTGTCAATCTCATGTGACAACTGTCCCAGGAGGTATTTGGAGATTCTCACCAATATAGCTTTAGCATGGAGGAGAACCGAGCAAGATGAACTCACAGAATCCCTAGAACATAAGAACATAAGAAATAGGAGCAGGAGTAGGCCATCTAGCCTTTCAAGCCTGCCCCACCATTCAATAAGATCATGGCTGATCTGAAGTGAATCAGTTCCACTTTCCCGCTTTCTCCCCATAACCCTTAATACCCCTGTCTATCAGAAATCTATCTACCCGTGACTTAAATATATTCAACGAGGTAGCCTCCACCACTTCAATGGGCAGAGAATTCCAGAGATTCAGCACCCTTTGAGTGAAGAAGTTCCTCCTCAACTCTGTTCTAAACTGCCTCCCCCCCCCTTATTTTGAGGCTGTGCCCTCTAGTTCTGTTTTCCTTTCTAAGTGGAAAGAATCTCTCTACCTCTCCCCTATCTAGCCCCTTCATTACCTTGTAAGTCTCTATGAGATTCCCCCCTCAGCCTTCTAAACTCCAACGAGTACAGTTCCAGTCTATTTAATCTCTGCACATAAGCTAACCCCCTCATCTCCGGTATCAGCCTAGTGAACCTTCTCTGCACTCCCTCCAAGGCCAATATATCCTTACGCAAATGCGGTGACCAAAACTGCACACAGTACTCCAGTTGCGGCCTCACCAGTACCCTGTACAGTTGCAGCAAGATCTCCCTGCTTTTATATTCTATCCCCCTCGCTATAAAGGCCAGCATCCCATTCACCTTCTTGATCACCTGCTGCACCTGCAGACTGGGTTTTTGCGATTCGGCTCATTGAGTCTGCACTGACCACAATCTCACCTAGGCCCTATTCCTGCAACTCCACATATTTACTCTGTTAAACCCCTGGCACTAGGGCCAATTAAGTATGGCTAATCATTCTAATCTTCACATTTTTGGGCTGTGGGAGGAAACCCATGCAAACACGGGGAGATCATGCAAACTCTACGCAGTGACCTGAGGGGCTGGGTCTCTGGCACTGTGAGGCAGCAGTGCTACTGCCGTACGTGACAGTAATGGGGCTGCGCACAGCATACTAAAAGACTCACAAAGTGATTTAAGTGAGTCTTAAATGTGACTCTCAAGACAATTCTCAAGCCAACATGGAATAGGCAATAGTTTCAACATTAGCTCAATCCTTCTTGTCTCAGCCTCTCATGTTTCCAAATACAAACAAGCTTTATTGAGGTGAAGATTATTAGCTGGATCATCACACTGTATTCCAGGCAAGTTACAGAGAGCGTGAGTTTGGCAACTTTTCCCCTTCACAGTTCATTCCCAACTGAGTTCAAAAAACAAGTTCAAAACTTGAAGCTCATCTCAGTGAGATGATTTCCAGTAAATCACTGGGGCCTTTGTCTTTAACACCGTTTCTTACTCCATCAGTTAAAGTAATCACCCTTCAAATAAGTAAAGAGCTCTCCTCCCCCTCAAGGACCATGCTGGTCTATTAGATGAAGTCATGCAATTTCTTAGAAAAAGTCCAAGATGAACTTAAGACCTTTTAAAATAAAACTCCATGTCAGTTTCCAAGTTTGGTTTCCAGTTTGGAAAAATTTGCTGAGTTGTCTGTCTAGCAGAATGGTCCATGTGTCAGATTGGCTGCTTTGGATATAAGAACATAAGAACATAAGAAATAGGAGCAGGAGTAGGCCATCTAGCCCTTCGAGCCTGCCCCGCCATTCAATAAGATCATGGCTGATCTGAAGTGGATCAGTTCCACTTACCCGCTCTCTCCCCATAACCCTTAATTCCCTTGTCTGTCAAAAACCTATCTACCCGTGACTTAAATATATTTAGCGAGGTAGCCTCCACCACTTCAACGGGCAGAGAATTCCAGAGATTCACCACCTTTTGAGTGAAGAAGTTCCTCCTCAACTCCGTTCTAAACTGCGGCCCCCCCCCCTTTATCTTGAGGCTGTGCCCTCTAGTCCTACTATCCTTTCTAAGCGGGAAGAATCTCTCTACCTCTACCCTAGCCATCCCTTTCATTATCTTATACGTCTCTATAAGATCCCCCCCTCATCCTTCTAAACTCCAACGAGTACAGACCCAGTCTATTTAGTCTCTCTTCATAGTCCAACCCCCTCATCTCCGATATCAGCCTAGTGAACCTCCTCTGCACTCACTCCAAGGCCAAAATATCCTTGCGCAAATGCATCAACCAAAACTGCACACAGTACTCCAGCTGCAGCCTCACCAGTGCCCTGTACAGTTGCAGCAAGACTTCCCTGCTCCCTGTGGTATAGACCACCCTGATTGACAGGATAATTGGCCAGTGAACCCAAACCTCCCTAGAGCATGGGCCTGGTGTTCTTCATCCTGTACACCACCTTTTCTTGGGGCCTGGGATGAATTTGCAACAACCTGGCTCAGGTTGGCATCAGTTGTCTGCTCCAATTCAAGATGTGGCATTGCTTTCAGCTCTTAAAATGGCAGTTGTGCATCAGGTTGTGGGCTCCTTTCCAGGTCTGCAAGCTCAGTTGGTTTGCAGTTAGCAGGAATTGGTTATAATGGCACCACAAGTAGGAAATTTGATATCTGGTCACCTGCACATTGGTTGACCTAACCTTGAATTCTGAATGGTTGACAACAGCCTTACCTGACCCTCCACGTATGGTCCTTTTCATGATTCAAACTGAAGCGTGGGTAGCTGAATCAATGAAACCAGAACTAAACTCAAACCATTGATCCGTGGGTTTCATGCACTTAGTGGCGCACTGTGCAACTTGCATCTGGCAGATTTGGGATGACAAAGCTGCCCAGTGTATAAGTGATGTTAAGAGTTAAGGTATGTCGTTGAGGAGGTGGATGAGAAGGAGCTCTAATCTGCATCTGGTTGTGCTGATCTGAGCCAGAAACATTTGATGCTGACAGCTTTGGAAATGAAAATATACAAACAGTTCCCGGTGCTAACATGCCTCACTTCAATGAGAACTCGAAAGTTGAAGTAAAAAAACACCAACATCTGGCATTGGAAAACTTGCATAATCAAAGAAATCCAAATCATTGAGGTAATCGTAGCTTAAATACGATTACATTTTTGGCCGGCTTTAATTCAGGCCATTTCAAAGGTACAGCATGTACTATTCTGCAGTTTATCCTTTCAACCAAGCGAGTGGTACATATGTTGTCCTACCACATTAATCTCTTCTCTCCATTTAATAATCTCCTGTAATCTGTGTTTCAAGAGTGGTATCATTTCTGAGTGATTGAAAATGTTAAAATGCTGTGGCCCAGCTCCATTCCCTTCACCTTTGATATTTTGGTGAGTTTGGTATCTTCATACAAACATACAAGCTCTTATCTCAACCCATATCCTGGAGCTACTGCTGAGCTCATGTGGAAAATATTTAACTTCCCACATGCCTGGGGAGATGAAGTTTTTTTTAAAATGCACCAGGAAAGAAAGGACTGGCTCAAATAAACACACAAACTGATGGGGAGAAGTAATAGTGAGGTATGAGTTTCTGAGCATGTCATTTTCTTTTTACCTAGCGGCTGTAATTAATTCCATGCACTATACTTGCAAGCACGGTGCAATTTGAAGATTTGTGTGTTTTTTTTAACTTGTAAAGTCAATAAAAGATAACAGAACCCAATTTCTTAGTACTTCCATAAAATCAAGTCTTTCAAATCTATAAAAGCAAATGGTTATTATGCATTTGGAGCCAATTGTTTTTCTTTAACCTACTTTTCAAATTTTGAAGCAATTTGCTAAGATTATCTGAAAGCTACCCTTAAGATAAGATACTAACAGAGTTCGCTGGATGGTGAATTTAAATGAAATACTTAGAATCCAAGATTAATTGAATCGCTATAACTGTCATATTAACAGAAGGACTGAAGCTCAGAGAAAGATCTTGCATTTTTATTGCAATATTCACAATATTAAGACATCCCAAAGTGCTTCATATCCAATTAAATAAATGCGGCAGGCTTAGAGATGAGAGCACTAACAATGGCTAGCGTCCAGGGAAGAAAAGGAACAAAATATTTTATAAGAAGGGTGACACCAAGTTTAAGCTTAAGTTTATTTATCAGTGTCACAAGTAAACTTACATTAATGCTGCAATTAAGGCACTGTGAAAATCTCCTAGCACCTACACTCCAGCGCCTGTTCGGGTACACTGAGGGAGAATTTAGCATGGCCAATCCACCCAACTAACACATCTTTCAGACTGTGGGAGGAAGCTGGAGCACCCGGAGGAAAGCCATGCAGATCAGGAAAGAATGTGCGGACCCCACACGGCCAGTGACCCAAACCGGGAATCGAACCCAGGTCTGACAAAAGGGCATTAACTTGAAATTTGCATTCCATTTCAACCTGCTGAGTAATTCCACCATTATCTTCTTTCATTCTTGATATCAACTGGGACTATTATTGAAAATAATACTGTGCAGAACCAAGGCTCTTACTTTTTTTTAAGAAAATCAGTAGCCCTTTTAAAGAACAAACATCCCAGAGTCAGAATTGCCAGCTGGGCTGGATGGAGCTGTTAGGACAAATCTGGAAAAAGTAGGAAGACAGGAGCATTTAAAAAAATCAGCACACAAAGGATATTTGATTAAACATGTTGTAAAACACTACTTACAAAAGGAGCAATTTGAGTGAGTGAGAAATATGGGTGGGTTTATTCTCAAAGAACAATTTATGAGCATATAGTGACAGACAGAAAAAAATCCCTTTGGTTCGTCCAATAAGGAAAGGAGACGGGAGGGGAGGGGTGAATTTGGGAAATTCCTCTGCAACCCATCCAGGCAAAACCAGTCCAAAACCAAAACCATCCAGCAAAAACCAGCCCATATCACATTGGCTCTTATAGACACCTTGTGATCTATTCAGGTAAAAACAGGCTCAGCTCACACTGAAAGCCATGAAAGGCATGTTCCATAATGAAAGAACTACCTCCTGATATCGAAACTAGGTCTAGCTTGCAGTAATTTATGTGTTCTTCTTAATGTACTTAATTGAAACAAGGTGTGAGCTGGAACACAATGTATTCACTTACCTGTTCAGGTCAACTTTAACTGTGTACATCCGTGAAGTATGGAGACTCACCCTGCTCGCATTCATAATAATGCACTTTTTTCCCCCAATTTAAACATCAATTGCCCTATGAGCCTCCATTGACCCCAATAACTTATTTGCTCTGGCTATTCTTTTATGGCATCGCTTGTGAACCTTTAGAGACATATACATGAGATTGATGAGATCTCTTTCTTTCTCCACGTTAATTAGTGCTTTTTCCCTGTGAAGTATATACACACATACATATATATGTACATAGTAAATATATTTTGAACGTTCACTCTTCCCAAATGCTTGTATATTGCATTCTTCAAATTTAAACATCAGTTGTCAGTCAGGTGCCCAATCTGTCAATGTGTTAAGATTCCTCTGTGGCAGTAGGGCATTGTCTAATTTGACCTTAATACTACTTGTAATTTTGCCCATCGTACCCACAATGCGCATATTAAATCATTAATAAAAATAGTAAAAAGCAACAGTCCCAAAACTGATCTCTGCACAACACCACCAGTGATCGCTCCAATGTCAAAATCCTGGAACTCCCTCCCTAACAGCTGTGCGGGTGTGCCTACGCAACATGGAATACAGGAGTCCAAGAAGTTGGTTCACCACCACTTTCTCAAGGACAATTAGTGATGGGCTTTGAATGCTGGGTTTTCCACTGACTCGAATAAAAAAAATCCAAATCCATAAAACTGCATTCTGTCACTGTCCTTCCAGGCATTTCCCTATGCAGCTCTTATATTATCACCAGTACCACAGGCTTAGATCTTGTAGAAGAGCCTCCTGTAGTATCTAATCAGAATGTTTTTGCAAGTGTAAGTGGATAATTTTGACTCTGTTTCCCTCATCCTCCATCTTGGTGACTTCTTTGAAAGATGTCAAATAAAAGAGTCAGTTTACGGGTACGTCTTTTAAAATTGAGAGCATTGGTGACGTTTTTGCAAAAGAGGGAAGCATAATAGAGTAAGTTTGGGGAATAGATTGCCTTTGGGGGTCAATGAAGGTCAACAATAACTGTCTGAGATAATCCTTGTGTAGCAGAGAACTATAAATCTCTCCCATTGTTTATCCAAACTGTGGTTGGCATCTGTACTTTCCACTCTATTGACAGCTGCTTTTTTTCCACATTATTCTTTTTTTATATTTCAAACAGAAGTATTTGAGGATTATTGAAATAGAGTACAACCTTGTATTTTTATTTCCCGTTAACATCAACACAGCTTTTAGCAGTTTATTTTCCATAATAGAAACTTGTCTTTTTCCATTACGCCATGAATCCATTATTCTGTCATCCCCATAATCATATACTTTACCTTTCTGATAATTTATTGAAAAATGGAACATAGAACAGCACAGGAACAGGCCCTTCGGCCCATGATGTTGTGCTGAACATGACATCAAATTAAACAAATCCTTTTGCCTACCCTTGGACCATACCTCTCTATTCCTGCATATTCCTGTGCTTGTCAAAAAGCGCCTTAAATACCCCAATCGTACCTGCCTCCACCACTACCCCTGGCAGCATGTTCCAAATACCTACCATTCTCTGTGTAAAAAACTTGCCCTTCATACCTTCTTTGAACTTTTCCCCTCTCACCTTAAGTGCATGTCCCCTAGTATTAGACAGTTCATCTCTGGGAAAAAGATTCTGACTGTCAACTCTATCTATGCCTCTCATAATTTTATAGACCTCTACCAGGTCTCCCCACTCTCTGCCACACCAGAGAAAACAACCCTAGTTTGTCCAGCCTCTCCTTATAGCTCATACTCTCTAATCCAGGCATCATCCTGATAAACCTCTACTGCATCCTCTCCAAAACCTCTACATTCTTTCTGGAATGAGGTGACCAGAATTGAATGCAAAAGTCTAAGTGAGTCCTAACCAAAATTTTATAAAGCTGCAATATGACATCCTGACTCTTGGACTTAGTGTCCCGACCAATAAAGGCAAGCATGCCATACACCTTCTTTACCACCCTATCTACTTATGTGACACTTTCAGGGAGCTATGGACTTTAAACCCAAAATCCCTCAACATCAATGCTGTTCAGAAAAATGGAACACAGAACAGCACAAGAACAGGCCCTTCGGTCCATGATGTTGTGCTGAATATGGCACCAAGGGCATGCTTTTCAATTAGATCACCCCTCGTTTTTCTAAAATTCAGGCACATTTTACAAAGCGTTTCATCATAGAACAAGCCTCTTATTCCGGGAACCTCTGCTGTAGTGCCTTTAATGGGAATATTTCCTTCCTTGGATAAGGTGACCAAATCTGCGCATAGTACTGCATGTGTGGTTTTACTCCTATTCAGCCATGGGGTGTGGGCATCACTGGTTAAGTCAGTGTTTATCATACATCACTAACTGTTTTGAAAAAGTGTGGTGAGCTGCTTTCTTGAACTGCTTATGTGATGACTTCAGCCAGGCTAATGAGGTTGGCTTGTTAGAGAATTGCCTGATGAGACCTAATTGATGGTTAATTCAGGGAGCCTCATACTCTCTATTTACAGCAGGTGTGTCAGACACCCAACATGCATACAGCAGGGAGCAAATGGAGAGCTGGCTGTGTACAGATGTATGGTGTAAATAAAGTAACTTGGTAACAGGACTTCCGCCTCCGTGGGGTTATTGCACTGTGATGTTATCAAAGTCCTGTCCAATTGTAGCAAGGCTGATCTGTATTTTGAATACTAACTTTCTGTGTTCTTTGTACAAGTCCACCCACATTCCTTTGAACACACCATTTACAAGTCTCGCAGCTTTTCTATTCTTATCATTAAAATGAATGACCTCACATCTCCACATGAACCTTGATTTGCCATCTTGTTTCCCACCCACTAGACCTGTGTGTGTCACTTTGCTGTCTATTTATATCCTCATCTCAGTTTCTCCCCTTGTGTCATCAGCAAATTTGGATACCGTACTCTTAGTCTCAGCACCTAAATCAGTGGTTTTCAAACATTTTTACTGGCAACTCACTTTTACAAAATGGCCACACCCCACAACCCACCAGGCAAACTGCAACAATTGCAATCTAAGCAGAATTTACCGTACATTTAATAATTCATCTTCCTACCTTTTCCTTTCATGAAGTACACATAACTTGAATTGTATCAGGGAATATAAAGCTTTTCTTTCTTGTGTTGTCTATGTCATCATCTGAGTTGAGAGGTCTTCATTCACATCATGCAGCACGGTGGCATAGTGGTTAGCATTGCTGCCTCACAGTGCCAGGGACCTGGGTTCAATTCCAGCCTCAAGTCACTGTCTGTGTGGAGTTTGCATATTCTCCCTGTGTCTGTGTAGATTTACTCCGGGTGCTCTGGGTTTCCTCCCGCAGTCCAAAGATGTGTGAATTAGGTTGATTGGCTGTGACCCTAGTGACAAGGGGATTAGTGGAGTAAATGCATGAGGTTACAGGAATAGGGCCTGGGTGGGATGTGGTCAGTAAAAACTCGATGGGCCAAATGGTCTCCTTCTGTATGTAGGGATTCTATGATTCAATGACATACTGCTTTCTACAAAGTGCTCACTATATAAAGAATATCTCATTTTTCTTTTGAACAGGATCACAGAACATCCTGCTTTTTTTAAAACAGGAAACCCACAACCCATTTTCAACACCCCTACGACCCACACTTTGAAAATTCCTGGGCTAAACCATAAATGTGGCTGAGGCCCTAACACTTGCGCCCTTGTGACAGTCCAGTAATTAATTACAGACTGTTAACTTGAAAATGTACCATTTCTCCCAACTCTCTGTCTTCTGTCAATTAACCAAACATCTATCCATGTCAAAATGTTACCCTTAATTCATTGATCCTTTATCTTGTGTATTAAAAGTTAGTGTGGCAGCTTATCGACTGCCTTTGGGAAATCCAAATATGCTGCATGCACTGGTTTCCTTTTATCTATTCTACAAGTTAGATTTTGGGAGCAGTTTCCTGACCCGTGCGATGCCGCGCAATGGCGTTTTGGCCAGCGAATTCCATGAGACAGGCCAAACATGATTTGGCCTAGCAAGAACCCCTTTTGGGATTCTCTCCCCCAACCCCTTCCCTGCCAATGGTGGCATAATCTGGATCACATCAGCAAAAAGAATAAAAGTGAAGGTCCGTGCTTGAGTAGAAGGTAGGACAGGTTAGATGATAAAATCTTAATCTAGTTCCTTTGACAGCAGAGCCTTGGCAGTGTAAGCAGCATCCAAATGAAAGACAGCACAATGTGGTGGTGCAAAACAAAAGGAGACGGCACCATCATCCCTTTAATCATTTAATTGCTCGCGTCACAGACCTCCCCGTTTGCTCTTGTTAAGAAACCTATAATGACCTTAATTTGAAGTTCAGAGATCAGGGACTCAATTCCTGATGATCCTCGAACCTTACATCCATGAGCCAGCGGGAAATGTTCTGTTTGTTGGTGTTTGCTCTTCAGACTGAGGACTGTGTGCCTGTGCAGAAGAAAAGATGAAGAATGGCGTGAAAATGCAGATCGGATGATCTGACACAGAATGCCATTATCAAGTAAGTGTCCCAGGGAGAAGGACACAAGAAGATGGCTGAGATGATCCCCGAAGGAGGTTCCTGGCAAAGGATAAAAGACGGGGGATAGAAATAAGTCCTGTTAAGTCAAGTTTAAAGGCAAGAGCAGAAGCATTGGCTGAAAATTACAGAAAGAGCGGCAGGGATCAGACTTTGAGCCAAGTGGGCATGAGAGAACCCTAAATTTTGAGAAGATTAGTGACTCTGTGCTCCGTTGAGTCAGGGAAATCATTTTACGACTGTGGTGTTCTGCTTGACATGGCCAAAGATATCAGGTTTACTGAACAAGATGAAGCTTGAGTGTACTCAGACAGCCAGGGTAAAAGCATCTCAGAAGGTGAGATTGAAACGCTGAGAGGTGGACCTTTGCTGAGAATTCCAAGATGAGATCTTCAAAGGTAACCATTAAAAACCCTTATAAGAAAGACAAAGTCTCAGTGTAATTGATTGGTTCACTGTGTGACTAAGATTTGTGTGGGTTGTCGAAAAGCCCATGGAATTGGGTTTGATTGCATCAGTCATTTATTGTGTAGTGTGAAGTGTTTGACCACACTTTTCCTGTTAATTTACCTGCACCTCATACTTACCATGAGTGCTAGAGTATAAGATGGATATTATAAATGGTTCTATCTTTCTGAACTTGTAAAGTTTATTTTTGTTTGTTCCAAACCTATGGAAGCTTGTGACTTCATTCACTTTGCAGTGTTTTGAATCTCAAGATTTATCTACTTTAAACAAACCTTTAATGGTCCCAGATCTCCCACCATGACCCTGGGTCTGACTAACGATCATAATGCTCTTTTCCCCCTACTCTTCCCTTTCCCTGCTTCTGTGATTGCTTAAAACCTCTCACAGCTCCAAGTTTTTGCAATTCTGGCGAAAGGTCATTGACTTGAAGAGTTAGCTGTGTTTCTCCCTCATCCGATGCTGCCAAACTTGCTGAATGTTTCCAACATTTTTTGCTTTTGTTCTTGAAAAAATCTTAATCTGGTTCCTTTGACAGCAGAGCCTTGGCACTGTGAGCAGCATCCAAATGAAAGAAGCACAATGTGGTCTGGGACAGGCAGTTTTAACTGGTAAATTGAAGCTATTATTAAGAGGCAGGGAAAACAGACAGCAATGGCGATGGATGGAATTGCAAATCAGTAAAGCTCGGCAAAGAGCAGCCCTCGTCCGGTGCCAATTGGTGGAAAACATACACATGCTACCAAAGGATTAGAACTCTTGAAGCAGACATCAGGACGGTATTACTGACTCAATCTATAATATAGGAAATTTGCCAGGTATACTCTGCACTCCTTATAGGGGCATCCTCATTGTGGCACAGTTGTTCATGCAACTACATACCTTCACCAATAGATGGAGTTTGATCTCCTCATGCCTACACCTCTTACGCCAGTCCAACGCCGGCATACCCACATCATGACTACACCTCTAGCAGCAGGATTCAGGCAACCTCACAACGCAATGACACTTTCAACATCCTCAACCTATCTCCTGGCTGACATATAACTAACAACCGTTTGCTTCTTCCATTGCTTTAACCTTCCCCTCTCAACTCTTTAAGTAAATGATTCATGACAACTGTCTGATCATTTTTCCAAAGGCTGTTCCTGCAGAAGATCTGCTTTACAACATTTTTCGATCCTTCTAAACATATTTTAAAACATGTACATCATCATGATTACTTATCTTCAAGCTCCCTGGCTGCCTTTGGCATCCTGACAGATTCTCAGTTTTTGCATCAGTGTTTTGATGACTATTTGCAGGGTATGGGGGAGGGGGAGGGGGAGGGGAGAGTGAAATCATGGTTTCGTGGTCATTTGCTGGATTCTGCACCACACGTTAATTGTTAATAGAAAATTGTTCCGATTACACATTTTTTTCCATATTCCCTTGTTCCCCACCCATATACCCTATGTTTGACACCAGTTTGAACACAAAACCAGGCTTCGTCTGGCCTAAACATCTTTTAGTCTTCCTAGGCCTCTTGTTGCCAACACGTGAAAGAATAACACTGATGTTATCAGATTAATTATGTGAAACCATAATAAAAAACACACAGAATCATAAAATAATAGAAGGATTATTGCACAGAAAGAAGTTACTTGGCCCATTGGGGGAACTTTTCCCAACTCGCCTGCCACGGGAACAATGGTGGGGGGGCTGGATCTGTTGACGTCGGGCAGGATTTTCCGGTTTTGGGGCAAGTCTAGCTGGAAAATCCCACCCATTTTGTCTGCACCAGCCAAAAAAATGAACCATCCAGCTGAATCCCACTTACCAGAATTTGGTCCATAGTCCTGTAGGTTATGGCACTTTGAAGTGTACATCTAGGCTCCTTTCAAATGAGATGAGGATTTTTGCTTCTACTACCGTTTCAGGAAGTGAGTTCCAGACCCTGACAACCCTCTGGATGAAAAGGATTTTCCTCATCTCCCGCACCCAAATCTTTGTACCAATTGCATTAAAAATAATGCCCACTAGTCACTGATCTTGCTACTAAGGTAAATAGGCCTTTCTCACCCACTTTGCCCAGGCCCCTCACAATGTTGTACATCTCAATCAAATCTCCCTTCAGCATCCTCTGTTCAAAGGGGATCAGTCCCATCTTATCCAATCTTTATATGTCAATAGTTATATGTCAACCAGGAGATAGTTTGAGGATGTTGAAAGTGCTTATCCAATGCTTATCCAATCTTTCCTCAAAGCTGCCATAGTAATGATAAATTATTTAGTAACTCAAGGAAGTTAAACAGAAGAATTTTCCATTGTTCATGATTTTATATCATTAACACATCAAAGTATCTGAATTAATCTTGAGATTTAATTAAGTTTTGAGTGCAGTTCATCCAAGAAGTGGTTAATGTCATGCTGAACCCATCTGGTTCATTAATGTATTTTAGGGAAGGAAATCTGCTGTCCTTACCTGGTCTGTTCTATATGTGACTCCAGAGCCACAGCCATTCTCAACTGCCCTCCAAGAGAAACTAGGGATGGGCAATAAATGCTGGCCAGCTAGCGATGCCCATGACCCACAAATGAATAAAGAAAATACTGTAATTGGATGTGTGAGCCTGTGCAGACCTGGTAGGCTGTTAGAAAGAAAGATATGGTGGAAAGGAAGTATTTTAAACTGCGTATGAAGTAGGGTTAAAACAGTAGTACGAGCAGCAAAGAAAATCAAGAGCCAAGATTCTTTGGTCCTCCCCCTCCAATTCTCTGTAACTCAGTTCACATACATAATAAAGATAGCAATCAGGAATAGTTCCCTTTTCTCATATCTGTGGTTTTGGCATAAATGGAGCAGAAAGTCATTTTAATTAGTCAATAATCAGCCACAAACTACCTTCCATCTTCTTGATGAATTGAAAAACAAAACAGTTTGTCAGCTCGCTTTTCCCCATCCTAAGCTAAATGTTAATGCATTTCAAAGATTAACGCAGATTGATCCAAATACCTTGGGACTATACTTTGGTAATCATTCCCAGGATAGTGACAACACTGTGGGCTGAAGGGCCTGTTCCTATGTTCTATGTTCTATTACAAATGCACAATATCGCTGACATTGGCATTGGTGACCAAGTTCTCAGCATTTACTGTTGTTACTCTTCTGAAACTGACAGCATTTTCTGGGATTGAAAATTCGAACCCCCCTCTCCCAAAAAGGTGGGAACAGGATGGGTTGAAAGTACTGGCTCTGGGCATGTGCCAACTTCAAGGTGCTAATTCTGTTGCCAGCAGTCATTTTTTCCAGGGAGTGATTAGTGAGGGAATCCTGCTTTACTCTCAATGGAGGCTAATTAAATCAATTAAAAAGATCATTAAAGGCATGTCAAGGGGTGACTTTTACATTTTAAAGGGGTGCCTTCAGAATTTCTTCATCCAAAGGTCAGTGGTTAAAGAGTGCGGAACTAGTTATAAGAGAGTGAGCAGGGCCAAGAACACAAGAAAAAAGGGGAGCTGGGCACTTGGCAATTGGGTGACCTTGGCACAGCACAGGTTGCAGGGAGAGTGGGCACTTGAATGTGGCCTTTGAATGTGGTCATCATCCTTTAGCGCTGTGGTGCAGTAGTGGAGGGGGCACAGCTTCTAAGGACACCTGGGTGATCACCTAGCCAGAGGAGACTCCATCTGGAACTGGAAACATGAGCGTCCAATTTTGGATCCTGTCACAATAAGGACTAACATCCTGTACAAGAAAACCAGAACACATGAAACCATGAAGGCAGGAGAGAGGATGGAGAAACTGGAAGCAACAGAGGCCAAATGCAGAACACAGGATCAGCCACTGATGATGGTCATTAAATATTTTTAAAGCGAAGGTAGATAGATTCTTTTTAGTATCAAAGGTTATTGGAGATCGATGGAAATGTCGAACTTGAAACATAAGAACATAAGAACATAAGAAATAGGAGCAGGAGTAGGCCATCTAGCCCTTCGAGCCTGCCCCGCCATTCAATAAGATCATGGCTGATCTGTCATGGCTCAGTTCCACATTCCTGCCCTTTCCCCATAACCCTTAATCCCCTCGCTTATCAAAAACCCATCAACCCGCGTCTTAAAAATATTTAGCGAGGCAGCCTCCACCACTTCAACGGGCAGAGAATTCCAGAGATTCACCACCCCTTGAGTGAAGAAGTTCCTCCTCAACTCCGTTCTAAACCGCCCCCCCTTTATCTTGAGGCTGTGCCCCCTAGTCTTACTGTCCTTTCTGAGCGGGAAGAGTCTCTCCACCTCTATCCTATCCATCCCATTCATCATCTTATATGTCTCAATGAGATCTCCCCTCATTCTTCTAAACTCTAACGAGTACAAGCCTAGTTTATTCAGCCTCTCCTCATAGCTCAACCCCCTCAACTCTGGTATCAGCCTAGTAAACCTCCTCTGTACTCCCTCCAAGGCCAAAATATCCTTGCGTAAGTGAGGCGACCAAAACTGCACACAGTACTCCAGTTGCGGCCTCACCAATGCCCTATACAGCTGCAGCAAGACCTCCCTACTTTTATATTCAATCCCCCTCGCTATGAAGGCCAGCATCCCATTCGCCTTCCTGACCACCTGCTGCACCTGCAGGCTGGGTTTTTGCGACTCATGCACAAGGACCCCGAGGTCCCTCTGCACCGTCGCCTGCTGCAGTTTTTCGCCACGTAAGTAATAGTCCTTCCTACCATTATTCCTACCAAAGTGGACCACCTCGCACTTGCCAACATTAAATTCCTTTTGCCAGTTCCTGGCCCATTCGCCCAGCCTATCTAGATCCTTCTGCAGACTCTCCACTCCCTCCGCGCAATTTGCCATTCCACCAGTCTTGGTGTCATCAGCAAATTTCGACACCATACACTCGGTTCCCTCCTCCAGATCATCTATATAAATGGTAAATAGCTGAGGCCCCAGCACCGACCCCTGGGGCACTCCACTAGTCACCAACCGCCAATCCGAATAGCACCCATTAACCCCCATTCTCTGCCTCCTATTTGACAACCAATCCTCTATCCACGCTAACACCCTACCCCCAACTCCATGCCCCCTTACCTTCTGCAATAACCTCTTGTGAGGTACCTTGTCAAACGCCTTCTGAAAATCAAGAAAGACCACATCCACCAGCTCTCCTCTATCCACCGCCCTAGACACATCCTCATAGAACTCCAATAAATTTGTCAGACACTACTTCCCCTTAACGAAACTGTGCTGCGTCTGCTCTATCAAGCAATTCCCCTCAAGATGCCTCGCTATTTCCTCCTTGATGACGGATTCTAACATTTTACCTACAACAGACGTTAAACTAACCGGCCTATAATTCCCTGCCTTTTGCCTGCCACCCGTCTTAAACAACGGCGTAACATTAGCCGTTTTCCAATCTTCCGGCACTTCCCCGGAATCCAGCGACGTTTGGAAAATAACCACCAAGGCATCCACTATCACCTATCACCTCTGCCATTTCTTTCAGAACCCTCGGATGCATTCCATCCGGTCCCGGGGACTTGTCCACAATCAGCCCCTCCAGTCTGTCGAGCACCGCCTCTCTAGTAACAATAATGTCATTGAGACTCTCCAGTCCTACCACCTTTCCATCGCTAACACCCGGCAAATTATTCACGTCCTCCTCCGTGAAGACCGAACCAAAAATGTTATTCAAGAACTCAGTCATTTCCCCATCCCCTACCACTAAGTCCCCCCTCTCATCCTCTAAAGGACCAACATTCACCCTAGCCAGCCTCTTCCTTTTTATATACTTATAAAAACTCTTGCTATCCTTTTTTATATTAAGCGCTAGCCCAGCTTCATAGTTTCTCCTACCCTTCTTTATCAACTTCTTTGTCAAACACAGACAGAGCAACCATGATCTTATTGAATGGCATGCTTTTGCTCCTATTTTGCATCATTATTTGTTCGGAAGGTGGAACTATTTCGAGATGACCATGATCCAGTGCCACAGCAAACTGTGGAGGCGACCTTAAGCCTGTGCTCTCTGTCCGTGGGAATGGTGAATCCCGGAAGTTGCGGATCTCGCGGCCAATTTACAACTTCCAATTTTTCTTGCCCTTTGCTGCCAGTGTAATCAGATTAATGCCCACAGCAAGTGTAAACCTGATATAAATAATTTACAATACATTAACATGTTATTATAGACCCCCCCCTCACCCTGTATTGAGCCTGAGGCATATGTGACGTCACATTGGCATGGCTTACAACAGGCTCACTCAGAGGTGAACTTGTAGGGGGAATAAGAACATAAGAACATAAGAAATCGGAGCAGGAGTAGGCCATCTAGCCCCTTGAGCCTGCCCCGCCATTCAATAAGATCATGGCTGATTTGAAAGTGGTTCAGTTCCACTTACCCACCTGCTCCCTATAACCCTTAATTCCCTTATTGATCAGAAATCCATCTGCCTGTGACTTAAACATATTCAATGAGGTAGCCTTCACCGCTGCGGAGCTTGGTGGCATCAGAAACTGCAATAAGCCAGCTTGCTAATCATTGGTACACTCTTTGCCAGGGCTTGATAGCACCTTAAATTCACAGCCGACACAACCTCGCTGGGCAATGCTTTTCGTCTCCACGGTTGGATTTCCACCAGGAGAGGGACATAATTGATTGCACCCATTTGGTCATCAGAGCACCAAGTGAGTGTCCAATGAGATTCATCAACAGGACAGGCTTGCCAGCTTCAATGTTCAATTGGCTTGTGACCATACCAAGAGCTTCGTCCACTTGTGCTCTCTCTTTTCTGGCCTTTTCCCTTTCATCCTCTGCCACTGGCATCAGAGCTTCACACTAACCCTCAAAGTCCATGGATGGACCCTGCAAGACTAGGAAAATCCTTTGAAGAGATGGTTACTGACTCCCCGGGGGCAACCCTAAATCAGTGGCACTTGCTTGGCAGGACAATTATTAAGTAGGCCATTGCACGCTGAAGATTCAATTTGGGTGTCCAGTTGGCTAGTGCCCTCCAATGGCCTCTTGTGAGAGGCTAGGTCATTGTGATAGCCTGCTGCACTCTCCTAAAATGGTCCTCCAGAGAATGGGGGTCCAGAGCAGAGTGAGGCCCTGGAAGGAGATAGATCATCTTGGAGGAGCAAGAAGTGTGAGAGGAGCAGGAAGAGGAGGGAGAAGACATTGAACTGCTGGAAAAATAAGGTTGGTTCCTCCTGTCCTTCTGCAGGTAGAGGACTTCCTCCTCTCCTTCATGGCCTCCAGCGTTAGATCTGTTGAAGTTCTGTGATGCCTTCTGTAGAGTATTTAAATGAGTGGCGTACTTCATCCAACCCACTTCTGTTCTTGGTTCTCATGCAACCATGCGTGGCCCTCCCCACCCCCAATCCCCTCACTCCAGCGTGGCTCCTGATAGACAGGAAAAGCACCGTAATGTCAAAAAAGGATTCACCCCTGAGAATAGCTGAACTTCAATTAGTTCCCCACTGGAGGCAGCTTCCCGATGCACAGACACATTGGCTCCTGTCAGTTTCCTTGGTGGTGAAAATTCAGCCCTTGGAGTCTTCACGTATGCAGTTAAATATAGAAATCCAGAAGTTACTCTCAGTGATTCTACTGGGCACATTAAAGAGCCAAGAACAAAGAAAAGTACTGCACAGGAAGAAGCCCTTTGCCCCCCCCTCCACAATAACTTTTGCTGATCATGATGTCCTAAATAAAAAACACTTCTGCCCTTCCTTGGTCCGTATCCTTCTATTTCCTCCCTATTCATGTACCCATCCAGGTGCCTCTTAAATGTTGCTAATGTTCCTGCTTCCACCACATCCTCTGGCAGCTGTTCCAGGCGCCCACCATTATCTGCGTGAAAAACTTCCCTGCACATCTCCCTTAAACTTTCTCCCTCCTACCTTGAACCTGTCCCCCCCTTATAATCGACACTTCCTCCTTTGGAAAAAGCCTCTGGCTATCCACCCTGTCTGTGCCTCTCAAAATTTTGTAGACCTCAATTAGGTCTCCCCTCAGCCGTCATCTCTCCAGTGAAAACGAGGCCTTGAAAATGATGCAAATAAGGGATAGGCCCCAGAACACTGTAAGCATTCCAATCTCTTTCCTCAATGTTGGATTTGCTCTTAAAATTCTACCCCATCACTCTACTCTATCCAAAACGTTATGCCTTGTGTGTTGAGAGTATCACTCAAGTGAATTTATCTTGCTTTATTTCAAGGTCAAGGATATGTCATAACTGTGCAAAACCCCAAAGCAGCCTTATGCCAGACAATATTAGCAGTCCCTCTATGTTTATTTGTGTTAAACACATGAATGCAGTTCAGCCAAGGTAGTTTATCCCGCCAACGATTTCTTATCTGACTTTTATATGACCTCACTTTATGACCATATTAACTCTTATCTATGCAACTCAAAGTAACAATTTGTCATGCTAAAGTAAATGCTCTCCAGATGGTGATAGGAACATTGTTTGGATCGAAGAAGGAATGCATATTTGTGAGAAAGTCTAGCTGAGGTGGTTTATAGGCAGAGCCAAGCTTTACTTGAATCTGATGCATCATCAAAAACTCACTGACACAACAAGTTTGATGTGAATGTGAGTTAAGTCAGTGGGCAGCAGAATTGACTTCAGGCTGCTGGAATGGGTCTGATAGTGGGTGTCCTGGAAGAACCGGGCAGGACTACCCGCCTCTGATTCCTGGCATCAGCAAAATTGTTGCCAATTAAGCTGGGAGTGGGAAGGGCCTACAGCTGGCAAGCCACCAATCAGGGATGGGCAATAAATGCCAGCCAGCCAGCAGTGACACCCATGTCCCATGAATGAATAAAAAAAAAGGCTTGTTAGTGAACTGCTTGGTACCAATTATTCCAGAGCCCTTGGAATTCAATGGTGTCTCAGTAATTTAGCAGGGCTTGCATAGGTCTCCTGTGGCTCCTAGTGGCAGCCCAGCCAACTCTGTAGTGGGTCTGCCATTGACAGATGCTCAGTGCTTGATCAAGGGGCCTGGCATTGTGAGAGGTCTGAAAGTTACAGCCCTTGCCCTTGTCTCTGACCATCCTTTCCCAATCTCCAGTGATTGTCTCTATGTGAGCACTCCCCTCTCTCAACACTATCTGGTTAGTAAGTTTGCAGATGACACCAAGATTGGTGGCATAGTGAACAGTGAAGAAAGTTATCTCCAATTGCAACGGGACCTTTTGCAGGTGGAGTTTAATTTAGACAAATGTGAGGTGATGCATTTTGGTAGATTGAACAAGTGCAGGACTTACTCAGTTAATTGAAGAGCTCTGGAGAGAGATACAGAACAAAGAGATCTAGGGGTACATGCTCATAGCTCCTTGAAAGTGGAGCTATGGACAGTGGACAGAGTGGTGAAGAAGGCGTTCGGCATGCTTGGTTTCACTGGTCACAACATTGAATACAGGAGTTGGAATGTCTTGTTGAAGTTGTACTAGACATTGGTAAAGCCACATTTGGAAAACTGTGTGCAATTCCAGTCACCATATTATAGAAAGGATATTATTAAACTAGGAAGAGTGCAGAAAAGATCTACTAGGATGCCACCGGGACTTGATGGATTGAGTTATAAGGAGAAGCTAGACAGTTTGAGACTTTTTTCTCTCTGAGCATAGAAGGCTGAGGGGTGATCTTATAGAGGTCTATAAAATAATAAGGGGCACAGATCAGCTAGATAGTCAACATCTTTTCCCAAAGGCAGGGGAATCTAAAACTAGAGGGCATAGGTTTAAGGTGAGAAGGGAGGGATACAAAAGTGTCCAAAGGGGCAATTTTTTCACACAAAGGATGGTGAGTGTGTGGAATAAGCTGCCAGAGGTAGTACTAGAGGCGGGTCCAATTTTGTTTTTTAAAAAGCATTTAGACAGTTACATGGGTACGATGGGTATAGAGGGATTTGGGTCAAATGCGGGCAATTTGGATTAGCTTAGGGGTTTTAAAAAAAAGGGCAGTGTGGACAAGTTGGGCCGAAGGGCCTGTTTCCATGCTGTAAACCTCTATGACTATCCTACCCCGCTTACCTATATTCAGGAATACAGCATCAATCCTCTGTGTAGCATCCACCAGTGGCGCTGCCAGCAGTGGACAACTATCAGTCAATCAGGGACTCTTGGGGTCCTTGCCCCTTTGGGAAGTCTGACTTTGCCTAGTTAAATGCCCTTCAATCACACCATTCCTTCCTCACAGAAGTGATGTGGAACTCCCACTGGTTCACCAACTGATTGGTATTAGAGTGGGGGGATATTGGAGACAGAACCCCTACTGCACCAGCTAACTTCTGGCCAGTGTCTTCTGTTATTTTCTAGTGACCGCAGATGAGAAACGTAGAGCTCATATTTGCTTTGGAATTCAGAGTTATGCTCAGGGATATCAGTAAGAGCAGTGCTCATTATTGGAAAGGTGAGATTGGGCTTTAATTTGGATGGACCCATGTTGGGGAGTTGTGAATCTTGATAATGGCCATGAGGATTGGAATGGGCAGTGTGCATGTTTAATGTACCAACTTCATCTGCGGGACTGTAGTCTGTGGGTTAGAGATGGCCCCAACTCCTCCAGGCTGTCAATGGCTTCTGTACACAGCAGGGAGGCCTAGCAGCAGTGTTGGCAGCCCAGTCTATTCTTTAAAGGGAAATTGCATTGACCAATATCGCTGGAAGTTACATTAATGCAAACTGAATATCAGGTCACAGAAATGATTCCACGGTGAGGGATCAGTCACTGGAGGAGAGACATCAATGTTTCTCGGGGGAAGGTCAGGAGCTCCTGAAAACCACCCTCAGCAGGGGGTGAGAACTGATGACCAGAATGGTCAACTCCTGGTTTCATGCAGATGTTCCACATGAAGTCTAATAACCTCAAGTATGTGGCCAATGCCAGTGAATGCATCATAACAACCCTTACCCAAGCACACCACCAACCCCTTACAGTGAACCACGCACCTGCCACTCATCCAGCTAGAATCCTTGGCACTCAGGCCTGCCAGACCACAGTCAGACAACATCCCACAACAAGCACTGTTGGCTATCTCGAACCCTTCTTTTACAAACTACACAAACCACCAGCAGTTCAACTGGGGCAGGCACCACATTCAAAAGATTGTGCTACACAACCATTGATGTTCTGCCCCTGTCTTGGAGGGCAAAGTGCCCATGACTGCCGGTAACAAAGCCTGTGGGGGTCAAGGGCACCTGCATTTCCTAAACCCTATGGTGGGGATGGTTGTCTGCTTCACGGGCAGCACAGTAGCACAGTGGTTAGCACTTCTGCCTCACAGCACAGGGACCTAGGTTCAATTCCTGGCTTGGGTCAGATTTTTGTGCGGGGTCTGCACATTCTCCCCATGTCTGCATGGGTTTCCTCTGGGTGTTCCAGTTTCCTCCCACAATCCAAAGATGAGTAGGTTAGGTGGATTGGCCATTCTAAATTGTCCCATAGTGTAAGGGGGACTAGCTAGGGTAAGTGCATGAGGTTATGGGGATAGGGACTGGGTGGGTTTGAGGTCGGTGCAGACTTAATGGGCTGGATGGCCTCCTTCTGGAGGGTTCTATGTTTCATGGGGCTGATGGTGATGGGGCTCCTGGCATCTCTGAGAAAATTGAGCCTGATTGTATGTCCCTACCTTTTGCCCCTTCTCAACTTCCCAGTTCACCATTATCCTGCTATCTGGCATGATGAGTAAAAGCTACAGTTGGGATCAGCACATAGTGGGTCATTTGGCCATGAGTGACCTATAGCCAGGCCAGGAGAAAAGAATGGTCTGTTTATCAATTCATCAGAGGGTAAGGTCACAGACAAGTTGAGCTGCAAAGGCCTTAGATGAGGACCTTGATGGATTGACATCTAGGACAGTGTTGATGGGTGTGCATACCAAGGTGTTGGGTGCCAGACAGCCTCCTGTCACTGTCAAAGAGCAGGGCTATTCTCAGAACCTGCTGGCCAACGTCCATGACCTTCATGCCCTCCCTAATTAACCCTATGTTTAGGCATCGGCATCCTCATGTGACTCCCACTTCTGACCCCCTCCTTCATTAAAACGCAGAGCCGCTTAGTGTCACTTGTAGCCGATGGAAGCCTGGTGCTGCCTTTCCGGCATGGGCTGCACAGCAGACTGCTTCATGTTACCTTCCCCACCCCCCCTACCCCCCCCACCCCCACCCCCACCCCTGTGCAGGATCTGCTGGGTAGTTTCCCAGATGATAGGTTAGGGCCATGGAGGTTGGCCAATGTGTTCTGAAAATAGCCCTGATGCCTAATTAAGGACTGGAATGAACCACAAGCAAGCTTTGACCTTCTAAAGTTTGCAGTGGAGGTTAAAAATTGCTTGAGTGTGCTTACTCAGAATGTGCAAGTTCAATAATCAGCTGAGTCATGGCTGCTGCATGAGATCAACTTTCTGTCAATCAGAGATAGGTTGACGAGTGCAGCAGATCAAGTTTATTGCCATTCCAGCTGGACTACCAGCTTTAGTGCTTCATTGCGAAATACCTAGGTTATTGAAATCCAAGGAACTACATCTCAGCCTGAAAGAGATAAGTGGTCAGCGAAGGACGACCAGGGCTTTTTTCTCATTGAATGATTATGCGTATCATTGAATGCTATAAATCATTATTTCAGGGCCTATGGTGTGGCACTGGGGAAGCCAAAACATGTTGCTTGCCTTAGAGAGGATGGAGCTCAGTGCCTGCCTCACTGGGCTTTTCAGTTACTAGTTAAATTGTAATGCTGCCGCAGAATGAATGCGAATGGCAGTATGTAACCTGCAATGGGGTTGGGTGCAGTGGCTGGTATGTTTGAACTGGCAGCAGTGTGCGCAAGCAGTGAAGTGTGAGTGTGAAGCTTTTATTTATTCATTTATGAGATGTGAGTATTACAGGCAAGCATTTCTTGCCCATCTTTAATTGCCCTATTGCCCTTGTGAAAGTGGTGATGAGTTTGAAATCAGATATGCCAGCCTGTTCTGTCACCCTCATTTGCTTATTGGCCAGCTGAATGTGGAAAATAGGTAATAAGTAAATGCAGATACTTCTGTTCAACAATCAATGGGATGAAACTACTTTGCAATTCTGTCACACAGGAAGCTCTAAGGCACCCCCAGTGATGATGATGCCATGGCGATATTGACTTCGACAACTCATGTCAGATTATTAAACTTCTTCCTGCATTGAATCCATGCTCTTTAAGGAAAGCTCCTGCCATTGACCTACCCACTGCAACCTGAGCACATATCTGCAGGGCCTCCTGCTCTACTGCGGATACAGGAAGTCTCTCACTCTGTACATATTTTGTACCAAGATGTCAATGCATTGGAAAACCTTGCTGCACACTATCTCACATGTTTATCCATTCTTCAGTGTTAGAACACTGATTCAATTTTAAACAATACCTGCATTTCATCCAGCCACAATGCATCTTCTGTTTAAGTTGTGCAGACTGCCTTTAAGTAGCTCTCATGCTGTTGGGCACTTTGCTTTAGCCAATAACTAACACGGGTAATGACAGCTGCTCACAGTAGTAGAATAAAGCATCAAGCAACACCAATTTAATATGCCGCTTGCAACACAAGGAACTAGTGCAGTTTAATTGCATACCATGATCAATGTGTCCATTTTCTTGATGTCTGCAAGAATCCTCTGGGCTGTAACAAAGGACAACAAGAAGTGACGTGTGAGAATGAGGGGATGAAGTTGATCATCACCATTCATACAAAATGGGCTTTAAGTGTACCAACAACTTGTTCATACAATGCCCAATCCTATTTTGATTGATGTCAAATTGGCCCTGGCAAAAGAGAAGATCTGCCAATCTGCTATGAACCTATTTTGTACTGCAAGCAGAAATTAATTCCATCTCCCATTAATATAAACATACATTTACTCTGAATCACAGTTTCAACAATATTCCTCATGGAAGAAAACATCTTAAGGTACATAAGGTGAAAAAGATAAGTATTATTTTCGGGGACTTTAGTTTTACCTGTGTGATCCTTTACATTCTCAGTAATAAATGCTTTTACCTTTAGCAGTAACTTGATTGTCAAAAAGCTGATGTTTATTAATTAGTAATAAGCAAGGCTTATATTGAAGTTACTGTGAAATTCCCCTAGTCGCCACATTCTAGTGCCTGTTTGGGTTAATGCACCTAACCAGCATTTCTTTCAGACTGTGGGAAGAAACCTGAACATTCAGCATAGACCCACACAGACATGGGGAGAATATGCAAGCTCCACACAGACAGTGACCCAAGATGGAAATTGAACCTGGGCCCCTGTGCTGAGGCAGCAGTACTAGCCATTGCACTAACGTGCCACCCTGCTAGTGGGGAGAAACAAAATAACCACGTGCTTTCATGAGGAATCTCATCAATTGCTTTTCTCATGGATTTCCAGGGATTATAACTAGAACAGCTGGCATAAAACAATTGTTTGTAATAATTTGAATATTTTGCTCCATTAAGAATCAATTTTCAAGACTCAAGCCTGTGGAAATTACAAATGGCTCAAAGCTGATACATGCATAAAATTATTATGATAAAATTTGTAATGGAATGGAAGTTAATATTCATGGAACACAATAATATGGCATCCTAAATCCTTATATGTGGAGTTATTCCAGGCTTTTAAAGCGGATTAAATTGTATTCTCAAAAATGTTAGTTTTAAAATTAATAAATATTATTTTATCAAGCAAGTGTGGAAAAACATGTTTAAAAGCAAACTTTAGTTCTATTTTTGTACAAGTGTGTGTTATGTTAGTTACTGACTATTTCTACCCTGTTCCTCATGCTCAATCTTTTTGGACATAAAATGGTTGGGATGTTACGACCTCGCTTGGGTGAGGCTTGTAAAATCTCGCCTGAGGCCCACTGAGAATCTGTTCTGCGAGTCTTTGTGGCAGTAAAACTCCGGCCAATATATCTCAGTGAACAAGAATCTTTTTCAAGACTTAGTTAATTCTGCTCCACTAACTTTTATCAGTGGATCTCAGAAATGACCTGGATGTTTTTGTCTTTCAATCTTTTTTTATGGGAATCTTGAGTTCTCTGCACCATTTGTAATGACAGTAAGAAGTCTCACAACACCAGGTTAAAGTCCAACTATTTGGTAGCAAAAGCCACTAGCTTTCGGAGTGCTGCCCCTTCGTCAGGTGAGTGGGAATTCTATTCACAAACAGGGCATATAAAGTCACAAACTCAATTTACAAAATAAGGGTTGGAATGTGAGTCTTTACAGGTAATCAAGTCTTAAAGGTACAGACAATGTGAGTGTATTATCTCCAGACAGGGCAGTTAGTGATATTTTGCAAGCCCAGGTGTGTTGTGGGGATTACATTTGTAATGATGCAACATTGATATGAAGATTTCAATTCCCTCACAGTTTTCTTAATATATTTACGATTTTTTTCAGTAAGTGCGAACCGCCTCAGATATTCCAGTGCTGTGCCAGTTATGTAACTACACTGGAACTCATTTTAAGTTTATTTATTTGTGTTACAAGTAGGCTTACATTAACACCCTAATGAAGTGACTGTGAAAATCCCCTAGACACTTTGGTGCCTGTTTGGGTACACTGAGGGAGAATTTAACATGAACAAAGCACCTAACTAGCACATCTTCCTGACTGTGGGAGGAAACCGGAGCACTTGGAGGAAATCCACACAGACATGGGGAGAACATGCAGAATCCTCACAGATGGTGACCAAAGCCAGGAATCGAACCCGAGTCTCTGGCACTGTGAGGCAGCAGTGCTAACCAAAGTGCCACCATGCCACAGAAAGGCTCAACGCCAAGGCAAAATAGTTCTGGAGCTCAGGATCTGGAAAGTTCCTGCCCTGAAGCCAGCGCCCACCATTCTCATCAGGAGGAGGGGCAGCATAGGAACAGGATACTTTTCACAAACCCATGGTTCATGGAGGCAGCTGAACTTTTAAGAGTCCAGCTGCCTTTGAACAGAAGCATCTTTGGTCATTCAAGCTTTAAATATTTAAGGGAAAGATTTAAGTCAGAGTTATTTGGAGAGGCATGGTACTTGTTAGAGAAATTCAGAAAATCCTGGGATTTAAAAACTAATAAGATTACTAAACAGGGGAAGTTTACTTAGACTAAGGACCACAATGTGCCTTATGCTTACTTAATATAAAGCTAGTATTTGCATAACCACTGTATAGAAATTAAACATATATTTTAAATTCAAACAAGTGTTTTTGAACGTATTGTGCACCTTGGCCAAAATGCAAGCTGCCCTGAAGCATAATGGGAAGAGAGTTAAACCAGGACAGGCCACATTCTTTGAGAACAATTAGTCACGGAATACGGTCACGTTATCGGAAGAAAATCAAGAAGAATGCACGTCCTCTTGCTTTGGACAGTGAATAGATGCATTATACAAAGTATTTAATTTCTACTGATAATGAAGCAGAACACGACAGTGGGATCTTCACCTTTCCAACTCTGTGGATTACGGTGGGAAAGCAACTTTTGAACTTTACGGATTTGCATTAGTGAGGTTGTTTAGTAACAGTGGGTAGTGACTTCCAAGTCCAATAGACCAATGAATTTCTAATTATGACAGAAGGTCAGATGCAATTGGCCGAGGTAAATAATGTGTACCAACGCGATTGGAGCATCCAGTTAGGATGACAGAGTAGGTGGGAGAATTGAAGTTTTGAAAATGTATAACTGTTTTGACAATGCCTTCTAAACCTCAGAAAGGAGTTGGTGTGTCCGGCTCCCTTTTCCCCAACACGTGTTGGTCAATAAAGAACAGCTTTAACCAGCATGCTATCTTTCGTGAGTTTTTTGAATTTAAAGAACAAAGAACAAAGAACAACCCAGCATGGGAAACAGCCACCGCACCTAACTTCCTCACAAACATCAAGGACCTAAGCTCATCCGTTTTCCCTGTCACACTCCTAGCATTGAAACAGACACAGTTCAACCCACGAGTGTCCCTCGGAACCTCCTTCTCCCTGATAATTTTCCTTTCACCCGACTCTATCCCAGCCACATCCCCACACCCCCTCCCTATTAGTTTAAACCATTCCTAAACACCCCAGCTAACCTCCCCGCTAAGACACTAGTTCCCCTCCCATTCAAATTCTCCCCATCCCTCCTGTACAGTTGCCCTTCTCTCCTTAACACCTCCCAGTGGTCCACAAAAGTAAAGCCCTCTGTTTAGCCATCTGTTGTAGGTGAAATAATACCTCCGAGACTGTTAGTAAGTCAAAATATAGTGGTTTTTATTTCAAAGCTCCGGCTTTTATTCCAGAGCTTTGGGAGAACTGGTTCTAAGAATGGACTGCCAGACTTCTCATGGAACACAAATACAAGCGGGTATTTATATATCATGAGTCTTAGTGACAAATATGACATAAACTTCCACTTCTGGGCAGGATCTCTGATCTTCCTTCTTTAATTACTATGCCTGCAACTGCTTCCGAATCTCTGTCTTTGAAGTTATTTGTGTGATTAACATAAACAGGCAAGGCTCGCAATGTCTACAAATTAACATTCCACACCTCACCATCTATATTCACATCTGACCATTGATCTTTATGAGAGTTAAAGAATGAAAAACACAAACCAGTAATTTGCATTAATGCCAGGAGCAGTATAAGCCTGGGAAGATCGGTCGTGATGAAGGATTATGTTTGTGATATATTCTAGGTACAAAATTCATTAAACCTTTCCCTCCTTCACTGTCCAACTCAATACTTAGAATCTGAGAGAAAACCCTTGCTTTAACACTTTTTTGAAGAGGTCAGGTACCCTGTTGGAGAGGCAGGGTCCCCCTTTTGGAGAGGTCATTACCTTATAAGAGTGGTGAGGTTTCACCTTAGGGTTAAGAGCAAACATGAAAGTGCATAAAACGTGAACTGTTGAGCTTTCAAGTGATTCAAATCCCCAGTCCTTTAAACTTTGAAAAAAAAGGCTTCTTAACAAAATGCAGTCCATCATTCAAACCAGCCTCCCACTCAGTCCTGTTGCCTTGGAAAAGCAGCTAGTATAATTAAGAGCCCCACACACCCTGGGCATACTCTCTTCCACCTTCTTCTGTCAGGGAACAAGTACAGAAGTATGAGGACACGTTCCAACTGACTCAAGTACAGCTTCTTCTCTGCTGCCATCAGACTTTTGAATGAACATACTTGCATTAAGTTGATCTTTCTTTACACTGTAATTATGACTGTAACACTACATTCTGTACTCTCTCCCTTCTTTCTCTATGTGCAGTATGCTTTGTCTGTATAGTGCATAGGAAACAATACTTCTCATTGTATACTAATACATGTGACAATAATAAATCAAATCAAACAAATCGATGCCTGCAATTTCAACGGACACTGTTGATATGTGAGCAGAGTTTTCAGAGCAGGTTGTTGGATACAGATTGGCCTGAAGCCTCTTCACTGAGATGGAAACTCTTAACAGAAAGATTCCTTTTTTGCATTCTGTAGTTCAGAGCATCACCAGACAACAGCAAGGAAGAGCTGAGAAATTGTAATGACGTTGTATGGCAGAGGTATATGGTCTATTATGTGCTATCTTCACTGGTTCATTTATGTAGTTGATCACTGTGCTTTTTTCAACAATAAGTTTCCAAGGATACAGCAGCAATAACCTGAAAACTGATGGAGTATTTCCGTTTCTAAGACTTCAGCTAAAGATTAGATACATGATGAAGTTTTTAAATAGTCGACCTGTGAAAGAACAATAAAAGTATCCAGCCTGTAAACTGGCACTCACTTGGCATTAACCTCACTAAGCTCCTTTACATTACTGAACTGCAGCCAGCAGACAATGTGCAGTTATCTCTCTATTGTCTGTACTCTTTATGTATGACTGCTGCCACACTTTGGAATTTTATTCGATTCGCCAATTAAGTGATTATGAGAGCTGGTTTGCACAAAGCTAGGGAACAGATTCCTCACATTTTTACAGGGAGGACAACTCAGTCTCAGAAACCTAAAGACTTGGCTTCCTTTTAGCATGTACAAGGATTCATCTTGGGCGGGACACTGCAACTGATTATGTGTCCCTCATCAAAGTCAAAGGCATTCTGATCATTCCTGATGTGGGGGCCTGTGCAGATGCAAAACCACACTGTGTAATTCAGAGCATAAATTGCTGCTTCCAGTTTAAAACGAATTGCAGATGGATTAAGATGCATAAAGCTGTAGTAGTGGAATCCAGTGTCAGTGGTTCCCAACTTTAAAAATTGGGAGAATAGTACAAGAGACTATTACCCCTGAGCACATGGGAGATGGCCTGGCATGAAGGAGGTATCTCATTATTTTGGTAGCCATGGGTGAGATTTTAATGGCCTGGGGATAACAGGCTGGGAATCAGGAGAGCCAGTAAAATGCTGGGGAGTCACTTCATGGCTGCCTCCCAACATAGACACTCAAGAACAGTTGCATCTTAGCTAACCGCCAGCCGAAGGCAAGCGGCCAATTTGAATAACTAAATCCCAGTTACGAAAAATTTTCTGAGGCCAGTGGCTTTTTAGTGTGGGTAGTGTGGCTCCCCAGCCATGTGGGGTGGCCAACTGCAGCACGGGTTGGCATCATAGCTGGAAGCCCCATGCCCATTGAAGTGGTCACGGTGTGGCAAAGACCATTCCCTCAGCCTGCTTCTTCCATTGGAGGGGTCGCACCTCTGATTGCTCTTTGTATCTTCTGTTCTGTATGAAAAGTGGGGTGTTTGAACTGTGACAATACTCCATGTCTGACCTGGCTTGCCATAGTCTTGTGATCTATTATGAGGCAAGCTTACTGTAAGCTGTCATCTTAGATCAGTAAAGTCTCTCAGTGAAACAGGTACTGAAGGACACTGCCAAATTAAAGCCACTGAATCCCTACAGTGTAGAAGAGGCCATTCAGTCCATCAAATCTGCACCAACTCTTTGAAAGAGTATCCTATGCAGGCCCCCTCCCCCCACCCCCCTACCCTTCGGCACCACGCATTTTACCATGGTTAATCCATCTGATCTACACATCTTGGGATACTAAGGGGCAATTTTAGCATGGCCAATCCTCCTAACCTGCACATCCTTACACATGAAACATTCACTGGGACCTACCTGCTTACCCTAGGCAGGAAAGACAAATATCTGCCACCTTTGCAATGGCACAACTTGGAGGTGCCCTTGCATTCTCCTTGCTGCCCCAGCAATGAGCAGCTGTCTCAGTGGCATTGCCGAGGCTACCGAGCGGCTGGCCCTTTGATTGGGCCAGCAACATGGAAGGCTTGTCACTTTCCTTAATTTGCCACCACCTCACTGTGTCCTCAGTAATGGAATGATCCTGACAACACTGCTTTCTTCCCTTTGCCCCCACCCACATGGCCACGCCAATGTCTTCACTCCCTGACGTCACGGGGACTTTGTTGTTGCTGGTAAACCCTCACCCGACAATTTTGTGCATTCTGTACTTTGAAAACAACACCAGAGCTTTATGTATCTCAATTGGTCTGCAATTCATTTCAAACTGGGAGCAGCAATTCTTCCTCTTAATTACACAGTGTGGTTTGTATCTACACAGGCCCTCACATCAGGGATAACCAGCATCTTTTTGACTTTTAGCAGGGACACACATTTAATTATGGTGCTCTGTAGTACATCAAGCAAGTATGATTCATTGCGCATGCTAAAAGTAAGCCAATTCTTTCAATTTCTTTGTCAGGATACCCCATAGCCTTATAATAGTGTTTTACATAATGTATCATGCTTTGCATGTTTTCAATTCTTTATTTCATGGCATGGAGGATGAGAATGATGAAGACAACCAGAGAGGAAATGTCTGTGCAAAGAGAACTTGTGAAGAACGTAATGGCAGATAAGGGAAAATCGTTAAGTGGATCACAGAAAAGACACCACGTGGACCCTTTTCATTTACAGTGTACACAAAGGGCCTAGACACTGAAAGCAGCTTAGTCTGGTTAAATGTGTTGTTAAAACAAGACTAGCAGTGACGGCCGCAGCAAAAATTCACCACAAGGTATATTTAGCTGGGTTTGACAGTTAAAACCACATGCAGCAGATGAAATTTAACACCGACATGTTGTTTGAGATAATAGCTAGTGCCTCACAAAATCCCTCTCTGGTCTGTTTCAGCAATATATAGTTTGGAAATAATGCAAGAAATACATATAATTGAATGGAATTGAAAGAACATAGAAAGTACTTAAAAAGGACATGTCATTCTAAATATCTAGACAATGTCATGAAATAGGTAAAAAGACAAATAAAATGAGCACTGCTGCCTCACAGTTCCAGGAACCTGGGTTCAATTCCGGCCTCGTGTGGGGTTTGCACATCCTCCCCATGTCCATGCGGTTTTGCCTGGGTGCTGCGGTTTCTTCCCACACTCCAAAGATGCACAGGTTAGGTGGATTGGCCACGGTGAAATGTGTGGGGTTACAGGGATAGGGCAGAGGCAAGGGCCTGGATGGGATGCTCTTTTGGAGAGTCAGTGTAGACTCAATGGGCTGAATGGCCTCTTTCTGCACTGTAGAGATTCCATTGCTCTTCAGTACAGAATATATTGGTGATCCAGTAGAGTACAGGGCATATTATGTTAAATCTCACTCCTAGAGGAGCAATTTGCCCACAAAGATTGGAATTTAATCCAGCCCATGGGAGCAGGTCATGTGGTAGCAGGTGTGGAGTTGCTTTAGAATCAGGTGGGGAGGTGGGGTGGAACATCAGTCACCTTCCTGACTTTGTCTAATTCAATCAAGGGTGCAAAAGTCATGGATGACCTTCCCATCTAAAGGCTATTTGAGACACTCAAATGACAATTAAAGGTCACTAATGGCCATTTACCATCGCTGCCAATATTTCACCAGTGTGGGGAGAATGTGCCGCCATGTGGGGAGTCTCCTCAGTAAAAGCCCATACCCTCCTATTTATTCACCTCATGGCTCATGGAGCACTTTCCATGGATGCCTCTGCTGAAACACTACCCCCCCACCTCCTCCATCACCGCAGTCTTTACCCCTGTCCTTCTGCTTGACTGGCACCAGTGAGTCTATCCCCAATTCTCTGGTTTCAGACATGATTGGCACTGAAGAGCTGCCAGCCCTCTGATTAGCCAAGAGCTCTCGGAAGTTGGAGCTTCTCCTTTAAAGGGCTAAGAGCCTGATGGGCATGGAATGGCATTGGGGCAGCTGGGAAAGGTTGTAATAGTGTTGTGCTCTTTCAATGCTACCACCACCTGTGTTAAATTCAGCCCAAAGGGTGCACATTAGGTACTCACAATTTTCTATCTAGAATTTCCATTCCAATATCTCATTGGGAACAAATAAAATTGATCCTTAAGAATCTGAAAATGTGGTGCCACGATAACACTCTCCCAACTCCAGCAAAAAACTGGGTGGGATATCCCCCCCTCCCCTCCCCCCTCCCCTCCCCCCCTCCCCCCCCCCAACTCCCCCCCCCCCCCCCCCCCCCCAACCCCACCCCTGCCCTGCCTCCGTGGTGTATTTTGTGGCAGCAGAGACAGCCCACCATTAGCTGGCAATGGGATCATCTGATCCCTCCTCTGTCAACCTCTATATGCTCCTGCCTCTGGGAAACTTAAGGCAAGTGTTCCACATTAGCAGTTCTGGAAGATCCCACCAGCAAGAACGGCTGGAAAATTTTGGACACTGTATTCAGTTTTGCATATCATGCTGCAGAATATACTGCTGAAGATATTAGCAAACAAATGGTTAGCACATTTGGAAGTTATTGTTCTTACACTGAATAGAATATACAGCACAGAAACGTGCCATTTGGCCTAATTAATTTATGCTGGCATCTTCATCTTTTTATCCCCCTTTCTCTCATGTACTCAGCCAGTTTCCTTTCACAAGTCTCTAAACTGTTAGCCTCAATCACTTCCTGTGACAGTCAGTTCCATATTCTAACTACTCTTTGCATCAGTAAAGAAATATTTCCTTTTTGTTCCCCTCTGTTCACCAACCGAAAATTCTTGTCTGATATCGTGGAGGGACATATGCATTTGAAAATCTTTAGATAAGTGCAATGTGACTGACCATGACGCAGAAATGATGAACTATGTAGAAAGATTACAGAAGATGGAACTTTACAGTCCAGGAAGACAGCAGCTAATCTCTGAAATACTTCAAGATTAAATGGTAGAATTAAAATAAACCCATACCATCACTTTAAAATAAAACAAGAAATCAGAATCAGAGGACATAAATAGTAATTGGAAAAATAAGGCTGATAATGTTTGGAAAAATCAACAAAGAATGAAATTGAGGCAAAAAGCATTAGGGATATCCAAAGTACTGTTCATTACCTAGCAGAGGTAATACGATAGAATGAAATATTCCCGGGATCAAATGGTACTTCGTCATCGCTGACGTTTTTATGCATTAAGTGCTAATGATTCTAACTTGAATCTGTGTTATGTGCAACCATGATTACCATTGCTACAATTCGTACAACTGGTGCTATAGAGCCATATAGATCAGAAAATTGCCAAAAATTGATGACAGGAAGACTACAGCAGGTGAGAATCTAGAAACTATCATTATCATGAAAGAGGTAGTGTTGGGCAAGTTAATGGGGCTAAAGGTAAACAAGTCTGCTGGTCCTGATGGAATGCATCACAGGGTACTAAAAAAGGTGGCGGGAGAAATAACAAATGCACTAGTGGTAATTTACCAAAATTCGCTAGACCCTGGGGTGGTTCCCACCGATTGGAAAACAGCAAATGTGATACCACTGTTTAAAAAAGGAGGTAAACAAAAGGCAGGTAATTATAGGCCGGTTAGCTTAATTCTGTAGTAAGGAAAATGCTTGAGTCTATCATCAAGGAAGAATAGCAAGACATCTGGATATGAATTGTTCCATTGGTAAGAGGCAGCATGCGTTCATGAAGGGAAGGTCATTTGATTGAATTCTTTGAGAACATTACATGGGCAGTGGGTAATGGGGAACCTGTGGATGTGGTGTATCTGGATTCCCAAAAGGCATTTGACAAGGTGCCGCACCAAAGACTGCTACATAAGATAAAAGTGCACGGTGTTACGGATAATGTATTAGCATGGATAGAGGATTGGTTAACTAACATAAAACAAAGAGTGGGGGTAAATGGGTGTTTTCTGGTTGGCAATCAGTGACTAGTGATATGCCTCAGGGATCAGTGTTGGGACCGCAACTGTTTACAGTTACATAGATGATTTGGAGTTGGGGACCAAGTGTAGTGTGGCAAAATTCGCAGATGACGCAAAGACAGATGGCAGAGCAAAGTGTGCAGAGGACGCTGAAAGTCTGCAAAGGGATATAGGTAGTCTAAGTGAGTGGCTGAGGATCTGGCATATGGAGTACAATGTTGGTAAATGTGAGGTCATTCAATTTGGTAGGAATAACAGCAAATGGGCTATTACTTAAATGGTAAAAAAATTACAGCATGCTGCTGTGCGGAGGGACCTGGGTGTCCTTGTGCAGGAATCTCAAGGAGTTGGTTTGCAGGTGTAGCAGGTAATTAAGAAGGCAAATGGAATTTTGTCCTTCATTGCTAAAGGGATGGTGTTTAAAAACAGTGAGATTATGTTGCAGCTGTATAAGGTGCTGGTGAGGCCACACCTGGAGTACTGTGTACAGTTTTGATCTCCTTACTTGAGAAAGGATATACTGGCACTGGAAGGAGTGCAGAGGAGATTCACTAGGTTGATTCTGGAGTTGAGAGCGTTCACTTATGAGGAGAGACAGAGCAGAGTGGGGCTATACACATTGGAATTCAGAAGAATGAGGGAAGATCTTATAGAAACATATAAGATTATGAAGAGTATAGATAAGGTAGAAGAAGGGAAGTTGTTTCCACTGGCAGGTAAAATTAGAACTAGGGGTCATAGCTTCAAAATAAGGAGAAACAAATTTAGGACTGAGTTGAGGGGAAACTTCTTCACACAAAGAGTTATGAATCTGTGGGATTCCCTGCCTGGTGAAGAAGTTGAGGCTACCTCATTGAATGTTTTTAAGGCAAGGCTAGAGAAATTTTTGAACAGTAAAGGAAATAAGGGTTATGGTGAGCAGGCCGTAAGTGGAGCTGAGTCCACAAAAAGATCAGCCATGATCTTATTAAATGGCGGAGCAGGCTCGAAGAGCCAGATGGCCTACTCCTGCCCCTAGTTCTTATGTTCTTAAAAGCTCCTTCGGCCCATCGAGTCTGCACTGATGATGACTACCACTGAATGTGTGCTAATCCCATTGTCCAGCACTTGTACCATATCCCTGAATGTTATGATATTTCAAATGCTCATCCAAATATTTTTTAAAAGTTGAAATGTTTCTGCCCTTCACTACCTTCCCAGGCAGCACATTCCAGATTTCCACTGCCCTCTGAGTGAAAAGGTTTTTTTCTCAAATCCCTCTGAATTTGCTGCCTCTCACCCTAAGATTGTTCTCCCCCATGATTGACCCTGAAAACCAAGGGAATGGCTGTTTCTTATTCACCCTCCCCAAACCTCTCAAAGTCCGATGGCACTATACAAATGGGTGATATAAGTAAATTTTCTGATATGGAAGTGAATGTACATGATAAATCCTACTTGAAAATCCTACTGGATACTCAAATCCTCTTGAAAGCTAATGGCATGCTGACCTTCATAGCAAGAGGATTTGAGCGTAGGAGTAAGCATGTCTTGCTGAAGTTATACAGGGCCTTGTTGAGGCTACAGCTTGAGCATTGTTTGATGTGGAGATGCTGGCATTGGACTGGGGTGGGCACTGTAAGAAGTCTCAACACCTGGTTAAAGTCCACCAGAGTTATTTGGAATCATGAGCTTTCAGAGCACTTCTCCTTCACCAGGTGAGTGGCTGTGTGCAGTTTTGGTCTCCTAGTTTGAGGAAGGACATTCTTGCTACTGAGAGAGTCCAGGTTTACCAAACTGATTCCTAGGATGGCAGGACTGATGTATGAAGAGAGATTGGATTGACTGGGCTTACACCCAGTGGAATTTAGAAGAACGAAAAGATTTTGGAAAAATTTGGAAGGAACATAGAAACACATAAAATCCTAATGAGACTGGATGAGGTAGATGTGGAAAAAATGTTCCTGATGTTGGGTAAGTCTGGAATGAAGGGTCACGGTATAAGAATAAGGGGTAAGCCATTCAGGACTGAGATGTGGAAGAACATCTCCATTCACAGTGTTGTGATCCTGTGGAATTTTCTACCACAGAAAGCTGTTGGGGCCAGTTTGTTCGATATATTCAAGAGGGAGCTGGACGTGGCCTTTGTGGCTAAAGGGATGAAGGAGTATGGAGAGAAAGCAGGAGTGGGATACTGAAAGTGCATGATCAGCCATATTGAATGGTGATGCAGGCTTGAAGGGTCGAATGCCCACTTCTGCACTTAGTTTCTATGTTTGTAAACTCGCTCAATATGACAGCAAAGGTCAGAACAATGGGCCAGGGTTTTACAGTTTTGCCAAAGTGTGCCTCCCATTGGTAGATGAGGTAAGTCATTTAAATTGCCATTTACTTCGGTGGGACTGTCAGGCAGGAGGGCAGTAAATTCCTTGCCCTATTTGGGTGTTTGTCTATAATATCAGAACATTTGTCCTTTTATTTTAAATGGGATAAACCTTCTGTTCAAACAGAGTGGTGAATCTGCGGAACTCACTACCACTGAAAGTAGTTGAGGCCAAAACATTGTGTGATTTCAAGAAGAAATTAGATAAAGCTCTTGGAGATAAAGGGCTTGAGAAGTCAGGATCAGGATATTGAATTTGATGATCAGCTGCTATCAAATTGAATGGAAAGTAGGCTTGAAGAGCCAAATGCCCTACTCTGATTCTATTTTCTATGTATAACCGACAGTTGCATTTTGTTAACACTTCAGATAACCGTAGTTCCTTAGGAGATCTTTCTGGCCAGTTGATAATTTTTAAAGGTAATCACTTTTACTTTATGGGCAAACACGGTAAATAATTTTCACAAAGCAAGGTACTCCGTGGGGAGGCGATACTTAGTGGTATTACTGCAAGACTATTAGCCGAAAAACTCAGCTAATGTCCTGGGGACCCAGGTTTGAATTCCGCCACGGCAGATGGTGGAATTTGAATTCAATAAAAGATATCTGGAATTACGAATCTACTGATGACCATGAAACCATGGTTGATTTTCAGAAAAATCCATCTGATTCACTAAGCACTTTAGGGAAGGAAATCAGCCACCCTTACCTAGACTGGCCTACATGTGACTCCAGAACCACAGCAATGTGATTGACTCTCAACTGCCCTTGGACAACTAGGGCTGGGCAATAAATGCTGGCCAGCCAGCAATGCCCATATCCCACGAATGAAATAAAAAAAATGCAAACAACAATGAGAAAAATGATCAGATAAGCAGTTCTTTTTAGTGAAGTTGTTTGAGGGAGGAAATTTTGGCAATGACGTTGGGAGAACTCCCCTGTTCCTCCTTGACTGGGGAACTGGGATATTTGAACCCAGCCAAGGATTGATGGGGCCCCAGCTTAATGTCGAATCCTCCAGTAATGCAGCATCCCCTCGGCGGTTCCCTAATGCTTCATCCTGGATTTGATGCTCAAATTTCTGGATTAGGCCTTACTGTTTGATTTGATTTATTATTGTTACATGTATTTGTATACGATGAAAATTATTGTTTCTTTGCATGTTATGCAGACAAAACAAACCATTCATAGAGAAGGAAAGGAGAGAGTGCAGAATGTAGTGTTACAGTCATAGCTGAGGTGTAACAAAAGATTAACTTAATACAACATAGTCCATTCAAAAGTCTGATGGCCGCAGGGAAGAAGCTGTTCTTGAGTTGGGTGGTACCTGACCTCACACTTTTGTATTTTTTCCTGACGAAAGAAGGTGGAAGAGAGAATGTCTGGGGTGTATGGGGTTCTTAATTATGCTGGCTGCTTTGCTGAGGCAGCTGGAAGTGTAGAGAGAGTCAATGGATGGGCGGCTGATTTGCCTGATGGATTGGGCTACATTCACGACCTTTTGCAGTTTCCTGCCGTCTTGGGCAGAGCAGGAGCCATACCAAGCTGTGAAACAACCAGAAAGAATGTTTTCAATGGTGCATTTGTAAAAGTTGGTGAGAGTCATAGCTGACATGCCAAATTTCCTTTGTCTTCCAAGGCCTTTTGACTGAGATGGGAGTTCTGTCATTAAACCAAGGCTGACACTAGCTTCCATTAATTCAGAATTGTGTTATTTCATTATGTTTGAGCTACTACCATAATGCTATACAATGACTTACATATACTATAATAGTCAAATAGATAAAGAATTTGTAGCTATATGGTACTTCATCATATTTTGAATAAGACTCCATAACCGGACAATTTTGTCTGAGGTCAATGGACCTTTGCATCGTCCCCCTGCACCCCCCCCCAGGCCCCCCGCCTGCCTGCTACAATTCCTGTGGTGGGCGGGATGGGAAAATTCCTCTCTCAGTGTTTTACAACTGATGGGTTAATTTTGTTCAATGTAAGAAAACGCAGCAGCCGATTAAACCAGAACAGGTTCTGAAAGGCTGAATGCACGAACGACCAAAGATGTGAGCTTCCTCAGAGTTGGTTTCACTCCATCGCTGAAACTTTGCCAGATGTACGGTGATGGAAACCTCATTCATGTGTGTAAAAGTTACAATGGTGGAGTGGGAGCCTGCCTCAGCAAATTCTTGGTATAGATAATTATTTTGAATGGCGTTGCCTGAGGGAAATGTGCTGATCAGGACACTGGAATAATTTGGAAATCCCACTGCCTTCTTTAAACAGCAGCATGTGATTTCATCACTAAGAATCACATGCCTTCACTAAAACCATTTATTTTCACACCTATAATATGATCCAACTCTCATCCTCTGTCTGCTGAAGTGCTCATCCATGTTACTGCTAGACTTGACTAGCCCAACAAATTCTTGGCTGAAATCTCATGCATGACCCTTCATAAATCTAAGAGAGACAAAACCTCTTCTGTCCACGCTCTTAGTCATACCAAGTGATGTTACCTGTCACCTCTGTACTCATTGCTCTATATTGACTCCTGTAAAACAGCATCTCAATTTTAAAATCTCAAGCTTGTTTTTAAACCCTCTCTTTTCACAATCCTCTGCAATCTCAGTGTGCCTCTAATTCTGGTTCCTTGAGCATACCAGATTTTAATTGCTCCACTGGTGGTCATGCCCTCAGGTGCCCAGGTGCTAAACTCTGGAATTCCCTCTCTGAGATTCTCGACCTCTTCACCTCTCTTTCCTCCTTCAAGATGCTCCTTAAAACTAATTTCATTGATCAAGCTTTTGGCTATTTCCCTTAATATCGCCTCTTGTGGCTCTTATTTTATGACTCTCCTGTATTGCGCACTGGGCGGGGAAATTAGGGCCAGCCAAAGGGTTAGGTAGCAGAGAGTGCCCCCTGAGCATTGGCACCCCGACAGTGCCAGCCTGGGCTCCCAGCACTGACCAAGGGGCAAAGTGCCAATGCCAGATGCACCTTTGCACTGCCCATCGGGCATGAGCAGTGCTGAGAAGGCAGGGCATATTGGGATGGGGCCTATGGGATGCAGGGCCTGATGGAGGCAGGGCCTAGGAAGCAATTGGTGGGGAAGGAGGACCCACCGGCAGTTGGGATTGGTGGAAAAAAGAGGGAAACCAGTGATCAGAGTGAGCTGGGAGAGGTGGAATGGGTCAGACGGAGGGGCTGTCAGCACTGCAGGGGGGTGAGGGACTGCAGAGGAGGTCAGGACTGTGGGGGCCCAGGAATCAGGAGGGGTCTGGAGATCAGGGTGGCCAGGAGGGATGGTCCAGGGTAGGCCCAGGAATTGCAGGGGAAGAGCGATTGGGTGGAGGGGGAGGGGAAAAGTGGGCGTTGCAGCGCCGATCATGATCAAGTTGGCCAGCAATCAGTGAGGCTGTCAGTGCAGGGCTACTGCGCATGTGCCGATCTCAGCTTTGACAGATTGATGGACACGCAGTGGCTCGTTCAGCTTGCTGATTTTAGCCTCTCCAGTGGGGATAGGCCCTGAAATTTAATGATATTCACACTGGTGGCCCCTGCAGTGCACAGCATGTGGGAGATTCTTCTCTCAGCTCCCACTGAGAAAAACTGAATTAATCCAGTTTTCCCGCGAATTCGACACTTAGAATTTTTCTGGGAAAATTCTGGCCTATATCCCTGTTCCTTCATTGCCTCTGGAACAAAATCCTAGAACTCTCTCCCTAACAGCACTGCAAATATAACTACACATGGACTGCAGAAGTTCGAAAAAGCAACTCACCACCACCTTCTTGAGGACAATTAGGGATGGGCAGTAAATGTTGGGCTAGCCTGCAACTGAAAGATGAATTATAGAATCATCGAGTTCCGACACTTCAGAAGAGGCTATTCGGCCCATTGAGTCTGCACCAACTCTTTGAGAGAGTATTTTATCCAGTATTTTTAGAACTGAAAGCCTTGAAGAAAGTTTGTGATTTTTCTAACTAGATCGATTTAGAACCAGTGGGCAATGAATTCCACCATATTATTGACCAGTTACCCTTGTGGAAAAATGCGGAGATGTAGCAGTATAAATGTAATTGTACTTTATAGAAATATATATTTGTGTGTGTGTGTGTGTGTGTGTGTGTGTGTGTGTGTGTGTGTGTGTGTGTGTGTGTGTGTGTGTGTGTGTGTGTGTGTGTGTGTGTGTATAACAGCTATACACACACCCATGTTTGTATATTAAATGGAGATGGTCACAGTCCGGATCTTAGTTTCCATACTTAGTGAAGATCAGTCAACATTTGGCTTATAATCAAACTCTGTAGACTATCAATATAATGGCAACAACATTGAAACCCTGCCTCCTCCTATTCCGTTCAGTGTCATCACGAGTGCTGTGTTCCAACTCAAACCACCCAGGCTGTTTTTTCCACTTTAATTGCTGATGCTCTCCAGACTTTTTTTTTGTTGAAAAATATATTACTCAAGAGAAAGTAACTATGAGCCAGCTGGAAGTCATGTGCAGTTACAATTCAGGCTCAGTTTTTCCACCCTTGGGATTAGGTTCAGTGGTCAAGTTGTCTGAAAAGTGGCAGGAAGTGAGAAACTACTTCAGGCCTTGTGATATGAGAACAGTTTTAGATTTCTGAAATCTCGTGACGTGTCTTACTTTGGCACTGTTCCACGCTTAGGTTGAAAGCACTGTGCTCCAATAACTTGTCTTGCAGGCAGAAGTTTAAAACATTGGTTCTCTGTTCCTTTGGAGCATCTCTGAAAAGAGCAGCAGGCAACCAGGCTGCCCACGTAAGCAGCAGGATAGATTCTTGATGTATCCGGATCACATACCACATTTCCAGGCTCTGATTTCAATCTTTCTGACAAACACATCAGTAATTTGGTCAATTTTCAGCTGAATCACATGGTGAGGCATTTCACATTCAAATAATCAACTGCTGGTTTGGAAAAGGAAAACTCAGCTGTCACATTTCTGGGCAGTGCACACCTCCTACTGGCCATCAAAGGCCTACGCTGTTCTTTTTGCTCTGGCATCTCCTTGTTTTCATTTCTTGGACAGAGATTCATTTGTAATTGTGCCAAAGGTCTTTTGTAGAAAATATAAGGGGAATGTTATGAGATTTAGAAATATATACCATCAGTTGACTGCAGTAATTGTCAGGCTGCTTATCTGACATCCAGTAATGGGTGAGTAGAAATTTTCCCCAATTAAATACTGGGAAAATTGCATGAAGCCATTGTTTTTGTTCCCTGCTCCAAACTCTGTTCCTTAGTTACTGATTTTATCCCTCTTGCTAGCAACAGTTTGAGAGAAAGCCAATTGTGTTTGCAACTTTGGTGCCTCATTTGAGTTCAAGATGAACTTCTAACCTCATATTTGTGCCATCACTAAGGCCACTTATTTCCACTTCCATAACATTGTTTGACTCCACTATTGCCTCAGCTGATCTACTGTTGAAAACTTCATTCATGTTTTCATTACCTCTGGACTTAATTATTCCAACTCACTCCTAGCTCATGTCCCACATTCTAGAACATAGAACATTGACTATAGAGCATTACAGCGCAGTACAGTCCCTTCAGCCCTCGATGTAGTGCCGACCAGTGGAACCAATCTAATGACCCTCTAACCTAAACTATTCCAATGTTATCCATATGCCTATCCACTGACCATTTGAATGCCCTTAAAGTTGGCAAGTCCACAACTGCTGCAGGCAGGGCATTCCATGGCCTTACTACCCTCTGAGTAAAGAACCTACCTCTGACATCCGTCCTATAATTATCACCCCTTCTACTCTGGGTAAACTTGAGGTAATCCAAAATTCTATTGCCGGTGTCTTAAATCACAGCCGCTTCTGTTCTCCTATCAGCCTACTTCTCACTGACCTACATTGCCTCCTAGTCAAACAATGTCTTGGATTTAAAATACTTATTGTTGTTTTCAAATCCCTCCATGGCTTTGTCCCTTCCTTTCTCTGTAAACTCCTTCAACCCCTATTCCATCATTCAATAAGATAATGGCTGATCACATTGCAACATGATCCCCTCATTTCCATCTAACCCCAATGACCTTTCAACCCTTGCTCATCAAGACTCTCACTACCTCTACCATAAAAATATTCAAAGACTCTGCTTCCATGCCTGTTGTAAAAGAGTTCCAAAGACTCACAACCTTCTGAAAGAAAGTAATTCTCCTCATCTCTGTCTTAAATGGGTCACCCCTTATTGTTAAACAGTGACCCTTAGTTCTAGAATCTGTCCACAAGAAGAAGTATTCTTTCTACACCAACCCTGCCAAGACCCCTCGAGATCTTATATGTTTCAATCCAGTCACCTTTTACTCTTCTCAACTCTAGAATATACAAATCTAACTTGTCTAACCTTTTTTCAAAAAAACAATCATCCCATTCCAGGTATTGATCTGGTAGACCTTCTCTGAACTATTTCCAATGCATTTACACCTTTCCTTAAATAAGGAGGCCAATATGGTTCATGATAGTTGGGGTCTATTCCCACTAAAGAGGCTGAAATCAGCATGCTGAGCAGGCCCCCTACACATATCTCTGATGCTAAACAAGTCCTCGCAGAATAGACATCGCTGGCCTCAACCCCCCCAAGGACATTGTTGGCCTCGTTGCTGGCATCTCACTCCCTCCGCGGACATCACTGGTCTCTCACTCCCCAAGAAAATTGCTGGCCTCCTAGCCTTCCCATTCCCCAACTGACCTTGATTTCGCTGGCCTCCCCATCCCTCCCTGACCCCTTCACACACAGAGCGCTGTGTTGCCATGCACGTCCTCTCCCTGCAAGCATTCTCTCTTGTTGAGTGAGAGCCTTGAGCACTGCACCCCTTCCCCCACTAGCCATGGTACCTTGTTGAGTTCACCCAATCAACATCTTTGGAGATGGCTCTCCCTCTATTGAAACCAGGTTGCCTGTACATTATTCACAATGAATTTTAACTAATGGGCCCATGACAGGCCCAAACTGACTGCATCCGGACTCGCTTAACAAGCTAAAGCTGTATGTCAGATGGCAGGATCAAGCAGAGTCAGCATGGATTTATGAAGGGGAAATCATGCCTGACAAATCTTTTGGAATTCTTTAAAGATGTGACTAGTAGAGTTGACAAGGGGGAGCCAGTCGATGTGGTGGATGTGTCGAGGGCGGTGGCTAGAGGAGAGCCGGTAGATGTGGTCTTTCTTGATTTTCAGAAGGCGTTTGACAAGGTACCTCACAAGAGGTTATTGCAGAAGGTAAGGGGACATGGAGTTGGGGGTAGGGTGTTAGCGTGGATAGAGAATTGGTTGTCAAATAGGAGGCAGAGAGTGGGGGTTAATGGGTGCTATTCAGATTGGCGGTTGGTGACTAGTGGAGTGCCCCAGGGGTCGGTGCTGGGGCCTCAGCTATTTACCATTTATATAGATGATCTGGAGGAGGGAACCGAGTGTATGGTGTCGAAATTTGCTGATGACACCAAGATTGGGGGAACGGCAAATTGCGCGGAGGGAGTGGAGAGTCTGCAGAAGGATCTAGATAGGCTGGGCGAATGGGCCAGGAAATGGCAAATGGAATTCAATGTTGGCAAGTGCGAGGTGGTCCACTTTGGTAGGAATAATGGTAGGAAGGACTATTACTTACGTGGCGAAAAACTGCAGCAGGCGACGGTGCAGAGGGACCTCGGGGTCCTTGTGCATGAGTTGCAAAAACCCAGCCTGCAGGTGCAGCAGGTGGTCAGGAAGGCGAATGGGATGCTGGCCTTCATAGCGAGGGGGATTGAATATAAAAGTAGGGAGGTCTTGCTGCAGCTGTATAGGGCATTGGTGAGGCCGCAGCTGGAGTACTGTGTGCAGTTTTGGTCGCCGCACTTACGCAAGGATATTTTGGCCTTGGAGGGAGTGCAGAGGAGGTTTACTAGGCTGATACTGGAGTTGAGGGGGTTGAGCTATGAGGAGAGGCTGAATAAACTAGGCTTGTACTCGTTAGAGTTTAGAAGAATGAGGGGAGATCTCATTGAGACATATAAGATGATGAATGGGATGGATAGGATAGAGGTGGAGAGACTCTTCCCGCTCAGAAAGGACAGTAGGGCTAGGGGGCACAGCCTCAAGAAAAAGGGGGGGCGGTTTAGAACGGAGTTGAGGAGGAACTTCTTCACTCAAAGGGTGGTGAATCTCTGGAATTCTCTGCCCGTTGAAGTGGTGGAGGCTGCCTCGCTAAATATTTTTAAGACGCGGGTTGATGGGTTTTTGATAAGCGAGGGGATTAAGGGTTATGGGGAGAGGGCGGGAATGTGGAACTGAGCCACGACAGATCAGCCATGATCTTATTGAATGGCAGGGCAGGCTCGAAGGGCTAGATGGCCTACTCCTGCTCCTATTTCTTATGTTCTTATAAGAGATTATCATGCAAGATTAAAGCGCATGGGATTGGAGGAAGTGGATTGAGATGGATAGAATACTGGTTGGCAGAGAGAAAACAAAGAGTAGGAATTAATGGGTGCTTTTCAAATTGGCAAGCAATAACTAGTGGGGTGCCACAAGGATTGGTGCTGAGACCCCAGCTATTCACTATATATTAATGATTTGGATGAGGGAACAAATGGAGCATCTAAAAGTTTGCAGATGATACCAAGTTGGGTGGGAGGGTGAACTGTGATGAGGATGCAGAGATCCTTCAGAACGACCAGGACAGGTTGGGTGAGTGGGCTAATCAATGACAGATGCAGTATAATTTGGATAAATGTGAGGTTATTCACTTTGGAAGCAAAAACAAGAAGGCAGATTACTACCTGAATGATTGTAAATTGGGAAAGGGTAGTATGCAGCAGGACCTGGATGTCTTTGTGCACCAGTCGCATGCAAGTGCAGCAGGCGGTAAAAATGGCAAATGGTATGTTGACCTTCATTGTGAGAGGCTTCGAGTACAGGAGCAGGGATGTGTTGTTGCAATTATACAGGGCTTGGTGAGGCCACATCTGGAGTATTGTGTCCTGTTTTTGTCTCCTTTTCTGAGGAAGGATGTTCTTGCTCTCGAGGAAGTGCAGCAAATGTTTACCAGGCTGATTGCTGGGACGATGGGACTGATGTATGAGGCAAGATTGACTAGGTTAGGATTAATCTCATTGGAGTTCAGACGAATGAGAGGGTGATTTCATAGAGACTTATAAAATTTTAACATAACTAGGCAGGGTAGATGCAGGGAGGATATTCCAGATGTGGGGGAGTCCAGAACCAGGGGTCACAGTCTGAGGATTCAGGGTCGACCATTTAGAACGGAAGTGAAGAGACATTTCTTCACCCAAAGAGTGGAATTCATTACCACAAGAAGTAGTTGATACCAAAACATTGAATGTATTCAAGAGTCGGCTGGATGTAGCACTCGGGGTGAATGGGATCAAAGATTATGGGAAGAAAGCAAGATTAGGCTCTTGAGTTGAACAATGAGCCGTGATTGTAATGAATGGCAGCTATTCGCTATATATTAATGATTTGGATGAGGGAACAAATGGAGCATCTAAAAGTTTGCAGATGATACCAAGTTGGGTGGGAGGGTGAACTGTGATGAGGACGCAGAGATCCTTCAGAACGACCTGGACAGGTTGGGTGAGTGGGCTAATCAATGACAGATGCAATATAATTTGGATAAATGTGAGGTTATTCACTTTGGAAGCAAAAACAAGAAGGCAGATTCTTGTTTTCACCCATGGAAACATAAGGGGGATTGAAAGCATGATGTATGGAAGGGCAAAATGTCCTCCTCGAAGGGCCAAATGTCCTCCTCCTGCTCCTATCTTGTATGTTTCTAAGCTGTAATGATGGACAGACACATGGGCAGTCACGCCAAGATCTCAGAGAGTGAGCAGGTCCGCCTGTTCGATGTGGTGGACGAGAGGTGACATCTGTTTTACCCCACTCAGGGCAGCTGCCCAAGGGGTGGCTCAGCAAGCGTCATCTGGGAGGCAGAGGTATCTGCAATTAATGCCAGGACACTGACCCCTCAGTCAGGAAAGAAGTACCATAAGAAGATGAATGATCTTCACAAAACCATAGAATACGATAGTGTAGAAGAGCCCCTTCATCCCATTGAATCTGCACCGATGCGTGAAAGGCCCTGACTTGCCCACCTAATCCCGCTTGCCAACATTTGGCCCATAGCTTTCTTTGGGCTGCAAGAGTAAGTGTGTATCCCATTCTGAAACCTATATATGTTCTGTGCTTACAATGTCAAAGCATCTCCAAACACCTCAAGGGCAGCCACCAACTGTCACCCTTCTCCACCCAATATGTCTCCATCGCCACCTCCTCCTACCCCCCCCACCCTCTAACCAATCAGTACCCCCCAGTGGGGACTCATTTTCCTGAAAAGGCCAACGTAAGCTCCCAAACACTGACATTAACGTTAACTCCATGCCCTTCCATACATCATGCTTTCAATCCCCCTTATGTTTCCATGGGTGAAAACTGCAAAGAATCAGCTCTAGAGGATGAAAACTGGTGGTGGAGTACACAAGCTGCACCTGCTGACTGGGTCTGAGCAGCATGCTGGAGCTAATAGGGGGGCATGCGCGTTGAATGGCAGCCAGGTCAGCATCAGGCAATGCAAGTGAGCATTACCTGAACACTCTTCTTTGAGTGCCATGCTGTGTAGGCCACTTTCCCTCCCCTCCCCTAACGTTGTTCTTTATTACAGTGCTGGACTCTGATGAACCAGGCTCTTCTGGTGTCACAGTCCACAGCCCCCCACCACCACCCCCCCCGCCCTTCACCCCCACCCTCCACCCTCCACACCCCAACCCTGCTGCCCCTGAAGAAACTCTCCTGCACACCTTGGATGATACCTCAGAGGGAAGCCCTGAAGAACCCTCTGAGGACAGCATGAGTATTTTGGCACAGGCATCAAAAACAAAAACTATCAGCACGATGGGTTATTTAGTGCTAGGTCCCCTACTGATGAGTACATCACAGTTACTGGAGAAACATTGGGTGGAGGCGGGCATATCTGAGAGCCCGGGCACACGGAGGTCTGCTCTAGGCTTGGATTCAGCTGGACAAGCCAGATGCCAGGCCTTGGGGTTTGTTCATCCCGAAGCTGGTGGCGATGCATCAGAAAACCCAGGGAGTTGTGGATGGGCTGTCAGCAACCATGATGCAACTGCAAGGCTGTTTAGAGGAGTCAAACCGAGTGCTGTTACAGGAGGTGGTGCCAGCATAGTGTGTTAGCCAGGCCAAAACTGCAAGGGTAGCATCCGCAGTGGGAAGTCTGGTGCAGGAATCTGGCTTCATGGCTGACAGGCTCCAGGCTGTCCTGGCGACACAGCCAGTCATGGCAGAGATATCGCGAGCCATGGTCAAGGGTGTCGGCGGCATCCTGGAGGCACATCGGTCTGTGGCCATGGGTGTTGGCCATGGCTGGAACTGTTGCTGGGATTCTGGAGAAACAGCAGACTGTGTCTGTAATGTGAAGCAGATGAATGTCCGTACACCTATGCCTTATTCTCTACAGCACCAGTGGGAAAACATGCCCTTGCAAAATACTTTTGGAAAACGGGGCATGCAGGTTTTGGGACTCTCCTGAACAATGCCTGAGGCAGCCTCTGAGTTCAAGATGGAGGCCAACAGCAACCCTGGACCATGGAACACCACAGCAGTAGGTGAGGAGGGGGGCATCTATAGGCTGACTTTTCAGATTCAGTGTTCTGGAGGGATCCCATCTTTCCACCTCAAAATGTACCTGAAGATCCATCTTCTTTCCCAGGTAGTCCATCTTCCAGCCTCTGAATGCTGCTGGAGATCCATCTGCATCTTCAAGAAGATCACCTTCTTTCTTAAATTTAGGTCAGTGACATTAGGTGCCTTTTCAGTAAGGCACCCAGGGAGGACAGTGCACTATGCACCTTCAGATCTGTTTCACCATGGAACACAGTGCAAAACACCCAACTAATTAATGAGGTTGGAGCCAAAGGATTTGGCATGTCTTCCCGCTGGCCTCCGCAGTTGGAAACACTATGTTCCCATCCCCACCACAATATTTAGTCCTCAGATGGGAGACATCTGGCCTACATTTTGCCAAACAGGAAGTGACCCATTTATGCCTCTTCCCTGTGTCTTGTTAGCTTAGCCAACCTCCTATCCACACCAATATGTTACTGCCTACAGCATGAGCTTTTATTGTCCACAATAACTTCTGAAATGGCACATTACCAAATTACTCCTGGAAATCTAAATTCAGTACATCCACGTATTCCCCTTTATCCAAACCACATGTTATTCCTTCAGAGAACTGTAAGTCTTATGAAGAAAGGTTGAGGGAGCTGGGGCTTTTCTCTTTAGAGTGAAGGAGGATAAGAGGCGACTTAATAAAAGTTTATAACATGATGGGGGGGATAGATGGAGTGGACGAGCAGCGACTATTTCCTCGGGTGGATTAGCTGTTACTAGGGGGCATAACTATAAGGTTCATGGTGGGAGACGTAGGAGGATGTCCGAGTAGATTCTTTACTCAGAGAGTGGTTGGCGTGTGGAATGCACGGCCTGCTGTGATAGTGGAGTCGGACACTTTAGGATCTTTCAAGCAGTTATTGGATAGGCACATGGAACACACCAGAATGAAAGGGAGTGGGATAGCTTGATCTTGGGTTCGGACATAACCTAGCACAACATCGAGGGCTGAAGGGCCTGTACTGTGCTGTACTGTTCTATCTACATTCTAAGAATTCTTAATGAATTGCTTAAACATGATTTCCCACTCACAAAACCATGTTGACTTTGCCTGATTACCCAGATTTTATCCAATTCATTCCACTTATGAGTGCCACAAAGAGCATATATTTATTTTGTGCTGACAAAAATGTTCTTAAAATAGGTCAGTTATTTTTTAAAGTGTAAGTTTATAAAATTTCCCAGCTTTCTCTGACTGCAAATAAATCCATCATTGTAATATCCAACCTCAATGCTGCAATGCCCTTTGAATCATAGTAACTTATACCGTAATGGTTTGTCGCAACTTCCATCCATCTCTGACAGAAGCTGCAACAAACTGGCCACAAATATGTCAGAATGTATACAGGTGACATACAAAACAATTTCCTAAAATAAAAGTGATTATGATAACGTCACAAATCAGTGAATCATGGAGAATAGACAGCCGAATGAATGGTGCGGAATTCCAGAGCATCACAGATCTACGAATGTCGAATTGGCCAATCAATAAATGGTTTATTTAATCATGTGCCACTTGTCTCCAAATGCTGAAACTGGATTATTTAATCTCCCCCCTTTCACAAATACTCTTTAGTCAATGTTTATGCGTTGTTAGGCAGAGATCCATTAACTCATGTTTTAGTTATCTCTGACTCACAAAAATCTAACAACTTCCACTCTGTCCTCCAACATTTCCTGAGCCAACACTAATTTTGTTGCAGAAAACATTTCCATTTGTCTATCGTTAACCATATCAGAAACAAAATGTCAAATCAATTCGTAACAAGATTGACTTTACCATGTATTTCAGGCTGTTAAACAGCTACCAACTATCAGACTGGTTGAAAATTAAAAACCACTTGATTTTATAAAGGAGGGTATATTTAATTAAAACCGAGTGTTGCAGACTGGCACATTCCAAGGTCCAGGACTACGTGCTGAGGGACGCGCTGAAGCTTGGGGCAGCTGCCGCAAAGGCACAGTGGGGAAAGGCCACACTGTAAGGCCTTTTAACAGAGGCAGACCGAGGGCCCGGGAACTGCAGAACACCCTCGACCTGCGGAGCTGTGTGCCAATCTGAGCACTAACGGCACACAGTAATTAATTGAGGCATGTAGAAAGGTTTAGGTATTGAAATGTAATCATTGTAATCAGAACAAATCTGTAAATATTGAGGCATGGATATAGTTTTTTAAGTTTTGAAATGTAGTCATTGTAGTTTGTACGGATCTGTAAAAGTGTTTTGATTCCACGTTGTGTTTGCTGTTCAAAGCCCTGTATATTTGAAATAGATTAATCGAGTTTTTTTTATGAATAAAGTATATTTTTGGTTAAAAAAAAATATTTAATTAAGACTATATAAAGAAAATAAGTCTTCACCCTAACTCACACATGTGCAAATCACATTATGGCCAGAGACTTTCACGAAAGGGGCCATCATACAATTTGGAGAAAGCTCATTCTGAGATTTTCTCTGCCTCCCCCAGCCGCTGATGTAATTTGGTTCATGCCTGGAAAAGATGTGAATCAAATAAGCACATTTAAATCTTCATTTATATATTCAGACTCAGCACAGAAAATGACCCAAGCCTGGAATGGAACCTAGATCCCTGGCACTGTGAGGCAGTAGTGCTAATCACTGTGCCACTGTGCCACCCATAGTGCCATGATGCCACCCATGCCATATTATGCTTATTCTAGCCAAATTCAAGATGCAAAACTTATGATAGTGGCCGGCTCCATAAAACACTTTAAAGTTTCTGACATCACTGGTCTCCAAAAACGGAGACCAGAAATAGTGACCACTCTGGGAGGCTTAGGGCCATTGTCTTTTCTGGTGCCTAGGTCGATGTCAGCTGGTCTGTCCAATTTCATTTCTTTGTTGAGACTTTCTAGCGATTGATACAACTGAATGTCTTGCTAGGCCATTTCAGAGGGCAGTCGAGAGTCAACCACATTACTGTGGCTCTGGAGTCACATGTAGGCCAGACCAGGTAAGGACAGCAGATTTTCTTCACTGAAGGACATAAGTGAACCATAAATGATTTTCCAACATTCAACAATGGTTACATGTTCATCAGTAGACTCTTAATTCCAGGTTCTTTTTATTGAATGTAAAATCCACCACCTGCTGTGGTGAGATTCAAACTTGGAACGTTTGCTAAGTTTCTGGATTAATATCTAGCGATAATACCACAAGGCCATCGCCTCCCCCTTTGAAGGATAGGCTGAAAGGAAAAGGAGGTGGGTCACTCTGTTAATATGAGGGTGAGATCTTAATGTAGTGAGAAATGACCTTGGTTTGGAAGATCAAGATGTAGAATCAACATGAGTAGGGATGAGAAATAGCAAAGGAAATAAGTAATTGATGGACTACATCCATAAGTCTCTGAACAGAAGTGACACTATAGGACATGGTATTAGTCAAAAATAGTGAGGGCTTCTAAGCTAGGTACTGAGAAAGTTAGAGGAACTTTAATCTTCATACAGATCGCACAAAATATTGAGTAGCATCAAGGATGAGCTCATAGAGGATATTCAGAACAATTCCTTAGAAACATGCATTGTGGATTCAACAAGTGAACAGATTATTTTAGAGCTGGTAACATGTAATGAGAGGGGATTATTTAATGACGTAATTGTAAAGAATCCTCTAGTAAGAATGATCATAACATGATAGAAGATCACAGAACTGACATGTTAATTTTGTTTTCTTTGGTACAACATTCAGTTCACATTCACTTTGAGGGTGAGAAACTTGGTCCCAAAACATTTGTGCCAAACTTAAATAAAGGGTTTGAAATCAGAATTGACTAAAAAGGACTGGAAATTAGATTGAAGGTTAAGATAGTAGATAAGCGGTGCTAGATATTTAAGGCGAGAATTCATAACTCTTGACAAAGATGTATTTCATTGAGAACGAAAGATAAAAGGATAAACAACAATTGCTAACTGAAGAATTAAGAATGGTATGAAGTTGGAAGAAAAGGTATATAATGTTGCAAGGTTGTAGTAGGTGAGAAATTGGGAAAATTTTGGAAAGTAGCAAAGGATAGTGAAAAATGAATAAAGGGAGAAATTAGAATTTGAGAGTAGATTAGCAATAAATATGAAAACCGACAGTCAGAACTTCTACATGTATATACAAAAAGAGTAGCTAAAGTGAACAAAAGCAAACATCACATATGTTGTAAGTCTGAAGTAAAGCGGAAAATGCGAGAAATAGTCAGCAGGTTTGGCAGCAATCATACCAAAGAAAACAAAGTTAACATGTCAGTTCTGTGATCTTTCATCAGAACAGATTTTAGGAAACACCACAGACCTAGAAAATTATCTAACGTAAACACCAGTTCTTTTAAGGATGGGACTGGGTAATCAATACGTGGAAACAAGGAAATGGCAGAAATGTGAACAAACGTCTTGAATCTGTCTTTATTGTATAAGATACCAAAAGCATCTATAATTATAGAAAATCGGGGGAGAAAGGGAGGGAGGAATATAAAGTAATCACTATCATAAATACACATCACTATGCAAATTAAGGGAACAAAGTGATAAGAAGTCCCCTGCAGCTGATCTGAGGGTCTTAAACAAAATGACTAGAGAGATAATGGATGTATTGGTTATACTCTTCCAGAATTCACTCGATTTTGGAAAATCCCAGTGGATTGGAAAACCACAGATTATAAACCCAGAGAGAGGAAGGAGACATTAAGCAGGAAGAGGTCAAAAAATCTAAAATGTTGGATTTATAATATTAAGTGCATAGTAGTAAGGCACTTGTACAATATCATAATACAATCAGGCAGATTAAACATGGTTTTATGAAAGGAAAACAGTGGTTGACAATTTTATTCACTCTCTTTGATGTTGTATTACATAGTTCTCAATTTGACTACAATAATCAGGCTGCAAAGCTGTTGACCCAAATGTTTGAAATTATAAAATTGTTGTAACACCATAGTTAAATTTTGGAAACAACAAATGAAATGACAGAAGCCTAAAACCTACTTCATGTAGTACTAAAAAGAATTGACTTGTCTTTGTTAGTTACACACTTTGAATATCTGTGTGCTTTCGGTTTTGCCAACTCATGCATTCAATCCCAATCTCTTTGTTCATTTAGGTGAAAGACTAGCAAGATAGGGGCTATGGGCTGCATAGCAGAATTCCACTGTGCCAACATCCACGCTGCTAGGAAATACTCAGCCAGCCAGGCAGCACCAGAAACAGTAAATGGGTGGAATTTAGTTGAGGGGGTCCTACACATTGATGTGGAACCAATGGAAACCCTGTGTGATCTTCCTATGGGGGATCCAACATCATTTAAGTGCAATCAGGCACTTACCTTGACAGTGTCAGACCATCCACTCAATCAAGACCCCAGTTTGGCAAAACTCTCACCCTGAGTGCTGCTGACCAATCAGAGGCTGACAGCTCTCCAGTATTGGCACTGTGACTGGGGTAAACACAGTAAGAAGTCTCACAACACCAGGTTAAATTCCAACAGGTTTATTTGGTAGCACAAGCCATTAGCTTTCAGAGCGCTGCCCCTTCATCAGGTGAGCAGGAGTTCTGTTAACAAACAGGGCATATAAAGACACAAATTCAATGGTACATTTAATCGCAACTCGGCCAACGTTGTCTACCTGATATGCTGCAGGAAAGGATGTCCCGAGGCTTGATAACGTTGGGGAAATCATGCAGATGCTACGACAATGGATGAATGAACACTGCTCAACAATCACCAGACAACGGTGTTCTCTTCCTGTTGGGGAATACTTCAGTGGTCACGGGCATCCAGCCACTGATCTTTGGGCAAGCGTTCTCCAACGCGGCCTTCATGACACACGACAGCGCAGAGTCGCTGAGCAGAAACTGATAGCCAAGTTCTACACACATGAGGATGGCATCAACTGGGATCTTGGGTTCATGTCACACCATCTGTAACCCCCACAACTTGACTGGGCTTGCAAAATCTCACTAACTGTCCTGGCTGGAGACAATGTCCATCTCTTCAACCTGTGCTTAACCCTCTCTCCTCTCACATTGTCTGTATCTTTAAGACTTGATTACCTGTAAAGACCCACATTCCAACCATTATTTTGTAAATTGAGTTTGTGTCTTTATATGCCATGTTTGTGAACAGAACTCCCACTCACCTGATGAAGGGGCAGCGCTCCGAAAGCTAGTGGCTTGTGCTACCAAATAAACCTGTTGGACTTCAACCTGGTGTTGTGAGACTTCTTACAATGTGACTGGAAGCAGTGGTTGTTACAGTGGATGCACTGAGGCCTTCACTGGGCATTGTCACTGCATCCCTGGAGAGAGGGAAGTAGAGTGGGATGAAGATCATTGGGAGGAGGGGTCACTGGAAAGGTAAGAGTGGGAGGGTCAGATGCAAGGATCCTCCACCCTTCTTGTTGCTTGATCCCTTAATTGCGTACTCTGTTTGTGAATAAGGATCTCCTCACATCCCACAAGGCTACAGGCAAACTTGACAGGGTTTTCAAAATACATGAGAGGCCCATGAGAGTCTCATTAAATTTTGGTGAGCTCATTGCTGTCAAGTGAGCCTGATTGATATCCCACTACCAGCAGGAGGCTTTCAAGATCAGGCCCACTAAACATGGGATAATTTCCCTGCCACTGGCAATTGGAATCAGGGACTCCTGCCTGATTCTCCTGCCACCTTGTTGACTCCTGCAGGCTCCTTTAAATTCCGCCCAATTGTTTCAGTTCATCGATCTTTCATCAATATTGGAAAAAGATGGAAATAGACCAGGATTTAAGCAAGTGAGAGTGGGGAGAGTTGGGAAAAGTACAAAAAGGAACCCTTATGATAGGATGGAAGGCATGGAAGATTAAATGACAAAAGGTTTACGGTGCAAAGCCTAAGAGAATTGAAATGGAATAAGTGAAGAAGCAAACAATATGACTAGAGGAGGCATGAATGGCAGAATGGCAGTTTCTCCATCTCTGGTACATCTGTTTTGATGATATATCTTTAGATTCCAGAGCTTATGGTTTGTCTTCATTTTTCTTCAACTGAGGAACCTCCCCCTCAACCCCCCCAACCACCATTGACAGGTCTTGTTTTCATTTTATTTCCCCAATTCACACCTTCCCCATCCTTCCAGAACAACAATGGGTTTTCCCCTTGTCCTCACCTTCTTATCCACCAGTCTCTATATTCATCAGGTCCTCCATCATTTCCACACATCCAGTGAGATGCCACCACCTAACACATCTTCCCCTCCCCTTGCAATATTCTGAACCAGTCATTTCCTCTGTGAATCCTGGTCCATTTTTCAGTCACTCCTAATACTCCCTCCTTTTGTTGTGGCACCTTTCTACACAGCATCTGCCCTTTTTACTTCTTTCCTTCTCACTATCCAATGTTCCAAATATTCCTTCCAGGCAAAAGTGCTATCTCCATGTTCTTCTTTCAATTTAGTTTACTGTATTCACTGTTCACCATGTATGTGCTCTGCCCCAGGGAAACACAGCACAGAGTGGATGACCACTTTGTGGCATAGCTCTGTTCAATCCATTCGAGCTTCCAGTCACCTGTCAGTTGAACTCTCTACCTTTCTCTCTCATGCTGACCTCAGCCTCCTGCCATGTTCCAATGAAGCTCGAGGAAGAGCACCTCATCTTTCTGTAGCACTTTACAGCATTTCAGCCTCAACATTGTGTTCAACATTTGCTGGCCGCAGCCTTTGCCCCCACTTGTTTTCCTTTGAAAGTTTTGGTTTTACTGCCTTGGTTTACTCTTTCTCTGCTTTTGGGTAGCAGCTGTTCCACATTTTGCTGTTCACACCTCTCCAGAGCATATTGTTTGTCTTGTTACTTGTTCTATTCCCATTTGGCTTTGCATCGTTAATCCTTTTGTCGTTCAATCTCTCCTAACTTCTACCTTTTCATGGGCCTTTCCTTTCCATACCTTCTTCCTTTCATTTACTTAAAAGCTGTTACATTCCTCAATTTTCCAAGTTCAGATGAAAGGTTGTCAGTGGGAAGCAGAGATTAATGTTCTTCCCTCCAAACTTCTTCCCTCTTCTCCCTGCGACCCCGCCCACCCCCCCACTTTTCCCCCTACCCGACTTTGGAGACAAGTTTACCGGCTGCGTAACTGTGCTGGAGAATGCAGTGTGGAGATCCTGCCACCTGCCACCTCCCCCTGTCATTCACACTCTGAGCAGGAAGGATTGATGACAGCCTTCCTGCCAGCCCATTTGAAACCTTTAAGTGCCACCAAAAGCCTCATCCCTCCATCACTGGTAGAATACTAGTTGTGGACGAGGAAATCGCCCTGAAGCCAACTGCACAGCGTTGCGATCTGATTAGGGATACGCAGTATGGTTTTGTAAAAGGGAAGTCTTGCCTTACGAATCTGGTAGAATTTTTTGAGGAGGTGACAAAAATGGTTGGCGGAGGACGAGCCGTTGATGTCATCTATATGGATTTCAGTAAGGCGTTTGACAAAGTCTCTCATGGTAGGTTGGTTGCAAAGATTAAGGCTCATGGGATACAAGGCCAGGTATCTAGATGGGTGGAGAACTGGCTTGCTAAGAGGAGACAGAGAGTAGTAGTGGAGGGGTCCTTTTCTAGCTGGAGGTCTGTCACTAGTGGTGTGCCGCAAGGCTCAGTACTGGGACCTCTTGTTTTTGTAGTGTATATAAATGACTTGGAAGAGGGAGTAAGTGGTGTGATCAGCAAATTTGCTGATGACACCAAGATGGCTGGATTGGTGGGCAGTGAGGAGCAGTGTCTGGCAATACAACGGGATATTGATAGGCTGGTATATTGGGCAGATATATGGCAAATGGAGTTTAATCCGGATAAATGTGAGGTGATGCATTTTGGCTGGAATGCTGTAGGGGGGAGTTATATTATAAAGGGTAAGCCCACAAGGAATATAGAAACGCAGCGAGACCTGGGGGTGCAAGTGCACAAGTCTTTGAAGGTGGCAGTACAAGTGGAGAAGGTTGTGAAGAAAGCTTATGGTATGTTAGCCTTTATAGGAAGGGGTATAGAATATAAGAGCTGGAGTCTAATGTTGCCGTTGTACAGAACGTTGGTTAGGCCGCATTTGGAGTACTGCGTCCAGTTCTGGTCGCCTTACTACCGGAAGGATGTGGAGATTCTGGAGAGAGTGCAGAGGAAGTTTACCAGGATGTTGCCTGGTATGGAAGGACTGGGTTATGAGGAAAGATTGAGCAAACTGGGGCTGTTTTCCCTTGAAACTTGGCGACTGAGGGGAGATCTAATAGAGGTATATAAGATTATGAAGAGTATAGATAGAGCAAACAATGGTAAGCTATTTCCTATGTTAGAGACATACAGTACAAGGACCCACGGGCTTAGGGTGAGGGGGGAGAGGTATAACACAGATATTAGAGAGAGGTTTCTCACACAGAGGGTAGTGGGGGTATGGAATGCTCTGCCAAGCAAGGTGGTGGAGGCAGGCATGCTGGAGTCATTTAAGAGTTACTTAGACAGGCACACGAATGGGTTGGAGATGGGAGGATATAGGAGATTGTTTTAAATAAAGATCATTAGCATTGGGACGTCCCTGGTAATGTATAAGGATGTGGAATGATACTAATGTTTTTCTCTTTTAATTCACAGATTTTAATTCGGTCTGCCTTGTTGTCCAACGAGGGGCATAATGCGATGTGTTGTACTAGGGCTGCTCTTGGATGTTCAAGAACAGCCTAGAGCTTCATGTCATTAGTGTACGCTTACACTGGACCAGATGCTGGGCAACACGACAGCTCAGTGACTATCACTGTTTGCTGTGCAGACACATGGATTTGGGCTGGTGTCTGTGGGAGTTTGCACGTTCTCCCCGTGCTTGCGTGGGTTTTCTCCGGGTGCTCCGGTTTCCTCCCACACCCCAAAGATGTGCTATTAGGCTGACTGGAGGTAATAAATTGTCCCTAAATTAGTTTCCCTCAATGTGGAATGCCATAAGCATAGATAAGGGTCATGGGTGGAGGGGGGACTGGTAATGTTAAAATGGTGGCGCGGGCTTGTTGGGCCGAAGGGCCTGTTTCCTGGGCTGTTTTTGTTCTTTGTTCTTTGTAATCTACAGGTGGGGCTGGGGACGGGGATGGGAGGGGTTGGGGGATTCCTTTCTTCTCAGGCACCCTGTGCCCAAACGAGGGACATAAGAACATAAGAACATAAGAAATAGGAGCAGGAGTAGGCCATCTAGCCCTTCGAGCCTGCCCCGCCATTCAATAAGATCATGGCTGATCTGTCGTGGCTCAGTTCCACTTTCCCGCCCTCTCCCCATAACCCTTAATCCCCTCTCTTATCAAAAACCCATCTACCCGCATCTTAAATATATTTAGCGAGGTAGCCTCCACCACTTCAACGGGCAGAGAATTCCAGAGATTCACCACCCTTTGAGTGAAGAAGTTCCTCCTCAACTCCGTTCTAAACCGCCCCCCCTTTATCTTGAGGCTGTGCCCCCTAGTCCTATTGTCTTTTCTGAGCGGGAAGAGCCTCTCCACCTCCATCTTATCCATCCCATTCATCATCTTATACGTCTCAATGAGATCTCCCCTCATTCTTCTAAACTCTAACGAGTACAAGCCTAATTTATTCAGCCTCTCCTCATAGCTCAACCCCCTCAACTCCGGTATCAGCCTAGTAAACCTCCTCTGCACTCCCTCCAAGGCCAAAATATCCTTGCGTAAGTACGGCGCCCAAAACTGCACACAGTACTCCAGCTGCGGCCTCACCAACGCAGCCTTGTTAACGGGAACTCCAGGAGAAAGCACTGTCTGTCCTTGCTGTCAACTTCCCCAGGTCCACCTCACAGGTGGCCCCTCCTTTCCCTGATGTCCCCATTCAGCCCCACTTATTTGGGCCCAGGAACCCAGCAATGAACCCTGGTGAAGGCTCGAGTGCAGCTGCCACCACTCCCATGGTGCTGTCAGTACTGGAGGGCTGTGAACCTTTGATTGGCTGGGGGATTTTGGGGATGGGGACCCTCTGCCCTGCTTGGGGCTTACTTTGACATCATTCTCACAAAATTGTGTTGTGCCTCTCTGTGAAATGTTTCCACTGAGTTTGCAGCCAGCAGGTGTGAACCTGCATCGGACATTAAATTTAACACATTAACAATGTTTCTCTCTTCAAGCATGCCGTCTGACCTACTGTGCATTGACAGCATTTCTGTTTCCATTTCAGTATTTTGCTTTTGTGCTGATGTTTCTAGAATTTCCCATTTCACTTAAGTTCTGGAATTTATCTCTGGTGATGGTTAAATTGGGCTTAGTGCTAAAAAGAGAATTGCAATCAGCATTTTTATTAGTGTCACAAGAAGGCTTATATTATCATTGCAATTAAGTTATTGTTAAAATCCCTTAATCGCCACACTCCTGTTCGGGTACACCGAGGGAGAATTTAGCATGGCTACTGCATATAACCAGCATATCTTTCGGACTATGGGAAGAAACCAGAGCATCCAAAGGAAACCCATGTAGACATGGGGAGAACATGCAGGCTCCACACAGACAGTGACGCAAGCTGAGAATCAAACCTAGATCCCTGGTGCTGTGAGGCAGCAGTGCTAATTACTGTGCCACTGTGCCACCCAGTTGAGCTAATATTACAATCACACACCCCAGGCACACAGCTTTGCACAACTGAAGTGCACAGTGGGAAAAGTCTTAATCAAGTCCTATGTGTTTTTTCTCATAAAATGGTTTAAGGTGACCTCCACCAACGCAGATTCCTGCTCCAATGGGTGAAGATTTGTGCTGAGAGCACTTAAAATGAAATTTATACCATCCTTCTTTGGAAGTTCTGTTCATTAGTAAACACTGAATGAAGCCTTTAATCACAAGAGTATCCATAAAGTAATGTCACCTTTGGCACTATTTCCTGGAAGCATTAAAATGTGACCTCATTTGGCATAACTACAGACAGTTTGCAGATTTTCCTACATCTTATTAATAAGCAGAAATACAAATCTTTTCTGTTTCACTTTACAGTTTAGAGCTAGGTTTCATATTCCCAGTTGAAGGAGTTTGACGTTTTTAGCTTATTACTTTATTAGCAGTTTGAAACCAAGACTTTTTTTAGAACTTTGATATGACTTTGAAACTATTGTTATCCAAGATTACAATTCTGAGTAAAACTGGTTGACAGTTTATCCTCTCTGACTCCAACAATCACATCAACTGTCTGCATAACTTTTAGAAGTGACATTTTTCATTCAGCTGCATTAATTATTATTTGAAAGATTTTCAGGCCAAATAAATTCCAATGCATCAACCCACCTAAATGATCTCTCATGGGTTTGTCAAATTGTACTGCTTTTTTATCTTTCTATTACTGAAAGGAAAATACCCTAAGTGCAATGCAATTAAACTTCAGATTTTAGTTTTGGCCCTAATTAATCTAGCAATTGTCTTCCCTTAATGGAATTTAACATTAGGGCAACACCTGAGAAAAACAAGAACAATCAAGGTTCCAGAATCACAGACTCGTTACAGTGCAGAAGGAGGCCATTTGGCCCTTCTTGTCTGCCCCGACTCTCCAAATGAATATTATGTTTTCATGCCATTCTCCTGCCTTCTCCCAATACCCTTTCGCGTATTGTTCCTATTAAAGTACTTAATGGATGCTCTCTTGAATGCCTCAGCTTGGTAGATTACAATTCTGCTGCGGGTACTCAGCTGTTTGTCCAGCCTTGGGCACACTTCACCTTCTTTTTGTATCTACAGTGCACTTTAGTTCACCACAGATAGCAGACAGAATGGAGAAACAGGCCTGAAAACATAACTAATGGCTTTCGGCCTCATACATTTAAAGACATCTGTAAGCAGTTTCGTTAGTACATTTCACTAATTCCATCTACTTCATTTCTTAATTAAAGATCGGAAATTTGAGAGGCAGGCTGTCACACATCCTTTAAAAAGTACTTGGATGAGCATTTGGCATGTCAAAACAGGGGCCAAGTGCTAGTAGATGGAATTAGGTTGGTAGGAAAGGCTTTCTCACATGTCGGTGCAGACTTGATGGGCTGAAGGACCTCTCCTGCTTTCTTGTGATTTTGTGAATTGCACGTATTCAGATAGTTGGACATAAATAATAATTATTTTAAGGTGCACTAGCTAGCACTTGGTTTACCTTCAAGAAGTCTTACAACACTAGGTTAATGTCCAACAGGTTTGTTTGGTAATTTGAGCTTTCGGAGCACTGCTCCTTCATCAGCTGAAGAGGCAGCGCTCCGAAAGCTTGTGCTACCAAATAAACCTGTTGGACAACAGCCTGGTGTTGTGTGACTTCTTACTGTGCCCACCCCAGTCCAATGCTGGCATCTCCACTTCTTGGTTTACCTTTAGAAAAACCAACTAGAAATGTGCAAGCTTCTTCAGGAGCTGAAGTAGGAGTGATGAACTCCATGTTGGTGCATGATTTGAGAGGGTTTGTTAAAGGAACAGTCTAAATTTAGCAATTTTTTTTCTCTCATTCTATTCTTTCTTCAGTTGCTATGGAAAATTCTTAAGATTCACTACTTTCTGCGTGATGAAATTCCTTCTCATCTCAATCCTAAATGGCCTACGCATTATTCTGAGCTCATGTCCTCTGGTTTTAGACCCCCCAACTAGGGGAAGACATCCTTCCTGCACCTACAATCTATGGTCCCTTAAGAATTTTGTAAGTTTCAATGAGATCACCTCTCTTTCTTCCAATTCTAGAGAATACTGTCCCAGGCTCCTCAATCTATTACCATGAAACAATCTCATCATTCCAGGGATCAGTTTGGTGAACATCTACTGCATTCCCCCTGTAGAAAGTATATACTCGCTTAGATAAGGGGACTAAAACTGTACAGGCAGCCCTCGACTTTATGACTCTCAACCTTCATGATGAATGATATTTATAACATTTATAAATCTACACCCCATTTTGACTTTACAACATTGACTGACTTTTAACATTCATATATGCACATTAACATTTTGTACCACCCATCTGTATAACTGGACAGGTCAAATTATCCTTATTTGGTTGAAATTTAATGTTTTACTCTGTTAAAACTTGTTGCCACAACCACTATCATTTTAATGCATTTATACACTTATGTTGTATTTAATATGCACTCAGACTCACAACTGACAGTGATTAATGATTTCAATTTTTCTCCCATGCTTCAATATACCTCCTACACTAATCCTTAATGACTTAACTGGGCACTTTACACTGCAGGGTGCCCCATGTGTGATTTCTGGCCTTGGTTTAGCAACCAATTTCTCACTTGTAACATTGTTCCTATGAGAAACTTGGTTCCGACTTACGATTTTTCAACTTACGACAAGGTTTTCAGGAACCAATTGTGTCGTAAGCCCACCTGCTACGGTAAAAGACAAACCACCCAACTATACTAATCCCTATTTTCCAGCAGTTGGCCCATAGCCATGGCATCGCAAGTGCACGTCTTGTTTGTCAGTAATGCTGTTTCGTTGATTGCCCTTTTCATAGTTTCATTCTAGTCAAATAAGAAGCTCTGATGTTTTTCCCGCTGTTGTTGGCTGCAGTGGATGAAAAAGTCCCCTTGGAGCAAGGTGTGTACTGCACAGTGAGTGAGGTGATTCCAGCAGGAATGTGAAGGGAGAAGCCGGAGTACTTGCCTAACAGAAGCTGATTCACTAGGAGAGACCCCCAAGGTATATCCCAGAAGGCATTTGTTGTGGGCTATGGTGAGATTGCAAGGGGTAAAGGGTGGGAAGTGTAGAACAGAGACCATCACACCTGCGGAGTTGGGGAGCCTTCCTTCTCCTCCTGGTTCTCTAGGAAGGTGTTTTTTTTCAGTAAATTACACAAGTTTACTTTTGGCTAGTGCTAGCTATAATCACTGAAAAATCGTGTGGCTCATTGTGACTAATTTGCCAAAGGGGGTTGCTTAAACAGATGTTAGGCCCTTAATTTACATGTGTACATAATGGCGGCACGGTGGCACAGTGGTTAGCACTGCTGGACATAGCCAGGTATCTGGGTTCAATTCTGGTCTTGGGTCACTGTCTGTGTGGAGTTTGCACGTTTTCCCCTGTCTGCATGAGTTTCCTCTGCATGCTCTGGTTTCCTCCCACAGTCCAAAGATGTGGGTTAGGTTGATTGGCCATGCTAAAGTAACCCTATTGTCAGGGGGATTCGCAGGGTAAATATGAGGGGCTATAGGAATAGGGCCTGGGTGGATTGTGGTCGGTGCAGACTCGATGGGCTGAATGGCCTCCTTCTACACTGTAGGGATTCTATGATTCTGTGATCAAAGAGACCTAACAGACATCCTGACCCAGTCTCCTAAAACTTTGGTGCCTATTAAATTGACAGTAACTCTGGTGTCTGCAGACTGGGTATATACTGTCCTAGTGCTAATTTGATAAGCTTTGAGCCTATTTTGTTTTAAAAAAAATCACAATCCATAACAGTTTTTATTTCAGTTACTCCATAATGCACCTGCGAAACAAAGGAGAGCAAAGATGATTGAAAGCAGATGGAACACATGGAAGAACATGTCCCCTGGATTCATAGATAAACAGTGTTCCCATTTATAAATCAGCAGTGAACAATATCATAAATCCTACTGCAAACTGCTGCAAAATTCGTTAAACCAGATCTGAAAAATGAAACATGCTTAAATCTACTTCTTAATGTATAGGACAAACATGTAATACTGGCAACAGTGGCAAAGAGTTGGAAAGAAAATTCTTGCATTAACATATTAAAGAAACATAAAATTGTGAGGGCTACTAAATTTAAAATACAAAAGAGCAAAAAATAAATAAAAGGTGAAAATTTAAACATCCCTGCAACTTGCTATACATTATCAAAGCTTTTAGAAAGACTCAAAGTTTATAAAGCATTTTCTAGAAACAAGATGGTTTTTATACATGAAAAGCCTCCCTTGTCTTTGTCACTCTATAAATTCTCTCTGCTTTATTACCGTAGCTCTTTAGCGGTTCTTGTCTAAATCATTGTTAAACTCTGTTGAACCTCAAGTCTGCTATGCTTTTCACTAATGTCATTTGGCTCTATTTAGCTGACTGAGGTCAGAGTACAGCAGTATCTAGGATACACGTTCCAAAACAGTGGTCCATACAAACCATCAAACGGATAATAATGCATGTAAAAGCGCGCAGTGAAGGCTTTGCAAGCCTTCATCAGTCATAGGAAGTTTACAGTAAAATACGTGGATAGAGACCATTTTTGGACTTGATTTCTCAGCACTATTTAGCAAACAGTCACTTTCAGCACTTTGAGGATTCATGGTGAGAAATTTCGTGCCAGCATCATTTGTTTAAAAGAAATAAAGCAAATAGAGTAAGTAAACAAAGTCAACAGAAAAACCAGTTAGACACAGTTTAAAATTCAACAAGTTATACAATGATGCTCCATTCTCTTCTTGCCAAAACTATGATATGCAACAGTAACAACAGTCAGGTGGACAGAGCTGTGTTAAAGAACTCAAAGGCACAATCAAGATGTACCAGAAATGATGGTTAAATAAACTTCAATTTGTCTTCACAAATTGACAGTAATTCCCCAGTGATCAGTCTTCCTTACTAATATCTGACAGTGTGTGCCAAAGTTGGAAGAGCTGTCAATTTTATCAAACTACAGACTGACATAGTCATGATCATGGAATCATACCTTACAAGGTCCAGACATCCCATCACCACCCCTGTCTCACTGACAGGACACAGCCACCAGAGGTGGCAGCATAGCGGCATATAGTTGACATGGAGATGCCCTGGGACTTCCCAACATCAACGCTTGAGCCCATGAAGCCGTATGGCATTAGGTCAAACATAACCAAGGAAACTGGTAGGAAGGACTATTATTTATGGGGTGAAAAACTGCAGCAGGCGACGGTGCAGAGGGACCTCGGGGTCCTTGTGCATGAGTCGCAAAAACCCAGCCTGCAGGTGCAGCAGGTGGTCAGGAAGGCGAATGGGATGCTGGCCTTCATAGCGAGGGGGATTGAATATAAAAGTAGGGAGGTCTTGCTGCAGCTGTATAGGGCATTGGTGAGGCCGCAGCTGGAGTACTGTGTGCAGTTTTGGTTGCCGCACTTACGCAAGGATATTTTGGCCTTGGAGGGAGTGCAGAGGAGGTTTACTAGGCTGATACCGGAGTTGAGGGGGTTGAGCTATGAGGAGAGGCTGAATAAACTAGGCTTGTACTCGTTAGAGTTTAGAAGAATGAGGGGAGATCTCATTGAGACGTATAAGATGATGAATGGGATGGATAGGATAGAGGTGGAGAGACTCTTCCCGCTCAGAAAGGACAGTAGGACTAGGGGGCACAGCCTCAAGATAAAGGGGGGGCGGTTTAGAATGGAGTTGAGGAGGAACTTCTACACTCAAAGGGTGGCGAATCTCTGGAATTCTCTGCCCGTTGAAGTGGTGGAGGCTGCCTTGCTAGATATTTTTAAGGTGCGGGTTGATAGGTTTTTGATAAGCGAGGGGATTAAGGGTTATGGGGAGAGGGCGGGAATGTGGAACTGAGACATGACAGATCAGCCATGATCTTATTGAATGGCGGGGCAGGCTCGAAGGGCTAGATGGCCTACTCCTGCTCCTATTTCTTATGTTCTTATGTTAAACCTCCTGTTGATTGCCACCAACTGTCCCAGCAGGGGAATCAGTACCCCTCAATGTTGAATACCACTTGGAGGAAGCACTTTGAGTGCGAAGGGCACATAATGTACTCTCGTGAGGGGGCATCATTTCTATCGCCAAGAATGGCGATAGAGGGAGGATTTTCCAGCTGCCCTTGCCCCCAAGACTGGAAATTCCTGCCTAGGGTTAATGGACCTTTGTATGGTCCACCAAATTTTCTGTCCCATCTGCTATGATTCCTGTGGCAGGCAGGATGGGAAGATTCTGCCCATAGCCTCTAGATTGGGTCTGTAGCAGGTGGTGAGGGAATGAACAAAAGAGAAATCTACTTGACCTCATACTCACCAATCTGCTTGTGGCAGGAGCAGCTGTCTATGTACTGGCAGGAGTGACCACTTTACAGTCCTCATTACCTGCCTTCACAAAGAGGATACCCTCCATGTTGTGTGTCACTGTCACTGTGCTAAATGGGGTAGATTTTGAACATATCTAGCAACTGAATACTGGACATTCATGAGGCGCTGTGGGCCATCAACAGCAAAATTGAATACAACCACAGTCTGCAACCTAATGGCTTGACATATCCCCCAATCTACCATTAGCATCAAAGCAAGGAATCAATCCTGGTTTAATTAAGTGGGCATGTAAGGCATGTCTGAAACTGAGGCATAGTAAGAAGATAAGAACATAAGAACTCGAAGCAGGAGTAGGTCATCTGTCCCCTTGAGCCCCTTAAGATCATGGCTGATCTTTTTGTGGACTCAGCTCCACTTACCTGCCAACTCACAATAACCCTTAATTCCTTTACTGTTCAAAAATGCATCTATGCTTATCTTAATGACATTAAATGAAGTAGCCTCAACTGCTTCAGTGGTCAGAGAATTCCACAGATTCACAACCCTTTGTGTGAAGAAGTTCCTCCTCAACTCAGTACTAAATCTGCTCCCCCTTATTTTGAGGCTATGCCCCCTAATTCTGGTTTCACCCACCAGTGGAAACAACCTCCCTGCTTCTATCTGATCTGTTCCCTTCATAATCTTACATGTTTCAATAAGATCTCCCCTCATTCTTCTAAATTCCAGTGAGCATAGTCCCAGTCTCCTCAGTTTCTCCTCATAAGCCAACTACCTCAACTCCGGAATCAACCGAGGGAATTCCCTCTGCACTCCCTTCAGTGCCAGTATACCCTTTCTCAAGTAAGGAGACCAAAACTGTACAAAGTATTCCAAGTGTGGCCTCACCAGCGCCTTATAAGCTGCAACATACCCTCGTTACTTTTAATCTCCATTCCTCTAGTAATGAAGGACAAAATTTCATTTACTTTCTTAAGTACGTGTTGTACCTGGTAATGCATCAACCTGGTGAAGCTACAACACAGGGCTACTGATATGCCAAACAACAAAAACAGCGATCCCACAATGGATCAGATCTAAGCTCTGCAGTGCTGCCACCTCCAGCCGTGAATAGTGATGGACAGTTAAAAATTAACAGGAGGAGGAGACTCCACAAATATCTCCAACCTCAACCATAGAGTCATAGAGGTTTACAGCATGAAAACAGGTCCTTTGGTCCAACTTGTCCATGCTGCCCTGTCTTTTTTAAAACCCCTATAAGCTAATCCCAATTGCCCACATTTGGCCCATATCCCTCAATACCCACCGTAACCATGTAACTATCTAAATGCTTTTTAAAAGACAAAATTGTACCCGCCTCTACTACTACCTCTGGCAGTTTATTCCAAACACTCACCACCCTCTGTGTGAAAAAATTGCCTCTCTGGACACTTATGTATCTCTCCCCTCTCACCTCAAACCTATACCCTTTAGTTTTAGACTCCCCTACCTTTGGGAAAAGATATTGACCATCTAGATGATCTGTGCCCCTCATTGTTTTATAGACCTTTATAAGATCACCCTTCAGCCTTCTATGCTCCAGAGAAAAAAGTCCCAGTCTATCCAGCCTCTCCTTATAATTTAACCCATCAAGTCCCGGTTATATCGTAATAAATCTTTTCTGCACTCTTTCTAGTTTGATAATATCCTTTCAAGAATAGTGTAAACAGAATTGCACACAGTATTCCAAGTGTGGCCTTACCAGTGTCTTGTACAACTTCAACAAGGCATTCCAACCCATTCAACAAGGCATTCAATGTTCTGAACGATGGAACTAAGCATGCCTAATGCCTTCTTCACCACTTTGTTCACCTGTGACTCCACTTTCAAAGAGATATGAGCATGTACCCCTAGATCTCTTTGTTCCGTAACTCTCCCCAACACCCGACCATTAACTGAGTAAGTCCTGCCCTGGTTCAATCTACCAAAATGCATGATCTCGCATTTGTCTAAATTAAACTCCATCTACCATTCGTCAGCTCGCTGGCCCAATTGATCAAGATCCCATTGCAATTGGAGATAACTTTCTTCACTGTCCACTATGCCACCAATCTTAGTATCATCTGCAAACTTACTAACCATGCCTGCTATATTCTCATCCAAATCATTATATAAATGACAAATAACAGTGGATCCAGCACTGATCCCTGAGGCACACCGCTGGTCATAGGCCTCCAGTTTGAAAAACAATTCTCTACAACCACCCTCTGGCTTCTCTCAAGAAGCCAATTTTGTATCCATTTAGATACTTCACCCTGGATCCATGAGATTTAATCTTATGCAACAACCTACCATGTTGTACCTTGTCAAAAGCCTTGCTTAAGTCCATGTAGCAACATCAACTGCACTGCCCTCATCTACCTCCTTGGTCACCCTTTCAAAAAACTTAATCAAATGTGCTTGGCTCCTCAATGATGGAGGAGCCAAACACATTGACACAAAAACAAGGCTGAAGCATTTGCAACAATCTTCAGCCAGAAGTGCTGAGTGAATGATCCATCTCAACCTCCTTCTGAGGCCTCCAGCATCATCGATGCCAGTCTTCAGCAAATTCTATTCACTCCAGGTGGTATTAAGAAGTAGCTGAAGATATGGATACTGCAATGGATTGGATGATCCACCTCGGCCTCTTCCGGAGGTCCTATACACAAAACAAGACAAATCCAGCCTGACTTACCACCTCATCAGTCTGCTACTGATCATCAGGAAAGTGATGGAAAGTGTTACTAACAGTACTTTCAAACAGCACCTTCTCAGCAATAACCTGCTCATTGATGCTCAGTTTGGATTTCGCCAGGGGCCCTCAGTTCCTGAGCTTATTACAGCCTTAGTCCAAACATGGACAAAAGATCTGCTCAAGAGGTGAGGCGAGAGCGACTGCCCTTGACATCAATGCTGCTTTTGACTGAATGTGACATCAAGTAACCCGAACAAAACTGGAGTCAATGAGAACCAGGGGGAAAACTTTCTACTGGTTAGAATCATTCCTGGCACAAAGAAAGATGGTTTTGGCTGTTTGAGGTCAATCATCTCACTCCTAGGACATCACTGCAAGAGTTCCTCAGGGTAGTGTCCTAAGTCCAACCATCTTCAACTGTTTCATGAATGACCATCCTTCCATCATAAAGTCAAAAATGTGGATATTTGCACTTGACTACACAATGCTCAGCACTGTTCATGACTCCTTAGATACTGAAGCAACCTGGGGTGATCTTACAAAAAATAGTCCAGGATGAGATTGAAAATGAGATAGTTTCTGATCTATTTTTTGGGGAGTCAAAATCTGCTATCTTATCCAGTTAGACAAAAAACATCAAAAATGGTTTCTTGCCTGTTGTGGGAGGAGTCAGGACTTAAAACACCTGAATGCTGGTGAGAGCAGCAGATGACGCAATTGCACATGTGCAGGTCTCTAATAGAGAGGCTTGTAACTCAGCCTCTGTTTCTTTGAGCCAGCCTCAAACGAAGAAACGCACTATCGCAGGAGCCTATGGCTTATCAGGACACCCTCAACCTGCCTGGACCGATCTACCCCCGCAGTCCCCTCACCTGCCTGGAGCGATTGACCCCATGCTCCCCCCTACCCAGACCGATCCTCCCACTGTCCCCCCGCCAATCGCAATGCAGAGTGGCAGTGGGCTACCCTTCCTCCACTCCAATTGCCAGCCCGATACCTGCCCATGGCCAGCCTATCCCTCCCAACCCTTATGATCATGATCGTCCACCTTTCTCCCCCACTGATCAGAGTGCACAGGCTGACACTGCCCAAGGGGCACTTACCCCCGACCTCCTGGACGAGCCTCAGTGACCTCTGGTTCTACAGGCAAGGCCATCAAATCTGGTTGTCGCTACTGGGAACAGCTATGATTCTTGGTGGAGAGAACTTCTACTGGTAAGGCCACAGAGGCAAGTAAGTCCAGATTATAACGTCCCAGGCTCACTAAATACATGTTAAACATATGCAAATTCAATTTAAATAATTTATTCAGCCTTGGGCCGGAGATGAGTGCAAGGCTGACCTTGACAGATATTCGGTTCAGGTAAGATCGCGAGAGGTGGGAAATGGGGTGCAAGCATGATTTCTTGGCTCTCTTGTGATCTTACTGGCTCCTTCCACCCATTGCTGATGGAGCAGAATGATCAGATTGCCCCCTCTGTGTCCACATACAGCAAGACCCTGGAACAGATATCAGCTAACTTCTTACTCGCTTTGTGAAGAAGGTTCAGTTAAGGTGATTGGGTTACGTGCTCATTTAACCACTGAAAGTAGGATCTTGAATGACTAAGTTAAGGTAAAAGTAGTTCAGATCTCACTATTAGTAATGGAGCTCTTAGTACAGTTTGAGTGAATATGTAGTTAGTGCTTATAGTAATGACAAATAATTGGCATGATTTGCCTGATATGGGCAACTTCCTGAGATAAACAGAGTGATGCAAATGACTCTAATTTCAACTGAGCCTCCAATCAAGTTGTTGTTGCTGGTTGCTGTGTTTTGAGTGCGCAGTTAAATGACCCCATTCCTTTGAAATGAACGTTCTCAAATCTCCCCTCCATGTCTCCTTAAGTGGCATTTGGATTGTTGTGGGACATCTCCATTACCACAAGAAGAGGCTTGGGAACAGGTTTCAATTGCTTCTTCAAGTGTAAGCAGGTACAGACCACATCGGGCAGTCCAATATAGCTCTCTGATTTTACACTCAAAGCTGCAAGTTTATGTACACCCTGTTATCACACACTGTGGCTATAGAGTGTGCAGCTATTCATGGCTCCTTATGATTACATAGTTCTATTCTTATCAGTTCATGATTACATGCTTGGCCTCAGTTCCTTATCTCTTGATTTCGCATTTGCCAGGCCACATCCTACTGATTCTGGAATCTGGGATATTTGTTCAAGCCCATGAAGGATCTCTAAACTGGCTTGCTTCTCTAAACTACTCCTGCTGTGTCTCACTTCTGAGTTGCCTTCAACTATTCAAATTCATGTGCTCAGTTCAAAAACTTCCTTAAATCCTGTACTAAAAGTTTTATTTGCAGTACCTAAGAGGTGAAAGACAAACGCAAATACAAAATACTGCGGCTGCTGGGAATCTGAAATGTAAGCAGAAAGTGCGGGGAATACTCAGCTGGTCTGGCAGCATATATAGAGAGGGAAACAGAGTTAACATTTCAGGTATATCACAAACTTGAAACAAATAAATCCTGTTTCTCTCTCCACAGACGCTGGTGAAAAGTTGAATGTTTGCAAGGACTGTCTCTGGTTAACTCCATCCTTAATTCCATCTGATATGTTAAAACAAAACACAAATTGTAGCCAGGTGGGGATTGCCCTAAAGTAAAACTACTGCCAAATCTAACAGATGACTAGCACTAGTAAATGGGCTATGTAATATTAACATAAGTCTGAAAACAACCTCCTCCGTCATTTTAACAAATGAAGGAGGAAAAACCATTTAACTCATCAAATTGAAATAATTTACCAGTGGCATTGTTTATCCTATAAACATGACTTTATTTTAAGCCAGAAAGATTCCGTGGAAACCCAGCATACGTAGATCTTGAATAAACAGACAGCGTATATCAATTGCTTTCATGTGTAATTTATATAACAAATCACCTTTCGTTGAAAATGGCAAAAACGTTTATTTTATCCTTCAGATTGTGACGTAGTGACAGTATTTGCGCTAAGGCAATGCTGGGAATGGCTACAGATGACAATCATGTTTGGTAATATTTTGAGTTATTAAACACAGAGCCCGGAAGAGGTTGTTAGGACATATGTTTTATGGGTGTTGTGGGGACGGAGCCGTTGTCAGTTTTGACAGCTACTTGGTGATGAAGTGTACCAGGGTAAAGCTGAGAAACTTGACTATAAACAGCTGAGGGTGAGGACATCTGTTCTGTGTAACAGGTTGTGTAACAAGTTGGCACCATAGGCTTCCTACTGGTGAAGTGTTGCAGCACTCGCTGTTGGCATTTGTGCGTCCCTTTGGGTACTTTAAATACAATGCACTGCAGTAATTAGCACCACGCTTTTGTACAGATTATGGGGCAGCATGGTGGCACAGCGATTAACACTGCTGCCTCACAGAGCCAGGGACCCTGGGTTCAACTCCCAGCTGTCTGTGTGGAGTTTGCACATTCTCCCCATGTCTGCGTGGGTTTCTCTGGTTTCCTCCCACAGTCCGAAGATGTGCGGGTTATGTTGATTAGTCAGGTTAAATCGACCCTATGTCAGAGGATTAGGAGGGTGAATATGTCAGGTTACTGGAATAGGGCCTGGATGGGATTGTTGTCAGGGCAGACTCAATGGGCCGAATGGCCTCCTTCTGCACTGTAGGGATTTTATGATTATATGATAGTGAATCCAGAATTTTGTCAAGTTGCATTCCATGTTTGTAATTTTATTGAAATCTACAAAAAGAGACCAGCTTTTTTTATTATTCATTTGTGGAATGTGGGCATCGTGGCTGGGCCAGCATTTGTTGCCCATCCCCAGTTGACCGTGATTGATACAACTGCGTGGCTTGCCAGGCCATTTCAGAGAGCAGTAGTGAGTCAGCCACATTGCTATGGCTCTGGAGACCAGGTAAGGATGGCAGATTTTCTTCCCTGAAGGACATTAGTGAACCAGATGGGTTTTTCTGACAATCAACAATGGTTTCATGGTCATCAGTAGATTCTTAATTCCAGATATATTTTATTGAATTCAAATTCTACCCTTTGCTGTGATGGGGATTCGAACCTGGGACCCCAGAACATTAGCTGTGTTTCTGGATTAATAGTCTAGCAATAATACCACTAGGCCATCGCCTGCCCCATTTGAAATATAAAAGAATTGATATCATACTGAATGTTCTACTGCTATTTTATTCTGCTGACTGTAATGACGATATAGAACATAGAACATTACAGCGCAGTTCAGGCCCTTCGGCCCTCGATGATGCGCCGGCCAGTGGAACCAATCTAATGACCCTCTAACCTAACCTATTCCAATGTTATCCATATGCCTATCCACTGACCATTTGAATGCCCTTAAAGTTGGCGAGTCCACAACCGTTGCAGGCAGGGCATTCCATGCCCTTACTACCCTCTGAGTGAAGAACCTACCTCTGACATCCGTCCTATAATTATCACCCCTTAATATAAAGCTATGTCCCCTCGTGTTAGCCATATTTTGGAGTCAATAATGCGCTCAGCACAGAGATTCAAGGACTGCTATTCCGAAAACCTGCAGTGTAAACAGTTAACCTTGTGGTGTAATCCAATTTTTATCTCCTTATCATATTATCACAATGCTCTTGTCATACTGTAGGTGTTATGTATTTCTAAGCACCAGCAGATCTTAAAGGGTTCCCAATCACCCTTAAAGGGACAATGCTATCCATAATAGGAATGGTTGCAGCAAAGCTTGGAGAGCACTATAGAAGGCAGCAGTTCTGGTACCGCTGAAACAGATCATGCTCAGGAGGTTGAATTGTTTTTGGAGAGATATGGTATCCTCCGCAGAAAGCAATGTCATGTGAATTGTGACGGTTGACGGCTTCAAGGCAGAGTTACAATTTCATTTCTCCATTGCTAAACTGTGCAGGTCCAACCCACAGTATTCTGACTATTCACTTTAAGGGAAGGCAAACCATAGGCAAATCATGTACATCTCCACCCTCCCCCACCTCCACAATGTGCACTGGGATTGTTGAAATTGAATTTTTAGACACTGTCTCATATTCTGGGTAAAAAGGAAAGGTGGTAGGCTCACATTTGCCTTAATTTTGCAATGTACCTTATAACATGACTGGCCACCAGCCCTTTTTCCAAATTTGTCCTTGGGATATGAGCATCATTGGCAAGATCAGCCCATCCCTAATTGCCTTCGAGAATGCGGCAGCAAACTGCTGTCTTGAACCTCTGCAGTTCATGTGTAGGTATACCCAGAGACCCAGGCTGCCATTATGCTGGGAGTTCCAGGATTTTCACTCTGGATAACTGAAGAAATGAGAATGATATTCCATGTCAGGATGGTATATGTCTTGGAGGGAAAGCTGCAGATGGTGACGTTTCCATTTTTCTGTTGATCTTGTCCTTCTAGGTGTTGAGGGTATGGGTTTGGGAGGTTTTTTTGAAAGATCTTTAGCAAACTGTTGAAGTGCATGTACTTGGTACACACTGCTGTCACTATGTGATGGTTTCAAATGGAGTGAATGTTTAGAGTGGTGGATGGGGTCTTGTTCAAGTCAAGGGCTACTTTATCATGGATAGTATTGAGCTTCTTAGGCACTGTAGGAGCTGCAGAGTACCCCATCATACACCAGATCTGTGTCTTGCAGGTGGCAGACAGGCTATAGAGAGTCAGGAGATGAGTTATTCATCACAGAACTCTTAGCCTTTGACCTGTCCTTGTAGCCACAATATTTAAATGGCTAGCCCAGTTAAGTATTTGGTCAATGGTGACCGCCCAGATGTTGATGGTGAGGGATTCAGCTTTTGAATGTGAAGGGAAGATAGTTAGATAAAGAAGAAGAAACTGGGAGAGTGGAATGGAGTCCTTAGTGAAGAAGTATAATTGAGGTAGCTGTGGGAGTTGGTAGGTTTAATTAATATTAGTAGATGGTCTTTTGCCAGAGTGGAGACAGAGAAGTCAAAGAAAAGAAGGGACTGATGTGTCAGAGATCAACCATATGTGATGCTAGTTTACTTTTAAGAGGTTTTTCTTAATCATGGTTACAGCCTTAAGTGATTTCATTGCTGGAAGGAGAATGAAAACTATGGGAGATTAAATGACCAAAGGTTTTCAGCTTTCAGTTTCATTTTGGTCGAAGTGTTAGAGACAATCTTATGAGCAAGCTTGAAAAGAAATCTCTTTCTTTCTCTGTTATAGAACATAGAACATTACAGCACAGTACAGGCCCTTCGGCCCTCAATGTTGTGCCGAGCTATGTCCAATCCCAAGATATGCTTTGAAAATTTTACCAGTTAGCTGAAAGAAAGGCTTGTTGCTATGCTGCAGTAATTATTCTGTGCTTTGGTGTTTTGGGGAGCTGATACGACTGCAGGCTGCTCTAAGTTTTTGAGATCATTTGAAATCAGCATTCAACTCAGGGAACCAGATTCCAGTATGATGTGAGCTTTAGCCTATGCAGTGATAAATCTGTTTGAAAGGTTTTGTTTATTGGATTTTGGTTTTAATTGGAACATCATTAAATATATTCATTAGAGATTAAACAATGGTGTGGTTGTTCTGTTTTATTTGTAATTGATAAAAGTTCTTGCCAATTTTCTTACTATGTATGTTTACGCAATTCTAAAATCAACTTTGTTTGATAAAAGCTCCCTATTGGGTCACTTGATCATACCTGAATGAAGCATCTCAAGCTTATCCCAGAAAAATTCAAGATACAAAACTTATGATTCAAGCAGGCTGCATAAAACACTTTGGGCTTTCTAACCTGAACCATAACACATGTGAAAGTGAGAGGGGTGGAAATGGGAAGGAAATTTGTTGAATTTTTCCAGTTCCAGTTGAGGGCAGGAAGGTTAGCATTGTTTTCTCTCAACAAATATTGCCACATCAGATGAAATCTTTTTATTTCAGATTTCTGCAATATTTTGATTTTATTTCAGTCGTCTTGGAGCTAGGTACAGGTGCATCACTACATCCTCCTAACTGCCAATGTCAGAGCGGCTATGCTGGAGATGGCTGAGATTGTCCTAGAAAGTGGTTGCTGAAATATATGGGATGGTGCAGTTGTTGGAAACCACATTTGGCAGAAACTCACGCGAGCGTGCCTCAAAGTGACTGCGGATTTCCTAAGTGGTATATCACAGACTGCCACAAACAGGAACACAAAGGAGATAGCCCTCTCTTCTGTCATACAAGTAAATTTATCAATACTCCATAGATAAGTACAGCTTGGGGGCAAAAGCATTGGGTTTTGGGGTTACTGCTTATTTCCCTAGACTGCAAGGCGGCACTCGAATGGCTATGAGATCTCCCTGCGACCAACCAGGGGCATTTGTAAATCATCAGGACTTTCGCTTGTTGAACATGCAGCTGGTCTGTGACCAAAGAGAAGCATGCATGTCTGTGCTTGTTTCCCAGGGAACCCTCATGACTCCGAAGAGAGCAGACGTGCCACCCACTTCTGGTTCTGCCGTTGGGAACCGGACATCCCAAGTAAAATACTGTCCAAATTCTTCAGATTGATGACCGTTCAGAGGAACCCTCTGAAGAGGGGTCATTTATCTGAAACATTGGCAGGAATTTTACCGCCCCGCCTGCCTGCCACGGAAATCGGAGCAGGCGAAGGGTGGAACATGGAAAGGTCCGTTGACCTCGGGCGGGATTTTATGGTTTTGGGACGAGCAAAGCCGTAAAATGCCACCAATTAACTTAGCTTCTCTCACAGATGCCTGTTGACTATTTCCAGCATTTTCTGATTAAATCTTTCCTGTGTAGCAGCACACTGAGCAGTTCCTTTCCGCATTGAGTACAAGAGCTATCAGAGTCTCGGATATTACTTGTTCATTACTGATTTTAATTTACTATTATCAGCGATGCACATAAAGGAGATTATGCACGAGCAGGATGCCCATTACAGGCACCATTCTGAATGAGCTGATGAAGTATCAAGTTGAGTAACCTGTCGTCATGGTAAAAGTTTATTTACCCAGGAAGTTATCTCAGTCTTTTCGAAGCTGTGGAATGAAGCAATTTCAAATAACAACAAAGGCATTAACTGCATTATTTAATCCCCATGCACCCCAGACGTCCTCTCTTCCATCTTCTTCTGTTGGGAAAAAGATACAGAAGTCTGAGGTCATGTACGGACCAACTCAAGAGCAGTTTCTTCCCTGCCGCCATCGGATTTTTGACTGGACTAAGTTGATCTTTCTCTACACCCTAGCTGTGACTATAACACTATATTCTGCACCCTGTCCTTTCCATTTCCCCTTTGTACTCTGCGAATGCTTTGTCTGTTTTGTGCACAAGAAACAATAGTTTTCACTGTATCTCAATACATTTGACAATAATAAATCAAATCAAGTAATGTGAGATGGGCATGAAAACCAAAGCACCCCCAGCCAACAACCCTGTCACACCCAGCATGGGGGGTGAGGGGTGATAAATATTAAGATCTACACCTCAAAGAGTTGCAAATATTCAACTGGTCAAGCAGCATCTCTGGAGAATCAGACAGACCTTTAGATCTGAAACATCGATTGATGGACTTCCGTTTCTCCACAGATTTTATCTGACTTCCTGAGTATTCCCAGCTTTTTCTATTTTTATTTTCAGATTTTGGAATCGGTAGCATTTTGCTTTTTGTTTGTACAGGATTTAATCTCAATATCTCCAATTTTCCTTCTCAATTCAGCCTATCTCCATGCACTTAATATCTGTTGTAAATCTAATTGAAATGGTTTTTCTTGAACGATAATCCTTCTAAACTCCTACAGATGGGAAAGAGAGAGAGACTATTGTAAAACACTGGGAAACAAGGGGAAAAAGGCACACCTTGGTTAAAGTTAAAATGTGTTGACAACGATGCAACATTAGAAGCTTTGGAAGCTTGTGATGAGTGTAAAAAATATAAATATAGAGAAAAATTCTTTGTTTATCCTTATATAATTTATTGACTACAGATGGGGACAATATAATTAGATCAGACTAAACTGGAGAACAAAAGCTTTGTTAGTGAATAATCTAATAAAAACAATCCATTCGTTCAAGTCCCCCAGCAGCTAAATTTTGTCAGAATTAGCTTTTGGCTTGCTCCCAGGGCCAGGTCATCAGTTTCCACTTGGCCTGCCATGTTGTGGGCTGTTGACTGCTGTGATAGTCCCACTGGGTCAAACATTAGAATGTAGAAACATGCCTTGATCTTCACAGTCACAGCCATCGTCAAGCAAACATGTTCCTGACTATTAATTGTAGGCTGAACAACTCTGAGCGAGAGCTGACACCATTTAGTATTGTACTTCATGAACATAAAAGTAATCATATAATCTAAATGATGATGAAGTAGGCAGAATATAACATCTATTCGTCTCTGTTGTGTTCTTAGCATATTTCCTGAGGGTAGTCAAATATGCAGGATTGCCAGGAATTGCACTATTTCTAAACTTCAATTTTTCCTTCCTTATATATAGAAACATACATAGAAAATAGGAGCAGGAGTAGGCCATTCAGCCCTTTGAATCTGCTGTGCCATACATCATGATCATGGCTGATCATCAAATTCAATATCTTGATCCTGCCTTTTCCCCAATAGCCTTTTTAATCAACATTTCCTTTCAGGGTGGGCAATAAATGTTGGTCCAGCTAGCAACACCTATATCAGAAAATCATAGAATCTCTATAGTGTAGAAGCCATTCAGCCCATCGAGTCTGCGCCAACAACAGTCCCACCCACGCTCAGACCCTTAATCCCATGCATTTACTCTGCTAATGCCCCTGACACTAAGGGGCATTTTAGCATGGCCAATCAATCCAACCCAAACATCTTTGGACTGTGGGAGGAAACCAGAGCACTCGAAGGGAACCCACGCAGACACAGGGAAAATTTGCAAATTCCGCACAGTCACCCAAGGCCGGAATTGAACTCAGTTCCGTGGTGCTGTGAGGCAGCACTGCTAACCACAGTATCCCCATGCAACTGCCATTCATCCCTGAAGGAATATAATTGGCCCACCAAGTAAAGACAATTACCTACGGCTCATTCAAAATCATCAAACCAGAGATTTCTACATGTTCCAAACAATTTAGACGGTGTTGAATGGATGTCTTGAACATAGTTTGTAAGCAAATTTGAAAGATAATTGGCTTCAGTACAGTGATTACAGCAATTTAAATTCATCCACTGCCCCTCTGCTCACACTGATTTACATTAATTCCTGTTCTGCGAACCCAATTTTTAATTTCTCAACTTCGTTTTCAAATTCCTTTATGGAGTCACCATTCCCTATCTCTGTAATCTTTTTCAATCTTACAGCTTCTGAGCTCTGTGCTCTGACAAACCTGGCCTCTCATGATCCCCAATTTTAATTACTCCACCATTGATTGCCAGTCATTCATCTACCTATGTCCTAAACTCCAGAATTCCCTCCCTAAACCACTCCAACTCTCTACATGAAATTTATTCTGAGGGATAGTATCATTCTTATTGAGGAAGACGTAGATCAAGGAAGGCTAACATGAAGTTGTTAAGGGACGGTTAGGTCTGACTAACTTGGTTGAATTTTTGATGACCTGACAAGTAGGGTTGATGAGGGCAGGTCAGTGGAGGTGGTCTGCCATAACCAGGTTTTTGTTAAAGTCCCAAAAGGCCAGCTGGTCAAAAAAGTAAAAGCTCTTAAAATCTAAAGGAGACTAGAATATTGGATGCAAAATTGTCTGAGTGGCTGGAAGCAAAGGGCAATTTTGGATGGGCATTTTTGCAAACGGCAGCCTGTTGCCAGTGGTCTTCCAAAGAGCTCAGTAGTAAATCTCTTGCTCTCTTTAGTTTTTATCAATGATTTAGCCTTAAAGCTGAAAGTCTGCAAAGGGATATAGATAGTCTAAGTGAGTGGGTGAGGGTCTGGCAGATGCAGTACAATGTTGGTAAATGAGAGGTCATCCATTTTGGTTGGAATAACAGCAAAATGGTCTATTATTTAAATGGTAAAAAATTACAGCATGCTGCTGTGCAGAGGGACCTGGGTGTCCTTGTGCAAAAATCACAAGGACTTGGTTTGCAGGTGCAGCAGGTAATTAAGAAGGCAAATGGAATTTTGTCCTTCATTGCTTGAAGGATGGGATTTAAAAACAGCGAGGTTATGTTGCAGCTGTATAAGGTGCTAGTGAAGCCACACCTGGAGTACTGTGTACAGTTTTGGTCTCCTTCCTTGAGAAAGGGTATACTGGCACTGGAGGATGATTCACTAAGTTGATTCCGGAGTTGAGAGGGTTGGCTTATGAGGAGAGACTGAGTAGAGTGGGGCTATACTCACCGGAATTCAGAAGAATGAAGGGAGATCTTATAGAGACATATAAGATTATGAAGGGAATAGATAAAATAGAAGCAGGGAAGTTGCTGGTGGGTGAAAGTAGAACTAGGGAGCATAGCCTCAAAATAATGGGAAGTAAATTTAAGACTGAGTTGAGGAGGAACTTCTTCACACAAAGGTTGTGATTCTCTGGAATTCCCTGCCCAGTGAAGCAGTTGATGCTACCTCATTGAATGTTCTTAAAGCAAGGATAGATACATTTTTGAATTAAGGGTTATGGTGAGCACGTGGGTAAGTGGATCTGAGTCCACAAAAAGATCAGCCATGATCTTATTGAATGGTGAGGCAGGCTAGAGGGGCCAGGTGCCTACTCCTGCTCCTAGTTCTTATGTTCTTACATAGAGAGGAAACGATTAAGAAGTTTTCAGATTCTACAAGAGTTTAACATGGTGTTGGCAGCAAGGAGGAATGCTTTAGACCACAGCGTGACATAGAAAATGTGGTCAGTTGGGCAGAAAAGTGGAAAATAGAATTCAATTCAAAGAAGAGTAAGGCAATACATATTGGCATGTGCAATAAGGCAATGGAATACACAATAATTGACAGGATATCAAGGAGTGTGGAGAAACAAGGGGACCTTGGAGGACACATCCATAGATCCTTAAAGGTAGAAGGGCACTTTGATATGAAGGTGAAGAAGCATTATGGCATCTATTATTTGCAGCATAGGCTTTGTTAAAATCAGTATACAATATTAGTTAGACCACAGTTTAAGAACTGGTTGCAGATTTGGTCACAGATTACAGGAAATGTATGATTGCACTGGAGAGTGGATGACAGAGATTTAAAAGGATGTTGCTGGTCTGGGAATTTTTAACTATAAGGAATGATTGGATAGGTTCTTGTTTTCCTTGGAACAGAGGAGGCTGAGGGCTAACTTAATTAAGCTGTGTAAAATTATGCTGAGCCTAGATGGAATAATTAGGGATGATCTATTTACCTTAGCAGTGGTCAAAAACCTGGGGGAATGGATTTAAAGTAATTGGTCTAGGGATTAAAAGGGAGATGAGGAAACATTTCTTTCATCCACTGAGTTGGAGGGTCCTGAAACTCATTGCCTGAGGACAACAATAGAGGCAGAAACTCTCACCACGGTTAAAAAATACTTGGAGATCTACTTGAAGAGCCATGATTTATGGTTCCAGATAGAATGCTGGTGGGATTAGGCTGGGTGGTTCTTCATTGACAGGCATGGATTCAAAAAACCAAATGCTTTCCTTCTAAGTTAAATATTTTCTATAATTTTAATGAATTGAAGGCAAATTATTAACCTGTTCAAGGAACTGATTGAATGGTAGGGTACGGAGAGTAGGGATACCGGGCTGCTGCTGCAATCGGCAGACGGTGATCAGTGGACTTGTATGGACCTGCATAACATCCTTAACTATTCACTATTTATTAACAACTTAGATGTTGGGACATGTGCAAACAGGTCGGTTTGCACCTGAACCACACTGGGGCCAACATCTTTGCAGATAAGTTTGCTGGTGCTTTTGGGAGGAGTTTAAACTAGCCTGGCAGGAGGAGGGAAAACAGAATATTGGTAAAATAGAAACACATCATGCTATAGTAAAGGAAGCAAGTCAAAGTGAGTTCAACTATGTTGAGTGTCAAGAGAATAAGGCAAGGCTGGATGGTCTTTACTTTAATGCTAGGAGTGTAACAGGAGAGATGATTGAGTTAAAGGTGTGGCGTGAAACATGGAAGTGTGATATTGTTGCCATCACAGAAACATGGTTGATGGAAGGGCAGAACTGGCAACTCACCATTCCGGATATAGGATCTTCAGACGAGCTGGGGAGGGGGAAGCCGTAAAAAGAGAGGTGGTGTAACACAATTAAGGAGTCAATTACTGCAATAAGGAGAGATGATATCTGGGAAGGATCTCCAAATGAGACTTTTGGGTAGATCTTAGGAAATGAAGGCGGCAGCCACAGTACTGGAAGTGTATTATTGACCCCCAAAGAGCCAGTGGGAAATAGAGGACTAAATATGTAGACAATTCACAGAAGTGTGTAAGAATAATAATCGGATAATTATACGAGGGAATTTCAACTTCCTCAACATAAATTGTGATAGTCATAGCATAAGGATTAAGAGGGGTTGGATTTCTTGAAATGTATCCAGGGGAGTTTTTTATATCAATAGGTAGAAGGCCCAACAATGGTAGTGCTGGACCTGGTTCTGGGGAATGTAGCCGGACAATGTGGCAGTGGGGAAGCATTTTAGTAACAGCGACCACAACATGGTCGCTATTACTAAATGCACCTTTATTATGGACAAGGAGAAAAATGACTTGCAAAGGATGGCTTGATTTGATTTGATTTATTATTGTCACATAGAACATAGAACACTACAGCACAAACAGGCCCTTCGGCCCACGAGTTGCGCCGATCACATCAACACCTATCTATAACCCCCAATCCCATAAAACCCCATATACTCATCCAGAAGTCTTTTAAAAGACCCCAGCGAGTTCGCCTCCACCACCACTGACGGCAGCCGATTCCATTCACTCACCACCCTCTGAGTGAAAAACTTACCCCTAACATCACTTCTGTACTTTCCTCCCCGCACCTTAAACCTGTGTCCTCTCGTAGCGACCATTTCAACCGGGGGAAATAGCCTCTGAGAATCCACCCTATCTATTCCTCTCAACATTTTATAAACCTCTATCAGGTCGCCTCTCAACCTACGTCTCTCCAGGGAAAAGAGACCCAGTTCCCTCAACCTAACTTCATAAGGCATGCCTCCCAGTCCAGGCAACATCCTTGTAAATCTCCTCTGTACCCTTTCAATAGCTTCTACATCTTTCCTATAGTGAGGCGACCAGAACTGCGCACAGTACTCCAAATGAGGCCTGACAAAGGTCTTATACATGTTTTAGTATACAGTGAAAAGTATTGTTTCTTGCATTATAAAGACAAAGTACACCGTACATAGAGAAGAAAAGGAGAGGGCGCAAAATGTAGTGTTAGTCATAGCTAGGGTTTAGAAAAAGATCAACTTAATATGAGCTAGGCCCATTCAAAAGTCTGACAGCAGCAAGAAAGAAACTTTCTTGAGTCGGTTAGTACATGGCCTCAGACTTTTGAATCGTTTTCCCAACAGAAGAAGGTGGAAGAGAGAATGTCTGGGATGCGTGGATTGAGGGAAAGCAAATTTTATTAAAATAAGGCAGAATCTGGCCAAACTTGACTGCGAACAGCTCCTTGTAGAGAAGTCTACTACGGAATAGTGGGGGGCATTCAAAAAGGAACTGGGAAGAGACAGGTCCAACGTGTATCCTTTATGTGGAAACATAGGAACAATAACTTCAGGGAACCCTGGATGTCTAGGGCAATTCAGGACTGAATGAGGAAGAAGAGAAAGGCTTTTATCATGTCCAAAGAAAGCAATTCAGTTACGGCCCTAGAGGAATATAGAAAGTACAAGAAGGAACTTAAGAAAGCAATTAGAAGAACAAAGAGGAGAGATGAAAAAGAACTTGAGAACAGGATTAAGGAGAATCCTAAGGTATTTTATAAATGTATTAAATGGAAGAGGTTAACCACATAGAGATTAAGGCGTATCGAAGACCAAGGGGGCAATCTGTGTGTGAAGCAGCAGGACATTGAAAGAATGTAAACCGAATACTTCCCTTCAACCTTCACTCAGGAAAAGGAGAACATGGGTACAGAATACAGGAAAAGAGACTGTGAACATAAGAACATAAGAACATAAGAAATAGGAGCAGGAGTAGGCCAACTAGCCCTTCGAGCCTGCCCCGCTTGCAAAATTTAACATAGGAAATGGTAGGGTATTGGAGGTCCTGACGGTCTTAAAAATGGACAAATCCCCTGGCCTGAATGAATTGTATCCCAGGCTGCTGTGGAAGGCAAGGCAGAAAATTGCAGGGGCTCAGACACAAATTTTGAATTCCTTTCTGGCCATGGAGAAGTCATGATGTGGAGATGCCGGTGCTAGACTGGGGTAAGCATAGTAAGAAGTCTCACAACACCAGGTTAAAGTCCAACAAATTTATTTGGAGTGTCGCTCTTTCTTCAGGTGAGTGAGGAATTCTGTTCACAAACAGGACATTTATTGACACAAACTCAATTTACAAGATAATGATTGGAATGTGAGTCATTACAGGTAATCAAGTCTTAAAGATACAGACAATGTGAGTGGAAAGAGGGTTAAGCACAGGTTAAAGAGTGCATTGTCTCCAGCCAGGACAATTAATGAGATTTTGCAAGCCCAGGCAAGACAGCGGGGGGGGAAGGTTTACAAATAGTCTGATCCCTGTTTAGGCCGTCCTCATGTGTGAGGAACTTGGCTATCAGTTTCTGCTCAGCGATTCTGCATTGTTGTGAGTCGTGAAGGCTTACCTGAGGATCAGAGGCTGAATGCCTATGACTGCTGAAGTGTTCCCCAACAGGAAGGGAACACTCCTGCCTAGTGATTGTCGAGTGGTGTTCATTCTTCTGCACGTTCATTCATTCACGACACATGACAATGGAGAATCGCTGAGCAGAAACTGATAGCCAAGTTCAGAACCAAACACAATACTGGAGAAAATTCTGAAGGAGAGAATTACTATCCTCTTGGAAAGGCATGGATTGATTCGGGATAGCCAGCATGGCTTTGTCAGAAGGAGGTCATGTCTCAGAAATGTGTTAGAATTTTTTGAAAATGTGATCAATTGTGTGGATGAGGGAAGTTCGGCTGACGTAGTTTAAATGGATTTTAGCAAAGCCTTTATCAAGGTCCCCAATGGGAGACTGATTGAGAAGGTTGAAGCTCATGGAATTCAGGGAAACTTGGCATGATGGATCAGGAACTGGCTTAGTGATAGGACACAAAGGGTGTGGTAGAAGGCTGTACCAGTGATTGGAGGTCAGTGTTTAGTGGTGTACCATAATGATCAGTACTGGAATCCTTATTATTTGTTATATCAATTAATGATATAGATGAAAATGAAGGGGGATGTTGAGCAAGTTTGCAGATGACATCAAGATTGGTAGAATGGTTAATGGTGAAGAAGATAGTTGCAGGTTACAGGAAGATATAGATGGATCGGTCAGACGGTCTGAGTAGTGACAGATGATATTTAACACTGATAAGTGTGAGGTGGAAAAAGAAACAAGACGAGGGAGCATTTAGTGAATGGCAGGGCACTGGGAAGCTCAGAGGAACAGATGGATCTTGGGGTACTTATTCACAAATCCCTGAAATCAGCTGAGTACATGAATAGGATAGTTAAGAAAGCATATGGGACACTTGCCTTTATCAGTCGAGGCATAGAGTGTATGAGCAAGGAGGTAATGTTGCAATTGTGTAGAGCATTGGTTAGATCACAGCTGGAGTTTTGTGTTCAGTTCTGGTCACCTCACAATAGGAAGGATGTGATGGTACTAGAAGGGACACAGAGGATATTCACCAGGCAACAGAGGGTGTTGCCTGGGATAGAGCGTTTGAGCTATAAGGAAAACCAGATAGGCTTGGATTGTTTTCTTTAGAGCAATGAAGGCTGAGGGAGGTGGAGAGGGGTGACATGATTGTGGTGTAAAAGATTTTGAGGAGTGAGCAAGGAACAGATATTGTCCTTGATTGAGGGGTCAATCACGAGGTGACATAGTTTTAGGGTAAGGGTCAGGAGAATCAGAGGTGATTTGAGAAAACATTTTTTCATTAAGAGGATGGTGGAATGCACTGCCTGGGAAGGTAATGGAGGCCGGAAACCTCGCAACCTTTAAAAAATATTTGGATGAGCGCTTGAAGTATTATAACATTCTAGGATATGGGACAAATGCAGGAAAATGGGTTAGCGTGCTTTTCGTGGAAGTTTTTGTCAGTGCAGACTCAATGGGCCAAAAGGCCTTTTCTGTACTGTACAACACTCTGACTCGAAGACTATATTGCTGGGTAATGAAGTGTAGGCCAAAGTTTTCTGACCATTCCACTGGGGGATTGTCCAGTCCAGCAGGTTCTCTGGTGGCTGAGGGTACAAGCAACGGAAAACCCATTGACAAGCAGCAGGCCTAAAAGTTCCTGCCGCTGGCCAATGGCAAGTCACCTCCACCACCACAAAACACCCAATGGTGATGGAGGGGGAGACTCGCCCATATATTTGCAAAATTTCACATATTTGATCTGTCTGGAGTTCTGAGCACGTGTTAGCCCTGTTTCTCCTTCCACCGAGACCTCCTGACTTGTTGAGTGTTTCCAGCATCCTCTGTTTCTTTTTAAATTTCAGATTTCCAAATCTGTCTTTGTGACTCTTCACTTTTCAAAGTCGGTCCCCTTTGTGCGATGACCTCAGAATCTGCTCTGTGAAAGCCCACAAATCTGTTAGCTTGAAAGGACTGTTTATCTTCATTGTAAGTGTTCCAGTGAGCTATCTCAGAACTGGCCGTTTACATTTGATATAATTTTCCATACTTGAGAACAAAGCCCTCAAGACAACATTGCATTTGCTTTCAATGTTCTGAAAATGATGGCACAGCTCCAAACAGCTGCTGAGCTGTCAAAACAGTGTTCCCTCTGTCACGGTTTGGTAACCTGTATTTCAAAAGTTAGCTAAATTTGTCTGTAAAATGAGGTATTGCTAGCTGAAAGATTTAGTGGGGGATGTATTTTGGCTGCTTTTACATTAACATGAGAGTCTTTGATTGGGTTTCGCTGCTGAACCACATGCATAACGATGTCAAATTGAATCAGGGAACTACATTAGTTATAAGTCTGGTGAAATATTGGAACAGTTAACAAGTGTAGCCTGTAGCTCTGATAATGTTTATATTACTTATTTCCTTTGGCTTATGTCATGATTATGTTACCTTTACTTTGCTGTCCCTCAGAGGCAAAAGAAAATTATTTTTCGCTGCAAATGAATTATGTCACTGCAGTGGATTCAGGGGTACACTGACATTGTGTTACTAGTTTGATTAGCAAGAGTCTCATTGACATGTTTACCAGTGGGGGTCAGTGAGGCTATAGTGTTGTTGGGTCTCTATTTGGATCAGGAGCCACACACCGTCCTTAATTAGACAATCAGCCCATTAGGAAGCCACTTCTGGTAAAATTGACGAGAAGGCTCTACAGTCAGGAAGTACAGACCTGTGAACCCCATTTCATCCCAACATTGATGTCCTGAAGCCCGCAGCAAGAGCCTATCCATCGATCTTACGATGGCTCCAACACAGGAGAAGAGAGCCATTCAATGCATTAAAAAAAAGATTTTCCTCATGTCATCTTTGGTTCTTTTTCCAATAACTTTTACGTCTGTGTCTTCTGCTTCTTAACGGATTCTTCTGTTAGTCATAGACTCGTACAATCCCTACCGTGCAAAAGGAGGCCATTCAGCCCATCAAGCCTGCACTGACAATAATCCCATCCAGGCTCTATCCATGTAACCCCACATATTTACCCTGCTGATTCCCCTGACACTAAGGAGCAATTTAGAATGGCCAATCCATCTAAATCTTTGGACTGTGGGAGGAAACCGGACTACCTGAAGGAAACCACACACAGACGTGGAGAACGTGCAAACTCCACACAAACAATGACCTGAGGCTGGAATTGAATCTGGGTCCTTGGCGCTGTGAAGCAGCAGTGCTAACCTTGGGAACAGTTTCTCCCTCTGTACTCTGTCTAGGCTCCGCATGATTTTAATCACTCTTAACAAATTTCCTCTCAACCTTCTCTGAACAATGTCACTAATATATCAACATCACTGAAGTCCCTAACTCTGGAACCATTTCCATAACTTTATTTTGTACCCTCTCTAATGCCTTTGCATCTTCCTAAAGTGCACTGTCCCAAATTGGATACAATATTTATTTGAGGACAAGAAGTTGCATTCATAACTTCCTTGCTTTTCTGCCCAGGATCCGAAAATCTTAAAGACTTTCCCATCTTATCAGGCAAATTGCAGTCGATTATAAACCACCAATTACACATTAAGTGGCAGATACAATCACTCAGCATACTGCAGATACCATCAATCTCATGCATAAACTCCTTTATGACTCTATCTTTCTAATGAGGAATTACAATTCCTCTTCTCCCAGTTTAGGCTGTTCCCCAGCCAGCAGCAACTCACCACCAACCCTGAGTTCCAAGGGAATAGTCTTCACCCAACTGGCACAAGCCTGCAGAACAGCCTCAACTTTCCTTATGACGGCTTTGGTAATGTAAATCCATTAATGTTATCCTCAAATAACAGAACCAGCTGCAGCAACCTCAGTGGACTGTGGAAGTTCAGTCACTGAGTATACCCAAGAGAGATTGATTCGAGACATTAAAGGTATCCAGAGATACGGGAATTGATTTGACTTGATTTGATTTGATTTATTTTTGTCACAGGTATTGAGATACAGTGAAAAGTATTCTTTCTTGCATGTTATATAGACAAAACATATTGTTCATAGAGTACATAGGGGAGAAGGAAAGGAGAGGGTGCAGAATATAATGCTACAGTCATAGCTAGGGTGCAGAGAAAAATCAGCTTAGTTTGAGGTTGGTCCATTCAAAAGTCTGATGACAGCAGGAGAGAAGCTTGAGATAGATTGAGGTAGGTAGGAAGATTGAGGTAGAAGATTGGCCATAGATTAATAGTGAGCAAGGCCAGCGGAGGCACAGATCGGCCATCAACTAATTGAATAGTAGAACAGACATGAGAAGGTGAAGGGCTTCTTTTGATGTTCCTTTTGTCCTTGTCCCATCAGTTCAGGCTTATTCTCTGTAGGAATACTTTTGCACTAATTTTGCGAGGGCTAAATCAGTCTTGGTAGATTTGGGTCAGAATATCCTGTGTCCTATCTTCCCCTGATCTTGTCAAATTGGAAACTGTGTTTGTCCTGCTGGAGCAGACACTGGGGCCTGTATAAGCAAATCACTATTGTATCTGAATGTACTCCGCTATTGGTCAGTAAATGAACAGTTCAAGTGCTATACAGATCCACCCAGTTATTCCAGAACTTCACCAGCTACATGAGTAGCCCTTAAAGAGGTTGCTGGAGACCATTTTAAAAAAGATCAGGAAACATTCTAAAAGTCGTATTTATGTGGATCCAGGAAAAGCAGTAATGGGTTCAGAAAAATACCATGCAACATTTGGGACTGCATGGTGGTACAATGGTTAGTACTGCTGCCTCTCAGTGTCAGGGATCCAGGTTCCATTCTAGTCTTGGGCAACTGTCTGTGTGGAGTTTGCACATTCTCTCTGTGTTTGCATGAGTTCCTCTGGGTACTCCAGTTTTTTCCCACAGTTCAAAGATGTGTAGGTTAGATGGAGTGGCCAAAGTAAAATTGTCCCTTGGTGTCCTAAAATATATAGTCGAGATGGAATAGCCATGGTAAATGTGTGGGGTTACAAGGATAGAGTGGGGGAGAGGGTCTGTCAGAGTCGATGTAGATTCGATGGGCCAAATGTTTTCCTTCTACACTGTAGGGATTCAATGGTTTTTTTTCACTCGGGGTCACTGTGTCACAAGAAAGTCATCCTCAGTCCCAAAGGACTGCCTAAGAAAGAAAAGAATGCTCAAAAGGTTAATTTATTTTTAGCAGAATGAAAGATGATCTCACTGAAGTGTACGAAACTCTTACAGGGCTCAACAGTGTCGACGCAGAAAGGTGTTTCTCTTGGTTGGAGTTGCGATAGAATCAAGGGGCTCAGTCTCAGAATAAGAGACAGGCCAGTCAGGGCTGGGATGAGGGGGAATTTCTTCATTCAGAGGGTGGTAAATCCTTGGAATTCTCTACCCCAGAAGCCTGTGAAGGCTCAGTCATTGAGTATATTTAAAGCAGGGGTCGATAGATTTCTCAATATTTTGATTTGATTTATTATTGTCACATGTATTAGCATACAGTGAAAAGTATTGTTTCTTGCGTGCTATACAGACAAAACATACGGTTCATAGAGAAGGAAACGAGAGAGTGCAATATGTGGTGTTACAGTCATAGCTAGGATGTAGAGAAAGATCAACTTAATGGAAGATAGGTCCATTCAAAAGTCTGACAGCAGCAGGGAAGAAGCTGCGCTTGAGTCAGTTGGTACGTGACCTCAGACTTTTGTATCTTTTTCCCGACGGAAGAAGGTGGGAGAGAGAATGTCCAGGTTGCATGGGGTCCTTAATTATGCTGGCTGCTTTGCTGAGGTAGTGGGAAGTGTCGGCAGAGTCAATGGATAGGAGGCTGGTTTGTGTGATCGATTGGGCTACATATATGACCTTTTGTAGTTCTTTCTGGTCTTTGGCAGAGCAGGAGCCAGACCAAACTGTGATACAACCAGAAAGAATGCTTTCTATGGTGCATCTGTAAAAGTTGGTGAGAGTCGTAGCTGACATGCCAAATTTCCTTAGTCTTCTGAGAAAGTAGTGACACTAATTTACAAATACTAAGTTAATGATACTAATGACATCCAGAAATATGAGCATAGTGCAGGAAGATGTGTTGAGATAGAAGATCAGTGATGATTTAGTTAGATGGCAAAGCAGACTCAAGTGGATGAAAGGCCTTTTTCAATGTTCCTAATAGTTTTCTTCTGAGCTGTTTAGTATTGTGATGTCTGAATTGTTGTTTGGCCTTGTTCCAGACTCTGTAAAGCTAAATAAACACATGGAATGTCAGTTACTTCAGATTATTTTATAGCTTGAACATTCCAAAAGTTTCTGAGATGGAAAAGAATATACATCATGAATATACACAGGTCAGAATGTGTGTGCCAAGGGAAAGGTGGCGGCAGATGGATGTTTAAAATGAAAACACCTGTTAAATAGCAGTTTTATAATCAGTTCATCCAATGTTTTCTATAACAACGGAATTTTTATGACCGATGGAATGTATTTTGTTAGAAACTTTTAAGATGTTTGTCCATATGCAGAAAGAGATTATCATCCGTGAAAAAGAGTTAAGTGCACAGACAAGGTAAATTCTCACAAAGCGAAAAAGCAGAGCAAACAAACTCAAAGCTTCCTGGAGATAAAAGAGATAGAGGTTAAGATGAGGAAGGAAAAGTGTGCCTGTAATGGATCTCAGTGCTGGGGAAGCTTGTGGAAAGAATAATTCAAGACAAAATAAATGGAGAAGTGGAAAAATGCATGTTAATTAAGGAAAGCCAAAACAGATCAGTAAATTCTTACATAGCTAGGCGTTTGACAAGGTACCTCACAAGAGGTTATTACAGAAGGTCAGGGGGCATGGAGTTGGGGGTAGGGCGTTAGCGTGGATAGAGGATTGGCTGTCAAATAGGAGGCAGAGAGTGGGGGGTCAATGGGTGCTATTCGGATTGGCGGTTGGTGACTAGTGGAGTGCCTCAGGGGTCGGTGCTGGGGCCTCAGCTATTTACCATTTATATAGATGATCTGGAGGAGGGAACCGAGCGTATGGTGTCGAAATTTGCTGATGACACCAAGATTGGTGGAACGGCAAATTGTGTGGAGGGTGTGGAGAGTCTGCAGAGGGATCTAGATAGGCTGGGCGAATGGGCCAGGAACTGGCAAATGGAATTTAATGTTGGCAAATGTGAGGTTGTCCACTTTGGTAGGAATAATGGTAGGAAGGATTATTACTTACGTGGCGAAAAACTGCAGCATGTGACGGTGCAGAGGGACCTTGGGTTTCTTGTGCATGAGTCGCAAAAACCCAGCCTACAGGTGCAGCAGGTGGTCAGGAAGGCTAATGGGATGCTGGCCTTCATAGCGAGGGGGATTGAATATAAAAGAAGGGAGGTCTTGCTACAGCTCTATAGGGCACTGGTGAGGCCGCAGCTGGAGTACTGTGTGCAGTTTTGGTCGCCGCACTTACGCAAGGATATTTTGGCCTTGGAGGGAGTGCAGAGGAGGTTTACTAGGCTGATGCTGGAGTTGAGGGGGTTGAGCTATGAGGAGAGGCTGAATAAACTAGGCTTGTACTCGTTAGAGTTTAGAAGAATGAGGGGAGATCTCATTGAGACATATAAGATGATGAATGGGATGGATAAGATGGAGGTGGAGAGGCTCTTCCCGCTCAGAAAGGACAGTAGGACGAGAGGGCACAGCCTCAAGATAAAGGGGGGGCGGTTTAGAACGGAGTTGAGGAGGAACTTCTTCACTCAAAGGGTGGTGAATCTCTGGAATTCTCTGCCCGTTGAAGTGGTGGAGGTTGCCTCGCTAAATATTTTTAAGACGCGAGTTGATAGGTTTTTGATAAGCGAGGGGATTAAGGGTTATGGGGAGAGGGCGGGAATGTGGAACTGAGACACGACAGATCAGCCATGATCTTATTGAATGGCGGGGCAGGCTCGAGGGGCTAGATGGCCTACTCCTGCTCCTATTTCTTATGTCCTTATGTTCTTATGCTAACCTTTTTTTTGATGAGGTGACAGAGAAGGTTGATGAAGTGGTTCACCTGGACTTCCAAAAGGTGTCTGATAAAGTATGGCACAACAGATTTGTGAGCAAAGCTATAGCTCATGGTATAAAAGGGACAGTATGGATATGGGTAGATTCAGAAAAAATACTCCCAGCGGTGGAGAAGTTCTGAATTAGTAGTCATAGTTTGAGGGTAAAGGGTAAACCTTTTAAAACTGAGGTGAGAAGAAATTTCTTCACCCAGAGGGTGATGAATGTATGGAATTCATTACCACTGAATGTAATTGAGGCCAAAACGTTCTGACTTCAAGAAGAAATTAGGTATAGCACTAGGAGCTAAAGGGATCAAGGGATTTGGGTCGGAGAGAGGATCAGGATGATCAGCCGTTGATCAAGATGAATGGCAGAGCAGGCTCGAAGGGCCTAATGAACTACTCCTGCTTCTAATTTCTATGTTTCTATGTAATTGCAAGATTGGCAGGAAACAGAGAATAGTGATAAATTGATATATTTTTAGCCTGGAGAAAGGTTTGCAGTGGAATTCCATAGAGGGCTGGTATTGGGACCTTGGTCTTCCCAATCTATATTAACGATCTAGACCTCGAAGTACAAGGAAAATTTCAAAATTTGCAGATAATACAGAACATGGAAGTGTTGTCACTAGCAGAAGGGTAGTGCAGAACCTCAAAAGGTTGTTGGAATGGGTGAATAAGTAGCAGATGAAATTTAATGCTGAGAAACGTGAAGTGATTTGTCTTGTTAGGAAGAACACGGAGGAAAAATATTAAACAAAGGACGCAAAATGCAGGAGCAGAGGGACTTGGTGGCAAGACAGGTTGAGAGCACAGTCAATGAAGCATACAGTATTGTAAGCATTAATAACAGGGGTGGGGGGGGTGGTTGCATAGTATCTAAAAGCAAGGAAGTTGTGTTAAACTTGAGTAGAATACTGGTTTGGCCTCAATTAGAATATTGCACCAAGTCTAGGTGCTACTTTTTAAGCACGATGTGAAGGAATTAGAGAGAGTAAAAAAGATTCACAAGAATGATCCTAGAGATGAGGAATTTAAGTTACATATATGGATTGGAGAAACCAGAACTGTTTTCCTTCTGGAAGAGCAAGTTTAGAAGAGATATTCAAAATCATAAGGAGTCTGGACAGAGTGAATAGGGAAAATGGTTCCTGTGGGTGAAGGAGCAAGAGGGTAAGATCATTGGCAAAAGAATCAATGGTGAAATTAGTAAAACTTTATCCACACAATGAGTGGCTAGGATCTGGAATGCACAGGCAGAGTATGGTGGAGGAAGGTTCAATTGAGGCATTCAAGAGGGAAGTAAATACTTATTTGAAAATACAAACATACAAATTAGAAGAAGTAGGAAATTCTTTGATTTGATTTATTATTGTCACGTATTAGTATACAGTGAAAAGTATTGTTTCTTGTATGCTATACAGACAAGGCATACTGTTCATAGAAAAGGAAAGGAAAGGAAAGAGTGCAGAATGTAGTGTCACAGTCATAGCTAGGGTGTAGAGAAAGATCAATTTAGTGCGAGGTAGCTCCATTCAAAAATCTGATGGCAGCAGGAAAGAAACTGTTCTTGAGTTGGTTGGTACTTGACCTCAGACTTTTGACTTTCTCGATGGAAGAAGATAGAAGAGAATATGTCCGGGCTGTGTGGGGTCCTTGATTATGCTGGCTGCTTTTCCAAAGCAGTAGGAAGTATGGATAGAGTCAACGGATGGGAGGCTGGTTAGTGTGATGGACTGGGCTTCATACAACCCTTTGTAGTTTCTTGTGGTCTTGGGCAGAGTAGGAGTCATACCAAGCTGTGATACAACCAGAAAGAATGTTTTCTATGGTGCACCTTTAAAAGTGGGTGAGAGTCATAGCAGACATGCCAAATTTCCTTAGTCTTCTGAGAAAGTAGAGGCATTGGTGGGCTTTCTTAAGTGTATCAGCATGGGGGGGGCCATGTTAGGTTGTTGATGATCTGGACACCTAAAAATGTAAAACTCTCGACCATTTCTACTTGATTCCCATTGATGTAGACAGGAGCATATTATCCACTGCGCTTCCTGAAGTTGATGACTATCTCCTTCATTTTGTTTAAGTGAGATAATTGTTATTCAGCTCTCCAGCCTGTTCTTCCATTCAACAAGATCATGACTGACCTGGTTGTGGTCTCCAACTCTACATTCCTGTCTACCCTCTTACCTTTGTCTCCCTTGATGGTTGAGAATTTGCCTTAAAAATATTCATCGAATGTGTTTGCATTGGAGAGGGTGTGGAGGAGATTCACCAAGATATTGCCTGGGATGGAATATTTGAGCCATGGGGCCGGATCTTACTGGCTCGTCACTCCAGTCAATTGGCATGGCAAACCAATAAGATACTCAGCATGTCATTAGCAAGAACAGAATGTTATTGTCTGGACTCACTTACCTTAGCCCCGTTACTAGTTGAGGTCCTCACCAGTGAGGATCACAGATGGGGACCAGACGTGGTGGCCTTGCCAGTGGGACCGGATATCATTGAAATCCCCTAGGTGGTCAGAGTCAGGGCCAGGAAATCCATGTGGTGTTGGTGCATCAACAGCGCTCTTAGTAAGAGAGTTCCAAGATTTTGACCTGGTGACAGTGAAGAATTGGTGATATATTTCCAAGTCAGGATGGTACGTGTTTATACACCACCCAAACATCCTCATAATCCAGTTATCCTTTCCCACCTTGTCCCCATATCAGTCTTTCCCTTCAAACAGTCACTTGAATGTCAGTATTACATTCTAATCACTCCCTATAGCAGTAAACTCCAATCTTCACTAATTTCTTCGTGAACAAGTTATTCCTAAATTCTTTATTGATCCATTAGTGGCTATTTTATGTTTGTGTCACTTTGCTCTGAATTCATCCACAAGTGGAAAAGATTTATCTGTATTTATCAAATAGAACCACTTGATAATTTCAAAAGAACTCTGTCAGCTCTCCTCTTAGATTTCACTCTCATTCAGAAAAAAACCCAAACCATCTCAAAGTTTCACGACTGTTGCATTTTCTCAATTTTCATTACATTCTTGTAAATCATTCGACACTTTCGCCCATGCTTCAATTTTGTTGCACAGTGACCAGACAACACAATACTTCAAATTGGAGGGATGTTTAGCTCAGCTGGCTGGATGGTTGATTTGTGATGTGGAGCTGATGCCAGCAGCGAGGGTTCAATTCCTGTATTTGCTGATGATATACGTGAAAGCCTGGTCTTCTCAACTTTACATAAGAACCTAAGAAATAGGAGCCGGAGTAGGCCAACTAGCCCTTCGAGCCTGCCCCGCCATTCAATAAGATCATGGCTGATCTGTCGTGGCTCAGTTCCACATTCCCGCCCTCTCCCCATAACCCTTAATCCCCTCGCTTATCAAAAACCCATCAACCCGCGTCTTAAAAATATTTAGTGAGGCAGCCTCCACCACTTCAACGGGCAGAGAATTCCAGATATTCACCACCCTTTGAGTGAAGAAGTTCCTCCTCAACTCCGTTCTAAACCGCCCCCCCCCCTTTATCTTGAGGTTGTGCCCCCTAGTCCTACTGTCCTTTCTGAGCGGGAAGAGTCTCTCCACCTCTATCCTATTCATCCCATTCATCATCTTATATGTCTCAATGAGATCTCCCCTCATTCTTCTAAACTCTAACAAGTACAAGTCTAGTTTATTCAGCCTCTCCTCATAGCTCAACCCCCTCAACTCTGGCATCAGCCTAGTAAACCTCCTCTGCACTCCCTCTAAGGCCAAAATATCCTTGCGTAAGTGCGGCGACCAAAACTGCACACAGTACTCCAGCTGCGGCCTCACCAGTGCCCTATACAGCTGCAGCAAGACCTCCCTACTTTTATATTCAATCCCCCTCGCTATGAAGGCCAGCATCCCATTTGCCTTCCTGACCACCTGCTGCACCTGCAGGCTGGGTTTTTGTGACTCATGCACAAGGACCCTGAGGTCCCTCTGCACCATCGCCTGCTGCAGTTTTTCGCCACGTAATAGTCCTTCCTATCATTATTCCTACCAAAGTGGACCACCTCACATATGCCAACATTAACTTCCATTTGCCAGTTCCTGGCCCATTCGCCCAGCCTATCTAGACCCTTCTGCAGACTCTCCACACCCTCCGCACAATTTGCCGTTCCACCAATCTTGGTGTCATCAGCAAATTTCGACACCATATACTCGGTTCCCTCCTCCAGATCATCTATATAAATGGTAAATAGCTGAGGCCCCAGCACCGACCCCTGGGGCACTCCACTAGTCACCAACCGCCAATCCGAATAACACCCATTGACCCCCACTCTCTGCCTCCTATTTGACAGCCAATCCTCCATCCACGCTAACACCCTACCCCCAACTCCATGTCCCCTTACCTTCTGCAATAACCTCTTGTGAGGTACCTTGTCAACGCCTTCTGAAAATCAAGAAACACCACATCCACCAGCTCTCCTCTATCCACCGCCGTAGACACATCCTCATAGAACTCCAATAAATTTGTCAGACACAACTTCCCCTTAACGAAACCGTGCTGCATCTGCTCTATCAAGCAATTCCCCTCAAGATGCCTCGCTATTTCCTCCTTGATGACAGATTCTAACATTTTACCTACAACAGACGTTAAACTAACCGGCCTATAATTCCCTGCCTTTTGCCTGCCACCCTTCTTGAACAACGGCGTAACATTAGCCGTTTTCCAATCTTCCGGCACTTCCCCGGAATCCAGCGACGTTTGGAAAATAACCACCAAGGCATCCACTATCACCTCCATCATTTCTTTCAGAACCCTTGGATGCATTCCACCCGGTCCTGGGGACTTGTCCACCATCAGTCCCTTCAGTCTGTCGAGCACCGCCTCTCTAGTAACAATAATGTCATTGAGACTCTCCAGTCCTACCACCTTTCCATCGCTAACACCCGGCAAATTATTCACATCCTCCTCCGTGAAGACCGAAACAAAAAAGTTATTCAAGGACCCCTTGCTTGAGGTGTGGTCATCCTCAAGTTAAATCACCACCAGCCTCTAAGGTCATCTGTGACTTTACCTTCCCTTTTTACTTCAAATGTGATCTAAAACAAGTTTCTGTATCAATTGAGTGTGATCTTTGTTTATGCATTTTATTTCTTTAGAGATTAATTCCAGCACTTCGTTTGCATTCTTCACAGCTTGACTTGTTGTTGAAGTGTTTTATATCTTCTCAGATCACTCTTTTCCTCCCCCCAGCTTAGTTCCTTATTTCAAGAAATAAATGTGGTGTGAAATTTGGATGAGTACCACGCTGTTTTTAGCCAGTGAGATCCAATATGGCAGCCACAGCTAGCTGCTAGCACCTAAACTACTAGTGTGAGTCATGCAAGACACCATATTAATGAGGACATTAGCGTGCATGAGCACTGGAGTATTCAGAGTAGGCGATTAATAACACTAAATTGTGTGTTAACTATTATATATTTGTCCCTTTTGGCTTACCGTAGAGCCATGTTGTCATATTGCATGCAAGGAAGTGATATGATGCAATGTAGAGCGGGAAACAGAGAAGCAGCAGGTTTCAGAGAGAACATACCAATAAAGTTACGTTCATTTATCGAGTTTATATTATATATGTTATATGTATGTTATATGTATTATATTTTGAAAAACTCCTGGGCCAGATGGGATATGTCCTAGAATACTTTGGGAGGTAAGGGATGAGAGTGTAGAGCCTTTAGCTTCGATCTTTACGTCCTCACTGTCCACAGGGATTGTGCCAGAGGACTGGAGAGTGGCGAATGTTGTTCCTCTCTTCAAGAAAGGAAATAAGAATGACCCTGGTAATTATAGGCCAGTTAGTCTTACTTCGGTGGTCGGTAAGTTAGTGGAAAGGGTCCTGAGAGATAGGATTTATGACCATTTGGAAAGATGCAGTTTAATCTGGGATAGTCAGCACTGCCTCACAAATTTGATTGAATTCTTTGTGGAGGTAACTAAGTGTGTAGATGAAGTTAGAGCAGTTGATGTCGTATACATGGATTTTAGTAAGGCATTTGATAAGGTTCCCCATGTTAGACTCATGAAGAAGGTAAGGAGGTGTGAGATAGAAGGAAATTTGGCCGATTGGATAAGTAACTGGCTGTATCATAGAAGACAGAGGGTGGTTACCAACGGTGTACCACAGGGGTCAGTGCTGGGTCCTCTGCTATTTGTGATTTTTATCAATGACTAGGAAGAGGGGGCTGAAGGGTGGGTTAGTGAATTTGGTGGAGTAGTGGACTCTTGCAGGCTGCAAGGAGACATTGATAGGATGCAGAGCTGGGCTGAAAAGTGGGAGATGGAGTTTAATCCTGATAAGTGTGAGGTGATTCATTTTGGTAGGACAAACTTGAATGCAGATTACAGGGTCAACAGCAAAGTTCTGAGGAATGTGGAGGAGCAGAAAGATCTTGGGGTTCATATCCACAGATCTCTGAAGGTTGCCACTCAAGTGGATAGAGCCGTGAAGAAGGCTTATAGTTTGTTCGCATTTATTAACAGGGGGTTTGAGTTTAAGAGCCATGGGGTTATGTTGCAACTATACCAGACATTGGTGAGACCACATTTGGAATATTGTGTTCAGTTCTGGTTGCCTCACTATAAGAAGGATGTGGAAGCGTTGGAGGAAGTGCCGAGGAGATTTACCAGGATGCTGCCTGGTTAGGGTAAGTCTTATGAGGAAAGGTTGAGGGAGCTGGGGCTTTTCTCTTTAGAGTGGAGGAGGATGAGAGGTGACTTAATAGAGGTTTATAAGATGATGAGGGGGATAGGTAGAGTGGACGTGCAGAGACTATTTCAGTGGATGTCACTGTTACTAGGGGGCATAACGGTAAGGTTCATGGTGGGAGATATAGGAGGGACGTCCGAGGTAGAGTCTTCATTCAGAGAGTGGTTGGGGTGTGGAATGCACTGCCTGCTGTGATAGTGAATTTTCAAGCGGTTATTGGATAGGCACATGGAGCACGCCAAAATTATAGGGAGTGGGATAGCTTGATCTTGGGTTTAGATATAGCTCGGCACAACATTAAGGGCCGAAGAGCCTGTACTGTGCTGTACTGTTCTATGTTCTATGAGTATTCCTGAGTGTCATGCTCCAAATACAAAACATTAATTATAATTTGAGGCCAGCATTGACATTTTGGGGTCCAGGATCCTGCTAATACCTCATTTAATCACATATACCTGAACATATATTCGCCAGAAGAAACCTCACCGCTTTACTTCCTATTCCCAACAGCACTATTTAGAGGAATTATTAACAACTGATTTATTTCTAAAGCCTTTTGCTATGATTGTCTGGGTATTTTACTGTTTTCCAGAGTCTTTTTAAGTTCCTGAAGTCAATTGACGAGTGCTGAAGGATTTTGTCTTGTCTTCACAAACCATTTGTTCCCAGACATGCACAGTAAGAACTCTCACAACACCAGGTTAAAATCCAACAGGTTTATTTGGCAGCACAAGCTTTCGGAGCACTGCTCCTTCATCAGGTGAGTGAGAGCTCAGTTCACAAACAGAGCATATATAAACACATACTCAATTGCAAGATAATGGTTGGAATGTGAGTCTTAACAGATAATCAATTCTTTACAGGTGCAGACAATGTGGGTGGAGAGAGGGTTAAGCACAGGTTAAAGAGGTGTGAATTGTCTCCAGCCAGGACAGTTAGTGAGATTTTGCAAGCCCAGACAAGTCTGGGGGGCTACAGAAAATGTGACATGAACCCAAGATCCCGGTTGAGGCTGTGCTCATGTATATGGAATTTGGCGATCAGTTTTTGCTTGGTGGTTCTGTGTTGTTGTGTGTTTTGAAGGCCACCTTGGAGAATGTTTACCTGAAGACCAGAGGCTGAATGCCCTTAACTGCTGAAGTGTTCCCCAATGGAAAGAGAACAGTCCTGCCTGGTGATTGTTGAGCGGTGTTCATACATCCATTGTCGTAGCGTCTGCATGGTCTCCCTAATGTACCATGCCTCGGGATATCCTTTCCTGTAGTGTATAGGTAGACAACATTGGCTGAATTGCATGACTATGTACCATGCACCTGGTGGATGGTGTTCTCACGTGAGATGATGGCATCCGTGTCGATGATCCAGCATGTCTTGCAGCGGTTGCTGTTGCAGGGTTGTGTGGTGTCGTGGTCATTGTTCTCCTGAAGGCTGCGTAGCTTGCTGCGGATAATGCTCTGCTTGAGGTTTCGTGGTTGATTGAAGGCAAGTAGCAACCGCACCAACCTCTTCCTCAGATGAGCATTCTCCAAGGCGGCCTTCACAACACACAACGCAGAATCACTGAGCAGAAACTGATAGCCAAGTTCCACATACATGAGGACGGCCTCAGTTGGGATCTTGTGTTCATGTCACACTACCTGTAACCCCCACGACTTGCCTGGGCTTGCAAAATCTTACTAACTGTCCTGGCTGGAGACAATTCACATCTCTTTAACCTGTGCTTAACCCTCTCTCCACTTGCATTGTCTGTACCTGTAAAGACTTGATCACCTCTTAAGACTTGCATTCCAACCATTATCTTATAATTGAATCTTGGTCTATATATGCCCTGTTTGTGAACCCAACATACCTAATAAAGGAGCAGCACTCCAAAAGCTTGTGCTACCAAATAAACCTGTTGGACTTTAACCTGGTGTTGTGAGACTGCTTACTGTGCCCACCCCAGTCCAACACTGGCATTTCCACACCCGGACGTGCAGGCAGTAGTAGGCATTCCCTTTGGAATGAAGCATGACATGGAGAATGAGCAGAGGCCACAAGCTGAAAGTGGTTGGAGTTGGAGAGGAGGGAATAGGGCTCTCTGTAGAAGGCCATTTCCACCTGGGGTGAACCTCAGTGAGGATCACTGAGTGAAATGTCTGCTCTTCAAGAAGGATGCCTTCACTGAAATCTGCCACTTGCTAAAGCCACAACTGCAACCCAAGAGGAGCACCAGAACAGCTTTATTATTGCTCATAAAGGTGACTGTGTGATGAACGTTCAGGTGCTGGCTTCCTTCTAGCTTAGAACTGATGATATTATCAACATTTTGGCAGCTTGCTGTCAGTATCGCATTAGGTTATGTCACTGACATTCTCTATTCAAAGAAAATTGACTACATTTCACTTTCTCTTGGCAGAGTAAATTTCCTCTGTACCTTTTCAGTGTTTCACATCCCCTTTAAAGTGTGGATTCCAGAACTCATGATAGATGATAGAATCAATGGTACAGAAGGAGGCCATTTTGCCTATCGAGCCTGCACCGGCAACAATCCCACCGAGGTTCCATTCCCATTACCCCTCATATGTACAGTCCTAATTCCCCCTGAAACTAAGGGGCAATTTATCATGGCCAATTAACCTAACTGCACACAATATTCTAACTGTGGCCTAACCAATATTTTATATAGTTCTTGCATAACCCTCCTGCTTTTAAACTCTATTCCCTGGCTAAAGGCAAGTATACCATATGCCTTCTTAAATAATTTATCCACCTGACCTGCTACATGAAGGGACTGGTGTATGTACACACCAAGTTAATAGTCCCCTTTCTTGTTCTTTGATGTAGACTTTAACTGTTTTCTTCATGTCATATAATAGTTCAGAGATAATCTTGACTTTCTGAGAAATGTAGTCTACCTTCGTGCTTTGTTAATGAAAACACACAGCACCTTGCCCCCTTCTTTAAAATTGCCTTCCTTCTCTCCTGTGCTCAGTAACCTTACCTTCCTATTTTCAGAGATCTCCACACCCCATCGGATGGCACGGTGATTAGCTGCCTCACAGCGCCAGAGGCCTGGATTTGATTCCTGGCTTGGATCACTGTCTGTGTGGAGTTTGCACATTCTCCTCTTGCCTGCATGGGTTTCCTCCAGTTGCTCTTGTTTTCTTCCACAGTCCAAAAGATGTGCTGGTTCAGTGCATTAACCCTAACAGGTGCCGGAATGTGGTGATGAGGAGATTTTTACAGTAACTTCATTGCAGTGTTAATGTAAGCCTTATTTGTGACACTATTAATAATCTTTACATTTCACAGTGGAAATGGCCACATTAATGTGTTTATAATGAGTGCATCAGATTGCAATCTCAACCCAGCTGGGTGATAAGAATTCCCATGCTTATTATGTGCAGGGAATTGTTAATCTGTTTATGAAAGATTTCTCCGTTCGATATTTCCAGCAAAATCTTAATCAGTTTCTAAACAAATCAACTACAAATTTGATGGAAGAACAAAATGAAACTCTCCACAAACACTTTTACAATACTGCTACCTAGCAGTAAATAGAATCCCTACATTGCTGAAGGAGGCATTCAGCTCATTAAGCCTGCACCAACAACAATCCCATGCTGGACCTATCCACAAAACCCCATGTATTAACCCTACTAATCCCCCTGACACAAATGGACAATTTAGCATGTCCAATCAACCTAACTTTCACATCTTTGAACTGTGGGAGGAAACTGGAGCATTCGGAGAAATCCCATGCAGACATAGGAAGAATGTACAAACTCCACACAGACAGTCACATAAATTGTTTACGATTTATATAGATGATTTGGAGTTGGGGATCAAGTGTAGTGTGTCAAAGTTCACAGATGACACTCAGATGAATAGTAGAGCAAAGAGTGCAGGGGACACTGAAAGTCTGCAAAGGGTTAAAGATAGTTTAAGTGAATGGGCAAAGGTCTGGCAGATGGAATACAATGTTGGTAAATGCAAGGTCATCCATTTTGGCAGGAATAAGAGCAAAATGGACTATTTAAATGGTAAAAAATTGCAGCATGCTGCTGTGCAGAGCAATCTGGGTATCCTTGTGCCTGAATCACAAAAAGTTGGTTTGCAGGTGCAGCATGTAACTAAGAAGGCAAATGGAATTTTGTCCTTCATTGCCAGAGGGATGGAGTTTAAAAAGAGGGAGATTATGTTGCAGCTGTATCAGGTGCTGGTGAGGCCACACCTGGAGTGCTGTGTTCAGTTTTGGTCTCCTTACTTGAGAAAGGATATACTGACACTCGAGGGTAGGAGAGGCGATTCACTAGATAGACTCCTGAGTTGAGAGGGTTGGCTTATGAGGAAAGACTCAGTAGACTGGGATTATACTCATTGGAATTTAGAAGAATGGCTGGGGGGGGATCTAATAGAAACATGTAAGATTATGAATGGAACAGATAAGATAGAAGCAGGGAGTATGTTTCCACTAGTGAGTGAAACCAGAACTAGGGGGCGTAGCCTCAAAATAAGGGGGAGCAGATTTAGGACATCTTGTTGAAGTTGTACAAGACATTGGTAAAGCCAAACTTGGGATATTGCGTGCAATTCTGGTCACCCTATTATAGAAAGGATATTATTAAACTAGAAAGAATGCAGAAAAGATTTACGAGGATGCTACCGGGACTTGATGGATTGAGGAGAGGCTGAATAGACTGGGACTTTTTTTCTGGGGTGTAGGAAGCTGAGGGGTGACCTTATAGAGGTCTATAAAATAATGAGGGGCAGAGACAAGGTAGATAGTCAAGATCTTTTCCCAAAGGGGAGTCTAAAACTAGAGGGCATAGGTTTAAGTTGAGAGCAGAGAGATACAAACGTTTTCAGAGGGGCAATTTTTTCACACAGATGAGTATCTGGAATAAACTGCCAGAGGTAGTAGTAGAGGCAGGTTCAATTTTACCTTTTAAAAAGCATTTAGATAGTTACATGGGTACGATAGGTACAGAGGGATAAGGGCCAAATGCGGGCAATTGGGATTAGTTTAGGAGTTTTAAAAAAGAGGGTGGCATGGACAGGTTGGGCTGAAGGGCCTGTTTAATGCTGTAAATCTCTGTGACTCTATGTCTGAATTGAGGAGGAACTTCTTCACACAAAAGATTGTGATCTATAGACTTCCCCGCCTAGTGAAGCAGTTGAGGCTACCTCATTGAATGTTTTTAAGGCAAAGACAGATAGATTTTTGAACAGTAAAGGAATTAAGGGTTATGGTGAGGGATGGGTAAGTGGAGCTGAGTCCATGAAAAGATCAGCCATGATCTTATTGAATGATGGAGCAGGCTCAAGGGGCCAAATGGCCTACTCCTGTTCCTATCCCTTATGGCACCCAATGTTGGGGTTGAACCTGCATCCCTGGTGCTGTGAGGCAGCAGTGCTAACCACTGTGACACCGTGCTGCCTCAAAAAAATCTTACCTTACATTCTGCTCTCTTTCTAATATTGTCCTTTTCACACTCTGGAATCAAGTGGAGTCCCCTTCAATAAAATCAATTGTGTCCTTTTCTACTGATCAACATTTTGTTCCGTAACTTACCACACTCCTGGTGAGAGTCCCCATTAGATCAATATGCCCTTAATACCAGCTGAGAAGATGAGTTTAATCTGAAGTTACTTTTGTTCAGCATACTCATTTTATACAAAGTACCTTACAGGCATCAGGTTTTTAACATCTATAATTAAAAACACTTAAGTTATATCCTCCTTTCCTCCTTCCTCAGAGTACCTTCTCTTAGCTCAGTGATGTAAATTGAGATATCCTTAATTGCCCTTCCTGTTCCCTTTCCAACAGCTCTATATTTCTTTTGACAGCAGAGCTTAATGTTGAAACACACAGGGGATCATATTTCCATCCCAACAATCATTCCATTTCTTAATAATAATAATTTTTGCTTTGTGAGCTTATTCGGAAAAAATGCTCTTGAGAGTTTTCCTCCCAACTTTTTTTAAAAACTTTTAGTTATATGATTTGATCAGCGCTGGTGAATAACAATGAGGCTGTGAACCTTATCAATGTTTGTATAAGGAGAAGTTAAGAACCGAGTGTTTATACAAAAATTCCAGACCCCAAACAACTTATATTTAATATAAAGCGCATTTTTGCAGTAACTAGTTTCATTCCCAGCCCTGGTTCTATTTTTGGCATTTCATCTACATACTGAAACCATCTTTCAAAGTGACTGTTTTCCATTGCACATAGCAGCTATCCTTAATTACTTTGGAGGAATTGTCAGCAGTTTTGCGGTCACCAGATGTCAGGGGGTTTCTGATGCTGCTGGCTCGAGTGAGTGGAAAGCTGGAGATGTCAGGGTTTTTTTTTAAACCAGCATGCTAAGAAACAGTCAGGAACTATGTTTAACTTGACATTAAGTGCAACTAAAACTTGCCCGCCTGTTTCTGGCCAATTTGCACTGAAGATTAGAATATCTTTGAAAAGAGGAAATTGCTGGGGTGAGACGGAGGATGAGGGATCGGGGCAGATTTTCTGTTTACTATTGGCAGCAAAAAAAAAGAACTTTTGCACAGGTACATGAATAGGAAAGGTTTAGAGGGATATGGGCCAAATGCAGGCAAATGGGACTAGTTTAGTTCAGGAAACCTGTTTGGCACGGACAAGTTGGGCCGAAGGGCCTGCTTCTGTGCCGTATATTTCTATGGAGGAGAGGTTTCCCATCCCGCACGCCACGAGAATTGTAGCAGGTGGGGATGAAGCATGCAAAGGTCCGTTGACATTGGCAGGATTTTCCGGTTTTGGAATGAAGGAAATTCTGCCCTATGACTCTAATTGTGGGATGCGGATGTCACTGGCTAGACTAACATTTATTGCCCATCCCTAGTTGTCCTTGAGGCGGTGGTGACCTGCCTCCTTGAACCACTGCAGTCCCTAATGTGTAGGTACACCCACAGTGCACTTAGGGAGGGAATTCCAGAATTTTTACCCAGCAACAATGAAGAAATGGCAATATATTTCCAAGTCAGCATGGTGAGCGAATTGGAGGGGAAGCTCCAGGTGGTGGTGTTCCCTGGCATCTGCTCTTCTTGTCCTTCTAGATTGTGGTGGTCATGGGTTTGGAAGGTTCTGCCTAAGGAACCTTGGTAAGTTCCTATGGTACATCTTGTAGCTGGTACACACTACTGCTAATGTTCATTGACGGTATGACAGCAAATGTCTCTAGATGGGACGTCGATCAAGCAGGCTGCTTTGTCCTGGACGGTGTCAAGTTTTTGAGTGTTGTTGGAGCTGCATTCATCCAGGCAAGTGGAGAGTATTCCATCACACTTCTGACTTGTGCTTTGGTGGACAGGCTTTGGGGAATCAGGAGGTGAGTTACTCAATGCGGGATTTTGAGCTTTTAACCTGTTCTGATAGCCACACCATTTATATGGTTAGTCCATTTGAGTTTCTGATCAATGGTAACCCCCAGGATGTTGATAGTGGGGGGAATTCAGTGATGGCAATGCCATTGAAAACCAAAGGGCAATGGTTAGGTCCTCTCTTGTTGGAGATGACCATTGCTTGGCATTTATGTGTGCAAATGTTCTTTGCCACTTGTCAGATCAAGCCTGGGTATTGTTCAGATCTTGTTGCATTTGGACATGGACTGAGATGTGAATGCTTCTGAACATTGTGTAATCAGAGAACGTCCCCACTTCTGACCTTATGATAGAAGGAAGATCATTGATGAAGCAGCTGAAGATGATTTGGCTTAGGGCACTACCTGGATGAATTCTTGCAATGTCCTGGAGCTGAGATTTTTAATTTATTTTGTGAATGCAAAGTCCTCAAGCCAAGCAGTTTCATCTGGTCCTGCTCAGTTGGGTTTGGATAGTTGGAATTAGAATCATAGAAACGCTACAGTGCAGAAGGAGGCCATTCGGCCCATCGAGTTTACACCAATCCCACTCCAGGCCCTATCTCCACAACTCCACACATTTATCCCACTAATTCCTCTAACCTACACATTCCAGGACACTAAGGGGCAATTTAGTATGGCCAATGCATTTAACCCCACAACTTTGGACTGTGGGAGGAAACCGGAGTACCTGGAGGAAACCCATGCGGACATAGGAAGAATGTGCAAACTCCACACAGGCAGTGACCCAAGCCAGGAATCGAACCAAGGTCCCTGGAGCTGTGAGGCAGCAGTGCTAACCTTTGTGCCACTGCATCGCCCTGACAGTTCTGATAGGAGTTGGCCAGGCAGGCTGCGGATGGTCCATCTACAAGCAAGTAGCTGATAAGAAACAAGAAGATTCTTTAATACAATGGATAGGTGATGCATTACACAATTATGGCCTGCAGGGGTTTCCCAGTTAATAACTATTCCTGCAGAACCCTATCCACAAACACAATAAAGCTGGAAAGCATGTTCTTTATATCAATTTCTGTTGGAAAATTCTTGCAATAGAAACTTCCTGGTCTCTGTTGGATGACAGCCTAATTACTATAACCTAGCCTGCCAAATCCCAAGATATAGTTTCAAGCAACAATAAAAGTTCACAATTTTCCATTGCCTGAATGTTTTTCAGAATATTTCAAAATCTCTAATTACAGATTTATGATCGCCTCCTCCAAATATGCATTCATGGTGCATATTATCCAATCAATTAATTAATTGGCTTGTTTCTCACTGAAGAAGAAGAGTCCTGGTTGATTCACAGGGCTGTTGCTGTAAAATGTTTAAATATGACTTCCCAGTACGTGTTCCAGCAGCTTGACGATCGAACAGTAGATGTGGCTTTGTGTCCAATGCAATTTATAGCCAGCTTTCAATTACGTTATCAGGCCCATACAATGGCTTGTTACTAACAAGGTTGTGGGGGTGGGGGAGGGGTGTACGGATTGGGAGGTAATTTTTCTCTGATTTGTACCTGGAGAAACCCTACTCCCTAGACGTAGAGCATAAAAATTTGGAGGGAGACATTGAACATAGAACATTACAGTGCAGTACAGGCCCTTCGGCCCTCGATGTTGCGCTGACCTGTGGAACCAATCTAAAGCCCATCTAACCTACACTACTCCAATATCATCCATAAGTGTAGTATTAGACAAACTAATGGGGCTAAAGGCAGATGAGGCCACTGGCTCTGATGGCTTGCATTCTAGGATCCGAAAGGAATTAGCTACAGAAATAGTGGATGCAGTGGTTGCACTTCTCTGGAATTCTCTGCCCCAAAGAGTGAAGGAGGCTGGATCATCGGAAGTATTTAAAGTGGAGGTGGATAAATATTTGATAGAACAAGGAATAGAAGGCTATGGAGAAATGGCACAGAAAAGGAGTTGAGCTGACATTGATCAGCCATGATCGTATTAAATGGCAGGTGGATTTGGAGAGCCTGGTAGCCTACTCCTGCTTCTATTTCTTGAGTTCTAAAGAACTAATGAAACAGCTGGGTTTTTAGGACAATCAACAATGGTTTCATGATCAATAGATCTTTATTGAATTCAAATTGCATCATCTGCCATGATTGGATTTGAACCTCAGTCACAGAGCATTATCCTGGGTATCTGGATTATTACTAATCCAATTTCAAATCCACTATGCCACTGTTGCCCCATGATAGGCTGACATGAATTCTGTACATGTCGGGTGCTTGTACTCAGGGGGCCCAGAAGTGGATACGATTGGCCCTGAAACGCGATATCATGCTGGCTGGCCAATTAACGGGCAGCCAGTGTAAAATGTATGCTGAGAAAGGTTGTGATTCTCCGGTCCCGCTGCAGTGAATGAAGATTTGGCTGAGCACCAAATTCTCTGTTCTTGCTGGGAGCAGTGACGGTGCGTATGAGAACAGAAAATTCCAGCCAGAGACTGGATTCCAGAACATAGCTCAATCCTCTGGTCAATTTTAAGGTGATTCCTGGGTGTGTAAACGGTAACAAATAATCAGGCCTGAAGCATCGCAGAATGCAACATGACTGATGTATATAGTTTGAAAAGAGTTGTACTCAATGTAATGAAAATATTAAAATGTTTGTAATGATCTCATTACTGAACTGAGTGCACCTTGATCTCTGGAGAAAACATGAATATCATGGCACTTTCCTGTTAAAACGATTGGAAATGTTTTGTACTGTGTCTTTTGATATAATATGAATAGAGTATTTCAATGATTGAAAGGCTGAGCAGGGTTTGCCCATGCACATTGTCTTGGCATCTTCTGTGGTACAGGACTTGTGACCGGAATCATTGAGATTTTTCAGGTGGGATTATTGGCAGACATCAGAAAAATTGATGTTGTAATAAAAGCCTGAAAGTTTCAACATTGTGCTAGTGCAACTCATCACCTTTTAGTTTGCTCATTTAAAAAGCCATTTAGAAAAATAAAAATATAGGAGTGGGAAGAGGCCATTCAGCCCTTCAAGCCCGTTCCAGCATTCATTATGATCATGGCTGATCATCCAACTCAATACCTGATCCTCCTTCCCCTCCATATCCTTTGATCACCTTCGCCCTACGTTCTATAAGTATTGTTGGGCAAAGTCAGGAGAAACAGCTTCCCTTGCACCATTGTTATGCAAAAAAGGGAAATACATTGTAAATGCTGATCATCCATTGTGATTGAATGTTTTGTCCATTTTGTTGTTTTTGGCAGGGTGATCAGCAGTGACAAGTTGAGCAATTCCCAAAGAAGTTTCTATGTCCGTTCCCCTAAATTATTCCAGTGAACTCAAGTGGGAAATCTAAGCTGCCATCTGGTTAGTGCAGATTTCCCAGCTGATTGGCTTAGGGCCATGAGAGCACAGCTTCCAGGCACAGATATTTCAGAAACTTAAGTGCAGAGCTGGAAACTTTCTAATGAGGTGGAAACCTCATTTTAAAAGTATAGGTTTGGATAGGGCTGATTAACTAGCGGGGAAACCAATCTGAACTATAACTTTGATTTGGAGGGAACTTTGATTTGTAGATCACAGACTATGCAACTACAAATTCATCGTCTCTACTTGTTAAATAATCTGTAGGACATGACAAACAATAGCAAGCCATAAGTCTCTGAGTGCCTGAACATTACATTATACTGAGCTTCCAAAGTGCTGTGGAAAGTTGCAATACATTTTGTGAATCTGGATAAAAACAATTGTCATCTGGGCATTGTTACAATCAGGTGAGGAGTCAAGTGCCTCCCCTCTTTTTGTTTGATTGCAATAGTATTTTTAAAAAAAGGTTATGCTTGTCAATTCAGTAAGTACTTAACGATTTAAACAGTGTTATCATAATCAGACATGTTTTCTTGCATTTAACCTAGGAGGTTAGTTCTAATATATTTAAACTGATCTGGGTAAAAATACACACACGCCAAGTCCAGACACACAAACAGACTACAGAGTAGGGGAGGATAAATTGGCCAAATCAGAATCCATTAAAAAAGGTAAAATAACATTTACAGTTTGCTGTTAAAGTTTATTGATTAGTGTCACAAGTAGGTTTACATTAATATAAATGCAAAATACTGTGGATGTTGGAAGCTGAAACAAAAACAGAAAAATGCTGGAAAATCTCAGCAGGTCTGTCAGCATCTGTGGAGAGAGAATAGAGCCAGCATTTTGAGTCTGGATGACCCTTCGTCAGAGCTCATTGCTGATGTTGACATTGCAATGAAGTTACTGTGAAAAATCCCTAGTCACCACACTCCGTCGACTGTTCGGGTGCACTGAGGGAGAATTTAGAATGGCCAATCCATCTAACCAGCACATCTTTCGGGCTGTGGGCAGAAACCAGAGCATCTGGAGGACAACCACACAGACATAGGGAGAATGTGCAGACTCCACACAGACAGTGATCCAAGTCAGGAATCGAACCCATGCCCCTGACACTGTGAGACAGCAGCGCTAACCATTGTGGCAGCGTGCCACCCACGGTAACTTGGCTGACTTGGTGATTTGGCTGGCTTCAGGCTAAATTTGATGGTCTTGAAGCTTTGGATTTAAAGATGTGGATGCCAGAGTTGGGTGTTCTCCTGGAGAGAGAGCTGTGGAATTAAATTCTTTCTAAAAAAATACCTTTTGCCTACTGCAGAATTCAGACAAAGTTAAATTCATGGACAGTTCCCAATTTGTTAGTTTGGGGGGGCATTCTAAACTGCCAGTCCACTTCTCTGTTTACTGCACAAAGGAGTTGGGCTGGTCATGTAATCTCTCTTCAATTACCAGTAATTCAAACATTATTGTATATTCTAATTATAACTCAATTGTGATGTGGAGATGCTGGCGTTGGACTGGGGTGGCCACAGTAAGAAGTCTCACAACACCAGGTTAAAATCCAACAGGTTTATTTGGTAGCATAAGCTTTCAGCACGCTGACCCTTCATCAAGTAACTCACCAAATAAATCTGTTAGACTTTAACCTGGTTTTGTGAGACTTCTTACCATAACTCAGTCAGGTCATCAAGAGAACAATCTTAAAAATCAGTCTTTTAGTCCAAGCAATTAACCTTTTGAGTGGTTCATCTTCAAAACTTGACTACACCAGGTAATTTCCATAGGTGCCTTGTTGATAGGGAAGGAAGTTCATTCATAAATCGCAGAGGGTATCATTGCCTATGATGGGTTTCACACACTGGCTGTCTCTTTTCCGTTGGGTTGGAATATGTAGCAATGTAAATTCAAATCAGCCAACAGTCTCTGTTCCCATAAAAGGTTCAATTTCATGTTTCCATCTGATGGATTAAAATCAATGTTTGATGTAAGCACATCTTCATAACAGCATGAACTAAAGTTTGAACTCCCTTGCCTCTTATACCCGCTTAGCTTTGAATTGCAGGGATGCATTTCAGCAATGGGAGGGGGTGAATGCAGATTGCTCACACCCTGTATGCTCCATCCAATGCCCCCCCCCCCCCCCCCACCCAACCACCATTTATATGATGCGGGCAGACTAAATTGGCTCACAGTAGGATGTCTGTCCCTCTCTGAGGGGGAGGTCCTGCCTTCAGGAGCTCCTGGCCAGTCACCAAGAACACAGTAATGGGCACTTCTGGGATTGCCACCAATCCCCAAGAAGAAGGTCCAATAAAAACATAAGAAATAGGAGCAGGAGTAGGCCATCTAGCCCCTTGAGCCTGCCCCGCCATTCAACAAGATCATGGCTGATCTGAAGTGGATCAGTTCCACTTTCCCGCTTTCTCCCCATAACCCTTAATCCCCTTGCCTACCAAAAACCTAACTACCCGCGTCTTAAATATATTTAGCGAGGTAGCCTCCACCACTTCAACGGGCAGAGAATTCCAGAGATTCACCACCCTTTGAGTGAAGAAGTTCCTCCTCAACTCCGTTCTAAATTGCCCCCCCCTTATCTTGAGGCTGTGCCCTCTAGTCCTACTGTCCTTTCTGAGCGGGAAGAACCTCTCAACCTCTACCCTATCCATCCCCTTCATCATCTTATACGTCTCAATAAGATCCCCCCTCATCCTTCTAAACTCCAATGAGTACAAGCCCAGTCTATTCAGCCTCTCTTCATAGTTCAACCCCCTCAACTCCGGTATCAGCCTAGTGAACCTCCTCTGCACTCCCTCCAAGGCCAAAATATCCTTGCGTAAGTGCGGCGACCAAAACTGCACACAGTACTCCAGCTGCGGCCTCACCAATGCCCTGTACAGTTGCAGCAAGACCTCCCTACTCTTATATTCAATCCCCCTCGCTATGAAGGCCAGCAAGTGAAGGCCAATGGATCCCCAAGTCAGTTAAGTCCCAGGGAAGGTAGATTTAGCCATCTTAAGGAGGGTGCGGAGTGTCCAGGTAGAATGGAAGAGGGGTTACCTTTTGAGGGGTTTCCTCACTCCACAAGGGCAGTATAGCCCTTCATTCCCACCCTTTTAATAATGTTAAAAATATTGGACTTTCAAACCCCGACCAACTGCCCATGCCAACTATAATATGACATGGGCATCTTATTATTGAGACTAATTGGCTTGTTAACAAACTCATTTGGCCCTTAATTATTTATTAACATATGGCAGATGGATGCTGATTTCGGTGCCCACCCACCTATTGCTTTATGGGCACGAGTTTGGTGGTGGGTGCGGAAGTGGTGATCTGGTATCCTGCTAGGAGGACCTGTAAAATGGCATGGGAAAGTGGTGGGTGGACTGCTCACCATCTTGCCCCCACCATGCCATCCTGCCAACACAGGGAAAGTGGCGGAAAGCCTTCTTGACTGCTTCAGTGGTGGCTCAGGGGGTGAGGGGATGGAATGGAACAAAGAACAGAGAAAATTACAGCACAGGGTCAGGCCCTTCGGCCCTCCAAGCCTGCACCGACCATGCTGCCTGACTTAACTAAAACCCCCTAAGCTTCCAGGGACCATATCCCTCTATTCCCATCTCATTCATGTATTTGTCAAGATGCCCCTTAAAAGTCACTACTGTATCCGCTTACACTACCTTCCCTGGCAACGAGTTCCACTCTCTATGTAAAAAAATCTGCCTCGTATATCTCTTTTAAAACTTGCCCCTTGCACCTTAAATCTATGCCCCCTTGTAATTGGCTTTTCCACCCTGGGAGAAAGCTTCTGACTATCCACTCTGTCCATGCCTCTCATAATCTTGTAGACTTCTTTCTGGTCTCCCCTCAACTTCCATCACTCCACTGAGAACAAATCAAGTTTCTCCAACCTTTCCTCATAGCCAATGCCCACCACACCAGGCAACATCCTGGTAAATCTTTTCTGTACCCTCTCCAAAGCCTCCTGTGGCAATTAGAATTGAACGCTATATTCCAAGTGCAGCTTCACTAAGGTTCTATAAAGCGTCATCATGACTTACCAATTTTTAAATTCAATACCCTGGCTGATGAAGGCAAGCATACCGTATGCCTTCTTGATTACCTTCTTTACTTGCATTGCCATTTTCAGTGACCTGTGTAGCTGTACACCCAGATCCCTTTGCGTATCAATACTCCTAAGGGTTCTGCCATTTACTGTATATTTCCTATGACATGTGGCCTTGGGTCCTGCAGGCCACAGGGACAGACCCCACTTTCACAACTGGTGATGGGATATTAAATTCAGCTTTGGTTTCTGTTTCAAATTTCTGGCAATTGTGCGGAATTTCTGTATCATGTCATGAAATATGCTTCTACCATAGAATCCCTACAGTGAAGAAGGAGGCCTTTCAGCCCATGGAGTCTGCAGCAACTCTCCAAGGCAGCATCTTACCCAGCCCATGTACCCACCCCTGTCCCCCCAAAATCCCCCCAGGACCCTCCCCGTCCCATCAACACCGCCCCCCCCCCACTCTCAATCTCCCGTCCCAACCACCCTTAACAGTGCCCCCCTTGCCCCCAGTCTTATCCCCATAACCCTGTGCATTTACCATGGCTAATCCACCTACCCTACACATTTTGGATACGAAGGGGCAATTTAGCATGATCAATCATGCGTAGGGGAATTTCACAGTAACTTCATTGCAGTGTTAACGTAAGCCTTACTTGTGACTAATAAATAAACTTTGCTTTATCTGTTGGATGTCTTTGCTATAATGCCAGCAGGAGATTGTGTTAGGTGGCTTATAAAAGTTACAAGCTGCAAAAATACAGGTATATCATTCACAGTAAGCATAATTCAGACCACCCATGAATAAATACAAATTATTTATACGTGCTGCACATTTTTGTGGATTTGCATCACGATGAAACACTAATAAACAGGGTTATTTAATATGTGCCCCCTAGCTTTATGAATTTTATAGTATGTTTATAAAGCTGAATGATAAATATTTTATGCATTTAAGAGAGAGCGTATGAGCAGCATTAGGCACATTGCAGCGTATGAGCAGCATTAGGTACATTGATGTAATATGCGTCCATTGTGATTGTGTTTAGGAACTTTCAGGTTGAACAATGTCGTAAAGTAAATCTCCTTTCTAATCTCTGATGTTATAAAGAAGATGTCAATGAAGGTTTATCATCCATTCATACTACGTCATGAACAAGTTACATAATTTTCCAAAAGGGTCAATATATTGTTTTAATAGCATGTCATATATTGAACAGATAAAATGTTACCAGGACAGCAATTCCTGGAGTCCATAATTAACTTTTGATTGTAAATCATCATTTAAGTGAAATGTTAGAAGCACCATTTATATGGCACAAAACTCAGATGATTTACATACGGTTCGTGTGACATATGTATTGTATTTGTAGGAAAAATAGTCATAGCATGTGAAATATTTTAAAAATGTTTTGAGTTCTCCTACATCAGGATTTGTGCAGATTGGTACTTTAGTTTTGCATTTATTTCCAGGCTATTTCCTTCATGTATTTTCCTGTACTGACAAAAAATGGAAATACAATAAAAATGAAATAATTAAACCAGTTCCATAGATTTTTTTTGTGCACTCCAGCCCATGTGGGGTGGCACGGTGACATAGTGGTTAGCACTGCTGCCTCACAGCACCAGGGACCCGAGTTCAATTCCAGCTTTGGGTGACTGTTTGTGCATACTCCCTGTGTCTGTATGGGTTTCCTCCCACAGTCCAGTGATGTTAGGTTGATTGGCCATGCTAAATTTCCCCTTAGTGTCCCAAAATGTGTAGGTTAGGTGGGGGTAAATACGTGGGGTTACAGGGATAGGGTCTGGGTGGGATGCTTCATTGGAGAGTAGGTGTAGACTCGATAGGCCAAATGGATTCTATGTGCATGTATAAAAAGATTAATGCAAGATTATCAAATGGCAATTGTAAACTTTTGTTTTCTTCTATTCTCTGCTCAATTTCTCACTTACGTTTCTTCACCCTCTGTGTTGTTTTTGTGCTCCTTACATTGTTTTTTAAATCTGCATTTTGCAAGGTAAAATTGGTAAGTTGCTGATTAAGTTGTTTTGTGAATTCACTCCTGAGTTCAAGGTATTGCAAAAAAGCCCTTGCTATATTTTGAGAATATTTAATTTTATTAATTCATGCACGTTGACTTCACTGGCAAGACCAGCATTTATTGCTCATCCTGTGAGAAGTTGCAAGCCGTTTTCTTGAACTACTGCAGTTTATGTGGTGTAGGTATTTCCAGCTCAGGTAGGCTCACTGTATTTTTATTTATTCTTCCGTGGGATGTGGCTATCATTGGTAACGTCACCATTTGTTTTCCATCCCTAATTGCCCTTGAACTCAGTGGCTTGCCACACCATTTCAGGGGACATTTAAGAGTCAACCAGATTGCTATGGATTTGGAATCACATGTAGGCCAGACCAGATAAGGATGGCAGATTTCGCTAAAGGACATTAGTGAGCCAGATGGGTTTGTGCAATAACCAAAAGAGAAAATCTGGAATATCTCAGCAGGTCTGGCAGCGTCTGTAAGGAGAGAAAAGAGCTAATGTTTCGAGTCCAGGTGACCTTTTGTCAAAGCTGGCATGGTGACACAGTGGTTTGCACTGCTGCCTCACAGTGCCAGGGACCCAGGTTCAATTCCAGCTTTGAGTGACTGTGTGGTGTTTGCACATTCTCCCTTTGACAAAGGGTCATCTGGACTTGAAACGTCAGCTCTTTTTTCTCCTTACAGATGCTCTCCTCAGACCTGCTGAGATTTTCCTGCATTTTCTCTTTTGGTTATTGCACAAACCCATCCGGCTCACGAATGTCCTTTAGCAAAATTCTCTTTTGGTTTCAGATTCCAGCAACTGCAGTAATTTGCTTTTATCCTGGGTTTTTACAATAATTGACGATGGTGTCATGGTCACCATAAGACCTAGCAGGGAGGCGGTTGGGGTAGTGGTATTAATTGGACTTGTCAACCAAAAATCCAGGATAATGCTTTGGGGACACAGGTTTGAATCATGGAAGATGGTGGAATTTGAATTTAAATAAAAAAGCACCTTGGCAGCTGTGACACTGCAATGCATCATGGATGGGGAACGTTGTCTAGATATCTTATTCCATTTAAGAGGTCACACACCCCTTAGGATAGGAACTTCTGTTTGATTAGTGGTCAGGGACAGGAGAGTGTGACTGTGAGTGAGGCAGGTATGGGAACCCAGAAGATAGAATTGGGGGAGCCTCATCCTTTGCAATTGATCAACAGGCTCAACGTTCCTGCAGCCGGTATAGATGAAAGTGAGAGGTTTGCAAGGCTGATGAGTGAACTGACCAAGGCACTGTGGTACAGGAAACCATTCAAATAAGCGGGAGAAATAAGAATGTTGTGGTAGCAGGGGACTGTCTAGTTAGGGGGATAAATACAGTCCTCTGCAGCCAAGAGTGAGGTGCGTCGGCTATCTGTTGCCAGGTTTCAGGAGCTATGCTGTGGGCTGGAGAGGAACTTGCAGTGGGAAGGGAAAAATCCTGTGATCATGGTCCACATAGATATGAATGACAGAGGTAAAATAGGAAAGAATTTGGGCTGAGAGAATATGGGCAGCTAGGAGCTAAATTAAAAAGCAGAACCTCAAAGTTAATAATCTTTGAATTACTAACTGAGCCGCAAGGAAATTGGCGTAGGGTAAATAAATTAGACAGATAGTTGCATAGTGTGGGAGAAATAAGTTTCTATTCATGGGGCGCTGGCACCTGTACTGGGAAAAGTGGGAGCTGTACATTGGGAAAGTCTTCCTTTGAATTGTGCTGGGACCAGTGGCCTGCTGGGTCATATAACTGGGGCTTTAAACTGAATTGTGGAGGTGGGGTATCATGCTTGTGAAGATGTAATGAATTAAATAGAGAAGACAAGGCAGGAGACCAAGGTAGCAATAAAGTAAATGATTATGAGAATGTGGCAAGAAGAGTCCCAGTGTGCAAACTTAAAGGCGCACTAGCAGATAAAGTTAGAGGTTACTAAAATAGTAAAAGAACAGACCAAAGGCTCTGTATTTGAATGCACCTAAATTTTGTAACAAAACAGATGAGTTAAGGGCAAATAGAATGAGATATGTATAATCTAAAAGCCATTACAGCCATGGCTGCAAGATGTCAAGGTTTGGAACCTGAATATTCAAGGGTGCTTTAGGAAGTTAGGAAAATAGGAGGGATAACTCCATTAATTAAGGATGACATTGGTGCAATAAAAGGGAGATGATCTTAGTTCTGAGGATCAAGCAGTAGAATCAGTTTGGGTAGAGATGAGGAATAGTAAAGTTGAGTGTAGTTTATAACCTTTCAAACAGTAACCACAGTGTGGGAAGGTGCATAAAGGAAGAAACCATGGCAGCTTGTGAGAAAGCTGCCTCAGTGATAATGAATGATTACAATCTACATACAGATTTGTTTAATCAAATTGGCAAAAGTAACCTAGACAATGGGTTTAGAGAGTGGGATATCCCCATAATTTGCCAGTGTCAGGTTCTGACTGAAGACCAACATGTTTCTCTCCAGATTTCTCACAACAGACCTTCAACCACTCTGACAAAAGGTTTTTTAAAACTCAGTATGGATAAATACTCAGAGAGGCAATCCCAAGAAACTGCACAAGATGGAAATTTGCAAATCCTGGGTGCAGACTCCATAGAAGGCTCTCAAACTGCTCATTCTGTACACTAAAGATTGGTGTAAAGTGTAAGAACCACTCTATGTTAATGCATAGTTACTCCTTCATAATAGTATTGTTATTTTGTCAATAATCACAGTTAGTGTATTTATAACAATTGAATTTTCCACGAATAATATTTAAAAGACTAATAATTTCCCATTATTATAATTCACTAATCAAAGTTTTAAAGTTTTAAGTTTATCTATTAGTGTCACAAGTAGGCTTGCATTAACACCGCAATGAAGTTACTATAAAGTTACTTTAGTCGCCACATTCTGGTGCCTGCTCAGGTACACTGAGGGAGAATTTAGCATGGCCAATGCACCTAACCAGCACATCTGTCAGACTGTGTCAACTCCAACGTTAAACTGCTTATTGTAGATTGCCTGAATTAATCCTCACTTACTGCCTGCACAGGGATGATTGCACTGAATGTTCTTTGAGTTTTGTCTTTGGACTTCAACTTGAAGTTGTCTCAAAGAGATTTATTATCATCATTCTTCCATCGTCTCCACCGACTCTTCCAACTGGAAAACATTTCTCATTCAATTTTTATTTGCTTCCTGTACTTTGCTTATCAGTCATTACTTCCTTCATTCAACTCTATTCCAACCTCACACAAGCTAAGTTTGAGAAATCTTTTCATGTATTTCATGTATTTCAAAACGAAGAATTGGAATTCTGCCCAATCCAATCCGCCTTTTAATTACTTTTCCATGATTAATTTTCCACTCAGCTTCACTTTGGCGCGAGTGAATTTGTTTCGGCTGTTTCACCCACATTGACAAACATTCTTGAAGATGTCCTCAGTTGTTGCACAGCCCTCCATTCTACGTGTTCATCTTACTTACCTTCTTCCTGGCTTCCCAAAGTGGCTGAAACTTTAAATCTACCTGCTTTATGGAAGTTAGTGCTGTACAATATGGGCCTGTCTTCCTTACTTCTGACTCAGCGCCATTAGCTGCAGGCCTTCGGGGAGGGGTGGGGGTGGGGTGGACTGAGCATCCGTGGACAGAGAATCAGAGTTAATGTTTTGACTTCATATGATTCTCTCCCGCTCACAAATGTTAACTGTTTCTCTCCCCAGAGGAACTGCTAGATCTCCTGAGCTTTCGTAACATTTTCAGTTTTTATTTCTGATTTCCAGCAGCTGCAAATTTTGCTTTTATCCACATATGTGGGTCATTTTCAGCCTGCAGCAGTGGGTGCAGTGGTTCTGATGCTGCTCAGAAGATTTGGAATATTGTTCCTAGTCTTTACAAACCATCCAGATCCAGTCCATTGCTAACCTGTGGATTTTTAAAAATTTGAACACTTAATACTTGTTCTGCCTCTACATTCACCAACCCCTTAAATGAGAAAATGGAAGTATTTTAATTTGTTTTCTCTAACCCTTTCCCTCTCTCCCACTCACAATTTGATTTTTTTTAATATCTATGACATTGTAACTACATCACAGATTCCACAGGCCACCCATCCAGCTTCAACCTGCCATGCCAACACTGGTCACCCCTTAAACGCTTCCACACCTTCACTGACAAACCAATCCTTTTAAATGAACTTGTGTAAAGTAACAACTGTCGTCTTCAGAGCAGTTTCAAACCATGTAACCAGAGCAGTGAAACTGTATAGTTGCCTCGCTCAAAGTTACCGCTCTCACCATGAAAATCTTCAATTGAAATTTTTTTCCCATTTACAGCTTTCAAGTATTCAGTGTGTACAGTTCATTTTTAAATAGTTAGACAATAATTTTCCAATGGTGTAGCAACTATTGTTTAATTGGTTCAAGTGGGGCCTTGCAGAGAGTGCAGACTGCATCTGTGGTGCACCCCAATCAATGACTCACATCATAGAAGATTGCCCGCTAACTGCCCAGAAAGCTCCGTTTAGCCACTGCTGACACCATTGCCTGGTTTGGTGATTACTGCAAACTCTAACCAACAGCTGGTACACACAGCAATTCCAGGAGATCCTATTCCTGAAATTTATACTGGATAGAAGAACACTATTGCTGTCAGCATTTTAAGAGTTAAGAAGCTCATTGATGATTTAAAAAAATCTCTTTCATGTCATAACAATGAATGGATTTTTTTCTCTGATCATATCGGCTTGTCAAATGAGGAACGGTTGTGGACTCTGGCTCTGTAATCATTGGAGTTTAGTAAGTTGAGATGGGATCTCAGTGAAACTTACAGGATACTGCAAGACCAGGGTAGACTGGAGTAGATGTTTCCACTAGTAGGAAAAACAAGAACCAGAGGGCACAACATCAGACTAAAGGGATGATAGGGATGATCCTTTAAAACAAAGATGAAAAGGAATTTTTTTAGCCAGAGAGTAGTGAACCTATGGAACTCTTTGCCGCAGAACGCTGTGGAAGTCAGGTCATTGAATGTTTTTAAGACAGAGAAAGTTAGGTTCTTGATTAATAAGGGGATCAGGGGCTACGGGGAAAAGGCAGGAGAATGGAGATGAGAAAAATATCAGCCATGGGTTGAGTGGCCTAATTCTGCTCCTATGTCTTGGTCTTATGGTCTTATGACTGGATAAGAGAAACTGCAATAGAATAAAAGATTTCCAACACTGTCTAAGATATAGCAACTTGTTTTGATTTGATTTATTATTGTCACAAAAGATACCATTCATAGAAAAGGAAAGGAGAGAGTGCAGAATGTAGTATTATAGTCACAGCTTTACTTTATTAGTGAATGTCATGGACTCAACAATCGTTTTAGAATGATCTTTTGTCCTGCCTAGTGATAAATCTGGGAGAAGGAACAAGTTATTGAAAAGCACTATGCTAGCATCTTCATAGAGTAACAGAAGCTAATCAGGTTTTTTCAAGAATAATTCAGGGATTAAAGGTCAGGGAAATCACGGCTCAAATTTTTCACACTCATTAAATATAAGGATGGCTCTTAAATGATTGGAAATTAGCTAATGCTGTTCTGGTTTTGAACAGAAGTAAAGACAGGCTGCTTAAAAATGTAAGATCTAGAAGGTTGACAATAGAAAAGTCATAGGTCTGGTAGACAGGAAGCAATTCAAGTACACTTAACAGTAAAGGCAATAGCTAACAAGTGTTTGTAAAGGGCAATTCATGCCTTACAAATTCTCAGAAATTCTTTGAGTGTGCATTACAATTGAAAAACATAAGAACATAAGAACATAAGAAATAGGAGCAGGAGTAGGCCATCTAGCCCTTCGAGCCTGCCCCGCCATTCAATAAGATCATGGCTGATCTGTTGTGGCTCAGTTCCACTTTCCCGCCCTCTCCCCATAACCCTTAATCCCCTCTCTTATCAAGAACCCATCAACCCGCTTCTTAAAAATATTTAGCGAGGCAGCCTCCACCACTTCAACGGGCAGAGAATTCCAGAGATTCACCACCCTTTGAGTGAAGAAGTTCCTCCTCAACTCCGTTCTAAACCGCCTCCCCTTTATCTTGAGGCTGTGCCCCCTAGTCCTACTGTCTTTTTTGAGCGGGAAGAGTCTCTCCACCTCTATCCTATCCATCCCATTCATCATCTTATACGTCTCAATGAGATCTCCCCTCATTCTTCTAAACTCTAACGAGTACAAGCCTAGTTTATTCAGCCTCTCCTCATAGCTCAATCCCCTCAACTCCGGTATCAGCCTAGTAAACCTCCTCTGCACTCCCTCCAGGGCCAAAATATCCTTGCGCAGGTGCGGCGCCCAAAACTGCACACAGTACTCCAGCTGCGGCCTCACCAATGCCCTATACAGCTGCAGCAAGACCTCCCTACTTTTATATTCAATCCCCCTCGCTATGAAGGCCAGCATCCCATTCGCATTCCTGACCACCTGCTGCACCTGCAAGCTGGGTTTTTGCGACTCATGCACAAGGACCCCAAGGTCCCTCTGCACCGTCGCCTGCTGCAGTTTTTCGCCCCGTAAGTAATAGTCCTTCCTACCATTCTTCCTACCAAAGTGGACCACCTCACACTTGCCAACATTAAATTCCATTTGCCATTTCCTGGCCCATTCGCCCAGCCTATCTAGATCCTTCTGCAGACTCTCCACACCCTCCGCACAATTTGCCTTTCCCCCAATCTTAGTGTCATCAGCAAATTTCGACACCCTGCACTCGGTTCCCTCCTCCAGATCATCTATATAAATGGTAAATAGCTGAGGCCCCAGCACCGACCCCTGGGGCACCCCACTAGTCACCAACTGCCAATCCGAATAGCACCCATTGACCCCCACTCTCTGCCTCCTATTTGACAACCAATCCTCTATCCACGCTAACACCCTACCCCCAACTCCATGTCCCCTGACCTTCTGCAATAACCTCTTGTGAGGTACCTTGTCAAACGCCTTCTGAAAATCCAGAAAGACCACATCCACCGGCTCTCCTCTATCCACTGCCCTAGACACATCCTCATAGAACTCCAGTAAATTTGTCAGACACGACTTCCCTTTAATGAAACCGTGTTGCGTCCGCCCTATCAAGCAATTCCCTTCAAGATGCCTCGCAATTTCCTCCTTAATGACGGATTCTAACATTTTACCTACCACAGACGTTAAACTAACCGGCCTATAATTCCCCGCCTTTTGCCTGGCACCCTTCTTAAACAATGGCGTAACATTAGCCGTTTTCCAATCTTCCGGCACTTCCCCGGAATCCAGTGACGTCTGGAAAATAACCACCAAGGCATCCACTATCACCTCCGCCATTTCTTTCAGAACCCTCGGATGCATTCCATCCGGTCCTGGGGACTTGTCCACAATCAGCCCCTCCAGTCTGTCGAGCACCACCTCTCTAGTAACAGTAATGTCATTAAGACCCTCCATTCCTACCACCTTTCCATCGCTAACACCCGGCAAATTATTCACGTCCTCCTCCGTGAAGACAGAAACAAAAAAGTTATTCAAGACCTTAGCCATATCCCCATCCCCTACCCCAGCTCCCCTTCCTCATCCTCTAAAGGACCAACGTTCACCCTAGCCAGCCTCTTCCTTTTTATATAACATTGCTATTGAAGGCAGTTGTTATAATGTCACTCAAGATTCCTTGCTAAACTGTAAGTTATTGTGACAAAGGAGGAAGCAGTAAATTGGTGATGAACTAATCTTCACTCCAACTCACCCTAGTCAAAAATCTTATCCCCGTGGCTGCCTGGGTTTCCTCCAGGTGCTTCAGATTTGCTCCCACAGTTCAAAAATGTGTGGGTTACATCTATTGGCCATGCTAAATCGCTCCTTGTCCTGTGATGCGTAGGTTAGAGGGATTAACGTGATAAATATGTGGGGTTACGGGGATAGGGCCTGGGTAGGACTGTTGTTGGTGCAGACTTGACGGGCCAAATGGCCTCCTTCTGCACTGTAGGGATTCTATGATTCTATTCTATGATAAGGAACACCATTTAGAATAAGCACCCAGGAGACCACATCCCAGTGAGGAGTGAACATCTTCAGGGAAAGATACAAATGGATTGGAAGATGATAAGAAAGTGTAGTTTTTATAAAATGGCTAAAGTAACAGATGATAGCAGGTTGAGTGGGACGGAAGATTCTCAAACAAAAGAGGCAAAATTAAAAAGTAAATTTATATTATGTGGAATATCAGTATAGACTGTAATAGATTTTCTTTTAGATTGGGGTATGAAGTACTGTAATGAACATAAGGAAGACTTTCAAGCCACCTAGACAACAATTCAGTCTATTGCCAGAAAGCAATGTGAAAATAATTCTGCGGTGCCATTGATTGCCTATTTCAAGTGAGGTGGGCTGAGTTTCCACACCCCAAATCCTCAGAATAATATAGACTGCATCTCTATCAAAGCAACTGAGATGCCCTCCTGAGCTCTTACCTATTAGAATCTTAGCATTTCAAGGGGCGGGGAGGTGGGGGAGGTGGGGCTGAGGCCTGAGTTAGGCCCAAGCTGAGTGTTGTGATTTGTGACAGATCAGAAAACCAAATCTGGATGGTTATTGTTGCCTTTGATCCTCTGGCATTGTTTATACTGGGTCCAAAATGAACTTGCTCACAGTTAATATAGGCCCCATTTTGTCTGTCGGGGGGCTGTATGGAATTTCTCTTCCCACTTTTCCTAATTATCAGTTGCCTTCTGCATATTTCTCTGCCAATGGTTCTCAATTTTATCTAATAAGCCCCAAGTATTTGGTTCTGCAAATCAACCTAGAATAAACACAGTATAAGCTCACTCCATTAAAAGCACCAAAACTTTTGCGAAGTTTTAGGCTTGTACATGGATGAGAATATCAGATTGCTCTGAACCATATTTGGTGTTTAATTGCTAAAAGATGTTGACGTCCCTGTTTCAGTGTAAAGACTTAACAAAAGTAGTTAGTTGTCCCAGCAATGAGGTGCCTCAGGGAAAAATTAGAGCTAAAAAATTATCCAGCCACAGGAAGTTAATGAATCTATGCTGCCACCTTCTGGCTCAATGAATTTTTTTCTCAGATGCCCCAGAATAAAGGTTGATTATAAACCCCATTCACCCAGCAGGGACAGGGGGTGTGTGTGTGTGAGGGAACAAGATAGTCTGGAGTGGGTTGTGGTAGCATTGCTGAGGCCGTCAGCCCTCTGATTGGTTTGCCAATTCTTTGAGGTGAGCTGTCAGCCTCAATGGGAACGGCAACCAGAGGTGTAATTGGTGGAAGACCAACCAGAGGTGTAAGAGTTGGAAAAATGCTTGAATCTGTCATCAAAGAAGAAACAGCGAGGCATCTAGAAAGGAATGGTTTGATACAGCAGACGCAGCATGGATTCGTTAAGGGGAAGTCGTGTTTAACAAATTTATTGGATTTCTATGAGGATGTGACTAGTGCGGTAGACAGAGGGAAACCGGTGGATGTGGTGTTTCTAGATTTTCAAAAGGCGTTTGATAAGGTGCCTCACAAAAGGTTGCTAGAGAAGGTTAGGGTGCATGGAGTTGGGGGTAAGGTGTTAGCGTGGATAGAGGATTGGTTGTCTAATAGGAGGCAGAGAGTTGGTATCAATGGGTGCTATTCTGATTGCGGTTGGTGACTAGTGGAATGCCGCAGGGATCGGTGCTGGGGCCTCAGCTATTTACCATTTATATAGATGATCTGGAGGAGGGGGCTGAGTGTAAGGTGACGAAATTTGCTGATGACACGAAGATGAGTGGAAAAGCAAATTGCGCGGAGGGTGTGGGAAGTCTGCAGAGGGACCTGGATAGGCTGTGTGAATGGGCGAGGACCTGGCAGAAGGAGTATAATGTTAGCAAGTGTGAGGTTATCCATTTTGGCAGAAATAATAGTAGGAGGGATTACTATTTAAAGGGCGAAAAGCTGCAGCATGCTACGGTGCAGAGGGACCTGGGGGTCCTTGTTCACGAATCGCTAAAACTCAGTCTGCAGGTGCAGCAGGTGATCAAGAAGGCAAATGGAATGTTGGCCTTTATAGCGAGGGGGATAGAATATAAAAGCAGGGAGGTCTTGCTGCAACTGTACAGGGTACTGGTGAGGCCGCAGCTGGAGTACTGTGTGCAGTTTTGGTCGCTGCACTTGCGCAAGGATATTTTGGCCTTGGAGGGAGTGCAGAGGAGGTTCACTAGGCTGATACCGGAGATGAGGGGGTTGGACTATGAAGAGAGACTAAATAGACTGGGTCTGTACTTGTTGGAGTTTAGGAGGATGAGGGGGGATCTTATAGAGACATACAAGATAATGAAAGGGATGGATAGGGTAGAGATAGAGAGATTCTTCCCGCTTAGAAAGGATAGCAGAACTAGAGGGAACAGCCTCAAGATAAGGGGGGGGGGTGCAGTTTAGATCGGAGTTGAGGACGAACTTCTTCACTCAAAGGGTGGTAAATCTCTGGAATTCTCTGCCTGTTGAAGTGGTGGAGGCTACCTCACTAAATATATTTAAGTCACGGGTAGATAGGTTTTTGACAGACAAGGGAATTAAGGGTTGTGGGGAGAAAGCAGGAAAGTGGAACTGATCCACTTCAGATCAGCCATGATCTTGTTGAATGGAGGCACAGGCTTGAAGGGCTAGATGGCCTACTCCTGCTCCTATTTCTTATGTTCTAATGTAATGCCAAATGTAGAGCTGCCAGAGTTTTAAGGAAAGGTGTTGGTCATGACATTATTAAATATGTTGTTTCCCTATGTTTTAATCATCTGAGCCCCCCAAAATCAGTAAAACTATAGGTTTTAACTGAAAAATTCTAGTGCATGCTGACCTTTTCTTCTGAACCATGTTGTATTAATAATCTTTATTATAGCTAGAAGTTTATTTTGCAACAAATATAACTTTTTAATTCAAATCTATTAAAGTATTAAGCTGCAGAAAATGTTGCTTCTGATGGGTGCAGGGTAGGAGTTGGGGGGGGGAGGAACAAATGACATGATGTGGAGATGCTGGTGTTAGACTGGGGTAGGCACAGTAAGAAGTCTCACAACACCAGGTTAAAGTCCAACAGATTTATTTGAATTCGCAAGCTTTTGGATCGCTGCCTCTTCATCAACTTTTGGAGCGCTGCTCATTCACTTATCTGAAGAAGGAGCAGCGCTCCAAAAGCTTGTGATACCAAATAAACCCTATTGGACTTTAATACGGTGTTATGAGACTACTTAATATAAGGGGAACACTGCTATTCTTGATTTATATTAATAACCTAGATCTAGGTGTACAGGGTATAATTTCAAAATTTGCAGGTGATGCAAAACCTGGAAATATTGTGCACTATCAGGAGGATAGTAATAGACATCAAGAGGAAGTAGACAAGCTGGTGGAATGGATAGGTATGGCAGATAAAGTTTAATATAGAGAAATGTGAAGTTATGTATTTTGGTCAGAGGAATGGGGAGACGTAACATAAAATAAAAGGATGCTATTGTAATGGGAATGCAGGAGCAAAGGGACCTGGTTGTACGCAGGGAATTCTCACCTGAAGTTTCTTTGGGGAGAGGGGATATGAGAAAGCCCTGGCTGGTAAAATTAGGGACAATCCCAAGTTGTTCGGTAAGTTTATCAATGGGAAAAGAACATAAGAACATAAGAAATAGGAGCAGGAGTAGGCCATCCAGCCCTTCGAGCCTGCCCCGCCGTTCAATAAGATCATGGCTGATCTGTCGTGGCTCAGTTCCACTTTCCCGCCCTCTCTCCATAACCCTTAATCCCCTCTCTTATCAAAAACCCATCAACCCGCGTCTTAAAAATATTTAGTGAGGTAGCCTCCACCACTTCAACGGGCAGAGAATTCCAGAGATTCACCACCCTTTGAGTGAAGAAGTTCCTCCTCAACTCCGTTCTAAACCGCCTCCCCTTTATCTTGAGGCTGTGCCCCCTAGTCCTACTGTCTTTTTTGAGCGGGAAGAGTCTCTCCACCTCTATCCTATCCATCCCATTCATCATCTTATATGTCTCAATGAGATCTCCCCTCATTCTTCTAAACTCTAACGAGTACAAGCCTAGTTTATTCAGCCTCTCCTCACAGCTCAACCCCCTCAACTCCGGTATCAGCCTAGTAAACCTCCTCTGCACTCCCTCCAAGGCCAAAATATCTTTGCGCGGGTGTGGCGCCCAAAACTGCACACAGTACTCCAGCTGCGGCCTCACCAGTGCCCTATACAGCTGCAGCAAGACCTCCCTACTTTTATATTCAATCCCCCTCGCTATGAAGGCCAGCATCCCATTCGCCTTCCTGACCACCTGCTGGGTTTTTGCGACTCATGCACAAGGACCCCAAGGTCCCTCTGCACCGTCGCCTGCTGCAGTTTTTCGCCACGTAAGTAATAGTCCTTCCTACCATTATTCCTACCAAAGTGGACCACCTCACACTTGCCAACATTAAATTCCATTTGCCATTTCCTGGCCCATTCGCCCAGCCTATCTAGATCCTTCTGCAGACTCTCCACACCCTCCGCACAATTTGCCGTTCCACCAATCTTGGTGTCATCAGCAAATTTCGACACCCTACACTCGGTTCCCTCCTCCAGATCATCTATATAAATGGTAAAAAGCTGAGGCCCCAGCACCGACCCCTGGGGCACTCCACTAGTCACCATCCGCCAATCCGAATAGCACCCGTTGACCCCCACTCTCTGCCTCCTATTTGACAACCAATCCTCTATCCACGCTAACACCCTACCCCCAACTCCATGTCCCTCGACCTTCTGCAATAACCTCTTGTGAGGTACTTTGTCAAATGCCTTCTGAAAATCCAGAAAGACCACATCCACCGGCTCTCCTCTATCCACCGCCCTAGACACACTCTCATAGAACTCCAGAAAAGGATAACCAGGGAAAGAGCTGGACCCATTAGTAACAAAAGGGGCAACATGTGGGTGGAGCCAGAGGTCATAGGTCATAGAGGTTTACAGCATGGAAACAGGCTCATCAATCCAACTTGTCCATGCCACCCTTTTTTTTTTGAACCACTAAGCTAGTCCCAGTTGCCCACATTGGCCCATATTCCTCTATACCTACCTTACCAATGTAACTGTCCAAATGCTTTTTAAAAGATAAAATTGTACCTGCCTCTACTACTACCTCTGGCAGTTTGTTCCAGGTGCTCACCATCCTCTGTGTGAAAAAATTGCCCCTCTGGACACTTTTGTATCTCTCTCCTCTCATCTCAAACCTCTAGTTTTAAACTCTCCCACCTTTGGGAAAAGATATTGACTATCTAGCTGATCTATGCCTGTCATTATGTTATAGACCTCTATAAAATCACCCCAACCCTCCTACGTTCCAGAACAAAAAATCCCAGTCTATCCAGCCTCTCCTTATAATTCAAACCATCAAGTACCAGCAGCATCCTAGTACATCTTTTCTGCAATCTTTCTAGTTTAATAATATCCTTTCTATAATAGGGTGACCAGAACTGTACATAGTATTCCAAGTGTGGCCTTACTAATATCTTGTACAACTTCAACAAAATATCCCAACTCCTGTATTCAATATCCTGACAAATGAAACCAAGCATGCTGAATGCCCTCTTCACCACTCTGTCCACCAATGACTCCACTTTCGAGGAGCTATGAACCTGTACCCTTAGATCTTTTCATTCTATAACTCTCCCCAACACCCTACCATTAACTGAATAAATCTTGCCCTGGTTCAATCTATCAAATTGCATCATCTTACATTTATCTGAATTAAATGCTGTCTGCCAGTCATCAGCCCACTGGCCCAATTGATCAAGATCCCGTTGCAATCCTAGGTAACCTTCTTCACTTCACCTTCTTGATGTCATCTGCAAATTTATTAACCATGCCTCCTAAATTCTCATCCAAATCATTAACATAAAAGACAAATAACAGTGGATCCAGCACTGATCCCTGACATAGGCCTCCAGTTTGAAAAACAACCCTCTATATCCACACTTTGTCAATCTCTACAAACCACACAATTTTGTATCCAATTGGCTACCTCACACTGGATCCCATGAGATTTAACCTTATGCAACAACCTACCATGTGGTACTTTGTAAAAGGCCTTGCTAATGTCCATGCAGACAACATCAACTGCACTGCCCTCATCTACCTGCTTGGTTACTCCTTCAAAAAGCTCAATCAAAATGGTGAGACATGATTTTCCACTCACAAAGCCATGCTGACCGTCCCGAATGAGTCCTTGCCTCTCTAAATGCCTGCAGATCCTATCTCTCAGAATACCTTCTAACAACTTCTCACTACAGATTTTAGGGTCATTGGCCTGTGGTTCCCAGGCTTTTCCCTGCAGCCCTTTTTAAACAAAGGCACAACATTTGCCACCCGCCAATCTTCAGGCCAGAGTGTGGTAACTAGGGGCTTTTCACAGTAACTTCATTGCAGTGTTAATGTAAGCATATGTATGACAAATAAACACAAACTTTAACTTTAACATGAGGATCTTGGTGCTGAGTGTGGGCTTTTGCAGCCACAATGGATTCTAGAGCTGGAAGTGTTAACATTGTGAAAGTTCTTGATATTTATCTGCTTCTAAATAAACTGTTATAGTTCATTATACTAACTGATGGTCGATAATCTTTATAATTACTACACAGACAAAATATTAGAATACTAGGTACTTGGTAGAGTCTGTGTGTGACACAGCCAATAAAAAGTTAGTAGGAAAGTAAGTGGTGAGTATGGCACAAAGAAATTGCAGGAACATGGCAGATTGAATACAATGGTTTAAAAAGTGAATGGTAAGAGACTGGGAAAAGTTTGCACTCTGATGTACCTGGGTGAACTTATACACGATTGACAAGATGAACATTTAAACACAGCAAAGCATTAGGTAAACAAATGGTATGTTAGCTTTGGTTACAAGATATTTGAGTAAAAGAGGAAAAAAGTCTTACAGTATTACACTGGCCTCAGTTATTCCTTTCTCTGTAATCTCCTCGAGTTCACAACCTTCTGAAATATCTGCGTTTATCTAATTCTGGCCTCTTGAGAATTTGCTTTAATTACTCCACTATTTTGGTTAGCTATACCTTCAGCTGCCTGGATTCCAAACTCTGGTATTCCCCTCTTCTACACCTCTTCACTTTTCTCATTTTCTTTTCTGTAAGAAACTCCATAAAAACTACCTCTCTAACGCAGAAACATAGAAACCAGGAACAGGAGTAGGCCATTCAGCCCTTCACACCTGTTCCACCAATCAATATGACCACGGCTGATCCTTGATCTCAATGCCATATTCCCGCTTTCATTCCACAAACCTTGATGCCATTAAAATCTAAAAAAAAATTACTCATCTGACCTTCCTATTTGGTTCAGTGTCATACTTAGTTTTAAAATGTTTGGACATCTGATTACAGTATAGATGCTATATAGAGGATTTCATTGTTGTATTGGGACTTGTTTGAATTCTTGATCAGATGTCATGTTGTTATAATGATAAAGTATCAATCAGTCATGATTGCAGAGTAAGGGGTCATCCATTTAAGACATAAATGATAAGAATCTTTTTCTCTCAGATGTTAGAGAATCTGTGGAATTCTTTACTGCAGAGGACTGTGTCGTTAAGTATGTTCAAGGCTGAGATAGACATTGTTAAAAGGGTTATGGGAATAAGGTGGAGTTGAGGATAATCATATCAGATCAGTAATGATCTCATTGAATGGCAGAGCAGACTTGATGGGCTGAATGGCCTACTTCTGTTCCTATGCCTTATGGTAGGATTCTTCCTTTCTTGCCTTTTGGAAAGTTTTATGTTTTAATAATGGAGTACAAATGATGCAGTATTCACCAAGATTTGTAATGAAGCTAGTTTGAGATTTAGCTGGGAAGAATTGTTGTATGTGTAGTTAGTAGTTAATATGTGTAGAGGAGCCAGTGTTAGCTGTTCTTTTTCTCCAAGGGGTTGGGGTTCCAATGTGTGTGACTGAAGGAGCTGGTTGTGTGTGCTTTTTCTTTGGTACTTAGTAAACTGTCTTTGGTGCATCTGTGGCTCTTGTCCTTGGAAAAGTGTGAACTCCAAAACAGGTCAGTTGCTTGAAAGTCCAAAACAAACTTGATTTTGGGCAATTCACGGCTGAAGTGTTTGATTTGAGTCTGGCTGCAGTTCCAACTGCTGCCATCAGATGACTCTGTGTCAGTCTTCCATTATCTGATGGTGAGCAGCATTGCAGAAGCTTCATGATTACTAACATCGTTTCTTTTGCACTAAATCAGAAAGTCCATCCATTCAGATATTTCTTCTTTACTCTCAATTCATCTCTCATCCACCTGTCATGATTATTTTTATCCCAAATTTATAAATGAGCACTCCTTTCAGCTCAGGAGGACGTATTTGCAACCTGCCCCTGTATAGCATGACCAGATTTTCAGAAGGCAAACTGAGGCACATTGGGCAGCATTTTCCAGTCACGGTCACCCCAAGACTAGAAAACCCCACCTGAGGTCAAAGGACCATTGGACGGTCCTGTCACAACTGCCACGATTCCTGTCATGGGCAGGATGAGAAACTTCCGCCCATTGGGAAGGTGGGGCTGTGATGAGGCACATATTGGGCACCCAATAGCAGGAGTTTGGGAGAGAGACAGTTGGACTATAGAGTTCCTATAGTGCAGATGGAGACTATTCAGCCCATCCAGTCTACACCAAATCTCTGAAAGACCATCTTCCCTAGGCCCACCTCTCTCTCTGCGCTATCCCCCCTAACCTCACACATTTACCATGGCTAAACCACCTAACCTACACACTTTTGGACTGTGGGAGAAAACTGGAGAACCCAGAAAAATCTGGGAAGACTGTGCAAACTCCACACAGACAGTCACCGAAGGCTAGATTCGAACCCTGGCGTTGTGAGGCAGCATAGGAGAATTTGTTTCTAGCCAGAGCTGTAAGTAGAAAAGCACACAATGGCTGCAACTCTCCCATTGTGACCCACAACTTTTCTGGTGGGTCATGGTGGGAGATGCACGTCTCCAGCCTTGAACATGGATTTGTATGTGCGCTGGGAATGCATGCACATCTCCCAGAGCTAATGGTTAGTCACTGGTTATACCATGGTGGAATCCGGCGGGAAGGCAGGTAAATAATTTAAATCTTTTTTGCGTGTATTTGGAATATGTTTATTAGTTCATTATCGAGGCCTTTCAAGTCCCAGTTGAATCTCCCATCCTGCCAGCAATACTTCATTCTGGTGGGGTTCAGACTAGCTCTCCACTTTTGGAGGACGAGCAGGAGACCCCATCAGAATGAAGAGGAAGGAGCTTGAGGCCCCCCCAGGGAGTGGGCGGTGGGTGGGGGAAATAGTGGCTCCTGGGCATAGGCATCCTGCCAGTGCCAGCCTGCACCCCCTGGCACTGCCCAAGGGGCAAAGTGCCCGTCCACAGGGGGTACCTTGGCTCTGCCCACTGGGCATTGGGCAGTGCCAAGGGGACAGGGCATTTGTGGGCAGTGGCTGAGGGGTAATCAGTGGGGTGGGGGATTCAGCTGCCACTCTGCAGACAGAATCGATCTGCTGGGGGGTGGGCTGCACATCAGAGCACTCTGTGGCAAGGGGGAGTGGGATGGCCCGAGAATTGCTATGGGGCTGTGATTGGGCCATGGGGTGAGGAGGGTGGGGCTGGAGCGGTGGCACTATGGGGGTCTCAGGCTGGTCAGCAAACGGGGAGTCTGACAGATCGGGACCACTGCGCATGCGTAGAGTTCCAGAACTGTCAGACTCTGGCGCGAATAGATCCTGCCCTCTCGGGTTTTTAATGAGATTCGCGACTGGCACTTCCTGCAGTGTACAAGAGTATGAAGATTCAAGTGAGAAGATGAACTGACAGGACAGCCTGGATTTAGAACAGTTCTCCCACCAATTCAGCACTTCTGGGAAAATTGTGGCCAATATTTCAATGAAAAATTAGTTTAACATGGCATGACTCCACTAATCCTGCCTGTCACTATTCTCACTGTTACTTGGTGCCTATCAGCTACTGCTTCAAGTGCAACTTGGGCAGCATTGTCAATGTTCTCTTGTCACCCAGTGGCTGACTCCCTCCCAATTTTGAAGTGTTTATTGACTTAACTTATGAGGCGCAGTTGGGTAAATTATCTGCAGTAACTTCTAAAAATGTCTCCTCATTGGCCTCAAGTCTCCTCCCCTGCTGGTCTTAAACTCCCACCCCCCCCACAACATTTGCTCCATAGAATCGCTGATTGACCAATTAGAGTGTTGGATGAAATGGCTAACTAGGTCAGCAAAAAGCTGCACAATCGAGAACCAGTCCATTACGTGGGAATTCAGTCCCAGTGCTGGCTCTGGATGCTGGTGAGAAGGATTTCTGCCCACACAGGAACATCCTGGTGCAGATGCATAATGGCCAGTGACTGGGAGATGTTCCAAAATCACAGGGCACACTCAAGAGTGCTTTTTGAGTTTTGCTGCCAGTAAATGGAGTATGAGGTTAAAGGGAGGGGAGAGGAAGTGAACTGAAGGGATGCTAATGCTGTATGTAAAGCTGCTGCTGCTGGAAACTTCTAATAGGGTTCATGTAAAAAGGGAAAAGCTGCTCATTGGGACCTTTGGAGTTATTTTGAACAAGTTGTCAGGACATCAGGATGTTTAATGTTCACCATGCTCCTGTTCTATGAAGATACAGTGCTGGATTCATGGTTTAAATCTCATGTACCATCTTCTCCCTATCCTAAATATTGATTTCACATCACATTGATTCCACCGTGATTGTATTCCCTCATTTCATTCTTATCCAACTGACCCTTCCTCTTCTTTCCTCTCTTTTCACTCACCTCCCCTTCCTATTTCCTCACCCATTTCTCCTTTCCATCTCTCACTTTTTTCCCTTTTCCTTAGCTTATTTCTCCTTCCCGCTTCTCTGCCCTCTTCCCCTCCCATTCTCACCTTGTCCCCTGCATTCCCTTTCTTCTCTGTCTAAACCTCTTTTCCTCCCAACCCTTTCACTTTCCTTTTACTCTCCCTTTCCTCAAATCTCTCCTCACCCCTTTAGTCTTCCTTGTCTCCTTCTTCCTACTCTAGTCATCCCATTTTCTCATCTGTGCCCCTTCCTCCTTCCCCTCAAGATTGAAGAAATTATTTTCTTTTAGGCAGGCAAAAAACTTTTTGCCTCAGATAAGAGTGGATTGTGATTCTCAACTTTTCTTCTTAGGTAAGTGTGGATTGCTGTCCTCAAAATTCATGGACTTCACATTCAGTTTTAACACTTTAACTTGCAAACCTTGCCTGATTGCATGCTTGTGGCTATTCAGTGCGAGAGAGATTAAAACATTCTATTACATGAATCTTTGACTGTTCATGATCAGTGATGCAAGAACATTACAGTGTCAGGATAGTGTCAGGATGTGTTCCTTCAATGATTAAACAAAAAGGGCAACACTGTTTTTGTGGAAAACATTCATTACATCTTATTAAGAATAGTGTCCCATGTTAGTTCCCTCAGATGAGAGGGTTTATAAAAGCATTGTAAAAGGTCCACAGAACAAACACCAGATTCGTACCTAGCTTAAAAGACTTTGGTTACCACAATAATGTCAGATAGCCTTAAGTGTGGACATCAAGGAGATATGATTCAGGTCTTTAAAATAATTAAAGAAATATATTTTATACAAAGGGAGGATAAGGGAATATTGCATAAACATAAGTTTTAGTAAACTAACTAATTCTAAGATTCCTTCCTCCAATTACCAGCAGAGCGCTGAAACAACTTTGGAAGTCAACCCTCAGATGACACCCTTAACTTAATACACTTAATCTCTGTGCAGAAGAAATTTGCATGCAATCCCTACAAGGAGCAGAATGTATAGGGGGAAAATCCCCAACAGTGTTCACTCTCAATGGGAGCTCATTGGGGTCATGAATGTAGCCCAATCCATCAGGCAAACCAGCCTCCCATTCATTGACTCTGTCTCCACTTCCCGATGCTTCAGCAAAGCAGCCAGCATAATTAAGGACCCCACGCACCCTGGATATTCTCTCTTCCACCTTCTTCCATCAGGAAAAAGATACAAAAGTTTGAGTTCACATACCAGCCGACTCAAGAACAGCTTCTTCCCTGCTGCTGTCAGACTTTTGAATGGACTTATCTTGCATTAAGTTGATCTTTGCACCCTAGCTATGATTGTAACACTACATTCTTCACTCTCTCATTTTCTTCTCTATAAAAGGTAAATTTCGTCTGTACAGTGCACAAGAAACAATACTTTTCACTGTATGTTAATACATGTGACAATAATGAATCAAATCAAATATCTGAAGGACAGGCATTCGGCTTTTACCACCAAAGATTATGGTCAGTTTATAGCAGAACACAAGTCATCACACATCTTGTGAAACAGCATTAGAATCAAGGTTGAGTGAAATAGTTATCCACTCATATCTTGTACTCTTCATCCTTGCTGTGATGGATCAGCAGAAATGAAGAGGAGGAGGAAGATAATAACAGGGAAAATGATAGATTTCTTCCTCATCATTTATGAAATTGATGGAGGGAGAATGATGATTTGGAAAGATGAAATTAAGGCCACCGATGACTTTGTGCAGTGATCAACAACCATTCCCAGTGCCACAACCCACTTGCTCTTGCACAAAGTCAGTTGTTTGTCACTTGTTCACGTATGTAAAAATGCTTGAAGGGATTAAGAAGTGCCAAAAAGGGTAACCGTCAAGATTATAATGAAAATGAGGAATGGAGTGTGGTGAAAATGTATCACTTCTCCAATGGAGGCTGCAAATACTGCTCATGGCTTGAGAGTCATAGTATACATCCAAAAGATACTTATGCAGCTTGGGAGCAATGAGAGAGCTCAGAGTCCAGTCGCCAAAGATATATTGTAAATGATACATGTGAATCTGGAGACTGCAGTCAAAATCAAGGGAGCTATTTCTTCACCATACTCATCAGTGGAACATATGGTCGCTTCATTAAAATTGCAATGGATCATGACCCCAAGAAGTGGCCAGGAACCAGTTATGCCTCCACCTTCACGCAAGCAGTCTTTGTTAAACTAGGAAGTGCCGGTTGGAATACAGAAATCAATGTCAAATCAGCTACGGAAAGCAAAGTAAAAGGAGAAAATATTGGATTGAGACAAAAAGTAAAAATAGCATTTTTCAAATCTCCAAAAGTTACAAAATTCTGAAGGAACGTGATTCCATACTTGTCAGTTAATTTCCAGTGGCAGAGAAAATGCTTCATATTTACTATGTTGCTAAAAATAGTGGAATGAACAAGCCCCAAATTATGGAAAGTTTTATTTTATATAAAATATATAAATTGGAGTAGGCACAGCAACTTTGATTTTCCATGCCTTTTAGTGGTCAAACTTACTGGGGTAGTATATTTTAGCTTTTTGTGGAACATTGCCACTAGAATCATAGAATCTCTACAGTGTAGAAGGAGGCCATTTCAGTCCATTGGGTCTGCATCAACTGTCCAATAGATCATCTTATCCAGGCCCTCTGTGACCCTAAATAGTCACTCTAATTCCTCTAACTCACACATTCTGAGCACTAAGGGGCAACATAGCATGGCCAATCAACCTAACATGCACATGTTTGGACTATGGGAGGAACCAGAGCAGCTGGAGGGAACATAAGAACATAAGAAATAGGAGCAGGAGTAGGCCATCTAGCCCCTTGAGCCTGCCCTGCCATTCAACAAGATCATGGCTGATCTGAAGTGGTTCAGTCCCACTTTCCCGCGTTCTCCCCATAACCCTTAATTCCCTTGTCTATCAGAAACCTATCTACCCGTGACTTAAATATATTCAACGAGGTAGCCTCCACCACTTCAATGGGCAGAGAATTCCAGAGACTCACCACCCTTTGAGTGAAGAAGTTCCTCCTCAACTCTGATCTAAACTGTCCCCCTGCCCCCTTATTTTGAGGCTGTGCCCTCTAGTTCTGCTATCCTTTCTAAGCAGGAATAATCTCTCTACCTCTACCCTATCTAGCCCGTTCATTATATGTCTCTAAGATTCCCCCTCAGCCTTCTAAACTCTAACGAGTACAGACCCAGTCTATTCAATCTCTCATCATAGTCTAAACCCCCTCATCTCCGGTATCAGCCTGGTGAACCTTCTCTGTACTGCCTCCAAGGCCAATATATCCTTTCTCAAATGCAGGGACCAAAACTGCACACAGTACTCCAGTTGCGGCCTCACCAGTGCCCTGAACAGTTGCAGCAAGATCTCCCTGCTTTTATATTCTATCCCCCTCGCTATAAAGGCCAACATTCCATTCACCTTCTTGATCACCTGCTGCACCTGCAGACTGGGTTTTTGCGATTCGTGCACAAGCACCCCCAGGTCCCTCTGCACTTTAGCATGCTGCAGCTTTTCGCCATTTAAATAATAATCCCTCCTACTATTATTTCTACCAAAGTGGATAACCTCCGATTTGCTAACGTTATACTCCATCTGCCAGGTCCTTGCCCACTCACTCAGCCTATCCAGATCTCTCTGCAGACTTTGAGGCTTCCACGCAATTCGCTTCTCCACTCATCTTCGTGCCATCAGCAAATTTCGTTACCCTACACTCAGCCCCCTCTGCCAGATCGTCAATGCAGACATGGGATAAAAGCAGAAACTTCACACCATAGTCTCCCCAGATCGGAATCGAACTTGGGTCCCTGGTGCTGTGAGACAGCAGTGCTAACCACTGTGCCATCCAGGAGAGCAAATTCTGAATTTCCATTTTTAAATGTATTTGAAGTTGCAGAAGAGCTGTCTGCTTTACAGTTCGATAGTGGTGAGCCCTGATTGAATTCTTTCTACAATAAACATAAGAACATAAGAAATAGGAGCAGGAGTAGGCCATCTAGCTCTTCGAGCCTGCTCCGCCATTCAATAAGATCATGGCTGATCTTAAGTGGATCAGTTCCACTTTCCCGCTTTCTGCCCATAACCCTTAATTCCCTTGTATGTCAAAAACCTATCTACCCGTGATTTAAATATATTTAGCGAGGTAGCCTCCACCACTTCAACGGGCAGAGAATTCCAGAGATTCACCACCCTTTGAGTGAAGAAGTTCCTCCTCAACTCCGATCTAAACTCCCCCTGTCCCCGCTTATCTTGAGGCTGTGCCCTCTAGTCCTGCTATCCTTTCTAAGCGGGAAGAATCTCTCTACCTCTACCCTATCCATCCCTTTCATTACCTACTACGTCTCTATAAAATCCCCCCTCATCCTTCTAAACTCCAATGAGTACAGACCCAGTCTATTTAGGCTCTCTTCATAGTCCAACCCCCTCATCTCCAGTATCAGCCTAGTGAACCTCCTCTGCACTCCCTCCAAGGCCAAAATATCCTTGCGCAAGTGCAGCAACCAAAACTGCACAGTACTCCAGCTGTGGCCTCACCAGTACCCTGTACAGTTGCAGCAAGATCTCCCTACTTTTATATTCTATCCCCCTCGCTATAAAGGCTAGCATTCCATTCGCCTTCTTGATCACCTGCTGCACCTGTAGACTGTGTTTTTGTGATTCGTGCACAAGGACCCCCAGGTCCCTCTGTACTGTAGCATGCTGCAGCTTTTCGCCCTTTAAGTAGTAATCCCTCCTACTATTATTCCTGCCAAAGTGGATAACCTCACACTTGCTAACATTATACACCATCTGCCAGGTCCTCGCCCACTCGCTCAGCCTATCCAGATTCCTCTGCAGACTTTCCACACCCTCCTCGCAATTTGCTTTACCACTTATCTTCGTGTCATCAGCAAATTTCGTCACCCTATACTCAGCCCCCTCCTCCAGATCATCTATATAAATGGTAAATAGCTGAGGCCCCAGCACCGATCCTTGCGGCACTCCACTAGTCACCAACCGCCAATCAGAATAGCACCCATTGATACCAACTCTCTGCTTCCTATTAGACAACCAATTCTCTATCCACGCTAACACCTTACCCCCAACTCTGTGCACCCTAACCTTCTGTAGCAAACTTTTGAGGCACCTTATCAAACGCCTTTTGAAAGCTAAAAACACATCCACCGGTTCCCCTCTGTCTACCGCACTAGTCACAACCTCATAGAAATCCAATAAATTCGTCAAACATGACTTCCCCTTAACGAATCCGTGCTGCATCTGCTCTATCAAACCATTTCTTTCTAGGCGCCTCGCTATTTCTTCTTTGATGACAGATTCAAGCATTTTTCCAACTACAGACGTTAAACTAACCGGCCTATAATTCCCTGCCTTTAGTCTGCTACCTTTTTTAAACAGCGGCGTAACAATTGCCGTTTTCCAATCTTCCAGCACTTCCCCGGAATCCAGCGAATTTTGGTAAATAATTACTAAGGCATCCACTATCACCTCTACCATTTCCTTCAGAACCCTGGGATGCATTCTATCTGGTCCTGGGGACTTGTCCACCTTCAGTCCCATTAGTCTATCAAGCACTACCTCTCTAGTGACAGTAATCGCATTCAGGCCCTCAACTCCTACCATCCTTCTATCTTTAATATCCGGCAAACTATCTGTGTTCTCCTCCGTGAAGACCGAGCCAAAAAAACTTATTTAAGACCTCAGCCATTTCCTCATCTCCCACTGCTAAATCCCCCTTCTCATCCTCTAAGGGTCCAACATTCACTCTAGCCAGCTTCCTCTTCTTTATATATTTGTAAAAACTCTTACTGTCCTTTTTTATATTTAGTGCTAGTTTAGCTTCATAGTCTATCTTTCCTTTCTTTATCAACTTCTTAGTCATTCTTTGTTGATTTTTAAATCTTTCCCAATCTTCTAATCACCCACTACTTTTAGCCACTCTGAACGCATCAGCTTTTAATTTAATACTCTCCTTTATTTCCTTCGATAACCACGGCTGGTTATCCCTTCTCCTACATTCCTTCTCCACCATTGGAATATATTTCTGCTGAGTACCAAAAAAGATCTCCTCAAAAATCCTCCACTGTTCCTCAGCCATCCTACCAACCAATCTGTGCCCCCAATCTACATTTGCCAATTCCTCTCTCATCCTATCGTACTCCCCTCTGTTCAAATAGAGGACACAGGTTCAGGACCCTACTTTCTCATCCTCCATCTGCAACAAAAACTCAACCATACAATGATCGCTCGTCCCAAGAAGATCCCTCACAATAAGATCCCCAATTCTACCTGCCTTGTTACACAACACCAGATCTAAGATAGCTCGCTCCCTCGTAGGTTCAAAATTCAAAATTTTGAAAAAATACAAACAAAAATAATTATTTGGTCAATAATTTTAAAAAGTGAACATTTTAAATATTAGAACATCTCAAGTACATCTTTATAAAGTATATTTATTTTAAACAACAAATAGTTGGCAATAAAACAGATACAATGATCAACAGTACAACTTTATCAGCATAATTTGAAACAGGCTTTATTCATTCACAGTACAGCAATTTACAATGAAACCTTTTGATACAGAAGAGCTGTAATGTAACAGATTTTCCAAGTTCAATCACTGCTCTTTATACGACTACTGTGAGTTAGATAATCAATAGGCTCGAGTACAGATAAAGTTCAACATGCATCAAGTATTGCAAGAAAATGCAATAGGCAGTAAAGAGAAAAACTCTGAACGGTATTCAGCTAAAAGTGAAATCAAGAATGAACATGCATGCTGCTTGGCATGTCCAGTCAATGCAACAGTTAGATTGTGGACAATGTATGTACATAGGAACCCAGGTGCAATGTGCAAGCGTTCAAGTTGCTTTGTCAACTAACACTAATGACAAATAGAACAAAATATAAGGGAAAGAATGAGATGCTTAAACTGGATGGTGCTTTTATTAGGCATTGATGCTGGTCATCTGATTCAAATAGTACATTCAAGTCCTGAAGATGATGCAAGAAGTGCTTTGAGACTGATCCACTTGCCACAGTGATGATTAATGAGGGGAAGACTAGAAAAAAATGATTTATTTTGTCTTAAAAGAGAATGCATGTGTGCCATAGGAGTGAGTCATACCAAAATTAGATAACTCTGGCATAAGTAAAATATTGGAGATAGTGGAAATCTGAAATAAGAACAGCAAATGTCAGCAAGATAGCAGGTCTGAAGTATCTGCGAAGAGATTGTCAAAGACGCCCCAGACAAGAAAGAGTGTTAAAGACTGAAGGTGTGCAAAATGGGGTCCCATGATATTTGATACTCTGTCCTACCATCCTCCAACCCCTTCCCCTCTGTAATTTGCTTTTCTTTCAGAATATTGACCCCTGATCTACAATTAATACAGTGAGCTACCTAACCTTTATGCCATTATTAATACCATCTTTAACACTACCATTGATACTCAGCTTGTCTTGCATTCATGAGATCTTTGACAACCTCTCAGCTCTAGCTGTCCTTCCTGTTCTGTTTCACATTCTCCACCCGCTCCTCTTTAGCTATATAATCCATTACATTTCTAGCCCGCTTCAGAAGTCATATGGACTTGAAATGTTGACTCACTCTCTCTCTCTGTCTACAGATGCTGTCAGGCCCGAGTCTTTCCTGCATTTTCTGTTTTTATTTAAGTAATCCCGGATCTATTAAAAAGTTAAACTGGCATGGATATGAACAAGAAGGAAATTTAGGACTTTGTTTCCAGGGAGTAGTCCCACATACAAAGACCAACATGTGAAATGGGCACCCAAGTAGCATTGTGGAAGCAAATATATGGAATTATTTAAGAAATAGGTAGTGACTGGGCGAGGTGAAAGGAGGAAAGGATTTAAAGTGTTAGTTCTTTCTGAATGCTACCAATGATGGGATGAATGGTCCAATTCATCCATATCCACCATATACATACAAGCAAACTGATGTAAACATTATTAAAGTCTTAAGTTAACAGGTTGTTGTGTCTCAATTTGGCACTATAAAGTTCTGGAAATGTTTAACCTTTTGATGGTTAATAACCTCTCAATGCAATATCAGCATAGCAATATATGATGTAGCTATTTTTAGATTGCCAGAATAGTTTTACAATATTCTATTTACATACCAAGCAATCTTTTCAATATGTTTCCTCTAGAATTTATCTACATAAATCTTTCGAAATACATGCATGGGATTTGTTACTAATGTAAATATAAAATCAGAATTGTGGGTAAAGAATTGGAGTTCTTGTATTTTTTCCTGTAAAATGCATTAGAATTAATGATTCAGATAGTACTGCACACTATGATATATACATAAATACTGACCTTTTAACAAAATAAAATCTATTTACAGTTATAGCTATATGTAGTTTGCCCAGTTATTTTCTCAACAGTTTTATCAACGGCATATTCACCCACACCACAGTATAAATAACTTCATATTCTGTAACAGAATCAAAGTTGAAAAAAATGAGTTACCTTCCTCTACTGCTCAGCGGGCAAAACCAAACCATAAGAAATACTAAAATAAAGACAGATGCAAACCATACACACTGTATCGCTATTCAACGTGCTCTTAATATCTGACCTGTAGGATATTTGTAAATTGCACAAAAATGCAGAGGAACAGTTAAGACTTTCCCTCCACATAAAAGTTATTCAAGTGACGAATATAATCCAGAGCAATATACAATTATTTCATAGCCTAGGAATTTTCAGAGGACAGACTAATAGTTAAGTAGTCTAAAAAATAATTTAAACATACTCACGCCACATGCTTCATAATTGCCAATTTGCAACTTATTATATTGCAGTGTCACTATTTGACAAAGTCAGAACAAAATATACAAATTACAACACTTCAGGCCAAACAAACATGTTCCATCTTCAAAAGGCAATTGTCAATGACCTGAAATGTATATGAAATGCATACTAACAGTTCTCATATTTGCTTGTCAAATATTACAGCAAGAGTTCAAAAGCACCAGAATAAGTTAGATTTTTTAAAAACAGAAATTTCTCCTGAGGATAGATTTTAGATATTTTATAACTTTTTTCTCCTCTATACATAAAGCAAAAATTACAGCACAGATTTAAAAACATTGAAACATCCTTTTCTCATCCTTCTCCTGAGCACACATGACAAATCTATGGGAGATCAGAGGCAAAACTTTCCATATGCAATTATAAAATTGCAATCACATTAACCTTCTAATCACACCAGTGTTTCAACAGCAGCATATTACAATCTTCACTACATGAACATCGGTTACACTTGATTGAACTCCTGCAATACAGTTAGTGACTGCAATTCTTAAAAATAAACGTTAAATAAAATTCTTAATTACTCCTGCAACACAAAATGCAAAACTGTAGTGCAGGCTATTAACAGCAGCTGTAAACAAACAACTTGCTTTTATATTTTAATTTAGATTATAGACCAGCATCTGAACAAGAATATAAATGCAATTATAAACACTATAAATATTACTGTTCTATTCCCGTCTTCTGAAACAACTACCTATGTTGTGGAGATAATAAAGCAATTGCATTTAATATCATTTTATATCATAATGCATGAAACATCTTGTAATGTACAGAAATGTGTCTATAAACATGATTTTATTTTCAATTCCATTGAAAATTAGTGACTCAATTAAACTATTTTCCATTTCTTACAAAGCTAAATGTTTAGATCAGCTTATATCCATCATGCTTATTTATATTGGTCATATGAAAGCATTGCAGAGCTATTTCAAATTAAATTAAAACAGTCCAGTGTTCAAGCCATTACATATGACCTGACCATAATATTTACTTGTGTCAAAAATAAATGTATTAAATCACAATTATGATACAATTTCCACAACTTGTGCATCCAAACTTTTGTTGATCCCCCCCCCACACTTGCTATGCTAACAAGTTTAATTTCCTGCATTTTGCTTGTAATGTGTATTTATAACATGGGAATTAAACTGCACCACTGTAACTGTTATATCATCTCTGTACATTCGTGCCAGTTCTTCAGGAAGACTGAGCATCTTAGACAATCGCTCATGGTCAATAGCTCCAAACTCATTTTGACCAACTGCATGCCTTATAAGATGAGTTGCAGAATTCTGATCCTCAAATGCAGATGAAATGCGATCTCTCCTCTCCATTAATAGACCATGCATCTGACCAAGAGTCACTTTGTAACCTCCAACAGAAAGAGGCTGCTGAAGATGGACACCAGTTAGATGCTCCCCAACAATTCTTACAACTTCTTCTCGGTGTAACATTTCCCACAGCCCATCAGTAGCTAGTACAATGAACTTATCCTGAGGCCTTAGTTTATGGTACGTGACTTCAGGTTGAGCTGTTAGATATGGAGGAGTGTGATAATTAGGTGGGAAGAATTTTGTACATTCATTCTCATTTAAAAGCTCTGGGCCAGATTCCAGTACACGTTTCTGCAGATCTATGCTCCACTTAAACTTAACATCTCCAAAAGCTCTAAATGGCATTAGCAAAGAAAGCAGACGGTCTTGTTGAATAACAGATTTTGCTTCCGATTTTGGGTGCTCAGACTTGACCCTTTCTACTTCACTCGCGTTTTGTGCGTTATGATCATTGGACAATGTGAGTGCAGACCAGGTTCCATCCTCCCCCTGAACACCAAGTACAGCTCTGCTGTCTCCAGTATTCGCAATGTGCAAATCTACACCATCTATGTGTGCAACACAGACAGTGGCACCAGAAAATGCCACTCTCAACTGCCAATTATTGAGAAAGGAATTACTGTTCCCCACTTGAGCCTCCAATGAAATGTCATTATCAAGCCTTTTGAATGAATTTGTCAAAGCTTCAACTGTATCAGGAGTCTCCTCAGTGTGGAGGTCAATTAACTCTTGCCAGTAGGTCCTTAAGCTGTCAAAGTACATTTTTGATGCCTCCTTACTGAAGTAGTCAATAGGATGTTTGTGCCACTGTAAAAGTGGCAATACAACACCACCATTTTCCACTGCATTCTCTATTTCCAGTAAGGTTTCCTGATTTAGCAAAGCAACAGCAATATAGTAAAAGAGTCTTTCACTGACTGCCTGCGCACAGGCACATCCTGCATGTCCATCTATTACACTCAGCAGCATGCCTCTCGTCTGCAGACAGGTAGCTGCACACCGTCGATCTTCAATGGGAGAATTAGATGGCAACTGGTTGGAGTCAAAACCTAGAACAGAACTAACATTTTTCCCATCAAATTCAGGTACTTTAAAACTGTACTCATTTGCCTTCAGGATACTGTTAACTTGAGGAGGAGTGAGGTTGTAAAACTGTGCAACTGTGGTCCTGTAGTTCCTTAAATGGAAATGACCAAATAAGTATTCAGGCTTGCTCCATTTGAGCAAGGATCTTGGAAAAGTCTTTCGCACGGATCTGTCTTCTGGCTGTCGATTCTTTAGTGCAGGTAAGTAATTCTGGAAACTGTGATGGTAGCAGGCAGTGGCATATACTCTTCTTAACTCTCCATTTCGAAGTGCTGGAAACACAAGCTGTATTGGCACCAACATTTCACCAGGCTAAATTGTACAGCAAGACAACTTTTCCAACATTTCCTATAAAAATGGGGAATGAAACCAATTATCTCTATTGTACCATGCATAAACTTATTATCAGACTGGGGAAAAAAATGTAAAATACCTATAACATATTTAGATGATGTAGTACATATTTTTTGATGTTGCTCAAGTGCCTTGAATGCAGCAAAACATTGCAGGACATAACGAGAGTGACTTTAGAAAAAAAGATATCAAACTACAGATGATGATATGTGGATGACAGATGACCAAAAACTTGGTCAAAGAGGTAGGTTTTGAGAGCATCTTATTCATGGAAAGCATTGATACCGGAGTTGAGGGGGTTGAGCTATGAGGAGAGGCTGAATAAACTGGGCTTGTACTCGTTAGAGTTTAGAAGAATGAGGGGAGATCTCATTGAGACGTTTAAGATGATGAATGGGATGGGTAGGATAGAGGTGGAGAGACTCTTCCCGCTCAAAAAAGACAGTAGGACTAGGGGGCACAGCCTCAAGATAAAAGGGGGGCGGTTTAGAACGGAGTTGAGGAGGAACTTCTTCACTCAAAGGGTGGTGAATCTCTGGAATTCTCTGCCCGTTGAAGTGGTGGAGGCTGCCTCGCTAAATATTTTTAAGACGCGGGTTGATGGGTTTTTGATAAGAGAGGGGATTAAGGGTTATGGGGAGAAAGCGGGAAAGTGGAACTGAGCAGCGACAGATCAGCCATGATCTTATTGAATGGCGGGGCAGGCTCGAAGGGCTAGATGGCCTACTCCTGCTCCTATTTCTTATGTTCTTATTTCCACGTTCATTGAAAATTTCAAGAACTGCAGGATAATTATGTCAATAATTTCAAATATTCAAATTTGTCAAATATACCTGAGCATTAAATGGATAATTTTAAAGATTATACATCTCAGATGTACAAATATAATTTTGATGATTCATAATATTAAGCAATAGGGTGTCTTTTGTTTTTAAGCCAATAAGGGAAGTCAACTTCATGAACTGCTGGACCCAGGTAATGTAGATACACAAGAGGACACAATTCATACAACTTAAAAACAATTTTAACATTTAAAATTTATTTTAAATTAATTGATAAACAGAAAAGCAAAATACTGCAAATGTTGTAAATCTAAAATGAGAACAGAAAATGCCGGAAATATTCAGCTGGCCTGTCAGTAACTGTGGGGAGTAGAAACAGAGTTAACATTTCAGGATGACTGACCTTTCATCCGATTGAAAAGTCACCCACATGGAAGTTTTGACCCAAATCATTGCTAGCTGTTCAGAAAAACATAGCCCTGGTGTCACAGTGAACCACACATTAATGGAAATAAATAGCTAACAGGAAAGATAAATTTTTTAAAAAATGCTAAAAAAAATTAATGTTGAATAATCACACATATTGGGAGAACGTGAAAAGTTTTGTTTCTTGAGAGCTGATACAGACAAAACATGCCATTCATATAGTACTTAGGGGGAGAAGGAAAGGAAATATGATACAGAAGTGCATTTTGTTGCTCCCACTCACCTGACGAAGGAACAGTCAGTTCCGAAAGCTAGTGGCGTTTGCTACAAATAAACCTATAGGGCTTTAACCTGGTGTTGTGAGGCTTCTTACAATGTATGAGGGGACAGAGATGGATTTCCAAGAAAAATCCTAACCGTGTCACAAATGTTTTCCACTGTGAATAAAATCATATTGGGTAAATATTTAAACTTCAAGGGCATCAATAATCTCTCCCTACGATATAACTGTCTTAATAAATATGATTGCTTAGTTTTAGTTACTCTCTCTCTCCTGCCATGCTGAGTGTTTCCAGCGTTTTCTGCTTTGGTTTTAATGATAGGTTATGATTATATTTTGGCTGCTGTGTTCAGCTGGATTGCAGGGGGGTGCGGGCTGCTCCGCCCCTTTGCTCAATGGATGCTCTGAACATTTGCAAGCCGCTCCAGCGCGCGGACATCGCCGCTTCCGGCACCGTATTCCACATACATCCGACTCGGATCCCGACGGGGCCCAGCCCGCAACCTGACAGCCGGACTGACAAGACCCAACTCTTGACCCATGCCCAGTCTGACAGCCGCACCCAACGCCCGCACAACGTTGGTACTCGGCTCTAATAAGCGCCTCGCCCCCGCTGCTGCTACACTACCAGCATGTAGAGCCACCCACATCCGCCCGGACAGCCAGCCAGCACGCCGATTCGAACTCTCCCGCTGGACGCCCGTTGATGAACCGGTACGAACCTGCCTGTCACAGCCACCACCAGGAGCCGGCCACCTAGCCCTCGCGCTACTGCTTGCGACACCAACAAACCGCCAACAACCGCGCGAGCGCCAGCGCGCTGCCCCAGTCTAACACTGACACCCGCCCCCCCGCGCTGATTGGCTGGCCCGGGGGTGGGTTCCATACATACGTAACCGCCGAGGCAGTAACAAATGGAGAGGGGGCGGTGCTGTCAGCTGTGAGAGCTGTAACCCTGGAGTGGGAGGGAGCTTGAGGATCGAGCAGAGAGAGTGGGCTTGAGAATGTAGTAGAGGGAGTGGGAGAGAGAGTAGGCTTGAGAATTTAGCGGAGGGGCTGGGAGAGAGAGAGCACTTGAGGATCTAGTAGAGAGAGTGGGCTTGAGGATCTCGGAGAGAGATAGTGGGCTTGAGGATTTAGCAGAGGGAGTGGGAGAGAAGGTGGGGAAGATCTAGCAGAGGGAGAGAAGGGGCAGAGGGGATAACTGCGGGAGCTTGCGGGGGTAGCTATATGCAAGAGAAAGCACAAGTACGCAAGGATAGACCGTACGGCCTGTTTCAGCATTCAATACGATCATGACTGAGCTTAAATTTTAAATCCACTTTCCCGCCCATTGCCCACATCCTTTAATTCCATTAGAGACCAAAACTGTGCCTATCTCAGCTTTGCATATAGTCAACGATGGAATATCGTCAGCCCTCTGGGCTAGACAATTCCAACAATTCCAGTACTTTGAGTGAAGAAAGTCTTATCACTGCCCTAAATGGTCAACCTTAACAGCTTGGAGGGGATTGGGAAAGGTAAGGGTGTGGCGCTTGCCTGGCTGTGAAGATGAGATGGGCAGAACTGAGAGGGTGAAGTGGGTGGTGCCTGGCTGTGAGGATGAGATGGGCAGTGCCTGGATGGGAGGGCAGGGTGGGCAGTGCCTGGCTGGAGAGCGAGGTGGGCAGTGCCTGACAGTGACGGTGAGGTGGGCAGTGCCTGGCTGTGATGGTGATGTGGGCAGTGCCCAGCTGTGAGGGTGAGGTAGGCACTGCTGAGCTGAGAGGGTGACATGGATAGTGTCCAGCTATGAGGGCGAGGTGGACAGTGCTAAGCTGTGAAGGTGAGATGGGTGGCGCTAAGGTGGGCAGTGCCAAGTTGTGAAGGTGAGGCAGAGTGATGCTGAGCTATGAGGGTGAGGTGGGAGGTGCTGAGCCACGAGGTGGGTGGAGCTGAGCTGTGAGGGTTGATCATTTAGGATTGTGATGAGACATTTCTTCATTCAAAATATTATGAATCTTTGGAATTCTCAACCCCAGAGGGCTGTGGATGTTCGATCATTGACTATATGTCAGGCTAATTTTTGGTGGTTAATGGAATTAAAGGATATGGGCAAGAAAGTGGAGTTGAAGCCCAAGTCCAACCACGATCGTATTAAATGGTTTGCTTTGTACAACACTCCTCAGGTTAACAGACCTGGTGATCCCAGTCATGCCTCTGTGTCCAGGCACCCCAAGATACCACCTGAACAGCCAGCATTCACCCTCATCCTATTGCCCTTTTGCATCTATGTCTCAGTCATTTTCCACAAAAACTATCCTTTGTCCTTCTTCACATAACTCATTTCCAACACAGCTCTGCTTTCTCTCCTTGCAGAAGAAGAGACCCATGGTTGGATTCAATTTCCTTTTGAAGATTATTATTAAATCTGCTTCTACCACAAATCAGAAAGTGCATTTCAGCTCATACCAACTCCTTGAGTAAAAAAATGTCATGGTTATCTCAGGATGTAACTTATGCTTGAATAATTCCTGTAACAAAATTACATCTATGTTTGATTCCCTGTTTAACAAGGATATAATTTTTTCTTTCAGTATCATCCCTGCATGACCTTGCATTTGATAACCAAATGTTAATAAACATTAATTAGCAAGTTAATTTTATAGCCCCCATAAATAAAACCATTCTGCATGCCAATTAGATTTTCACTCAGCATTAAACAGCACATTGATAAATTAAATATTTTACGCACACAAGGATATCATCTCTCAAAGATGAGATCTCTGAGAAAATTTGCAGAATGCTGAAGTATGAAACCATCTGAGGACTTCAATTCAGGAGTTTTAGTTTACTATAAAAGAGAGGATCATAGGGAATGGAAAGGCCCTGGAAAGGTAATTGATTGTTATGGTAAAGCAGCACTTAGCAAACATTGTAATCAAACTATTATGGTTCGTTCGTCATTATTATTACAAAATCTCAGAGTCTGAACAGTTGATAGAAGTGAACAAGGAAACTTCTACTTTAAATGCTTATGTGTTTTGTCATGTAGGTCTTGATGAATCAGGGTAAATCAAGTGCTGGGTAGTATTAACGTAAGTGATCATGACACATGTGACAGAGCTGTTACATCCAAGGGCCAATTGCCCAGAATGAGAACTGTTGGGCAGAATCTTACCAAAAAATGACAAAGTGTCAGGATCTGACCGAAAACCAGTGTTTCTCTCCAGAAAAACAGGCAGGTTTTCTCTCGAAATCTTATGGCACTTTGTCAAAAGAAAAGGTGACGTGTTTCATGCTATCATGTACAGGGGTGGGGCCTAAACATGCTGGTAAACATAAGAACATAAGAAATAGGAGCAGGAGTAGGCTACATGGCCATGTAGCCCTTCGACCCTGCCCCACCATTCAATAAGATCATGGCTGATCTGAAGTGAATCAGTTCCACTTTCCCACTTTCTCCCCATAACCCTTAATTCCCTTGTCTATCAGAAATCTATCTACCCGCGCCTTAAATATATTCAACGAGGTAGCCTCCACTACTTCAATGGGCAGAGAATTCCAGAGATTCAGCACCCTTTGAATGAAGAAGTTCCTCCTCAACTCTGTTCTAAACTGCCCCCCCCACCTTATTTTGAGGCTGTTCCCTCTAGTTCTGCTATCCTTTCTACGCAGGAAGAATCTCGCTATCTCTACCCTATCTATCCCCTTCATTATCTTGTAAATCTCTATAAGATCCCCCCTCAGCCTTCTAAACTCTAATGAGTACAGACCCAGTCTATTCAACCTCTCTTCATAAGCTAACTCCCTCATCTCCGGTATTAGCCTGGTGAACCTTCTCTGTACTCTCTCCAAGGCCAATATATCCTTTCGCAAATACAGGAGCCAAAACTGCACACAGTACTCCAGTTGCAGCCTCACCAGTGCCCTGTACAGTTGCAGCAAGACTTCCCTGCTTGTATATTCTATCCCCCTCGCTATAAAGGCCAACATTCCATTCACCTTCTTGATCATCTGCTGCACCTGCAGACTGGGTTTTTGTGATTCGTGCACAAGGATCCGCAGATCCCTCTGCACTGTAGCATGCTGCAGCTTTTCACCCTTTAAATAATAATCCCTCCTACTATTATTTCTACCAAAGTGGATAACCTCACATTTGCTAATGTTATACTCAATCTGCCAGGTCCTCGCCCACTCACTCAGCCTATCCAGATCTCTCTGCAGACTTTCTGCGCCTTCCACGCAATTTGCTTTTCTTTCTCGCATCTTTGTGTCATCAGCAAATTTTGTTGCCCTACACTCAGCCTCCTCCTCCAGATCGTCTATGTAAATGGTAAACAGTTGAGACCCCAGCACCAATCTCTGCGGCACTCCTCTAGTCACCAACTGCCAACCAGAAAAGCACCCATTGATTCCAACTCTCTGTTTCCTGTTAGATAACCAATCCTCAATCCACGCTAACACCTTACCCCCAACTCCATGCACCCTAACCTAAAGCCCAGCTGTATTCAGATTGTGATGCCCTCTCTGATCAGACAAAGAAATAACTCCACCCCCACCTCATCATAGAAGACTCAGAGTCTTCCTCCCTCTACAATCATCATCGGGTCGGCTAGGCCCTACAATCGACGCTAGCATTCCCCCCTCCCCCAACCCCACCATTGCCAGGGCATTGCCTGGCTATATCCCTCTTCCACAGAGGCTACACCTTTGCACCTCTGGGGACCCCCACTACAGGTTCACATCTGAGTGAACCTGTTCAACAAAATATGGCTAGGGGGAAAATATGGCACAGATGGTGGGGGTGGTTTAATGACATTCAATTACATTGAAATATATTTAAATGAGGTTCTCACTCTTTGTGGGCATGGACCTCTCCACGTCACTGCTGAGGGATGGGGAAAATTCTGGAATTCAATCTCTTCAAAGAGAATTGTGTTTCCTGATTCTCTCTGGATTTTCAGCCCATATCATCACTCTCTCTGATGGCGAACATGGGCAGAAAGTTACCCCCATTGTCCTCTGAAAATATAAAGTTTTGTTAAAAAGTAATTTGGCTGCCAAAGCACTGACTTTTATGGGGACACTGGATATAGAATTCTATTTATCAAATATTCTCCGTGAGATACTCTACAATTTATGTGGTTGGTACTGAATGTGTTACAGACAGGAGAGATTGGCAAACTGAACTTCTTTCCTCTCACCAACTGACTGTAAGCAGAAGATGTTTTGAATTATTTTCAAATTATGCTGTGGTGATTTTCCCCAAACACTCAGATTGTGCGATTCAATACACTAATAACTTACGTAAACTCATGTTACGTTTTAAATCAGACTAGTTTATTCACGTTCAAAATCCAAGGGAGTAGTGTTCACAGTGTCCCACTCTACCACACACAGCAAGGGGGTGATATAAAAGAGAAAGTTTTACAACTATGGATAAATTGTATATAAGAACTACGGAAATGATTATTAGTTCACATGATTATCAGAATCCACAGTCAAAGTCCTTTGAGGAGTTCTTTTGCATAGGAACTTGAGTTCAGTGGGCTAAAGCATGTCTTCTGCAGCTGTATATGGCTTTGGTGAGTTCTCTTTAGAAATGTAGGAAATAGGAGCAAGAGCAGGCCATTCAGTGCTTTGAACCTGCTGTGCCATTCAGTATAATTATACCTCAAACTCTACGCCATGCTCCCACACTCTCCCCACACCCATTGACATGCTTAGATTCTAGAAATCTATCTATTTCCTTCTTAAATATGTACACTGATTTGGTCGCAGAGCCTACTGTGGTAGAAAATTCTACAGATGCACCAACCAGCCTCTGAGTGAAGAAGTTTCTCCTCATCTCAGTCCTGAAAAGCTTACCCTCATATCCTGAGATTGTGATCCTTTGTTCTCAACACATCAGCCAGAGGAAACAACATCCCTTCATCCAGTCTGTCCAGCCCTGCCAGAAGTTTATACCTGTCGATGAGATCTCCTCTGGTTGTTTGAAATTCCAATGAATGCAGACGCAGTTGATCCAACTCTTCTGAGACAACAATCCTGCCATCCCAGAAATCAGTCTAGTAAAGCTTTGCTGCACTCCCTCTATGGCAAGAATATCCTTTCTTAGATAAGAAGACCAAAACTGCATGCAAAACCTCAGGTGTGGTCTCACCAAAGCCATATACAGCTGCAGAAGACGTGCTTGCTCTGTACTCAGGTCCCCTTGCAATGAAGACCAACTTACCATTTGCCTACCTATCTGCTTGCTGTACTTGTATGCTTGCTTTCAGTGACTGGTATACTTTGTATGTCAACATTTCCCAATCTATCACCATCGAAGTAATATTGTGCCTTTCTGTTTCTCTGCCCAAAGTAAATAACTTCACATTTATTCATGTTGTACAGAATCTGCCATATATTTGGCCACTCACTCAACTTCTCTAAACCATCTTGAAGCATCTTAACATCCTCCTCATGACTCACATTCTCACCAAGTTTCGTGTTGTCAAATATTACATTTGCTTTCCTAATCTAAATCATTGTTGTATACTGTGAATAGCTGGGGCACAAGCACCAATTGTGAAGCCCACTAGTCATTGCCTGCCACTTTGAAAAATACCCATTTATTTTCACTGTTCTTTTCCTGTTAGCTAAAGAATTTGCAAACCATGCAAATATATTATTCCCAATCCCATGTACTTTAATTTTGCATACTAACCTCTTATGTGACACTGTATCAAAATCTTTCTGAAAATCTAAATACACCACATCTACTGGCTCATTCTTATCTATTTTACTAGTTATTTCCACAAAGAACTGTAGTAAGTTTCAACCATGATATCCCTTTCATAAATCCATGTTGACTTTGTTTAATCCTGCTGATGTTTTCTAATTGGCGCTGATGCCGCAAGATGAAGTTGAGTAAGTTTTGCAGGTGAAAGTTAGAAATCTTCTTGTACAGATGAGCTTTGAGAATTAGGCTATTGTTCAGCTTGGATCTCTGCTTCTTGGTGGTTCACAGGTTGGATTTCAACAGCAGAATGAGGATTCCTCAGTTATCAAAGGAATATAGAAATTGCAAAATGGTCATTAGAGTCATGTGACTTTTCTCAACAATGATTTCAAAAGGGATGTTTACCCAATGTCTGAAACTGGCTTTGATTTCAGAACTGATAATGTCCCAGCCATTAGATTTTGAGCCATATTGAGGATCTCATGTCAGAAAATGTTTGTCCGGGCAGATCCTCTGACTCTACTAAAGGGGTAAGCTTTTGAAAATGTAAATAACGTCCATTGTTTCCTCAGTGGTCACCTTTTAAATGGACTTGAACAGTCCCAGGTGTGAGATGAATCTGTTAACAGTTCTGCTTCGATGTATGAACTCCCTGGTGATTATAATGTCCTTACAATTGGGTGTGAAATTCCATGATGCTGAGGGGATTCTTTTGTTCTTGTAACTCCTGTTTATTATGTGATTATAGCAGACATCTGTTTTGATTCAACAGAAAGTCCATATTAAAAATGGCAAAAAGAATAATATTTTAATACATAGAACCGTAGAAACTAAAAGCAGAAGTAGGCCATTCAGCCCTTTGAACCTGCGCTGCCTCATTTTGATCATGGCTGATCATCAAATTCAATATCCTGATCCCCCTCCCCTACTCCCCCATATCCCTTGATCCCTTTAGCCCCAAAAGCTATATCCAATTTCTTCTTGAAATCAGACACCTTTTTGGCCTCAACTACTTTCTGTGGTAGTGTATTCCATATATTCACCACCCTCTGGGCGAAGAAATTTCTCCTCAGCTCAGTTCTAAAAGATTTACCCCTTATCCTCCAACTCTGATCCCTAGTCCTGGACTCCCCCACCATTAGCAACATTCTTTCTGAATCTATCCTGCCTAACCCTATTAGAATTTTGTAAGTTTCTGAGATCCCCTCTTACTCTTCTAAACTCCCCTGAATGTAACCCTAACCAACTTAGTCTCTCCTCATATGGCAGTACTGCCATCCCATGAATCAGCTTGGTAAACCTCTGCTGAACTCCCTCTATGTAGCAAGGACATCCTTCCTCAGATAAGGACACCAAAACTGCACACAACAATCCAGGTGTGGCCTCACCAACGCCCTAGAAAAATTGCAGCAAAACATCCCTATTCCTATACTCAAATCCTCTCACCAAGAAAGCCAACATACCATTTGCCTTCTTTACTGCCTGCTGTAACTGTGTGCTTATTTTCAGTGACTGATGCACGAAGACACCAAGGTCTCACTGAGTATCCATCTCTCTCAATTTACACCTATTCAAATAATAATCTGTCTGATAATCTACATCCCAGAGTACTTAAGGAAGTGGCTCTAGAAATAGTGAATGCATCTTCCAGGATTCTATAGACTCTGGAACAGTCCGTGCAGATTGGAGGGTAGTGAATGTCACTCCAATATTCAGAAAGGGAGGTAGAAAGAAAATAGGGAATTATAGTAAGTTTAACATCGGTAGTGAGGAAAATTCTCAAATCTATTACCAAGGACTTTATAGCAGAACATTTAGAAAGCAGTGGCAGGATCAGACAGAGTCAGCATTGATTTATGAAGGAGAAATCATGCTTGACAAATCTGTTGGCATTCTTCGAAGATGTAACTAGCAGAGTTGACAAGGGGGAATCAGTAGATGTGGTATATTTGGACTTTTAGAAAGCATTTAACAAAGTCCCGCACAAGAAATTATCGTGCAAGATTAAAGCGCATGGGGTTGGAGCAAGTGTATTGAGATTGGTAGAAAACTGGTTGGCAGAGAGAAAACAAAGAGTAGGAATTAATGTGTGCTTTTCAAATTGGCCGATGGGGTGCCACAGGAATCACAATATACATTAATGATTTGGATGAGGGAACAAAATGTAACATCTCAAAATTTGCAGATAATCCCAAGTTGGGTGGGAGGGTGAACTGTGACAAGGATGCAGAAATCTTTCAGAATGATCTGAACAAGTTGGGTTAGTGGGCTAATCAATGGTAGATGCAGTATAATTAAGTGTTACGTTATTCATTTTGAAAGCAAAAACAAGAAGGCAGATTACTACCTAAATGGCTGTAATTTGGGAGAGGGGAGTGTACAGTGGGATCTGGGTGTCCTTGTGCACCAGTCACTAAAAGTAAGCATGCAGGTACAGCAGGAGGTAAAGAAGGCAAATGGCAGGTTGGCCTCCATTGTGAGTAGTTTTGAGCACAGGAGCAGGGATGTGTTGTTGCAGCTATACAGGGCTTTGGCGAAGCCACACCTAGAGTATTGTGTGCAGTTTTGGTCTCCTTTTCTGAGGAAGGATGTTCTTGCTCTCAGAGTGCAGCAAAGGTTTACGAGGCTGATTCCAGGGATGGCAGGACTGATGTATGAGGAGAGATTGACTAGTTGGGATTATTTTCACTGGAGTTCAGATGAACGTGGGGGTGATCTCATAAAGACTTATAAAATTCTAACTGGTCTAGACAGGATATGCAGGGAGGATGTTACTGATGGTGGTCCAGAGCCAGGGGTCACAGTCTGAGGATTCAGGGTAAACAATTTAGGACGGAGGTAAGGAGACATTTCTTCACCCAAAGAGTGGTGAGCCTGTAGAATTCATTACTGCAGGAAGTAGTTGATATCAAAACATTGAATGCATTCAGGAGTTGTGGGATATGGCACTTGGGGCAAATGGGATCAAAGATTATGGGCAAAAAGCAGGATTAGGCTATTGAGTTGGATGACCAGCTGTGATCTTAATGAATGGAGGACCAAGCTCTAAGGGCCAAATGGCCTTCTCCTGCTCCTATCTTGTATGTTTCTAATTTTCTTCTTATTATTGCTACCAAAGTGAATAACCTCACATTTATCCATGTTATACTGCATTTGCCCAAACATTCAGCCCATTCAAATCACACTGAAACACCTCTGCATCCTTCTCACAGCTCAGTCTCCCAACCAACCTTGTATCATCTCCAAATTTGAAATAATACATTTAGTTCCCTCTTCCAAATCATTAATATATAATGTGAATGGTTTGGATCCTAGCACAGTTCCCTGCGGAATCCTACTTGTCATTGACTGCCAATCAGAAAAAGATCCATTTATGTCAACTCTTTGCTTCCTATCTGCTTACCACTTTCTAACCATCTCAAGTCACAACCTGCAATCCTATGTGCTTTAACTTTACATGATAGTCTGCTGTGTGAGACTTTGTCAAAAGCCTTCTGAATGTCTAAATAAACCATATCCACTAGTTCCCCTCGTTCATCTCTTTTGCCTCTTTTATCTCAAGTTTGTCTGATTATACCACTGTCTTCCAAATGCTAAGTTATGAAATCCTTGGTAATGGATTTTAGTAACATCCCCAGTACCGACGTTAGGCTCATTGGTCTATTGTTTCCTGTTTTCTCTCTACCTCCCTTTTTAAATAGTGTGTTTACGTTAGCTACCCTCCAATCGGTAGGAATCAGTTAAGAGTCCAAAGAATTTTGGAAAATAATCACCAATGGATCTACTATTTCCAGGACCACTTCCTTAAGTACTCTGGGATGAAGATTATTGGGACTTTGAGAATTATCCAGCTTTAATCCCATCAATTTCCCCAAAACCATTTCTCTGTTAATGTTGATTTCATTCATCTCCTCATTAAAACTTGTTTCTCTCTGAATTTCTGGTACATTATTCATGTCTTCCTTTGTGAAAACTGAAGTAAAGTACAAATTTAATTCCTCGGCCATTTCTCTATTCCCTGTTATGAATTCTCCTGTTTCTGACCATAAGGGGCCTATATTCATTTTTGCCAATCTTTTCCTGTTTACCTACCTATAGAAACTTTTACAGTCAGTTTTTAATGTTTCCCGCTTTCATACTCTGTTTTTCCCTTCTTAACCAATCCCTTGATCCTCCTTTGCTGAATTTTAATCTGCTCTCAATCCTCAGGTCTATTGCTTTTTTTTTGCCAATTTGTATGCTTCTTCCTTGAATCTAATACTATCTCTAATTTCCCTTGTAAGCCTTGATTTGGGGGTGATCTTACCAGAATTTGGCAAAGTGTCAGGGTTTGATTGAAAACTGTCATGTTTCTCAGAGAATCAAGCCAGTTTTCTCTCTAGATCTTCTGAATTTCTGTCAGAAAAAAAGGTGGATGTGTTCCACACTTTCATGTAGAGGGGCAGGAACGAAGCATGCAGGCAAAGTCTGGTTGCACTGAGATTGGGGTGCCCTTTTTAATATGTGCCCTGATCAGAGGACAAAAATATACCCTCCCATGATGATCAGAGCTAGCATTCCCCCTGCCCCTGCGATCAGAGCAGGCATCCCCCTGCGAACAAAACTGGCAGCCCCCCCTTCCCTCTGTGATCAGAGTCCACATCCCTGCGTTCCCCGCTTCCCCCTCCCCCCCCCAAATTCCTGCAAACAGAGCCAGCATTCCTCCCCCCATTACAGGCATGAACCTGATTATGTCATCAGCAAGGGGAGGCAAAAATAAGTAATCACAATCTTGCCAATGAGTTCCGCAATTTCCAGGATTCGCCTGAACCTGAAGCCTCGCCACCATTCCCGCAGATGGTGAAAGTGAGCTCAAGATCCTACCCAACGTGTTGGATTTTTTAACTTATTGACAGAACTTATTTTTGTGGAATCATGTATGCTCCATAACAGATAAAAATGAGTAAAGGTATGAACTGACCTTGCTGTCTTAAAACATTACTGGATCTAAATCCCTAAAGTTAAATAAGTGAATGCAAATCATCATCTGTTGGATTGCATTAGGGACTAGATCAGAAACTCAAAGGTATATTTTGAAGGTAGCCTAGATCCTAACATTTTTTATTTGGCATTATGTCGAGCATCAGTCTTTGCTCCAAGTATGATTCGATTGACCCACTAGGAAGCTTTTATTAAAACAAACTTTATTTAAGAAGATAATTAGAATATGACAAAAAATTATTGTAATTCTTACCAATTAAAATATTTAAACAAGACAAAGTATAATTCTTAAAAGCTATTCATCTGTATTGTTCCAATTTAAGCAATATCCTCAAAGACATAAATCCCTCTAAGAATCAGCAAAAAGCCAATATGCTTTTGTGAGTGCTACATTTCTAAACTTTTAAACCCTCTGGACAGATACAGAAACACACCTGTCTTTTGACTCCCATACAGCAGTTGTCAGAGACAGATCTACCTTTGAACAGCAGATTCTCAGAAAAAGAGATATATTTCCTGACAGATTCCAGTCTTCAAATTCATATAGAGAAATAGAGGTACTGCCTTCTAATAATTCCAAGCAGCATTTGATTGATTTCTCTGTGTGAGCCTAGCTGTACCCAGTCACGTGGTTTTTCTGTCAATTAACCTATTCAAGTTCTATTCTGCAATACTCCTGGGAAAAACACTAAAATAACAGAATAGCATTAGCCCAGATTAAAACAAACATTGTAGCAATTAAGATCAATTATGCTGTTGTAGTAGCAACAGAGGCTGCAGTGTATAGACAAAATGGCACCAATAATAAAATAAACTGCCAGAACAGATCCTGTGCAAGAAACATAGCCTAAATATATTTCTTGAGGCACTGTATCATCACAATTGCTGTTTTAAAAAGTTGTTAGGGGGTCTCTGAATAGTGTTACCTCACAATGCAATACTTTATACACAATATGGAGGTCTTTGGTTTAAATTATTTTGAAATTTTAGTTACTTATAAACCCTAATCTTTATTGATAGAGAATTATTTTTAATTATATATTGGTGGTGGATATTAACTGGGGATTCACTTGTATCCCTATAAATAACATTAGGCTCAAACATTACTTTGTTCAGAGGTGCATGTTTATAATGCACTTGTCTATAAATAAATGCTTATAAAAATGTGCAAAGAATTGTTTGATTCTATTTTTCATCACCTGACTTTCTGTATTAGAACACAAGGCACAATGTTGATACCTCCTTTGTTGCAGAAAACAGGATTCCTGGAGGCAGATCTTTATATTATGCAATAGTATTAAGTGGGCAATGAGACAGTTGGTAGCCCATTTTATATTTCTCTATTTTTCATTCGCATAGATCATACCTCCTAGCAGACAAAATAGTTTTGACTTCCTGACAAGGTTTAGAGGGAAATAAAGCTAATTCTTGAATTTCTGACCATTTTCAGACAAATTAGCCCTAATTTGACCTGTGGTTAGCTCATGTCATGAATGACCTGGTAATGCTTGAAGCTGATCCTTGCCACAAAGAAAAGCTCTAATTCCGGCAAACTATTACGAACACAAATATTCACTCGTCAAGGAAAATTATTTCAAGTTATTACCAAAATGTTAAAAATTCCAGAATTATATCATAGCTCTTAATTTATATTATTTTCTGAGAAGGAAAAATTAACAGCCTCAAAATACATTTCCTTTTTAGTGGAAAACAACCACATATTAAAATAAAGGATTTTAAGCAGAGTTAATAAGCTCCATAGCATAGCATGCAAAAAACAATACTTTTCACTGTATTCCAATACATGTAACAATAATAAATAAAATCAAATCAAAAAAGGACGCTGTTACCTTTAGAGTGCAATGCTTTAATAGTGCATCTATATAAAGAACATTTGATAAAGGGCCAGCACTAAAATACTCTAATGTTATCTGAGCCTTCTGTTTAGAAAGACAGCAACATGTGCACTACAGTGCATAGTTTTTACAGTAGGTCTATTATTGCATGTAATATATTGTGATTCACTTGAAAATATTGATATATAAAATTGCTTATACAAAAAAGCTAATTGACATTGCTAATTACTAAGTGAAGGTTAAAGCAATTCTATTATTGCCAGGAATGTTCCACAATTATATAACATGACACAGCACTTCTTAACTTCTCCACAAGTTAAATTTATTGTCGATTCAAGGTATTATAGAATCATTGAATCATTGAGGTTTATAGCATGGAAACAGGCCCTTCTGCCCGACTTGACCGTGCCACCCAGTTTTTACCACAAAGTGAGTCCCAATTGCCCACATTGGGCCCATATCCGTCTTTACCCATCTTACCCATTTAACTGTCTAAATGTTTTTTTAAAAGACAAAATTGTACCCACTTCTACTACTGCCTCTGGCAGCGTGTTCCAGACACTCACCACCGTTGGAATGAAATAATTGTCCCCCTGGACCTTTTGTTTCTCTCCCCTTTTACCTGTAACCTATGCCTTCTAGTTTTAGACCCCTCTACCTTTGGGAAAATATGTTGACTATCTACATTATTTATGTCCCTCATTATTTTATAGACCTCTAAAGGATTACCCCTAAGCCTCCTACACTCCAGGAAAATAATCCCAGTCTATCCAGCCTCTCTTTATAACTCAAGCTTGTTGGAAAATGGTATCTTGGAGCACCTTAAGTGAGGGGAGAAAATAATGGCAAGAAAGATAAGCAATTCCTCATGTACTCCTTACCATCTGAACCCAAGGAGACTGCTACGATCAGTTCAGATGGTACAATTTAACCAAGATTCTATTTCACACATGCAAAGCAAAATGTCAATTAGACAATCCATTCAAAGTTCAATAAGATCGGGTGGGAGCTCTGACTAAACAGCACTAAGGCATTCAGGTTATCTGATTCCCCAGTAATATATTAACTCTAGGTAGTACAATAAACTTAAGGGTAAATCTTTTTTAAAAAAGCCAAGCTGCTAGCCACTCCAGATAAGCATACATTTGAGGTGGATGGGTTCATGTAATGTAGCTGCTGAAGGATATATTTAGTGCAAGATCTGGAAATGGATCTGTCTCCCTCAGTTACTGATGGACAAAAATAACTGCGAAGAACATAGACATATTCATCACACTGCAATTCATATTTTTGGCCAAATGCAGGAGTGACTTATTGGTGATTGTATTAAACTACACAATTGTTGTGCCTTCATGACTTCCCTAATCAATAGAAACAGCTGAAAGAGGGGATTGGAAGGGGAACTGTCCTGCTGATGGGAATTCTAATCATACAAAAGCATAAATCTCGGTGAGACAGCTGTGTTATAGTTTAAATCAATGGGATATGCTTTCATTTGCATCATTTATAATTGTGGCAATGGGAGCGTTTGGCTTATTGCCCATGATCCCTTTAGCAAAGCAGGTTAGTAATTTAAATATGTTTATTGGTCAATTTTAATCATATTTCAACTTGCATTCAAATCTAACAGCAGATCCTGCTTCCTAAAACTCTGCATTGAAATTTAAGCAGGAAAGCAATTGGTCAAATTAAGAGTCAGGCAAATACAGCAATAAATATCAGGTTTCACAACTGCTTTCCTGCGTACCACTGGAAAAGTGCTTGTTCATTGTGTATGTGGTGAGAGATTAGTACCTGCACTTTACAGATATTGAGATTCAAATGAAGGTAGGTGCTACCTTGGATTGGAGCTCTAACAAAGAACAACATGACTATTGTCAGCTGTCACAGCCTGAGGAAACACCTGCGGGTGGAGAAGGGATGAGCATAGGGGTCAAGATTTTAGATTACACTAGCCACATAACAGAGCTGTGGCAGAGACTCAGTTTCTTTCCCTTCTTTGAAGAGCAGTATTTTCGGTGACTGAGATTGTTGAATCAAGTGGCAGGGCACAACTGCACCTCAAAGAAGACCTTTAATTGCTGACTTGGTGGCCATGCATTATCAGTGGGTATGAAAGTGATGACTTCCCTCAAACGTTTACACTTGATCCTTTCAGAATACTACTAAAGACATATCCAGGATCAGTTATCAGAATGTAAATGGATCAGACTGAAACACTCACTGATGGATTGCTAGGGCTGGTAATTATGCCAACTTCACCTGTGTTGATACCAGTTTGGTATTCATTACTGGTTGGCTTTCACCATAGATCACTGACAACATGTGACATTTCATGCATCGAATTGGGGATGCTGGCATTGGACGGAGATGGGCACAATAAGAAGTCTCTCAACACCAGGATAAAGTCCAACAGTTTATTTGGAATCAAGAGCTTTTGGAATGCTGCTCCTTCATCAGGAGTTCACCTACATTCACATCATGGATCCACAGTTCAACAAGGAGTATTGATAAACTACAAAGGGTTCCACTCTATTAATGTGCACAATGATGCTAGCTATAAGAAAAGGTTTATACAGGTGTGTACCAAATTCCTGGAAATCTGCCATAATGTTTTCATCCTGCAGCAGTCCAAGATCCCAAACTTGTTTGGACTTGCAAGCAGGTTTATATCCACGGGAAGCCCACCCAGTTAACCTCAAGAAAATTACAATGAATGCCATATGACAATCTGATGAGTCATTAAGCAAGCCACCAACATGCTGAAGATGTGATTTAAATGAGTGAAGAAATCATGGGATCTTTTGGTTCACCCCAGCCAAGGTAATTAGAACGATCATGGTGAACTTGGAACAACATTGCACACAGCTGGAGGAACAAGGTTCAGAGTACTGAGCTCTAGATAATTCCAGGAGGAGCCATTTTGATGAAAGGCTAAAAACCTGAAACATTGTGTGAAATCTTACCAAAAAATGGCAGTCTTGGTTCTGGCGCAAAAAATGGAGTAATTCCTGTCGATGGTACCAGTGTGATTTTGGTGGACAGTGCTATAGTGCCAGTTGGGCAGTGCCAGGATGCCACGTAGGCAGCATGGGTAGCCCTGCCCCTGACCACCCAGAGAACTCCAATGGCCTCTGACTTCCCCAGTGAGGCCATCTGGTCCTGTTGGTGGGGATCATATATGATTCTCAGCCATCAAGACGGTAAAGTGAGCCCAAGCATTAATGGCTTGCAAATATTTTAATCAGCTTTGTGCCTTTTCTTGGCAAAGCAGTGCTAGTTCAATCGGGTACAATGATAAAAAAAGTGTGAACCTGATTTTCCACCTCCCACCTGATCTTACCACCTCACCTCACCGAAAGGTGGGGGGAATGAGATTGTAAGATTGCACTCAATGGCACATTGTTAAATCCAGGAGATTAACTCGTTATGGGAAAGATTCATCCTAGCAAGTTAGCAACTCTACCTTTGTCATACATCTGAGAAAGCCTTGAAATGTATAACTGTTAGCCTATCACATAATGCCACCCAGAGGCACAATACCACTTAACGTTTTCACTATATAACTGCTAGTCTATGATTGGTCATGAATATCATCCAAGTGGTGTTGAATGCAAAAAGAGGCAACTGGATTGTTGGTATCAAGGACACAAATACTTTGAGGATGGGGGACGGGGCAAATGGATGATGTAGGGGATTGAAGAGGGATAGGAGATGGGCGTGTGAATGGGCACCTGACAGATGGAAGATATGGGGAAGAAAAGACAACCTTTTGGGCAATTGGCCAGTTATATATTAAAAATGTAATTTAGGTTATACCTATGGGTGGCATAACGTGACAGACTAACCGTTATACATGCCAAGGCTTTCTTGGATGAGAGAAGGGCAGAGAAGACAAAGGGTGTTTCTGGATTGTAATTTAGCTTCCAATCTCCAAGTGGATCACATACCAGAAACTGCTGTAAACAACTTCACTGAAAGTGCATCAAATTGGATATGCCCAGGCTCTATGGATACTATAAAAATGCAATTCTGATATTAAAATTACCCTTGGTTTGAAATATAACCTGAATAACGCATATATGTTGATGTTCAAAGTTTTATGCTGCTTTAGGAATTGTCTGATTCCAACACAAAAATCAAAATATTTAAATACTTCATTGTAGCATAGCCAGAAATGCCAAAATATGATCTGTGGAATTATGGCTATTCTGATCAAATAATTTCATGCTGTATATTGCACAAACTCACGAATGGGCCTGAGGCCTCTGGTTTGGTTCTAAGCTCCTGCTCCCTGGACAGCTGCAGTCCTCAGTTTTGGGCATGTGCTGTCTCTTCAGTTAGTCAATCGCAATTCCCAGAAAGGCCAACCCCACAGACTTCTGCTGTTTCTCATGCAACAACTGCTGTGTTATTTATAGCTATGTCTGCTGTTACTTCTGGCATGTTCTCCTGCATTCTTCATTGAATCAGGATTGATGCGTTGCCTTGATGGTAATGGTAGAGGGAAGGATATGTCGGGCCATGAGTTTACAGATCGTGATTGTATACAATTCTATTTCTGCTATTGGACCACAACCCCACAAGATTTTCAGTTTTTAGTTGCTAAATCTGTTCTGTGTGAAGAAGAGAGTCCACCTTCATAAGGATTGTGCAGTGGTCGTTTTTACTTAGTGGACACCTGCCTGGGCCTGAGCTATCTCCCTAACTGGCTGCACTGAGCTGGTTTGACCAGCTACCTGCCAGTGCCACCCTCATCCACTTCAAGAGCATGGCTGAACACCAAGGAAAATCCCTGTGCCCAGTGGGGACAGTGACCTGGCTGAATAAGCAGGAGATCAACAAGAAACTAGAGCCCAGCTGAATAGCTGGTGGATGTCGTGTGAAAGCTGTGCAGCCCAGCCAACTGCAGGAAAATGGGATATCACTAGCTTGGGTGATTGGCAACTCAGTGCACCATACAGTACTTTACAAAAATTTAAGGTAAAACTGAAAACATTGAAACTGAAGTTAAATTTTGGCAAGTTTCTTCATGCAAGCACAGTAAATTTATTAATATGCCAAATCCAAAATCAAGGTCATGGTTGACAACACCATTTGGAAAGTTTGGATGGCAGATATGTCATATAAGGAGAGATTAAATCGTTTAGTATTATATTCATTGGAGTTTAGAAGAGTGAGGGGGATCTCATGAGAATTTATAAAATTCTAGCAGGGTAGATTCAGAAAGAATGTTCCCAATGATAGGGGAATCCAGAACTAGGAGTCATAGTTTGAGTTGGGGGTGAGGAGAAATTTCTTCATCCAGAGGGTGGTGAATGTGTGGAATTCACTACTGCAAAATGTAGTTGAGGCCAAAACGTTGTCTGATTTCAGGAAGTTAGATATAGTTCTTGGGGCTTAAGGGATATGGGATGAGGGAGGATCAGGATATTGAATTTGATGATCAGCCATGATTAAAATGAATGATGGAGCAGGTTCAAAGGGCCAAATGGCCTCCTCCTAGTTTCTATGCAAGTTCTCTATTATTAAAACCACTCTAAAACAAAAATGTGTTACTAGAACATGCTCTAAATTGAAGACATTTGTGCTGCGTAATAGACTTATTAGCAAAATTGAAGTCCATGGAATTGAAGTGGCAGTGACTGCATGGATACAAAAAGGGAATATTATTTTCCAGACTGGAGGGAAGTATGCAACTGTGTCCCCCACAAGTCAGTATTCGGATCATTTTGATATATATTAATGACTTGGGTAAGAAGGGTGTAATTCCAAAATTTTTATATTATATTTATGAGTGTCACAAATAGGCTTACATTAACACTGCTATGAAGTTACTGTGAAAATCCCTTTGTCACCACTCCAGCACTGAGGGAGAATTTAGCATGGCCAATTCACCTAACCAGCATGTCGTTTAGGCTGTGGGAGGAAACCAGAGCACCTAGAGGAAACCCACGCAGACACAGGGAAGCATGTACACTCTGCACAGACAGTGACCCAAACTGGGAATCGAACCTGGGACCCTGGTGCTGTGAGCCAGCAGTATTAACTACTGTGCCACAGTGTGACATGAAACTCAGTGGCCGGAATTCTCTGGTCTCACACCCCACCACTGCTGCCAGCGAGAATGGAGAATTTGATATTCAGCCAAGTCTCCATGCATTGCCATGGGATAGGAGAATCCCAGCAGTGGGAGAGATCGTAGAACCTGGCCCTGCACTGTAATAAACAACTGGAAGTTTAGTAACAGATTTCAGGAGGAAATAGTCTTGGAAAATGGGCAGATTAAATATTGCAACATGGGACTTGGGAGCAATACTTTTGAGGCCATTTGGATCTTGGAACCTGCTCTACCATTCAATAATATCATGGCTGATCTGGACGCAGTCTCAATCGCACATTCCTGCCTGCCCCCATAAGCTTTGACTTACCTGCCTTTCAAAAATCTATCCAACGTAGACTGTTGTGGGGTGAATTGAGATGACCAGTGCTGTCTTTTACTATAGACAATACAAAACTCAGGAGGCAGGTATCTCTGTATAAAGATGTAACATTTATTTGAAACAGAAACACAACAAGCAGTTGCTTGGAGATCACCAAAAGTGCTAAGCAGCTCTGGAATAGAGTGGCAGAAACTCTCTGATGAATTAAATGTATGTATACAATCAAAAACAGATCAATTATAGATTTTCTCATCAATCATTCCTACCTCATATTACTGTAACATCAATTACATTTAGTAAACATATATCAATATTAATTCCTGACAAGTAACTCAACCAATCACATTTTACCACCTTGCATAATGATATCTTATTCATTCATTTAATCTGGATGCTGACTCCCATTTTGGCTGAACTCACTTCCCTGTTGCTATGTAACTATGGGTGCTCAACATAGAGGTCAAAGTGAACATTCCCACCAGTTCATTGCCATAACTGGATAGATCCTGCATCCAGGTACCTATCTATTCTATGTCTGGACAATGAATATCCCTATTCATAGAATTGCTAAATGTGTTCCCTCTCCAGAAATTTTCTGATATGGATTCTGCTAACCACTGAGGTTCCTAGGCCTTTGGCTCTGAACTCTTTGCATTTACCATCAAACTTTGCATTAACTTGCTTTTGGCTGAAATGGGCGGCAATTCATTTAATACTTAAAATATATTTAAAATATCAGCATGTATGTTTTAAAATCATTATTAGTTATTTAATTCTCTTTTTGCATCCACATATGTGTAAACTATTTGTTTCATTAGTTTATTATCTTTGTTTCAAGAATCATTTAATTCTTTGCTGGTAGTGCTGTCAGTACTTTATTATTCTATTTAAAACCTTATTAGCTGGTTGATCGTTTCCTGCTTTGATTAACTATTCTTTTTTAAATTCTTAAAAAAAACTCTTACTATCTGTTTTTTTATAATTCTGGCCAGCTTTCTCTCATACTCTATTTTTCCCTCCTTAATCTTTTAGTCATCCTTTACTATTCCTTTTATTCTATCCAATTTTCTGACCTGCCACCTGGTTTTGCACAATTACATTTTTTTTTAAGTTTGATACTATCTTTAATCTTCCTCGTTAACTGTGGATGTTGGCTCCGTTCCTCAGAATTTATCTGAAAATGTTATGTTGACTTTTCTCTACACCCTATCTAATTCTGTAACACTACATTTGGCACTCTCTCCTTTCCTTCTCTATGAATAGTATGCTTTTTCTGTATGACATGCAAGAAACAATACTTTTCACTGTATACTAATATGTGACAATAATAAATCAAATCAAATCAAATCAAATCAAAGTCACATATCTTTCCTGCTGTCCTAAGATCCTCCATCCTCTGGGCGCACTGTCTCGAGGTTGGACTGATAACATTTCAGATGCCTGTTTCCTTTCATTTGTATTGCTCGGTTGGAGAAGTTGTCCTCTTCCTCCCATTATTGCCAAAGATCAGTTCACTGCAGCCCATTAAGTCCTGCAACAGAACCTCTAGGTAAGAGTGAGAGATCTGGGGAAGCTGATTTCTCAGGTTTTCTCCCGATTTCCTTCAGCTGCACCACTGTAACCTCATGTCTTTGTGCTTTAGTTAGAAATCCATCCTTTGACTGATCTATCTGGATGGCATCTATCCCAGGTTACCGCAGGAGGCAAGGGAAGAAATAGCTGGGGCCTTAACAGATATCTTCACATCCTCTTTGACCACAGGTGAGGTTTGAGTTGTTCCCTTGTTTAAGAAAGGAAACAGGAATAATCCAGGCTGGTGTGCCTGATGTCAGTGGTAGGGAAGCTTTTGGAGAAAATACTGGGGGACTGGATATGTGCACGTTCGGAAGAAAATGGACTATTAGTGACTGGCAGCATGATTCTGTAAGGGGAAGGTCATATCTTACCAACTGGAGTTTTTTGAAGAGGGGAACAAAGAAAATTGATGAGGGAAGGGCTATGGATGTAGTTTATATGGACTTTAGTAAGGCGTTTGACAAGGTCCCACATAGCAGATTGGTACAAAACTAAAATTACATGGGATTTGGGATGGGCTGGCTAGATGGATACAGAACTGGCTTGGTCATAGAAGACAGAGAGTAGTGATGAAAGGGTATTTTTCAGAATGGAAATCTGTAGCTAGTGGGGTTCCACAGGGATCAGTGCTGGGACCTCTGTTGGTTGTAGTATATATAAATGATCTGGAGGAAAATGTGGGTGGTCTGATTAGTAAATTTACGGATGACACAAAGATTGGTAGACCTGCTGATAGTGCCGGGGATTGTCAGAGGTTACAATTGAATATAGATAGATTGGAGTCTTAGGCACAGAAATGGCAGGTGGAGTTTAATCCAGACAAATGTGAAGTGATGCATTTTGGAGGATCAAATTTAGGTGTTAATTATACTATAAATGGCAGAACCCTTAGGAACATTATCATACAAAAGGACCTGGGCATGCAGGTCCACAGTTCCCTAAAAGTGGCAACACAGGTGGCCAAGGTGAAGGCGTGTGGCATGTTTGTCTTCATCAGCCAGGGCATTGAGTACAAGAGTTGGCAAATCATGTTGCAGCTATATAAAACCTTAGTTAGGCAACATTTGCATGTAATTCTGGTTGCCACACGGCCAGAAGGATGTGGAAGCTTTGGAGAGAATGCAAGGAAGGTTTACCTGGTCTTGAAGGTGTTGACTATGAGGACAGGTTCAATAAACTAGGATTGTTTTCACTGGAAAGTCGGAGGCTGAGGAGAGATCTGATAGAGGTCTACAAAATTATGAGAGACGTAAACAAGGTGGATAGTCAGAGGCTTTTTCCCAGGGTGGAAGTGTCAATTACAAGGGGGCACAGGTTCAAGGTGAGAGGGGGAAAGTTAAGGAAGATGTGTGATGGATGTTTTTCATGCAGACAATCATGGGTGCCTGGAATGTGCTGCCCAGAGGATGTGGTGGAAGCAGGCACATGAGCAACATTTAAGAGGCATCTTGATGGGTACGTGAACAGGGAAGGAATACAAAGAACAAAGAAGAACAAAGAAAATAACAGCATAGGAACAGGCCCTTTGGCCCTCCAAGCCTGCACCAACCATGCTGCCCGACTTAACTAAAACCCCCTGCCCTTCTGGGGAGCATATCCCTCTATTCCCATCCTATTCACGTATTTGTCAAGACAACCCTTAAAAGTCACTACCATATCCACTTCCACTACTTCCCCTGCAGCGAGTTCCAGGCACCCACCACCCTCTGTGTAAAACATTTACCTCGTACATCGCCATTAAATCTTGCCCTCGTACCTTAAACCTGTGCCCCCTAGTAATTGACTTTCCACCCTGGGAAAAAGCTTCTAACTGTCCACACTGTCCATGCCTCTCATAATCTTGGAGACTTCTATCAGTTTGCCCCCTCAACCTTGTTCCAGTGAGAACAAACCAAGCTTCTCCAACCTTTCCTCATAGCTAATGCCCTCCATACCAGGCAACATCCTGGTGAACTTTTTCTGTACCCTCTCCAAAGCCTCCATATCCTTCTGAATTGAACACTATATTCCAAGTGCAGCCCAACTAAAGTTCTATAAAGCTGCAACATGACTTGCCAATTTTTAAACTCAATGCCCCAGCTGATGAAGGCAAGCATGCTGTATGCCTTCTTAACTACCTTCTCCACCTGCATTGCCACTTTCAGTGACCTGTGTACCTGTACACCCAGATCCCTTTGCCTATCAATACTCTTAAGGGTTCTGCCATTTACTGTGTATTTCTTATCTGTATTAGACCTTCCAAAATGCATTATCTCACATTTCTCCTGATTAAGCTCCATCTGCCATCTTTCCGCCCAAGTCTCCAATTGATCTATACCCTGCTGTATCTGATGGTCCTCATTGCTATCTGCAAATCCATCAACCTTTGTGTCATCTGCAAACTTAATAATCAAACCAGCTACATTTTCATCCAAATCATTTATATATATATATATTACAAACAGCAAAGGTCCCAGCACTTATTCCTGAGGAACCCCACTTGTCACAGCCTTCCATTCAGAAAGGCACCCTTCCATTGCCACCCTCTGTCTTCTTTGACTGATGTGGGCATGCCGGCGTTGGACTGGCGTAAACACAGTAAAAAGTCTGACAACACCAGGTTTTAGTCCAACCGATTTATTTGATAATAGACTCACAAGCTTTCGGGGTTAGCCCCTTCGTCAGGTGAATGGAGAGTTCTGGCCTCAGACAGGGCATATAAAGCACAGACAGTTTAGAGATTACTGATTAGAATGTGAATCCTTACACCTAACCTACTGTTCAAGACCTGAAGTGGCTGACAATGTGAGTGGAAGGAGCACTGATCACAGGTTAAAGAGATGTGTATTGTCTCCAGACAGTACAGTAATTGAGATTTTGCAAACCCAGGCAAGTCACGGGGGTTACAGATAGTGCGACATGAACCCAAGATCCCTGTTGAGACCGTCCTCATGTGTGCGGAACTTGGCTATCAGTCTCTGTTCAGCGACTCTGCGCTGTCGTGTGTCGTGAAGGCCACCTTGGAGAATGCTTTCCCGAAGGTCAGAGGTCAGTGGTCAAGGGCATTCCGCCTCTGACCTTCGGGTAAGCATTCTCCAAGGCGGCCTTCACGACACACAACAGCACAGAGTCGCTGAACAGAGACTGATAGCCAAGTTTCGCACACATGAGGACAGTCTCAACAGGGATCTTGGGTTCATGTCGCACTATCTGTAACCCCCGTGACTTGCCTGGGTTTGCAAAACCTCACTTACTGTACTGTCTGGAGACAATACACATCTCTTTAACCTGTGATCAGTGCTCCTTCCACTCACATTGTCAGCCACTTCAGGTCTTGAACAGCAGGTTAGGTGTAAGGATTCACATTCTAATCAGTAATCTCTAAACTGTCTGTGCTTTATATGGTCTGTCTGAGGCCAGAACTCTCCATTCACCTGACGAAGGGGCTAACTCCGAAAGCTTGTGAGTCTATTATCAAATAAATCGGTTGGACTAAAACCTGGTGTTGTCAGACTTTTTCTTTGACTGAGCCAGTTTTGTATCCACCTTGTCAGTTCACCTCTGTTCCCACCTGACTTCACCTTCTGCTTCAGCCTGAGTCTTAATCCTCCAAGCAGTAGACTTTATTTTCCAGCACAAGACAATAAAGCAGGGATGTCCGGAACAATCCGATGAACCATCTGCTTACAGTCATTTTATGCACATTACAGCTCCATACCTCAAGATTCTTATCTTACTTTTAAGATTCGACCTTCTTTAGCCACCATTGTTTCTGGGTCGACCCTTTATCTACCTTGTTTGAGATTGGTCACTCATTGGTACATCTCTTTGCTTCTTGAAACCATGGTAGTTATGACCTTTGCCCTTATCTAGACAATTCTGCTTATACAATAATCGTGGTTTAGCTAACTCAGGCCGAATAGTGAAGAAAAACATGCTTACTTTATTCTCTCCTTTTTGCTACAGTCACATATTAAGTTGGACAACTGGGCAGTGTCCATTGTTCTCCCGAGTGGCTACTGTTTACATTCATTAATGAGTGATTACTATACTAACCTCGTTGGGTAACATGCATTGATTATATTGGTTACATTTCATCTAGTCATGCTGGTCTGACTACTATACTAATTACATTAGGTAACATACATTGAGTTGATTAATCATGCTGGTCTCATCCCATCTCCCATTTTGAACCTACTTCATCACACACATTCTAATACAAATTTCGGAGCAAATTCTCTTACATGTCCCCCCTTTGAGACTATCTTCTAGTCTCATCTTAGTTCCCCAAAATGCTAACTCAGGTAGTCAGTTTGTTTAATCCTTCTTCACATACACGCATTTCTACTTGATAGTCTACCCAAGGGTGTGAATGACCGGCTTCTGACATTACAGCTTCCGCTACAGAACAGAAGTCAAGCCACCCTGATCAGTGCCTATACCCCTACAATGAACAACCCGGACGAGATGAGAGACAAGTTCTACGAAGAACTAGATGCCCTACTATCAGCAGTGAGCAGTACTGACAAGCTGATCTTGCTTGGCAATTTCAATGCAAGAGTAGGGTGTGACTCTGCAATCTGGCAGGGAGTCATTGTGAGACATGGAGTGGGCAAGTGTATCAGTAACAGCCTACTCTTACTGAAGACCTGTGCAGCACACAACCTCCTCATCACCAACACAACCTTCCATCTGCCTACCCATAACAAGACCTCCTGGATGCACCCCCGCTCTAAGCACTGACATCTTATTGACTATGTCATTGTCAGGAGAAAAGACAAGAAGGATGTCAGAGTTACCAAGGCCATGTGTGGTGCTGACTGCTGGACAGATCACAGGCTCATTGTCTCCAAAATGAGGCTCAGCATCAGACCCAAGAGGCAACCACAAGGAAGCAAGGTTATGAAAAGAATCAATGCGGCCAAGCGAAGAACCCCAGCATAGCTTCAGCACTGGCTGAAGACTTAGAAAACAAGCTTGCTGACCTACACCTTGCAGGCAGCGCTGAGGACAACTGGGAACACTTCAGGGATGCTATCCATACATCTGCGCTGAAGATGCTCTGGCCCTCTACCCACAAGCAGCATGATTGGTTCAATGAAAATGATGAGGAGATAACAGGCTCTACTTGTTGAAAAGCACTGTCTTCATCGGCCTGTCAGAACGACCCATCTTCAGCTGCTAAGAAAAATGCTTTTACCAGCACTCGCAGGATAGTCCAGAATAAACTGTGTAAAATGCAGGATGCCTGGCTGAGCATCAAGGCAGATGAAATACAGGGATACACTGACAGAAACAACTTGAAACAGTTCTGTGAAGCCCTCAACACCCTCTACGGACCTCAATCTCTCAGGAGCTCCCCACTTCTGAGTACAGATGGTACAACTCTCATTACAGAGAAAGATCAGATCCTGCAGAGATGGGCTGAACACTTTGAAGCCGTCCTCAACCGACCATCATCTATTCACGATGAGGCAATAGACAGGATTCCCCAGGTTGATATCAACAGTGCCATGGATGATCCACCGGTAGTAGTTTGTCACGAAAGCTGTCAGCCAGCTATCCAGTGGCAAAGCCCCAGGGACAGATGTCATACCTGCAGAGATTTACAAAGCTGCTGGTCCTGTACTTATTGAGAAGCTCACTGAGTTGTTCCAGTCCTTTTGGAAGCAAGGATCCATTCCTCAGGAACTTAAAGATGCTTCCATCATACACCTCTACAAGAGGAAGGGCAATCGGCAAGTATGCAACAACCACCGAGGAATCTCGCTGCTCTCCATCACAGGAAAAACCCTCGCAAGAGTCCTGCTATATCGTCTGGTCACTCATCTGGAGCTGGGCCTGCTTCCAGAGTCACAGTGTGGCTTCCGCAAAGGTCGTGGGACTACTGACATGATTTTTGCTGCGCGCCAACTTCAGGAGAAGTGTCAGGAGCAGAATCGCGAGCTCTACACAGCCTTTGTTGACCTCATGAAAGCCTTCGGCACTGTAAGCTGACAAGGCCTATGGAGGATCATGTCAAAGTTCAGCTGCCCTCCCAAATTCATTCAGATGATATGCCAGTTCCATGACGGTATGATGGCCAGAGTACTGGATGGTGGAAAATCCTCTGAGGCATTCCCAGTCACCAATGGCTTCAAACAGGTCTGTGTGCTCGCACCCACACTGTTCAGCATGATGTTCACTGCCATGCTGAATGATGCCTTCCAGGACAGTGTTGCTGGAATCAGTCTCAAATACAGAGTGGATGGGAAGCTTTTCAACCTGCGGAGACTTCAAGCTATTACTAAAGTGAAGGAGACTGTTCTGAGAGATTTCCTCTTTGCTGATGACTGTGCCCTGTATGCTGGCTCAGAGCCAGAGATGCAAGTCAGTATGGACAAATTTTCCATGACTTGTGACAACTTTGGACTCACTATCAACATTAAAAAGACTGAAGTCATGCACCAGTCTGCTCCTCATGCATCGTACACAGAACCCATAATCACAATCAAAGGACAGAAACTACAGGCAGTGGATCAGTTCACTTATCTTGGCAGCATCCTCTCCCAAGAAGTGACTATTGATACAGAAGTGAACAGCAGAATAGCAAAGACAAGTTCTGCTTTCAGTAGACTGCGCTCTACTGTATGGGAACATCGAGGAATCAGCCCAGCAACAAAACTGAAGGTCTACAGCGCCACGGTACTCACTACCCTCCTGTATGCCTGTGAAATGTGGACTGTGTATCGAAGGCATGCAAGACAGCTCAATCATTTCCACATGACTTGTCTTCACAGAATATTACGCATCTGTTGGCAAGACAAAGTACCAGACACTGAAGTTCTCTCTAGAGCAAGTCTACCATCAGTCCACACACTGCTGGGGAGAGCGCAGACCCGGCGGGCAGGTCATGTCATCTGTACGCCAGGCGAGCACATACTCAAGCAGCTCCTTTTTGGGGAACTCTCTGCTGGAAGACACTTGCATGAAGGGCAGAAGAACATTTCAAAGACACACTCAAGGCCTCCCTGAAGTCGCTTCACACTGACACGAACACCTGGGAAACGCTGTCACAAAACCGCCCTACCTGGCGCTGCCTCATCCACAAAGGCTGTCAAGCTCATGAAGCAAGGTGTATTGCTAAAGCACAACTTAAGCGCAAGCTGCGCAAGTCCAGAGCCACCAGCACAACTACAGTGTCTACACAAGTCTGCCCAATACGTGTCAGGACATTCTGTGCCCGAATTGGTCTGATCAGTCATCTTCGGACACACCGGAGCCAGCTTCAAAATGACTAATGGTGTCAAGTTCCTCATCGATGACGATGGATGAACAACATGGTCTTCCCAACGTACCATGTCTTGGGACATCCTTTCCTGCAGCATATCAGGTAGACAATGTTGGCCGAGTTGCAAGGGTATGTACCGTGTACCTGGTGGATGGTGTTCTCACATGAGTTGATGGCATCTGTGTCGATGATCTGGTACGTCTTGCAGAGGCTGCTGTTGCAGGATTGTGTGATGTCCTGGTCACTGTTCTCCTGAAGACTGGGTGGTTTGCTGTGGACAATCGTCTGTTTGAGGTTGTGCAGTTGTTTGAAGGCAAGAAGTGGGGGTATGGGGATGGCCTTGGCGAGATGTTGGTCTTCATCAATGACATGTTGAAGGCTCCGTAGAAGATGTCATAGCTTCTCTGCTTTGGGGAAGTACTGGATGATGAACCGCACTGACCTTCTGAGGAGGTCAGTACGGTTTTTCGCTATGGCACATCGAAACTGTCGATTGATGAGTCAAGTGCCATATCCTGTTCTTATGAGGGCATCTTTCAGAGTCTGGAGGTGTCTGTTGTGATCCTCTTCATTTAGCAGATCCTGTAGCCAGTGAGGATACAAAGATTTCTCTCAAGACCCCAGCAATTTCTTCCCTTTTCACAGTATTTTGCGGTATATCCCATCAGGTCCTGGGGACTTGTCTACCTTAATATTTCTTGAGAACCCCAATACATCCTCCTTTTTGATCTCAACATGACTCAAACTATCAACACACCCTTTCCCAGGATCATTATCCACCAAGTCCTTCTCTTTGGTGAATACTGATGCAAAGTGCTTATTTAATATCTCGCCCATTTCCGCTGGCTCCATGCATAGATTCCTCCCTTTTTCGTTGAGTGGGCCAACCCCACTCAACGAGAAAGGCTACCCTCTTGCTCTTTATACGTGTATAAAAAGTCTTGGGATTTTCCTTACTCTTGCTGACCAATGCTTTTTCGTAAGCCCATTTAGCCCTCCTTTCTCCTTGCTTAAGTTTCTTTCTACTTTGCTTGTATTTCACACTTGCTTCGTGTGTTCCCAGCCTCTTATCCTAGACAAATGCTTCCTTTTTCTCTTTGACTAGGCTCACAATATCTCTCGTTATCCAAGGTTCCCAAAACTTGCCACACATATCCTTCATCCTTACAGGAATGTGCCGGTCCTGAATCCTATCAACTTACACTTGAAAGCTTCCCACATGTCAGATGTTGATTTGCCCTCAAACGTCAGCCCCCAATCTACATTCTTCAGTTCCTGTCTAATATCATTGCAATTAGCCTTCCCCCAATTTAGCAGCTTAACTTGAGGACTACACTTAGCTTTATCCATCAGTACCTTAAAGCTTACTGAATTGTGGTCACTTTTCCTGAACTGCTCTCTTATTGAAACATCAACCACCTGATCAGGCTCATTGCCCAATACCAGGTCCAGTATGTCCCTTTCCCTAGTTGGATTATTTACATCCCTCTATCTAATCGAGGGATGCAGTCTGAGTAAGGCCAGAAGGATTTTTTTGAGTTAGGGCATCATGATCAACATGAGCTTGGAGGGCAGAAAAGCTTGTCCCTGTGCTGTACATTTCTTTGTTCTTTGTTCAAATCATCTGACTCACCCTTCTGGATTGATCAGGAAGTCTGGATATGGGATACTAATGCTGCAGCACTGTTGAACAGCTATAGCAAAGCCCACTGGATATTCTAATGGATTCCAATGGCTAATGATATCTTGCTTTGCTGGAGACTATTAGTTTAAAATTGTGCTCATAGAGCGCAAAAACAAGGTGCAGAGAAGATTGGTCTCTTTAGAGTGGAGAAAATTAAGAGACTAGACAGAGATGTTCAAATCATGGAGAGTTCTGATCGTTGTAAATAAAGAGAAACAGTGTTTTTTGGCAAAAGAGTTGCATACTGAGAACTCAGATTTAAAGTAATTGGTAAAAGAACTGGAGGTGACATGGAGGGGAGAAAATGCAGCAAGTTGTTATGATCTGGATCATATTGATTGATAGCTTGGGAGTGGAAACAGATACAATAATTTTCAAAAAAAGAATTGGTTAACCACTTGAGGTAGAAAATTTGACAGCTAAATGGAAAGAGCAAGCCAGTGGAAGTAACTTGGACATCCCTTTTGAAGAGGCAGGGAAAGCATTTTGGGCAAAGTCACCTCTTCCTCTGTTGCATCATTCTTTAATCACAACCAGATAATCTGTTTTGATGATGCTGGTTGAGGGACAAATATTGGTTAGGGCACAGCGGAGGGTTCCACTGCCTTCCCTGTAATAGTGACATCAGATTTTTTTCATCCTAAGGCCTCAGTTTGATTCTTCATCCAACAGACACTGCCATCAACCATCAACTTCCACAATAATACATTGGAGTGAGTCCAGACTTTGTACTCAATTTAGACATGAATCTTGAAATTTGTAACTTAGAAATGAGAGTGCTACCACTGCTAACCGGTCATGTAAAGGAAAAACTGAGGGTATTTGTATCTGAAATGTGCAATGTGGAACTCTGCCATTCATAAGGGCCTTCAGCCACAATTCATGCTACTTTTTGAATAAATACTCTGAGTAAGTTGGCTGAGATTCTCCCAAAAAAACCAAGTGCCCGTTTTTTGGGTGTACTTACTTGAACGTGAGGTTGATGGCAAAAACAGGAAAGAAAATTATTTTCTGAATGGTGGCAGTTTAGGAAAAGGGGAAGTGCAACATGACCTGGCTGTCATGGTGGAATAGTTGCTGAAGGTTGGCATGCAGGTACATAGAACATAGAACATAGAACATAGAACATTACAGCGCGGAACAGGCCCTTCGGCCCACAATGTTGCGCCGACCAGTCTTATTTTTAAAAAAAAACATTGACCCACTAATCTAAACCACTCCTTTTTCGTCCATAAACCTATCCACCAATCTCTTAAACGCCCCCAAACTAGGCGCATTTACAACTGCAGCAGGCAGGGCATTCCAGTCCCTCACTACCCTCTGGGTAAAGAACCTGCCCCTGACATCCGTCCTATAACTACCCCCCCTTAATTTAAAGCCATGCCCCCTCGTGCTAGATTTCTCCATCCGAGGAAACAGGCTATCACCATCCACCCTATCTAAACCTCTAATCATCTTATATGTTTCTATAAGATCCCCTCTTAGCCGCCTTCTTTCCAGTGAAAACAACCCCAAATCCCTCAGTCTCTCCTCATAGGACCTCCCCTGCATACCAGGCAACATCCTGGTAAACCTCCTCTGCACCCTCTCCAAAGCCTCCACATCCTTCCTGTAATGTGGGGACCAGAACTGCACACAGTACTCCAAGTGCGGCCGCACCAGAGTTGTGTACAGTTGCAACATGACGCTGCGACTCCTAAATTCAATCCCCCTACCAATAAACGCCAAGACACCGTATGCCTTCTTAACAACCTTATCTACTTGATTCCCAACTTTCAGGGATCTATGAACACATACACCTAGATCCCTCTGCTCCTCCACTCTATTCAAAGTCCTCCCGTTAGCCCTATACTCAACACATCTGTTATTCCTACCGAAATGGATTACCTCACACTTCTCCGCATTAAACTCCATCCGCCACCTCGCGGCCCAGCTCTGCAACCTGTCCAAGTCACCCTGCAAACTTCGACACCCTTCCTCACAATCTACCACACCTCCGACTTTGGTGTCATCAGCAAACTTACTAATCCACCCAACTATACCCTCATCCAGATCATTAATAAAGATTACGAACAGCAGTGGCCCCAAAACAGATCCCTGAGGCACACCACTCGTAACCGAACTCCATGATGAATAATTACCATCAACCACCACCCTCTGTCTCCTATCTGCTAACCAATTCCTGATCCAAGTACCTAAATTACCACCAATCCCATACATCTGCATTTTCTGCAGAAGCATACCATGGTGAACCTTATCAAACGCCTTACTAAAATCCATATATACCACATCTACTGCCTTACCCCTATCCACCTCTTTAGTCACCTTCTCAAAGAACTCAATAAGGTTAGTAAGGCACGACCTTCCCGCTACAAAACCATGCTGACTATCTCTAATCAATTCATTACTCTCCAAATAACTATAAATCCTATCCCTAATAATTCTTTCTAAAACCTTGCCCACTACAGAAGTAAGACTCACTGGTCTATAATTCCCAGGGAAGTCTCTGCTCCCCTTCTTAAACAATGGGACAACATTCGCTGTCCTCCAATCATCCGGTACTATACCAGAGACCAACGACGACCTGAAGATCAGGTACAGCAGGCAATAAGGAAAGCTAATGGCATGCTGGCCTTCATAGCAAGAGGATTTGGGTATAGGAGTAAGGATGTCTTGCTGCAGTTATACAGGGCCTTTGTGAGACCACACCCTGAGTATTGTGCACAGTTTCAGTCTCTGAGTCTGAGGAAGGACATTCTTGCTATTGAAGGAGTCCAGCGAAGGTTCACCAGATTGATTCCTGGAATGGCAGGACTGACATATTAAGAGAAGCAGGATCAACTGGGCTTGTACTCACTGGAATTTAGAAGAATGAGAAAGGATCTCATAGAAACATATAAAATCCAGATGGGACTGGACAGGCTAGATGTGGGAAGAATGTTCCCAATCTTGGGGAAGTCCAGAACTGGAGGTCATAGTCTAAAAATCAGGGGTAAGCCATTCAGGACTGAGATGAGGAAGAAGTTCTTTACTCAGTTGTGAACCTGTGGAATTCTTTACCACAGAGAGCTGTTGCAGCTAGTTTGTTAAATATGTTCAAGAGGGAGTTGGACATGGCCCTTGTGGTTAAAGGAATCAAGGGGTATGGAGAGAAAGTGGGAGTGGGATGTTGACAGTGCATGATCAATCATGATCATATTGAATGGTGGTGCGGGCTCAGAGGGCCAGATGGCCTATTCCTGCACCTATTTTCTGTGTTTCTATGAATGAATGTCTGACACTCTTGTGCATCACAGAGTGCCTTAGAGAGAGTCATGCTGGAAAGTGGGGACCTCATCCTGTCCGAGAGATCAGCAGCACAGTACTGAGCAGGCCATTGCACAAGTGCTGACCTGTCAGTGGGGAGATCGGTGCACGTGCACTGGCCTCAAATCCCCACATTGCAAACCTTCCAATTGCTGGCCTTCCAATGTTATCCCTGAAACTCCAGCCTGCTCACTGGCCTCCCCCTCCTGATCGCTGGCCTCCTGACACTTCCCGACCCCTCAATTGCTGGCCTATGGAAGCCCCTCCTGGCTAGCCCCAATCTTCCCCCCAAGGCCAGCCTAACCCTACCCCAATGGCCAGCTCCATCCTGACCTCACCCCAATGGCCAGCTCCATCCCTCCCCTCCCATGGTCAACCCCTAACACCCCCTCACTCCCTCCCCCACTGATCCTATTGCAGAGTGGCAGTCAGTTCCCCCACCGCCACTGATCAGTCTTTCAATAGCCCCTGCCCCTCTAGCCCCACCCCCTTGGCACTGCCTGGTGCCTGATGAGCAGTGCCAAGGTGTCTGGTGGGCAGAACCAGTGTGCCCCTGGGCAGTGCCAGGGTACCAGACTGGTATTGCCAGACTGGCACTAGCCAAGGGACACCCTCCTTGCTCCCAACCTTCAAGGGGGGGCTTCAATGACCTCTGTTCCCACCAGTGGGGTGAAGATGTCTGTCCCACGTCAGTTGTACACCCTGTTGATGGAAATGTCTCCCGGCATCAGGGAGATGCTAGTGGACCCAGAGACCACCATTCTGAGCTTGCTGAGTTTTGGTGTAGAGCTGATTATGTGGAAAAAAAGATTCTCAGTGACTCGTGATCAGCTGGACACCAATCGTGAATACCGCTAGAGGCCCCACTGCTGTTGTCTCCTGGTCCACTGTACTATTTGGGTAGCGCAGCTGGCTGGGAGAATTCAAGCTATGATTTTTTTCCTGTATAACTCTAATCTTCATGAATAATAAAACACAATGTAAATGTACCTTACATTTTATTAAAACAAAGTTTAAAATGAACAAAAGCCAGCCTTCTCTTTCTGAACATTGTTTTCCCAGTGTGTCAAAATGTTTCATTTTTTTTCTTCAAGTCATTCCCCAAGGTGCAACCTGGGAGCAATATCATCGAAGTGCCGTGCAGTTACAGGGACCCGGGTCGGATCTCCGACTTGGGTCGGTGTCTGTGGGAGTTTGCACATTCTCCCCGTGCTTGCATGAGTTTTCTCCGGGTGCTCTGGTTTCCTCCCACATCCCAAAAACGTGCTTTTAGGCTGATTGGTGTTAATAAATTGTCCCTAAATTGGATCTCCCTTAATCTGGCGCACATATAATTCTCTAAATTTGCACCCCTTTATTGTGGAGTCCATGAGTTGTAGACAAAAGTTGTAGGTAGAAGAAGGATTGGAATGAGGCACTCACTGAGTGTTAAAATGGGCGGTGCAGGCTTGTAGGGCCGAAGGGCCTGTTTCCTGTGCTGTGTTGTTCTTTGTTCTTTGAAAATGATTGCCTGTTCATGTTCAACAATGAGGTCAAAAGACTAAGGCTAGAATTCTCTGGCAATTCACGTACCATTACCACTACAGTGAGAATGGGGAATTTGGCATTCAGTCAAATCTCCAATCACAGCAGTGGGACCAGAGAATCCCAGCTGTGGGTGAAGTTGGAGAATCGGGACCTAAAGTACCTCTTGTTGAATGGTAGCTTTCAAAGCAATGTTGACTGCGTCTCTGGAGTTTATTCCTGGGTGGTCTGGCATTATGTTATGTGTTCCACTGGTGTGGTGCAAGAAAGAGGAAGACATGTCTAGAGGGACAACAGTATCAATCAGATTGATTCCACTAGGTTCTCAATCAGTACCCACTTGTCAATGGTATAGCTGGTTTACTGACAACTAACAGCTTCTGAAAAACATGAGAGAGAGTAGTATCCATCCTGACCACCATGGTTTGGAAGCTTTTTTGCAAGCTGCTGTATATTCTCCCTCACTATTACCACCAGGGCTGCTGTCTGTACTTCCATGGAGGTGAAGGCATCAACTAATCTCCAGCTGCTTCTTAGATCAGCGTCTGCTTCAGATTTTAGCAGTAACCTTAATCCATTTATTTCAGTTACCAGCAAGTTACTGGAAAGTGCAATTATATACAATAATAAATACTAAAATGTAATGTTCTTTGAAAGTTTGAAAGTTGAAATCTACATTTGACATTGCATATAAACCAAAGATAACCAAAGATTTTGGTGAAAATGAGAATTCAGGAAGGTGGATGAGTCCAATGTGAAACACAGAAGAGGGAGGAGGGCCATAAACCAATGAATTTCAACAATAGATACAGAACAACATTAACCAACAGAAATTACCAATACCTATTTGGTGGAAGAATGGTGCTTGGCAATAAGAGGAAAAGTAAGGGGAAAACAACTCAAAACATAAGTATACCCTACATTGCAAATTACAAACTTATCTAAAACATTGTAACTCAGAAAGTTAGACAACGCAACACAATAATATCTACTGTACTCGCAACAAATTAAATTAACATTAACAGCATTTTTTTGTTCAGAGCAAATATGAAAAGTAAATCCAAGAATAATAGAACCTTGTCCATCTAATAAATCTCTGTAGTTTCTATGTATTTTAGAGGAGGAATCTTTCATCCACCAGTGTTTTTGCGGCCACATTCTTGCGTCCTACTGCAACACGGATGAACTGAATAACCTTTGAATCAGAAAGAAGAAAATGAGTTTTTTTTTAGGATGTTCAGGACCTTCAGTTTTTTTGCTTCCAAATTTTCTACCCCCTTTTTTGCAGACTGATAGCTAATGCCACAATTCTACAGGGGCTGACTGCTTACCTTATTCATGGTCAATTTTGACTTGTGAACCTCTAGACTTTATTTGTGAAACTATGTGTTACAACATGTACAACATGGACAGACTTAATTTTACACTGTGGCCAGAATTTTCCAGCCCTCCCGCGACGTGTTTCCCTGCGGCAGAAACATCATGCCATTGGTTGGTGGCGGGATCTTCCAGTCCCACTAATGTCAATGGACATTTGCATTGCTCCCCAACCACACTGCTGGGGAACCTCCTGTGGGGGGCTGCCTTCAAAGGGACCATAAGATCCTGCTGGCGGGAAGGGCCAAAAAACTCCATCCAGTGTTTTTTATTAGCTCAGGACATCTCAAAACTCTAACAAAGAAGCACTTTTTGAAGTGTATGTTAATTATTATTTATACTGTTAAAATGCACAGGTGAAGGGCATTGTTGAATGAAGTAACTTGATCACATTTGAATAGGTGACAGCTGGGAAACTGGGATTTTGAGGGAGGGTATGAGATTGAACAAAGTCAATAAATTCCCTTGGTAAAGAAAGTTCTGTGTCTTGGTTTTGACTTCACCAATCAACTTAGATTCTGTTAACAATCACTTCTGAAATGTAGGAAACTTGACAGCCAGTTTGTATAAATCTCTCCTCACAAACAGCAATATCACAATGATCAGAAAGTCTGACTTTACTGATGTCGATCGAGGGAGGGTACTAGGAATAATTGTTTTGAAATAATGCCATGAGATATTTGATGAATATCTGAGACAGAAGACAAGTCCTTGGCTTAACGACTTATCCAAAAGATCACACCTCCAACAGTGCAACATTCTCTCAGCACTGGGAGTGTCAACATAGATGTGCTCAAGTCATTGGAGTGAGACCTGGACCCACAAACGTTGAATTCAGGAGTTAGACTGATAGCAGCTGAGACACAGCTGACATAATATAACACAGGATGATCATTGGATGCAAGCTATGATTACTAAAGGGACTGGCGTTGATTTTCCTGTTTCTGTGACTAAAATACCCATGTGACATTGAACATAGATGCATACATACCTTTTGTTGTATGTAAGTTAGAAAGGCAGCTAAAATAAAATTTTTAGCTGCAAGGTCTACAACACAGAAGAACAATGTATCAAAAATAAGAAGTGTGCTTTCATTGCCATAGTATAGAATATCAGTGAAGGCAAGGTGTTGATCTGGAACAAAGTAGAGAGTAAATAATTAGTATTGACACTAGATAAGCAAACTGCATTAAAATATCTTTAAGAAGCAGTGTAATTTGGTAATCCATCTATTTTAAATCATAAATGCTTTATTTTTGCTAATTCCTAATGCAATATAGATAGGTAGTCATCAGTTTAAATTGATTACTGTTCATTGGAAACAAACGATCTGTGAATGCATTCAAAATACACTTAACAGGGATGGCCAAACTTTCTGAACCTTGGAGCTAAATACAATAATCTTCAGGCTTTCAAAAGGCACAACACAGACTCCTATTATGACCAATGTATAAATTTTAAGCTGAATACGCACACACATATATATATTTGTTTGTAAAGAAAGGTAAAATGGAAGAAAAGATACAAGGCTATTGGACCTCCATGCAACATTGGGAACATGTTGAGGGTAGACTTTAATGTAGACTTTAATGCAGACTCATCGAAAGGAATTTTTGCTGGAAGTATTCCCCCTGCGCTGGATCAATAGGGCATGGTAGTGTGCAATTAGGCCAACATGTTTCACAACAATGTAAAAGCGAAGTGCACCTAATGACATATATTTTGCTCAGGACTTTGAGCTTTCCTCATCTAATTTTCATCACGCAGTGTTCATGGCACCTTGGATTCAGCACAAGGCCTCACTGCCAACACCACATCATTTTTAGGGGGTTAATCAGCAAGGGTCTGTCTGGTACACTAGAAGTAAGGTTGGGGTGGCTTTGTGTCTGATGTAGAGCGAGGCCCTGACTCAGGAACAGAGTAATTGATCAGAGGCATGACAAGTGGCTACAGGGTGAAGCCTGCACTGGGATGAAGAGTGGGGAAGGGGGGGAATCACATATATGACTGGAGTGGTGTGAGGTGGGGGGGCAGTATCTCATGCACTTAAATGGGGTGAGGGTTTCGAACTGAATAACATCTGCAACTTGTGGCCAGAATAGGATGCTGGTGGACTGAAGATGTTCTTCACTTTAAGTTACTTAATTGCCAAAACTGTCCTTGTCCCAGGAAGAGGGAAGGCATGGTTAGTTGTGCCCTGAATGTTGTCAGACATAACATCACAAGCATCAGTCCAGGGAGCATGCTGTTGGGTCACAGATGGCATACAGTCCAAGGATGCATTTGCAACCTATAGTTGGCAAATAGGTAGTGAAAGTGCATTCAAAGACAGAGGGGGGAGTAAGTTTATATATCACACTGTGCAAGAGGCCTCAAGATGGGCAAGGTCCACACAGGTCATAAGCAAATCCGTGATCACAATGTGATCAAAGATTAGAGTGGGAAGATTGAAGGGCCTTGAAGTGAGGAAAACTGCAATATAATGCTCCATTGGGATGTTGGGAGGGAATTCCACATTCATCCAGTGAAGGGCCAAGCTGTTCTCATGCTGAGAGCTCAGCACCACCATTTTACAACATGAAGCAATTGAACAGCAAAACACATAAATGAGGACAAACTTAGCTGGTGGGTTCTCTGAGGGCTTCTTGGATTATTAGTGCATTTCAATGGAGGAGCAAGAAAAGGGCCACCCAATAGATATGAGTATTCCCAGATAAGGAGAGATATACAGCTGAGATAGGTTATGAGCCCCTAATTAACAATGCAGGAATCAGGGAAAGGTACGAACGAAAGGCACTCATGCGAGATTAATAGCAAAATGCAGCACTAATTGATCAGCTGCTATTAACCTCTTGCTTACGGTTTCAATTTTCCAGTGCAACCGTACCCTCAAATACCAACCGACCCAAGAACAGCTTCTTCCCAGCTGTTGTCAGATTTTTGAATGGACTTACCTTGCATTAAGTTGATCTTTCTCTACACCCTAGCTATGACTGTAATACTACATTCTGCACTGTCTCCTTTCTTTCTCTATGAATGGTATGCTTTGTCTTTTTAGCACACAAGAAACAATACTTTTCAATGTACGTTAATACATGTGACAATAATAAATCAAATCAAATCAAATCAAAGCAAGACGTCAGGAACAATTGGGCCGCTGGACAGGCCCCAGGTTACAATCTTTCTGCTGATAGGTTCACACATGAGAAGCCTCAGCCACCCTACCTTCCCACCCTTGCCACAACCTCTCATTAGTCTCAGTTCCTGACTAACCATTTAATGCCATAGAATCTAGTTTTCTCATTCAAAGTGGAGTGGGAGGGCTACCCTTGAAATGCATCCTGAGCTGAGTAGAATTTCAGGGGCAGATATTTGACTACACTATAACTGAGCCTCTGAATCCACCATGACTTGTAAGTCACGAAAAGAAATAGGGCCTTTGGAGGCTCCTGCTGACACTTGTCTTTTTCTCATTGAGGTTACAGAGAGGAGACCAACAGGAAGATGGAGGCTGGATTTATTGCCGCCTACATAATTGCATATAGGCAGAACAGAAGGAGGAGAAGACAACAATGTAGCACCGACTTGCCAGAGGAACGAGCATCACATACATGTGAAAGAGGCAGCAGGGTCTCCACCATGCAGAGGATGAGGTTCGTTGAAATGTTGTGCATAGGTACCTTGCAAGACAACTGGTGTACACGACACATATGTCTTTCCTGTAGATGAGAGACAGTCCCCATAATTTTACTGTGCCACCCACCACCTGAATTGGAGTGGGTGAGAGGTGGACAATGGAAAGTTCCATTGATCTTGAGTGGGATTTTATGGTTTTGGGATGAGCGAGGCTGTAAAATCCTGTCCATTGTTGCCGATGCTTCTGCATGTCCAAGGATCTTTTGGCTCACATTGCCACTTCCTCCAGGACTTGATTCGATTAGGCTGGGACTATATCCATTGCCAGTGACTCTGAAAGTGAACATCTACGCCATTGGCTCTTTCCCAGTCTCAACTGGGGACATCTGTGGGTCTGTCAGGTTTATACACATTAGTGCACCCAGGAAGTAACAGATGTTCTCTTCATCAAGGCCCATAATAATGACCACTTCTCTAACATCCCACAGTGGAGGTGGAGGCATTGATTGCTGTGTCCTGTTCTCTGTGATTACTTTGATGGCTGTCCTCTGGAGGACTGAGTATTAGAGAGCCCCGGAATACTTTGGGTATCCTGCTGTAGGGCAAGTGCACCCTCCTTGGCCTGTGAAGCTGATGGAGTCACAGGGAGAGAGAACTGAAAGCAGATGGATACTCCTGGAGTCACCTGGGTGGATGGCCCTGGGTTGTGCACCTGTTGATCCTCTTCTGCCCAATGGATGTCTGAGGGCCCTTGGCTGACTCCTGGAAGAAATGGGATAATGAAGTGAGATTGAGAAGTGCAGGACTGATGTCCTGGACCAAGGTCTCCACAGTGGCCATCAATCTGGCTGTGTTGACCTCAATGTACTGACATGTTATCACCTTAGACTAATGCAGATAGACTTCTCCATTGTATGTTGCAAAGTGAGGATTGCAGCTCACAATCCTTCCTGGTGCTCCCATGATTGTCGCTACAGCTCTATCAGCTGACTTAGGAATGAGTCTGGATGTTCGTTACCTGACTCAGACTCAGTAAAATCATGGCCTTCAGCAGTGTTCTGAGTGTCAGGACCTCTGATGTCTGTGCCTCCAACTGCCGTGGGCCAGATTGTGCACGGTGCTCATCAGATTGTGAACCTGACCCTGATCCCACTAGGTTCCACTGAGGTGTGTATCTCTGTGCTGATGCAGGTTGTGAGTGATTGCTGTGATGAGTTTTCCAAAGTGCTGGCTTCAGGTTCCTCATCTAAGGTGTCCTCAGCACTCAAGCTGAGGGCTTGACTTGTTGGGGTTGGTGGGGAGTGGTCTCAGGCACTTTCCAGAGGTGCCTATGAAATAGAGGAAGGCAAATTTAAAAGAGGACAATGCATTTAGTGTCATTGTCTGTGGGATGAGCTGTTTATGTGCAGGATCCTCATATGGATGTGCGCCACTCACCTCACTGTCACCTCAGGCATGGTCCATGTCCTCACGAGCTAGCATGATGGTACACTCCTCAAAAGGAGTAAGGGCCCCAAAGTCAGCCATTGTTGTGGGCAATCGTGTCCTGCATAAAGACAAATGGAGAAGGCATGAGCAAGATGCACGCCTAGGTAGATAGTGATGCCCGGCATGTGAGTGGTGAGCGGAGTCATGGAATGGATGAGGTTGTAAACTCCAGAGGACCTGAGCCTGATTTGAAGGTGTGTGTGAAAGTGAATGGTGATGTCTCTGGGACTAGCATTGTGTGAGATCAGTGTGGATGTTTAACGGGCAGATGAATCTGTGAGTTAAGAGTAGCACAGATGAGACCATTTATCCCCTTCCTGCAGCGGATGGCGAACCTCTTCTGAGTGGAGTTGGAGCTGGCCAGGGGTTTTGCCATGGCTTCCCAAGCCAGAATGGCGAGGTTGATGGACCTCTGCCTATCACTGGGGTAGAGGAGATTAAGGCGGTCCTCCTAGCAGGTGTCCCAGTGAAATGTCACTAAATTTAGGGGCTGACATCTGCATTTTTCCAATCATCTCTGGCCTGGAGCAGTGCTGGTCTGCAAACATGAAGGAGGCGGTGCTATGGTGTACCTTAAATATGGCGCTGAGGTTATATTGGGGCAGGCTGATCAAGGGCTGCCTACCAATGATCTGGCTGATTTCACATGGATGAATATTTAATTCGCTGTGGAGCTTACATAATGGTATGGAAACACGCCGTTGTGGCCGGCGAGAAAAATACCATTTTCCATATCTAACGCTGCACGAATGCATAGAATGGAAAATAATGCCCTAAGTCCCACATCATAAGAACATAAGAAATAGGAGCAGGAGTAGGCCAACTAGCCCTTCGAGCCTGCCCCGCCATTCAATAAGATCATGGCTGATCTGTCGTGGCTCAGTTCCACATTCCCGCCCTCTCCCCATAACCCTTAATCCCCTCTCTCATCAAAAACCCATCAACCCACGTCTTAAAAATATTTAGCGAGGCAGCCTCCACCACTTCAACAGGCAGAGAATTCCAGAGATTCACCACCCTTTGAGTGAAGAAGTTCCTCCTCAACTCTGTTCTAAACCGCCCCCCCTTTATCTTGAGGCTATGCCCCCTAGTCCTACTATCCTTTCTGAGTGGGAAGAGTCTCTCCACCTCTATCCTATCCATCCCATTCATCATCTTATACGTCTCAATGAGATCTCCCCTCATTCTTCTAAACTCTAACGAGTACAAGCCTAATCTATTCAGCCTCTCCTCATAGCTCAACCCCCTCAACTCCAGAATCAGCCTAGTAAACCTCCTCTGCACTCCCTCCAAGGCTAAAATATCCTTGCGTAAGTACGGCGCCCAAAACTGCACACAGTACTCCAGCTGCGGCCTCACCAATGCCCTATACAGCCGCAGCAAGACCTCCCTACTTTAATATTCAATCCCCCTCGTGATGAAAGCCAGCATCCCATTCGCCTTCCTGACCACCTGCTGCACCTGCAAGCTGGGTTTTTGCGACTCATGCACAAGGACCCTGAGGTCCCTCTGCACCGTCGCCTGCTGCAGTTTTTCTCCACGTAAGTAATAATCCTTCCTACCATTATTCCTACCAAAGTGGACCACCTCGCACTTACCAACATTAAATTCCATTTGCCATTTCCTGGCCCATTCGCCCAGCCTATCTAGATCCTTCTGTAGACTCTCCCCACCCTCCGCACAATTTGCCTTTCCACCAATTTTGGTGTCATCAGAAAACTTCGACACCACACACTCGGTTCCCTCCTCCAGATCACTAGGTGGGGAGTAGGATTAGTACCTTTGCAGATGACACAAAGATTGGACAGGTGGTTAACTGCGAGGTGAAGTGTCTTGGGCTACAAGAAGAATGGTTAAAAAGGCAGCTGTGGCAGATGGAATTTAACACTGAAAATGTGAGGTGATGCACTTTGGATGGAGTAATTTGACAAGAGGGTACTCAACAAATGGTAGGATACTAGGAAGTTCTGTGGAACAAAGGGACCTTAGCGTATTTGTCCACAGATCTCTGAAAGTGGAAGGGCATGTTAGTAGGATGGTGAAAAAGGCATATAGGACACTTGCCTTTATCAATCAAGGCATCGATTACAGAAGCAGGAGAGTCATGGAGTTGTATAGCACTTTGGTGAGGCCACAGCTAGAATACCGTGTATAGTTGTGGTTGCCACATTATCTAAAGGATGTGATTGCACTGCAGAGGGTACAGAGGAAATTCACCAGGATGCTTCCTGTGATGGAACATTTAAGTTATGAAAAGAAGGTGGATAGGCTTAGGTTGTTTTCACTGGAGTAGAGAAGACTGAGGTGCAACCAGTTCGAGGTGCACAAGATTATGAGAGGCATGGATAGAGTGGATAAGGAGCAGCTATTCCTGTGGTTGAAGGGTCAGCCACGAGGGGACACAGGTTCAAGGTAAGGGGCAGGAGGTTTAGGGGGGATGTGAGGAAAAACATTTCTACCTAAAGGTCTGGAAATGCGCTGTTTGGGACAGTAGTAGGGGTGGGTGGTATTATTAGGTAAGTTTGTTGCAGGGCAAAGCATTTGAAAATGAAAACATTTCCATTGCTAGTTCATCTTATGATATCTGCAACTTTCATATTAATATATACATATTATATATATTAATTATATAATTAATCAAATGAAAACAAAGTATTTGATTCTTTTTTTATACCAATACCTCCAAATGATTTCTTCCAGTGGTTGAACATGATTTGATTTTTTTCTGCTAAATATGATTACTGGATATCAATAGAATAATAGAAACCTTCCAGAAATTAGTAATCACAGAAAGGAGGAAATTTAAACTTTATAAATGGAGATGATACCATTGTAAAAAATTGTCTTGTCTGTAGGTTCATGCAGCTCCATATCAATGAGTCGTTCCAATAAAAGTTTATCCTGTACGATGTAATCCATGTCACGAATTGCCTGTAGGAGTGCAAAAGATACAAACGCAGTGTTTTTAATAGTTGTGAACAACTTTGTCTAAGTAGAGAGTGTCACATCAAAATACTTTTTCTCTGAAGAGTGGCAAATATCAGAAATCTAAATTAGAAACACAAACAAAAGGTCTGCAGCACTTGTCCAGGTCAATTTTCTGATTTGGGTCTCTCTTCCTAATTTGAGTGGGCTCTCTGCACATGGAAATGAGTCTGATAGAGAATCAAAAGGACCTTTTGGGTGGGCAGGAGGAGGAGGGGATTTAGATGTCCATGGGGGAGAAGGAAACAATCTCCCAGTGGACTTTGAGATCGGAGTGTCCTTGCAAAAAGGCACCCAAGCGCTCTGCAACCAGGCTTATTGCGGTATTTAGGCCCTGACACTGCCCCAGTGCCGGCATGCAACTCAGCACTCTCCAAAAAAGTGACTGAGTGTGGGACGATTGCAGTCTGGAGAGCACCTGATGGACCAGCATGGATTGTTCTAGTTTTCTCGCCATTATGACACTTAGGCTTTTGTTGGGAAAATTCCATCCTATGTTTCTTTGGGGTGGTTAACTAGGTGGGAAAGTTAATCCCTAACTTTGCCACGTTCAAGAACCCTTGAGAGGCTTCATGCGGATGAGTCAATAACTGACCTTGGAGCTATTCTCATCCAACTGCAAACGAATGATGCAAAAAAACCTGTCTGTTTTTCTTCCGGATCCCTCAGAAATTGAATGAAGGTATTGAGAATACCACCACTGAGAAGGAGGCACTGGCTGAGCTGTTGAGCACTTTTCTGATTACCTGACTGGGCTGTCCTTCTAGGTGGAAACAGATCATAAGCTCCTCAATACATTCCTAAATTCCACAGAGATTGTTAAAATGCCCATCCATATCCATCCATATCCCCTCTGTGACATGGTGCCAATATACAGTTGTCTATGTCCCAGGCACATCATAAACCACAATTGATGTTCTCTCCACAGCCCCCCTTGATTGCACTGTTACCCTTCATTCTAGTGCCAGGCAATGACCATCTCCAACCAGAGAAAATCTAACCATTGCTCCTTGACATTCAATAGCATTACCAACACTGAATACCCCACAATCTACATCATTGGGGTTACCATTGATCAGAAACTGAACTAGCCATTTATCTACTGTACTTAACAGCAGGTCAGAGGTTCAGAATCCTGCAGCGAGTAACTTATCTCCTAGTTCCTAAAGCCTCCATCTGTTATCTGTGTTCACAATCTACAAGGTACAAGTCAGGAATGTAATGAAATACACTCCACTTGTCTAATTGAGCGTAGCCCCAACAAAACTCAAGAAGCTTAACGCTATGCAGGACAAAGTAGCCCGCTTGAGTGGCACCTCATCCACATTCACTCCCTTCATCTCTGACAGTAGTAGTAGTAGTGTGTACCATCTATAAAATGTACTGCAAGAACTCACCATGGCTCCTTAGACAGCACTTTCCAAACCCACGACCACTACTATCTGGAAGGAAAAAGGGCAGCAGTTTTTTCAGAACACAGCCACCTAGAATTTCCCCTCCAAGCCATTCACCATCCAGACTTGGAAATATATTGCTGTTCTTTCACTGTCGTTGGTTCAAAATCCTGGGACCTCCCTTCCCAGCACCACTGTGAGTGTACCTACACCATATTGACTGCAACGGTTCAAGAAGGCAGCTCAGTACCACCTTCTCAAGAGCAATTAGCCAGTGACGTCCACATCCCTTGTTGAATTTTAAAAAATGCATAATTCCATTTTTTATGGTCATAGGTCAACAGTACAATCAAGGACTGGTCGCCGTCTTTGCTCATGATTGAATCGGCAATTGGGCAAAAGTGACTGGACTAGACTCACTTAACTAGAAACATGCCATAGCACTTTCTAATGTAATAAACCCATCCCTAGACATCCCAAAATGTCTCAGAGGTGATATTAGACCAAACTTTGCAAGGAGCCACATGAAGATGTCTTAGGACAGCTGGTGAAAAATGTGATCAAAGAAACAACCTAAAAAGGGGGAGAGAAATTTAGGGAGGCAAGTCCTAGCGCTTGGGTTTAGGCAGCTGGATGAAAAGCCACCAATGGTGGAGTGATGAAAATCAGGATTGTGCAAGAGGCTAGAACTGGAGAAAGTAAACATCTGAGGGTTGCAGCACTGTAGGAGTGACAATGTTAGGGATAGGCACGACCATGAAGGAATTTAAACAGAAACTAATAAATATATGCCTTTATATAATGCTTTCCATGACCACCAGGTGTCTCAAAGCACTTTAAAGGCCATAATGTACTTTGCAAGTGTAGTCAAAATGCTGTAATGTAATGAATTGCATCACCTAATTTGTGCACAGCAAGCTCCCACAAACAGCAATGTGATAATTACCAGATAATCGATTTTCCTGATGTTGGTTAAGGGACAATATTGGCCAGAACATCAGGGATAACTCCTCTGTTCTTCAAAATAGCACCATGGGATCTTTTATATTCACCTGAGTGGGCTGACAGGGTCTCAGTTTAACATCCCATCTGAAAGATGTCACGTCTGACAGTGCTGCACACCACTGGACTGTCAGCCTTGCAGAGGCTGTCAGATTTTTGCATTCAAATCTCCGGAGTGAGCTTAGAACTCTTAATCTTTTGACTCAAAGACAACAGTGCTATCCACAGAGCCAGAGCTGGCACAGCAACGAAAGTTTTAAAATTGAAGTATTACAGGACCATAACCAATCTAGCAATCAACAAGCATTGAGGTAATAGGTGAATGGGACTTGATGACAGTTAGGATATGGAATGCTGAATTTAATATTATAGAAGGTTCAATCTGAGGGGCTGACAAGGAAAGCATTTGAATTGTCTAGTCCAGAAATAATGAAAAATGAAGATTTCAGAAGTAGGAGACAAGCTATTTTACATAGATTGAGGTAGGTAATCGTGGTTATGCAGTGTTTATGGTTATATTGCTGAACAACCAGTCCAGAAGCCTCTACTAATAATCTGGAAATGTAGGTCTAAATCCTAACATGAAAGCTGGGAAAATTAAGTTCAGTTAATTAAATACATTTCTAGAATTTTAAAAAAGTCAGTATTAATCATGGTGACCATACTGGATTGAAAAAGAAACACAACTGATTCAATAAAGGGCTTTAGGGAAGGATATCTGCACCTACAGACCTGCAATAATGTAGCTGACTCAATTGCTCTTTGAAATAGCTATGAAGCTATTCAATTGTAATAAAGCTATGACAGACTGCAGTGATTGACTGAGGTAGTTCACCATGACCTTCTCAATGGACAATACCAGCAACACATATATCATGAAAATGAATAAAGCTTATATCTGTATCAAACAGGACACTGAGGTTATGAACAATCCAATTCAACCACAGATAATTGCCAGGGAGAAGGATGGTATCTGTAGCTAGGAAGAATTTGTGGCAGGGACCAAAGATAATGGCCAGAATTTTACTACCACGCCCACCACGGGACTCGGAGCGGGCGAGGGGTGGACCACTGAAATGTCCATTGACCTCAGGCAGGATTATATAGTTTTGGGATGAGCGAGGCCATAAAATCTCACCCAAAGGCTTTCATCTTCCCAATATTTAATTAGAGGGCATTTTTGCTCATCCAATATCCAATTGGATGTCAGAGAAACAGAGTGACAAATCGGATACAGTAGAAGGGTCAAGGACAAAGTTAGTGATGAGGAGCTAGATGTCATCAGCTGAAATAGATGCCTGAATTCTACTGGATGGTTTACATTGGAGAGGAGGCAGGGATAGCCAAAGGTAAAAAAGCTTGATTTTCAGCTTTGACTTCCAGTTCATCAGGGAACACTCCAAATCCAGTCATAGGACCAGATTGGTTCAATTCACAATTCCAGGGTAGTGTGTTTGATCCTGGGGAGAGGAAAGGCCAGTTTTGATTCTGAATCATAGAACCATACAGTGCAGAAGAGACCCTTCAGCCCATTGAGTACACACCGACACAGTAGAAACATCTGAATTCCCACCTAATCTCATCTGCCAGCACTTGGCCCATAGTCTTGAATGTTATGATGTGCCAAGTGTTCATGCAGATACTTCTTCAAGGATGTGAGGCAACCCACTTCTAAGATCCTCCGAAGCAGAGCATTCTAGACTGTCAAAACCCTCTGGGTAAAAAAAGTTTTCCTCACATTCCCCCCTAAACTTCCTGCCCCACACTTCAAACCTATATCCCCTTGTGACTGACCCTTCAATGAAAGAGGACAGCTGCTCCTTATCCACTTTGTCCACGTCTCTCGTAATCTTGTACACCTCAATCAGGTCACTCCCTCAGTCTTCTTTGCTCCAGTGAAAACACAGTAAGAAGTCCCACAACACCACGTTAAAGTTCAAAAGGTTTATTTGGTAGCACAAGCTTGCGGAGTGTCGGTCCTTCTTCAGGTGAGTGAAGAGTTGTTTTCACAAACAGGGCATACATAGACACAGACTCAATTTATAAGATAATGGTTGGAATGCAAGTCTTCACAGGTAATCAAATCTTTATAGGTACAGACAATGTGAGTGGAGAGAGGGTTATGCACAGGTTAAAGAGGTGTAAATTGTCTCCAGCCAGGACAGTTAGTGAGATTTTGCAAGCTCAGGCAAGTCGTGGGGTTTATAGATAATGTGACATGAACCCAAGATTCTAGTTGAAGCCGTCCTCAAGTATGCAGAACTTGGCTATCAGTTTCTGCTCAGTGACTCTGCGCTGTTGTGTGTTATGAAGGCCGCCTTGGAGGACACTTATCGGAGATCAGAGGCTGAATGCCTGTGACTGCTGAAGTGTTCCCAGACAGGAAGAGAACAGTTCTGCCTGGTGATTGTCGAGCAGTGTTCATTCATCCGTTGTCATAGCGTCTGCATGGTCTCACCAATGTACCATGACTTGGGGCATCCTTTTCTGCAATGTGTCGGATTGACAAAGTTGGCCGAGTCGCAAGAGTATGTGCTGTGTACCTGGTGGTTGGTGTTCTCATGTGAGATAATGGCATCCGCGTCAATGACCTGGCACATCTTGCAGAGGTTGCTGTGACAGGGTTGTGTAGTGTTGTCATCACTGTTCTCCTGAAGGCTGGGTAGTTTGCTGCAGACAATGGTCTGTTTGAGGTTATGTGGTTGTTTGAAGGCAAGAAGTGAGGGTGTGGGGATTGCCTTAACGAGATGTTCGTCTTCATCAATGACATGTTGAAGACTCTGGAGAAGATGTCATAACTTCTCTGCTCCAAGAAAGTACTGGATGATGAAAGGTACTCTGTCCGCCGTGTCGCAAATGCTCGACAGTCACCAAGCAGGACTGTTCTCTTTCTGTCGGGGAACATTTCAGCAGTCATGGGCATTCAGCCTCTGATCTTTGGGCAAGCTTTCTCCAAGGTGGCCTTCACGATGCACGACAAAGCTGAATCACTGAGCAAAAACTAATAGCCAAGTTCTGCACATGTGAGGACGGCCTCAACCGGGATCTTGGTTTGATGTCAAACTATCTGTAATCCCCGCAACTTGCCTGGGCTTGCAAAATTTCACTAACTGTCCTGATAATTCACACCTCTTTAACCTGTGCTTAACCCTCTCTCCATTCACGTTGTATGTACCTATAAAGACTTGATTACCTGTAAAGCCTCACATTCCAACCATTATCTTGTAAACTGAGTTTGTGTCTATGTATGCCCTGTTTGTGAACACAATTCTTCACGCACCTGAAGAAGGAACGACACTCCAAAAGCCCGTGCTACCAAATAAACTTGTTGGACTTTAACCTGGTGTTGTGAGACTTTTTACTGCTCTTACCCTAGTCCAACACCGGCATCTCCACACCAATGAAAACAACCCAAGCTTATGCAGCCTCTCTTCATAACTTAAATTTTTCATCCCAGGCAGCATCCTGGTGAACGTCTTCTGCATCCCCTCCAGTGCAATCACATCCTTCAGATAATGTGGCGACCAGAACTGCACACAGTACTCTAGCTGTGGCCTCACCAAAGTCCTATACAACTCCAACATGATTCCCCGGTCCTTGTAATCTATGCCTCAACTGATAAAGGCAAGTGTCCCAGTGCCTTTTGCACAACCCTACTAACATGCCCTCCTGCTTTCAGAGATCTCTGGACAAACATGCCAAGGTCCCTTTGTTCCACAGAACTTCCTGGTGTCCTACCAATCATTGAGTACCTTTTTGTCAAATTACTTCTTCCAGAGTGTATCACCTCACACTTTTTCGGGTCAAATTCCATCTGCCACTTAACTGCCCATTTGTCCACTGTGTCTATATCTTCTTGTAGCCTCCAAGACTCTCAGCCTCACTGTTAACCACCTGTCTAATTTGCAAACTTACCCCCCATATTGTCATCAATATCAGTTATATAAATGACGAATAGGGGACCCAACACCGGCACCTGCAGTACACCACTGGACACTGGCTTCCAATCACTAAAGCAGCCTACAACTGAGCCAATTTTGTGTCCACTTTATCAAATTACCCTGTATCCCTTGTGAATTTATCTTCTTTACAAGTCTCCCATGTGGGCCTTGTCAAGGTTTTGCTAAAATACAAATCAACTACATCGACAACACTATCCTCGTTCACAACCTGGTCACCTCCTCAAAAAATTCAATCAAATTTGTTAGGCATGAGTTCCCTCTAATGAGGCCTGACTATCCTTGATCCAGCTTTGCCTCTCCAAGTGGAGACAGATAGTCTTCTTCAGAAGTTTCTCTGATAGTTTCTCTACTACTGACATGAGATTCACTGGTCTGTAGCTTCCTGATTTATGTCTACAACCCTTCTTACATAGTGGAACTACATTAGCTATTCCCCACTTGTCTGGCACCTCCCCTATGGCCAGATAAGAATTGAAAATTTGGGTCAGAGCCCCTGCAATCTCCCCGCTTGCCTCCCATAGCAACCTAGGGAGCAATATCCCTCTGACTCTCTGGGGGTCTATAATAATCACTAGGGTATTTTTATGAGGTTGGTGATGGAGTGAAGCTTCAAAGGTCATGAGAAGCATTCCTGCTCCCCTAGCCTATTAGCAGTCATGCAAGGACTTTCCAAAACTTTCTTTCCAAAGCTGCCTTTGCCTTGCTTCAGCTGATGAGTTTTTAGACAGCTAGAAAGCACAACAAGGGTGTTCAATCAGAGGGTGCTGAGTGAGTGGAATCGGCTGCCATCGGTGGTGGTGGAGGCGAACTCGTTGGGGTCTTTTAAGAGGCTTCTGGGTGAGTACATGGGATTTAATGGGATTGAGGGTTATAGATAGCTCTATGCCCTGGTAGGTAGAGATATGATTGGCGCAACTTGTGGGCCGAAAGACCTGTTTGTGCTGTAGTGTTCTATGTTCTACGTTAAAATCTGTAAAGCAGATTAAATCAAAGGTTGCCAGCATATTAACCAATTTGAAATGCCAATCTGTCACCACCTGTTCCGCTCTGCTGACATCTGAAAGATCAAGAGTTAGATCTGGTTTCCCAATGTCAAATGTAGCCTTCCATCCACACCCAAGCGTGTATTTTTTGATGCTGTCTACAGCAGCCTGTGGACAGCAGGAGTGGCCCAAGCATAAACCTTTGGGGGCTGAAGGAGTTACAGGAGTGGGAAAGAAGTCATTGCAGGAGAGTATTTTATTATGAATGGATGCACAGGAATAGAACCAGGTAGGGGAAGTCTCACACTTTGGACAATACAGGAGGGGTATCTTGAGGTCAACTATGTCAAGGACAGCTGCAATGGCTGATATGCTTCTGGAGAAATTGCAGGAAAGATGGCACTAATTTAGGAAGTGCCAACATGGTCAAGAACTTGGGGAAAGAGAACCAGGTTGGAGATAAACTGGTTGTTTGCCAGGGCAGAGAAGTCAGAGATGAATACTTTGAATATATTTGGGATCTTGACGGTATATTTGAAGCACTGGAGGGTGGGAGGGTCATTATCTGTTGACTGATGTTAACAATATCAGCTAATGATATTGGATTGCAGCGGTTCAAAGAGACTCATCACCACCTTCTCAAGAGCAAGTAGGGATGGGCGATAAATGCTGCCCGAGCCAGCAACATCCACATCTTATAAAATAAATAAAAAAAGATAATATGGGGACCAGAAAACGTAGATGGATGGCTAGTAGTTTGGAAATAGAGTCAAAGGAATAGGATTTGGGTCTCCAGGACAAGATCAATTTGGGGAGGGCACAAGGAGAGATTGTAGGAAATTGGGTTGGAGGGCTAGGGGAAGCAAGGGAACTACCGAGACATTTGAACTATGATCTCACTCTTAGTGACAGAGCAATCTAGGAGCTCCTCATAGTTGCTGTACTATTTTTCAAAGGTAAACTTATTGATTCAATATTCATATCAAGGGATATATCACTGAAATGCATGATGCAAGTATACCCTGAAGGAAGATGCGAAAGAAATCTCATGTGGTTGCTTGGTAGAAGCTAGCGGCAAAGAACTTCAGTGCACTTGTAGCATTCACAACAGCTTGTCCTGGCAGTTTTCCAGCAGAAGGGGCACAGTTTTGGTTGCCATTTTCAGGAATACTGGTGGTTTCAATTATTTTGTGATGACAAATATAAACATAAAGCTATGAATCTGGCTAATGGGGTACACTGTAATCAAGGTGAACAAAATTAACAGAATACTTACATGATCAATGAATGAACTGAGAAATTTATTCGTGGTATTATAAGCCTTCATTCTACGTACAAAGGCATCCTCAGGATTATTCATGGGCTGGATAAATTTATTTGACTGTAAAATTGATACAAAATTTAGGAACATTTAAAATGTTTTCTGATTAATATTTAGGAAATGTGTTAAGGTGAGACATTAATTAGCTGTCAGACCCAATGTATTGGTTCCCGAATCTTGTCATATTGCTCTCTAATCTTTTTTGTGACGAATATCTGAAATGTCTCAATTTCGGTGTTGGGAACTAAGCCTCTTTGACCACACAGATTTTCCTGCAAAAGAACAATTATTTGGCAATCAGACTGATCACATTAAAATTGATTTACTTGATTATTATAAATTCAATAATCATAGAACTAAAACTTGTAAGAGTTCTACAGCCTTGACATTCATGGGAAAAGACAAGGGCTGCTTTCTCCTGTGTGAGTTTGGACATGGGCGGCAGAGTTTTGGGTGACAGGTGGCCTTCCTAGCATTTGCCCACCTACCCCTGACTTGTCTCAAATTTTATGGGGGTGGGTGGGCAAAGCCTGTCCTCTCACAAATTGAAACTATGTGGCTAATTAATGGCCATTGATGGACCACTTTTTGCTAGCTGCAATGAGGCTGGTGGGAGGGGGGTCAAGGACAGCGGAGACGGTGCCCAGATGGTTACCCTGTTTGAACCTAAGGCAGGGAAGTGGGAGACATAAGAATATAAGAAATAGGAGCAAGAGTAGGCCATCTAGCCCTTCGAGCCTGCCCCGCCATTCAATAAGATCATGGCTGATCTGAAGTGGATCAGTTCCACTTTCCCGCTTTCTCCCCATAACCCTTAATTCCCTTGTCTATCAGAAATCTATCTACCTGTGACTTAAATATATTCAACGAGGTAGCCTCCACCACTTCAATGGGTACAGAATTCCAGAGATTCACCACCCTTTGAGTGAAGAAGTTCTTCCTCAACTCCGTTCTAAACTGCACCCTCCCCCCTTATTTTGAGGCTGTTCTGTCTAGTTCTGTTTTCCTTTCTAAGCAGGAAGAATCTCCCTACCTCTACCTTATCTAGCCCCTTCATTATCTTATATGTCTCTATAAGATCCCCGCTCAGCCTTCTAAACTCTTAACGAGTACAGGCCCCGTCTATTTAATCTCTCCTCATAAGCTAACCCCCCCATCTCTGGTATTGGCCTGATGAACCTTTTCTGTACTCCCTCCAAGGCCAATATATCCTTTTGCAAACAAGGGGACCAAAACTGCACACAGTACTCCAGTTGCGGCCTCACCAGTGCCCTGAAGAGTTGCAGCAAGACCTCCCTGCTTTTATATTCTATCCCCCTCGCTATAATGGCCAACATTCTATATGCCTTCTTGATCACCTGCTGCACCTGCAGACTGAGTTTTTGCGATTTGTGCACAATGACCCCCAGGTCCCTCTGCATTGTAGCATGTTGCAGCTTTTCACCCTTTAAATAATAATCCCTCCTACTATTATTTCTACCAAAGTGACACCTCCCTTACAGTTTTAATTTCTCTAGACGAGTCCCTCCCCAGGTACTTTCTTCCCTTTAACCTTTCTAACATGAATCCTCACTTTCCTGACTCTCAATCCTCCTCTAGATTCTCCCCAACAGTCTCACAGTAGACTTGTACTGTCACCTGATTCTGGGCTCCCAGAACTTAAATGTGAGGATTGCCAGCAGGGACCACCACTTCCAGAGTTGCTGCTGGAACTTTAAAGCTCTCTGAGGTAGAACCTCCTCTTGGGTGAGGGGCAGTAAACCTGCTCCCAATCAATTAATGCTCAATGGAGTGCTGACTTGCTCATGGATGCTGACATCGGCAGGGAGACTTCCATGCCAACTTTCTCAGTGATGGAATGGCCATCTGAAAAATCCTGCCTAATGCTTCCTAATATTTAAGTAGAGGTAATTTCTGCTCACTCTACGTTTCTGTGTACTGGGTTAGGGACAATATAGCATTTGGGATAGGAGTACGAGCACCTTGCGTACTCCGGTACAAACTTAGTCGATCTGCGGTTCTGTTCTATGAACAGTATAAAAATATAATTATAGTAACATAGATAATATATTACATACTAGATATTCCATAATTTTGAAAGAAAACACAACAGCTTGTTCTTGAGCAATTTAGTAACGTGAAAGTAGAAATGTTTTGCAAAGAAAAATAACTTCAATATGAATTCAATAAAATAGGTGTATTTGAATCCCTTTATGAAGTGAAAAAAATCATGGATTCATTTAGCTCTGAATAAATATATGAACTACAAGTGCTAGAAAACCTAAATTAAAAACAGAACATTCTGGAGTACACCGCAGGCTTCTTATCAACTGAAAGATAAAATGCAGTTTAGTATTTTAGGTACAGACTCTTTTTCAGCTATAACAATCACTTTTCAATTTTAGACAGAGGCAGAGATTTTGTATTTCTCTAGCATTTGTTGAAGGTTGTACAATGAGCTATTATACCGCCTCTCTCTTTAGATTAAGGTTCATTTCTTCCATGTTGGTATCTGCATGACCATGCACAGACCTGCCATGGATGTAATATCCAAAGCATCTGTGTGAAAAAATCATGACCGAGATCTAAAAAATAAAAATGCAGAACAAGATTAAATAGCTAGTCTGATTTTGTGAGAAGCAATTTTGAAAAATCTGGTAATTTTTTTTAAAAATAGAGAAGTTATTATATTACAGTAGAATACTCACATTACTTATTGAACAAATATCAATAAATTGACTTATTCTGTCTTCCACAAATCGTTCATAAATACTTGCGCAGAAAACTACCTGCAAACAATTTACATATTTAGTCGTTTAAAGTAACATTTCAAAATGATCAAAAATTAGCACTCTTCATTGCTACATATGATACAGACCTGTTTACAAATTGATTTGCATACTATATATGACCATATCTTATTTAATGGGAATTTCAGAAATTGTCACACACAATACACTTGAACAGATAATTTGATATTGGTATACTTAAAGAATTATGATTAATTTTAATGTTCTTTATTTCCATTGATTTTAAATAGATTAAATAAATGATAAGGCGATGGAGGTCACCACGTGTTACCCATTGGAAAGGATGTACTTCAAGTTCTGTTCAAAGCCCTGTCATCTGGCTCCTCTGGAGCAAAATATGTGTTGACACTTATTCATGAGATGCGGGTGCTGCTGGCAAGGGCAGCATTTATTGCCTATTATTATATAAATTAGTGGCTTGTCATTTGGGAGGAAGTTAAGAGTCAATCACATTGCTAGGTATCTGAAGTCATATAAGCCAGACTAGGTAAGGATAGTAGATTTCTTTCCCTGATGGCATTAATGAACCAGATGGACTTTTATGGCAACCTGGTAGTTTCATGGTCACTTGATACTATATTTGTTCCAGATTTAATTAGTTGCTGTAAGGAGATTTTGAAATCAAGAGATGGATTTTATTCTCTTTCATTGCTGGTGGAGCCTCATAAAACCCAGTTAATGGCCTTTCTGCCATCATCGCTATTTTACTCATAGCAATGGAAGGTCCACACCATGCAGGAAGTTTTAGCTGTGCGGTCTGGTGTTAGGCCAAGGGATGGTTGGAGGAAGACTTCCTTTGTAGGCTTCCTGTGCCCATCTAAAGCACCACTCCCAAGATCACATTTCCCTCATCCTCCCCCTCCTGGCCTCTGAAACCCAGGTTACTACCCCACTCACAGCCTGTCTCCGATGAAATCCCTCACTTGCCTTGGTGTCTGGACCTATAGTGATTTCCATTAGGGACTGCCTGTCATTGCAGCTGTGCCCATTGCTCCCACCTGGCACTGCTGGGACCACAGAACTGCTGGCTATCCAATTGGTCAACTGCTCTGAAGCAGGACTTCCTCTTCCTATGGGACAGAAATCCCATTTCCAGCCTATTAATAGCCAATTGACTATTAAATAACAGTCGGGCAGTCATTCCTCCTCAAGGTGGCTATGCATTAACTGTTTATTCAATGGGGCATTGAGGGTGCAGGGATGATGGGAACTTGTGCCCCTATGTCTCTGGGTAATTTATTCAGGCAACGGACTATTAATCCATTACCATAATCACTATGAGGTGAATTTTAAATTGGAAATCAGAACTGCTCACTAACAACCCTACACCATACTTATTCAAAATCTGACATGGTGGTGTCATCATGCCAGTGTCCGATAATACAGAAGTTGGCAGGTGCTGAAATCCAGCCTGCCTGCCATTTAAAAAATAACGAATTAACAAGCTATTAAGCAATAGACTCAGACTTTACATTGTGCCCCTCACCTCACCATTTATCAATGGGTTCATGGGAAAAGAGTCAGAAGGAGTTATCCAGCTATGAAGAGGCATTGCAAAGGTAGATAAAAAGGTTGCAAGTGAAACTGCGGTTGACTTTAGCAGAAGAGTTTGGTGGTGAAGTTGGGAGAGTTCTCTAATGTTGCAAGTTACTTTCATAATCATTTTGAGACTTCACAAATATTGTCAGGGAAAGGTGCCTTGATATAGGTGTTAACCTAAATTTATGCACCTCAGTATTGGACCCCAGGATCAGTGTCCCTATGGGCACTGTATATTCTGGAGAGGGAGGAAGAAAGCTGGTCAAAGTAAGGTGCACTTTGTGGTCCAGGAATCTGCTGTTTAGCAAGAGCCAGTAGATGAGAGACAACCTGCAGAGGAAGGCAAAAACACTATCCTGCCAACATAGTGGCAAAGGATGACATGTCTCCAACAAATGTGATTTGATTTATTACTGTCACATGTATTAGTATACAGTGAAAAGTATTATTTCTGACGTGATATATAGACAAAGCATACCATACATAGAGCAGAAAAGGAGAGAATGCAGAATGTGGTGTTACAGTTAACTTCAAGAGAGATAATCACATCACTGTGTGACATATTGACTGGGGAGATTATTTCCAATTATGTTGGTGGGCACCCTATGCCTGTGGTGTTGAAGGTCACCGTGGCCCTGAATTTCTTTGCCTCAGAGTCCTTCCAGGCATCATCTAGAGACCTTTGTCGGATATCGCAGTCAATATCCAATTATTGCATAAAGATTTTAATAGCTGCAATATTCAGGTGTGCCCATCCTTTCATTTAATTTAATGATGATAATGACAGTCAGGCAGACAGAGCCAGAGGCCGCAAAACAGAGGCCAGGGGTGATGACCACGCCAGGGGACTTGGAGGCCACTGAAACCCTCAGTAATTGCGGACATGGCTGGACAGTGTCAACCTGACACCCTGGCAAGTGCCAATCTGGCAGTGCCAACTGGCACCCTGGTAGTATCAGGTGAACACTGCCAGGTGGGTACTGCCAGGGTGGAAAGTGGCACTTCCACACTGGAGTGGAGCAGAAAGGAGTAATGAAGGGGGTAGAGCTTGAAGGGAGACTCAGCAAGATGGCCCCAATGCTGGCGATCTATGTTGGGGACACATGCCTTCACCTGGGGGGACGGTCTTCAATTTCACTTTGAAATTAGGGCACCCTTAAAAAATGGCACCTGATCTCTGTAGCCAGACTTGCTGGCGTCATTAGGCCCTGCCCTACTATATCTGCATCATCCCTTTACTTTGTGAAGACGGAAGCAAAATATTCATGTAAAACAGCCTCTGCATCTTCACACAAGTTCTCTTCTTCATTTCTAACAGGTCCTACTTTTTCCATAATTAACCTTTACCATTAATATATTGGTAAAACATCTTTGGTTTTTCTTTAACTTTACTTGTTAATCCTTTTTCATGCCCTCTTTTTGATATCCTTATTTCCTTTTTAACTTCATCCCTGCACTTCCTAAATTTGTCGAGGCTTTCTGAAGTGTTTAGTTCTTTGTATGCTTTATTTTTCTGTTTGATCTTCCCCTGTATTCCTCTAGACAACCAGGGGGTTTTGGATTTGGCAGTACCACTCTTATTATTGGAAGGGACATGTCTACTTTGTACATTTAGGATCTGGCTTTTTAGTGCTTCTCACTGGATTTCCACTGATTTATCTAATTATCTAATTGAATTGTGACCACTATTCTGGATATGGTTGCCAACTGTCACTTCACCCTTCTTCTTCTCCAAGATTATGTTCAGAATTACAACTCCTCTAGTTGGGTTTGTCACTAATTGGATGAAAAAACCTTCCTGGACACAGTGCATGAAGTTTCCTCCCTCAGTGCCCCTCATATTGTTTGAATCCCAGATGATATTTGGATAGTTAAAGTCTCCTATCATTATTGCCATCTTGTTTTTAATGTTCATCTGGCAGTAAGAATACTCCAGCAGCAAGCAAAAGAAAGAATTAACTTCACTAAGTAAATAAAAGTAAAGGTTTAATAAAGAAACTTCATTACATCACCACTGGGCCACAAATGCTCCCCCAATCCTTATTTGCTTTCTATTTATATTGGGTTAGTTGGTCAGCCGACAACCACATCATAATGCCATTGGTTAGTTGTCTGCTGGGTCAGCTGACCACTACAGCACATTACCATTGGTTACATTGTAACACTTACAGGCAGAAATTTGCCTACATATTTTTTCTTTTATCTTCCTTACACTATCTGGGGGTCTGTAGTATACTCTCAGTAGTGTGACTGCCTTTTTAAATTTCTAAGTTCAACCCATAAAGCCAGTTTGTTGACCCGTTTGTCAGTTTGTTTACTAACCATGTTAGTTAATTTCTAAAAGCAAATCCATTAGGTTCATTAGATATGACCTACCCTTTACAAATCCACCCTGACTCTCTCTGCCACCGGTTCATATTTATTCCAGTGCTCAGGTTAATTGTGTGCACAAGTAGAATCATAGATTAAAGAATATTCCCACCTGGATAATACCAACTGTCAGCCAAACAGTACTAGCCATGCCGAATCTTAGAATATAGCTCGATGGGACAACATCGCTCTCAGCAGTTCTTTTTAATTGAGAATAAGGATTCATTGAAGTCAGGTTTGCAAAACCAACAACCTAGAAAAAAAACTAAATTAATGCATCTGCAGTTTACGAAAGGTTAATCGTGTGACCAGCGGAAGGTCTAAAATCTAAGTTTGATCAGAAAGTACCCTGAATGTCATAACTTTATATTATGAAACCTACATCCTCTACAAAACTACACAGAAATATTGCAATAAAAGTTCTAGCCCTTGATGCCTGGGTATGATTTATGCCAGCCAGCTAGCAGTAAGTTTCACCAGTATGTCACCATTTGAAGCCTCAACACTGTGCTTTTCTGCTTGCTTACCTATAAACCCTTTTCCTAATCATTAAGAATGAACAATATATGGTGTTGATAACTATACAGTTTAAATTTGACGTAGATAACACATAGAGATGTCTAAAGATAAAATAATGATTTATTGGAGCAATTGTCCACTCTCCTGAAGGCAAGTGACATTTTCCTTTACAGTAAATTAGTGCCAAGATCATATTGCTGTCACTGGCTCAGCATATTCATTGCCTTGTATTTTTATGAAGTATCTAGAAATTTATTTCTGTATCAGATCATTATTTTTAAAAAGTTGTTCACATTATTAGTTATACTGAACAGAAGAAGAATCCCACATCTAATCACTACCGTTATCATTCTCAGCCAATCAGCAAGTCTTGTAACTGGCTTCAACAACCTTGGGCTCAGTGAAGAGCAAAAAATAAATCAGTCAAAATTCTGCTCCGTCTTGCGTTAACAGAGGACAAGATCAACCTTTACTGTGACAAAGGTTGAAATAGGTTGAAAATGCAGCTACTCCCTCTCTGGGCTCAGTTATGAGTAGCTTCTTTTGCAATGTAGAAGCTGCTATGCGAAACCATAGCCTGTAAAAGTCTGTGGTGCTGATTTTTGAGCTTGTTCACTAATTATAGATGCAGGACTTCTGCTGACACAGTTTATAATGTGCATTTCTGGCAGGAAACTGATGGGACTGTAGTTAACTTTATATCAATTTTCAAACAAAGGTGTAACATTTACAATTCTCTAATTTTCTGGTTCCATATCAGTATCAAAAGAGGATTGGAAAATTATGGCAAGTGCCTCCGTAATTTCCACCCTTACTTTCCTAAGTATTTTTGGATGTATTCCAACTGGCCTGGATGACACAACAAATTTAAGCATAACCGGCGTATCTAATACCTCTTATCTATTTTTGGCCATTCAGTATCCCAACTACTTCCTCTTTCACTATGACTGGGGCAACATCTTCTTTCTTGGTAAAGACAGATATAAGATACTCATCTCATATCTTTTCCATGCACCCTGCCTCCAAGTATAAATCTGTTTTTTGGTCCTGAATTAGCTCCACTTCTTTACTACATTTCTGCTATTTGTAGCATTGTAGGGGGCTTTTGGGTCCCTTTTTATGTTGCTAGTCTCTTTGCAAACTCTTTTTTTGCTTCTCTCATCTATTTTTAATTTCCTTTCTCAGCCAGGTTCTCAATTGTATTATCCATCAGTTGTCTACATGCATTTTCTGTTTTATCTTTTTCTATATCATTGTAAATATCCAGTCAGCTCTGGAATTCCAGGACATTTTTGCTACTGCTCTGCTTGAGGAAATGTATCTTGACTTTAACCAAACTATCTCCTATTTGAAGGTAGCCCAATGTTCTGTTAGGTTTTACAGCTATCTTGTTTCCAATACCCCCCGTGCCATACTGTTGTCTAAATTGTCTGTCTGTTTTGCCCCTTCTATAAGATAATGGCTAGAATTCTCCGATATTGGACACCCCAAATCTCCATTTACAGCAGCGGGGCTGGAGAATCCCAGCTTAAGACAAGGTCAGAGAATCTTGGCAAGTGTCTTTATCTCCACTTTTTTGGATTTGTAGCCACCTTGAATACACTACTGGGTTCAATTTATCAAATATTTTGAATATTCATATATGTTATTTTCCTTCCTTATTAAATGTTAAACTTACTTCCAAAATAAAAATAACAACAACGATTTGAAAAATAGGATTAATCTTTCTGATAGTCTGGATGTTATTCCATTCATTTGCTACAAAGTATGTCCTCCAAATGCTCACAGGAGCTGGGGCTGTCTTTATATCACCTCCACCTATAAGCAATGAATAAACAATTTTAACATACTTAAGAATTAAACAAAAAATTACAAATATTAAAGTACAAAACTAAAATGGAAAAACTGGAAATACTCAGTAGGCTCTTCAGTGTTCGGTTACAGTATTTCATCATTCATTTGGGCCCTCTGCAGTACTCTAGTTTGAGCGTGGATTTTACTAACTTCAGAATTTAGTTACACCCCCATTTTTCTTTACAGTAGACAGTGCTGGAGAAGATTCTGTTACTGCCCGGGGAAGGGATGCAGAATGAAAATCTGGAGATAGATTTTTTTTGCCAGAATATGGTTCTGATGGAGGAGTGAACAAAACTTTGATTTGATTTATTATTGTTGCACGGTCACCCTGTTATAGAAAGGATATTATTAAACTAGTAAGAGTGCAGAAAAGATTTATTAGGATGCTACTGGGACTTGATGGTTTGAGTTATAAGGAGAGGCTGGATAGACTGAGACTTTTTTCTCTGGAGCATAGAAGACTGAGGGGCGATCTTATAGCGGTCTATAAAATAATGAGGGGCACAGATCAGCTAGATAGTCAATATCTTTTCCCAAAGGTAGGGGAATCTAAAACTAGAGGGCATAGGTTTAAGATGAGAGGGGAGAGTTACAGAAGTGTCCAGAGGGGCAAATTTTTTCACATAGAGGGTGGTGAGTGTATGGAACAAGCTGCCAGAGGTAGTAGTAGAGGCAGATACAATTTTGTCTTTTAAAAAGCATTTAACCAGTTACATGGGTAAGATGGGTATAGAGGGATATGGGCCAAATGCAGGCCATTGGGATTAGCTTAGGGGTTTAAAAAGGGTGGCGTGGACAAGTTGAGCAGAGGGGCCTGCTTCCAAGTTGTAAACCTCTATGACTCTATGTATTAGTATACTGTGAAAAGTTTTGTTTCTTGTGTGCTATACAGAAAAAGTTTAAAGTTTTAAGGTTTATTTATTAGTGTCACAAGTAGGCTTATATTAACACTGCAAAGCACACTGTACATTGAGAGAGGGTGCAGAATATAGTGTTATAGTCATAGCTAGGGTGTAGAGAAAGATCAACTTAATATAAGCTAGGTCCATTCAAAAGTCTGATGGCAGCAGGGAAGATGCTGCTCTTGAGTTGGTTGGTAGGTGACCTCAGACTTTTGTATCTCTTTCCTGACGGAAGAAGGTGGAAGAGAATATGTCCATGATGTGTGGAGTTCTTGATTATGCTGGTTGCTTTTCCGAGGCAGCGGGAAGTGTAGACAGAGTCAATGGATGGGAGGCTGGCTTGTGTGATGCACTGGGCTTTGTTAACAACCCTTTGTAGTTTCTTGCAATTTCGGACAGAGCAGGAGCCATACCAAACTGTGTTATAACCAGAAAAAATGCTTTCTGTGGTGCACCTGTAAAAGTTGGTGAGAGTTATAGCAGACATGGCAAATTTCTTTAGTCTCCTGAAAAAGTAGAGGCATTGGTGGGTTTACTTTACTTCTACATTTAAGACCTATTTATTTTTCTAGCATTTTCTGCTTTCATTCAGCCCCACTATTTATTTTTCCTTGTCATTTCCCTCAATTATTTCCAAATGTAGGCCTTTCCTTTTATCATCTATCCTTTTGATGTTTAGTGTATTTTCATTGTGATACCAAGATAATATTTCATATTATCTAACAGTTTCCCACTTTCCTATTAAGCAATTTGCAGATTATTTAGCCTATTAACTACCATGTAGTTATCTTTTATCTTTCTCCCCTCTTATTTTCCAATTTTACAAGATGTTTGCTGATGTAATAAAGTTGAGGGTGACTTGTTCTGGCTTCAGCAATGAAAGATTTATTATTAATATAATATACACAAGGTAAGAGTCTGAGAGAACAAGTACACAAATCAACTCTCCTCCCTAGCCTCCAACAGAGGTTCCTTCCCATTCCAGGGCACGCGCCCTTGCTCCCAATTGGCTCAGATTCCCACGCAACCTCTCCAGCACGATCATGTTGGTGTCTTGGGATCGCCCCTTTAAAGGGACTGCCACATTATCACAGCTGATGTTTCAGTTTTCAGTTATGGTGTAGGATTAAACTCAAAATATGAGCTTCTGTTTTTCTTTTTACAGGATTAACTTGTTCCATAGGCTAGACAGAGACTCAAACAATAAGAAAGAAAGTAATGCCTAGCCTCCAGCTCAGTGTGACTTTTTCTGATGTTGAGTTAATCATGAAAATTATGATACTTAAAGATTATTAAATTCTGCTCTTGTAACTAGGTAAATAACACTATCACAGCTATCATAGGTTAATGCAAAACCCTGTTTCTTCAATAAACACCAATTAACTGCTCCCCAGCTTTGTCAGTGCTAAAGGCACTCCATACCCAGACGTAGAAACATATAAAAAATTAATAAAATTCATTCTGAGTATTGGGCAGGAAAGTCATCAAAAAAGTCATCAAAAAACTCACTAGAAAGGGCGATATTCTGTTTCAGTGTTGGCGATGAGAATGAGATCCACTCAAGCCAGTTGTGACAGCAGGACTATAGTTTGGTGAGTATTTTGTCTGACTATATTCCCAACTGAGTACTGTTGTAGATCAGCAGCTGATTAAAAGAGCAGATGTGAACCAAGCATAGACCAGACAAAGGGAGAAGTGAAGTGAAATGAAGTACGTGATCATGAAGTTCCCCTTGAGTTGAAAGCAGTCAGCCAACTATGGGGCAAGCCAAGGCCAGTTGGAGTACTGCGGGTGTGAATAAAGGATAAACAAAGTACTTTAGTTCTGAAATTTCCTTGTGCTGGTGAGCTATGGCATCAAATGCCAAAAGGCGGAAATTGAGTTCATTACTGAATGGGAGTTGAAGGGACTACATCCCTCCACATAGCCTGAAACTATCACAAGCTAATTGAGAAAATATAAAAACAAGGATGGGTTCCTATTGACCCTTCACTGCACAGTAAAAACTAGTGGGATACTCAAGCAAGTGACAAGACAGACAATGCCATTGTCACAACTTTTATTTATTTGCAACAGACAAAATTGTTTGCAACAACAATCCTTAAAGCACACTGCCCTGTTGGCAGTCCGGTCCTATATCCAACCTATAAGGAACATCATAACAGTGCCTTTTGATAGTGCAACGAGGCAAATGCTCTTTTAGGAGGTACCCATTCCCCAATGAATTAAAGAAAACTTAGGTTATAAATGAAATACAAGCTTGTGTTAAACACTGCTTGCGCTCAGCTCTCTGAATCTGAGTATTATACAAATATTCAAAATCCAAGATGACGCTGAAGTGAGGCAACTTCTTACAAGCTATGCCTAGCATACCTTCAAATTCTATTTTTTATTCTCATTCTATGCTTCTCAAGCTTCATTCTAACTCTTTTATGTTCTACACTCACTTGTTTCTTTCTCTGTGAATGGTATGCTGTGTCTGTGTAGCATGCTAGAAACATGTGACAATAATAAATCAAATCAAAATCTTGTAAAAATTCATTTAGTTCAAACAGCTGAGAGTTTCTGTTCCAGCTGTCAAGGTCAAAAAAAGCTTGCAATTCGGCAGCACTTCAAGTTGAATTTTTCAAAACATTTGTGTGAAAAAAAAACTCTTCTGATTTCTTTCAAATTAGGTTAATTACTGAACATCGGAAATTGAAAAAAAATAAGGATAGAGACAAGAAATGAAATTTAAGCAAAACTGAAGAAAGAGAATGGAGGATCTGCTTTTTATTTTACTCAAGAGATTGCGAGCTTGAAATACTTTATTTCTTTAAGAAATTTAGCTGCAAGAAAATGCTGTGAATTAACCCTGAAATTTATGAATGATGAAACTTTTGTTTGTTTTATCTGGATGTTCGCAGATTTTCATTGTTTTGCACTACCCTATGTTTATCTTTCGGAGGAATTAAACTTAAGTTTTTAATTACAGGTAGTTTGAAAGTTTTAAAACAAAACCACAAGAAGCACTGCCATAATTCATTTTGCTTATCATGTTATCATTGTTTTAAAACATTTGCTGTTTCTTTGCAAGTGTATGGATGATAGTCGTGTGTTGTACGCTTTAAATGTTAATGTCTTCTGACTGATGTTGTGATTTAATTCAAACAGTTAATAAAAAGAAAATGTAATTAATAAAGTGTCTTTTCTCAAAGTTATACACTTAGGGTTGTGTTTACTGGCCAGAGGTATGATTCTAGGATATGTTGATAACATGTGGCAGTTCTAATCTGGATAAAAAAAATCATGCACGTGAGAATGAGACAGATTTAATTTGATAGGGCTAATCAAAATTTGGGATGTTTGAAATTATTACAATAAATTCTGTGTTGAATTGATCTTCAATTAAAAACTTCTTCCTGACACAACTGGCACGATGAAAGAGAAAATTTGGAGATTGGATACTGAGGAAAAAATTCAAAAGGAGAGATTGTTAAATAAAAATGCGTCCCAGACTGTGTTTTTCTTAGACTAAATTAAGGGAATGGTGGTGATGCAAGGACATCCATTTGAGAACTTTTACTCCACCCTTTTCACACTGGCAGACAACTGACTCTCGTCAACAAACAGCTGAAGCTTATCACAGCCAAAGATATTTCTGCAGGAATTGGGGATCTCAAAATTCTAAGTTTTGAGTTGTCAAGATACGTACAGATGAATTATGGGATTGGGTCAGCATGTTGGCACTGCTGCCTCACAGCGCCAGGAACCCGGATTCAATTCCCAGCTTGGGTCACTGTCTGTGTGGAGTTTACACATTCTCCCTGTGTCTGTGTGGGTTTCCTCTGGGTGCTCTGGTTTCTTCCTATAGTCTACATGTGTGTGAGTTAGGTAGATTGGCTATGCTAAATTCCCCTTGATTGTCAGGGGGACTAGCTAGGGCAAATGCATGGGGTTATGGGAATAGGCCCTGGGTGGGATTGTGGTCCGTGCAGACTTGATGGGCCGAATGACCTCCTTCAGCATTGTAGGAGTCAATGATTCTATAAAAAATTAACCCATTGTGCAGATTACTATAGTTAGAGATGAAGGGAAATAACCCAGTGGGATACATGACCATTGAGGGAGAAAACCCTATATGTGATGTACAAGTGGGAGATGAGGAAGTGGATAGGGCAAGAGAAGAGTCATTGAAGAAGACTGATGTAACCCTGTTTGTAAACAGGTTATGGTAGATTGAATTTTTTAAATGATTCATTCATGGGACATGGGCGTTGCTGGCTGGCCAGCATTTATTGCCCATCCCCAGTTGCTCTTCAGTAGGTGGTGGTGAGATGCCTTCTTGAATCGCTGCAGTCCACGTGCTGTGGATTGACCCACATTGCCAAGAGGGACAGAATTCCAGGATTTTCATCCAGTGACTGCGAAGGAACGACAATATATTTCCAAGTCAAGATGGTGAGTGGCTTGGAGGGGAACTTGCAAGTGCTAGTGTTCCCATGTACCTGCTACCCTTGTCCTTCTAGATGTTAGTGGCTGTGGGTTTGGAAGGTGCTGTCTAAGGATCTTTGGTGAATTGCTGCAGTGCATCTTGTAGATAGTACACTGCTGCTACTGAGCCTCGGTGGTGGAGGGAATGGATGTTTGCCAATCAAGCAGGCTGCTTTGTCCTGGATGGTTTTTTAAAAAAGTTTATTTATTAGTTACAGGTAAGGTTTATATTAACACTGCAATGAAGTTACTGTGAAATTCCCCTAGTCGCCACATTCCACTGCCTGTTCGGGTCACTGCACCTAACCAGCACGTCTTTCAGACTGTGGGAGGAAACCGAAGCACCCGGAGGAAATCCATGCAGACAGGGGAAGAATGTGCAAACTCCACACAGTGACCCAAGCCAGGAATTGAACCCAGGTCCCTGGCGCCGTGAGGCAGCAGTGCTAGCCACTGTGTCACTGTGCTGCCCCTGATGTCAAGCTCCTTGAGGTTTTTGGAGCTGCTCCCATTCAGGCAAGTGGGGAGTATTCCATCACACTCTTGACTTGTGCCTTATAGATGGTGGACAGGCTTTGGGGAGTCAGGAGGTGAGTTATTCACTGCAGTATTTCTAGCCTCTGACCTGCTCTTGTAGCCACTGTGTTTATGCGGTGAGTCCAGCTGGTCAATGAAAACCTCAAGGTTACACTGGGGGATTCAGTGATGCTGACACCATTGAATGTCAAGGAGTGGTGGTTAGATCTCTTATTGGTGATGGTCATTGCCTGGCATTTGTGTGGTGCGAATGTTACTTGCAACTTGTCAACCCAAGCCTGGATATTGTCCAGATCTTGTTGCACTGGAACATGTGCTGCTTCAGTATCTGAGGAGTCATAAATGGTGCTGAACATTAAGCAATCATTGGCGAACATCTCCACTTCTGACCTTTTGATGGACAAAAGATCATTGATGAAGCAGCTGAACATGACTGGGCCTAGGATACCAGCCTGAGGGACTCCTGCAAAGATATCCTGGAGTTGAGATGAATGACCTTCCAAAACCACAATCATCTTCCTATGTGCCAGGCATGATTCCAATCAGTGGAGAGTTTGCCCCGATAACAATTGATTCCAGTTTTGCTACAGGTCCTTGATGCCAACTCGGTCAAATTTGGCCTTGATGTTAAGGGCTGTCACTTTCATCTCACCTTTGGAATTCAGCTCTTTTGTTCATGTTTGAATCAATGCTGTAATGAGAACAGGAGCTGGGTGACCCTGGTGAACCCAAACTGGGCATCACTAAGCAGATTGTTGCTGAGCAGGTGCTGCTTGATAGCACTGTTGATAGCCCCTTCCATCACTTTACTGATGATCAAAAGTAGACTGAATGGGTGGTAATTGGCTAGGTTGGATTTGTCCTGCTTTTTGTGTGCAGGACATTCCTGGACAATTTTCCATGTAGTCAGGCAGATGCCAGTATTGTAACTACACTGGAACAGCTTGGCTAGGGGAGCGGCAAGTTTTGAAGCAAGTCTTCATTACTATTGCCGGAATGTTATCAGGGCCCATTGCCTTTGCAGTATCCAGTATCTGCAATTGTTTCTTGATATCATGTGAAGTGAATCAGACTGGCTGGAGACTGGCATCTGAGATGCTGGGGACCACTGGAGGAGGCCGAGATGGTACTTCTGAAAATTGCTGCGAATATTTCAGCCTTATCGTTTGCACTAATATGCTGGGCTCCTCCATTATTGAGGATGGGGATATATGTGGAGAGCCAAGAACAGGATGGGCAATTGTTGAAAAAGGCAGGACAAAATTAAAGGTGGAATCTATTTGACTGATAGGAACAACAATGATTAAAAAAAAACCTGACACTTAAAGGGATTTAAAAAAAAGAGAAGAAAACATATATACAATTTATGGACATAGGCACAAAGTCTCTTTTGAAGATAAGAAATAAACATAAATAGAAATGTGCCAGTCTAGTAACACTATCGTTTGAATTTTGGACAATTCTGAAATGTGAAAAGTACGTTGTGATTTAGCAAGTTACTTTTCAAAATGATATAATCTAAGGTAAAGAACAAATGATCACAAGATGTTAATGCCTGTGATCAAATAGAAATCTTTGATTTTTGTTTTACAAATAGGAGAATATTTTACTGGACTGCAAGCTTTCTCCAAGGCTTGTGACTATAAGACCGTAAGACATAGGAGCAGAATTAAGCCACTTGGCCCACTGAGTCGGCTCTGTCATTCAATCATGGCTGATATTTTCCTCATCCCCTTTTCTCCATAACCCAGATCCCATCATTAACCTATCTATTTCTGTCTTAAAGACACTCAATGACTGAGAGGGCATACTAACTAGCAGATGCATCAAATTATTTAGAATTAATTGAGGGTTAAAGATAGAGACTGGAAATCAAAACAGCAAATGGGATATTGGATGCAATTCAATGGAACATTTCAAACTGGTACAGATATATATTCTAGCAAAAGGAAAGTACATCCTTGTCTATGTTCTTTTTTAAAAGAACAAAAATTACAATGGTACATCTTCATTTATGTCATTCATTAGCATATTCCATTTGTTAACCCTTTAAATTACACCAACAAAGGCCGTTTATTTAAAAATTATGTTGAGTTTTGTGAATAATTTCTGCATGCAATCTAGACCTTTTTTGGTGGAGTTTTATCTAATATGGAACATGGTACCTTTCCAACATGAGATGAATGCCCACCATATTCAAGGGTTAATCATCTTATCTTATGCTTGTAAAGTTAGTGCTGCACCAATTAATCTTTCCGCTGATTTTTTTCCCCAGAAGTAATGTTGTTTGTATCTAACTCTATCTCTATCTAGTTAAGCATGTTGAGTGTCTCTTAGGATACTTTCTCTTACATATAATTGAATTAATCAGTTTTATTTTAAGTTAAGCTTATGGGCCTTCAGATTCCTGGTTATAGCCTCCAGTACTACATACAACTTAACTGAGGTCAAGGGAACAATCTCTGGCTAGCAAGTGTAAAAGATTGGAGCTATGAGTTGCAAAGCCACTCCTTAATATCCACCTTCCATTGGATTACAGTTTCATTTGGATTAAAAATTGGAATTTTAACAAAAATGGTAATATGGACAAAATCATTTATTAATATATCTGTCAAAATTTTAAAAATAACTGAATATTTGAAACCAAATAGCAAAACAAAAAAAAAGACGAATGAATGCAATACTTACGTACAATGGACTTGACAATTTTGCCTTTGGGTCTTTCCCAGTCAATAAAAAAGATGTCCACTGTTAACTGGATTCCTAGTTTGTGCAAAAGCTGAAGGAACTTAGTGAATTGACATTCCCAGAGGTGAAAAGAAAAATATAAAGTTATACGTTAATAGGAATTGAACAGAGTAAACATGGTAATGTAATGAACTAGTAAAACATAAAAAGGAGGGAGTTGGGTTTGGGTGTGCGGATGTGAGAAATGGGATTAAAAGTGTGATGAGAATGTGAGTGCGGGTGTGAGAGTGATGAGAAATTGCAAGTGTGAGAGAGGTGGGAATGTGGATGGAACTGAGAATATAAGTTTGAGCGAGATGGTAATGGTAGTGTGAGAGAAGTAGGAGTGAGAGAGAGAGAGGTGGGATTGTGGGTGCGAGTGTTTGTGTGTGCAAATGTGTGTATGCAAGTGTAAGAGAGTGGTGGGAGTGTGAGTGTGAGAGATTGGAATCTGAGTGCGAGTATGAGAGATCATAGAACCCTACAGTGCAGAAAGAGGGCCTTTGGCCCATCGAGTCTGCACTGAACACAATCCCACCCAGGCCCTACCCCCATATCCCTACATATTTTACCCACTAATCCCTCTAACCTATGCATCCCTGGACACTAAGGGGCAATTTCTTAGCATGGCCAATTAACCTAACCTGCACATCTTTGGACTGTGGGAGGAAACCGGAGTACCCGGAGGAAACCCATGCAGACACGAGGAGAATGTGCAAACTCCACACAGACAGTGACCCGAGCCGGGAATTGAGCTCAGGACCCTGGAGCTGTGAAGCAGCAGTGCTAACCACTGTGCTACCGTGCCATGAGAAGTAGGAGTGTAGCTGGAAATGCAAGTGTGAGAGAGGTGTGAGTGCAAATGTGTGTGCAAGAGTGCACGCGCATGTGTGTGTTTTGCATCCAGCTCTCCAACAGCACTCTTAATATTAAACAAACTGGTGAACAAAATAAGCAACATCCCGTTTCCCATTAAAAAATGACAAAAGAAGGTAACACTTAATACTTTGTTGGATAAAATAATTTAAAAAATATATCAAATATACAAATATAAGAAATAAGAAAGACTTCCATAAATTTGTTTTTGTATGTTTGTACCAATTGCACAAAAACAATCATTTCTTTATAGTTTAACTCAATAACATAATAAGAAAGTTTCTCAGGGATTCTGAAAGTACTCTTGGGAGGTCAAAAGAGTACCATGGCCAGAAAAATTGGGGAAACCCTGCTCTAATGCATCTGATGGAGAGACCTGATATGTACTCCAATGCATCTGAACATTTACAGAATGCTGGTCAATTTAATGGTCTTTAATCAAGGACTCAGCCCTTTGAGCAATAACTGCATTGAAAACATTTTTAAATCATCAGAAATAATTTGCTTATAATAGCTGAAGTTGGCAAGGGTTTTTAAAATTAACTGTTAAAAAGTTCCTGACTCCACAACAGGCTTTCTCCAAGGTTTCCGATAACTCACCTGTTGTGGTTCCCACAACAGGTGCAGGAACCCACCCTCTTTCATGAAAAAAAATGAGAGGGAAGCCTGAATTTGTAGAAGTCATTTAAATAGTGAACTTGATGTTACTTTAAGTGAGCATCAAGTCTTGACCTGCCACTTTTCTCAACCTGGCAAAAAAGGAGAACAGCAGATCCATACACCTCCTGTTTCATCCTTCCAATTTCCTTATGGGCAACATAAATAACCAATCATTTTTCGCATTTGTTTTCAGTGAACTTATGAACCTAGCAACTTGCGCAGTCAAGTTCAGTTTTAATGACTCCCTGTGTGCCTAAATAGCTAGCTTAGCTATGGGATCTCCTCTAGGTCCAGTTCTTATTAACATTTTCAGTGGCTTTCACAAGAAACATGTTTTTGATGGAATGAGCCCCAGTTAACCTGCTACCATGTTCATATTTCGGATATTTAGTTGACGTGCTCATAATTCTTAAGCTGGCAGCTGCATGTAAGGACATCACCTTCAAAATCTGCACCTTAATTTGCAAATTACTCCATGGTCTTATGCCAGTCAACCTCAGCAACCGCCATTAGCTCTCCATCTGAATCTATGTTTTTTGGTCTATTGGTGGCAGTTGGCAAATGGGAATCTGTTTCAAACCCTTTGACTGGAACATGAATAGCTGTGCTAACCCAAAGATTACCAATATTCTTTATACACATACCTTCAGGGCAAATGCACTGACTACACAAGAAATAAAGTACATCTCTTGACTGGACGTGGGCAGAAGAACAGAAACAATCTGCTGACCCTGAAGAAACAAATAATATCCAAGCAAAGTAATTGTAAACCACCTTCACAACAATTAATATTATTTTGTAGCAATGTGTGAGGAACTTGACACAAGATATAGGATGTAAGCAACAGATTATCTAATGAATGCCTGTCCAGAATCTGGTCAGGAATGGTATTTATGGAATAAATGTATTTTGTACTGATATTAAACATATGGGTTTTTGATAAGCGAGGGGATTAAGGGTTATGGGGAGAGGGCAGGAATGTGGAACTGAGCCACGACAGATCAGCCATGATCTTACTGAATGGCAGGGCAGGCTCGAAGGGCTAGATGGCCTACTCCTGCTCCTATTTCTTATGTTCTTATATTAAGATTAATTGCTTTAGAGATTTCAACAATCTAACTTAAATATGTATGATATTCAACATATATCAGACATTGTAATATACAATAACACGTTAAATATTTAGAGATACCTTGAAGAATGTAAGCCAGTAAAATCCTGTTCCAAACGTCACAACAAAGAAGGTATTTGCCAAGTCTCCAGCATAAAACAGCAAGAACTTCAAGATTGTCTAGATGTAAGAAAAACTATTTCACACTTTTGTCTCACTGAGGGTTATAATTAACCAATAATCACTTCTAGCACTAGTTATGCAGTTTTGCTTTTACACAGCCTAGATACTTAAGCTTGCCTTTACGTTTCTACCATATCAGTATCATGGCAGAGACACATTCAACTCCAATAAATGCACCTTTTGTGATTAAAACGAATGTACAAATCCTATGAAACAAATGCAAAATTAGAGAATTGGCTCCAAATCCAATCTTGTTAGTGTTAATGTTGAGTTTATCCAGTGAGTTGCTGTGCCATATGAACCAGGAAAGTTGCAATATAGTCAGCTACATCAGCTGTAGTGGCACTACATGAGGTCTTAAAACCTTTGAATTATGAAGAGAATAATCAACCAGTTTTCCTGATCCCCATCCAAGATCTTAAGGAAATGCCAGAAGTGGACGATCTGGCAAAATCAGAACTGTGCTTACTTGTGGGATAGTTCTTGTCAATAACCTAACAATGCTCATCCTAATGCTATTCATGATAATGGATATTTGATTGAAGCACCAAAGGGCACTACCTTCTGTGCAACGTAAAGATAAAAGTCATCATAGTCTCAGATGACCATTGACTGCTCTCCCCTTTGAGGGGGAGAATTGACTGGTGGTGATTTAAACCTGAGAATCACCACGCCTCAGGCAAGGGGCAAGGTTGAGATGGTAAGCCTTCATAACCTCAGCTGGTATGGGAATTGAACCTGTGCTGTTGGCATCGCTCTGCATCATTAACCAGCCATCCAACCAACTTAGCAAACCAACCCCTTGTAGTGTATCAAGGGGTCAACTACTTCAGGCGTTAGTAGAGAGAAAAAATTTTAAAAACTGTCTACTTGCCTTATTCATTTTACTAACAGGCCAGATGGATAATAAGACATCCTCAGGAACTAAGGAGATGAATGTCTCCTTTTCTGACCTGTTGGGAGCTGAAATTAGTTTTGAAGGAGTTCCAATTGGCCTGGTGAACATAATAGCTCAGATTTCCCCACATGCTGTGGAGTTTTAACTGATTTGACTTGATTGCAATTGGCCTTGAAGCTGATGGTGAAGGTCACAGGACACAGGAGTTTCTGCTGTGGTAGGGGTGAAGAAAACGTGTTTGATTGCTCTGGGTGGGGTTGGGGGGGTTGGTGGTGGTTTGTTGGGATGAACAGCAGATGCTGGCAGGTGGTTAGAGTCTTCATTATGAGGAAGTCAGAGTGGAGGGAAATCTGGGAGAAGTTGGAGGCCTAGGGTTGGCGGTGGAGCCTGGGGAGTATTGGGGTCCTAGGAGAAGGGAGTGAGAAGCTTGTAGCAGATCAGGACCCTAGGGGAACGAGTAAAGGCTTGGAGGGCTGGTGCCCACCAGCTATGGGGAGGTCATCGGTTTGTGGTGAATAGAGGGGTGTGTTGAAGAGTTCCGTTCTGGGGAATGAGATGATCAGAGGCATATTTGGGGGTGATGAAAATTGTACACTAATGGGAAGAACAATTCACATGCTGTGATTGGATTGATTGGAGGCTGGGGTCAGCAGTAGGATCAAAAGCCTTCTAAGAGGTTTATGGGAAACTAAAGGGGGCGGAGGGGTGGAGAGGGATGTGCATAATCTCCAAGGGTTCAATAGGTAAATGCAATGAAACCATGAGGTGGATGAAAGTCACTAATCCTCTGGATCTATCAAGTTCTCAATGGGATATAGAACCTAGGTTCCCTGATGCTCAGGAATCCTGGCTAATTCTCATGACATTTGTCTTCTTGGAGCAACTTGACTATTTGCCCATCTTTCAATCTCAGCTTAAACCAAAAGTGGGCGGTTTGGAGGTAGGTTTCGGCTGGGAATCTGATTTTTAAGATTTTAAACCTCCTCATCCAATCCCAAAGAATAGGATTCCTGCACAGTATTGAAGCCTTCGTTAGGCATGACAACCGGATAATTCAGAGGAAGATGTTTGCCAGTTTGGAGCTTGCAAACAGTAAGGGGGAAAATATAGAAATACATAAATATAAACATGGGCAGCATGGTGGCACAGTGGTTAGCACTGCGACCTCACAGTGCCAGGGACTGGAGTTCAATTGGGTCACTGTCTGTGCAGAGTCTGCACGTTCTCCCCATGTCTGTATAGGTTCCCTCCGGGTGCTCTGGTTTTCTCCCACAGTCTGAAAGATGTGCTGGCTAGGTGCATTGGCCATACTAAATTCTCCCCCAGTGTACCTGAACAGGAACTGGAGTGTGACCTCTAGGGGATTTTCACAATAACTTCATTGTAGTGTTAATGTAAGCCTACTTGTGACTAATAAATAAACTTAAAAAAAACGTTTATAGATGGATGAATCAGTCAGGCTACTTTGCAGGTGGGTAAATACCTTGCCCATTCCCTCTCTGTTGGGGAATGAGCCATAGCACTAACAGAAAACTAAACAAGGAGAGAAAATATGCCCTGAATTTTTGCAACAAGAAAGCATTTTGCAGATAAGGCTGAAAAACAGAAGTCCCAGCCTTGAGATGGAGGGGCAATGGGGAATTCAAGATTCATGCACACCAGTTTTAAGGCAGCAACCAGTGATAAAAATCAGTAGCTGCCAGCATTCATGTTTAATTTTGATGAAATAGGAGACTGAAACATTGCAGAATAGGCTTGGTAGGAGCAGATCTGAACTTTGAAGATTTCTTTGAATAGTTGCATAATTCTTTTGGAGAGGTGCAGTGACCCTCTGGCAATTATTCAAAAGTTGTATTAAATGCGACAGAGGTGGCAAGTATTCATTTTCAAGTAATCCAACTCAAATGATAGGAGGGCTTGGTAGGATTTTTTTCCACCTACAGATCTGAGCACTCAGGTGGCAGGAAGAACATTGCTTGACAAAGATATTGCACTTTGCGTCAGGGAAAACTAAGATGGCGATGACACTCACAGTTGGCAGAGTAGAAGCAAGTCAATGTGAGCAGCTGAAGGAAAGAAGGAGGGCACCAGATCAAGAACAAGAGCCAGAGCAATGGGCACCATGAAGAAGCTGAAAAGGAGGGGATAACCACGTGGTTGTCATGTGGGAAGGGTGTATTGACCTTTTGACAATATGACAATATGAAGAGTGTGCTGATCTCAATATGATGGTGAACCAGAGGAAGGGGCCAGAGGTTAAGCCCTGAAGTGGTCATAGACATATGTTGAATAGTCCAGTAACACCTCGAACCACATTCCATTGGCCCCATGCCTGCTGGTGGCTGGAAAAGTTACAATGGCACTCAATGTTTATAACTTAGGTTCTTTCCAGGGCTTAGCCAGAAAATCTGTCTGGTTTATTCCAGTCAGTAGCACACAACTGCTTTAAGGCAAGAACAGATACCCAGTTTGCTTGTGTCAGGGGTATATTCACTTCCCTGTTGATTTGGCATTTTAGAAACTGAGCGTTAGGATTTTGCTCAATTAGCAGATTTCCCTCAGGTATAGGGTGTCATTTGATAGCAAATCACTATAAATAAGCATTCAAGCACCTTCATCAGCCAAAAGTACTTCTATTTCCTCAATGTCTATCCTGTTGTTGTGTGACCACAACAAGTTTCTCCATTGTGTCTGTGCAAAGTTCCATGGGAGCTCCCATGGCTCCTTCATATTGAGGAATTCCTAACTCCCCTAACTACTTTATCCAGCTTCATTGATCTGAAGATTGCTGGTTTCTAGGGGATAAGGGCTATACCTTAAAACCTTGGCCATTGGCCTCCTTTAGTACTCTCAAACTGAACCATGCACAACCATATCAGAGGCATGTTGTTAATTAAATAGATCACTGACATACAAAAAATGGACTTAAGGTGCCTTAATCACTCAGGTGGAGCTCTGCAGTGTGCCCGATCAAGTACCCCAGAAACAGAGGTGGTATGTTACCTGTTGACCTCCATCTGTTCATGGAGTTTGATCACTGAGCCCAGATAAAGTCAAATGTGAATGGACAATGAATGATGTAAGGAACATCTGTCCTGAAGCCTTTCCTACAAACTTATGTGAAAGACCAAGGAAGAATGATATCCTCCACTGCCTCATGATTCCATTCTTATATTCCTGATGATGTTAGTGCAAGATGGGCCTCAGCAAGCTGCCTTCAGTGTCACTGTTAAGAACATAGTTCTTTACAGTAACATTCATTTTGAGTTTTGTACTGTAAAAAAAAAAACAAGCCAAGACATCTACAATTAATGTATATATATTCCGGAAGTGCTCAGTTGTAGTGTTCACAAATTGAAAAGTGTCATCATTGTGAACCCATTAGTGCAGTATGAGACAGCATGCTGTGCTAGGGCATACTTCAGCAATGTACTGCCTCTGCTCACTACTCAATATGGCAATTTCTGGAGGCACCTGTGGGAAACGTCTTTCAGGCTGCAGTCTCTATATCTCTGCATAGCTGGACCCGTTCCTTACCCAGCATTTTATCTATGACATTCTATCAAAACAACTGTAAGGTGCAATGGGTGAGCCATGCAGCTTACAATGCTCTCATTCACTTCTGACAGTTTACATGCGCTAATCACATTCAACAGATCATCAATGAATAATGCTAAGATGTGGTGGAAGAAAAGATCTGCACAAATGCATGGATATGGCGGCTGTCACTTCATGACCACTGACAGCCCTACTGGCTTACTCATTCTTAGTCACACTATTATGCTACGAAAGTATGAAGATGTGAAGTCAAGGGTCTCCTGTATGGGCGCATCATGATGTATGGGTGGCTACTTGGCAAGTGAGTGATCTAATGACAATTGCAATGTTATTCATTATCCACTGAGACTAACAATTAACTATATAATAGCAAAATATCTTTTCCAGGTAATGGTATCAACGGGATGCCTTCTGAATCCATTCCATGTTTTCAGAGATTCAGTACAGTCCACTTTGAATATTTAATTTATTATTGTCACATGTATTAGCATACAGCGAAAAGTATTGTTTCTTGCGTGCTATGCAGACAAAACATACCATTCATAGAGAAGAAACCGAGAGTGCAGAATGTAGTGTTAAAGTCATAGCTAGGATGTAGAGAAAGATCAATTTAATGCATGTTAAGTCCATTCAAAAGTCTGACAGCAGCAAAGAAGCTGTTCTTGAGTCGGCTGGTACCTGACCTCAGACTTCTGTATCTGTTTCCTGACGGAAGAAGATGGAAGAGAGAATGTCCAGGGCATGTGGGATCCTTAATTATGCTGCCTGCTTTGCCGAGGCAGCAGGAAGCGTAGACAGAGTCAACGGGTAGGAGGCTGATTTGCGTGATGGATTGCGCTACATTCACAACATTTTGTTGTTCTTTGCAGTCTTGGGCAAAGGAGGAGCCATACCAAGCTGAGATGCAACGAGAAAGAATGCTTTCTATGGTGCATCTGTAAACTTTGATGAGATTCATAGCTGGCATGCCAAATTTCCTTAGTCTTCTGAGAAAGTAAAGGCCTTGGTGGGCTTTCATAACTATAGTGTCGGCATGGAGGGACCAGGTCAGGCTGTTGGTGATCTGGACACCTAAAAACTTGAAGATCTTGACCCTTTCTACTTTGTCTCCATTGATATAAGCAGGGTCATGTTCTCCTTTACGCTTCCTGAAGTCAATAACAATCTTCTTTGTTTTGTTGACATTGAGGGAGAGATTATTGTTGTCATACTAGTTCACCAGACTCTCTATCTCATTCCTGTACTCTGTCTTGTCATTGTTTGAGACCTGACCCACTATGTTGGTGTCGTCAGCAAACTTGAAAGTTGAACTGGAGAGGAATTTGGCCATATAGTCATAGGTGTACAAGGAATATAGTGGGGGGTCAAGAACACAGCCTTGTGGGGCACTGGTGCAGAGGATGATTGTGGAGAAAGTATTGTTGCCTATCATTACTGATTGTGGTCTATGAGTGAGGAAGTTCAGGATCCAATCGCAGAGGAGGTGCTGAGGCTCAGGCCACGGAGATTGGAGATGAGTTTCGTGGGAATAATGGTGTTGAAGGCTAAGCTGTAGTCAATAAACAGGAGACTGACATAGATGTCCAGGATTGAAGGGCCAGGGAGATGGTGTCTGCTGTGGACCTGTTGCGGCGGTGGGCAAACTGTAGTGGATCCAGGCAGTTCAGGGGACTGGAACTGAGTTGTGCCATGATTGGCCTTCGAAGCACTTCATAATGCTGGATGTCAGAGTCACCAGCCAATAGTCATTAGGGCATGCTGCTTGGTTTTTCTTAGGTACTGAGATGATGATTACCTTCTTGAAGTAGACAGGGACCTCAGATTGTTATAAAGAGAGGTTGAAGATGTTTGTGAATACCCCTGCCAGCTGATCCACACAGGATCTGAGTGCTCGGCACTCTAAATAGGCAGCAAGAATGACAATTTATCAAACATCAATCACCACTTACTGGAATGTCAATCATTTGAGATCCAATTCGTCTTTTCCAACTGGTTGTCTTTAACACGGAGTTTATTGTTGATACGCCACTCAGGAAACCCAGTGCAATCTAAAGCAATAGAAAAAAGCACCATCAAGCACACATTTTACTAAATCCAGATTTTAAGTTTTTTCTACTTTCTATGTTTCACCCATGCACTCACTTCTCCCTTCAGTCATCTCCCCTCCACACTACTGCACCCAACCTTGCCATTGTATTTTTCTCACCGATTTTGAAAGTGAATTGATTCAGCTTGTGGAATCTGGATTTTGCATATAAGTTTGTTATCACAATGGATTCCTTCTTCCCCATGTGCAAAATTCCCTCCTCTGTTCAGTTTCATCTCCCCGTCAATTTCAGGTGACTGGAAAATATTGTTCAGTAGAAGCCAAACTACACAGAAGAGGAACTTAATTCAGTATTGTAACTAATCAGCCATTCAAAAAATCTATTTTAAGTAAGTCTAAGAAGTACAGCAGTATTTATAAAAGCTAGATTATCAGCAAAACGGCTTTCTTTGAAAGGGAATTGGGTGGCACAGTGAGAAACTTCCCTTTTAATCCTTGAATATGGGTTATTTTCCATTGGGATACCATGAAAGACCATGCCCCTCTGCTGGTTAGCATATTTATCAAAGAATGTCCAACATGTTTCTAAAAGGTTCACATTACTTAAATTTATGAGTATTAAACCTCAAATCTGGTGTGTACATGTATATTTGGCAAGTAACTTTTGTATTCAAATAGTTTTCATCAGGATTAATGTACAGTCACGAAAAGTCATTTTACAACTGATTCTGATATTATAGCAATATCCTAACATATGCTTCACAAGAAACATGACACAAAATACATTTCTTAAAGTATTGTCACACCCCTTCCTTAAAAAAATGAATCATCAATATGCAAAGGTGGCTTCATTTTTCAAAAACCTTTAATTTCGCTCTATTAGTGGTTTAGTATATATATGTACATTTTAATAAATCTACGCATGAGAACAGTAGTACTGTCCAGCTCAGTCCTCTTCTTCCAAAATTGAACCTTCTTTCTTCTTTTGTCAAAGTTGTGATAAAGCATTAGCAATCACATTCCCTCTTCCTTCTTTTCTTCAACACAGTGCTGTTGTTCAGCTGCTTCCTCTTCCTTTTCAAAAGCTTCCTTCAGTTCTTGATTTTTGAAGTCTCGAAACATCAAAATGAAGTAATCATTTTCCAGAAGATTGAGCTACTCATAGACTTGCCAAAGAGAACCTGTCCCTTTGCACGCTTTCTCAGTTCACATGTGTGTGGTCAGGACCATCCAGAATAGTTAATTTGTCTCTGTCTCCTTTCTTGTTAATTGCCCTTAGTTCCCGTGTCAGGCATTCCTACTCCACCTTCTGTTGAGAAAGAATACACTCAACATTCTTTCCAACATCTCCAATTGTATATCTTTCTGTTCCAAGGTAGCTTATCAATTCCTGCATTTGATATAGATCTTCATTATCCTTTTCTGTATATTCTTTTGCAAAGATATATAGTAGATTGTCTTCTTTGGTGTCAGGATTTGTTGTAATTATAGGTTTAGGGATCATTGTCGCAGTTTTGCTGTTGTGAAAACCATTGGAAATTACTCAGACATCAACTATGAATGTATTGTTTCCTTGGATATCCCTGTCTAGTACAAGCTTCATTATTCTAGTAGTTAATTTCAAATGATAGTACAGTTTCATTAAACAACACTCACTTCATGGTTGTTGTCCTTTTCATTTGTCTGCAATAGTAAAATACTTCTGCTCTTCAATCTCCATCTTAGATTATACATCACTGCTGATTCATATACATTTTTTTTGTAGAAGATGAGCTGTTTTTGACAATCCTGTAAGTTATGTTCAGTTAATGTCAGCAAATCAAGAACAGGCTTTAAATCAGTTGACTTTTCTTGCATTTGTCTCCGCACTTGCTGAGTTTATTTATTCACATCATTGTTCAGTAACCGATTCTCCTTTTCTGTCTTTACCAATTTTACACTGCACTTATCTGACTCCATTTGTGTCGTCATTATCTGAGATTTGTAACTATTCACCAGCTCTTCGTAATGTTTGATCGAGACTTTCGGCTACTGAATCTCAAACTGAGCAAACATCAGCTTCTCCTTTTAAACCTATGCCAACTTGAATGGATTAAGTCTATACAAAATCAATGTTCAATTGGGACAGCATTTTTGACATCTACCTCATACACAATTACTTTAGTACTTGCCAGTTCATTCCCATGTATATCTCCATGTGATTGTAATAACCCTTTCAGGTCATTTTGATTTTCCTCCAAAAGGTAACTCAGTGATCTATCTCAATTTCTGATTACTTCCTCATTATTCAAACTAATTTGAGGAATGTCATCAGAATCATTTGGATTTATTTCTTCACTCTGCATTGTAACAATTAGCACATCCTTCTTCTGCTTTTCTTCCCTATCAAATTACCATGTGAGCGCACACCCTTTGTGTCTTCTATCTAGCGTTCTGAATCAAATAAATCACATCACTCTATTTTCTTTTGATTTGTTAAGACCCACTAAACCTTGCTATAGAAGGTTCACCTGCCACTGCTAATAATACTAATACTTTATCACGGCTGGCAAAACTATGAATTTTCAATTTCTTATCTGTTTCTTTTCAATTACATGCTGTGCCACCTTTAAATGCTATCTAGCCAACTCACCAACTCTAGTTAATCTTTCCCTAAAGTTTGACACATAGTCCAATAATGAAGTCTCTGAACGCTAACTCACCAATTTCTCCTCGATCAAGTTAAGTGGTCCTGTTACATCAAGACCAAAAATTAATTTGAATGGACTGAATTTTGCTGATTCATTAGGGACATCCCTAATTGCAAAAAGTACAAATGAAATTCCTTTATCCTTTTCTCTTGAGTTTCTTATTATTGCAGGGGTTGGTTGCATGCAGCCAAATACACTGCAGTTAAATGTAGATGACAAGTAGGAGCCAGCTTCCTGTCGCGCTGTCATTTTACAAACACTGAGTCCTCTATCTGCTCCCAAACCTAAGTGCTCCTATAGTTGAATTCATCCCAACATCTTGTTCATGTCCACAAGTTCTGAAGAGTCTGAACATCTGATTTAAGATAAGAAGTACAGAGGGCTACGGTTAATTTAGGGGTGAATACAGACAGCAGCCACACTGATCGTTTAGGATACAATCCAAAAGAGGAAGTTCAATTGTTCAAAAATGGTCGCTTGATCTTTGAACCTATTGTAAAAATTTCTAAATCACATTTCCTGTGAAGGGCAGGTTTTGTTCTGTTCAGCTTTGAGATTTTTTTCCCTCAATAATTTTCGTTAGGGGCTCTAAGGAATTGATTTATGTGGAAGTTCACTGTAAATTATAAACAATTGTGATTATCATGATTGAACTTTCAAGAACAATAACAATCGGTTACCAAGATTAACATTTAGTTAGAATAACAGGATAGTTATTTCAAAAGAAACTTACTTCTGTATTCTGATGAGCTGTAGTTAAATCCATTTCATATTCAATGGAAAAAGATACCTGGGAAAATGTATCAAATACAGATTCCAAAGGTCAATACAATCTAACTGCTCATAATTTAAAAACATTAGTAGCAAACTTAAATGCCAACTGTTTGTGTCTGATTTGGGCAGGCAGCATTCTGAGAATGTTGTTGCATGTTTATGCTTGTGGAACAAAGGTAATGTGGACTAGGGCCTCCCTTAACACCCGTGCCATTCTACCTAACGCCAGTCCCATTGTGAATAATGACACAGTAAAGCTTGGAAAGAAATTAATGAGAGATTGATAATTCCTACCCCAAATACAGGATTGTTAATAACAATAATGGCAGGAGGCAGCTTGGAATGATACTTGAGAGAGAAGTAGCAGAGCCAAATTGGAAGAGAAAGATCAGGAACCAAATATTTCAGAGGTGGAGGTGGTTAAAAACTTGGAGCAGCAATATGAGGGAGGAAAGGAGGGTAAGGAAAGGAACAGAATGGGAAAAAAAGAAAGGAAAACAGAACATCCCTTTAGTGCTTTTTGGAAAACTAAGTACTTTATCAATTTGGAAAGTTTTCTTTTTACCTTCACTTTCAAACTATTTATACATACTAAAAATAGCAACAGGTTTAATATTAATTCAGTTCCATGGAAGACCATTTTTCCTGTTTCAACCAACTTTCAATCCATTTCAGAAGCACTTCACCATGTTGTGCCTTTCAGTCTTGAGAAGCAACCTTCTATTGGTACTTTATCAATGATTTTGCTGGAATCCAAAAGCCCTCACTTTATACTGCTCTATATGGCACATCATTCACGGCTTGCTGTACTTGAGAATTTCTCAATGTATTTGGCTGCTTACTCCGCTTGATAAAACACTGTTTTGAGTGTTTTAACTTAGTACAAATTCAAACTAACATTGGAAAGGTGACATGCGTGCCATGGAGATTGATCAAATTTCTTTGAGGTCGGGGGCAGGTGGCAGCGTTTTGCTGCTGATCACAAACTCGGGCAAATATGAAAACTATCAAACATATTGCTCATTTATCTCTTGCTCCAGGAATTTTTTTTTAAAGAGAGAAGCATGCTTACTGGAATAGTTTGTTCTTCTGGATTTTGGATCTTAATATTTGCATAGGAAATGGTCAGAAAAGGAGGAAAGATATTTCCTTGTAGTGTCTTCGGCACCAGATTGACCCTACAATAGAATGTCGACAATATTAAAATCCATTTGGATGTTTTCATAAATTGAGTCATACACTGGTTATTTTTAAATAATAAATTATCAATAAACAATTATTTCCTTTAAGGTTATTTAATGAATTGACTGGAATTCTGAAGACAGCATCTGGTACTCTTATATTTAAGAAACCCTTAAGTTTATGGCCTGGATTATCTTGGAGTTGGGCTATTTCCAGAGCCCTCAATAAATGGAGGTGAAAAGCTGAGAGCAACAATTCAAGGAGCCAACTCAAAGATTCCTCACCCTATTCCCATTTCCAGCATTTTTTGCCTGTGCGGGATAATGGAGCCCTTGGTGGCTCCATAGTTGGGGTGAGCATTTCAGGCACTCCTGCAACTTCAATGTTCTATTAGTGGATGTGGTTCATTGATTCTGTGGAATCTTGAATCACAGAACTACTGTTGCCAGAAATTAATGATTACAATTGGACTGATGTCCCAGTAAATGGAGGCAGGCTTTCTAGACTGCCAGTGTCACCATCTATCTGCCTTTATGACTGCCTGGAACCTGCCCTGGGAAGCACAGGATAGACTCCATTCTGTTCCCATCTCCCAGAATGAAAGATGGAAGGTGGAGGCCTCTTCCTTGAAGGCAGATTTCCGAAGTCAGAAATTTTCCTGACTTGTATTTTCTACCTTCTTTGCAAAAGTCTGTTCTCCTGTTTCTTTTTGAAAATGAAGTTACTGATCGTCAGTACATTGAAATGAAAATCATTGTTTTCACTTAAAAATCCTGTTCTTAGCCTAACACTGCCACTTCTCTGTGACCTCTCCCAATCCTTCATCTTAGCCCTTGCCCTTTGGTCTCCTGATTCCCAGTTAAGGCACATCTTTGAACTATCTTCATAGAATCATCATAAAATCAACGGCATGGAGACGGTCCAAACTGATCCATGCTAACGAAAATGCCCATCTAGGCTAATTCCATTTGCCTGCATTTGACCCATATTTCTATTTCTGTTTTGTGAATTGTTTTGAGACACCAACTGCTTTGAAATGAATGCAAGTTATTGTTTTTTTAAATCAGGAAACATATCATATCAACATGAATTATTATCAATAGTACATTTGACTGCTGCTTGAAGAAATCAAATTTTCCTCTGCGTTCCCGGCCTCATGTTATTTTTCCTCTGGCCCTTATGCGGATCAGGAATGCCTAGTATACAAAAATCACACCAACCCTGCTCAGGTTCCACATTTTATATGAGGGATGACAATTGGATTTCCTTCTATATCCGTTTTCATCTGTGGTGCAGGTTTTGAAAACCCATAAAAAGCATGGCACACTGTCTCTCTCTGAAGTGAGCCCCGGCACAAAGGATTCATTTAGAACCCTACCTATACACTCCTGCCCCACATACAAATTACCAGTATGGACTCTAATCTTTTCCTAGTTATCCTTTTATGATTAATGCACTTGTAAAGAAATTTCCTTTATTTTACCTGCCAATATCCTTTCATGTCCCTTTTTTGGTCTCCTGATTCCCTTTTTAAGTTCCCTCTACGTTTTATATTCCACTGGGGTTCTGCTGCTTTGAGCCCTTGATGAGTCCCATAAGCATTCCTCTTTGTCTTTATTCAATATTGTATATCCCTTGATATCCAGGGTTGATTGGATTTTTTGGTTCTGCCCATTTTCTTTATTGGAACACGTTGGCCCTGTACACTCCCTATTTACTTCTTAAATGTGCCCATTGTTCTGTCAGATTTACCTAAAAGTGTCTGCTCCCATTCCACTCTGGCCAAATCAGAACCAGAGCCAAATCAGTGCCTTACAGCCAGATTCTCTTTTGTGGCTGGAGAAACTTCCACTATCAACTAAAGCCCTGCCTTTCTTCCTCCTCCCCTCTTGTGCAGCAGACCCATCCATGGTGCATGAAGTTGGCTTCCACTACAGTTCCACAGTCATCTGAGATGGCCACATGGGGCTCCTGCAGTATTTGCCTTCCTTTACTCTGCCTGGTGGCCACCCATGCCCTTTCTACCTGTTTAATCTTCACCTGTTGTATGGCCACCTCACTCAATGTGCCATCCACAACTTGCTCAGCATTGTGGCTGCTCCACAGTGAATCCACCCTCAGCTCCAGCTCCGAAATGCAGCTAGCCAGTAGCTGCAGATTGTCACACTTTGTGCACACACGGGACAACTAAAACTTCAATGATTTTTCCACATAATACAGGAGGAGCATATCATGGGTGTGACCTCTCATGCCATGATTACCCTTAAGCCCTTTATTTACTCAATCTTTTAACAAAACATTATGCTTATGTAAAAATATTAGCTTACCTCCTTTACGCTAATTTTACTTCCCTTACCCTACTTTGCTTACTTATATTACTTTATATAATGAGCCTGGGGGTGATTCTCTGAGCCTACTGCGCTGTTCTAATAGCGCAACGGGCCAGGAGACGTCAGTGGAGGGCCTATAGTGGGACTTGAGACCAGCGTCCGGCCGATTGCAAGACTCCCTGGCCATGTGTTTTGAACTGGCACTGGAAATCAGCATGAGGCTGACTACAATATGGAAATTAACATTTCCATACGATTAGCGAGCTGGGGACAGTATGGACCAGGCTTGCTTATGTCTCCTCCACTCCGCAGGATAGGTTCCCACCAGCAGGGATTAAAGATGGTTCCCATCAACGGGGACCAGGCTGGTGGGGACAGGGGCTATTGAGGACCCCCTGGGAGGTCAGGGACAGGGAGTGGTGCCCCTTGGCCTTGGCACCCTGGCACTGCCCAACTGGGCAGCAGACAATGCCAAAGGGATGGGGCCAGAGGGGGATGGGGCCTACTGGGAGCAGGACCAATTGTTAGTGGTGGGGGGGGACCCACTGAGCACTCTGCAATGGGTTTGGTGAGAGAGGGAGGGAGAAGGTGATTGGGGCTGCACATTGGGGAGGTCGGGTAGGCTGGCAATCATGGGGGTGGGGTTGGGGAGAGGCCTGGGAAGGAATTGAAGGCCGCAATTGAGAAGCTGGCGATGGGGGGAGGGCAGTATGCACGTGCCGATCTCCCCACTGACAGATCGGCGCATGCCCAGTGGCCCATTCAGCATGCTGATTCTGGCCTCTCCAGCAGGATAAAGAACAAAGAAAATTACAGCACAGGAATAAGCCCTTTGGCCTTCCAAGCCTGCCTGTCTCAACTAAAACCCCCTACCCTTCCGGGGGTCATATCCCTCTATTCCCAACCTATTTATGTATTTGTCATGACTCCCCTTAAAGGTCACATCATATCTGCTTCCCCTACCTCCCCCAGTAGCGAGTTCCAGGCACCCACCACCCTCTGTGTAAAAAACATGCCTCGTACATCTCCTTTAAACCTTGCTCCTCACATCTTAAATCTATGCCCCCTAGTAACTGATTCTTCCACACTGGGAAAATGCTTCTGATTATCCACTCTGTCCAAGTTCTTCATAATATTGCAGTCTCCTATCAGGTCGCTCCTCAACCTTTACGTTCCAGTGAGAACAAACAAGTTTCTCCAACCACTCCACATAGCTGATGCCCTCCATACCAGGCAACATCCTGGTAAATCTTTTCTGTATCCTCTTCAAAGCTTCCATTTGCTTCTGGTAGTGCATGGCGACCAGAACAGAACACTATATTCCAAGTGCAGCCTAACTAAGGTTCTCCAAAGTTGCGACATGACTGGCCAATTTTTAAATTCAATGCCCCGGCTGATGAAAACAAGCATGCCGTATGCCTTCTTGACTACCTTCTCCACCTGTGTTGCCTTGTCTTGGTGTTTGTTTTTTTTTCCCATGAATTCCTGAAAGCTAGCATGTAGACACAGCTAGCACTTAGCAAGGCAAGCTATATGATGGCCCTTATTGCAAGAGGATTTGAGTGCAGATATAAAAATGTACTTCTGCAATGGTTTAGAGCATTAGTGAGGCTGCATCTGGAATACTATGTGCCGTTTTGGTCTTCTCACCTAAGAAAGGATACACTTGCCATGGTGAGAATGCAATGAAGGTTCATCAGACTGATTTCTGGATTGATGAGATTGTCCAATGAGGAAAGATTGAGACGACTGGGTCTATATTTTTTAGAGTTTAGAAGACTGAGAGGCGAACCTCACTGAAAATACAGAAATCTTACTGGGTTTGACAAGGTAGATGCGGCAAGCATGTTTTCCCTGGATAGGGAGTCTAGAACCATGGGACACAGTCCTCAAATAAAAGATAGACTATTTAGGACTGAGATGAGAAGGGATTTCTTAATTCAGAGGGAATCTTTATAATTCTCTACCCCAGATGGCTGCGGAGGCTCAGTGATTGTATTCAAGACAGTGGCTGATAGATTTCTAGGTAGTAAAGACATCAAGGGAATAGTATAGGAAAATGACATTGAAATAGAAGATCAGCTGAGATTTGGCTAAATAGTAGAGCAGGTTTGAATGGTCTGCTCCTGCTCTTATTTCCCAAACTCCTAAATTGATGCAAGGGTTTATGTCAGACTTCTGCATACTTTGGCTGGCAAGGTTAGTGGAACCTAATCTCCCCCTGCTAGGTGAACATTTGGGCTTTAGGGTAGTCGCACTGTTGTTCACAACAGCTTCTAGATGGACTCATTTCAGCAGCCAGAAGTAAAACTTCAGACAAGAAGTAATTGCAGCTGGTTTTTGATTTTTATCACCAAATTCAGGTGTAAATCCAGAGAAGGGTTGGATCTGTGCCAGCAGTTTCCCCTTTATTGACACATGGAGGGAAAACTGCAGATCCACTTCCATGATAGATGCAGCACATCTGGGATGCCAGAGAAGAAAACGCATGTCATACGTTTTTTTTACTTGGTAGTATAATCCATGATTGTATTGAATTTCACTTACAGCATGTATTTATGTCAAAAATCTTTCTCACCTGATTTTTATGTCTTTAGCAACTCTAATTACTTTTGGCTGGCTATTCAGGTGAACTTCACGACCAGTTAAAGTATCCACCAAGAAAAAACGTCTTGTTAAATACCAACTATTTTCTGTTTTAGCTGTAATTTAAAAACAATGAATTAGTGCTTGCAAAAGGAGTCAGAATTAAACACAAAGGGGCTTCAGCATTCCTGATATGGAAACACATCAGTAAATTATACATCCCAGTATATCCCTTCCTGGCTACTAAAATTGACGATTGGACAATTAGAACCGATGCAACTTCCCAAATCATTCCCAGTGGACACCAGGAATGCTGAAGCTGAAAAGCCTTACCATCATGTAGGGATGGCTGCCCAATGCCACTATCAAACTTTACCAGGGTGGACTGGGAATTGGATCAGCTATCCATTCCACAGAGAGGGCAACTAATGATACTACTAAGGAGCCAGAGACTTCATGCCTCAATGTTGGAGTCACGGCAATTAGAAACCACAATCGTGGTTATGTCTGAAACAGCTTTTCTTCCATCCCTATGGAGCTGCCCTAGATTTTGTTTGTTGCTGCACAGCGATGCAGCCCTGCAAGGGTATCTCCATGTTAAGATGCATTCAGTCACCGACCTGCCTCAGCACTGCCACCTCCTGTGGTGAGTCTGTTGTGGCTCTACAGTTGCTGGCCCTCTGATTGGCTCAGCAGCATTAAGAGACTGCCTAATTAGAAGGCCACCTTCTGGAATATTGTGCCACCAGTCTTGCTGCTGACAAGTGCAGGCTTGACATCTTCATTTGGTCTGACATCAGAGCTGCCAAACCTGTGGTAAGATCCAGTGCATTAACTGTTTCTCTGTCCACAGAGGCTGAATATTTCCAGAATCTTCTGTTTATTGTTATCGGCAAATAATGCTATCCATAGTTGATTTAATAGTTGGTCACACCAATTATAATCAGTTACATACAACACAAGATATCAAGATGTAATCCATTAGTAATTCCAATACCAAGGAGTGTAAGATTCCACATTATTTGGGCTCTTGTTTAAATAATTGCAGAACATTTTTTTTTAGAACAACGGAATTTAAGATAAAATAATTTAAGTTTAGGAAATTAATATTTTGACTAATTTGCTAAAATCTTCTAAATGTAGGAATTTCTAAACTTAACTGAATTTTACTTCAGGGAAGACTTTGCTGAATTTAACCTCTAGAGTTTTGTTCATGTACTTAATTGTACAAATTACATGTAATTTGTCTTTGTGTATTTAACAAAATTAAGTATAATCAAATGTTGATGTACGAGATCAGAAACTCCAAGGTATATTGTGAAGTTAGACTAGGCCCCAAATATTTTGGCATTAATGTGAGGGTATGATGTTGCACTCCAGGCTTGATTCTGGGAAGCTTTTACCAAAACAAACTTTATTTAATACAGTTTAACTAAAACAAATGAATTAGCTTAACATTTATCAATTGGAAAATACTTAAACATGACAAGATAAGTTCTTAACTGCTAACCTATTCTTTGAATTCCAATTTAAGCAATATTCATCTTACAGACTTAAAAGTCCTCTTCAAAGTTAGTTAGCAAAGCACAGGTTTACATGCTTGAACTTGTTAACAGTCATAGAGCTTTTTAAACACCTCTGGAGAGAGAGCGAGAGATCTGTCTTTTGACAGCCTCAGCATCCAGAGAGAGACAGCGAGGGAGACAGGAAGATATTTCTTGCTTCTTTTAGAACTAGGCAGAAATCACTGTTGATTTTAAAAACGTTATCTCTCCTGCAAGCTTAATTTCACCCATCAACACACGACTGTTTCTGTCAATCAACCTAATCAAAACACTACTCTGAAAGCTCAAGGGAAGCCTAAGTAAACACAAATGCATTAACTCTGTTTAGACAATCACACCAGGAGTTAAAAGCAGTCATTGTCCTGCATTCTCAACATTGGAACTGGCTGTTGCCCAGACAAATGGCATTGTGTAAAACCGAGCTGATTTTTAAAAATACCCCTTATAAGAAACATGATTAAAATACATTTCTTAAAGGCACGGTATCATCACACAAATAAAACGTGAGTTGTTTACTACTTTAAAATGATCAAAACATGCACACTTTGAGCTTACTTATGGAAGGAATTTCAATTAAATTAAACAGATTAGCCATTATTTAATAGAATTGCAAGAGTCTGAAAAGATTGAAATAGCCTACTCATGTTCTTAACTAAATTAATTAAAAGCTTTTAACAATGTAAAATATGGTTAAGTAATCTCAAGTATTTAAATGCAGTGAGAAAACAATGTTTTTGTTTACTTTAGTTAGTTAGATAATTAAAAATAATGGCCTCAATTCTACCATTTTCAGGTGAAGTGCTTCTGCTGGTAGAAGAGCATCCCGCAATTCATAATGGCCAGCCCCACTGTTCAGAGAGTGCCCAAATCATTGCATCTGTGGACAGATTCCCCTCCTCCCCCTTGCCTGACCAAGAGAGTACACCAAACCCTCAGCAAAAAGGGGCATTCTCCCACCCACCAACCATTCAGGTATTGGGTCACACACAAGCCCACAGCCACTTCTCTCACACCCACCCCAAGCCCCTCCCCACGCAGGCATGATGGTAATTTAAAAGCCTATCAAATGACCTGGGGGCTTGGAGATTAAAGTGGCCAGGCAGGAATGAAGACGTTGATTACAGAGCTGCCTGAAATCACCATGCAAGGGGTAATCTCCAGGTCTGCCATGTCTGAAATGGGCAGTCCAGCAATAAGACCCCATCCCAGGGGAGACTGGCAAGGTCAAAAACTTGCTCTCAGCTTGAGCCCACCCAATACCCAGGACCCTTAGATGACCCTTCCTTTGCAGCCTGGTAGTGGCAGATGGGTAAATGATCACTGGAACTACCACCTTGAACCCCTTTGGGGTCTAGCAGGTGAACACTGGTCATTACCAGAACCAAAGCCATTGCAGTTCCTGTTGGAACTAATAAAATTAGCAGGTTTGCATAAGAATAAAGAATAATTTTATTACAATTAACTGGCTGAATGGCTCATTTAGTGGCCTTCTGCCATTCACTTGCCCCGCCCCCCCCCCAGCCCTCCACTCCCCAATCTCTCCATCCCTACCCCCCCTCCATCCCTACCACCCCCCCCACCTCTCCATCCCTTCCCCCACCCCCCAACAGAAACTGCAAAACTGCAATGTGTGGGCTTTGATTCTGGTAATGACCCAGGTTGATCTGGCCTACTATATCCCAAGGGGGCTCAAGGCGTTAGTTCCAGTGACCCCTCTATCGCTGCCAGGCTGCAGAGGAAGGGTCATTCAAGGGTTCTGGGTTTTGGGTGGGCTGAGAGCAAATTTGGGTGGGAACCCAATTGGGGCTAGCAGGAAGGTCAAGTGAATCCTGATTGCCTTTGTGCCTGTTGGGAATCCTGATTTTTTTGGCTGATGCTCCTTTCAGTGCAGCACTGGGATTCCTGCCAGCTGTCTGACGAGCTCAGTGAATTCCCTCCAACATGTATTTAAGGGAATTGACAAGTAATTTAATAATTAAATAACGCCTACCACAGAAGAGTTGTCCTAACATACTTCCACTATTTCCTTTTCCATTAACTGTGTCAGAAACATTTGCACATTAAACCTGGGTAATTCTAGAAGTAACAGAAATATCAGGAACATAACTTTTACCTTGATTCACAAATTTTCCATTATATTGAAGGTTTAAGTTACGAACTGCTATAGGATGCAGTTGTTCTTCACCATTTTCCCCGATGTAAAGCATATACATATCATAAAATTCAATGTCACGGTACTTAGATAGAAGTGTGGAAACAGAAAGTGTACACTGTCCAGGAAAGAAAATAAAGAAGTAAAAATGATACAATATATAGAAATTCTCTTAGAAGGCAAAATATTTCTCATGTGTTATAAAGATATGTCATATAGAATATTAACTTATGTCACCAGTTGGACATATATTTGGTATTTTCAAAAGAATATTTTTGCTAAGCAAGTGACACTGGCTTAGAGTAGTTATCATGTTGCATTTGCAAAGTACATAAACTGCTTTATGGAGACACTAAACCTACAGAGCTCTCAGAGACAGTGACTAAAGTACCCAGATTGAAACCAGAGCAATAACATGCGACATAGCTGTTGGGTGTAAAATATACTAGATTTGAACTAATAGTCAGAGATAGATTGCCACAGGGGTAGAAGGGGCACAGTCTTACCTCCTCTCTCTTGCTGTAAAATACTTCCCCACAAAGTTGAATTGTTTATGATTAGAAAACCAACCAGAAGAACTCATTGCTGCAAACTGTGAGTTCTTAAAGAAAGATTCTGAATCAACACCATTATCTCCAAGAGAAAACTGAATCAATTAGCCATGACTAATCCAGTGAGAAACCAAAGTACTAGCATCTACTGTTCTACTTTTCAGCTGCCAACAAGTATCCGGACATTCTGAGAATATCTTCTTTCCCTGGTCAAGTTTTAAGTCTGATACTCCACAGAGTTTATTTCGTTTTTGCATTGGGAATAGTGGGTACTTAATCGTATTTGTACACTTTAAACATTTGAAGGATAATTTCTGCATCTTTGTCTGTGTGTGTTTAATTAACAAACTCTTTACTTCTTAAATTAACGGACCCAGCTGGCCTATTTCATAAAGATGTGAATATGTATTGAATTGGCAATATCCCCTCCTTTTTAAATTCAAATTTTGTTATAACCCACCCAAGGGTTGTATTTTATATGCCCTCGATGGGCATGTTTTTCAGCCCAACCCCTTCTTACAGATCCTGAGACTCCACCATAATATGGGAGACTTAGGTGGAGTTGGGTGGTTGCTGAAATTGGCAGCCCAGCACCATAGTTAAATACATAATGAAGGGACAATTAGGCTTGTTACCAAATCATCTCACCCTGATAATATGCTGGCCATGCCAAGAAACACCTATGTGGATCGTTGGGTGGAAGTTATCAGCCTAATTGTTTAAATAAATTCTTCAAACAGCTGGGAGGAAGGGGGGGTTTCTATCTTCAGGGGTTGCCCCTTGTCAATCAAGACACACCATCCACACTACCCAAAACTTTAACTACCCCTTTTTTTCCTACTTGCCTGTAGCCTTAAATGCAACCCCTGTCACTGACCTGTCCAAACCCTCACTGTGCAAGTTCCCAGTCCTTCCTGACTTCTCCTCTTCTTGCAATTCTGGCAGTGCCTACTACTGCACACTTGGTAGTGCTGGGAATGACGAAGCTGCTGACCCATTGGATTGCTTAACCCATCAGCAGCAACATATAGCCGCGGGCAAGCTGGCGTGAAATAGATCAGTTCCACACTGGCTTTGTTTCAGTGGGAGAGGGGGGATGAGGCATCCACACCCCCTTAATATTCAACCTCAGGAGTGGTATAAAGACAGGAGTCAATAACTCCGTCCTGACCTGGTTGTAACATATGAAATTACAGTGCTTGAGTTTATTTAGTAACATCCATTTCAAGAGCTTAATCTAATAATATAGATCTTGGTACATTGCCTGATGCCAAACTCAGCTTGATTTGCCAAGAACAGTTTTATCTTTTGCTAGTACAATAACGTCCAACAATGCCCCAATACATGTGTTTATGAATCTGTGACTGGATTTCTCTAAATATTTTACCAACTTTCCACTTCTGCTTATCATACATGCTCTTATCCACGCAAACACTTTGCATCACTCCTAAACCTGGACATGAGACAAACATTTTATGGCTCGCCTCCTCACTTTCAAATCCATCAACAGTCACATGATTCTCAATTTTGGTGAATTATTTCAGCATCACATCCCTGCATTTATTTTCCAGTACTAGTTTCCCATTCTACTATAAACAGTTGATTTTTTTATCCACCTCATCCCATCCTCTGGAACTCCCCTTTCCAGCAATCCTCTGTGTGTTGTCAGTCACATTCCTTTCAGCTGCATTTTTGCCCCTTGGCAAAATGTCTACTAATGGTGTTCTGAAATATCTTTATAAAGAATAAGTGCTGAAGCTTTTGTAAGTTGGGGGTTAAGGAACGTAAGGGTTTTAAATTAGCTGGTACAAATACCCTCAGGATTTGGTACAACGTATTTGTTATTTCCTTGATGTCGGGACACACTTGAAAATTCCTTGATATTGGAGATGTAAGTCAATGTGTAACTGTTTCATGGTGCACCAATATGAGTTATTCAGCAGTTTTATGACTGATTTATAAAACTGAGCACATAAGTCTAACTTGTAAATACGTCTGTTAAGTGCAAGGAGAGAACATGTTATTGTGCTAAATAAATCATATTTTACAACATGCTAATTAATTATAATTTACTTCAGCTACTTTCCACCAGATTACAAAATGCTAAATTGAAGTAGAAAATGTTCCCTGCTGTATACTAAATCTCTTATACATTGTTTTAAATATAAGATTATGATAAATAGTAGCAGCAGTAAGACATATGAGTCCTCAAGCATAGTGAGAAAAAAGTAATCTCAATATTACTGTCCTCCCCATTCCCCATATATTTTACTTCTCCTAAGGTCTGAAAATCTATCGATTCAACAACTGAGCATTTTCAGCTCTTTAGATTGAGAATTCCAAAGACATACAACCCTCTGAGTGAAGAAATTTCTCCTCATCTCATTCAAATTGGCTGTCCTGTTCTCCTGAGACTATTCTTAATTCTAGTTTCTCCAGCTGGGGAAACCACTTATTGGCATCTGTTAAACCCTCAGAAACTTACATATTTCAATAAGATCGCTTCTTCTTCCTCTAATCTTCAGAGAGTATAGGCCCATTCTACTCAATCTCTCCTCATAGGATAGTCCACTTATCCCAGGAATCAACTTAATGAATTTTTATTCATAAGAACATAAGAAATAGGAGCAGGAGTAGGCCATCTAGCCCTTTGAGCCTGCCCCGCCATTCAATAAGATCATGGCTGATCTGTCGTGGCTCAGTTCCACTTTCCTGCTTTCTCCCCATAACCCTTAATCCCCTCTCTTATCAAAAACCCATCAACCCGCGTCTTAAAAATATTTAGCGAGGCAGCCTCCACCACTTCAACGGGCAGAGAATTCCAGAGATTCACCACCCTTTGAGTGAAGAAGTTCCTCCTCAACTCCGTTCTAAACCGCCCCCCTTTTATCTTGAGGCTGTGCCCCCTAGTCCTACTGTCTTTTTTGAGCGGGAAGAGTCTCTCCAACTCTATCCTATCCATCCCATTCATCATCTTATACGTCTCAATGAGATCTCCCCTCATTCTTCTAAACTCTAACGAGTACAAGCCCAGTTTATTCAGCCTCTCCTCATAGCTCAACCCCCTCAACTCCGGTATCAGCCTAGTAAACCTCCTCTGCACTCCCTCCAAGGCCAAAATATCTTTGCGTAGGCGCGGCGCCCAAAACTGCACACAGTACTCCAGTTGCGGCCTCACCAATGCCCTATACAGCTGCAGCAAGACCTCCCTACTTTTATATTCAATCCCCCTCGCTATGAAGGCCAGCATCCCATTCGCCTTCCTGATCACCTGCTGCACCTGCAAGCTGGGTTTTTGCGACTCATGCACAAGGACCCCGAGGTCCCTCTGCACCGTCGCCTGCTGCAGTTTTTCGCCCCATAAGTAGTAGTCCTTCCTACCATTCTTCCTACCAAAGTGGACCACCTCACACTTGCCAACATTAAATTCCATTTGCCATTTCCTGGCCCATTCGCCCAGCCTATCTAGATCCTTCTGCAGACTCTCCACACCCTCCGCACAATTTGCCGTTCCCCCAATCTTGGTGTCATCAGCAAATTTCGACACCCTACACTCGGTTCCCTCCTCCAGATCATCTATATAAATGGTAAAAAGCTGAGGCCCCAGCACCGACCCCTGGGGTACTCCACTAGTCACCATCCGCCAATCCGAATAGCACCTGTTGACCCCCACTCTCTGCCTCCTATTTGACAACCAATCCTCTATCCACGCTAACACCCTACCCACAACTCCATGTCCCTCGACCTTCTGCAATAACCTCTTGTGAGGTACTTTGTCAAACGCCTTCTGAAAATCCAGAAAGACCACATCCACCGGCTCTCCTCTATCCACCGCCCTAGACACATCCTCATAGAACTCCAGTAAATTTGTCAGACACGACTTCCCTTTAATGAAACCGTGCTGCGTCTGCTCTATCAAGCAATTCCCTTCAAGATGCCTCGCAATTTCCTCCTTAATGACAGATTCTAACATTTTACCTACCACAGACGTTAAACTAACCGGCCTATAATTCCCCGCCTTTTGCCTGGCACCCTTCTTAAACAACGGCGTAACATTAGCCGTTTTCCAATCATCCGGCACTTCCCCAGAATCCAGCGACGTCTGGAAAATAACCACCAAGGCATCCACTATCACCTCCGCCATTTCTTTCAGAACCCTCGGATGCATTCCATCCGGTCCTGGGGACTTGTCCACAATCAGCCCCTCCAGTCTGTCGAGCACCGCCTCTCTAGTAACAGTAATGTCATTAAGACCCTCCAGTCCTACCACCTTTCCATCGCTAACACCCGGCAAATTATTCACGTCCTCCTCCGTGAAGACAGAAACAAAAAAGTTATTCAATACCTTAGCCATATCCTCATCCCCTACCACTAGGTCCCCTTTCTCATCCTCTAAAGGATCAACATTCACCCTAGCCAGCCTCTTCCTTTTTATATATTTATAAAAACTCTTGCTATCCTTTTTTATATTAAGCGCTAGCCCTGCTTCATAGTTTCTCCTACCCTTCTTTATCAACTTCTTTGTCAATCTTTGTTGACATTTAAACCTCTCCCAATCCTCTTCTCGCCCACTACTCTTAGCTACTCTAAATTCCTCCGCTTTTAATTTAACACTTTCCTTCACCTCCTTCGTTATCCATGGCTTATTACCTCTCTTCCTACTATCCTTTTTGACCATCGGAATAAATTTCCGCTGAGCACCAAGAAAGATCTCCTTAAAGATCCTCCACTGCTCCTCAACAGACCCTCCCTCCAACGTGCTCCCCCAGTCCACATTCGCCAATTCTTCTCTCATCCTACCGTACTCCCCTCTATTCAAACCGAGGACGTGTGTCCGGGAACCCACTTTCTCCTCCTCCATCTGCACCAGAAACTCCACCATACAATGATCACTCTCCCCAAGAGGATCCTTCACCACAAGGTCCCTAATTCTACCCGCCTCATTACATAGCACCAGATCCAAGATAGCTCGCTCCCTCGTTGGCTCCAACACACACTGTTCGAGGAAACTATCCCGGCAGCATTCCAAGAACTCTTCCTCGAGCCCCCCGCGGCCAACATGGGTCGACCAATCAATATGCAGATTGAAATCCCCCATAACTACGGCTGTCGCATTCCTGCACGCCGCACTTATTTGCGCCTTAACAGCCCGCCCCACCTCCAGATCATTATTCGGGGGCCTATAGGCGACACCCACCAGCGTCTTCCTCCCTTTGCTGTTCCTAATCTCCACCCACAACGATTCCACCCTCTGCTCCTTGGCTCCAATATCATCCCTTGCTACCACCGTGATGCTATCCTTAATCAGCAGAGCTACGCCCCCCCCTTTTCCCTCCTGCCTATCCTTCCTAAACACTTGATAGCCCTGTACATTCAGCTCCCAGTCCCTGTCACCCTGCAGCCACGCCTCTGTAATCATCCTTTGTACCGAGATCAAACTATACATATCGCTCCAAATGTGGTCTCAGCAAAGCCTTATGCTATTGCAGCAAGAATTACTTAGGCTTGTACTCTGATCCTCTTTCAAGAAGGCCAACACACCATTTGATTTCCTAATTGCTTGCTGTATCTGCATGGTAATTTTCTGTGTTTCTTGTATAAGAAGAAGTGCATTGAATATCAACAATAGCTTTTCACCATTCCAAAAATGTTTAGTTTCTCAAACTAAAATAAATAACCTCACATTTCTTCACAGCATTCATACTTCTCGCTCACTCACTTAACCGATCCATATACCCTTTGCAGCTTCTGCAAACTATACACACAGCTTACTTTCCCACAACTCATCTTGATCTACCCTGTTACTTACATACTCAAAATCTCTAATAGAGTTGTCAAACACAAGTTCCCTTTCATAAGGCCAAGCTGACTCTGCTTAATTGTATAATGTGTTTGTAAGTGCTGTTACCACTTTCTTAACAATTATTCCAGCACTTCTATAACTCATTGCAGATTAACTGACTTGTAGTTCCTCGTTTGCCCTATGTTTAATTTCTTGATAAGTGATGTTATAAGTGTGAATTAAAAAGCTTTGGTATTTCCGTAGGTGAAATATAGCATAGCTGTTATTAATGACAAATTAATTATGCTCACTTGTTGCTGATATGTGATTCCAAAGATATAAGCAATATTCAGCTTAGTCATGGTATCCGGGCACAACTGTAAATAAGAACAATAAAACAAATCTTATTGTCCAAATAAGTCAACACATGCAAGCATGCAGGTGCGCGCGTGCACACGCACACACACACACACGCACACACACGCACAAACACACACACACACGTGAGCAGACCAGGAGTTCTATCGAGACTTTTATGCATGGTTTATAATAAGATGGTCGCTGCTACATCAGTAGCTGCAATTCTCTGAACTACATCTTAAATAACCTTACCCACTTCCTTCCTAATATTGAGCGAGATTTTATGGCCTTGCTCGACTTGAGACTGGAAAAGCTTATCTGAGGTCAACGGACATTTCCATTGTCCACCCCTTGCCCTCTCTAATTCCATGGCGGGCAGGGTGGTGAAATTCTGGGGTGTGTGTCCTTACAACACATGCACTGCAGCAATTCAAGAAAGCAGCCCATCATCATCTTTTCAAAGGCAATTAGGGATGGGTAATAAATGCTGGACAAGCCAGCAATGCCCACACTTCCTGAAAGAATTTTTAAAAGTTTCAGAGCCAAGACATTACAAAGAACCCTGAGCTATGTGGCACTAACCTCACTCTGGCTGTAGAAAGCTATTATTAGGAAACTAGATGAATCAATAGACTCGAATCAAATCGAAAAGCAAAAATTAAAGCAATACCTGCCATTCATTCAAAATAACCAAACATAAGTAGGGCAGTAAATCTGTTAGTATAATCATGCACAAAGTTTTATTTTTGTTAAGTATAAGTAGAACAACAAATAGTCATAATAATAGTTTTTCATTTGTATTTCATTTAATTCTGATTCTGTTGTGGAAATCAATTGATTATTAAAACAGAAAATGCTGGAAATATTCAGCAGAATTAACAGCATCAGTGCAGAGACAAACAGAATTAATGGCTCGGATTTTCTGCTTCAACTGTTGTAGAACATGCTACAGAGGATGCAGTGGGCCAGGCGAAAGTCCACTGACTTTCACCGAGACCGCAAGATTCTGGCAATGGGCAGGCTTGAAAATCCTGGCCAATGCTTCAGACCAAGGGCCTTTCTTCAAAACTGCAGGCAGATACGGGGACGAAGAGCAAAAGGTAGAGGCATGAAAAAATAATTGACAACAAATTTCATGGCCTGAATTTTGCACACATCATGCACAAGCGATCGGCCATTCCAGAAGGGGATGTGATATCTGTTCTCACTTGTAATTGTAAAATGAACAGGATTTCACCTTGGACGACCAGTAAAGGGCCAGCCAGCATGAACCATGCCCTGACCATGGCAAGCGCTGGAAACCCTGGGGTCCTGGGGGGGTGTGATGGCGGTGGCAGTGGTTAGAAACAGCACAGGCACCTCCCTGAGCTGTTGAGAGCCTCAGGAAGCTGCCAAAGAGAGACTTGAAGCTTTTTTAGTTGACAGGGGTTATGGCCTCAGCAGCATTTGCGCATGCCAGGTTGGAAGGCAATACTCTCCAGGAGGGCCACCTGCTTCTTTGATGAGTGCCTGCGTGCTCTTGTGAAGGCAAAGTGAACTCAGGGCATTGACAGTCAGAGGATTGCTGAAGACCAGGACCATGCGGAGTCTGAAGCAGATGATGAGCCTCTGGATCCGTCAATCAGGCAAAGATGCTGATGTCCTGCAGAATGTGCTGGAAGATCTAGCAGAGATCCCTGAGGGTCTGTGTGCCATGATGTCTGTCTTGGAGAAGTCCTTGTGCAGCATGAGCATTGCAGTAACTGGCCCTTTGAGCACACAGCCTCTTGCATAGAATGGCGACTCTCATGCAGAGGCAGCTCCAGGAACAGAAACAGGGTTTTTGGGATTGACCACAGCAGGTCCATCTAGGGTGAGCAGGGAGGTTCAAAGCAACCTCATGATGGTGAACAGGCTAAATGTCGCAACTGCAGACTGCTCACAGGGTGCTCCAGATGAAGGCATCAACTCCTCTGCACCACTTCTAGTGTCCATCGCAGTTGATAAGGCCATGATGACTGAAGAATACCCAGCCATGGCACTGGATGTTCCCTCCTATGGGGTGCCTGCACAGGGTCTGCTAGCCAGAGGACATCTGCTAAAGTCATCAGGGCCAACAGGACCTCATAGTCGGCATGCTGCCTCCAATGACACAGCCAGCGTAAGTTTAAAGCACTGTAAACATAAACACTATAATCACAACCCTGACTTGTGTCTTGTAGATGGCGGACAGGCTTTGGAGAGTCAGAAGGTGAGGCACTGGCCACAGAATTCCTAGCTTCTGACCTGTTCTTGCACCCACAGTATTTATGCGGCTAATCCAGTTCAGTTTCTGGTCTATGGTAACTCTCAGGCTGTTGATAGCAGGGGATTGAGTCATGATGATGTCACTAATGACAAGGGATGATGGTTAGATTGTCTTTTATTGGAGATAATCATTACCTAGCATTTGTGTAGCATGAATATTACTTGTTAATTATCAACCCAAGCCTGGATATTGTCCAGGTCCTGCTGCATTTAAGCATGGATGGCTTCAGAATCTCAGGCGTCACAAATTGTGGAATCACTGAACATTCTCACTTCTCACCTTATGATAGCAGGAACATCATTGATGAAGTAGCTAAAGATGGCTGGGTCTAGGACACTCCCACATGAGAATGTTAAGAAGGAGGACTTTGTAGGTCGAGAGTTGTTGTTTCTAGTGGTAGGTAGATGCTGGGTGGTTGTAACAGCTTGACACAACTAAGCAATTTAAGAGGGCAGTTAAAAATGAGAACGACAGATTTCCTTTCCTAAAGGACATGATTTTCTTTGGTCATCATTGGACTGTAAATTCCACCACCTGCCTGGTGGGATTTGACCCGTATGCCTCTAGATTACTAGTCCAATGACAATACCACAATAGAACTGCTTATTTTCTGTGGACCCTTCTGCCTTGTACTTTCTACTGGCCTTGCACCCCTATGGTAGTGCCTCACTTCTAAAATTGCTGTTTGGGATATAGCATGTGGACACCTGGTCTGCACACACTTCTGGCCCTCTTCTCCTCTTTGGAGGAAGTCCCTCCAATGAAGTAAACAATCTCCATTTGCTGAAATACAAATGGTACCGGTTAGTGCACAGAAGGGGACACTCAGTAAAAGCCTTTAAAAAAGCCTGTAATCCAAAGAGTCCCCCAAAAAACACAGAAAAAAACTGTCAGACAACATCCTCCAACCAGCTCGCACCTAAACTCTCATCTATTCAAATTGCCATGACTTTGGTCTACTTTCATCCCACCCTGGATCAAGTTTAATTTAAAAACCTGATGGCTACCTGGCAGAGTGGCCTGTGCTCTGACCATTAAATCAGAAGGGTCACATAGAATTCCCAACAATGGTCTTAATAATGGGTTTAATTGACCCTTTGATTGTAGTACCACGTGATGGTCGATGGCATTGGGATGCCTGCCTGATTACACATGGGTTTGGGATCGCCGTGCGCCTGCTCAAAAAATGTGAAATTCTAGTCCAAGGTACAAAAGGCAGAAGGATTGGTAATGATCATAGTGAAGAGATAAACAATTTGTCTAGAGGGGGGACAGCAGAATAATGAACAGCTATTGTTGAAAGCAAAAACATGAAAAACAAGGTAAAGACTGGCACATATAAAGAAATAAAATGGGGACACAAAGTTGACAAATAGTTGAACTCAATGTTTAGGTTGACTAGACTTTCAAAAGTCAAAACTGGGACACATTGAAAAGCCTTGGAAGACCGGACTCCATGAGGATTGAAATGTTGGGTGATCAATGATAGGAATAAGAGGGAGGGACAGTTGAAAGTAGGATGTCGTGTGATGACGTTTTAATTGGCATGAACACGAAGGTGACATGTAATTACATGGCAACTAAGTACTGCTCCCACGTCTCCTGTTGCACCTTCCAGTCAGAGACTATGGACACTAATGGACAATTCAATACTGGGGAGGCGGTGGGGAAGGGGGGGAGGGGTGTGTGTGGTTTGGGAGAATCTTTTTCCCTTTGGCTCAATATCTAGTTTACCAAAAGTTGGATTGTGAAAAAAGGGCTCTTCTGCAATCTTCAGCAGCAAAAGGTGCATGAGCAGCACACATTGCCAGTGTTAGATTGATAGTCATTGCATGCTGGTGTTAAACTTGCAAAACCACAATCCTTTTTGTTAGTATTTAGTTGCCTTTTGTGATTTTACAACCTGAGACGGCTCTCAATGGCCCATCCCACTGTGGAATTCAGAGAATGCTTCACTAAGCACCTCACACACTTCTTTGCATTGCAAGATTTTCTCGATTCTCGTTGCCAGCAACACTTTACATCAATTGTGACAAACTAGTTAACAATTGCAGACTACGGATGTCCAGTATTTCAAATGCAGTCATACTCTTGTCACTGATGTTAATTAAAAAAACTGAACTGCGTCAGCAGGCACTAGCATGTTAAGTTTTAAAACTTGCATTCCGTTCCAGCCACACAACAACCAGTCACTCCCGCATGCAGAGACATAACACTCAAAAATAGTCAAAAGCATGAAAAAAGCAGTGACCAAACTGACTAGGTTGTTTGTGCTTGCAATATTTCTTTGCTGATTTTAGGTATTATAATCTTAGGGTGCAGTTAACAAAGGAGCTGGAAAGTAGCAAAGGGAGTGGAGGGGGATCAGTGAAATGTATGTTTCTGATGTGAATCATACAAACTTGATCTTCTATCCTCCTCCCCGTACCACCCTTCCAGTTACCCATAAAAAAGTTTCGGACATTAAGGGTGCTATTTTATAATTTTAATTCTAAGTGCTGGGCGGACTTGAAATTGGGAACATTTCAGATCCGACTTTTACACCCGTTCTCAGGCACCCCGATACCCGTTCTGCCCTGCAAAAGTATCAGCAATTCCAAATTGCACTGCACAAGCCTGTGGGCAGGGTTTAATGTGCCAGAAACCCTGCAGGTCCGATCGGCACCTCCAACTGCACATGCGCAGGAAAAAAAATGATAGAAAACTGCTCCACAGTCACATCCCTCCCAGGTCAGATAATGCCTCCCCCGGCCCCCACAGGCATTGCCTCACCCCCACAACATTACTGACCCCCTTATCCCCCCACCCACCCCACACCCCTGCCATGGGCCACTCCTCCCTTCCCCCACCAATCTCAGGCAAAGTGCCAGTGGATACTCCTCCTCCCTCACTGATCTCAGGAAAGATGATCAACCCTCACTCTACCCCCGCACCATTCTCAAGCAGTGTGTCAGCGAATTCCACCCCCCCCCTCCTCCCCACTGATCCAACTCCCCCGCAGCCCAACCGATCTCAAGCAGAGATGCTCAGCACTTACCTCCTCACGAACCCTCACTGATGGTGCATCCGAATAGGACCTACATGGAGCATGTCTGTTTTGTGTCAACTCCGAATGGGCGAACGTGGTGGTAAAGGGGGAAATGTCGGTAAATAGGATGCAGCCCACTGAGTTAATTTAAATGTATGCCCGTTTTGGGCGCAGTCCCGACCAAGGCCATTTTCCGACTTTGGTAAAGGGGGAACTGGCACTGAGAGGTTATGGATCACACTATTCGCCTCATGCCTGACTTTACCAAGTTTTACACCTAAAAACGGGCACAAAGTAATAGTAAAATCGGGCCCTAAGTGCGGTGGCAGGTGGGAAAGTCAGCACAACTTCTGCTGGACTGTGGGATGGTTGCTTTTCGCCTCTATGTATGCACAAATGAGCAACTTGTCGTATCTAATGGTGCGGTGGGCTAGGATTCATCCACCTCACTGTTACCTCATCAGGTTGAAGGTTCAGGTGCCATATTTAAATAGCACCCACAATCACTCACTATAGCCTAGAATTTGATGTGGTGAGCAGTAGATCCTCAAAGAGATGAGAACTCTGCACCAAGTTTCAGTGAGAGGTACCTGGTGAGGCTCCTCCGGGTAGTCGAGGACTGGCAGGAGGACCTTTACCCCTGTGGCGTGGGGTGCAGATCCACACAGGCTTGGCAGGAAGATGCCAGGGAGATCAGTACCTGTGGACCTCAGAAGAGGATCCTCGTGTGCCAAAAAAAGAATGAATGATCTCATCCAATTTGTCAGGCCAAGTCAACCTTCCCCTCTGAGTGTAAAGACTGATTGGGCTACCTCACTCCCAGAAGCCAAGGCAATGTTGGATATGAATTTGGGAGGTTCCAGATGAAGGGTGACTCATGAATGCTTGTCAATGATCAGACAATGGCTAAGGCTCTCACCATGCACACAAAGGTAACCTGACAGTCAGACATGCATCCAGGATTGACGGTGATAGATCACAGCTTCTGTAAGAATGATCTCATGTCAGGGACTCAGTATGGTGATGAGGACAAAATATTATTCTTGCATGAGAGATGCCCCAGTCTGGGTTCAGACAGTCAAGCAAGTACCAGTGATTTATCACTGTCATCATTGAGGTGCCTTGCAATTTTCCAGTAATTCTCCAATGAGTGCACAGACGTTTGCTGTGCTAGTACTGCCTCCTTTACTGCTACAGGCAATGAAGTGATGGTATGATAATTTAAAGGATTGCATCATGTCTAGGTTCTTCGTAATGTGTGCTGTTGAAGTTTTCACCCCATTACAGATTTACCACATGCTCCATATGCTGATTAGCCTTCCAAGGATTAGGCCATCATCACACAAAATTGTGATTACTCATTCTGAGACAAATGTTCTTCATTAAGGTGAAATGGGCTTCAATGAGCTAGTCATCTTCATTGGAATCTCATCATGAACAGGTATGTCTGTCACACTTCACTCATGATATGGCCTCTTCCTATGGGGCATCTACATCCTCACCTCTTTATCACTTTTGACGTCCTCCTCATTGGAGGAGATGTGCAGTTCCTTCATCTCTCCATCTACCAACTCAGTACATCCCTTTGGATTGTATGCAGTACAGCAAACCATGATGATGCATGACACCCTCCAGGGTGAGTATTGGTCAGTACCGCTTGACCGGTCCAGACATCTGAAACACACCTTCAAAAGGCCAATGGTTTGCTCAATCAAGGAATATGTTGCAGAGCCGTATTGTACCTCTCCTCAAAAACTCTCTATAGCTGCCAAATGGGTGTCATTTTTTTTGTGGTGACCTTTATCACTGATGAGCCAACCCTGAATATGCTAAGGGCCCGCGAAGGTCTGGGTACCACACGTGGGCCTCAATAATCTGCTTTTGATGATCACAGATTAGCTGCATAATAACAGAATGGAAGCACGCCAAAAAACATGCGCGTCAGGATGGGAGAATCAAGTCCCATATGTTTTTGTCCACCCCTTCCTTGCCGTTGTCCAATCACATCCCCCAAGTGAGCCTTCTAACACTTCTCTTGCCTCTAACTAATTACCTTCCCCCAGCCAAACATGTGCCTTCCAGCTCTTCGCTTGCCTCTGTCTAATCACCAACTTGGTCAAGCGTGTGCCTTCCACCCTTCCTCTTCCCTTCCTGCTGGTCTTGCCTGAGCAACCTTGGCACCAAGTCAGAGCAATGAATGCGGCGGGTACAAACCTTGAAACTGCAGTCCGCTAGACATATGTCAGTTATATTGGTTGTGTTTCACACCTAATTGTGATTAGATTGGGAGTGCGAACATGATCCTAGTGAGCTGCATTTTCACTGAGGATTCATGAGACGCAAAGGCATGTAAATATGGTTCCCGACATGGCAGTAGCGGCAACCCAACCTGTTGTGAAAGTCAGAAAGGAAAATCTGCAACCTATTTCGCCCCCCCAGCACAAAAATGACTTTTAAACACACTCCAAATTTTATGGTCCCACCTGCCACAATGCTCATTGCTATGGGGACCAGAACGTTTAACCCACAGTTTTGATCACAAATGAGTGCGAAAGAAAACGTCTGCTGTTGTTCAACAGAAAATATAAACAGTCTTTTAAAGGCAAACATAAGAGTGCTTGAATACCTTTGGATCATTGCTTAACTTTGTAACATTCAAATTTCTTATGATCCTTAAAGTTTGAGAGCAAATTATTATCTTCTAAACAGACAGCAGCATTTTCTCTGCATGCTTACTTCTATGCTAAACATTAGAGGGACAGCAAATCACATTAATTGTTGTGATAAATTTCAGAGATATATAAACATTAAAAGTGACAACAGACTAATATTCATGCAAATTACCAATGGAAGTGTACTTTTGCTGTACCTTTGCACAGAAATATATGGAAGAACGCTGCAGCCTCTGTGCCTGAGACTGGCAATGTGACTGGAAGGCACGACAGTGGGATTTCTGCTTGAGGTGTGTGCGTGTGCGTTGGTCACTAACCTCACCCTGAGTCTGAAACTGTCGCAGGTCAAATGCACAAATCAGCATCCATGATTCTGATTGGAAGAAGCTCCCTCACATGTCTGCTGAAGACTGTTGCTGATTGGTAAATTTACAGGCACCAACCGTTGCTTTTTACAATTTAAAATTAAAAGGGATCTACTCTCAAAAACAGTTACGCTGGGGGGGTGGGGTGGGGATTCTCCTGGAAGTGCTGAATTGGCAGGAAAACTATTCGAAATCCCGTCTGCTCTGACAGTTAGTTTCTCATCTGAATCTTCTCACTCTGTGCAATGCAGAGGTCCCAGTCGTGAATCTCATTAAAAATCCAGCGGAGCAGAGCCTATTTGTGCTGGACTTTGGCACTTTTGGAACTCTGTGCATGCAGTGGTCCCCATCTGTCAAATTCCCGTTTGTTGGCCAGCTCAATCACAGCCCCCACAGCAATTCCTGGAGCAGCCCTGACCCCACCCTCCGTCCTGATGCCCGGGTCTCACCCCCCAGCAGTGGAGACCCCTGCACCCTTCTCACCCCAGCATACCCCCCCTCCATCGACCCCTGCTCCTGGGGTCAGACACCCCCACCCGGAAGCAGGCCCCTCTCCACCGGCAGACCGCTCACCCCCTCCCAGCCCACCCCAATCTTTGCCCTCCCTCCATCTCAGACTGATCCCAATGCAGAGTGATTGCGGGACCCCTCACTCCCACCAATCGCACCAGACCCCATCCATAATAGGCCCCACCCCCTTGGTTGGGACACAGTTTTGAGCATGAGTGTGAAGCAAAGCCAATGGCTTTAGGCTTCCCAATACCTAATAGTTTGATAAACAATGTTGATAAAGATAACATTAAATTAATAATCAACTCAATTTTTGAGACATCAAGAATTAACATTTGGAATTTAACAGGCTTTTCTTTTGATGCATATTTCAATCAAAAGAAAGAAACACCCTAACTAGACTTAATAGAATAAATATTTTACGAAGTTTACCTGTAGAGTACCTCCAGTGACTTTTTCCCAATGAAGAAAATGACCTCGTGCATCATATTTGGCAATAACAAACTGCAGTTTCATATGCTGTAAGCAATGAGACATGAATGATAAAGGCCAATAAATCAAAATCACACTTTATAGTACTTCCTTGAGTTTGGGTTTAAAGCTAACATGCAATAGAACTTACCATGTGGATTAGTATCAGATAATCAAAGTAAGACAGCATCTTTTCGTGAAGTGTGGGCATGCTTTACTCATTGAATTGATTTTTTTTAAGGATGTCTATAGCATGGTGGATAGAGGAGTGTCCAGAGTCATCCAGAAGAATGGGAAGAATATTCATGTATACAACTTACCTTTTGTAAATTAATAAAAACAATTGTGGATCTTCTTCTAAGTGTGTTTCTGCTTGTATTGGTGTTATTGTGCCTATCTGTCTTGAATTAAGAATGATGTGGAGATGCCGGCATTGGACTGGGGTAGGGACTGTAAGAAATCTCACAACACCAGGTTAAAGTCCAACAGGTTTATTTGGAATCATAAGCGCTCCTCCTTCATCACCTACAGGCACTAGTTTCCAGCTAAATAACCCTCCACATCTCTTTAAGCAACTTATAATTGTGGGCATTCCAGCTCAATCATAAGTCTTAGTAAATTAATTTTATTAAAAAAAGTTGGAAAAATTAATGAGACCGAAAGCTGACAAATCCTCGGGGCCTGATAATCTACATCCCAGAGTACTAAAGGAGGTGGTCATCAAAATCAAAAATTCTGTAGATTCTGGAACAAGCCAACAGATTGGTGGGTGGCAAATATTACCCGCTATCTAGCAAAGAAATGAGTGAAAGAATAGGGAATTACAGACCTGTCAGCTAGTATTATAAAGATTATGGATGTAGATGTCACCAGCATTTGTTGCCCATCCCAAATTGCCATTGAGAAGGTGGTGGTGAGCAACCTTCTTGAACCACTGCAATTCATTAATGCTCCTACTCCTCCTGAGAAGGGCGTCAGGATTTTGACTGAAGGAACAGTGATATAATACCAAGTCAGGATGATGTGTGGCTTAGAGGAGAACTTGCAGGTGGTGATGTTCTAATGCATTTGCTGTTCTTGTCCTAAGTGGTTGGGATTGTGGATTTGGAAGGAAGGAGCTTTGGTGAGTTGTTGCAGTATATCTTATAGATGGTACACACTGCTGCCATTGTCTGTGAGTTGTAGAAAATGAATGCTTAAGTATTCACTGTCGCTGGGTCACAATTCTGGAACTCCTTCCCGAACAGCTGCAGAGTTGGGCTGAGAGGTGGCAAATGGAGTTTAATGCGGAAAAGTGTGAGGTGATTCACTTTGGTAAGAGTAACAGGAGTACAGAATATAGGGCTAATAGAAGGGCTCTTGGTAGTGTTGATGAGCAGAGAGATCTCGGTGTACATGCGCACTGATCCCTGAAAGTTGGCACCCAGGTTGATAAGGTTGTTAAGGAGGCATACGGTGTTTTAGCTTTTATTGGTAGAGGGATTGAATTTTGGAGCCGTGAGGTCATGTTGCAACTGTACAAAACTCTGGTGCGGCCACACTTGGAGTATTGCATACAGTTCTGGTCGCCGCATTATAAGAAGGATGTGGAGGCATTGGAAAGGGTGCAGAGGAGGTTTACCAGGATGTTGCCTGGTATGGTGGGATGGTCTTATGATGAAAGGCTGAGGGGACTTGAGGTTATTTTCGTTAGAAAGAAGAAAGTTAAGAGGAGACCTAATTAGATAGGGTGGATAGTGAGAGCCTTTTCCCTCGGATGGTGCTGGCTAACACGAAGGGACATAGCTTTAAATTGAGGGGTGGTAATTATAGGACGGATGTCAGAGGTAGGTTCTTTACTCAGAGGGTAGTGAGGGCATGGAATGCCCTGCCTGCAGCAGTTGTGGACTCACCAACTTTAAGGGCGTTCAAATGGTCATTGGATAGGCATATGGATAACATTGGAATAGTTTAGGTTAGAGGGTCATTACATTGGTTCCACTGGTCGGCACAACATCGAGGGCTGAAGGGCCTGTACTGCGCTGTCATGTTCTATGTTAACAGCACTGTGGGAGTACCTACACATCAGCGACTGCAGCCGTTCAAGAAGACAATTCACTGCTACCTTCTCAACGACAAAAGGGATGGGCTTAAGTGGTGTTCATACCACACAAGTGCCAGACAATGACCATTTCCAACAAGAGAGGATCTAACCATTGCCCATTGATATTCAATAAGAACATAAGAAATAGGAGCAGGAGTAGACCATCTAGTCCTTCGAGCCTGCCCCGCTATTCAATAAGATCATTGCTGATCTGAAGTGGATCAGTTCCACTTTTCTGCTTTCTCCCCAGAACCCTTAATTCCCCTGTCTATCAGAAACCTATCCACCCGTGACTTAAATATATTCAGCGAGGTAGCCTCCACCACTTCAATGGGCTGAGAATTCCAGAGATTCACCACCCTTTGAGTGAAGACGTTCCTCCTCAACTCTGATCTAAACTGCACCCTCGCCCCCCTTATCTTGAGGCTGTGCCCTCCAGCCCTCTAGTTCAGCAATGGCTTTACCATTGCTAAATCCCCCTCTATCAACAGCCTGGGGGTTACCATTGACTAAAACTGAACTGGACTAGCCATACAGTAACTGCAAGAGCAAGTTAAAGGCTAGAAATCCTGAGGTGAGTAAACCACTTTCTGATCCTCAAAAGCCTGCCCTCTATCTACAAGGCCAAATGTCATGAAATACTCTCCATTTGCTTGGATGAATGCAGCTCCAACAACACTCAGGAAGCTTGACATTATCCAGGACAAAGCAGCCTACTTGATTGTTACCCCTTCCACAAATATTCAAACCCTCCGCCACTGATGAACAGTGGCAGCTGTGCATACCTTCTTCAAGATGCACTGCAGGAACTCATCAAGGTTCCTTTGGCAAGATGTTCCAAATCCATGAACACTATCATCTAGAAGGACAAGAAGAACAGATCCCTGGGAACACTACCACCCTCCAAGTCACTCACCATCCTGACTTGGAAATATGTCACTGTTCCTTCACTGTTGCTTGGTCAAAATTCTGGAACTACTTCCCTAACAGCATTGTGGGTGTACCTATACATCAGGAACTGCAGCTGTTCAAGAAAGCAGCTCACCACTATCTTCTCAAGGGATGGGTAATAAATGCTGGCCCAGACAGCAATGTCCACATCCAATAAACAAATTTGCAAAAAAAGAGTCAGAGGTGAATTGAAAGTTCAGGGATTAAGAGGGGTCAGAGATTGGGGGGAAGGTTCGAGGGTTCTGGGGGTGTCGGGGGTCAGGGAAATCAAAGCAGATAGTCAGTGGGATCAGTTCTATAGTTACTTATCAATTCTTTTGGCATCAATTTTTAAAATATTTCCTGGGTTACTGCTGAAATAACTAAATTGGGACAGTCAAAAATCTCTTGATGCTAACTTGGAGACTTTTTCAATGTGGCCAGCAAGCAGGGGAATTGCTATTGGCAGTTAAAACTTTTAGGGCAATTCTGGCAGACTCCTTGTTTTGGGATTTCTGATCATCTGAAAACTGGATGTTCTGGGTCATTCCATCATTTTGCTGATGATTAAAAGCAAGCTGATGGGTTGGGAATTGGCCAGATTGGATCTGTCCTAATTTTTCTGAACAAGACATACCTGAACAATTTTTCACATTGTCTGGTTTATGTCAGTGTTGTAACTGGTTGGAAATTGTATTCGAACCAAGGTCTCTGCTGCATTATTGGAAAACCTTGGTGCATGCTCTCTTGCATGTTTAGCCAATCTTCACAGCACAAATGTAGTTCATATTGAACACATACCCAGTTGTAGTGCAACACACCCTCCCTGTAAGAGGTGAAAGCTGTCCTTGGGCCTCTCAGTTGTGTACAGCCAAAGATAGGCATACTTAGCCCGAGACCTTTATTTCTTTCAGTGTAACTGCCCATGTTGTGTGCTGGACGTGCCCTTGCGACAACCATCAACCATGTCACTTGCCTTGTTTAAGGATTAAAATACGTCTACCTTTTTATTTTGCCATGATAATCTATGAGTGACATTTGCTTTGCAAATAACCAAACTTTGGAGCCACTAAATCCTTAATATTTGCTGTAAATGTAAAAGAATTTGATTTGATTTTCACACTAGCCTGGCTCATCAATGAAATAAAAACTGATTTACTTACTTCATATGGCTTAAAATGAAATGCAGTTGGAAACGGTTCTTGACGAAGAATTCTTAACGGTACACCATCAACATGGCCAATATAGTACAACCAGGGCAGAGTCTTCCGCCTGAGAAGAGGTAAAATTTTCACATATTTGATATAAATATACATTGTTATTTATCAATAGGTACACAAGAATGTGAGAATAATAATAAGGGCTGAATTTTGTCAGCCAGGTGGAAATGCCTTTGGAGGGACTGCACAATCCCAGTAGGGGGCAGGACCAGAAAATCCCACCCAACTTCTTCTTCCTGTTCCATTCAGCATTCAGAAGGCACTGCTTCTTCTGTGATATCTTGGTCCACTCCTCAATCACACCTGACACTCCAGCCTCCTTCCTGATGCAAATGCTGCAGATGTAATTGCTCTCTTTCACTTCCTCTTTTCTCAACATCCTAGGCCCCAATCACACCCACATGAAACAGCGATTTATGGCCCCTCTTTCAAGTTGGTATACTCTAATTGCTGCTCACAATGTAGCTTGCTCTATACTGGGAGATCAAACCAAGATTCAGAATCTCAGAATTGTTACGCCATAGAAGGCCCATCATCCCACACTGGCTCTCCAAATGAGCATTATGACGTAATGTCATTCCCCTGCATTTTACCTCTATCCCTGCACAGTGTGTCTATTCAAGTAGTCACCTAATGCCCTTTTGAATGCCTTCATTGAACTTGTCTCCAGCATGCTTCCAAGCAATGCATTTCAGGTCTGAAAAGATTCATGCAATTTTAAAGCATTTTAAGATCTGTAGTGAAATGCTTGCAGGTCATTTCAAAGGGCGGAATTGTTAGGCTTGTTTACTTTCTATTATCAGGGCTGGAGATCAGTACATATGTATAAAATCACCAAAGTGTCTTTAGCATTTCAGCATTCAGTGCAGTTAGTGCACACAACACTTGATGAAGTCCATACTAACAACAGAACACAACATTGCTGGAGTATGTACATGTGAAGCAAAGGCAGAACTTAATGCATTTTTTCCAATGTGACCCATTTTAACTCACCATAACCTTCTGAAGGGCAATTAGTGATCAGTAACAAAGATTGGCCTTGCCAATGATGCATAAATCCCATGATCAAATGTGTATTTAAAAAAAAATCGAAAATGAATGTGACCCCAAATATCAGCAAAAGCAAGACAGCAGTAAAGCAGCACAGGGACATTCAGTGTATCATTACTTAAGCTTGCATATAATGAATCAACATATAAGGCTGTAACTGGGTAATTGTGCTGCACTGGGAACCATCAGCAATGTGATTTATATTACAACCTTTGGGTATTAGTAATCCAGAACCCCAGGGTAATATTCTAGAGACCTGGGTAATTATCCCACTGTGGTGAAATTTGTCAATAAAAAAAACCCATTGTAGATAGTCATAAGCACTCATCTTGTTCATTAATACAGAAGCAAATCTTACCTAGTGTAGCTACATGAGACTCAGCAAGCCACTCAGTTCAAAGTCAATTAGGAATGAGTAATAAGTGCTGGCCCATGATTGAATTTTAAATAATAACAACCCCCCCCCCCCACCCCATCCCCGACTGCCCAAACCACAGGTTGCCCATGGTTTTCACCATCAACCCGACCTGTGCGTCCCTGGATTTCCAACTCCAGCACCTCTCCACCCTCCAAACCACCAACCTCCAACCCTCCCGACCACGCATATCCCCAACTTGTGGACATCATCCAAATGCTCAGAATCCATCCCAACCCCCTGAACTTCAACCTTTCTCATCTAGCTGACTCCTTAACTTTTGAACACCCGCCCTCCAGACCACCCAAATCCCATCCACTTATCTTGGATACATACCTTCTCCCTGACCTGTCAATTTCACTGGTCCCTTTAAACTTAGCTACTTTACGCAGCTAATGCAGTAAAAAAGGAAGCATGGCCTCCTTGAATCTCGGTAAAAAATCTGACAACTTTTTCAGGTGAATGGGTCAGGTGAATGAGCCATTTACCTGACAAAGGGGGTAACCTTGAAAGCTAGTGAGTTTACTATCAAATAAATTGGTTGGACTGAAACCTGGTGTTGTCAGACTTTTTACTGTGTTTACCCCAGTCCAACACCGGCATATCCACATCATGACTCCTTGAATCTGCCAGAGATGGACTGAGCTAGAGTCTGTGTGGAGGCTTTCCATGCAGGCTCCAAGCAGCTTTGGTTATCAGCAGTTTTCAAGAGCAGGTGAATCCACATTAAATTCTTCTAATTCCTGCAGGCCATCTCATTCTGACACTAGTCAAAAGTTAAGGCTCTATTAATGCAACTAATATAATATACTAATATGAAAATCGATCTTTTCAAAAGTACATTATAAATATTATTTAATCTACTCATACAGTTTTCAGCCAAGATTCCCATATTGCCTCAGTAAACTCCCTTATCCCACATCACTACATATGTCCTAATCAGTCTATCTTCCCCACAAAACATGCATGTAGAAACATGCATGTAGAAACATGCATGTACACACACCCACACACTCCTTCCTAACAAGTCTCCTCCCATACACTCATTCACTCAGCATCACCTCTTCCCAACCCACTTCCCACACACACACTCATTCAGAATTCCCTCTTCTTAATCCATTTCCCTGGTACTCACTCAACTTTCCCTTCCCCAAACAGCTTCTCCTTCACTCACTCATGCCCTTCCTCCCTAATCAAGCCCTCACTTATGCCCTTCCACCCCACTCAGCTCCCCAGCTCCTCCTCCCCCCACTCACACCCAAGTTACTTTAGCTATGTTCAAGAGGTATAAAAGCATTCAACACTTGACTGAACAATTCATGAGTAATACTGGCTGTGGAATGTTGTGGGATAACCCAAAGACATCATACATATACCAGTTCATCATTCTATGTGTCTCCTTTAAAGTTAAAGCTTTTTGGGCAAGGAGATGTGAGGGTGTGTTAGGAAGAACGTTTTTATGCTGTAAGAACTCATAACTCATGAGGCTGATGGATACAGAAATAAATCAATGATCTTGAAAAGAAATTGGGTGGGCACCTGAACAAAATTAACCTGAAGGGCAATGGGGAACAAGCTTGGAGTGGGACTGATTGGATTTCTCCAAGGAGAGCATGCATGGATTCAACAGGCTGAATGCCCTCCTTTGTGCTCTAAACAACTCTTTGACGCCTTTATTTTAATAATATTACCCATATTACCCTCAGTTCTTACACTGTTTTCATTACTGACATTACATTTTTTATTGTTCTATTAACTAATCATTCCTGCTGCGCAAAATGTTGGATCTGTTATCCTTTTGATAATTGTACTGAAACTGCACTGTCCGAATATGTTTATGTATTGTGAAACATAATAAATGGCTAGAAGCACAAAGTGAACCCAATGTGCCGTTCTCAATGTTCCTAAAGTAAGCCATAAATTAATCATAAATTGAACCAGAAGTAATTGTGCAAACTTGGCAGTTTATTCAGCCCTGAAAACAATGGATTCAAGCTCCACAACAATCTTAAACACAATGAGATAATTTTAGTGAATGGGTGAAAACAGGATGCTGAGAGGGTCCTGTGGTCATTGGATGCACCTGTTTGAAAGTCAAGTGTTAACATGCAATTTTGACATTAACTGACGATTATTATTTTAGTTTCTTTATTATCATTAGTAAAACCTACCAGAGATTGAGCACACAAGTGTTAATTATAAACAATTTTCATGGAGCAGTGGATGTGGGCTCCATGAACCCATGTCTACTTAAGATGTGGAATGAGCTGGCTGACGTACAGCAACAGGTTTCAGGATGGCCTAAGGACTGATAGGACACGCTGGTTCTCAAATAGTTTCCTGGTTGTGATGGTTTAGGGAATAAGCGATTGTTCTCTACCTGAAGGGGGGTCTCATGTCCTCCTCCTTTTCATCTTGCAGATCAAGAGACTTTTAATAAGATGATCAAACACTCCCTTTCTTTTGGAGACTTGTGTAAGTCCAACAAGTGAGAGTAGCACAGCATGTCCTCTCTTTGGAAATTCATAGTGATCTTAGTGAATTTGTGGCAAAGTCTCCAGATCTGTTTTAAAAGTCCTCTTCAAACCTCCAGCAGTAACTGAACAGGGAAATCAAAACTGATATACCTTTGAGAGAAGCTCAAAATTCTCTCTAACAACTCAGTTGCTTTGTAGATGCCATTAGATCAAGTGCTTTCAACAAGAAGGACATGCAGCTTCTTTAATGAGGACTAGCAAGAAATTTAAGTGGCATCAACTCCATATTGATCCCCCAGGTGGCTATTCCTTGTGCAAGTTCAATTTCTTTATGAAGATGATATATTGCACTAAACATGAGCTACCCTGGCATTTTAAATTTATTTTTGCCACCTTGAAGCCTCTGTATTTTCTTAAGTATTTGGGGGCAATTGTCCCCATAATCTAGGTTGGCACTATAATGCCATTTTAAGAAGGTGCCACCACTAGGTGGGGAAAAGTCATGCAAGTGTTAATAAAGACAGGAATTTAATTTAATGCATTTGGGATGAGTCAATGTAGGACAACAAGGATGGACTGATGGTTTATTGAAAAATAGCTTGTGACAGGGCATGTTTTGAGTTTGAATGTATGAAGAGTTGTGGGTGGGAGGTCAACCTGAAAAATACCAAGCAGATCAGAAGATAATAATGCAGGTGTTTTAGCAGTGGAGGGACTGAACTTGGGATTGATGCTAGCAGTACTGCAGAGATGAAGATGATTAGCTTTGATCCTGGAATATACATATAAGATTTAAGTCAAACTTAAGTCAAACAGAACATCAAATGCAAATGACCTTATTCAGCCTGAGAAAGGGGATGGAGTCAGTGACAAATTTTTAGGTGATGTATTTGGTTTTCCTAAATTATAAGGGAAAGTTGTGACCCTTCAGGAATGTCTGCCAAGTAATCTGATGGTACAGAGAGAAATGGTGGAGGAAGACTAGGTATGAATATATGTGGACATAGACCCCATGTCCAAGACCTGGGAGAAGGGCAGCGCACCTGTACAAAACAATAGGACCCTGGGGCTGAGAGGTTCCAGGCTTAGTGTTGTGTTTGTCCAGCTTGAGGAGTCAGAGGAAGGGCTGTAGATTTGAAAGACTAGATTTAAAAGTTCTGATTTTTTTAAATTTTGAACCAGGTCTTCTAGATAATTTTTGTAAGCCAGTCAACCACCAAGTTTCTCGAAGATCAAACTGACATCAGAGCAGGGATTTGAGGAGCAGCAGGCATGGGGAACACAGAGCTGCTCCTCCAATGACAGTTCTTACTTCTCCCATGTGTGTACTTGCCTCTGAAATTCTTCTAATTACCTTCAGTAAATATTGATTGTTTATTTTTTAAATCATTTACTCATAATTTATGCATTCAACTCAGGAAAAAAAGGTAGAATGATCAGAGAACAGAATGTGTAATTAGAGATGGTAAGGCCAGGGGAGAGGGGTGTGGGAGTGGATGTGGAGAGAGAGAGAGCAAGAGGGAGTATTGGATATATAAAGCTTCCATCGATAATCACATCAGCCATGGCAAGCTAGAGGTCTGATTAGTGGCAACTCCGGCAGTCCTGATTTGGGCAGCTGAGGGAGAGGACCGGGTGGGAAGAAGGTGGGGATACAATCTCAGCAGAGCCATCCCAAAATGTGCAAAGGAATCTGCTTGAAGAAAGTACATCCTTTTCCTTCCTGCCCTTCAGAAAACTTTAAAAGACAAAATGATTTGCCCACTCCCGCCAGACTGCCCACACCAATTCATGGTCATGACACACATGTTCCCAAGAGCCTGGCAGGCACATGCTGTGGGCAGGATATTATTGGGGTCAATTGGCCCTTAATAATTTATTTAAATATGGCAGGTTGTGGATTTTGAAATCCGCCCACCTGCCATTTTATGGGGGTGCACTCGGGGGTGGATGGGAAGGTGGTGGGCCGGGCACTTGCCCGATTTTACATGCACCCCCGACTCATGCTGAGTCCCGGAAAACATTGGTTTTACCTGATGATCAAAATGTTGTTTGCTCAGTAAGGAATTTCGGATTATCATCAGTCAACAGCATGTTCTTGTGACTCACCAAGAGTTTATTGAATTGACAATTCCAAGGTGCACTGTCTTTTTAAATATGGTTTGATAAAGTCCACAAGCATCATTAGGTGGTGTTGCGATGTTCAAAGAATTCATGGTCATGACACACATGTTCCCGAGAGCCTGGCAGGCAGTAAGATTTGCAAATCTCTGATAATAAAAAATAAAAATGTTAACTAAAAAAATGAATTTTCTAATGAAAATGAATCATAATTAATAGATCCAACTCAATAAAATTCTGTGTACTTCACAAGGCTAATTGATGAATCAGTGAGTAAGATGCAAGGTTAGCATTTACTGTTTCTGACATTAGTGTAAGACAGTTAACATATTTGATGACTATTTTTGTTATTTTAACCATTTTATTTTAAATATATTAATGCCTCTATTAGAATAACAAACTGAGAGGAATGTTATATAAAGCATACTGTCATTCTTACACTGCAGGTTAATTTCTACTTCATCAGAATTTATTTTAAGGGTGTCACGGTGGCACAGCGGTTAGCACTGCTGCCTCACAGCACCAGGGACTTGGGTTCAATTCCTGGCTTGGGACACTGTCTTTGCGGAGACTGCACATTTCCCTCCTGTCTGCATGGGTTTCCTCTGGGTGGTCTGGTTTCCTCCCACAGTCCGAAAGATGTGCTGGTTGCTGTATCTGGACAGGTGCCGGAACGTAATGACGAGGAATTTCGCAGTAGCTTTATTGCAGTGTTAACATAAGCCTACTTGTGACCAATAATTAAACTTTAAACTTTATTTCAATTGCTTCTGTAATAAAAGTTTAAAGATTTCAAAAGCTTCGTAATGATTATGCTGAAATCAAAAGTTTCCACGTGTAATCGCTACAATGAAGTGGACGAGTTTGGGTTGGGTTAGTTGGTGGGGGCGGGGGGAGGGGGGTGGTGCGGTTGGGAGGGGGCGCAGGGGATGTGGTTTATTTGGATTTTCAGAAGGCTTTCAACAATATCCCACATAAGAGATTCGCATGTAAAATTAAAACCCAAGGGATTGGGAGTGGATACAAAACTGGTTGGCAGACAGGAAACAAAGAAACTTCCAGGGAAGAGCTGTATGTCCTGCTGTAATTAACAGTGATATCTTTCAAATGTTTTGATCAAATTTCCTGCCCAGAAGCCAGTCTGACTGACTGGCAGGTTGTTTATTGGGTGGGAGAGCCTGTGTCACAAGATCACAGTGTGGAACTGAGTGGAGGGAGGACCAGGGATGGGTGGTGGGAGAGAGATCATGGCAAAGTGCGTTGTTGCAGGAAAAGATCAAAGTTGGGTCTTCATATTGAGATTGAGTTTTGCAGATGAAGTTTGAGAGGGAGATAAAAGGAGATTGAGGATGTATATGGAAGTCAGGAACATGGGGGTTGTTGAAAACTGCAAGGACAAGGAAGAGTCAATAATGGGAACATAAAAACTGGCCGTAAAAGTTGCTATAGGTATGTGAGAAGAAAAAGATTGGTGAAGACAAATGTAGGTTTCTTACAGTCAGAACCAGGGAAATGTATAATGGTGAATAAAGAAATGGCTGACCAACTGAATACACAGTCTGGTTCTGTCTTCACGAAGGACGAGCAGAAATGTTGGGAAACACAGGGTTTTGTGAGCGCGAAGAACTGAAGGAGATTAGTATTAATAGGGAAATGGTGTTAGAGAAAATGATGGGATTGAAGGCTGATAAATCCCCAGGGTCTGATAATCTATATTCCAGAGTATTTAAGGATATGGTCCAAGAAATAGTGGATGCATTGGTGGTGATCTTCCAAGATTTGATAAACTCTGGAACAGTTCCGACAGATTAGAGGGTTGCTAATGTAACTCCACTATTCAAAAAAGGAGGTAAAGAGCAAACAGGGAATTATAGACCAGAAACCTGACACTGGTAATAGGGAAAATTCTAGAATCCATTATCAAAGATTTTATATCAAAACAAGTGACAGGATTAAACAGAGTCAGCATGGATTTATGAAAGGGAAATTAAGCCTGGCAAATCTAGTGGAATTCTTCAAGGAGTTGATGAGGGAGAGCTAGTGGATGTGGTTTATTTGGACTTTTGACAAAATCCCAAATAAGAGATTATTATGTAAAATTAAAGCACATGGGATTGGGAGTAGTATACTGAGATGGATAGTAAACTAGTTGGTAGACAGGAAACAAAGAGTAGGAATAAATAGGTCTTTTTCCAAATGGCAGTGAGATACCATAGGAATCAGTGCTGAGACCCCAATTATTCACTATATGTATTAATGATTTAGATGAGGGAACTAAATGTATTATCTCCAAATTTGCAGATTACACAAATCCAAGTGGGAAGGTGAGGTGTGAGGAGGTTGCAGAGATCCTTCAATTTGATTTTGACAAATTGAGTGAGTGGGCAAATGAATGGCAGATGCAGTATAATTTAGATAAATGTGAGGTTATCTACTTTGGTAGCAAAAAACAGAAAGGCAGATTACTATCTGAATGGCCATAAATTAGGAGAGGGGAATGTGTAAGAAGACTTGGATGTCCTCATACACCAGTCACTGAAGATAAGCATGCAGATGCAGCAGGCAATAAAAAAGGTAAATGGTATGTTGGCCTTCATAGCTAGAAGATTTGAGTACAGGAGCAGGGATGTCTTGATGCAGAGCTCTGGTGAGGCCACACCTGGATATTCTGTGCCGTTTTTGTGTCCATATCTGAGGAAAGATGCTCTTGTTCCAGAAGGAATACAAAGAAATCTTACCAGACTGAGTACTAGGATGGCACAATTGATGTATGAGGAGAGATTGAGTCAGTTAAGATTGTGTTCACTGGAGTTCAGAAGAATGAGGGGGGCTCTCATAGAAACTTATAAAACTCTAATAGGACTACACAGGGTAGATGCAATAATGATATTCCTGATGGTGGGGGGGTGCCCAGAACCGGGGGTCACAGTCTGAGGATACAGGGTAGACTGTTTAGGACATATATGAGGAGAAATTTCTTCACCTAGAGTGTGGTCAGCCTGTGGAATTCATTAACACAGAAAGTAGTTGAGGCCAAAACGTCATATATTTTCAAGAAGTAGTTAGATATAGCACTTGAGGCAAAGGGGATCAAAGGACATGGAAGAAAGGCAAGATCAGGCTATTGAGTTGGATGATCAGCCATGATCATAATGAATGGTGGAGAAGGCCAAGAGCTGAAAGGCCTCCTCCTATTCCTATTTTCCATTTTTCTATGTATCGCTGGGGCATCAGAGATCGTGGAGTTAGGGGAATGTCAGAAATTTAAATTGGAGATGCAGGAAGGTGGGAAAAATTGGAGATTGCAGGGTTAGGGGCATCAGATCACTGGGAACGGTGAGGTTGCAAATAATGTGTGGTGTGGTGTCAGTGATCACAGGGTGAATCTGAAATTGCAGGGAATGGGGATGAGTCAGAGGGTTTGGGAGCTGGGAGATGTCAGAGACCACAGGGGTGGTGAGAATCGGAGGTCATGGGGCTGTGCTAGTCAGAGATCACAGGGACAGGGGGGGCCAGAGATTGAAGGGAAGTCTGAGATTGCAGAAAGCCATGATTAAGGGGAGGTGCATCCGTTAAAGTCCAGAAGCGGATGATTGGAGTGAAGGTGGAATCATGTTTACAATTTTAAAAGATGTTTACTTTCCAAGTTAAAATCCTGTCGAAGTATTTTTCTAAAACTTACCAAACATGCAATAGCTGATGCTTTCAAATGGCTGATAAACCAAGCAGATATCACCTTTAAATTCTGTAAAGAAGTGGTAGTAGTCTTATAGTAGTGTTTGAGAATTGTCTAAGTTTGTTTCAATATTTTAAATAAAGTTCTTAAATCAGATTTTACACTGCACATTAACAAAGTATGCAAATAATGACATTTTTTCTCAATTTGTAGTGATTAAATGTTACAATTTTTCACGCTGAAGTTGTTTACAGGAAATTATTCCTTGATAAAGAAATTAAAGCAGCAGCAGAACACAAATTTTGAACTTTCACAGAATCACAGAACTGTTGCCGTGTAAAAGGAGCCTATTCAGTCCATAACCATCTGTTCCAGCTCTCCAAATGACAATCCATTTACTGCCATTCTCCCACCATCTCCCTGTAACTCTATATTCTTCCTTTTCAAATAAGAGTCAATTCCCTTTCTAATTCTTTGTACCTGCCTCCACCACACACTCTGACAGTGCATTTCAGGCCTTAACCACTTACTCTATGAAAGGCACTAGGTTGAATGGCACTATTGACCAATTGCACCTGTGCTCTGTTACAGAGATACAGGGCCCTATTATACCATTTTTATTCTAACTGCTGGGCGGACTTGAAACTGAGAGTGTTTCAGAACTGACTTTTAGACTCACTCTCAGGTGCCCCCATATGCACTCTGCCTGAAAATATAGCAGCGATTCTGAATCATGCTGCAAAAGCCTGTGGGCAGGGCTTAAATCCAGTGGAGGCTGCCTCGCTAAATATATTTAAGACGCGGGTTGATAGGTTTTTGATAGGCAAGGGGATTAAGGGTTATGGGGAGAGGGCGGGAATGTGGAACTGAGACATGACAGATCAGCCATGATCTTATTGAATGGCGGGGCAGGCTCAAAGGGCTAGAAGGCCTACTCCTGCTCCTATTTCTTATGTTCTTATCTCCAATCGGTGCCACCAACTGTGCATGCGCAGGAAAAAAAAGGAAAACACTCCCCTGCCACATCACTCCCAGGCCAGATAATGGCTCCCCCGGTCCCCACAGACATTGCCCCAGCCCACAACATTAATGACTCCTTTATCCCTCCACCTCATCCTCACCCTGCTACCCAGACTGGTCACAATCCCTTGTTCCCCTTCACCTCCACCGATCACCCGCAGAGTGGCAGCGCATCCTTCCTCCCCCCTCGCTGAGCAGAGGCAGAGTGGCAGAAAATCCCCTCCTGAGTAGAGCTCACTGAGTAGGGTGGCAGCAGACCCTCCTCTTCCCTCACTGAGCAGAGGCAGTGTAGCAGCAGACCTCTCTCTGCTCCCCCCTCAAGCCATCATGTATTCGCCTTACACCCAACTTTACCAAGTTTTCACACGTGGAAACGGGCACAACTTGATGGCAAAATTGGGCCCATAGTGCAGAATTTTCTCAGAAGAGTTCTAAAGGGGCGACCTTACCAAAAAAAATCCAAGTGCCGAGCAAAAGAGAATTGCGTCCATTTTCTGGGCAAGCTCCCAGATGCAATCATACAGCATTTAGAAAAAAAAAGAGGCAAAATGTGATTCTCTTCAGTAGAGGGAGTGGACAGAGTCTATTCACACTTAGACTTGTAGGAATATCATTGCGCAGGTTGCCTGATCTCTCATGCATTGTATATACTCCACGATATCACCCCGCCCCCCCCCCCCCCCCCCCGCAACAACTGGTTGATCGCTGACTGATTCCTTACCCCAGCCGATTGCTGCCTTAATCCCATCCACCCCTGCCCCTCCCCTCCACAACTGAGCACTGCCCCTGATTATGGCTCCTAGGCCGATTGCTGGTTCCAATGTTCTCCCCCGCCCCAGATAGACACTGCCCCAGCCAATTACCCAATACAGAGTAAGCCTTCTACGGACCTGCTCTCTGCCTGCCTCCCTGTTGTGGTCCCATCTCCTATAATGGGCTTGCCCCTTCAGGTCCCACCCCCTTGGCACTACCCCATGCCTGGGGAGCAGTGCCATGGCTGCCAGAGTGCCTCCACCTGCGAACAGGTAAAGATAAGTGCGCCTGGATGATTGTGTCCGGGACTCATTAGTCACACTGAAATTACCTCATATATATTTAAATCAGCCTTGCATCCTTCCAAGGCACCAGGCTGATTTCACAGGCATATCGGAGCTGGTAACATTGCAAGAGGTGAGAAACCAGGTGCAAACCTAATTTTCCACCTCTTGCCTGATCTTAACAGCTCACCACACCAATCGACCAACATGATGAATTGTTAAGATTGCCCCGTAAATGTAAAATGGGTGAGAAAACCTCCCACTTTCTTGTCATTTTTCCAATGAAGTAAGTGGTGGTAGTTTACGACACACTGTGCAATACAGCGGCCATATTGTGAATCTTGCCAGTTTGTGATGGGGTGGGGGGGACTGCGGAGAACATCAGCTAAACGGAAAAATGGCTGCTGAGCACTAGGGACACCAGTGCACAGGCACTCTGACTTCCAAGAATACTGTATACACTATGCCCCCAACAATCCTCTTGCCCCAGTGGAACTCCCCCCAGTTGCTGTCCCCTCCCCCCTCCGATCACTTCCCACTTGATCGTCATCCTGGCCAATCGCTGCATCCCTCCTGATGAGTCCCCACCTCTCGATGCAGAGTTCCCCCCCTTCCCTCCCCTCCCACAGACCTCCCCCATCGAGCTCCGTCCCTCTCTGATTCCACCCTCTCAGAGCCACCATTAGGCCCCATCGACTCAGGTCCCATTGTCTCCAGACCTGCTCCTGTCAGCCCCCAATCCTATCAGGATGACAAGCTGACAGTGCTGGGCTGCCGAGTTGGCATTGCTAGGGTCCCAACCCATATTCCTGCAACTGCAACTGCAATGCTTTGTTTTTGTACTAGAAGCTGGTTGCACTGTAGAGAAGTTACAGACAATTTGAAAAAATGCACAGTCAATTCGCATAAAAATACATGTAACTATGATTATTTTCATTAAAGAAAGATCTTTCTTTTCACTAAATTTATAAAATTGCCATTTCTGATGTTGCGTGAACAGAAAAATACATTCAGGCATTCTCAATTCCATTTACAACAGTAATATTTACTTTGGAGTTATTCCTAAAATAAGTAATATATGTAACTATGCATTTGCAATAATTTTGAAGAAACTGGGCCTAGACTGGGCACAGTGAATGGCACTGCTGCCTCACAGTGCCAGGGACCCAAGTTGATTCCCAGCTTGAATCGCTGTCTGTGTGGAGTTTGCATGTTCTCATCGTATCTGCATGGGTTTCCTCTGCGTGCTCTGGTTTCCTCCCACAGTCCGAAAGGTATGCAGGTTAGGTGAACTGACCATGCCAAATTCTCCCTCAGTATATCTGAACAGGCGCTGGAATGTGGTGACTAGGGGATTTTCACAGTAACTTCATTGCAATGTTTATGTAAGACTACTTGTGACTAATAAATAAAACTTTAACTTTTCAAACTAAGTGTGGTGCCTTAGGCACCAGTTAGTAATTTTCATTCTACTTACTTTTGCATAGATAATATTTGTAGCAACGGAGGTGGTCAAGGCTTTTGGCTGAGCAAGAAAGCATAATCCTCCTGTCTAGAAAGAATTGAAAGCAATGGTGGTATTAGCTCAGTTCAGTGTAGGTTCTTTCAGATTTGTTCCTTAGCTGGGCATATTATTCTAAATATTCATTTTCTGAATTAAAAACACACCTATTGCAATTGAAACAAAAATAAAATAAATTTCAAGTGCTTTTATTCTTGACCAGATGATGTTACTGAGTATAATATTTAAGCATGTGAATATAACTGACAATGTCTATTTGCTAATTTTGTGGCTTTCTAAATCCATCAATTGGTACATGATTTGAATATGCATAATACATTTATAAGCAAATTTTAGAATATCCTTTGCTTACCAAAATACTTGATTTGCAGTCACAAGATTTTGTGGTTTTGATGAATGTGTTGTGACATCTGATGCATCTGATGGGAAGAATAAGAACATTTAAAATTATTTTAAGGAAAGACTCCGGCCTCAGCTCTGCATCATCGACCTTCCCATCCTCCATTCCTGCCCCATCAAACCTTGCTGCATGGGCAGGAACTACATCAAATTTAGATTGCTAACTGTCCAATGCTCCATTGCAAAAATCCATACTTCAGATCATTTATAAACTTAAATAGGGCCATTTTTAATGCCAACAAAAAGATCCATTACAAGATTAAGAGTAGTTAGGTAGGCTAAAATGAGTAAAAAACAAATAACTTGGGAACTTTAGGCTGGCAAAAATTCTTAATCTTGAATTTAAATTTATAAATTATGCACAGTGTCTCCCCTTAAATGCCTTGCTTGTAATATTAATTTAGCGAATTCACATGTTCATTTACTATTGAGGGATCATTAAAGGCTACCCATTTAGGAACAACATTTTTTTAATTGGTTCACCGCCACCAGTTCCAAGTCTTATTGCAACTAAACCAACTTCAGGGACTGAAGATCAGTCTCCAAAACTTTGCTGTGTATAAGCCTGGAGAAAAATCATTGGAACATTATTTTTTGTCATTTTCTTTGGCCATTTTACTTTACCAGATACAAAAATATTGAAAAAGTAAAAGCCATTTGGCTCATTGTGTAATGATATCTTTGCTTGCTAATTGGCATAAGAAGGTAGCACGTCACAAGGATGAATGTATTGGCTGAAAGTGTGGGGGCAAGTCATGTGATGGGTTTGGGTCTGGAATCAAACTGGAAGTGTGGTGGAGGCAGGTTCAATCGAGGCATTGAAGATGGCATTAGAGATTACTTGGATAGAAATAATGTTCAGGGGTACGAGGAAAAGGCAGGGGAATGACACTATGTCATGATGCTTGTTTGAAGAGCTTGTGAAGACACAAAGAATCAAATTGCCGTAACAATCATGATTCTATGAAACCTTCAGGAATATATTTAATCACAGCTGGAAACCCTATTTAGACTTCAGAAAGATATCAATGAATTAGTCAGGAGGGCAGAAAATAGAATATCAAATGGAATTCAGCCTGGGGAAATGTGAAGTAATGCATTTGGGGATAGCAAACAAGGTAAGGGAATACATTAAAATAGTAAAATACTGAGAAGTGTAGAGGAATGAAGGGACCTTGGAGTGTATGTCCACAAATTCTTCAAGATAGGACGGCAGGTAGATCAGATGGTTAAGATGGCATCACTTTCCATTTTTGGCCGTGGCAAAGAGCAGTTTACTGTGTACTGTTTTGGTCACGAGAAAGATTTTATCATACTAAGATGGACATTTATGAGAATATTGCATGAAAATGAGAACTAGGTTAGGCAAGTGTTGTTTTCTTTGGAACATGGGAAGCTGTGGAGATCTTTAATTGATATGTATAAAATTTTGAATGGCCAAGATAAAGTGGATAGGAAGAATCTACCTCCATTAGCAGAAAAGTCTATAATCAGGGGGCATGGATTTAAAGTAACTGGTAAAATAAGACAATAAGATATAGGAGCAGAATTAATTCATTTGGCCCATTGGGTTTACTCTGCCATTCAATCACGGCTGGTAAGTTTCTCAAACCCCATTATCCTGCTTTTTCCCTGTAACCCTTGATCTCTTCATCAATCAAGAGTCCTATCTGTCTCTGTCTTAAATATACTCCAAAACCTTGTCTCCATGGCCTTCTGTGGCAATGAATTCCATAGATTCACCACCCCGTGGCTGAAGAAATTCCTCCTCACCTCAGTTCTAAAGAACTTAACTCTTCAAGTTAGAGTCCCTTAACTCTGAAGCACTGACCTCGGGTCCTAGTCTCTCCTACTAATGGAAACATCTTCCCTAAGTCCACACTATCCAGACCTTTCATTATTTTGTAGGTTTCAATGAAATATCCCTTTATCCTTCTGTACTCTATCGACTACATACCCGGAATCCTCAGATGCTCCTCATACGTAAAGCTTTTCATTCCTGGGATCATTCTCATGAACCACCTCTGGACGCTCTCCAGGGCAAGCACATCCTTCCTTAGGTACGGGGCCCAGAATTGCTCACAATATTCAAAATGTGGTCTCACAAGAGCTTTAAAAAGCCTCAGGGCCACATCACTACTTTTGTACTCTAGTCCTCTTGAAATCAACAGTAGAATTGCATTTGCTTTCCTAACTACCAACTCAACCTGTGAGTTAATTTTAAGAGACTCCCAAGTCCCTTTGCATTTCTGATTTCTGAATTCCCTCCCCATTTAGAAAATAGCCTATGCTTCTTCCTACCAAAGTGCATAACTTCATACTTCCCCATGTTGTACTCCATCTGCCACCTTTTTACCCACTCTCCTAACTCTCCCAAGTCCTTCTGCAGCCTCCCCACTTCTTCAATGCTACCTGTCTCTTTGCCAATCTTTGTATCATCTGCAAACTTAGCCACAATGCTCAGTGTTCCTTCATCTAGATTATTATGTATGGAGTGAAAAGGTGTGGTCCCAACACTGACACCTGTGGATCTCCACTACTCATAGGCTGAAAGCCTGAAAAGGACCCCTTCATCCCCACTCTCTGCCTTCCATCAGTCAGCCAACCTTCTATCAATGCCAGTACCTTGCCTCTAACACCATTGAGTTTTATCTTATTTAGCAGCCTCCCGTGCAGCACCTTGTCAAAAGCATTCTGGAAATCCAAGTAAATAACATCCACTGCTTCTCCTTTATCTAACCTGCTTGTTACCTCCTTGAAGAATTCCAACAGATTTGTTGAAACCATGCCGACTTTGCTCTATTTACGAAGTAATCTGAAATCTCATCATTCATAATCTCATGACATCATTCTTCAAGATAGGAGGGCAGTAAAATCTTACTGACAATCAAGGTCAGACTAACCGGCCTGTAATTTCCTGCCTTTTGCCCCCCTCCCTTCTTAAACAGGGGTATTACATCAGCGACTTCCCAGTCATCTGGGACCCTCCCTGACTCCAGTGATTCTCGAAAGATTATCACTCATGCCTCCTCCACTATCTCTTCAGTTACATCCTTCAGAACTGTGGGGTATAGTCCATCTGGTCCAAGTGATTTATCCAACTTCAGACCTTTCCGTTTCCCTGAAAAGGAAATCTTCTCCTTTGTAATGGCCAATAAATAAATAAAGGGGAGTTAAGGCAATTTCATTCAGGTGTTGGTGGGGGTTCGGAACTCATTGGTTGGAAGATTTGATTTGATTTATTATTGAAAGGGTGGTAGAAAGAGAAATCCTCATCATATTTTCTAAAAATTCTTAGATATGATTTTGATGTGCCAATGGAACAAGAGTTGAAAAGTGGGGCCACGATTCTCCCAATGCGACCCACAATTTTTCTGGCAGGTCACGGTGAGAGACGTGCGTCACCGGCTTTGTACTGGGATTTGTGCATGCGCCGGGAACGCACACGCATCTCCCAGAGCCGGCAAATCGTCGCCAGTCAGACCATGCTGGAAACTGGCGGGAAGACAGTTAAGTCACTTGAATCTATTTTGAATCTATTTTAAATATGTTTAGCAGTTCATTATTGGGAACTTTCAGGTCCCGATTGAATCTCCAACCCCACCAAGAATACTTCATTCTGGCAGTACTTCACGTTCGGGGAACTAGTGGGAGAACACAACTGAATGAAGGGGGGAAATCAGGGTCCCCCAGTGGGTCAGCCGGCAGGGATGTGGTGGCCCCTGGGCATGGGAACCCTGGCAGTGCCAGCCTGTGGCCCCGGCACTGCCCAAGAGGCAAAGTGCCCATGCCCAGGGAGACCAAGTGGGTGGGGCCTATTGTGGTTGGGGCCTAGGCATGATTGGCGTGGTGGGAGGTCCTGTTGCCACTCTGCAGACAGGATCAGTCTGGGATGGAGAGACAGCAGCGTTTGGAGTGGGTTGGGCGGGGGGCTAGTCTGCTGGGGGAGGGGGTGGGGGAGAATCACCACTGCTGTGGGGGAGGTGGGCTGTGCATTGGGGTGCTCCAGGACAGAGGGGATCAGGGTTGGCCCGGGAATTGTTGTGGGGCTGTGATCCGGCTGTAGGGGGCTCCCCGGCTGACCAGCAATCAGAGAAGCTGACAGATCAAGACCACTGCGCATGTGCAGAGTAAAAAGTCTGACAACACCAGGTTTTAGTCCAACCTATTTATTTGATAATATATTATCAAATAAATAGGTTGGACTAAAACCTGGTGTTGTCAGACTTTTTACTGTGTTTACGCCAGTCCAATGCCGGCATACCCACATCATGTGCAGAGTTCCGAACTGTCAGACTCTGGTGCGAATCGGCTCTGCCCCTCTGAATTTTTAATGATATTCACGATTGGGACCCTCTGCAGTGCACAGAGTGAGGAGATTCGGGTGAGAAGCTGAATTGACAAATCAGTCAGGATTTTGAACAGTTGCGCTGCCAATTCAGCACTTTTGGGAGAATTGCGGCCCAGGATTCAGTTGGTTAGCTCATTTTTCATCTGCCACCGATGTCACAGAATCTCAGAATTGTTATGGCGCAGAAGGCCATTTGGCCCCTTGTGTACTGGCTCTTCAAATGTGCATCCAAATGAGTGTCATTCCCCAGGCATTTTCACGTTGTTTCTTTTCAAATAATCATCCAATGTCCACTTGAATATCTCGATTGAGCCTGCCTCCACCACACTTCCAGACAGTACATTCCAGACCCGAACGACACATTGTATGAAAAAGATTTTCCTCACATTATATTTGTTTCTTTTGCAAATCGTTTTAATCTATGCCTTTTCATTCTTGATTCTTTAATGAGCAAGAACAGTTTCCCCCTATCTACTTGGTTCAACTCCCTCACAATTTTGAACACTCTACCAAATCTCCTCTCAGCCTTCCTCTCTCCAAGAACAATCGTATCAAACTCTCCAATCTATCTTCATAACTGAAATTTCTCATCCCTGGAACCATTCTTGAAAACCTCTTCTGCACTCTCTCCAATGCGCTCACCCTCTTCCTACAAACATTCCAGCTGAGGTCTAACTAGTGTATATGTTCAGCATGACTTCCTCACTCTTATATTATGTGCTCCAATTAATAAAGCCCAGAATACTATGTACTTTACTAACTGCTCACTCCACCTGTCCTACCATCTTCAATGACCTCTGCACATATATACCCAGGTCCCTCTGCTGCTGCACCTTTTAAGAATTTTACCCTTTAGTTTGAATAGTCTCTCCACATTCTTCTTACCAAAATGCGTCACCTCACACTTCTCCACATTGTTGGTCGAACGGCTTCCTGAGTGCTTTAAATTTGACTTGTTTCTCTACTTTGGGGTGGTACTGATTGCATTGTGGAGAAGAAACTTCAGTTTTATAGCGGCAGGGTGGCAATATACTGATTTTGGTTGATCATTGCAACTTTGCAAAATTGTGGATGGTGTCACTGAATTTACTAATATTAGAGTTTGTTAGCGCTGAGGTTGGGGAAGAGGATCCAAGGTGTGAAACCACTGTGCAGGTAACAGCTGATAACAGATTTGCCAGTGTCTATTAGCGCTAGATGGGAAATTGCTAGTGTCTGATATTTTGGAAACACACAACATTGTTGTGGGGCTCAGATGTGTGAGCACAAAGGAGGAGCCGAACAAAATATGGCCTGACCTTTTCCACCATAAAGTCGATTCATTCCTGAAGCCATTCCTACTAAGCAAAATTCACTGTTCCTTTATTTGATGACTATGCAAACAAATGATTATTTAATGTGCTTTCCAACTTTAAAATAAGTTTCAGTCTGGGTCCTGAGCAAATCTCTGTGATCTGACCATGTCTAATGATTACAAATGAGTTAAGCAGCATGGCAGGCTGGGGATGGGGTGGATGTGAAAATGTGAAAGAGAATCCCATGCCTCTTACTGTTCCTTCTCATCTATGGAGATAATAAGACTGAGATTAAATAAATTTCTAGGCAGTTTTAACATTCAAAAAGCTGAATACTGCAAATGCTGAAAATCTGAAATAAACAAGAAAATGCTAGAAATATTCAAGTTTTGGCAGCATCTATGGAGTGAAACAGAATTAATGGGCGGGATTTTACAGCTTCACTCGAACGAGACCGGAAATTCCAATCCGAGGTCAACGGAGATTTGCATTATTGGACCCTTGCATGCTCCGATTCTGTAGCAGGCGAGGTGGTAGAGTTCTGGCTAGTGTCTCAAGTTAATGGTCTTTTATCAGAACGGGGACAAATAAAAACGATTTTCACCATATCACTGACCTTCCTTTTGTCCTTAACCGACCCACTGCTTGCTCAAAACCTATTACTTTTCCCAGTTATCATGAAAAGTAATTGACCTGAAATCTTAACTCAGTTTCTCTCAACAAACGCTGATATAACATGCTGAGCATTTCCAGCATTTTCTGTTTTTTATTTTTTTAAAGTTTTAAGGTCTTGGACCCTAATTATGGAATGCAATGGAAATTGTCTGTATCATTTTCACGAATATTACAGCTTCCATTTTCAATGTAGTAATAATTTTGAGTTAATTTTGCAATAAGTATTTGAGACAGGCAAAGCTTAATAATATTATTTTTCTGTGGTTAATGGACACGACACCCAAAGAGCAATTGGGCTGCTGCTCAGTATCAAAAGATCAAAGACCACACAAACTGGTTTAATTCTATAAATGTAAATCTGTCTTAACAGTGTTATACACAAACAGGAAGAGGAAAGGATACAAAGTGCAGATAGCCTAATAGAGGCTGTCCAGATAACACGTTGCAACAGCTACAAACACACCAGCAAATAGATAATGACAGCTTGTTTCAAATACAGTGCGGCCCCGTTATAACGCGATGGTTGAGGTCCATAAAATGTTATTGCAATAAAAGCAGGGTTGCGCTTAATTGGGGTTCAAGAAAATCAGCATTCAAACTGACCCAATGTTGACCTAACATCCTAAAACACCCCTATTATCACCCTATTTGACCCGTTTTTTGCACTTTTACCATCTGGCAAGTGAATTACCTTTTAATTAAAGAATTCTGCAAATAAACCGTTGTTACAGTAGAACTTAAAACACAAATTAATTTTTAGTAAAGCTTTTTAATAAACAAAACAACAACAGTTGTAAGGAGAGTGATGGGTGTGAGGAGAAAGACAGAGAAAGAATTATGGTTCATTCCATAAGTTGTTCTCTTTATGCACTAATGATACCTGTAGGTGAAAATTGGAAATTCTTGCACTAAATAAAAATTAACCAATTATACACCTATTGTATTTCTATCAGGTATAAAATTTGCCATAAAAAATAAAACTGCATCATGCAGCATTGATAGGACTACATCCCCCACCCCTGGATTTTGATGCGGGATGTACCACTCATCATTTGCTGCATGGTGTACCGTAGGGGAAGGGAAGCATGGGTAAGTCCAAAGATGCAAATCAGCACATCACTCGGTCGAACTTACTTACGCAAAGCTAGGATCCCAAATTTAGGGCAGGACTCCACCCTCACTGAAGTTGAAAATGTTTCCAGGTCCCAAACAAGCGCACAGTGGGGTGGTATCACTCACTCATTGATAAGGTATTTTTCCCGAATTGCACTCAGTGCAGTAGTGGGTGTAGAATTCAGTAGGTGAAATTTTTCGGCTGTGTTTGCCCCAAGGATGGAAAACCTGTCCGAGGTGAAAGGACCTTTCTAAGGTTGTGTCCCGCCCGCTATGATTCCTGTGGCAGTCAGGACAGGAACATTCCGTCTGGTGTTTTCCCTCAAGCCACAATGGCAAATTTTCACACCGTGTTGTCTGCTTCCTGTCTCACTAATTATACAGGCATTGGAAATATGCCAGATTTGTGGCAGGCACCTTCTGATTCATCCACCACACCAAGACCTCAGCGTCTCCTCACTCCAGGTGTCATATTTAAACTGGGCCCATATACCCTTATCTCAATCTAAGCAGCCCAGGACTGGCGCAGAATGCAGAAACGTCCCCCAAACTAAGAAAATTGCTGCCCCCAAATTCAGTACACCTCCCCGGGCTGGCTGCTGGATGCCATCCACCACCATATTCTCCGGCCGCAGGATGTCCTGCAAGATGACTAATATGGCTTGGGAGGATGCCTTTCAGACTGGGTGGGAACCATGTTTGTTTTCCAATCTTCTGCCAATTCAAGGAGATCAAAAGCTATTCTGGCATCTGTGCTGAGGGGTGAAAAGGGCTGACTCCATGCTATGTTTATCAATCTGCAAGCTGTTTATTGCTATACATCAATGGGTCCTGAACCATACCAATGATTAGAAATCGTACTCTCCCCACGGCGTAGAGTGGTATGTCCATCATTTGGATCCAGTGGCCTTGGAGTAACGGTTCCTCATCCAATAGGACCTGGTACCTGGAATCTGATACCGGAACTTAACATTAAGTTGGTTAGATGTTCATTGAAGTGACTGCGTTCCAGAAGAAAAGGCCACATCATTTGATGCCACACAGGAAGAAAGACTGTATCTTCTGGGTTGGTGGCCTCAACTTCACGAATGATTCTCGGCTTGTCTGTGTGATGCTGAAGACATGACTGATACAATTTAGTGAGGTGTCCCTGTCCATGGCAGTGGACGCATTTGACAGCATTTGCAAGAAATTGGTCTTTGGTCCTTCCTGTGTGTATACTCCTTACTGCAATGCTGACATGATCATTCGACCAGGTGGTTGGGGGTTGGCTTACTCTGGTTCAACAGTCTCTGTTCTTGTGTGGCTTCTGCCCCATGAAGCGCCTTCCCCTTTAAGAATTATGCTCTGTTAGTCTTTCACCTCAGAAAGCCTAATTAACTGGACAGCCTTGTAGAGAATAAGGTCATCTTTGGCTCGGAGAAGGTCAGAGAGTGAACCATCTGTGATCCCTGCCAGGATGCTGGCTTGGATGAATTACAGATTGCTGTGAATGCTTCCTTCTGTCATGCATTAAAGACCATTGGTAAAAAAATCAACAAGCTCTCTAGAGTGCAGGACTGTCTTGTAAAATTTCACATGTTCCAAGATCTTGTTAGATTTCAAGTTGAAGAAAAAAGTGAAAGATTTTAAAACGTCAAAAAAAATTAACAAATGATTCATTTACGGCTCGCCTGACGATTGTATTATATGTAATTGATCTAATGCAATAAAATAATGTGCTAACTTGTTCTGACTCTGACTTTTTACTTAATCCTGCAGTAGTGCTATACTGTAGGAACCTTTTCTACCAGGAACTACAGTCTTTGAGATTGGTCAGGGCCATGGATAAGGCCCACTGGCAGTGGTATTGAAGAATTGTATTCCATCTTTATAATATTGTAACTGGCCTCGTCTGTGGCCCCCACAACCCCCACAGAAATTGCTGGCCTTCTTCCCCCATACAGACATTGCTGGCCCCCCCCTCACCTATACAGACATTGCTCGTCTTATTGCTGGCCCCACAACCCCCCCACAGGCATCGCTGGCCTCATCGCTGACCTCCACAACTCTTCCATAGACATTGCTAGCCCCCCTCCCCCATACAGACATTGCTGGCCTCCACAACTCCTCCACAGACATCGCTGGCCCCCTTCCCCTAAACAGACATTGCTGGCCCCCCTCCACATATAGATATCACTGGCCCCTCTCCCCCATACAGACATCGCTGCCACCCCCCCCTTTCCACCCACACACAGACATGGCTGCCCGCTCACCCCATTCCCCCATGGATCCGGGTAATGTGGGTACTCAGTCCCTCCTTGAACATACTGTCTTCACTGCTGTCCTGCGGAGAACTTGCATTGTGCTGACATGCACAACCCCAGCTTGCGATTATTCCCTCTCTTGAAGGGAGTCTTGAGTATTGCAAGTGCCCCTCCTCCCTCCCGGCATTGGCCAATAACATGTGTCCCCAACTCTTACAGCTATGTGTGCCAGGGTGGCAGTGTGCATTCAGAGTATGGGTAGGAGTCAGACTTGAGTGGCACCAGGGGTAGGATCCAGTGTGCGCAACAGCGAGTCGTCATCATCCTCGCATTAAGGCTTGCAACCATTGCCAGTCCAGTTATGTTAACAGGTTCGGGTGTTTCTTGGGGACAGGACGGTGGAATGACAGACTGGAGAAGGGTGCTGTGGTGGTTTGACTGCCCAGTTTGGTCTGGAGGGGGAATAGTGGCACTTGCTCCTGGGGTGTGTTAGATGTGCGATGGTTGCACCCCCCTCACTGCACAGTACCAGTTAGCCATCGCTGCATGTCCTCTTTCCTCTAGCTCTTCATATGGTGGGACATCGACTCCCCCCCCTCCCCGCTCCTCCTCCTCCTGCTCCAGCTGGCCTCCCCGCTGCTGGGCAATGTTGTGCACAGCGCAGCAAATGGTGATGAAGATGTGTGAAGCAAGCACAGGGTCATACTAGAGGCCCCCGCCCGAAAGATCGAAGCAGGGAGCGTGAGCAGGAATCCTTCACGGAGCCTCACCCAGAGAGCTCTGAGAAAATACAAGCTCCCCGCCCCGCCAATCACCCCACTCCTGCCCCACATATCACTGGTGACAGCAGGCATTTCCAGGGTCTGCCGGCAACATCCCTCGTGCTCTGCTAGCAGCACTTACTTCCTCATGCCAACTCAAGGCTGCCACGCCAGGCTGAGACTTTTATGTACCTACTCTGATTCACGCCAAAGTGACATCACACCAAAGAAGTGGGAGACGCAAACTTGAGTGCAGATTGCCATGTTGATCCCAATAATGGCATACTAAGGTATGGGAAGTAATGCAAATCAGGGGCACACCGGTTTTCTGCCTTCTCTGGGTGGTGCCATTCCTTTCTGTTTGGGAGATGCGCGCAGGTCACAAATGCTCGCAGGGAACCCGCGGAATGGCCAATACGCTCATCTCCCGATCTGACCTGCCAGAAAATTTGCGGGTCGTGATGGGAGAATCACCCCTGACATATGCATATGTATTCACTCACCTTGACCACTTTAGTGAGATCATTAAACATTTTACAGTACGGCTGCCATGTCAGTAGCACAGCCTTCTGTGCCATGTCACCTGCTCTTGTTTTGTTCTGCAAATTTAAGGTTTTAAGGTTTCCTGTCCTTGGAAGACACAAGGCACCTCTCCTGGCCTCCACTTGTGTTACCGGAGTCGCCAAGTCATTGGCACAGAATCACCCAGTGCATTGCAACATTCCCTTTTAGGCACAGTCTTCAACAGCGATTATCCAGCACCTCCACATTATTAGTACAGCTTCCCTTTTGTGGGGACTGTGCCTTTAAAAAAAAAAGTTTCTCTAAAGCACATAGTTTGCCTACAGCACTATTCAAACCCCAGTGGTACAAAGAGGTTGTCGGCAACTCTCCAGTGAGGAGTGTAGTGCCGGATCTGCTCAAGGCCATGCTGCAATTGTGTGAATGAGGCTGGAGCACCAAAATTATAATCTCCCAACCTCTATGATAATTAGTATGGGAATGCCAAAAATTGCAGTGACCACATCCAAAAACAAAGATAAGTCAATTCATAGCCTAATATATTTTACTAAAAAATGTATTTTTGATGCAGCTGAACTCGTGGCTAAAGAACTGGTGCAGGAGGGAAGGCTTCAGATTTGTGGATCATTGGGATGTATACCAGAGGAGGTGGGGCTGTTACAAGGAGGACGGGTTACACCTGAACTAGAGGGGCACCAATACACTGGCTGGGAGTTTGCTAGTGTGGTTCGGGTGGGTTTAAACTAGTATGGCGGGGGGGGAAGGTGGTTGTAGAAATCAGTTTAGTAGGTAAATAAGTGTAGAGACTGGGGATGAGCATGGGACTGAGGCAAGGCTGGGGGAGGCTGGAAAATTGGGTGGAGAAATGGTAGATGGAATTTAATCCGGACAAATGAGAGGTGGTGCATTTTGGTAAATCTAATTCACTGGAACTATAAAATAAATATCAGAACCATCAGGAGCACAGCCTCACAGACAGATCTGGGAGTGCAGGTCCACAGATCCTTAAACGTGGCAGCACAGGTGAAAAAGGTGGTGAAGAAAGCATTTGGCATGCTTGCCTTCATCGGCCAGGGCATGAGTATAAAAGTTGGCAAAATTATGTCACAGTTATATAAAATGTTGGTTAGGCCACACTTGGAATGCTGGGTCCAATTCTGGTTGCCACACTACCAAAAGGACGTGGAGGCTTTGGAGAGAGTACAGAAAAGGTTTACCAAGATGTTGCCTAGTATGGAGGATATTAGCAATGTGGACAGATTGAATAAACTGGGATTGTTCTCCCTGAAAAGACACTGAAGGGTGACCTAATAGAAGGTTATAAAATTATGAGGGGCATAGATAAGATGAACAGTTGGAAGCTTTTTCTCAGGGCAGAAATGAAAATTACAAGGGCGCACAAGTTCAAGGGAAAGGGTGAAATGTTCAAGTAAGATGTGTGAGGGAAGTTTTTTACACAGAGGGTGGTGGGGGCCTGGAATGCACTGCCAAATGAGGTGGTTGAAGCAGAAAAGTTAGCGACATTTAAGACTTATCTGGATAGATACATGAACAGGCGGGAATAGAGGGATACAGGTGGTTGGTCTAGAAATGGACAACATGATTGGTGCAGGTTTGGTGAGCTGAAGAAGGGCCTGTTCCTGTGCTGTACTGTTCTTTGTTCTTCGAACACAAAAACAGAAACTATTTTGTACTCAACCATCTTTTCAGGAATATCAACAATTGACATTTACTTCTATTATTATTTCAAAGGCGTAACATATCCATTCATTTTCAAGCAATAATATTAATAATAACATATTTACATTATTTATACACAAAAACAAAATATTGATAATGATTACATACAGTTTTGCTGAAGGGTCAGGCATCGAGAAAGACGGCTTAGAAGCATTGCAAAGCTCACACTGTGCTACAGTTAATGGTGCTCCATTAATGCTTCTTTCCACTTAAGAGAAACAAAATCTTCATGTTAAATTAGTTTGATTTCAATATACTTGAGTGTAAATGGATTGAAACAATAAAACCAAGTGTCAGGAGTGACACTTGGTCTGTTTGTTTAAACAAAAAGAAAAAGATGTGCTTTGCACACGTAGATTCAAAGTAACAACAACAGATTTATTGTAGAAGCTGCTGCCTGTGCAGAGTAGAAATTGAAACTAAAGTTGAAAGTTTATTTATTATTGTCACAAGTAGGCTTACATTAACACTGCAATAAAATTACTGTGAAAATTCCCTAGTAGCCACACTGCAGTACCTGTTTGAGTACACTGAGGGAGAATTTAGCATGGCCAATGCTCCTAATCAGCACGTCTTTCAGACTGGGAAGAAACCAGACCACCCAGAGGAAACCCACGCAGACACAGGGAGAATGTGCGGACGTCACACAGATAGTGACCAAGCTGGGAATCAAACCCAGGTCCCTGGCGCTGTGAGATGGTAGTGCTAACCATTGTGCCACTGTGCCACTGGTGCAGGGGCAGGAGCCTGTGATGCATCCTAAATTACATCACCATCAAATCATGTGACCAGCTTTTAAAATAATCATACAACCACTTAAATATATATCATCCCTTTCCCTTTACATTTGTGGTCATGTCAACAAATTACTTTGATATTATACATAGGATCACTAATACTCAAAACACAGTGCTATGCACCATTAATCATTATAAACAATCAATAAGTAAGTTGATCAAGAGGATACCTATTCCTCTGGTTGTATGACATTCTGGAATGTGGCTGTCCTTGACACTTGAAGTATGATGTAGAACTTCAATAGGCAACACTAGGGACTAAAGAAGTTGCTACTTCTAGCAATGATTCTGAGAAATCATTTCAAGATGACACAATTAACCAGCAGAACATTGCCAAACTAGTTTGTCTTCAGTTTGAACCGTGTAAAAAATTGGACCTTTTTTTGCTAAAACTACATATGGTACCATTCTCACTTGTGGCATAATTACACGCTAACAATATCTCTTTGTTGAAATATGCGTTGCTTTGCCCTCTCTTTTCATCTCACATGACATTGACAAGTTTCTGAAGGTAATAACAAATCAAACATAGTTGTCAACTTTCTCTTTAAGAGTAGTAATGCAGGTGAACTTTGGGTTGTTGCATGAGTAGCGTTTCTACAGGATGCCAAAGAGCAATTCACATAAAGTGATAACAAAACCTTGCTCTCTTGAAGCTTTTAAAGAATGTTTCAAGGATTATGTGAAACTTTCAGCTCATCCATTAGTTGGTGGATGAAAATGAATGTATTTTATATGTTAAATACCATTTATTTTGAAATAATCCTCAAACTCTTGTGATGTAAACTGTGAACTATTATTGCTAACAATCTGTTCCACTTTACAAAATTTTGCAAAAATTTAACCAAGTTCTTCAATGATTTGTTCAGTAGTAGTAGATTTCATGAGAACAACTTCTGGCTACTTTGAGTGTACACAATTATGACTAAGAACATGTAACCTTCAAACTGACCAGCAAAATCTCCATGCAACTGTTGCCATGGCAATTTAGATCACTCCCCAGAATGTAAAGGAGACAATGGAGGTGTATTTCTTATTCATGCACAGGATTGTCACTGTCCCACTTTTTCTTCAACCTGACCACCAAAAATAGCTACATGCTGATTCTTTCAACGGACTATGTCAGGACGAGCTTCATATAACTGTTCAAGAAGTATGCTCTGGTTTATCTTCACATTGTATCGTATAAAAACACTTCCACGTAGACTAGGAGCAATGATCACTCAGATTCCCGACAAAAGACACCCACCTTAAACAGTCAACTCAAGCTTTCTTGACAGAAATGGTTTTAAATGAAGATGCGTGCAATGCATTCCAGCTAGTGTTCCTTTCAATACCATATCCATCACCTTTCCCATTTCGGGATCATTTCTGGTATGTCTCTGAACTTGACAAGCTGTCATAGGCAAATGATCTACAAGTAAGAAATAAAGGATACTAGCAAAACTAGTTGGTCGAATCTGCTTAATAGGTAAAGGTGAGTGTGATAATGCATCAGGATTAACATGGCACTTTGATTGATGATACTTTATATCATAAGATTTTGTCGATAAAATAGTGCCCATTTTTGCAATCAGCTAGCAGCTAATGAAGGTCTATCTTTATATGACCCAAAAATAGTAGTTAAGGGTCAATGATCAGTCAATAATGTGAAATGGTGACCATATAAATAATGATGAAATGTTTGTACACCAAAAATTATACTCAATGTTTCTTTTTCTAGCTGAGCATTGTTAGGTTCAGCACTAGTCAGAGTATATGAAGTAAATAGTATTGGTCATTCTTCTTGTGAAGGCGCAAACATGTGAAATGACTGACCCTACTCCATAAGGTGAAGCGTTGCAGGCAAGCAGTAAGTGGTAGCTCTGGATTAAAATGATGTGGAGTTGATGTGGAAAGGAACTCACCTGATGAAGGAGTGGCGCTCCAAAAGCTCGCGCTACCAAATAAACCTGTTGGACTTTAGCCTGGTGTTGTGAGATTACTTACTCGATTAAAATGAACGAATACTTCAGATTTCTGACATCCTCGTATGCTTTCTCACATTCTACTATCCAGTCCCATGACTGTTTCACACATAGTAAGTTATACAATGGCTTCAATAACATAGATAAGTAAGCAACAAATTTGCGATAATAATTAATCAATCTTAGAAAGGACAGCAATTGCATCACATTTGGTGGACATGGTTCTTCTGAAATAGCTTCCATCTTCCTAGGTGCTTTATGTAATCCTTTACTGTCAATAACGTGAACCAAATATTGGACTGATATCTAGAAAAAGTCATACTTTTCTTTCTTGATACACAGAATATGAACTTGAGGATGTTCTAAAGTTGTTTATAAATTATTCAGGAGCTTTTGTTCATTGGATCCTGCAATTAGAATATCTTCCAGGTAACACTGTACACCCAAGAGACCACTTAAAATCTAATTCATCAAACTCTGGGATAGGATTGACGTGGATGTTGTTCCAATGGCAATCTTTTATAACAAAAAGGACTTTTGTGAAGAATGAATGTAAGAAATGATGGGGATTCAGTGGTTACTTTCATCTGTAACTATGCTTGTGAAAAATCAATCTTGTTGAATTTCTGCCCACCTGATAACCCAGCAAAAAAAATGTTCAATTTAAGGAAGGAGGTATTGATCAGCTCTCAACATTGGATTCAAGGCTGTTTAAAATCACCACAAATATGAACTGAACCATCTGGTTTCATGATAGGTATGATGGGGGTAGCTCAGTCACTCACTGTAAACGGCTCTAACGCCACTGTGTTAACAAGTCGTACTAATTCTTCTTAAACTTTGGACTGAATTGCATATAGCATGATTCTTGCTTTGAGACTTTTTGGTTGGTTATTTGGTTTTATCTTGAGTTTCACTTGAACTCCCTTCATCGAGCCAAGTGTCTCTTTGAATACACTCTTGTATTCTTCCAGAAGGTGCTGTAGGTCAGTTTTGGCATTGAACAGTCTACTAACAGCATTCCAGTTAAGCATTATTTTCTCCAACCATGATTTTCCAACTACAGCTGAAAAATTACCATGAACCATATGGAGATATCACTCAGCTGTTTGTCCACTCAACTCCATGTTGGCCACGATGTTACCTTTTAATGGCACAATCTCTTCTGTGTAAGTCCTTAAATTCTAATCATCTGGTTTCAGCTCTGTAGTCTCAAGAATTAAAAACAGGAGCACTAGTGTCAACCTTCATCTGAATAGGTTGTCCACTTAAGTTTGAAATCACCTCATATCTATGTGATTCACTCTGCATGGTTAAGGCGTTCAGTTGGAGCTCTTCGTTATATTTCTGGATATTGTCTTTTTCATAGACAATTTTTTTTCTACTATGTTGTAAATTCTTTTTGTAGAATGGAACTTGTTCTTCTTCTTGAAGGTGACCAGATACTTCTTCTGAATATTCTTCTCAGGGGAAGCTAATCTAGTCCTACATGCTTTTGCAATGTGACCCATTTTGCCATAATTCTTGCATTGACTATTGTTGCTCCAGCATTCACTCACTGAATGGTCCATTTTAGTACATTTGTGACATGTTTGTTGCTGTTTTGACTTTTTATGGGCAGTACCCAATTTGTGGATCTTCACTCCTGCACCAAATTGTGAAGCTTCTTCAGCAGTCAGTTCCATCAACACTGTGATTTCTATCGCTGTTTTTGAAGTCAAAGCATGTTCAGTTACGAAACTTTTTTGGATAGACTCATTTTGGAGACCACAAACTAGATGATCTCGAAGAGTATCTTCTAATGACTCACCAAATTCACAATTTGTGCCAGCTGTCTAAAGTTGCCACAAACTGAACAATACGATTTCTTCGATGGAAACCGTTCCACCACGCTCAGTGTTTTAGGGAGTAATGCTCTTCCAGGATCTTTATCAAGTCATTGTAAATTTTCGTTCCTGGCTTTGCTGGATGAGCCAAGTTCTGAAGCAATTTGAATCCTACTGTGCTGAGAAAAGCTGGCATAAACATTTCATTTGCAATTTTATTCACTTGTACAAAGTACTGAAAAGTCTCTGCATAGGAACTCTATGATTCATTTCCTCAACTGAAAGGGTCCATGGATCCTACCTATTTGACTCACCATTTTTCTTGCAGGTACTACAACTAGAGACTGCTCAGTATATATTTTTCTTCCTGTCTACCCAGTACTCCCCCTTTTCACCCAGAGACTTGATTTGATGTATTTTTTGAACGACCCCAGCTGCACTGCAAAGCATCCTTTCTTTTCAAATATGCCAGATACTGCCTGGAATTTCACAGTTCTCTGATTGGAAAAAGAACCCTTTTTAAAAAATACACAGAGAGTTTCCACCCTTTTCCAACTGTCTAATAAGTCTTCCATGCTGCCACTACACACTGGAGCCTGTGCACGGATCCTGCAGCTTAGAGAAATCTGCACAATTTGTTCCCAGTAAGAAACACAATATTTTTCTTTTTTTTTACTTACTGGCACTCCAATCTTTAACCCTGTTGTTCATTTCCCCCAGCCTTTTAATATTTGAAATCTGAGGACCCACAATGTTTTTTTTCTACTCAAGGAATTTTCTCCGTGTTCTCAATGAAACAATTTGTAATCAATTTTCTTTTTGTAATGTCCTAACAATATTACAGGTTGTGAACTTTAAACCAAAATAAAGAGATGTGGCTTGCACATGTAGATTCAAACTAACAACAACAGATTTATTGTAGGAGCTGTAGCCTGTGAAGAGAAGAAATTGAAACAAAAGCAGAAGCCTGTGAAAGATTCCAATGACATCTTCATCAAATTATGCAACTGACTTTGAAAGCAATCTTTTAACTGTTCCGCAATGATCAATGACTTTGGAGAGTTTGGCAGTGCCAACCTGGTACCGGGTAGTGCCAAAGAGGTGGAGCCTGAGTTTGCTGGGCCAGATGGGGCAGAGCCAGACCGGGGCCTGGGCATGAGGTAGAAAGAGAGGGAATGAGGGAATTCTGCATTGGACGGGTGGGGGCTGGTGGTGGTGTTGGGGATTGAAGGCCAAGTGTGGCCATTATAAGGCCGACCATCAGGCAGGATTAGGCTCTGCCCCCACTAGCATAAATCACTTGATGGCCTCTGTGTGACAGAAATTGATTCAACTAAGCTCAGTCAAAAAACAGGTGGGAAAAACTTGTATTCCTACCTATTTGGCAGCTCGATTTTTGGTGGGAAAATTGTGCCCCAATGTGATGATAATAGCACAATTGATATATATATATAATATATTTATGTTTAAGGGGAATGGGTAAAAATTCATCTTTATTCTACAAGTAGTCACTATGTCTGGAAGGAATGCAACTCAGATGCTGGGAGAGCAGGATAATTATTCATTTTAATCATGTAGTGTTTAGGACAACGAACAAAGAAAATTACAGCATAGGAACAGGCCCTTCGGCCCTCCAAGCCTGCACCGACCATGCTGCCCTACTGAACTAAGTTTACTTAGAATAGAGCTAATAGAATTTTGTTTATAGATGGAAATTTCCCCTGGGGTTTTGATTAGATTGATTGAAAGTGCTATGTATTATCTATCAGGTGCTGGTATGGTGATAAATGGAGCTATTCAGAAAAAACTAAGAAGTTGCTACTGGGGGTCTCTTAAAGTCAGAAGCATGTGCAGGCTGTTCCTGAGAACTCACTCTCTTTCCACAAAATCTCTATGAGAGCTTAAAGACTGTTAATACTATATATAGCCAATATGCCTGGGTTTGCTAATTGTATTCATTTGAAAGTGGTGTTCATCTATGCATGAATGGGGCTTATTTGTAACCAGAATAGTCATAAGCTGGAAGTAAAGTTGCTTTCTTTCATTTTTAAATATTCTTCACCTGTTAATGGTTAAGCCGCTTAATTTGTTAGCATTATATTTATACTGTGTTATTAAATAAAGTTTGCTTTACTATAAAAGATATATATTTTGTCAGTAGAATCATTCCTAGAGAGAAATATACTATCCTTACATTTCTGCCAAAAAGAAAAGTTGTTGGGGTCTGATCTGGCTTCCTACTGTAACTTGAGGTTCTGGTCCAACACCCTAACAATAGCTAGGGAAGTTTCATTGAGGGAAAAGGTATCATAACCCTCAAGTCATATTTTCATTAACTTTGTGCTTATTCAGTCATAAGATGTGAGCATCCCCGGTTGCATCAGTATTTATTGCCCATCCCTAATTATCCTTGAACTGATTGACAAATGCTAGGTCATTTCAGAGGACAGTTCAGAGCCAATCACTCTCTTTGATATGGATATAATCATCCTCAATAAATCCATGATGGCAAGGGATAAAATCTTAACCAGCTGTCATCACAAATCTCAGTTTCCTCATCGGCTGATACAATGAACATGCAATGAACATACTTCTAGTATGGTTGAAGTATTTATGAGGATAGTTAGCAATGTTTCATCACCAATTGCTTAATCAGATTCCTCATTTAAGGGTCTTGGCAAAGAGGTTTGCCATAGGTATGCCCCCAACCAGTATCGAGAGGCTGGAGGAGGCCAAAGCACTTCTTCCATGGTATAATTTCCTATTTTTCCACAGATCTGCCTCACAGATTGATGCTGAACATCACAAATGAGTGGTGAGAGCCCTGCAGAAGGGATCAGCTATGGATTGTAGATAGAGGTAAGTGTGGACAAAAGTGGATTGTGGAGATGGTGGCTGCAAGAACAGAGTTGTCTGGTGAGCAAGAGGGAGAGGGTTCAGGAGACTTTCAGCAGCCTCTGCATTCCCGATACTAGTTCCCTCAATCGGGAACAGAGTGCCTGTAAACGAGGAATCTCCTGAGGTGGGCCACTGTCAAAGCTGATAGGGTTTAATGAGCAACTTCCTCTGATGAGACCCTTAAGTGGCCTGGAGCTTGACTGGGGGCCATCTTCATTTTCAGCCATCTTCAACTAGAGGTGAATGATCCCTCTCAGCATCCTCCTGAGGACCCAGCATCACAGATGGCAGTCTTCACCCAATTCTATTCACTCCACATGATATCAAGAAATGGCTGAAAGCACTGATACTGCAAAGGCTAAGAGCCCTGAAAACACTCTGGCCATTGTGCTAAAGACTTGTGCTCCAGAACTAGCTGCACCTTTAATCAAGTTGTTCCAGAACAGCTACAACACTGGCATCTACCCAGCAATGTAAAAAATTGCTCATTATACATTCTGTCTCTAAAAAACAGGATAAATCCAACCTGGCTATTTACGACCCCATCCACTACCTTAAACATTCACTGCCTCCAACAATGACAGCAGTGTGTACCATCAACAAGATGCACTGCAGCAACTCAGCAAAGATCCTTCATCAACACATTCCAAACCCAAAACCTCCACTATCTAGGAGGACAGGGGCAACAAATGCATGAGAATATCACCACCTATAAGTTCCCCTCCAAGTCACACATCATCCTGATACAATACAACCTATTCTCAAACATCAAAGTGATGGAAAATGATATCAACAATACTATCAAATGGTTCTCGCTCAATAATAATCTGCTACTGACACACTTTAGGTTCTGCCAGGGCCACTCACTGACACTTTGGGTTCTGCCAAGGCCATCCCATTCCTGATTCTTTACAGCCTTCGACCTACATCGCCAAAATAGCTGAAATTAAGAACAGGTGATAATGACCGCCGTTGGTATCAAGGCATCATTTCAATGAGTGCGGCATTGAGGAGCACTTGTGAAACGGGAAGTCAATGGATATTGGAGGAGAATTCTCATTGGTTGGAATCATACCTAGTGCAAAGAAATATGGTTGTGGCTGTCGGAGGTTAATCAACTCAGTTCTGAAACATAGTAGCAGCAATTCCTCAAGTAGGGTCCAAGGCCCAACCATCCTCAGCTCTTTTATCAATAACCTTCCTTCTTCATAAGGTCACTCATGGGGATGTTTACAGAAGATTGCACAATGTTCAGCATGGTTCGCAACTCCTCAGATATTGAAGCAGTCCATGTCCAAATACAGCAAGATCCAGACAATTTTTAGACTTGGGTTAGTAAGTGGCTAGTAACATTTGCACCATGCACGTGCCAGGTAATGACCATCTCAGAAAAGATAGGATCTACTCACCTCCCTTTGACATTCAATGTCATTACCATCACTGATTCACTCATAATCAACTCTTGCTATGAAACTGAACTGGATTAGCCATATAAATACTGTGGTACCAAAGCAGGCCAGAGGCTGGGAATTCTGCAGAGTGTAACTCACTTCCTGACTCCCAAAAGCCTGTCCACTGTCTACAAGGCACAAATGAGGAGTATGATGGAATACTCACCATTTGTCTGGATCAGTACAGCTCCAGTAAAACTCAAAAACTTAACACCATGCAGCAAAAAGTAGCCTGATGGTTGGCACCCCATCCACTACCTTAAATATTCACTGCCTCCAACAATGACAGCAGTGTATACCATCAACAAGATGCACTACAGCAACTCAGCAAAGATCCTTCATCAACACATTCCAAACCCAAAACCTCTACTACCTAGGAGGACAGGGGCAACAAATGCATGAGAACATCACCACCTATAAGTGCCCCTCCAAGTCACACATCATCCTGACTTGGATCCATCTGCCATTCTTTTACTGTTGCTGAATCAAAATCCTGAAACTCCTTTCTTAACATTATTGTGGATGAACCGACAACACATGGACTGCAACAGTTCAAGAAATAGCACACCAGCACCTTCTCAAGGGCAATTATGGATGGGTAATATAAAAGCTAGCCTAACCAGCAATGTCCACATCCCACAAATGGATAAAAAACATGTTAGAAGTCTAGAGGATCTCTGCCTTCCTGCCTGTGGGAAGCCAAAAAATTCCATCCACATACCAGTTGAAGAATAAGATTTTGGCATTTGTGGGAACGCATTGTCTACATGTTTGTTTGAAGACAAGACTGGTGCTTCACATTCCTCTAACTCCATTCTAAGTGACTAGTGGCTGCTGGTGTCAACACTGAAATTTCAGAGTTGCTGGAGCTTGATTTTACAATAATTAGCAGAATGTTCTGCATTATTACTTTTTAAAAGAAAGTAAATCACATTTTAGTTCATAATATTACCACATGTGATCATGTAGAAAAAAAATCTTTGAATCACAGGCACCATTGTGCAGTACATACTCTTAATGTGTCCCACTGAACACCGACATTTTCCTTGATGATCTATCATGGCACCTGAAGGACATCTAATGCAGCTCCATCCATCTTGGGTGACTGCCTTGAAATCAAAGAATTAAAATAAAATACATATTGAGGAAAACATCAGTATCAGAAAGGTATGAAAAAGCAGTGAAATGCATTTGTGCAATCTAAAGATTTATGCTGCTTAAGTCCTATCCTCTCGATAGTCCTCTTCACTTTGCTACCTCTCCTTTCCTTTAGGACACATTTAAAAACCTATAGGGGGCGAAACTGGACTCTGTAACACCCATTGCTATGAGGCCTATTCAACTATCAATACGGCCTCTGCAATAGGAATGCTATATTTGAAAAGAAGTTTGTACGTGCACACGTGACCATTGTCAGCATCATGCAGAGTAGCCAAATCATTACATCATTCTGATTTTACTCCAGCACTGTCATTTTGAAGTTTTATGATCAAGCCTTCAACCTCTCTTAAAATTTGATAGTTCAATGTGCATAATCTGCATGAAGGAACTTCCACCAGCACCAATTAAAGGCTTATGAACTACTTACAGGTTAGTTGCAGAGGCCTTCTATTCCACTGATGCCAGTGATAGTGGATTCACTTCACGTAACATCAAGAAACAACCAAAGATACTATATACAGCAAAGACTATCAGCCTGCCAACATCACACTAGTGGAGCTGTCTCCAAAACTAGCAACCCCCTTGATCATGTTGTTCCAGTACAGCTACAACACTGGCATCCACCTAACACTGTGGAAAATGGCCCAAACATATTCCGACACAACAAGTAGACCAAATCCTACTCAGCCAATTACCACCCCCATCAGTCTACTCTCAATCATTGGTAAAATGATGGAAAATGCCATTTATAGCGCCATCAATCAACACTTATTCAGCAACAACCTCTTCAAAGATGCTCAATTTGGGTTCTGCCGCTCAGCTTTGGATCTCACTATGGCCTTGGTCCAAACTGGACTAAAGTACTGAATTCCAGTGATGAAGTGAGACTGACTGCCTTTGACATCAAGGCAGCATTTGACAGACAGCATTTGGCAAAAGGATTCCTAGCAAAACTGAAAATTAGGACTAATGTATCATAGTTCAGATAAAGTACTAAAACAATTTACTTACTGGAGATGTAACAGGACATTTTTCACATCTGATGAAAGGGCCACCATTGTTAGAGATCAATTTGTAACCAGGCTGACATATACATGATGTACCTGAAAGAACATATTATTTTGAATCAATCCAACATCAATTTACAAGTCAAACTTATGTGGCATTGTTAATGGATATCAAGTTTGCTCTTCAGGTGAAGAGGGTTAGAGGGCCGTGGATCACTGAAATACAATGTACAATCATATTTCAGAACCCATTTAAAGTAGCATATTCTGTTTCTCTAACACTTTAACTATATATTTTTATTTATTGAAAGTTTTAGAGTAATTTGAGAAGTATTGAGCATTGAGGTTTTCCTATAATATTGGCCAAGGGGCTGGGATCCCAAAGCTAAGGTGTTATTGTTACTACTGGCATGACAAATTCCATAATCATAGAATCGCTACAGTGCAGAAGGAACCATTCGGCCCATCAAACCTGCATCAATTCAACTTCTTACCCAGGCCAACACCTCCCTCCATCTGCCCAATCCCCATAATCCCTAATCCATATGCTTGCAGAAGTTAGGAATTTGGGACGCTAAGGAACAATTTAGCAATGTTAATCCACCTAACCTGCACATCTTTTGACTGTGGGAAGAAACCAGAGCACCCAGAGGAAGTCCGTGCAGACACAGACATAGAATCACTACATAGGATCACTAGAGCTTCCACAAATACATAAAGGCCAAAAGAGTAACTAGGGAGAGAGCTGGGCCTCTTAAGGGTTAACAAGGTCATCTATGTGCAGATCCACAAGAGATGGGTGAGATTCAAAATGAATATTTCTCATCAGTATTTACTGTTGAGAAAAGCATGGATGTTAGGGAACTTGGGGAAATAAGTAGTGATAACAGAGAAGGAGACGCTGGACGTCTTAAAGCGCATCAAGGTAGATATATCCCTGAGACCTGATGAAGTGTATCCCAGGACATTGTGAGACGCTAGGGAGGAAATTGTGGGTCCCCAGCAGAGATATTTGAATCATCGGTAGTCACAGGTGAGGTGCCTAAAGATTGGAAGGTGGTAAATGTTGTGCCTTTGCTTAAAAAGGGCTGCAGGGTAAGTTGTTGGAAGGTATTTTGAGAGACAGGATCTACAGGTATTTAGAGATGCAGGGACTGATTAGGGACAGTCAGCATGGCTTTGTGAGTGGGAAATCATGTCTCACAAATGTGATTCAGTTTTTTGAATTGGTAACCAGGACGGTAAATGAGGGCAGTGCAACCAGCATTGTCTACATGGACTTTAGTGAGGCCTTTAACAAGGTACTGCATGGTAGATGTTGCATAAGGTTAAATCTCATGGGATGCAGGGTGAGGTTGCCAATTGAATGCAAAATTAGCTTGATGACAGAAGACAGTGTGTTCTACATTGATTCTTTATCCATTAGAAAATGAGACAGGTGCCCATGTGGAACAGATCTTCCGATGGCAAGATGGCATGTATAAACTTGAACTCATCTAAAACCCTGCTGCCCATATCTGAAATCACACTGCATCCCATTTAACTTGCTGTCCTCCATGTGGCAATTTTCTGTCCCTCAATTTTAAAAGTTTTCGTTCTGGTTTTTAAATCCCTTCCTGACATGCTCTCAATCTTTCTGTAATTCCTAACTTTTATATTTCAGTGATAAATTTGTATTTCCATATAATAGTGTCAGCTCCTCGGACCGTACCCTCCCTCAAAGCATGACACTGTATACATCCCACTGTCCATTCACCCTGCTATTGAAGTAGAGCTTTCCACCATCTCAGTTCTCCTCACTGTAGCTCTTAACATGTTCCCACTTTGAAAAAAAAACTTCAGAGCCCATCTCACCAGTAAGGCTTTTGGAACAGAAATTTTCCTGGTAATTTTTCAGATGCAAATCAAATTTCACAATTTGTCATGGTGGAGTCTGAACTCATGGCTTCTGAGTAGCTAGCCCACTCCCAACACCAATAGACGAATCTAGAAAAATAATTCTTTACACTGAAGGCCCATAAACATAACCTGCTACAATCTTTAAATAAACATTTTAGAATAGCTCTCCTGTGTCTCATACATTTCATTCTAAAATCACAGCATTTATAGAAGACTAGTTCAGGGTGCAATATTTTATTTACTTTTGGACTGTCAAGCCAGAGGCCTGGACTAATTAACCATGGATAAAAACAGAAAATGCTGGAAAACTAGCAGATCTGGCACCATCTGTGGGGAGAGAGATGGAATTAATGTTCTGAATCTGTAAAGAGAGGGAGAAATGTGATGGATTATATATTATATAAGGGATGGAGAAGCTGAAACAAAGAAATGTTAAAGTTTATTTATTAATGTATGTTTACATTAAGCCTAATGTATATAGTAATTTCATTGCAGTGTTATATTAACACAGCAACGAAATGACTGAAAATCCCCCAAAAGCCACACTCCAGCAGCTGTTCAGGTACACTGAGGGAGAATTTAGCATAGTCAATACACCTAACCAGTGCATTTTTTGGACTGTGGGAGGAAACTGGAGCACCTGGAGGAAACCCATGCAGACACGGGGAGATTGTGCAGACTGTACACAGACAGTGACCCAAGCTGGGAATCAAACCCGGGTCCCTGGTGCTGTGAGGCAGCAGTGCTAACCACTGTGCTGCCACTTTGGTGATAGGTAGGAGCTACAAGACATTGCAAAAAAGATGTGTAGAGCACATGACAAGGAAATGTTAATGGCAGTGCAAAGGACTTTGGATGGTGCTATTAGTGGCATTAAGGTAACATAACAGGATGTGTTAATCGGAAAACAAAGGTCAGTGCTCAGTGAAAGGAAATTGAAGAACAACTTGTCTTTATTCATTCATGGATTTGGGCATCACTAGCTAGGTCAGCATTGGTTGCCCATCCCTAATTGCCCTTGAACTGCATAACTTGCTAGGCCATTTCAGCGCCAACCACTAAATCTGGAATTATTTGTAGGCAGATCAGGTAAGGGTGGCAGATTTCTTTCCCTAAAGGGCACTAGTTAAACAGATAGTTTTTATGACAATTGATAATGGTTTAATAATCTTAGTAGACTATTAAATTGTGGTGGGAATTGTGGTGACTATTTGACTGTGGTGGGATTTGAACCCAGTCTCCAGAGCATTATCTTGGCTTACTAGTCCACCGACAATACCACCACCTCTATTTAATAGATTGCCTGGTGTGGGAGGGGAGGTGGGGTTGGGGTTTGCATTGGGACAAAGAAGCTTTTGGAACAAAAGGAGTTGAGATGGAGGAGAAAAGTCCCTGTCTAAAGTTGTTATACTTAATGTTGTGTCCCAAGGGCTATAACGTGTGAACTGAGAAATGAGGTTGCGCTCCTCCAGTTTGAGTTGGGCTTCACTGCAACATTCCAGCAGGCCAAGGGTGGACATGTAAGTCTGAGAGCAAGATACTGAGTTCAAATGGCAAGCAACAAGGAGGTTAGGGGCATGCTTGAGCAAAGGTGTTCTGCAAAGTCTCCCCCGTGTTGAGAATATTGCATTGGGAACAGAGAATACAAGAAAACAAATTGAAGAAGGTGCAAGTGAAATGTTGCTTCACCTGAAAGGAGTATTTAGGGCCTTGTATGGTGAGTAGAAGGTAAAGAAGCAAGGCTTATCTTCTGTGGTTGAAAGGGAAGGTGTGTGTGTGAAGAGAATGAGAAGTTGGGCTGATGGAGGAGTAGATCAGGGTGTCACAGAGGGAACAGTTCTGCAAAATGCTGACAAGGGAGTGGGAGGAGAGGGGAAATGTACTTTGGGTAACATGATACTGGAATTGGCAGAAGTGGCAAAAAATGATCCTTTGAATGTGGAGACTGGCTTGGTAAAAAGTGAGGACACCTGAAAATGTGAGTTCAAATTCACTTCACAAAATAAATCCAGAATGAAAAGCAAGTATTAAAAAATCATGTTGAGTACAGAATTGAATGTTGCTATAAAAAGGCAAATGTATTTAAACCTTTTCATCTTCTACTTTTCAGGACAATTTGCAAGCATAACAAATGTAAAGGAAACAACCAATTATGATTCTTTAGTAGGCGGACTCTGATTGATGGAGACTTTGCCATAGAGAATGTACCAGTTAACTGATAACCAATAAGTTTTCTCTCATTCAAACCAGGCTGGTTGACTCTAATTGGTCAAGCATTGCCCTGGGAAGTAAGACCATATGCATTAGAAATCCATATTAGGCTATTCAGCCATTCGAGTCTGCTTCACCATTTAATAAGATCATGGCTGATATAACACTTACTAAGTCCACTTTCCTGCCTTCTCTCCATAACCCTTAACTTCCCTATTGATTAAAATCTATTGATCTCAGCTTTGAAAATGTTCAAGGATTCACCACGCTGAGAGACGAAATTCTTTCTCAAATCCATCTTAAATAAGCACCCCCTTAGTTGCTTTGCATTTCTGGATGCGCAGAGCCCAAAATAAATAGCAGCCTTTCAACACTATCCTTAAATGTGCATTTCCTGATGGCATTTTTCAATTTTATAATTATCAACAGGCTCATCTGATTCCTGCCTTAGGGCTTGAAATACATGGGGGTACATCTGTTGATTGGAGATGGATACTAAATTCTTCAAAATATTTGTCTGGGTTTCTGCTGTTATCCTTATTACACAAATTTACCTTTTCTCTTCTGCCCATAAATTGATGTAGTTGACTTTTTATTCCTTGCTAGTACATTTTAGAAAGTTACCGAATGTCGGTCTGATCTTTGCTTTAAACTTCTCAAATGCCTCTATAACACAAATCAACATCATGTGGAGATGTCGCATTGGACTGGGGTGGGTACAGTAAGAAGTCTCACAACACCAGGTTAAAGTTCTACAGGTTTATTTGGAATTATGAGCTTTCAGAGCACTGCTCCTTCAACAGGTGACTGCCCGTCATGTACTGGAGCTGTGTGTTTATTGGTGCGGCTACCATTTTGTTTTCTCATGATTCACTCAGTTTTTCTCCCTTTGGCACTAATTCGCGTTGATTTTTCAATCTACTTCAGTATTAAATTTGTTTAAAATGTTTGTGTTTTCACTCCCAACATGTGTCTTTTGGTTCCAAAAGGTTAGAAATAATCACACTTAGCACTCAAAATGCTGGAGCCTCAGTGAATGTATTTCTTAGAGTTCTCCATATGGCTGACGGACTGGTAGCAATGATAGACTGGTTGTTGCTCAGCACATCACCCCTGTACAGCAGAAAAATGCAGCACTCAGGATACCTCTCTGCCTCTTCAAGTATCATGCCCTAAGAGGGCATTGGTAACCATGAACATCCATCTTAATCTTGCTCTAAAGTTGTGGAGCATCTTCATTGGTGATACATTCACCAGGTTTCTGAGGCCCTTGAGAAAGATCGTTCTTTGTCTACCTTGATCTCTTTTACCATCAATCTTTCCCATCAGCATCAGGCTTTCTGCACTATTTTCCAATTAAGTACCCAAGAAATTTCAACTGTTCCTTTCTGATCTTGGGCAGCAGGATTATTTTGGTTCAAAATTTTACAAGAACCCCATCACTGATAATGAGACGTGTCCAAGATATTTTAATTATTTATCTTAAAGCCTCAACTCTGCAGCATCAATTCTTCTCTGCCAGTGCTTTTTCAATCTTCCAACACTCGCCTCCATATATAAAATTGACGTGATGTAACTTTCCAGGATTGTTAGCTTTGTTTTCATAGCTAATTCTGAATTGATTATATTTTTTTCATTTCAAACCTAACAATCTCAAATTTAAAATTAACAGTTGATTGAGCATCAATTGTCATTTGTGGAACAGAGTTACAAATTTCTACCTCCTCTTGCTTTTTCCCTAATTTTATTTCTGAAAGGTCCGGTTCTTATTTTTAAATATGTCTGGCAGGTTCCTCAAAGAAAATAGATTTTTCTCTATCTACACTATGACTAAGCAGTACACAAGGAGACAAGAGACTGCTTGAGTGAGATGTAGAGAGAGGGCCCGATTTTACCATCAAGTTGCACCTGTTGTTGGGTGCGAAAACTTGGTAAAGTTGGGCATGAGGTGAATAGCGCGATCCACGCCACCTCCACGCCAGTTCCCCCTTTACCAAGGCCCGAAAACGGCCGCGATCAGGACTGCGCCTAAAACAGGCGTGATGGCCATTTAAATGCATTTACACTGACTTAATGGGCTGCACATTCAACTTTGCTGCCACTTCCCCCTTTACCAACCCGTTTGCCCATCCAGAATCGGTGCAAAATAGACATGCTCCTCAAAAGTCCGATCTGGGCGCTCCAGTTACTGAGGAGGTTAAGTACTGAGCACTCATTGGCTCTCTTCTTGAGGTCAGTGGTGGAAGCGGGGGAGGTCTGCTGCCACTCTGCTTGAGATCAATGAGGGGGAAGGGGTCCACTGCCACTCTGCCTGAGATTAGTAAGGGGGAAGAGGGGGTCTGCTGCCATTCTGCCTGAGACTAGTGAGGGGGCTGGGAGGGTCCGTGGCCACTCTGCCTGAGATCAGAGAGGGGAAAGGGAGGGCCCTCGATCGGACTGGGTGGCGAAGGGGCTGGGGGGATAAGGATGTCAGTAATGTTGTGGGGTTGGGACAATATTTGTGGGGGCCAGTGGGAGTCATTATCTGGTCTGGGAGTGATGTGGTAAAGGGGCAGCATTCTATTTTTTTTTCTGCACATTCATAGTTGGAGGCACCGATCTGAGCTGCAAGATTTCTGGCACATTAAGCCCCATCCACTGGCTTCTGCAGCATGATTTGGAAGTGCTGACATTTTTTTCAGGCACGAGTGCGTATGGGGGTGCCTGATAATGGGTCTAAAAGTTGGATCTGAAACATTCCCAGTTTCAAGTCTGCTCAACACTTAGAATTAAAATGGTAAAATAGGGCCTGGAGCGTCGAGTTGAAAATTTGCTTCATGTGGGAATTTGGTGCACAGGGAGGAAAAGGTGCACCATCAGATACCTTTTTCTTTAATCAGCCTCCAGTAATTGGTGAGTTTTTCTTTCCTTGGTTGGAACTTTCTGACCATTCACGACAGCAGGACCTTCCGGTCCTACCACTGGTGCATGCCTGTCATGGGTTCCCTGGCAGCAAGGGGTGCATTCAATGGGAAACCTCATTGACAATGGCGGATCCAGACGATCCCACTGCCAGCCATGGGTGGGCCACCTCCCACCTCCAAGAAAAACACACAGAGTTTTGCAGTAAATCTTGTGTAAGGTTCTATTCTCATGGAACAATAGAAAAACAAAAATTTCCACAAAGGAGAAGAGTGGGATCGCCACATCTAGAAATGCCTGGATGTTGAAGAATTTAAGGATAAGATAAAACACAAAAATCTAATGTCAGATATTGAGAACTCAATACTACAGAAAGTCGAGAGGAATATAGAAAGTAAACAGATGAAATCTGAAAGGAAATTAGGAAATCAAAGATAGGGCATGAAAGAATATTGGCAAGCAAAGTCAAGGAGAATCCAAAGATGTTTTATCAATACATCAAGTGTAAGAGAATAATTGATTAAAAAAAAGGCCGATTAAAGAAACATAGGATGTGGGTATGATTTCAATGAAGACTTTGTCTTCACAAAAGAGGGGGATATTGCAGATATTGAATTATTAGATGTGATCAACATAGGGAGAAAGTATCAAAAAGATTAAATTTAAGGAGAAGATAGACAGATTTTTAATTAGTAATGTTTGAAGGGCTATGGAGAATGGACAGGGGAGTGGATTTGAGGCTGAGATCAGATTAGCCATGACCGTATTGAATGATAGTGCGGGCTCAAGGGGCTGAATTGTCTACTTAAGAAAAAGTTTATTTATTAGTCGCAAGTAGGCTTACATTCAAATTGCAATGAAGTTACTGTGAAAATCCCTTAGTCAGCATACTCCAGTGCCTGCTTGGATATACTGAAGGAGAATATAGCACAACCAATCCACCTAATGTGCATATCTTTGGACTGTGGGAGGAAACCGGAGCACCTGGAGGAAACCCATGCAGACACGGGGAGAATGTGCAAACTCCATACAGACAGTGGCCCAAGCCAGGAATTAGACCCAGGTCCCTGGTGCTGTGAGGCAGCAGTGCTAACCACTGCACCACCACGTCGCTCTGCTCTTAGTTCTTATCTTTTTATAAAAGTAGAAAGGATGTTTCCTCTTATGGGGCATCCTTGAAAATAGATAAAACTACCAGGGCCAGATGAAACGTACGCCAGGCTGTTTAACGAAGCCAGTGAGGGTTTTGTGGAGGGTCTGACCATCATTTCCCAATCCTCACTGGATAAAATTGAGGTGTCACAGGATTGGAGGTCGAACATTGTACCTTACAATTACATGTCAGTCAGTCTGGCTTCGGTAGTGGGAAAATTATTGGAATCAACTTTGAGACAGGACAACCTGTCACTTATAAAGGCATGGATTAATCAAGGACAATCAACATGGGTTTGTTAAGGGAAGGTTACCTCTGACTAATTTGATTGAATTTTTTAGGGAGTAATGAGGAGAACTGATGAGAGTACTGCAATTAATGTGGTCTACATGGATTTTAACATGGTTTTCAACAATGGCAGACTGGTTAAAAATGCAAAAGCTCATGGAATTAAGGAATGTAGTAAGCTGGATACAAAAATTGGCCATGTTGCAGTAAATAAACGATAATTATTGATGAATGTTTTAGTGACTGGGAGACTGTTTCCTTTGGGGTTCTGCTGGGCTTACTACTTAATATTTTGAACCTACATGGGAGGAGAATGATTAAGAAGTTTGCAAGTGGCACAGAAATTGGCTGTATGGTTGACGGTAAGGAGGACTACTATAGACTGTGGAAAATTATCAATGGGCTGGTCAGGTGGGCAGAAAAGTGCCATAAGAAATTCAGCCCAAACAATTGTGAGGTGATGCATTTGAGTAGGTCAAATAAGGTAAAGAATTACACAATAAATGGGAGAATACTGAGAAGTAGAGAAAGTGAGGGACCCTGAAGTTGATGTCCAAATATCCCTGAAGGTAGCAAGGCAGGCTGATAAGATGGCTAAGAAGGCATAGAAACTTGAGAGAATAGGAGCAGGAGTAGGCAATTGAGTCCATCAGCCTCCTAACTATTCAATGGGATCATAGCTGATTCTCTATTTTAACGCCATTCTTCCATTCTCTCCCTATATCCCTTGACACCGTTTAGAGTCTAGAAATCTACCTCCTTCTTAAATGCAATCAGTGACTTGGCCTCCTCAGCTTTATTTTGTAGAGAATTTCACAGTTTACTCTCCCTGTGTGAAGAAATTTCTCCTCAGCTGAGTCCTAAATGGGGCACCTATTAACCTGAGACTGTGACTCTTTTACTGTGCTTTCTCGATGGTAAGTTAAAGTAAAGTTTATTTAATAGTCACAAGTAAGGCTTACATTAACAGTACATCAAAATTACTGTGAAATTCCCCCAATCGCCGCATTCTGGCAACTGCTCGGGTCAATGCACCTAACCAGCCTATCTTTCAGACTGTGGGAGGAAACTGGGTTACCCGAAGGAAACTCACGCAGGTATGGGGAGAACGTTCAAACTTCCCATTAGGACATAGTTAATGTCCTAACTATGTTAGGGGTTGTGGGTTTTACACAAAAAAAGGTTTACACACACAGATTCAAACTAGCAACAGTTTTATTGAAAGAGCTGTTGCCTGTATAGAGAAAAAATTAAACTAAACAAGAGCTGGTGAAACATCTTAATGCCATCACCATCAAATCATATGACCGACTCTTAAAACAATCATGCAACCACTAAAGTACCTAACATCTCTACCCTTTTACTTTTGCTGTCATGACAACAAATTACTTTGATGTTATACATAGGATCAATAATATTTTAGACACTGTACTTTGCACCATAAATCATTATACAGTCAAAAAGAAAGTTGATTAGGAGGATGGCTGGCATGGTAGCACAGTGGTTAGCACTGCTGCCTCATAGCTCCAAGGACCTGGGTTCAATTCCCAGCTTGGATCACTGTCTGTGTGGAGTTTGCACATTCTTCCCATGTCTGTGTGGGTTTCCTCTGGGTGCTCCAGTTTTCCTCCCACAGTCCAAAGATGTGCAGGTTAGGTTGATTGGCCATGGCAAATTGCTCTTTAGTGTCCTGGGATGTGTAGGTTAGAAGGGTTAGTGGAGTAAATGTGTGGGGCAGTAGGGGTAAGGCCTTGGTGGGATTGTTGTCAGTACAGACTTGATGGGCCGAATTGCCTCCTTCTGCACCTAGGGTTTCTATGATTTTATGATGTCCACTTCTCTTTGGTTTATACAGTTTTCTGGAATTTGGCTGTCCTTGATTCTCGAAGTATGATGTGGAACTTCAGTAGATACTTTTTCTCTTGAAACTAATTCTGCATCATTCTCAAATGGTATTGTAGCATAGACACAATCATCAAGCAACTCAGATTCAACTAAATGTTCGGTAGTAGTATGCACAACACTACAGAGTGGAGATGTTGGTATTTCCGGAGATGACTCTGAGAAACCGTTTTGAAATGATAATGACTGGTCAGGATGGCATTGCCGAACTAACTCACCTTCAGTTTGAACTGTTTAAGAAATTGGACCTGTTTTTGCTAAAACTATGGCTGGTAGTCATTTCACTCATGGCAAATAATGTATTAACACTCAATTTTCTGTTGAAATGAGCATTGTTTTGCCTTCACGTCTTGCCTCACAACTTAAGATTGTTGTTGACTATCCTTGTTCTACCAAGAAACTCATTTAATGGCCCATTTTTGCATGTCTCTGACATGCTTGTCACTGTTTTGACCTCTTATGGTCAATTCCCAATTTGTGGATCTTCACTCCTGGAGTAAACTGTAAAGCCTCTTTAGCAGCCATTTGCCTTGATGCTGCAATTTCAATTGTCAGTAATCAATCTTCTTTAGATTGCCTCATTTTTGGAGACCACAAACTAGATAAACTCAAAGGGTATCTTCTAATGATTCACCAAACTCACAATGTTATACGAGCCTTCTTAAAGTTGTCACAAACTGAGCAATGCTTTCATCTTTTATTCGAATCCTTCCACGAAACCTGAACCATTCCACAACAATCAATGGCTTTGAGAGTGATGCTCTTGAAGGACCTTTGTCAAGTCATTATAAGTATTGCTTCCTGACTTTGCCAGGTTAACCTAGCTCTGGAGTACTTTGAACAACTTACTTTCTGTTGTACAGAGGAAAACTGGTACAAGCAACTTGTTTTCAATTCTATTCGCTTAAACGAAGTACTGAAAATGTTCAGCATAGGAACTCCATGATTCAATTTCTTTATTAAAAGAACCCATTCTACCTAATTGACCCATCGTTTCTCTTGCAGGCACAAGCGATGAGACACTGCTCAATATATTTGTTTTTACTGTCTTCCCAGTGCTCCATTTTATTACCCTGGGGACTGCTGACTTGAAGTTTTTTTAAAATAGTACCAGCCGTACAGCAGAGCATCTCTTCTTTTCAAATATGTCAGGTACTGCCTGGAATGTCACCCTGCTCTGATTGGAAAAAAAACCTCTTGAAAAAGGGTGGAAGCTCTATGCTTTTTCAACAGTTTCCCACTGCTGCTACACTGCAACAGGGATGAAGACCCTGCAGCTTAGTGGATCCTTTTTTTTCCAGTAAAAAATGTGATATATATTCTACCTTTGCTTACTTGGTCTTCCTTGACTGATACTCCAATCCTGTTGTTGACTTTCTCTAGCTTTCTAATATTTGAAATGAGAGCACCCACAATATTTTTGTTTTTCACTTGGGATCTTTTCTCAGTGTTCTCAATGAAACAAAGTTCTGACTCATCGCCAATTTCCTTTCTCTAATGTCCTAATCATGCTAGGAGTTGTGGGTTTTACACAAAAAGAAAAAGGTGTAGTTTGCACACGTAGATTCAAGCTAACAACAACATATTTATTGAAAGAACTGTTATCTGTACAGAGTACAAAATGAAATTAGACAGGAGCCTGTGAAAACACGCTAATGGCATCACTGTCAACTAATGTGACTGGTTCTTAAAGCAATCATGCAAACACTTAAATATCTGCCATCCTGTCTTTCCTACTGAAGTGGATAACTTCACACTTATCCACGTTTTGCTGCATCTACCATGTATTTATCTGTTCACCCAACATACGGCACTGTGGTACAGTAGTTAGCACTGCTGCCTCAAAGTGCCAGGAACCCAGGTTCAATTCCAACCTTGGACAATTGTGCAAACTCCAAACATTCTCCCCGTGTCTGTGTGGGTTTCCTCTGGGTGCTCCGTTTCCTCTCACAGTCCAAAAAATGCAGATTAGATGGACAGGCCATGTTAAATTGCCCCTTAGCGTCCCAAGATTTGTAGATTAGGGGTATGTATGTACAGTTATGGGGATAGGGCTTCGGTGAACTGCCGGAGTCGGTGCAAACTCGATGAGCTGAATGGCGCTCTTCTGCACTGTACGCATTCTATGATTCTATGTCTAAATTTCCTCAAAGCCTCATTACTTCTTCCTCATCACTCAATCAGTGATTTCATGCTGTTAGTAAACTTAGAATGATTACCTTTGATTCCTTCATCCAAATTGTTGATATAAATTGTGACTAGCTGAGGCCCAAGCTCTTATCTCTGTGGCAAGCCACTAGTTATTGCCTTCTAGTCTGAAAAAGACTCATTTATTCCTCATCTGTTTTCTGTCTGCTAAACAATTCTCAATCCATGCCAATTATTACTCTCAATCCCATGTGCTTCAATTCTGCACACTATCCTTTTATGTGGGAATTTATCAAAAACTTCTTGAAAATCCAAATACACAACATCTACTGGTTCTCTCTTATCTATTCTACTAGTTACATCCTCAAAACACTTCAGGAGGTTTGTCAAACAAGATTTCACTTTCTTAAATCCACGTTTAATTGTCTAATCCCATTGATATTTTCTAAGTGTCCTGTTATCACATCCTTTATGACAGACTCTTAATATTTTCCTGACAACTAATGTTAAGATAACCAGTCTGTAATTCTGTTTACTCCATGTTTCCATTTTTAAATCGTGGGGTTACATTTGCCACTCTTCAATCTGCTGGGACTGTTCCATAATCAACAGAATTTTGGAAGATGACAATTAATGCAGCCACCATTTCCATGGCCAATTCCTTTAGTACTTTGGGATGTAGATTATTAGACAATGGGGATTTTGACAGCTTTCAGTCCTATTATTTTCTTGAACACTATTCTTTATTATCATTGATATCCTCCAATTCCTCCTTCACACTAGACGCTTGCATTTCTGGGAAGTTATTTGTGTCTCCTTCAGTTAAGACAGAACTAGTTATTTAATTACCCCACCATTTCCTTGTACACTAACAAATTCTTCTGTTTTGGACTTTAAGGGACCTCTTTGCTCATCTTTTTCTTTTTTCATACACTTATAGAAGCTTTTATAGTCCATTTTTCTAGTCCATTTCCTTGCAAATTTAAACTCATCTCCTCCTCTTAATCTTTCGGTCATCCTTTGCTGAATTCTAAACTACTCCCAATATTCAGGCTGCTACTTTTTCTAGCAACTTTAAATTATTCCTCTTTGGTTCTAATACACTTTATTTTGTTAGCCTTGCTTTTCCTATTGTGTTTTGTTGTGCCAAAAAGGGATGTATAAGCGTTGCAATGCATGCATTCATCCCTTAAGTATTAGCCACTGCCTATCCGCCATTATGTCTTTCAATGAAATTACCCAATCATTGGCAGCAAATTCACCCCTCATACTTTAGTAGTTTCATTTGTTTAGTTTTAGGACCCTTGCTGTGGATTAGAATACTTAACTTTATATCCCAATGAAGAATTCTATCATGTTATGGTCACTGTTCTTTAAAGGATCCCTTCTCATTACACAAGACCAAATCTAGGATAGCTTATTTCCTAATTGGTTCCTCAACATATTAGTCCAAAAAAATCCTATATACACTCCAAGAATTCATCTACCACTGTGTCATTGCTATTGTGGTTTTCTCAGGCTATATTAAAGTCATCTGTGTTTATTGAGGCATTCTTGTTACATGCATCTCCAATTTCCTATTTAATGCAATTCACTACCTTACGTCTAATGTTTGGAGGTTTATAGATAACTTCCACGAATGTTTTCTACCCCTCATTGCTTCTTGGCTTCATGCAGACTGATTTTACATCTGAAGAGTCATACAGATTCAAAATGTCTGTTTCTCTCTCCACAGATGCTGTCAGACCTGCTGAGCATTTCCAGCATTTTCTGTTTTGATTTTGCATCCAAGTGCTCTAAACTAATATCCTTTTTCACAATGAACTGATTCGACCCTTGACTACCAACTCCTTTTCCTTTTTGCCAGTTCTTCCTAAATATTGAATACCCTTTGTGGGTCATTTAGCTCCCAGCTTTGATCACCTTGCAGACATGTCACTACAATTGCAATCATGTCATATCCATTTACAACTACTTGCATTGTTAATTTGTCTACCTGGAACAGAGAAGGCTAAAAGGAGATTTGATTGAGATGTTCAAAATTGTGGGGGCCTGGATAGGGTGGATGGAAAAGACCTATTTATCTTAGCAGAGAGGTCAGTCACTAGAGGAGGGGCATAGATTTAGTGATTTGTAGAAAGCTTAGAAGGCAGATAAGGGTTTTCTTTTATCATCCAGAGTATAGTAGGAATCTGGAACTCACAGTCTGAAAGGATAGTAGAGGCAGAAATCCTCACTGATTAACAAAGTGCCTGGGTATATACACTTCAAATGCACGGCTATCAACCAAATGCTGCCAAATGGAATTAGGCTGGGTTGTTTGTTTTTGTTTTGGTCAACACAGGCACGATGGGCCAAGTAGCTTCTTTCTGGGTCATAAACCTTTTATGAACCGTTGACCAGCTCCAATTAATATATAAATAAAATACATCTAATAAAACGGTATCCGCAACACTACATCCTGCAATCTTTCCTTCTCCCCGTGTACTCTATGAACGGTATGCTTTGTCTGTATAGCGCGCAAGCGGCAATATTTTTCACTGTATACAAATATACGTGAGAATAATAAATCAATTCAATAAACTGTAGCTCGATTTGCAGTGATTTCTGTCTCCGGCACCAGCGCCGGACCACTTTTCACCCACCATCTGGACTTGTCTGCTGGTTGGCCCCGCAGGGCCTGCACGCCATTCGAGAAATGTCGAAAAACTGTTTCTTTGTGCAGTCCTGCGGGTTTTGGAAAGGCACGGAGTGGATGACGCTGTGGCCGAGCGGCGGTCGCAGCATGAGGAAGAGCAGCGCCGGCGGTATCCAGTGGAACTGCAGCTGGGCGGCCGCCATGACCCAGAGCCAACCGTCCCGCTATCCCACAACACCCCGGGGCCAGCCGATAGGTCCTGGCAGCTTCACCCTTCCTCATTAAAACTGCACAAAAATAAAAACACGGCGTATTCAAAACCAGGCTATTTAAAAAAATCAACATCGATGCTGAAACTGCGTGAGAAAGGGATGAAGGCGCTGGAGGTCATCCCCTAGTCTTGAATCAGGATGATTATGATTTATTATGCGAGTGTGACAAGTACAGAGCTGGCAGGACCTACAGCTCTTCCCCCTCCCCTCCCCCCTTCCCCCTCCCCCTCCCCCTCCCCTCCCCCTCTCCCCCACACACGCTGCGGAAGCGCCATCGTGTCGGTGACGGAGAGAGAACTGGAGGGGAGAGAGAAAGGAGAAGAAAAAGGGGGCGGCCGGTTGGGTATGGACTCGCTTCTGCCTTCTCTGAAGGCTCCGGCTTTCCTCCCTCTCTTTCCGTGCGGCGGGTATCGAAGCCGAGTCGGTGAAACCACGGTGTGGGTTTTGCTGAGGGGGTGGGGGTGACTGGGTGTCCATTTCCCCTTCTCCTGGTGGCCGCCCTTACTCCTGTGGGTGGGAGGCCGGGCTCATGGTGGAGGCCACCGGCCTAGAACGGGGTGGGCAGCCGGAGTAGGGGATTTTTAACTGTAGCCCAGTTACCGTAGTGCCCCCGCTTTCCCATTCTAGCCCCACTGTATGGTGCGGGGGGGAGAGAGTTGCAGCCCCATTTTCAAACATCCTTCAAGAGGACCCCTCCACCCAACAAAAGGAGCTGGATTTGGCCTCTTTACCCTGTTGCTTCAGCAAACCTGATCTGCACTTGGTGGGGGGGAAAAAAGAAAATCCTTCAGATTTGAGGGGCAGAAAAAAAACAACAGCGAAAGCAAATCATATTTTACAGCAGGGATAGTTTGAGCCGTAGTTCCTCTCTTAAGCAATGTTAAGTTTGAGCAGTTACTGACAAAGTAGTTGAATGGTTATGTAATTAATTCTGTCACTCGGGCTGTTAGTGTGTGGTTTTTGTGGTTTCTCCGTGTAAATGTGTGTGTTTGAAACTGAAGATCTCTTTCAGAGGAAGAAGCGCCATATCGTGTTGATTTAAATCATGTAAATTATATTCTTCAAAAGAAGTGTGACGGAGTGCAGGATTTTGAATTGTTAAACTATGAATGGCTTCTGCTTTACTTTTTTTTTGATCTATTCCTTCCCACGGTGTTCATCTGAATCCCCTCCCACAAAGCGATTTTATAAAACCTAGATGCTTGAGAAAGTATGACAAATGACAAAAAGCTATCTTAAGTTATCAACTGGCTATATGTTTTATTTGATAACACTACAGTGAAGCTTTTGGGGAAGTTTTACCACATTTAAAGGCCCTACAAAATTGTAGGTTGAATGTTTCTATCCGGTTTTTGCTTGTATTCAGTTTCTGCTAACGTTTGAGTTTTTCAATTTAATTTGCAGAATTTTGTTTAGTCAAGCAGAACCGTGGGTTTAACATCTCATTTTCCCACATCTGTAACAATATTTCAGGCAACGCTTTGGCGAAGCTATGCTCCCCTAAACAGAAGTTTTTTATTCTCAAATGGGTCTAAAAATTTTGGATGCACATCAGTTTGTAAAGACATTTGAAACATTAATTCTACTAAATGTGTTCAGTTAATTGGATTTTTTGTGCTTTTGGTGTGGAATGAGTGAACATATAAAACATCAGCACTATTTAAAAGCTAATTTATATAAAATGGATTTGATATCAGCTAGTTGAATTTCTTTGCTTGATAATCCCAACATTAGCTTGGTTTTAATTGCATTTGTTATGGGTTTGACCTTGTTGAATTTTTTTCACAGTCTGTAGAGTGCAAAAAAATTTGCGAATTTGTCCCAGGTGTCTTCAGATTCTTAAAGAAATTTTTTTTTACAGGTAAGTGCCGTACAGATAATTGAATCTCTTAATTGGGATAAAACATTAACCTTGTTGTTTTGTAACCCCTCCAACGGCACTTGAATTTCTTTTAATGCAAATCTTATGAAAAATTCATTGAGCCAGATTGGTGAATGGAGAAAAAAAACAATTTATAGATTTGCCAGTGACTGTGAATGGGTAGGAACTCTTATTGTGAATACCCAACAATAGAGCACTTGCATTTTTCATGCATCACAATTTGTATAATGCAGTTTTTTGATTATAGTAAGACAATAATTAGTAAATATGCAGTTTCATTGTTTTCCAAATTTAGGCAATTTCTCCTGCACCATGTATCTAGATATGGAGTGCAGGGCTAGAATTGCCTTGAGTAGCATTTTTGACTTTTTATTTTATGTTGAATTGACATATTTGCCAAAAGCTTTGGTGAACCTGACTTTTTTTAGGTTCTTGAAATTGCTAAGTTTCCCTTTTAATTCAATCCATGGGAGTAAACAAGAATTCTGTGAAAGTTGTTAAGGTACTGGACCAGAAGCCCAAGTTACATTAGGAAGGCAGACTAGACTCTGACATTTACTTTGGCATAAATGTGAGGATAGGATATTTCTCTCCAGGATAGATTCTGCTGACAAAGTATGTATCTTTTTATAGTAAAACAAACTTCATTTAATAACATTTTAAATATAATTCTAACAAATTAAGCAGCTTAACCATCAACAGTTAAGAATATTTAAAAATGAAAGAAAGCAATTTTTCTTACTAGCATATGATTGTTCCAGTTCCAAACAAGTGCCAATCATGCAAAGAACAAAACCACTTTCAAATATAGTTAGCAAACCCAGGGATAGTTGCTATAAATTGCGTTAACATTCTTGAAGCTATCAGAGAGATTTTGTGGAGAGAGTATTCACAGGAACAGCCTGCACGTTCTTTTGACTTAGCAGATCTCCACCTGCAATTGCTTAAGTTTAAAGTTTATTTATTAGTGTCACAAGTAGGGTTACAGTAACATTGCAATGAAATTATTGTGAAAGTCCCCCCAGTCACCATACTTTGGTGCCTGTTCAGATACACTGAGGGAGAATTTAGCATGGCCAATGCACCTAACCTGCACAGCTTCAGACTGAGCGGAAACTGGAGCACTCAGGAAACCACAGACAAAAGGATATGCGGGTTCTGCACGGACAGTGACCCAAGCTGGGAATCAAACTTGGGCCCTAGTGCTGTGAGGCAGCAGTGCTAACGGTTATGCCACCATGCTTAGTTCTCCTCCCATCACCACATTGGCACCTGATTGAACTCATGACTCTTTCAATCAGGCTAATAAAAAACACCAGGGGAAATTTCCATCTCTGAACAAAAATCCACTACCTCTATCCTAAGCACAAATGGCTAAAATAAGTAAGTATCCTGCTCTCCCAGCATCTGGGCTGCATTCCTTCTATACATGCTGACTGTAGAATAGTGCTGAATTTTTAACTAGATCTCTTAAAAACAATATATCCATATCAATTGCACTACTATCATCGCAAAGTACATTGAGTTTAGGATACTGATGCAACTGAAATTATAGTATTATCAGCTTTTTTATTATCTTACTTTATTTTAGAAACATGCACAAAATACCTGTTGCCCATCATTGTAATTTTATAGTTCTACAGTCTAGATCAGAAATCTGTTATCTGAGCAGGTGAAGGACTGCATGGTTCATTTAGTTAGTTTTAAAACATGTTGCACAGAAAATTTTCACTACCCATTTGTTTACTTTTGGAGCAAATAATCATCTAAAGTCTTAAACTTAATAGTGACTTCAAAAGGAACAAAAGTTGATGAATCAGAAATTAAGCAAGTATTCTGGATACGTAAAGTGCAAATTCTATGTTGTCAAGTGAACTTTGATTCATAGAATCTCTACAGTGCAAAAGGAGGCCATTCACCCCATCAAATTTGTACTGAGCACAATCTCACCCAGGCTCTAGCCCTATAAACCCACTTATTTGCCCCCCTGACCCTAAGGGGCAATTTAACATGGCTAATCAATCTAACCTGCACATCTTTGGACTGTGGGAGGAGACCGGAGCATCTGGAGGAAACCCATGCAGACACGGGGAGAAAGTGTAAACTCCACACACAGTGCCCGAGACCGGATTTGAACCCATGTCCCTGGCGCTGTGGGGCAGCGGTGTTCACCATTGTGCCACCGTGCTGCCCCAAATCCAGTAGAATCCAGTCTACAGTATCTGATATTTTTCAAAAACATTAATATTGTGATCTACTTGAAAGAGCCATCCATTATATTTAATGCTTAGTTTCATGAGGGCTGCTGACTCACATGCAGTACGTGATTTTCTCAATGCATGGAATTATTTTGAAAATGGCATAGTCGTGGATTTTAATGGTGGTGGTATTTTACATCGAGTTGTTTGTTTCATAGAGTTGAGGAATTCTTGGAAAAAAATGTTACTAACTTGAGATTGCTTTGTGTGTACAGAAATAGAATTTGCCCACCACTAGTGCAACGTCAATTGGTCTGGACACTGCAGTATGGGTGAAAATGTGTGATGGATTCTGCATATGGAGGGCCTAGATTACATGTTGTAGAGTTTTAAACCCTAGGTCCTTTTTTTATGCACCTGTTTGGAGAACGAGAAATGTAGTAGTCAGTAAACTGCACTTAACCGGACAGAAGATTGTGTGCAAATGATACCATTAGAACTTTGATCAGTTACATTATCTCAGGGTGAAGTGCATTCCACTGAAGTGCAACTGCTGAATTGTAATGTTTCATATTGTAAAGGCCCAGGCCAGAAACGCCAAGGTGTTTTGTGAAGTTAGTCTAGACCCTAAGTATTGCGTTTGATTTTGGCATTAGTGAGCATAAAGTGTGTCATTCCGGGTATGATTCAAGTGAGCCACTGGGAAACCTCTATCAAACAAAATTATTTAAGAACACAATTAGAATATAACAAAGTATTGGCATAACTTTTACCAATAACATGACTTAAACATGACAGTATAATTCCTAACAGCTCTGTTAAGAATTATACCAATTAAGAACAATATCCCATAGATGTACACCCTCCTTCAGAATTAGTTTGCGCTAAAACAAAAATGCTCACGTGATATTAGATTTCCAACTTTTTAAGATCTATGGACAGAAATCCAAACAGCAGTTTTCAGAGAAGAATATATCCTCAAGGCAGCAAAACAGAGAGGTAAACCTAGTCTCTAGCAGCTTCCAGTCTTCACACATCAACAGTGACACTAAGACAGCAGAATCTCCAACTCTAGAGAGCAGAGTAAAGAGATGCTGCTCTCTCTGACTCCAAAAACAAATACCAAGCTGCTATTCTCTGAAAGCCTTGCTCTCCCCTGATATGATCTGACCTGTCAATTATCTCAATTAAGTTCTATTCTGCAATCTCCATTGAGAAGTCTCAACACCAGGTTAAAGTCCTGGTTTTTATTTGGAATCATGAACTTCTGGAATGCTGCTCCTGCATCGGGTGAGTGAACCTGGTGTTGTGAGACTTCTTACTGTGTTGACCCCAGTTCAATGTCAGCATCTTTACATCATAGCTGCAATCTTGGGAGGACTAAAATAACAACACTGCATTAGTTCAAATTGAAGCAAACATGATATCAGTTATACTACTTTAGTAACAAAAGAGGTTACTGATTATACACAAAACAGCTCCAATAAAATGCCGTGGACTGGTAGAAACATTCTGGCATAGTATCATCCCACCTCCCCGTTTAAGTAAAAAGCCATCAATAATCAAAAAGTTGCTTCATTTTACAAACGCTTTTCATTCTGCATTTGGTGCACTACTTATAAAAATCAAAACATGCAGACATAACAGTAGTATAGTCCATTTCAGTCGTTGTCTTCCACTGTCGAACATTCCTTCATAAATTCGTGACAAAGCATTGGCAATCATATTCTCTTCCTGCCACATGTATAAGTTCCAAATTAAATGACTATAATTGTAAACTCCATCTAAGCATTCTTGTATTTTTATTAATTTTTTCCAAAAATGTGAATGTATTCTGATCAGTGTACACAATTATCTCAGATGGAATACTGCAAGATAAATGTTGAAATGTTGCAGTGCCAGCATCAAACTCGAGATCTCTTTCTCAATGGTTAAGTATTTCTTATGATATTCAGCTTTTTGGGAAATAACCAATAGGCCTCTTATCCTCTTGTCGTCATCTTGCAATAGTATACCACCAACACCAACTCGCATCAATGACCGTCTTAAATGATTTTGAGAGATTTGGTTTGGCCAGTACAGGAAGTGGTTAATACAGCTTTCGGAATGTCAAATGCCTGCTGACAATCCGTGGTCAACTGAAATTTGCTATGCTTCTTCAGGTCAGTCAGTGGAACATTGACAGCGCAGTACAGGCCCTTTGGTTTTCATAGGTCGGCGCAACATCGAAGACCGATCTAAAGCCCATCTAACCTACACTATTCTAATATCATCCATATGTTTATCCAGTGACTATTTAAATGCCCTTAATGTTGGCGAGTCCACTACTGTTGCAGACAGGGCATTCCACGCCCTTACTACTCTCTGACTAAAGAGCCTATTTCTGACATCTTCCTATATCTATCACCCCTCAATTCAAAACTATGTCCCCTCATGCTAGCCATCACCATCCGAGGAAAAAGGCTCTCCTTGTCCACCCTACTAATCCTCTGATCATCTGTTAAGTCACCTCAACCTTCTTCTCCAACGAAAACAGCCTCAAGTCCCTCAACCTTTCCTCATAAGACCTTACCACCACACCAGGCAACATCCTGGTAAATCTCTTCTGCACCCCTTCCAGTGCTTCCACATCTTTCCTATAATGCAGCGACCAGAACTGTACACAATACTCCAAGTGCGGCCGCACCAGAGTTTTGTTTAGCTGCAACATGACCTCATGGCTCTGAACCTCAATCCCTCTACCGATAAAAGCTAACACACGGTACGCCTTCTTAACAACCCTATCAACCTGGGTGCCAACTTTCAGGGATCTATGCACATGGACACCGAGATCTCTCTGCTCATCCACACTACCAAGTATCTTACCATTAGCCCAGTACTCTGTATTCCTGTTACTCCTTCCAAGGTGAATCACTTCACACTTTTCCGCATTAAACTCCATTTGCTGCCTCTCAGCCCAGCTCTGCAGCTTCTCTATGTCCCTCTGTAACCTGCAATGTTCTTCCACATTGTCCACAACTCTGGACTTTAGTGTTATCTGCAAATTTACTAACCCATCCTTCTACGCCCTCATCCAGGTCATTTATAAAAATGACAAACAGCAGTGGTCCCAAAACAGATCTTTGCGATACAACACTAGTAACTGAACTCCAGGATGACCATTTCCCATCAACCACTACCCTCTGTTTTCTTACAGCTAGCCAATTTCTGATCCAAATAGCTAAATCATCCTCAATCCCATGCCTCTGTATTTTCTGCGATAGCCTACCATGGGAAACCTTATCAAACGCTTTACTGAAATCCATATACACCACATCAACTGCTTTATCCTCACCCACCTCTTTGGTCACCTTCTCAAGGAACTCAATAAGATTTGTGAGGCACGACCTACCCTTCACAAAATCATATTGATTATTCCTAATCAAATTATTCCTTTCTAGATGATTATAAATCCTATCTCTTCTAATCCTTTCCAAAACTTTGCCCACAACAGAAGTAAGGCTCACTGGTCTATAATTACCAGGGTTGTCTCTGCTCCCCTTCTGAACAAAGGGACAGCATTTGCTATCCTTCAGTCTTCTGGCACTATTCCTGTAGACAATGACGTCACTAAGATCAAAGCCAAAGGGTTTGCAATGTCCTGCCTAGCTTCCCAGAGAATCCTAGGATAACTCCCATCCGGCCCAGAGGACTTATCTATTTTCACACTTTCCAGAATTGCTAACACCACCTCCTTATGAACTTCAATCCCATCTAGTCTAATAGCCTGTATCTCAGTATTCTCCTCACAACACTGTCTTTTTTCTGTGTTGCTTTCCTGAACTCAAAATGTCTACTTTGTCTTCCCCTGTTCTTGTTCTCTTTTAGCTATTTGATCAAACATGGTTTCTGGCAGTTGAACTGCAACTTCCTTATCTGTTTTCTCCTCTTGTCTTAATCTGTGACTTTGTGACCTTGTTCCCACACAATCAGGAAAAATCCCAGGATACATGTCTTTCGACACCTTTTGTTAGATTTTTACACTGGCTTTTCAACCACATTAGGCATCACTCCCATTTGTGATCCAGCTATATCATTACCGAAGATAAACTGTGTCCCTGGACAAAATAATTTCTTTTACTCCTACCATTTTCCACTAATCTCTTCATCTTCAATTTATATAATGGAACACTACTCTTCTCACCCCGAATGCCATGTATTACCACCACCTCTGGCAATACTTCCAAACTGCATAACTTTCTCCCCATCAAAGATTGCCCCGTATCTCAAAAATGTAACTTATTTCCTATTCATCCTGGTGAACATGAATTAACTTTACCTACACAAATAAGTTCTTTAAAGAGATTTAACATTTCCTTCTCAACTATCACTATATACATTCTTTTGCATCTCTTTAGCTTCAACTGGGCTTTCCTTTACCACTTTAACAAACCCCTCTGGCTTATTCTGTTTTGATGTGGAGATGCCGGCGTTGGACTGGGGTAAACACAGTAAGAAGTCTGACAACACCATGTTTAAGTCCAACCGATTTATTTGATAGTAAACCTGCAAGCTTTCGGGGTTTGCCCCTTTGTCAGGCAAATGGAGAGTTCTGGCCTCAGACAGAGCATACAACAGCACAGACATCTGTCTTTATTATCTCCCACGAGATCTCCTTTACCTTTAACGCCTAAGGATTTTTTGTTTCCTCAGTTTCTATCCTGGTGTCAGAAACCAAACTTGATTTATGAACTAATCTATAATCTGCCATTTCTGCTGCTAATCTTGCAGTTTTAATCTTTTGCTCTTCCATGAGTTCTCATTACTTCAGGAAGTGTATTTTTAAACTCTTCCAAAATAACTTTCTTTAAGAGCGTCATAAGTTCTTTCCTTAGATTTCTAAATCGCTGGTTGTAGGCTTCTGGCACTAGTTCATATGTACTTAAGATGGCTTTTTTCATCTCATAATCCCTAGATGCCTCCTGTGATAGTGATGCAAATACCACTAGCTCTACCTACAAACTTTGATTCAACAATACCCACATGGTCTGGCCATTTCATTTGCTTAGCTACTTTTTCAAATGAAATGAAAAGGGCTTTTACATCATTCTCATCAAACCTTGGCAATACATGTATGTATTTAAACCAAACCCCTGCAGGACTTTGACTACGATAGCTTTACTCTTCCGTAATATCCTCATCCGTATCCACTCCTGGACTATACTTTTATCGCCACCATTTTAAATTGATATTCACTTTTCAGTGCCACTTTCCGGAATTCAAATTCTCTTCTTTTTCCTTTTTACACTGCCAGGCCTATTCTTTCCTTTTTAAGCTTGCCTGTAATTCAAGCAGTTTCAATTCTTTTACTTATTTGTTGAGCTTTTTCTGCTGTAGTTGCCTCCCCATCTTTTGCTTTTGCTGCTCTTTCTTTTGCTTCTAGTTCAAACCATCTTTAATTTGTAGTTGAATTCTACCCACTTCTGATGATTCTGAATCTGTTTTTGCAATTGCAAATGCTGAGCTTTCACTGCAATTATCTCCGCCCTCCTCCCCCCCCTTCAAGCAATGCCAACTGCAACTTATTATTCAATCCCAAAAGTTTTGCTTTACCCAACTTGTATAAACCACTGAGTGACTTCTTGCACACGCAAGAAATATTTAGCCACTGAGAGCGCCATTATTCCACAACATACACCCTATTTAAACCAAATGAAAAGAAAACGCAACCATATTCACTCAATTTCTTTGAGTCCAATAATTCTAACCCAAACAAGGAATATAGATTTTAATACAACAAATAGCCCTCAATTGTTAAGGCCCAGGCCAGAAACTCCAAGATGTTTTGTGAAGTCAGTCAAGACCTTAAAGTTTACATTTGGTTTTGGCATTGGTGAGCATAAGGTGTTTCATTCAAAGTATGATTTAAGTGACCTACTCGGGAACTTTTATCAAATAAAGATTAGAATATAACAAAAAAATTAGCATAACCTCTACCAATTATAAGACTTAAATATTGCACAATATAATTCTTAATGGCTAGCTATCACTATTATTCCAATTTAAAGCAGTACCCCATAGACAATGCTCTTTCTCAGAATGAATTATCACATGCGCATACTTGTTTTAGTGTTAGTAGATTTTCGACTTTTTAACATACGTGGACAGAAATCCAAACAACAGTTTTCAGAGGATAGATCCTCAAGACAGCAAAACAGAGAAGTGAACTTAGCCTCTAGCAACTTCCAATCTTCACCCTTCTGAGACAAAGGGATACCCCTCTTTCTGCAGTTTCCAAAACAGCAATACTTAGACAGCAGAATCTCCGACTACAGAGAGGGGAATGAAAAGACACTGCTCTCTAACTCTAAACAGCATCTGAAACCACAACTAAGCTGGCATTCTCTGTGAAAGCCTAGCTGTCCCCAGTTATGTGACCCGACCTGTCAATCATCCTAATCAAGCTCTATTCTGCAATCCCCAGGAGACAACAACAGGACACTGCATTAGTTCAGATTAAAACAAACATGGTAACCATTATACTGCTTCAGTAGCGATAGAGGATACTGGTTGTAGATGACACAGCTCCAATAAATGTCAGGGACTGCTAGAAACATGCTGCAAAGAAACATGATTAAATTACAGTACTAAAAGACGTACTATCGTCACAATATGTATGTTTTCACATGAAACACACCTTCAGTCATTTCAGTCCTTGTGGAGAACTTGTGATGTGAAAGACATATTCAAAGCAAGTCCGGTGCATTTGGTGGTGGTTCACGAATTGGGAGTTTTTGCAATTTGATGGTTATATTTTTGAAGCAAAGATCAATGTAAAACAAAGTTTGTGTCAAGTATTTAAAAAAGATTTATTCTAAAAATGAGCATTTCTGAGCTATTTGTATAATTTGGAAGTTAATGCAGTATCCAAAGCCTTTTTGACATAATTTGACATCATCCTGTGTGCCTTTCTTGCCTGCAGGTAACTTTTACTATTGGTAGAGCTCAGCATGGCTGTGGTCATCCGCTTGCAGGGGCTCCCAGCTTCTGCAGGAACCTTGGATATTCGTCACTTCTTCTCTAGATTAACCATTCCTGATGGAGGGGTGCATATAATTGGTGGTGAACTGGGAGAGGCATTCATTGTATTTGCTACAGATGAAGATGCACGGCTTGCTTTCCTGAGATCGGGTGAATTTCTTAAAGGGAGCAGAACCAAGCTAACGCTAAGTAGCAGAAATGAAATGCAGAGTACAATTGAGATGAGTCGTAAGAGATACACACGCTCCAGTGGAGACGCATCCAGTTATAAAAGGCCGGGATTCAATAACTCTGGCACAGGTGGGTTAGGTAACATATCTTCTGCTCTAGCTGAAAACTTAGTTGCGGCTATGCAACATGGAATTAATAGGGATGTATTTCATCCCAATGAAGCTGGAAGTTCTGATATGAACAACTATGGCTCTCGCATGGATCCCATGATGAGTGGTAGTATGTCCACAATGGCTTTAGCTTCACCACAGAACCTTCCAGGCACTCCTTCCTCCATGTCTGCATTATTTGGAATGCCCTCTAGAGCAATGAGTGATAGTTTGGACAAATTTAATGGCTCTGGGGCAATGGATCCCTTTGACAATTCAGTTTACAACAATCAAAGGAGAGAACAAGGAGCTTTTAATTCCGATGATGTTTACTTGCGGTTGCACGGCATGCCGTATTCTGCAAGAGAGCTGCAAGTAAGAGAATTTTTCCATGGTCTACAAGTTGAAGCAGTTCGTCTGAAAAAGGATTATCGGGGTCTGAATAATGGAGTGGGTTTTGTACGGTTTGCCAGCCCTTGGGATGCTGCTGAAGGACTGAAGCGTCACAAAAAATACATGGGGCAGAGATTTGTAGAGGTGTATCGAGCCACTGAGCTTGAATGGATTTCCGGGGGCACCGATTTGTTCATGGAAGATAGGCATTCAGATCTAAATAGAGATAATAGAGGTCGTTCCCCACTTCATGAAGAGAAACATTTCCATTCTCGAACTCGATCAAGATCACCTCGAAGGCACAGATCACGATCTCGTTCACCTCATGATCAAGATTATTGGGTTCGGTTGAAAAATGTACCCCATGGCATCTCAAAAAAAGAGGTACGAAATTTCTTTGATGAACTGAATGTAACAGGTGACCAGATTTATCTTGTATATGACGCCCATGGTAGACTTGCTAAGGAGGGTTTTGTGAAGTTTAAAAGCAGTGCTGAACAGCGTAAGGCTCTAAGATACCATAAGAAATGCATTGCAAACCGTCCAGTTTATCTATACCCTATTTCTAAAAGAGCCATGTTAGACTTGGTTTACACTCTTAAGAAGCAAAAATCAAAAGAAAAGTCTACTTACAGAATTGAAGAAAAAGAATACCAGTCCAGAGATGGAACACACTCCTCAAGGTTATATATTCATGTTTGTAATCTGCCATTTGATATCTCCAAACCTGAGGTCTACAAATTCTTTGAAGAATTTGGTGTGGCAGATCATGGGATCCAAATACTTGTTGATAGTAATGGACTTGGACTAGGGGAGGCCCTGGTCAAGTTCAAGTCTGAAGATGAAGTACTAAAGGCTGAGCGCTTATGTGGTAAAAGGCTTGGAGGACGAGAAGTTGTACTAAAGCTGGTTACTTCAGAGGAGGTGCTTGAACTTGGTGTCGGTTCTGTGCATGAAAAAACCAAAGGTCAAAAGGAGAGTGATTACTTTGGTTCGTATGGTAGGGATGGTGATCATTCATTATCTCATGATATGCAATTCTTTGAATCTTCTGGAAATATGGGTTCTGTATCGTCTATGCAAGGACCAAGGTATGGCCAAGAAGAAGGACCATATGGAGGTTTTAACACTGGAAGCAGCAGTTTTGGCAGCCACAGTGGAGGGGGATTTGGATCTCCATTTGATTCAGGCTATCAGCGTCATATGGGAATGTCCAATGGCACGGCTGTTGTGAAGGCTTGCAATCTGCCTTTCAAATTCTCTGTTGATGAAATACTGGACTTCTTCTATGGCTATCGTGTTATTCCAGAGTCTGTCACTGTACGGTACAATGAGAAGGGGTTACCTGCAGGCGACGCAGTAATTACATTTGAAACAGTCGATGAAGCAATGGCTGCTGTTCGTGAACTGAATGAGAAACCAATTGGAAAAAGGAATGTCAAACTAAGCTTGCTATAAGCACAGTGGAACCTGCATTTTAGTTTTTACACAAATCAATATTAGGTTCTTTGAAGTAAAAGACAGTTGCTGTCTGACCACTGGTTCCACTGAACTGAATAAATAACTTAATTGAGTTGTTGTCGCTTGTAACTTTTCAGGCAAATATGATTCCTGTTGAAATTGTTTTTGTCTTGTGTTGCCAGAAAATAGTTGGCTCTAGTTTACTGCTTTGAGTAAATATTAAATTTTGTCTTGACTCGATTGATATTGTTTAGAAGACTATATTCTAACTTTGTTTAGTTTCTTGCTTTTGATGGGATTTGAAAGTTAAATGCTGTCACAGTCTAGATGGTTGAAAGTAAGCTTGAATAGTGAACTTCAGCATGCAGAAGTTCTGCATCAATTTTATTTTTCACTGTAAAAGGATTGAGTGAAACATTTTAAATGCTCAATATCCTGTATAATAATTGTAACTTTTTAAACCATTTTTTCATTTATCCTGATTCCAGTTTAAAGCAAGTAAAAGTGATGAGAGACTTATGCTGACCAAGTTTTACTCTGAGCATAGTGAGATGCACAGTGGAAGTGTACACATGATCCCGAAAAGCAAAAAATAGATTGGTAGTGTAGCATTGTTTTAGTAAGCAAAACCAGCCCAGGTTAATAATTTGAAGCATTAGACTGCAGAAAAGCTAAATAATCTGAAAAGTATTTCAAAATTCAAATTTTTTTCACCCATTATGTAAGTGACAACTAAAGGAACACTTTCATAAAATGACTACAGGTTTTTAGTAAGACATAACTTATGCTGAAACATGAGTGGAATTTTGTTCTGCCTCTTCAAATGAGGGTATTCATGTTTCCAAAGGGTAAGAAAAAGACAATTTGTAACATATTCCTATTTGTTAAAAACATAGGAAACAGTTGCTCAAGATTTTGGAGTTTCAGTCCAATTCCATATCTAAATATTTGAATGCATATATGATCCAAGCCATTCTCACTAAATGTACCAGATTTGTCCAGTTCAATCCTTGTCAAGAATGATACTCAAAATTTGATTTTTGCATTTGTAGGTCTGTTAACATTCAATTAAATTTTTAAATATCTTTTGCATTTGTGTTTACTGGAAACCAACATTGTGTTGTTTGATGGTTCAGATGTTACACAGTAAACATTTTTCTTTGTAATAGAAAATGGTTTGTCATGTATGAGAATGTACTTAAAAGCCATTTTTTAAAGTTGTGAAGACATTACTAAAGATGTTTGTGATTTATTCTGTATAGTTTTTCTTTCTGCTTCAAAATTACCCTTAAATAGAACAGTTAATGTAAACTGTTTTTTGATGGGGTTGGGGAAATACATTGTTTTATTGAAGCAATTAACTTGAGAGTCAGGCTAAATATGGTTTAATCTCTCAAACCAATCTATATGGATGTGAAGTGAGCCTAAAGGTGTTTTTTGCTAGGCCAGAATATCAGATTTAAAATAGATTTTTAGTTTTTCATGACGTGAGCAGTAAAAGCTAGTTTCAAAATTGATGTCTTTTCATCTCTGATTACAATTCTCTTCACTCTTGAGAAAGATCAGTAACAATCAGCATCAGGATACCAACTGTTAGCTCAAATGCAATAAAGGTAGTTCAAATATAACCTGGTTGAATTAAAATGTGTAGGTATTTTTCTATTGTTTCATTTTACTATCGGGTGGTGCCAGAATTATCAGTGCTTGACCATCTATCTTAGTGTAGATTAATACAAAGAAGTATTCCTTAATTTTCAGTTGACATTAATATGTTTGCTAAGCAGTGTGAATGAATGGCATGAGAACATTTTGAGATGGAAGTGCCATCACACAAGACAAACTTCACAATTTAAATACAGACTATTAATTTAAAAAAAAATCTTTGGGACCTGGTGCTGCTAGCAAGGCTGGCACATTTATTGCTTATCTCTAGATTCCCTTAGTCCAGCTGGACTAAAGTTGCTGGAGTGACGTATACTCAACATTATGTAAAGTGTTCCATATTTTTACTTGGAAACAATCAGTGATAATATCTGGCCAAGTGAGGGTCATGTGTAACTTTGCGGGAGCTTGGAGGTTGTGTTCCCAAGATCTGCTTGATCTTAGGTGGTGAAGGTTATTGGTTTTGGCAGTGCTGTCAACAGAACCATGGCACTTTTGTGTAGCTTAGCAAGTAATTGTTTGAGATAAGAACAAAAAGTGCTGAGCTAACTCAGCAGATCTGACTGCATTGTAGAGAAAAATAGTTAATATTTCAGATCTAAATGATTCTTCCTGTAGAAGGATCATTTGGATCTGGTCGTTTAACTCTGTTTCTCTCTAAGTGCTGCCAGACCTGCTGGGTTTATCCAGCATTGTTTTTATTTGATTTCCAGCATCTGCAGTATTATGTTTTTATTATTTAAATCTCCTGAATTTTGTAATGAGTGCCATTGCAGCTGTATCCATCCAGAAAAGTGGAGTGTGTTCATCACATTCCTGACTTGCACTTTTACAGATGTTGGAGAGACTTTGGAGAGTTGGGAGCTGAGCCACTTGCTCTGGAATACCAAGCCTTTGACTGCATATTAAATACTGATTTAAGTTTCTGGTCATTGGTGACCACAAGGATAGTGGGGTGCTCTCTGGTAACAATGCTAAATGTTAAGATGTGGTTAGGTTCTCTTTTGGGAATGCTTTTTGACTGGCACTTGTGTTGTGTGAGTTACATGCTAATTATCATCCCAAGCCTGATGTTGTCTTGACCATCTGCTGTTTCATTATGTGGAATTACAAATGGAGCCTGCAATTATCAGCGAACAATCCGACCTTATGATGGAGGGGAAAGTCAGTGACACTCAAGACACTTGAGCAACTCCTGCAGACAAGTCCTGGAACTGAAATAATTTATACCTCCAGTAGTCATCTTCCTGTATGCTAGATACAACTCCAATTATTGGAGAGATCCCTCCACCCATCCTGTTAATTTCTCTCTGCTAGGTCTCCTCGATGTTGTGCTTGGTCAATGCTGCATTGAAGTGAGGGCGTTCATGCTGATCTCGTCTGTGGAATTCAACTCTTGCTTCCATAAATTGATCAAAGTTGTAATGAGGTCTGGAGCCAAATATTGCTGGTGGGAACATTTGAGCAATGGTGGTGTGTTAGCCCCATCTGAATTCTGTTGATCCTTCCATGATTTGTTTATTGGGGCATGCTGATGGGACAGTAAATTTGCTCTGGATTTGTCCTGTGTTTATGCATAGGCTGTACATGGACAATTTTCAGTGTCTGGTACCTATCTGTATTGTCATTGCTGGAATGGTTTAGCCTGGAGTGTGACTAGTCCTGAAGCCCAGATCTTGAGCACTCTAGCTGGAATATTATCAGGCCACATTGCTTTTGTTGTGTCCAATATTCTCAACCATTTATTGGTGGTGCCTGGAGTGAATTGAATTAGCTGAAGGCTAACAGTTGTGATGGTGGATATCTCAGATGGAGACTGAAAAGGATCATGTACTTGGCAGTTCTGGCAGTAGGTTGTTCACAGTGTGTTAGTTGTCTTTTGAATTTGGATGCTGGGCTCTGCCATAGTTGTGATTGTAAGTGGAGGTTCCTCCTTCCAGTAATTCCTCAATCGTCCATCACATTTCATGACTGAATTTGGCAGGGTTGTGAGCTCTGTTTGTCTATGGCAAACTGGTTTTGATTAATGTAGTTTTGCCAAGCTGGCATTTTGTTTTTTAGATATGCTGGTGCTGCTCTTCTATAACTCTCATTGAACCCAGATTGAATACCTGGCTTCATAGCATAGGAAGAGTAAAGGATAAGCAAGGTTCTTTTAAAATCTCCATCACAACAGTAACTTAAATTCTTGTGGTTTTGATGGTAAAAGGTATGATACTGTATTTCATTAAGTTGATGCTAAAGATCAAATTTTAGGGAAGTGATGGTATCAATACTGATTGCTTATATTTTTTGTTTATTTCCCAAAAACCCTTCAGTTGGATTTTAATTTTTTTCTACCAATATAAATTATGATTACTTGTTGAGGATTTTTTAATGCATACCCTTCATTTTGGATACAATCAATTTTTCAGCAATAAAGTAAGGCTACCTCCCAGGGACATAAGAATTATGTTTTTCGTGAAGACTCAATTTTGACATAATTATCTCTTAAATTAGCTGGGAGAATTTGATCACTATGGTTTGTGATCTATCTGTATTAATTGGCTGATTTCAGGCTGAAAAAATGTTTATCTGATTGCCTTTGGGGGATTGAAGAGAGATTTTTGTTAATAGTAGGGAGGAAGAAATGGTGGTAAAGCTGAGATGTCCACTAATTAGTGGAACAAGTGTATACTGGCCTTTTTTTTTAGTCCTAACTTTATAACAAAATGGAAATTTCTTAAATTGCAACTATTTGCAAAGTTATAAATCTAACTATCCAGAAATTGCAATTGATTTATTTTATGCCAAGTAAGGTCATATCTATTCTTCAGACATTTTGAACTAAACTATGAAAAGTAAATTAAATATGGCCTTCACACTTGATTAATTTCTTTCTACGTGCTGATTGACAGAACTCTCTGTGCATTCGAATGAGTTGGAGTAGGGTGGGCTTGTAAACGTTCTCCTTCACAGCAGTGTGCCATTTTCTAAATAGTGTATTTAAATGGTGCAATACAGAAATAATCCAGAGATTTTAAAATTATCTCCACAAATAGAGAATATAGATTTTTGCAGCAGTATCTTCCTAATGATTTATTTTGTGAACTGCAGAGAGTGTACAGTAGTTGTATCCAAATTTGTGTAAATTCAATCTTTCACTTGATAGTGGTGTGGTCTCCAGTTCTGAATACGTTTTTATCCATGTATAATTCTAATCCTGAATTATTGAACAATTTTAGGATTTTAATCTTTTCACTACTGTTAGCTATGTCTTCAGCTGTCAAAACTGTAAACTTGAGAACTCACTCCCTAAACCTTTCAAGTTCTATTCTCTGTTTTAAGGTGTATGTTTTAAACTGGCATCCTTGACCAAGCTTTTGGTCATCCTGCAAATATACCCTCTGTAGCTCAGTTTGAAAGTTTACTATGTAGCACTTTGGGACATTTATATAGTACATTTACCAATGTTACTTTGCATTTTGTTAACACAATTTTGTTATTGGAATCTTATACTAATTTTGTCAAAGTCGCATGAAAGTGATAATGAAACTGCAAACTATTTTGACAAAGTAATGTATACACATTTGAGCAACTTCAGAGTTCCTGTCGTGTGGGTCCACAAAATTATCTAAGTCAGCATTAATTGTCTGTAAATGATGACTAGTATGGAAAATGTTGCACTTGTATTGAGAGGGTGGAGTTTGCTCTTTTCAGGCTTGGATCAGCATCAAAGTTTTTATTCTGTAGTTAACCTTGCTGAATTTGATCTGGGAGTGCCTGAAAAGGAGTATGCCTAATCTTTTCAAAATCAAAATAATTCAAATGCACTAACATGGAATTTGCAAAGTACTAGCTTCTCTTCGTTGGTTCTGGAGATTTTAAACTTATTTGGTAAACATGATGGAGGCGGTGTACTCGAAGCATGACTTGAGGGATAAATGTTAACCAGGAGACTGGGAAAAACTTCCCTTTTGAGAGCGTTGCATACACCTTCAGTGCTGCAATAATGAGCCAGCCTAGATTACGTGTTCAAATTTCATGGAGTATGATTTCAACACGCAACTTTCTGGTTTGGAGGTAAGTGTGCTAACATCGAGCCAATGCTTATTAATAACTTCTTACCACCTGAATATTTTAGATTCATGCATCTTTGTTAGTGATGTGCAAAATTAATTGGTCTAATTTTTTTTTGCAAAATTGTAGCCTCTTGACATTTCTACTCTTTAAAATTTTCAATTCTTTGGGGGTAAATGTGGAAAGAAAATTGGATACTCTATTGTAGGAAAATTTTGGCTTATGGTTTGAGAGCAACAATATAAAATCGTTAATAGACAAAGATCAAGGATTATGGAAGAGGGGGTGCATTGGAGAGCCGGTGGATGTGGTCTTTCTGGATTTTCAGAAGGCGTTTGACAAAGTACCTCAAGAGGTTATTGCAGAAGGTCGAGGGACATGGAGTTGGGGGTAGGGTGTTAGCGTGGATAGAGGATTGGTTGTCAAATAGGAGGCAGAGAGTGGGGGTCAACGGGTGCTATTCGGATTGGCGGATGGTGACTAGTGGAGTGCCCCAGGGGTCGGTGCTGGGGCCTCAGCTTTTTACCATTTATATAGATGATCTGGAGGAGGGAACCGAGTGTAAGGTGTCGAAATTTGCTGATGACACCAAGATTGGGGGAATGGCAAATTGTGCGGAGTGTGTGGAGAGTCTGCAGAAGGATCTAGATAGGCTGGGTGAATGGGCCAGGAAATGGCAAATGGAATTTAATGTTGGCAAGTGTGAGGCGGTCCACTTTGGTAGGAATAATGGTAGGAAGGACTATTACTTACGGGGCGAAAAACTGCAGCAGGCGACGGTGCAGAGGGACCTCGGGGTCCTTGTGCATGAGTCGCAAAAACCCAGCTTGCAGGTGCAGCAGGTGGTCAGGAAGGCGAATGGGATGCTGGCCTTCATAGCGAGGGGGATTGAATATAAAAGTAGGGAGGTCTTGCTGCAGCTGTATAGGGCATTGGTGAGGCCGCAGCTGGAGTACTGTGTGCAGTTTTGGGCGCCGCACCTGCGCAAAGATATTTTGGCCTTGGAGGGAGTGCAGAGGAGTTTTACTAGGCTGATACCGGAGTTGAGGGGGTTGAGCTATGAGGAGAGACTGAATAAACTAGGCTTGTACTCGTTGGAGTTTAGAGGAATGAGGGGAGATCTCATTGAGACGTATAAGATGATGAATGGGATGGATAGGATAGAGGTGGAGAGACTCTTCCCGCTCAAAAAAGACAGTAGGACTAGGGGGCACAGCCTCAAGATAAAGGGGAGGCGGTTTAGAACGGAGTTGAGGAGGAACTTCTTCACTCAAAGGGTGGTGAATCTCTGGAATTCTCTGCCCGTTGAAGTGGTGGAGGCTGCCTCGCTAAATATTTTTAAGACGTGGGTTGATGGGTTTTTGATAAGAGAGGGGATTAAGGGTTATGGGGAGAGGGCGGGAAGGTGGCACTGAGCCACGACAGATCAGCCATGATCTTATTGAATGGCGGGGCAGGCTAGATGGCCTACTCCTGCTCCTATTTCTTACGTTCTTATGTTCATTGGGGAGGAGGATAGCAGGAAAGTGGAAATTAAACTACAAAATGGTCAGCTATGATATAGAATGGTAGAGCATTCTCAAAGGATCTAATGTCCTACTACTGCGTTCCTCTGGCAAATTTCCCTGGAATTGTGGTCTTAACCTGAAGGAATTGCTTACTTAAATAGTAATTGAACTAATTCATGAGCCTCCATGTACAAATGAGATTATTTTTCATTTGTGCCATTGTCTGCTAACAGCCCTTTTTAATAATTTTGGGGAGAGGATGCCCCTGATAACTGGGGAGTCCAGAGCCAGGGTCATAGTCTGAGGATATGAAGTAAACATTTAGGACTCGGATGAGAAATTTCTTCAGAGTGGTAAGCCTGTGGAATTAGCTACCACAAAGCAGTTGAGAAAATGTTATATGTTTTCAGGAAGATGTTAGATATAGCACACGGAGGCCAAAGGGATCAAAGGACATGGATGGAAAGTAGGAACAGGTTACTGAGCTGGAGGATCAACCATGATCATGATGAATAGCGTGGATCAGGCTCAAATGGCCTACCGCTCCTGTTTTCTATGTTTCAGCACACTTTGACACATGCAGAACAGAACAATGTTTTTCAGAATATCACCTGTCAGATGGAAACAAATCGTATCCAACGTTAAGGAGTGAAGACAGTTCAGTGGATACAGTGTTGAGTTCTAATTAAGATGAATTTAGAGGTCCAAAATGCTTTCATGTGACTACTATTCAGGAGTTTATCAACATGTGTCTTGGTCTGTTGGGTAGGCATCATCATAACGAATGGATAGATGCTCAGCATGAATTCCAAGCTTATTTGTGTGTCATGATTTTTGTGTACCATCTATCCCATAAATTAGCCTTTGCTAGTACTGTGGGCAAATGATTTGAATATTAAAAAAATATACAAATATTGTTGCTATTCTGGGATCCAATTCATGATAATGAGTTGAGGTTTATAGGGAACGGGCATATAGCCCAGGTCAGATCTGTTACAATCTTACTGAATGGTGGTGCAGTTCCCAAGGAACCAACAATGATCTATTGCTGTTTTTTGTGTGTATGTTCTTTATGATACACACTCATTTCATGTACAAGAAAATGGCTGCATTATTGGAAAAGTTTACACTGAGGTGGATTGAATATGCAGTGTGTTTCTGAATTCTAATTAAAGATCCACAACAAGGGAATGTTGAATTATTTTAACAGGTGAATTTGTATGCAACATGGAAGTGCTGATACCAAGTTGAGCAATGTTATGATCCCCGTGGAGATCAACATGCCAAAAGAACTGAATTTACCAAAGGACTTCGACTGGGGGGAAAAACCAGTGGACAAGCTTTCACTTTTTTATAACTTATAATTAACAATGAAGTCAATTCATGTTTAATTTATGAAGATTTTAATAGGCAAATTATGGTTAACAAGTTATACATTCTGTGTTTGAATTGCTGATGATACAAAAATTCACTAGGCAGCTCACTGCGCACACAGGGCACCAAATTCAGCTACTGTAAAAGCTCTGATCTTCCTCAGGTAGAATTCTAGCTCTGTTCCTTCAAGCATTCAGCTACTGATTGTTTTGCGAATAGCTCTCATTCTACCTGGATTGCATTGGTACAATCTACAGCAAAATAGTGCACTGCTCCAGAACCACCTTAACTTTGCTCCCTTCATTAATTGTGTGGATCCACCAGAATTTCCTTTTTTATTTGAATCATCAGTAACAAATTTGTGTATAAATTATGGTCATTTAATTAAAGCAAGAAACAGCGAATGCAACCTTGCATGTGTCTAATCATCCGCTCCTGGTTCCAGCATTCGGGTTCTCCTTTTTCAACAGTTCCACTGTCTCACTTAAAGCAGTCATGTTGGCCTTTTCCATGTACTGCCCCAGTCACAGATCACATTTTGTGCCCCTTTTATCCACAAAGGTGCCCAAGGACAGACTTTGTAAATTTTCCCAATGCTGTCCTCCAAGCAATCGTCTACTCAACAGCAGCCATGCTTGAAGTTTCCCAAAATCTCTCATTGCAATTCCATGATCCAAGCAGGCAAGGATAAATTTCACTGCCAGAATTACAATGTAAATCTAAAAAGTTGTCTGGGAAATATTCCCCTGATGTTTGGCTCCCCAAAGATTCCTTGGATTCCATTGCAGTGTGACATTTTCCCTGATGTGCACAGACCAATTATTAGAATAATTGCATTATGTCTGAACTAGATTGAGTATTTTTTTGTTTTAAATTGCCATTGTAGTTCATTGAGGCATTTTATTACATTAAAAGGTGACATATAAATACAAATTGTACCAAACATTTTGCTAAGAAATCAATTTTGTTACCTTTTTAAGAAATATTTGTTATTGCTACTTGCCATTTTCTTGATGGAAACAACCACAAATTATGAAGGAACAAATGCATTAGTTAAGATTAAATGTCTACCAGGCTTGCTATGTGTAGATTGGAAGAATGTCAGTTTTTGATCAAGTAAATAGAAAATTTGTTTGAAAACATTTAATTGAAATATTTAGGAAATAGGGTGATAGTTTCACAGGTACATCAGGTTCACAGCAGAATAACTCCTGTTCACTCAATAGTGACAGATGGGTTTGGTGGAAGGTTGGCATTTTTTCTTTTTTTTCACAAAATGAACAATATTGAATGCAGAATTAACTTCATTAGTGAAGTGTAAATTTTATTGCCCAATGTCCTGTGCTAACTTCGCTAGTCAGAGGACAGGGTCTTTGAACCATGTGTCAGATGGGAAAATCGGGCAAGATCCCAGGTGTATGGATGATGATTTTCAAGCCTGGGCTAGTTGTTTCTTTGGAGTTGAGGAATTATATAAAACAAACAGGTTTCACCCACAAATTAAATTTCCTAAAACCAAAGGCTACATTTACCTGACTTGAAGTAAATGCTGTTCACGGGCTTCAAAGTTACCTATACGAATTTGACTGTGATTACAACACACACACGTCTTTTTGATGAGGATCACAGCTTAAAATACGCTGTTTCTTTCAGACAATGATCATTGATATTATTAGAATGCAGAACAAGAAGCGTTCCTCTTTAACCTCCTGCTTTATTTTGTGAAGTAAAAAATGTAAATTTTGTTTTCTTTTACTATAGTCATTGTTCTGTTTCAGGCATTTCTTGCAGATTTGTGTCTGGATGGATGTTCAGCCATTTCTAAAGAAAAGGGTGATTGGGGGACATGAGGAGAGAAGAAATGACTTATCTTCTATTCCCATCCTGGAAGGGTGACCTATTTTACACATTTGGCTGCTAATTTAAGATGGAATATTGTTGGCCCCTTTTTGGGAAGGCATTAATCCTGTGTCTGCTGGCCATGTTGGGGAAATTTGAGAAGCTTTATTAATCACTTTATAAAATGCATGAGTAAAATGAGTTTTATTACTACTAGAATATGTTATATATTTAAAGTTGGTCTTCCAGATGGCCTAGTGAGGACTTGCAATATGTGGATCGATGTGACACTATGCAAGATGGGCCAAAAAAAGCTCAGTATTCAAGTAGCATGTTTGATTGCAAGTTATGGAACTGTTTTTTTTTTAAATATGTATAAATTTGGACACTTCAAGTATATGATTAACCTAACTCAACAGAAGAAGATAACTTGGATCATGACTGATTTTTTTTATCCCTCTTATTTTTATTTGCTGTGCTCCATTTTGCCTGTTTCCCATACCTTTTGACTTGATTTTTTTTCTTTGTCACATGTATTGAGATAATGAAAAATATTGTTTCTTGTGTGCTTACACAGACAAAATCATACCATTCATAGAGTACATAGGATACAGAATATAGTGTTGCAGTTACAGATGGGATGAAGAGAAAGATCACTTAATATATGATAAGTCCATTCAGTTGTTTGATGGCAGCAGGGAAGAACCTGTTCTTTGGTACGCGTTCTCAGACGTTTTTGTATCTTTTTCCCGACTGTGTGTGGGTCCTTGATTTTGTTGGCTGCTTTTTTTGAGGCAGCAGGAAGTGTAGAGGAATCCATAGAAAATTACAGCTCAGAAACAGGCCTTTTGGCCCTTGTCTGTGCCGAACCATTTTTTTGCCTAGTCCTGCTGACCTGTACTTGAACCATATCCCTCCACATCCCTCTCATCCATGAACCTGTCCAAGTTTTTCTTAAATGTTAAAAATGACCCCACATTTACCACTTCATCCGGCAGCTCATTCCACACTCCCACCACTCTGCCTGAAGAAACCCCCCCAATATTCCCTTTAAACTTTTCTCCTTTCACCCTTAACCCATGACCTCTTTTTTTTTTCTCCCCTAGCCTCAGTGGAAAAAGCCTGCTTACATTCACTATCTATACCCATCATGGGTATAGATGGATGGAATTGATGAATGGGAGGCTGGTTTTCTTGATGGACTGGCCTACATTCATAACGCACCTAACAAATCTTAGCAATACCTTCCTTAAAAATTTCAATTGATCCTGGCATTATGGGAAAGAATTATAGATTTCCTCGTGAAATTTAGCAAATTGGAAATAGCAAAATGTCTGGTAAAAGAATATGTAATTGGAATGGATAAGTTGGTTGGCGGAAAGGAAACAAGCTAAATAGGTTTTGCTTGGATTGGAAAATAAGTGAAAATCTATAGGATGTTGAATTTACTTTCCTTTTCTCTTGATAAAGTGACACATTTGGCAAAAGGGATAAATTTCAAAGTCTAGATGTACCATCTGCAAGATGCCCCTACAGCAACTCACCAGCCTCCTTCAATAGCACCTTAAAGGATTACAACATAAAAGAACAAGGCAGCCACATATACAAACACAACAATTGCATGTCCCCCTTCACAGACCCCTTCATAGAAACCCTCCAACGCAGAAGAAGGTCCATTGAGTCTGCACTGACAGCAATCCCACCTAGCCCCGATCCCTGTAAGCCCATACATTCACCATGCTAATCCCTCTCTCTAAACTATGCATCCTGGGACAATAAAGTGCAAATCAGCATAGCCAGTGCACTTAACCTGCCCATCTTTGGACTGCAGGAAGAAACTAGATTTGCACAGGGAGAATGTATGGACTTTGCACAGTCACCCAAGCTGGGAATTGAACCTGGAGCTGTGAGGCAGCAGTGCTAACCACTGTGCCACTATGCAGCTTGTCGGTTTTGAACTGGTACCTTCTGTCCCAGAATTGTCTCAGTGCCCCAAGAATTGAAAACCCTCATCCCTATACGACGCACCAATCAATGTACCCTGGTTAGTGTACTGGGAGAAAGTCAGAGATTATTACCATTGGGGTCTTTTTATTAAACGTCATGTTATTAGGCTCTACTTTCCAGGTACTTAGTTTTGCGTTACCATCAAAGGACAAAAGTTGACCCCAATTCTGTTAGTGTTAAATAAACTAAAGTTTAGGTACTAAACTCAATCTTGCAGCAGTTGCAACACTTTGACTCTTTCACTGAGCATTAACTAACTGAAATGAATGCTACCCTGTTCAAAATGACGTGGCCAATTTTGTTCCCAATGTAGATTTTCCATATGGTCCCTTGACTTCTTTGAAGACGTTCTTGCGGAGCACGGCTACGGAAGTTGATCTCTTGAGTTGCTGAAAGCAACAGGCTGAAACTGATGCCTTTATCCTAAAGTTGTCAGATTATTACAGAAATTTCTCTGGCACTCAGCCAATGGTTAACCGCTCACATTATCCAACCAGGCCAGTGGAGTTGCTCGCAACTACATAATGCTTAGTTTAAATGGCATGTAGGTCTGAACAGCAATCCTCAGGAAATGCCAGGTCACAGCTCACAGGCCAGTCACAAGCTTGCAGCAATGTAATGACGTGCATCTGTTTTTGATTATAACGACTAAAAGTCTCAGCATGCTTTACTCTCATTGTCACAATTATTCTTGCAGCTAATGTTGCCATTATTGTTGCTTGAAATCATTGTAGTCAACTCTCCAACCACAATCTCTAAACCATAAAATCTGATGTCAGGACTTCAATATCTGCTCTCTATTGCTACTAAAGTGTATCACAACTGTTCTACAGTTTTGTACTCATTACTTTAAGAAGGGACATGACATACTTGTGTTGGGGGTGATTCATAGGAGGTTCACTAAGCTGATTCCTGGGATGTGAAGGGGTGGGCTTATGAGGATGGATTGAGCACACTGAGCCTATACTCATTGGAATTAATGTAAATTATTCTCTGAAATGGCAAGTAGAAAACCATAAAAGGCCAAAATCTTTTTGGGTTTTATAAATATTGGTAAAATACAAGATGAATTGATAAATGACAAACCTATTACTCTGTGCGTGAGATTGCCATAGCAAAGTAAAGGAAGTTTCAAGACTAATGGAAAGTATTGAATAGTGTAACTGGTTTCATGTTGAAAAAAGTTTGCACCAGCGTGGGGATTGAATGGCCTGTACTGAGAAGCATTCAAACTCCACTTTGAATTATTTCAGTGTTCTGCAAGGATACACTTCGGGCTTGAATTCAAATTGGTTAAAAATAAAAATGACTTGAGAAGCGAACAAAGAACATAAAGTTACAGCACAGGAACAGGTCCTTTGGCCCTCCAGCCAGCCAGCACTGACCATGCTGCCTGTCTGAACTAAAACCCCCTGCCCTTCTGGAGACCATTATCCCTCTATTCCCATCCTATTCATGTACATGTCCAGATGCCCTTTAAAACTTAGTATTGTATCTGCTTCCACTACCTCCCCTGGCAGTGAGTTCCACGCACCCACTCACCCTCCGTGTAAAAAAAAACTGCCTCGTACATCTTTAAACCTTCTCCCTTATACATTAAACCTATGCCTCCTAGTAATTTACTGTTCCACCCTGGGAAAAAGGTTTTGACTAACCACACTGTCCATGACACTGAAATTCTTGTAGACTTCTATCAGGTAGTTCCTCAATCTCCATTGTTCCAGTGAGAACAAACCAAGTTTCTCCAACCTCTCCTCATAGCTAATGCCCTCCATACCAGGCAACATCCTGGTAAATCTTTTCTGTACCCTCTCCAAAGCCTCCACATCTTTCTGGTGATGTGATGATCAGAATTCAGCACTATATTCCAAGTGCAGCCTAACTAAGGTTCTATAAATATGCAACATGACTTGCCAATTTTTAAACTCAGTACCCTGGCAGATGAAGGCAAACTTGCTGTATGCCTTCTTGACTCCCTTCTCCACCTGCATTGCCACTTTCAGTGATCTGTGTACCTGTACACCCAGATTCCTCTGCCTATCCATACTCAAGAGTTCTGCCATTTACTGTATATTTCCTATCTGTATTAGACTTTCCAAAACACACTACCTCACATTTGTCCAGGTTAAACTCCATTGCCATCTGTCCACCCAAGTTGCCAACCGATCTATATCCTGCTGTATCCTCTGGTTGTCATTGCTATCTGCAAATCCACCAAGCTTTGTGTTGTTGACAAACTTACTAATTAAACCAGTTACATTTTTCTCCAAATTATAATTTATATAGTGTATATATAGGTCCCAGCACTGATCCCTGAGGGACACAACTTGTCACAGCCCTCCATTCAGAAACACACTCACTACCACCCTCAACTTCACCTGCTTTAATCTGCCATGAGGGATCTTGTCAAAGGCCTTACTGAAGTCCATGCGGACAACATCCACTGCTTTATCCTCATCAATCATCTTCATCAGTTCCTTGAAAAAACTCAGTCAAGTTAGTGAGATAACCTCCCCTTCACAAAACCATGTTGCCCCTCACTAATACATCCACTTAGTTCCAAGTGGGAGTAAATCCTGTCAAAGAATCCTTTCCAATAATTTCCTTATCACTGATGTAAGGCTCACTGGCCTGTAATTACCTGGATTATTCTTGCTACCCTTAAGTGCTGGGGATAACTTCTAGAAAATTGGGAAGATCTATGGCTGAAACTAAACAAGCTAGTTTTACCATATGACTTTTTAAAATACATAAAAACAAACTATTGACTAAAATCCTATGCTTAAAATATTAATTTACAACAGTATCAAATATTCAAATGTAATTAAAAATCCTTAAAATGTCTGATGATGCGAACATTAGCAATCTTGTCTACCTGATTTAGAATTTGTGATTTATTTTTTAAAAAACTTCAGTGATATTCAGATTGAACCAAATGAGCCCCAATCACAATTTTTTTAAAAGATTGATGTTCCTGTCTTTGGTCAACAATGAAATCAAGGTTTCAAGGTGCTCGTATTTCAAAACTTTCTCACTCTAACATTGTCACCAAACCTGACTGGTATCCACCACAGCCACAAATATTAAGTCATGTTTCCAGTGGTTGCCATCCATAGCCCTGATGTTCAACAAGCGGTCCATCCACGTGCCCACCCTTCACACACTTACACAATCATGCCAGTGGATCCCCGTCCCTGATCTGATTCTACTACCCCTACTTGCCCCCCATGACACCACTTACAGTCAGACACTCCTTCCGGTCTGACCTGCTGCCTCCCTCTCTGGTGCAACCTGTTGCCTCCCGCAGTCCTCCATCTCCCTTTTAGTCTCCCCTGATTGTCTGAACCATTTTCCTTTGAAACTTACTGCCTTTAAATTTCCCTTCAAACGTATCCTTTATGACAACCAGTGCGATAGATAAATAGGGGCGGTACATTGGCACTAGCACTTGTCTCAGAGCGCCAGGGACCTGGGTTCAATTCAGGCCTCTGGTCACTGGAGTTTGCATATTCTCCCCATATCTGCGTGGGTTTCTTCTAGGTGCTCCAGTTTCCTCCCATACTCCAAAGATGTGCAGGTCATGTGGATTTGCCATGTTAAATTGCCCCTTAATCCCCCTGACATTAACAGGGTAAATACAGGGCTATGGCCTGGATGGGATTGTTGTCAGGTCAGGCTTGATGGGCTGAATGGCCTCATTCTGCACTGTAGGGGTTCTATGAAAAAGGGGGCATTTCTCTGCTTTCTGCACCCCAGTTACATCTCTCCAATGCAGTCTGTCATGAGGGACCCTGATAAATTCTGTATAAACCAGATCAAAAGCATTATCGTCATCAACACTCCTGATTGCTTCCTCAAACATTTTGAGTTAATTTGTTAGACGTGATCCCTTAAGTTCCTGCTGACTATCCCCTATTAATCTGTATCTATCCAAATGTAGATACATTCTGTCACTCAGAATTCTTTCTAGTAACTAACCACCACAGAGGTAAGAATGATGACTGCCCTAAAATTCCCTGGTCTATGTCTGCTTCAGTTTTTTTTATAATGGAATAATGTTGGCAGTCTTCTGGCAGCTTACCTGTGATGTGGAGATGCTGGAGTTGGACTGCGGTAAACACAGTAAGAAGTCTCACATGTTCATGTCACGATATCTGTAACTCCCATGACTTGCCTGGGCTTGCAAAATCTTACTAACTGTCCTGGCTGGAGACAATACACATCTCATTAACCTGTGCTTAACCCTTCTTCACTCACATTGTCTGTAGTTTTAAGACTTGATTACCTGTAAAGACTCAGATTCTGACCATTATTTTGTAAATTGAGTTTGTGTCTTTATATGCCTACTTACCTGATGAAGGAGCAGCACTCTGAAAGCTAGTGGCTTTTGCTACCAAATAAACCTGTTGGACTTTAACCTGGCATTGTGAGACTTCTGAGCTTTCTTGTGGTCAGAGGGAATTTGAAAATTACTGCCAGTGCCCCGATATCTTCTTTCACTCCCTCAGCACTCTGGGATGCACTTCATCCATGCCTGTGGATTTATCCACTTTTAAGGCTGTGAAACCTGCTAGTACCACCTCTGTTTGTTAATACCCACCAATATTATACGTCCTCCACCCTAGTGTCTACACCTATGTGGTCCTTTTCCATTGTGAAGACGGATCCATTCTTCATTGAAGACTACCCACATTTGGGTTCTCACAAACTACCTATTTGGTCCCAAATTGGCCCCACTGTTAACCTAGTTATTCTCTCTTTATACATTTTTAAAAGTTTTTCTTTGTTCTACCCACCAAGGCTTTCTCATACAGTGTCTTAGCTTTCCTAATTTTGCTTTTCAGTTCCGCCACCCCCAACACTTCTTATACTCCTCCACAAAGTCAATTTTATTGAGCCGTTAGTATCTGCCAAAAGCTTGTTTTTCTTAGTCCTTAGACATTAATGACCCTTGACATCAAGGGTTCTCAGATTTTGGTCGTGGCTTTGTCTAAATAGGAACATATTTGCTCTGCACTTTTGCTACCTCCACCTTGAAAGCCTCCCACTGTTCTGATGCAGTTTTATCTGCAAATAGCTGCTCCCAGTCCATTTGGGCCAAATGGTTTCCCAGTAAAATTAGTCTTTCACCAGTCCTGGCCCATTCTGATCCTTTTCTATAACTATCCTAAATTTAACTGAATTATGGTCACCATTTCCCAAAATGTTCATCTACTGATACACCTTCCATCTACCCAGCTCTTTTTTTTCAAATATTAGGTTCAGAAATGTCTCCTCCTGGGCTTTCTGCGTACTGGCTATAAAAGCTCACCTGGTTGTAATTTAAGAATTTTGCTCCCTTTCTATTTTGCACACTAACAGTTAATATTCGAAATGTTGAAATCCCTTATTGTTCCCACAGAATTCTGCAACTTGATTATGTATTTGATTCTCTATGATGAAGGGTCATCCAGACTCAATGTTGGCTCTACTGACTCTCCACAGATGATGGCAGATCTGCTGAGATTTTCCAGCATTTTCTGTTCTTGTGTTTGATCTAACGCTCCCTAACCGTTTGAGGCCTATCATACATACCCAACAGCATATTTTCCCCTTTGTGTTTTTCACTTCTATCCATGTGGCCTTATTTGATCCTTTCATGATATCATTCCTCACTGCTATAATTGATTACTTGATCAATATTGTGACTCCCCCTCTCTCTTGTCTGAATAACCTACAACCTGGAATGTTGAGCTGCCAATCCTGCCCATCTTTCAGTCAAGTCTCAATCATAGCTATAATATCACACTCCCACATGCCTAACTGCTGGGTAGGTTTTAATGCAGTTTATAGTCCCAGTTTTCTTCTTTCACCCTGTCTCGGTGATCAATACAGAGCCACGAGGTATTTTTCCAAGTTCATCTGGATTAATAAGACCCATTTTAAGAACCATCAGTTTTTTTTATTATAACAAGATTTATTTTTACTGATCAGTGATTTGCTTAACATTTGTTTCCAAGCCAGTTTGTTTGAGAATTTCAAGGATTTTGCTCATGCCAACATAAAAGTCATTTTTATTATTGTTATTCATTCATGGGACGTGGGCATCGCTGGCTAGCCAGCATTTATTACCTATCCCTAGTTGCCCTTGAGGAGGTGGTGAGCTGACTTTTTGAACTACTGAGTAGTTTGTTGAACCACTTCAGAGGGCATTTGAGAGTCAACCACAGTGCTGTGGTGCTGGACTGACATGTAGACCAGACCAGGTAAGGACATCAGATTTCCTCTCTAAAAGACATTAGTGAACCAGATGGGTTTTTCCAACAATTGGCAATGATTTCATGGTCATCACTAGATTCTTAATTCCAGATATTTTTTATTGAATTCAAATTCCATCATCTGCCATAGTAGGATTTGAACCCAGGTCCCCAGAACATTAGCTGAATTTTTCGATTTAATAGTCTAAAGTTAATACCACTAGGCCATTCCCTCCCCTTTATTAAATCAATGTCATAGCAAATGCTAGGGCTGTGCAATTTATTGTTCCACTATTACTTATCCTCATCAGCCTTTTTCTTCAACTTACATAGGATATCCATAGTTTAGTTAAACAACAATAGTGATCACCTTATTTAACATCTTTCTGAATTAAAATTGACCCTGTTCTATTTTTGCTGCATTCAATAACAAATCTTGTAAAGCCTTAAAGGATCAATTTATAGTCAACTGAGCACCTTAGCTAGATCAACAAATACTACAACCACTTGTCTGATTTGGCCTTGGAGGGAGTGCAGAGGAGGTTTACTAGGCTGATACCGGAGCTGAGGGGCTTGAGCTATGAGGAGGGGAGATCTCATTGAGACATATAAGATGATGAATGGGATGGATAGGATAGAGGTGGAGAGACTGTTCCTGCTCAAAGGACAGTAGGACTAGGGAGCACAGCCTCAAGATAAAGGGGCGGTTTAGAACGGAGTTGAGGAGGGACTTCTTCACTCAAAGGGTGGTGAATCTCTGGAATTCTCTGCCCGTTGAGGTGGTGGAGGCTGCCTCGCTAAATATTTTTAAGACGCGGGTTGATGGGTTTTTGATAAGAGAGGGGATTAAGGGTTATGGGGAGAGGGTGGGAATGTGGAACTGAGCCACGACAGATCAGCCATGATCTTATTGAATGGCAGGGCAGGCTCGAAGGGCTGGATGGCCTACTCCTGCTCCTATTTCTTATGTTCTTATTTCTCTTCTTTCCCTTAAACTATTCTATAAGATTGGAACATTTTCGTCACATTCTGACGTTCCTGCTATTTATTGCTATTGGCATTTATAGAAATCAAGTTTGCCAATCTTTGGGCTAATTTTAGTAAACAGGCAGAAAAGAACAGAATGAATAGTAATCAGCCTCCAATTATCAACATTTTAAAGGACAATGGGGAATTCTGATTTTAGGAACTCAAACCGTCCATCACATTTTAAATTGGTCTGGGATTGTAAGAGAAATTTTCTCATATCTCCTGGGGAGCTGTGTACTTGTTGAACCTCACTCAACCAATACATAGACTGCAATAGACAGAATATAGATAAAGAACAAAAAGGAATTTGTTTGCTAATGCATGCATCAGGAAGGAGACACAGTCAATAAGGGTTGAATATCCTCTCTGACCTAATATTGCCTGGTAAAATTATTATTCTGAACATTTCAATATCCTGCCTAGTCTCATCAATCAAACTGGAGGGTCCGATCACAATATTCAACATTATTAGCTAAGTTAATAATGTTCCACCTGTCAACAGGAATAGGGGATTATTAGCTTATTGCCCATGTAGGTTCCTTCCCCCTTTACCTAGGAAACCTAACCAACGTCATTACCAGTTACCAAGGCCATTAATATCTGTGATTTTTAATTGGTGACTCCACCATCCCTCAACTCTGAGGGTGATATGGTTTGTGAAACCTCTATTACCAATGCATGACAGACCTCTTTCAAAACTCTCCCTGTGAAATAAGTTCCCTGATCAAAATCCAGCTGAAGAGACATTCCCCACCTGGGAATTATCTAATTTGCAAATGTCACAGTTACTGTTGTAGCTGTGGAATCTTTACATGGGAATGTTTCAATCCATAGAGTAAACTGGTTTACAATTACTAAACAGTATGTTTTCCTGTACCTGTGGTAATGGCCCTGTAACATCCATTTGTAAATTCTCCCAGGGTCCTTTGGGTCTGGGTTAACTTCCCATTTTAGTATTGTAGGGACATCCTGGCAGCTGTAGGGTGCATTGCAGACACTTCTAACAATACGAACATTTCTTCAATAAATCAAGCATTCTGTCCCTGCTCGTGTGTGCTATTCCATGATGAATCATCAGCAGCGAATGCGTTATTACTTTAGGAATTTTTATTTTTTTTCTCCTCCATATTCCATCATGACCTTACCATCTTCCTTTTTTTTCCATTGCTCCTTTTCCTCTTCATCTGCTTGTTCCTGCACTTGTTTTACATCAATATCTGGACAGTTCTCAGCTGCTAACACTACAGGCTGTGTCCATTCCCAATCCTATTTTACTGTCTATTTGGCAAAATGATTTCCTTGCTATACTTTATTCTCAGTTTTCCTGTGAGCTTGAACTTCCATTACTGCTGCTTCTAAAGGAACACCAGCCACCTGGTGTAAATTCCTGAGCATGTAGGCTATGGACGGTTATTTTTCCCATCAAGGTGAGGGGCTCCGACACATTGACTGCCCATGAGGCACAAGCTAGTGCCCTCACATAACAATACATCCCTCTGGCAACTGAGTAACCGAGCAGAGTAACACCCCATCAGTCTCAATCTGTCCCCAAGCTGCTGAGCAACTACACTGCCTATATTCCATTATTTTCCTCATAGAAAATGTGTAATGGCTTGGTGACTAAAGCTGAGGCTGTTACCAAAGTCTGCTTCAAATCTGAAGAAGTCTGTACTTCTGCATCTCCTCACTCTATCTTTTCCTTGCTAGCCCCTCCTCCCTTTACCAAGTCCTGGGCAGAATCTTCCACAAATTCCTACAATAGTTAAAAAGTCTTGTCTTACCCCTTTTCCGGTGAAAAGCCTTTGTACACAAATAACCTTCCCCTGGTCCTCCAAAAACTTATCTTTTTTCCCCAGTTACTATAACCGAATAACATCTTTGAAACAGAAATCAAACCTTTTCAATTTGATTCCAGGCTATGACTTATTTTAGTTGTTTGTTCTTATCTTAAATAACATCATTTTAGTAAGGTAACTTGCTTACAGAGCATTTTCTTATATCAGAATCATCCCAAACTCAGAAAATAGTGTTTTGGGCTTTCAGCTGCCCATTAGTGTCTATCTTATCTCTTTCCTTTAAGAAAACTTTGTTTCTTCATCTATAGCCAACATCTAAACTATGTTCTACTTCCTAGAATCCCTTTAAATGTCTCTCTTGTATCTAATGAATCCCACTTTTGATTCTATCCTCCTCCGTTTTCTGTCAACTCTTCTATAACGTATCTTTTATTACAGTTTATTTGCCTTTCTTAATGGTATTCCACGGAATTATTTCCCACATCCCTAATTATATTAATCTATCAACTTGGTGTTATAGGTAGGCTCTCCCTGTTAGCCCGTCTAGCAACTAATACAGTTTCAACCTTCCCATATTCAAAATCTACAGCAGGGTGTACCTTGTGTTCAGCTTTATGATTGATTCACTACTTTGCATATCCAGCTTCAGCTTTATGATTGATTCATTACTTTGCATATCCATGTCACATACTTTAACTGGAATGCATAATAGCAGGATAATAATTTCCATCATTAAACACACACTCCTATTCTACCTAACGTAACACCCCTTTCCATTAGATTTTTGATTTTATCTCTTAAAACTACTGCAAGTCTTATAACACAAAGAACCATCCTGTCTGGGACAGAATGGGTTAATTCTCTGCTTGTTTCAGCAGGAGCGGAGTAAAGCCACTCAGATTGACATCATCACTTCAAATACTCTGGAATAATTCTTTCCATTTATCTTTTCATTGTCAGTTCTATCAATACATTTTTTGAAAGTAATAACAAGCTTGATTCAGATTAAATTTATTTTTATCACCTTTAAATATCCCTATTAAATTAAATCTTCTACACTTGCTTACAATCTCTCAAGTTCAGCTCAAAATTTGGATGATTCATTATTTCTACAACTTTACCTCTGTAACCAACGCAGACAGATACACAATCAAATCAAATCAACTGTGTGCCTAAATGGTTAACTTTCCTTACAACTTTTCAGATGTAACGTAACACCATCTTGAAATTGATTTTCCTTTCCCAACATGGCAGAGCTCAAATCTGTTGAATTCTTATTCTTGAAAATGACCATGAATCGCATAATTATGTCCCCCCTCTCTCTCTCTGCCACACACACAGGCCGTGCCTGCTTTTAACCCCTTATCCCCCTCTTTGATCTATGATGCTTTAGATCAACCAATTTAACCTGTCTCTCTCTCTCTGTCTCTCTCAAGTCTCTCACAGGAGACTTGTACTCCTGGGACTTCTCCCTGCCAGTTCTCACACGACCTTGTCCCTTCTCTATGGCTGGAACCCCTTCCTGTGAATTCTTTGTTCCATGCCAGCTGCCATCTGTACGCACGGTTTAGCCACTTGATCCTTCTCTAGCTACCCAGCCTTTTTGGCTCCACTGCACAGGAGTGTCCGAGAGTCCAACCCTGGCTCCCTACGTTTAAGCGTAGATTCTCTGCAAACTCCCCTTCCACCCATGTGGCTTTTTGTTCTGCTCCATAGGAGATCCAAGAGTCTGTCTTTGGCCCTTCTACATTAAGCATGGGCTCTTTACAATACACAACTTTTGCACCTCTTCCTCTGTCCAAGATACTCAACTTATGGCTTCCAGCTGCCAGACGTGTAGCCCTCTACCTACTAGGTGCTATTTAAGGACTCACCCATCTTTTGGAAACATGTCATGCCACTGGTCACCAGTGAGTATCTTGCTGCTGCAGTGCCAAATTGTAAGAGGAATTTTCTCAGGTATCCCCTGGAGTGCTCTGTACTTGTTGAACCTCACTCAACCAATACATAGACTCCGAAAAACAGTATATAGTTAATGAACGAAAAGGAATTTATTTGTTAATGCATGCATCAGGAGATGGATACAGTCAATGGAGGTTGACTGTCCTCTCTGACCTAATATTGCCCGGTAAAATTATTATATTAGTCTGAACATTTCAATATTCCTCCTAGTCTTATCAATCAGACTGGAGGATCCAATCACAATATTCAACATTGTTATCTTACCCAATAATGTTCCACCTGTCAATAGGAATAGATTATTAGCTTATTGCCCATGTAGGTTCCTTCCCCTTTACCTAGGAAACCTAACTCGTGTCATTACCAGTAACCAAGGCCATTATTAACATCTGTGATTTTTAATTGTGAAAGGAGTCACTCTTTTGCTGGAACCTGAGCCTCTTTTATCAGCTTGAGAGACTGCTCCAACCTCGCTACCTGTAAAGCAAGCATATTAAACTTGGCTTTTGGATATCCAAAAGCTGATAACAGAAGCTGCCTTTCTGTGCTCCATTCTACAAAAAGAATTTGGCCTGTCTACCACTGTGGTTCCTATTATGTTGCCTTTAGAACGAAGTTGGCCGAGGCGCACAGAACATATATGTTGAAAATACAGTTTAAGCTTGTAATACTTGGTTAACTTGTGGTTATACTAGAATTCTATACTACCCCTCCATCAGGGATTATATATGTTTTAATCCATAGATTTGAAAACTGAGCCAGAATGGTTGGATTTAAATTTAATAATAAATAATAATTTAAATTTAATAAATCTATTACACCTAATTTATTTGAGCCTGCAGAAGTATTACTTCTAAATTCTTTAATTCTCCCATTAACTTAATTTTTGGTAATGTCTTTCATTAAGCCATGATTATTGGTGTCCATTTTACCCTTTGAAAACTTCCCAATATCAGCTTTATTATTGCTTGTTAAAAGAACAGCATTTTAAATATAAACTAAGTCTTTTACAGTTAGCGGGCAAATAATTTCATAAGGGCCACCTATGATTTTCTCACTACTTCTACTCCTTTCATACAATGCATGAGTTATTTTACACGTGGATTTCCTATGTCTATCTAATCTGCACACCAAAATATTTGCAGGTTTTTACTTTATCTTATTATCTTTATTTGATCCCTTAGATCTTTTAAGTGGTTCTAATTATTAAGTCTTCCTGTTTATTAATAATGAGATTTCTTATCATTGACCAAAAAATTCCACATTTTTAAGCAATCAAATTATATTATCTTCCTGATTATCATTTGTTACTAATTTATCTACTTCATATTGTCATTACCTATATTCGTAAGATTTTCTACGATCGTATTACCAAATTCTTTCTCACTAATGAATTCTTCCACTTCTTCAATTTCCAAAGAGGGAGACAGAGGGTGGGAGTTTCCAGAGTCATCTGTAGTCAATGGATCTTTGTATGCCACCCTTGCCTGCTATGATTCCTGTGGTGAGCAGGATGAGAAAACTCTGCACATAGGTTGAGATTTTCTGGGCCCATTTGCAATGGCTGCAAATCATGTTATGGCTACTAACTCTGGCCAAGAGGCCAAAAACAGGATCAATGCTGATGAGAACACTGGACATAATCTTTCTGGGCCCTTCCTGCTAATGTAATCAAGTCCATATCCAGTAAGGGTGAGAACCTGATTTGAATGTATTTTAATCTTATTAATGAGGCGCATTGTAATCTCTTATGAGTGATTTTGTCGAAAGCCTTCTGAAAGTCCAAATAAACTACATCCACTGGCATCCTGTCAGGCATTCCAATCATGCAGCACATCAGCAGGAAATTATGTTGAGCTAAGATCTGATTGTTGAAGAGTGGCAAGCACAAGGTGGTCCTCAGTTCACCAGAGACTTTGAGGTGAGTGCAACTAAAACCTATCTGCCATAATGGACTGCATATGATTCTGCTGGTGCTGACTGGTTCCTGCCTGGTCTTCATGGACATCATCATCTGCTGGACCCATGGAGCCTCCTGTGTCTCTGACTCAGAGCGGTAGAGTGCCTGGGGTTGTGGAGTACAAAGATCTTATTTGCCTGGTACCATACACTAGTGTCAATCTGGGTAGCACTGTACAGGCAGGACTCATGCAGTCATTGCAACGAAGTTTTAAGTTCAACCAGGTGTGGAGTTTGAGGTTGGGGTGAGTAACAAAGGGGACAATATGGAAGGAAGGCTCTGCAAGGAGGGACAGAGAGTGGCATAGAGGTGGATGAAGATGGATAATGGAAAGCAGTTGGAAGATGGAGAGGGAAGTGGGGCACTGACGAGGTTGCAAATAAAGCTCACAAACATGGGGTCATATAGTAGGGAATGCACAAAGGTTCAAATGTAGTAGGCAGAGATCCAACTGGGGAATGAACTGTGCGCGAGAGAGAGTTGGGGTTTGCAGTGCAGGTGGTTGTACTGAGGAAACAACTTCCTCTAGGTTGGTAACAGGCTGGTGAAGATAGGTGGGTTGGAGAGAGTAGTATGTGCGCGCTGGGCTGGTGTTTAAATATTGCACCAGGACCTTCCAATCCACCAGCTGATAGCAGGTGGACAGATCAACTGTAGATCCAGCAGGTGATTCTGAGGGGAACTCACCTATGCGTAATTAATGAGATTCAAAGTGCAGAATCCTGTGTGTTTCCTGCCATTCTGGCTAGCAAGAAAGGTACTGTACAGTCTCCGCACTTAGTCCCAAAAGTGGAGAATTTCACTCATAGGGCCATGAAGAGATATTGGCCACAATTTTACTGGCCCATCCACCAAGGGAATTGGAGTGGGAGGAAGAGAGCACGGGAAAATCCGTTGATCTTGGGTGGGATTTTACAGTTTCAGGATGAGTGAGACCAAAAGATCGTGCTCGTTAGGTCAGATGATCAAAAGCTTGGTCAAAGAGGTAGATTTTAAGGAGCATCTTAAAGGAGGAAATCAGGCAGGGCAGCTCATTGAGGGTATTCCAGAGCTCAGGCCCTAGGCAACTGAAGACACTGTCACCAATGATGGAGGAATTAAAACTGAGGCACAAGTTAGAATTGGAGACAAATAGCTGAGGGTTGTGACACTGGAGGAGATTATTACACGAATGTGGAGGGTGAGGCAATAGTGGAATTTAAAAAGGATGAGAAGCTAATGTCAGCCAATGAGGACTGGATGAATGTGGCCCACTGCAAGTTAGAATACCAGCAATAGAGTTTTGGATTATCTCAAGTTTACAGAGGAAGCACATTAGAATAATAGCGTTCAGAGATAACAAAGGCATGAATGAGGTTTTCCGTAGGAGATAAGCTGAGTCAGGCAATGAAGTGGAAATTAGGGCAGTCTTATTGAGGGCATGAGTATGAGGGTTGGAAGATCACCTCAGGATGAAGTGAAACACCAAAATGCTGAACGACTGGCTTTGTCTCTGGAGATTGGTGGAATTGTTAACTAAGGAATGATTTGGAGTGGGAACCAAAAACAAATTTTCGGTCATTCTAATAATGGACTGGAGGAAATTTCTGCTCTTTGAATACTGGATGTCAGATGAGGAGTTCACTAATTTAAAACACTGGAAGAATCAAGGGAGGTGGTGGTACAGTAGAGCTGAATGTCATCAGTGCAGTTGTGAAAACTAATACTGTACTTTTACATGATACCACCAAAAGTGAGCAAATGGATATGAAATAGGAAAAGGCCAGACATATATTCTTAGGAGACACCAGGGATAATTAAAGCCAGAAGAGAAGCCATTGCAGTTTTTGAACTGTGATTACATAAGGAAGGAACTAGGTGAGAGCAGTCCCCAGCAGCTGGATGACAATGGCAGTGTATTGGGGAGGATGGTGTGGCCAACTATTTCAGACTTTAGATAGGATGAAGAGGGAAACTTTGACTTTCATCGCAGTAAAATATGATGAGTTGTTTTGTTACTGTGACCAGCTGCAAACCTGTTTGGAGGCATTCAAACATTGAATTCTAGGAAAGATGGAATAGATTTGGGAAGCAACAATTCATTCAAGCACTTTGGAGACAAAAGGGAAGTTGGAGAAGAATGGTAATTTGAAAGGATAATGGGGTCAAATTTTTTTAAAGAAAAGGGTGATGACTGAGAGAGGATGATAATTAGTAGCCATTTGTCAAAACAGCATAGACCACAAAACAGCATTTGTGGACAATTGGTACTAAATACCACCATATTTCACTAAAATGTCAGCTTATCATCACCATCCTTCAGATTGCATTACACACCATCAAGCTACGTTTGAATGGATATGACTTCCCAAATACGGTAAGTACCTGTTACTGAATCACAAGATATAACTACACATGAATTTTTATTCGTCACACTTTTATAACCTCTTCCAGCTACTTTTGTCTTCCATGTAGGAGTACACATATAGTTATTTGCATTCCAGCCACATTATCCTAGCTTTGAATGTAAGAATATGAATGATTTTGGCAAAGATGTGTACCTATTGTGCAGCTGCCTCAAACAAATGCAACTTGTTTCAGGTGTTGAACACATTTGAGATCCCAACGTGAGCTATACAATGCTATGATACTACAACTGGAGCTTCCCACATCATATTTTGCTGGTTTGTCCATTGTCAAAGATAGATAAAGTACACTATTCTAGATACCCAGCCACATGCCAGTAACAAAATAGCATCTCGGAAACAGACCTTGTAACATTGATAATGGCAGTAAAAAGTATGACCAAACAAAATTACTTGAAGTTCTCTTTTATGAGAGATATGTAGGGTGAGCCTGCTATCCGTTGTTACAAAACATGCAACTAGATAAAAGATTATAGTGATTCAAAAAGGCAGCTCACCACCACCTTCTTGAGGGCGATTAGGGATGGATAATAAATGCTGGTCTAGCCACTGATGCCCACACCTCAAATTAATTTTAAAAACCTGAAAAAATGCAACAAATTTTGTTCTGTTAAACCAAACTTAACCATCCAACAGAAACTGCAAATAGTCAATTGAGAAGCAGCTAGAGTTTGAAATAATAGATGACTGCTCTTCAATTTGTATTTTATTATTTAACATGTAAAATAGTTCACCCCAAACAGGTGATAGCACCATGTGGATAGAATAGGCATTGTAGTGGTTATTTCCCTTGACTAGAGGGATATTTTTATAGCCATGAACAAGTATTTTCCAGCATTGTAAATATGCTGTCCCTAGTTATTTTCCACCTATTTTCCTGATAATCACTTGTTTTGCTGATAACTTTGCTGCCTTATTTTACAACTTATCCAATTTTCCTTTGCCTCTAAACACTAGATTTTCTTTTGCATTAAATTACTGCCAATGCCCTGTTGCGTTACAGCACCATAATTTCATACCCCCATCAATCCCCAGTTGTTTACAATATACCCCAAAGGAAGGGGGAAATAGGTGTAAAAATCAGTGACTTCCCTTGTCAGCTAAAGCTTTAGGTATGATCCTGATGAAAACTTACACAGCTCTGTTAGGAAAGTACGAAATAAAAATTAAAAATAGAATTATTTAAAATCTGTAGGTCCCAGATTTTTATGCATTATTATCCAAACAGAAGATACAGTGGAATAGTTGTTAATTTATTGAAGCAATTGAGAGGCCTGAACAAATAATCTAGAGAACAGGAGTTCATGGCAGTTTGCAAATTTGAATTCAGTTTTGAAAAACAGGGAATAAAAATCAGATTAGTTTTACATATAAAAGTCACAATTAAGCTAATGGACTATTGTAAAAACACACTTACGAATTCCCTTCAGAGAAGGAAACCTGCCATTTTTTAAATCCAGTTTGACCCTTGTGTCAACACATACCAGTGTAGTTCATTTTTAACTGCCCTCTGAAACAAGGCATTCAGTTTTATTGAACTGTTACAAAGAATACTACCGTTTCAGAATAATTACAGATGGGTAATACATGTCAGGCTTATCAGTGATGCCTACATCCTGAAAACAAATTTAAAATACTGATAACCATGATTTTCCTTTATTGATTTAAGAAAGAGGCAAATAATATGCTCACTCTTATCACCAATGCAGACACAGAAAACAAGTTTGTGTGTACTACATGTAAAATCAAATTTTGTACAGCTGACAGTTGCTAGTAGCTTTGCTATACAAGATGCACATCAGCTTCAGAATGTAAACAAATTGCACATTGTGCATTATGAACATTAATTATGTTATACAATCAGATGAATTTTCACTTAAGTGTTGGTATATAGTACCAGATCCTAAAAGTTCGAGTGAAAACTACTTAACTGTTTACATATAAAATTTTGGCATACATAAAATGAAAATAGTGTTTGGCAGTGTCAAATGTGTAAAACAACTGAGGTTTCTTGTAAGGCTGGATAGATTTACATCAGTGAAGATTATAAAATAAATGTACCATACAGAACTTCCAATTATCAAAAAAAGTGCAGAATTGTCAACATTCTCAGTCCTCATCCTCTTCTTCGTCCTCATCTTCCTCCTCCTCCTCCTCTTCTTCTTCTTCTTCATCATCATCATCATCCTCCTCCTCCTCCTTTTGAATCTTTTTTTTGCATAATGGAGGGTGCTGTTAAAAATTAACAATCAGACTGGAGATTAAAGCTAAATGTTATTGATGTTGCATCACAATTCTATATAATGAAGGTGAACAATATGATTAGAGTTTAGAGAGTTCCTTTGTCAAGAGAAATAGAGGCATTCCTAACTCCATGGTACCAATCTGATCCGCACAACAGTCAAAACAAAACTGAGTACCACACTTGGGAAAAAAACCCCCCTGATTTTAGAACATGAAATGAGTCTGGTACATTGTGGTTTCAAGGAGGAGAGGGAGGGGGTCTACTTCCTTTAATATAAACTTTTTGCAACGTACAGTTGAAGTTTGAGTTCTCAGGATATACTTGACGGTCACGAGTTAGAAAAGCCCACACAATTCAGTAAATGTTCCAAGAAAATTTCCTTATGTGCACAAAGTCCCAATGTGTAACTAAAATGAATGTAACCCCAACAGACAAGGAAAATTAAATCGATGCAGTAATCATCCAGCAACTGACTCAGATGTGCATCATTGATAAGTTTGCTTTGTCAGAAGGTTTCAAAGCTGTCTGACTAAAGCATCACATCCAAATGTGAATAACTATGTCTTACCAGTTACAGATACAACTACTATAATAGATTCTTTATAGTGCTACGGTCAAGATTTTTATAACATTTTGGCCATTTAACTCAAATTAGTCCATGCCCAGTTGCAATGGCTGCAAGAACAGTGATAGATATGTATCTCTTAAGATAGCAACACCATTACACCTTTCTTCCAACTGCTTTGATGCCAGCTGCACTATGGTTCAACAAATACAAGTCCTGAAGGAGAGTCATATGGTCTTGAAACGTTAACTGTTTCTCTCTTCACAGATACTGCCAGACCTGCTGAGTTTTTCTAGCATTTTCTGTTTTTATTTCAGATTTCCAGTATTTTTGATTTTATTATTACAATGAAGATGCAGCTGGAAGCTGGTTCTTCAAGTGCAGTGCCGGAAATCTTCCTTTACCTGTCTACTCATCCTCATCATCACCTGGAGGACTAAGTTCTTTTAAGTTGCATGAAAATTATTCTGGAAACCATGCTGTGTGACAAGGATCTTCCAGATTTCTGAAGCATCTCAAACCAGATTTGTGCTCTTGACTGGAACTGGAAAAATTCATCAATTTTGCTTCCAATTTTCACCCTTCTCTCACTTACACATTGTTATTCCCCAGCATTTCTCTTCCTTGACTTCTGACTCCCTTTCTAGGGATAGGCTGTCTACCAATATTCATTTGAAACCCAACTCCCACACTACACTTTCTCATACCTTGCTTCTTCTAAGTGCCCCATTCCCAATTTCTCCATCTCTGTTTAACCTGCTGTGATTGATGAGGTCCCCAACAAGGTCTAATCTATTTCCTGCACTTATACTCACACCCCTTCCCCTCACTCCCAGAATGATGATAGGGTTCCCATGCCCTCACTTTCCGCCCCAACAGCCCCACATTCCATCATTTTCGCCATCTCCAGCATGATGTCAAACACATCTTTGCCTTCCTTCCCTGTCAACATTCTGAAGGAACCATTCCTCCCTTAAGCCTGGTCCACTCTTATCATCCCCAATACCTTACCCGCTTCCCACTGCACTTTGCCTTGTAATCACAAGAGGTTATCTCCTCTATCCTCACTGTCTAAGGCCCAAATACTCCTTTAATGATTTACTTAATACTTATTTCAATTTAGTTTACTACATTCAGTGCTAACAATGCAGTCTTCTGTACATTAGGGAGACCAAATACAGACAGGGTGACTGCTTTGTGGAACACCTTTGCTTAGTCCACAAGCATGACCCCAATCTTCCAGGTGCTTGCCATTTTAACTCACACAACACTGACCTTTATTCTGCGGGTTAGATGCATTGGCCATGTAAATTGCCCCTTAATGTCCTGGGATGTGTATGTAAATTGCCCCTTAATGTCCTGGGATGTGTAGGTTAGAGGGATTAGCGGGATAAATATGTGGGGTTACGAGGAAAGGGCATAGATCGGATTGTTGTTGGTGTAGACTTCATGGGTCAAATGGCCTCGTTCTGCAAAGTAGGGATTCTATGAATTCTATTTACACCTACTCTGGATCTATGCTTTGTTTCTTTAATACTATCATTCCCATTGCCTTTTATTCCATCACAGCTTGCTCCACCCGTCTCTCTCCACTTTTTCAGCAGCACAAAATCACATTTCTACCACTCTCCAGTTTTAAAAGAAGTGTCAATGTAAATTCTGCTTCTTACTCTACAGATGCTTTCAGAGCTGCTGCATTTTTCTAGCACTTTCTAATTTTAATTCAGATCTACAGCATCAACAGTGTTTTGTTTTTATTTTAGAGAATTCCAAGGATTAACAATCCTCCTACAAAATAAATTCCTACTCATCTTCATCTTAAATGGGAGACCTTTGGTTTTAAACAGTGCCTAATTTTAGATTTCCCCACACAAAAAACATCTACCCCATTAAGCCCACTCAGAATCTTACCTTTAATAAGATCATCACTAATTCCACTGAAAAAATTCCAGTAGGCCCAACTTGCTCTACCTTTCCTTACAAGACGATACCTTCATCCCAGGGATCAGCCTAGTGAACTTTTTCTGAACTGCTTCCCACGCAAGAATATCCCTTAAGTAAGAAGACCAACACTGTATGTAATAAGCCAGGTGTGGTCTCACCAATGTCCTGCACAAGACGTTTCTACCTTTATATTTCATCTGCATTGCAGCAAAGGCCAACAATTTGTTTGCCTTCCTAATTATTTGCTATACCTGCATACTAACTATTTGTGATTCACGTACAAGAATACCCTCTATACAAAGCATTCTGCAATCTCTCGACTTAAATAATATTTTGTTTTACATTCTTCCTGTCAAAATGGCCAACCTTACATTTTCCTTCATTATTCTCCATCTGCCAAATATTTGCCCACTCACTTAACCCATCTACATCCCTTTGCAGATTCTTTGTATCGCCCTCACAACTTGTTTTCCTACCCACCTTTGTATCATGAGAAAATTTGACTGCAATGCGGTTGGTCCCTTTTTCCAAATCATTAATATAGGTCATAAATAGTTGAGGCCCCAGTACTGATCCTGGCAACATTTCACTAGTAGCAGTTTGACAACCTGAAAATGTCCCAATATGCCAACTCTATTCGTTATTCAATCCTCTACCCATCCTCTAGGGTAATTTATCACCCTAAAACGACGAGAGGTTATTTTGTGCAGCATGCTGTCACATGGTACCTTATCGGATGCCATTCGGAAATCCATATGTATGACCTCTATTGGTTTTCCTTTATTCACCATACCTGTCATATCATCAAAGAGCGCCATTAAATCTGTCAAACCAGGATAACTGGAGAATACAGGTGTCAATCTTGCTACCTCTCACATGTAAAGCCAGTGATCTACCATTTGAGCTTATTCCCCAGGCTTATCTCTCTTACCTTAGAAGATTCTGATGTGCGTAGAGTTGAGTCCATTCCATTCATGGTGTTTACAGAATTTGCAGATACGATGCTTAGGCGAGGCTGGCTGTCTTGTAAATGAAGTGTGTTCCTGAAAATCTACGAAAAGATTGAACCAGCCCAATAGTAAGTACACATTGGTGCCAGTAGACGCAAAGAACAGTACAGCACAGGTTCAGGCCCTTCTGCCCACCAAGACAAAACTGATTCATGTTTCAAAAGTATTTTGTAATCAAACTTTTTAAATTGGATACTATGCACGATGACATTAGGCAAAAAGATTATCACTGGAACTCCTGCATAAATTGAAGATATTACACCAGTACCAGAAGTGAATGTAGCACAGTTAGGAGCAACATAAATCCGAAGACAGTTGGAGTTCCATTGCTATGTCTCAGATCTGCTGGGGCCAACAAACCTTTTAATAAGATTTATTAAATGAGTCAGCTAAAAAATCTTATGGTGGGGAATGCTTTTAACATAGAAAATAGGAGCAGGAGTAGGTCATTCAATCCTTCAAGCCTGCTCTGTCATTCAACATGATCATAGTTGGTCCTAATTTCAATGCCACATTCCCATTTTCTCCCCATACCCCTCCAAACACCTTTTGAGTCAAGAAATTTGTAAAGCTTTTCAAGACTGTGACTTTGCACCTTTATGTTTGCAATTCTGTTTACTTGGATTAATGCACAAAAAAAAGCTAGGAATGGGGTAAGAAAAGAACAAATATCCAAAATGATCCTAAATAATTACTGTACTGTTAAGGGAAAAGAATGAGATAAATCATTTGGAAAAGCTTTAACTTTTCTGATTTACCATTCAGATCTCAAACAGTGCAATTCAGTGCTTAAATTATAAATGACATTTAGAGAATGATCACTGTAACAAAGTGATCACTTTAAATATATTCACTTATGCCGTCCTACTTCCATGTAATTTCCTGAAAATTAATTGAACAAATCCAAAATATGAATTCAATGGGCTACACTGCGGAAAGAATAGAATGGCTTTTTTTGACAGATGGTTACATTTTCACCTGTGCACCAGAGAATATGCAGCTCTTCGTAAAAGGAAGTTTGGCACAAATGATCAGGCTGGCTTATAAAAAAAAAGGGTGCATGAAGTTTTTGTTATTGATTTTTTAAAAGATCTGGATGATCGACACTATATGTAAAAAATATATAGTGGAAAGTAATGAATAAATTAAAAAAAACTTTATTTTGCAAGCGCTATTGTCATTATAGGGTTCATTTGTTTTATACACTGTGCAGCAATTAACATTAAGTTTCATAGCTTGGCATAGAGGTATTGAGGGGTCATGGGGCTGGATGGCAGCAAAGCCTGCTATGGGGGAGCATGAAGTGGCACAGAAGAGCATGGGGAGTGTGTGAAGAGAGGGGGCCGGAGGACCTATTTTTATTTCATCCAGGAAGAAATCTCACAGTGCCAAGGGGAACTTTTTAAACAACCTGTTTCCCATCATGTGGGAATCTAGAACCAGGGGACACTGGAATTAAGGGCCACAATTCTCCCAAAAGTGCTGAATTGGTGGGAGGAAAGGTCTACAAAATAATGAGAAGCATAGACAAGGTAGATAGTCAATATCTTTTTCCAAGGCAGGGGAGTCTAAAACTGGAGGGCATAGGTTTAAGGTGAGAGGGGAGAGATACAAAACTGTCCAGAGGGGAATTTTTTCACAGAGGGTGGCGAGTATCTGGAACAAGCTGCCAGAGGTAGTAGTAGAGGCGGGTACAATTTTATCTTTTAAAAAGATAGTTACATGGGTACAATGGGTATAGAGGGATATGGACCAAATGTGTACAATCGGGATTAGCTTAGGGGTTTAAAAAAAGGTGGCATGGACAAGTTGGGCCGAAGGGTCTGTTTCCATGCTGTAAACCTCTATGACTCTATAACTGTTCTAAATATTGAACGTTCTGTCAGTCCAGCTTCTCACCTGAATCTCCACACTCTATGCACTGCAGAGGTCCCAGTCGGGAATCTCATCAAAAACCCCGGGGCGGGGCCAGCGATGGGGTCTATTTGTGCCAGAGTTTCACAGTTCTGGAGCTCTATGCATGCACACTGGCCCCAAACTGTCAGACTCCTGTTTACTGGCCAGCCTGATCGCTGGCCAACCTGGGACCATGATGTGGAGATGCCGGCGTTGGACTGGGGTGAACACAGCAAGAAGTCTGACAACAACAGGTTTAAGTCCAACCGATTTATTTGATAGTAAACTCACAAGCTTTCGAGGTTTCCCTCTTCGCCAGGTGAATGGAGAGCTCTGGCCTCAGACAGTGCATACAACAGCACAGACAGTTTACAGATTACTGATTAGAATGCGAATCTTTACACCTAACCTGCTATTCAAGTCTTAAAGTGGCTAACAATGGGAGTGGAAAGAGCACTGAGTACAGGTTAAAGAGATGTGTATTGTCTCCAGACAGTACATTAAGTGAGGTTTTGCAAACCCAGGCAAGTCATGGAGGTTACAGATAGTGCGACATGAACCCAAGATCCCTGTTGAGACCGTCCTCATGTGTGCGGAACTTGGCTATCAGTCTCTGCTCAGCGACTCAGCGCTGTCGTGTGTCGTGAAGGCCGCCTTGGAGAATGCTTACCCGAAGGTCAGAGGCCAAATGCCCGTGACCGCTGAAGTGTTCGCCAACAGGAAGGGTGTACTGTCTGGAGACAATACACATCTCTTTGACCAGTGCTCGGTGCTCCTTCAACTCACATTGTCGGCCACTTTAAGACTTGAATAGCAGGTTAGGTGTAAAGATTCGCATTCTAATCAGTAAACTGTAAACTGTCTGTGCTGTTGAATGCACTATCTGAATCCAGAGCTCTCTATTCATATGACGAAAAGGGAAACCTCAAAAGCTTGTGAGTTTACTATCAAATAAATCGGTTGGACTTAAACCTGGTGTTGTCAGACTTCTTACCGTGTTCAACCTGGGACCACCACAGTGCTGCTGCTCTAGTCCCTCTCATGGCCTGATCGCAGCACCCACAGCAATTCCCGGGCCAGCCCTGACTACCTTGCCCCGGAGCGCCTCAATGCACTGCCGCAACCTGCCAGCAGTGGCGATTCTGTCCCCTCTCCCTCCAGCAGACCACCTACCAGCCCGCCTCAATCACTACCCTCCCTCTATCCCAGACCGATCCAGTCCGCAGAGTGGCAGCAGGACTCCCACCGATCACCCCTAGGCCCCACCCCCGGCATTGCCCGACGGGCATGGACACTTTGCCCATTGGACAGTGCCAGAGGGCACAGACACAAACTGGCACTGCCAGGGTGCACATGCCCAGGGGGCATCACCCCCTGACCACCTTATCCCATGGGGGGGGCGGGGGGGGGCCCTGTTTGTCCCCCCCCTCATTCCGACGGGATCTCCCACTAGTTCCCCGAACATGGGGAGCTAGTCTGAACCCTGTCGGAATGAAGTTACTCCTGGTGGGGTGTGAGATTCAATCAGGACCTGAAAGATCCCGATAATTAACAAATAAACATATTTAAAATACATACAGAAAAGATTTAAATGACTTACCTGCCTTCCCGCCAGTTTCTAGTGTGGTCTAGCCGGTGACTGTTCTCCTGCTCTGAGAGATATGCGTGCATTCCCGGCGCATGTGCAAATCCCTGTTCAAGGCTGGAGGTGCATGTCTCCCATCCTGACCCGACAGAAAAGTTGCGGGTCGCAATGTGAGAATCGTGGCCCATTTAAGATAGAATTGAGAAAGAATTTCTTCTCTCAGGTGGTCGTTAATCTTTGGACTTTCTTCCCCAGACAGAAGGTTATGTTGGATTGTTGAACATATTCAAGACTGATTTGGACAGAGTTTTGATCTATGAGTAAGTCAAAGGTTATGAGTGGGGGTTGGAGAGTGTGGGCTGTATAGGAGCAGAATGAGGAAAGTAGAGTTAAGGCCACAACCATATCAGCCAAGGTTTTATCGATCAGCGGAGCAGTTTCGTAGGCATATATGGCCTACTCCTGCTACTGCTTTGAAAGGTTAACTCTGTTTTCCTCTACACAGATGCTGTGTAGAGGAATTCATGCTGAATTTTTCCAGCATTTATTGATTTTGTTTCACATTTCCAGCATCTGCAGTATTTTGCTTTTTTTTTGGTTAACTACCTGGATAAATAACACCTTGAAATAAAGGTAAATCAGAATATTAAGCTATCTCATCAAGAAAGACTAATTTTGTTCTAGTCACTGGAAAAAGTAAAAAGCTGGACCTGTTGGCTAAATGACAGAATCAGATCACTTCTTTCCCCAGTATAAAATCATAAGAAATAAGAGTAATAGGCTCTTTGGCCTGCTCTGCTATTCAATAAGATCCCTGAAGATCAAAAATCTGTCTAACTCAGCCATGAATATATTCAATGACCCATCTTCCACTGCTCTCTGACATAGAATTCCAAAGATTAACGACCCTTTTAATTAAGATTTGGGCACCAGCTCCAAAATAACGAATTAGTGAGCAGAAACACATAAAAATGGGTATTTTCCCTCAAATTATTTAACTAAAATAAATGCAGGAGAGGACAAAGATGCAAGATAGTCTATTATGTATTAAAAACACTGAGTCAGTCACAAAATTCCACCTGAAAATTAATTTAATCTCTTATGTAACTTTGTCGGGAGGGTAGGTATATGGAATGCAATGCCAGGGGTGGTGGTGCAGGCAGGTACGATAGCGACGTTTAAGGGGCTTTTAGATAAGCACATGAATATGCAAGGAATAGAGAGACTTGGACCAAGGGCAGGCAGAAAAGATTAGTTTAATTTGGTGTCATGTTCGGCACAACATTGTAGGCCAAAGGGCTTGTTCCTGTGTTGCCCCACGTTCTATGAAAGCTATTTTAGCCAACATTTCTCTGAGCTTACAGTGGTATGATACAGCTCAGCCATGTTATAGTGGTCACTTAATGTTTAAAAGTTTAAAGTGTATTTCATTAGTGTCACAGGTAGGCTTATATTAACACTGCAGTGAAGTTACTGTGAAAATCCCTAGTCACCACACTCCGGCACTTGTTCGGATACACTGAGGGAAAATTTAGCATGGCAAATGCACCTAACCAGAATGTCTTTCAGGCTGTGGGAGGAAATTGGAGCACTAGGAGGAAACCTACGCAGACACGGGGAGAACTTGCAAATTCCACACAGACAGTCACCCGAGGTCGGAACTGAAACTGGGTCCTGGTCCTGTGAGGCAGCAGTGCTAACCACGGTGCTACCATGGCGTCAATGAACATAAGAACAAAAAACATAAGAACATAAGAAATAGGAGCAGGAGTAGGCCATCCAGCCCTTCGAGCCTGCCCCGCCATTCAATAAGATCATGGCTGATCTGTCGCTGCTCAGTTCCACTTTCCCGCCCTCTCCCCATAACCCTTAATCCCCTCTCCTATCAAAAACCCATCAACCCGCGTCAATAACATTGAGTTATTGCCACTGTAGAATTGAGCGTGGTACAGTTCAATACCCAGTTTATGTAGTTTCTGAACAAGAAGCCATCAAGCAGTGCAATAAAGTAGTAATGTCTTTCAAATTAAAATTGTTTGTTGGAATACTCTTGCCTTAAAAATCTCAAAAATACAGCTTACCTCCATATCTGCCTCTTCATCAATATTCTGTACATGCTGATATGCATTGCTATAAATTTCTAAAGCCTTTGCGTGGAATGCCATTTCAATTGTGATGAAGTCTCCAAAAATCTTCTATTTTAAGTGAACAAAAAATGTCTTGAATTCACTAATGGAAAGCACTGTCTGATACATCAAAATATTTCTGCTAGCTAATGTTAAAATATCAGTTTGTTATAAAATAAAATTTAATCTAAATTACATTATCCCCTAAAATGTATTATTGCAATAATAAGATATTAATTCCTACAGATATTTTTAAATGGTGGCACACATCTCAAAAACATTCAAATATATGACTGACAACAAGGCTAAATTTAAATTAAACAAAGTTCATAAATCGTGAGTTTCATTTCCCAATGATATAGTTTTGTACATTGTGCACAGCCCTAAACAACATTAGTCTTTTATTTTCTGACAGCTGTGGAATGCACAATTTATTCACATATAGTGAAACCTGAATTATCTTCACTCTCATGTACCATAAAAATCATTCCATGCAGACACAGGGAACAAATTCACTCACTAGGTGCCACACAGACTACATCAATTATTCATGTCCAGACAAATATAGTGGCCAGCTACCCTACATGGTCAAAGCACAATTCTTCAGACTGATGGGGAAATATTAACAGATAACGGTCCATAGTTTTGTCTCACCCCAGGGAATCATCACAGGTCTGAGTAGGACCAATGAACTAACTTTTCCCTACTGTCCAACATTTTTTCCCACTTCAGATCAAGGTCTGTTAAATCAGCCAAACTTGCATTTTCCACAAAACACTGGGAGTTCAAAGTGGACTCAGCAATTCAGCAAACAGTAGCTTCAACATCAGCAATTCTGCAGCCATAGATACTCCTAAGCATTCGGAAGAACAGTGCAAGAATGAACATTCACTGGTGTTACTAAATGAATCATTGAATATCTCCCAGTATAAAGGAGAAACTAAATGTCAAGATTTCACATTTTAAAATGTTTACTGGTGACTAAGGTCATTACTGACTAAACACTATTTTCTTTTTATTGCTGAAAAAACTCAGGTCTGGCAGCATCAGTGGAGACCTGAGCAGGATTAATGTTTTCAGTCAAACATTACTCTTTCTCTGAAATGGTTGTAGATTTATTTATTTATTTGAACCCTCTCTCTATGAGGAGTTAGCTTTTCTGGCAGCCAGATTTGTAGCTACAATTGCCCTGGCCACATTATACTCTTTTTTTCTCGTTGTTGTTCAGAGACGATGGGCAGGATTATCCAGCTTCACTTTCCCCAAGACTGGAAAATCCTGCTCCATGTCAATGGACCTTTGTATTGTTCGAGCCCCCCACCTGCTATGATTCCTGTGGCAGGCGGGATGGGAAAATGCCACAGGATGAGTAATCTGCACCATCCTCCTCCTGAGGCACCATTACTCTCTGCAGCACAATAACCATCATCATCCTGGAGGCGCTTGCTGTGTTCTTTTATTAATTCATAGGATGTGAGCATCACTGGGTAGGCCAGCATTTGTACTGCCCACGCCCAATTACGATTGAGAAGATGGTGATGAGCTGCTTTCTTTAATCGCTACAATCCTCATGGTGTAGATACACCCACAGTGCTGTTTGACAGAGTGTACCAAGGTTTGTACACAGCTTCAGTGAAAGAATAGCAATGGAGTTCTAAATCAGGATGGTGAGTGGATTGGAGGGAAACTTCCATGTATTTGCTGCCCTTCTCCTAGATAGTGATGGTCCTGGGTTTTCAAAGTGCTAAAGGGCCTTGGTGAGTTCCTGCATTGCATTTTGTAGACGGTATACAATACTACCACTGTGCATTGATGTCTGAAGGACTGAATATTTGTAGATGGGGTAACAATTAAGCGGGCTGTTTTGTCCTGGATGTTGTTGAGCTTCTTGAGTGTTCTTGGAGCGGCACTGATCTAGGCAAGTGGAGAGTTTTCCAACACACTCCTGATTTGTGTCCTATAGATGGTGGTAAAGGCTTTGGGGAGTTAGGAGTGAGTTACTCCGCAGAGAATTTCTGATCTCTGACTTGCTCTTGTGAGTCACAGTATTTATATGGCTGGTCCAGTTCAGTTTCTGGTCAATGGCAACACCAAAGATGTTGATAGTAGGGGATTCAGCAATGGTAATATCACTGAATTTCAAGGGACGATATTCTTGCTGGAGATGGTCATTGCTTGGCCCTTGTGTGGCGCAAATGTTACCATTTGTCAGCCCAAGCCTGGATTGTCCAACTCTTGCTACATTTGGACACGAACTGCTTCAGTATCTGAGGAGTCACGAATGGTGAACATTGTGCAATCATCAGCAAACATTTCCACTTCTTTTCAACGTATTAACAAGTTCATGCTTTAGTAATTACTTGGTGACCAGCAGGAGCTGCCCTTGCCCATCAATGCAATACATTATGATGAAGGTGCTTCTCAGTTACCCATTCAGATGATGGATGGCAGCATTTCGCTCCCCTGTGATGTAACAATTGAAGGGCCACTAAAACCCTCATGATTGAACAGTCTTCTCCCCCACCCTGGCCCTGAGTTGCACTTATCTGGATTCTCCACATCCAATGCCCCTGGCACAACTGGCATCCTGGAGGGTGACAGTGACCTGTACGCTCACCTCTGATATCGTCTTTGGAGGTGAAGTTGCCAGGTTCTTGTTTTTATTCCCAATTTTCACAATATTTTGCACCGTTGTTACTGTTCTTACTGACAACTAAAGTGTGCTGAAAATAACTCCCATTATCTGAGACATATAGTTATGAAAGTATGATTATTTCAGGATGTTGCTTGGCTAGCCTGTGGGCTAAGTTCTCTTAAATTTGGCACAGGTCCCCAAATGTTAGTAAGGAGGACTTTGTAGGGTTGACATGGCCGAGTTTGCTATCGATGTTTCCGGTGCCTATGTCAATGCTGGATGATTCATCTGTTTTCACTCCTTACAGGCTTTCCAGTGGTTTGACACAACTGACTGGCTTGTTGAGCCATTTAAGAGTCAGCCACATTGCTATAGGTCTGGAGTCACATGTAGGCCAGACCAGGTAAGGATGACAGGTTTACTTCTCTAAAAGGACATTAGTGAACCAGATGGGTTTCTTTTTTACGACAATTGACAATGGTTCCACTGGCATCATTCGACTATTAATTCCAGAGTTTAATTGATTGAATCCAAATTCCACCATTTGGCACAGCATTACACAATGTATTTGGAATACTAGTCCAGTGACAATACCACTATGCCACTGCCTTGGCTTATAAGGCATCTACCAATTGGGAGACAAACCTCTAGGCTGCAGGTTGTAAGATCCTACAGATGTCCTTAGTTGATGCTTGAATGGTGTTGGAGATGAAAACTTTAAAGACTACAATGACTTTAATGGCTCTCTGTCAGTGCATGACCACCTGGCCATCTTGAGAGGAGGTCTTGTTCCAAGTGGCTGTAAATGACAGCACCAAGCTCTGAGCCTCTTGAAGAAGTGTTGTTCATTCACATTGAGAAAACTGATACTTCGTACAACTTGTCTGGAGGACTATGACTTCTTTCAAGCTGCAGATCAATGTCCTTCCCCTTTGGTGTGGAACATGGCTGCAGAGGATACAATTGCCATTGGTGCTCCTGTGCCTTTTTGCAGGTCAATAAAATATTTGCATCAGCTGTTTCCATTCTGCAGCAAAGGCTGAGTGCATATTGGTTACAGCAAGTTAAGTAAGGTCCAGGGAAAATCAAATGACTTCCAAAAAATTGCTCCTGTCCAATAATTAAGGGAAATTACGCTCTCAAAACAAGTGTTGAGAGAACACACTGTTCCCATAGATAAGGCAGAAGTTCTGTTTCTCTACTTAAACACTTTTGGCCAATTCCATTTTACTGGTCAATAAAAGATTAATAATCGCACGAGTTTAAAAATCACATAAGTTGCTATGAGAGAAACCCCAGGTCTTTAGTAAAGCCGACACAGATAAGCATCAAGGACTAGTAACAAAGGAGAAAACAATTGAATATAGGTTTGCTTATCTAACAAAGGCCCTTAGTCTGAAAGAATTCATTAAGTCAGACATATGGACATGGGAAAGGTAATTGATACCTACAAATCCAGACATAATTTGCAATAATGGTCAGCTAACATGATCAAACATTTACACTAATTTGATATTATAATCAAGCAGGCATGCAACATAGGTGATTGATTGTATTTTATGCATGATGTAACCCTAATTAATAACTAGAGATAACTCCTATAGCTTTGTTGGTTTATGTTAATTACTTGTAATCGGATCTGAAAATATATCTGCTTGTTTAATCCGAATTCTGTACTCTGCTTGGCCACAGGTTGTCTTCCAGGGTTTTCACAATACAGCTCACATATTAAACAACTGTGTGAAAAACTCTGGGTCTGATTCTCCCATCGTGACGCACCAGTTTTTTGGCACGTCGGGTTGGGAGATACGTGTGTAGACCCCTGAATATGGGCACACTGGCAGTGCACCTGACTTGGTTGGGGGGGGGGCGGGGTGGTGGCAGGCAATCAGCAGGGAGTGCCTGCTGGGGGTGGTGTCACCATTGCTGGGGGTTGGGGAGGCTGGAGATTGCAGTGCTTCAGGATTGGTAGGGGGGAGGGGGAGGGACTGGCCCAGGAATGCCTGTGCGGGTCGCAGTCGGGCCATGAGGGGCAGCATTACAGGGGTCCCTGGCTAGCCAACCAGTGGGGGGCTGACAGTTCGGGGCCACTATGCATGAAGAGGGGCCTGGAACTGTCAGATTCTAGTGTGAATAGGCCCCACCCCCTGAGCATTTAATGATATTCACGATTGTGACCTCTGCATTGCACAGGGTGTGGGAAATTCGAGTCTGAACTCCCACTGAAAAACAACTGTGAATTACACCATTTTTCATGCCAACTCAGCACTTCAAAGTTTTTGGGAGAATTGCTCCCCTGACTTGGTCTGGCCACTTCTGAAGGGAACTAAGTTGTAATTAATTAAAAGACTAAACACTAAAACTCCCCACAACAGTAAATGATTTCCTATTGTGCTCATGCCTTGACCCCAGGCACAATCCACACAGTTCAGGAAGTTCTTGCTATTAAAGCCAGGTTAATTGGCACTCAATTGAAATTTAATATATTTAACCATCAGACCCAATATGATCAAGATGGTTTACCACTCACTTATAAATGCACCCTTGTTAAATGTAGAAGAATGTAAATATGTCAAATTTCCACATCATCACTTTTTGGATCAGACCTGAACCTTTTTTCCAGATAAAATTCCACTCTATGTCCCAGGAATTCTCCTTCAGGATATTATCAAAATAGTTGTAGTTTGTTTAGGATGAACAAGAGGAAAAAAATTTATATGCTACATTTACCTTAATATCTGTAATTTTTTCTTCTTGAAAATCATCAATGGTTTCTTCCAGCTGTCGTGAAATTCGAGCGGCATCCATTGTGACCCTCTGTAATTCAGACTCGGCCTGTTGGAGAGGAGTAATTCAAAAACTCAAATATGTTAGGATAATACATACAATTTGAATAGATTATAGAATACAACTTTCTAAAAAGATTAATTCCCAATCAGCAAGCATATATTTTAAACTTGTATGTACTCTAATAGCTTAAGATATAAGTGCTAGTTTTTTTTCAGTTTATTTATTAGTGTCCCAAGTAGGCTTACATTAACACTGCAATGCAGTTACCGAGAAAATTCCCAACTCGCCACATCCCAGCACCTATTTAAGTACACTGAGGGAGAATTTAGCATTGACTATGCAGCTAACCAGCAAGTTTTTCGATATGAGAGAGGAAACCACACAGAAGGGGAGAATGTGCAGACTCCGCACAGACAGTAACCCAGGACAGGGATCGAACTCGGATCCCTGACGCTGTGAGGTAGCAGTGCTAACCACTGGAAGGGATCAGAACATGTATTTAAAATGAATAAACACTTAAGATAGTGCAGGAAACCAAGGCTGTTTGAATCATTTCATAAAAAGTGCCTAAACAACAATCAATTCCCCAGACACTGGGCGAATGGGCCAGGAAATGGCAAATGGAATTTAATGTTGGCAAGTGTGAGGTGGTCCACTTTGGTAGGAATAATGGTAGGAAGGACTATTACTTACGGGGCGAAAAACTGCAGCAGGCGATGGTGCAGAGGGACCTCGGGGTCCTTGTGCATGAGTCGCAAAAACCCAGCTTGCAGGTGCAGCAGGTGGTCAGGAAGGCGAATGGGATGCTGGCCTTCATAGCGAGGGGGATTGAATATAAAAGTAGGGAGGTCTTGCTGCAGCTGTATAGGGCATTGGTGAGGCCGCAGCTGGAGTACTGTGGTTGAGCTATGAGGAGAGGCTGAATAAACTAGGCTTGTACTCGTTGGAGTTTAGAAGAATGAGGGGAGATCTCATTGAGACGTATAAGATGATGAATGGGATGGATAGGATAGAGGTGGAGAGACTCTTCCTGCTCAAAAAAGACAGTACGACTAGGGGGCACAGCCTCAAGATAAAGGGGGGGGGGGCGGTTTAGAATGGAGTTGAGGAGGAACTTCTTCACTCAAAGGGTGGTGAATCTCTGGAATTCTCTGCCCGTTGAAGTGGTGGAGGCTGCCTCGCTAAATATTTTTAAGACGTGGGTTGATGGGTTTTTGATAAGAGAGGGGATTAAGGGTTATGGGGAGAGGGCGGGAAGGTGGAACTGAGCCACGACAGATCAGCCATGATCTTATTGAATGGCGGGGCAGGCTCGAAGGGCTAGATGGCCTACTCCTGCTCCTATTTCTTATGTTCTTATCAGGGGTGGAATTTTCTCAGAAAAGTTCTAAGTGTTGAATGGGTGAGAAAACAGGAGCTTTTTCCAGCGAGGCAAGTTAACATGTGTTTACAGCATTCTGCATAATACAGAGGCTGTAATGTGAAACCTGCCAGGAAGAGTGGGACTTTCACACCAGGAAGCCACCTACAGACTATAAAGGCAAGACACCACGCTCTCCCAGTACATAGTATGTGGGAAATTTGTCAACCCCCCACCCACCATCACCCCCCTTCCCCAACAGACATTGCATCCCCACCCTCTACAACCTCCTACACTCCCTGCCTGATTGTCACTCCTCCCACAGACCTTCCCCAATTACCAACCACAGCCACAGTCTCTCCCCGCTGTTTGCAGGCCACTTCATAATCGCCGGTCTCAACCTCTGATCACCAGTGCCAACTCCCGATCACTGGCCTCCTGATTGCAGCCCCAACCCCTGATCACCAGCCTCCTGATTGCCAACCTCAACTTCTGATCACAGGTCTCTTGATTGCTGGCCTCAACCCCCAATTGCCATCCTGCCCTTGTCAGACCGCACCTCATCAAATCCGCCCAATGGCACCGCCTGTTGGGCACATCAGGGTGGGTATGATGAAAACAATTGACAGAGCAGTCTTGAAGGGTCAAACGGCCTACTCCTGCTTCTATTTTCTATGTATGTTTCTATTCAAATTTCCTGGTGACCGAATAACGTTGAGATTAAGAAACCTTGAGAGGATACAATTTCCCTACATTACAATTGAAATTCCACAGAAACTGCAGTTCATCTTCAGTCACAAACCTGTGTCTGTCTGATTGTCAAGGAACGCACTTTATCTCATATTTCAGGACATCAGTGTCAGGGTTCTACTTGTTGGAGCACTTATAGGGGAACTGGACTTTGAACATCAATTCCCCCCATTTCCCCACGCATCCCACTTTACTGGGTCGTGTGGAGGGATGCAGTGAGTGTGCCGGGGAGGAAGAGAGTGCAAAGGTGGGGGTGGGGCGGAGGAGGAGGAAGAGAGTGCAGTGGGGGGGGAGGGCAGGAAGAGAGTGCAAGGGGGGGGAGAGGAAGAGAGTGCAAGGGGGGGGAGAGGAAGAGAGTGCAAGGGCGGGGAGAGGAAGGGAGTGCAAGGGGGGGGAGAGGAAGAGAGTGCAAGGGGGGGGAGAGGAAGGGAGTGCAAGGGGGGGAGAGGAAGAGAGTGCAAGGGGGGGGGAGAGGAAGAGAGTGCAAGGGGGGGGGAGAGGAAGAGAGTGCAAGGGGGGGGAGAGGAAGAGAGTGCAAGGGGGGGGAGAGGAAGAGAGTGCAAGGGGGGGGGAGAGGAAGAGAGTGCAAGGGGGGGGAGAGGAAGAGAGTGCAAGGGGGGGGAGAGGAAGAGAGTGCAAGGGGGGGGAGAGGAAGAGAGTGCAAGGGGGGGGAGAGGAAGAGAGTGCAAGGGGGGGGAGAGGAAGAGAGTGCAAGGGGGGGGAGAGGAAGAGAGTGCAAAGGGGGGGAGAGGAAGAGAGTGCAAGGGGGGGGAGAGGAAGAGAGTGCAAGGGGGGGAGAGGAAGAGAGTGCAAGGAGGGGGGAGAGGAAGAGAGTGCAAGGGGGGGGAGAGGAAGAGAGTGCAAGGGGGGGGGAGAGGAAGAGAGTGCAAGGGGGGGAGAGGGAGAGAGTGCAAGGGGGGGAGAGGGAGAGAGTGCAAGGGGGGGAGAGGAAGAGAGTGCAAGGGGGGGAGAGGAAGAGAGTGCAAGGGGGGGAGAGGAAGAGAGTGCAAGGGGGGGAGAGGAAGAGAGTGCAAGGGGGGGAGAGGAAGAGAGTGCAAGGGGGGGAGAGGAAGAGAGTGCAAGGGGGGGAGAGGGAGAGAGTGCAAGGGGGTACAGGAAGAGAGTGAGGAAGGGAATGAGAGATTGTGAAGCAGGGAGAGAGTGCAAGGGAGTGGGAGAGAGCGCACGCAAGGCGGTGGGGGTGGGAAGAGAGAGTGCATTGTGTGACTGATTGAGCACCACTCACTCACCCTATTACGCACTTCTACTCATCTTTTTTATTTTTTTTTGCTCACCAAGTTGCAACTTTTCAAACCTCAGGTTGTTTTTGAAATTATAATGTAGCACCCCCACGCGAAAACATTTGACAAGCCTGCTCCAAGTAAGTGCCATGCATATGATAGTACATATAAAAAAATACATAATTACATTCTATTGTTACATTCACCTCCTTTACATTCTTCGTTTCTGAATGATACAGTATTGAAGTCAATTTACGAAATGCTCGGGGTTCATCGAGTCCTGAACGTTTTAAAATTTGGACACTTTAAACAGATACAATGCCAAATTAAATGTTTAATAAGTGGGCACAATTCCCCGCTGCTCTTCAAACACTTATTTCTGTTGGGAGAAAAACTCTGTGCGTGTGTGCATTCAGCAAGAGCATTCTTCTCGGCATCACTGCTGTAGACAGAAGCTAAGCAAATGTAAACAAAGTTCTAAATGGCTGAAATCCAAACCTCAAGGATCTATGTCAATCTAGAAGCTACAGTGTAAATGCGCCTTTAGTTAACATCAAGTCCTGGAAAAGGACAGTTTCCATGGAATAAGATCAATCCAATTACAGTGGCTTTTAAACCTCAAAAAGCTATTTTTGTCACTGGTGTAATGAATATGTGTATCAATATATTGTTTACTCTTAATCCTGATGCTACTGAGTTCAAATTACTTAATTGGAGGAGGTCAATGTCACTAGGTTGAGAACAGACCTGTCCTAACTGAATTGGAGTTAAAGATTGGAAGGCAAGTGTGCAAAGGAAATTGGACAATGGGCTTTATTGAGGCATTGTTGTTCGTCCATCATCATCGATGAGGACCTCGACACCATTAGCCATTTTGAGACTGGTTGCAGTGTGTCCAAAGATGACTGATCAGGCCAATTTGGGCACGAAATGTCCTGGCATGTATTGGACAGACCTGTGTAGACACCGTACTTGTTGCGCTGGTGGCTCTGGACTTGCGCAGCTTGTGCTTACGTTGTGCTTCAACAATACACCTTGCTTCATGAGTTTGACAGCCTTTGTGGATTAGGCAGCGCCAGGTAGGGCAGTTTTGTGCCAGCATTTCCCAGGTGGTCGTGTCTATGTCAAGCGACTTCCGGGAGGCCTTGAGTGTGTCTTTGAAACGTTTCTTCTGGCCTCCATGTCAGTGTCTTCCAGCAGAGAGTTCCCCAAAAAGGAGCTGCTTGGGTATGCGCTCGTCTGACATACGAATGACATGACCTGCCCACCAGGTCTGCGCTCTCATCAGCAGTGTGTGGACTGATGGTTGACTTGCTCTAGAGAGAACTTCAGTGTCTGGTACTTTGTCTTGCCATTTAATGTGTAATATTCTGCGAAGACAAGTCATGTGGAAATGATTGAGTTGTCTTGCATGCCTTCAATACACAGTCCACGTTTCACAGGCATACAGGAGGGTAGTGAGTACTGCAGCGCTGTAGACCTTCAGTTTTGTTGCTGGGCTGATTCCTCGATGTTCCCATATAGTGCAGCGCAGTCTACTGAAAGCAGAACTTGTCTTTGCTATTCTGCAGTTCACTTCTGTATCAATAGTCACAGCTTGGGAGAGGGTGCTGCCAAGATAAGTGAACTGGTCCACTGCCTGTAGTTTCTGCCCTTTGATTGTGATTATGGGTTCTGCGTACGGTGCATGAGGAGCAGGCTAGTGCATGACTTCGGTCTTTTTAATGTTAATGGTGAGTCCAAAGTTGTCACAAGCCATGGAAAATTTGTCCATACTGACTTGCCTCTCTGGCTCTGAGCCACCAGTAAAAAGTCTGACAACACCAGGTTTTAGTCCAACCTATTTAGGTTAAATAGGTTGGACTAAAACCTGGTGTTGTCAGACTTTTTACTGTGTTTACGCCAGTCCAACGCCGGCATACCCACATCTGAGCCACCATACAGGGCGCAATCATCAGCAAAAGATCATTGATGTCTTTTTTTTTAATCCACAGGTGATTCGGTCTGCCATGTTGTCCAACAAGGGGCATACACGTGGTGGGTCGTGCGAGGGCTGCTCTTGGATGTTGCTTCGAGAGTTGCCTAGTGCTTCACGTCGTTAGTGTACGCTTAAACTGGACCAGCTGATGGGCAACATGACAGCTCAGAGACTATCACTGTTTGCTGTGCAGATACATGGATTTGGGCCAGTGTATGTGGGAGTTTGCACATTCTCCCCGTGCTTGCGTGGGTTTTCTTTGGGTACTGTGGTTTCCTCCCACACCCCAAAAAACGTGCACTTAGGCGGACTGGTGTTAACAAATTGTCCCTAAATTAGTCATCCCTCAATCTGGTTATGGTTCCTTTATTGTGGAGTCTAATAGGCGTAGACAAAGGTCATAGGTAGAAGAGAGCACTTGCAATGTTAAAATGGCGGCGTGGGTTCGTTGGGCCGAAGGGCCTGTTTCCTGTGCTGTGTTGTTCTTTGTTCAAAGAGGAAATCTCTCAGAACAGTCTCTTTGACTTTGGTAATAGCTTGAAGTCTCCTCAAGTTGAACAGCTTCCCATCCGCTCTGTACTTGAGGCTGATTCCAGCAACACTGTCCTGGAAGGCATCATACAGCGTAGCAGTAAACATCACGCTGAATAGTGTGGGTGCGAGCACAGAGCCCTGTTTGACGCCACTGGTGACTGGTAATGCCTCAGAGGATTCTCCACCATCCAGTACTCTGGTCATCATGGAACTGGTGTGCCATTTGAATGAATTTGGGGAGGCAGCTGAACTTTGACATGATCCTCCATAGGCCTTGTCAGCTTACAGTGTCAAAGGCTTTCGTGAAGTCAACAAAGGTTGTGTAGAGCTCACGATTCTGCTCCTGACACTTTTCCTGAAGTTGGCGCGCAGCAAAAATCATGTCAATAGTCCCACGACCTTTGTGGAAGGCACACTGACTCTGGAAGCAGGCCCAGCTCCAGATGATTGACCAGACGGTTTAGTAGGACTCTTGCAAGGGTTTTTCCTGTGATGAAGAGCAGCGAGATTCCTCGGTGGTTGTCACATAGTTGCTGATTGCCCTTCCTCTTGTAGAAGAAGTGAATGATGGAAACATGTTTAAGTTCCAGAGGAATAGATCCTTGCTTCTCAAAGGACTTGAACAACTCAGTGAGCTTCTCAATAAGTGCAGGACCAGCAGTTTTATAGATCCCTGAGGGTATGGCATCTGTCCCTGGGGCTTTGCCACTGGATAGCTGGCTGACAGCTTTCGTGACTTCAGCTACTACCAGTGGGTCATCCATGGCACTGCTGATATCAACCTGGGGAATCCTGTCTGTTGCCTCATTGTTAATAGATGATGGTTGGTTGAGGACAGCTTCAAAGTGTTCAGCCCATCTCTGAAGGATCTGAGCCTTCTCTGTAATGAGAACTGTACCATCTGTACTCAGGGAAGGGGGAAGCTCCTGAGAGATTGAGGTCCATAAAGAGTGTTGAAGGCTTCACAGAACTGTTTCAAGTCGTTTCTGTCAGCTTATCCCTGTATTTCATCTGCCTTGACGCTCAGCCAGGCATCCTGCATTTTACACAGTTTATTCTGGACTATCCTGCGAGTGCTGGTAAAAGCATTTTTCTTAGCAGCTGAAGATGGGTCGTTCTGACAGGCCGATGAAGACAGTGCTTTTCAACAAGTAGAGCCTGTTAGCTCCTCATCATTTTCATCGAACCAATCATGCTACTTGCAGGTAGACAGCCTGAGCATCTTCAGCGCAGATGTATGGACATCATTCTTGAAGCGCTCCCCGTCATCCTCAGTACTGCCTGCGAGGTGTAGATCAGTAAGCTTGATTTCCAAGTCTTCAGCCAGTGCTGAGGTTCTTCGCTTGGCTGCATCGATTCTTTTCATAACCTTGCTTCCTTGTGATCGCCTCTTGGGTCTGATGTGGAGCCTCATTTTGGAGACAATGAGCCTGTGATCTGTCCAGCAGTCAGCCCCACACATGGCCTTGGTCACTCTGACATCCTGCCTGTCTTTTCTCCTGACAATGACACAGTCAGTAAGATGCCAATGCTTAGAGCAGGGGTGCATCCAGGAGGTCTTGTTACGGATAGGCAGATGGAAGGTTGTGTTGGTGATGAGGAGATCGTGTGCTGCGCAGGTCTTGATTACGAGTAGGCCGTTACTGTTACACTTGCCCACTCCATGCCTCACAATGACTCCCTGCCAGATTGCAGAGTCACACCCTACTCTTGCATTGATATCGCCCAGCAAGATCAGCTTGTCGGTACTGCTCACTGCTGATAGTAGGGCATCTAGTTCTTCGTAGAACTTGTCTTTCATCTCGTCCGGGTTGTTCATTGTGGGGGCATAGGCACTGATCAGGGTGGCTTGACTTCTGTTCTGTAGTGCCATAAGCCGGTCGTTCACACCCTTGCGTAGACCAACAAGTTTCTGAACAAGGTGACTCCTGACGGCAAATCCAACTCCAGCATCACGACGCTCAGGGCTACCACGACTGCTCCAGAAAAAAATGTATCCACCTTCAGTTTCAGTCAACTGATCTACGTTGGCAAGACGAGTTTCGCTCAGGGCTGCAACGTCAATGTTGTATCTTGCAAGCTCTCTGGCAACTAAGACTTCTCTCTGGTCTGTCTGCTGTAGGGTTGTCCAAAAGCATGCGCACATTCCAAGTGCCAATGGTGAGCGGTATCACCTTGTGTTTTATTTTGTTTGTTCGACCGCAAGATGGGATCCCCGCCAGCCGCGGTAAACTGGCCAGGGTGTAGTGAAGCAGGCAATGTTTAGGGCACCTTTTCTAGCCCCTTCCTCATTCTACAGAGGTGAGCAGTGCATTCCTGAAGAGGACTGCTCAGTCGCTCAGGTAGACACCGAGTTCCACTGCTGCTTCAGTTAGCGGAAAACAACCATTAGACCTGAGCCGCCTGCGTGCAGGGCCGTGACTACAGCTCCCAGTGTATCCACACCTGCTGCTTCGTCACTCGCCCATCGCCACCGGACTTCAAGGATTGAACCGAACACTGACGAGGGTGTCAAAACTAGCGCTTGACTGGATTAAAGTGAGGGAGAGTTGTGCAGCGTTAGCCTCACTGTTCCCAATTCCCATCTAGATCCGGTGGCAAGACAAGAGTCAAGATGGCTGGAGGTGGGACTAGGCGCAGTGGACGACCAGGACATCTTCTGCGGCTTGTCCTGCTCTACGCGTTCCACGATGCTTGCAGAGACTGCCTTCTTGACTGTTGGACTTTCCATTGGTCTCGTCCGCTCAATCCGTCCGACTCTGTCTTCACATGCTGGGATAGACATCTCCCTATCTCACCAAGGGTTGAGACCCATCGGCTACCCTCACCTGGTTTAGCCAGCTTGTCGAAGCCGTTGCCTGGGGTACGGCCGCTGTCGCATGCAAACAGCTACGGGGAGCCACAGGTGAGAGCTGAGTGCCAGGTGGGGACATAGGGTGGACAAACCACCCTGAAAGGACGCGACATGTTCCCCCACCAGAGGTACTAGCCCTCCTTGACACCCCATACACTACTGAGGCATAGGTTACAGAAGTAAGGAAATTAAGATGAATCTTTACGTAACATCGGTTGGACCGCAAGTTGTGTATTTTTTCTCAATCCAATTCAGAATGTTACACTTCAAGAGAGAAGTGAAAGCTTTAGAGATGATGCAGGAAAGATTTATGAGATTCATTCCTGGATGAGGGACATCAATTATATGGATAGATTGGTGAAGCTGGGACTGCTCTCTGTAAAAAGAAATGATTGACAAGATATGGCAGAGATGTTCAAAATCATATGGTGTCTAGACAGGAGTAAAAGAATTAAATCATTCCCATTAGCAAAGGGGTCAAGAATCAGAGGACATAGACCCAAGGTGATTAGCAAAAGAACAAAAGGTGACACGAGGGAAAACATTTTCATGCAACAGGTGTTAGGATTTGGAATGTACTGCCTCAGATGATGGTGCAGACTGATTCAGTAATTGCTTTCTAAAGAAATCTGGACAAGCACTTGCAGAGAAAGAAACTGCAGGACTACATGAAGGGGCAGGGAAGTTGGACTAGTTAAATTGCTCTTGCTGAGATTTGGCACATACTGGATGGATTCTGTGCTGAACATTTCTATGAATAAAAATTGTAGCCTAGAAATTTTTAAAAACTCAATTTAGGAAGTGAGTGGAACACACAATATGAGATTCTACACAGGTTAAATGTGCAAGCGATTAAAATCAACTTTATTCCTAGGCCCACATCACATAATTCTGTTAAGAGCTAAGTGTACATTTCTGCTCATAAAAGGAAAGGTCAATCACGGGCTCTACTGTGGAAAGAACAAAAATTGTTTTAAAGATCAAAATAATATAAAGTTCCTGAATATATCCAATAAGACAGTTACCCTGCTTATTACTTATTGTGTAACAGTGCTCTGTACAATGCACATACACACAACCATGTAAATTAAGGATACAACAACTTGTCGGTCAGAAGGATTTCTCTGGCGCATTCTCTCCACATGGGCAATTTGCCTTGATTCACGTTTTATAGCACCAGAAGCAACCTTGAGGTCTTCCTGTGAAAAGATTTTAAAAGCTAAATAACTTTGACTGTAGTAGATTACGTAACACAAATATGAATTTTGAGAAGTCATGTCCAGCACAAAACTGCTAGCTTGCATCTACATGTTCAGAACTGAAGCTGCTTTATTAATTAAGTTATGAAAAGAACTCTTTTTTTCTTTCCTTTTACACATTGACAGCCTCAGAATTCAGACTGTGGATAGCCTGTAAAAACAGTTATCTGTATTGCAAATATTTATCGACAATAACTTGCATTTATATGCATCCTTAACAGAGAACAGCACTGCAATAGCACTTCATAGAGATGCAATTGGACACAGAGCTAAGTGAGACATTGGAGCTGAAAGCATGTTCAAATGCTTAAGACGAGTCTTAAAGGAAAGGTATGGGTTTTAACAAGAAAATTTCAGTTTGTGAGCTATATGCAGGTAATGAAAAGACTGTCAATGATGGGATAAAGGTGAGCAGAGAAAGAAAAAAAGAGACAATTTGTAATTAGCATCTAAAGGACATGACCAAATAGAACATCTAAGCTGCCACTTGCCCCCGTCTAGCATGTATCCTCTGATTTTCTTCCAAATTTGCACTCAGAAAGATATAACCATAGGAAACTTATACCTGAGCATAAATGAAGAAGGTAAAAAGTCTGACAACACCAGATTTTAGTCCAACCAATTTATTTGATAATACTCACAAGCTTTCGAGGTTTCCCTCTTTGTCAGGTGAATGGAGAGATTAGAGAGTAATCTCTAAACTGTCTGTGCTTTATATGCTCTGTCTGAGGCCAGAATTCTCCATTCACCTGACGAAGAGGGAAACCTCGAAAGCTTGTGAGTATTATCAAATAAATCGGTTGGACTAAAACCTGGTGTTGTCAGACTTTTTACTGTGTTTACGCCAGTCCAACGCCGGCTTACCCACATCATAAATAAAGACACAGAAGTGGTGTTTGGAAGGTTCCAAGAAGCTTTCTCACTTTCCTTTGTTGAGCAAGCCTAAAACGATTCAGAAACTCTGAATATATATATAGCTCTCTATGTGAAAAAGCAAATTTAAAGGAGGAATCCTCTCGTGAAAGGCCTTCATGAATCTGGCATTGTTCAGACCATTCCAGATCACATTATGAGAAATAATTTTTTGGCCCCTTGTATAAATATGCATTGCAAGATCACATCTTTTGAAATGCTTCCACACTGGATTTTGGCATCAGATCTCACTGTCTAATAATATGCAAGCTAAATACCTGAGCAGTTCCAATTACCATTCTAACATCAGCAATAGAGAAATTATAGGGAAAATGTCTGAGAATTAATCTTCACTTGGAAAGGATATCAAGGATAGTCAACACGACTTTGTCATCATTTTGAGAGTAAGCAGATGTGCAGATGAGGGAAATGCAATTGATGTGGTCTATATGGACTTCAGTAAGGCTTTTGACAAGGTCCCACATGGGAGACTGATCAAGAAGGTAAGAGCCCATGGGATTCAGGGCAATTTGGCAAAATGGATCCAAAATTGGCTGAGTGGCAGGAAGCAGAGGATAATGGTGGAAGATTGTTTTTGTGACTGTGTCCAGAGGTGTACCACAGGGATCAGTACTGGGTCCCTTATTGCTTGTCATGTACATTAATGATCTAGATGTGAACGCGGAGGTAAGTCAATAAATTCGCAGATGACACGAAAATTGATGGTGTGGCAAACAGCGAGGAGGAAAGCCATAGATTACAGGACGACATAGAAGAGCTGGTCAAATGAAATTTAATCCTGAAAATTTGAAGTGATGCATTTTGGGAGGACTAATAAGATAAGGGTGTTTACAATGAATAAGATGCTAGGAAGTTCAGAGGTCCAGATGGATCTAAGGGTGCATGTCCAAGATCCTTGAAGGCAGCAGGACAAGTAAATAAAGTGGTTAAGGCAGCATATAAGATACTTGTCTTTTTATTAGCTGAGATATAAGAGTAGGGCGGTCACGATGGAGCTGTAGAAAAGACCGGTGAGCCTTACATCAATGGTTGGGAAATTATTGGAGAGGATTCTTTGAGACAGGATTTATTCCCACTTAGAAAGTGGACATATTAGTGAGAAACAACGTGGTTTTGTGAAGGGGAGGTCATATCTCACGAACTTGATTGAGTTTTTCAAGGAAGTGACAAAGATGATTGAAAGGGCAGTGAATGTTGTCTACATGGACTTCAGTAAAGCTTTTGACAAGGACCCTCATGGCAAACTGGTGCAGAAGGTGAAGTCACATGGGATCAGAGGTGAGCTGCAAGGTGGATACAAAACTGGCTCGGTCAAGGACGACAGGGGGTAGCAGTGGAAGGTGCGTTTCTGAATGGAGGGCTGTGACAAGTGGTGTTCCTCAGGGATCAGTGCTGGGACGTCTGCTGTTTTTAATATATATACAAATGATTTGGAGGAAAATGTAACTGGATTGATTAGTAAGTTTGCAGATGACACAAAGGTTGGTGGATTTGCGAATAGCAATGAGGACCATCAGAGTAACTTCTCCACCTGAGTTTAAAAAATAGTCAAGAAAGCATATGGCATGCTTGCTTTCATCGACTGGGGTATTGAGTTTAAAAATTGGCAAGTCATGCTGCAGCTTTATAGAACCTTAGTTAGGCCGCACTTGGAATAGTGTTCAATTCTGGTCGCCCCACTACCAGAAGGATTTGGAGGCTTTGGAGAGGGTACTGAAAAGATTTACCAAGATGTTGCCTGGTATGGAGGGCATTAGTTATGAGGAGAGGTTGGAGAAACTTGGTTTGTTCTCACTGGAACAATGGAGGTAGAGGAGCGACCTGATAGAAGTCTACAAGAATTTGAGTGTCACGGACAGTGTGGATAGTCAAAACCTTTTTCCCAGGGTGGAAGAGTAAATTACTAGGAGGCATAGGTTTAATGTATAAGGTAGAAGGTTTAAAGATATACGAGGCAGTTTTTTTTTTACACGGAGGGCGAGTGGGTGCCTGGAACTCTCTGCCAGGGGAGGTAGTGGAAGCAGATACAATAGTAAGTTTTAAAGGGCACATGGGATACAGGGACAGGTATCTAGATGGATTGCAAACTGGCTAGGCAACCGGAGACAGAGAGTAGTAGTGGAAGGGTCCTTTTCAAGCTGGAGGTCTGTCACCAGTGGTGTGCCGCAGGGCTCAGTACTGGGACCTCTTCTCTTCATAACATATATAAACGACTTGGAAGAGGGTGTACGTGGTGTGATCAGCAAATTTGCAGATGACGCCAACATGGCAGGATTGGCGGATAGTGAGGAAGATTGTCAGGTGACACAGCAGGATATAGATAGGCTAGTATGCTGGGCAGATAGATGGCAGATGGCATTTAATCCTGACAAATGAGGTGATGCATTTTGGAAGGAATAATGCAGGGAGGAGTTACATGATAAAAGGTAGACCAGTTAAGAGTATAGAAATGCAGAGGGACTTGGGACTACAAGTGCACAAGTCTCTGAAGGTGGCAACCCAGGTGGAGAAGGTTGCGAAGAAAGCTTACGGAATGCTAGCCTTTACAGGAAGGGGTATAGAGTATAAGAGCTGGCGTCTAATGCTTCAGTTGTACAGAACGTTGGTCAGGCCGCATTTGGAGTACTGCGTCCAGTTCTGGTCACCTTACTACCGGAAGGACGTGCAGAACCTGGAGAGAGTGCAGAGGTTTACCAGGATGCTGCCTGGTATGGAAGGACTGGGATATGAGGAAAGATTGGGTAAACTGGGGCTTTTCTCCTTAGAAAGACGGAGATTAAGGGGGGGATCTGATAGAGGTGTATAAAATAATGGAAGGTATAGATAGAGTCAACACTGGCAGGCTTTTTCCTAGATTGGAGACAAATATCACAAGGGGTCATGAGCTAAGGGTGAGGGGGGAGAAGTATAATATGGATACTAGAGGGAGGTTTTTCCACACAGAGGGTCGTGGGGGTATGGAATGCACTACCAAGTAAGGTGGTTCAGGCAAGCACGCTGGACTTGTTTAAGGTTTACTTAGATAGGCATGAGTGACACAGGGATGGAGGGTTATAAGCGACAATTTTAAAAAAGGTCAGAGCCTCGGGACGATACTGGAAATGTAATACTACATGTTAATATTTTGTCTCTTTTAATCCGCAGGTGTGTCGGTCCACCTTGTTGTCAAACGAGGGGCATGCACACGGTGGGTCGTGCGTGGGCTGCTCTTGGATGTTTCGAGAGTGGCCTAGTACTTCGCGTCGTGTTGTGTGCTTAAACCTGGACTAGCAGATGGACACCACAACAGCTCAGTGACTATCACTGCTAGGTGTGCAGATACATGGATTTGGGCCGGTGTCTGCAGGAGTTTGTGCATTCTCCCTGTGGTTGCGTGGGTTTCCTCTGGGTGCTCTGGTTTCCTCCCATACCCCAAAGATGTGCTTTTAGGCTGACCGGTGTACCAAATTGACCCTATTCTCCCTTGAATCTGGTTACAATAGGGGTACCATTAGCATACACACGGGGCAGGGTAGGTGTAGGAAAATGCTTTGTTAAGATGGCGGCGCAGGCTCGTTGGGCCGAAGGGCCTGTTTCCCGTGCTGGGTTGTTCTTTGTTTGTTATTGAATGTTTTCAAATTAAATGCTTCTTTTTTCAAGATTACCTTCCAACCATCTGCATTTTTTACTGTGGTCGGCAGTGTTTGCTGACAATTTGAACAACAAGAGCAGCAGAATGATAGGAAGTTTTGTTCCTGCAGACTTCCACAGTCTGAAAGATGTGCTGGTTAGGTGCATTGACCCGAACTGGCGCTGGAGTGTGGTGACTGGGGGAATTTCACAGTAACTTCACTGCAGTGTTAATGTAAGCCTTACTTGTGACTAATAAATAAACGTTAAAACTTTATAAGCTTTCCAACTTTGCATCATCAGCAAACTTGGATACATTACATTTAGTGTCCTCATTGAAGTCATCAACACAGATTGTAAATAGCAGAGGCCAAAATAGTGATCCTTGTAGTTCTCCACTAATTATAGCTAACCCAAAAATGGCCTGTTTATTCTATTCTCTGTCCATAAGTCAATCCTCAAGCCAAGCTAATATATTACCCCCAATCCCATGAGTCCTAATTTTGTATAAACCTCCTGTGAAACACTTAAATATATTTTAGAACATAGAACACTACAGCACAAACAGGCCCTTCAGCCCACAAGTTGCGCCGATCACATCTATACTTACCAAGCCACAGAACTATCTGTAACTCCCAATCCCATTAGATCCCATATACTCATCCAGAAATCTTTTAAAAGACCCCAGTGAGTTTGCCTCTACCACGACCGATGGCAGCCGATTCCACTCACTCACCACCCTCTGAGTGAAAAACTTAGCCCTAACATCTCCTCTGTACTTGCTTCCTAGCACCTTAAACCTGTCTCCTCTCATAGCGACCATTTCAGCCCTGGGAAACAGCCTCCGAGAATCCACCCTATCTATACCTCTCAACATTTTATAAACCTCTATCAGGTCGCCTCTCAACCTTCATCTCTCCAGGGAGAAGAGACCTAGCTCCCTCAACCTATCTTCATAACGCATGCCTCCCAAACCAGGCAACATCCTTGTACATCTCCTCTGCACCCTCTCAATAGCTTCTACATCCCTCCTGTAGTCAGGTGACCAGAACTGCGCACAGTACTCCAAGTGGGGTCTGACAAGGGTCTTGTAAAGTTGCAGCATTACCTCTGACTCCTAAACTCAATCCCTCGATTAATGAAGGCCAGTACACCATACGCCTTCTTGACCACACATCCTCCACCTGCGAGGCCGATTTAAGAGTTCTCTGGACCCGGGCCCCAAGATCCTTCTGCCCTTCAACCCAGCTAAGACTCCTACCCTTGATATTGTACTCCTGCATCCCACTGCTCCTGCCAAAATGGACCACTACATATTTATCTGTGTTGAAGTCCATTTGCCACTTCTCCGCCCAGTCTTGCATCCTATCTATGTCACGCTGCAACTTCTGACATTCCTCCAGACTATCCACAACACCACGAACCTTCATACCGTCGGCGAACTTACTAACCTATCCCTCCACTGCCTCATCCAGGTCATTTATAAAAATGACAAACAGCAAGGGTCCTAGAACAGATCCCTGCGGCACTCCACTGGTGACTGACCTCCATGCAGAAAAAGACCCATCCACAACCACTCTCTGCCTTCTGCAGGCAAGCCAGTTCTGGATCCACAAGACCAAAGCCCCTTGGATCCCATGCTCTCTCACCTTCTCAAGAAGTGCTGCATGGGGGACCTTATCAAACGCCTTGCTGAAGTCCATGTAGACCACGTCCACCGCTCTTCCTTCGTCAATGTGTTCAGTCGCATTTTCAAAGAACTCAACTAGGCTCGTAAGGCATGACCTGCCCTTGACAAAGCCGTGCTATTTCTGATCATTCTAAACTTCTCTAAATGCTCATAAATCTTGTCCCTCAGAATCCTCTCCATCAACTTACCAACCACTGAGGTCAGACTCACCGGTCAGTAATTTCCCGGGCTATCCCTGTTCCCTTTCTTGAAAATAGGAACCACATCTGCAATCCTCCAAAACCTCTACCGTCTCCATTGACAATGCAAAGATCATCGCCAGGGGCTCTGCAATCACTTCCCTCACCTCCCACAGTAACCTGGGGTACATCCCATCTGGTCCCGGCGACTTATCTATCTTGATAGAATTTAAAAGTTCCAACACATCCTCTTTCTTAACATCCACATACTCAATCTTTTCAGTTTGACGCAAACCTGTAGTACAACCTCCCAGGTCACTTTCTACCGTGAATACTGAGGCAAAGTACTCATGAAGCACCTCTGCCATTTCTTCCGGTTCCACACAGACTTTTCCCCCTTCACCTTTTATAGGTCCTATCCCTTCTCTTCTCACCCTTTTACTCTTCACATATTTGTAGAACGCCTTGGGATTCTCCTTAATCTTACCCGCCAAGGCCTTCTCATGTCCCCTTCTGGCTCTCCTAATTTCCTTCTTAAGCTCCTTTCTACAAGCCTTATACTCCTCTAGATCCTTAACATCTCTTAGTTCTCTGAACCTTTTACACACCTTTCTTTTCTTCCTGACTAGGTTCACCACAACCTTCGTGTACCACGGCTCCTGCGGCCTACCAAAACCTCTTTGTCTCATCGGAATGTTGTCATGCAGAGCTCCAGTCAAACATCCCTTGAAAATCCGCCACCTTCCTTCAGTACTTTTCCCCAGGAACACCTCCTTCCAGTTTATTTGTCCAATTATCTGCCTGATGTATTCATATTTCCCCTTACTCCAGACAAACACCTTCCTAGCCTGCCTGATCCTATCTCTTTCCTTTGCTATCGTGAAGGAGATAGAATTATAATCTCCATCCCCAAGATGCTCTCCCACCGAGAGATCCGACACCTGTCCTGGTTCATTAGCCAGCACCAGGTCAAGTACAGCCTCTCCTCTCGTAGGCTTATCCACGTGCTGTGTCAGGAAACATACAATACATCCATTGGTTCTCTCTTATCTATCTTCTAGTTACAGTTCTAAAAACTCTATCAAATTTATCAAACACTCTTTCCCTTTCAGAATTCTGTGTTGACTCTGCTTAATTATATTACAGGTTTTTTTAAGTGTCCTGTTATTACTCCGCTAGTAAAAGATCCTAGTACTTTCTCCGCTATTGATGTTAGGCTAACAGGCTTATAGTTCAGTTTTCTTTCTTTCTCCTTTCATAAATGGCAGGATTATGTTTGTTACCTTCGAATCCTTGGGAACAGTTCCAGGATCTAAGGAGTGTTAAAATATCAAAACTAAGGCATTCACTATCCATGCAGCTACCTCTATTAAAACCATTTTTAAAACTTCGTTTAAAAATAAGATTATTGTTCTCTCCAGTTTAGGTTACACAGTTCTATACAGGCCAAAGAATATAAGAGAGTTATGTTCTGAAGATTGGATCAAAGTAATTTGTAATCTCTGTGCTAATATGAAGTAAAAAATCCATTAAAAAAATCAGTACAAACAGAAGTGAATTTTAATAGTGTGCATCTATTTCACTTCCTAAAACCCATTTGTAAAATGAGGTATGTACACACAGTGTTACTTTAACAGTATGTTAGTAACTGCACATTAATGCAAAGTTACCAAGGTAATTGTGAGAAAAAAAACATTTAATATATTTTCACTTTATTAAGATGCGGAAAATGATTCTCAGGCAGTGCTAATCACTATTTTGAATCATTTTATTTTGTGGAACTGTGCATAAATCCTCTTCAAATAACCAAATCTTCTCTGCAAATCTTCAGCAAACGTTAGATCCTCTTATCTGTGATCTGAGATACAGTGGAATAAATTGGCTTTTGTTTAAAGTTTGAATACCTGCATAATCAATTAAAACTCTCACTACCTGACATCCCTATTTTATATCTATGTTTTATATAGGAATCTAGAGGGGATATAGAGTATGTGGTAGTCGTTTAATCATGTTTCTGAAAGTATCAAATTTTGTATTGAAATGGCGTTACTTGAGACATGTCAAGGAGCCACAAGGCAATCATTGCTGATCAATAAAAACTGAGAATGCCCTTAGAAGCAGATAAGAATCTAGTTTAATTGATTAAACACTAAATGGAGAAATTAGTCAGATGGTTCCCAAAGAAGGGATTTTACAAATTTTACATACAGGAATGAAATTCAAATGATTGCTTACATAAAATGTCACTGGAACTGTTATGTTCTAACATAAGCACTTTGGTGTTATATGTTCAAAACATTAACAATACAAATATACTCTCAATATAATGTAATCATTATTAACATATTATTACAATGAACTCAATGTTCCTGCTACAATGGTCACTGTGCATGCTCAACTTGCCTTTTTTAGCTTGGTAATTGAACCATATTTCTTCATAGGTTCGACAACTTTAGCTTCTAGCCTTTCAACCTATATAACCAAATGATAAATTGTCAAATGTTTAGAACGGTACGTGAAATGGCGGTCATTGGAGGTAGCTGACAATTCCCATCCACAAAGAAGCTTGTAATGAATGTAGACAGGCATTATATCTTTGTATTCTAAACTTCTAAATCATATTAGTTTGGGCACTGCACCTCCAGTAACACAACAAAATGGTTACTCATTTTCTGTACACAACGTAGAAATTCACTTGATTGGGTTATCCGTGCCCACAAGTCAACAAAGGTGAACCTGTTTGAGACCAATGACAATTCTTAAATTTACACTGCTACCTCAGCAAAGCAAATAAAAATGCATTTAAGGAATGTTTGCGAAACTGGTCATTTCTTTTCTGCAACTTTTTTTGAACATATTTTAATATTTATCATTTTTCAGCCATCACATAAAGCTGGTGGCCTCGGCACATCTAACACTAATGTAATGTGATTGGTTTGCTTAATTGGTACATACATAAAATTCCATATAAATTTTAAAAATGGCATTTAAACTGACAATTAATTCCACTGACAACAACATAAAGGAAAAGGATGTGCAGCCAGATCCCCCTGGCTAGATCATCTTAAAGGTCCACCACACTATCAATGGGTGAATTTAGAATTTCAAGAAACACTTTTACACATTATAAGAGTGCAGCTAATGGCAAATGGTATATTTCCCTGTCATCAGCAGTGTGTATTAACACACATGACCAGCGAGCTAGCTTTTTGTAGGTCTACCTGACATGCAAACTGAACAATGACACCCACGTTGGTTTTTCTAAACATATCAAACTGATATAGTACAGCAGAATGGCTTATACTGAGTCGCAAGGTGGCTTAACGATACAAGCACACAGATACATGCATTCATTTTCCGGCTCAAGGGTGCACATCTGTCATCTCCCCTTAAAACTGACATCTTATTCTAGAATGGTGCAATTTCAATGTAGTGAACTTATTTTACACGAATATTTACATGAGGGGGCAGATTGGGTCTTGGCTCATTGGAGGCCCCATCTTCCAGATGAAACAAAAATACAGTATATCTTTTGTATTGTACTAGATTATTAGTCTGGAATGTTAGTCTGGATTTTATGCTCAAATCTCTGTAGTGGGACTTAAAATTCACAACCTTCTGAGTTAGAGGCATGTGTGCTATCATCAGACAAAAAATGGAGAAAGCGGAATAGAAGGAAATGGATTACTGAAAAGACAATTCTAATTCTCAAATAGGGAGAGCAACGGATTAGGGAAGATGTGTTTCCACTTGTGGGGAAGAGATCAAAATTTGAGATAGTAAGTATAAAATGCTCATAAATAAATCCAAAAGGAAATTCTGTAGAAATATATTTTATCAAAGAGTTAAAATGTGGAATGTGGAACTCACTCCTAAAAGAAATACTTGAAACAACCAACATTGATTTTCAGATCTACTGAATAGAATAGCGTTTGCAGCTCATGTCTTTTTATCTAATTGTAAAACTATCATGTATCCTTAGAATCTTTCCACCAAAGTCACCAAACAAATATTAAATTTAGTCTGCCCTTGGATCAGTCAATTTGGTTGATTTATTGTCCATGGAAACATAGAATCCCTATAATGCAGAAGGTTATTCAGTCTATCGACTCTCCAAAAGAGCATCTTACCCATCTTAACTGGCACCATGTTGTATGTTTAGTAGCCATGCAAAGCAATTCTGAGTCTTGTTTGGTTGAACATTAAGTGTTTATTGATAACACATAACTATATATATATCCTCACTCATCTGATGAAGGAGCAACACTCTGAAAGCTCGTGCTACCAAATAAACCTGTTGGACTTTAACCTGGTGTTGTGAGACTACTTACTGTATGTACACATATGCAGTGTCTAGCCCAAGGCTAACTTCATGATTGTTTCTACACTGATCTCTGTTCAGTCCACAACCGTTTAGTCTTAAGTCTTGTGTCTCTTTAAATTACACTGAGGGTGGTAATGTTTTCCACATTAGCCCTTGATATGCAGATACCCTTATAGGACAAGTATTACAAACTAAGAATGTATTCAAACAAATATTTTCAGTCACTCACCTCTGCATGTCGATAATCTTGAATTAAAGCAAGGTGATCTGCAAAGCTACTCAGACCAAATTTTAAATGAGGAGTTTCTGTGTCAGAGTACTCTCGGAGTTCTTTAACCATGAGGTCTGCCTTATCACGTAGTCTTGCAGTTTTCCGTGCATAGGCGGCAAATAAGCTGCACATCTCACCAAAGTGTTTTTCCACATTTATAACAGTACTGTGAATATATTTGGCTTGATTGTCCCTGAAACAAAATCAAGATTTTATTTGGAATTAATAGAACATTATTTTGAATTTGTAGAACACTATGAAAAATTTAGAGATATAAAAATTGTCAAAGGGAATCTCTTTGACTGTATGCACCATATGTCAAACTAACTTTTCCTTTAAGGGTTACTGTGGAAATTTAGGCAAGTGCTAAGTATTAGAATTTAGTGGATGGAGTGGAGGTAACATGGAAGAAAGTAATCAAGAAGTCCTTGCCAATTCTTTTCCTATCCACAATTCCATCCAATGTTACTTTAACAGGGATCAAACTTTCAGTACGCCATTTAGCATCGTGGGAAATTGAAAACATTTTGGCTTGAATATCTGCTTGGTTTTCCCATTCCCTTGTCCTAATTTTAGGAAAAAAAGGTGGAAATAGCTGATCTTAGCCATTTCTCTGTGGCACAATCTTCCAACTCTGCAGAAATTCCATTCTTATTCAACAAAAAAGACCCAGAAAATGCTGGGAAAACTGACCAGGTCCAATAGCATCTTGCTTTCCACCTGTACAGTTTTTCCAGCATTTTGTTTTTATTTCAGATTCCACCATCCTCAGTATTTTGCCTTTATTCAACTTTTTATTCCTTATTTTGCGCAGCATTAGATGTGTTGACTGAAAGATCTTCCAAGGAAATGTGAATAAAAACAAATTGGTATTACTGGCATGGCGGGGCAGCAACGTAAACACACTAAAAATGTCACAACTGCTACTGCCATCAGACTTTTGAATGGACCTAACTTGCATTAAGTTGGTCTTTCTCTAAACCCTAGCTTTGATTGTAAGACTACATTCTGCACTGTCTCCTCCTTCTTTATGAACGGTACGCTCTGTATAGCGTGCAAGAAACAATACTTTATACTGTATATTAATACATGTGACGATAATAAATCAAATCAAATCACTAAGTTAAAGCTTGGCGCTGTTGAGGAAAGGATTAGTCATATAGCAATTAATAACACCCTTGAAAGTTTGTGTCTGGAATAATTAGATATTTTGGGAAACATGTAAGAAGTAACAGATAGATCAGATATGATCAAAACCTGTCAGGAGTTTTTAAAGAGTGACTAATAGTCCAGGGTGTCTGGTATGGGGAATTCAGGAGTGTGGTACTCGAGATTTCTGTCCACCAAAATGAATGAGTAGAAATGTTGACACTGCATTTTCCAATCTCTTTAAGAGGCGAAAATCGAGGCTGAAGTAGGAATTACTCCCCGTAACCATTATCGCTGCATTCTCTCAGCACGGAAACTATTGCCCTTATTCACTTCACATCGCAGCTTCCCGCAGCCGCACACCGAGACCAGGCCTTGAGTGGAGCCTCGCACTTTCCTGATGGCACGGAGCCCGAACCGGTGGCAGTGGCTGGCAGCCTTACCTGGCTCGCGTGTCCTGGTCACGGGCCTGAAACATTGCGGTTCTCTCGTCCCCGTTCATTGCATGGGATGGTGAAGGCGGCCGCCCCCCTGCCCGCTCACTGGGAGCCAAAACCCACCTGCCCCATTTCCCCCCCCTCCGCCACTCCGTCAGGCAGCGCGGGGTCGCCCCGTTACCATAGCAGCCGCCTGAAGCAGGCACCCGCCGCGCGTTCCTCAGTACAAGCCGTTACAAGCGCGCTCCCGCCGTGCGTTCCTCAGTACCCGCCATTCCGAGCGCGCTCCCGCCGCGCGTTCCTCAGGACAAGCCGTTACAAGCGCGCTCCCGCCGCGCGTTCCTCAGTACCAGCTGGTCCAAGCGCGTTCCCAGGGTCATAAAATTGTTGGAGCTCAGGATGCAGCCAGTCGGCCCTTCGTTTCCGTACCAGGGCTCTGAATGGGCACTTCGCCCATACCACTGCCCCCACGTTCTCTCCTTAACCCTGTAGATTGTTTCTCTTCGAACAATCGACTAATTCCCTCTTGAAAGCCTGAATTGAATCCGTCTCCATCACACCCCCATGCTGTCCACAGAATTGTTACTTACGTAACCCATTGAGTTTGCACTGGCCCTCCAAACAAGCATAATGTTTTAAGTTCCATTCAACCCTGCATATCGATTCTATTCAAATGATCGTCTAATACCTTCTTGGATGCCTTGATTGAACTTGCCTTCACCACACTTGCAGGCTGTGCATTCCAGACTACATCCACATCTCATCTGCTTCCTTTGTAAATCATTTTTAATTTGTGCCCTCTTGTTCTTGATCATTTTATGAACAGGAATAGTTTCTCCTTATCAACTCTGTCCAACCCCCTCATGATTTTGAACATTTCTACCAAGTCTCTTCTGAGCCTTCTTCTTTCCATGGAGAACAGTCCCAGCCTCTCCAATCTATCCTCATAATTGAAGTTTCTTAAGTCTGGAACCATTTCTGTAAACCTCTTCTGCAGTCTCTTCAATGCATTCACATCCTTCCTGCAGTGTGGTTCTCAGAATTATATACAATATTCCAGCTGTGACCTAACTAGTGTCTTGTAGACGTTCAGCATAACATCCTTACTCTTTGTACTCTATGCTCCCATTAATAGAGCCCAAAATACTATATGCTTTATTAACTGCTCTCTGCTCACAACCTGTCACGTTGAATGGTTTATGTAAATGTCTTTGCAGGATCCTCTGCTCCTGCACATCTTGATGTGGATAAACCTGGTGTGGTCAGACTTTTCACCCTGCACATCTTCAGAGTTTTAGCTCTTTTTTGCCTCCATTTTCTTCCTACCAAAATGCCTCACCTCATGGAGGTCAATTGGAGATTTAACGCCCTCACAAATAGCATAATTGTCAATGGGGCATGCAGATGATCTGCACCTGAGCCCACCATCTGAAATATAGCACAAACGCAATGGAATGTGTGTCTGCCCGGCAAAAGTAAAAGTCTACCCTTAAAAGTTGTTTCACGTAAAGCTGCAATTTTCAGGAACACAACCAGAACTTCAAGTGAAAGCTTACAGTAAACTCCTTGTGAACTCCTGCCCTGATGAAGTGCAGCCAGGCACTCAGAATGATTGCTACACAAGTGTTACAAAGGTTATTTTAAAACATATATAATTTCAAATTCTTTCTTTGGCTAGATTTAAAAAAAAACAATAATCTTTAATTCCATTGAGACAATGGAGAATGGCCAGCCATTCTCTGTATACAACTTGGATTCCATCCAAGTGGATGAAAAGGGAACAGACATGTAAGAAGTGGGAAAATCTCATGAGCATGTGTGAGGCCAGAAATTGTGTGTGACATATGAATGGTGGATGCAATATCCAGGAAGTACTTTCAATAAACTTACCTTGTTTTTTGTTTAAACTCAGAAAACCTGTCTGGCTAATTCTTTATAATCCGAAAATGTACATAATGGGACCCTGTAATATTAAAAAGCACATCTTCCATAAATTCACAAGAAACTCTGTTATAGTCAGTCCTGGAATGATAGGATAGGGGAGTAACTTTTTTTCCCATCAGACATGGGTGTAACATAGGTCTTTATTATCTTTTACATCTTCACAATTTTGTAGAATTTAAAGTCCCCAAATCATACGGACCATTTTATGACCTCTCTCATGGCATTTTTTGAGGTAGAGAAGGCAGTTGATCAGGCAAGTGGTTTGTGTGCAAGAACCCTGTCATCTTCCCTCCTTCACTGAAATTCAGTCCAAGGTGGGAAGGCCTGTGGTTGGACTTCCTATCGCATTGCCAGTTGAGGCCCTTAAATGACCTATTAATGATCACTTAAAGACTTACCACAGCTGCTCATATTGATTTGGCTGCTCACAGGCCTGTTGTCTTTGCAATGTTTCAATGCAGTACTCTGGTCTCTCAACTGATCTCTCTGGCTTGGTAACCAGTTCTTAAAGTCTTGCTGGCTCTATATTCTAGAGGAATCTGATTGGATATCTGAGTGTCTGGCTGCATTTCACCATTGCAGGAGTTCACAAGGAGTTTACAGTAAGTTCTCACTTGAAGCTTTGGTTGTGTTTTTGAAAATCATAGCTTTAAGTGAAACAATTTTAAGGGCAGAATTTTACATTTGCCGGGCAGACATGTATCCAATTGCACTTGTGCTATATTTCAGTTGGTGAGCTTGGGTGAAGATCAGCAGTGTGCCCCATCAACAATTATGCTATTTGTGAGGGCATTAAATCTCCAATTAACCAACATGTTACATGCTCTTTTGCAATTTCAAACTCAGTGCATGGGAAACTTGGGCAAGTGGACCAATTTGGGTGTGGGGTGGGGGAGAGAGAGTTCAGATTTGAGAGCCAGGTCCCTGTTCCCTGCTCTTGCCACCACAAACCGTCCCCCATACCCTTCCAAAATGATTTAGCTATGGCCTGGATCACTCCTCAATCCTGGGCCAGCCTTACCCCTCCATTCTCTGTCACCTCCTTTGGGTATCATACCTATGTCACCCAATACCTCTCTAGTGATTCTGGTGAGAAATATGGGATGGGATTTTGCACCTCCCCACCCCCACGCCATCCCCCACCCTGCCGGGTCTTTGATTGCTGTGAAGACACACTAGCGGAGTCTTAAGTGCCTGAAAGTGCCTGACTACTGGCAGACCTCCCCAGAGGTAAAAATGCAGGTCTCTCACAAGCTTTCCCAGCGGCAGGTGATAACCCAATAAAATTGTGTTCCATAAAATTGCCCCAACACTGCCTCTCTCTCCCTACCACTCTATTTTGTCACCACGTGGTGAACTTTCAGAGGAATAAGAATTATGATCAGGAACTCATCATTTTGTGTTTGTATCCTACGTGACTGTGACCATAGCAAACTATCCTACCTTATTCTTTTTGATTAATCTGCAGCTTTTGATGTGATTGACACCGCCCTCCTCCAACATCTCTCATCCATCTTCCAGCTGGATGAAATTACTGTCTATCCAGTGATGTGGAAACAACAAGTCTCACACCATTACCTCTCATAACCCTCACGGATCTATCATTGGTCTCATCCTATTTCTTATTTATATCCTGCCCCTTGGCGACATCTTCCAAAAACAAGTGATCAGGTTCCACCTGTATGCAGATGATATCCATCTATACCATGCCTCACCACCAGTTTTGATTCCTCCACTGTCTCTAAATTGTCAGGCAGCTTGTTCAATATCTAGTCCTGGATGGATGAGCAGAGATTTCTTCCAACCAAATAGGAAAACCAAGGAAAGCAATTAAATGAGGTGGGGGGTCACTGGGGGGCGGTGGCCAGTGTGTATGGGAGTTAAAAAAGAAAGCAGCATCACCCTGCTAACTTTGAGATTCAATTTAATGTTGGGATGGTGTGTGTTACAGAATGCGTCTGTTAAATAAGTCTTCATAGTCTTCTGTATGTTACCGGCAAGCCTTTAAATACTTATAAAACTGTATTACTTATTGCTGTATAAAACTATTTGTATACATATATACAATAAAGGGACAGCCTGAAAACTGTGATGCTTGGACTCAATGGTCAAGGTGGCTCAAGCATGCGGTGGACTCCCGTTCGAACTGGCCCCCATTCGGATGGAATTTCACATTGATGACTCTCTCAGGAGCCGCAACCCCACAATTTGAACTGTCTCACAGAAATTCCCTTTGTTTCTTTCCATTCAACATGGAAAGGTTTCTTGTATGGCTTTCTGTTTTTCCTTCCTCCACCCTCATGACACATCTTGACTTTCCATTCTACCCTCTGGCAGGAGGGGAAGATCCCCAGTGGAGGGCTCTTTACAAGGGTCTGGCATGGAGGATGTTGCAGATAGCAGTGTCATGCAATCATGGGTTAAATCATTTCACAAACTGCCAAACCACAGCCAACAGGAGTCTGTGTTCCATGTTTATTTTGATTGCCAAGGTTGCAGCCTCTTTTTCACTATTGAAGGGTCTGCTCTTCAATTTTTTGTTGCACTTCAGCTCCACTTTCCTAATATTTGTTCACCCAGAGTGGAGGGAAATGCGGAGTGAAGAGACCTCCTCGTAAGTCTGCTCCTGGGGCTAGCCAAATTGGTCATTACGCAATCCAGGCAGTGCGTGGTCATCCAACCCAAGTGTCTACCTCTCCACCGTGGCTACATCTGTAGCCAGGCTGCCTTGGAGAGGGAGCACAAAAGCCTTCCATGACTAGTGATGTGGTGGAGACTGAAGTGCATCATCACCTCTGGTGATGACCTTTTGGTTTAGTTAGTTAAGTTTCCTTTTGACACTTTGTTTTGGTTACAGTGTCCTACCAGGGACTGCCATCCCCTCTCAGTTATGTTTAATTTATTAATCTTTTTGTTTCATGTTTAAAAGGACAATCAAGGGTGCAGGTAAGAAGCTACCTCCATGTCTAAGGCTTAACATGTCCTGTTCAACACCATATTGTTTTTAGGTTGGGTTAATGTGCCTTCTTAAATCATTATGTGGGCAGTTCTATACTCAGTACCACATTAACCCTTATACTACAAATTGCACAAAGTCAATATTCCTTGGATATGGTGTCAAACTACTTCATATCTTACATTGTTATTAGTCTTATGAATTTACCTTGTTACTGTCTTAATGCTAAGGCAACATCATTGCTATTACTGTATTAGCATTGGTACAACATTTTCACCAGCCCATCTCCCAACCTTCAAGTCCTTAAATTAGAAGAATCAAGAGAGCTGGAGACCTTATAACCCTTCCACTTCTCAGGAAAATGATAGGCTCTGTTGAATCTGGTCTTGCTGTTGGCTTGAAGTTTGGCCTGGCATTTGAGAAGGTTTTCAGTCTTTATTTCATCACTTTATGTTGCACCATTTCTAGGCAGTCTGTTGCATTAGTCTATAGTTATTCTTGATTGTTTCTTGTGGGGTGGAGAAGCAAGGTACTTGTTTCTTTGGTGCTGCTTTTTCTTCATGAGGGCCATCTTGAAGCCCTCAGAGGCTGAGGAAGAGTGTACCTGTGGTTTAGTGGTACATTCACCTCTGCTTTTCGTTGTCGATGGTGACACACTGCTAACAAATTGTGGCATGTTGGCTGAAAATTGCAGTGTGTGCACAGTGGTTGCTGTGTTAGCCAGCTGTACCTTTGCTATAGTTGGAGCTAGAGGCCTCTCAGTCTGCTGATCAATCCCTGGTACTATTTCCAATGGAGGCATCATGGTAACCTTGTGAGTGGTAGGTTGGGCTGACCATTAGGAACTGGAATGATAAGGGACAAACCTAGTCCACAAAGATAGAAGAGAGATCAAAGGTGGCATCCATGTCTGAATACTCATCAGTATTTGAGTACTCAGGAATGTGCAGTTCTGGCTGGCTAACAACATTTGCAGTCTGCCATCTGAAGAAGATCCAGACAAATGTAGGTCCCTTACAGTCAGAAACTGGGGAATTTATAATGGGGACAAAGAAATGGCTGATCAATTAAATACATGTTTTGGTTTTATCTCCACAAAGGAGGACATACATACATATCAGAAATGTTGGGGAACACAGCGTTTAATGAGAGGGAGGAACTGAAGGAAATCAGTATTAGAAGGAAAATGGTACTGGAGAAATTATTGGAATTGATGCCAATAAATCCCCAGGGCCTGATAATCTACATCCCAGAATACTTGAGGAAGTGGCTCCAGAAATATTGGATGCATCCAATATTCAAGATTCTAAAGACGCTGGAACAGTTTCTACAGATTGGAGGCTAGCTAATGTAACCCCACTATTTAAAAAGGGAGGTAGAAAGAAAATATAAACTATTCAGCCTGATGTCAGTAGTAGGGAAAATTCCAGAGTTCATAGCAAAGCACTTGGTAACAGTGGTAGAATTGGATGGAGTCAGCATGGATTTATGAAAGGGAAAGCTTGACAAATCTATTGCAATTCTTTAAAGATGTGGTAATGCATTTAGGGAGGTCAAACAGTTAAGGGGATACACAATAAATGAGAATATACTAAGAAGGGTAAATGAAATGATAGATCTTGGCGTACATGTACACAGGTCCCTCAAGGCAGCAGTTCAAGTAGACAAGATTGTAAAGAAGGCAGATGGAATGTTTTCCTTCATTGGCAGGAATACAGAATATAAAAGTAAGGATATCAAGTTGGAATTGTATAAAACACTCATGAGACCACAACTGGGGTGTAGTGCGCAGCTCTGGTTGCCATATTACAGGAAGGATGTAATTGCTTTGGAAAGAGTGCAAAGGAGATTTACAAGAATGTTGCCAGGGCTAGAAAGATATGGCTATAAGGATAGATTGGATAGGTTGGGGTTATTTTCCTTGGAACAAAGAAGGCTAAGGGATGACTTTAGAGGTGTATAAAATTGTTAGGGGAAGAGATAGAGTTGAGAGAATAAAATGGTTTCCCCTGGGGTAGAATTGTAGAACAAGGGGACATAGATTCAAGAAAAGTGGCAGTAGGTGTAGAGGGAACATGAGGAAGAATCTTTTAATGCAAAGAGTGCTGGGTGTCTGGAATTCATTACCTGAGTTGGTGGTGGAGGCAGAGACCCTAAACTCTTTCACAAAGAACCTGGATCTGCAACTTTAATGGTGTAAGCCCATCGGCTATGGGCCGGGAGAAGGGATTAGAAAGTGTACTTGGGTGTCCTTGGGCTGACATGGACAAGATAGGTTGAATGGCCTGCTCTAGTGCTGTAAATTTTCTATGGTTCTATGTAACTGGTAGAGTTGATGAGGAGGAGCCAGTGGACCTGGTTTGTTTAGATTTTCAGAAGGCTTTTGACAAAGTCCCACATAAGAGATTAGTGTGTAAAATTAAACCACATGAGATTAGGGAGCGATTTATTGAGATGGATAGAAAACTAGTTGGCAGATAGGAAACAAAGAGTGGAATAAATGGATCTTTTACCAAATGGCAGGCAGTGAATAGTGGGGTACCACAGGGAGTGGTACGAGGACTCCAACTATTCACAATATATATTAATGATTTAGATGAGGGAACTAAATATAATATCTCCAAATTTGCTGATGACACAAAGATGGGTGAGAGGATAAGCTGTGAGGAGGATGCAGAGATACTTCAGTTTGGTGTGGACAAATTGAGTGAGTGTGCAAATGCATGGCAGATGCAGTACTGTGTGGGTAAATATGAGATTATTCACTATGGTAGCAAAAATAGGAAGGCAGATAATTATCTGACTATAAATTGAGAAAGGGAAATGTGTAAAGATACCTGGGTGTCCTTGAACATCAGTTGCTGAAGGCAAGCATCCAGTTGCAGTAGGTGGTAAAGAAGGCAATGTTATGTTGTCCTTTATCGCAAAAGATTTTGAGTACAGAAGGAGGGATGGCTTGTTCCAATTATACAAGGCCCTGGTGAGGTCACACCTGGAATATTGTGTGCAGTTTTGGTCTTCCTATCTGGGGAATGACGTTCTTGCTTTACATAAGAACATAAGAAATAGGAGCAGGAGTAGGCCATCTAGCCCTTCGAGCTTGCCCTGCCATTCAACAAGATCATGGCTGATCTGAAGTGGATCAGTTCCACTTTCCCGCTTTCTCCCCATAACCCATAATTCCCTTGTCTATCAAAAACCTACCTACCCGTGACTTAAATATATTCAGCGAGGTAGCCTCCACCACTTCAACGGGCAGAGAATTCCAGAGATTCACCACCCTTTGAGTGAAGAAGTTCCTCCTCAACTCTGATCTAAACTGTCCCACCCCTTATCTTGAGGCTGTGTCCTCGAGTCCTGCTATCCTTTCTAAGCAGGAAGCATCTCTCTACCTCTACCTTATCCATCCCCTTCTTTATCTTGTACGTCTCTATAAGATCTCCTCTCAGCCTTCTGAACTCCGACGAGTACAGACCCAGTCTATTCAATCTCTCCTCATAGGCTAACCCCCTCATCTCCGGTATCAGCCTTGTGAACCTTCTCTGCATTGCCTCCAAGGCCAATATATCCTTTCTCAAATGCGACGACCAAAACTGCACACAGTACTCCAGCTGCGGCCTCACCAGTGCCTTGTACAGTTGCAGCAAGACCTCCTTGTTTTTATATTCTATCCCCCTCGCTATAAAGGCCAACATTCCATTCACCTTCTTCATCACCTGCTGCACCTGCAGACTGGGTTTTTGCGATTCGTGCACAAGAACCCCCAGGTGTCTCTGCACTGCAGCATGCTGCAGCTTTTCGCCCTTTAGGGGGAGTGAAGAAGAGCTTTATCAGACTGATTCCTGGAATAGTAGGACTGACACCTGAGAGAGATTGAGTCAGTTAGGACTGAACTGAAAAGGGTACAGAAAGGGAAACAGGACAGGTAAGTATAGAAAAGAAGGTGGTTTTCTTAGTTCTAAGGAAAGAAAAACAAAGTGACCTCTGCAAACCAAAACTTCTGGTCAGCTGAGCATGGTTAAAAGATATAAAAGGATACAAATCAGTCCAATCTGAGCAGTAGCAGTTGGTCAGTCCATTGGTGCAGCACGAGCAAGCTGAAGAAGACTGTGGATATATCCAGAAGCTGAGAATAAGCAAATACATAGGGTGGGATTTTCCAGCCCTTCCTGCCAGCAGGATCTTCTGATCCCACTGAAGGTGACCCGACCTCCCCCCCGACCCCCCAAGCCCCCGCCACTTGCCCTCCTCCAAACCCAACCCCAGCAGTGGGACAAGCAAGCCGTACAAAATGCTGAAGACTTCGATGAGGTTGGAAGATCCTGCTAACAGCTAAAATTGGGGTGGTACAGTAGCACAGTGGTTAGCACTGCTGCTTCACAGCTCCAGGGTCCTGGGCTTGATTCCCGGCTCGGGTCACTGTCTGTGTGGAGTTTGCACATTCTCCTCGTGTCTGCATGGGTTTCCTCCGGGTGCTCCAGTTTCCTCCCATGGTCCAAAGATGTGCGGGTTATGTTGATTAGCCATGGTAAGCTGCCCCTTAGTGTCTCGGGATTCGTAGGATAGAGGGATTAGTGGGTATAATGTGTAGGGATATGGGGGTAGGGCCTGGGTGGGATTGTGGTTGGTGCAGACTCAATGGGCCAAAGGGCCTCTTTGTGCATTGTAGGGTTCTATGAATTCTATGAATGTTGTTGGTCTCTGCTAACACATAATAATGACTGATGTCCTCTGAGTTTTGCAGCCCATGAACAGGTTGCTGAAGACTGCCTCACCTGTATCTGAACAATTGCAGACTGTGCTGTCAGAACAGGAGTCAGCGCTCTGACTGGGGGGAGGAGGGTGTTAGCAGGGGTGCATTTGGGTGGAGTAAGTGGGAAGGAGTGGGACTGGCTTGAAAGGAGTGCCCATCTCCATGAGCCTTTTCTCCAACTTCCCTCTCATGGCCCTCCACACTTCCTTGCTAGCCTAGAGTTGATGAGTACTTTACTGCACTTTGGTGAAGTGCTGAATGGTCAGGCAAGGCTTTTCTCCATCCTACTTAAACTAGCAGACTGAATGATAGGGCCATCTTGCACAAAGGCCGCAGCTGGAGTACTGTGTGCAGTTTTGGGCGCCGCACCTGCGCAAAGATATTTTGGCCTTGGAGGGAGTGCAGAGGAGGTTTACTAGGCTGATACCGGAGTTGAGGGGGTTGAGCTATGAGGAGAGGCTGAATAAACTGGGCTTGTACTCGTTAGAGTTTAGAAGAATGAGGGGAGATCTCATTGAGACGTATAAGATGATGAATGGGATGGATAGGATAGAGGTGGAGAGACTCTTCCCGCTCAGAAAGGACAGTAGGACTAGGGGGCACAGCCTCAAGATAAAAGGGGGGCGGTTTAGAACGGAGTTGAGGAGGAACTTCTTCACTCAAAGGGTGGTGAATCTCTGGAATTCTCTGCCCATTGAAGTGGTGGAGGCTACCTCGCTAAATATATTTAAGTCACGGGTAGGTAGGTTTTTGATAGACAAGGGAATTATGGGTTATGGGGAGAAAGCGGGAAAGTGGAACTGATCCACTTCAGATCAGCCATGATCTTATTGAATGGCGGGGCAGGCTCGAAGGGCTAGATGGCCTACTCCTGCTCCTATTTCTTATGTTCTTATGTTCTTAAAGTTGCCTGCACATCTGCTGATCCAAGGAGCTGGACATTAGCACAAATGAGTACTGTGTGCAGTTTTGGGCGCCGCACCTGCGCAAGGATATTTTGGCCCTGGAGGGAGTGCAGAGGAGGTTTACTAGGCTGATACCGGAGTTGAGGGGATTGAGCTATGAGGAGAGACTGAATAAACTAGGCTTGTACTCGTTAGAGTTTAGAAGAATGAGGGGAGATCTCATTGAGACGTATAAGATGATGAATGGGATGGATAGGATAGAGGTGGAGAGACTCTTCCCGCTCAAAAAAGACAGTAGGACTAGGGGGCACAGCCTCAAGATAAAGGGGAGGCAGTTTAGAACGGAGTTGAGGAGGAACTTCTTCACTCAAAGGGTGGTGAATCTCTGGAATTCTCTGCCCGTTGAAGTGGTGGAGGCTGCCTCGCTAAATATTTTTAAGAAGCGGGTTGATGGGTTCTTGATAAGAGAGGGGATTAAGGGTTATGGGGAGAGGGCGGGAAAGTGGAACTGAGCCACAACAGATCAGCCATGATCTTATTGAATGGCGGGGCAGGCTCGAAGGGCTAGATGGCCTACTCCTGCTCCTATTTCTTATGTTCTTATGTTCTTATGTTCTAGAATTCATGACATTTGTGTTAGAGGGAGGGATTTTATGGCCTTGCTCAACCCACGACCGGAGAATCCCCCCTGATATCAACAGACATTTCCATTGTCCATCCCTTGCCCAGTCTGATTCTGTGGTGGGCAGGGTGATAGAATTCCGACAAGAGACTGACTCCTCTAATATCTCTCCAAAGGTACACACAGCCTCTGAAAATACTGACAGAACATCACACATTTTCTATTCTGCTCCAATTAGTCCCCTGTAATGAGGGTTAAAATCTCTGCTTTTAGAGTTTGCTCCTTCTCACTTGTGATACATGGCACATCAAGTTTTTTTTATTCATTTGTGGGACATGAGTACTGTTGGCTGTCCAGCATATATTGCCATTGATGGGAGGGATCTTACGCACACGCTCGCAGTCTACGGGAATGGCAACGGGGGCTCAAGATTCAACAAAACCTTAGAATTCGCAGATTTTGCTGGGTGAGATCATGACTTCTGATTTTCGCTGTCCCGCACCAGGTGTCACTCTGGGACCTCCATGGTGGGTTAAGGCTGGAGAGTAGGTAGTGAGCTCGCTAAGTTTATTTTCATCCTGATTTCCATATTGTAATCAGCCTTGTGCTGTTCCCTGGTGTGAGGCTGATAGCTATGTGCCAAAGAAGCAAATCCGTGTGTTTCCCAACTAGAAACCATGGATGAACCAGGTTATCCACTGCTCACTGAAGTCCAGATCTGAAGCATTGAAGTTAGGGGACACTGACCTATATAAGAAATCCAGATATGACTTAAGGAGTTCCATCAAAGATGCCGAAAGACAATACCGGGCCAAACTAGGGTCCCAGGCTATCCACAAAGACCCCCGTTGACAATGACAGGGTCTGCAAGACATAACAGGCTACAAGATGAAGCCATGTTGAAGTATTGGCACCAATGCTCAACATATTTGATGCTTGTTCTGAGCAAGAAATCAGCAAGAGCAGGCCTTCCATCCTGGAAGCCTTGGCCAAACCCATATCTGAGGTCATCATTGCAGATGTCAGAGCAGCCTTCTCAAAAGTCAACCAAGGGAAAGCGACTGGCCCAGATGGGGTACCCAGTTAAGCACTCAGACACAGACCTTGCACGGACCAGCCGGCAGGGGTATTCGCAGACATCTTTAACATGTCTTTATACCAATCTAACGTCTATCTGTTTCAAGAAGACAATCATCATTCCCCGTACCAAAGAAAAGCCAGGCAGTGTGTCTTAATGACTATTGTCTGGTGGCTCTGACATCCATCATTATGAAATGCTTTGAAAGATTTGTCATGGCATGAATCAATTCCAGCCTCCTAGATTGCCTGGATCCTCTACAGTACGCCTTTTTACTTCAACATGTCCAGAGCAGGCGTCATCTCCCTGGCCCCACACTTGACCCCGGAACACCTCGATAACAAAGACACTAATGTCAGACTCCTATTCATAGACTACACCTCAGCCTTTAACATCATTATTTCTACAAAACCCATCTCCTGTGGCCTGGGGCTTGGCTCCTCCCTCTGACTAGATCCTAGATTTCCTAACCCAGAGGCTGCAATCAGTAAGGATAGGCAACAACACCTCCTCCTTGATCATCCTCAACACTGGTGCCTCATAACTACTGCCCCCTATTATACTCCTCACACACCTGTGACTGTGCGGCCAAATTCCCATCAAACTCAATTTTCACGTTTGCTGATAACATCAGCATAGTGGGTTGGATCCCAAACAACGATGACATGGAGTACAGGAAAGAGATAGAGAATCTGGTGAATTGATGCAACGATAATAATCTCTCCCTCCATGGCAGCAAAACAAAAGAGATAGCCGTTGATTTCAGGAAGCGTAGCGGAGGACATGACCCTGTCTACATCAATGGGGACAAAGTGGAAATGGCCTCCCATCATTTGACTCTGTCTACACATCCTGCTACTCAGAAAAGCAGCCAGCATTAGCAAGAACCGCACACATCCTGACGTGCTCTCTTTCACCTTTTACCATCAGGAAAAAGATACAAAAGTCGGAGGTCACATACCAGCCGACTCAGGAACAGTTTCTTCACTGCTGCTATCAGACGCTTGAACTGACCTACCTTGTATTAAGTTTTTCTTTCTCTACACCCTAGCTTTGATTGCAACACTACATTCTGCACTCTCACCTTTCCCTTCCTATGAACGGTATGCTTTGTCTGTATAGTGTGCAAGAAACAATACTTTTCACTGTATTGGATAGGTACATGGAGCACGCCAGAATGATAGGGAGTGGGATAGCTTAATCTTGGGTTCAGACATAACTCAGCACAACATCGAGGGCTGAAGGGCCTGTTCTGTGCTGTATTGTTCCATGTTCTATGTTCTACGTGACAATAATAAATCAAATCAAATGATTACATGGAAAAAAATGGCCTGGGAAAATCATCACTGGTCAGGCACTGGTTGCGATTCTCATTTTTGGCCTCCTGCTGATATTTCCCAACTTGCTGCGCTACCTGGACAGTGCAGCAGGCCCGGAAAATCGTGCCCAATGCTGGAATATTGGATATAACTGAAGTGTAATCCACAACAAATTCAAATCCTGCTATAATCTTGTCAAAATACTTTTTTCACATTTCATATCTCAGGCCTTTGGGTTTCAACTCCTGCAACAAGACAGATTGAAATATGGAATGTGATCATGAAACATGAATAAAAGCTTTGAAAACCAATGGAACAAAAATGGAATTTGACTTATTTAATTACTTTGAGTCAGCAACTGAGGTCAGGGGAATTTTTCCAGGAGTGTCTTTCGGTTTTATATTGTTGTTGAGCTATCTGTTTTCCAGGGGCTGTGCCAATTTCTTTAATCCTGTCTGCCAACTTTTCTGAGTTTGGTAGGTTAGCATGTATGTAAACTGGCCCAAGATGTAACAATGCCTGTTTTCAGATTAGAAATATTAGATAATTTTATTAAAATGTCTGAGCACGTTGTTGCTTATTTATTCAAACAATCATGAGTGTTGTCTACTTATTTTACAGAGATGTTTTCCCTTTGTTTGTGATACAATTTGCCAAATCTACTATTTCTCCTAAATTATTTTGCATTGGAAAGAGAGCTGTGCCAATTGTAACATGAGAGGGGATGCAGAAGATGTTTATGTTATTCTATATAAAACTGAGCTACTCCACTCAGACATTTTGCACTGTAGTGCTGCAGCAGTTTTGTTACTTTACTTTCTTAGTCCACAAATGTAGTTCTTTCTCCTGTTACATTCGTGAGATTTATAAGACCGTTATATTTTGGGACTGTGTCTTTAACTTAAGGTAAAAAGAAGGGGGTACACCACGGTTACACATGGAAGCAATGGCAACAGCCTATCTCCTAACTGTGGATAGACTATGAATCTCTGAAGTCCCCAGACAAGTGTTGAAAAGGCAAGGTTATAAACTGTTATGCTATAGGCTATTGACTTACTTTCAAGATAATAATGAGAATTGCAGTCTCTAGGATAACTAATCTGCATTTCCATCTGGATACCAGGCCCATACGATTCTTGTTGTCATGGTGATGGGCTGCGAGAGAGGAAGAGTTGTGGAGGGATGTAGGCCAAATGCAGGCAATTAAGACTAGCTTAGTGGTTAAAAACTGGGCAGCCTGGACAAGCTGGCCGAAGGGCCTGTTTCCACGCTATAAACTTCTAGGACTCTAAGGTGTCCCTGAAAGCTTACAGACACAGCCTGTCAGGAGCTGGCAGAGGGAAAGCAGCTGTAAGCAGCAAGACATTAAGATTGAGCATAGAGAAGACATGAGAGATATGTGGGGACATAGATGGGACATGTGGAGTGAAGATGAGGGTTTGAGAGCCTGACATTCATCGTTAAAACTGGGCTATGACTCAGAAAACAGAGCTGGGCCTTCTTAGGCTGCTCACCTACTCATCTGCCCGCTTCTGTTGCCACATCGGGCCTGACTCGGGAGGTGGCGAGCTCGAATCTATCTCTTCCCCACCTGTCTGGAATAGAGAAATGGTGGCCTGGAGTAATTTTAAAGGAGACTGTTCTGCCAAATCAGGAAGTTTCCCCACTCAACCTTCTCATTTCCTCCATGAAACTCCAGTCCTCATGCTTTTAGAAGTGGTAGTTGGCACATTGTCAAACGTTCCAATCTGTGCCAGTGATTCAAATAGTTGTTAAAGATTCAGGGAAAATTACAAGGAAGTAATTTAGACTTTCTCTGATGGGGTAAAATGAGTAGTAATGAGCCAACAGACGAATTTAATATCAGCCATGTAACACTGAGTTAAAATACCTTCCCTCCATCTTCAGTGTCCAAGCTAACATTTCATCCTCAACCAGAGGGGAGGCAAAGCCCTAGTGGTATTATCGCTAGACTATTATTCCAGCAATTCAGCTAGTATTCTGGGGACCCAGGTTCACATCCCACAATGACATCACTCACCTGATAAAGGAGCAATGCTCCAAAAGCTAGTGATACCAAATAAACCTGTTGGACTTTAACTTGGTGTTGTGAGACTGCTTACTGTGCCTTCTTAAAGAGAAATAGCTGCAAAAAAACACTATGGCCAAAAGATGGCACTATTGGACTTACTAACAGGCAGATTTTGTTTGCATTCTCTGATAATTGAAACCGTGTATAATATAAGGCTTTACTAATGTATAAGGCAATTATTTTGGTCCACGCTGTATGTAGTTTATCATATAGAATAGATCATCTCTTTTTTTTTGAAGGTATCTCAAGATGAATCGGTCATCTATTTTGTTCCATTTTTATAAAAGACTCAATCCACAATTCTGGAGTCTCAGTGAGGAACATCACACATGTAAAAATCTGAGTGAGGGAATTAGGGCTAAAATATTATGGCGATAACTTCAACCCATACTCCTGTTCAACACAACATTCCTGCTGGGAGCAAGGAAACCTGGGAATACACCTTATTTTTTAATACTTCTTCACAGGAGCCCGTCCCCATATCCTTTTCATTTTTCTTACATTTTAATCAGTTCTAATTTTGAGTATTCCAACACAGTTATTGCTTCCTCTCACATTTTACCATTGGTAAACTTGAGATCATCTAAAACTCAATGCCCTGTCCAAACGCACATCAAGCCCCATACAGCCATCACCCTTGTGCTTGCTCCCCATTCAGTAACACCTCGATTTTAAAATTCTCTTCCTAGTTCTCAAATTCCTTAATGACTTGGCCCCTCTGTATCTCTGTAGTCTCCTCCAGTCCCACAATTATTTTATTTATTTGTCTTTGTACAGTGTGAAGCAGATAGGCACAGTGTTTAAAAAACATCCTCTCAGATACCTGAACTCATTTCATTCTGATCTCCTGAGCATCCCCATATTAATTGCTCTTACATTGGCGGCCGTGCCATAGCTACCATGCTGTGGAATTCCTTTCCTAAATCTCTCTCACTTCGTTTATCTCTCTTCATTCTGCTTTAAGTCAATCCTTTAAAACCTATTTCTTTCAGCCCTAGTATCTCCTTATGTGGCCAGGTCCAAGTTTTGCTTTGTAGTGCTCCCCAACTTGGGACATTTTATCACGTTAGGGGCACTATTTAAGTACAAGTTATCACTGCTTTGACTTTGTATGAGCTTGATTGAGTTTATACTTACTCGCTGGCTCATAATTATGTAACTAGGGGTGTTTTAGTTCTTTTTCTTCACTGATATCCATAATTGCAATTGCAGAAGCTATGCAGCTATAAATTAGTTAAGAGTTGATGCTTTCAAAGGTTGCTATTACAGAGGGTTGGCTGAAATGGTCTGTTTTATCTGGTAATTAATTAGTTAAGGAGGAAAAAACCTACCAGTAGCTTGTCATGGTCTCTAAACGCTTAAAATTGTTTAAAAAAATCCTCATTACTAGACTAGTAGATGGAAACATGGCTATTTTTAAGTATTGGTGATCCAACAATTGAATCTGATACAGCAGGAGTTAACCAGTCTAACACAACAACATAAACTTGAGGTTATGTAGTACCTTTCATGATGGAAAACAAACAAACCATAATCCTTCATAGAAATGTAATTAGACAAAGATTCACATCAAGAAGGAAATGTTCAGAGGGGTGGCTAAAAATTACTTAAATAAGTATTAATGGCCTTAAAGAGGGCTGGAGGGGTAATAGGTTTAGAGAGGGAATTCTAAAACTTATGGCCTAGACTTTTGAAGACAGTGATGGAGTGCAGGGATAGGCCTGTGTAAAAGACCAGAGTTGGAGGGGTATAGTGTTTTTGGAAGGTTGCATGGCTGGAGAGTTTACAGAGGAAACAGGAATGATAGAAGCCATGGATGGGCTTGCCAATGGAAATTTTTCGAAGTATTGACAGACTGACCCAATGTAAGTGAGTGAGCACCACGATGATAATAAACGGAACTGATACTGATCGGAATATAGGCAACATAGTTTTGAATGAGCGCGGTATTCTGGAAGGTGGGAGGCTTTCCAGAACAGCATTGGAATAGTCACATTTTGAGGCACGCAAATGCACAGATAGGGGTTTCAGGGACAGATGGAATTAGGCAGCAGCAGGAGCAGGCTGTTGCAATGGTGGAGGTAAGTGGTCTTTGTGATGGAGAATATATGGTTGGTAACTCAGGCCAAGGTCAGATAGAACACCAGGAAGCTGTACAGTCTGGTTCAGTCTGGGACAATGATGGCAAGAGGGATGGGATCGATAGCTAGAGCTTTTAGGTGAAGTCAAATGCAATGGCTTCAGCCTTCTTAAAATTTGATTGGCGGACCAGATGTTGACCACACTGGCAGCTGTGTCTTCAAAAGTCTTGGCCATAAGTTTTAGAATTCCCTCTCTAAACCTATCACCCTCCGGCCCTCTTTAAGGCCATTAATATTTCTTTAAGTAATTTTTAGCCACCCCTCTGAATATTTCCTTCTTGATGTGAATCTTTGTCTAATTACATTTCTATGAAGGATTATGGTTTGTTTGTTTTCCTCTATTAAAGGTACGACGTAAACTCAAGTTTGTTGTTGTGTTTAGACTGGTTAGCTGTGAATCAACACCTGCCCCTGAATAAAGTGCTGCTGTATCAGATTCAAATGTTGGATCACCAATACTTAAAAATAGCCATGTTTCTGTCTACTAGTCGAGAAATGAAGGTATTTTAAAACAATTTTTAAGCCTTTAGAGACCATGAAAGGCTACCTGTAACTGGAAGACCAGGCTGTTCACGCAGAAGCAAAGGTTGAGAGTGGTAAAGCTGAGAGAGAGCTTGCTGCTGCCAACATATATATGGAACTCACACGTCTTTGGACATTGGCACCCAGGGCCAGTAGGTGCATTAGCAACAGGTGGATCCTTGGAATCTCCAGAGCAACAGTGCAGGCTATGAAGAGAAGTCATTGTAGGGGTTAGAATAATAAAATAATGATAGAACCCTACAGCGCAGATGGAGGCCATTCAGCCCATCGAGTCTGCACCGACCACACTCCCACCCAAGCCCTATTTTCATAACCCCACACATTTACCCTGTTAACCCCCTGACACTAGGTTAATTTAGCATGGCCAATTAACCTACCCACATTATGGGAGGACTGTAGGAGGAAACCGGATCACCCAGAAATGAATGCAGACACGGGGGTATGTGCAAACTCCACACAGTCAGTGACCCGAGGCCGGAATAGAACCCGGGTCCTTGGTGTTGTGAGGCAGCAATGTAATACAGTATGGAAGAAGATCATCTTGTTCATCATTACAATGCCAGCTCTTCGTTAAAGCTGTCCAATTATCAATGAATCATAGAGTATAGTTACAGCACAGAGGGGGTCATTCAACTCTTCTCCAGTCTCTGAATCTTTAATCCCTGATACTATTCTAGTAAATTGCTCGTGTAACCTCTTTAGGGAGAATATAATTGACATCCTCCCGGAAGCGCAGCACCTGGAATAAAGCGTTATATGACAGCCAATGTTTCAGAACGGTTAGCGTAACTTATTTCTTTTTTTTCTCTATACCTCTAGTACTAAGACCAAGGATTCCATATACTTTTATGACTGCCCTCTCAGCTGACCTGTTATGTTCAAAGGTTTGGTTAGATACAACTGCAGGTCTCACTGTTGTGCACTCCTTTTAAACTGCACCATTTGGTTTATATTGCCACTTTTCAAATCTTCCCATTAAAATTGTATCAGTTTTCTATATTAAATTTCATGTTCCATGTGTTTGCCCACTTCACTACTTTTCCAATAGAAGTAGTCTTCTACTCTACTCATGTTTTTACTACATTTCCCAGTCTCATATCATCTAAAAATATTGAAATGATGTATGCCATGCATACCAAATTCAAATCATTAATACACCTCAAAAAGAACAATGATCCTGATAAAGAACACTGCTGTTTGTTTTTTCACACTATAGGGAAGGAATCATTCATCACTATTCTCTGTTTTCTGTTCCTTAATCAACCAAGGGTGGCCCGGTGGCACAGTGGTTAGCACTCCTGCCTCACAGTGCCAGGAACCTGGGTTCAAAGAACAAAGAACAGCACAGGAAGCAGGCCCTTTGGCCCTACAGGCCCGCACCGCCCATTTTAACACTCAGTGAATGCCTTATTCAAGTCTTTCGTCGATCGTTGACGCTTTGTCTACCTCTAGTGGAGCTCCACAATAAAGGGGGTGCAAATTTACAGAATTATATGTGTGCCAGATTAAGGGAGATCCAAAGCAGGGACAATTTATTGACACCAATCAGCCTAAAAGGCACATTTTTGGGATGTGGGAGGAAACCGGAAACCCAGAGAAAACCCAAGCAAGCATGGGTAGAATGTGCAAACTCCCACAGACATTGATCCAAGCTGGAGATCCGACCCGGGTCCCTGTAACTGTACAGTAGACAGTGATAGTCACTGAGCTGATGTGTTGCCCGTCAATTGGTCCAGTTTAAGCGTACACTAACGGACGTGAAGCACTAGGCATCTCTCAAAGCAACATCCAAGAGCGACCCTCTCACGACCCACCATGTGTATGCCCCTTGTTGGCCAACAAGGTGGACCGAATCACCTGTGGATGTAAAATGGAGACAACAATAAACATAAATAGACACACAACAGGCTATACAGACATTAATGGAAGATCCCCAATAGCTCCAAAGTAAATGACAAGTTAAGCCTTAAGATTTGTTGGACAACTGATAGGAATCTATTCATTCCCAGGAACGTCCTGAGGCTCTTAATTTTCAACTAGAACATTCTTGTGTATCCCTCCATCTCCAGTCTGCTCATGTGCCTATCCAGGTAAGTCTTAAACAACCCTAGCGTGTCCACCACCCTACTTGACAGTGCATTCCAGGCCCCCACAACCCTCTGTGTAAAAAAAGTCCCTCTGACATCTGAGTTATACCTTGCCCCTCTCACCTTGAGCCCGTGACCCCTCATGATCTTCGCCTCCAACCTGGGAAAAAGCTTCCCACTGTTCACTCTATCTATACCCTTCATAATCTTATACACCTCTATTAGGTCTCCTCTCATTCTTTGTCTTTCCAGGGAGAACAACCCCAGTTTGCCCAATCTCTCCTCATAGCTAAGAGCCTCCATACCAGGCAACATCCTGGTAAACCTCCTCTGCACTCTCTCTAAGGCCTCCATGTCCTTCCGGTAGTGCGGCGACCACAACTGGACACAGTACTCTAAATGTGGTCTAACCAACGTTCTATACAACTGCAACGTCAGATTCCAGATTTTATACTCTATACCCCTTCCTATAAAAGCAAGCATACCATATGCCTTCTTCACCACCTTCTCCACCTGTGCTGCCACTTCAAGGACTTGTGAACTTGCACACCTAGGTTCCTCTGTGTTTCTATACTCTTAATGGTCCTACCATTTATTGTATAACCCCCCCCTACATTAGTTCTACCAAAATGCATCACCTTCTATCTGGATTAAATTCCATCTGCCATTTCACCGCCCAATTTACCAGCCTATCTATATCATGCTGTATTGTCCGACACTGTTCATCACTATCAGCAAGTCCAGCCATCTTCGTGTCATCCGCAGACTTGCTGATCACACCAGTTATTCCTTCTTTCAAATCATTTATATATATCACAAATAGCAGAGGTCCCAGTATGGAGCCCTGCGGCACACCGCTAGTCACAGACCCTTCCATTGCTACCCTCTGTCTCCTGTGACCAAGCCAGTTCTCAACCCATCTAGCCACCTGTTCTTATATTCCATGAGCCTGAACCTTTTTCACCGACCTGCCATGAGGGACTTTGTCAGACGCCTTACTGAAATCCATATAGACGACATCCATGGCCCTGCCTTCGTCAACCGTTTTTGTCACCTCCTCAAAAAATTCCACCAGATTTGTAAGACATGACCTCCCTCTGACAAAACCATGCTGTCTGTCACTAATGAAATTGTTTCCTTCTAAATGCACGTACATCCTATCTCTAAGAATCCTCTCCATCAACTTCCCTATCACGGACGTCAAGCTCACCGGCCTATAATTGCCTGGGTTATCCCTGCTACCCTTTTTAAACAATGGTACCACATTCGCTATCCTCCAATCCTCTGGGACCTCACCTGTGTCCAAAGAACAGACAAAGATTTCCTTCAGAGGCCCAGCAATTTCATCTCTTGTCTCCCTGAGCAACCTAGAATAAATGCCATTAGACCCCGGGGATTTGTCAGTTTTAATGTTCCCTAACAAACCTAACACTTCCTCCCTTGTAATGGAGATTTTCTGCAACAAGTCCACAACTCCCTCTAAGACACTCCCAGACAACAAGTCCCTCTCCTTTGTGAATACTGACACAAAGTATTCATTCAGGATCTCCGCTATTCCCTTGGGCTCTAAACATAATTCCCCTCCTTTGTCCCTGAGAGGCCCAATTTTTTTTTCTCTCTAACAACTCTTTTGTTCCTAACACATGAATAAAATGCCTTTGGATTATCCTTAATCTTGTCTGCCAAGACCATTTCATGACCTCTTTTCGCCCTTCTAACTCCCCGTTTGAGTTCTCTCCTACTCTCTCTATTCCTCCAGAGCTCTCTCCGTTCCCAGTTGCTGGACCATTCAATTCTGACCTTGCATGACTGTGGATTTGTACGTTTGTCCTGTGTCTGCATAGGTTTTCTCTGGGTGTGCTGGCTTCCTCCCTTCGTCCAAGGTAGTCTGGAATGCAGATGAGGTGGATTGGCCATATTAAATTGCCCCTTAGTATTCCAAGATATACAGATTAGGTAGATGAGCCATGTTAAATTCACAGGATTACAGGGATAGGGCTAGATCTGAATAAGATACTCTTTGGAGAGTTGGTTTGACTCCATTGGCCAAATAAGCTCTTTCTGCACTGCAGGGATTCTATGGTTCATATTCATGATGCCTCTTTCCTTTAGTTCCAAGGGATAGAAACATAGAAAAACATAGAAAAACTACAGTACAATACAGGCCCTTCTGCCAACAAAATTATGCCGAACATGTCCCCACCTTAGAGATTACTAGGCTTACCTATAACCCTCGATCTTACTAAGTTCCATGTACTTATCTGAAAGTCTCTTAAAAGACCCTATTGAATCCGCCTCCACCACCGTTGCCAGCAGCCCATTCCACACACCCACCACTCTGAGTGAAAAACTTACCCCTGACATCTCCTCTGTACCTACTCCCCAGCACCTTTTAAACCTGTGTCCTCTTGTGGCAACCATTTCAGCCTTAGGAAAAAGCCTCTGACTATCCACTTGATCAATATCTCTCAACATCTTACACACCTCTATCAGGTCACCCCTCATCTTTCGTCTCTCCAAGGAGAAAAGGCCGAGCTCCCTCAACCTATCCTCATAAGGCATGCTCCCCAATCCAGGCAATATCCTTGTAAATCTCCTCTGCACCCTTTCTATGGCTTCCAAATCCTTCCTGTGATGAGGTGACCAGAACTGAGCACAGTACTCCAAGTAGGGTCTGACCAGGGTCCTATATAGCTGCAACATTATCTCTCCACTCCTAAACTCAATTCCTCGATTGATGAAGGCCAGTACACCATACGCCTTTTTAACCACACTTCAACCTGCGCAGCATCCTGTGAACTTGGACCCCAAGATCCTTCTGATCTTCCACACTGCTAAGAGTCCTACCATTAATATTATATTCTGCCATTCTATTTGACCTGCCAAAATGAACCACTTCACAACTATGTGGGTTGAACTCCATCTGCCACTTCTCTGCCTAGTCTTGCATTCTATCAATGTCTTGCTGCAACTTCTGACATCCCTTCACACTATCCACAACACCTCCAACCTTTGTGTCATCAGCAAACTTACCAACCCATCCCTCCACTTCCTCATCCAGGTCATTTATAAAAATCACAAAGAGTAAGGGCCTCAGAACAGATCCTTGGGGCACTCCACTGGTGACCGACCTCCATGCAGAATATGACCCATCTATAACCACTCTTTGCCTTTTGTGGACAAGCCAGTTCTGGATCCACAAAGCAATGTCCCCTTGGATCTCATGCCCCCTCACTTTCTCAATAAGCCTTGCATGGGGCACCTTATCAAATGCCTTGCTGAAGTCCGTATAAACTACATCTACTGCTCTTCCTCATCAATGTGTTTAGTCACATCTTCAAAAAACTCAATCGGGCTCGTAAGGCATGACCTGCCTTTGACAAAGCCATGCTGACTATTCTTAATCATATTATACCTCTCCAAATGTTCATAAATCCTGCCTCTTGGGATCTTTTCCATCAACTTACCAACCACTGAGGTTAGACTCACTGGTCAATAATTTCCAGGGCTATCGCTACTCCCTTTCTTGAATAAAGGAACAACATCCACAATCCATTTAATTTTTAATCTTACTTGCGAGTTTATTTTACTTACAAGTTTATCATGTGTTAACAGCTTTAGAAAGTCCTTGTACACAACATCAACTGAACTAACCCTGTCTACTCTTTCTGTTACTCCTGATGGTGATTGGTTACACAAGAATGGAATCAAGCAGGACCAGTCCCATAAAGTTGACCAACAAAAGATGAGCTGTCAAAGTGAGCAAAGAAGTTGAGAAAAATGAGGGTGGATTGTGCACCATGGTCACTGCACAGAGAATGCCATTTGTGACTTTAATTAAGGCCATATCAGTGATGAGGCAAGGGTGGAAACCTAATTAGAAACTTACAAATGTGAAGTTGTGGAAAAGATGGAGCTGATTTAGGAAGCAGCAACTTGAGTTGCCTGGCCTTTGGAACAGCTATTAAATGTCAAAATTTCATTCTTACTTAAAAATAAATCCAAGAGGATTTGCCTATTTTGTCTCTTTTGATGTAGATTTCAATGCTCCAAAATTTCCCTGCAATTGTAAAGGAGCAACACATTTAAGGATGCTCAGAGGAAAGGGAGTTGCAGATGCAGATGGTAGATGTGCAAAGATAGAACAGTCCTGGTGAGGGTTTCAAGGAAAGGGTGATAATAGTAGTTGTGAAAGAAATGGAGGAAAGTACACAGAGAGGAAGATGCTTATGATGTCAGCTAGCGCGGGTACCTGGAAAGGAAGATGAATAGTTACTAGTTTAGTGGGAATAGGGTTGAGGGGACAGTACAGAATTTTCCTGTATTTTTCGTGAATAAAGGCATAGTTAGAACTTCAGAAAGATATCTTTCACAAGGCACAATATTCTTAAATAAATGCAATGGACCACTAAAGTTTTTTTGACCCCTGGGATTATGTGAGGTTTTATGATCTAGTGAAGTGTTATGTTTGCTTTTGCTTCTGTTTAATTTTGCTTCTTAATAAACCTGATTTGCGGTTTATAACCTGAGGTGTAACATCTGTCAAAATGTTATTAATCCATCAATCACAGAGACTGGGATTAGGCAAGATGCCAAGATAGCTTCCCTGCTGTTAATTTGGTACCTCTGCCAGTACTATGACTGATGATTCATAGATTATCATTCAGGGAAAGCTAAAGTGCAAATGTCAGTTGAAACAAGGATGTAGACTTGAGTTGCCCAGCCTTTGGAGCAGCTGTTATATGTCAAAGTTTCACCCTTTCTTAAAAATAAGTCCAAGAGGTACAAAATCCACTTAACAGCATGCCTATTTGATGTGGATTTCAATGTTCCAAAATTTCCCTGCTATTGTAGTAAAGGAGCAAGACATCCAGCTGCCAGTGATATGCACCACTAACCTTGCTGGAATTGTAGTGTCAGCTCATCTACATATTATACAGCAGGGAGAGATGAGAAAACCATCTAAAATGGGAGTCAAGTGTTTAGGGTGGTAGTAAGGGCAGGGAGGAAACACGTTGCTGCCAGATTTGAAAGCTTCGTGCAATTGCATTGATTTCCTGTTAGGGGAATTTCTCAAGGTGACTTTTGCACCTGTATAAAGTATAATAACTCCAGTGACTTCCACAGCATTCACAGCCAGTTCACCATTAAACAGGAGAGAAAAGCCTTCAGCTGGGAACTTTGTCAATGCAGACATCCAGATGCTGATCCAGGTGATGGGATCAATTGCTGGATAGACAGGAAAGAAAGCCTGTAAATGGTGTTTTCCGAGCCATGTGCAGACAGGTGGTAATATTCTCTTGGACACCTGGCCCGATGAGTGTTAATTGTATAATAATTGTGTTTAATTGTATGCAGGTGCCGGGCATTAATTGGAGATTCACTTGTGCCCCTATAAATAGGAACATACTGAAACTGGCTGTTGGGTTAGGTGGTGCATGTTTGTAATGTGTATCTTTGTAAACAAATGGTTATAAAAGTGTATAAAGATTGGCTCAAGTTCTAAGTTGCCTGGCTTTCTGGAGATTGAAAATTGAGGGCAGAGATGATGTACCACAGTGTGCATTTTAAATGGCAATGGCACTGCCACTTCCCCCAGAACACAACAACAACCATCTGGACATCCAACATGAAATAATGTTTTCCTGTACACCACACCAGTCAATGGTACTCTAACTCTTGACTTGCAGCCTGTCTGTGGACCTTCCCTCACTCACCTTACAGACATGCAGCTCTTTATATAGCTCCATCTTCTCCTGTGACATAATCCTACCAGCACTCCCACTCTCCTGTTTCTATGCTACCGCCCAGAACTAAAGCTTCCCTTCAATTAATAAGAACATAAGAAATAGGAGCAGGAGTAGGCCATCTGGCCCTTCGAGCCTGCCCCGCCATTCAATAAGATCATGGCTGATCTGTCGTGGCTGATCTGTCGTGGCTCAGTTCCACTTTCCCGCCCTCTCCCCATAACCCTTAATCCCCTCTCTTATCAAAAACCCATCAACCCGCTTCTTAAAAATATTTAGCGAGGCAGCCTCCACCACTTCAACGGGCAGAGAATTCCAGAGATTCACCACCCTTTGAGTGAAGAAGTTCCTCCTCAACTCCGTTCTGAACCGCCCCCCCTTTATCTTGAGGCTGTGCCCCCTAGTCCTACTGTCTTTTTTGAGCGGGAAGAGTCTTTCCACCTCTATCCTATCCATCCCATTCATCATCTTATACGTCTCAATGAGATCTCCCCTCATTCTTCTAAACTCTAACGAGTACAAGCCTAGTTTATTCAGCCTCTCCTCATAGCTCAACCCCCTCAACTCCGGTATCAGCCTAGTAAACCTCCTCTGCACTCCCTCCAAGGCCAAAATATCCTTGCGCAGGTGCGGCGCCCAAAACTGCACACAGTACTCCAGCTGCGGCCTCACCAATGCCCTATACAGCTGCAGCAAGACCTCCCTACTTTTATATTCAATCCCCCTCGCTATGAAGGCCAGCATCCCATTCGCCTTCCTGACCACCTGCTGCACCTGCAGGCTGGGTTTTTGCGACTCATGCACAAGGACCCCGAGGTCCCTCAGAGATGTGTTCATAATGCACAAGGGAGGCATGTCACCTTCTTTAAACTGAGGCCTCCTCTGCCCTCTTAAATGTGTACAAAAGATTCCATTGCAGAAAGGAACCGGAGACTTATCCTCTATCCTGTATCCAATTTTCATTTGTGAATCAACATCAGAAAAATAGATTGTCAGATCATTACACTTTGCTGTTTGTGGGAGCTGGCTGTGTGCAAATAGGTTACCAGGTTCCCTACACTACAACAATCCACACTTCAAAATGTACTTCATTGTATGTGAAACACTTTATGTGGTAAGAAAATCATTACATAAATCGAAGTCTTTTGACAAGGAAATTTTGAATATCAGAGATAAAATGGCACAAGAAGAGCAGACAGTGCGGCTGCTGGGGTAATGCCTTGTCTTGATGTGGTGGCAGAGTTGGTGGGCAATGCCAGCTGGTCAGCAGATACCTGCTGTCTTACAATGTCTTAAAGAACCCAACTCGCAGAAACCATCAGGCTGCCATGATGAAGTTGCACACCAATTTTGGGATAGTTTCATATTCTTCCATAGCTCGGTCACTGCAACAGAAGGGAAGGGGAAGAGGAGGAGAACAAAGGGAGACAACATCAGTCTGTTTGTTGGTGGACTAAGATGAGGAAAGGGAAGATTATTATGTGCCTGTGTATTTGCTTCTCCTCCTCCCAACAGTGATCTCATTCATTTCATCACTTGCTTTCTTAGTGGAGAACCAACCTGGAAACGTTCACACAACATAGTGGGGATGTGCAACATGTATCAAATAATTTGCAGAGTTTGAGGGAACCAGGGTAACTAGGGGGAGTCTCTTGGACTACTAACCCTTGACAGAACTAGGAGACTCAGATCTAAATAAGAAGCAAATTACGTGTAGACATATGAAATGGGTAACAAGAAAGGTCACAGTCTCCATAGTAGCAAGATCAGGGAAACTCCTCACTGTAGCTATAAAAGGAACTTGTGGCAGGTTCATTGCAGTCAATGCCTTCACCTCAGACACAAACTGTAGTGCTGAGTGACATACTTTTGAGAGGGACTGAGAGAGAATCCTGTATCCCTGCCGTGTACAAAACATACTGCATGACTTACCAAGGTTGCTTAGGCAGCACCTTTTAAACCCATGACTACTACCATCTAGATAGACATTGGCAGCAGATACCTGGTAACGCCACTACCTGGAAATTTCTCCCCAAGTCATTCAACATTATGATTTGGAAATATAGTATCTTCCTTTACTGTCACTGGGTCAAAGTCCTTGAATCCCTTCCCTATGTTGTGAGAAAATTACCACTTTGGAGTCAGACTGGAGAAAAGACATAGGCACTCCGCAGTGCTGGGCAGCTACCTTCCCTCAACGATACAATAGGAGCGGTCCATCTTTATACCCTTTATACAATAGGTGGTCTGGACACTATTAACACATCGTTGTAATCAAATAGGTTTAACACATGGTTATGGACAGGTACAAACATGAGCATTTCAATATTGCATTGTTCCATGAATGGATACATTTCCTCTGTATCAATGACTTAATTTTGATCTATCCATACAGTAATTGGTTTTCCTGCATTTATGTATTTCCTACTTGTGGCTGATCTCCCCAGCAGACCCCATTGTCCCAGGACTGTCTTTATCTTTTAAGGTGCCTGGCTTCCTGCAGTATTTGTTCCCTGTATGTTTAATTCAAATAACTGTCTGTCCTGTGGTTTAAATTTTGAGTAGTTGTCTGTATTGAAAGTCAGTGCCTGCTTAATGTCTTTTAACCCTTCATGTGCCGGGCAGCTATTTTTATACCAGGTATCCAACTTTATGGTTTTTTTCCCACTACACCTAACAGTACTGTGAGTATACCTACTCTTCAGGGAGGCCTTGGCCTGGTGGTATTATCGCTAAACTATTAATCCAGGAACTCAGCTAATCTTCTGGCGACCTGGGTTTGAATCCCACCACGGCAGGTGGTTAAAATTGAATTCGATAAAATATGCCTGGAATTAAAAATCTAGTGATGACCATGAAACCATTGTCAGTTGTCGGAAAAATCCATCTGGTTCACTAAGTCCATTATGGAAGGAAATCTGCTGTCCTTACATGATTTTACCTACATGTGACTCCAGAGCCACAGTGATATGGTTGACTCTCAACTGCCCTCCCAGGGCAACTAAGGCAATAAATGTTGGCCAGCCAGCGATACTCGTGTCCCACAGATAAATGGAAAGAAAAGGACTGCAGCATTTCAAGAAAGTTCACCACCACCTTCTCAAGGGCAACTTGGGATGGGCAATAAATGCTGCCTTAGCCAGCAATGTCCATATATTATAAATGAATGAGAAAAAGAAACTTGGGGCTGGAGGAAACACCCTTTCAGATAAACAGAATTTGTTGGAAATCATTAGATCTGCCATGCATTTGTCTGTGAAATCGAAGATAAATAGCAGTGGCAAAGGTAGAATGGATTGAAATGACACAGCTCAATTCTCAAAATAACAGTACTTGCTAAACAGTTCTCTAAACACTCAGAGTTGCCCATAGCAGTTCCTCACAAGGAATTAGTGGAAAGATGTAACAGCCTCTCACTCCTTAAGTTGCTTGTTCTAACCAAGCAATCAGCATCCTTTTGACAGCAACATCCATGTTGCACCTAGTAGAGTTAGTGCAGGTTAAAGGAGAGCACGTCCGCATTTTCAAAATGGACTTTGGTCAGAATTCTCACCAGCAAGGGGTGACCCAATGATGCAACTTTGGAAGAAGCAGTCACATTTTTAAAAGGGGTGGGAAAGCCTCAAAGAGGATTTCAAAAAATTAGATTTGGGCTGCAACCAAGAGCAAAGCTGAAAACAGTCAAAGCTGACTTAGGAATCCTTAAGGCCTTAACTCCAAGAACATTTGGGACACCTCTGCAAGCTTCATGCATGTCCCCAGCTTAATATAAATGTGTAATGAAGTGCATGTGGATTAAAGGTAAATAAAATATTTACACACTGCATTAATCACAGAAAATCTGGCATGGGCACACTCCTGTGAAATTATTAGGCTTAGAAGAGTTAAGGATGGTGACCCCAAAGAGTTGAAAGTTTTGAAAGAAGCAAAACCAGGCTGATTTCAAAAGTTTGTGTAAACTGTAGCAAATCTCTAAAATAGTGATACTAAACTGGGTCTATTTCTTTTATTAGCAATCTTCTTCCAGCGGAAAAGACTTGATTTCCTATGCTTCAAGTGATGATCGGCATCTGAACAACAATTCACAAGTCATTACTTTTGCACACATTCTCAACAGCACATTGATTTCCTTTTGGTGAAAATATCTGAGCTGATGCCTAGGAATCAAGAACCGATTAATGAAGGGGCGAGTTGGAAGAGATTGTGACAGAGGAGGTCTCTGGAACAGCTCGTAGAAGGGATGTAAATAGGTAGCTCCCTCATATCACCGACTTCCAAGAGCTCATTATGCTTGTAAGGAAGTAGCTCTGCTCCCTTTATCTTTCCTCTTCTGTGTCCATTGTTGTTGTTGTAGATTTGCAGGAAAGAAGAATGCATGAGCATTGTTTCCTGATTATCAAAAAGACAAAGAGAGTGGAAGGTTACGAGTGTTTGGTACTTTATAGGGAAGTCAAGATAATTGTGGTCAGTCAATTGGCAATAGTCAACAACAATATGGAGCTAACATCACAACGTCCAATTGCCTCTCCTAGCCTTCTCCCATAAGGTTAAAGATTCCAACAGCCTCTCCATTAGCTTGCTTTGGTGAGCATTGCATACTATTTTCTCATACAAGATGCTTCATTAGGCAAGGAAAGATATGATTTGAGGGATGTATCAAGGAACATGGAAAATTTGAGGAGATGTGGGAATAGTAGCCTGGACGTGGAGGGAATTTTTTTTTGGGTTGCGCTTAGTGAGTAATTGCATTTAATGTGGATGGATAGTCAGAATGAAAGGTGCCCAGTCAGAGCCTCCTTCATCAGAATGTTTTGTGAAGGTTTAGTTGCACCAATGCTACTTTAAGAGGATGAAGATTCTGCCGGTCTCCAGGGTGGCCAAGGGAGAAAATGAAGATTGCAATACCTACCTTTCCTGGTGAGGAGATTGTATGTTTTTGATACTGCTCTGCTGTCCTCCTGGTGAAGTCGTTGACATTCAATGCTGGTGCAGGTGTTACCTTCCTCCAGGTGGCACAAATGCCATTGCATGGCTTGCTGACGTGGGCACCCTTTTATGAAATTATTTTAATTTTTTTACAGGAGAGCTTGGAGGTCAGGATCAGAAGAGACCTGGGTTCTTCTTCCCTGGTTTTCCCACTGATGTTACCCAACACCACTGGGAAACCTGCGGCGAAGGTGCACTTCTGGTAGGACCAGAGAATCCTGCCTCAGCACATGCTGGAAAATTCTGCCTGTGGACTCATCAGTGCCCTGTATAACTGAAGCATAAAATTCCTACTTCTATGTTCAATTTAGCTTGTAATAAAGGATAGCATTCCATTAACTTTAATTACTTTGGTACCTGCTGTACCTGATTTCAAGAAGAAATTAGATATAACTCTTGAGGCTAAAGGGATCTAGGGATAAGGGGGGATCAGGATATTGAATTTGATGATCAGCCATGATCATAATGAATGGCAGAGCAGGCTCAATGGGTCGAATGGCCTACTCATGCTTCTAGTTTCTATGCTTCTATACTAATTTTTTGTACCTCATGCACTAGAGCACCTAGATCCCTCTGCATATTGGAATTCTGCAGCTGTTCCCCATTTAAGTAATGCTTAGCTTTTTTGTTTTCCTTGCCAAAGTGAGCAACTTCACATTTTTGTACATTATACTCCATCTGCTAGATTTTTGCCCACTCACTCAACTTACCTATAACCATCTGCAAACTCCTAATATCCTCTTCGTAACACACATGCCGACCTATTTTTGTGTTATCTGTCAACTTACTTACAGAGCTTTCGCTCCCCTTGGCTAAGCCATTGATATAAATAATCAAAGGTTGAGGCCCCCGCACAAATCCCTGAGGGACTCAACTCATCACATCCTGCTAATCAGAAAAGGACCTGTTTATGTATACTCTCAATTTTCTGCTAGCCAACCAGTCTTCTATCCATGCTAATGCATTTCCCCCATACCATGAGTTCACGATTTTCCACACAACCTTTGAGGTGGCACCTTGCTAGATGCCTTCTGGAAATCCAAGTCCAGTACATTTACAAGATCCCCTTTTTCCAAAGTGTATGTTACTCCATCAAAGAACTTCAATAAATTGATTACACTTGATTTCCCTTTTATAAAGTCATGCTGACTCTTCCTGATTACCTTAAGTTTTTGTAGGTGCTCAGCACTAACTCCTTAACGATTAACTCCAGAACCTTCCCCATGACAGTCATCAACCTAAATGGTCTCTAGTTTCCTGTTTGCAGCCTCCTTCCCATCTTGAATAGAATGGTTATATTTGCTACTTTCTAATCTGATAGAACCTTCTGAGAATCTAGCGAATTTTGGAAAATGAACACCAATGTTAGTTAAATTGAGCAGCATGGTCTGTGCAGGATTGGAGGGCCGAAGGGCCTGTTCCTATGCTGTAATTTCTTTGTTTTTTACTCAATGCATCTAGTATGTCATTGACCACCCCTTTAAACACCCTAGAATGAAGTCTATCAGGACTCAGCGGCTTGTCACCTTAACTCCATCAGTTTGCTTAGTCCGGCTTCCCCGATGATTGATTGATTGATTATAATTACAGCAAGTTCCCTTCTCCCTTCTTTCTCTTTATTTACAGCTTTTACTGGAATGTTTTTGTATCCTCTATAGATATCATCATTGAATCAAAGAACCCCTACAGTGCAGAAGATTCCATTCAGCCCATGGAGTGTTCACCAACTCTCCACAGAATATCTTACTGGAGCTGTCTGCCCCATCCTATCCCTGTAACCCCACACATTTCCCATGGCCAATCCATCTAACCTACACATCCTGGGACATGAAGGGTATAGTGAAGACAGACGCAAAATATGTGTTCATTCCATCCCTTCCACTTCCTTATTATCTGCTATTAACTCCCCATTGTTTCTCTCGAGAGGTGCAACACTCACTTTACACACGCTCTTCCTTTTTTTAAATACCTGTAGAAACTCTCGCTATCTATATTTTCATATTTCGCGGCAGAAAGAAAGGCATGGGGGTTCCCCATATACCTGTGAAAATGGTATAACTGAAAACTTACCCTTTCTTCACAGAAAGTGACCAGTGTAGAAGACAGCTCAGACCATCAAAGAAAATCTATGACCAGGTAATAAAACAGCCAATGTGGCAAAAGGAACATCAAACTCCTAAAGTGCTGCTCCTTGTCTCTCAGCTTATGGTCTGCTGCTCTCTTCTCTGTTCTACAGATTAATTAAACTAATTTAATCTTAGCCCTGGTCTCCCGCTCCCAGATTGCGTTACTGCACAGTGGTGATAGAACAGTGAACATTCAGTGTGCATTAAAATCAAATTTTCTGCTCTCTAGGGAGCCGTGGTGATTTATGGGATGACTTCCAGAGAGCGGGAAATCTGATTTTAATGTGCATTGACTGCTGTCATGCACTGCTGCCCCTGCGTTCAACACATTCGGAAAGTGAGGGAGCAGGAGACTATTATCAATGTTATCAATTTTACTTAATATTTAGAATCAAAATTGGAACCATTATTTTCAACACTGTGGCTTTTAACTAAGAGCAATGGTACAAAGCTGGGCAGCATTTTAAAGAATTTATCACAATATTTGTGGTAAGGATGAGAATCAGGGACAAAAGGAGTCCTTGAGCAAGGAACTCTTGAGTAGAGAATTATGTGCTGCTTTTGCATGGTGCAGCATGTAGGAGTGGCATCAGCCATATAACAGTGCCTTGGATGATACAAAGAGTTTGACCCTGGTTCAAGAATTAATGCACGTTTGGTTGGAGTGAAGCAAAAGAAGACAACAGCAGAAACGTAAAAGGCCCATGTTTAACCCTGTTCAACTAGAACGGTATAGATGGAAGGTTAGAATGGTGGTTTAATGACTCCATTTCCAACATAGTTGTGTCAGTCACCACCATGTTAACAAGTGAGCTTATAGTACGATAGAAAGACAATGAATGGGACTTTGAGCCCACATTCACTGTCCGAGAGATCATGGTAAGGGTTCAACATCTGGCGAATTCCAAAAGTTGTGAATCTTGCCAGTGAGATCATGATTTCTGATTTTCGCTACCCCTCATTGGCAATGTAACCAGGTTCACACCCACAATGGACGTGAACCTGATTGTATGGGTTTCCTCCGGGTGCTCTGGTTTCCCCCCACAGTCTGAAAGATGTGTTGGTTAGCTGCATTGGCCATTGCTAAATTCTCCCTCTGTGTACCTGAACAAGTGCCATAGCATGGAGACTAGGAGATTTTCAGAGTAACTTCACTGCAGTGTTAATGTAATTAGCATGGCCAATGAACCTAATCTGCACATCTTTGGAGTGTGGGAGGAAACCAGAGCACCTGGAGGAAACCCACACAGAAATGAAGAGAATGTGCAGACTCTGCACAGACAATGACACAAGCCAGAAATTGAATGCACTAGAAAGTGAGATTGCAAATGGGTTCTGCAGCACAGGTGAAGACATTGATGGGATGGCAAACAGGAGAATTCTAATGGCCATGCACATTGAGATGCTTTGTTCATTGGCACAGATCCTTTACCACTACCAAGGAGCATAGAGGAATTGAGCTCCAACTTAAGTATTCTGACAGCTCAGAGCTCAGTCTTTCCAGCATAGGTGTGGCAGTCGACTCCACAACAACATTTCCAGAGCCAGAATCTTGCAGTATCTGCTGGCTGATGTCTCAGTTTCCATTGCATCACTGGCTGAAGCCACTCATCTTCTGGGTTCTGTAGTGGAAAGCTCAGACTGAGGTCATGAGATCCATACTTGTTGCTTTGCAGGCTCAGTCTGCTGTCATCACAGCTGCAGAAACATACTGCTGAAAGAAGCTTGCTGTCTCTTATGGTTGCCTGTCCTCTGACAGATTCTGAGGATTGCAGGCACAAGCTGCCAAGTATAACCAGTGGCTGGCCAAGGGGGAGGCGGTGCCTCCTTTGTGGGCACCCTAAGGCTATCAGTGGCCCATCCCTGCCCTGGTGATCCTAGTAGGCACTGCTGGGACAAGGGAGATGCAATCCCTCTGGCTGACTGGCAGAGGTGGGTCATCCCCTCCAATGTGGGTAGAGGACCCAGCTGAAGCCACTGAAAGGTTTGATGACTGTTAAATGGTCAAAGGCCATGTTGGCTAAGTAAAGATGGACTTTACACTGACTTTTACATCTGGAAGCAAGGGCCCCCATCCTCACTGTAAAAGTCAGCCCCACACTTCACATCACTGACCTGTCAGCAGAACCTGGCTTATTTCCAGCATCTTATGTTTTTATTTCAGATTTCCAGTGTCTGCGGTGTATTATATTCCTATGTTTCTTCAGTTACTTTAGAAAATGTGACCTCACATAATGAAAGACTGCAACTCATAATGAGGAGCGGTAGAATTTTCCAACACGAATTATATAGCATTAGATATGGCTGAATAAATGAATGGAGATAGATTACTTGTTCTCAGCACTTTGAATCAGATTTCAGAGTTTCCATTAGATCTCATTGCGGATGCTATCTTTAGCACGCTCGCAGACCCGTTGGGAATTTTACAAGCTGCAAACGCATTAATATGCAAAAACAATGTAAATTATATGAGAACTTCAGTGTATGTAAATATATTCCAACCACCTATCCATGAATTTGATCAGGATGTGACCACACACAATGAGGTTGTTTCAGAGTATAAACAAATCGTTCTGACAGACATTTCACTTTCTATTGGAGCTGATTGCAAACAATACTTGCTAGAAACGCATATCAAATAACAGCTATGAAACCACTATTAAGGTATCACTTACGCATACACTTAAAACAATAAAAAAAGTTATACCATAGCTGTCATGCTTAAATATTTACACTTCCAATTGACGAGTAGCACTGAAAGGAATTCCACTGGGGAAGTGCCCGATTCAAGGAATCGCTCTTATATCTCTTATGCATTTGGATGTGCACTTTTCTTGCATGCACCTGAACAGGCCATGTTTCTTGGCTGTGTTCCTGCGAGAACCATCACAGTGCAACCTAATTCTGTGCTTGGCCAACACTGACTCATGCTTACTTTCCAGTAGGGATCATTGGTTACCATTAGGAATGCTGGGGAAATGAATTGCTTTGTGTGGTACTGACTGTACAGATTGCGTAGGTGCCAGGTTTGGTCGTTGGTGCCCAGTTGGTTTAGTTGTCTGAGTTGGGATCGCAGTGAAGGCTCTGGAAATCGGCTTCAGCATCACTCAACAGTCATAAAATCCACCACGGCAAATTTAAATTCAATTGGTGATAAAGATAATCTGGAATGTAAAGGTAGTCTCATAATGGTGACCATAAGAGCGATTCTCCCAAGAAAATTCTAAGTGCTGAATTCACATAAAAGCTGGAGGAAATCCTACTGGTTTTTCAGCGGGAATTTCGAAATGAATCTCCAACACTCTGCACTGCAGAGTGCACTAGCGTAATTCACTCCAAAATTCAGGGGGCGAGGCCCATTCCCACCCGAGAGGCCGGCAGCATAGCACAGAGCGGGCAACTGCGCATGTGCCAATCTGTCAGCACATGCACAGTGGCCCTGCACTGTTGGCCTGCCAATTACTGGACAGCTTGATCGCTGGCCAGCCCTGCAACCCCCGCATTGCTGGTCACGTGACCCCCCACATGGCCCGGTAGCTGACCGCCTGGACTTGTCCGGCCAGCCGCAACACCGCCACCATCCCACCCCCCTGCCCAGCCTGCCTCGATCTCTTTCCCCCCAGCCTCCCCCTAAAGCCCCTATCTCTCAATCCCCCATCCTAGCAGCCCTGACCCCACTCTCACAGTCCCAACCCTCCCCACTTCCTGGCAGGCCAACGCCTTTCCCCTCCATGTCAATACCGAGTCCCAGTTGCTGGCCTCCCCCCCTCTGTCACCAAGCCCAAAGTGCAGAGTGGCAGCAGGACCTCCCACCCCGACTGATTGTGCCCCCAAAGCCTATCCCCTTTAGGTCCTCCCCTACTGGCCCCACCCCCTTGGCACTGCCCAATGCATGGTGGGCAGTACCAAGATACTCCCTGGGCATTGGCACCTTTCCCCTTGGGCAGTGCTAGGTGACCCAGGATGGTATTTTTAAGGTCGCAATGCCCAGGGGGCACTCAACCTCTCGCCCCTGCCCTTCTGAGGACCTCGATTGTCCCACTTCACTCCAGCGGAGTCAAACCACTAGAGAGGAGCTATTGTAAATCCCACTGGAGTGAAGCACTCCTGGTGGGAGGAAACACTAGTGGGCCCGGAAACTTCAGTCCTAGGTCCATTAATACATATTAAAATGAGAATTTAAATAATTTATTCATTTCCATGCTGATCTCTGCCATGGAGCTGATGGTGCCGGAATCCAGCTGCCAGAGACTAGCGGAGGCTGTGCTGCGCAGTGGGAAGCCCGTGACCCAGCCTCTGCTTAAGTCTCCCTGCCCAGTGTGCTACAAAAGCAGTTCAGCGGGATGGGAGAATGCCCCCCTCCCACTCCCATATATTTGATTGTTGTTAAAAGATCATCTGAATCATCAATGTCCTTTTGGAAAGAAATCTGCCGTTGTTACCTGGTCTAACCTACATGTGATTCCAGATCCATGGCATGATTGATTCTTAACTGCCCTCGGAAATGGCCTAGCAGGCCACTCAATTCATGGACAATTAAGGATGGACAAGAAATGCTTGCCAATGCAATATTGCCCACATATTATGAAAGAAACAAAGGTGGGAATAAAATCCTTCAAGATTTCATCTCCTGGCCTCCATTCTCTCAGTCTCGTTCCCTCAGGCCTCTTTCCTCCTGTAAGATCCTTCCTCACTTTACTTGCATGGTAGCCTGTGGCCACGGATGTCCCGATATGCCACAGTTGCTTCCTGTCCACTCCCGGTCCATGATTGATGGAAAGTGAACTGGTTGTAATGGTGATGAGGCCCAGTGATTAAAAATGGTTGTGGACCTCATGCTGCTGTTGGGCTGGTCAGAAGTGAACTGACTGCAGTAGTTTTCAAATAGAGACTCACTGGGTGTTAAAATGAATCAGTGAATCATAAGGCTGAATTTTGTGGCCCTCCATGAGGAAGGATGGCAGGTGGGGGAGGAGTTGGCATGAAATTCCAGCTGCATCATGTCTATCACCTGCCCGACCTCGTCTGTCTCCATGGATATTAATGGACACTTAAAGGCCTCCTGTTAACAACACTGCATGAATTTTATTTGCAGTATTGGAGCTGTGCCAAGTGCCCAAGTGCCTGTCCAAATGGATGCCTGCTGCTCCATCACCCTGTGTGCATCAGGAGCCCAACACCACTCACCCCACAACATTGCACGAGGTTTCTCCTCAACCCATGTTCACCCTCACCGCCCCCCAGCTCTGTTCGTTCCAGTCTACCACCCGCTTTGACGGGGTGGCCAGACACACTCTGTTAATCTAGCTGTCAGAATGGTTGCAGAACATAAAAAGGCCATTCAGTCTGTTGTATCTGTGTCAGCTCTGTGCAAAAGCCCACTCCCACTTTGCCAATAGCGAGACTTCAACAGTATGGATACCTGACGGGTGGCTGATTGAGTCACTTGGGCCACTTCTGCATTTTGCCTATACTGGGGGGGGCACATGTCGCCACATGGGGAGATTGCCAGGTAAACCCTCTGAGCAGGTTTGCGAAGGGAGGGGAATCTTCTTTGATAGGTACTCCATAGCCTACGGACAGGCCCTGGCTGCACCATGCCTAATTCACAGTCAATGCACATGAACCTACCCCAATCACTGCAGGCTCTTTGCTGCTCACCAGCTCTTTGTCATGCATGCACTCTCTCCATAAGACATAGCAGCAGAATTAGGCCACTTGGCCCATTGAATTTGCTCGCCATTCAATCATGGCTGATATTTTTCTCAAACCCATTCTCCTGCCTTTTCCCCATGACCCCGTCTCCCTCGAACTGCAGTGTTTACACTGGTTAATGCTAGCTGTGGCTGTGCTGAAGCTGTTGAGTTGTTAGTCCTCTGATTGGGCAGGTAGGCTGGAAGGGTGATGGGCTGATATTTTCAATAATATTATGGCCATGTGGCAACCCATTCATTAAAATGCTGCCCCAGAGTCTCCCCACCCACTGGAGTGATGTTGCCTCCCATTTACTTTCCGACAGTGAGACTTAACTGTGAACTGAAAAATTCAGCCCATTATTTTAAATATTTTCCTGATAATTTAGCTCTGAAGATCACCATGGCTTCTGAAACAAAATGATTTTGCAGTATGAAGGGCAATTGCTTGAACAGTCTTAAAATGATGATTGTGGATTTCCATTTTGGATTTTTACTAATGACAGCCAATTCAGAAAATTAGTTCTTGGTATTACCATTTGTGCAAGATGCTAATGATCAATTGACCAAATTCAAGGTTATTTTGATTAGACGAACAAAAGCAGCAACTTATATTTTATTTGGTGCCTTTAAGGCAATATATAGCTGATCTTAGGACTTCAGCAACTAAGGTACCCGAACAGATGCCAGAGTGTGGCAACTTGGAGATTTTCACAGCAACTTAATTGCAGTGTTAATGTAAGACTACTTGTGACACTAATAAATAAACTTTACATTACCTCCATTGGTGGAATAGTTAGGATCAAAAGATCAAGAATTAAATGAGCACAGATACCTAAGAGATTGTGGGACTGGAGGAGATTACAGAGAAATGGAGAGCAACCAGGTCACAAAGAGATTTGAAGATAAGGGTGAGAATTTTAAAATCCAGGCATTGTTTAATTGGGAGGCAAAGCAGAGAAAAGCCCGAGGGCTTTGGGTGAACAGGGCTTGGTATGAGTAAAAACTTGGAGAGCCAAATTTTGAATAACTTCAAGGCTAAGGTGGCTTTTTTTATTCATTTGTGGAACATGGCTGTAGCTGGCTGGCCATTGTCTATTGCCCATCCCTACTTGTCCTGTTCAGAGGGCAGTTGAGAGCCAATCACATTGTTGTGGCTTTGGATCACATGTAGGCCAGACCAAGTAAGGGAAGCAGATTTCCTTCCCTAAAGGACATTAGTGAACCAGATGGGATTTTCAGTCAATCGCCAATGGTTTCATGGTCATCAGTGAATTCTTAATTCAAGGTATCTTTTATTGAAATCTAATTTCATCATCTGTCGTGGTTGCATTCGAACCCGGGACCGCAGAATATTTGCTGAGTTTCTAGATTAGTCTAGTGATAATGCTACTAAGCCATCACCTCCCCAAGGGGTAATTAGTCAATGATGTATTAGAGGTGTCAGGGATAGCAAAGACATAAATGATGGTTTTTGGCACAGATGAGCTGGGGCAGCACTAAAGTCAGAGAATATTATGGAGGTCTGAGTGATAGTCCAATATATGTGGTCGGAAACTCATATTGGGATCAAATATGAGACCAAAGTTGCAAACAGTCTGATTTAGGCTCAGACATGTACAAGGAAGAAGGATGGGGTCAGTGGCTAGGGAATGAAATTTGGAATGTGAGCTAAAAACAATGGCTTTAATTGGAAGATAGTGGCCTAGGATAAAGTCACTGTACTAGTTACCCAAAGACTCACATCACTGCTCCGAGAGCATGGGTTCAAATGACAACTGGTGGAATTTAATTTCAATTCATTATATTTGGAATTGACAGCTAGTTTCAGTCATTGTAAAAACCCATCTAGTTTACTGAAGGAAATCTATTGGCCTGACTGCATATGATTCCAGAATCACAGTGACGTGGTTGACTCTTAACAGTGTAGCAAACCTCCTAGTTCATGGGCAATTAGGATGGCAACAAATACTGGCTTTGCCAGTGATTCCCAAATCCCATGAGAGAGTTTCTAGAAATGGAGAAAATTTCTGCTCATGCACTATTGGATTTCAGAAGAGATAGCCTGATATTTTAGCAACAATGACTGATAGCAATCATGGAGAGGCAAGCTGAGAGAAACATTTTTGAAATAACTCTGAGGTTGGTGTTGATATTTCGATACTTAGAATTGTACAAGTTAACAGTCCAGGCATGGAGGCTTACTCTACATGAAAGCATTTTTGACAATTCGTCATGGAGGGTGGTATGTTTGATTCAACAGATACCTAATTTTCTAAATCTAACAGTTTGTTGATAAATAGATTCTGTATTGGGAGTGATGACTCTTAAAATCTACCCATTCTGTGAACAAGTCCAGCTTGGAAAGGGAGCAAGAATTTTGTGTGCAATAGCCAGTCAGTCAGAATGAGGATTTAGGTACAAGCCAAGGAAAATGGCTGAACCATTTGAATATTGGGTATCCTCTGGCAAGACAGCATGCCAAATATAGATACACACAAGCATGCAGGGTTTCCATCATATGAGCTGAATGGTTGGCATTTGCATTCCCAAAGAAATACTCTATGATGAGCTCACTATCGGCATGAGACCAATATATCACCCATCTCTGTGATACAAGGGTGTATAGAAGCAAGAGTTCAAGTTGACCATGACTATTAGTCAGTTCATGGGAAATCCTTGCTACTGACTGGAGTGCCTGGAGACTAGCAGAAAGGAAGGGTGCGGAAAAGGCAGAGGACGAAAGAAATGACCAGATGGCAGAGAAAAAGAACCTTGCCTGAAGGAAATAGCATCAGGCGACCTTGGGCCATTGCTATTCATCTGTGCCACCTGTGGAAGCGACTGCCACTCACAAATCGGCCTCCACAGTCAGAACAGACGACGTTCAATATGAAAGTGACACATACCCTGGGTGCAGTCCATCATCTCCCCAGAGAGACGGATGTCAGAGTGAAGATTTAACACTTTTTGAAACTTGCTGGACAGAGTCTCAGGGATGCCATCAACCCTCTGAACTATCACTTAAATTACCATTCTTTTTGTGCGATCCCGCAGATTGATTTTCAGCATTCTATTTTATCGTAGCGAAATCACAGCCAATCTCAATCTTGTCCTTACAATCACACACTCTCATGTTTCAGCAGGGATCACTGGGAGCAGTCAGGAGAGACAATCTCTACGAATTGTTCCTCTCACTCGTCTATGGATAGCGGGGCCAATTGCAGTGTAATCAGCCTAGCCTGGCTGGGATCAATTGACTCTAAACAGACCAGGGATTCAATCTCACTGGACCATCTGGCTCAATATAAAATTGATGATTAGTGGTTTTAGGGCATCTCTTGTAGCCATGTTATGTTTCATATGATCAGATCTAATTCTAAAAGATCATATCACATTTTAAAAGAAGCAAAATTGTAACAATAGAATTTCATAAATAAAATTTAATGATGATTGACTGAACAGTTTAAAAACTATGACAGTGATAATAAATTGAAAATGCTGGTAGCAGCTGTCTTTGATTTGATCAGGCTGTACCCAGTTACAAAATGAAACAAGATTCTGATGCTCGAAAGTTACGTGTAAAATCTAGTGATGATTGACTAGATATTTCAAGTTAATTGCGGGCATGAGAAAATGTGTGTGTTTTAGGCCAATAATGGATGATCTTATAGGTTCCTCAGCAAATACACTCCGTAGCGTTGGTAGTGAATGCCTCAAATAATAATATCACATCTCCCTAAGAGGGTATGAAATATTCAAAATTTACTTAAAATGAACAAAAGGAATATCTTTAAACACCAGTTTCATTAAGATATCAAACATTGTATCATCAATCACTGTTTTTATCTAATATCCACCATAATTCTAAACATATGTCAGCAGCTGACTAATGCTGAGGGAAACAGGTCATTTATTTTATAATACTGAAGATAATTTCCTATTGCACTATCTTCAAGTACCTAAGGCATGGCAGTCAACAGCTGCCATGTCTGTGCTTCATTGTATTTCAATTTTAGGCAAAAAATTTAATTATGTTTAATGTTCCATGTTATGGAGAGAGGTTTTTACTCCAGTTAATAACAGACTGTTGTTGTAAGCCCAGGCAATTTTCTTCATTAGTGTGAAATGAATGCAGTTGTTATGTTATATAGTTTCTGCATAACTAATGTGTCTGTTTTATAAAGGGGACATTTTATAAGGTTAAAATACTTAATTTTGCTTCGAGTGTGTGGAGTAATCATCCTTTATTGCTACTGGTGGTTATTTTCTTGCTGCCTGGGAGAATTCTTTGTAATTTCATTTGTACAAAATAGTTTTACATAGTAGATGCTAAAAGCATTAAGCCATCATTAACTTTGTAGTTTTGGATAACTTTTTGCACATACGTAGACACCAATTCACACAAATATATGTTTCGTTGGCTAGTTGGCAGAGAAAAAGGGCGGCACAGTGGTTAGCACTGCTGCCTCACAGCGCCAGGGAACCAGGCTCGTACTTGGGTCATTGTCTGTGCTTTACTGTATTTCCAATGTCTGCATGTTCTCCCGGTGTCTGCGTGGGTTTCCTCCAAATGCTCTGGTTTCCTCCCACAATCCAAAAGATGTTGCTGGTTAGATGCATCGGCCAGGCTAAGTTCTCCCTCAGTGTACCCAAACAGGCACCAGAGTGTGCCGCTAGGGGATTTTCACAGTGACTTCATTGCTGTGAAAACGTAAGCCTACTCATAACACGAATAAATAAACTTTAAAAAGGAAACTAATATTTGTGAGCACTTTGTAACACACAAATCCTGGTTTTGCCTGTCTTTTATTTTTTATAAAATTTATGTTTAAATACTTTTTAGTTTGCTTAGTTTTTGGTGTAAGGCAGTCATTTGCTACAACTATAATTTTGAGGGTGGAAATAATCAGTGATTGGCAACAATTTGCCAAGTATATTCAGGGATCTTGTTGATTTGACTCAATCATTTGCAATGCATCTTAAAAGTGACAAGTGGTGATTCTTTGGATTCTCCCATGTGCACTTGAAAGCAAGTTGTTTATTTAATGTATTTTAAAAATCTTTTATATGTGATACTTTAGTATAATGTATATCATTTTATATTTTAATTTTATGAAGTACATAAATACCAAACAGACTAGAGGCTTGGGATTTAAGAGCAAGTAACTCATCTTCTGAATCCCCAAAGTCTTCCCACAATTTATAATGCACAGCTCAGGTGCATGATGGGTTATTCCCCACCTGCTTGGATCAGTGCAGCTCCAACCATAATTGAGAAGCTCAATGTTATCCAGTACAAAGCAACCTGGCATCCCACCCACTATCTTAAACATTCACTCTGGCCACCACTGATCCAGAATGGCACCATCCGTAGGATGCATTGCAGCAAGTCACCAAGGTTTCTTTGACAGCACCTTCCCTATCCATGACCTCTACCACCTAGAAGGATCGGGTGGCTGATCCATTAGAATGCCACTACCTGGAAGTTTCCTTTCAAGTCACTTACACCCTGACTTGGATCTATATTGCCATCCTTTCATTACTGCTGGGTCTAAATCATGGACCGGGATTTTCTGGCCCTTGCTGCTGGTGGGATCTTGTGGTCCTGCTGAAGGCAACCCCCTGCCATAATTTCTCTAGAGGCTTGGCTGGTGAGCAATGCAAATAACCATTGAATTCTGTGGGACAGGAAGATCCCGTTGATGACCAATGGTGAACTACTTCCACTGCCCGAAAAACCATCCATAGAATGCCCTCCTGATAGTGCTATAGGTGTGTCTGCACAGCACAGACTGCAGCAGTTCAAGAAGATGGCTTACTGTCATCTTCTCAAGAGCAATTCATGATGTGCAATAAATGCTTGTTTTTCCAGTGATGTCCAAATCCAATGAACTAATAAAATATTTAAATTCAAATTCAAGTGCTTAATTCAGCATGGCCTCTTTAATGACCTAGCTTTAGCTTCCTGTGCATTATATAAGGAGCAGGCAAACCATATTGCCTGTTTTGTCATTCAGCATTGAGTGTTTGCCTTTTTATTAATTATTCAGATAGTCTTTAACTCAAAACAAAATATTGAAAATGAAGAGTAGATTCTTCTTCAGTGATCACTCACTAACAATGTTCCATGTTAGGAGGCTTGCTCCATTGTTCCTGATGGAGAGAGAAACCAGATCTTGCCCTTGAGTCTTCTTGAGGTTGAGGCTGAAACCACTTCTTTGGTATACTTCCTTGAAGATGTTAAGCATAGCTTGGAGATTCTCTTCTGAGATAACAGAGACTGCACTGTCACCCACAAACTGAAGTTCCACCAGCAATGTCAATCATCCATTTTTCCTTCTTGGATTTCAATTGATTGAGATTGAAAAGTTTTCATCCGTCCTGTCAATGATGTTCATTCCACTGGGAAGTTTGTTCTTGGCAAGGTGAAGAACGGCAACAATGAAAATGAAGACAAGGGTAGGGGTGATGACACATCCCTGCTTGACTCCAGTCTTGACCTCAAAGCTTTTTATTGCTGACATCTTGTCATGGAGGAGTTGAAGGATGTTGATGATTTTCTCTGTATGGCTGGCCTTTGGTTGGGTCTCCCATAGCACTTCCTGAATTGATTGAGTCAAAATCCTTACTCAGATCAATGAAGACTATGTAAACTGGTTGATGTTGCTCCTGGCATTTCTCTTGAAGTTGTCATACAGTGGAAATCATGTCCAATATTCCACAGTTTGGTCAGAAGCCTCACTGGTTTCCAAAAGGACTACTTCAGAGATTGGGAGAAGATGGCGAGCGAGGGTTCAGGTGATGGAGCTTCCCAATGGTGGAGAGTAGAGAGATTCCTCGATTGTTCCCACAGTCCGTTTTGTCTCTTTTCTTGAAGATGGTGGTGATGAAAACATCCCTGAGATCAGCAGGAATCTCTTCTCTGTCCCAGATTTTCAGGAATAACTGATGGAGATGACAGGTGATTTCACCTCCAAATTTGAAAATCTCCACTGGAATCTTGTTCACTCCTGTGGTTTTTCCATTCTTCACATGTTTAATTGTGGCTTTGATTTCATCCATGCTTGGTGGGAGCCCAAGATCATCTTTGATGGGGAGTTGGGGGATTTCTTGGAACAAGACCTCACCTATGATTGTATCATGGTTTTGGAGTTCTTTGGAGTATTCTCTTCATCGAAGGCTGATGTTTTCTCAGTCAATCAAAAGGATTCCATCTTTACTCTGCTGTGGCTTGAAGTGGGTTGTGTTGATATATTGCCTTGATGGCACAGAAAAGGTTGCAGGTGTCGCTCTTGTCGGAGAGGAGTTGCTCACTTGCATGCTTGACTCTTGAAGCTGCTCGCTATTGATCTTTTTCTGAGCTGTTTCTTCATCTTCTGTTACTTCTGGTAGAATTAGATGGATATAGAGGATTGGTTGAGCCGATGGTTTGTTCAGCAGTCATCTGCACTGGTCACTTTGGTGATGAGGGCATCCTCTTAGTCTCGGGATTAGACGATGATGTAGTCAAATTTGTGCCAGTGCTTTGATCATGGATGTCTTGAACTTGTCTTTTTGGCAGAACAGTGTGCTAGTGATGACAAGCTAGAGTTCTGTACATTTGATAAGCGGGAGAACCATTGGAATGCCAATGGGAGTCTTAAAATCCTGGCAGAGTCACCCATGATGATAAAGTTGGAGGGGAAGAACCAGACAAAGCTCAATCCAAAACAAATCCTCAGCTGCACATCAGGCAGTAGACACTCATGCGATATCAACAGCTGGTAATGGTGGATGAAGGCTGCAGCAGTAGGGAGATCCCTAGCCATCAAGATTCCCTTGCCACTGGAACTAGATCTACCTTCTTTCAAGAACCGTCTGTCTGTGATGGCAACCCACATTAAAAGATGGTCTGCACAAGGTGTATAAGAGGATCTCACCTATTGTTGCAGCCTTCATCCACCATCGCAGCTGTTGAAATCTCACATGAGTATATTCTGTCTGACCCGCCGTTAAGGATTTGTCTATCTAGAGGAAAATAAATAGTATTTCAGTTAGCATCTGAAACAGAAGGATCAGTAATGCTTTGATCAAAATGTAAAGCTACCCTTTTCTTTTAGATGATTTCAATATTTTCTGATATATTTAAGATTTCTATATCTGTTTTTTCTTTCCAACAATGATTTGAATAAATAATTCTTGCTTGTTTGCTTACAATAATTTTTTCTTTAAATATTTGTTTTTGAAACTGGTCTCTTTTGACCCAGTTATGGAGGACTGATCCCAATATGTGGAACACATGCGTTACTTATTTAGGGCTAATGACACTGTGGCAGATGAAAATCAATGAGTCATTCTTCTGACAACTTGTGGACTATTGGCAATTGTTGTGATTCGCACCAGACACCAAAACGCTTCAGGAACTATCCCTCCACCTCTCCTTTTCCACTCCGTCTCTCCCTCTCTGGAATATTGACTTCATTCTGACGGTCTACAGAGGTCGAGAAGAGGCCATGGATGAAGTTAGGGAAAGGGGCTATTGATAGGTAAGAGGGACCCACTCCCTTCCCATGCCCCAACACGAGTTGATTGGTGGCAGGTAGCTTCCCGTCTATGCCCAGCGTTACTGCTCCTGGATTTTGGGCCTTGCTCTCTCTCCGCAACATCGGCCTTTGGTGATGGTGGCGGCAGCAGCTCTGGCATCGAAACATAGAATCATAGAATCCCTACAGTGCAGAAGAAGGCCATTCGTCCCATCGAGCCTGCACCAACAATAATCCAACCCAGGCCTTATCCCCATAACCCCATGTGTTTACCCCGATGATACATGTTTTTATCTTGATAATCCCCCTGACACTAAGGTTCAATTTATCATGACCAATCCATGCACATTTTTGGAGTATGGGAGGAAACCAGAGTACCTGGAGGAAGCCCATGCAGACACGAGGAGAATGTGCAAACTCCTCGCAGACAATCACTCGAGGCTGGAATTGAACACGGGTCCTTGGCGCAATGATGGTGGTGGCTGGCCTAGAGTGCAGCACACATGAGGTGGGGTGGGGGGAGGGGTGATGGTGGTGGTGGGGGGGGGGGTGGTGGTGATGATACAAAAGCAAAAATGACGACACAAATCAGAAAAAAGGTCCTAGACAAACAATGTTGAAGCAAAATGACATTAAGCGGGTTAACTTAAAATAAGGACTGCTGCATCTTATGGTGAAAGGTTAATCAAGTTGGTCTGATACACATTGGAGTTTAGAAGAATGAGAAGTGATCTTCCTGAAACATGTTAGATTCTGAGGGGACTTGAAGGGATTGCTTTTCCCCATTTGTGGTGGAGGTGTGAATTAGGAGACTCAGCTTAAAAGTAAGAGGTCCCCCTTTTAAGATGAAGTTCAGCAGAACTGTTCTCTTTCGGAGGATCATTAGTTTGTGGAATTCCCTCCTCCAGAAAGCAGTAGAGACTGGGTCATTATTCCGAGCTGATTTTGTTAGTGGAGATTATGATTTCTATTCCCCTTTAAATTATATTGTTGTCTCTTGTGGTAAAGGATTCCAAGTTATAATAACCCTGTATGTGCAAAAAGAATCTTATAAGGTCCCTTTTATGGGACAATGTAAATTTTGTTTCCTTCAAATCTTCAAAGGACAAAGGGAGGAATTTCAACTGAACATAGGAAATTTGCCTTACAACCTGATGATTTACTCTCCGATTTCAATGGAGAAAATAAACATTGGCAGGATGTAAAATCAGTGACTGATTCCACCTTGCCAGCTTCTTACTGGGTGGATTAGATTAAAGTGACCCACAAGTTTCTTCATATCCCTTGCAGTTCAAACAATCAGCTACCAGTTACTACGTTTTATAGCTCCACCCTGAGTTTTCCTTGAGCTATGTGCATTGTTACAATCCGAGTTCTCTCCCATCACTTTAATCTCAGGTTCACAGTGAGTAGCTGGTTTCCATAGCAGCCTCGAGTCTCCTATGAATTAATACTTGCAACCTTATGCGTGATGCGAATAGGATAGTATGTCAGAGAACATATAATTGCCGTGGTAACTATGCGGGCAACCATCCAATTTCTCCTGATGATTTGGTAAGGTAGGAAATACAACAACAACTCACATTTATAAAACACCTTTTGAAGTAATAAACCATCCCAAGGTGCTTCACATGAACACTCTTGAGGAAAATTTGACACCCAATCTCGTATGGCGATTTTAGGTTAGGTAGCTAAAATTTTGCTCAAAGGGGTAAGTTTCAAGGAATGTTTTAAGGAGAAAAGAGAGTTAGGGAAGTGGAGAGATTTAAGGAGGGAACTCCAGAGTTTAGGCCCGAGTCAGCTAACAGCCCGCCCACTAATGTTGGGGCAAGTAAAATAGGGAATACTCTAGAGGCCAAAATTAGAGGAGCGCAGATATCTTGGAGGGTCATGGGGCTGAAGGAGGTTACAGAGAGAGAGACAGACAAGGCCATGGAGGGATTTGAAAACAAGGTTGAGAATTTTAAAATTGGCTCCTGGTTAAACAAAGACTCAATGTAGATCAGTGGATAAATGTGAGCAGTACTTGTGACTCAGCAGAGTTCAAATGATTTCAAGTTTATGGATGATAGCATGTGGGGGACCATCCAAAGGTCTATTGGAATAGGTAAGTCTACAGCAGCAGATGGTTGAGGCAGAGGCAAAAGCAGGCATTGTTATGGAAATGGGCAGACTTAGTGGTGACATGGACACATAATCAGAGTCTCACCACGGTGTCAAATGTTACGTGTTCAGGTGTTATCATACAGGGCATGGTGGCACAGTGGTTAGCACTGCTGCCTCATAGTGCCAGTGACTCAGGTTCAATTCCCAGCTTGGGTCACTGTGCAGAGTCAGCATGTTCTCCTGTGTCAGTGTGGGTTTCCTCTGGGTGCTCTGGTTTCCTCCCACAGTTTGAAAGACATACTAGTTAAGTGCATTGGCCATGCTAAATTCCCCCTCAGTGTACCTGAACACGCACTGGGGTGTGGTGACTCGGGGATTTTCACAGTAACTACATTTTAGTGTTAATGTAAGCCTACTTTGTAACTAATAAATAAACTTTAGGAAAAAAAGTAGTAGTCAAATTCATTCACAATACATCATCCTGTAGAAGCAGCTTGCCAGAATCTAGCAGTGTGATACTTGACTTATCATGTAACTGTTTCACAATGACGAATGATGGAATAAGAGGCATTGAGGAGGCTTTGAAGGCAGAAGCAGGAGGAAAGGAGAAAATGAGGGTGTTGAGCCTTTGGACCAATTCCTTCTTGCCTTGAGTTGATTTCACCAAAGGCAAGTGAAAGTGACTATTGTTATCCAGCTGGCCACAGTGGTAAACCAACCTGAATATTTAAGGGCTGTCTGGGGCAGACTGGGAATGGAATTAGGATCTTCTTGGATAGCCCACCTGCTTTCTTTGCCGAGGCTGAAGCTTGGAGGCAGCTTGCTGGCGGCAGGCTGGGGCAGCACACAAAGCTTGTTTTAGCTTCCAGTTCACCAGGTTCTCCATCTCATTCCTGTACTCTGCCTCATCATTATTTGAGACTCGACCCACTATGGTGGTGTCATTAGCAAACTTGAAAATTGAATTGGAGGGGAATTTAGCCACACAGTCATAGGTTTCTTAGGAGTATAGGAAGGGGCTGAGGACACAGCCTTGTGGGGCACTGGTGTTGAAGATGATCATGGAGGAGGTGTTGTTGCCTATCCTTACTGAACTGAATGTACGATGAGTTCTTGACCTTTGTCTAAAAAATATTTTGTGATTTTTGGGGCAGCATCGTGGCACAGTGATTAGCACTGCTGCCTCATAGGCCAGGGACCTGGGTTCGATTCCCGGCTTGGGTCACTGTCTGCTTGGAGTTTGCACGTTCTCCCTATATCTGCGTGGATTTCCTTTGGGTACTCCAGTTTCCTCCCACATTTGAAAGATGTGCGGGTTAGATGTACTGGCCATGATAAATTGCCCCTTAGTGTCAGAGAGACTAGCTAGGGTAAATGTATAAGGTTGTGGGTTAGGGTCTGGGTGGGATTGTGGTTGGTGCAGACTCATTGAAACAAATGCCCTCCTTCTGCACCGTATGATTCTATGATGTGTATCCTAAATTCGGTTTTTGTAACTTCGAATCACAGAATTACAGACTGTTAAAGTACAGAAGAAACAGTAGAAAAGCTCACAACACCAGGTTAAAGTCCAACCTGTTGGACTTTAACCTAGTATTGTGAGATTTCTTACTGCACCCACCCCAGTCCAACACTGACATTTCCACATAATGGCACAGAAGAAATCCATGCTTGAACTGGATCTCTGAATGAATAGGGCAGAATGGTGGCACAATGGTTAGCAGTGCTGCCTCACAGCACCAGGAACATGGGTTCAATTCTGGTCTCGGGAGCTCTACTTTCCTGCCACAGTCCAAAGATATGCAGGTTCAGTAGATTGGCTATGCTAAGTTGTTCCTTAGTGTCTCAAGATGTGTAGATTAGAGGGATGTACTTGATGGACTGAATGGATTTAAAGAAAAATGGAACAAGAAAGCATCATTAATCTCATTTAATTGTTTCATGCCTGAGACAATACATAATTTATTCTATCACAAATCCAACCTGACTGATTTCAGAGGAAAGTTTACAAAGATTTTCCCTGAACCCCAAGGTAAATTATTGAGGCAGATGTCAGTTGGAGTTTTCCCATTCTTCCTTTATAGCCTCAGTAGAAAAGTTATGGGAATGGCAAACAATGGCCTGGATATTGCAATTGTAATGATGGTGAAATTGTCAATGTTCATCATCAATGCTCTGTGAAACTGACAGCAAGTTTATTTATCTGCAGGCATGCAGTTAAGTACAGTCCACACAGATGGAGGTCTCAACAATTACTTCAATTGGTGTGGACCTTCCTTATTTTACGTTGTTAGTCTCACTTTGAAAAAGGTGCACCTTGTTGAATGAGGGTTTTTAACAGCCATAATTACTTCTTAAGTGTATAACATACAAGCATAAGAATTAGGAGCAGGAGAATACCATAGCGCCTCTTGAGCCTGCTTCACCATTCAATTTCAATAATTTTTACATAGAACATAGAACATAGAACACTACAGCACAAACAGGCCCTTCGGCCCACGAGTTGCGCCGATCACTTTTGATCGAATGCTTTAATTCCACTTTTCTATATTCCCCCTATTCCTTGAATAATCTCAAATCTGTCTATCTCAGCTTTATATACCCTGAATAATGGAGCTGTTGCAAACCCTTGTGGTAGATAATTTCACAAATTCACAACCCTCGAAGCGAAGAAAGTTCTCCTCATCTGAGCCCTAAACAATTGACCCCTTAACCTGAGACTGATCCCTGCATTCTTCATTTCTCAGTGAGGTGAAAGTGCTCTCAGTGTCAACTCTGTCAAGCCCCTTCAGAATCTTGTACATTTCAATGAGATCACCTCTCATTCCTCTAAACTCCTGAGGGTACGGTCACAATTTTCTCAACCTCCAATCATGGGCCAAACATCTCATGACGGGAAATCTCTCTGACCCTGGAAAAACTAACATTTAATATTTGTGGATTATGATTAAAAAGCTGTGGATGTTTAAAGTAATATCTTTTAAAATTTTACTTATAATAATTTGGTTTCTACATTCATGCCATAGATTGTACCAATCTTTATTTCAATCTTTGTAAATTGAGTAACGAGTGAAAGATAATCTATGCTTTTTACTTCCTGATTTACTACATGTAAAAGATTCTTCAATGTGATTCACTGCTTAGTTTGATGACATTACTGTTGCTGGAAGCTGGAAATCCCATGCAGGCAGCGCCAGAATGAAATAAACATTGGAAAAGGAGAAATTCACAGTACAGAGATCACCGAATCTTTGTGGGCAGCAAATGACACTTTGCCACTAACTACAAATTTCGGGCCAGTATAAAGGCTGTTTTTGTTGCTCCTGGTGTTTCCATTTTCTACCGATGAATTAGAAAAAATGGATAAGGAGACCCTCCAAGGAAATCCTGTCCTGTGGTCTTCCTTACAAAATGGTCCGAAGACTTCTGTATAATCTGATTATCTCTTTCTGGACTTATGAGTTGTAGGGCAGAATTTTACAAGAAAAATTCTAAGTGTCCAACTGGCGTGAAATTGGGAGAATTGCAGATCAGTTTTTTGGTGAGTCTTTACTCCTAATCTTATTTACAGTGCATGAAAAAATGGGCTAGACTGTTTCTAGATACTAGAGGCAGGGGCAGGGGCAGGACTTAATTCATCGCCAGTTTGCTCTAGCAGCAGAGGGAGCTATTGCACGTGTGCAGATCTCTGTGTACTACAGCAGAGACCTGACAGAGAGAGAGAAAGAGAGAGAGAGGGAGAGAGATCTCAGGCCTCTGCTGCTGCAGCCAGCCTCAACCCATCTCCCTACCCCCACTATCATAGGGGCTTGCAGCCGGTCGCAAGCCCCACATTGCCTGAAAATATTGCCCCCACTGCTACCCCCACCACCCAGACCAATTGCACTCTCCCCAACCAATCACACTTGCAGAGTTCACAGCGGGCCCTCTTCCCCCACAAGGATCACGATGCAGAATGGCAACAGTCATCTCCTCACTGATCGGGATGGCCTCACTGCTTCAAGTCCTGCCCCCATGGGCCTTGCCTCCCTCATAGGCCCTGTTTTTATTGGCCCCGGCACCTGGCATTGCCTGGTGAGCATTGAGAAGGTGCCTTGCTGGCAGTGCCAAGATAAGAAGTCTGACAACACCAGGTTTAAGCCCAACTGATTTATTTGATAGTTAACTCACAAGCTTTCGAGGTTGGTACTACCAGGCTGGCACTGCCCAAGGGGTAGCCCCTTGCTGTCGAACTCCCTGGGGGCATCAATGACCTTGGTTCTACTGGTGAGAGCAATACAACTGTTCTCCGTTCATGGAGAGCAGCTATTTTCCTCACTGGACAGAATTGCTCCCAGTGAGGTCCCAAAGGCAAGTGAGCTCAGAAGATTGTATCCAGGGCTTGCTAATGCCATGTAAATTAGCATGTTAATAAATTTAGATAAATTTCTGGTGAGAGGCTGAATAATTTTATTTTATTAAGGTCACTTATGAAAAGAAAATATTTTAAAATAAGTTGTATTCATTAGGCATTTAGATTTGAAGTGCAAGTCACTACTAAATAAAATTTTACCAGTTTTCTATAATATTCAAAGTAATAAATAACTGCTAACCTTTCTAATGAGTCAATAGAGTGCACATCTGGGCAAGTATCTAAAACCATAACAGCTGCCTGACTAAAAGGGGAATATGAATTTCACTCCAGCAATACCAGCTCCAACAAAATGTATCTTTTGAGGGCACAAAATCTAGAATCATCACAGTATCTGAGGATTATCACTTCAATGCATTGGCTACCATAAGGCTTGAAAGTTAGCACCCAAACTAGTTTAGATTTATCACATAGAATTTCATAAAATCCTTACAGTGCAGAAGGAGGCCATTTGGCCCATTGATCCTGCACCGACAACAATCCCACCCAGGCCTATCTTTGTAAGCCCATGTATTTACCCTGCTAATCCCCTTGACACTAAGGCCAATTTAGCATGGCCAATCAACCTAACCCACACATCCTTGGAGTGGTGGAGTTGGTTTCAACACCAAAGCAACAGCAAAAAAGGACAATGCTCATTTCCTTTGCTCCAGTTTGCCGCTATATTTGTAAAGGATAAATGGTACTTGTCCCTGTGAATGATGCTCACATTTGCTGGGTCACCTGACACTATCCCACGCCAGGTGGGCCTTTAAGTGACTGGCTGTGATCTCCTTCTGGGTCACGGGAAACAAATTTGGATGCTGAACATTTTGCCCTCCAACACTGAATGGGTAGAACGCTTATTCCCTTTGGGCCTTGAGACCAGGAAACCCGCCCTCTGACCTGAATATACGTGAATGCCATTTTGGATGGCAGGGGTCAGGAGTTGTAAGGCCACCCACTTCTGCGTGCAGGTCCCACCCGCGACGCCTGACTGTATTCTTCAGCCTGAGGAGTATGTCCACACCTGAGCTTACTGTCGACAGGGGTAGCACAGCAGAGGTCAGACAACTGTGTCATGAGAATTTGGTTTGAATAGCAGAAAGATCTCAGTGTGATCTGCCGGTATACAGTGAGCAGCTGATTTTCCAATTTCATTTCACCAGAGATTCTCCAAAAAAATCATCAAGGCCACCTGGACAGAGTGTTTGCCTAATTTGCAATTTGGTGGCTGGCATGTCAAGGGTAGCTGAAGAAATGGGGGCGGCACGATGACATGGGGATAGCATGGTGGCACAGTGGTTAGCACTGCTGCCTCACAGCGCCAGGGACCTGCGTTCGATTCCCGGCTTGGGTCACTGTCTGTGTGGAATTTGCTCATTCTCCCCATGTCTGCATGGGTTTCCTCTGGGTGCTCTGGTTTCCTCCCACAGTCCAAAGATGTGCAGGTTAGGTGGATTGGCCATGTTAAGTTGCCCCTTAGTGTTCCGGGATGCATAGAGGTAAATATCTTGGGTTGATGGGGATAGGGCCTGAGTGGGATTGTTATTGGTGCAGACTCGATGGGCTGAATAGTCTCCTTCTGCACAGTAGGGTTTCTATGATTTTCTATGAAATGATGGCAAACTGCCCAGTATGTGTGCTGCACGAGGGTCTCTCAATTCCATATTGTCCCCAGCTAGGCTGTAGGAATACTTGGGAATTGATTTATTCGTCAAGGTGGTTGTGCGACCCTCGAAGGAAATGTTTACGAGCCATAGCATCTCAGACCAGGAGGTGTCTGGTAATGGCCACAATTCACAAGATTATTTCACCCAATTTGCCATCAGTTATAGCTTTCCACATTATACTAGCTTCCCAAGCTATTCACAATCGAATGGTGAGGCAAAAAGGGACATCCATACAACTGAAGTACTTGTGAGAAAGAGCAGTGACTTCACTGTGCCATATTTAACTTATAGATCCAGCCTGCCGCAATGTGGATTAGCCCAATCAGAGCTCATGAAGGGGAGAGAAATCCACACTTAATTCCCAATGAAACAGATCCCAGGATTGATAACCAAAGACTACTGAAATATCCAGGACCAAGAACAGTCCTACAGACATTGGCAAACATCCACCTTTTTTTAATTTATTAGCATCATAAATAGGCTTATGTTGCAGTGAAGTTATTGTGAAAATCCCCTAGGCGCCACACTCTGGTGCCTGCTCAGGTACACTGAGGGAGAATTTAGCATGGCCAATGCACCTGACCCGCACATCTTTGGAGTGTGGGAGGAAACCGGAGCACCAGGAGAAAACCCATGGAGACATAGGGAGAACATGCAGACTGTGCCTAATCTGGGAATTGAACCTGGGTCCCTGGAGCTTTGAGGCAGCAGTGCTAATCACTGTGCCACCCCTAATAGATTAAGGCTCTGTTGGGATTTGAACCTAGGACTTCTTGTTCACTAGACAGGCGTTTTAACCAACTAAGACACATAACCTATACTAGAAACCTATCATCGTTACTGAGAGGGGACGGTATGGAAATCAGGGATCTTGACAGAGAGATGAGAATACTATCACCAAGCCACAACTGAAACTTCATTACAACTCTTTCGTATGGATACACTGCCAGTTGTTGGTAAGGATCAACAATTTGGAAGGTAGTAATTTTAAGTTTGCTAACTCCACACCTGGTTATCATCAATAAGATTGGGTTTGATTTGCCGATTTATTGATTTAAAGTCCTTTACAAAGGGCTGGATTCTATGACCTCACCTGTTACTGGGATTCTCTGCAGTGAATGAAGATTTAACTGAGTCGTACATTCTCTGTCCTCGCTGGCAGTGGCGGTGGGATGTGAACGGCCGGAGAATTCTGCCCAAAATCTTATTCACACAGTTACAGATTACCTACCGGGAAAAATGAGTTTTAAAATGTAAGGAAAAATAGATCATTTCAATAAAAATTACTTCTGTTCTTAGGTAGTAAATGCTGAAATGTAAATGTTTTTCATAATGCTGGAAAACATACAAGATGAATCTTATCCTTCTTCAATCTTTTCAAACACAAGGTTGGAATTTTCCTGTCCTGCGCCCCCCCCCCACGGGAATCATAACAGGTGGGACAGGACCATACAAAGATTCGGTGACCTCGGGCGGGATTTTCCGTTCTTGGCGCGAGCTCAGCTGGAAAATCCCGCTGTGTGTCAGCTAGAGTTTAATAAGTAGCATGCCTGCCTGTTAATCCCAAAGTTCTCTGTTTAATTCCCAGTACAGGGTTTGGTCTACACTTCAATGGCCGAAAAGAGTTCTGAGACATCTGGTGGTGGTGAGAAGCATCATATAAACTCAAGTCTTTCTTTCTTTTTCTTTGTTTCAAGATGATTGAAACATGGAACAAAGCTGCATCTTAAAGTAAGGCCTGTGTTCAACTTAAATTTTATTGTAATTACTTTCGTTCATGTCACAAGGTTATGTTCACTGTAAGCTTTTTATGGTTGTTTCAGTTTGTTTTGTGGCTTATTAGCTTTTTTGAAGTTGTTGGTTAACTTTTGCTGGTTTTCTAAGTCAACATATTATTACCAAGCTGTGATATTGGGCAGCATTTTGATCTCATGGAAGAGCATGCAGCAATAATTTTAGAAACATAAGCGCAAAGCAAAAAAAGATTTAAACAGAAGTATTGTGGACGTGGAAGATTAGATGTGAGAAATCTGTCCCCTCCCTCAAGTGCTTTTATCCTGATGCTACATCATCTTGTGGGACAGCGCTTATGATTTGTATGTTAGATTTAATTTTGGGTATCCAATTTTGCGTACGTCTTTTCTCATGTTTTCCAGTTACCTATGGGAGACTGAAATAACTCCTCAGTGGCTGGTGTCCCTTCAACAGATTCCCTTCATTTTCAAACATGTCTCCACTTCTAAGAATGCTTCTGGTGCAAAATCAGAATCCAGACTGTCAGTAGACCTGACATTCTTCATAATACATAAAGGTGAGACTCCCTGATTGGGTGGGCAATCATTACCTCAATCAGGGAACTCATACTCCAAGAAGCCAAATTCATGGGCCTTGCTGAGGTCATTGTAGAGACAGCCTACCTTCCAGAAGCCACCAGCTATTATGTTCCCATCTTCCTTCAAACATCCAAACTGTGGTTGTAAGAGGGAACAGATTCGTCCACCTTGTTCCCGCCAATCTTCCACAGATGCTCTTCTTTAAACAAAATTACTCTCACGAATCTCTCGTCCTTGCACTTTTTGTGTTTCTTATTCTCATAGAAAACATGCATTCGAAATTATCCTAATGAACTGACCTTGTTGAATTTGGCAATTAGCATTTTTGCTGCGCATTCAAAAATAAGGCTTTTTTTTTGTTTGCTCCAAGAACAATATTAATTAATGAATATTCAGCGATTTTCTTCATTCCTTCGCTTTGCTTGCATGATGCTCAGGATTAAAATTTAATGTGATAGACAATATGTGTATTTGGCATGTTAAAAATGTTTTTAAGTACTTAAAGCAGCTTTAGCAAAATGACCCAGAGGAGTTGGAGAATGTTTAAAATTTAACACAAAGTTGCCTGTTTTGCCGGTGGTGTCAGGAAGATTAATGAAATAGTAGAAAGGGTGTAATCAGTTATGATGATGCCTGACCTGCAGGATAATCATGGTCATGTGATAGATACTGCAGTATAATCACTTTATTTTTTGTAACAGATTACAAGCCCACAGCCTGGAAATTACTTGAGCAATGAGCACTTAGTACATTTATATCACATTCCTCTCTCTCTCTCTGCTGTTTTAATAGAGTCATTAACCTATTTAAAATACACCACCTCTTTCAGACAGAGAAGAGACAAATTTTTGAGTTTATTCCATGTTTGTAGGCTTATATCTGAGTGCATGCTTGGGAAATAAGTATTGCTTAACAGCAAACATAATCATAATTTGCTCTGTTCCTCTGAATTTCCTATTGCTTTTCCTACCTTGTCTGTCCTTTCTGGAAGATAATTTAAAAGTTTATTAGTTACCAGTTACCCTCCTACATGTAACTTAAGTGACTATTCTCCATGTGTGAACCTGAACAATATGTGATTTGATTTAATTTGATTTATTATTGTCAAATGTATTGGTATACAGTGAAAAGTATTGCTTCTTGTGTGCTATACAGACAAAGCATACCATTCATGGAGAAGGAAATGTGAGAGTGCAGAATGTAGTGTTACAGTCATAGCTAGGGTATAGAGAAAGATCAACTTAGTGCAAGGTAAGTCCATTCAGAAGCCTGATGGCAGCAGGGAAGAAGTTGTTCTTGAGTCAGTTGGTACATGATCTCAAACTTTTGTATCTTTTTCCCGACAAAAGAAGGTGGAAGAGAATGTCCGGGGTGCATGGGGTCCTTGATTACGCTGGCTGCTTTTCCAAAGTAGTGGGAAGTATAGATAGTGTCAATGAATGGGAGCTGGTTTTAGTGATGGACTGGGCTACATTCAAGGCCCTTTGTAGTTTTTTGCATTTTGGATAGAGCAAGAGCCATATTAAGTTGTGATACAACCAGAAAGAATGCTTTCTATGTGCAGGGAGGCCTCTCCATCATGCAAGATCTCATAATCAAGCCCTAATTAAACTACCGTAGATCAAAAGTAGGAACCTTTTCTGGTCCTACTGGAAACTAGGAGTAATTGTGTCAACCAAATTTCTACCATGGCTGAGATCAGTTAGCTCAGTAATCAAATTGAGGATATTGCTGGTCTCTGTGCCTGAGTATATGTGTTACAAACATCTATTGAACTGTCAAAGGATCCTTCTGAATATAAAGATGAGTTGTTTGCTCTGTGAATATCAAATGTCATTGTTTTATTTGTATTATAACCAAATTTGGTTAATTCTCCTTCCAAATGTTTCAAAATCTGATCTTGCGCTTGAACAAACTCAATTATTGAATTCTACTCAGATAGGAAATCAATGTCACTTCCATCACGTTATGTACGCTACATCATTAACTATTTTTACACTCACTCCAGTGAGCTGCCATCTTGAATTTCATGAGCAGCAGTTTGGTTGCTGAACACAAAGGTGAGGCTCTTTAGAAGAAGCAATAAGTATTCATATTTGATAGACTGATCTTATCTGTCCATGTTGCCAACACTGTTTGTAATTGTGTTATGCAAGTTGCATACCAAAGAAATGGACTGGTAAAATTACTTTAGATAAGGTGAATCAAAAAGGGTGGTTAGTACTGCAGCCTCTCAGCGCCAGGGACCCAGGTTCAATTCCTCGGGTCACTGTCTGCGTGGAGTATGTACATCCTCCCCGTGCCTGTGTGGGTTTCCTCCCGGCGCTCTGGTTTCCTCCAACAGATGTGCAGGTTAGGTTGATTGGCCTTGCTAAATTGACCCAGGTGTTAGGGAGATTAGTAAGGTAAATGTCTGGGGGTTATGGGAATAGGGCCTGGATGGGATTGTGGTCAGTACAGACTTGATGTGCCGAATTGCCTCCTTCTGTACTGTAGAGATTCTATGCTATGAAAAAGCTGCTCATCTCTTTCGTTGTCTCAGATGTTTCTGAATAAATTAGAAAAATAAGTAGTTTCCCATGTGTGCAAAGAAAAAGTTACTTTGCAATAACTCTTGTTGTATATCACTGCTCCAACTGCTATTGGAGTTAAACCCATTGGAGTACAGTGAAACTTGATTTAGCAGCAACAAATGCATCTGTACAAAGCAATCACTCGCACCAAATTAAAGCAAAAGTATTCGGAGTTTGTGCTGTAACAGTATCAGTAAGGCCTATTAAGTTCTATTTGTTGAAGCTTTGTTCACTGACACTATGTTCTGCTTATCTATATTAAAATATTCCAGTTACTCCCATCCCTTAGTTTCATCTGCATAGGAATTACAAGCAACTTGGCCCCGCTAATCCATGCAGTGTTCATGCTCCACACAAGCTTCCTCTCGTCTTATTTCATCTTACCCTATCAGTCTTAAAGATTTAGCTTCCCTTCTAATTCAGACTCAGAGAATGGATGAATGCAGCTCCAACAACACTCAAGAAGCTTGTCACCTTCCAGGAAAAAGGCTGCTTGATTGGCACCCCATCCACAAACATTCACTCTCTGCACCACCGAAGAACAGCAGTGGCAGTCCTTCTTCTTTCATATACTTATCCAATGCGCCCAAACAATTCACCTCAACTACTGCATCTGGTAGCAAATTCCGCATTTTAACTGCTCTCTGGGTAAAGAAGATTGCTGACTGGATTTATCTGGAATTCAAATAATGGCTATGCAAAAAATGTTAATCAGTTTCCAGGAAGTTCTGCATAGAAGTTCCTTGCATAGATTAAATGTATATGGTCTGATTAGTTGAAGAGTCTTACAATGTTCACAGATGCCACAGATTCCTTGTCGAGGGTGCTGTGCGAAACAGATTTAAAAAAAAAATTAATTCACAGGCTGTGGGCTTCACTGGCTAGGTCAGCATCCATTGCCCATTCTACTTACCCTTGAGAACATAAGAACATAAGAAATAGGAGCAGGAGTAGGCCAGCTAGCCCCTCGAGCCTGCCCCGCCATTCAATAAGATCATGGCTGATCTGTCGTGGCTCAGTTCCACATTCCCTCCCTCTCCCCATAACCCTTAATCCCCTCGCTTATCAAAAACCCATCAACCCGCGTCTTAAAAATATTCATCGAGGCAGCCTCCACCACTTTAACGGGCAGAGAATTCCAGAGATTCACCACCCTTTGAGTGAAGAAGTTCCTCCTCAACTCTGTTCTAAACCGCCCCCCCTTTATCTTGAGGCTGTGCCCTCTAGTCCTACTGTCCTTTCTGAGCGGGAAGAGCCTCTCCACCTCTATCCTATCCATCTCATTCATCACCTTATACGTCTCAATGAGATCTCCCCTCATTCTTCTAAACTCTACGAGTACAAGCCTAGTTTATTCAGCCTCTCCTCATAGTTCAACCCCCTCAACTCCGGTATCAGCCTAGTAAACCTCCTCTGCACTCCCTCCATGGCCAAAATATCCTTGCGTAAGTGCGGCGACCAAAACTGCACACAGTACTCTAGCTGCGGCCTCACCAATGCCCTATACAGCTGCAGCAAGACCTCCCTACTTTTATATTCAATCCCCCTCGCTATGAAGGCCAGCATCCCATTCGCCTTCCTGACCACCTGCTGCACCTGCAAGCTGGGTTTTTGCGATTCATGCACAAGGACCCTGAGGTCCCTCTGCACCGTCGCCTGCTGCAGTTTTTCTCCACGTAAGTAATAATCCTTCCTACCATTATTCCTACCAAAGTGGACAACCTCACATTTGCCAACATTAAATTCCATTTGTCAGTTCCTGGCCCATTCGCCCAGCCTATCTAGATCCTTCTGCAGACTCTCCACACCCTCCGCACAATTTGCCGTTCCACCAATCTTGGTGACATCAGCAAATTTCGACACCTTACATTCAGCTCCCTCCTCCAGATCATCTATATAAATGGTAAAAAGCTGAGGCCCCAGCACCGACCCCTGGGGCACTCCACTAGCCACCATCCGCCAATCCGAATAGCACCCATTGACACCCACTCTCTGCCTCCTATTTGACAGCCAATCCTCTATCCACGCTAACACCCTACCCCCAGCTCCATGCCCCCTGGAAGATGGTGATGAACTACCTTCTTAAAATATAGAATCCTACACTGCTGAAGGAGACCATTCAGCCCTTTGTGTCTGCATCGACCATAATTCCTCCCAGACCCTATCCCCATAACACCATGTATTTATCCTAGCGAGTCACTCTGACACTAGGGGGCAATTTTCCGTGGCCAGTCCATCTAACCTGCATATCTTTGGACTGTGGGAGGAAGCTGGAGCACCTGGAGGAAACCCATGCAGTCATGGGGAGAATGTGCAAACTCCACAGAGTCACCGGAGGCAAATTTGAATCCAGGTCCCTGGTGCTGTGAGGCTGCAGTGCAAACTACTGTGCCATTGTACTGCCTCTTTATCAGCTGTAGTTTATGTAGTGACAGTGCTGTTAGGGAGGTAGTTCCCTATGGGTTAGAATGGGTCAGTGCAGCTCCAACAACGCTCAAGAAGCTTGACAACATCCAGGAAAAAGCAAGCCACTCAATTGGCACCCCATCCACAAATATTCACTCTCTCTACTACCAACAATTACTAGCAGCAGTATGTCCCATCTACAAGATGCACTACAGGAACTCATTAAGGCTCCTTAGTGAGCATCTTCTAAACCCATAACCTCTACCATCTGAATGGGCAAAGGCAGTAGATACGTGGGAACATCATGCCTGGCTTGGCACAGTGGCATTTTTTCCCAGTAACAGCGAAGGAATGCAATATATTTGCAAGTCAGGATGGTGAGTGGCTTAGAGGGGAACCTCCAGGTGGTGATCATCATAGAATCCTTACAGTGCAAAAGGAGGCCATTTGGTCCACCGAGTTTGCACCGAACTTGATCCTGGGTCCCTAGCATTGTGAGGTAGCAGTGCTAACCAATGTACCACTGTGCTGAGCCAGGCATGATGTTCCCACGTATCTACTGCCTTTGCCCATTCAGATGGTAGAGGTTATGGGTTTAGAAGATGTTCTCTAAGGAGCCTTAATGAGTTCCTGTAGTGCATCTTGTAGATGGGACATACTGCCGCTAGTATTTGTTGGTAGTAGAGAGAGTGAATATTTGTGGATGGGGTGCCAATTGAGTGGCATGCTTTTTCCTGGATGTTGCCAAGCTTCTTGAGTGTTGTTGGAGCTGCACCAACCCATTCTCTCAATCTGAATTCAAAGGAAAGTTAAATCTTAAAGACATCTTTTCTTTTCCTGCTTCTTCCCTCTGATCCTGAAAGTACCTACTCTTGCAAGGTGCCAACAACCCTCTGGCCTATCTACTAAACAGGCTTCTCTGTGAGACTAAAAAGGCTAAACTTTGGGCCTAGAGTGAATGAAAGACAAATAATAAAGAAAAGTACAGCACAGGAACAGGCCCTTTGGCTCTCCAAGCCTGTGTCAATCAAGGTGGCCTAGCTAAACTAAGAAAAACCTACTGCCCTGACTTAGACTGTATTGGGTGGCACTGTGGCACTGTTGCCTCACAGCGCCAGGCACCTGGGTTCGATTCCCGGCTTGGGTCACTGTCTGTGTGGATTTTGCATGTTCTCCCTGTGTCCGGTTTCTTCCCATAGTCCAAAAGACTATGTTGAATTGGCCATGCTAAATTCTCCCTCAGTGTACTTGAACAGGTCCCAGAATGTGGCGGCAAGGGGATTTTCACAGTAACTTAATTGCAGTGTTAATGTAAGCCTACTTGTGCCAATAATAAATAAACTTTAAACTTTCCCTCTATTCCCTCCTTATTCATGTACCATCCAAATGCTTCTTAAATATTTCTTGTGTCCCTGCTTCCATCACATTCTCTGGCAGAGCACTCCAGATACCCACCATAAAAAGACTAACCCCCCCCCCCAACATCTCCCTTCAACTTTCCCTCTCTCATCTTGAACTTGTGCCCTGCTGTAATTGACACTTCCACACAGGGAAAATGCCTCTGACTATCCGCTCTGTCTATGCCTCTTGTAATTTTGTAGATCTCCATCAGACCTCCCCTCAGCCTCTGTCTTCATAGTGAAAACAATCCTAGTTTATTCAACCTCTCTTCATAGCCAACGTCCTCGAGACCAGGCAACCTCCTGATGAACTTTCTTTGCACTCTCTCAGCAGTTGTTTCACTCCACACTGCATCATAACAGATATCACTAATCTTCTCACTGACATCTATGTACATCCAAGTGGGGGGCCCTGGCTGATTTTTCTACTCCCTATCTTAGGAATGGTGAGCACAATTGCATCTTTGCACAGACCTGAAATTAATCCTGGGAACTTCTGGTCTATATGACCCAGCGCCACATCAGGCAGTGCTTTTATCGAGTTTGCCATTGAGAGAGCTCATCAAAGGTTTGTTCAAAATATTGCTTTTCATTCCTTGAATCTCCAGTGCTTTCTTTTTCTCAGCAGTTGCTCTTTTAGAAAGTTAAAAAGAATATTAATATTGGAAAATCATGTATTGTCAACTGGTTTATTCTGCTTCTAAAGTGTTTTGGTATATATGACTCTTATCAAATGGATGCAGAATCTTTTAATACTGTACCTACACATTACTTTTTAAATTGTTCACTGAATTTGTAAGCATTTTTTTCAATCAGTTGCAATTCAAAGAAATCATGTTGTTAGCCTTAAAATATTACATGTTTCTCTGGCTTCCGAAAATGACTTCCAGGTTCCAGGGCAGTGTAACTGGGGGTTAACCCCAAGATGTGCTGCTGAACCCCTGCTCCGAAGGTTTCTGGGTAAGAGTTGCACGACAATTTCCTGGGAAGTGAAACCTTCTCTTGGGCATTTGCCCGGCACTGGGAACCATCCAAAAATATAATTTGAACTCAAACTTCAGATGGTTCCCACTGGATTACATCAAAGGTTATCCAGAAAAAAATTAAAGGATTAAAGCCTCTTCTAACTTCTGAGTAACTATTGTACAGAACCAGACTGACCTCTCCATGGAATTAACCCCACACCCCTGAATCTCCATCTTGCAACTAACCTCCCCAACCCCCAAATTGGACTTACCACCTCCATGGGAATTTCCCCCCTTCATAGGATTATCCGTCCATGGTATTCCCCTCCACCCCTCACTAATGGAACTCTCTCCCCCCTTGGGGATCTCCCCTCCCCATCCAAGGCCTGAATCTCAACTTTCATTGACTGCACCTTCCTTCCCCCAACTATCCCAGATGCCTGACCACCCGCTGAGTCCTAACCAGACCTGAACACCACCCCCAAGATCCAACCCTACTCATCCTTCACCCGCCCCCCACCTCCCCCGATGCCTCATCCAATTCAGCCCAACCCAACTCCTTCCACTGTGAGGCCCGACCTGAACCTGCCTGATGCCCAACCTGACCTGACTGTGCCCTTGGAGGCCCAACGTAACACCCTCTCCGAGATCCAATCTGATCCCAACTACTCTGCCGGGCCCAACATAACTTCCCCGGAGACTCAATTTCACCAGTCTCCCCACCCCACTGTCTGGGAATTCCGACCTGATATCCCTGGAGTCACAATCCTACACCCTACCACCAAGGCCCAATCGGACCCCACCCCCTCTCCCCCCCCCCACCCCACCCCCCGCCCCACCCCCCGCCATTGCCATTGCCATTGCATGGATGTTCAAGCCAAATTTTCTCAGTTGAAATAATCCTGCAAGGAAAAGTTGCAAAATTTTCCTTCATGAATCAGGTGAATCCTGAGTAACTTATTAAATCAAACAAACTTTCACTCCATAATTAACTTTAATCTTTGATCTTCTAAAGCTTTTCCTGAATTTTAGAACCATTTCTGTCATCAGGCACATTGGCTGCTCTCATTAAAGCTTCTTAAATTACTCAAAAATTATTCTGGATGGAACTTCCACTTTTCTGGACTTCAGCATTCACTGTATGTATTGTTTCCCCAGCCCCCAACCCTTTTAGAATTTTCATATGGTTGGAAATCTTTTCTCATCATCAGAGAGATTTGTGAAGTGTCTCTTTGAACTCATGTGGAGAATAGACAATAACACAAAATATTCTGAGAAAAATAGGATTTGTTTTGATACCGTTCAGTATGATTGTAAACCAGCAGTAAAGTTGGAGGGGTGAGTTTTTTTTATTGGTTTGTGAGATGTGGACATCGCTGGCTGGCCCATCATTTTCTGCCCATCACATTGCTGTGGATCAGGAGTCACATGTAGGTCAGACCAGATAAGGATGGCAGATTTTCTAAAGGACATTAGTGAACCAGATCAGTTTTTCTAGACACTCAGCAATGACTTCATGGTCATCATTAAACTTTTAATTCCAGATTTTTATTGAATTTAAATTTCACCATCTGCAGTGACGGGATTTGAACCCAGATCCCCAGAGCATTACGTTGGGTCTCTGGATAGCTACTCCAGTGACAATACCACTATGCCACCATCTCCCCAGGGAATATAGGAATATGCTCACTGTAATATAAAACAAACATGTAGCTTCTATTTTATTCTTTGTAACAAGTAAATTGAAGTGGAAAAACCAAATAATTCAGTCCTTCAAGGACTTTGATATTGTATCCAGCTTGTCCCACTCTCTCACTCACTCTCCTTGCTGTATAGTTGTTCATTCAAATGCTATCCAAATTCACAAGTTAAAAAAATAGCAAGAAGTTGCTGGACTTGTGGGGAACAATCTGTTCGCCTTGTTAGAAATTTGGCTGGATTAATAATTTAACCAATATGCATGCACAGGGGTCTTCACACTGCTGCACACCAGTATGCTCCCGACTCCCAAAGGCACTTGTACATAGATCAAAAGAAGTTATTCCCATTGAAAAATCTAATCACATAGCAGTTGTGTTAGCTGTATCTTTATAACCTATCTGCCCCATAAAAGCCATCAGTCACACAGTGTCCTTGGGAGTCTGTAAGACTCACCCAGGCAGAACCCAAGGCAAGCTGTAAAGATGAAGACATGTTAAAACTGCAAAATCCATTTATTAAGTGTAGTTCAAACTTGTTCAAATATCGTATCAAATTTGGAAACCTATGATAGCCTAATGTGAAATTTTATTCAGTTAAATAGCTAAGAAAACCATGGTGCATTGGGCTGAAGGTGAATAAGAAACATACATAAAATATTTCCCAGACTATCCAATACCTTAGGTTGAATAGTTTAACCTTTAGCGTAGTTTTGTGAGTTATAACTAAATGTACAAGGCACTCCCTATTCTACATCTACTAATGGGGTGGATTTGTATGTGAGCTTTTCTGTTTCAGTTGGAGGCTGGTGGAGCAAGAAAGGCTGGATGGGAAACAAAATTGTGATCGCCCAAAATTTCAATCCTTGTTTTTCTGGAACTTAAACAGACACCTAAATCTCGGGTCTGACAAAGAGTTTAAGTTTATTTATTAGCGTCACAAGTAGGCTTACCTTTACACTGCAATGAAATTACTGTGAAAATCCCCCTGTTGCCACACTCACCACCTGGTCGGGTACACTGAGAGAGAATTTAGCATGGCCAATTTTTCAGACTGTGGGAGGAAACCGGAGCACCCAGAGGAAATCCACACAGACACAGGGAGAATGTGCAGATGCCTCACAGACAAAGATCCAAGCCAGGAATTGAACCTGGCTACCTGGCACTGAGATGCAGTGCTGACCACTGTGCCACCTGGATCATCCAGACTCGAAACATTGGCCCTAGTTTCTCTCCACAAATGTTATCAGATCTGCTGCGATTTTTCAGCATTTTCTATTTTTTGTGACCCAAATCTCAAGACTGATGGGCAGGAAAACACATGTACCCGAAGTACACAGCCACCATAATCACAAGTGCACATCAAAACATTAGAACACACTGAATACATTATTTAATTAGAATCCTGCACTTCTTCTAGGACCATTTTCTAATTTTGGCATGCTCAGCACACCTGGCTCACCACAAACTGGACTCACCCAGCAACTTTTGTGCTAACCAGCAGAAAGGGCTCCTGCCAACACTGTTTAAAGGGATCATGTAGCACTGACAGGTTAGTCACTGCTTTGTCATTGCAGGCAGCTGGTTAACCTCTGGGCATTTTGGATGCGTTTTATGACTTTGGAAACTTCAGTTTGGCTGCCAAGAACATTCTGCTGGTGTTCCACTGTGCTTGGCTGCCTTAAACATAGCTTGACTGCAGTCACGGGCGGTCACATTGTGCTTCTTTCCGTGCTGAATGACAGCGGGAGAGGCAAAAAAGACAGCAGATGGCAGCAGCTGCTGCCATAAGAGACAGGAGGAGGAGGAGGAAATATATTGCCATTCCTTCACAGTCGCTGGGTCAAAGTCCTAGAATTCCCTCCCTAACAGCATTGTGGGTCAACCCACAACACGTGGACTGCAGTGATTCAAGAAGGCAGCTGGCCACCACCTTCTTCAAGGGCAACGAGGGATGGGCAATAAAAGCTGGCCAGCCAGCGATGCCCATGTCCCATGAACAAATAAAAAAAATCCTGTTCCCCACTCTAGCTCCAACACACTCCAACCTTCTGATTCACCACAGGAAGACACCTCCTATACTGAAGTGTACGTGGTGACAACACTTGAGATTGAATGATGGTACATTTTCTAGAAGGCTGGCCTCCTCCTACATTGGAACAGGCTGTTGCATTCTAGAATGGCAGGCGGCAAAGGAGAGAACTCAAGCCAATCTTTACACACTTTTATTAGCATTTATTTACACATCACAAACATACACCTCCTAATTCACCAACCACAGTTTCAGTCTGTTCCTATTTATAGGAGTGAAAGTGAATTGAAATAGTTGCCCAAAACCTGCACACATATCAATACAATTAATGCTCAATTAGCACTGGGGCTTTCATGCTTCCAGCAGCTGAAAGAAAAGAAAGGATATGCACTCTGAAAGGAGAGAGAGAAAGAGAGAAGTGGGTGGTAAAAACATCTGCAGATTGTCATGCAGAGTGTATAAGGTAGGATAGAAGTCAACAGGGGAAAAGAACGTAAAATATAAAGAAACCACATCCAGTGTTGCAATTCACCTCAGCCACTCCATTCTTCCTGTCCAGGATAGCTGAGTTGTTGGGGGCGGGTGGGGGGGTTGGGGTGGGGGGGGGGGTGTTGGGGGGAGATGCGGTGCAGGGTGGGCTCTACCTCTTTTGGCCACAGCTTCCAGCCCGGAGTTGTGACACTCTCCTGCGATAAAGAAGGTTTATATTTAGTGATGATCTTGTAAGTGTTTACAGAAAAAAGATCAAAGAGCAAAGAACAAAGAAAAGTATAGCACAGGAACAGGCCCTTCAGCCCTCCAAACCTATGCCGATCATGATGCCTGCCTAAACTAAAACCATATGCACTTATGGAGTCCGTATCCTTCCATTCCCATCTATTCATATATTCGTCTATTTGCCCTTTAAATACTGCCTATCGTAGTTAAATAGCTGGCATCAAGAACACGGGATGTGATTTGTAGTAAAAGGGGATTCACTAGCATGAAGTGTCAGTGTGAGGAGAAGGGGGTGTTGTGAAGTGTGATGGAGGGAGTGCAGTAATGTGAAGGAAATTGGGGAAGTATTGTGCGTATTGAGGATGGGATTGGAGTTGTGAATAGAGAGTAAGAGGGCAATATTCCTACCTAGATAATTTTGGTGAAGTCATTGAACTTTCCTGAACATTGTAACCCTGTCCTTGGAGCTTAGTTGCCAGCATTGATCTCCTCTGGAATGCTTTTCTGTTTAGAGAGGAATTGTTGTTTTGAGATCTCTTTGTTTCCTGAAATCAAGATAATCTCCTCCTCCTGTCCATTTCTTGCACCAAGAGAAGCCGAGTGGAGACATTTGCTGCAGTCTAAGTCTGTACCTGCAGCCAGTGTACAGCTCCAGTTTAAGTGGTGTTGCTCTGAAGTGGCATATCTGCTTGAAGGAGCAAACATTCGCCTTTCAAATGTCTGCTATTTAACTCCCCAAACGGATATGTATCCAATGAATAGCATGGGTCATACTGAATGAAAACTTTAGAATCAATGGCAAGATTTATTCATATAAATAATTCATAAAATTAAATATGGCAAGGTCTATTCATGTAATGAACTGTAAACCTCAAATTCTTTCAAAGTGGATGTTAGTGATGGTAATGAGCAGGCAGCAGGAATATTACCAGCTGCTTGAGACAACACTAATGGGTGTCTGTAATGCCCACCCCAAACACAGGTGCAATCATATTTCTAGGTCAATGGCTCCACCTTGGAGCTTACTGGCAAATAAAAAAATGAGATTTTGAGCAGTGCCATTCTGTCACTGGTTCTGATCCAGCATGAAAAGTCAACCACTCACCTTCCTTCCAATTTTCCTTGCTTTATTTCTGAGGAAGCCTCTGATTTCTGCTTGGTGCCAGGTGCATAGGTAATGAACAAGAAAGTGGGTAGTCGTATTTCTAACTCTATCTTGTAACAGTATATATTACACACATGTTTCTTTTTGTAGCACATTTCTATGGCCCTCATGCGGACATCCTCTGCGTGTGCCAGAAGCAACTGAATTGGTGCTATACTACTGTCTCGTGCAACAGCAGACTTCCCAATTTGTACCAGGCAGGTTTATTGAATGAATCGGCGCACCGTCTGCAAAGAACACACAATGAACTGCAAGATGAGGCCTGTACCAGTGCTAGTTAAAGGGCCAGGCATCCAACTTGTCGGAAAGGTAATTTTTAGGAATTTCTGCTATTGCGAAATGTCTGTGGAGTGTTTTTGATGCTGTGTTGTGAGTTTTGGACATGGTTAGACTTGTCCCTTGCTTACATGAATGTCAGAACAGCGGGTGACTTGCCCACACAAAGACTGCAGCAGGTTTGAGAGCTGCAGTATCAGTGCTTCTAATAGCTGCCACATGACGAGGAGATGGAGCAGAGGCTGCAGACAGTGCAAGCTCTGTACAATGTTCTCAGTTGGAACTAGACTCCTTCATGCTTCTTGACAGTGACAGGAAGCTGTCTGGCAGACAAGCCAATGCACCCAGCACCTCAGTGTGCATGTCCAGCAGCACCCTCCTCAATGCTAACATATCAAGGTGCTCATCTGAACCTTTTGCAGCGGAACTCGCCTTTAACCTCACTTTCCCGTGAACAGGCAAATGAATCATCCTTTACTCTTGATGTGAATGTAGCTGACTCGTGCCCAGTGACCCACCATCTGCAAATGCCAACTCTTATCTCCAAGGTACAGTGCAATGCCAGTTCCAGTACCTGAGCTGCAATCTGCGATTGCCAGATCAAGTGCTGTGATGCTGCTGTATCTTTTTCTCCAGCTATTGTGACTTGGGAGATGTGTGTTTTTGTACCTGAAAACAGAAAATCAGAGGGTGGAGGGGTTCAGATGTAAGGTCACAGACCTCCAATGTTAACTGTGTTTCTCTTGCCACAGATATAGCCTGACTTGATGAGTTTTACCAGCAATTTTTGTTGTTATATTCAAAGGTAAAAGTTGGAATCAGGAAAGTAGGGTGGGGTGTGAAGTAACTGATCCGTGATCACACCATCGGCAGCTTGCTCATCATACTAGATCTCAAGTTGAGGGCTGAGGTGGGAGATATGAAGGCTGGAGCATATAGTCATCCTCAAAATGCTAGATGACATAGGACTATGTTTCTGTTGACAACATGATAAAAGCCATCTCCTCTGTAAGGCTCAGGAGATGGAGGCATCATTGTGCCCTGCCAGCTGTGCTCTACCCACTTCTACCCCTTGCCATCTTGCTCTGCCAGAGAGAGTGCAGATTTTCACGGATTGTGTTGCACGTTGTTTGGGTGAGCCAAGCTAATTAGCTGAAGGCATGTGTTGTGGTGAGTCTGAGATTGACAGCATTGGTAGGTGTGTGAGTGTGAGGTGGATATTAGTTGCGAATCTTGAGAGCCAGGTAAAGGTGTTGGCTGATTAATAGGGTTGTGCATTGCGTAGCATCAGAGGCCGATGGAGTTATGGGTAGATGTCACGTGCAGCATGCAATTCAGAAACCTTGACCACCCATCTGTGATAATTAGGCTTCTTGTGGCACTGTTGTCAGGTTTTCAGGTTTGGGTACTTTGAATCAACCTCACTGGCTACCTGCTAACCATGATCCATTTAAGTCTCTTGGTCCCCTGGTGATCCATGGCATCTCTTTGCCCACTCACCTTCACTAATGCCTCCAGCATTGCATTCATCCCTCTGAAGCATTCCCTCAGCCCTGGCAATCCATTTTTCATATTTTAAATTGCAACAATATAATTCAGTGCAAATGCCTTTTAAGAGGGATAGACTGTCTTTAGGAGCAAAGGGCCATGTGCAATGTGATCTATTCACACAATGCTACTTGGCCCCAGCAGCACAGAATGATGTTTAACCCAATGCTACAGTCCTGGTAATGAATTTGCTGCACCAAATTTATATATTACCCACCTCTAAAAGAACTGGCTTGGGAAAGCCATCAATTGCAAACTAATGTCCCCCAAAAAAACAAGGTAAGCCAATTTTCAGACTGTTCCATCAAATATTGCCAAGACATTTTCAGTACTTAAAGGGTTAATGTCTCTGAGACCACAAACTGGATACACATTTCTCACATACATGAAAAGAATGTAAAAAAAAATGCAGGGATGCAGTCGCATAAAATAAATATATAATTTAAACCTCATGAGCTAAGTCTATTCAGCACATTCTCAAATGCCTTCTCTTTGACATCAACACGAATGCCACTAAAATATTCATACACAAATACAAATTATTACAATAAATCAGATCAGGATCATGCTTTGATGTCCGAATAAAGTTGCCAAATAAATTCAGCAGCTTTATTGTCTGAATAATTTGTATCACAACAACAACAAAAATCCAGCCCTTATGAAAGGAAAATTTGGGCAGTGAAATGCATATAAAAGATTTATTCTTCCCCTCACAAATAAAATTTATTCATTGCATCCACCAGCCATCACACAGATGGTCAGAAAATTGGCTTTGTGCATGGAGATGTGGATTCAGGCATGAATATTAATATGAAACAGATGTAAACGCATATTAATATGCATTTGTCTTACATGCCCTGACTGTAGAATTTACTTATTAAAAAAGTCCACGGGAAAATTAGAAAGTATAAAACAATGGCCATTAAAAATAATAAATAAAGATAGTGGATTTTAGGATTCTTAAAACTCACCACATGCTGTCAAAATGCAATATATCTTTGTTCCGAAATCACTCTTCACAAGTGTAAAACATAAAGTCACAACATGAGCCTGCGAAATACACAGCCGAACCGAAAATTAAAAGCAGTTAGCAAAAAAAGTATTAAATCAAGAGCCATAAAATCAAAAGGTTTATGGCAGCCTTAACACAGTAGGGCTGAATTATCATGTTAATTTAATTTCCATTCCCAAATGAACCAGAAGGCACAATAAAGGTCAATTAACTAAGTACCTTCACGCTTTCATTTCTATTTATTGCTTCACTTAAATCATAGGCAGACACCAGGAAGACAAACTTCTTCTGTTATCTAGTGAGCTTCGTGAAGAAGGAAAACCAAGACCAGGCCTTTACGACGAATGGAAGAGATGAAAATTCAGGAGGTGGCAGCCTGGCACCATTTTATTCTTTCAGAAGAAAAGAAATATTGTTTAATGTCTTGAGTGCTGAAGGTCCTTTGTAGCTTGGAGCAAAAACAACACATTTTGATCACAGAAATAAACATTTTCCAGATTATTGTTATTGTCAAGTTAATTGTAACCGGATCTGCAATCATTTTAATTAAAAGCTTTTTCTTTCCCCCCCCAACACGGAGTTTAACATTTTGTATTTCACAGCCATTGTGAATGGATTACAAAATAAATTAAAGAGATGCATACCAAATTATTGAAAAAGTAATTTTCTGCAACAAATGACTCATGATTCGATTGCTTTATTTCAGAAACAAATGTGGTAAGGTCAATTCGTATAATGAATTTTGAAACCCAAATTCTCTCAAAGTGAATTTGTAAACAGAAGAATCAGCTGCTCATAAATGTATTCATTCATAGGATATAAAATGTGAAATATGTTAAATTACTCGATTGTTTAAAATTTCATATTGAATTATAGCACATAAATGTAAGATTCTTATCTATGCAGCTATTAGAACTTGCTTTGCCAGCATGTCTTGAGCCAATTATTTCAGTTCACACACCGCAAAGCTAAAAAAAATGAATACTACGGAAATAAAGCTGCTTGAATATCAAAATGGCATTATTATTATATTACTAACCCTAATACCTAAACATAAATTCTTTGTTAAACTACTAAAATTAACTCACTGTATTCTCATTGTCTTTCCGTAATCTATTTCATCTATTCTTTACTATTTTTATTTTATCTTTCTCCACCAAAAATATTATTCTAAGAGTAAGGTTTTAAACCCATTTTTTGTTGTATTTACTAACATTTACTTTATTTCTCAGAGAAAAGGAAGCTCATGATGTAATCCTAAGGTCCAAGAAGGTAGTCAGGCTCTCTCTATGTGAAGGAGACAAATGTACTATTGATATTTGAAAAGTGACACAGAACAATACCTCGATATGTCAGACCTATTAGATCTCAGTAATCTGAAAACCAAACAGATTAATAATCAGAATATGATGGAAGAATATTTGAACTGAAATAATCTTTTAAATTATAGACAGAAATAGAAAAGTGGATCTTGCTTTACTAGTTTTGCAGGCCTTTTTAAGGCAAGGTGCTGTACATTTGGAGCAAAATGAGGACCAACATTAATTTTTTGTACAAGGTACATCTTTCTAATATGATGTTGAAAGAGATATTATTTAATTCTTACAGATTTAAATACTTTATAGGAGAAGTAAACAAAGCATGGCTCAGTGGCTAGCTGGTTCAATTCCGGCCTTGGGTGACTGTGTGGAGTTTGTATGTTCTCCTGGTATCTGTGTGAGTTTCCTCCAGATGCACTGGCTTCCTCCCTCATCCAAAGACTTAAGTGAAAGTTTATTTATGCATGTGACAAGTAGGCTTACATTAATACTGCAATGAAGTTACTGTGAAAATCCCCTTGATGCCACATTCTGGTGCTTGTTTGGTTACACAGGGAGAACTTAGCATAGCCAATGCACCTAACCAGCATGTCTTTTGGACTGTGGGAGGAAACCAGAGCACACGGCAGAAACCCATGCAGACAAAGAGAGAATATGCAGACTCTGCACACAGGCAGTGACCCAAGGGAATCAAACTCAAATCCCTGTAGCTATGAGGCAGCAGTGCTAACCACTGGGCTACCATGCCACCCCGTTTGTTGGTTAGGTTGATTGGCCATGCTAAATTGCCCTTTAGGATAAATACATGCAGTTACAGGCTTAGGACCTGGGTGGGATTGTTTTCAGCGCAGGCTTGATGGGTCAAATGATTTTTTTCTGCACTATAGGAATTCTATGATTCTATGAGTGCAAAGAAAGACTTGTAGTTATATCACAAGTTTTAAGACCATGTGATTTTGCAAGGCACTTTGAAATCAATTTCTTATTTTTTTGAGGTGCAGTTACAGTTGAAATGTAGGAGACATGGCAATCAATTTGCTAAAAGCAGGCTCCTGCAAACTACAGTTATGATAATGACCGGATAATTAGTTCTGTGCTGGTGATTGAGTGGTGAATGTTGCCAGGACTCAAGATAACTCGCCTACTCCTTGGGACCTTTCAAATCTGAGAGGGTAGGTAGGGTTTCCATTTAACTTTTCATTGGAAAGATGACTACTCTGACAATGCTGCGCTGGAATATCAACTTCCATTTCTTTTGCTTTACCTGCTGGATTTGGACTTGAATTTACAATTTTCAGTTTAGAAGTGAGAACGCTACCGTCAGCTGACATCATTAGTGACCTTGGTTATAATGTCAAATCAGTTCATCTCAAATATTCAGAGATTGTGCTGATGTTTTGCAATGACTATGAAACTGCACTTGGGACTTTGCAAGTAACTCATGTCACTAATGCTTAAGAGACCATTCAGCTCCCTAAATTCATATTCAGAAAAACACTTGAGTTGGATCTTTGGTGTCAGAGCATAGCAATAAAGAATCACTCAAAGTTAGGGTTCATCACCTTCAAAAAGAGATATTTTTAATTTGATTTGATTTTATTTGATTTATTATTGTCACATATATTAGTATATAGTGAAAAGTATTGTTTCTTGCGTGCTATACAAAGCATACCATTCATAGAGAAGAAAAGGAGTGAGTGCAGAACATAGAGTTACAGTCATAGCTAGGGTGTAGAGAAAAATCAACTTAATGTGAGGCAGGACCATTCAAATGTCTCATGGCAGCAGGGAAGAAGCTATTCTTGAGTCGGCTGGTATGTGGCCTCAGACTTTTGTATTTTTTTCCTGGTGAAAGAAGGTGGAAGAGAGTATGTCTGGGATGCATAGGGTTCTTAATTATGCTGGCTGCTTCACTGAGGCAGCGGAAGTGTAGACCGAGTCAATGATTGAGAGACCAGTTTATGTGATGGGCTGATCTATATTCGTGACCCTTTGTAGTTTCTTGCAGTCTTGGCAGAGCAGGAGCCATATCAAGCTGTGTTACAACCAGAAGAAATGCTTTCTATGGTGCAAGAGACATCAATATATCGGATAGAAAGAAATAATATATAAAGAATTCTTGCAGATCAGCAGGATAAGAGAATACAGATTCAGAAGTTGTGAAGAACAAATTTAGGACAAATATTAGGAAGTGTTTTTTTTCACACCGGTTGATTAGCAACTGGAATATATTTCCAGGACTTTTTTTGAAACGAGGACAATGAAAACTCTTGAATAATTAGTTGTGAATTAGAATGACATTGTGATTGGAATTGTAAAGTAATAAAATTGAATGGACTGAAAGGCCTTCTTCATGGAACCATTTTAGAATTGGGAGTAATAACTTGTGAATAGGGCATTGGTGAGGCCGCAGCTGGAGTACTGTGTGCAGTTTTGGTCGCCGTACTTACGCAAGGATATTTTGGCCTTGGAGGGAGTGCAGAGGAGGTTTACTAGGCTGATACCGGAGTTGAGGGGATTGAGCTATGAGGAGAGGCTGAATAAACTAGGCTTGTACTCGTTAGAGTTTAGAAGAATGAGGGGAGATCTCATTGAGACGTATAAGATGATGAATGGGATGGATAGGATAGAGGTGGAGAGACTCTTCCTGCTCAGAAAGGACAGTAGGACTAGGGGGCACAGCCTCAAGATAAAGGGGGGGTGGTTTAGAACAGAGTTGAGGAGGAACTTCTTCACTCAAAGGGTGGTGAATCTCTGGAATTCTCTGCCCGTTGAGGTGGTGGAGGCTGCCCCGCTAAATATTTTTAAGACGCGGGTTGATGGGTTTTTGATAAGCGAGGGGATTAAGGGTTATGGGGAGAGGGCAGGAATGTGGAACTGAGACATGACAGATCAGCCATGATCTTATTGAATGGTGGAGCAGGCTCGAAGGGCTGGATGGCCCACTCCTGCTCCTATTTCTTATGTTCTTATTTTCTTATAAGGCACAGGACCTTTCTCTTCTCTAGTAACTTTTATGCAAACCATCACAGCACATACCTCACCTGCCTCAGCTTCAGATAGCTCAAAGGCACAATGTGAGCCATCATATCTTTCTCTGATCCTGGGCATCTGCATAAATCTTGCATTTTGAAACCTGGCCTTTTGAAACTCAGGAAAGCATTCACAATGGCCGCAACTATAATAAGTGATGGGAAGTCTAAACAATGATATTGATTGAAATTGCAAAAGAAATTTCTAAGCTATAACAGATGGCCTGAAAAACAATATGCTCTTGCAGTGGATTTTTTTTTACACTGTGATTTTTTAAAAAATTTTGAAAGGTTCGGAATCTAACCATTTCAGATTGTGACACTGCACAAATATTTGCACCTCCTCCATAAAATCATGCTTCTTACTCTACAGGTTAAGGCTGTTGGAGCAAAGAAAGTTTAGTTTGTTTGTACCCAGCAGACAAAGCAAATGGCTCTGGTGAGTTTGAATTTCTCACCTGTGTGAATGATTCTCTGCTCCTGTTCCTCTGTCAGCAATAATGTGATCTGCCAGAGATGGAGGTGGGGTTTCAGATCCTGGTCCTCGCTGACATTTTTAAATGTCGCCTGATCTGCCTCAACTCAATAAAAATCCGGGCCTCAGTCTCCCCTTCCCCACCCTCTAATTTCCAGCCCACCCAGGTCAACAGCTCTCCAGGATGCTCCTCTCACTCCTTTACCTTCTGTCCACTCCTAAGTCAGTGTCTGTGCTGTGCCTGCGGTGGGTATTGATATTACGGAGAAGGTGGAGAAAGTCGAGGTAGGAATGCTATTGCGCCACAAATCCAGAAGTTGCTTGTAGAATCATAGAATCCCTACACTGCAGAAAGATTCAGCCCATTGACACTGCACTGACAACAATCCCACCCAGGCTCTATTACTGTAACCTCACATATTTACCCTGCTAATCCCCTGATACCAAAGGGTAATTTAGCATGACCAATCAACCCTACCCCACACATGTCTGAACTGTGGGAGGAAACTAGAGCACCCGAAGAAAACCCATGCAGACATGAGGAGAAATTACAAACTCCACACAGACAGTGACCAAGGCCAGAATTGAACCCTGTTCTTTGGTGCTGTGAGGCAGCAGTGCTTAACCACTGTGCCACCGTGCTGCTGGGGAAATCTTGGGCCCCACTTTGGGTACATGTGATTCAAGGTTTGACACCCCTGTTGTCAAGTACAATTCTGCCCACTTACCACCAAGTCCATCATGCAAACCAACCTCCCGTCCACTGACTCTGTCCTCACTTCCCACTATCTCGGAAAAGCAGCCAGCATAATCAAGGATCCCACACACCCCAGAACTATCCTCTTCCACCTTCTTCCATCAGGAGAAAGACACAAAATTCTGATGTCACGTACCAACCGACTCAAGAATAGTTTCTTTCCCGCTGCTGTCAGAATTCTGAATGAATTAAAACAAAATACTGCGGATGCTGGAACCTGAAACAAAAACAGAAAATGCTGGAAAACCTCAGCAGCTCTGGCACCACTTGTGGGGAGAGAATAGAGCCAACATTTTGAGTCTGAATTCATCAGAACTGAGAGCAAAGAGGCTTTTGTGGCTTTTGCTACCAAATAAACCTGTTGGGCTTTAAGCTAGTATTGTGAGACTTCTTACTATGTTTACCCCAGTCCAATGCCGGCATCTCCGCAGCAAAGCGAATCAGCGGAGATTTATACTCTAAGGGTAGTGAGGAGGGAGTGTAATGGGGTAAAGGAAATGTAAATGAGGATACAGAAGGCTGAGAAGGTGCTAAAAAGTGTCCATTAAATGATGAGAATGCGTGAATGGCAGACAAGTGAAATTTTTGAATGGACCTACATATATTTAGCTGAGTTTTCTCTACACACTAGTTATGTCAGTAACACTACATTCTGCACCCTCTCCTTCCCTTCTATATGAATGGTATGCTTTGTCTGCATAGCACGCAAGAAACAATACTTTTCACTGTATACCAGTACATGTGACAATAATAAGTCAAATCAAATCTAATCCATTTCATAAACTGAGACCAATGCACCATCTCTATTGTCACTATGGGAGAGACTAGCTAACTTCGCCCGGCACAGTGTGGCACTTTGCTACAGTTTATAATTCAACCTCCTGCTCTATAATGCTGAGCCATCCTCCTCCCCCACCCCCCTCTCCCCTACAATCCTCATCCTCAGCATTCTCTTGCACGGCTGTCTATCGGTACAGCTTCCATTTCCATTGTCGTGGAGCAGCACAAAGAACCTGCAGAAAGTAGATTTACTCCAGTACTTGCAGCTAAAACAATTTTGTCTAACCTTTCTCAATACAATGGAGATAGTATTCTGAGTATGAAAGTGAGATGTGTATTGTGAGAGTATGGCAGGACAGTGAATTATCAGCTCACACCATGCGCGGGAGAAATAATGAGTGGCGGAGATAAGAGCTGTGAACAGCAGAGATAACATTCTCCACTATGCATGGGAATGCGCGTGGGCGCTCCGACAATTTGCATGTCTGCACTCACAGGATATATTTTCCAGTTGGTGGAACAAGCATGCGAGGGCCAGGAAATTGCATAGTGAGTCACATTGTCACATCCCTGTCTGGATTACAGTCAGTGCAAGAGCTTTATTATCATATTTAAATTGATGGTAATAGTATTACAAAGCAGCATAACATGATTCCCAGATTTTCTTATGATGATTGCGCTGTGTATTCAGCTCACTCATATCAAAATGAGTAACGAAAACCGGGCATGCTCTGAAGCTTCGGAAGTTTACTTGTTAAAGAGTGGACAACATTAATTTGTAACGGTAGACTGATAGACTTTGGTTAGTGTCCTTTGATTGCTACAAGCAAAAATGGAATATAATTTCCTACAGGTGCATCTCCATTTTTCTTTTAACACTTCTAGACATAGAAACTCTATAGTACAGAAAGAGGCCATTTGGCCCATCGAGTCTGCACCTACCACAATCCCACCCCCATATCCCTATATATTTTACCCACTAATCCCTCTAACCTATGCATCTCAGGACACTAAGGTGCAATTTTTAGCATGAGCAATCAATCTAACCCACACATCTTTGGACTGTGGGAGGAAACTGGAGCACCCGGAGGAAACCCACACAGACACGAGGAGAATGTACAAGCTCCACACAGACAGTAACCCAAGCCAGGAATCAAACCCAGGTGCCTGGAGCTATGAAGTAGCAGCGCTAACCACTGTGCTACCATGCCACCCCTACTGTCTAGATATTCTACTCTAGATATTCTGTGTTTCAGATTGTTCTTAGAATCCCTGCAGTGCAGAAGAGGCCATTCAGCCCATCAATCTGTGCAACACTGACAGAGTATTTTACCCAGGCCCTCTTGCCCGCCCTATCGCTGTAACCCCATGCATTTCCCATGGCTAATCCATCTAAGGTATGGAGATGCCAACGTTGGACTGGGGTAAGCACAGTAAGAAGTCTCACAATGCCAGGTTAAAGTCCAACAGGTTTATTTGGTAGTACAAGCCACAAGTTTCCGGAGAACTGCCCCTTCATCAGGCGAGTGGGAGTTGTGTTCACAAACAGGGCATATTAGGAATGTGAGTCTTTACATGTAATCAAGTCTCAAAGGTACAGACAATGTGAGTGGAAAGAGGGTTAAGCAAGCACATGTTAAAGAGATGTGTATTGGCTCCAGCCAGGACAGTTAGTGAGATTTTGCAAGCCCAGGCAAGTTGTGGGGGTTACAGGTAGTGTGACATGAACCCAAGATCCCGGTTGAGGCCGTCCTCGTGTGTGCGAAACTTGGCTATTAGTTTCTGCTCAGCGATTCTGTGTTGTGTGTCGTGAAGGCTGCCTTGGAGAACACTTACCCAAAGATTAGAGGCTGAATGCACGTGACTGCTGAAGTGTTCCCTGATAGGAAGAGAACCCTCCTGCCTGGTGATTTTCGAACGGTGTTTATTCATGCATTGTCATAGCGTCTGCATGGTCTCCCCAATGTACCATGTCTTGGGACATCCTTCCCTGCAGCATATAAGGTAGACAACGTTGGCCGAGTTGCAAGAGTATGTACTGTGTACCGGATGGATGGTGTTCTCACGTGAGATGATGGCATCTGTGTTGATGATCCAGCACGAATTGCAGAGGTTGCTATGGCAGGGTTGTGTGGTGTCGTGGTCACTGTTCTCCTGAAGGCTGGGTAGTTTGTTGTGGACATTGTGTATGTTGTACAATACAATCAACAAGTTCCATCCCACCATCGGACTCACCATGGACTACTCTCTGGAATCGATTGCATTCTTGAACACATGCATCTCTATCAAGGACGATCACCTCAGCATTTCATTGTACCACCAACCCATGGATAATATCACGATGCTCCACTTCTCCAGCTTCCACCCTAAACACATTAAAAATGCCAGGACAAGCTATCCATATACACAGGATCTGCTCAGATGAGGAGGAACATAACAGACACCTCCAGACGCTGAAAGATGCACTCATAAGAACAGGATATGGCTTTTGACTCATCGATTGACAGTTCCAACATGCAACAGCGAAAAACCACACTGACCTCCTCAGGAGACAAACACGGGACATGGCAGACAGAGTACCCTTCGTCATCCAGTACTTCCCCGGCGCAGAAAACCTACGATGTTTTCTTCAGAGCCTTCAACATGTCGTTGATGAAGATGAACATTTCGCCAAGGCCATCTCCACACCCCCACTTCTTGCCTTCAAACAATTGCACAACCTCAAACAGATGATTGTCCGCAGCAAACTACCCAGTCCTCTGGAGAACAGTGACCACGCCACCACAAAACCCTGCCACAGCAACCTCTGCAAGATGTGCTGGATCATCGACATGGATGGCATCGTCTCATGTGAGAACACCATCCACCAGGCACATGGCACATACTCTTGCAACTCGGCCAACATTGTCTACCTGATACGCTGCAGGAAAGGATGTCCCACGGCATGGTACATTGGGGAGACCATGCGGACCTACGACAATGGATGAATGAATACCGTTCGACAATCACCAGGTAGGAGTATTCTGTTCCTGTTGGGGAACACTTCAGCAGTCACGGGCATTCAGCCTCCGATCTTCGGGTAAGCATTCTCCAAGGCGGCCTTCACGACACATGATAATGCAGAATCGCTGAACAGAAACTGATAGCCAAGTTCTGCACACATAAGGATGGCCTGACCCGGGATCTTGGGTTCATGTCACACTATCTGTAATCCACACGACTTGCCTGGGCTTGTAAAATCTCACTAACTGTCCTGTCTGGAGACAATACACATCTCTTTAACCCATGCTTAACTCTCTCTCCACTCAAATTGTCTGTATCTTTAAGACTTGATTACCTGTAAAGAAACGCATTCCAACCATTATTTTGTAAATTGAGTTTGTGTCCAAATATGCCCTGTTTGTGAACACAACTCCCACTCACCTGATGAAGGGGCAGTGCTCTGAAAGCTTTTGGCTTGTGCTACCAAATAAACCTGTTGGATTTTAATCTGGTGTTGTGAGACTTCTTACTGGGCTAATCCATCCAACCCACACATCTTGGGATTCTTAAGGGGCAATTTAGCATGGCCAATCCACCTAACCTGTACATCTTTGAACTGTGTGGGGATCTGGAGCACCCAAAGGAAACCCATGCACACTTAAGCCATGCATGCAAACTCCACACAATTACTCAAGGCCGGAAAGTTTATTTATTTATTATTAGTGTCAAAGTAGGCTTACATTAACACTGCAGTGAAATTTCTATGAAAATCCCCTAGTCACCGCACTCTGGCGTCTGTTTGGGTACACTGAGGGAGAATTTAACATGGCCAATGCACCTAACCAGCATGTTGCTTGGACTGTGGGAGGAAACCAGAACATCCAGTGGAAACCCAGGCAGACACAGGGAGAATGTGCAGACTCTGCACAGACAGTCACCCAAGCCGGGAATTGAACCTGAGTCCCTGGACTGTGAGGCAGCAGTGCTAACCACTGTGCTACCATACCATTCATACAGGTGAATCTCAACTTCCTTTGTCATTGAGGATATGTTTTCACTTGCCTTGATTTCTAGCTAGGTTTCATCTCTGGATAGTAGACACATCAATTTTGATCCTGATTCTTCCAATCTTCAGAACAACACTAGATTCATTTCAAACATCAGCTGTTAAGTAAGTATATTAAAGAGCAAAAGAATGCACAAGCTAAAGTAACAACAACCTATTTATTCACAGTCATTCATAGAATCATGTAAGAACGCAAGAATCTAAAAAATAGGAGCAGAAGGAAGTCCTTCTAGCCTACTTGACTCTCCAACAGGATGATAGCTGAATAACAGGCAGTGTGTGCAAGTTTTGAGATAGAATCATAGAAAAACTACAATGCAGAAGGAGGCCATTTGGAGGCCTGCACTGACAACAATCCCATATAGGTCCTGTCCCCATAACCCCACATAGTTACCCTGTTAATCCTCCTGACACTAGAGGGTAATTCACCTAACCCACAAATCTTTGGACTGTGGAAGAAAACTGGAGCACTCGGAGGAAACCCATGCAGACACAGGGAGAATGTGCAGACTTCACACAGATAGTGACCTGAGGCCGGAATTGAACCCATCTCCCTGGCACTGTGAGGCAGCACTGTGTCACCATGCCACCATATGGGTGTGAGATTTCAGCAGTACTACATGTGCGAGGGTGAGGTGAAGCAATGAATGTTCGAGATGAGTCTGGATTAATTGAGACTAGTGGTAGGTGAATGATGCCTTTCTGGTGTGTTGAGCAATGTGTGTGGCTACTGGTGGAATCAATGGGATATGACACTGAAGACACATTCACTGACCTTGACCATTCATGTCAGTTGATTGGTCATTTTGTGCCTCTGTACCTAGGTCCTTGTGGCTTGACTTATGGAATTGACTAACTTAGATATCGCGTCCTATTATCTTTGCATAGTTTGGCTGGTGGGATTCTTGGCACGCCCATGGGCAAAGCAACTCTCGCCTTCTCTCCACTCCCTCCACTAAGGTCACCAGCGCAGCTTCAGAAATTCTTGGAACTGGCTTTCTGTCACGTAGTGCCGCATCAAAATGACTTTGAGTGCTTGTTCCTTGTGCTTGCAGCAGGACATAGATAGGATGCAGGACTGGGCGGAGAAGTGGCAGATGGACTTCAACGCGGATAAATGTGTTGTCGTCCATTTTGGCAGAACCAACGGGATGAACGAGTACACTATTAAGGGCAGAAGTCTGAGTAGTGTTGAGGAGCAGAAGGATCTTGGGGTCCGGGTCCACAGGACTCTTAAATCGGCCTCGCAGGTGGAGGAGGTGGTCAAGAAGGCGTATGGTGTACTGGCCTTCATTAATCGAGGGATGGAGTTTAGGAGTCGGGAGGTAATGCTGGAACTTTATAAGACCCTTGTCAGGCCTCATTTGGAGTATTGTGCGCAGTTCTGGTCGCCTCACTATAGGAAAGATGTAGAAGCTATTGAAAGGGTGCAGAGGAGATTTACAAGGATGTTGCCTGGACTGGGAGGCATGCCTTATGAAGTTAGGTTGAGGGAGCTGGGACTCTTTTCCCTGGAGAGACGAAGGTTGAGAGGCGACCTGATAGAAGTTTACAAAATGTTGAGAGGAATAGATAGGGTGGACTCTCAGAGGCTATTTCCCCGGTTTGAAATGGTCGCTACGAGAGGACACAGATTTAAGGTGCGGGGAGGGAGGTTCAGAAGTGATGTTAGGGGTAAGTTTTTCACTCAGAGGGTGGTGAGTGAATGGAATCGGCTGCCGTCAGTGGTGGTGGAGGCGAACTCGCTGGGGTCTTTTAAAAGACTTCTGGATGAGTATATGGGGTTTAATGAGATTGAGGGTTATAGATAGGTCTGTAGGTTGGTAGGTGATGTGGTCGGCGCAACTTGTGGGCCGAAGGGCCTGTTTGTGCTGTAGTGTTCTATGTTCTATGTTCCTAAAGAGTAAAGACTTAACTCTTATTGAAATCTGCTGAGCAGATGGGGGTGGAACTATGTTACAAGTGATGCTGCTAACTGAAGGAAGAGGACTGAGAAGCATCTTAGAGAATAATTCCTCTTATATTTTGGTCATTTTAAATAGTTGACATGTAAAAGAGATCTGTCTTCAACCAAAGACCATTGCCTTCAGCAACATCTTTTCCAGAGTAAGAAACTAACATATCTCAATCTAAAACGTCAATAATAGAGTTCCAACCACAATGTGGGAGCACAGAGTGTGACAAGGACTGATTGTGACAAGGTGTGAGTACTAACTTGCAGATTTAGTGTAGAAGGGGAAGCAGGTGCTACTTTTTATATTTTTTTTGCAGCCTCCAGAAGCTGGTGAGTTCTCAAGGCTTAAGTAGTTGAACAGGTAGGTGATTGGTGAGTTTCAAAGAAATCTCACTAAAGGCAGTCAGTAGTTTAACTTGGAGTGGGCAGGGAAGAATCCAACTGTTGTAGCTCACACAGTTATCAATAATGTAGACAGGATTGAGCGAATGTCAACAGCTAGGGACTTAATTAAAAAGCAGAACCACAAAGGTAGTAATCTCCAGACATAGGGTAAATAAGGTCAGAAAGGTGATTGTGTAGCTCAAAACTGGTGTGGGAAAAATGGATTTTCATTCAAGAAGCACTGTTCCTAATTAGTATGTTCATATTCAGGCTTGTGCTGATAATTGGCAAATAATATTGGCATACAGGCAATGACCATCTCTAACCAGAGGGAATCTAACCGCCTCCTCTTTATGTTCAATACCATTGCTGAATTACACTATCAACACCCTGGGGTTTCCATTGACCAGAAACTGAACTGAACCAGTATACTGTGTCTACAACAGCAGTTCAAAGGCTTGAAATTCTGCAGAGAGTAACTCACCACCTGACTTCCAAATCCTCTCTACAAGGCATGATTCAAAAATGTAATGTGGTACCCTCCACTTGGCTTGTATGAATGCAGATCCAACAACACTCAAGAAACTCAACACCATCCAGGACAAAAGAGCTTGTTTGCTTGGCATCCCATCCACCACCTTAAACATTTCTCCCTCCAGTGCACTGATGCACAGTGGCAGCAGTGTGTACCATCACAGGATGTACTGCAAGAGCTCACCAAGACTGTTCCAATCCTGTGATATCTAGCATCTAGAAGAAGGAGGGCAATAGATGCAAGTCACACACCATCATAAATCGGAACTATATCACGGTTCCCTCATTGTCTCTGGAAAATCCTTGAAATCCAAAAAGCGCTGCAGCTGTACCTGCACCCCATAGACTGCAGCTGTTCAAGATGGCTCACCAGCACCTTCTCAAGGGCAATTAAGAATGAGCAATAAATGATGTCCAAGCCAGCGGCATACAGATCTCATGAATGGATAAAAAATTACAAAGAGAACTGGAGCAATTAGTGGATGGTCCAATTACAATTCTCTTCCTGCACCTAGTGGTGCACGAAAGTAAACTTGGGTCTGTTTCCATAGCTAGTAATTCCTGGAACAGATTGCTAGTCTGTTGCCAGGGGCTTATAGCTTGAGGGGAGCAAGTCCACATCAAACTTGGCTGACCAGGAATCTCTTCCACTCTTACTTCCACCCAGTGGTGTGTCAGAAGCATTTATAGGTTGACACACTCAAACCTGTTTGGTCACATTGTGAATGCACCTTCCTTGGCCATCAAGCCCTGGGGTGAAACTCGAACCCATAGTTTTTAGACCCAAAGGTAGGGATACTATTCGCTGTGCCACAAGACCTAATTAGTGGATGGTAAGGTGTGATCACTAGATAAAAGATAAATATAACTTCACACATGCATAGAAATATGAAACATGTACTTAACACTGAAAATCAAGAGGGAAAAAGAAATTGGGGCGTCATTATTAATCAGACACTGGCTACCTATTTAATATGAAACTACTCGAAAAAGATTAATTATTTACTGGGATAGATCAAGAATATTTAAATGAAAATTGACAGATGTCTCTCTATTCCAATTTGGTATTGAACATTTGAAAAAAGCTGTTAGTTTGAGTGCTTTAATTTGAAAAGAATATTAATGTGTACAATGAAGTAGTCAGGGTGACATTGATGATGTTGGAATTTAACAAGTTATGCAGAGGCATACAATTAAGAAGGTATGACATGTTTCTTTAGAACTGGAACGAAAGCTGAGATTATCCAGATGCGGCAAGCAGCCAAAATTCCATCGACTTCAGGGACACCGGTAAATCCTGCCGATGGGAGTGACTGGAAAATTCCACCGGAAGAGTCCACAACTGAAAATTGCAAGTGTAACACTAAAGAAGCATTGAACAAGATTTAAGATGAAGAGGGTTTTCTCCCCTGTAGAAAAGTACATATATGGAATAGGCTGTTAGCTACACAAGTTAATATGATGTGAATTAACATCTTCTAAAAAATAGCAGGATGCTTTGATTAAGAGATGGATTGAAGGTCATCTGGAGTACAATAAAAGGTTATCAAAGTAACAACTGATGGTGTGTCAGGAAAGGTGATTAATTAGGAATAACGCAGGGCACAAGGCTTGATTTTTTCTAGATTTCTTTGGTATTTTTCTAAATTTCGCTTGTATTGTCAGAGGGGAATTTTGTAGATACCTCACCAGAAGGATAAATGGATTGAGTTTGTGATAGGAGCGAGTGGATGAATTGTGTGAAAGGAAGGTTCAACAGACTTTCCTAATTTCATGCTTTCTTGGATTCTTAACCCACATGGTAAATCATAAGCTGGATCTTCACCACAGAGGCGGGAAACAGACCGGTCTGTGTTTGGGTCAGAAACTAATTTCTGGTGGAAACCAAATTAAAGTTCAGATTTTCACAGGGGTGAGCCCTTAATTGACACGTCAACATGTTTCCTGTCCATCTAGAGCCAGTGCAGGGTGGGAATGGATGTGGATCTGATTTGGGCTCCGCATGGCAGCCGTCACTGAGGTTGTTCTATGGGAAAGACCTGCAGTTTGTGACAAATCCTTCCACTTCACTAGGGGGAAGTGAAACGTCATAGGGTAACCCAAAGGCTGGCAACTGGAGTAGGGCGGTCCCTCACTTCACTGACATCAACCTGGATCTAATGCTTGTAGGCCACTAGGGATAGGAGGGAGGTGCTCCTCCCAAGGCCAGCAGGAGGAAGGCACTTAATGATATAGCAGTCCATTTCTCTGTTCAACATCATCTCTCCCTACCCCCTCTTCCTCTTCCCCTCTCAGCTCAAACTCCTGATGCTTCCTAAGGCTTCATCATCCTTAAGGTCACATCTCTCTGGATAGCCATGTTATGGAGAGCACAGAAGACCCACAATAACAAAGAGCAACACCCACAGGCCCAGGCAACAAAATCATATCATTACAAGCTCAATGGACTGCTCAGTGTTTGTGCTGCTAAGCAGGTGACATTAGTTATGTCAATGCCAGGCCTCTGTCTGGGCTCCAGCAGAAGAGTCAATAGCCACCGCTTAAAAAGATTTCCCTTGTCTCCTAGGATTCATCCATACATGTTAGGATTAAGCAATTTATTATCTTATATTGTAATGTAAAGTGGTAGTGAACTATCTTCTTGAACTGCTACCGTCTATTATGGAGGGAAGTCCAGGATTTTGTCCCAGTGACAGTAATGGTACAGCAATATATTTTCAAGTCCAAATGGTGATTGACTTAGGGGTCCATGTGGATCTAACACATGGTGAATCAGGACGTTATTAAGGAGGGCTTCACAGAGTTGGCAGGGCTGGGTTTGCTGTTGTTGTTTCTGGTGCCTAGATTGATGCCAGGTGGTCTGACCTTATTTTAGGCTTCATGGTAGTTTGATACAAGTGAATAGCCTCTTAGGCCATTCCAGAGAGCAGGTAAGAGTCAACCACAATACAATGATTTGGCGAGGCGATGGCCTAGGAGAATTATCGTTGAAATATTAATCCAGAAACTCTGGGGACCCTGGTTCGAATCCTGACACGGCAGTTGATGAAATTTGAGTTCAATAAAAAATATCTGGAATGAAGAATCTACTGCTATAAAACCACTGTTGATTATCAGAAAAACCTATTTCATTCACTAATGCCCTTTAGGGAAGGAAATCTGCTGCCCTTACCTGGTCTGGCCTACATGTGACTCCAGAGCCACGCAATGTGGGTGACTTTCAACTGCCCTTGGGCAACTGAGTTGGACAATAAATGCTGGCCAGCCAGCAATGCCCGTGTCCCAAGAATGAATAAGTAGAATAAAATAAAAAGTCATATGTAGGCCAGACCAGATAAAGCTGACAGATTTCCTTGCCTAAAGGACATTTGTGAACCAAATGGATTTTTAACTATGGTCTAATGTCACCATTATTGAGATTAGCTTTTAATTCCAGATTTCTGAATTGAATTTTAATTTCAACAATTGCTGCGTTGTGATTTGTACTGTTAGCCTATTATTTACTAGCCCAGTGACATTATCAATCCTATCACTGCTTTCCCTCTGTCTGCTCTTGTATATCAGCAAAGTTCTCCAATATATGAATAAAAAGCTTGAAATACAGATGATCTAGAGGTGATCGCTGCAGAACACCTCTCAACAATACTCCCAAGCAGATTTCCTTGATTTCTCTAAACTTTCAGCTTTCCATTCCATAAACAAATTCATTCCAATTAGCCTATTTGCTATTCATTGCAAAGCCTTATGTTTCTTTATAGGCCATAAAATGTAGAACAAAAATTATTTCTACAAATGTAAATTGATAATATTGACAGGAATGTCATGTTCATTGAATTTAATTTCCTTCTCAGTGAATTCCAGTACATTAGTGAGGCATATCAATCCCTGATGACTATTCTTAATGAACTCTGTGGTGTTGAGGTAAATCTAAACAGCATCATGTAAAATAGTCTCGATCACACTGATTGATTGAGCTATGAGAGGTGAAGCATTATTTACAGGCCATACTCTATTGGGAATAGTGGCCACCAGATTGGTAGCAAAGAGGTGCAATCAGTTGGATAGGGCCAGGGCAGGTCAACTCCAGGGCAGGCTTTAAAAGGCTGATAAAAGCCACTGTAGCCATTGCAGCAATTCATGGTGCCATCCAAGCCAAAATACTTCTTCATATGGTGGGATTTGAAAAAGCAGATAGAGGAGAGCTACAATGCCAAAGATTCAGAGTGCCACAGAAGCAGGGCATGATGAGTCAAGATACTGCTGGCTATCAGAATTGCAATACATTGAAATACTTCTGTTGAGGAAAGCAGGAAAATTTCTTCCTACTCAGGAAAACATGGAAAACTCTGACCACAAGAACACATGGTAAAACACACGGACCCAACACTGGCACATACTTGGCTACATCACTGTTCAAACAAGGAAATGCAGAGATGTCCACATCACCCATGCCATGATTGTATTGACAACTGCTGAACTAATCACCATCTTACCTGATTGACCAATTCCTTCAGCCTATCCCCCAAATAACGGAGTCAACAAAAGCAATGGACAAGAATATTAACACCAAAGACTCAAAGATCCCATCAAGTTGACTCTTCTCAGTCAATGACCTTTCAATTTTCAGCCAGCATAAGCCACAGTGTGTCCATAGTGCTTCATCGACTGTGAGGACGATCATAACAAACACCTGCAAAAAGGTACTTTGTCTCTCTTTCAGGAAACACTGTGGTTGGTTTTGACAAAAACTACCACAAGATACAGGATCTAACTGAGCATAAACGCAAAGCTTTCACTGACTGGAAACTTCACCACCACTCCAGAGAAAAACAGCAATCCTACCGGTAGTTGAAGGCAGTGGTCAGAAAATAGCCAGTGACATAAGGAACAAATGCAGGTAGAAAAAGCAAGGGAGATCCAAAAACCGTGGATACCAATGACATGTATGATTTCTTCAGTGCTGTCACAAACACTCAAGAGTCTATGCCTACTGAGAGCTGAGCATGAATGGGAGCTCATCAAGGTCAGGGAGGCAGTCAGTGCTAGCTGGAGAGAAGATTTTGAAGAATGACTGAATTGAGATTTTGGCTGGAATTTTACCGCCTCAACAGCCTTAGAGTCAGGGCGGGTGAGGCTTGCAGAATGGCATTCTCCATTGGCCTCAGACGGGATCTTACAAGCCTCAGGCGGATCAGCAGTAAAATTCCAGCATCTTGCTTTGACTCAAACGTCTTCAGCTACTTTCCACCATATCCTATCTGCCCAGTCTCAGAGCCACCTCAGTCAAGAGCAAAGTTGAAAAGTCATCCAACGTTTGAAAAACAACAAAGCCCTTGGAGCAGATGGAATCTACTGAAATTCACAAACATGATGAAGATGCATTCCTGATACGGCTGCACAACCTCATATCCCTCATCTGGGAAGAGGAGTACAGACTGGGAGATATTGGGGACCCTGTGATCATGAAAATGTTCAAGACCAAAGACAAGTCCAATCATGGTAACTATAGTGGAGTTTCCCTGCCGTCTGTAATTGGAAAGATCCTTGCAAGGATTGTCCTCAATCGCCTTCTCCTAATGGCCGAGGAAGTCCTTTCAGAGTCACGGTGCAGTTTTCACCCATTGAGAGGCACTGCACACATGACTTTCGGTGTACAGAAAATTCAAGAAAAATGCAAAAAAGAGTATCACCTGCAGTATTTGGCTTTTTTCAAATTCACAAAAGCCTTTGAGTTTGTCAATCATAAAGACTTACAGAGAATATTTCTCAAATTTGGCTGTCTTCAGATATTGATCACCATCCTTCAACTATTCAATGAGATATAAGTTTGATGCTCAATAACAAGACCATCACAGATCTTGTCTCAGTAAAAACTGAGATTAAACAAGGCAGTGTCATTGAGCCAACTCTCATCTCTTTTCCTCACTGTAATACTGCATCTCACCTCCAGAAAGTTACCCACAGGCATGAAGATGGCAGGATTGTTATGTAAGCAGAGATTGCATCGACTGGACTGTATTCATTGTATTTAGAAGAATGAGAGGGGATCTCATTGAAAAGTATAAAATTCTGACAGGGCTGAACAGACTAGATTCAAGGATGTTATTTTCTCTGGCTGGGGAAGTCTAGAATAAGGGATTACGGTCTCAGTAGGCCATTTAGGACTGGAATGAGAAGAAACTCCTTCACCCAGAGGGTGGTGAACCTGTGGAGTTTCCTACCTTGGAGGCTGTGGAGGCCAACTCACTGAATATATTTAAGAAAGAAATTGATAGATTTCCAGATGTTAAAGGTGTTAAGAGTATGGGAGATAAAGGATCAGCCATGATCTTATTGAATGATAGAAACTGTTCTACCTACCATGCCTTCAACCCAAAACTAGAACAAGTCCAACTTCAGTCATAGAGTCTCAGTATGTAAATGACACTTGCGTATGTACTCACTCAGAAATTGAGCTCCAGGTCATTGTGAACAGTTTCTCTGCAGCATATGAGAAAATGAGCCTTTCACTAAACATCTGGGAAGATAAAACTATCTTCCAGTCAGCTCCCACCCCATCCCTAACCATCAATTAAGATCAACAGTGAGATGCCAGAAAATGGAGACCAACTTCCATATCTTGGGTGCCTCCTCCTGACAAAGTCAGGCATGAAGACAGCAAGTGACACCAGCACCTAAATTTAATGACGTGTCCCTGGGGGTATTGCTGAATGTAGTAAAGGAGAGGAGGGATATCCATTACCCCAGAGATTGAAGGAAGAGATCCAATCCGACCTACCATCCCTACCTGGGAGGCAGTTGCAAGGGGGGAGTAAGTGCTCGCAGTATGTCAAATGACAGCCTTACATTGTAGTAAAAGGAATAACGACCTCATCTACGCTACCAGGATAAGTGAAGCCTCTACTGCTCCAATCTACCTCAGAAATGGGTGATGGGCCTCAATGGACAGGTAACCATTGGTGCTGCATATTAGGGCTTCTCGATGTGAAGCACTGAGGTCTCATAGATATACTGCTGTCCATCTCGTCTGCAGCTACAGAAGAGACTATGTCACACAGAGAGCTCATATTATGGAAGTGGGGTGAGGATCCAATATTGAGCACACCAGCAATGCAAAGCAGATGCAATGTCTCCTTGTGACTATTTGTTCTGTGCACGTGAGCTTCGTGTTCTGGAAGGTGCTGCCATAGGACACCAGTGGAGCTTTCACAAGGCACACAGCAGCCTGAGGGTTCCTGCTGTCAACTGGCAGCATGTATACACCACCTGCATCCCAAGTCTCTCAAACATTTTCTCTCCTAATGCAGAACAAATGGACAAGAGTGTGTGAGAGAGAGAGAGAGGAGGGGGCCTCAGGATGTACCAAGGGGTAATACATCAGTGAGACCATGCAGGCGCTACAACAACAGATGAATGGACACCATGCAACAATTGCCAGGCAGGAGTGTTCCCTTCCAGCTGGGGAACACTTCAGCAACCAAGGGCATTAAGCCACGAAATTTAGTGTTCTCTAAAGTTCTTCAAGACACGTGACAATGTAGAATCGCCGAGTAACCACTTTCCGCATGCTTGAGGTTGGCCTCAACCAGGATCTTGTGTTCACGTCACTCTATGTGTAACCCCCACCATTTGGCCTGGGCTTGCAAAATCCTATTAACTGCCCTGGTTTGAAACAACTCACACCTCTTTAACCTGTGATTAACCCTCTCTTCACTCGTCTTGTCTGTACCTGTAAAGACTTGATTACCTATTAAGACTCGCATTTCAACCATTATCTTGTAATTGAGTTTGTCTATTATTTGCTGTAATAAATCTCACAACACCAGGTTAAAGTCCAACAGGTTTATTTGGTAGCGTGAGCTGCAAAAGCTGATGCTACCAAATCAACCTGTTGGACTTTAACCTGGTGTTGTGAGATTTCTTATTGCAACCACCCCAGTCCAACGCCGGCATCTCCATGTCATATATATGCTGTGTTTGTGAACCCTACTCTCTACTCACCTGATGAAGGAGCAGCGCTCCAAAAGCTTGTGATATCAATTAAACTTGTTGGACTTTAACCTGGTGTCATGAGACTTCTTACTGTGTCCATCCAGTAAAGAACAAATCTTATTGTCTCTACTTAGAAAGCTAAGTCTGATATGTGGTGCCATGTTGCAGGCAGCACATACAGTCATTCGCTCTCTCCTCTCACGATTACAGCTGGCACCTAGAACAGGATGAAACCAAACCTCAAAGGTGAGTCCACCCCATTTGAACAAATGAATTAGGAGCAGGAGTAGGCCACTCAGCTCCTTGACCCTGCTCTGCCATTCAATAAGTTCATGGCTGATTTTGATCATAATTTCAATCCCATATTCCTGCCTGCATCCAATAACCTTTCACCTCCTTTGTTAATCAAAAATCTGTCCAGCTCTGCCTTAAAAATATTCAAAGATTCTGTTTCTACTGCCCTTTGAGGAAGAGAGTTCCAGAGACCCTCTGAAAGAAAGAAATTCTCCTCATCTTCGTCTTAAATGGGTGATTCCTTATTTTTATACAGTGACCCCTAGTTCTAGATTCTCTGACAAGAGGAAATATCCACCCTGTAAATACCCCTTATAGGTTTTGATCCAGTTGCCTCTTACTCTTCTAAACTCTTGTGGATACAAACCTAATCTCTCCAACATTTCCATGTAAGACAACCTGCCCATTCCTGGTAGTAGTCTAGTAATCTTCTCTGAACTGTTTCTAAAGCATTTACGTCTTTCCTTAGATAAGGAGACCAATACTGTACACAATATCCAGATGTGGTGTGACTAGTGCCCTGTACAACTGAATCATAACCTCCTTATTTCTGTAATTCTTCACAAGAACAATAGCATCCTATTAGCTTTCCTAATTACTTGCTGTACCTGTATTCTAATCTTTTGTGATTCATGCACTAGGACACCCAGAGCCCTCAACCTCTCAGAGCTTTGCAATCTCTCACCATTTAGACAATGAGCTTTGTTTTTATTCTTCCTGCCAAAATGGACTCCATTTGCCAGGTTTTTGCCCACTCACTTAACCTACCTACATCTTATGATCTCTTCATAATTGACTTTCCTACCGATCTTTGTGTCATCAGCATCAGGCAGCTCAGAGATGAGCAAAGAAAGTGAGGATGAACAAACATTTCACAGCAGTCACCTGAATTTGTCACCAGCTCAGAGACACACACCTCAGTGTGTTCAAGAGTTAGTCCAGGCAGGACTTTCTGTGGTCACTGCACAGACATGTGTCCGCAGCAGGTGGGGGCAGGGACAGCCAAGCTCGCTGGCATTTGGAGGACTGATAGGGAAGAGACACTGCAAAATCCGAGTCAGGTGATGAGACTCTGGGACTAGTCTTATACAGGATGCTGGACATGCAGCAGGAGACAGGACATCATCAGGTGGAGATGTCAGAGGCCATCAATAGAGCAGTGGATGAGGTGGAGGAGTCTGTCCACCTGCTCTTTGATGAAGTGGTACCGACATGTGCTCACGTTGAGGTCTCCACGGGGAGGGTGACAGATGCCATGGAGACACTTGTACAGCAAAACCAGCAGATTCTGTTGGAGATGAGTGTAGATCTCACATCTTATCGCAGTACCCATGGGTGCGATTTCACAGTAGCTACTCGAGAGGTGGCAGGGCAACTCAATCTCCATCCAGGTGCCCTTTCTATTTAAGCAGTCGGCCAGGCCCCTCTGGCATTCCCAAAGGGAAGAGGAGTGGCAGGCAGGCACCCCAGGACTGTCAGAGGGCATGTGGCCTTTCTGAATCCCCTTAGCCTGCGACCCCATCAGTCTCGATTTCTGTGAATGCAGAAGGTGCAGCTGCACCAGAGCAGGAGACCCAGAGGGAACCAAGGCTCTTCAAGCTTTGAGAACACAGAAAATGCCTCCAAAGCCATCAAGGACAACAGGGTATTGTAGTCTGCAGGCTGCCTCCACCTCTGTAGCAGGTGTTGGAGCGGGACAGGGTGGGGAGGGGGGCACCTGGACATGGTGGCAGGATACGCAATATCAAGAAGATCTAATTTCACATGTGCTTGCATGAGTGCATTATAACTGCTAATGTTTGTACACTTTTGTAATAGACTGATGTGATGTAGTGTGGTTTTATTGTGATTCTTACTCATTCACCCCACCTCTGGTGACCCACACTCTAGCTCCATTACTCTCCACCTCATGCAGGTGAATGCCCACATCCCCTGCCTTGCTAAACAGCCCATCCCCGTGAGAACAGATATGCCCTCCTCATTCTGCTGACCTCCAGAATCCGCTTTTACTTCCGTATTGCCTCCAAAAACCCTCAGTGTCCCTTCACCCATCATCAGCGAACACTAAACCTCCCATCTGCTGACCCCTGCTTCTCCCTTTAACTCTTACCATGCCTTTCTATCTTTAATTCCCTCAGTGTGCCCAAGGACTCTCTGTTGACAGCACAGTCCCCTCCCTCTGATCCCCTTTTCCCCATGCTGTCTCTTCACACATGCACACTTTGCCCTCCCCCTCCCCCACTTCAACACAGCCCTTTTCATGTTCCCACTCCTTAAACCACCTCACTCTTTTCATGACCCCACAGCATCCCACTCTTCCCCCTTCCCCAGTCTCCCCTGCCTCTGGCCTGTCCCTGATCTGATTTCCTACATTCCTATGTAAGAATTTCCAAGGCACCTCAACTGCAGACAGATAAAATCTGTGTGTGCTGTTTACACTATCAGAGCCTCTTTGTTTCAGAAAAAAAGTGTGTTTTTTGACAGCCGGGCAGAGGAAAGCTGGCCCAATTGTGTTTATAACGATGTTTAGATAATTATACTCACACACGTGAACAACCTAGAGGCCAGTGCCATCAACCAAGTAATTCGCATTCACCCTATAATTCGAGTGGGTGTTTCCGGTCCTGCTGATGGCAACCCCCTGCTGCGAATTCCCTGATGGTGGAAGGTGCAAACAATGAGAAATCGTGTTGATAGCAGTGGAACTGAAAGATGTTGTTGCTGATCAATGGCGGGCCATCTCCACTGCTACAGCACACGCACATGGGTGGGCAGGGGGGAGGCTGGAAAATCCTGCTCTAAATCCACACAAGCAGATTGAACCTCCATAACTAGCCATAAAGGTAATATTTTTATACAACACCTTGGCTGGGAACATCCCCCCCTACCCTCTTACCCCCCTCCCGGTCCCCAACGTTGCGTGTTTTCTTGTGCTGGAGGTGACTCGCCATTAGTCACTAGTAGGATCTTGCGGTCACCCTGAAGTCAACGCCAATTTGCATTACTTGCCCATCCTGTCACCGGGAACATGCTATGGGGGCTCCTTCTGCTCACTGGGGAACATGTCACGGGGCTCGCCTTTGGCAGGATCCGAAAATTCCACTGGCAGGAAGGGTGGCAAAATCCCGTCCTTTGATTTATTAGTCCGGATAATTCTTCCTAACAAAGAGTCATCCAGACTCAAAACCTTAGCTCCATTCTCTCCCCACAGATGCTGTCAGACCTATTGAGATTGTCCAGCATTTTTTGTTTTTGTTTCAGATTCCAGCAATTGCAGTAATTTGCTTTCATATTATATCATTTTTTTCTTTGTTCTTTCTTAGATGTGGATGTTGCAGGCAAGGCCAGCATTTTTGCCCATTCCTAATTTTCTTGAACTGAATGGCTTGCTGAGTCTTTTCAGAGGGTAGTGAAGAGTTAATCATATTGCTCTGGTTCTTGAGTCACAAGTAGGCCAGACAAGGTGAGGATGGCAGATTTCCTTCTGAAAAGGATATTAAAGAACAACAATCTTTTACAGCAATCAATGATAATTTTATGGTCAGCATTATCATGGAAAGTTTTCAAATCCAGATTTATTATCAGGATATTATGGACAGCACGTTGGTACAGTGATTAGCACTACTGCCTCTCAGCGCCAGGGCCACAGATTTGATTCCTAGCTTAGGTCACTGTCTGTGTGGAGTTTGCACATTCTCACCATGTCTGCGTGGGTTTCATCCAGGTGCTCCAGTTTCCTCCCACACCCCAAAGATGTGTAGGTTAGGTTGACTGGCCATGCTAAATTGCCCCTTAGTGTCAGGGGGCTAGTAGGATAAATAAATAGGGTTATGGGGATAGGTCCTGGGTGGGATTGTGGTCGATGCAGACTCGATGGTCCAAATGACCTTCTGCACTGTAGGAATTCTATGATTATACCAGCTGCTGGGATTTGAACACATAATCCATTAGCCCGGGCTTCTTAGTGACTAATCCAGTAATATTGCCACTACACCACTGTTTTCTCCCATTAGTTTAGATAATTAAATGCTATAAGCATTTCAAACCACCAAAATCTAATCATTAACCAGTCAATATGAATATCAAGTTCACTTTTAAACACGCGGCTTTAATAAAACCAAAATTAACATCTGTTTTCACATAATGTTATGCTACATACAGATCATACACTGGTAAATATAGAAAGAGGCCATCACACCAGGAATGCATCTTTTAATAATTAAAGATCAGTTTCATCACAAAAAAAAGCTATTGTTCATTTTCAGTACAATAAAATAACATCTGAAATGTAAATGATATGTTTGAACTGAAAAATCATGTTGAACATCAGCTCATCTGATTAACACATTTAAAAGGATATTAAATCCTTTTAATTAATTTTCCATGCTAGACTGGCAAAAACGTCTTAAGCTCCTGAGCAGGATTTTCAAATCGTCACTGATGCTTTGGAATATTTTGTAACTGGTCATGGGTATTCATCATGCTCCTTTGAATTTATCGATACTACACTCATTTCTGATTACATTCTTCTTAGCTGAATCAATCATCACATCTCAGAGGATTAAATTCCATTGTTATCCCTCTACCGCAATTGATTTATCCCCTTTCATCTCCTGTGATCTAATATACAAACATACGCAGAGAATGTAATTTTTCACTGTGTATGTTCTGCCAATCAATCTCAATATCTCCAGTTTATTGTTAAAGGACAATTGACCAAAGTTGTCATGTCAACTAAAGGACTAAGAAATATTCATTTTTTATGGGATCACACAGTTGCTGAATTCATTGTAAGCAGCTAGGCATTACCCTGATGAATTGCGTGATCAGAAGGGTTGTGACCCGTATTTAATAACAGAAATTTATTTGAGTACATTATATGATAATAATATTGGAGCTTCTAATGTGCAGGTGAACAGAATTTGCTGGCAGAACTCTCAAAGAGATTCTTTCGATGGAAATAGCAAAGCTGTTTTATGAAGAAACCTAAATGCTATTTTTTGAACTCAGAAAATTAAACTTGCTTAAGGGGTAACACAGAATGTTGCAAGACCCATAAAATGCATATTGACAGAAACTAATTATGGAATTTGTGAAGAGAGATTGAATTTGATAAGACCTGGTCAAAACCTCTCAGTATTTTGAAAGGAAAAAGCTTAGTCGAACTTCCAGTTGGCAGCTCGGTAAAGATAAAATTCTTTTTCTGTGCAACGTTGTGGGAAACGCCTGTGGAAATTTGAACAGTGCAGCGGATGCAAGCAGTGGTGAAACATTATAGGAGAGACTGAATTTAAACAATCCAAATACCTGAGCGATGACCGAAGCTTGAAGAAGGTTGGAGTAAATTTAAACAGTGTGGGGATCTAAGCAGTGGAGGACCATCATGGGGAGGCCTGGAGTAAACTTAAACAAAAGAATGCGTTGCTGATAATTAATGTATAGAAGCAGTCCAGTAGGATGGAAAACCGCACACTGGAATTGGGCAGTGGGTATTTGTCACCTGTGAGAATAAGAAGAAAGGCTCTGAAGAAGAGTCATACATTCCCAAAACATTGGGCGGAATTTTAAGTCTGCACTCTCCTTCCCTGGGATCAAGATCCAGTGAAACTCAGAAATTGTGAATCTCCCCAGCAAGAGCACGGTCTCCGAATTTCGCCACTCCTCGCCGGTGACGTTCACATCCATAATGGGCAAGAACCTGACTTCAATGCATTTAAATAAATTTAAATCTAATGAAACATCCCCGGGGGCAGAATTCCACCCTCCCCCCACCGACGAGGTTTTCGTACCTTGCTGACGTGAGGTCACATCGGCAAGTTTTACAAACGGTTCACCCAGATGTGAACTATCAAGGGGATCATCCCAGATGCACAAATGTCACTTTAGCCCCTGGGGGGAGAGGGACATGGCCAGGCAGTGCGCTGGCACTGCCCCCAGTGCCCTGGCTGTAAGAGTCCTCACCTCGCCAGACTGACAGCGCAAACCAGTGGGTGGGACGAGATCTGGGGAGAAAACTGGCCAGTGGAGCTGGACAGTTCCACGGCAACTTTCTTTCTGGAACTGGCACTCTGGCCAATTCTCATAAAATTCTGCCTGTTAGTTTGGTTTTGTCTTCTTACAGATGTTGCCAGATCTGCTGAGTTTTTCTTTTCAGCATTCTGTGTAATGTTTCAGATTCCAGCATCCACAGTATTTTGTTTTTAAGACAGATTGTGGGAAAGACAGCAAGAAAATTGATCTACTCTTTGTAGAGAGGAAGGCAGTTTTGGGGGGAGATAATGGAGGAATGGAGAGAGTCATAGAATCCTACTTTGCAGAAGGAGGCCATTCAGCCCATCAAGTCTGCACCGACCACAATCCCACCCAGGCCCTATTCCCATCATCCCACATATTTACCCTGCTAACCCCCCTGATACTAGGGAGAATTTAGCATGGCCAACCAACCTAACCTGCACATCTCAGGACAGATTAGCAGTTGTATCATTATCAAAGGTATGATAATTAGGGGATTAGGAAGTCACCTTCCAGAAAGATGTATTATCCACCTAATTCCAGTGCAAGGGATATAGAGTCATAGAGTCACAGAGGTTTACAGCGTGGAAACAGGCCCTTCAGCCCAACTTGTCCATGCTTCCCTTTTTTTTAAAGCCCCTAAACTAATCCCTTTTGCCCGCATTTGGCCCATATTCCTCCATACCCATCGTACCCATGTAACTGCCTAAATGTTTTTTAAAAGATAAAATTGTACCCGCCTCTACTGCTACCTCTATCAGCTTGTTCCAGACACTCACCACCCTCTGTGTGAAAACATTGCCCCTCTGGAGACTTTTGCATCTCTGCCCTCTCACCTTAAATCTATGCCCTCTAGTTTTAGACTCCCCTACCTTTGTGAAAAGATATAGACTATCTAGCTGATCTATCCCCCTCATTATTTTATAGACCTCCATAAGTTCACCCCTCAGCCTCCTACGCTCCAGAGAGAAAAGTCCCAATCTGTTCAGCCTCTCCTTATAACTCAATCCATCAAGTCCCGGTGGCATCCTAGTAAACATTTTCTGCACTCTCTAGTTTAATAATATCCTTTCTATAATAGGGAGACCAGAATTACACACAGTATTCCAAGTGTAGCCTTACTAATGTCTTGTACAACTTCAACAAGACATCCCAACTCCTATATTCAATGTTCTGACCGATGAAACCAAGCATGCTGAATGCCCTCTTCACCACTCTGTCCACCTGTGGCTCCACTTTCAAGGAGCTATGAACATGTACCCCTAGATCTCTTTGTTCTGTAACTCTCTTCAACGCCCTATCATTAACTGAGTGCCCTGGTTCAGTCTACTAAAATGCATTACCTCACATTTGTCTGAATTAAACTCTATTTGCCATTTGTCAGCCCACTGGCCCAATTGATCAAGATTCCGCTGCAATTGGAGATAACCTTCCTCACTGTCCACCATGCCACCAATTTTGGTGTCATCTGCAAACTTACTAACCATGCCCCCTATATTCTCATCCAAATCATTAATATAAATGACAAATAACAGTGGGCCCAGCACTGATCCCTGAGGCACACTGCTGGTCTCAGGCCTCCAGTTTGAAAAACAACTCTTTACAACCACCCCCTGGCTTCTGTCAAGAAGCTAATTTTGTATCTATTTAGATACCTCACCCTGGACCCTGTGAGATTTAACTTAATGCAACAACCTACCATGCCGTAGCTTGGGAAAGGCCTTGCTAAAGTCTATGTAGACAACATCAACTGCACTGCCGTTCTTGGTTACCCCTTCAAAATGCAGAAATAAATTTGTGAGACATGATTTAATTATCTCAAAGCAACCGGCAAAGAACTTGGAAAAGAAAACAAAATAATACTTTTATTAATACTTTCAGTAAGAGCTTGAAAATCTTTATTAAGCTTTCTTTTGAATAAAACATCTAAAAAGTTGATATAAAAAAACAAGTCACTGCTGAATCCTTCCAGAACATATAATAAAAATGTTAAAATCACGAAAGCGCATGGTGATCATTTTTCCTTTTAACGTATATTTTACATTTAAAAATATCATATATTGCAGTTGCTCCCCAATGCAGTTCACTTAAATCCTTAAGTCCAATTTTAATGGATCTATAAAACTATAGCCAGGGCATATTAAAGACAGTGAAGTGAGTTTTATAGACAATAAACACAACCAGAGCAAAAATGTTTCTTTCATATGAAATGGGAAACACATTCACAAGGTCTTAATGCCTTAGCTGCTAGAAACAAGAATGCTACAAAAACTGGCTGAATGATTGTGTACATCACTGCTACTCTCTGTCTAAAGATGTACAGGTTAGGTTTGATTGGCTATGATAAATTGCCCTTTAGTGACAGGGGGATTAACTGGGTAAATACGTGAAGTTACGGAACTAGGGTCAGGATGGGATTGTTTTGATATAGGATCGATGGGCTGAATGGCCTCCTTCTGCATTGTAGGGATTCTATGATTCTATCTGTTTTAAACTGTCAACTTTTAAAACTATTCTTTTATTGATCGTAATAAGATATTGTAACCCCGCACCCTTATCGGAGCGTATCTTATGTATATATCGTTATAATTGTCACAGAGGTTACTAATAGCCACACTAGTTTCTCAAATTAAAGGAATCATAAATTTGGCTTCATGTTGAGTCCAAGGCCCAGCTAACATCATGATCATAATAAACTCATTCTTTTTATATTTAAAATACATTAGCTGTTCTAAAAGGTTCCCTTAGATCTACATATGTGCACATGGTTAATTAATCTATGGTTCATACCCCTAATCCTCTCCGTGATTAGGGATGATAGTTTAAAACAAACAATTTGAATTCAGTCACTCCTTATACATCTCACCTAATTGAAGCTGATGGAAATAAAAGTCAGGAGAGATCTTTAACGAATAGCTGAATCAATATCATCAGTTTTGCACTATCACACAAAGTCAAAATTAGAAACCTCAACGTGGTCTGCCACCTCAAGGCCTTTCGCCTCCAAGCAACCTCCTTGATCTGAGAGGACAGGAAGGGAAATAAGATCCTTCAAACCTTTTATTGCTGCTCCCATTTTGTAAAGTCTGTAGCAGGTGTGCTTGCAATGGTGTGAAGCAGTCACGTCAGTTTTTCTCCAACTATTTAGAAGGTTTAAGCTCTATAAAACATGGCCTGATTGCAGTCACCTCTCTGCAACTCTCCAATAACTCACAGAGCCAATTAGTTTTGCTAAGTCTTCTTCTTCAGCTGTGGCTGTGTGTCTGAGCAAGAATCCATTCTGTGTTCTGACATACCACCTGAGTCCTGTGACCAGCTAATAGCACTCCTTCAAGGGCAAACACATCACAACACCCTACAATTCACTTCACATTCCTTCTTCCTAGAAAAAAAAAGACTGGATCTGTAGGCATGAAAGTCATTTAGCCAAAAATAAAGAGCAAAAGACTCTTTGCTATATAATGTTTTGAGCTCTTTGCCATAATGCGCTGCATGCACCCCATTTTGTCATCGCTTTGGGTCATCCTTGTTCACAATTGGTTATTTATTCAAGGCCTTTTGAAATTATCGAGTTGACACATCTGTCAGGCTGCAAGAAGAGAAATGGTAAAAGGTCACTCAGAGAGATACCAGCTGCTACAGACAAACCTTTTTGCCTTCAAATAGCACAATCATTACAGTCTGACAGATGGGGCTTCTACTTTCCTTTCTATTGCTTCCCTTGACTCAGGTGATTAGATACAATACCTCATTCCCAGGTCAAGCTCTTCGCCAATTACCTGCACAAAAAGACACTCTACAACTCGAGAATATAAATCATCTGCTCAGCAAAGAGGCGCTTTTGTCCTCACAAACGGAATTTCTGTTTCTCCTTACACGCTTTTAATAAATGTTTTTATGACTTGGGTTCATTTTCAGCAGCTACAATTGCAAAAGGATGTGTTAGAATTTACAAAGTAAAGATAATTGTATTAATGAGAAAGGCTTCTGGCACACAGACTGCCACGCTGTAGGATTTACATTCTGTAAAGAATAGCCTACAAATGTTTAAATGAAGGCTCTCCTCTGAAGAAGCCTGTCTATTAAGGGCAGCACAGTGGCGCAGTGACTTGCACTACTGCGTCACAGCATCAGGGACCTGGGTTTAATTCACGACTTGGGTGACTGTATGGAGTCTGCATGTTCTCCCTGTGTCTGCGTGGATTTCCTCTGGGTGCTCTGGTTTCCTCCCACAGTCTGAAAGCCACGCTGGTTAGATGCACTGACCATGCTAAATTCTCCCTCAGTATACCCGAACAGGCGCCAGAGTGTGGCGACTGGGGGATTTTCACAGTAACCTCATTGCAGTGTTAATGCAAGCCTACTTGTGACATAATAGTTAAATTTTTAAAAAATTGTTCCATAGCTTTCATCACAAAATTGAAGATTGACTAGATACTCATGAAGCTGTTTGAAAATCTGGGAAAATCAGCCCTATAAAACTGTGTATTCCAGGTACTTTTGTTGGCATTCCTACCAGAGCAGATGCTTCTGGATTTTTATACTTACAGGTATACTGAACAATTATGAATGGAGATGTTGGCCTGCATGGGTTCAGCTCTATAGACTTTACCATCAAACAGTTTCACACTAATCACCACTCTCCATTCATAATAAATGATTTACTTTCCACAAGAACATGTTCAAGCTGGTTTACAAAGTCACTGCTAAGTACACAAGGTTTGAAAGTGCTTTGAATTGTGGACAGAGAAAGGATGGCTACAACAATGATTTAATACCAATAATGGCTATAGTGGCTTTAAAATGGCTATGCCATTGGTCGGCGCAACATCGTGGGCCGAAGGGCCTGTTCTGCGCTGTAATGTTCTATGTTCTACGTTCTATGCTGGCTGAGAGTGAAGCATGCTGGGAATTTTGGTCAATTTATAAATTAAAACAAATGCAGATTGTAAAGAGGCTCTGGTCTGGGAGTTGTGATCTGAAGCTTCCTGTGTTGGTCAGATCAGGGAAGTTGCTTACATTAACTGAGACAGTGTGGCTCCGATTTATATAGCTATTATGTATGGGACATGTAAAATGACCAAAGCATCATGGTGTTGTTCAAAAATAGTTTCACTGGATGTTCATGCCATGTGATCAGTTTCTGGTTACACAACTGATTAGATGACAGAGATCTTCCGGAAACAAGTGCAGAATTGTGGATAAAAGACATGTAAGTCCTTTGTTTGGCAGTGATAACTCCAAGAGAACAACCATTGCAACAAGACCTTGCACTCTGAAGGAGACTTCAAGGAGAACAAGAAAGTAGATTCTACATCAAGCATATTTCTTGGCCAAGGTTTTCCTAAACTCGGTGTTACCTATTTTCAGTTAAATAGTTAAAGTTGATGTTCAGTTAAAATTAAAATGTAGTTTAAGAGTTAAAGTTCAGTAAAGAGTTGATGAGTTGCAACTGTTTATGTTTGATTTGGTATTAGAAGTGTTAAATAAAGAAATAATTGAATTGTTTGTCTCATTCAATTGGACTGCTTGGAAGGTATTTAAATTAAAGCTATATAACAAAATCAACATCAAATGCATCATATAATAAATATCCTTTTCCCAGTATTTTTTTTTAACAGGAACACAAAACTTGCGCACTGCACTGCATGTTTTCTAGACAATTTAATGCTTAGCTGAAGAGTTAATCATAGCACGTCTGATAACAGAAATACAGAAAGTAGAAATTAGGAGCAGGAGGAGGCCATTTGGCCTTTCGAGCCTATTCTGCCATTCATTACAATCATGGCTGATCGTTCAACTCAGTAGCCTAATATTGCTTTCTCCCCAGTAATATTGTTGAGACAGTTGTTAAGCCTCTTCCATGAATTTCAGCAGCTCAAATTGGTAAAAAGTTAACAAATGTTACTATGTTTTGCGTGTGTTGTTTCCACTTTTTTTCCTGATTATCCCAGGTGGAAGGGCACAATGCTGGAGGCTTTGCTTTAGCTCCGATTCATAATCTCAACTATTTTGCTTTTGGGTAATCAATGATAAATTAATTACTTTCTGGTGATTCTTTGTCTTTTCCATTTGGTTTTGTGGCGGCTCCAGAGTAAATATGCATTAATTGCTGGAAATGCTCAGGTATTTTTCAAGAATGATGGTTTGCATTGGGAATGTGAAACTTTATACCATTATGCTCAGAAAATACAATTGTGTAATGCCTGTCATCCTGTGAATATTCTGTTAGACCAAATGTGGTATCTTAATAATAAACTTATTATTTTTCATTATTATTAATGAAAAAGCTACAAAGATTGGAAATAATGCTTAATTGGCATCTAGAAATAATTAACTCCCGTGGTTAATTCAGAAAGGTTTGCTTTGATAAATCATAACCTGTAACTGTGTCAAAAACACAGGCACCTCTTTTATTTAGGTTCTCCACTTTGAATGCAAAAGTAAAATACATTCTTCCTGTGCTAAGGGCAGGTTGAATTCAACAGACCAGTCCCATTAATGACATGCTGATTCCATGTTCATTATCATCATATACAAAAAAAATTCTGCATTTTAATATAATTGGAAAGACTGCTCATGAACTTTCTCTTCTGCAGCTATGTTGTATCACAGAAATATAACTCATGGCCTTGACATCAATGGCAACATATGCTGCAGGCATCGTCATGGAATGTTTGTGGCACGTAGAGTACTCGCCCGTCAACACAGCCTGTTATTTCTTACCGTCTCCTTGTCACTTTATGAATTTATTTCAGTTTCTCCACTGATTCATCTTCCTGTTCCTACCCTTTTCAGATCAATTCTTACACTTACAAATTTCATCCACTACTCTTCTGCCAATTCAAAACGGGGTTTTATACCTGATATTCTAAGATGTCTTTTCAAGCAGAGTGGAGCAAATACAAAGCTGACAAATCTTGCTGAAGAATCCTTAAAGAAGTAATAGGCTGTTAATTAGCATATGCCTCAGGACTTATGCCAGTTGGAGGTGGCTGCTGAAAATGCCTGCAAATTGCCCAAGCCAAATTAGCATTAGACATACGTCAGGCATCATTGGGCCGTTTTGTTCCCCTACTTGCTCAGAAAACAGGCAAGATGAATTTTACAGGAGGAATTAAAAAAAACAATTTTCATTGGTTAGAACAATTTTCTGTATGTTTCTGGTTTGTAATTAATGGCTTTTTTTTGGTAAATGCAGAAGCAACTATTTTTTCATTCTTACAAGGAATATGGGCGGATTGAGCAAAGCCACCATTTGTTGCCCTTCCCTGTTTGTCCTTGAATGGGTGATGGTGAACAAAGGCCAGAATTCAATGCCCTCTGGAGCGAGCAGGGAAGAGATGGCTGGCAGTGGGGTGCAGGTTAGAGAGGACAATACCTTTTCAACTACCCCCACCTCTCTCCAACTGATCACTTTGAGTGGTGGGGTGGGGGGGGGGGCGGTGTGGAGAGGTGTAGGGGGGAAAAGGTCGAGACTGGCCTTCCTTTCCCTAGGATGATTGAGACCTTAAAATGGATATTTAAGGACTATTTAAGAACCTTATCACACATCATTGGAATTATGCCAGCAACAGGAGGGGACAGCCATGTCACATAAATACTGGGAGTCGGGCACTCCTTTTTGGGAACCCTTTGCTCAATGGGGTTCCTTGCCAACAGTCTGGCTGACCAACCATGATGAGGCTATCTTGTTTATTTGGACCCTGGGATCTTCATGGTTGCTCCTCATCCTGGGCTTCCTGCAATCACGCCATGGTCACCTCTCCTAGTGGCACTGCTGTCTCCGAAGATCTACCAGTTATTCGATTGGTCAGCTGCTGTAGGATTCAGAATCTTTGCTCTGAAGACCCCCAGGAGCCTAACCTCAGGCAGGTAAGTGGCTGATTAGGATATAATCCCACTGTGGCTTTGGGAAATGCTATGCTGTGGTTGACATCGATTCTCCAGCCGATGGATAGGACCTTTGCCAGTAAATCCAGGCCATTGAGACAAAATTAATTTGCTGACAGTCCAAAATTTCAAACATATTTAAAATAATCAGTAATTGCTATGCAGGTCTAACTGATAATGAAAGTGATGCAACACCATGCATATGAAAATGTCTATGATACGAAGAACCACATCAATTGAACCTCAGTGAATCCTCACTGAATAACTCATGAGTTTTCTCAGTAGAAAGATGCCTTTATCACTAAATTGTGCTAATCTGTTCAGGTACACCATCCCTTTGTGTACTTCATTGATAATTCCTGTGATGGGCCTTAGTTGACTTAACGTTACATTTTTTGCAGATTTCCATAAAAATGTTCCCCTGATCTCCTTGAGGCAATTGAGTTTGGCACGTCTAAATCGAAATCCCTGCTTTTTGGTTTGAACATTTCTGATCTTTTCACAGTTCAAATAGCAATCTGGAAGATTTATGTGTTTTATTTATTTATCATACAGTTTTACAGCAGAATTCAATTAAATTGCAAACACAAACTGCATAACGTAAAACACAACGCATTATAACATTGCACATGTACAGTAAATTAACATGCAATATGTATCCAAAAAAGCCAGCGCTATTTGTAATATCAGTTGCAAACTATAAATCACGAGAGAAACCTGTGCACATACTTACCAAATACAATTTTCTATTCACCAATTTACATTTCTGTATTACTTACAATCAGACAATGACTTAATTTACAGGATGGAGAAAATGGTGGATAGAACAACATCAATAACTCAGATTTATGCAGTGGCTTTTGCTTGGCAATACATGCTGAGGCATTTCATGGGAGTGTTGTAAAACAAAATTTGACATCATGCCAAGCAAGGAGATATTAAGATGACAAGAAGCTTGCTCAGAGAAGTTGGTTTTAAGCAGCATCCTAAAGGAAGAAACAGAATCGGAGAGGTGGAAAGGCTTCGGGAGAAAATCCTAGAACTTCACATGTTGGCAACTGAAAGCACGGCCGGTAATGGTGGAATGCTTAAAATTGGGGTAAGTGAGAGGAGTGCAGATATTTTAGAGTGTTGTCTGGCTGGAGAAGGTTCCAGAATAGGGGCAAGACCATGGAGGGATTTGAAAACAAGGATAAGAATTATAAATAGAACAAAAAACAGTATAGCACAGGAAAAAGGCCCTTCAGCCCACCAAGCCAGAAATCAGAAAATGCTGGAAATGCTCAGCTAGTCTAGCAGCAACTGTGGAGAAAGAAACAGAGCTAAAGGACTGAATGGAGATAGCATTGAAAGGGAGGGGGAAGGGTATCTGCCAGGTAGATAGGGGGAGCTGTGGCTGGATCTCTCTGGGCTGTGCTGGAGCAGGTTCTGCTTCCTGCTCCATAGAGGTGGGCAGTCAATCTGGACAATTAAAGCCCCTTATAGGGATCATTTTTCAATAGCGCTGGCATTTTCGCCTCATTGGAGTATTCCCTCACTGAGTCTAGATGCTGTCAGCTTAGGCTCCAGTGACAGGGCCTTGGGGATCAAAAACTGCAACCTGACCTTTTGCTACATTTGCAGAGGCGTTCCCTGCTACCCTGATGTCCCTGCTGGCTTTGGACCCCTTTATTTGTTGGCTTTTGTGCCATCAACAGGGGAGCACCTTTATGTTGAGGCATCCTTGCCTTCCTGCCTCAGCCACCTCTCCCTAGAGGCTGTGGGTCCATTGATTGGCCTTCCTATTCCCCCTATCCATCTGCAATACCTAATTGGATGGGGTTCCCAGAGGCAGCTTCTTAACGGGTGCTTCCAGGTAGATCACAACAATGTCGCATCAAGGCCACTTGTGGGATCCAGATGCAGATTTGAGGATTGCATTGGGATTGTAACTGAACTGAGAAAATCCAGCCCTTATCTCAGATACTGCTGAACATTTCCAATATTTTCTCTTTTTATTCCAGATTTCCAGGACCTACAGAATTTTGCTTTTGTATGAGCATTTTAAAATCAATGGGGAACGCGACACCCACATAATTTCTGGGTCCTGACCATAGGCTTCATCTATGTAGTTAATGTAACATTAACACCAAGTGTAATCCCAAGGGGACTTTTATAGTTGCAGTGATAATGTAAGCCCACTTGTGACACTAATACATATACTTCATTGCCCTAAATTGGGTAGCAGCAAGCTTGATTCTCATTTCCTCAAGACTTGACTATTCCAATGCACTCCAGACTGCTAACCCATATTCTACCCTCTCTAACTTGAGGTCATCCAAAACTCTGTTGCCTGTTGTTAACTCCTTCCAAATCCTCTTCATCTCTGTGATAACTGACCTACATTCAAGCAACAACTTGATTTAAAATACTCATCCTCATTTTCAAATCCTCCCATGGTCTCATCTCCCTCTACCTCTGTAGTATCCTCCAGTGCCATCACAACCATCCTTGATATGTGCAATCCTCTAATTCAGGCCATTTAAGCATCCTCAATTTTAATTGTTTCACCTTGGTGTCTGGACCTTCAGTTGCCTGGTCCCCAAGCTCCAGTAAAAAAAAACTACCACATTCCATCTCTTTGCCTCACTTATGGGTGGGATGAAATTGCTTTCACACTGACATGAATTTCCTTCAGGGATCTTCTGCTGGTGGATCATGCAATCCACTGGAAGCTAATGTAGGTGAGGGCCCGATACTCATCTTCCCCCCATGCCTGATTCTCCGTGATGCGGGAAAACATGCCAGTTCAGAAATGTGTCTGGAACAAAGTGGTGTGCAGACTCATCTGCACAATGTCTGGCCATGCATCCAGTGTTCAGGGTGGAGTCGGTTAGTAACTCTGGACCCCAGAACATTACAGTATTGGTTGTATGGAGCATCCATAGGTAGATCTTCAAGACATGGTGTCATTGAGGAAGCCTCAGAGTATCCCTGGGGATCCCTCTTCTTTTTCAGTAGGTCCATCATCTTTCTTCCGCAGTGGGTCAGTGATGTTGGGTGACTTTTCAATATGGCAACCAGATATGGGCTGGGATTCTCCCAAAAAAATTCTAAGTGCCGAATTCGCATTAAATCTGGAGTAACTCCCACTGGTTTATTTAAAGTGGGATTTTCAAACTGAACTGCTGAGTGCCCGAACGGGGTTCATGATGAAAATTCAGAGGCGGGACTTACTCCTGCCGAGAGGCCAGCAGCATAGCGCTGAGCGTGCTACTGTGCGTGTGCTGATCTGTCAGCACTGAGATAGGCACATGCAAAGTAACCCCACACTTCAACATGTCATCAATACCACCACTCACAAGATAGCCCCGAATGTCATACAAGCACAACGCAATGCCATTCATGCCCTCAAGATCAACTGCATCATTGTCATCAAACTAGCAGACAAAGGAGAAGCCACTGTTATACTTAACAGAATGGATTACTGCAAAGAAGTGTATCAACAACTTAACAACCAGGAACACTGTGGATAGTTACCCACAGATCCAACCAAAAAACACACCCACCAACTCAACAAACTGATCAAGACGCTTGATCCAAACCTTCAGAGCACCCTACGTCCTCTCATCCCACGTACTCCCTTCGTTGGAGATCTCTACTGCCTTCTGAAGATACACAAGGCCAACATGGTTGCCCCATTGTATCAGGCAACAGGAACCTGTGTAAGAACCTCTCTGGCTACATCAAAGGCATCCTGAAACCATTGTCCAAAGAACTAGCTTCTGTCGTGACACTGTGCACTTCTTACAGAAATGCAGCACCCATGGACCAGTTGAACCAAGAACATTTCTCGACACAATTGCTGCAACTGCCTCAGTACTCAACACCGACAACTGCCAATCTCCAGACGCAATTTTGCAACTCATCCACTTCATCCTGGATCACTATGCCTTCACCTTCGACAACCAGTTCTTCATCCAGACACATGGATCTGCCATGGGGACCAAATTCGCACCTCAACGTGCCAACATTTTCATGCACAAATTCGAACAAGACCTTTTCACTGCACAGGATCTTCAAATGACCCTATTACACTAGATACATCAATGATATTTTCTTCCTTTGGACTCATGGTGAACAATCTCTGAAAAGACTACATGAGGACATCAACAAGTTTCATCCCACCATCAGACTTACCGTGGACTACTCTCCAGAATCAGTTGCATTCTTGGGCACACGCATCTCCATCAAGAACAGACACCTCGGCACCTCAGTTGACCACAAGCCCATGGATAACCTCACAATTCTCCATTTCTCCAGCTTCCACTCTAAACACGTTAAAGAAGCCAAACCCTACGACAAGCCCTCCGCATACACAGGATCTGCTCAGAAAAGGCGGAACACAACAAACACCTACAGACACTGAAAGATGTCCTCAGAGTGGGACATGGAGCTTGACTCATTGATTGACAGTTCTGACACAGCACAGCAAAAAATGGGACATGACAAGCAGAATACCCTTCGTTGTTCAGTACTCTCCTGGAGCGGAGAAACTATGACATCTTCTTTGAAGCCTTCAACATGTCATCGATGATGATGAACATCTCGCCAAGGCCATCCCCACACCCCCACTACTTGCCTTCAAACAACTGCACAACCTCAAACAGAACATTGTCCGCAGCAAAATACCCAGCCTTCAGGAGAACAGTGACCATATACCACAGCAACCTCTGCAAGACATGCCTGATCATCGACATGGAAACCACTATCATACGTGAAAACACCATCCATCAGGTACACGGTACATACTCATGTGACTCGGCCAATGTTGTCTACCTCATCCACTGCAGGAAAGGATGCCCCGAGGACTGGCAAGACCATGCAGACACTCCGACAACGGATGAATGGACACCGCTGAACAATCACCAGGCAGGGGTGTTCCCTTCCAGTCAGGGAGCACTCCAGCAGTCAAGGGCAATCTGTCTTCAATCTTTGGGTAAGCGTTCTCCAAGGTGGCCTTCAAGACACATAACGCCGCAGAATTGCTGAGCAGAAAATGATAGCCAAGTTCCGCATGCATGAGGACAGCCTCAACTGGGATCTTGGACTTATGTCACACTACTTGTAACTCCCACCATATTGCTTGCATTTGCAAAATCCTAACTATCCTGGCTTGAGACAATTCACACCTCTTTAACCTGAGATTATCCCCCTCTCTACGTACACTGTTCTTACCTGTAAAGACTCACATTCCAGCCATTCTTCACATTTCAATCTGTAATTATCTTTGCCTATGTATGCTGTGTTTGTGAACTAACCTCCACTCACCTGATGAGTGCTCCGAAAACTTGTTAGAACAAAGAACAAAGAACAACCCAGCACAGGAAACAGGCCCTTCGGCCCAACGAGCCCGCGCCGCCGCATCACCCTACACCTATTCTACCCTGCATGTCTACGAATGGGACCCTACTCAAATTGTTATTTCAAATAAACCTGTTGGACTTTAACCTGGTGTTACTAGGTTGGAAATAATAGTGATAAATTTTGCCCATCCCCAGAATGAGTGAAATTATAAGGTTAAAGTAAGTCACAGAAAGTTTATAGCAAGTGAGAAGAAGGTGATGATTGGGAGAATGGATAGGAATAGGAGCTATATCAGTTTGGAATAGGCTGAATTAATGTGGAAACATGATGAGGCTTTGAGGGAATAACTGGTGGCAATTTTGTCTAAAATGACTGTGATGTTCTGATCAAATCAAAGAATTGAAGTAAGTGCTAAAATCTACTTTAGACGCAAGCCAGCCTCCTATCCATTAACTCTGTCTACACTTCCTGCTGCCTTGGCAAAGCAGCCAGCATAATTAAGGACCCCATGCACCTCAGACATTCTCTTTTCCCCCTTCTTCCGTCAGGAAAAAGATACAAAAGTCTGAGGTCACACACCAACCATTCAAGAACAGTTTTCTCCCTGCTGCTGTCAGACTTTTGAATAGACCTACCTCACATTAAGTTGATCTTTATCTACACCCTAGCTATGACTGTAACATGATATTCTGCACTCTCTCGTTTCCTCCTCTATAAATGGTTTGCTTTATCCGTAAAGCGCGCAAGAAACAATACTTTTCACTGTATGATAGTACATGTGACAATAATCAATCAAATCAAGTCAAATCAGGAAGTCCAGGGTAAAATTAATAAGATAATTCATAAGGAAATCCAAACGCCTCTCAGATCAAGTGGCCAGTCTTTTGTTTCAAGCCAAATAAAATTAATTGGAAAAGCTCATTTAATCCTTGTAATAACTCAAAACATAACCTAAGTACAATGTTGCTCTCTAGCTAGAAGCCCCAGAAGCAGCTTGGTGAAATGTGAATACCTGATTCCACTCCTGTCTCACAGTTTAGGTCCCATCATTTGAAAGAAGTAGTTCCAGAAATCTTAATTAAGATGTAACAGGATAGTAGTCGAAATGAACAGGCAATAAATAATTTAGGAGATCACCATTGATGAGAAGTAGCTTAGGATGCCCAGCAACACCCTTTGGCCAGAGTGATCGCAACGACCCTTTTAATTGCTCAGTGCCTAATCCTGATGGCCCTAACTGTAATATCTCTGTATCTGAAGTGCTTGACATGCCAATTAAAATATTAATAAACTAGAGCGAGCACGGTTAATAGAAGATTGAAAGATCGAATGAAGTTTCTCCAACTCAAGATTGGGAGTCTGTTAGAAGCTAACAATATGTCTAGTACATGTGTATATATAAAATCAGTATGTGTGTACGTATAAAATCAGTATGTGTATACATAAAATCAGCCTGACATAGGTAAAGGAATAGATTAGTGCTGTAAGTTTCAGATCACCAGAGACAGCTCAAGGTTTTATTTTTCCAAAACAAACAAGTAGAATGACTATTCTTGGGCACAGCTAGCCTGAAAAGGGCTCACGGGCTGCAAAAATATCTTGAAATAATTTTAGAGCAACTGATAGAGACTAAACACAAACAATACTACAAAACTACATTGGACTTTTCATTCATCCTTGCTCAATGAAGATTGAGTGGAAATAAGTAAATTCATTATTGCGTGGAAGTAGAAATTGCCTACGTGAAAGACTCCATAGTTCAGTTTGACTCAGAAGAAGAACAATTGAACTGAATGGTTGTCATCAACAGATCATTAAGAGGTTGTATGAATAGCTTTAACAGTACATAAATGATTAAATTAAATGCTCAATTAAAGTAAATCTTTGTAGAATGAAAAGAATACAAAAATTAGGAGCAAGAGTCGGCCATTTTGGCCCCTTCGAGCCTGCTCCACTATTCTATAAAATCATAGCTGATCTATTTGTGCCCTCTGTCCCCCATAAGCTTTGTCTTCCTTGTGGATCAATAGTCAGTCTAAGTTTTTGTCAATAATCCAACCAGGTCCATCCCTCAAAAAGTAAGAGACCTTGGAAGAGCTCATTGCAATAGGTAATGGAAAATAACTCTCAGGGAAGACTCCAGTGGTTCAAGAAATTGAGAAGACTTGAGGCACTGAGAAGACAAACGGAAGAGAGAAAGAAAGAGATTTTAGTGCATGTGAGCCATCCTGACTGATCTTTGTCAAGGTCATATGTTTTTACTGTTTAATTAATGTATTATATTCTGTCTTAAACTCTAATTGAACTTAACATTCCACCATATTGATTGCAGTTGATACTGATTGATTGACAAAGTGCTGACAATATCAACTTTTTTTTGGAGATTAAAATCAGTACCCTGATCACTTTCTGTGAACAAGGAACACAATGAAAGGTACAGGGAATCATAAGAGAAGCAACCCCTTCCATGAAATAAAACTGTTTATTTGCATTTGGTGCAAGTTTCCTTTGTAAAGTTGACTATGGATAATACGTGAAAACAGATATCTGTCTGGATGTTCTGAATAGGTGCAGCTGAGGGAGGTTATCTTATATCAGGATAACCTTCTGCCGAGATCTGTGTAAGATATGAAAAGGAGGATTATTATCATCGATGGTTTCAGTTGGTACTCACAATAAATGGTTGTGGTGAAAGAATCACTTTGGACCGGCTGGTTAGGGTCAGGCTATTTTGTTGTAAACCTCCAGTTCAGAGCTGCTGGCCTACAAGGAGTTCAACCTTATGTCTCCCACCATCTGCCGTTCTTAACTACCCAGTGTGTGTACATGTGAAGTGCACAGTGCTTCTCACTTGCTATGTGCTGTGATTGTATAGACAGTACCAATCAACTGTGAAGAATGTACCCAAACAATTTGATTGCCATGTTGTACAATCACTATTTTCCCATTACTCCCTATTATCTTGCCAGGCCCTTTCCACTCATTTTGGCCTTCCCCTTTGTAATATATCAGATCTCTTTGGCAAAATTGTATCTTCGATGATCTTATGCCTTATTCTAGGACTCGCTAAATTCTCTCTGAAATCTCAGTTTTGATGAAAGCCTTTCTGCTGCATGCAAGGCATTCAGCTGAGCTGAAAATGTAGAGCTAATGCTAGTCCCTTCTAGAACAGGAGCAGCGTCTGATAGCACGGAAGGCAGTTTTAGATTTATTCCATAAACCAAAGGTATGGACTGTACCCCCAACCATTTGCAAAGGGTTCTTTGTATGTCCAGCCATACCAATGCTATTTGCAATTTACAATCTGGTTGATCAACCAATATTTTATGTAACCTGTTATCTATTACTACATGGTTTCTTGCACATAGACCATTACTAAGCATGCTCTCAGCCGTAGTGTGCGTAACTACAATGTTTAGATTTTGGCACACATCTTGAAACTCCCTCATTAGCATTAGCCCTGCTGCTGACTATGGTCCCAGCCACAGTGTCCAGCAATTTTTCTCTGTAGAGGGTTAAGACATGCTGCTGTGTCTGTCCCCCTCTGGTTAGCTCCTGCTGCCTCCAGTTGTGCATCACCTTGTCCTAGTCAAACTGCCTTGATGATGTTGTTGTCATGGTTGAATAAGCATTTGCAAGTTTTGAAACATGGATATAAGGTATTCGAGGCATAAAAATGTTACTATTAGTTGGTGGAAGAATGTGAGAGTATAGTGAGCGATTAAGCAATGGCTGAAGCTACCGGGAAAGTTGGCAGGATTTGGCATTAGATGCATTCACTAACCTTGTCCACTCATGTGAGACCATTGGGATTTGTGTGGCACTGCATCCTGGTCCTCATGAGACTTGAGAAAGCTTTCAGCCACCTGGTCACACTTCGGTGACACCTGTTGCTATTCAAGCTCCAAAAACATGGAACCTGAACTTGAATGGCTGGTGGCACTTCCTGCACTCATAATTAACCAGGATGTGTGAAGTGTCCTGGAACTCCCACATAGAACAGGATGTGCATACATTAAACTGTTTCCCAGCTGGCTTATACTAGTCATACTAGTCAATCCACTATCCTCAGAATCACTAAGACTCTGACCAATACTTGACACTAAATGAAATGGGTTTAAGATACCTGACTTTGAAAACAATGACATGTAAAACTCTTAAGAAGATGACCCTTGAGAAATTGAGACACAAAAGTAGTAAAATGCAAACTAAAAACATTGGAACTATTAATATGGACAAAATGAAAAATACCATCAAGTGGATTTTAACAGTGGGAAAATGGACAATTTAATAAAATAAACTAATACTCACCAATTGCCCAACAAAACTGATCCCTCTGCAATAGTGTTGTCCCTTAAGTCTTGACTTTTTTTCAGTGTATCATGTTCAGCGTGTGCACAGAGGTATTGCTTTGTGTGCTGTTTCCCCTCAGGCTTACTCTTTTAGCTCTCACAGAGAGTAGGTTCTCTAAACTCAGTTAAATGACATCAGTTTCTACACATCAGGCAAACAGAACATTTACTTGTGTGAGTTTGTCAGTTAATCAAAACAAAATACTTTTGATGCTCGGAATCTAAAGCAAGAAGAATTAAGTGCAGGCTCTACTTTTGATCTGGGTTTCCCCTGTACTTAGATTTGGAAACTGTTGAGCACCGTGACAGGCTTCAGAAACTTACTAAGCCAAAAGAAAAAAGTGCAAGGAGCAACTTTATTTAATGTTACGTTTTAACACACAATTAACACATGCACTAGTTCTATTGTTCAAAGCATATTAAATCCCATTACTAATTGCCTATGGGTAATTTTCACATTCACTACTTGGACAGTAAACTGGCAGAACAAGTTGTCACTCCTTCATGGAATTCAGCAGATTTTCATCTTTGATCTATAGGTACAACAGCTAGTCAGTGACAGCTGTAGACATGCAAAGGTAATGAAGCTAGACTGGGGTGGGTGGTTAACCTAACAAATCTGGCTGGAAAATGACAAGATTGGGGCAGCTACCAGATTTTGCTTTTCAATGACTTAAATGCAAGTAATATTGAATAGCTTGTTAAATGTTAGTTCCCCATTGGGTGGATTTGTTTAAAATTTACCCTCTAGGTTATCGAATGCAGGACTAATGCCAAATGTAACAAGTTGGTTAAACGAAATCAATAGAAATTAAAATTATCCTGATGAGTGAACCACACCTCCAGTTTTTACAACTATGTGAGGATGGATAAAAAGACAGGATAAAAAGGAACCGGAGGTAGTAGTACATATAGGTACTACTGATGTAGGTAAGAAGAGGGAGGCACTCGTGAAAAGGGACTATAGGGAACTGGGTAGACAGCTGAGGAAGAGAAAAGCGAAGGTAGTAATCTCAGGATTGCTGCCTGTGCCACGGGAGAATGAGGGAAGAAATGAAATGAGGTGGAGGGTGAATGCGTGGCTGAGGGACTGGTGTAGAGGGCAGGGATTTCGGTTCCTAGATCACTGGGACCTCTTTAGGGGTAGGTGGGACCTCTATAGTAAGGACGGGTGGCACTTAAATACCAGGGGGACTAGTATCTTGGCGGGAAGACTGGCTAAGGCTACTGGGGGGACTTTAAACTAGAAAGGATGGGGGGAGGGAACTGTGATGGGGAAACTGGGATGGAGGAGGTTCGCTCCCAGGTAGGGGAGGACCGCAGGCAGTATGGGAGGGAGGTTAGACAGGCGGTGGAGATGGGAAACGCCCAGACTGAGGGGCTGAAGTGTATATATTTTAATGCAAGGAGTATAGTGAATAAGGTAGATGAGCTTAGGGCGTGGATAGCTGTTTGGGATTGTGATGTGGTGGCCATTACGGAGACTTGGATGTCTCAGGGACAGGACTGGGTACTTCAGCTGCCAGGCTTCAGGTGCTTCAGGAAGGACAGGGAGGGTGGCAGAAGGGGTGGTGGAGTGGCACTGTTGATCAGGGATAGTGTCATGGCTACAGAGAAAGAGGATGTCGTGGAGGGATTGTCTACAGAATCTCTGTGGGTGGAAGTTAGGAACAGCAAAGGGTCAAAAACTTTGCTGGGTGTATTCTATAGGCCGCCCAATAGTGACAGGGAAGTTGAAGTGCAAATAGGGAAACAGATTCTGGAGAGATGTTTTAATAACAGAGTTGTCGTGATGGGAGACTTCAATTTCCCAAACATCGACTGGAATATCCCTAGGGTAAGGGGTATAGATGGGGAGGAGTTTGTTAGGTGTGTTCAGGAAGGTTTCCTGACGCAGTATGTGGACAAGCCTACGAGGGGAGAGGCTGTACTTGACCTGGTACTGGCGAATGAACCAGGGCAGGTGATGGATCTTTCGGTAGGAGAGCATCTTGGAAATGGTGACCATAATTCTATCTCCTTCACAATTGCGTTGGAACGAGATAGGATCAGGCAGGCTAGGAAGGTGTTTGTCTGGGGTAAGGGGAGATACGAAGAAGTCAGGAAGTTACTTGGACAAATAAATTGGAAGGAGGCGTTCTTAGGGAAAAGTACCGAAGGAAGGTGGCAGATATTCAAGGAATGTGTGTCTGGAGCTCTGAATGACAACGTTCCGATGAGACGAGGGGGTTTTGGTGGGTCGAGGGAACCGTGGTGCACAAAGGATGTGTTGAACCTAGTCAGGAAGAAAAGGAAGGTGTACAAGAGGTTCAGGGAATTAGGAGATGTTAAAGATCTTGAGGAGTATAAGGACTGTAGGAGGGAACTTAAAAGGGAAATTAGGAGAGCCAGAAGGGGTCATGAGAAGACCTTGGCGGGTAAGATTAAGGAGAATCCCAAGGCCTTCTATAAATATGTGAAAGGTAAAAGGATAAGAAGAGAAGGGATAGGACCTATAAAAGGTGAGGGGGGAAAGGTCTGTGTGGAACCAGAAGAAATGGCGGAGGTGCTTAACGAGTACTTCGCCTCAGTATTCACAGTGGAAGCCGATCTGGGAGATTTTGTTATGGATTTGCAGCAGATGGAAAGGATTGAGTACGTGAATATTAAGGAGGAGGATGTGTTGGAACTTTTGAATTCTATCAAGGTAGATAAGTCGCCGGGACCAGATGGGATGTACCCCAGGATACTGTGGGAGGCGAGGGAAGAGATTGCAGAGCCCCTGGCGATGATCTTTGCGTCGTCAATGGAGACGGGAGAGGTTCCAGAGGATTGGAGGATTGCGGATGTAGTTCCTATTTTCAAGAAAGGGAACAGAGATAGCCCGGGAAATTACCGACCGGTGAGTCTGACCTCAGTGGTTGGTAAGCTGATGGAGAGGCTTCTGAGGGACAAGATTTACGAACATTTGGAGAGGTTTGACATGATCAGGAATAGTCAGCATGGATTTGTCAAGGGCAGGTCGTGCCTTACAAGCCTAGTTGAGTTCTTCGATAATGTGACTGAACACATTGACGAAGGAAGTGCCGTGGACGTAGTGTACATGGACTTCAGCAAGGCGTTTGATAAGGTCCCCCATGCAAGACTTCTTGAGAAGGTGAGAGGGCATGGGATCCAAGGGCCTTTGGCCTTGTGGATCCAGAACTGGCTTGCCTGCAGAAGGCAGAGAGTGGTTGTGGATGGGGCTTTTTCTGAATGGAGGTCAGTCACCAGCGGAGTGCCTCAAGGATCTGTTCTGGGACCCTTGTTGTTTGTCATTTTCATAAATGACCTGGATGAGGAAGTGGAGGGATGGGTAAGTAAGTTCGCTGATGACACGAAGGTCGGTGGTGTTGTGGATGATCTGGAAGGATGGCAAAAGTTGCAGCAGGACATAGATAGGATGCAGGACTGGGCGGAGAAGTGGCAGATGGACTTCAACGCGGATAAATGTGTAGTCGTCCATTTTGGCAGAACCAACGGGATGAACGAGTACACTATCAAGGGCAGAAGTCCGAGTAGTGTTGAGGAGCAGAAGGATCTTGGGGTCCGGGTCCACAGGACTCTTAAATCGGCCTCGCAGGTGGAGGAGGTGGTCAAGAAGGCGTATGGTGTACTGGCCTTCATTAATTGAGGGATTGAGTTTAGGAGTCGGGAGGTAATGCTGGAACTTTATAAGACCCTTGTCAGGCCTCATTTAGAGTATTGTGCGCAGTTCTGGTCGCCTCACTATAGGAAGGATGTGGAAGCTATTGAAAGGGTACAGAGGAGATTTACAAGGATGTTGCCTGGACTGGGAGGCATGCCTTATGAAGTTAGGTTGAGGGAGCTGGGACTCTTTTCCCTGGAGAGACGAAGGTTGAGAGGCGACCTGATAGAAGTTTACAAAATGTTGAGAGGAATAGATAGGGTGGACTCTCAGAGGCTATTTCCCCGGGTTGAAATGGTCGCTACGAGAGGACACAGATTTAAGGTGCGGGGAGGGAGGTTCAGAAGTGATGTTAGGGGTAAGTTTTTCACTCAGAGGGTGGTGAGTGAATGGAATCGGCTGCCGTCAGTGGTGGTGGAGGCGAACTCGCTGGGGTCTTTTAAAAGACTTCTGGATGAGTATATGGGGTTTAATGAGATTGAGGGTTATAGATAGGTCTGTAGGTTGGTAGGTGATGATGTGATCGGCGCAACTTGTGGGCCGAAGGGCCTGTTTGTGCTGTAGTGTTCTATGTTCTATGTTCTTTTTATACCACTCCTGGTCTGACCGTAACAGGGTTTTTTATGAATTTAGAAAGGATATGCTTTGCCAATACTGCAGGATTCCAACTACTAACATTTTCAGATTGTAAAGAATGAATCAGAAAGCTTTTCTTAGGTTAAACAAAGAAGAAGATAGGTTTATTGAAACTATTTTCCTGAACTGGGTAAATCATAACCACCAATCATACTCCACACGCATTCTCTGGGCCCACCCACACGCACTAGTTCAGGTGATGGAGCAAGAGGATAGCTGAATGATTTTTTTACTGCTTGTGAAGAAGATAAAAACAGCAAAATATATAGTGAGATGTTCTTTGGCTTTTCTGGATATGATGATTCCATGTTGCAGCCATTTTCTTCAGTTGTCTTCCTGCAGGTAGATGTATGGAGCAAACTTACACGACTTTTTTTTCAAAACAAATCTTGGTTTGCAGTAACTTACTCTTTTCAGAATAGTTACTTTGCAAATCTGGGCACAATACTTCTGAGAAAGTGAAAAGAGAGAAAGAAATCAGCTTTGCAGCCCATTTTCAATGAAGCTTTCTGATCACCAATCTCTCTGCTTGGTAACACAGTTCCTTAAAGCACCCTGCTGGCTGTATATTCCAGGGAAGTTCTATTAATCCATATCTGCTGCAGTCGATGTTTCTAGTAAAGGTAACTGCATTTTGATGTTTCGTCTCAGAAACCTTTGAAAAACTACAGGGTAGTGTAAAGCCAACAGGGGATGTGGGTGGGAGAGGGGGTGGCGGGGGGGTGATTTCTGCCTCCCCCATGACTTGTTTTGTGGCGGCAGAGTGGCCCACCATTGGCCAGCGGCAGGATCTCCTGATTCATTGCTGTCAACTGACTTTCCCATTGTTCACACCTTCCGTTATCAGGGAACCCATAGCGAAGGGCTGCCGTCTGTGGGACTGGAAGATTCCGCCGCTGGGGACAGTTGGAAAATCCTACCCGGGCTCTTCATACTCCCCTGGGGTATGAGCGCATTCATTGCTTTATTCTATATGATGGAATGCAAGCTTGTATATTGTGACAGTCCTTCTTAAGAGGATTTTAGTTTATTTTTAAAATACAGCCGGAAAAAGTACAGTTAGAAGTTGTATCTTGTTTTTCTGGGAAAAAAAAACACATCTCGTAACATAGCTTACCACCTAAGCGGTAAGGGAAAATTACCCTCTCATAGTCAGCAATATTCATGAATTCTGGCCAACTCATCATCAATGAAATGTAGGCACAGCATTTTTTCTCTACAATTGATGAGGAAAGATAACATGTTCTGGAAGACCTGAGCTACGCCAAATGCCTTTTAATCTTTTCCCTTACTAAGAAATCAATCTTTGATGCAGAATCTTGTGTTTGATCTTGAAGTTTTTCCCTAAAGACTTGACTCTCACTTTTCCCTAAATGAATCATCTGTGATTCAACATTTAGCAGACAGACAGCAAAATATTTTGTCACTGATATTGTTGGCCCATCCATTTGGCATGGAAGGATTAGTCTATATTTACATTCACAATCTAGTGACAGCTGTACAAAAGTAGTGAAGTTGGACTGTCTTGGTTCTGGAGTACCTGATAAACTGCCAACATGCATCAGGCATTGATAAATTGCTGAGTGTTAGTTTTAAAATGCAGAGTTTGGATAATACTTACTTTTGCTCTTTGATTTTGTTTTGCTTTTAGTTAGTGTTTCTTTAATTGGATTTGCTTACCTTTGGAATTCTCAACTATTTGGGAAGTTGATGTTAATGATTCTTGCCTGTTGGCAAAGAGTTACCTGCCCACTTTATACCCTATGAGTGAGATCTTGAGCCCTCTCCCGTTGTCCATGAGAATGCTGGCATGGAGTCAAGATGCAGTAAAACCTGGAAGTTGCGGATCTCACAGGCGAGATTGCAACTTTCGATTTTCAGCGCTCCTCACCAACACATTCATGTGGACGTGAACCTGATTTAAATACATTTAACATGCCCCCCCTTGCCAGATATTGACCCCCCCATCCCCCCCGCCATATGTTCACACTGCACCAACATGACATCATATTGGTGAGGTTTACAAGAAGTTCACGTGGATCCACCTGAGGCGTAAATGTGAATAGAGCCCTGGGGGAGAGGGACGTGGCCAGACAGTAGCCTAGCACAGGTTGGCACTGCCAGATTGACACCATGCCCATGCCAACATGGCAGTGCCAACCTGTGCCATGGGGGCAATGCCAAGAGCAGGCCCCAGTGGGAGCCTCATGGGGGTGGCGGGGGTGAGGGGGTGCTTGGGTGGGGGGGGGGGGGTGGAATTCATTGATGTGCGGTGGTGGCCAGGAATAGACATGGGAGCTGGGCATGCCAGAGATAGCCATTAACTAGGATGGAGGGGGTGTACTGCCATTGACTGTGTGGGTGGGGGCTTGGGGAAAGGGGTCTGATGTTCTGGGGAAAGGGAGATGCCAGCACTGAACTAATGGGGGATGGGGGGGAAGGGAGGTGCTAACTCTGATCGAGGGTTGGGGGATGAATGTCTTTGACCAGGGTGGGGTTGTGGTGGAGAGCCCCTCAGACCTCTGGGTGGGCTGAGGGGAGATCATTCATGTTTTGGTCGGGCACCTTTTAATCATGCTGCCCGGATCTCAGTGCAACCGGGCTTTGCCGGTGGGTTGAGGTCCCCCCAACCAGCACCAACATGATGACATAAAAATTGCCCAACTGTTTTTATTTGTTTTATTTGACCGAGTATGGTAAGATCTGGAGAGAAAACCAACCTGTTTCTCTGAAGAGAAACACACTGGTTTTCTCGCAGGAAACAACAACCCTGCCAAATTCTGGTAAGTTCACCCCCCTATGCGTTTTCCCTCCTCATTGAGTTCAATAGAAAGAAACATTGGTACAGATATAAAGGGATGATCAGACTGCCATATTTTCATCTTATAAGAACAGTTAAAATAGATCCTGCACTGATGTAATTCATTTCAATGGCATGAAATTTCAGCAGGCTCTACACCAAGTGGGACAGCATGGTGGCCCAGTGGTTAGTGCTGCTGCCTCATAGTGACCTGGGTTCAATTCCTGTCTTGGGTCAGTGTCTGTGTGGAGTCTGCATGTTCTCCCCATGTCTGCTTGGGCTCCCTCTGGCTGCTCTGGTTTTCTCCCACAGTCCAAAAGACGTGCTGGTTAGGCGCATTGACCATGTTGAATTCTTTCTCTGTGTACCTGAACAGGTGCCGGAGTGTGGCGACTAGGGGATTTTCACAATAGCTTCAATGCAGTATTATTGTCAGCTTACTTGTGACTAATAAATAAAATTTAAACTTTTTTAAAAAGTGGGAAATCCGTTGTGCCAGACCACTATTCAGGAGGTGATTGGGGAAGGTTACCCTGATGTGTCTTGGAATAATGAATGTCACAAATTTCTTTGCGGCATTACACAGGGCTTTCCTGCTTCTGAGAATTTCCATCTACTCTTAAAGACAACTGACAGCAGGGGGAATAAAAATTGAAAATGCTGGAAATACACAGCTGGTCAGGCAGCATCTCTTGAGAGAAAAAATAGAGGGGGAAGATCATTTTCTGTCCCCACTTTTGGCAGGTGGGAATGTCAGTGGAAGTGGAGAATCCAATGGAAGTCGCCAAATGGCTTTTACACCAGCAGGATTTCCGCTTACATTGTCCCTGCTAATGACATAATGGGGTTCCTGCCATTAAAGATCAGGAACCCAATTGCCATGCATTGAAATAAAATCAGCGGCATCCCCATTGTATCACCCTCGTTTCCGCGCCCCCCCCCCCCACGTTAGGCTTTCCCCTGCCCATCCACCCCACCAGAGTGACATCATATCAGCAGGATTTGCACACTTGACAAATGGTCCCTACTGGGGGCACACAGGCAGTTACAGCCTCCGGGGAGGGGTCAGTGCCAGGGTTCCATGGCTGTGGTGGGGGGCATTCTGTGCTGGTGGTGGGAAAGGTGGGGGGCTGCTGCTGTGGTTTCATGGTGGCAATTTTTGGGATGTGTAGAAGCAGGAAATGTGAGGGGAATGCTGGTATGATGGCAGGGTGGTGGGTGAGAAGCAAGAGGTCCCTGGTGACAACAACAGCACTTTTCCCATCTTGCCAGATAGCTGAATGACTGTGACCCAGTGCTGAGAAGGGATATAAGGCAGGAACTTACAGACTAGGGGCAGGAGTAGGCCCCTCAAGCTTGCTCCATCATTCAATAAGATCATGGCTGATCGACTTGTAACCACAACTTCATATTTGTGCCTCCCCCGGAAAATCTTTCACCCCCTTCTTAATCAAAAATCTATCTACTTCTGCCTTGAAAATGTTTAAAAACTCTGCTTCCACTGCCTTATGAGGAAGAGAGTTCCAAAGACTCACAACCTTCTGAGAAAAAAAAACTCTCCTCAGCTCTGTCTTAAATGTATTATTTTTAAATAGTGATCCCTAGTCTTAGGTTGTCCCATATGGTCATCCTCAAAGTTATTAGCAACACCAAAAGGCACAGGCTCTTATCGAGCCAGCCACATTATGCACACAGCCATCACCTCTGTAGAGATCAGAAGATGCAAGTCTTCTTTTCTCCCCCAGTTCTACCTGCTGCTTTGTATTGTATGCCAGCCTGCCTTGCAAGAAAGAAGGCAGAATGAGTGATGGTGTTTTACTGTTTTTGGGTGTTGTGCCTGCTATAGCAGAGTAACTGGAGGTATCTGGACATAGTGATGTGGTATGAGGCTGACATCATTTGTAGGTATATGAGGAGCAGGTGGAGTATATGGGTATTAGGTATGGGTCCTGAGTGCCAAGGAGTGTGGTGCATTGAGCAGAACAAAGCGGTTACGCTGTGGTGGTTAGGAGTTGTAATGGAAAGATACATTCATTGATCCTTGACATGTGTATGAGGTTATTAGACTTCTTAAACCTCTGCCTGGCCTGATTCTGGGCACCTGCTTGCAATCCTTCTGAGCAAGATCCTTGAGGATCTCTGCCAATCATGGCATCCCTCTTCTTGGCCATCTTATGCTTCCACTATGGCATCAGTCACCATGGAAGAGTGAGATCTGGGTGAAAATTCTTCAGGATCTATTCTCTTTATGGACATGGACAGATTGGAAAGGTTGGTATTGTACTTATCTTCTTTAGATTCTGGCATTGACATCATCTTTCACATATCTGCCTCTTCACACTTAGCCTCATTACATAAAATTCTTCATGCTGTAGACAGGCTTTGTTGCCTAAGCCATTGATGGACCATCTTTTGTTATAAGTGAACATTGGAGAGAATGGAAGCTCCATTTTCTGCCCTTGCCAATCCTGGCACCCTCTCCACCCCTCTCCCTGGTTTTTTTGCTCGAAACTTCGGTATTCAAGTTAAAATTAGCATGACGCCTCAAACCCCGTTTCCCATCCAAAAACATGACAGCATGACAGTTCTCTTTCATTATGCATCCTGCCAACAAGCTGATGTGTAAATTACAGCAATGCCAGCAAGGATCAGCAGGTGAAGCGCTGGATAAATACAATATCATCGAGGCAACTGGCCTTGTGCAATTTTAATATTCTATTGCCATTCTTGCCTGAAATATTAATATTGCAAAATTCAAGTACATATTTCCTATCTATTCGGTTAGAGTCACAAAACAAAGATTGCTGAATGCATAATATATTGTGCAAATAATAATATTCAAGAATCAAAAAGATAAGTGTTGTGTCCAAAATCTAAGGCCGCAATTGTATTACACCCAGTGGTCTGAGATTAGTTAGTGTAGGAATGAAGGCGCAGGTTTTAAATATTGAATTATATTGCGGGCTATAGCTGACTGAAAGTTAAAGTTTGTCAGCTGATGGTTAAAAAAGCATTTGGGATCCTGGGCTTTATGAATAATGACAAAGGCAAGGAAGCTATGACGCCTTTATTGTTTACACTTCTGGACAGTGCACTTTAGGAAGCTTGTGAAGGCTTTAGAAAGGGTGGAGGAAAGATTCAAGGAGATGGTTCCAGAGATGAGGAATTTCAGGTTACATGCAGATTGGAGAGACTTCTTAGAGGAAGTGGTTAAGAAAAGATTTATTAGAGGTGTTCAAAATCATGAGGTAGAATAGGGAAGGAAAAAAAATGTTCTTATTGCTAGAACATTTGAGAATCAAGGCGAAATGATGAAAATCCTTTTTTTACACAAAAGTCGTTAGCATCTGAAATGTATTGCTTGAGAGAGTGTGGAGGCAGAGTTAATTGTGGCTTTCAAAAGGAAATTGGGTGAACACCTGGACAGAAAGAATTTTCAGGACTGCAGAGAAACTGTGGGGGAGTGTAACTTGCTGAGTTGCTCTTACAGTGAACAGACATGGATATAATGGGCCAAATGGCCTCCATCTGCACTGCAACCATTCTGTCTGATAGGAGAGAGAAACAGGCAGGTTAAGCTACCCTGGCAGCAATGTTAAAGTTAAGCACAGCAGAGTTCAGTTTATTTTAACACCAGAAAAGATTGAATCTAAGCCTGCAAAGTTCTGTAGCTTTGTTTTAGTGCAACTTGTGTAATTTTTAGTACCAATATGGCATCTCCATTTCTTCCATTCACTTGCACATCGATTGCCATCTCACTGAGGATGTTAGTATTATGTTATGGGCATGTGCTGGAAATATACAGGTTTAATTGTGATTTCGCACAATCATCACCACTTTGAACATCTCCACCCTAGTTAATGCTTAAATACACTCACCCGGACATATATTCAGCAGTGTGTGGGAATGAGATTTTTCAGTTTGAGTTTTTGGAGATGCTGGGTGTTTTGGAAGTTGCTGGAGTCTGCAGGAATGGTGCTGCACCTGAAGATGGCATTATGTGGGACTGAAAGGGCTCTGAGTGCACTACTTGCTCACTGTCATGGAGACCATAGCAGTTTCCCTTGATGGTAGATGGTGTAGAAGCAGAAAATAAGAGGCCACGTTGCTCACTGAGGAAGGAGAAGGAGGGGAGAATGGCTCTAATCAGGAGATCTTAACCACCTCGACTTTCCTGGAACACTTCTCCTGCTTCTGTTTAAGCCAGGAGGTGCAAGTTTGAGGTCTACAATTTTCACCTGAGACGCTGGCAAAACGCAGCCATCTTTTACTAACAGGACAAGATTGGCAGTGCCAGTGGCCATTAAGGTGATTGCGTGGCCTTGAATTTCTTTGTGTTGGATGTGTCCAGGCTGGAACAGACAATATATTTAACATCTCTCAGTTCACCATTCATTGGTGCATCAGAGAGATGACAGAGGCCCCTTATTCCAGGGGAAAGGTTCTCTCTGTACAGGGAAAAGCAGCTGGAGCAATCTTGTAGCTTTTCCAGGATTGTAAGCTTGCCTATGCTGCCAAAGTACAGCTGCTGCATTTCAATGGTGAGGAGCACCACAATTAGAAAGTTTATTCCTTGCTGAATGTACAGTTATGTATAACCATACTCCGTTCATTGTACTGGTAACCGCCCACTATTCTAGCAGCAGCTCTAATGCCCCCATTCTGTGCCAGTCTGCTTTCCATCAATCTTTCAGTCATCACACTAAACCAAGGGCAGGTTACTGGGTGATAGGAGTTAACTGCTCTATGCCTGACTCATGACACCCCTCTACAACCCAACCATGCTTGGCTGATATGGGAAGCAAAATACTGAGACTGCTGCAACTCTGAAGTAAAAATAGGAAATTCTTGAAACACTCAGTGGAGAGAGAAGCAGAGTTAAAGTCTATGACCTGATGAAAGTTGAATTGCTAGCAGTTTGCAAACTGTGAGAGGAGTGTGTGTGGCTTGCTTCAGTGTGAGGTGAGGTGGGGCTACAGATCTAAGATTGACAGAGATGTTTGGTGGAAGATGTGTAGTGGATGTTAGTGCAGTTCGTAGCATCACCTAGGAAGAGGTATAGCCTATTTAGCCCCTAGATCCTGTTCCATCACTCAATAAGAGCATGGCTGATCTGCAATTCAATCTATATACCTGCCTTAGAGTCTTAGGGTCTGTAGAGTTTTGGAACTCTCTTCTACTAGATCGGTTGTAAATTTTAAATGTGAAGTTGATAAACTTTTGTTATGCAAAAATATCAACAGATACACGCAAAGGCAGGCATATTGAATTAGGTTACAAATCAACACCTAGGATACCTATGTCAGACTCCTATTTATTGACTATAGCTCAGCCTTCAACATCATGATTCCCACAAAACTCATCTCCAAACTCCATCAGCATCTCCCTCTGCAACTGGATCCTGAACTTCCTAACTCACAGACCACAATCAGTAAGGATAGGCAACAACACCTCCTCCACGATCATCCTCAACACTGGTTCCCCACAAGGCTGAGTTCTCAGTCCTCTACTATACTCCTCACACACCTCTGACTCTAAAGAACCCCCCCCCCATACACCTATGACTGTGTGGCCAAATTCCCCTCCAATTTGATTTTCAAGTTTGCTGACGACACCATCATAGTGAATAGATCTCAAACAATGATGAGACAGAATGCAAGAATGAGAGGGAGAACCTGGTGAACTGGTGTGGCAACAATAATCCCTCCCTCAATGTCAACAAAACAAATGAAATTGTCATCGAGTCAGGAAGTGTAAAGGAGAACATGCCCCTCTCCACATCAACGGGGACAAAGTAGAAAGGGTTGAGAGCTTCAAGTTTTTAGGTGTTCAGATCACCAACAGCCTATCCTGGTCCCCCCCATACTGACACTATAGTTAAGAAAGCCCAGTTTCTCAGAAGGCTAAGCAAATTTAGCATGTCAGCTATGACTCTCACCAACTTTTACAGATGCACCATAGAAAGCATGCTTTCTGGTTGTATCACAAACTTGCTTTGACTCCTGGTCTGCCCAAGACCATGAAGAACTATAAAAGGTTGTGAATGTAGCCCAATCCACCATGCAAACCAGCCTCCATCCATTGACTCTGTCAAAACTTCCCACTGCCTCAGCAAAACAGCTAGCATAATTAAAGACCCCAAGAACCCCAGATATTCTCTCTTCCACCTTCTTCCATCGGGAAAAAGATACAAAAGTCTGAGGTCACGTACTAATAACTCAAGAACAGCTTCTTCCCTGCTGCTGTCAGACTTTTGAATGGACCTACCTTGCACTAAGTTGATCTTTCTCTATACCCTGGCTATGACTGTAACACTACATTCTGCACTCTCTTGTTTCCTTCTCTATGAATGATATGTTTTGTCTGTAAAGTGTGTAAGAAACAATACTTTTCACTGTACGTTAACACATGCGACAATAATAAATCAAATCAAAAAATCAAAATCAAAAATCATGATCTCAATGAATTGTGGAATAGACTCAAGGATTAAATCTGCTCCTTGTGTTCACATGCTGCTATTTTCCCTATCTTTCCTGTAGGGTTTATAACCCGGGATGGGAAATCTGATATGCTGAGCTGGATTTTATACAGCTCATCACTGTTGGACCATAGTGGTCAGGCTCACTTATCATGGGAGCGATCTCGTGCCAAGCTCCCAAGGGCAGGAAAACCTCTCACAATTAGGTCAGAGGACAGAAAGACTGATTCCCAACTGCCGAAGGCTTGGGTCAATTAGACTCATTACTGGGCTAATTGGCACCCATTATCAAGGAGCCCACCACAATTCAGTGGTGGCTGATGAATTAAATGGAGATCGCAAGGGGCTCTTGTGTCTTGGGAAAATCTGTTGCTGGGAGAGAGTTTTCTCTCTCTTGTCTTCTCTACTACCCTCATCCCAATTGAGGGATTCAGCATTGGGCAAGAGGTCGCCCATCCTCTTGCCTTCAACTCACATCCTCCCTCCCTTGAACCCCACTCTGTGCCCCCCCCTCCCCATCTTTGCTCACCTCTGGTGTGGGGTGAGTGTTGCCAGCAGCCTTTGCACCCACTGGTACTGGTGGCAATGACGAGCTGCCAGCCTCAAAATGGTAAAAAGTCTGACAACACCAGGTTTTAGTCCAACCGATTTATTTGATAGTAAACGCACAAGCTTTCGGGTTAGTCCCTTCGTCAGGTGAATGGAGAGTTCTGGCCTCAGACAGAGCATATAAAGCACAGACAGTTTACAGATTACTGATTAGAATGTGAATCTTTACACCTAACCTGCTGTTCAAGTCTTGAAGTGGCGGACAATGTGAGTGGAAGGAGCACTGATCACAGGTTAAAGAGATGCTTCAAGACTTGAACAGCAGGTTAGGTGTAAAGATTCACATTCTCATCAGTAATCTGTAAACTGTCTGTACTTTATATGCTTTGTCTGAGGCCAGAACTCTCCATTCACCTGACGAAGGGACTAACCCGAAAGCTTGTGCGTTTACTATCAAATAAATCGGTTGGACTAAAACCTGGTGTTGTCAGACTTTTTACTGTGTTTACCCCAGTCCAACGCCGGCACATCCACATCAGCCTCAAAATGACCAGTAGCTGTCAGGGGGCAATATTTCCACTGCCAGAAAGCTCAAACAGGGGAAAGCTTACCGACCGTAAATTAAGTGCCTCTGCTGGGTCTCCCCATGGAATTGATCGGGGTTCCCTGGCAGTTCTCCAACTATGGCTGACGTCCCCGTAAACCGGACAAGGTGCTGCTGGTCTATGATGATGCATTCACTGATCTTGATCATTTGGGTGAATTCATTAAACATCTCATGGCACTGCATCCAGATCTTCAGGCTAGGTGCTGGAATTGACCAGTGTTTACCACCCCAACGTCCTCTCCTCATCCCTTCTGCCCGACCCCACCGTCCCATTCCCCAGCCCTTGCGCCCCAACTGCTTTCTTGATATTCACACTGAGGGCCTCCTAGCCCCTGGAAGGAATTTGCTTCCTGACAAAATCTGCACTAAGGCTATATTATATCAGAGGTGGCCTGATACATATTTTTTCAAGATTCTTCCTGGTCTTTTTTAACCACTTCCCACTCTTAGTATAGCAGAATGTACCTCATTAGAAATGCAGGCTGGCTTTAAGTGGTGCTAGCCTCAAATGTACTTCGGGCCCCTTGCTGACATTCAATAGCATTCAGTGCTGTGCTGCGCATCACAATCATTATAATTAACAGGCAGCACAAAGTGTACATACTGGCTGCATTACTTTTAACGGGTCTAGACTAATTACGCATTACGATTTTGGGAGCTATCCAAAATCACTCCCATAGTCTATAATAAACGTATCCTCAGGATTCAATAAACCACCTTAGTATTTTCTAAACTCACCCTCATATTGAACTGAAGGAATATTAATTGCAAGGTGAATTTAGTGCTAGACAGATACCTGAAGATGTTGACACAAGTCCTGGCTTCAGAGCGCTCAGGAATTAGATCTGAACACACCTGAGGTGTTATAACGTCAGCTTTGCATCAACTGTGCCTGAATCCATTTTACATCAACAGTAAACTTGGTTTAGAGCTACAACTATGAAATAGCACAGCAATATTAATTATTTTATAAAAATGTTTTAGTTCAGATTAAACAGCAAGGGGGAATTTCACCATCTGTTGTAAATCCAGAATAATCTAAACCTAAACCAGTTCATCACTCACCTGATGAAAAAGCAGCGCTCTGAAAGCTCGTGATACCAAATAAATCTGTTGGACTTTAACCTGGTGTTGTGAGACTTAATTTAAAATAGCAGAACAATGAAGGAAATCCTTAAGAAAAATGTCAGCTGCATTATCACTAATGCAGGGTCCATCACAAGAAGTTGGCACAGTGGTTAGCACTGCTGCCTCACAGCGCCAGGTATCCAGGTTTTATTCTGGCCTTGGGTGTGTGTGTGGAGTTTGCACTTTCTCCCTTTGTCTGCACTGGTTTCCTCTGGGTGCTTCGGTTTCCTCCCACAGTCCAAAGGTGTGCGGTCATAGGTTGATTGGTCATACTAAATTGATCCTAGCATCAAGGGATTAGCAGAGTAAATGTGTGGGATTACAGGAAAAGAGCCTGGGTGGGATGTGGTCGGTACAGACTCAATGGGTCGAATGGCCTCCTTTTGTACTGTAGGGATTCTATGATTCTATGAAATGAATCTTTATTTTCCTCTGATGCTAACTGACCTGTGCAGCATTTCCAGCGTTTTATGCTTATCTTTTTGCATTAGTTTTATACATAGCTGGTTATAATCCATTTGTCTATTGTTGGGTCTTTAAACACCAAGCTTACCTTGATCTGCTGATTTTAGTGCAGTTTGTTGCAGGCGATTATATGTTTCACGAGGAAATTGCAGTCGGTTAACTGAATTACATGGGAAGCATGACCTATAGAGGCACTTCATAGGTGAAATGTTACACATGATACAGAGCACAAATAATTTTCTCACATAGCAATCCAAACTCCATTCTAAAGTAATCATTTGATGGTAACGGTGTGAAGTACTCTTGTGGGGGATGGGGGGGTGCAGTATAAGTGAATCTAGGCAGATCCAGTAACGTATTGACAATGAAATAGCCCAAATGTACTGAAATTAATGAATTATAATACAATTTTTTGACAATTACTGCATAACTATAAACTTACATTGGTTTCAGTAATACATCTGCATTCACATTCCATGAATGATAAAATCCATATGGAAGCATTTTTTTTAAAGAAGGATGGCCTTTATGTTGTTTTAACCTTGCATAAAGGTCACAGTCACATCTCCGTTAGATCCAGAGTTTGACTCCAGCAATTTGCAACCTTTCTGAAACAGCTGTGTGGGCCCGTTGCTAGGCGATGAGACACTTACTTCTGTATCTACTGATTAAACAGAATAGTGTAAATGTTCCCTGTAGAAACCAATAAATGTAGGCACTAATGTTTTTTCATGTACAGCAATGGAAACAAAAAAGTCAATTAACAATCCATTAAGACATAAAGGGGGAAGGGGGAAAGCAAAGGAAGGGAAAAAAAGGTGAAATTGTTTGATTTAGTTGGACTTAACCCTTTTACTGCCGACGTTTGCAACCATTATGGGTCGCATAACTCTTCCTTCGATTAAGTTCACGCTTGTTCCTGTTTTTCCTTGGATATCTCATTTCATCTAATGCTGTTGAACCAGTCAAAGCAAATAGCTGCTTCTGCTAATTATTTTATAAATAAATTGAAATAGAAACTGAAAAAAAAATCCAAAATTGTAAAAGGACAACTGGAATTTTCATTGCCCATGGTGTAGAGCCCATTCATGTAAAGCCAAAAACGGGGAGGGTCATAGTTTGAGGATAAGGGATAAACTTCCTAGGACTGAGGTGAGGAGAAACTTCTTCACCCAGAGGGTGGTGAATCTGTGGAATTCACTATCACAGGAAGTAGTTGAGGCCAAAACATTGAGTAATTTCAAGAAGAAATTAGATATAGCTCTTGGGGCTAAAGGATTCAAGGGACATAGGGAGGAAGGAGGAATCAGGATATTAAATTTGATGATCAGCTATGATCAAAATGAATGGCACAGCAGGCTCAAAAGGCTGAATGGCCTATTCCTGCTTCTATTTTCTATGTTTCTATGTTTTAGCCCCATTGCAGCCATGCTTCAAGGGCCAGGCTGGATGAAGTACCTTCTTCTCATCAGGCCTCCTGGCTAGTAAGATGGGAATTCCCTCCCCTTCCCCCAAATGTCACAGTGTGGTAGGAATATCTTGCCCCCAAGTGCTGCTGGCTGCAGGGGAAAGGCACTAAATTCCACCCATTCTATCAGGATACTGAAAGAATCAATCCTTCCTCAGGTTCTCATGAAGTTTGACACCTGGAAACCTAACTTATTTGTACCTTGACGGACCCACCGTGCTGTCATTTGTTTTTGTATTTCAGTGAAGTGTGATTTCAGGAATTGAACCCAATAAGTAGTTTCACATTTCATTACTGCGTCTGCTTACCCTGTAAAATTATCACGTACTGAAGCTTCTTGATAACATCATAAGACCTAATACCATCTTGTGATGATCAAATAAAGGGATCAAAAGAGAGCAGCAATAATTACAAACAATGGTAAAACTCTTTAAGAGTTAAAAGTCTTCGTAAAACATAAAAAATCTTTGCATGGTTGTATAATTCAATCCGGGATAACTGAGTTTATTTTTAAACTGGTGGGAAGCTGAGAGGTTCAGACGGACCGACCAGCTTGCAACCCATTCAGTTTGACTTTCCACTGACCCTTTGGACTTCACTTTCACCCTTCCCATCCCCTTATCGAGCCTCGAAGTTCTTGCATTCCTGAATGCCAGAAAATTGATGGTGGTGTGCGGCTTTTTTTTCTCCTCCAAAGTTCTGAGCAGCCTCACGATGGCACCCATTAAAAGAATATCTTTAAAAGGATCCTACAACCGGCCAATGAACGGCATCTGCTATCAGAGTTGCCTTTAACCTTTTAATAGTGCGGCAAGTTGCTGGATGTGTGAGATGGGAACAGCGGAGTGCCCTCTGGGTTCTAAGTAAGTAACTCTAGAGCGCCTTAACTAATCAGATTAAAGGATTTTGAAATGATGAGCTCAAGCTCTGAACGAGGAAGTATAAATTAACTTCCTTTTTTTATATTTCCATGTGCAGGCAGATAAATAGTGGTGGGGTGGGGTGCTGGGGCGGGGAGAAGAGGAAAGAGACAGAAAATTTAAAGAAAGTTTTCATTATTGCTTGCTTAAATTTCCAACGATAATTAAAATCTGAAGCAGTTAGACTCCACACTCGTAATAGTTATTCAGTTCCAGAAAGGTTGACTGGCAGTAATTTACACACGTAACATCATTAAAAGGGTGTTTAGACTCGAAATGGCTTGACCTTAACTATCTGTGGTGAGTTTACTTCACATTCTCCAATGACTTTGAATGGTGTGGCAGACAGCAAGATGCTATTTTTACGAAGGCAATAGCCAGACTGGTACATCGCTGACAGCAGCCTCACAATGTCTGCTTTTAATCAAGCATCTTCCCTCGTGTGAAGTTGCTGTGGCATTCAGGCATAAATAACAGCGAGTGCTATTTAGCCTCACCATTATTTTGACAGCAAATTTTGGGCAATTGTTTGCACCAGTTGGTGAATTTCTATCTAATGGGCAAAGACTCAGAATTATCACTTGAAGAATAAAGGCTGACGTTAGAAGAAATGGTTTCACACAGATTGTTATTAGATTATAAATTACATTACCCGAAGTGGCTATTGAGCAGGCTATAACATCATTCAAAAGGGAATTGAATAAATATTTGAAAAGGAAGAATATAAAAGGATTACAAGGAAAAGGTAGAATAATGGGATTAGAGTAGATAGCTCCAGTTCAAGAGTTAGCAGAAGCACAGGATCAAATGGCCTCTTTCTATACCAGAAAATCTATGGTTCTTTTTCAGAATTAATGGTTTATCATTCCCAGATAAATCTTTTACTTTTTGTCACAATTCAAGATTTTTGATATTTGTGTTTTTTCAAGTGCAGGATTTATTAAGAAGCAATGTTGCCTTTTATAGCAAAGTGAATTTGCTGGTTCAGAAAAAAATCATAGACCGCAGCAATTGGAGATGCATAGTAAGGCAGACCAATCAGCAGGTGAACTGCTGCAGTTCACAGTCTATTTCAAACTGATAAGAAAATAAGCTATTTGTCTTATACTAAGCCAGAATGTCTATCATTGCTTTTGAAAATAGGTGATTTCTTCAATCACACATCACAAGGACTGGGGAGAAGTAGCTGGACCCTCATCAGGACATGAACTGCAACTGAAGGTTTGAGTGAGGGAGAATTGGTGACTTCACCATCCTTTTGAATGCCACATGATGAACCAGCTAAGCAGGCCCGTGAGGTAAGTTTTAAAGTTTTATTTTAGATTTCCTATTGACATGACTAACACAAGTAGGACTGCTTCTCTGGATTCCGAACGGAAGCCTTAATCCACTGCTTGGTTATTCCCCAATCATGACCCGAGCTTTACCCTCCCATCAATTGACTGTTGATTGTTCCAATAAGCTTTCAGATACAGCTTCTTGTTACTAGATTCCCACTGCTGTCCAACAGCCCTCTGCTCAATTTGACTGAATGTTGGACAGAATGGTGCTTTGCCTCATTATTTAGCAGTACTCCCACATATTCAACACTGTGAGATTCATCACCCACTAACAGCCTCCATTCTTGTCCCCACTGCAAAACTCGAGGCCCTTATTCCAGGAATCACTTTTACTGTGACATTTTACCCTGAGACACAGCCACTGTTATAGTATGAATGGCCCAAACCAAAGAACATGATGATAAAATAACACTGGAACTTGGGCCATAGAGATCGGAAAATTTGTTAGCATTTTATTGATGATAACGCCATACAGCTCTTTCAAAATTGCTATTTTGATTTTGTAGCGATTTTATGAACTCAGTGGAAACATACAAAACTCACATTTGTTTTTGATATCTGCAACTCTGTCCTTTTTACTTTGCAAAAATTTCAAAAAGAAATTCTGCAATTTATGGAAGGAGACGTTATTGGTGAGTGTATGTCCCTTAGCTCTTTGCTGCATCCTGTGGCCATGTTTTAACCATGACAAAGGAAAGATGTCCCATGACCAGATTTCTTCTGATATAATTTTTGAATGATTGCAACACAAAGTGAGTTTGGCTTTCATTTGGAATTCACCCACTCCTCAATGGCTGGTCCATATGCAATAGAGAATTAAATTCTTGAACTGGTCTACTATACCTATTTTCAAGAAGAAATTAGATATAGATCTTGGGGCTGAAGGGGTCAAGAGTTATTGGGGGAGGGAGGCGGTATCAGGATATTGAATCTGATGATCAGCCATGATCAAAATGAATAGTAGAGCAGACTCGAAGGGTGGAATGGCCTACTCCTACTCCTGCTTCTGGTCTTTTTTTTCTATGTTTATTCAACCCACTGTTGTATTATGTCGCTTTTTAACAAAAACGTTCTGACGAGACAGCAAGACCCTTGCACCAGGCAGGCAAGAGCCCCACTGACATCAACATCAGGGTCTGATGACTGCATTCAGACCCAATACTATTTTCACCTGCTCAGTACCCAATATCAGGCTCATCTGGTACGATTAAGCAGCCAGCCCAGAGGGATCAAAATGACAAGCTATTTCCTTTAAAGGAAACCTAGGGCCTTGTGCTTCTCACCCCTCACTGTCATCATTTATCTCCATGTCTAAGGATTGGGCCTGATCATAAAAAAGAACGACTTGCATTTATATAATGCCAAATAAGATGTCTCAAAGCACTCTACAGCCACATATTTGTAATGTAGGAAATGTGGCAGGCAATTTGCACACAACTAATTTCCACAAAAACGCAGTGTGGTAATGAACAAAAGATCTGTTTTCTATTATATTGATTGAGGGGTAAATACTGGCCAGGAAACCTGTCTCCGGTATTTGGCCATCGGCTCTAACAATCCTTCACCTGACCTCTATTACTTGGCCTGACGTTATTGATGACAGTTTTGATTTGAGCTGGTGTAATTAAACAAAGTCTAACAATTAAAGTGACCTGACATTCAACTCATGGTCGTATACTTGTTACTCACCTCAAGTTAAAACTGGCACTTTAAACTTCATCTTTATTTTTCTTACTGATGAAATATATGAATTATTTTCTGTCATTAATTCTGCAATGTAATTGAAAAAATTGGTATATATTTTGTTCAATAATCAGAGGGGTAAATTATTGTTTTTACTGAATAGATAGTAAGCTGGCGAAGTCGATAGCCCACTTCCCATTGAATTTAACATTCCATTTGATCTGTCTGCTTTGGGAAAAACATTGAAAATAGAACAGGAGTGGGCCATTTGGCCTTCAAGCCTGCTCCGCCATTCGTCATGATCATGGCTGATCTTCCAGCTCGATGGCCCGTTCCTGCCTTCCCCCAATACCCTTCGATCCCTTTCACCCCAAGAGCTATATCTAACTCCTTCTTGAAATCATACATTATTTTGACCTGATCGTTTTGGGCGTGCTAAACCCCGCCCACAGCATGGTTCAAACCTGCAATTTTTTTTTCAAGCTAAGTGCTAATAGGGGTGCCTGAAAGCAGATTTCCAAGTCGGATCTGAATTGCGCCCAAATTCAGCACTTAGAATCAAAATGGTAAAATCAGTCCCATTGTTTCCTGTCTGACAACCAGTTTTTTTTCTATCTAAGTACAATCCCATACACTATAATTCTCAAAGCTCTTATGTGGGACTTTGCCAAAAACCTTCTGAAAGTCTAAATAAGCCACATCCACTGACTTCCTCTCACCAACTTTATTAGTTATATCCTTGAAGAATTCCAATAGATTTGTCAAGCATGATGTCCCTTTCATAAATCCATGCTGACTCTGTCCAATCCTGCCACTGTTTTCCAAATGGTCTGCTATTAAATCATTAACAATGAACTCTAGCATTTTGTCCAATACCGATGTCAGGCTGGCTGGTGTATGATTCACTGTTTTATTTCTACCTCCCTTTTCAAATAGTGGGGTAACATTGTACAGGGGATACAGGAGTATAATCAAGAGGATATTAGGAGGGCAAAAAGGGGGCATGAGGTAGCTTTGGCTGAGAGGATTAAGGTGAATCCAAGGAGATTCTTTAAATATATTAAAGGAGAAAGAATAACTGGAGAGCGAATAGGACCCCTAAAGATCCTAAATATCGATTCTCACACTCGTGAGACATTAGCTAATGACAGAGGAAAATGGCGATACCACCTGTAGAGCAGTTTGCGCCACCGTGATGGTCAATGGCTATAGCAGCTTGGGAACAGGTGCCAACACCATAAATAACAATGTTACTTGATAACCACATCATATGCCGCACTTGAGACAGAACCTGTCTTTTACAGCTTGGTCTCCTCAGCCATCAGCAAATCTGCACGACATGAAGGTATCCCATCCCCAGCAGATTGGATTTACTGCATGTCCATCATATTACACAGATAGAAGTTAATGATGATTTCATCATTGCATTCGAACATTTCAGGGTGAGTTGAAATTTTTGACATTTATTTACAAAAGATTCAATCTATTGTGATCACAAAACTGTTGGATAAAGCACTGTTGTAGGAAAGTGGTTTATAATAATAATAATTGGTATTGTTCAACTTTTACTTATACCTTTGAGGTTTATTCAACTTTGAAGCCACCAGATTTGACCTCTTCTGTTGAGCTATGATGACAGATGTTTCTTGCACTGTCCTATCTTGATGTTGCTGCACACGTGTGTTCTGCAAATGAGCCTGTTCTTATCCTTGACCTCACTATCCGTACCAGAGTGTTCATTTCTGTACTGGTGCCAAAAAAGATACAAGTGAGTGCACCTTAAGGGGCTTATCCTCTTCTGTTTGTTCAGCTACAGGGCGCACATTGGCTTGAAGGGCCGAAAAAAAGGGAATGAACAAGGACAAGTGGGAAACAGCTAGGTCAGGCAGTGGCAGGTGAGTGGTTGTGGAATGTATCTGCAAATTGTCATGCTGCGTGTGTGAGTTGAGAATAAGAAAGGTAATGTCCAAATACCTTGCTGCACGTGGCACCCAACCGCACTGTATCTAGGAGGGATGAGTCAGCCCTTGACACAGATGTTGATGTCAGAGTCCTCCATTGGAGTCAAATGCCAAAAATCTCCAACTCTGCCCGCAGCTGGGATTCTCTGGTGCCACAGTTATGAATAGAGTTTTGGCCAAAGTTTCCATTCTCACTGGCAGCGGTGCAGGAACAGGAGAGATTGGAGAATTCCATCCAAAGGTTGCATCGTGTCAGGATCTCTTCCTATTCTTGGGGTTGTTCTCCTGCTGTATTCCAACTTGGCTTGCAAGTTGTAGAGTGTGTATCTCGTTCAGAGGCTATAAGGAGTCTGTGGGATTTTAACAGTGTGCACAAGATGAGAAGAAGAAGCAGCAGGTGTGAGGGTAAAAGAAAGCTTTGTATTCATATAACACTTCTATAATTGCAGGAGATTCCAGACTGCTTTATGGCCAGAGATGTGTAGTCAACTGTAATGTAAAGAATGCAACATCAATTTGAACTCAGCAAGCTCTGCTCAAACAACAATGTAATAGCTGCTGGATGTACTGTTTTTGCAATGCTGATTGCAGGATAAGTATTGGCCAGGATACTGGAGATAATTTTGATATAGTTCCATGGGAATACCTAAAGTTAATTTATTGGTCACAAGTAGGCTGACATTAACACTTCAATGAAGTTAATGTGAAAATACCCTCGTCACCAAACTCTGGCACCTGTTTGGATACACTGAGGGAGAATTTAGCACGGTCGTTTCACCTAACCAGCACATCTTTCAGACTGTGGGAGGAAACCGGAGCACCCAGAGGAAAGCCATGCAGACACATGGTGGAGAACGTGCAAACAGTGACCCAAGCTGTGAATTGAACCTGAGTCTCTGGTGCAGTGAGTCAGCAGTGCTAAACAATGTGCCACCATGCCGCTCCTATCTTTACAACCACCTGAGAAAGTAGGGAAAACATTGGATTAATGACTCATCTAAAAGGTGGGGTAACAATTGATAGGCTTGTAGCAGGTATTGACTAAAGTGCATGGAAGCAGAACAAGCTGTAGTCAAGCATCCCATTAGGATTGAATGATAGTCTTGTAAAGCAGAAGAGAAAAAAAAATTGCTAGTTTAAGGGTTACAATCTAGAATTGTAGGGCTGTGCAGAAAGTAAGAGAGGTATGAACAGGAGTCTTACCTTGACAGTTTGAGTGAGGCCTACAGACAGGCCCTTCGAACAATACTGTTCGCACATATCTACTCAGGCATTTATCATAGAATCCTACAGTGCAGATGGAGGCATTCGGCCCATCAAGTCTGCACCAACCACAATCCCACTCAGGTCTATCCCTATAACCACATGCATTTACCCTGTTAATCCCCCTGACACTAAAGGGCAATTTAGCATGGCCAATCCATCTAACCTGCACATCTTTGGACTGTGGGAGGAAACTGGAGCAGCCAGAGGAAACCCATGCAGACATGAGGAGAACATGCAACCTCCACATTGACAGTAATCCAAGCTGGAAATCGAACCTGGGTCCCTGGCGCTATGAGGCAGCAGTGCCAACCACTGTGCCATTCTACTTGCCTGATTTCTTTGCATAACAGTTGGATAATTTTCTGGGGAGGCTTTTACTCACTGATGAGTAACAAGGCCTTCTTCCTGTTCCTCACTTGTTCCTTGAACACCCCCATCAGAGAATCCAGGAGATTGTGGGAGAGAGGTGGGGTTGGGGGGGGTGGTGGCTTGGGGTGTCCCTGGATGAGATCAGGCTCCTTTCTGTTTCAGTACCTCACTGTCCACTGACCAGCTTTGAAATGTAACTTTCCCTTTAAGTGCTCCCTAAGCGACAGCACACAGCCTGATTTCCCACTGACCAAATGAGCAAACTGCCAAAAAGGAATGCAATGAGTTTCATCAGGTCACCACTGGTATTTAAATAAAGATCTGAGCACTAATATCAATCAGGCTGACAGCCATTTCATGGCTGGGAAGCAATTGCTCCTCCCACTGTCTGGCTGATTTATGCTGGAGACAAACATTGACCCTCAATAAGCCATTTATGCGATCTTCTCTTTTCCCATCTTGATACTGCGTTTCACCACAGACCTTCAGCCTAGCTACTGGGCAAAATTCTCCAATTACTTCATCCTTCTAGGCATCAAAAGGCCTTTATTCCTAAATTGCTATGTTTTGTCATTGAATATCAGAGCTCACACAAATAATGAAGGGAGCAAAAAAAATAAGTCGACACAGGGGCACCTATTCGTCTTTATTTCAGTTGCTAATTGTGCCTTCCCCTTTTAAACTTTTGACTTAAATTAGCAGAGGAGACTTTCGTGAAAGAGTAAGAATTGATAGACCTCCTATGGAAAAACAAAAGCAGTTAATCTATTTTATTGCTTCATGGTTCAGACAGCAAACTGGAGATTTATTAAGTCCACTGTAGGATGTGAGCTTGCAGGTAGGACTGGCGTGATAATGCATATGATTAAATAGCATCATCTGGAAAAACTGCATCATTAGCATTGTTATTGAGGGCAATAGACCCTTAAAATATCCATAATAAATAGAATTGAAAAAAAAAATCAAAGCCATTATTATTGCCCAAAAGACTGGAAAACTTCATCCTCGTAGGCATTGGCTCCACGGTTAAAGTGGCAGACTGAGTCCGATTTTATTCTGTAATTAAATGTATTTAAAATAATATTCTAAGATATTCAGTTTTATCAATTTTGCCACTAGTTCCTTTAAAATGCAAATCTAATCCTCAGCCCATGCGGTGATTTTTCAATTAAAACTGACCTGAGGAATGTACAATTTGAAAACCTGCGTGCAGCTCTGTCACGGTGCTGACAGGAAGAATGCTTGTTACATATATAATGCTGGTTAATGACCAGCACTGAGATTTATGACATTGGCCTCTTGGGATGGGATACCCGAGGTGCAAGAATGGCCTCCTGCCTCGGAAATCACTGCAACAATTGAACACTTCTCAGCAGGTATACTTGCAGAAAAGTATGTTTGATTTAAAAACAATTCTTAAAAATGCTTTCCAGGGGAATCATCGCCGTTGATTTGTCAAACTGCTGTTAAGTATTTGTGGAGGTAGTCAGTTCAGTTCAATGGAGCTGCTGGCAGACGAAGGAGAATCTTTAAACTTGAGTAATCACTGGGAAGTGATGAAAGAGAATATCAACTCTGATCAAAATCTGACGCGATCACATATATGAGTGATCATGTACCAGACATTGATAAATTGCTGTAAGTTAGAGGCTATTTGTTTGAATAATTCAGAAAAACATCCCTAGTTGGAAGAAGTGATTAATTCAGAAAGCTGATTGGTATAGGAATTTGATGCTGCCCTGCTCTCTTTATTACCCCCCCCAGTTACCTTCCTTCCCAATTGCCTCACCCGCGTAAGGCTGTTGTCAGCAACACAACAGTCTAAAATTCCAATCCTCTTTATCAGCAACTTGCCTTTCCCACCTTTAAGATGCCCATAGAAGCTTGCTCACCAATCTCATTTAAATTGTGCCCAAGGACTAAGTTTTATGTGTTTACAGAATGTCAACCACATTGCTGTGAATCTGGAGTCAAGTCTAGGCCAGAGACCAGGTAAGGATGACAGATTTCTTTCCCTAAAGGGCATTAGTGAACCAGATGGGTTTTTACAACAATTGACAATGGCTTTATGGTCATCATTAGACTTTTCATTCCAAACTTTTACTGAATTCAAATATCACCATCTGCTGTGGTGGAATTTGAATCTGGGCCCCCAGATCTTGCTCAGGGTCTCTGGATTACTAATCTAATGACAATACCACCAGGCCATTACTTCCAGCCTACCAGTTAAAGGACAGGGATTAGTCTCTGCACCCAGGTCTTGGGCAGGTTGGGTGAATTTCAATGCCATTCTGTGTTAAATAATGTCAATTCAGCACAGAAAAAGATCAGTGAAATAATGCTCCATGCCTGGTTTACGAGGGCATTTAGCTGATTTAATAAACTGATCAATTCACAATTAAAACAAAATAGACTGAAGTGTCGCCCACTGCAAACTCAGCAAGGGAGAACACACCCATGGACACTAATTAATCGAGGGATTTAAAGGCAACACATCAGGCTGCACCTGCTATTCTCAGCTCCAACCATACACAAAAACCTGGGGCCGGATATCCTGAAGCAGAAGCCAGTTGATTTATAACTTTATCCTTATTTGAAACATATGTAGAATTGCTTAAATGGCAACAGTTGACATTCATCTGGTTAATGTAGGCAAGCTGCCTATTGAGCCATGGCAGGCACCAGCAGCTCACTCAAAAACTGTATCTGATGACGAAGACCAGTTTTGGATTTGATTTGATTTGATTTATTTAATATTGACACATGTATTAACATATGGTGAAAAGTGTTGTTTCTTGCCATGCAAGAAATGGACAAAGCATACTATTCATGGAGAAGAAAACGAGAGAGTGCAGAATGTAGTGGTACAGTCATAGCTGGGATGTAGATAAAGATCAACTTGATGCGAGGTAAGTCCATTCAAAAGTCTGACAGCAGCAGGGAAGGAGCTGTTCCTGAGTCCGTTGATGCGTGACCTCAGAGTTTTGTATCATTTTCCCAATGGAAGAAGGTGGAAGTGAGAATGTCCGGGGTGCGTGGGGTCCTTAATTATGTTGGCTGCTTTGCCAAGGCAGTGGGAAGTGTAGACAGAGTCAATGGATGGGAGGCTGGTTTGTGTGATGGATTGGGCTTCATTCTCGACTTTTTGTAGTTCCTTGTGGTCTTGGGCAGGGCAGGAGCCATACCCAGCTATGATACAAGCAGAAAGAATGCTTTCTATGGTGCAATTATAAAAGTTGGTGAGAGTCTTTGGCCCTCATGCTGGGTGCCTACACTAATGATTTGGTGCCGTTTGTTTTGCATCCATATTCATTTTTTATCCCACAGAGTGAAAGTCTTAGGAGGCAATCTTACCAAAACATTCTAAGTATTGAACAAGGGTGAAAATGGGAGAGACTCGCACCCATTTTCTGGACAAGTTCCCAGACTCCATTTTATGGCATTTAGAAAAAAAAATCTCAAATGTGATTCATGCCATTAGGTGGAATAGGTGGAGACTATTCATGTTGGGAAGCCACCCCCTACTTCCTGGGTGCAAGGCTAACTTTGCTGGCCCATTGGGGCCAGTAACATCACTGGAGGCAAGAAACTGGTGCAAACCCAGTTTTCTGCCTCTTTCACGATCTTACATGGCTTTCTACATCGATTGACCGGTGTGAAGGGCCAGTGAGATTGTATCCTTTGGATTTCTATCTTCCTGATGTTGGTTTTCTGGTAGCGGTGTCAGCTCACCATTGGCTGCTGATGGGATCTTCCAGTCCCGCCGAAGTCAAATGGCTATTTCCATTGCTTGCCGGCCGCACTACTGGGGAACCCATCACGGAAGATGGGGGGCACCTTCAGTGGGACTGAAAGATCCCATCAGTAGGAAGAGCTGAAACATTTCGCCCTCAGATTGCAGAATAATCTCCAATAGTTTTTTTTTTGGCTCCCTCGCCAAAAAAACTGATGCAGATTTAGCCACTGTATAGTGAAGCACCATCAGAGTGAGAGATATTTTTCATATCTCACAATAGCATAATAACATCTGTTTACTCGATAACCTAAAGCTGTGTGAAAATCGTTTTGAGAGAACATGGTTAAATTCTCCATCAATTCCAATTTGATCCTGTCACAATAATGGGGGCATATCATGCTTTGACTGGAGTGCTGGAACACACAAACTGTGGGCTTGGTATCAGAGACATCAATCCACTTTTCCGCAGTAGCATTGACTTCAAAGTTCCCTCAATGTTTCAATATGACCACTCACTTATTTGTGTCAATTAGCGGAGCACAGAGACTCCCGCAGTTTCATAACCCTGCCACTTCAGGATAGAATAGCATCAGTTTGTATCGGGCAGTGTAAGAGAAGTCTGAACAAGAATGATACATTTTCTTTTTGGTTTGTGATTCATTAACAACTTAAATTCTTATTCCTCATCTTTCCTTTCAAAGAGCGATAGAACTACCGATAGGGTGAAGACTGGAAAGTAGTAACAGAAGCTAGTTTACACTTTAATATACTTTTCTTCGCCTCTATCCCAATTAGTGCGTGGCCCCTGTGGTAATTACCTCTGATGGAATGCGACAGATCAACATTACCAGTGACATTTGCTTTTAGGAAGCTGATTTCTGTAGCTGCCAGTGCATTGAGCCAAATACCCAAATGTCATCACAGGCAGCACTTCCTCATATTATTGTATTAGAGGTGAGGTCTTGGTCTCCATCCAAGAGTTTATAATATTTCCACTATGCATTTTATCACACATCCCCCACTGTCACTGAAATCTTCCTAGCTGGCAGGTTTACAGTAGACCATCATTAATCTTAACTATGCTGCAGCAGTAGGGCGACAGATGATTTATCACACTCGCTGTTCTGCAGGACCCAGGTGAATAGCACTCAGCTGTACTTACTGCATTGAGTTACATTACCATCATTGACCTGTCTTACAGTGCAACCATTTATGTTTATTTTGTTGGACTTTTTTCCCAGTCATTCAGTTGCACAATTTGCAATCATTTAACAATGTAGTTTAATATTTCTACCAAAAGGTGACGATAAGCAACTAGTGTTTAGCCTTTCACCAGCAATGAACAGTTACCAAGAGCGGGATCCTAGTATATTTGAAGAGATTTAATAAAATATACATCTGGACTTTCACTTTAACATGAATACCTTTCTGCAGTTTTACAGAAATTTAACTATATTTTAAACACAAAAGGGTGTGCATTGATAGTAACAGCAGGAAGCCAAGTTGATGTGTCTGCAGCTTTTGTGTTTTTTTCCATATCTTTTTCAGTGTTTTAGTTTCTTAATTTTTTCCCCACCTGTCCTCAATTCTAAGCAGTGTGCCAACCAGGGGAGTTCATGGCTTGACTTATTTACAGAACACAGCAACACATAAAAATATAGCTGGGCTTTATGAACCATGCAGGTTAAGAACTCACTCTAGCATGCTGTAATGCTGAAGGTTATTTGTATCCAATACAGCGAGAGAAACCAGTCTGCAATTTTTTTTCTTCTCCATTGAGGCAACTTTCTTTCAAATGATGCATTTGGCAAAAGCAAGCCATTTTTTGAGATTTAAAATCATACCTCAATCTACTTTGTGTTACTTCTAGGCAATGTTAACAATTTAATTTTGGTAGTGAAGTTTCCTCATGTTAGAAATTTCTCTTTCAAGAAATGCTGCAGTCTGAGAGTTCTTTACCTGCTCAGCAGTGCTTACATTATGTTCCAAGTCCAGGAATCAAACAGAGAACGCTTGCAAACTACCACTCTCTGACCATGATGTGGAGATGCCAGCGTTGGACTTGGGTGAGCACAGTAAGAAATATCACAACACCAGGTTAAAGTACAACAGGTTTATTCGGAATCATGAGCTTTCAGATCATTGATCCTTCTTCAAGTGAGTGGAGGTAGGTTCACAAACACGGCATACATAGGCAAAGATACAGTTGCAAAATAATTAGATTCCAATGTGAAGAATGGTTGAAATGCAAGTCTTTACAGGTAAGAATGGCAAGAACATGCAAACAACAAATGAATGGACACTGCATGACAATTGCCAGACAGGAATGTTCTGTTCCAGTTGGGGAACACTTCAGCAGTTAAATCTCTTATCTTCAGGTAAGAGTTCTCCAAGATGGCCTTCAGGATGCATGATAACGTGAAATCATCAAGCAGAAACTGATAGCCAAGTTCCGCATGCATGAAGATGGCCTCAACTGGGATCTTGCATTCATGACACACTACATGTAACCTCCACCATTTGACCTGGGCTTGCAAAATCCCACCTACTGTCCTCACTTGAGACAATTCACACTTCTTTAACCTGTGATTATCCCTCTCTCCACTCGCACTGTCTGTACCTGCAAAGACTTGATTACGTGTAAAGATTTGCATTCCAAACATTCTTCACATTCTGATCTATAATTATCTTGCAGTTGTGTCTTTGCCTATATATGCCGTGTTTGTGATCCTACCTCCAGTCATCTGATGAAGGAACAGCGCTCCGAAAGCTCGTGATTCCAAATAAACTTGCTGGACTTTGACATGGTGTTGTGAGACTTCTTACTCTCTGTCCAAACAGACCTCGAATGAGCTGTCACCTCCCCCAATCTATGTTCCTCTTTCTTAGGAACGATATGGGTGGGATTTTACGCCCTTGCTTGTCCAGAAGCCATAAAATCCCGCCCAAGGTCAATGGACCTTTCCATTTTCTGCCCCTCTGCTCCGATTCCCGCGGTGGACGGGGCGGTAAAATTCTGGTGCAAGATTGAGTCTTGCTAATTAGGTTTCCATTCCTGCCACAATACCAGAACAATTCTAAACAAACTCAAAAATGACAGCCTCTGTGACTGTTACAATGGTAAACTCACCCTCTTCATCCTTTTATGCTGACTTGAAATGGAACAGTATGCTTAAAAATAAACAAATAATGAATGTTCATATGAAAATGGTTATCCACTTTGGTAGAAATAATAGTAGGAGGGATTATTATTTAAAAGGCGAAAGGCTGCAGCATGCTATGGTGCAGAGGGACCTGGGGGTCCTTGTGCATGAGTCGCAAAAACCCAGTCTGCAGGTGCAGCAGGTGATCAAGAAGGTGAATGGGATGCTGGCCTTTATAGCGAGGGGGATTGAATATAAAAGTAGGGAGGTCTTGCTGCAACCGTACAGGGTACTGGTGAGGCCGCAACTGGAGAATTGTGTGCAGTTTTGGTCACCGCATTTGCGGAAGGATATATTGGCCTTGGAGGGAGTGCAGAGAAGGTTCACTAGGCTGATACCGGAGATGAGGGAGTTAGCCTATGAGGAGAGATTGAATAGACTGGGTCTGTACTCATTGGAGTTTAGAAGGCTGAGGGGAGATCTTATAGAGACATATAAGATAATGAAGGGGATAGATAGGGTAGACATAGAGAGATGCTTCCCACTTAGAAAGGATAGCAGAACTAGAGGGCACAGCCTCAAAATAAGGGCGGGGGGGTGCAGTTTAGATCAGAGTTGAGGAGGAACTTCTTTACTCAAAGGGTGGTGAATCGCTGGAATTCTCTGCCCGTTGAAGTGGTGGAGGCTACCTCACTAAATATATTTAAGTCACGGGTAGATAGGTTTTTGACAGACAAGGGGATTAAGGTTTATGAGGAGAAAGCGGGAAAGTGGAACTGATCCACTTCAGATCAGCCATGATCTTATTGAATGGCGGGGTAGGCTCGAGGGGCTAGATGGCCTACTCCTGCTCCTATTTCTTATGTTCTTATGTTCATCCTCAGATTCCTCATTCCTTTTAGCGGTTACTCTGACTTTGATATTAATAGTATAATATTAAAAAATCACATATGACAATGCCCTTCATGTCACTAAGTTTGAAATTCTACAAACAAGAAGAGTTAATATTTGTACAAAGTTTGGGAAATCCTTTCTGCAATTTACCCACCACTATACCCAGAGCAATAAAGGCAACCAAGAAGTTTGATTCAACACCATGGGTGGAGTGTCATGAGAATGATTGTAAGTGTCCAGCTAGCATGAAAATGGTAGAGTTCTTGATCCATTTTTTGGGCAAGTTTTCACTCCCAATCTTATGGGCTTAGACATTGAAAATATGGGCTAGACCATTTCGAGCTGCTGCCAGCTGGCCTGCAGAAGGAGCTGTTGCACATGCACAGATCTTGATTCTGCACATGCACAATTCCAACAGCAGGGGTCTGCCAGACAGGACCCTGCTGCTGCCTCAACAAACTCCAACCCCCCTGCAATGGCAGGAGTCAAAGCTGAACGCAAGCCCCACACTATCCAGAAATGTAGTCCCCGCCACCCCCTAGCCATCCAGGCCAATCAGGCCCACTGATCAGAGCTGCAGAGTAGCAGCAGGCCTCCCTCCCTGATGTGGTCACCCACAGAGTGGCAGTGGCTGCCTCATAGGGCCTGCCATAGCCCCATCCCCATAGGCCCTGTCCCTGGCACTGCCTGGTAGGAATTGTCAGATGCCCAGTGGGCATACCAAGATGCAAAGTGGCATTGTCAAGGTGCCTGGCTTGTAGTATCAGACTGGCTTGCCCAAAGGGCATGCCCCCTTTTCCTTGGCCTCCCTGGAGACTCTCAATGGCCTCCAGTTCCACTGTTGAGGCTAATGCGACTCTTCCCCATGCATGAGGAGCCGATGTTTTCCTTGCTGGAGAGAGCCTCTCTGGGTAAGGCCATAAAGGCAAGTGAGGCTGGAGGATTCAGCGGTGGGCTCATTAACCATATGGAAATGAATATTATAATAAGTTTAAATAACTTATTCAACCTCTTGACCATTTCCGAAAAGAGACCGACCTCGCCGTAAATCCATCTCTGGTAAGGTCGGCAGAGCTGAGAAATCGGGCGTGATTCTGATTTCTTGGCTCTCATGTGATTTTAGCGACTCACTCTATCCATGGATGGGTGGGATGAGCTGGTAAAATCCCAGCCAATAAATAAGGGACAGAAAAGTAATGATGTAACCCTATTTCTTACTTGGGTCAGGTCCTCAAACAAGTACTTTACTTAAATTATGAAATTTCTATGCCCTTTAGTGCTTGTAATGTAGGAATTGTGTTTTGGCTTGTAATTATCAATTTGATGTTAATTCAGTTTTACCCTTCTTTTAATTTCCCATTCAACATTTCCCTTTTACCTGCTGAATTTGTTTATCTATTTTTGTTACTATATAATTGTTGCATGCTTGCATGTTTTGAAACTGATTAGTTAGTATTTACATGCATTTTCAACATAAGTTACATTGCAATTCAGCCTTCAGGTGCAAAGGTGATTTTTGAATAACTTAGATCTACCTCACCATCACCGCCTTGCTCAATTCTTCCACTGTCACACATTATTAGATTTTTTTATTCATTTTTTTGAGAAGGTGACCAAAGAGGTGGATGGGGGCAAGGCAGTTGACGTGGTATACATGGATTTTAGTAAGGCGTTCGATAAGGTTCACCATGGTAGGCTTCTGCAGAAAATGCAGATGTATGGGATTGTGGGTAATCTAGGAAGTTGGATCAGGAATTGGCTATCAGATAGGAGACAGAGGGTGGTGGTGGATGGTAAATATTCATCATGGAGTACAGTTACGAGTGGTGTGCCTCAGGGATCTGTTTTGGGGCCACTGTTGTTTGTAATTTTTATTAATGATCTGGATGAGGGTATAGTTGGGTGGATTAGTAAATTTGCTGATGACACCAAAATTGGAGGTGTGGTAGATTGTGAGGAAGGGTGTCATAGTCTGCAGGGAGACTTAGATAGGTTGCAGAGCTGGGCCGAGAGGTGGCGGATGGAATTTAATGCGGAGAAGTGTGAGGTAATTCACTTTGGTAGGAGCAACAGATGTGTCGAGTATAGGGCTAACGGGAGGACTTTGAATAGTGTGGATGAACAGAGGGATCTAGGTGTGTGTGTACATAGATCCCTGAAAGTTGGGAATCAAGTAGATAAGGTTGTTAAGAAGGCGTACGGTGTCTTGGCGTTTATTGGTAGGGGGATTGAATTTAGGAGTCGCAGTGTAATGTTGCAACTGTACACTACTCTAGTGCGGCCGCACTTGGAGTACTGTGTGCAGTTCTGGTCCCCGCATTACAAGAAGGATGTGGAGGCGTTGGAGAGGGTGCAGAGGAGGTTTACTAGGATGTTGCCTGGTATGGTGGGGAGGTCCTATGAGGAGAGACTGAGGGATTTAGGGTTGTTTTCGTTGGAAAGAAGGCGGCTAAGAGGGGATCTTATTGAAACATATAAGATGATTAGAGGTTTAGATAGGGTGGATAGTGATAGCCTTTTTCCTCGGATGGAGAAAGCTAGCACGAGGGGGCATGGCTTTAAATTAAGGGGGGGTAGCTACAGGACGGATGTCAGGGGTAGGTTCTTTACCCAGCGGGTGGTGAGGGATTGGAATGCCCTGCCTGCTGCAGTTGTAAATGCGTCTAGTTTGGGGGCGTTTAAGAGATCTCTGGATAGGTTTATGGACGAAAAGGGATTGGTATAGGCTAGTGGGTCATTGTTTTTGTAACTGGTCGGCGCAACATCGTGGGCCGAAGGGCCTGTTCTGCGCTGTAATGTTCTATGTTCTATGTTCTATGTTCTATTCGTGGGACATGGGCGTTGCTGGCTGGCCAGCATTTATTGCCCATCCCTAGTTGCCCAATGCAGTTGAGAGTCAACCACATTGCTGTAGGTCTAGAGTCACAGGCAGGCCAGATCAGGTAAGGATGGCAGATTTCCTTCCCTAAAGGACATTAGTGAACTAGAAGGATTTTTCTGACAATGAACAATGGTTTCATGGTCATCATTAGATCCTTAATTCCAGATTTTTTTTTGTTGAATTCAAATTCCACCACCTGCCTTAGTGGGATTCGAACCTGGGTTTCCCAGAACATTAGCTGAGTTTATGGATTAATAGTATAGCGATAATAACACCAGGTCATCACCCCGCCCCCCCTTCAGGTGCGAAGGTGATTTTTGAATAACTTAGATCTACCTCACATCACCACCTTGCTCAACTCTTCCACAGTCACGCATTATTGGATTGTTGGCTTGAATTCCAGTACTAGATAAGCAGAAATTTCCTGCAATTAAATATTGGAAAGACTGAAGCCATTGTCTCCAGACTCCGCTTCAAACTCCATTCCTTGTTCTGGACGCTATTCCTCTCCCTGACAACTGGCTGAGCTACACCTTGAATTTAAAATTCTCATCCTGTTTTTAAATCCTTCCATGACCTCTCCTCCTCCTTGTCTTTGTAATTTCCTCCAGACTCACAAACCCCTAGATATTTGTATTCATCTAAGTGCATCCTCTTGAACATTTCTGATTTTAACCCACCATTGGTAACCATGCGCTCAGCTGCTGCGGGTCTAAACTCTGAATTTCTGACCTAAACATTGGCTATCTACTTTAACATTGCCTTATGCAGCTTGGTGTCAAATTTTGCTTCATAGCTCTCAGGTGAAGCAAGTTGAAATGTTTTATCATGTTAAAGCTGTTCATAGAATCATACAATTATAGAATCCCTACAGAGCAGGAGGTCATTCGACCCAGCGAGCCTGCACCGACAATAATCTCACCCAAGTCCTATCCCTGTAGCCCCACATATTTGCCCTGCTAATCTCCCTGGCACTAATGGGTAATTTATCATAACCAATCAAACTAACCCGCACATCTTTTGCCCATGGGTGAAAACCGGAGCAGCCAGACGAAACCCATGCAGACACGGGGAGAACGTGCACACTCCACACAGACAGTAACACAAGCCGGGAATCGAACATGCGGCCCTGATGCTGTGAAGCAGCAATGCTAATCACTGTGCCACCATGCCACCCCAGCATTGTTAACACTGATTGCTAACTGGACATTTCATGGGCTGCGACAGTGTTCTTTTCATCTTTGCAAGGCACGTAAGTAAACGCTCTATCAAAATCAAGCTTTTAGTGTACAAACTACTAAACACACGAGATACTAAACAGAATAGATAATGAAAAAAAAGGTGCCAAGAACAAACACTTGTTTTAAAGTAATTATATACTTAACAGACTCATTTTCTGTGCTAACGTTCAACATAAAACTGAAATTTTGCAACATGGATGCTGCTTATTTACATGTGTTAGTCTCTGCCTTATCCCTTTCTCTGTTAGATTCAAAATGATCCTCCTGAGAGAAAGTCTGCCTCAGATGTACCATGCCAAGTCTTAAATACAAAAGAGGGGGCAGTGCAGAGTGTTATTGGCATTGGATTAATAATCCACTGGGGTTCAAAAGCCAACCATGGTGAAATATGAGTTAGATAAAAATTGGGAATTGAAAATCGAATGATGACAATGACACCACCATTGTCATAAAAACCCACCTGGTTCAGCAATGACACTTCAGGCAAGAAAGGGGCTATCTCAAAGGCCAGCGGGCATGGGGGTTTGGGGGTTGTCGGAGAATGCCGGCTCTGATCAGGGTAAGGATGGGAGGAGGGTCCCTTAAACTTCCGTGGTGGTGTGGGGGAGGTTATTTCTTGGTCTGATCGTGGCACCTTTTAAAAATGGCACCCTGATCTCAGTGCAGCCAGGCTTTGCCAGTGTGTTCAGGCCTCGATCTACATGACGGCACGAAAATCTGTTTTTTTTAATAAAACAAAATAAGATCTGGAGAGAAATACGCTGGTTTTCAGTAGGACATTGACATCTTGCCATCCTTACCTGGTCAGTTCTGATCGACATGTAACTCCAGACCCACAGCAATGTGGTTGACTTTTAAGTGCCCTCTGAAATGGCCTAGCAAGCCACTCAGTTGTATCAACCACTAAAAAGTCTAAAGAAAAGAAATGAAATTGACCTTGACATCGGTAACAACAACAGCAAACTCAACCCTGCTGACCCTCCTAACTAATATCGGGGGCAAGTGTTCACAATTGGGAGTTCTGCCTCTCAGACTAGTCAAGCAACAGCCTGACATATTAATACTCATTGAATCATACATTACAGATAATGTCCCAGACACCACCATCACCATTCCTGTTTCATCTGCAGGACAGATCCAGCAGAGGCAGTGGCACAAAGATATACAGTCAGGAGGGAGGTGCTCTAGGAGTCTTCAACATTGACTTTGGGCCCATGAAGTCACATGGCATCAGGGCAAACATGGGCAAGGAAATCTGCTGATTACCACCTACCATCCTCTATCAGTTGATGAATCAATACTTCTTCATGAGGAACACAATTTTGATGAAGACTGAGCGGGGCAAGGACACAGAAAGAGTTAATTGGCAGCACCACTAAAGACCATGCTGCCTGAGTTCTAAAGAACATAATTGCTAGACTGGAACTGTGGCAGGTTGTGAGGGAACCAACAAGAGAAAAAACATGCTTGATTTCATCCTCACCAAGCTGCCTGCCACGGATGCTTCTGTCTATGACACTACTGGTAGGAGTGACCACTGCACAGTTCTTTTGGAAAGAAAATCCCACTTTCACCAGAGTATAGTTCGTCGTGTTATGTGGCACTACCACTGTACTGAATGGGACATATTTCGAACAGATCTAGCAACTCAAGGCTGGGCATCCAATCACTGTAAATCATCAACAGCAGTGGAATTGTACTCAACCACAATCTGTAACCTCATGGCCCGGCATATCCTCCACACTACCATTACCATCAAGCCAGAGGATCATCCCTGGTTCAATGAAGAATACAAGAGGGCATGCCAGAAGCAACACCAGCCATACTAAGAATGTGGTGACAACGTAGTGAAGCTACAACATAGCACTATTTGTATGCCAAGCAACATAAGGAGCAAATAATTGTCAGAGCTAAGTAATTCCACAACCAAAAAATAAGATCTAAGCTCTGCAGTCTTGCCACATCCAGCTGTCAATTGTGGCAGATAATGAAACAATTCATTGGAGGAGGAGGCATCGCAAATATCCCACACTCAATGATGGAGCGGCCAAACACTTCTGTTCCAAGGATAAGACTGAAGCATTCACAACAATCTTCAGCCAGAAGTACCAAGTGAATGATCTCACCCTCCTTTGGAGGACCCCAGATTAGTGTGTTCAGTCAAATCGATTCATTCCACATGATGTCAAAAAATAGCTGACGGCACTGCAAACTACAATGACTATGGGCCCTGCTGATATTCCAGCAATTATACTGAAGACTTCTGCTCTAGAACTTGCCACGCTCCTAACTAAACTGTTTCAGTTAACAGAATTTAAATATTACAAATGAACCTGGGATGGATTTGTCCAGGCTCACTTGCCTCTGTGGCCTTACTGGTGAAGGTTCTTCCTGGCAAGGATCACATATGGTCCCCATCAATGGGAACTAGATGTGATGGCCTCATTAGTAGGATCAGAGCTCATTAAGGCTCCCTGGGAGGTCAGGGACAGAGAGGTGATTCCCTTTGAGCAGTGCCAGCCTGGTATCCTGGCACTGTCAGCCTAGCACACGGCACTGCCCGGTGTTTGGTGGGCATTATCTAAGGGGGTGGGGCATGAGGAGGAAGGGCCAACTGGGATGGAAGGGGACAGGCCAATCAGCGGAAGGACGCTGTACACTCTGTAACTATAATCGGGGGGTGGTATGCTGTGCGCTCTGCAACCGGCTATTGGTTGGTCCATGTGTGTTTGGGGGGGCGGTGGATGGGATGGTCCACGCGCGGGAGCTGGGGGAATTAGATGGCCCATGGCTGGGAGGGGAGGCAGCCATGTGGGAAAGGTGGAGAGTGATCGGTGCAAGCCAGTGGGGGGAAATCAGCTGTGGAGGCCAGCAGTAGCAGAACAAAGAGATGAACACATGCGCATTTGCACACTTTGCTGCTATCTGCTGGCTTTTGGGTGAGCTTAGGCCCTGCCCCCTTCCCCTGCTGGCGGGAAACCAATCTTGCATTTTTTTTGACAGAGTGAGGTAAGATTCCATTTTTCACTCACTAAATTCCCTCCCGTTTTCCGTCTCATTCGGCACTTAGAATTCTTTTAGTATCTTTTCATAACTACTTTGCTGAAAAGCATTTGACTGGTTCAAAACTGTGTTTATTTACACAAATACTAATCAAACATAACTCTCAAAAAAGGTTCACAGGATATATATGGGGTTAGAAATTAAATGACTTGACCTTTCACCCCAGCCACACAAGTTAGATCAAAGTATCCAGTTCCACTAGATTAACAATGTAACAATAACATTCCCACCTACTTACACCAGTATTTCTGAACACAATGGAAAAGAACCTAGTACAGAATTCCCAGTTATGTCTACATGTCCTATTGATATCCATATAGACAACTTGTCAAGGTGCTTAGTTGTGTATTGAATGGTCTAACCATTTTCTGTAAATGGACCAAGATTTTTAACCTTGCACTTACAATCGCCAGTAAGACAGATAACTTAATCCATCATAGTCAAAATGTTTCATTTTGACACAGCCATTGGGAAATAAATTGCTACAATAGGGAGTTTAAAGCACTAACCTTTTGTTGATGATCACAATTCCACCAGGAATGCTGCCACATCCCTTGCAGGGAAGTTATGAGAGACGAGGCCACGGACAGTGAGTTCCTGAGGTAACATATGTTTCAATGGTAGCTGTTAAACAGAGACCAAACATTTCTCTGCGTAAGAGAAAAGAAAATTAAAAAAAAAATTCAGTCCTTTGTTGCCCGTATGGGCTCATTGAAAGCCTTCCCTCCTAATAACATTACCTTACCTCCTGTTACTGAATAGTAAGAAAAAGAATCCCCATTTTTATGAACAACTCACAACAAGATAAAAGAGCAGAAAAGGCTTTCCAGCCCATCAGCCCACTCCTTTCCCCACTTCCTTCATGTTAGGAGCCCAACCATTCACAGGATGACTGCCCATAAAAATACACCATCTAATCAAACGATACCTAACCAAACAGTGCCAGGGACCTGGGTTTGATTCCCAGTTGGGTGACTGTCTGCGTGTAGTCTGCACGTTCTCACCATGTCTGTGTGGGTTTGCTCCAGGTGCTCTGGTTTCCTCCCACAGTCTGAAAGACGTGCTGGTTAGGTACATTGGCCATGCTAATTTCTCCCTCAGTGCACCCGAACAGGTGTCGGAGTATGGTTGAAAGGGGATTTTCACAGTAACTTCATTGCAGTGTTAATGTAAGCTTACTTGTGATACTTATAAAAAATTAAAATAAACAACAAAATAATGATAATCTTTTCCTAATTCTCATGTGAATGAAACAATCCCCAATGCCTTTTGTTTAACAGGTATTGATCCAGTGTATCCGAAGCAATTGACGAAGAATTGTCCACTCTTTCTGATAGTGTGTTTAATAAAATCTAGTAAATTGGTAAAATATTCTGTTAATTTATGGCCTTGTGTGACTGTAGTGAATTTCTCAATTGCTTTTTCAGTTGTGGGGTAAGAATCACATATTGTAAAGATTTGTGATTGCTGTGGCTAAAAATTGTGAGTCAGGATCCTTTTTATTCATCACCAAATCAACATCAACACTGTCCTTTCTTCAAGGTACAGTAACAATATTGTTGATATAGTGTTCAGATTGGTACATCGTCAAATATTCAATCAAGTTATTATGGCATTATCACCAGTAAATTGCTTTTATCTTCTCTATGGCTCTACAGAACAAAGACTGGAAAACTTAAAAACATTACAGCTGCACAACAGGAGGACCCTCTGTGGAAAATCTGCCTTGAGTGTTTTGTCCAGTATTAAATCATATTAACAGTGCAATAACAAAGAACAAAGAACAAAATACAGCACAGGAACAGGCTCTTTGGCCCTCCAGCCCATGCCAATCATGATGTCCTAACTAATCTACAAAAAAAAGTCTGTCCTTCCTCAGTCCATATCCCTCTTTATCTCCCTATTCATATACCCATCCAGATGCCTCTTAAATGTTGCTGATATGCCTGCTTCTATCACCTCCTCTGACAGCGGGTTCCTGGCACCCACCGCTCTCTGCATGAAAAACCTCCCCTCCTCATCTCCCTTCAACTTTCCCCCTCTCAACTTGAACCTGTGGCCCCTTGTAATTGACATTTCCATCCTGAGAAAAGGCCTCTGACTATTCATCCTGTCTATGCCTCTCATAATTTTGTAGACCTCTATCAAGCCTCCCCTCAACCTCTGTCGCCATTGTTTTAATATTTTGCTGACCTCAGGCAAAACTGTAAAGTACGTCACAAGTATGTTGAACTATGCTAGACACTATTTTCCCCACTTTAAATCTCCACTCTCATGTCAAACAACAAATCTAAGGAGCTTATAGTTTTTTTTACCTCAACCACAATCATCCAAACAGCTGATCTATGCTTTATTCTCAGCTTTTTTCTGCCTAAGTTCTCAAACTCTCCAGATTTTGTTGTGGTTGTGTTTTCTATAGAGGCTATTAGAAAGAAAATGATGCATGTGATTCAAACATAGATTCAGTTTGTTCGGAGAAAGTTCACCCGCATAATGCTGTTGGCCAAGGCCTGGATGTGGGAGAGTGTCTGAGGACTGAGCGGTGCACAAGGTGCAAAACATCAGGGTCTGTACCTTTGTGAGGTTCAGCTTGCAGTTTTTGCCTTTACTGACAGCACAGCTCCCTGCTCCATCTCAATAGCTGCCTCATGCCTCAATGTGCTGACACACAAGCGCACAGTAAGAGCTCATTCCAGGACAAAGTTCCAGTGCTTGATCAAGATCCAATTGTCCTGTAGCAAGAGCCCAACTCCATGCAGCCATTTGTTTTGACAGCCAGAGTGAGGTCTTGGTGATACAATCCATCTTTGGCAGCACTGTCACCATCCCCTCCACCCGCTCACCAGACAGCCACCAGTCCACTGGAGGATGGCAAGAGTTGCCATCACATCAAGATTGCAGAGCAGATCAGGAGGAGCACCAGTGGCTGAAAAGCCAAGGACATCTCTACTTTAGAGGAAGTGTGTCTTGCCACCTTCACAGCCATTCCCAAACCTTCCACAGTGATATCAATCAGTAAACCTCCTGTGCTGGATGGGAGAGGTGAGAGGGAGGGAGGGAGGAAAGATGCATCCACACACTGGGTCATGAGGAGGAAAACCCAGGGTGAAAGGCAATTCATTTCCGACCCCCACTTTCATATGAATACTGCCAAGGCCAGCTCGAAGTGTGTGCCACCAGAGGGGAACATAAGGTTGGTGTTAGTCAAATCCAATTCCTTCACATGGTCCTATGCCCTCCTTATTTCAGGATTTAGGGTCTAGTCGATCTCTCTTGAACTCTTAAGCAAAACAGCAAAAAAGATTTTATGAGTTAGCTCTGCTACTTGGCTCTTTTTGATGGCCATTTTTATTAATTACTCATTTTTCAAAAAAATTATCACTTCCCTGGCTCAGCAGATCCTTCGTATTTTCGTTTGCTGTTAATTTTTTCTTTTGAAATGTGTGTTTAGTGTTGTGCCACACAAGATCTCAGGCAGCTGCTGCAAGGTTTCTTGCCGAAGAGGAATGAAAGGCTCACAAGAAGTCTGGCAGCTTTCTGGAGAGCGGCAAAACTTTTGCTCCATTGGAAACTGAAAGTGTTGCAAGTGTTCAGCAACTGTGGCAGTATCTGTGTAGAAGGAAGCAAAGGTCACCGATGCTTCATCAGGTCAAGGGCAGATTGTGCACCTAAAGCCTTAACTCTATTTCCTTCTCAGAGATGCTGCCTGGTCTGCTGAGTATTTCCATCAATCCCTGTTCATACTTCAGAATACCAATATTGTAGTTATGTCCCATTATATGCACTGTGTTGGACATTTGTAAGTTATAGTTAGTTTCAATTTAAAATGAAAAAATATTTGTTTCTCAGTGCAAATTGTAAGTTTTCTGTTAACATATCCCACTTGTGTGAACAGAAATAGCACATTATTGCAGCTGAATTGGTTGGTACTAATTTACTGGAAGGTTTTGTCATTTTTAAGCTTGGAAGTGAAACCAGGGAACATACACCAATAGAATTGGTTACTGGTAGTTCAAGATATTCTCATTCATATTCTCAGGATTGCTGTTTGTAGTGCTTGTGAAGTCTGGATGTTGCTATCCAGATACTGCATAAGACCAAGTTTAAAGAAGCGGAGCTGGCTGCATAACACAAAAAACCAAGTTGTGTGTAATGCATGTGAAATGCCCCTTTGCCTTTCCATGCTTATCATCCAAGGTCCAAAACCCTCATTCCAGGTTAAGCAGTGTTTCACTTGTAGCTCTTTCAATTTGATGTGTTGCATTTGTTGCTCCCAAGGTGGTGTCCTCTATATCAAAGAGACCAAGCTTGACTGGGTGATCGCTTTGCTGAGCACCTTAGGCCTGTGCACAATCACATCTTCTATTCTGTCTATGGGCAGCCATTAGCAGCCTTTCCCCTTGTTTTTGTGGCTATGATTCATCTTTCATTTCCTCCCCCTGCAGTATAAATATCTCTCACTTTCTCTGCCTGTGAGCTTTGACAAAGGGTCACCTGGGCTCAAAACGTCAGCTCTTTTCTCTCCTTACAGATGCTGCCAGACCTGCTGAGATTTCCCAGCATTTTCTCTTCTGGAATTAGAATAGATTTGAAGCACCACCCTGATCATGGCACACTGTGAGAGCTGATTTATTCATACACAATCAAGAATGGTATCTCAGAATCGCAGACTGCTATTTAAAGATTCTTTTTATCTGAAGATGAAGGGCTTGGAGAGCCACTGCAATCATCTCAGCAGTGCAAGTTCTGTTTGCTGAGGAAGGAATTCCTGAAGGATTAAAATGCAGTTCACATCCAGACAAATTCAGGTGTTTGCTGAACAGGATGGGTTCAACATCAGTGTCGAGGACATGAGTTTATTGATACATACATTCAAACCAAAATCCCTGATGAAATGCTGAAAGACAAAGGAAGACCTGAAGCTTGCCTTATCGTCACTCCGATCCACACTTCTCGGACATGAAATCAGCTGCAGAATTGTTGAATGGAAGAAAATATAAGGCTGCTCTTTGAAGCAAAATACATCCTCCAAGTGACCAGAAGGAGGCAAGACAATAACTCACTGAAGCATAGGCAAGAGGAGGTTAGCACTTCAACAACATGTAATTCCCTACCCGAGGCATTGAAAGGGTAAAATGGAGGAATACATGATTCAATCATGAAAACCTGGAGCCCAGCAAAAGACAAGACATCAGTGTAATATATAATTGAGACTAAAACAGGTAAATAAATGAGAAAAAACAGACTCCATATTCAAATTACCCTAGAACTGGAGAAACAGAAAAGATCATCAGCAACAGGCGAAGTATCGATATCCAGGGAGACAATATTAACAACAGTACCAGAAAATTAACAACAGCGAACAGGACTGCAGCGACACCAATGACCACACGCAACACCTCACCTGTGCAGAGTGCCAAATCACCACCAAGAGCAATGAATGCCAAGTCTACAAGATAGAGGCACAACATCTGATGACCTGAGTGATGATGTGGGTATGCCGGCGTTGGATACCATGAATACATTTTTCGAGAAAAGATGCTTTAAAAGACTCAAAGACATGTTTTCGTTTCTATCCAAAAGTCAACTCATAACCTTCTTTGGATTAGAAAATCAATTCTAGTCCTGAATCCTTTTCCCTTTTCCAAAAATGACTCCATGAATTATAAGGCAGTATGATGGAATTCATGGCAGTTGGCTGGATACGTACCAGTGCAGGAATACTCAGGATGCTCATCATCAACTAGAATAAAGCAGTTCATTTGATTAGCACTTCATTGGCTAGCTGGAACATTAGCTTTTAGGCAGTTCCTAATGATCGAGGATGACTTGGTTTCAACTCCAGTTCAATGGGTTCTGAAATGGCTAAAATGTCCAACACGTGATCTACATTATCTTCCACATGTAGGTTGGTGAGTGGGCTTGAAGGATTGGGTAGATGAATTGTGTGGAAGTTTGTGTGCTCTCTCCGATGATTCAACTCTGCCTCCAAGTGTTTCTGACCAATAAATCTTTTCCATTTTGATTAGTCACATGCCAGGGACTCCCGAGAGTCAGCAGGGAAGGTGATTAATACAGAAACACAGCTAATGTTCTGAGGACAAAACCAGAAAGTGCTGGAAGACCTCAGCAGGTCTGACAGCATCTGTAGGGAGAGAATAGAACCAATGTTTCAGGTCCCTTCATCAGTCCTGGGGACATGGGTTTGAATCCTGTCACGGCAACTGATGGAATTTTAATTCAATAAAAAAAATCTGGAATTAAGGATCGACTGATGACCATGAAACCATTGTTGATTATTGGAAAAACCCATCTGATTCACTAATGTCCTTTAGGGATGGAAATCTGCTGCCCTTATCTGGTCTAACCTATGACTCCAGAGCCATTGCAATGTGATTGACTCTCAACTGCCCTCCAAAGACAAGTAGTGACACCCATGTCCCATGAATTAATAAAACAATGGGATATTTAGCTTCTTTTGATTTGAAGATACCCCAAAGGTGTTTCCATTGATCTCCTGTGAGCCTTCAGCTCCAAGTAGAGAAGTTGCTTCAGCTGTTTGAATAACATGTCTTGCCCAGTAGAACTGGTTTTGAGTGATTAGCATCTATGCTGGGCATATTGGCTTGAGAGAGGATACAGCTATTGGTCCATCTTTCTTGCCATCCGATTTGGATGATTCTCTCCTTCCACCATTGAAATAACCTGGCTACAGTGAGTCCCATTCATAAGATGCACTGTTGCAAGTTTCCAAGATTTCTTTGGCAACACCTCCAAAACATCAGAATTTAACCTCAGCTCCCTCCCCACTTTCTTAAAAGTATCTACTGTCCCTCAGCAATATTATCCACTGACTGCACATATATTGTGATGATTTTCAACTTTACATCTCTATAAGTTTTCTGAACCACTCAGCTGTTCTCTAGCTGTCTGACCACTTGTTTGATATTATGTCCTGGATAAGTCAGATCTTTTCTGCAACCAAAAACCAGGACGATTTAAACATTTGGAGATGCGCCTATACTGCAGTCAATAATTGATAGTTCAGACTTCCATGGTCTGTGGTCCCATTTAAAAATATAGCCATTTTGATATTTAAATGATCTAATGGAATCCCATACCACCTCTTTTAGGAAAGACCCATCAAGTTAAGTGTCACTAAGGCATTAACTTGACAGCAGTGGTTTTTCCACAAGGAGCAAGGATCCTAGAGTGCTGGAGGTTGCATGCTGAGAGCTGCCAGCCAATCAGAGGTGGTAGCTGTACTGAATGGTAGTGCTGCAAGTAAGGCAGTAAACCCACTAAACCCATTTAAGATCATCACTGATTCCAGGCCACAGGTGAGTGATGGCAGGCGGGAGGTTGACAGCAAAAATAGGAGGGGTGGCTCTCAGTCACCTCCCCTTCTTCTGATGCTGGTGGTCCTTTGAAAGAGAGGCCCCTGGCAGCCTGCAAGCAGCAAGCAGGGGTTTGCTTTTCATGGTCTTCACACATGGTGAATTACAGCATGCCTCTGTGTTAACACTGGGTGGCAAGGTCTTAAATGGGCATTAAATGGCAACATAAGAACCTCAATTATGATGGGGCTGGATGGCTGTCCTCAGGAACCAGCCATGGACTTAATCAGGGTGTAAGCAGGCAAAGTTGCAGGATCCCCACCCATCACCCTCACACCTGATTAAATACCCCCACCACCGAACTGACCAAGAGAGAGGGCAATGAATTCCATCAATGTCTGCTGTCACGGAGTGCTGCCTTACAAGTTTATGTTTCAAAATGAGGTAACTACCAAACTTTACTATCCTATTTTTAGTAGATGGCAAGTCACATTTCTGAAAATGGCAACAATCTCAGAGGGAGATTATTAACAGCTTTCTCTCTTATATTCTTGTCGCTGGTTCAGAGCATCATCAACAGTCCAATTCTTTACACAAGCTGTAGATGACCCAGAAAACCGTAGGGGGAGCTAACGAGAAACAAGTAATTCCGAAACTGTTAATTTTCTGCTTTTTTAATGAAGTGAGGTCATCATTTTGAAGGATTAACTTGGAAAATTGAGGAAATTAACTGTAACTGGTCCTTACCAATCTGAAACGCTTCTACATTTCTGACACAAATGGAAGTGGGGATGTTCAATGTGGACGGAAGGTAAATAAAATGTGGCACCAAAAGCATTTTTTCCAGTTCATTGATCAGTAATTGTATATTTGTAGTTATCTGGCCAAACAGGGCCTGCTATCAGTGTAATTAAACAAAAAAAACAAGGATGAAGCCAGAAAGTTGAACCAAACCATTTTCTAAGCGTAGCAGAAATGGTTTGAACTTATGAAAGATATTATTAAACATAATAGTTAATTAAAACAGGCTGTTTCAGTTGGCTGACTCCTGGGCATTACTCCCAGCAGAGCCCTGTGCATTGATAATTTAAATATCAAAATGGCTGTATTTTTAAATGGGACCACAGACCATGGAAGTCTGAACTATCAATTATTGACTGCAGTATAGGAATGCATCTGCTCTGCGTCAGAATAAAGGACCTTAAGCTAATTAAACTCTGTATCAATTCTATCTGTCCCTTAGTCCAGCATGGAACATTTGTATTCTTACACAATAGCCATAATAATGAAATATGAAGGCATGCATTATGCAAAAATCAATTATTAATATTAATGCATGAATGGTTTTTGTAAGCCTATGGCAACAAATCATGTAAAAGTAAATCCTCTCAGTCTATCACTGTATGAATTCATTTAGTGGCAACACTAAGGAGAGAGCAGAAACGATTCTAGCCCTTCCTTTGTGAATTGACTCCAGATCACCTCTCTCTCTGTTTATCTCTCCCTGACTGCAGCTAAATTTAACACCACACTGAGCTCTGATATTAATACAGAATTTAACACATTGTTGTATTCTGCTTTATATATTACTTATATTGATAATTTGCAACATATGTTGGTCAAGCAGTGGATGGCACCTAACTAATGATGTCTTAGCTGGTGGGTCTTATTAAATAAGACCTACTGTGGAGTGGCATGGTGGCACAGTGGTTAACACTGCTACCTCACAGTGCTAGGGACTCAGGTTCAACCTGGCCTCGGGTGACTGTGTGGAGTTTACACATTCTCCCAATGTCGGCTTGGTTTCCTCCGGGTGCTCTGGTTTCTTCCCATACCCACAGATGTGCAGGTTAGGTGAATTGGCCACACTGAATTGCACCTTAGTGTCCAAAGATGTGTAGGTTAGGGGATTAGTGTGATAAATGTGTGGGATTACAAGGATAGGACGCGGGGCTTGATCTGGGTAAGATGTTCTGTTGGAATCAGTGCAGATTCAATGACCGAATGGCCTCCTTTTACATGGACAAATTCTCTGAGAAATACTGCAGGCAAATTGATAACCGTCTTGCTCACTGATACATGCTGACTGGGAGTGCAGGAAATGTAGCAATCCTGTCTTAATTCTTCACACACATTTCCACAACAATAACACACTTACTACTTCTCCCTACCATCGTTTTAAGCTTCCTCAGGGCTTCAGACCTTTCAAGAGGGCACACATTCTCACTCTTCTGCTGGCACAGAATTGGGTGAAGACCTTAACAATAGCAAGAGGACTTGCTAAGTTGCAAACTTGACCTCCAATGATAGATACAACCATCAACATCATTGGTGAATGGACCATATCCCGTACTGGAGAAGGCTATACTAGTGACCACAAAGAAAAACGCTTGAGTCTATTTCCTTCTGTTTCTCTTTCCAAAACCCGTAATATTGTTCTCCTTACTTAAGGAAAGGTGTAAATGCGTTAGAGTCAGCCCAGGAAAGATTTACTACCAGGGATGGGCAAGTTGTATTATAAGGAAAGGTTGGAGAGTTTAGGTGTGCATTCACTAGAGTTTAGAACAGTAAGAGGCGACTTGATCAAAACCCTTAAGATCCAGAGGGATATTGACAGGGTGGATACAGAGAGGATGTTCCCTCTTGTCATGGAATCTAGAACCAGGGGTCACTGTTAAAAAGAAAGGGGTCCCTCACTTAAGATGGAGATGATAAGTCTTTCCTCTTGGAGGGTGATGAATTTCTGAAACTCTCCTCCTCAAAGGGCAGTGGAAGCAGAATCTTTAAATATTTTTAACGATGAGGCAGCTTGATTTTTGATCAACAAGGGGGTGAAACGTTATCAGGATTAGGCGGGAATGTGGAATTAACACTGCAATCAGATCAGTCATAATCTTATTGAATGGTGGAGCAGGCCCGAGGGGCTGAGTGACCTATTACTGTGTGTAATTTGTCTGTTCACACACTAACACATTCAGCATAACAATTTGGGATTGCAGTACGTTGTTAATAATCTGCCCTTGCCATTATGTGTTAACCTATGTCCTGTTGCCCTTTTACTAGATTCTACAAGTGACTTGTATCCTGCAGCTGCTCAGATAGAGGAATATTACTGCAGCATGTCTGACAATGCATTGGAGTATACAACCAGCTTGTATGGGGTTCGGGCACAAAACTTCAACACTCTGCAGCCAACTATGGGGTGTGTGGTCAGCTTAGTAGTTAGTGTGGTTGTTCCCTTACCTCCCCCCACTTTGCAATATCCCTGCAGAAGTTTGTAACACTTTAACTATTCTTTCAGAAATAGTTAGATCAGGGCTATGCAGGCACTGCCTCTGTTCTCTCCTCAGCCTTGGGAGATTGAATGAATATAGGCTCAACATATTTGCAGGTCAATTGGAGTGCAGAGCTGCTGTGCCTTAGTGAGAGTGCTGATAATAGGAGTTTAAAATGGAATACATCCCTCTGTCAGGAAGAGAAACCTCTGTGTTTGAAAAATGGTTGGACAGTAAATAGCATTTGAAGACAATAGGAGTAAGTACAGAGATTATACAAACCAATACAGCCCTCCCTCCACAGATTACTTCCCTGTTTGTCCTTCAAGCAGCACGGGCCAGCTTAGGCCAGAATGTCCTGCTCTTTGCCAAGCTGAGCAGTCTACAGCTCCCTGACCATGCAGATGTCCACAGTCCTTTCCTGAGCTACAGCAAGCTTCCACCTCCCAAAGTGAAGCCACAGTAGGAAAAAAATCATATAAATATTTGAACAGTTACAAAATCACTTAAGAAAGACCAACACCCTGGACACACAGCTCAGGGATAAGTAAGTTGGAGGCACTTGAGTTAGCAAGTAAAATGATAAATGTTGTGTGCATTCCAAAATAGCTGGCTACTCTGCAATATCAGGTAATAATCACAGACATTTCATAGAATTTCATAGAATCCCTACAGTGCAGAAGTGTCTTCCGTCGAGTCTGTACCAACTCTTTGACAGAGTATCTTATCCAGGCCCTCTCAGCTGCCCTGTAATCTCACCATTTTCCATGGCTAATCCATCTAACTCCTATACCTCTTGTGATACTAAAGGGCAATTTACCTTGGGCAATCCACCAAACATGTGCATCTTTGGACTACACAAATATCAATGCTGCTCTTTGGGTAAAATAGTTTATTGGAGGGTGGATGGCCTGGGACAGATGTTAACACGACTCTTAATGTAAGAAGGCACAGAGTGTTCATCTGAAATACTCTTTAAGGAACTGGAGCTGAAGAACGCTCAATTCAGGAAAGCACTAGAGGCCACCTGCTTCCTCATTGTCCTCAATGCCATTAGTGTATTCTTCCTCATCAGCCAAAGAACAAAGGACAAAGAAAGTTACAGCACAGGAACAGCCCCTGCGGCCCTCCAAACCTGCACTGAACATGCTGCCCAACTTAACTAAAACCCCCTACCCTTCCGGGAACCATATCCCTCTGTTCCCATCTCATTCATGTACTTGTCAAGGTGCCCCTTCTAAGTCACTACTGTATCCGCTTCCACTACCTCCTCCGGCAACAAGTTCTAGGCACCCACTACTCTGTGTAAAAAACCTGCCTTGTATATTTCTTTTAAAACTTGTCCCTCACACCTTAAACCTATACCCCCTAGTAATTGACTCTTCCACCCTGGGAAAAAACTTCTGACTATTCACTCTGTCCATGCTTCTCATAATCTTATAGACTTCTATCTGGTCTCTCCTCAACCTCCATCGCTCCAGTGAGAACAAACCAAGTTTCTCCAAACTCTCCTCATAGCTAATGCCCTCAATACCGGGCAACATCCTGGTAAATCTTTTCTGTTCCCTCTCTAAAAACTTCACATCCTTTTGGTAGCGTGGCGACCAGAATTGAACACTATTTTCCAAGTGTGGCCTCACTAAGGTTCGAGAAAGCGTCACTCCGGCTGATGAAGGCAAGCATGCTGTATGCTTTCTTGACTACCTTCTCTGCCTGTATTGCTACTTTCAGTGACCTGTGTACCTGTACACCCAGATCTCTTGGTGTATCAATATTCCTAAGGGTTCTGCCATTTACTGTATATTTCCTATCTGTATTAGACTTTCCAAAATGCATTATCTCACTTGTTCAATGTTTTTCTGTTGGAAATTTATGCAGTGTACAGCAAGTCATTATCATGCAGCACACTATTTCTGGGCAGTATTTTGTTATGGTAGATTAAATATGCCAGGTGGATGGAGATGGAGTGCAAAATGATTGCAAACTATACATTAGGTGTGGAACATAGATGAGGGGAGTGGACAAACATAGAACATAGAACATAGAACATTACAGCGCAGAACAGGCCCTTCGGCCCACGTTGTTGCGCCGACCAGTTAAAAAACAATGACCCTCTAACCTAAACCAATCCCTTTTCATCCATAAACCTATCCACGGATCTCTTAAATGCCCCCAAACTAGGCGCATTTACAACTGCAGCAGGCAGGGCATTCCAATCCCTCACCACCCTCTGGGTAAAGAACTTACCCCTGACATCCGTCCTATAACTACCCCCCCTTAATTTAAAGCCATGCCCCCTTGTGCTAGCTTTCTCCATCCGAGGAAAAAAGCTATCACTATCCACCCTATCTAAACCTCTAATCATCTTATATGTTTCAATAAGATCCCCTCTTAGCCGCCTTCTTTCTAGCGAAAACAACCCCAAATCCCTCAGTCTCTCCTCATAGGACCTCCCCTCCATACCAGGCAACATCCTGGTAAACCTCCTCTGCACCCTCTCCAAAGCCTCCACATCCTTCCTATAATGTGGGGACCAGAACTGCACACAATACTCCAAGTGCGGCCGCACCAGAGTTGTGTACAGTTGCAACATGACGCTGCAACTCCTAAATTCAATCCCCCTACCAATAAACACCAAGACGCCGTATGCCTTCTTAACAACCTTATCTACTTGATTCCCTACTTTCAGGGATCTATGTACACTTACACCTAGACCCCTCTGTTCATCCACACTATTCAGAGTCCTCCCGTTAGTCCTATACTCGACACATCTGTTATTCCTACCAAAGTGAATTACCTCACACTTCTCTGCATTAAACTCCATCCGCCACCTCTCGGCCCAGCTCTGCAACCTATCTAAGTCACCTTGCAAACCACGACACCCTTCCTCACAATCTACCACACCTCCGACTTTGGTGTCATCAGCAAATTTACTAATCCACCCAACTATACCCTCATCCAGATCATTAATAAAAATTACAAACAGCAGTGGCCCCAAAACAGATCCCTGAGGCACACCACTCGTAACTGAATGAGGTAATTGTTAAGATACTACAACGGAAGGTACAATGGAAGAGAATATGGCCCTGTCTATAAGTTTATTTTAGGGTGGCTACTCAGAGGCAGGTGTGAGAACTGTCCAGGCAGGGATGCAGGCTCATTTTCACATTATGAATGAAGTGACAGAGGAACAATGCAGCTAGAAAATAAGGCAAAAGGTGAAGTAACCTGAGGGAAAAGAGTTGGACGTGTGTGTACTATCTGTTTTCTTACCCTGAATATACACGTACTGTTATTGCTTACACAAGCTATTTTCAGTCCCATCATCCTTTGACACTTCATATTTTCTTGATGATGTGACATGTGCATGAGTGATATTCATCTTTAATTTCATCAGCTAATCAAACATATATTGGATAGGTTTAAAAAGGGCCTTTAAAAAGAAAGCAAAGACACTGATTTAAGATGGCTGCCACATGTCACCTGATAATTGCTATTACAAGTTGACCAATTCTGGAAGATTCCAACGTGGAATACAATTAAGGCATGCAAGACACATTAAGGCGATGCATTGAGTCCTACTTCACAAGACTTACTGAAACAGCCTGGACCTCTCTATTTCGCACGCAAAGACAGAAATTCTACCAAGACAATAACTATATGCAAATATGTTCTCCCTATCTTATCAAGAAGGGGATGGATCATTCAGGAGTTAATGCCTAGGACATTAAAAAATCTCACCACCAACGCCATAAAACAATAGCCATGGTCTGTCCAGTCATTGCCTTCTGAATTCATTATGGAGAGAGGAATCATGTGGCTAAAATGACCATTTTTGAACATTTCCTTTGAACCATAGAATACTACAGTGCAGAAGGAGGCCATTCAGCCCATCGAGTCTGCATCGACCACAATCCCACCCAGGCCCTAGCCCCATACATTTACCCTAGCTAGTCCCCCCAACACTAAGTGGCAATCCACCTAACCCATACATCTTTGGAGTGTGGGAGCAAACCAGATCACCTGGAGAAAACCCACGCAGACATGGGGGGAATGTGCAACATCTGCACAGACAGTGACCTAAGCCAGGAATTGAACTCAACTCCCTGGGGTTGTGAGGCAGCTGTGCTAACTACGGTGCTGCCCAACATAGAAGCTGTTAGGCAGGAGTTCAGAAGAATGCTTCAAATTGAGCCAGAATGAACCCTCAGCCCTCTCCCAAATCCAGCACAGACATAGAGAATTCCCAGCAAAAGGAACTCCAGGTTCAAAAATCATTGACTTTTGGAACAGTCAGATTATGTTCCTAAAATGAATTATCTCCAAAAATTGCAGTTTGCAGGGACTTCATCTCCATTGAATTTTCAAGACCATTGTGAAACATTCCTCTTTCAGCCATGGAAACCACCAAAGGACTCATAAACAGTGAATTCTCTATTTTATACCTTTAGCATTGAAATTTAATTTGGTTGAAAAGCAACTTCCTATTGTGTAACTTGTATTTTTGTGTGTGTGTGTGTGTGTGTGTGTGTGTGTGTGTGTGTGTGTGTGTGTGTGTGTGTGTGTGTGTGTGTGTGTGTGTGTGTGTTGGCACATGGGTTTGCTTTTTAAAGTGTCTTCTATCTTTATCTAGATGGAATTTTAGCTCAGTTAAACAAACTCCTTTGTGTTTAAAACTCAAGAACATCATTCAGACTGGTTTCTTTGCAAGAAGCATGTAAATGGTTAAGCACAAACATTGGGGGACATTGGTGCAAATCAGATCATGTTCAGGAAGGGCGTGAGGCTGATTAGCATATTAAAGTCATATTTAAATATGTTTAGCCTGTTTGATGCCGGATTCTCCCAGCTCCCGGGATTATCTGACCCTCAAGCCCAGCTAGAATCAATGCTGGTCTCCGCCAGCGGACACCAGGTATAATAGCCACACCAGGAAGCTCAGAGGCCACTGAACCCTCGGGGCGGTTGAGGGGCATGGCTACACTGTGCCGTCTAGCAGTGCCCACCTAGCACCCTGGCAGTGCCCATCTGACACACTGGCAGTGTGCCAAGTGCGGTGCCAAAGTGGTGGGGCCTGAATGGAGGCTATAATGGGGGCTATGTTAAGGACCATAAAGGGGGGTACATCAGGGGTCATAAATGGGATCATGTCAGAGGTCAAGAAAGGGGGCATGTCAGGAACCATGCAGGGGGACTCATTGGGAGGGCCCCAATGCCTGATGATGGCGATCCGTGAATGGGAGGGATGGGTAAACATACCACTAATGTGGGGGGTCCAGCTGTCCTTGAGGTGGTCTTCCTGTGCACTGTGAGGTCGGTGCATCTTTTCAAAACGGCTGCTTTGCAGTGGGCTCACCAGAGTGTTTAGACATTGTGCCTTCCGGAACTGGTGTGCAACTAACTTCTTTCCCAAAAAACGATGAAGCGTGGGACAATTACGGTCTGATCCGCCCCAACCTTTGTCCCAGTTTTCTTGCCATCATGACGTATTTTGGGAATATTCCAGCCTTTGAATTAATAGCTTCATCCTCGCTGATTCACAACAAACCCTGTTACAGTCAAAGCTGAATAGGGATGTCGTTTCACTCCTCCTCACCTGGTTTTAACAATATACAGTAAGTTCACACTTAGATTGCCCCATTCAGTGTCATTTCATTTTAATGTAATAGACCAGGGCCAGGAAGTGCATTTAGCATTGGGACTTTCACTTCAGCGTAATTTCATGCTAGAGCTGACAGAACATTCATGACCCGATCAGTGCCATGTTGGAGTGACTTCATTGCTCTCCAACACTTTCTCCTACTCCCCAGCACTCCCTCCCTCTCCCTAGACTCTTTGCCACTCATTGACTTTCTGTCTCATGCTTTCCAACTCTCATGCTTGTCACTTCCCTTCTCAACTCTCTCACTCACCTCTTCCCTCCCTTTCCTCCCACTCACCTTTTCTCTCCCTGATTTTCACATCCACCATTTCCCTCCCTGACCCTCCCACTCACTAATTCTCCCCCTCCCATGCTCACTTCATTTCTCTTGTCACCCCTTGTTCACAACAAGGATTTAGAAGAGGAAATAAGTGAGCGGGAGAATTGTACAGAGGAGTGCCAAATGGGAGAGTTGATGAGAGAGTTGGTGAGCAAAAGAGTCAACCAGTGGGAGGTAACTAGAAAGAGTAAGCTTCTTCCTTTTCTTTTTAAAATTGTATTGTAAAAGTTATTTCATTTACAAATATAGAAATTCAGCATTGTACACTATTTCAGCTTTTAATATTTTTTTTCTGACAGGAAAGGCTCTACAGAATATAACACCAGCATTTACTTTGGTTGCAGTGAGAAAATATGATTCACTTAAAGTTGTTTCATTTAAAGTTGTTTTACTTAAAGTTGTACTTTTCAGGAATGCAACTAGAACTTCAAGCAAGGGCAGTACTACCCTGGACCTCAGTGCTCTTTTAACTCTGCTGTTTTTGTTTCTGCCCCACACCTTTACTTTTCTTATTTGTCCCACTGTATCAACAGCATAACTTCTAACATCCCAGCACTTTGATCTTCTATTTCCCACTTGTCGATTACCACCTTAACCCTGCCATGAATCTCAGTTTTCTATGAAACTTTTTGCTCAATGCACACCTCCAATGCTTCCATCTGGTCCCTTATCATAAACTGATATCCAAAACCTCCATTCGGCTCTGTCCTCCAATAAACTCCTGTGAAGTGATCTTGTATTGAATTCTCTACACCCTAGCTATGACTGTAACACTATATTCTGCACGCTCTCCTATCCTTCTCTATGTACGGTATGCTTTGTCTGTATTGCATGAAAGAAAAAATACTTGTCACTGTATACAAATATATGTGACAATAATAAATTAAATCAAATTCAAATTGCTTCTGCCCCTACTAGCTTACCTGGAAATGAAGCCATTCTTTTCTTGCTCAACATTCTCTCAGGCTGGGTGAAAGCAGTGTAAGGCAAAAGTTCCCAAGGCCTAGTGTGGAAGATAGAACAGTCAACGATGAGGAAGCCACATCCCCTCTTTTGCAGCATTGGCTGCTGCAAAGCAGATAGTTTTAACAGTCCAACTACTTTGAGAAGCCAGGACGAAGATAAGTTTTTAAAATAAGCAGTTGGAGTGTGGTGGTCAGGTTGTTCAACGATTGTACATGGGATTGGTTGGTTGGGGGTTTGATTGATCAATAGTGAAGGCCAGTTGGGTACTCAATAGGGGGGTGGTGGTGTTTGGGTCGTCCGGGGAGATGGAGGGGGGTTGCAGGTCGTTGTCCAGTGAGTGAGTGAGTGAGGTTGGGTTAGTGGTGGTGGTGGTGGTGGTGGTGGTGGGGGGGAGGGCGGTGGGGTTGGGGGGGGGAGTTGCAAACGATCAGAGGAGCTCATTGGGCGGTTGAGAGTTGGATGGCCATGGGTGATCAGTGGGGTATTTAGGTGGTTGAGGTGGGTGGTCAGTAGACCGGGTGGGGATGGTCGTCAGGGGAAGGGAGGGCAGTTGGACTTTCCATTGCAGCTCAGGAATGTGGGAGGAGACCCACAGAGGATCAGCGGGGGGGAGCTAGTTATGGGTATCCCATGGGGGTTGGGGATGTGTCGGAGTCCAGTGGACAACAAGTGAAGATATCAGTATCATAGTTATCTAGAAACTGGAAGTGGTTTTAATTATTCTAGCTTTTCCTAGTGAACTATTACTGAAAGGTAGTTGGAAGCATCTAAAGTTTGAGATTTATTTCATACCTTCAGATGGTTCCCAATATCAAACAATTGCTGAATGGAAATTTGAACTTCCCAGGCAATTGCCATGTAATCCTTACTTGGGACCTCTGGGTTGTTCTTCAGCACATCTTTGGGGTACCCCACTGTACAACACCCTGGAGCTTGGAAGTTAGGGGCCTATGAATTCTATATCAACATGGCCTCAAAACTAACATGCCTGCTGTTTGCTTGCAAAGTTCATATTCCCATTTACTTTCTGTATTTTGATGTGCATTGTGCTCTTGGTGCCTTGTCTTATCCCTTACAGCTACTTGTTTATTCTATTGTGCAATGATTGTCATACCTCTTCCTCTCTGTTCTATTTGTCCCTCATCTACCATTTTTACTGCTCAGGCCTCTATTTTCATTTCCAGATTTTTAAAACTGAATAAAGTAAAACTGGAATGATATCTGTGAAAATGATGTTGAAGTTGTCAAGTTGTTATTAAAAACACAACTTGTTCACTTCTTCAGCAAAGGGAACCTGTTTACTTATATTGGCTGGTTTATATATGAGTCCAGACCCATGCCATATTACTTGCCTTATAAATAGAGTCATTGAGGCATAGAGGTTTATAGCATGGAAGCAGGCCCAACTTGTCCATACCTCCCCCCCCACACCATTTTTTTAACGTCAAAGCTAGTACCAATTGCCCATGTTCGGCCATATCCCTCTATACCCATCTGACCCATGTAACAGTCTAAACACTTCCTAAAAGACAAAATTGTACCCGCCTCTACTACTACCTCTGGCAACTTGTTCCAGATACTTACCACCCTCTGTGTGAAAAAATCTTGGTGTCATCTGCAAACTTACTATGCCTATTAAATTCTCATCCAAATCATTAATATAAATGACAAATAACAGTGGACCCAGCTCCGATCCCTGAGGCACACCACTGGTCACAGGCCTTCAGTTTGAAAAACAACCCTCTACAACCACCCTTTGTCATCAACTTCATATCCATTTAGTTACCTCACCCTGGATTCTGTGAGATTTAACCTTATGCAACAACCTACCATGTGGTACCTTGTTAACGACGTTGCTAAAGTCCATGTAGACAACATCAACATAAAATTACCAACTAACGTCTCAGTGCAATAAGAGATGGGAATAACACTACATTCACCAATGAAGCTCACATGATGAGAATTACTTTTTAAAAATGTGTTGATATACCATTTTTATACAGTTGATAGATAAATAAGGGGATAATTTATCTTGCTGGTAGTGTAAAATGTGTCATATTGATTCAGCAGCTCATTATAAATCTCCATGATTCTTATTTCTTGGAGATGTAAAACAACCAATATTGTGCACTTTAATCTCTCACCCAAAGCCAAAGTTTCTAAATGGCTAGGGCCGACTTAGATTATTGTATCCGGTTTCACTCCCCTGACGTGGTAGGTAAAATAATGCCCTGGAAAGATTCAGAGAAGAGTTTTAAGAATGATCTCTAGTTTAAAACAACTTAATAATTACAAAGAAAAGAGAACTGTTTTTCACTCCAGAGAAACATAGTTTGATTCAACATTCTTCTCTCATTTAACTGAGGTCTGGTTATGAAAATGGTTTGGGCCTATACTGACTTGCATTGGGCTGGTGTTGCATTTCGTCTGCCCATTGTGCTTCTCAACACCTGATATCTACAATCACCACTCCCCTACACCCCACACTTCCCATTGTCCCCATTCCTATAAACCCCTCCCATGATGAATTCTTCAATCAAGAATGTACAACTGAGTTTATTATACTAGAGCAACGAACAATACAGCACAGGAACCGGCCCTTCGACCCACCAAGCCTATGCTGACACATGGTTTCTACCTATCCGTTTACATCCCATTCATGTATCTAACAAGATACGCCTTGAACATTGCTGACTTGCCTGCTCACTTCCTTTGGCAGTGAGTTCTAGGCACCCACCACTCTCACTGTAAAAAACTTTCCCTGCATGTCTCCCCTAAACTTACCCCCCTCTCACGTTGAACCCATGCCCTCTTGTAGTTGACCTTTCCAACCTGGGAAAAAGCCTCTGACAATCTGCTCTATACACTCGCCTCAAAATTTTGTAGAACTCTATCAGGTTGTCCCTCAGCCTTCGTCTTTCCAGTGAAAACAATCCAATCTTATCCAACCTCTCCTCATGCCTAAAACCCTTCAGATCAGGCAACATCCTGGTAAACCTTCTTTGCACCCTCTCCGAAGCATCTACATTTCGCTTTGGACATTTTTCCTCTCCAATATCAAGCAAACACAAATTGCAAAAAAAAACATAAGTTCCTCACCCTCATGGAATGATTTTATGAAAACTATTGGAATTTGTCTGCAGTAACAAGTGTATACTCTTTGTGTCATTTTTAGTGGTGGCATAAAAGTAGAACTGTTTTGTAAATTGGGCAAACAATAACTTCTAAAATGTAAGAAAGTATTTTTTCTTCTGCATGTATTTGCTACAGGAGTTTTCAGAATCTTCACCAAACCCCATCCCCTTCAATAACAAAGATCCCCATTGTCCTGATTATTAATATCGCACATCCACAAAATGTCCACAAAAAACATTAATGGGTTAAATTTTATTTATGTTGCTTCTGTTTCATTAAGTGCAGCTCTAACTGCCAGGGGCTAAATCTAATTTATTCAGCACCACAAAGTTTGGAGCACCGAATTAACACAGATGAAATTATTTATACGTATCTATGCTGCACTTTATAGTGGCACCAGAATTATAAGATTGTCAGGGATGATTTAACATCACTGAGTACAAGACTTTTAAAGAACATTTACTCCTTGATCATAGCATAAAATATTTACATTGTTAAATATATCAAAATGCCATTAAAACTATTAAAACATTTTCTTCTTTCCTAGGTTCTCTGCTGCTTTCCTGGGAAAAGGCTCCTTAGGCTTTACCAATCAGTTCCATTTAAAAAAAACTTTGGATAGTTAATTTGCATGAACTGAAACTAAATGTGGTCAGTGTTAATAAATATCAGTTAACATTTCCATTAACCTGACCATTGTTATTATTTAAATGGACAATGCCCTTTTAATGAACATTATTTTCAGAAATGTAATATGAGACTTCCTGCTTTTATGGTGCAGAACATTTTACCAGGTCTTGAAATCTTGTTAAGACTTTAGAACAATAAGTAACGAGGACTGGAATATAAAATATTTATCCATATCCGTAAGTAATTGAAAATGTAGTTAAGTGTTTTGGAGCACTGGGTCAGGTGTAAAAGAAGCAAATAAAATTGTTGTAATAGTTCTGAAGGACAAAGATGTAATTAATTTATTATAATAATGTTTGGGAAAAAAAACTGTAGGTGACAGAGGATCTTTAAACAGGGAGACAAATTTTATCTTATTATTTTGTTGTATTCAGATGTTATAGTTAAACCTGTGCTCTGGATAATTCATAAATCCTGTGTATACCACAGAGACATCATTACGGTATTGCAGTGTGACAGAGCTATCCTGAGGAAGCTGGGATGTAAAGATCAAAGGTGGTAGTTTGGGGCTAAAATATAGGTTGCCATCAGCAATAATAATGTGAAATGCAGGGTCAGTGAGCTGGAGTTATTGGAAGACAGGGCGGAGTTAGGCTTGGCCATATGGTGAATGCCAAAACCAGGGCAGAACTGTCATGGCTAAGCAAGCTCATAATGCAGGTGAAAGGAAATTGTGATGAAGGAAAAACATGCATCCTGCCATGAAGAAATGAGGACAGAGGCTGAGGGCAACACACTGTCCGCTGACTGACACTTGCACTGATAAGACGCAACATCAGAAGTTGTTCTTTGGCAATGCAAACTTGATTAGGGCAGATAGGCCCCCATCAGGCCTATTCACTGGCAGATGAACATGAAGGTTTCTCAGATCCAGCATGCCTGACTGCAGCATCACAGCCCCTCTGTCACTATCCTGACAAAATAAGAATGTGATTAGTAATTCAGCATCAGGCAACTGGAGCATCTTTCATACTGAAGGCGATTTTGATAAAAAGAGAAAGTCATGACATTGTAGATTAATTGGGACATCTGGATAAACGTGCAGAAAAATAATTTTTATCAAAGAACAGCAGAGATTTCTAGTGGTAATGAAAAGAACCACAACTGTTAAAGAAGAATCAAAATTGTTTAGATCTTGCAAAAGGCTGTCTATTGGAAATACTCATCTGTTTTTACTCTTTCTAGACCCTGTGAAATCTGCTGTATATTTCCAATTGATCCTGATGTGTTTTCAGATTTGTCACATCTCCAATTTTTCTGTTTTGCTTATTGTACAGTTAATTCGCAGTGTTCAACGTGTATCATAATTCTTTATGTTAGGCAATAAGTTACATTTCTATCATTCTATTTTCCTATTATTACTGCATTTCCCTCTCCCTCTACTGTTCCAGTCCCTGACCAATCTTGCTGTTGAATAGGGGAGTAGCTATAAGTATCTGAACCTGATTTTTCTTAACCTTCTGTATGCTGAAGGCAACCTATGTTTCTTTTGTTGTACAAATTCTTTCTCTGTTAAATACAGGGATACTTTTCTCTCTGGTCACGTCATAATGAATGCAAATATTTAAGTTACATGGTAAGCAACTATTGTATAAGATTAAATGTGTAATATATACCATATAGTAAAATCATTCAAAAAAATCATCTTTTACCTTCAGGTTTTGATTCCTACATGCGATGCAAATCATCATACATTTGCTTTAAGAGAAAATAATTGCTAGGACAAAATGTTACAGCTAGTCCTTATTCCTATAATTTTTAGAATGGAATTGGGAAGTGTTTCAAAATGTTGGTGGCATGCTTGGCGTAGATTAGCAAGCCACCTCCAACAGTTTTAATGTTAAGCACTTTTACATTTTCTCTCTGCAAAGATGATTAACCCTCTTTTAAATTATTTGTTCCGTGTAACTCTGCTATGTTTGGAAGATTCAATGTCACTAAATATCATTTAGAACTTAAAGCATCCCAGTAGTCGGCTGGACTTGTCATCATATTAAAAATTGCCTTATCTGTTTATGCTGCAGTTTCTTTGGTTATTTTCTGATTTGCATTCATTGATATGGATGTGAAACTTCAACTACCCACCACACTTTGCTGAAGATACAATGGCACAGTTTGAAGTCACTTAAGCTAACTAGTATTTCATATATTGCCTACATTTGTAATATGTCTTTATATTCCTGACTGCTCTGCCAGGTAACTGATACTCTGCTCATTTCACACCCTGTAAAAATGAACATCCGGCACATGTAAGGTGGTGCTGACATGAAGAGAGGTATATCTCTCTTCTGCACCCTTTCATTCAGCCCAGGCAAGGTGAAATGGAAACAGCGACCAAGATCAGGAAGGATTAAAAGGTTAAATCGAGGAGAAGCAGTTTCATTACAAGGACATCTTTTGTAGTTTAAATCTATTTATCATCAAATCATTTATGTATGTAGCATCTAGCCGTCACTCATCTATCACAAATCTATCAAAGTATACCCAGTATGTATCTATCATACATCTTTCTGTCTATTATATATCTATTAAACTACATATATATCTGTCATAGATAATATTATTCATATATCCATCTATCTCTCTGTCATACAACTACCTCTATCATCTGTCTTACTCTTCATAGAGCTATCAAACTATCTGTCTAACTCTTGATCTATTCACACATATATAGTTGTATCTATCTTTCTAAACCTCTGTTCAACTATAGACATGGGTCCTTATACAGATCGATAGCCTAAGAGACAGAAAAATTGATCGATTGACCTTGTATCTATCCATCTCAATTTACCTATATCTGTATCTATCATATCTGTCTGCCCATATCTATATTTATCTATGTCATTATCTAACTGTCTCTATATCTTATTTGCCTATCTATTTATATGTATCCATCTATGAATTATTTTCTATTTTTTTCCTGCACTGTTGATCAGAATTTTCAGGGAAAAAGAAGTGTGTTAGAATCTTCTCCACAACTCCCTGCCCAGGTACAGAGGTTAGCTGTGAAGGCGGCACATATCTGAAATGAAGAAGTCTGTTAATCACTGTGAATTGGTGGTCCACCATCATTTACATATTCAGGAAAAGCTGCTGGTGTCACCGACTGGTCGCTCATCCAACAGGAAATGTAAATTTAACATCTCCTGCCTTGCCAGGTAAGTCTCAGAAGGGGATTGGTTGTGGGCTATGAGTGGGGGCACAGGAAAATTTTTTCCTGATGAACAATTCTGAGTGGGTCCTGCCTAACTTCTGATCCAAAACTAATTTCAGCAAGGGGTCTTTAACAGGCCTTTGGTCCCCTTATTACATTTGCAAGGGCCCTAGTGCCGGTTTTTAAGTGGCCATAAGAGAGAGACCTAAACAACGGACATGATAAATTTAGCTAACAGCAAATTACGGTGGATGCTGGAATCTGAAGCAAAAACAGAAAATGCTGGAAAATCTCAGCAGGTCTGACCCCATCCGTGGAGAGAGAATGGAGTAACTTTTCGCAACGTGATGACGCTTCATCAGTTCTGACAAAGGGTCATCCATGATAAATTTAGCAGTGGGCTGAAGATTGGGTGCAGGCCACCTCTCTACTATCTTGGCCAATGCTGCGCCCATTTGTTGCCTGACTCGATGGGCTGAAGGGCATTTTCTGCAGTGTATGATTCTCTGTGACTCTAAATTGCTGGCCAATTTCTACCCCATTGAGATTAAAACCAATGCTTTCACAAAAGATCCTGTATCAGATTCGGAATATTTAAGCAGGTGTGGGAAGGAAATTCGAAGCTGGTTGCAAATTGTTGCTATGAGCTGTGGAATTTACCAGGTTAAAAGCCCATGAAGTGGCAACAGAAGAATGTTTAAAAAATCCTTGTTTTGTGAAACAAGATGGATTAAGGACAAAATGAAATAAGGCACCGGCGTTGCTTTCTATTCAATCAAACCAGACAGAATGGAGCTCCCACTAACAGTACAATGTATCAGTGAATGAACAGCAGCTGAAATACTGGGGAGAGAGCCAAGGGATAGCCTTGTTTACTGGGTTCGTGTGCAATACTCAATATTAGTAAATCACATTATAATTCTGTTTGTATTAATTATCCGGCAAAGACCTTTAACTGAACACAACTCCGAATTTAGAATTTCTAGTCTCACAAAAGAGCCCCGTGTTGGTGACAAAAACATCTCCGTATCTCTCATTTCTGTCACAGCAAGGCTTCGTTGATCAATTACTGCTAAAAAGAAAAAAAAAACGAATGCTGGAGATCAGGAACAGAAACAAAAAACTGGTGGAAATGCACAGCAGAACCGTTGGAGAGCTCCATCTGAAACAGTGACCTAGCTTCCCTTTCAGATGTTGATTAGCCTACTGTGTGTTTCCAGCACTTTCTGTTCATAATTTTTTTTTCACACCAGCAGTCTCCCTTCCCTCCTCTGAATTTCTTATTGTCTGTTCAAGTGTGGTCCTATATGGGCACAAATTAGCCTCTGGCACTTCATCCAAACAGCCATTATTCTTATGTGAGGCTATGTACAGAGTGTGGGGTGGGGGGGGGAGGTAGAATCAGCTTTGTGGGGGGTGAGAGTGGGGGGGGGGGTGTTGTGGGGGGGAGGGGGGTGGAGGCGGGGAGGGGTTAGGTGCTGAATAATATGTGGAGTTTGCCTTTAAAGCCGAGCTTGATCCTATTTTGACTTCCACACGTAGACAGTTCCGACAGGCTAACTGCAAAGTGGTCAGGAGTAGAAATGTTGGCATTTTTCGTTTCCTGAGACTAATCGTGGGGGGCGGGGGGGTGGTCAACAGCAGAATGACTACGCTTTTTATGCTAACGGCTGGAAATTGGATTTCGGCAATTGGGTTTTCCCGTGTTTTAGCTAACTGATAGAAAAAAAGGTAGCGCTGTGAAGCTGCAAACAGGAACACTGCAACTCACCATTAGCCAGTGTAGGCTCAGTGTAATTAAGAATTAATTAAGAAACGTTATATAGCCTTTGTTCCATCCTAATGTACAAATGAGGGTGTACAGAAGGAATCAAAGGGAAAAACCTTGTCTGTTTTTTCTTTCAATACCCTTCAGGTTCATCCCACCAGCTGTCCTGATTTAGACCGTCCAGTTCACTTGTTTTTGTTCCTTCTGTACCTTTATTGGTTTTAAAGTTAATGCTCGAATGTGCACATCCAGCAATTCAAGTGAATGCAAGCAGTGAAGGTTGTGAATAAACCTGGAGGAGACACCAGAATGTCCTGCAAGTCTGTTGTTACTGAATCTGAAGGACAGATGTGACCCCTAAAAAAATCTGAAAAGGGCAAATTGTTAAAACCCCCTGGAAACCAGCAGAAACTTTGTACAAAATATTTTCTGTCTATGAAAACAAGCACTGTTGTATAAAGCCTGAACCCAAATAAATGTACTATCATAAAATGAATCATGTATTAATGGCTGCTTATCCAGCCTGCCCTCACGGTTAATCAAAATAAGCAAAGATTTGGGCCGGAATGCTCCCATTCCATCCGCCACTGGAATTTTAGTGGGCAGGTTGAGGACAATGTGAATCCCCATTGACAGTCGGGTGGGAATTTCCAGCTTTTAGACCAGTAGAGCCAGAGAATTCCGCCCTCGGCCATTTAAAAAATCCTCAGACACTCTAAAAGCTTCCTGGAAATGGCAGTTCTGCAAAGTTGTGGCATGTTGTTTTTCATGACATCTCATGTTGCAGTTATGTTGCTCTTTTAGCATTGCTGAAAAAGATTCTTCTTCACTTAGCACTGACACAAGGGTTGCAGCATAACTGAAAGTCATTCAGGCTGATTTGTGTGCTTTAGTGGCAAGCTTCTGGAGCTCTGGAATCACTAGGGTGCTCTTTGCACCTGAACTGTACCTGATACTGATAGAAAAAGCATGAGTGTAAACACCTCTGTCATTCACTTAGGTGAAGTTTACATTCCTGAGCTCCCTTCACAGGCACCAGTTCGGTGTAGAGGCCAAAACATTGTGCAATTTCAAGAGGAAATTAGATATAGCTCTTGGAGCTAAAGCAATTTGATTTATTATTGTCACATGTATTTGTATACAGGGAAAAGTATTGTTTCTTGCGCTACACAGACAAAGCATACCGTTCATAGAGAAGGAAAGCAGAGGGTCCAAAATGTAGTGATATAGTTAGGGCACTGAGAAAGATTAACTTAATATGAGGTAGGTCATTCAAAAGTCTGATGGCAGCAGGGAAGAGGAATCGAAGGATATTGAGGGAAGGTGGGGCCAGGGTATCAAATTTGATGATAAGCCATGATCATAATGAATGGCAGGAACTGACTTAAAGGGCTGAATGACCTACTTTTGCTTCAATTTTCTATGTTTCTACATCAGAAGACTGTTGACGAGGTTTGTCTGCAGTGCTTTCTCACTTAAACCTCGGGTAGTAATAATGATATTCAGTCTCTAATAAGAACATAAGAAATAGGAGCAGGAGTAGGCCATCTAGCCCTTTGAGCCTGCCCCGCCATTCAGTAAGATCATGGCTGATCTGTCATGGCTCAGTTCCACATTCCCGCCCTCTCCTCATAACCTTTAATCCCCTTGCCTATCAAAAACCTATCAACCCGCGTCTTAAAAATATTGAGCGAGGCAGCCTCCACCACTTCAACGGGCAGAGAATTCCAGAGATTCACCACCCTTTGAGTGAAGAAGTTCCTCCTCAACTCCATTCTAAACCGCCCCCCCCTTTATCCTGAGGCTGTGCCCTCTAGTCCTACTGTCCTTTCTGAGCGGGAAGAGCCTCTCCACCTCTATCCTATCCATCCCATTCAACATTTTATACGTCTCAATGAGATCTCTCCTCATTCTTCTAAACTCTAACGAGTACAAGCCTAGTTTATTCAGCCTCTCCTCATAGTTCAACCCCCTCAACTCTGGAATCAGCCTAGTAAACCTCCTCTGCACTCCCTCCAAGGCCAAAATATCATCAGAACTTAATTTGCATGTCCTTATGCATATCTGCAAAGACCGCAAGTTTTATATGATAGGGTGGCACGGTAGCACAGTGGTTAGCGCTGCTGCTTCACAGTTCCAGGGGTTCGATTCCCGGCTTGTGTCACTGTCTGTGTGGAGTTTGCACATTCTCCTTGTTTCTGTGTGGGTTTCCTCCGGGTGCTCCGGTTTCCTCCCACAGTCCAAAGATGTGTGGGTTTGGTTGATTGGCCATACTAAAAATGGCCCCTCAGTGTACTGAGATGTGTAGGTTAGAGCGATTACTGGGTAAAATATGTAGGGATATGGTGAGTAGGATTGTGGTTGGTGCAGACTCGATGGGACGAATGGCCTCTTCCTGTACTGTAGGGTTTCTATGATTCTGTGATTCCTTAGGAAGCGAGTGACATTGGAAGGAGTAAGTCACTGCCCATCTGCCTTGTTTTGCCAGGGAGGGCAGGGTTAAACGTGAGCCTGGAATCTCAGCTGAGGTGAGTGAAGATCCAGAAAAGCAGACAAATCAGTGTGCCTGACTTATGGTGCTCTCAGGGTTATGGCCAGTTAGATAAATAGCCGCACAATCAAGAGCGTAATAATTTGAATGCATTAACTTTATCGTCATTTTCAATCTGTAATCCTTTAGAGAAAAACTTCCATGCTAAGAGGAAAGTTCCACTATTATGGGGCTTATATTCTCTATGCTGTACTCTGCACATACATTATCTTTGTGCTTTTCTTTGTCACTCTTACTAGATCTCCAGCAGGCTCACAGCAGCATTAAAAGATCAGTCTCTCTGCAAGTGGTACATACTTCACGTCTTCTGTGGGTATCTGCAAATGCCCTCCCCTACCAAAAATGTCATTGCATTGTTTCATTATCATGTTTACCAGCACTTATGGGGCTTTGTAATTAAATTGGCATTTTCATTTGCTAAACAGTCATTTACACCATAAATGGTGCATTTCACAGTTGGATTAGCAAACTTTTTAACATATATATTTTTAGCTGTGACTAATGCAGGTGCATTTATAACAGCGCATATTGGTATGAAATTGCACAACTTTAACTAGTTGAATAATTCAGGAGAAAGCATATGTTTGTCTTTTTTTGAGCAATGGAATGTGAAGCCATATATATACATATATATATATATACATATCTGGTTGCAAGGATCTGTTTAAAGTTAGGTATACAATTTATAGATCCACTAGATGGAGCTCTATGATGGTATGAGTGTGCACGGATATGAGGAACACTGAAGTGGACAGTCCATTATAGGGGATAATAAAGATGACAATTGAGCTTATATTAATTAGTAATGTTAAAAATGTGGATTATTTAAAGACGGACTCCTGCCTTTTATATGTTCATCAAGATAATTGCGAAAATCTAAAACCCACACTGCCTGATTATCATAAAAAAACTCATTATGAACAAGGTTTAGGAGGAAGCTATCACTCGTTTACTCAGGAAGGAATAAATTAAAATCTACTTTTATTACTTATATTCTAAGATTTTAGCTGCATTTTTGAGACTGCATTTCAAACAATACCATTATGCTGTAAATTAATCTGCCAAAGCTGTACAATTTAATATTCCAGTTTAACACTTCAATCTGTCAAAAATTGTCCTGTATAATTTGTCAAGTCGATCATACAAATTTCTTGTTACACAATGGCTCAGTACAATTTTGTATTGTCTTCTTCTGCATAAATTAAAGATAAGACTGTGGCTGGATTTCTCTGACCTCACCCACAGTTGGCATTCTCCAGTCCTGCTGAAGTAAAGGCAGTGGCTGAATACCAAATTCTCCCATCTTGCTGGTAGCGGGGATGGCATTGGAGAATTCCGGACTGCATATTTTGTATTTATGTTACAGGCTACAAGTCTAACTTTAAAAAGTTTCAAGTGGAAATTTTGTACAGGTTTCGTTGGTATTACAATGTATTTTGTAACTCAGCTTCTCTTTTTTTTATTCGTTCAGGGAACATGGGCATTGCTGGCTGGCCAGCATTTATTGGCTGTCCATAATTGCCCTTGAACTGAGTAGTTTGCTAAGCCTGGCTCTCTGCTTGAGATCGATGGTGGGGGGGCGGGGGGGGGCGGGGGGTGAAGTGGAATCTGCTGCTATTCTGCCTGAGATCAGTGGTGGGGAAGGGGAAGTCCACTGCCACTCTGCCTGAGATCAGTGGGGGGAAGGAGGTGTCTGCTGCCATTCTGCCTGAATCAGTGGGGAGGAGAAGGGGGATCTGCTGCCACTTTGCCTGAGATCAGTGGGGAGGAAGGGGGGGATTGCTATTTCTCTGCTTGAGATCAGTGGCGGGGAAGGAGAGAGGGGGCTGAGATTGGCTTGGGTGGCGAGGGGTCAGGGGATAAGAGGAGTCGGTAATGTTGTGTGGTGGGTCAATGTCTGTGGGTGCCAGGGGGAGGCAATATTCGACCCGGAAGCGATGTGGCAAGTAAGTGGCATTCTATCTTTTTCTGTGCACGTCAATTGAAGGTGCTGATCAGAACTGCATGGTTTTGTGTGCAAAATTGCCTGGGTCCCTGATGGCAAGTCCCCCATTCCAACTGATTGTTGTAGGATGTTGGATACCTTTTGGGAAGTCTTAATAGGGCCTTCATAGTCTTAGGATGGTTAACTTTATGTACAAAAAGCAAGTACCTATATACATTAAAAGTTCAAGCTAGGATTTGTCTTCATGCTTGCTAGTGCTCACAGCCCTGTACAACACTAGACTGATGCCTAGATACTGTAAGAAGTCTCACAACACCAGGTTAAAGTCCAACAGGTTTATTTGGCAGCTCTAGCTTTCTGAGTCTCAAGCTCCTTCATCAGGTGAGTGAGGACTTGTGTTCACAAATTCACTCCCTTGATGAAGGAACTTGAGACTCCGAAAGCTAGTGCTGCCAAATAAACTTGTTGGACTTTAATCTGGTGTTGTGAGACTTCTTATTGTGCTTATCCCAGTCCAACTCTGGCATCTCCACATCATCCCTGCATACTGGCCATTGCTTCTTGGCCTTTTAGCTAAGATCAAGTGTCAGATCAAGATAGGGTCCAATGCCTCATCTTGTTAGCTTGGATCTTGTTTGTCTCTCTAATGGGGGGCTTAAATTGGATTTTGAATTTGGTTTTTGGAGTAAGCAAGGAATGGGTTTGTGTTTACCTGGTGTATTCTGAACATTGGCTTTGTAGCTGTAAGGATGGAGTAAAAATTTTCTAAAAATGTGTTCTTTGACATCACTGTAAGGATGGTACTTAACTCAATTCCACCATAACCCTGTATGTGCCATACCCTTATACTCCATCTCTCCCCAATTCTTTATCCAGCGATCTTACCTATCATTCATGCCACACTCCTGCTGCAGCAAAGTCAGAGAATTTGGTGGCTAGCTAAATCCCTGTTCACTGTGGCCGGATGGAAAAATCCCACCGGCATGACGGCCAATGCATTTCAAATTATTCCAGTTTACCCCATGAACTTACATTATAATTGTTACCCCATCTCCGCCCTTCAAGTCTCATAGATTGAGGGAATTTAGATGCTTTACAATCCTTCCATATCTTCTTCACACTACTATGGGAGGAGTGAGAGTCTCTGTCAATGCAGGCAACTGCAGGGACTGCAGCGGTTCAAGAAGGTGGCTCATCACTACCTTCTGAAGGGCAATTAGGAATGTGCGATAAATATTAGTTTTTCAGCAGGGATTGGAAGTTTAATGCGCAGTTTCCACCCATTCAGAATTTAAATGGATCAGGCTACAATGCAATGGGGGTGCATTTGTAGATTAGCAGTGTGTGAGAAAGTCCTTGTTAAGTTTTGGGAGGGGTGTCCATAGCTCACTTTCAGCTTCCCCATTTGATAATAGCTATCTCAGGGAGTTGGTATGGTGGTGGTAGCCAGATGTGATGGCAAAGTGCATACGTATTTGAATATTATGGGCTGTTCTTGGACATAATCTTATCTGGGATGCTGTGACTCACGAATGTCCCCTTTGGAAAAAACAGGTTTCTGAATGGCCTCATAAACACATGGTGTCCAAGCTCGCTCCAAAAATGAAAAAATAATCGATCGATTAATTTGGCAGAGTCATGACTAAAGAATCAGCTTTAAGCACACTTCTACAACTATTCTATCCCTGATAAGTCCAAATGATTTGGACTGTCCGACCATCCTGTACAGATCATTAATGAGTGAGTTGACAGGTCTGCCTAACCCTTGAGAAAACTATCCAAATTATTTGGCAGTCTGAATTCCAGTGCAGCATAGGCCCATTTTAAGAGTGAACCATGGTACAAGGAAATCCCACAGCCCAGTTAGTTAAACGGCAAAGAAACAGGGACATTCCAGGCCAAGGACAGCAATACTATAACCGACCAATAGAGCTACCATGCCAATGCTGTGAAGCAAAGCACCCGCATCCTCCCCCCACTCCAGGTGTTAATAATGTCCTGCAATTTCAGCTCAATCCTTTCAATGTAATGAAGTTGAACACTTTGACAAACTGTGCAAAGCCAAACCACCTAAACACACAGAAGATCTAATGATGATTCATGAGATCGAGACTGCACATCAGGAAGACACACAGCCACACCTTTTTGGTGAGGTCTGAATTTCTGGGTTTTCAGTTTGGAATGTGGATACTTCAATTAATAGCCAACATACAAACTTTAAATTAGATACTGGAGCCACAAACTTTAAATTGGATATGGGAGCCAGTGTTGTGGCTGTCAAAAAATGAACTGTGGCTGGGTGACCTCTGTCTTTGGATAACGGATGTTGCACTTTATGGGCGCGAAGGAATCAGACTTCCAGTCTTGGGCATGATTCTGGAACTACTAGGCTGTGGCAGTAAGCAAATCTTGGAGCTGATGTACATCATTCACAACCAGTCTTTTTTTACCTTGAACAGAGATACTTGTGTAGCCCTGACTTTCCTCAAAACAGCACAAAATGTCAAGACAACCACTGTCACGTTATATGGAACTGCAAGTTTCTAAGGGCTCAAACAAGCAAGGGTATCCTGATGGGGCTTCCGTTCCGAACTGTCTTCTCTCTTTGCAGAGCAGGTTTGTCCATTTTTGTTATAGGTATTAATTTGTCAGACCAGCCAACCACTCAGATGGCTACCACACAACTCCAATGGAGGATAAAGAAGAGAGTGATCAAGAATGAGAAGAGCCTCAAACTCTGTGTCTGGTAACTATTGATGAGGACAACAATGTGTCCACAGAGCACATGATTTAACTCCCAGCCAGTGTGGCAATGCCACAAATGATGCTTGGCCTAAGTAGCAGCCGCTCATTGTTGACAGCACACCACACTGCCAAATACAAAGGTGAGCTTACTGAAAAAACATATCTTCATAACAAGAAGGGCCATCTTCCCTTGCAGAGGACAACACTATGATCCACACAATGAAAGAAGAAGAGGAGAATACAACATGGAGATAAGCACAGCGATTGTCCACCTCGAATGAAATGGGGTAGATAAATAACCACCTATCACTACAACCATAGAATTGACAAAGAGCAGCTCAAGGGCAGCACAGTGGCACAGTTGTTAGCACTGCTGCCTCACAGCATCAGTGACCTAGGTTCGATTCCCGGCTTGGGTCACTGTCTGTGTGGAGTTTGCACATTCTCCCCATGTCTGTGTGGGTTTCCTCTGGGTGCTCCGGTTTCCTCCCCAAGCCTGAGGCTCGCCAATTCAGAACCCAAGGTTGCCATTTGGAAAATGCTAATTTCAGAACTCCTGCAATTTTCATAGAGATGGCCACAACTTCAAAGCCCAAAGATGTGCAGCTTAGCTGGATTGGCTATGCTAAGTTGCCCTATAGTGTCGGGGGACTAGCTAGGTTAAGCGCACGGGGTTATCCGGATAGCGTCTTGGTGGGATTGTGGCGCAGACTTGATGGGCTGAATGGCCTCCTTCTGCACTGTAGGATTCTATGATTAACAAGGAATTGAAGAGGATAAAAACACATTCAGATTGCAGAGCAACCTTCGAATGGACAGAGTTTACCTGCAGAGACAGAGCTGACCATTCCTCCGGCTGTAGTGTAAGTGAGATTTGAAAGGGTTATAAAGCCTCCAGAGCACCTATGAACTCAGAGACCTGAAGAGGGAAACAGGATAGTAATAATAACATAAATACATGGTGTAAACCAAATTACTGGAAGTGTATTGGATAAAGACTTGGGGGAAGCACAGTATATGTGTCTGGCATATTTGTGTTAACATGGGACTGAGTGAGGCACCACCCATAAACCGATGACTCACAGCTAAAAGTTAGTCTCGTGTTGGATGGAGCCATGGAGACAGCTCCTAGCTTGAACTTGTTACTGTATGTACAATGTACTTGTAATAAATGCAGGCTGTTAACCTTCTTAAGAATATGAAAACTTCACTAAGACCTATCGAATGGTATCCAATACCCTACAATGGAGGCAATAAAGACTTTACCCCGCCTCATCACTCCAGTGAGTTTTCAGGATAAGGTCTGATGATTTTAAGGCAGTACTATGATTAATATTAAAGTCGCCCAAACTTTGCTTGCCGCTGACTGGCTTCCCAAAGCACTCATGACTCCATTGTGCATACCTGATTTAGGAGGGCTTTGAAATTGTGGCTGTCTCTATGAAAATCGCAGGAGTTCTGAAATCAGCACTTTCCAAATGGTAACCTTGGGTTCTGAATTGGCGAGTCTCAGGCTCATGATTGTCTCCCCTTCTTTGCTGCTGCAAATGGTCAGAGAGTGAAACAGAGATGGGACTCACACTTCCGTGTCAGTCGGACATTTGTTCCCAATTCCACGTCCATCATGGAACCACAAAAACCTGGCCTTAGTATTATCGCAGTGCCAGCTGGGAGAAGAACATGAACATTGCAGCTTATATACAATGGTTAAATTCAACAGCCAGAATCCTACAGTCTTGTGTGCCCTGCTATCTCTGCCGGCGTGAATGGAGAATTTGGCGTTCAGCTCCACTCACAGCAGCGGGAGCGGAGAATCTCAGCCACAGGTGAGGGCAGAGAATTCCGTCCAATGACACGTGACCCAGGTTGGGACATGATCAGTGTTTGTAATGGTGCTTAGCTGGAATTTTCAATCTGATACTCGGGTGTAAGGCTGAGTTCTAAACAAGGTAGTCAGACAGTCAATTTATTTCTGAGATGATTATCAAAAAAAAACTCATTACAGTGTAATCTTTCTGACAATGATGATATATTGATTACAAATTGTTAACTTTTTAATTTGATGCACAAATACCTCAGTATAATAGTTAATATAAAACTTAATACATTTCAGATGATGCATATCTAGGAGTATGTTGCTGGGTTAATATAGCAGTAAGGTGTTTAGAACATTCTAAAGTTAATTGTGGATTATCAATAGCCTCTAAGGTATGTCATTATTTGTAAATGTACTTTTTTATATATGATATAGATGCAAAGGCAGCAGCTAGTTTCCGAATGGCAAGCACCAGTGATTATACCACGTGACTCATACTGCAGTAGTATTGTACCATGTGACTTACATTGCAGCGATAGGGGCTTTTATTTCACTGACTGCTATAGGGAAATAAACAAGTGTGAATATATTACTTTTTATGTCATCCTTTCTGCTTTATGAGGCAAATTAATGCATATTACACTGAAGGTGCTCAACTTTCAATTGATGCTCCCTCTTCCAACAATATTGATTGATATTTGATTTTTAGCCTTTTAATAAGTTCACAGTACTTTTCATACACATAATTAGATTTTGAGGACTGAAATGGCATTGCTATTGCTTGTGCAGATATTCGATTATTATCTAACTTCTTTGCAAAATTATATTCTGAAAACTCCTGATAATAAATATTGGAGAAGTGGATATTTCTTCAGTCAGAATATCTCTCTGAACCTCGCAGCAGTGAGAGGCTTTGATAAGTTCCAACCATCTTTTAATAAAACATACGGAAAACGTTTAATTGATGAATAAAACATTAGGGCGTTGTTGGGATCAATCCTATATTCCAAATTCATGGCATCTTTAAATTACGCAGCAATAAGAATTTATTTTCATCAGTAATTCTTACCTAAAGACTGTGTCTACCAAGGCAACAGAGTAACTTTGAGTATTGCAAATCTAGTGCACGACGCTGAGAGTGATAGAATATAGATGGTTTCACAAGTGACACCTCCCTGTTCTTAGTTATGCCATTGTGGTAAGAAGAACATAAGAACGTAAGACCTAGGAGCAGGAGTAGGCCATCTGGCCTCTCGAGCCTGCTCCGCCATTCAATAAGATCATGGCTGATCTTTTTGTGGATTCAGCTCCACTTACCTGCCTGCTCACCATAACCCTTAATTTCTTTACTGTTCAAAAATTTATCTATCCTTGCCTTAAAAACATTCAATGAGGTAGCCTCGACTGCTTCACTGGGCAGGGAATTCCACAGATTCACAACCCTTTGTGTGAAGAAGTTCCTCCTCGACTCAAAATCTGCTTCCCCTTATTTTGAGGCTGTGCCCCCTAGTTCTAATTTCACCCACCAGTGGAAACAACTTCCCTGCTTCTAGCTTATCTATTCCCTTCATAATCTTATATGTTTCTATAAGAACTCTCCTCATTCTTCTGAATTTCAATGAGTATAGCCCCAGTCTACTCAATCTCTCCTTATAAGCCAACTCTCTCAACTAGCGAATCTCCTCTGCACCCCCTCCAGTGCCAGTAAATCCTTTCTCAAGTAAGGAGACCAAAACTGTACACAGTGCTCCAGGTGTGGCTTCACCAGCACCTTATACAGCTGCAACATAATCTCGCTGTTTTTAAACTCCACCCCTCTAGCAATGAAGGACAAAATTCCATTTGCCTTCTTAATTACTTGCTGTACCTGCAAACCAACTCCTTGAGATTCCTACACAAGGATACCCAGGTCCCTCTGCATAGCAGCATGCTGCAATTTTTTACCATTTAAATTATAGTCCATTTTGCTGTTATTGCTACCAAAATCGATGATCTCACATTTACCAATGTTGTACTCCATCTGCCTGACCCTCGCCTGCTCACTTAGATTATCTATATCCCTTTGCAGACTTTCAGCGTCCTCTGCACACTTTGCTCTTCCATCCATCTTAGTGTCATCTGTGAATTTTAAAACACTACACTTGGTCCCCAACTCCAAATCATCTATGCAAATCGTAAACAATTGCAGTCCCAACACTGATCCCTGAGGCACACCACTAGTCACTGATTGCCAACCAGAAAAACATCTATTTACCCCTACTCTTTGCTTTCTGCTATTTAACTAATCCATGCTAATACTTTACCCATAACATTGTGCACCTTTATCTTATGTAGCAGTCTTTGGTACGGTACCTTGTCAAATGCCTTCTGGAAATCCAGATACACCACATCCACAGGTTCCCCATTGTCCCACTGCACATGTAATGTTCTCAAAGAATTCCACCAAATTAGTCAAACATGGCCTGCCCTTCATGAACCCATGTTGCATCTTCCCAATGGGACAATTTATATCCAGATGTCTCGCTATTTCTTCCTTGATGTCAGATCAAGCATTTTCCCTACAACAAAATTAAGCTAACCAACCTACAGTTATCTGCCTTTTGTCTACCTCCTTTTTTAAACAGTGGCATTACATTTATTGTTTCCCAATCTGCAGGAACCACCTAGAGTCTAGCGAATTTTGGTAAATTATCACTAGTGCATTTGTTATTTCTCCCGCCATCTTTTCTACTACCCTGGGATGCATTCCATCAGGGCCAGGACACTTGTCAACTTTAGCCCCATTAACTTGCCCAACACTACCTCTTTCCTGATAATGATAGTTTGTAGGTTCTCACCTGTCATAGCCTTCCTGTCATCAATTTTTGGCATGTTATTTGTGTCTTCCACTATGAAGACCGACACAAAATGCCTGTTCAATGCCTCAGCCATTTTCTAATTTCCAGTTATTACATCCCCCTTCTCATCCTCTAAAGAACCAATGTTTGCTTTTACCACTCTTTTTCATTTTATGTGTTTGTAGAAACTTTTGCTATTTTTTATATTCTGAGCTAGTTTACTCTCATAATCCATCTTACTTTTCTTTATAGCTTTTCTCGTGGCTATCTGCTGACCTTGAAAGATTTCCCAATCCTCCAGGTTCCCTAAGAAGCAACACACTGGCTTGGCACGTGATTGAGAATGAGAAACGCCCTCGGCCAATTTGGAAATGTCCTTTCCAACCGCAGATTGAGATACTCATCTTCTCATGCCCAAATTATCTCTACACATAGTGATGTCAGACACAGTCAAAAACACACTGGCTGAAAATTTCCTGTCATACCTGCTGTGGGAATCATGGCAGGCAGGACAGAAAATCTGGATGAGCATTTAAAGGTCAATTAGGCTTGAGTGGGAATTTCTGGTCTTGGGGAGCGTGCGGCCAGAAAATCCCACTGTTTCTGAATGTTTCCCGTGATTGTGCATGTGCCACATGAGCTGGAAGCTTGTTCCATGGTCACCTACTCTGAAAATAAATTCCTCTTGACATCTAAGCCATAACTTATGTTCCTGATCTCTGGTACACCTTAACCAATCTACATTGATCAAATCTAATCCTTGCAGTATTTAAGCACCTCATTCAACTTTCCTTGAAGTATAGATTTTTCTATTGTATAAAACTTCACTTCTCTAAGCCTATCTTGATAACCAGCTGCTTTTAAGGTAGATATCAATGTGTCTGTCCTCTGAACCTTTCCCTGGCTTATATGAAACCTACGATGAGACGAAAATTGGACATTTGGTGCAAAGGAGTTCTGACTAAGGTCTTATATAAGAATAGAATATTTTTCTTGCTTTGCATTTAATGTTCATCATCTGAGCTCTCTATTTGCCTTTTCAATAGCTGTGTGACCATTAGTTTTATTAGGCTCACCGCAATGCAGTGCTGTGAGGAAAAGTAATATGCAGACTGACTGTATCTAACCAGATTATGCTTGCAAACTCAAAATACGTGGAGGGGTTTTCCTCCCCTTCCATGGTGTGTTTCACAGTGGCAGGAGACGCTGGTAGTGGGACCTGATTGTCCCGCCATTGCCAATGGGGTTTAATATTGAATGTATCCCTCGCTACTGGGAAGCCCATGAGAACGATGTGCCGTAAACACCAGCAAGATTTTGGCTAAAGTGTTCAACATTAGATGTGATTCCATAATGAACAACATTTGCAAAATAATCCTCAGTCTTGCAGCTGAACTCTTGCTTCTTGGTGGGTGAGAAACAAATTTATTGAATAGACTTGCATGGTTCAAGTTTGGAGATTGAGTGTCACATCAGTCAGTTGGTCTGATAATAGTATGTAGCACAAATTCAGCAGCTGCCAGTGCATGCAGAACCATTTAAACCAGTGCCCTTCTCATCATGGGGAGGAGTCCAGTTTGGGTGGATAGTGGCTGGACGTTTAGTTCACATCCTTGGGAGGGTCTTTATCTTCCACAGCGTTAGGACCCCCGGTCCAAGTGATGTGTCATCATAGCAATAGTGAACATCTAGAAGGGGAGAGAAAATAAAAAGGAGGTAATGAACAAATTACTTTTCCTCACAGCATTGCATTGCAGTGACCATAATAAAACTAAATCTCAGTGCCATCATGCCAATCCAAGAAAGCGCAGTTCCCTGCACATGGCACCACAAGTTATTCTGCAGCACAAAGAAGTATGAGGCTGTCAGGTTAATAGCTGCCTGCTGATCTTACACTGTGTCTGGTGTGGAAGACATACATCTACACTTTCCAGTGACAAAATGATCAAGGAACACTCTAAAATGCGACAGAGCGAAGCAGTGCTGAAGTTATTGACAATCCCAGGCATACTGTTGTCAGAATGTGTAGGATGAAATAGTTTTTAAAAAGTACATATAAACAGACCTTGTGACACAGTAACATTGCAACTGAAGGCCAAGCCAACATAATACAGTTTTTGGTAGTTTATTCCCCGAATCCTGCCCCTACCATAATTGTAGAAATCACTGATGGAGAGGGAATGTTTGGGCACTAAACAGTCTGATAAGTATATTATTGTAATAAAAATCTAGCTCATTGTTCTGCAGGCATATAGTACTGAGCATTGGAAAATAAAATGAAAGGAATGTACAGAATTATCAAAAACAAATTAAGTCATTATGTTTTTGTGATAAAGGAACAAAATAAACACCTTTATGTTTTTGATTTTGCTGAACCATTGCTAGTAGAGACTTTAAAGGGTCAATATGGAACAGAACCTTACTGCATGCTGATTGGTTACCTAGGTTACCCTTGTACAACCCTTAGGCCACACTGAAGCTGGATTGGAAGCTCTGAGCCTGGGGTGTGTGGAGATATCTAGACACTCACTGTTGCACAAAACAAAAATAAGACAAAGAAAATAAGCAAACCAGTTTGAAACAGGGAATGAATATATATGAAACTACGTTTTAAAAATCAAATATAATCTCAATCTGGTCCACATTTGACTTTGTCAGATTTATTGCCTCACATTAAATGGAATTTGGGATTTGGGACTAGTTTAGTCATGAAAAGAAACAGCATGCATTCAGAAAGCCAGAAGGATCTGTGATGGGTGGGAGTTGGAGTGGGGTGAGGGGGTGGGGTGGGGGGGGGGCGGTGGTGGGCAGCCGGCGGGGGGAGCGTGGGGGGTAGCATATGATGTGATCTATTTTCTGCACTCTGTCAGAATAGTTTGTGATACTGAAGTCAGTGATATGATTAATGTTTTATTTCATGTACAGTAGCTGCATCTGGAGAATAATATGAGAGGTTGCTTCAACAAAGAATATCCAGTAATAAATATCATGCTGAGGTTTTCCAGTATACTGTGCTCCACGAGCAAAGTGCTGGAAGGGGTTGTCAGCTGTGCTGTCAACAGCACTTGCTCAGAAGTAAGCTGCTCACTGATACTCAGTTTGGGTTCCACCAAGGCCATTCAGCTCTCACATCATTACAACCTTGGTTCAAACATGGCCAAAAGAGATAAGGGGAGTGATCTTACTTTTATGCCCTGACAGCTAATGGGCGGGGTGAGCTGGTAAGATCGCGTGAAAGCCCAGAAATCAAGTTCATGCCTGATTTCTCGTCTCTTCCAATCTTACTGGCACCAGATATCCGGCGAGGTCAGCCTCCAGCATATTTTTAGTGTGAGGCTGGATACTTTATTTAAATTCATAGAAATTCAAATTTGCAGTTGTCCAGGCTCACTTGCCTGTTTGGCCTTGCCGGGAGAGATTCTGGGGGGGCGGGGAGGCGTTCAGGGGCAGACTGGGGGCAGACTGATTGGATGGGGGTGGGGCCTTGCTGCCACTCTACAGGCATTTGGTTGGGGGGGAAAACGATAGGTCTAGGTGGGGGGGATGATATTTTTGGGCTGGGTGGGGCTCGCAATTGGCCATGGGCTCCTACAATAGCTGAGGGGAAGGGCACAGGTGCAGTGTTGGGTCGAGGCTGGCTGCAGCAGCAGAGGCCTGCCAGATGCCTCTCTCTCAGACCTGTTTGGGCCTCTGTTGGTTACTGTTGCGTATGTGCAACAACAGAGGTCTGCACATGTGCAATGGTGCTCTCTGTTGCTACAGTGGACTTGCTGGATTTAAACCCCACCCCTTCTCCTACTGACAAGGAATGATTTTTGCTGATTTTTCACGCACTGAGTGCATAAAATAGCATTTCTGGGAAGCTCTCCCGTTTTCACACTAAGATCGCCCTCAAGCTTAAGAGATGAGGTGAAGGTGACTGTCCTTGACATCATTGTGGCACTTGACCAAGTGTGGCATCAAGCAGCCCGAAAAAAACAAGATCAATGAGAATCAGGGGGAAACTGTAGTACAAAGAAAGATGGCTGTGGTTATTTGGGAGGAACAATCTTCTCAGCTCCAGGAATCACTGCAGGAGTTGCTCAGGATGCTGCCCTAGGCTCAGCCACCTTCTGTTGACTTTCTCAAAGACATTCACTGGAATTCTACTGTCCTGTCCACCACAGAATTGGAGCAAGTGAGGGGTGGACAATGGAAATGTCCTTTGACCTTGGGCAGGAATTTCTGGTCTCGCTCAAGCGAGGCTATAAAATCCCATCTATTCCCTCTATCACAAGGTCAGAAGTGAGGATGTTCAGCACCATTCATAACTCTTCAGGTACTGAAGCAGTCCATGTCCAAATGCAACAAGAGCCTTACAATGTTCAGATTTGGACTGGTAAGTGGCAACTAATGTTTGTGCCACGCAGGGAAAGATGATGGCACAGTGGTAATGTTATTGGTCAGCAATCCAGAAGTCCAGGCTATTGCTCTGATGATGTGTATTTGAATCCCAGCATAACATTTGGTGAACATTCAATTAATAAATCTTGAATTACAAAGCTAGCCTTGGTAAGTGACCATGAAACCATTGTTGATTGTCATAAAAACCCATGTGGTTCTCCAATGCCCTTCAGGGAAGGTTATGTGTTATCCTTAACTGGTCTGGCCTATATGTAATTCCAGGCTCACGGCAATGTGTACAAATTCTTAATTGCCTTTGAGATGATCTAGCAAGCCACTCAGTTGTATCAAACCGCTACAAAGTCTTCAAAAAGATTGGATTATCCAGCATCGACCTATTCATCAGAAATAAGAATGGTAAACTCAGCCCTGTTGAATCCATAAAGTCGGCCTTACTAATGCGTGGGAGCTTATGACAAAATTGAGAGAGCTGCCCTACAGACTCGTCAAGTAGCAGCCTGACGTAGTCATACTCATCTTTAACGAAGAACAAAGAAAATTTCAGCACAGGAACAGGCCCTTCGGCCCTCCAAGCCTGCACTGACCATGCTGCTTCTCTGAATTAAAACCCCCTATCCTTCCGGAGACTATATCCTTAATTCCTATACTATTCATGTATTTGTCCAGACACCCCTTAAAACTCACTATCGTACCTGCTTCCACATCTTCCCAGGCAGCAATTTCCAGGCACCCACCACCCACTGTCTAAAATAACTTGCCTTGTACGTCTCCTTCAAATCTTGTCCCTCGCACCTTAAACCTGTGCCCCCTAGTAATTGACTCTCCCACCCTGAGAAAAAGCTTCTGATTATCCACTCCGTCCATGTCCCTCATAATCTTGTAGACTTTTATCAGGTGCCAAATCTTGGCTTTCCAGGGTGAGAAAAATTGAAATGTGGCTCCAACATGAAGTCCGGTCTAGTGGCAGACCATTTATTGTGGGAGGGGCTGATGTGTCCTGTTGCAGTGAGTGGTGATGGGGAGAGATTACATGCAATTTACTTTTCAGTGCTCTGAAGTCGGGTCAGTGATTGTGTTGGCATCTGATTTTATAAACTGCTTCAAGTTCCCTGGATTCCAATGAAGCCTTGCTACTTGCATACCTTCATATTTAATACTTGAGCTTCAACTCCAAGCTTCACAGCTGAGGCTGTTCAGCTCTGCGGAATTATTCTAATTCTTTCCCTGTGTTTTATGACCCTGACATGTCTGTTTTCATAGACAGTAAAGTAAACTGCTGCCTAAAAGAAAATGAGTATATCTTGATAAGATTGAGACATATACTTATGGAAATTCTTTTGTGTGAACTGAACTGACACTTTCCAGTGCGTATTGGGGATTATCCATTGACTTTAGATAAGACTTCATTTGTTGGCATAGTGACACCATTAAAAAAAACACTACTGCTTATCTATTTAAAATGATACATTGAAGTAGAAGCCAGCTGGGACATCAGCAATTTTTTTCCATCATGGTAAGTGCTTTTACTTGCTACAGCTTTGGTATTTTTTTGTATCGAAGTCTTTCAATGGGAAATCACTAGATAATAGAAATCATCTGCTCTGATCTAATGTATATTGAGAAGGAAAGCATTTTCTTGGCCATCTCACCTGTGATTCTTATATTTCCAGATCCTTGCCAAAGTTCTCCAATGACCCCATGTATTTTCTTTCCCTATCTATACACTGTTAAAGAATTCTTCTTGCATGATTAAAGTTTAAGTATATAGGGAATGTCAGAATGTAATCTCACCATTCAGCCTTTCTATTACACCACCCTTCTTGAGCACTCAGTCTGACCACTTTTCGCTGGTTTCAGACCCATGAAAAGACTCTTTGTTGACTGAGAAATTGAGCCTGTTCCTTGCTAAATAGTCAAAAGTCATTGAATTATACAATCGAAGAAACTCTACAGTGCAGAAGGAGGCCATTCAGCCCATCAAGCCTGCACTGACAACAATCCAACCCAGGCCCTATCCCCTAAACCCCATGTATTTACCCTGCTAGTACCCACCTAACCTGCACACTTTTGGACTGTGGGAGGAAACCGGAGCGCATGGAGAAAACCCATGCAGACACTGGGAGAATGGGCAAACTTCACACGGACAGTGACCTGAAGCCAGAATTGAATCCAAGTTCCTGGCACTGTGAGGCAGCAGTGTTAACTAATGTGCTACCACACTACCCCACGTAAACTGCACTGGGTAGCAGTCCATTCCACAATCTGATAACTTTAATTCTCAAGATCAAAAACAGGAAATGCTGGAAAATCTCAGCAGGTCTGACAGCATGTGTGGAGAGTGAATAAAGCCAACATTGTGACTCTGGATGAATCTCTGTCAGAGCATTAAGTTTCAAGATGTTGCAGGAAAATGTCATTCTTTGCACTCCAAAATCTCAAATAATGAGCTTGTTCAAAAGTTGACGTTTGCTCTGACCTCGTGCTTATATTTCATCCTATGTATCTGTCAGAATAATTTAGCAAGGGTCAAATAATTATGCTATTTTTCTAAACGAGCCTCAAGTTACTCATATTCTTTGTACATCACACATTCTGTATTGCCAGTGTTGTTAAATTCCTGCAACAGACAGTGCACCAGGAGTTTTTTTTAAAGTTTTATTTATTAGTGTTGCAAGTAGGCTTACATTAACACTGCAATGAAGTTGCTGTGAAAATGCCTTGTTGCCACACTCCGGTGCCTGATTTGGTGCACTAAGCGGCAACTTAGCACCTAGCCAGCACATCTTTCGGACTATGGGAGGAAACCAGAGCACCCAGAGGAAACCCACGCAAACCTGGGGAGAACGTGCAGACCCGCACAGGCAGTGAGCCAAGCTGGGAATCGAACCTGGGTGCCTGGCAAGTGCTACTCTGCCACTGTGCTGCACTTGTAAGGCAACATTTGAACACATTGAGACCATTGCCTCTCAGTAAATGATAAGCTTTTCTTATTTTCTTCCTGTACCTACACAAAGGTAAAACTTCTGAAGTTATCTACTTGGCTCAGGTGACAAGGTTTTTTTTATTATTAAGCAGCAAGAGACCTGGAATTCACTGGGTGGTCGAAGCAGATCCAAGGTTGCTTTTAAAAGGGAACTGAATATATACTTGAGAAAGTGAAGACAATGCAGGGCTAAGGGAATGGAGTAGGGAATTGGGACTAATAGGATAGCCTTTTCAAAAAGATGGTACATTGATGCTGGGATGAATAGCCTTTTTTTTGCTGTGATTCCATTATTCATTGATTTTCTCTCTGTCTGCTGCCTGAGTTGCCAGAGAAAAAAATTCTCCTACCTGGGTTGGAATTGAAAGAACATTCCTACGCTCAGGAAAGAAATGGTGGGGCATTGGAGGATTGCTTGCTATGTGCAGCTCCAAAACTAGCCTCAGGCTATTCTGCACTATCTTGCCATTAGCAAATAAGAACAGTGGGATAGAAGCAAAAATAATGTTCGAGAATCAAGAATAAAATAATCTTGACGATAGTGAAAAACATGTCGTTAATCACAGTGAGAAATGTGCTATATTAAGATGCATGCTTAGTAATTATCCAACGTCAGAGAATCAGAGGGAAAGTGAATGCCGTTTATAATCCTGTAATGTTGAAGAGCACATACCATAGAATCATGGAAGTATAAAATACCTGCAGTGCAGAATAGACCATTCGGCCCATCGAGTCTGCACCAGTAATACTCTGACACAGTATCTTACCCAGGCCCTCTCCCCTGCCCTATCCCCGTCACCCCACACATTTACCATGGCCAATCCATTTAGCCTACATCTTTGGACACTATGAGGCAATTTAGCATGGTCAATCCACCTCATCTCCACATCTTTGAATATTATGACGATAAAAAATAAAAATTAACTCCTATAATTTTCAAACAACAAAATGAAGAGGAAAGTTGTTCACCATCATTGACCTGAAAGAAAGCAACGTGAAGAAAACTTTGGAGGATTTTGGGTTGGGAACCTGGCATCAAGGTCAAAAGTGGGTCCTGACCCTAGACTCTGTCATGAGGAATCAGCGGTCAGCAATTTTGCCTTGAATGGCCACCTAATGGCCAGAGGGCATGTTTGCCAACAAATTAAGGACGGTGGGCAGGCTCTTAAAGTTGGAAAGTCAATAGAAGGCGCCATAGCATGAAAGGGGCTGCAGTCTGCTGTGTAGGTACCTCCATTTTGACGTGCATTCAGCTGGTAGCCACAGCTACTGGACACGATTGTGGAGGGCAAACTCAGGTTGTGGCTGCTCCTGTGGCCAGGCATGGGTACTTCAGAGTCATGCTGGAGCGCAGCACCCATTTCTTCCCTTCCTACCTCACCCCTAGTGTGAACCAGATCAAATGTAATCTTTTACAGGCATGTAAATAGTGAACAGGTAGTAAGGAATGGAATTGAAATTTTAGGGACAGAGGGTGATATATACTTAGAGGCGCAAGGCTAAGTCACTTAACTCTGTCTACTCTCCCCGCTGTCTCAGCAAAGCAGCCAGCATAATTAAGGACTCTGTGCATCCTGGACATTCTCTCTTCCACCTTCTTTCATGGGGAAAAAGATACCAAAATCTGAGATATGCATGAACCAATTCAAGAATAGCTTCTTCCCTGCTGCCATCAGACTTTTGAATGGACTTACCTTGCATGAAGTTGATTATTCGCTACACCCTGGCTACGTCTGTAACACTATATTCTGCACCCTCTCGTTTCCTCCTCTATGAATGGTATGCTTTATCTGTAAAGCGTGCAAGAAGCAACAATTTTCACTGTATGTTAATATATGTGACAATAATAAATCAAATCAAAATTCCACCCCAAGACTTGATAGCTAAGAAATGTATGTTCATAATGTGGCCAAACAGGTTGAATGTGTCAATCTGTAAATCCTTTCAGCACGCCTGTGGCAGGCAGTAAGAGTGGAAGAGACTCCTGGTAGGCAAGGCCTGATGTGGAATGGTGCCCCTCAAGAGATACGGGGCAAATTTCCAGGACTGCTAACCCTAGTCTAGATTTCCAATAGGCTGTTTAATTTGGTGAGAGGGGTAAATCAGGATTCTTGCTGGGCATCAAGCCAATTGCAAGCCTGCCAGCCCGTTGTTATTTTTTATTCATCCATGGGACATGGGCGTCACTGGCTGGCCAGCATTTTCTACCCATCCCTAGTTGCCGTAGGAGGGCAGTTGAGAGTCAATCACACTTCTGTATCTCCAGAGTCACATACAGGCCAGACCAGGTAAAGGTGGCAGATTTCCTTCCCTAGTTCCCTAATGAACCAGATGGGTTTTTCTGACTATCGATGGTGGTTTCATGGTCATCATTAGATTCTTTAATTCCAGATATTGAATTGAATTCAAATTCCGCCATCTGCTGTGGCAGGATGCGAACCCAGGTCCCCAGAACATTAGCTGAGTTTCTGGATTAATAGTCTAGGGAAAACACTACTCGGCCATTGCCCTCCTCCCCACCTGTGCCTGGCAGAAGTAATTTAAATCTATTTAAATATAATTAATGGGTTTGAGGCCAGATGCTTCAGCCTCCTGGTTTGTTCCTGATGCCCCCTACTGGGCACCCCATGGATGCCAATCATTCGTGGTCCTGACAAATGGGGGCGATGGAGCACTGATTCCACTTATACCTATGGGCCCCTCTGCTGCTGCCAGGCTGGGAAGGGTGGGGGGAGGTCCCTCAAATGATTTGGGGTTTGGGAGGCTTGGGCTGAATGAAGAAGTTGTCCTGGGGCTCTGCCTCAGCATGGGACTTTTGTGGTTGGGCTTCTTTTTGTTCTCCATGGAAATTTCAGGCACTTTTTTGGTAAAAATCTTTATTATTTTATATATTCTCTAAAACCTTTGATATGGCCTGCTCTCACTGAAATCTATTCCTGCTGAAGCCATCAAAATCACAACAGCATTCCATTCTACTGTAGGGATTGCCCTTGGTTAATTTTAGGAGCCTGGGTGTTACCAGACCTCTTTGAAGTTCATTGAGTGACAGGAGCATTCAATTTCACTAGGGAGAACTCCATTGTTTCCTCTCATAAGCCCCAGCTGCTCTGAAACCATTTAGAACTGTGTCCATTGACAGGAGCATTCAATTTCACGAGAGAGATCCCCTTTCTAGCTTAAATGGGCCCAGCTGCTCTGAAACCTCATTGAAGTGCTTTGATTGACAGCTCCACAGCAGATCACAGAGTGGATTAACCAAAGTTTGTTTACACAAGGAACTGATGGTCCATTAGCTGTCCATTTGATTGACAGCTCCAGAGCAAATTGAACAATTGATTGTTGATACAATCAGCTCATGCTCCATTAAGCCTGAAGTGCTTCCTCTTTCCAACACATGTTCTGCCTGGCCCCATTTTTTAACAGTTTGTTTTTCAAGTCTTGGACATTTTCTAGAAGGCAGAAATGCTTTCTAACTTTTTTTTTTACCAGTGGCTTTTTTTTTGTCTGAAAAGCTACTCACTGAACCCATAAGCTTCAAGTTACTGCTTTTATCTCATATGGTTCCTTTTTTTTGTCTCTGCCAAGCTTCAAGATTGGATAGGCTGGAATTTTATCTTTGAGAAAGAAACAGGTGAGAGATTTAATTAAAGTATCTAAAATAATGAGGTGGCCTTGATGGAGTGGATTTGGAAGAACCTATTTCTAAAATCAGAGGAGTACTGAGAGCATAGATTAAAAGTAATAGGCTGAAGGATTATAGAAAGGTTGAGGGAAAATTATTTTAACCGGAGAGTGGGGATGGGCAAGAGGGAAGAGGGTTAGAGGCATTAAGCTTCTAAAACATGCAGTGCATGGTTATCCATTAGATGTACCATGATCTACAGGGCTACTGCCCAAGGCTGAAAAAATGAATCTCTTTCAGCCAACAGATATTTAATGGGCTGAGTGGCTGCCTCCTCTGCTATCATTATTTATAAATCTATAGCCAATCTCCTCACTTCATCCAATTAAACCCTCAGAAAAGCCATCCACATTAGTTAAATAAGACATCCAAATAATTCTGCCATTGTCACCTGAGATGAAAATGCAGAATCGTGTCCATTTGAACATTGACTCATTTGCTGTTTTATTGACTCTTTGAAGTTTCACAAGTCTGATTTTTGTTGTGGCGACTTCGGATTTGAAATTGAGCTTTGAGTTATGACAATACCACACTTAACAAACATGCCAAAGATCCTCTATGTGAAAACAGGTCATTAAACACCAGACTCTTCCAATATGATTTTGCTTTCTCTTCATCAATGTTTGCCGTCTTAAGAACTGTAAACAATATTTCAATGTAATTCATTGGCACTCTGGGACATCATGAGGGCATGATAGATTGCTATGCAAGAATACGAGTCTTTTTATGATGGTTTTCTCAAAATTTTCAGCATCTATGAGTGAGATGATGTGCATCTGGTCACTTGGAGAGTATGCAAGGGCTGGTATTGGGGTAACTGTCCCTTTTGCCTTCTAGTGATGAGATGAGATTGGAAACTCATAAGGTATTATATGTGCCAATCTTTTTCTCTGCTTTATTGTATACAAGCTCAAAACCCTAGTGCACTGTGCCACCCTGATGCCTCTGCACTAGGTACAATTTCAGATTTATGCTTCACTCTATTATCGTGAACATGTGTGAAAGATAGAACAACCGAGATGCAATTGTGATGGGGGAAAACTACAGGTTTGATTCACTTATATCAAATATGTAAAATGGACATTGAGTGGAATATCTAACGAGTCTTGTGAAGAACCAATTCAGTTACAGGCTTCGGTGACTTTTTTTTCCGTGTTCTTGCTGCAGGATAGACTGCCCAGTCATAACTCTAAAAGATTGGTCTCATGAAAGGTCTAAGATGAAATGCTTCCTGTATTAATGTGAGACTGAGTTATTCTCCCCTCAGTTATTCTGACAGAAGAGTAGCGGGAAGTGTTCTTGAATGTCAAGTGAACAGCTGATCTCCAATTCAGGAGCCTCACATGCCTGGCACGATTCTACATGGGGGCTTTGTTTTAGTTTTAAAGTTGTTGAATCCCACCTCAGTAGTTCTGCCAGCTCCAGCGGGAAACGCAATGATTTTCCCATGGATGGCAGCACTTGGAATTTACTCGAGAGAATTCATCGAATCCCTACAGTGCAGAAGTAGGCCATTTGGCCCATTGAGTCTACACTGACAACAATCCCACCCAAGTCCTATCCCCGTCACACCACATATTTACTCCATTAATCATCTCAACTATACATCCCGGGGCACTAAGGGGCAATTTAGCAAGGCCAATCAGCCTATCCCACACATCTTTGGAGTGTGGGCGGAAATTGGAGCACCCAGAGGAAACCCATGCAGACATGGGGAGAATGTGCAAATTCCACACAGACAGTGACCCAACCTGGGAATTGAACCCAGGTCCCTGGAGTTGTGAGACAACAATGCTAACCCCTGTGCCACCATGCTGCCCCAAGCTTCTGGAAACAGGCTAGCGACTAGTTCCAGAAAAAGACTAACTGTAGCAACAGATGAAATTCTGCCTCGTGCACCACTACAATGACAATTAAAAAGAAAATTGTCTCTGCAAAGTTCTCACATTGTAATTTCAATCTTCTAGTGGTGGTGATGCTAAAATGCCTTGGCCTTTCCAGCTCCTCAGGCTAGAATACAAAAAAACTCTATCAACCGTACTTCAACTCATCCTAAACCATGCTACATTCTTTTTAAGTACAAAGAATAGCACAAAATTTAATTGTGCTTCTCCTGGAGGTTACAGTAGGCCTTGACTCCTCATGTGCAATACCATGGGACATTGACTAATAATTCAAATTTATCTTCTGTCCAGGTTCAAATCATTTGGGAGAACATATTGTAATAGCCTTCAGCTTTTCGACTGAAAAATTAAATCCATTATCAATAAACAATCTTTGCTTTGCTCTCTCTGGGCCTGAAATTACATTTACAATGTGCTGCCTGTGCATAGGTACTTTAAACAATGTGTTTCACACCACTGATACAGTTTACTAGTGAGTGTGCTAGCGTACCTTTTTGATGACTTTGCATAAGTATTATTAACAGGGAATTTAATTGATTTTGCGCTCAAAAACTTAAGGAGATTTCTATAATTTTTGTTGCCAGAATCATAATCATAATATTCATGAACTTTTGTTGAATGCAATAAAGATATTTGTAGACCTGAGTCTTTGGTGGTAACTGCTGCCTTTAATGAATGAAGTGTTCTGAAGGGCTGTACATTAAAATTACAGGAACAGTTAAGCAATTATTGATGCTATATCTGTGGTCATAAGAACCTAAGACATAGGAGCAGAAATAGGTCATTTGGCCCATCGAGTCAGCTCCACCATTCAATAAGGTCATGACTGATTGGATGTGTTAATCCTCAACTCTTCTTTCCTGCTTTTCCCCATAATCCTTGCGTGTTCTTGCTATGTCCTCCTCTGGTATGTTTTCCTTTCTCTCAGGGGGTTTGGCTTGTAACTTGTTTCCTTAGAAATTCCTGGTTCCTGATCATTTTGAAGAGTGGATTTGTGGAGAGCACAATAGACTGCCTCAATTTGAGAGCATACTGATGGGACCCCTTAGCCCTATCTAGGCAGAAAAATTTTCCCTGAGCAGGTCAATGATCTGTAATCGATTTGTAATCAATCATCTTCATTGATGTTGCTTCTTGATGGACTTAGAAGCCACAGAGGGATTGGGTGGGAATTTACAGCCTCGCCCATCCCAAAATCCCGGCCAAGATTAATGGACCTACCCATTGTCTGTCCCTTGCTCACCCCAATTCCCACGGCAGGTGGGACAGGAAAAGTCCAATTCTCCCATCGCGACCTGCAACTTTTCTAGCAGATCCAGTCGGGAGAATCATGTGTTGGCCTTTTTCTGGGATTTGTACATGCACCAGGAATGCTTGCCCATCTCCCTGAGCCAGAGAACAGTTGCAGATGAGACCGCGCTGGAAACTGGTGGGAAGACAGGTAAGTCATTTGAATCTTTTAAAAATATATTTGAATATATTTTGCATGTTATTATTGGGTTCGGCACGGAACTCACTGGGCCCGATATTATCTCTCACCCCGCCAGGAGTACTTCATTCTAACTGAGTCTAGAGTAGCTCTCCATATTTGTGGAACGAACGGGAGACCGCCGGAATGAAGGGGGAGGGGTGCAATCGAGGGCCCCAGGGAGTTGGGCGGTGGGGTGTGGTCCCCCTGGGCATGGGCACCCTGGCAGTGCCAACCTATGCTCCCTGGCACTGCCCAAGGGCCAAAGTGCCCATGCCCAGAGGCACCTTGACATTGTCCACTGGGCATGTGGTAGTGCCAAGTGGGTAGAGCCTATTGTGAGTGGGGCCTAGGGGCAATTGGTAAGTTTGGGGGTTCCCACTGCCACACTGCATTGGAATCAGTCTGGGTTGGAGGGAGAGGCAGTGATTGGGGCAGGCTGGAGGGTGGTGCGGTTGTGGTCTGCCTGCAGTGGAGGGTCAGTGGGGGTGGCTCTGCTGGGGTGATGAAGTTTGGGGGATTGCCACTGCTGGGCGGGAGTGGGGGGGAGGTAGATGGAAATTGGGGCGCTCTGGGGCAGGGATGAGATCAAAGCTGACCTGGGAATTGTTGTGGGGTCCACAATCAGACTGTTGGGGGGGTTGGAGGGGCAGCACTGCAGAGGTGCTGGGCTGGCCAGCGATTGAGTCAGGACCACTGTGCAGAATTCCACAGCTGTCAGGCTCCGACGGGAATAGATCCCACTCTCTGGGTTTTTAATGAGATTTCCGAGTGTGACCTCTGCTTTGCACAGAGTGGGGAGATTCAAGTGAGAAGCTGCACTGAAAAAACAATCATGATCTAGAAGTTTTTCCATCAATTCAGCACTTCTGGGAGAATTGGCCCCTGTGTCTCCAAAAACCCAAGCCAGGCATCTCGCCTTTGATTCTGAAAGAATATAGCAACAGAGTGCCACAGGATGGATGGATGAATAAATCATAGCAGTTCCCTGTGTACTGGGTATTAAAATGCAAGAAGCTGTGCCTTTTGTTACATTAATTGGAGACAAAGGAAATGAACTGTCTTTCATTCATATAATGGTGAATGTTCACAGTGAGGGCTTGCATGGCCCAGTACAATGCAATTCATAGCTCAAAGCACTGATGGAAACTGTTTCTCTCAGGACTGCAACAAATGTAATGAACCGAGATGTTCTAGCAAATGGGCCATTAATTACTTACCTTGTGCTAGAATAAACTGTAGATTGACTGACTAGGCACACACCACCTGATGCTCATTGGATGCTCCAGTGGTCAACAAAGTAAACTCTCTTGTGACTTTTTGAGCTATTGGAAGACTGACCTGGCTCGTGATGAAATTTGCAACTCTCCCAATATGAGGCAACAAAATCTTTCCAGGCTTTCTGAGCTACAGCTTCCGTGTGCAGAACTCTAGGCAAATATTTAACTAAGTTCTTTCCGATCTTTACAAACTGGCAATTGACTAGAAAGGCTAGGTCTTCTGCAGCGCTGCAATATTACCCCATCTTCTCTGCTGATGCCCTCTTCCTCCTCTATCAAAAATACAATAAAGGCTGGAATCCTTGCTGGAAATCCCAAAATACAAACCGCTAATATATTTTACCAGTCACTTGGTAAAACGGAACTTAAATATTGTTGAAAAGAAAGATATTGCTGCAGCTTTTACTCATCAGGACAAATGCAAGAATGCCAAATTTTAAACATTCTCAACAATTTATACTACAAAAGAAAAGAATCCTGATTGGTTGGCAAGTCAGCTCTGATTGGGTAAAATGTTGCCATGGCAAAAGCCAGGGGGAACTATAGGCTCCCCAAGTTCCTGGGTAATTTAGAAATTGCACAAGGTTTGAACATAGTCCTTTTGTTAGTGGAAAAGGGGTGCCTACTTATGAATCATCTTTAATCTACAATGGAGCCAAACGACATGGGATGCAGGCAGGGAAGTGGATCAAGGTCATAATCAAATAACTATTAACTTATTCAAGGGTGGAACAGGCTCAAAGGGCTAAATGACCAACACATGCCTCTATTCTTTAAATTTTCAGATCAGAATGAGGAAGGTTATTTTCTATTGCAAGTGCCTAATTTTTATAATATTGAAATAATCCTTTTAAGATAGCTTACATGTAGGAACCTTGCATATCACACCACTAATAGCTATAAAACTATACCAGTGCAATTTAAAAACTGTACATTGTGCCATTTCTATTGAAGTCTCAGTCGACCAAAATAATTGCCTGTATGCAAACTGTTTAATTGCTGGAAAATGTCAGACTTTGTTTGTCTTTAGCAGACAATGTACATCAAACGGTCTGACCAGAATGTAAACACATTTGATTTTCCTGAAAAATAAATAGCTACGTGTCTATGAGCTGTTGTGGTTATGAAACACACATTAATCTTGTCAATGAAGAACATTTCATCCAGCAAAGCTGTGAATATACTAGTGGTTAGGGGCACACATACAAATTCAATCCAGAAAAAAACAGAATTATTTAATTAAGCACATAGCCTTTTTAATAAATTATATCCCATTCATTCCCACTACAAACAACACTTGATCTAAATATGAGACTTTTACATCTAGTTATGATTTAAGTTCAATGTCTTTCTGACATATCCATTTTATAGTAACATTCACCTCACTAAATGCATCCATTTCACTGTTAAAGCCCATTTTTGTGATTGAAGGAGTTTTGATAAAAAAAATGCATCAAGTGTTAAATCATGAAAGAGTACCAATCAGAAAGAGGCCATTTGACCTACTAAATCTGTGTGAGCTCTTTCAAAGAGATATCTAGTTAGCTCCACTGCACGGCTCTTTCTCATATCCCTGTATATTTTCTTCATCAAGTATTCATCCAATTCCGTTTTGAAGGCTCCTGTTGAAGTTGCGTCCACCACCCTATCAGGCACAGCTTTTGTAATGCTAACCACTCATTGCATAATAATGTTTTTTCCTCATGTCACATGAGAGGCAGTGGCATAGTGGCATTGTCACAGAAATGGTAATCCAGAATAATGCCCTGGGACCTTGGGTTCAAATTCCACCACGGCAGATGGTGAAATTTGAATAATGATGGCCATGAAACATGATAAAAACCCATGTTGTTCATTAATGCTCTTTAGGACACCCTTACCTGGTTTGGCCAACCTGACTTGGCAATGTGGTTGACTGTTAGCTGCCACCTTGAATGGCCTATCCAGTCTCTCTGTTCAAGGGCATTTAAGGATGAGCAATAAATGCTGGCCCAATCAGTGATGCTCGCAATCCATGAATGAATAACAAAATACCTGTGATTCTTCTCCCAATTACCTTAACTTTGTATCTTTTGGTTATTAACTCAATCTAAACATTTCTGATTTTAAACGTCTCCTCTTAGCCTCTTTACTGAAAGGAGAACAATCCTGGATTCTCCAGTCTCTCCATATAACTGTAATCCATAATCCCCAGAATCATTCTATAAATTTCTGCCTTACATTCTCTCAAGCGTTGTTGGACTTGATACTTGCAACTCAGGCTGAGCTGATGTTTTTAACATTCATTTTCATCTGAAGTTTGATGCTCCTCCTAATTTGATCAATTTTGGCCATCTAGTTCCGGATGTACCAGAATGAAACCCTGAGCTCAATCCAGCGGTAACAAAATTGTTACTTTTCAGCAATTTTCTCAATCTGGCACTTTTGTGCAGTAGGAACAGAGGGGAGTTAATTTGCAATAAAATTGCATAATGTTGAGTGAATTGAAGCAAACTTTCTAAGCGATTTAGACACTGGTAGAAATGTTGGTTTACCTCAGGTTCAGCTCTTATTCATACATGGCATGTGAGCATTGCTGACAAGTTCAGGATTCATTACCCAAAATCAGCCTTGAGCAGGCTGTGATGAACCATCAGCTACTTGAACTGTTGCCATCCATGTTTTGTAGGTACACCCACAATGCAATTAAGGATATAGTTTCAAGGTTTTGAACCAGCAACAGTGAAAGAACCATGGTCTAGTTCCAAGTTATGAAGGTGTGTGACTTGCAGCTGGTGGTTTCCTATGCTTTTGCTTCATTTTTTATTCTGTATGTAGAGGTCGCATGTATTGTCAAAGGAGCATTATAGATTTGCTGCAGTGTATCTTATATATAGTAGACACTATTGCTACTGTGTGTCAGTTCTGAAGGGATTCAACCTTTAAGGTAGTGGATGGGGCGCCAGTCAAGTTTGTCTTGGTTGGTGTAGATCTTCTTGAGTGTTGTTAAAAGTACTCTCATCCAGACAGGTGGGGAGCATTCTACTTTCTCACTCTCCTGACTTATGCCTGTGGATGGTGGACAGGCTTTGGGGAATCAGGAGGTGAGTTACTCATCTCAGAATTCCTGGTCTCTGAACTATTTGTGTAGCCATAGTATTAATGTGACTGGACTAGTTAAGTTCTGGTAAATAGTAAGCTCCAAGATGCTGATGGTAGGAGTTTCTGCGATGGTAATACCATTGAAGGGGAGATGGTTAGATTCTCTCTTGTTCGAGATGGTCATTGTCTGGACCTCGTGTGGTACAAATGTTACCTCTATTACAACTTGTCCGGGACTGTTAACATTTAATATGGATTCTCATTTTAGTCAATAGAAATATGCCAAAAGCTTTCACTTTTTAATGAAACACAGAATTTATTTTCTATAGAAGATTTAAGCCAAACAAGTGCCATTAATTCAACAACATGCTTTATTACTATATATGTTATATACTCAGGTTTACCTACTACTTTCCCAAGAATTATTTCATATGACACATCATTCTTAAAATTATTTACTTTGGTAGGGGCAACCCATAATAATGCCACAGTCCCCTGGGGAATTTTCTTCAGCTCCAACTATTCTCAGAGATAGAACTTACATTCATCCTCTTTTGACTGTGCAGGCTTCAGTCCCTTGTTCTGCTTATTTTGCAAATTCCCCCAAGCTATTCTACTTGTTACTTTATTTTGCAATAAAACACAGTACTGGGGCCTATTCTAGATTACCTCGCAAACTCCAAATTTGCAATCTTCAAGCTTCAGTTCTCACAAAATTCAGACTGAGGCCAAGCCTCACTTGCCTTCCATGGGATCAATTATGAAGATAGTGTTTTACTCTGCTTACAGTGCAGGTTTAATTTACAATCACTTATTTTGGCTAACCTCTCTCAGTGAGCTGCTAACCACACAAAGTCCAAACTGAACTCAAAAACCTCTTCCATAAAACACCTAGATGAATTGAAATCAGGGAGCCTTGTTAAGTTCCACTCATTTCCATGATGATGTGACATATTCTGGACTGTCCTCAAATGAATCTTCTAGCTAATTCTCCCTTAGGTACATTTTGTTGGATCTGATTAAGTAAATTAGTTTTATAATCTTTAAGGGTTGACTGAAATGCTTTCAAACTAACTTATGTCTAACTCCCAAAATTGAAATGTCTACAAGCAGTGTAGACATCCTGGATGGGGTTTTACAGACTTACTCATCCCCAAAATCATGAAATCCCACCTGAAGTCAACTGAGATTTCCATGGTCCACCCCTCGCCTGCCCTGATTCCTGTGACAGGCAGGATGGTAAAATTCCAGTCCACTTCTTCAGTTCTCTAAGTGAGTAAGTGCACTTGCTGTTTTATGATCTTACATTTGTAGCTGTTAACCTCTTAAGTTTTGACTCCAAAATGCTTTAATTTCATTTATCCTGTTGTTCAGTTAAACTTTAATTCCTAACCCTAAAAGTTATATACTAAAACACATAAACCATGAACTGACATTCACAGCTTTTACTTATTGTTCCAAATCTGAATGTTGGGCAAGAGGACATTATCTGAGAGGCTAAGAATGAGAATGAACACTGTGCAATCATCAGCAAACATCCCAATTTCTGATGCTATGATGTAGGGAAGGTTAATGATGGAGCAGCTGAAGATGGCTGGGCATAGACCATTGCATCAGTGCCCTGGGACTGAGATGTTTGGCCTCCAATCACCACAGCTGTCTTTCTTTTGCTAAGTAGATGCTAATTGATGGGAGAGTGGGACAGCTGAGTTGGCATTGCAGAAGGCTGACAATGACATGATGGGACAAATGGCCTCTTCGTGTGCTGTGACCATTCTACAATTCAATGGATTCAATTTTCAATTGCCTGTTGAGTAGGAATGGTTGCAGATTTGACTTGAAAATTGTATTCTTGGAGGGTGTCACTGGATCCCATGGCTTCTAGAGTGCAGTGTATTGGGAAGATTGGAGATTTAGTGTACAGAACATTCCATGTCTCCAATTACGCTGATATGAAGGTACTTTTAGATCCAATTAACAGGCCTCTCTAGGTCAGTTTGGGATTTTCAATTCTCATGCATAGGGAACATGCAGTGTTTGGGAGATATTAGGGTGTGCACACAGCGGAAAACTATTAAGGGGAATGGAGGCCTTGGTCAACTTATATAAAAGTTGGTCAATTATGTTTAGCTGCTCAAGCACGAGGAGAGAGTTGTCATTCCTACTGCTAAGCTGAGTGTAGTACTCACTGATGAGAGCTTTGAGCTCTGAGAGGGCTGTCATGCTGCTGGCTTCACCAGGGCAGTAGAGATTGGCAGAGGAAATCCTGCCACATAAACTACCAGTAGCCCAAGACCAGGAAGTGGAACAGGGTACTCTGACATCAGGCTGACCACTGAGAAGGAGCTTTAGCAAAGGCATTCATCTGATCAGGAGAAGGCTAGAGAAACACAGAGGAGCTGCCTCATCAGCTGTCCCTTAAATCGAGGATGATGTCTACTAAATGTGGCGAATCTCTGCTTTGAGTGGTCACGTGACTGAACAGGTTGAATCATGATCTGCAGACCCTTGGACACATGGGCAAAGATGTCCCATGTTGGATCCAGCATTAGCTTCCCTTTCTTTCCTTCGCTGTTAACACTCTGCCTTGTCATTAAGCCATTGGGTCTCAAAGTGTGATGCAGTTTTATGGACGCGTTGCTGCCATTTTGAATGTTTTACAGAAAGCTCCCCCTAGTCATTAATGTCAATTCTGCCATGCTTCAAGGAAAACTTCAGCGTGTCTTTGAAACATTTTCTTTGTCTCCCCTGGTACACTGAGTACTTGAAAATTAAGAAAACAGGGCCAGGTGGGGGAAGCATTTTCCGGACATCTGGACACAGAGTTCAATCCTTCAACATTGATTTTGCAGCAGTGCAACCTGAATAATGTGTCGTTAGCTTCAATAAGGACATTAGCATTTATTTGATAGGTTTCCCATTGAATGCAAAAGATGCTGCAGAGGCGTTGCTGAAAGAATTTCTCTAACACTCTTTATATGTTGCTGATACACAGTGCAGGTTTCATAGCTGCACAGGAGTGTAGTAACATCAACTGCTCTTTCATAGAATCATAAAACCCCTACAGTGCAGAAGAAGGCCCTTTGGTCCATTGAGTCTTCTCTGACCACAATTCCACCCATCCACTAACCCCATAACCCCATGCATTTACCCTAGCTAGTCCCCTGACACTGAGGGGCAATTTAGCATGGTCAATTCTAACCTTGACCCACTGTAGGTTTGGACCATGGGAGGAATCCCACACAGTCATGGGGAGAATGTGCAAACTCCACACACGGTAAGAAGTCTCACAACACCAGGTTAAAGTCCAACCAGTTTATTTGATAGTAATCCCACAAGCTTTCGGAAACGATGTTCCTTCGTCAGGTTTGTGGAACTCCACACAAACAGTGACTTGAGGCAGGAATTAAACCCAGGTCGCTGGCACTGTGGGGCAGCAGTGCCAACCACTGTGCCACTGTGTCAGCCACTGTGCCACCTTTCCAGCAATCCCCACCAGTGGATCTTCTGAAGGCAACCCTCTGCGCAGGTTTCCCGGTGGTGGGACAGATGAGCCATACAAAATGTCATAAACGACAGTGGACCAGAAGATCCCCTATCGGTGGCCAATGGCAAGCTGTCTCCCCCACTGGAAACACATATAGGAGGTGGAGTATCTGGCTGACCAGGTGAGGGTTGAAAAATTAGTTTGTTTTGGCAGAGCCCAAGGATAGGCTAGGTTTCTTAGTATGTAGAATTGAACAGTGGCTTTCAAACCCGTTTCAGAGTAGAAACTACCATTGCAGTTACCTGCAAACTCTGAAGCCTGTATATCTGTCGTATCCAGTTTAATTTTAGCACAGAGGTGACTGAGGTTAGTTTTCCACCTATTTAATTCTGACATCAGTGCGGTTGATCTTTGATGAGGTACATAGCCGCTGTCAGGTAGAGTGCGGATAGTATAGGGGCTATTAAACAGACTTGCTTGACCCTAGTTCAGATTTTGAAGACATTTGCTTCAGATTTCCCACTCAAGACAGTTGCAGTCATTGCTATTCTTCTCCCTCGATGTAAACACACCAATCATACATGAGGATTAGTGATACAATAATGTGGCTGTTTTATTTGAAATTAAGGCTATATACAGATATTGCTCATGGCGAGCCTGTTATACACATATTGCTCCGGTGTTGCTGCGTGAGACTAAATAGAAATCATGGAACTGTAGCGAATCCTGTCAAGGTGATAATGACTGACAGCAGTTTAAGATGTGCCTCCTTGAAGGTGTATGCATTTGAAATCAGTCATACCATTATGAAACAATTGCAGGAATGTGATGAAATTCTTGACCACCCAAGTGTTGGGAGCACAATCCATAAAGCCCTCCTCAGTTGGAGTGAGCAGAGGTTACCCTGAAGGCGACAACTCAATCATTGGTGCTGCTGCACAAAAACACCTCTGTCCCAGTACAGGTGATCAATGACCTTTATGCATCTATTTCCCCTGTGTATATTCTTGATGAGGGGGTCTCATGTTCACAGCCTTGTTGAAGTTGCCAATTCTGCATTGCCACAGGACTTGGCAAATGGATTCTGGTGGAAGCCTGTGCATGACTTTACTTAACATGGGGACCTTGAGGTGCCATCATTGACGGATTGGTGATCAGATTTTGGTAATGTGTTGAACCTTGCTGATCAGGATCCCTGTGCTGAACTTTTCTCGAGTCTTCACAATCGGTGAGAGTCAGTTTTCCTTTGTCTGTACTGCAATTGATGACAGTTTGAACTGTATGTTTCCTGCCACCCAACCAATCTCACTGCTATACGTGACCCTATCCAGAGCAAGGAGCTCCTGATGCATCGCTCAAGGGAATGTCAGAGTTCACAAGTCTCCAACTCAACAAGGTGGCAATCCACAAAGTGAAGAGAAGAAAGCGCAATTCATAACACGAGATGTACTACCCAAGTTTCACCTGCTGATGACAGGGCAGCAGTGCTGGAGGAGGCCACACCTATCCAGGCAGATAGTCTTGGAGACTTGTGCTGTGATGCACACTGATCTAATGCCTTGTAGCCTCCATGACAGTCCCCGAACTTTAGCTTCAAAGTCACCATGGTAGTATGGAATCACACCATAGATCTTGGTGGCGCTTTGCATTTGGAACTTCATTCTGCCATCAAATCAGATCACAGATGCTCAAAGAGGGTGATGGTATGCATCTATTTTGAACAGAGGACCCAATACATGCCCAGGCCTTTACTGCCATGGTTTGGAAACCATGGTTATTGATTGTACTCACATAGGCATTGGATAACTGATGTACTAGCCAGCCAGAATCCTGAACAGAATTTCACTCATTGAATATCCAGCTGCTCTGTGACCACAGGAACTGCATTCTGCTGGTTTATGCTCAGCTCCCAGACAGCTGCCAAGATTCCTTCATCCCGCGAGAGTCTCAGGTGCTACATCGCTTCAGGCCGACATCCTGACTCCGTGGATGCTGCTGCGTGGAATAAGATGGTTCCTGATACCCAACCGTTACCCAGACACAGAAGGAAATGGTGCTGCAAACAGCCAGCTGACATGAGGCTAATGAGGAGGATACACCACTCTTCCTCAAAAAATGATGGGGATGGAAAAGAGGTGGAAGAAGAGGAGGGCGAAGAAAACACTGCAGAGGAACCCGGTGCCAACACAGTGGAAGGAGACCATCGACACTGTCACAGGCCTCATGGCGATTAGCAAGCTGGTAAGGCCACAAGAACCATACTCATCCATCAACACTTCATCTGTGTGGCTCCCAGACCTATGACTCCAAATCTAAACTTAAACATTTGAGACAAATTTTCCAGATAGCACACGTTTGGGTAATCCCATGGCCGGCCACAAGTGCCGAACATATGGTTTCCACCAGCACCACCATCCCACTCCGCAGGCCTGGCACACACAGCATGTCCATAGATTCCCCTCTCTGATTCCTCTGCATCTCTGCAATTTCTCACCATTTAGATAATATTCTCTTTTTTTATCCTTCCTACTAAAATAGATAATTTCACCAATTCATATTTTCCCACATTAAACTCCATTCCCACACCATTGCCACTCAATTAACCCATCTATATTGTTTTATTGCTCCCTTATATCATCTTCACAACTTGCTTTCCTACCTGTCTTTGTGTCATCAGCAAATTTTTCAACAATCCCTTCAATCTGTTCACCCAAGTCATTTGTATCATTTGTTAATGGTTGAGGTCCCAGCATTAATCCTTGTGGCACACCACTCATTACACTTTCCAACCTGAAAAGACCCATTTATGCCTAATCTCTGCTCCCAGTTAACCAGTTAATCTTCAATCTATGCCAATATGTTACCCCCTATAACATGAGCTTTTATTTTCTGCAATAACCTTTGGTATGGCATGTTATCAAATGCCTTCTGGAAATCTAAGTCCAGTACATCCTCCACCTCTTTATCCACAACAGATGATATACCTTCAAAGAACTCCAACAAGTTAGTTAAATATGATTTCCCTTGCACAAAACCTTTTGATGCCTCCTATTAAAGTTAAAGTTTATTTACTAATGTCACAAGTAGGCTTACAATAAAGCTGCAATGAAGTTACCATGAAAATTCCCTAGTTGCCACACCCCGGCACCTGTTCGGGTGCACTGAAGGAGGATTTAGCATGGCAATGCACCTAACCAGCATGTCTTTTCGGCTGTGGGGGAAAACCAGAGCCCCCAGAGGAAACCAACATGGACACGGGGAAAATTTGCAGACTCCACACAGACTGTGACCCATGCCAGGAATTGAACCTAGGTCCCTAGTGCTGTGAGGCAGCTGTGCTGACCACTGTGCCATCCCTGACATTGAACTTATCCAATTACTTGGCTATATTTTCTTCGACAACTTCTAACATTTTCCATGGACAGACATTAAGTAACTGGCCTGTACGTTCCTGCTTTCTGTCTCCCTGTCATAGGAACATAGAAAGTAGAAGCAGGAGTCGACCATTCGGCTCTTCGAGCCTGCTCCATCATTCATTATGATCATAGCTGATTATTTGATGTCATTTGATTTGACATCAAAAGTCAATATCCCGATCCCTCCTTCCCCCCATATCCCTTGATCCCTTTAGCCCCAAGTGTTATATCTAATTTCTTCTTGAAATCACACAATATTTTGGTCTCAACAACTTCCTGTGAATTCCACAGATTCATCACTCTCTGGATGAAGAAATTTCTCTTCACCTCAGTCCTGAAAGGCTTACTCTTATCCTCAAATTAAGACCCCTAGTTCTGGGCTCCCCCAACATTGGGAACATTCTTTCTGAATCTACCCAGTCTAACTCTGTTAGAATTTTATACATTTCTATAAGATCCCCTCTCAATCTTCTAAACTGTAATGAATATAATTGTAGTTATGTTTGGTGATGAAACTCTAAAGTTATCTTCCCACACAACAGGATAGGACCACATTCCAATTTACAAGAAAATAAACATGGATTTTTCTCTGCAATGCCATTTTTTTCTCCCAGGGTCCATATTTTTATGATTTAATTAATAGAGACAAATATGGAAGTGAAATAATGAGATTTATTGTGGGGGAGAAATTGGTCAGAGCACAAACTTAAGATCTCCATATTCTTCCTATCACTTGAAATGCTTCATATTTGGTCTGGCTGTCTAGTGGTACAATTATGCCTGCTCTAAATGACACTGATGTGGCTGGGCATGTCCTTGGGTATAATCTTGACTTGTGAATTATATGAATAGTAAAGAAATTAGACGATGCTCTTGATTGGTGACAGTTCACAAGGACTCATCTTTGATGTAATTATAACTATTTTAAGCTAAATTCCATCTGTACAAAATAATCCAGAAAAATTATTTTTAGCAATAAATGAGCAAACAAATATGAGAAGATAAATAATTGCTCAAAAGCTGATTTTGATTTGATTTATTATTGTCACGTGTATTAGTATACAGTGAAAAGTATTGTTTCTATACAAAGCATACTGTAAATAGAAAAGGAGAGAGCGCAGAATGTAATGTTACAGTCATAGCTAGGATGTAGAGAAAGATCAACTTAATGCAAGATCGGGTCCATTCAAAAGTCTGACAGCAGCTGGGAAGAAGCTGTTCTTGGGTTGGTTGATACACGTCCTCAGACTTACGTATCTTTTTCCTGATGGAAGAAGGTGGAACAGAATATGTCCAGGGTGCATAGGGTCCTTGATTTTGCTGGCTGCTTTTCTGATGCAGTGGGAAGTTGTAACAAATATGACAATGCAAGTAGCATCAATACAAATATTTGTGAATATGTTAATCTTTTATCCCAATAATGTATAAACCTATTATACCCACAAATGTAACTGTGGGTGGCATGGTGGCTTAGTGGTTAGCATTGCTGCCTTGCAACGCCAAGTCCAGTCTCAGATGAGTTTGCATATTCTTCCCATGTCTGCATGGGTTTTCTCTGGGTGCTCCGGTATCCTCCCACATCCAAAGATGTGCATGTTAGATTGATTGGACATTCTAAATTGCCCCTTACTGTCAGGGGGATTAGTCGGGTAAATATGTGGGATAGGGCTTGGGTGGCATTGTTGTTAATGCAAGCTCAATGAGCCAAATGGCCACCTTCTGTGCTGTAGGGATTCTATGGATTCTAGCAGAAACTTACAGAGTCTACCCTTCCAAGGGTTTTGAAAATTATTTATACATTACAATAAGCTACTCTTCAAAGCTTAATAATGAGCAATCTCATACTGAACTAAACAGGGCAGGCAGCCTTAGTAGTGGACGTCACAGTTAGTCTCAGATCCCCTGGGCAAGGCAGACGTAAGGGTGGTTTGAATGGGTCTTGCTTACTGTCAAAGTGCAGGTGTGGCTAGTGGGCAAAGACAAGGTCAGGCTCAAACAGAATGCCTTCCATGATCAAATGACCCGCCAATGCCACAAGATCACCCATGATGAATGGGCAATTGGAGAATGCGCCAGAGGTCAACTAATGCCTCTATAACGGCATCACTCAGCACCGTCAGAAGAAACTGGGAGAAAAAATAATTTAAGTACTATCATAACTTACAAACCTGGTTCCAAGCACGCAAATACTGCTTGGGTGAGTCTGACTCAGGGAGACTAGCTTGACAGTGACAGGTAGTGAAAAATGGATGATGCATCTTTATAGGAAGCGATTGTATCATGTTATTATACCACTGTTCTTTTCAAGTGGCAGGCTGCAATGGGTATAGTCTGTGAGGAAAGATAAAAATGTGAGAAGGACACATCTTTACCCAGAGAATCAGTGTTACAGGTGGTGTGTAAAGCAGTGGGCTACAGCAGAGGTTACTATTCACAGAATGAACTGCTGCCACCAACATAAATCATCGCTCCTCAGCCTAGGAATGAGTAATTGTGCCCCAGAGACCAATTTTCTCCAGAAAGTGCCCCACAAATCCTCCGCATTCCCCCGAGATACTCATTGTCATAGTATTGACTGCGTTTTATTTATTCGCTATTTGAACAGGCCAGGGGACTGCCAGAATAGTCCAATAAAATGGATTGTACATAATTGACAAGTGCTGAGGAAACCTGAATAGCTGTGGTCTCAGTGTGAAGCACAGAAAATTACAAAGATAGGAACAGTCCATTTGAAGCTGTTTGCCGAAGGAAATCTATTGTTTTGCATTAAACCTTAATCACGGTGTTCTTCAGCGGCATTTCTCACTAAAATTGACAACAATAGTTTTTCACCTTGTGAACCATTGCCCTTGTAGGAGTACCTTTTACTTTAGTATTCCATGATTGTCTTTATTAATATATTCACACAGCTATTTTTAGAATGGGCTGTATTTTCAGACAACCAATACACTGATGGATTCCAGCATCTCAGTAAGGAACAAATCCCACAGAGAGCGGATACATTACAGGAAGCTACCGACATAGCCAAACATAATGACAGCATTTTTAAATTGCTTTAAGACATTTACTGGGTTTGACAATAATTGAAAGAAAAGACTGAAAAGGAGTATATGTTTATCACATGTATGAATGTATCCGTGATATGTTTAAAGTCTTTTATCCAAAATGCACATCCTATTGTATAACTCCTGCCGCTACTCTTTGTTGCTTGGTTCAAACTAAAACAGCAGCTGCTCTGAAGTGGTAGGGTAGAGAATGTATGAATAAAATGTCAGTAAAGTAACTGTGTATATGTTTCTATAAATTAAATTGGGATGTAGTTTTAAAATTGAAACAGGAATGAGATCCAACGATTCTTCATACAAATGGTAGCATTATCTGGAACTCAGTCTGCCAAATATCTGTGGATGCTGCATCTATTACAATGTTCAAGGCTCAGGTCAATATTTTTGTTCCGTAAAAATATCAGGGGATAAGGATCAAAGATGGATCACTGGGGTTAGGTACAGATCAGCCATGATCTGATTGAATGACAGAACATTTTCAAGGGGTTGTGTGACCTACCTCTGTCCCTATTCTGGGTGAGTAGCTCACCAAGGATCCTCTGACAGCACCTTCCAAAGCCATGACCTCTACCATCTAGAAGGGCAAAGGCAGCAGATGCCTAAGAACCAAACCACCTGCAAGATCTCCTCCAAACCACAAACTATCCTGGCCTGAAGCTATATCGCCGTTCCTTCACTGTTGCTGAGTCAAAATCCTGGGACTCCCTCCCTAACAGAACTGTGGGTGGACAGCAGCCGTTCAAGAAGGCAGTTCTCAAAGGCAATTAGGAATGGGTAATAAAAATGCAGGCTCAGTCAGAGGAGCCCACATCCAATGAAAGAATTTTTTAAAAAGTTCTGATATAATAGCTGGAAAATCACCAGTGAGACAAAAACAAAGAAAGAGCAAAATCTTCTAATTTCCAGATTGTGGGAGACCAGACTTATAACTGAAGGTTTGTTTCAGGACCCTGTAGAAGTTTTGACACATGGATCAATTTGGGGATTGCCCAGGAAGTTCCAGCTTCAATGGGCAGTTCACCCACTCTCCAGGATCCTCCATTAATGTTACTAATTTTAATCAGAGTTAGAGACTTCGGACAGTTCCATGGTACTCATCTCGAGAGTTACCCAGGAAACGTTTGATTAAAATCTGCTCCAACTACTGGGTAATCCCATAATTGACTCTACCAACCAATCACCCACCTCTGACAATCCCCATTAATCCCCGCCAAGTGCTTGACTACCCCATGACCACCCAACAACACACTGGCCATCTGACTATCCCGTTGGCCAGACTATTCCCGACAGCTTGACTACCACTCTAACCAGACCCGACTATCCACCCAAGCACTCAACTAACTCACAGGTCTGACTACCCACTCACTCGCCTAACATCTCACTTAACTGCTATATCATCCACCTGCCCTCACTTCCACCAGTCAACTGACCCACCTATCTCCAACCCAGTGTCTCACCAGCCTGCCATTCAACCCATCTATCACCTCACCCAACTATACCAGCCTACACTCTGCACATTTCACCCACCTATCACCTCACCCTACTCTGCTAACCCTACTCACTTACACCACTTACCTATCTCACCTGCCTACCTATTCATTCATTCACCCATCCGTTCACTCACCCACCATCTAACATTCAATCACTGACATTAAAACTGGGCCATTTAATCCAGCCATGTGGCAACTGGTGCCATAAAAAGGGATCATATCTTGTCTTCCCCAGATTCTATCCCACTTCGAATTTATGTATCCTTGAATTTATATATCCAAGTATCTTTGATGACGAGACAGAATTATTATGGCATGTAAGGTGGATTACAGAGTAATTTTGATAAAATATTGTGCTTGAGTGTTCGCAAAGAAAGCATACAAAGGATAAGTAGATAAATGAAGATTGCTGAAGAGCAATGAATGTGTATTGATATGAAAGCCTCGACATTTTTTAACCAGCCAAGGTAGATTTACAGTGGTGGACATTCCCACAAAAAGGTAAAATCACCAAAGTACCAGATGAGCATTGCCAGTGATTGGTGGTGATTTAACTTGACGGTCACCACACCTCAGATGAGGGGCAAGGCTGAGAAGACAGGCCCTCATGAATGACTCCAGCAGGAATTGAACCCATGCTATTGGCGTCGCTCTTTATCACTGACCAGGCATCGGGCCAACTGAGCTAGACCAACCCCCACTAATCTGACAATAGATCGTAAATTTAAGCAAAGGAATCTCAGGCTTATATATCCTCAACCATTACAACCAGTCCCCAGGTGAGGATCCCAATGTTTGTTATCCCAGATGAGAACATACAATTTGTTAACGTCCAGCTGGGATAGCCCCAAAATTTTCTGCTTTGGGTGAGGAATGATGAACTGTCTCCCTTTCTTGCTCAAAGCCCTCTGTTGGCTACAACAAGATTAATCTAAAAAAAAACTCTCCCTTCATGGATACCTTTTCCCAGTTCCAATGTTTATTTTTAAAAAGCAGCTAATTTAAGCAGGCTTCCTTGTGTTAAAGAAAGAAAGCATTTATTAGCTATTAAATATTGGTAAATGATAAAAACATAAGCATCTACACTCGTGCAGATTAGAAATTAGAATTGAGTCCAAAGTACGAAAGTGAAAAGAAATTAATTAAACGGGCTTTGACTCGTGTGGAGCAGATGACTGAATGTTGTAGCCATTGTGATCTGTGATTCCAGCAAGGGCAACTTCTGAGCAGGCAAATAGTGGTTTTGAGGTGTGTGTGTGTGTGTGTGTGTGTGTGTGTGTGTGTGTGTGTGTGTGTGTGTGTGTGTGTGTGTGTGTGTGTGTGTTGAGTGCACACACACATACACACACACGTGTGCGCGCGCACACACGCACACACACATGCGGACATACATACACACACACATGCACACACACACTCCCACATGCTTCCACACACACCGCTCCCATTATCTCCACCAGAGATGGTAATTAGTTTCTCTATGGTTTGGATTTATACTTGGCACAAACAGGGTCTCTCAGAGTATCAAGCACCAGCAACTCAGCCAGCAGCTGACTTTACATCCTCAGCCATCTTTGAGTTGTTTCTCCATTTTAAAAACTCACATGCCTTATTGAAAGTCCCATATTTCTGGAAGTAATTCAATGTTTCTGCTTCAATATTTTGCCAGTATTAATGATAAGAAAGATTTACCAGGACATCTCTGGTCTTGATTGCATAATAAAACTATACTTAGTATCTTACGCCCAAGATATTTTGCGGTCCTCCTTGAAATGTGTTTATATAAGAGATTTTTAAATAAGGATAGATTTATACAGGCACCAATGAGTCATAAATTATTTAACAGGATTATTTACAAAAATACTTTGTTTTTTTTAAACTACAGACTGCAATGCGTCTGCACAACCCAGATAACTAGAACTCACTAAGTGGTCAATTTTGTACTTACAAAATCAACTTGAAATTGACAAACACATCACTGAAAATGAGAAGCTGCAGTTTTGATTACTGCCAGGTACTGATTTTCTCTAGTAGCATCAAACTGGTTTTATAGATTTATTGCAGACAGAAGCTATTACTACATTAGTTTTCACTTTCAGCGCTCATCATATTTAGTGCATGCACTATAAATCGTAACGCAGCAGAAAGCTATGGCTTCAAGGTAGTCCGACAAATCACTGAAAGGATGACTGATCTATGATGATCTGTCCAGGAATGTCAATGATACTAGTGGATAAGGTGTAATGGAAACCTTCAAGTGCTGCTTAAAGGCTTAGGGGATTCTTTCTGCTTATGTTTTCATCAAGGTGAACTATCGTGATCTTGGGGCATTCAAATGTTTTCTCACTTGATATCCATCAATAGTGTCAAGGCCTCCTCAGTCATGTCTAGCATTGTCCAGTGTGTTAGGATCAATGCCAAACTGAGGGATAAACCAGAAGCAAACTGAGTTTTTGCTTGATTTCAAATGCATGTGCAAAACAATAAAGAACAAAGAACAGAAAAATATACAGCACAAGAACAGGCCCTTCGGCCCTCCAAGCCTGCACCGACCATGCTGCCCAACTGAACTAAAACTCCCTACACTTCTAGGAACCATATCCTTCTATTCCCATCTTATTCGTGTATTTGTCCAGATGCCCCTTAAAACTCAGTGTTGTATCTGCTTTCACTACCTCCCTTGGCAGCGAGTTCCAGGCACCCACCACTCTCTGTGTAAATAACTTGCCTCAAACACCTCCTTTAAACCTTGCCCTTTGCACCTTAAACCTATGGCCCTTAGTAATTAACTCTTCCACCTGGGAAAAAGCTTTTGATTATCCACTCTGTCCATGTCCTACATAATCTTGTAGACTTCTATCAGGTCACCCCTCAACCTCCACCATTCCAATGCGTGTTTGGACTCCCATGAATTAAGGTGTAACTACCCCTTTTCAAATGAAATAACTAGGAACAGTAATTTTCCGTTGATCTCTAATAATGGTGCAAGTTTGTGGAGAGTTGTCATTCCCAGGTTTAGCTCCTAGAGCACACTTTTATGTTCTTGCTGTAAGTCAGAAGTCTCATATCTTAAAAATGCATCAAGTATCATAAAGAGGACAAAAGCATGTTTTTCACCATCTGCTCCCTAATTGTAATGTAAAGGTTAATTTTGCCCAGGCAAATGGGCCAGTCCCTTTCTGATGTACTTCCTAAAATTCTGCAATAGGTGAAAGTGGAGTAAGAGTTCTTCTTCAGATTATTCCTCTTCTTTTGGTTCTTTTGTTTGCTTTTGGTGCAGTTTTTCTCTTGTGGGGGAGGCTAGTTTTCAAGGTTTTTAATTTTGTCAATTCATCTACCATTGAAGGGAGTTTTGCTCCCAATTCAGACATTTTAAATTGCTAGATGGGGTTTCTCTGGGAATTTCTCATTCTCTGGGAGCATGCTTACACATTAATTGTATAGTTGTCCAGCTTTGGCCTTGTACAGGGGCGCAGCTTGGTGGGACGCTTAAAAAATTCATTCAGCAGATTGAGTTTAAAGGCTGTTTGCACTTAAGATTAGCTAGTAGCATATAGGAAGAAATGCTGACTTTTCAATGTTTTTTCTTATTCATTTGTGCGATATGAGCATCGCTGGCCAACATTTATTGCCCATCCTTAGTTGCGTGAGGGCAGTTGCGAGTCAACCACATTGCTGTGGCTCTGAACATAGAACATAGAACATAGAACATTACAGCGCAGAACAGACCCTTCGGCCCACGATGTTGCGCCGACCAGTTAAAAAAACAATGACCCTCTAACCTAAACCAATCCCTTTTCATCCATAAACCTATCCACGGATCTCTTAAACGCCCCCAAACTAGGCGCATTTACAACTGCAGCAGGCAGGGCATTCCAATCCCTCACCACCCTCTGGGTAAAGAACCTACCCCTGACATCCGTCCTATAACTACCCCCCCTTAATTTAAAGCCATGCCCCCTCGTGCTAGCTTTCTCCATCCGAGGAAAAAGGCTATCACTGTCCACCCTATCTAAACCTCTAATCATCTTATATGTTTCAATAAGATCCCCTCTTAGCCGCCTTCTTTCCAGCGAAAACAACCCCAAATCCCTCAGTCTCTCCTCATAGGACCTCCAAGTCACATGTAGACCAGAACAGATAAAAACGACAGAGTTGAAGTGGTGGAGGCTACCTCGCTAAATATTTTTAAGTTGCGGGTTGATGGGTTTTTGATAAGAGAGGGGATTAATGGTTATGGGGAGAGGGCGGGAATGTGGAACTGAGCAGCGACAGATCAGCCATGATCTTATTGAATGGCGGGGCAGGCTCGAGGGGCTAGTTGGTCTACTCCTGCTCCTATTTCTTATGTTCTTATGTTCTTTCCACAAAAGACATTAGTGGACCAGATGGGTTTTTCTGAAAATTGGCAATGTTTTCATGGTCATCAGTAGATTCTTAATTCCAGACTTTTTTTTATTAAATTCAAATTCCAACATCTGCTGTGGTGGGATTCAAATCCAGATCCCCAGTACATTAGCTGAATTTCTGGAATAATAATCTAGCAATAATACCACTAGGCCATCACCGCCACCACCCCCCCCCCCCCCCCCCAACACATATAGAAATATAAAATAATTCCCTTACGCAGGCATCATGGTTATCAACATCTTAATATCAATTAGCTTCATCTACACAATATGAATGGCTGAGGCCAATTTCTAAATTGTCTTTCTCTCCAGTATCCTCCAATAGCATTGTCTGAAGTCATGCTGCAATCTAATTCCATGGATGTCAGCAGCAATTTGGTAGTTTTCTCTTAGTTCAAGCCAAGATAATGTGTGATCATGAGGGGTATCACACCCATCCTTAACCTTGTCTTTGTCCGACACCCACACAGGGATACTTCCAGCAGGTTACAGGATAGTAACCAACAGCAAAAACCTTAGCCATGTGTTTCTGTTTGGAATCCCTTGGTCCATCGACGTTGAGTAACTTGACCTGAATCTGATCATGATCTTTCTAGTTCTTATAGCTCAATGCCACACACCATTGTATAAACCCAGCAGAGGAGTTGTGCCATTTCTAATTTAGAATCATAAATAACATAGCACAGAAAAAACCCTTTCATCCACCATGAAGTTACTGGCTCTATGAAACAGCTATTATTATAGAATCATAGAAGTCCTACAGTCCAGGAGGAGGTTATACCAGGTTCCTGAGAAGGAGAAAGCAACATCCCCAGACCTCAAAATTGTTGATGAATAGAAGCTCCCTAGGTGCACACCACTTACATCCAGTTGGGAAACAGACAGTTCTGATCAACCATTGGTGGGCCATTTAATTTGGAGGGGGGAGGAATGAGCATTTGTAAGATGCAATCGAATGCAAATATAGTAACTGAAATCATTAGACCACCTGGAACAATTTTAACCCAAGTTGAAATCATGAATCTATGACTCTATGATCTGCCATCAAACCAGGGAGAACAAACAGAAATTTGAAATGTGGTGCAAATTTCTCACAATAAAGAGATGAGGGATTTCCCAAGGAAACATTACTGGTAGCCAGGCTGCATCAGGCAGGGTGCCAACACTGTGTCGACCAACCTTCCCCAGACCTCCCCAACCTCTAAGCTCACCACCAAGGGGCAAGGAAAATCCAGCCCTCCATTAACTCCATTTCCAGCGGCAGATTTCCGAGTTAATGGGACATTGTGCACAGTTTTTATTTTCAGAGCCTCTGGTCCTGAAACAAAGTCAAGAAAGTGTGCAGCACCGCCACAAGGACAAAGGGCTCTGAGAATGCACTCTGCCCATCATGAAGAATGCCTGGGTACCTTGAATAACTGTGCAATCTAACTTTTTTTTATGCAAGAGCTTTTCTGAATTTCTAATCCAAAAAGGGAGAGGGATGCCAATATGACTAAACTTCATTTTCATGCGGTATCACTGGATTTAAGCACTGAGAATTCTTCTTTGCATTAAACGATGGAAGAGCAGTAGTTCCCTCTCCCACCTAAAATCCAGGCCTAGGTCTCCTTACTGCTCCTGCAGCCCTAGATTTTAGCACTATGTAAAGAGAATTAGGCCTGTCATAGTGATCGCTCATAACATTTTCCTGTCAAAGACCATTTCCCTGGGTCAAAGATGTACAAAAAAAACCTTAACTTAAAATCATTTTTTAATTACAATATCCTTTCTCTTGCGGTTGGCAGCATATTTTCAATCAATATAGTCCTAACCAGTAATATCCAGAAAGGACTGGATAGAGTGGACATGGGGAAGATGTTTCCATTAGTAAGAAAGACTAGAATCCAAGAGCAAAGCCTCAGAGTAAAGGGATGACCCTTTAGAATTGAGAACAGGAGGAATTTCTTCAGCTAGAGAGTGGTAAATCTATGGAATTCATTGCCGCAGAGGGCTGTGGAGACCAGGTCACTGAGTGTATTTAAGAGAAGTAGATGGATTCTTGATTGGTAAAGGGATCAAAAGTTATGGGGAAAGGTGGGAGAATGGGGTTGAGAAACTTATCAGCTACAATTGAATGGTACAGCAGACTCGATGGACCAAATGCCTTAATTCTGCTCCTATATCTTATGTTCTAATAGTTCCTGCACACCCTCTCACACTGATCTTCCGACTACATTTAAAAAACCAGTTTGAAACTCTGCAAGAAAATTTAAAAGGCTTACCCACATCAGACCAATGATTGGCCATAAAGATCATTGCACCAAATCAACCTTGTTTGTGTTTTAATTACGCAGTGTGTAAATCATCCTGCAAATAATAATGATAGTTTTAGATTTATACCGCTTTGGGAACTGAAAGCACTTGAGGCATCTGGGAGTTTTGGAGGCTGATATAGCATTGCAGAATGTGAGAGAGTTCTTGAATTTCTTGATGACTACATGACTATATGATTATAACTATCCTTCAAATGTGAGTCATGAATTATCCTATACTTTTGGAAGGCCAAAGCTGTGTGGGTTAGGTGGATTGGCCATGCTAAATTGCCTCTTAGTTTCGGGGGACTAGCTAGAGTAACTGCATAGGGTTATGGGGAGAGGGGTTGGGTGAGATTGTGGTCAGTGCAGACTTGATGGGCCAAATCATCTCCTGCACTGTAGTATCTATAACTCTATATGGCAGTCAACTATGATCTCAGGAAATGATGAGATACATTTTCAAGGTTGAACAACTTATTGCTGCAACATATTTCACAAACTGTTCATTTCTAATAGCTTGGTCATGTGATCTTATGATGTACGTCAACATTTGCATCACTTGAGAGTGAAGAATTACATGGGATATCTATGCTTGAACTTTGGTCAATGACTGCCACCAATAGGCCTCAGTTCAGAAGAATACTTGTTCAGTTGGATGACTTCCACAACAAATGCACACACATTTAAACATGCGGACATGCCCGGTGGCACAATGCTGCCTCACAACGCCAGGGATCCAGGTTTGATTCTGGACTTGGTTAACTGTCTGTGGAGTTTGCATATTTTCCCCATGTCTGTGTGGGTTTCCTCTATGTCCTCTAGTTTCCTCCCACAATCCAAAGAGGGTTTGGTGATTAGCCATGCTAAATTACCCCTTCATGTCAGGGGGATTCATGGGGTAAATACATGGGGTTACATGGGTAGGGCCTGGGGTCAAATTGTTGTTGGTGAAGACCTGATGGGCCAAATGATCTCCTTCAGCACTGTAGAGATTCTACGATTCCGTGAAGATACACTTCCATATATTCGCATGATCAGGTGACGTGCAGTGTGTCAAAATTGTTGAAACCTCTTCATCAAGAATTGAAATAACAATGGATGTCCTTAGCTATGCTTTCTGATGTTAATTTCAGTTACTATTCTACTTAAATTCAATGGCTGGATTTACCAATTTCAGTGAGAGACACAACAGCCTTGGCAATTGCTTGCAAAATGTTGAGATCACCCCATGGTCCCTCCCTGTTTTCATTACCACCAAACCTCTCATTGCTCCGTTTGAACTTAGACTTCACTTGAAATTTGTAATTAACTGAAAAATGTAATATTCAATCTCAGGTTGTACTGAAAACTTGAAATTGGATATTGAAGGAATTGTAGAAATAGCGATGGCCTAGTAGATTAAGGGAGGTTAAATTGTATCCATACACTCAGGAAGAATAAAGAATTTGCTTTTCTATGGCACATACCTCACCTAATCAAAATTGTCAGCAAATTGATGAAAGGTGTTGTTGACAGTGCTATCAAGTGGCACTTGATATCAAGCGACAATAAGCTGCTCACTGATGCTCAGGTTAGTTCCGCTAGGGCCTCCAGCAGCCAAAACCATGCAATATCCTGGCAGTGATCAAACTGGTTCACTCCCATTTTCAGTCCTGGTGATTGAACTTCACCTTCAGTGAGTAAATTCAGGCCTTACATTTTAAGGTGCACTAGGACCTTGAAATGAACGCTTTAATGGACCTCTTAAGGCTCGGCAAGGCTGTAAAATTACACCCACTTGAAACCTTCATCAGCATGATAGGCTGCTATCCTTCGTGGAGCAGGCAGCTGATCTGATTTACAGACTACTCCGTGGGGAAAGTTCCTTGGAGGTGTAACTGCATTATGGAGCCGGGCCAACAGGCTTCCCACTATTATCTTGCCCACCTCCCCACATTTTGAGGCAACCTGTCATTTGGGAGCATCGTGTTTCATGGTAAATCCGCCACTGTCTAATTCGCTCTCTGTTGACGATGCCAGACCTGCTGAGTTATTCCAACATTTCTTGTTTTTACATGGGTGTAATATTATCAATCGGATACAATCAGTAAAGTGTTTAGCAAGTTACCCAGGAACGATTCAAAGTAAATGTAGACCAAATGTTTCCCCTTGTGGGGAAATCTAGAACAAGAGGTCACAGATATAGGTTAAGAGATGGTAGATTTAACACTGAGGTGAGAAGGAAGCACATCCTGCAGAGGGTGATGAATTTATGGAACTCACTGCCCATAACATGGTGGAATCTGGTTCATTAAATAGTTTTAAGAAGGAGATAGATATATTTCTGAATTTAAAAAGGAGTTAAAGGGATATGAGGAATAGGGGGGAGGTGATTTGAGGCCAGGGAAAGATCAGCCATGATCTGATTGAATGGCAGGCTCAAAGGATTGAAATTGCCCACCTCTGCTCCAAATTCCTATGTTCCTAGGAGCATAGGATATCATAACTGATATATTCTCTAATTGTTTCGTTTTTCTGTTGGTATCTTCTTTCTTATTACTTCGGAGATCTCCAGGGCATACCAGGGCTGTGATTTATGGTGTGTGTGCCTCTGCCTTAATTAAAATTTTACCAACTGCAAATAATTTCACGAGTTCACTTGCTATCTTAATTTTTATTACCAATTACAAAGCAGTTTCTACCTGACATCATTATGACTTCAGTCAACAAAAATGTGTCCCACACAAAGTGATCTTGCTGCTAAAATCAACAATTCTGCACTGTGGTCTTACGGAAGGCAAGGAAAAGAGGAAGTCATGACAATATTTGGGTCAGTTGCTTTCTAAATCCAAAGTGCCCTTCAGAGGTTTGAAAGTCTTAAGTCTGAAAGGTTGTAATTTATTGGTAAATAATTTATACAACAATTAGACTGGAACTAAAGCTGACCTGAGTGATGGAACTAATGACTGGAATTCTCCATCCTCGCCCACAGTTGGGATTCTCCGGTCCCACTGCTGTGAATTTGGCTGAGTGCCAAATTCTCCATTCTTTCTGGCAGCGGTGGTGACATCAGAGAATTCCGACCAATATATGACCAAAACTAATCATTTTTAATGTGCGCACTGTAGACCAGTGACGCAGTTTCCCATCCACAATTTTGTCTGCTGTTCCTTAGGCTTGTTCATTAGTTGGTGGCAGCCTTCTGTCTTGTAAGATGGTTGTTTGCACCATGTTGTAACTTCAGGAGTTCCACTCTGGCATTGTAGACTCTGCTGTTTTTGCAGCACAGTGGGCTGAGATGGTACAGGATTCACTGGTCTCTGTTTTCTCTGAGCTCTCATCCAGCCAGCTGAGTTCTTCACTTCTGCTCACCTTTTCCAATGACCTTCCTAACTGTCAGCCCCCAGAGGTCATGGCTGGCTGTCTCCCAGTTGTCAGTGTCAATGTGTGCCACCCTACATATCTCACTCGCAGGTGTAATTCAAACAGGAGGTATGGACATTCAGGAGATCACCACCTAGTGACCAATTTACAATACACCAAGTCTCTGTGTGTACGAGTATCTGGTGAATGTGGTTGACTCAGTGCAGGCTCTTCACTGAGTGGATGCTGATGGAATTAGCACAGTCCAGAACCTCTGAGTTGGTGACCTTGTCCTGCCGAGAGATGTCGAGGAAAGATTTGAGATTGTGAAGGGGAAATCTTTCTCCGTCCAGGCATGTGTTGTCAAGGTCTCACTACTGTAGGGGAGTGCACTGAGGACACATGTTTGGTAGTCTCACAATTTGGTGCTCTCAGTCAGGTTGCTGTTGTTCCACGCTCTCTTACTCAGCTAGGACATACTGCTGCACCCTTTGTGATGTATGTGTTTTTTTCTTCATCAACTGACAGATTGCTGGTGATTCTGGAACCTAGGTACGTGAAACTTTCAATAAATTCTAGTGGCATATTCTGGGCAGAATTTTCCTGTTCAACCTGCCACGGGAATCGTAGCGGGTGGGACATGGGCCATGAAAAGATCTATTGATCTCGGGTGGGATTTTCTGGTATTGGGGCAAACATGGCTAGAAATTTCCTGCCCTCTGTATCAATGCTGAGAGATGGTGGTTTGGCAACATCCTGAACCATGATATCTAACTTTGTGATGTTAATCATCAAAGCAAATTTCACATCAAAATGAGAAAGTCTGTCCAATTGGCACTGAAGGTTTTCTTCAATATGGAATGTTAATGTGGCATCATCAGGATAGAGCAACCCTATGATGGTGATGTGGCACACCTTTATCTTGCAGCTCAAGGAAACAATGCCCAGCTCTGGGCTCTGTCAGCAGATACCCTCCGCACACATCCTGAATACATATAAAAGTAGCATAGAGAAGAATCCGCTACAGAGCCTCAGTGCCAGAACACAACATTGATTGATGCCACTGCAGATCTCAAATGGTTCCAAAGTTGCCTTGGCAGAGCTGACCTTATCCATAATGCTGTCATGAAGAGAGGGGATCATATGGAGCACCATCGGTGGACAGCCAATTTTCTGCAGGAGCTTAAATACATGAAGGTGAAGTAAGGCCTCCTTTGTTCATGACATTTCTCTTGCAGATATCAGACTGAGAAGATCTGAAACAGCACTGGGATTGGGGGCTGATGTGTTCAGCCAGGATCCGCAGTCTGACAAGTGCAAGATGGGCAAATATTTTTCCCACGATGTTCAGCAGGGAGATGCTATAATTGTTGCAGTCACCCTTGTTCCTGTAGAGGGTCACACAATCTCTGCATCGCTCATATATTGGGGCACTGCCTCTTCCCTCCAGTGGAGACAGAGATGCCAGTACAGATCCTATAGGAGAGCAGGAGAGATTTCCCTTGCCGGTAAATTCAGCATCTGGAGCTTGCCCATGACAAGCAAATCAATAATTTTTCTAAGCTCTTCCACTGTGGATTTAGAATCCAGCTCTGCCAAAACAAATTGGGGGCTGGCATAGTGGTTAGCATTGCTACCTCACAGCGCCAGGGACCCAGGTTTCATTCCCAGCTATGGTCATTGTCTATGCAGAGTCTGTACATTCCCCTTGTGTCTGCGTGGGTTTCCTCTGGGTGCTCTGGTTTCCTCCGACAATCTGAAGAACATGCTGATTAGGCGTATTGGCCATGCTAAATTCTCCCTCAGTGTAGCCAAAAAGTTGCCAGAGTGTGGTGACTAGTGGAGTTTCACAGTCACCTCATTGCAGTGTTAACGTACACCTACTTGTGACTCTACTAAATAAAAAAAGGTTTTCTATTATTTCTAGAGCTTCCTCAATGACATTAAGTAAACTCGGGGTAATGTTCTATCCATCGCTCCAGATGTTTTCTTGCAGTCAGTGATGACTGCATTTGTTTTCAATGGAGATGTTTTCTTTGTGGATGGACCTGTTGCCTTTTTGGTCCCTTTATACATGTTCCTGACATTTGCTGTGTCAAAGGACATCTAGATATTTTGGCAGAGTTGTAACCAGTAGTCACTGGCACATTGCCCAGCTCTTTGTTAATCTTTACTTTGAGCAGTTCTTAGTGCATTCAGAGTCTCTATGCCCAGGTCGCTCATGTAATTAATGAGAACTTGGCTTCACAGTGATTTTAGTCTTGAACCTGCCAGCACTTTTCCCCTCTTGCTTCCCATATATATGTGTTAACAAAATTTAACAAGAGAGTCTAAAAACCTGGGGAAGCTGTAGACTCTTTCATTAATGAGTTCTACAAGGACAAGGTTTACAAGATTGGTTCCAGGGATGAGAAACTTCAGTTATGCGGATAGATTGGAGAGGTTGGAGCTGTTCTCCTTGGAGAGGAGAAGGCTAAGAGGAGATTTGATGGAGATGTTCAAAATTATGTGAGCGCTGGACAGGGTAGATAGTGAGAAACTTCCTGTTATAAAAGGACCAGGAATGAGAGGGCACAGATTTAAAGTGATTTGCAAAAGAAGCCAGCATAATATGAGAAAAGGTTTTTTCACCCAATTATTGGTTTAGGTCTGGAATTAACTGCCTGGAAATATAGTGGAGGCAGGTTCAGAGAAACATAGAAATTGAACAGGAGTAGGCCATTAGGCCCTTCCATTCATTATGATCATGGCTGGCTGATCATCAAATTCAATATCCTGACCCCCTCCCTTCCTCCCATATTACTTGATCCCTTGAGCTCCAATAGAGACAATCAAAGCATTTAAGAGGGCATTAGATGATTCTTTGAATAGAAACAAAGTACAAGTATATGGGGAAAAGACAGGAGAATGGCATTAAAACATAATGCTCATTTGGAGAGACAGTGCAGATATGATGTGCCAAATGGTTCCTTCTGTGCTGTAACAGTTTCGTAATTCTATAAACATCAAGAAAACTCAAGCTTACAGCAAGGAAAAAAACTCGTAAGATGCTACTTTCTGTCTATTCTCCTGAATATCTCAGAAATCTGGATGGCTAACAAAAACCTGTGGAAGAAAACAGAGGCCTTTAAAATGTGGATGCTAAGGCGTTTGCTAAAGAAAATCACATATAGGTCATAGGGCCAATGAAGTGGTGGCTTGAAATTGCAACAACAAAAAAAACTCTGAAAAGTGACTTCCAGAAAATAAAAAGTCAGTATTTCAGGCATTCAAATAGACTTGAAAATCTCCAGAGAACTCTTCTAGAGGGCAAAGTGGAGGGCAGCAGGAATAGGTATTGCCCTAGGCATAGCTGGATGATGGACACCAGAGAATGGTTGCAGACAATCTGCAGTGGGTGTGTGAGGATGGTGTAAGACAGACAAGCATGACATAGCATAATACAGATCTCCTGGTGGAAGTAGTTACAAGTAGTAGCAGCAGCTTTCCATATTTTCAGAGCGTGCTATAGTATCTCATAGCTTGCTATAAGTTCCATTTTGTTTCTGCACTCAACGGAGAGTGCCTGTTCAGTAAAGTTGCAGACCTGTTGGCTTTTATCTTGGTAGGTGGTTTGGCTGACATTGATCATGTGATATTAGGCTTTTTGGGAGTATAAGGGTGGCAGCTGTGTGTGTTGTGAATGTTGCTCAGAGTCACATCTGATGATGATCAAATCCAACTGATACCAATGCCCTGATCTTTGATCTCTCCAGGACACCTCGTGTCATGATTTATTCTGGAAGAAGTTACACAAAACAGTGTGTACCATCTGCAAGGTGCGCTGCAGGAACTGACCAATGTTCCTTTGGCAGCATCTTTCAATCCCCTGTTTGCTACCATCTCAAGGAACAAGGGCAGTGGGCACATGGGAACATCACCACCTGAAAGTTCTCCTCCAAACCACTCACCATCCTGACTTGGGAATATATCACCTTTCCTTCATTGTCGCTGGGTCAAAGTCCTGGAACTTTGTCACTAACAGCACTGCAGGAGTACCTTTACCACATGGACTGCAGTGGTTCAAGAGGGCACCTCACCACCATCTTCTCAAGGGCAATTAGGGATGTGCAACAAATATTGGCTGGTCAGCGTGGGCCACATTCCATGATTGAATAAATAAAAATAAAGATCATGACAGCAGCGAAGATCAAGTAGACCTCTGTTCACACTCATCTTTTCCAGGCCATGATGTTCAAGGTATGATCTCATGGTCCATGCCCACTCCTGCATTGAAATCTCTCTGGGAGTAACAATGTTCCTTCTCAGGGATTCTGGTAATAGCAGTATCCAGTTCCTTTTAGGGCTTTCGACTCTGTAGAGGAGTATAGTGTTGGAGCATAGATACTTATTAATTGGCCATGTTTGAGTTGAGAGGTGACTGGAGAGAATATTTTCTGAACCATTTGTGGAATTTCTATCATTGAGGGTAGTAAGTTCCTTACAGCAAAGTCTACACATTTCTCACATGTTTCCTCAGAACCCTTCCTGTGCTAGATGAATCTATGACACCTTTCGTTCAGTGGTCCCTTGTAGAGATGCAATGCCAATTCAGTCTATCAATGTGCCATTCTGATCATGGCTATCTTCACATTATCGACCAGCCACAATTCATCTGACAATGCCTTGCATGTGGTTCTGATTGAAGAGTTGGCATCTTATTTATTTTTGTTTGCTTCATTTGTTTTGATAGATTCTGTGCACTTATTGAGCAGAGACTCGAAGCTCCAAGCACCCATTGAAGTACTGTAGTGGGCCAATACCTTAGTAGGCCTGAACTACCTAACAAGGTGGTTAATAGCTGATCAGTGAAACATGATGGAATCACCCACCATCAGAGACAGCCCATAGCACCATTCTCCGCACCAATTGAATTGTGCTTGTAACTTGTAACTGCTGTTTCCCTTATTAGTGCTCTGCAGTGGCGCTGCAGTGTCCTCTCCTAAGTGCAATCTGGAGAAAAATTCATGGAGATTTTGGGTTGCCTAAACATCAAGCTCCTCTCTCAATCTCCCCAGTTCAATCCAAAGGAATCCATAAATGTTTGGCACCAGCTTGGTTCCAGGGGCTGCTGGAAAGATGGCCTGCCTCTCAGTTTGTCTTACCCTTCGAGCCTCCTGAGGTATCCACAAGCCATTGGAGCTATTTGGGAGTTTGATTCATTAATGCATCCAAATTGCCACTGGGCCTGCATACTGCTTGTTCATGTTTAAAGTTAATTACTAGCATCACAAGTGGGTTTATATTAACACAGTGATGAAGTTACTGTGAAAATCCCATAGTCGCCACATTCTGGCACCTGTTCAGGTACGCTGAGAGAGAATTTAGCTTGGCCAATGCACCTAACCAGCGCGTCATTCAGACTGTGGGAGGAAACATAACAGCATAAGAAGTAGGAGCAGGAGTGGGCCATTTAGCCCTTCGAGCCTGCCCTGCCATACAATAAGATCATGGCTGATCTGAAATGGCTCAGTTCCACTTTCCCGCTTTCTCCCCATAACCTTTAATTCCCTTGCCTACCAAAAACCTACCTACCCGTGACTTAAATATATTTAGCGAGGGTAGCCTCCACCACTTCAACGGGCAGAGAATTCCAGAGATTCACCACCCTTTGAGGGAAGAAGTTCCTCCTCAACTCTGTTCTAAACTGTCCCCCCCCCCCGCCCCCCCCTTATCTTGAGGCTGCGCCCTCTAGTCCTGCTGTCCTTTCTGAGCGGGAAGAATCTCTCTACCTCTACCCTATCCATCCCCTTCATTATCTTATACATCTCTATAAGATCCCCCCTCATCCTTCTAAGCCCAGTCTATTTAGTCTCTCTTCATAGTCCACCCCCTCATCTCCGGTATCAGCCTAAACTGGAGCACCCAGAAGAAACGCATGCAAACAAAAAACAGGGAGAAGGTGCAGACTCCACACTGACAGTTAGACTTTTGAGTAGACCTGCCTTGCATTAAATTGATCTTTCTCTACATTTTAGCTGTAACTGTAACACTACATTTTGCACTCTCTCGTTTCCTTCTCTATGAATGGTATGCTTTGTCTGTATAGTGCGCAAGAAACAATACTCTTCACTGTACGTTAATACATGTGACAATAAATTAAATCAAATCAAATCATTCTTACATTTAGATATTTCTATGCAAACTAGCAACATTTTGTTCTTCTGGAGACATGAATCGCCTGGCAGGATGCAAGCTTCTTCTGTCCAATGACAGTAATTTTAGCAGTCTGCTTGATGCTTTTATAATTCACTTGTTTAAAATTTGTTTTTTCTTATCCTGTTTCAACCATGTTCAAGGTCCTTTTACTTATTCCAGCTGTCCATCACTTGCAGCCTCATCAGTCATAACAAAGTTCATGTCCTTATTTTTGCGAGCACATATGTTTTAATTGGAAAAAGTACTTAACCTTTCTCGAAGTAGTCCAATTTCTACAGGAGTTTAATTTTATTTAGTGTAACAGAATGGGTCATAATAAGTACGTTTTTACGGCATATACAATAGCCACACACTAGACTGTGGAACATGGTTAGAATGTTTCAGGGATTTTCTGAATGCTCAGTGAAGAATTAATAATAATTTTAATACATTCTGACCTCAAGAAGTCATGGCTCAGCCTTGATGAAAATATCATTTTTGAAACATTCCCTTATCCCAAGACGTTTTGCTCGCTTCAACTTGTGTATTAAGTGTGGCTCAGTCAGCAGTACTCTTGCATCTTAAGCAGGCAGTTTTCAAGTCCCATGCTTGAGCTAAAAGGTTGAGGCAGGCACTCCAGCACTTTTCTGAGCAGAGGGAATGTTGCATTGTTGGAAGTCATTTTTTAGTGGAGATATGAAACCAACCCTTCATCTGTTTGTTCGAGTGGATGTAGAAGATCCCACGGAACAATTTCAAAGCAGATCAGGGGAGTTATCCCGGTGACCTGGCCAATATTTCTCCCTCAATCATAAACAGATTATTTGATCATTATCAGATTGCTGTTTCTGGGGACAGGATTTTATGGCTGCGCTTGCCCCACGGCTAGAAATTCCCCCGAGGTCAACGGACGTTTGCACGGTTTGCCCCCTGCCCACTATGATTCCTGTGGTGGGCAGGATGGGAAAATTCCGCCCTGGGAGTTTGTCAGTTTTGGAAGGCTACGTTACGACAATAATTATACTTCAAAAAAATGCTTCATTAGCTGTAAAGTTCTTTGATACATCCAGAGATTTTGAAAAGAGCTTTACAAGTGCAAGCCTTTCGTTTTCTTTTTTCTTTTAAGTTTAATCCTTCTTTGCTCCAGGGATACTGACCAACAGTAAGTCCTCTCCTACTGCTCCTCTTCAGTGAGGTTGACACAGCAGAGAGCAGGGATTGAATCTAGCTCTTTCACACTCTGTATAGCTCAATTGCAAATTGGGAAATATATTTACCAATTGAATCATTATGGAGTTAAAGAGGAACCTTTATGAATGTAACGTAAATTTCAGGAGAGAGCTAGGATCAAAAATATGCTCCCCAGTTGCAGAGACATTTCAAGTTTTTTCTTAAATGATCAATAGAAACAGCCTTTGGCTAAATGTATTGAACTGTTTCTTTCTGACAGCTAATTGCATGCTCTCTGTCACTGGCACGAGACCCATGATAAATATAGTGCAATTCTCCATAATGTTTAAGGATCTGAGAGCACACCACAATAACAAGTGTCTTTGTATTTAATCTATTTATTCAATACTCAATTCAATTCAGCTTTTGTTTCCCATAACATAGTTTACCGCTAACCAGGCACATCTGCTCTGCACAAATCAGTGTTGAAGTACTTTGTCCTTTCTGACTTATGCATTCTCTTGTAATTTGGTTGCAATGAATATGAATTCATGATTTGAATGTTGTCAGTGAATATTTAAATTTGGTTCAAATGTTTGCAAAAATTAACCCTGATGCATATGTTAATCCATGTAGCTGCATAATGCTTTTCTGAATAGACATACAGGTTATCTGAAAAAAATGTTATAACTGTTCAACCCCTATGACCTTGGTATTGCTCTGCCATGGAATACAGTTACAATTATGAGTCACCTTCTTGTAAATGTGTTCCTTTTTGAAGGCCAGTTCTTTCTTTTTTTAAGAAGTGCATGGGTTGTGCTCCCATCCCATCTGTTTATACACAGCTTTTGAATTTGGGGCTCTTGTTCTCAATTAAGTTAAATATTTGTTAATCTTTTATCTCTGTATCAAAAAGACCCAAACCCCAATATCTTTACTGCTGACTCTTATGAAACAATGAAGCATGGGGTGGGCAAACGAGGTCCATATTTAGATATGGAAACTGTATAAGGATTCCCCATTTACTTTTCAAAATGACAGGTAATCCCTCAGCATAGTTAAAATCTATTCTGTCCCCTTCCGAATACTTCATTTCTAGGAACTAATCCAAAGTTATTCTCAGCTTCTGATTACCTTCTCCATTGTTCCTTTGGCAGCCAGGTAGCTACTAATCCCCAAACTGACATTCATGGTGAGGGTACCCCAGGAGATCCCTCCCTCTAGGCAAAGCTAGGTGAATCTTCCAGCTTCCACTAAATCTTTGTGAACTTGATCTCTTGAATCCAAGCACAAGCTCTCAAGCACATTCTGTGTAGTGAACAGTAGAGACTGGCTGCCGTTATCTCTCAGCTCTCTCTCTCAGATTCTTATAGAATGACCTATCTGTGAGATTCAGGGATTTCTTTAACAAAAAGCATGTAGTCTGATTCTATAATGGTTTTCTGAGTACTTCTCCTTCCTAAAGCCCATCTCCATTGCAACATGAATCACATGGATCTTGTACTCAGGTAGAAATGTTAATTAATGATCTTCTAGACCACAACTCCATTTGGTCTTGGAATTAAATAGACAGTTTAAAGTATAATTGTTAACAAAACCTGGCATTCTTAACAACTCCCAGTGACTTGGAGACAAATAGCCTATCCGCCATAAACACAAATACAAATACTATATGCAAGGGTGATATAGTTACAGAATAAAAAGTTGGAGAAAATGAGAAAGCTGCTCTGGATTAGGGATGGGGCAGCATGGGGGCATAGTGATTAGCACTCCTGCCTCACAGTGTTAGAGACCTGGGATTCAATTTCAGTTTTGGATGACTTTCTGTGTGGAGTTTGCACATTTTCCTTGTGTCTGCGTGGATTTCCTCCAGGTACTCCAGTTTCCTCTCACTGTTCAAAGATGTGAATGTTAGGCATATTGCACATGCTGAATTGCCGCTCAGATCTCCTGTAAGCCCAATGGAATGAAGCACTCCTGGTCGGGGAGGGGTGGAGGGGATGCTGGCAGGCCCAAAGACTTCAGTTCTAAGCCCGCTAATTAAATGCAAATATTTATTTAAATAATTTATTTACCTCTGCATCAAAAATTGGCGCAGAGCTGATGACGTTGGAAATCCGGTAACTGGAGAGGTGTGTAGGCCGTGGTGCCCAGCGGGAAGCCTGCTACATGGCCTCTGCTGATGTTTCCTGGCCTGCTGCACTGCTGGAGCACCGCAGCGGGCTGGGAGAATCGCCTCTCTCCTCTTGTTCTGCTTGCAACTTATTCACTTTGGAATTACATTTTCTAAATCTTAGCCATAATGTTGTTTTATACTCATTGTATGTAACTCTCGGCATTCTAATATATCACACTGGTGAAGTCCATGTTAAGCTTTTGTCCTGCATGATTCAGGAGTCTTGGATATGTACAGAAGCTCTTCCTCCAGAGCCTGCGTAAGATTCAGGACCAAACTGCTAGGAAAAGCAGTGGAAGCCGTCCATTTAGATTTTTAAAAGATATTTGATAATCTGTTTCTGGATAACAGGATGTCATGTTGCAGCTTTATAAAACTTTGGTTAGGCCACAATTAGAGTATTGTGTTCAATTCTGGTTGCCACATTACATGATGTGGAGATGCTGGTGTTGGACTGGGGTAAACACAGTAAGAAGTCTCACAACACCAGGTTAAAGTCCAACCAATTTATTTGATAGTAAACTCACAAGCTTTCGGGGTTTGCCCTTTCGTTCATGACACATGACAGCGCAGAGTTGCTGAGCAGAGACTGATAGTCAAGTTCCGCACACATGAGAACAGTTTCAACCAGGATCTTGGGTTCTGTAGCCCCCTCTGTAATCTCCATGACTTGCCTGGGTTTGCAAAACCTCACTTACTGTACTGTCTGGAGACAATACACATCTCTTTAACCTACGCCTAATGCTCTTTCCACTCACATTGTCTGCATCTTTAAGACTTGAATAGCAGGTTAGTTATAAAGACTCACATTCTAATCAGTAATCTGTAAACTGTGTGTCTTTATACACTCTGTCTGAGGCCAGAGCTCTCCATTCACCTGACGAAGAGGCAAACTCCGAAAGCTTATGAATTTGCTATCAAATAAATTGGTTGGACTTTAACCTGGTGTTGTGAGACTTCTTTCTGTGCCACATTACAGACAGGCTTTCGAGAGGGTGCAGAAGAGGTTTACCAGGATGATGCCTGGATTAGAGGGTACGAGCTATAAGACAAGGCTGGCTAAACTAAGATTGTTTTTTTCCCAGAGCGACAGAGGCTGAGGAGAAACCTGATAGAAGTCTATAAAATTATGAGCGACTTAGATAGGATTGACAATCAGAATCTTTCTCCCAGAGTTGAAATGTCTAATACTAGAGGGCATGCACTCAAGGTGAGAGAGGCAAAGTTCAAGGGAGATGTGATGGGCAAGTTTTTTTCCCAGAGAGTGGTAGATGTCTGGAATACACTGTCAGAGGCGGTGGTGGAGGCAGATATGATAGAGGCATTTAAGGGGCTTTTAGATAAGCACATGAATATACAAAGAATAAAGGGATATGGAACAAGGGGAGGCAGAAGGGATTTGTTTAATTTGGCGTCAGGTTCAGCACAACAGCATGGGCCGGAGAGCCTGTTCCTGTGCTGTACTGTTCTCTGTTCTATAACATTAGTGACATTAAAGGGCGAGAAGCAGTATATAGATCGGAAGAAGGTTAGAATGTATTTTGCATTCCGTACAAGATACATCCCCTGCATAGCCCAAGGACAGAAAATAATGAATAATGGATGTTTTTTTTGGACTGGAGGGATGTAAACAATGTTGTTTGTAGACAATGTGGTTATGAGTTTGCTCCTTATAGCACACGGAGGAAATCTTTCCTGCTGATTAGAATGCTGCTGTTGACACATTGGTCTCAAGAGGGCAGCTTCTTCAAAAGGTCAGTTTTTCTCGGATGATACTGAGTTGCCCATATCAAATCTCCACTGTACTGTGAGATTCAGGAGATGGAAAGTTTTTCCACTTTGTTCCAGTGGAATGATTCCAGGTCAAGCATCAAAGAAGTCAGCAACAATGCTAGCTTCTTCTGCAATGCCCCGGCTCTCTCAGTCCTCACAAGAGCAGCTCTCAGTTTCAGACTTTGTCTTGTTGCAGATCGGGACCAGATTTCAGTCGAGGTGACCCGTGATCTTTTACAGCTATCAGAATACAAAGGATTTTCACTTATAATGATTTGACTAAACTTGAGCTTTGATCTCACAAAACTGCAGCCGGAATTCAACACGAATGTCTTCTCAAAGTCCACAACCTGACCTTCAGAAACCAAAGGGATATTATCCATGGAATTAAATATAGAGTCAATTTGAGGGATCGAAAATGACAAGGACAACTGAGGTCAAATTCACTTTAAGTGATCATATATTCAGCAATTTTTAAAGATATAATGCTGATGGTATCTTTGATAAAAAGAGTATTATGGTAGAAATGATGATGGATTCTGTGAACAATATATTGACTATGAAGACTGCCTTCATTTGGTCTGATGCTTACAGTGATACAATTTTTTCTCTTTCTCAACATACACTCATAAACATCCAAATTTTCTCTTCTGAAATTGTAAATGGGGAATTTGCCGATTGAAGCGGTTGTTCCTTATTCACATTGTTCCTTGAAGCTCCTCGGGATGAAGTTTGACTTTCAGCTGCACTTCTTAAATTCTTCAACACCAGTCAAAGGCTACAGTTTGAGATTCGACTGACAAAAGCTAGAACCCTTGTGATGCCAGTGAATCCCTACAGTCAGGCAATGTCTTCCACAAGTGGTCACTTAAAAGGAATGCCAGGCTAATGTGAAACAACCTGAAAGCAGAAGCACCAAGGGTGGCTGACCTTGTGCCAATTCAAGCTGTCAGTATTCACATACTAAGCAATAGAGAAAATAACTAGCCTGCAGTTGAATTGAGTTTGATGCTTCATAACCATTTGTCATTGATTACAATATAACAGGAGCACGTGGCAATATTTGTAGAACTGACAGGGTAAATAGTTGCTGTAACTCTGCAAATATCAGGCTGCATTTAATTCTTGTGGCACTGGTCTCAGTGGTGACTCCCGGGAGTGGGTTAATGGCCTGGAGGTGCAGGGCCTGTCCAATTCTGTTCAGCCAGTAGGCCAAGAGAAAATCAGTTTCTGTGTAACCTGAAGTGAGACAGGCACTGGCACCATTTTTAAACTCCTGATGGACTTGTAGTCAGTCCAATATTGAAAGCTGAAATCACCCGCAATTCAGATTGAGTGCCTGTTCCATAATGCTCCTCTGTAACCTGAGGGCAGGCCACTGCAGAGTGGAATAACCACCAGGTTCTCGTCCATCATAGGTCAGCAGGCAGGTACAGGTGTACCTTACAAGGGAGGAGGAGCCTCCCACACCCAGAGCCTCCTTTCAGGGTGCTGCGAGCATAACAGCAGCTCCTTAACTCCTCTACTGGTAACCCCCAGGCCCCTTCAGTAGCCAGCATGATACAAGAGACCCCTGCATGGGTATGGGAGCCTCTCAGTATGTCAGGGTTCTTCAGGCCTCAGACAGCCAGGGGAAGGCTGGCAAATCCTCCTCAGCTCTGGAGCAGCCCAATCAGCGGCCTGCCTCCTCTCCAGCTGCATTTGCAGGAGTTGCATCTCATGGAAGAACTTCTGGTGCATCAGATACCCGAGAGTGTTACATACTTCTTCTCTTTGATGTAAGCGCATCAATAATACACAAGGATTGATGAATCATGAATGTCTGTTCTTTATTTGAAGATAAGACTATATACAAATAGTATCTATTGGAAGACTATGTACAGTTCATCTAATCTCTACCACTGCTGCTTGCAGACTAATTCATGGGGCAAACTATTTCTGTGCAAGGAGAAGAAAACAACATTGTGTCTGAACATACACAACGCAATAAATTTACAATTCTCTAAAAATATATCAGGGGCTTGCTCATCCGTCCAGATTTAATTATAATGATCTTTGCTGAAGGCTGCTGTAGATTTTCAGATTGCCGGTTAGGGTTGCTTTGTTTGATTTGCATCCAGTCACAACAGGTTTATTTGATCTCTCTGGCTGTGGTACTGTCCTGAATTGACTTCTATTTCATCGCACTGTCATGTCATTTGGTGTGCTTATTTAGTACGATCTTGGTTCTGGGCAAGGGCTGATGATTTCTGATAGATTCCAAGTAATATGTGTTGGGTTTTGTTCTCCAACTTCCTGTCTGAAATTCAGGTTGGGTAATTCATCCTCACGTGCCTGTCATGAGTACCTTTCATCTTCACTTGTTTTATTGAATAATACATCAATATTCCTGGACATATTGGCAGAAGATGACTGGGATGTGTTATCCACACTTACCAGCTGAATAGTAATTTCATGTGGGCTCTGCAACCGTAATAGGTAGATGTATTTGGTTCAAACAGTATCCTACAACATGTTAGCTGACAATATGCAAAGCAGAGTTAGAAATACAGGGTTTTCAATGGTGCATCTTGTGGCCTGTAGTTATTGTCGTTGTCTCGATGATACCATGGATGGTGACCAAAGACAGGTTCTTTCACACAGCTAGTGTGAAATTGGACTTGTGGTGTCTATGGCGTAGAATGTCTGGGGTAACCAGAATGTGTTTTTGTAGTGACAGGTACTGATGTGGTGATGGGAGAAGCTAGGTCTGTAGCGGTGGCACGATAGCTAACAGTGCTGCCTTACAGTGCCAGGGACCTGGCTTGGGTTACTGTCCATATGGAGTCTGCATGTTCTGTCTGTGTCTGTGGGGGTTTCCTCCAAGTGTTCTGGTTTCATCTCATATTTGGAAAGATGTATTGGTTAGGTGCATTGACCATTCTAAATTCTTCCTCAGTGTATCTGAGTAGGTGCCAGAATGTGGCAACTCGGGATTTTCACAGTTTCTTCATTGCAGTGTTAACGTAAGCCTACTTGTGACACTAATTAACAAAATGGTAGCATTTCCATGGTGTAAACGTTGGGTTGGTCCAAAATTGCCTTTTGGAATGCTTCCATAGGGATAAAGCTGTCATGAACTCTGTCAGCTCACCCAGTGTAAAGTCACCTTGATGCCCCTTGTCTTTGCGATTACTTATGAATTGGCCAATGGTCTCTGACAATTGTTGCCTCAGGCATGAATTGCAGATGGTGCTTTTGGAAGTTGACCTCCACTTTTAATTGGTCTTCACGTGTTGACTACTTATCTGGATGTCTCAGATGGTTGTTGGAGAAACCTGAAGTGTACAGTCTAGGGGGCCTTCATTGCCCATAGCAATTTCAGTTTTAGTGGCTTATTTATCTGGTTTGAAAAGATGAAGATCCAGCAAACACAGCTCTGCAAGTTGTTGAAACAAAGTAAATTCAGATAGGAGAGCTGTTGCCTTCCAGTTGAGTGTGTTGTGGTCACCTTTTAACTTCTTGCAAGATTTTTAATGCTATCTGGAGTTTTTGACAGCTATGCAGGTTTCCTCTGGCTCTCTGAGTTAATTTAGCACTGTCTTGCAGTACTTTTGATGGCCACTGTCTTAACTGACCGTAGGTTACTGTTTGACTGAAATGGCGGTACTGTTGAGTCCATTTTGACTTTTCAGGGGTTTACTTAGGTTCTGTCCATATAGCAGTAACTTAGACGCAAAAGTGGCTAAAGAATTTCAAAGGGTGAAGAAAAGAATAAGAAAAAAAATGTTTTTATGGGCTTCTTTTAGTTGTTAAAGGCTGGCGCTGGATAAATTATTCTTCCCAGCCTAGTGTTCAAATATTTTAACTTTCCCAAATCTTTTACGGGGGTACTGTAAGCAGTATTAAATTCTCCTGATTGTGAAGCACTGCTTAAAGCAAGAGCACCTGAAATCTGGGGAGTATGTGTGTGTGTCTGTGTCTGTGTGTGTGGGGTGGTGGGTGGGGCTGGGGGGGATGACTGGGAGGGTGAGAAAACAGGTGCATTCATCATTTTTTGCCTCTCACCCAATTGTACCTCTCCATCCCACTGAAAAATGGATGGGACAAGTTTGTAAGATTGTTTCCTCAGTTACTATTGTACATCACTTCCTCTTCACCAAGTTACATCCAGTTTACGAGTTGGATGTGAAGTCGCTTACAGCATGACTACCAATGGTGAAGCAATTATGATTGGGAACATACAAGACTTGAGGGGCACAGATATCTCAGATGGTTAGGCAGTTGGAGGAGATTACAGGGAGGGACAAGGCCATGGAGCGTTTGAAAACAAGGATAAGAATTTGAAAATCAACATGTTCCTTGACTGGGAACCATTTGTTGTCTGTTTGGAACTTAGCTGGTCTGCTGGTACATGCAGAGAGAAATAAATGTGATCACACTGAAAAGCATTCACCCGTCCTCCTTCGAGAGAAAGAATAATTGACTTGATAATTCTCCAGGTCTTGCCAGGTGTCTTCTTTAATGAAAAGCTTGATTTTCCTCTGATTCTGAGTATTGCAATTCAAAATTAATATATTTCTGTAATTCTTGAAAGATGGATCATGTGCAGGACATGTCTATTGTTCATTGTTCTGAACTGTATTGTGTGCTGTGGTACTCCTTACCTTCTTTGATAATCTTAGCTGGCTGGGTTATAGACCCTCTTCTCTTACTGAGAAAATGAGATGTGGCTCTTGCTCTATAGAGCTCCAATGTGTCCTTTTCAGAATTTTGCACATTTACAGCAATTTTGATAAATCTTAATCGGTCTCTAAAGAGTCCCTCAAGTCATTTCTAATTCCACATATAATCCTCTCTGATCAAAGATTCATGCAATTCTTAAAAATTTCATGCAGCTGATAAATTTTTCAGTTCAATGACATATTTCTCCAGTTCCTTCCCTGTCTCTTAGTCAAAGGTGAAACATTTTGAAGCACTTAATGGTCTCAATTTTTTTACGGTTGCATTGCTGTTGCCAGAGATCATTCATCCGAAGCTCCAGTAATCTGCTTAATACTGTATGGTTCTCTCCTCTGACTCTCTATCAGGTGCAACAAGACTTTAACTTTCATCTGTCAGTTATTGCAAGTTCTCCATATAATTGTGATTGTCCTTTCCATTAATTTCAGAATTTTGGAGCATCTGCTTTGGTTTATAACTATTCTGGTTATTTTAAGTGGCCTACATCTGTTGGTTTTAGGTACTGATCACTTTGTGGTGAATTGGTACTTATTCCAAACTAGTTATTCAGAAGGCAATTATGGACAATTATGTTACATTGGAAGTAATGCACCTCAGGCAGCTGAACTTATAGCATCCATTTTATACTCGTACCTGTAGTCTACATTTCCCCCAAAAGGGTTTGGAATATGTCAAGTAGAGTGTAACTGGTGTTCTGATTTCTTTCTTTTCTCAAGTCTAGTGAACCCCAGTGCACTTAGTAGTTGAAAAATTAGTTCAAGGGGCTTTGTTTACCCATTATTTTTTGCAACAGGGATCTTTGCTTCAAGTTTTGAAGACAGAGCCTTCAGTTAGGCTCACAATAGTGAATTATGCTTGCCTCATCCAGCCTTTTCCTCTCATCTCTGAATGATTGCAAATCTGACTCTACATGGTCGAGAAGTCAGTCATCACGGGTGACATGGTAGCATGTTGGTTTTTACTGCTGCCTTATAGGGTCAGTGATCCAGATTCGATTCCGGACTTGGGTGATTGTCTTTGTGGAGTTTGCACGTTCTCTTTGTGTCTGTATGGGTTTCCTTTGGGTGCTCCAGTTTCCTCCCACAATCTAAAGATGTTCAGATTATTCAAGAAGAAAGACAATTGAAAATATGCAGCAGTTTTGGAAATTGAATTCATATTGCTGATTTGCCATCTTTATTATTGATTACAAATGCTAGGTGAGTTACAATTTCATTTTAGATACATTGGAAACTCCTGCAGTAAACTAGTTGTATGGAAACTCTCATAATATAAGTGTCTATTTATATCTACAATATTTGTTATGCTTATAGGTCATACAGTGTTAGGAGTTTCTAATGTTAAACTTTGCTAACGTTAGCCTGATTTGCATATGCAAAGGGGCTCATGCCTATTTCACGTTTGGGTCTTGAAGATTTATTTTCTTCCTTTTACTCAATACAATGAGCAGCGTAGTTCTGGTTTGTAATAATCCTGCCTGCCATATGGAATATTTAGGTGCTCACATTTTGGGAGATGGTGGCACAGTGGACTAGTTGAATCATAAAATCCCTACAGTGCAGAAGGAAACCATTTGGCCCATCATGTTTGCACCGACGCAATCCCACCCAAGCCCTATTCCCATAACCCCACGTATTTACCCTGCTAATTCCCCTGACACTAAGGGACAATTTAGCATGGCCAATTAACCTAATTCACACATCTTTGGACTGTGGTAAGAAACCGGAAACCCACACATACATAGGGAAAACATACAAACTCCACACAGACTGTCACCTGAGACCGGAATTGAACCCAAGTCCAGAGCGCTGTGAGGCCGCAGTGCTAACCACTGTCCCACTGTGCCACCCAAATCTAGTAATCTGGGGACCCAGATTGAATCTGGGGAACCAGATTCAAATCCCACAACAGCAAATGGTAAAATTCCAATTCAATAAAAGTTTAATGATGACCATGAAACCACTGTCAATTGTCGTAAAAAAAAACACACCTGGTTCACTCATGTCCTTTAGAGAAGGAAATTTGTCATCCTTGCTTGGTCTGGCCTACATGTGACTCCAGACCCCAGAAATGTGGTCTAGCAAGCCTCTCAAGTGTAATTGGAGATGGGTAACAAATGATGGCCCAGTCAGTGATGCCCACATCAGTGATGCCCAGCCAATGATGCCCACATCCCATGAAAATTTAAAAAAGACATAATGCCTGAAAATCTAGAGTGGTCCAATTATATTTTTATGTTTCTTTAATTTTTGGAAAATCAGGATTCTCACTGTTGAAGTGCATTCTATTTATTCAGTTGAGAGGTATTTTTGCAATTATTTCCCTCTAACCATAAAGCAGCTACCCACATCTATTATTACACTCCCTTTCTCAGTCCTCATCAGTGCTCTTCCCTTTTCTCTCCTGCCCTTTTCCATACTGTTCTTTGATTCCTCTTGCTTTTCTTCACATCAGTTCCTCTTCACTCCTTCATTGTTCCTTTCATTTTGCCTTCTCTGCCACTCCTTCCTTCATATTGAATTAATTATTCTTTAACCTTGTTTGATCTGAATATAACAGGGGGTCCTAACTTTCCATGTGTAAGACTAAGGGGGAAGAGATGTATGTACAACATTAGAAATATGTTAATATATAAACATCTCATAGTTCTAACTATGATTTCAGATACGTTTTTAATTACAGTGAATAAAACAACCAGAGGCAACTGAAATAATACTTTTGTGAATATTAGAAAATGACAACTGAAGATCAGAATGCAAAATTGAAAAGCATTTTGAATTTTAGGCATATTGTATGTGAAGCTGCAGTAATAGTTTAGCAATGAAGTAGTTTGCAATCCTGTATCATCCACTGTGGCAAGATTCACACTTTAGGAGTGGTATCAGTCTACCATGAATGTCAAGTGTAGCTCTGAAGGACAGGTACTACAGCATCAATTAGAAGTGTGTTGTGGCATTGTTTCAAGTCAGAACTGTCTCTAGATGCCTCCATTAGACAAGGCAAGAGCCAATTAAAAAATAAAACCTTCATATCTCAAGTGAACAACTTTGACAAACAACGTGGCGTGTCATACTGAGCCAAAGGCAAAGGGATGTCAAATGAAGAATCAAGGGGATTGAACTGAGATCCATGAACGTGTAATTAGGGATGAGCAACTACTCTGGACGTGACACCGTATTTTAACCCTTTGCAACATGCTACACATGATCCTTTTCCTTCCTTCAGCTTAAGCAAATAACCTACTGATTCTTGGATGCATTTTGTTATTTGTTCCCTGGACATATATTGAAGTGAACAAAGCTGTGTGTGTGTCTTTATTATGGCATAGGAATAAAACCAGGATTCTTTTATTGTATTTGCAGAGTTAAAAGGCTGGATAAAAAAAATCACTGCTTAGTTATAACCCATTTAAATGTAATAGAACTGATGCACTATTAACAAATCAATTGTAGACTGGCAGCAGTCATTTTTCATGATTACTTGTTTAAGAAAATTTAACAAATGCACTGGAAGATTAAGCCGACATGGAATTATAGCAGCACATTGTTTAAATATTCATTTGGAAGCTTATTATAATAATTTAATGTACATATTCTATTCAGAAAATTTTACTAAACTACAAATTAGAATTCAGCAGAAAATCAATTTGCAAATGGCTGAAGTTGCTGTAATTACCTGGAAAAGAGAAAACTCATCTTACACTGCCAATTTGTTAGAATCGGTTCATTAGTATATTCATAGAACACTGGGAACTTCCTTGGTACTTCTCAATGTAGGCCACCATAAACTCAGTGAAAGAGATAGATGTTTAAATGGGATTTTTGCTGCCTTCTCTTACTATGGTCTGTAGAAATCAGACAATTCCCCTAGGATAGCATCTTTAGGCTGATGGCAACTTTTGCCACAAAGAAGATATTTGTACCAGCAATGTCTATTAGCTAATTTATCTAACAAATACCAGGAATCATACTGTCATCACTTGATGGAGGTGGGAATGGGGTTAGGAAAGCTGAAATCTTAAATATTTCCACTGCAGCATGTTGAAACAGTGGTTAGCACTGCTGCTTCACAGCACCAAGCATCCAGGTTCTATTCTCGGCTTGGGTCACTGTCTGTGTGGAGTTTTCACCTTCTTCCCGTGTCTGCGTGTGTTTCCTCCAAGTGCTCCGGTTTCTTCTCACAGTCCAAAGATGTGCAGGTTAGGTGGATTGGCCATTTTAAATTGCCCCTTAATGTCAGGGGGACTAGCTAAGGGTTAGGGATGGGGCCTGGGTGGGATGGTCAGTGCAAACTCGATGGGCTGAATGGCCTCTTTCTGCACTGTAGGATTCACTGCAAAAATAACAGCATATTATTTTTGTACAGCCTTTTCGTGAGTTGGGAAAACATTCAGTCCCAACTCGAGATGCATCTCTCCTGAGCTCAGGGTAACCATTGTTAGCCCTATAGCAAATTTGAGCTTCCTACTTACCAACTATTTTCCTGTGCTGATGCTGCTATTATAAGCCCTAAAAGCTCTATCTTGTCGGAAGGTTCGTGACCATGGGGGGAAGCCTATTGAGATCTGACAGGCATGTGTTAAATGTTTTAACAACTTCAAATGTATTGATTAGATATTGCATTTAATGTTGATGTGTTTTGACTGCAGTTATTCATCATCAAATGCTGTCCTGAAAAGGTATATTGTCCATTAATTCATCGCAACATATTCTGGTCAGAGTACTTTTTCCATTAGAGAAAGTGCCATAATGCATTCCCAGCAGAAAAATATGCTGGGAAACTTCTGTCATGCATTGTACTGTGATTTAAATGTCAGGACATCTTTAGTTTAGAAAAAGAACTACCCTGCAGCTGAAAGTTTACAAAAAATAATTTTTATCCTCTGCTGCACTGATTGATGGGCAATCTGCTTTGAAATGGAAATTAAATACCATTTGAAGCTTTTGAAAAATCCATCTGCTTTTTTTAGTTTCAATAGACACTGTTGTTTAGATTTCCTAGAGTTTGTAGTTATAGCAGGGCCTATTATGGATGCTTGGCTGTGTTTCAAAAGCTCCTGAACCACTTATCACAGCGGGTGACTATGCCCACATTTTGATTGACAGTTATTAAATGATTATTTGTCTTTGATATGGTAAGTAGGTAAGTGTTAATTTGCTTTTTCAATAGATTACTAATTAGGTGGATTTACATTTTTAATGGTGTTTATGAATGAGTTTTTTTTAGCATGACGCATCTTTGTAGGTCAACTTGGCTCTTTTTTTTAAATGTCCATTTCAAAAAATATGGTCTTATGTCCACAATGGGTAAGGGGTGAGTGTGAATGGACAGGGCATGGGAGGTGAGGGGTCAGGTTTCTGGGTGCATATTAGAAATGTTGGGAGGTGGGTGCTGTCTGCAAAGGCCTAGGCAGGCCTTCTGACTAGCCCATCTTAGCAGCTGCACTCCTCCTGCGCTACAGTGTTGCTCACAAAACCTGACCCCTCCCCCACCATGTCTCTCAGTGATAAATATATGACTGGCATAGGGTTTGGAGATGGTCTTGGATTTTAGAACTTGGGAATCGACCTAATTTGCAATTCCCCAACTCAAGGTGAAAACCTTGGTCCAGACCACTTTGGATAAGTGACAAAGCTTGAAGTCTTGCATTTGCAATGCATGTTACCCCTAATTTCTAACAGCATGTGGAAGTAGAAGGAATACATTTTTCACATCCTGCTTTTCATGAAAAAGTTTGGGCCCCTAACTTCCAAGCTCCAAAACATCATAACGCCCACCCCCACCCCCCCACCCCCCCCCCCCCCACCCCCACCCCCAGTCACATCCCCCTCTGGAAATCCCAAGGTAAGGATTGCAGAGCAATTGTCGAGGAAGTTCAGACTTCTGTCGGGTAATTGCCCTACAATTAGAACCATCCAAAAGTATGTTATAACTGGCAAACTTATATGAAGCAGTCCATGTCCAAATGCAGCAAGACCTGGACAATATCCAGGTTTGGGCTGGCAAGTGGCAAGTAGCGTTCACATCATACAAGCACCAAGCAAAGACCATCTCCATCAAAAGCGCATCTAACCGTTGCTCTTGATATCCAAGACCTGGCCATCACTGAATCAATATCCTGGGTCTTAACATCAGCCAGAAGTCCGTCTACCATCTACAAGCCAGGAATGTGTTGGAATATTCTCCCCTTGCCTGGATGAGTACAGCTCCAACAATACTCAAGAAATTTGACACCATCCAGGACAAAACAGCCCACTTGATTGGCATTCCTTCCACAAACATTCACTCCCACCAGTGCTGACGCACAGTGGCAGCAGTGTGTATCATTATAAGATACACTGCAGGAACTCACCAAGATTCATCAGACAGTCACTTCCTGAATCCATGACCACTACCATCTAGAAGGACAAAGGCAGCAGATATTTGTGATCACCACCACCTGGAAGTTCCGCTCCAAGTCACTCGTCATCCTGACTTGGAGCAGTATCACAGTCCCTTCACTGTCACTGGGTCAAAATCCTGGAACTCCCTCCCTAACAGCACTGTGGATGTACCTCTACCACCTGGGCTACAACGCTTCAAGAAGGCAGCTCAAGGGTATTCAGCTAGTGAAGTCCATATTCCGTGAATGAATACATTTTTTAAAAACTGTCTTTCTAGAATATTTGCTCAGGAATAGTTAGAATTTAAAATATTCTGGGTAACCAAAATGCTGCCGCCCGCCTGCAGCCGAACCCTATAGGACTCCCTCCACCCCTTCCCTCCAACTCTCCTGCCTTTTACACAAAGCCTTCGCAACACTGCACAATTCACGTCCAGCTTGGGTTGAAAGGTCAGGCGAGAAAGAAGCGGCTGGATTTCCAAGTAGGAAACCAGGAGCAGAATGATAATCTGACTCAGGTTCCACTCCAAGGAAGTTCAGGTCCATCATTTTCTATCAAGTTTGAAAAATAATTGCCCTGTTATGTGAGTTCAGTAAGGTTGCTGGTGCAAAGACAGCTCCTGGCTTTTCTTTCAAGCTCCTGTGAACTGTGACAAAGCACTGGCGGTCATAAAATGGGATTAGAGCATGGCTTTCTGTGCGTCTATCTCTAAACCTTCTAGGAAAAAAGACTTATTAAAGGTTTTACTGTGTGCCTTCTTTTAACCAATGGTTTCAGGCTTCTGGTAATTAACAGGAGACAAATACGTCTTATGAAGTGATTTTGTACGATAATTTGGGCATTAAGGGGGCAAGGTTTATTAACAAATCTAACTTGGGAAATATTATTCACTTTTTTGACGAAGGCAGTAACAAGATATCCCAATTACAGGTGCATGAAAATAATGCCTGGCTATTCCTGTTATCCTTTTGACTCCAGTGACCAGGACAATGAGTGCAGACAAATTTGAAATGGATGGGACAAGGTTCTGACATTAGTCAAACATCAATGTCAGGCTGGGTGTCGCAAGTAACTGCTGCTTCTGTCAGGTCATTATATCCACTTTCTGCAGCTTGCTGGCAATGTCAAGGTGAACATAAGGTTTTTTTTTCAATAAATGGAGACTTCCTGCATTTAACGGGGTACACAGTTGTGCACACATGCCTTTCAGGTCACACTAAACAAAGATTGTATTATTTTGTTCTGAATTTCAAATGCTTCTATTTGTGAAATGGTAACACCATCTAGGTGCTAAATTTAGAGCTCTGAAATAACATGATTCTTGCTAATAGTTAATTTGATTTTATTTATTATTGTCACATATATTAGCACACAGTGAAAAGTATTGTTTCTTGCACATGATACAGACAAAGCATGCCGTACATAGAGAAGGGAAGGAGAGAGTACAGAATGTAGTGTTATAGCCATAGCTAGGGTGTAGAGAAAGATCAACTTAAAGCAAGGTAGGTCCATTCAAAAGTCTTCTGTCAGTTGGTACATGACCTCAGACTTTTGTATCTTTTTCCTGACAGAAGAAGGTGGAAGAGAAAATGTCCGGGTTGCTTGGAGTCCTTAATTATGCTGGCTGTTTTGCCAAGGCAGCGGGAAGTGTAGACAGAGTCAATGGACGGGAGGTTGGTTTGCGTGATGGGTTGGGCTATATTCACGACGTTTTGTACATTCGACCTTGATCCACATTTTTGACTTAAGCAAAAGGAAATCAAAATAAGCCCCTGTAAAAAAGCATTATTCCAATCTTCAGAAACTGAGGGGATCCTTTCATTCCACACTGAGACACAAGCAGGGATTTTATGACCTCACTCAAGTGAGGCTCTTAAATCTTACTTGAGGCCAACAGAGAATTCCATTCCGCGAGCATTGCCTACCCCGATTCTGGGGCGTACATGGCAGTAAAATTCCGGCCACTGACTGTGTCTGCACATCGTTAACATTCCATGTTGCAGTTTCAAAATTAGCACTGACCTGTACATTGAGTTCACTCATCTTGAATCACTTCTTCCTGCAGCTTACCAGAGCCATGTTCTAAGAGGAAAACCCTATCACCTTTTTTGTTCCTTGGAGAATCTATGGGCAATCACTCTGAGTTTCTCATTCTTATTGTCTCCTGGTAATTGGGTAACAGTGAATTTAATACAATAAGGTGCAGTTACAAATCTCTCCAATGCTGGATAAAGGCACTGTTTTTTAGACAAATGCTATAAGAGGGACCTCTGAGCAGCTGATTTCAAAGCTGTCTGAAGAAGACAAAGCCAGCTGACTATTCTTCCATTCATTTCAATGGAATACAATGGGCTGATGATCTAATTGTAGTAGGGAAAACCCAGGGAGTATTTGCTGCAGCAGGAGAGGAATGTATGGAAAAGGTTAAACAAACAGCACTGCAGTATCCACACTCACTGCAGACAGACAGGACACAATACAAATAGCTACATCTTAGACAGTATTAAAACAGTTGCATCCCAGTTGGGGTCATTCCAAGATTATAGCAACCATAAGCGATTTGATATCACTTATCAAGGCTCTAAAAAGTCTAGAGAAACGATTGTGCCTCTGAAAAACTAATCAAGTATCCTACAGATGGGACAATTAACACCTCATAGAAATCAGTTTGACAAAAACAACACTTCGATATTGTAAACAGATAGACTGGAGATGGCCAGAAAATGATCAAAAGCTAAAGCACACAAGACAATGGAATGATATAATGTGATCAAAAACAGAAATGTAACCAACTCAAAGTAGCAATATGATGATCTGATGTAAATGTAACATTTTTTAATGTAAAGAAAAGGGTGTAAAAATGTGTATGAACCAATGCTCAGTAGAGTAGCTTGGAAGTAAGCTGTAGTTATAGTCACGAGTTCTGCTCTCCCTTATGCATGTTGAATAAAGTAATTTTTGTAGAAGTTCTATACAGTCTGAGAAGACTGCATTCATTTCCTCAAACATTGATCCATCAGCTCATCACCTATGAGGCAAAGTTGAAATTTGCCACATTTATTACTCTAGAAACCACAGGATGCGCCCATCAAAAGCTTCAGAAAATGTAGTTAAAATGTTCATGAAGAAAGGAGCTCCATGAACAGTATTCTGAACCAATAGACGTCACCAAGCTTCAATTCCTCGACCAAATCCAAACTCTAGTCATTTGGTAGGCCTTGAAATGCAGGACAGGCCTCAGACTGATTTCTGAAACATCCAAACCTTAATTTCCTGACAAGCCCAATGCAGTTTCCACCAACCAACCTCAGTTAAACAACTTCTTTGGCAGCACCTTCAAATCTATGACTTCTACCACCTAGAAGCAGATGCACGGGAACACCACCACCTACAAGTTCCCCTCCAAGTCACCCGCCATCCTGACTTGAAACTATATAGCTGTATTTTCATTGATGTTGGGCCATACCCCTAGAACTCCTTTCCTAACAGAAATGTAGGCGTTCCTACATGGACTGCAGTGGTATAAGAAGGCAGCTCACCACCACCTTCTCAAGGACAATTAGGAAAGACAAAAGATGTGTGGGTTAGAATGATTGGTCATGCTAAATTGCCACATTTCAGGGGGATTAGCATGTCAAATGTGTGGGCTCATGAGGATAGGGCCTGGGTGGGATTGTTGTCAGTGCAGGCTTGATGGGCTGTTTTGTCTCTCTGCACTGTAGTGATTTTATGAAATGCTGGCTTAATAAGTAATTGAAATTAAAGAGATGTAAATAAGGATGTTCCAAAAGTCATAGGTAATCTGTTTTGTCAGGGTACCATTGAGACTTTGAAGTTGAAAGTGATTCCCACAGACTGTTGCAAATTTTGTAATTCTCATTGGTCTCCGTCTATTTGTTAGCATATTTTTGTTACTGCTGCAAACCTGAAAGCTTCAGTCTCATTTTCCCCCTTCCCTCTGTCATCAGTACCATTTACTGATCTTTATCATCCTCCTTTTGCAATATCTGTGCCTCATCTCCTACCTTTTCCACTTCTTTGCAGTCATCATCTAGGATTTGTGCCTTTCTTGGATAGGTTCTATCATCATCAGCTATGCCTTGATCAGGATATGTCATCAGTCAGGGTCAGGCATTACTGCCATGGGTCTTCATAGTAAGAAGTCTCACAACATCAGGTTAAAGCCCAACAGGTTTATTTGGAATCACAAGCTTTTGGAGTGCTCCTCCTTCAGAAGGAGAACTTTAACCTTGTGTTGTGAGACTTCTTACTGTGTCTACCCCAGTCCAACGCTGGCATCTCCACATCATGGATCTTCATGTGACTGAACAGGTTGGTTCTCCACATTGTTTGGCACATTGGATAAGAGGTGCCACGAGGTCATGGGATCTGGAGTTCAGGCTTGTTTATTAAAGTATGATGCAATTTCATGGAGCGGTCACTGATATTTGGAACAATTTCAAAGCTCCTCCCAGTCACTAATGCCACATTTCAAGGAGATTTTTAAGATGTCCTCCCTGGACCGTTGAGCACTTGAGAGTTCAGAAAACAACACCTGGCAGGGAAGATAGTTTTGGCCATCCCCCCAGACTGCCCAGTTCAGTCCATTGAAGGCAACTTTGCAAGTGTTTTGCCTGAGTGCTTGAGGAGCTGCTCTCAAGAATGGCACTATCATATCCTCCCACTGAATCTGAAGCATGTGGCTGAGCCAATGCTGATGGAACTTCTCTTATGTGCCTTGTGTCATGTGATACACAGTCCTGGTCTCAAGAGAGTGGTGGTGCCAACTGCTCTGTACATCAGGACTTCTGTTGACTTGTAGAGGTTTTTTTGTCAAACACTTGCTGTCATAATTTGTAGAAGGTTCAGCTGATGTGGTCTTGGATATCTTCATTCTTGGTGACCATTTCAGAAAGGTAGTTGCTAAGGTATGGGCAGTGCTTAACATAGTCCAGAGTCTCTCCTTCAACATATATATCAGTTGGAATACGTAGCCGACCAGATGTGGGTATGAGTTTTGTTTTGGCAACATTCACGGACATGCCAAGTTTCTTATCTGCAGAAATGAAGTGATCAAGAGTAGCTTAGAAATTTAGGCAAGGACACTGTAGTCATCCACAAGCTGCAGATCTAGCATGGTTATTTTAGTTTTGGTATGGAGGCAATTGAGGTTAGGATTTCCTATCAAGTGGAATTTAATACTGATACAAGTGATCAATAATCTTTGATGAGGTGACTAGCCACTGTCAGATGGATTGTAAGGAATATGGCTATCGCACAGCTTTGACTAACCCTGGTCTGGATTTTGAAGGGGCCTGGTTCAGATCTCCCACTCAACTCAGCTGCAGTCACATCATCATGAAGCAATTGTAGGGTTGTGATGAGATTTCTGGAACATGCAAATCGTTAGAGCATCATCCACAAAGCTTCACTATTTAGTAAAATACTCTGATCAGGTCAGTTAATGCAATGAAGAGTTCCAGATGTTGTTCTCAATATCTTTCTTGGATTTCTATGATGACAAAGACCATAACCTGAATTTTCAAAAAGGTGAATGCTCTGCACCCATCCAGCGGAAAGTCAGCGAATTCATAAGAACATAAGAACATAAGAAATAGGAGCAGGAGTAGGCCATCTAGCCCTTCGAGCCTGCCCCGCCATTCAATAAGATCATGGCTGATCTGTCGTGGTTCAGTTCCACATTCCCGCCCTCTCCCCATAACCCTTAATCCCCTCTCTTATCAAAAACCCATCAACCCGCGTCTTAAAAATATTTAGCGAGGCAGCCTCCACCACTTCAACGGGCAGAGAATTCCAGAGATTCACCACCCTTTGAGTGAAGAAGTTCCTCCTCAACTCCGTTCTAAACCGCCCCCCCTTTATCTTGAGGCTATGCCCCCTAGTCCTACTATCCTTTCTGAGCGGGAAGAGTCTCTCCACTCTATCCTATCCATCCCATTCATCATCTTATACGTCTCAATGAGATCTCCCCTCATTCTTCTAAACTCTAACGAGTACAAGCCTAATTTATTCAGCCGCTCCTCATAGCTCAACCCCCTCAACTCCGGCATCAGCCTAGTAAACCTCCTCTGCACTCCCTCCAAGGCCAAAATATCCTTGCGTAAGTACAGCGCCCAAAACTGCACACAGTACTCCAGCTGCGGCCTCACCAATGCCCTATACAGCCACAGCAAGACCTCCCTACTTTTATATTCAATCCCCCTCGCTATGAGCGAGCATCCCATTCGCCTTCCTGACCACCTGCTGCACCTGCAAGCTGAGTTTTTGTGACTCATGCACAAGGACCCCGAGGTCCCTCTGCACCGTCCCCGCTGCAGTTTTTCGCCACGTAAGTAATAATCCTTCCTACCATTATTCCTACCAAAGTGGACCACCTCACACTTGCCAACATTAAATTCCATTTGCCATTTCCTGGCCCATTCGCCCAGCCTATCCAGATCCTTCTGCAGACTCTCCACACCCTCCGCACAATTTGCCGTTCCACCAATCTTGGTGTCATCAGCAAATTTCGACACCATACACTCGGTTCCCTCCTCCAGATCATCTATATAAATGGTAAATAGCTGAGGCCCCAGCACCGACCCCTGGGGCACTCCACTAGTCACCATCCGCCAATCCGAATAGCACCCATTGACCCCCACTCTCTGCCTCCTATTTGACAACCAATCCTCTATCCATGCTAACACCCTACCCCCAACTCCATGTCCCCTGACCTTCTGCAATAACCTCTTGTGAGGCACCTTGTCAAACGCCTTCTGAAAATCAAGAAAGACCACATCCACCGGCTCTCCTCTATCCACCGCCCGAGACACATCCTCATAGAACTCCAGTAAATTTGTCAGACACGACTTCCCTTTAACGAAACCGTGCTGTGTTTGCTCTATCAAGCAATTCCCTTCAAGATGCCTCGCTATTTCCTCCTTGATGACGGATTCTAACATTTTACCTACAACAGATGTTAAACTAACCGGCCTATAATTCCCCGCCTTTTGCCTGGCACCCTTCTTAAACAACGGCGTAACATTAGCCGTTTTCCAATCTTCCGGCACTTCCCCGGAATCCAGCAACGTCTGGAAAATAACCACCAAGGCATCCACTATCACCTCCGCCATTTCTTTCCGAACCCTGGGATGCATTCCATCCGGTCCTGGGGACTTGTCCACAATCAGTCCCTCCAGTCTGTCAAGCACCGCCTCTCTAGTAACAGTAATGTCATTAAGACCCTCCAGTCCTACCACCTTTCCATCTCTAACACCCGGCAAATTATTCACGTCCTCCTCCGTGAAGACAGAAACAAAAAAGTTATTCAAGACCTTAGCCATATCCCCATCCCCTACCACTAAGTCCCCCTTCTCATCCCGATAGCCCCGTTGTCAGTTCATGTTCCATTGAGCATTAATTGGAAGCAGCAGGACTTTTATCCTCACTTTGACCAAAGTCCCGTTTTGGAAAATCCAGTGCAGGTTGGAAATATGGATTCCTGTTCCACCACCACTGCTGCATCATGCTTTTAGCTTGGCTTTTTAACTGACATCCTTTTTGAAGCTTCACGTCAGGCACAGAAGTCAGGCTACATATAAAATGTAGAGTTTTTATGGCTATACCCTTCCCAAACCCCTCTTGCCCATTTACCCATTCTACTCACTCCCTGTCCTTTTCCCCTTCCCCCCTCTCTTTTCCCCTCTCCCCCTTTCCCCCATCTGCCCTCTTTTCCTTCCCCTCCCTCCCTTACCATCCATTGTCCCCTTAACTCACCTCATAATCCTCCATCACCTTCTTGTTTGGACAACAGAACTGTTGTACTAATGTATAAAAATATCTCATTGACAGTTGTGTTAGAAAAAAAAAGTATTTTGTAAGAAATTTAAGATGAGGCAATTAAACAAAATGTCATAGTGCAGCTAAAGTAATATGCTTAGTTAAATGTTAACATGGTATCAAAGTTTTATATTTATAACATTTTGTCAAAAACTTCCATTAAACTACAAAATTTTATTAGTGCTTTATTGAAACAAAACAATTAAATATGGAATTACACAAGTACTTCATTGAAACATACAGAGCAGATAAATATGAAGTCATTCTAAATGAGGTAAGCAAGGCGGAAGATAAAAATGATAAACACATTTAGATTTTCCACAACCCAAAGTGTGAACTCTCCTTTGCTCAATTTCATACAGGTATCCAAATCATGGTTCGAGAAGTTCTGTTCTCTCATCTTCCCAATTAAATTTTCAGTTTCCACATTCTAAATTAAAACATACCAACACTGATAAGCATATCAGACATTAAGTTATATAATAACATAATGCAGATTTAAATAGTAGTTTCACAGATTTAGGAAAAATAACAAAACCTATGTGCATTTATACATTAAATAATGCTCATCTTCAATCATAAAAAAATTACATTTTATATGTAATAACAATAGGATTACCTACTTAAAATGAATAACAAAAAAATTAAAAAGCTTCAACATACCTTTTATAACAGTAGAGAACTCCTATCAATGCAGAATGCTATTTCTAAGATGGACTTCAATGGGGTTTCCCAGTCTGACCATGTCATAAGGGGGCGTGGTTAGGGTCCTCTTGCATTGCGCTGGGACCTGTAGAGTTGGCTCCACTGAAGGCTGAAGGCTGCTGCTCCCATTGGAAGTTCGGGCACTATTTGGATTTCACAGTGACTTCATTGCAGTGTTAACGTAAGCCTTACTAATGAATAAACTTTATTTCTCAGGGCAGGTAAGAATGCAAAAAGAAATATTTTATTTCTGGCGGCCCAGAGCTTTCCACCGCTGATCAAAAGTTATGGATCATAGTCTTCCTTTGCCTTTTCTGCTGTTGAGGACCTTTTCGACTACATTTTGTCTGACACCTCCCCATAACCTTGTCACCAATTGGCTTAGCAAGATCAAAGAGTTCCTGAAGGCATTGCTTAATGGATTGGCAGACTGCCTGTAAAGGAGGCAGTCGGGCGAGGCTCGTAAAATCCTGCCTGAGACCGATGAAGAATTCCATTCTGCAAGCCTTGTCCGACCTGAATCCGGGGCGGGTGTGCCAGTAAAATTCCAGCCATTAGCTCTGTTTCTCTCTCCACAGAAGCTGCCAGAACTTCTGAGTCCTTCCAGCATTTTCTGCTTTTACTTCACTATCACAAGTCCAGTGCTGAAAACACTGGTGGGGAGGTCAAATAAGGACAGAATGTAAATTCACCCATAGTGAAAAAATTTGATCTAAAAGGAACACTTCCTACTGCTTAGTGCAATATTTAAATTTCCTGAGAAAATTAATCCTGTAGCTTCATTAGTAAAATGATTACATTAATGCTGCCCAATTATCAATAGTTATTATCTTGTGCACTCATGGCAATTTTACTCCAGGACTCAACAGTCAGGAGAGGAAAAAATTTTATCATAGGATTTGAAAATTCTGTCAGTCGCTTTCAACAAAGCTGACTCATAGAATAGAATCCCTATAGTGCAGAAGGAGGCCATTCAGCCCATTGAGTCTGCACTGACCATAATCCCACCTGTGGCCCTATTCCCACAACCCTATATGTTTACCCTGCCAATCTCCTGATACTAGGGTCAATTTAGCATGGCCAATTCACCTAACCCACACATCTTTGACTCTGAGGGGAAACCAGAGCTTCCGGAGAATATTCAAACTCCACACAGACAGTGACCTGAGGCCAGAATTGAACACAGGTCCCTGGGGCTGTGTGACAGCAGTGCTAACCACTATGCCACCATGCCGCTCCAGTGATTGCAACACTGTTAGGAATCCATATCACCAATGACAACACTTTTTTAATGGAAGGACATTGAATTATTTAGACACTCTCCTGAGTTATTTTTAAAGGGTTACATTTCACTTTGGTCTGTGAGCAAGCTATCTGTTCCAAGAAATAACTTTAGCAAATGATAAGCAAGACACTTGGGGAGAAAAGAGCTATTTCGTTTACTTCAGTTAAAATAAAATAACTGTTGTTGCCAGGCTGTGATCTCCTGCTGTTTGGCTGAAAAATACCTGGCCTTGGAGACGTTTTGCCTTAACATTTTATTTTTAACCCAGTGTGTGTTTTGAAAGAGAACTGTGAAGTAAGCGCTTGCATTCTGAAGGTGAACACTCCCTCCCTTACATTTTCTGAGCCAGAGTAGTGTTCAGCTTCAACTAGAAAATTTTCATCAGCATTTGAAAGCCTGCAAAGCTGCGACAAGTTAGATTTAACAAAGGCAGTGTTTCACCATGGATCATTTGGAAAAGACTTCCAGACAACTACTGTGGCCAGCATCCCAACTTCCCATGCCAGAACACCAAATCGACAGCCTCAAGAATGTTTTGAACTTAATCATTTTCATAAAGTGTTCCCTTACTCCAACATCTGCAGAGACCTTAATTATCTTGTCATAGATTCATAGGGTCACAGAGGATTACAGCGTGGAAACAGGCCCTTCGGCCCAACTTGTCCATGTCGCTCTTTTTTTTAAACCCCTAAGCTAATCCCAATTGACCTCATTGGCCCATTCCCTCTATACCCTTCTTATCCATGTAACTGTCTAAATACTTTTTAAAAGACAAAATTGTACCCGCCACCTATACTACCTCTGGCAGCTTGTTCCGGACATTCACCATCCTCTATGTGAAACAATTGCCCCGCTGGACACTTTTGTATCTCTCCCTTCTCATCTTAAACCTATGCCTTCTAGTTTTAGACTCTCTTACTTTTGGGGAAAGATATTGACTATCTGGTTGATCTGTGCCCCTCATTATTTTATAGACCTCTATAAGATCACCCCTTAGCCATATACACGCCAGAGAAAAAAGTCCAGTTTATCTAGCCTCTCCTTATAACTCAAACCATCAAGACCTGGTAGCATCCTAATAAATCTTTTCTGCACTCTTTCTAGTTTAATAATATCCTTTCTATAATACGGTGACCAGAACTATACACAGTACTCCAAGTGTGGCCCTATCAATGTCTTGTACACAACTTCAACAAGACATCTCAACTCCCTTATTCAATGTTCTGACCAATAAACCCAAGCACACAGAGTGCCTTCTTTACCACTCTGTCCACCTGTGACTCCACTTTTAAGGAGCTATGAACATGTACCCCTAGATCTCTTTGTTCTGTAACTCTCCCCAACGCCCTACCATTAACTGAGTAAGTCCTGCCCTGGTTCAATCTACCAAAATGCATCACCTTGCACTTATCTGAATTAAACTCCATCTGTCATTTGTCAGTCCACTGGCCCAATTGATCAAGATCCCATTGCAATTGGAGATAACTTTCTTCACTGTCCATGATGCCACCAATCTTGGTGTCATCTGTAAAGTTACCAACAATACCTTTGTCCTATGTGTATGTGTGTGAACATAAGAACATAAGAAATAGGAGCAGGAGTAGGCCATCTAGCCCTTTGAGTCTGCCCCGCCATTCAATGTGTGTATCAGTATGTGTATTGGGCTATTAAAAAGGGTAAATTGTTACATTTCTGAATTATAAATTGTATGTTAATGAGCTTTGCAACCTTTATTAAAAAAAGTCTTATTTCATAATAAGTCAATTATTTTAATTTTATTGAAAGAAGCCTGGGTGAAAGTCTGTTTTATTCTGGTCTTGGAGTAGAGAAGGTAAACAATTGGCTATTTTGGTGGGTGAGTTAAATATTTACATTAAAGGTGCGACTTGCAGTGGGCTTAGAGAAACTAATAAACATGTGCAGCTTAAGTGCATTGGCCATGCTAAATTGCCCATTAGTGTCAGGGGATTAGCAGGGTAAATACTTGGGGTTATGGAGATAGGGCCTAAGTGGGATTGTTTTTGGTTCGGGCTCAATGGGCCGAATGGCCTCCTTCTGCACTGTAGGGATTCTCCCATCCTAGTCATAATTACACCTCAAACCTGGAAATAGCTGGTTATCTGACATGTTCCATGAATTAGTTTAAGTGCTGCATAATTTTCCAAAATAAGCTTCTATGAGTGGCAGGTAACCTTCCTGGACCTTCCAATACATTGGTTTGTTCATTTTGACTAGGTACTGACACCTCTCTGTCAAAATGGCATGTGTTGGTTTCTGTTTGGTTACCCAGTGGATAAGACACAGTAGGGTATAGCAAAAGATGAAAAAAGACTACTTCCAGCTGAAGGAGAAGGGCTGATGTCTAACCTTTCGTTTGACAGAACACATGAAGGCCTAGTTAGATTCAATTGTGAGATAATTGGAAGTTGTGATAATTAGGGAAAAAAGCTCATTGGAATTGTGATCTGCCCCTTTACCTGGCAGGTGCAGTGCATGAAGAATCCAACTAAATAATTATCAATAAAATATAATGAACTGAGCCTTCATCTGCAGAGCTCAGGCTGTAAGAAACAAAAACTTGTGTCCAAGAGCCACCGACTACACTGTGCTTCCAGTTCATCTACTAGCTGGTGGGCCCTTCTTTAAATGTTGCTGGGCTCTGTTGACATCCCTGGGATCAGAAACCTACCATTGTGGCCCTCTACCAAACCAAGATAACAGGAATCATAGAATCTTAGAGCGCAGAAGGAGGCCATTCAGCCCATAGAGTCTGCACCGACCACAATCCTATCCAGGCCTTATCCCCATAACCCCATGCTAGACCACCTGATACTAAGGGGCAATTTAGCATGCCCAATCCATCTCACCCACTTTGGACTGTGGGAGGAAACCAGAGCACCTGGAGGAAACCCACGCAGAAGCAGGGAGAATGTGCAAACACCACAAAACCCAAGCCGGGGCTCAAACCCAAGACCTCGGCGCTGTGAGTCAGCAGTGCTTATCACTACATCACCATGCCGCCAAGAGAATATGAGCCCTGGCCAGAAGAAGTTCCAAAAGATATTTTCCTGGTTTCTTTTCCACTTTCTTTGTTAGGCCAGAGGGATAAGTTGAGTGATAAAGTTCAAAAAATTATTTATTAGAAACACAGGTAGGCTTACAAAAGGGATTTTCACAGTAACTTCATTGCAGTGTTAATGTAAGCCCACTTGTGACTAATTAATAAACTTTAATTAAGTTAGTGTGAAAATCCCCTAGTCGCCATACTCCGGCACCTGTTCAGGTACACTGAGGGAGAATTTTCTGGCATTGCCAATGCACCTAACAAACACAACTTCTGGACTGTGGGAGGAAAGCGACGCACCTGGAGGAAACCCATGCAAACACATGGAGAATGTGCAGACCCCACGCGGAAATGTAAATAATTGATTCATATTGTCTTGTCTTATCTTATTATCATTTTACATTGGAAACATTATTTTCTGAAAACCATTTAACACCTAATCTATCTTTGAAAGGGAGTTTTGATGAAACAAAATGCAGGTCTGGTGGATTGGCCATCGTAAAATGTCCCTTAGTGACCCAAAATGTGTATTTTGGGAGGATTAGTGGGATAAATATATGCGGTTACGGGGATCAGGCCTGGGTAAAATGTTCTATTAGAGAGTTGGTGCTGACATGAGAGGCCAAATGGCCTTCTTCTGCACTGTAGTGATTCTATGATTCTATGACAACAAGCAATGTTTTCAAAATATGTCACCTTGTTTTGCTTTATGCAATGGGAAATTGCTGTATTTTTTCACTGAAACAAAATTGCATTTATAGAAATTGAAACCTCATAATATGGCTGGGTGGAGTCAATATCAATTTCTGAAAGGGAAATTGTGCTTGACAAACATTGAGTTTTTTGAGGTTGTGACTAGCAGGGTAAACTACCAAGGTTAAATGATTTTCAGAAAATAATGTTCCCAATGTAAAATACTAATACCATAAACCTATTATTTAGCTGTTTGTGTGGAGTCTGCATGTTCTCCCTGTGTCTGCGAGGGCTTCCTCCGTGTGCTCTGGTTTCCTCCCACAGTAGGTGCCGTATGTTGACAAGGTGTCACACAAAGAGGATATTATACACAGTTAGAGCTTGTATATCAAGCAGGACTTGAGAATTAGCGAATGTACAGAAACAGAGGCCGAGATTTTTGATCCTGAGTCTGGAGCGCAAAGTTGGAAAATTTCCCAACTCAGAGAATACAATGTTTAAAAATGTCTGCCCATGGGCTTACTTTTTGATTCGGGATTGCAGGCCGAATTACAAATCAGGGTAGGAAATTCTCGAAGAGGAGAGGATTCGGAGATGAACCCAGTGTATGCACACATAAAAAGCACCAACTTGAGTTGTTAGTCCTGGGGAATGCAGCATACCTGGAACCTTGGAGCAGAAGTTTTGAAGTGGTCAAGTGAATATCAAAGCTCTAAATATTATCCAGTTGTTAGATTATCCTAGAACAGAAGGCCCATCGTGGGCTTTCCCTGTTGGAAAACTTTCACTGACATTTCCTAATGATAAATGTGCTGAACTAAGCCACTGAGTGGATTTCCAGGACACAACTTTGAATGAACAACATTGCCATGTTTGTTATCCCATCCACTAGCTCTATTGTCACACGTCTCTTGGGATGCTCCCACACGATGGACCCTTGACCAGATCCCTCATATTTGCATAGTGTAGTGACCTAACAGTCTGAATAAGACAGAGTAAGGCAGTAGCGCTGTCAGGGTTTTTGAGCAAAGCATGTTACCTTGGAGTGGCAGCCACAAGATGCATGACACCAAACATGTTTTCAGAGCCCTTCTCTCACATATTAAGAACATTCATAAATGATATGCATAGTTAGTCCATGTAAGCACATAAAAATACAAGGATGTGTAGATTAGGAGGATGACCCATGGTAAATGTCAAGGGTTACAGGGATAGGGTGAACCTGATGAGTCGGTGTGGTTTTGGTGGCTGAATGGCCTCCTTCTAAATTATAGAGATTCTATGGTTCTATAGAGTGCCTATATGATGTCCCTGTGCACTATGGAACAAGTGGCCCTGGAGTTCACCAGGGAGCTGGACCTGCTGGCTGTTGATAATGCTGAACCTCTAGTAGTAAGTGATAAGGGAGGTGTTGAGTTTTCCTTGATACATGGTGGTAATGATGGAAGTCATGCTGTCATTTCAATTAAGGCAATGGGACATTGGCACAGAAGGAGTCCAATGATGGGGTTGAGACATATGGACAATATGAACTTAGTTAAGTCAATGGCATGCATCAGAGCTTGCTTTCACTATATGGATATACGAATGTACAGATTAGGAGCACTCAGTCCTTCAAGCCTAGCTCCACCATTCAATATGATCATGGCTGACCTGATTTTAATTTCAACTCCACAATCCTGCCTACTCTCAATAATCTTTAACTCCCTTTCTTATCAAGAATCTATTTACCTCAGCCTTAAAAATATTCAAAAGCTGGCCACAATTCTCTAATCTCACCTGCAGCTGGAATTGTCTGGACCCACCCCTGTGAATAGAGACTTTTCTGAGCACCAAATTTTCCATTCTTGTTGGCAGAGGCACTGGGGCGTGTGAGACCAGAGAATTCCAGCCACTACATCCACCACCTTTTCGGAAAGAGCATTCCAAAGACTCAACTCTTTGAGCGAAAAAAATTTCCTCACCTCTGTCTTCAATGTGCCACTGGCTGACCAACATTATTGCCCATCCCTAAGTGCCCTTGTTCAGAGGGCAGTTGAGAGTCAACCACATTGCTGTGGCTCTGGAGTCACGTGTAGGCCATACCGGGCCAGGACAGCAGATTTCCTACCCTAAAGGACATTATTGAACCCGATAGGTTTTTCAACAATGGTTTCATAGTCATCAGTAGATTCTTAATTCCAGATATTTTTTATTGAGTTCAAATTCTTGCCGCGGCAGGATTTGAACCTGGGTCCCCAGAACATTAGTTGAGTTTCTGGATTAATAATCTAGTGATAACAGCTCTAGGCTATCGCCTCCCCATTTATAAATATCTACGAAGAATGAGTTAAAGATCAGCAGCTTGATGATGTAGCACATTGAAGTGCCAACAATGCAGTGCCACAGAATTGGACAATAGAGGTTTAATGCTTAACACTGTCGAATTTCCAATCTCAGCACTGATAATACATGAGGGATCACGGTTCTAGCCACTATGCAGCTTATGATCAGATCTGGCTGTATTGATGGAGGCTTACATGCCTGTCATCATTGCAGTTGCAGTTGTCCTTGACCTCAGGAGATTGGGACAGAGGACAAAAACAGAGGAACTTTGTATAACGACAGGAACAATTTTATTAATAGGCACTATTGAGGGGTGCAAGCTGAGTATGCAAGGTTAGCTTATTGCTGAATAAACTCATCACTCAGTCAGAATTTCTTCATGATTTATTAAATACTATTTACTATCTTTTATATTGCAGAAAGTGTTATAGACAGGCTTTAAAAAAATAATTTCTGGCATGTTTGGGTCGGAAGTTGTTTGCCTTTTTAACCCTAACTTAAAGATTCAGAACTTCAGCAGCAGCAGAATTTCGTTTTGGACGTCACTCACTGTCAACTTTTAGATCAGGATGTAATGAATGTTAGCAATTGTTTTGTGTGGAAGCAAAAGGCACTATTTGTTCAGTTAGAGGATGAAGTGGCTTGGAGATTCTGACAGGAGATAAGCCCAAAAAAAAACAGCTTTTCTGAAAAGATATGATTTAGCTTTTGCTCTCTGATGTGCTCTGACAAAATAATAATGATGATCAGGATTCTGACGAATGTGACAAATGTAACTCTAAAGGGTCTTCAGGGCTTTATAAAATCATAGCATGCAATGACATCAATTCTCCTCATAATCTTGAGTGAGAATGCCATACCTGATATTGAATTCTAAATGATGCCAAACTAATTCTTTTATTTCAACTTTTTTTTTATCCTAGTGAATCTCAAGGTGAATGAACCAGAAAGCTAATCAGGTTAATTTTTTTTTCAAGCACAATGAAGTGATTTCTGGTTGCCAGATCACCAAGGAATCCAAATAAATTAATTTGCGCTCATGTAGACTTAAAACCTGAAATAGGTTACAATGGAACAAGGGAAAACATAATTTCCTGTGGCTGTTTACCAATCTATGTTGCTTTATTCATAAAGAACAAAGGTAGAACATTGTATGAGTCATTGCATACAGATCCACAAAAATATACATTTATTTCATGAGCAGTTGAATCTGCATAAGAAATCTGCAACAAATTTTGCAGAGTGAGGGAAACAATAATTGACTACTTTTGCGGTTTATTACTAATTGATAATGCAGCCATTTCTTGAAGCGTAACGCTGTCACAATCAATTTGGTTCACCAGTTCAAGGGCATGGTTCAATTGACTAACAATCAAAATATTTTTCTAAAAAATGCAGGGTGGAATTTTACAAAATAAATTCTAAGTGCTGAATGAATGAGAAAACGGGAGAGATACACACTCATTTTTTTGGGCAAGTTTGAAAATGCAATCTTATGGCACTTAGTGCAAAAAAAGTGCCAGGATGCAATTTCCGCCAGCAGTGAGATGGGGTGGAGACTGAGCTCACATGGTAAGACATTTGCTGAAATCCAGGGGCACAGTTGCATGTGTGCCCTGATCTCCCAGTATACCTGATATGCTTACTTAACATGGAGACTCCAGGAGGATATTTTTGATAAAATTAATCCATCAAACCTGACATGTGTCTTTGGAATGAACCTGATCTGGCCCATAAAAGGACCTGCAACGTTGCACACCCTCCCACCAATAAACATGTTTAACCACCCCCCTGCCCCAATGGACATTGGGACACCCCCCTATGAGCGTCACCTTTCTGAGTGCAAAGCCAATTTCCCTGGTTAAACAGCGCTGATACGATTGAGGAGGTGGAAAACTGGGTGTAAACTTAATTTTTTGCTTCCCACCCGATCTTACCTCCTCGCTGAAAATCAGATGGGACAAGGTCATAAGATTATGCCCACAGTGTTCACCTGCAGTCTTTATGTTCCTATTCTCTTCTCACACCCAATTCTGCACTGATGCAGATTTTCATCATAGCTAATAATTCCTGGAACAGGTCACCAGTCTGTCACCAGACACCTATAGCCTGAGAGGATGTCATTCTACATCAAGCGTGGCTGACCAGGAGTCTCTCCTGCTCTCTTACTACCAATCATTGGCATGTTTGGAAGGATTTGCAAGTGACACACTCAACATGTTTTGGCCATGTTATGAACACACCTTCCTTAACCAATAAGTCCTGAGATGGGACTCGAACTCAGAGCTTCTGGCTCAGATGCAGGGACAATACCCACTGCACCAGGACACCACTTCAGTCTATATGTGGTGAATTTAATGTGCATGAAGGAAGTTTAGATAATGCTAATTTCATGCCATTGAATACATCACTTCATCATCTGTTACCTATATGCATTTACTATAATATACATACATATATCTTAAAAATTGAGGATATTTCATCAGCCACATACTAAAATGCAACTATTTGCAAACAATCCAGTATTATGGCACGGTGCCACAATGGTTAACGCTGCTGGCTCACAGTGCCAGGAACCCGCATTCGATTCCAGCCTCAGGTCACTGTCTGTGTGGAGTCTGCACGCTCTCCCCAAATCTGCGTGGGTTGTCTCCAGGTGCTTCAGTTTCCTCCCACAGTCCAAAGATGTGCGGGTTAGGTAGACTGGCCATGATAAATTGCCCCTTGGTGTCAGGGGGACTAGCAAACGATAATGGATGGGGTTACAGAGATAGGGCTTGGATGGGATTGTGGTTGGTGCAGATTTAATGGGCCAAATGGTCTTCTTCTGAATTGTAGGGATTCTATGAAACAACATTACACCAAAGCATTAAGATTGTCTTACATGTATGCTCTCCTGCACAATGATACTATACCTGCACATATTATATTTGAAATTGGGACCACAAGTTTATATTTGTGCAGTAAAATTATTATTCATTTAATGGGATTTGATGTGAAGAATGTTAGGAAGAATGGAATGAGAAAACATAAATTGGCCAATCAAACAAATTTTAACTGCAAGTCATGCACAAAATATTCCATTATGAACTTTAAAGAACAACTTTCAAAAACGTAAAACTGTGAAATTTTACTGCATTTTCAGTAAATATTGAGTTTTATACACACTTACCATCCACAGATGACTGATCCATGGTCAAACACAATAAGGGGTTCATAAAAAATTCATTTTCTATTATTTTAGTCAAGGCATTAATCTGAAAATATGAAATGGGTTAAAATCTTTGTTGAAATAGTGGATCAAGCAAATTCAGATGAAGGTGTGAATGCATTGTTATTGTGTGGCCTCAACCCATAGGAGTTAAGTCATCAAAATTTGTGCTGGCCTATTCTTCAAGGAGCAGCAAAAAAAATGTTCCTCGCTGTTATGCTGATTTGTAGTTTTCTGCATGGCAGATGGGATTGTTGAGGATGCACCCAAAAAGGTAAGCATACATCTTTTTATTTTAATGAAAATGGAGCCAGATGTAACTCCACATTGAAAATACAAGCCTCTGCTGGCCACCACTTGCCCTGCGCTTGATATTCTTCCCCTCACTTCCAAACTCACAATAGGCCCATTTTCACTATCATTGCCACTTAGCTTTCATCCACTTCAAAATTTCTTGGGTCCACATTAGCTGGCTCTTCTTTATGCAGGAGAACTAATTTAGCATGATCCTATTGTGTGCCAATCTGGCTCATTGCTTCTGCTGGGCTTGTTGCATGGCTTCAGATATTTGGCATTTATCTTTAGAACTGTAGAATCCCTACAATGTAGAAAGAGGCCATTCAACCCACTGAATTTGCACAGACTGTCCAAACCAAAATCTCAGTTCTGGTATCTCGACCTAATTGTAGCCCGGAACAAGAGCAAAGTATTCTCTCTGCTGATTTAATGCAGTCTTTGTAAAATGAGTTGGAGAAGTTTCAACTCATTAATTACAAAGGTAACACAAGGATTCTGGAGAAAAAATGTTATTGTTGGAACCCAAGCAAAACAAAGGTCATTTTCACTTTTGGCAGTGGTGTTATCTGATTGACCACCAATTATAGAGCGGCACAGTGACACAGAGGATGGCATTGTAGCACAGTGGTTAGCTCTGCTGCCTCACAACGCCAGGGACTGGGTTTGATTCTCAGCTTTGACTCATTGCCTGTGTCGAGTTTGCATGTTCTCCCCATGTCTGCATGGGTTTTCACAGGTGCTCCGGTTTCCTCCCCCACTCCAAAGATGTGCGGGTTAGGTGGATTGGCCATGCTAAATTGTTCTTTAGTGTCAAAGGGACTAGCTAGGATAAATGCATGGGGTTATGGGGATTGGGCCTGGGTGGGATTGTGGTCAGTGCAGGCCAAACAGCCTCCTTCTGCACTGTAAGATTTTCTTGAATCTATATTCCCTTGCAATTTTCCTTTCTTTGAAGTTAATAGGATGGGAAAATTGGGTGGGACTGTTAATCAGCAATCAATGCACAGCTGCTATTTTTCCACCCTAAATGGCAAGTGAACGTTGACCCCTGTGCATTCAGTTTAGCATCCAGGTTTTAGAGAAGGAGCAGAAAATATTTACAAGAATTCTTCCAAGGATGAAAGAAGATTTCAGTTACGAGGACTGATTGTCAAAGCTGGAGTTAATCTCATAAGAGAAGTTGGAGGGGAAATCGGATAGAGGTGTTCAAACTGATGAGAGGTCTAAGACAGAGTAGATAGGGAGATATTGTTCCCACGGGCAGTCCGGTTGAGAAACGGAGGATACCACTTTCAAGCGATTGGTAAAAGAACCAACAGCTACATTTGGAAAAATTTGTATTTAGCAGGTGACTTGGATCTGGAGCACACTGCCTGGGTGCAATCTTGAGCATTTCAGAAAATAGCTGAGAACTGGGGCCATTCCTGGGTGCTGATCCCATACACTGGATGTTAGTGCTCTCGCCTTGGAGATTTTTCCAGAGACAACCAATCAAAAGGTCACCTCCAGATCCCTCATCCAATTGAGGACAGTGGGTGATGAATTGCTAAGTGTGCAAGCCCAATCAGAAGGCCCGGTAAGGTGTTCTTCTAAGAGGTTTTGAATTTAATTAAATGAAAAATGGTCACAAGGCCATCCCATTCCTGTGGTGGGGTTTCCCCTCAGTTACAACTGGTTACAGTGGAGCAGGAGGTTTAGGGAGGGGGCAAAGACTACAGGAGGCCTCGTGAGCCCTCAGGTCAGCTACTGGCAGGCCACTTCATGGCATATATCTGACTTGGCCCTCGGGGGGTGGGGGGAGGTATCCATCCACCACCATGTAAATCCTGGTGACAGACCCCAATCAACCCACAAATGATGGTTAATTATATAGATTGGCTACTTGCCGCGCTCTGTATGTGATGACCCACCTCCAGGAAAATCATCCGCAGGCAGGAATGTGTCAGCCTGATGACATATTATGGGTGGGATTCTCTAATTCCATCCATGCCCACCCCGCTGCCAGCAGAAATGGAGAATTTCAGCCGCATCAGAGAATCCCAGACGTGGGCGAGATTGGAGGTTTTCAGTGTATGCCTCTGACATTCCTCCTGGTCCCACCTTCAAGCTCACCCCCTCAGAACAGGGAAGATTCACCCAGTGAGAGAATGGGGAAGGTTTAATTCAAACTTGGCCTTCAAAATGGAACAGGATAATTATCTGAAAAAAAATGCATGCCCTTGTGGTAAAGACCGGGGAATGGGATTGGTAACTCTTTAGAGAGAGAAAGAAAGCCAGCCTGTGCTGTTAATGTTCTATGATTCATTAAATGACTCTGTGATCTGTGCTTGAGATTGACATTGAGTGAGGAAAGCAGAGAGAATGTCTCCTTTCCACCAAAGAATTCAATAACCTTGATAAGGGCAAACATCGACATTACCAGCACTTGCAATTTCATTAATAATGCAAAGATTTCTCAAAGTTGTTTGAATACACATGCTTCATGGGACTGGAAGTGGGAAAGGGCAAAAGAAAAATCCTGTCTCCCCTGTTTTGACGTTGCAAAACATTAAAATAATAGGCAAAATCAATATATCATTGCAAACGCAATGATAACATTTCAAAAAACACAACTTAAAAGTTTTTTTCTATTTTTGACCTTTACTCCAATATATTGAGATTATGGGAGTGCTGACTAGGAGGTAGAAGATTTAAATTCAAGGTCTCACAGATACAATTCCCCTTTGTATGTGACTGTAATCCATCAGTGAACATAGATATTAAAATAAATGGATAGGAAGCACCATGTCTAATTTCCCAATGTGCACTTCAGCTTCATTGACTAGAATATGCGTCTGCAGCTACTGTATAAATTTAGTTTGCCTGCAACTTGGGCTAAATACTGCCAATGGTTAATGCATGATCGTTTTCCCACCGTACATCAAAATCACTAGGAGCTTAAGTGACTCTTAATTGTTTCATTACTAAGCACTCTGTTGGTCATTAGCAATGAAAGTACGCCACATGCAAATTTATTGCACCAAAAGTGCTTTTCTTCAACCATTAAATCTGCTAACATTCCTAACATCATTAAAAAATCAGCTTCAATTGATCGTGGAATCATAAAGATGGGAGAAAATTGATCTTAACTAACCTTGAACTGAAATTATGGTCGAAAAATATCGATCTGCAGAATCTTGTTAAAATAATGATCCTAAAATCCTTACCATTTGGGGAATTTTGGGTGAGGATCAGAATACAGGGGCCGGAGTTTTACGTGGCCGTGGAGGCCATGTGTCCGACTGCAAATATCACGAGAGGACATTGGGTGTGCGTCCCAATGCCATTACGTTTGCGAGCAACTATGAACCAGTGCCTGCCATCAAATATTCAGCCTGTTAAGGCATTCAACTGAAATTTGGTGTTGCCCAACCAATTTTTAGGTTAGTGCAGGGGCGCCTGTCCTGTCCTCTCACTTTTCTCATCCAAGGGCAGGATAAAAGGGGCTGGAGCACTGGCTGTGTGAGTTGTTAGGAGTTCAGAGTTTAAGGGTTTGCCATTGTTTTAGCATTGAGATTTCAGACCAATTCTACTGTTTTCTTCTGAAGTTCGGCCTTGTTCTGGTGACCTTTTTGTTCTGGAAATTCTGATGGAGCATTTCTGCCCATTGCAGCCTTCAGTGCTCTGGGCAGTGCCATCTGCATTTCAGCACTTGGGGATTGTGTGTTCCACTGGGTGCACCTCGCTTGAGAAGAATGAGAGGGGCAAAAGAGAAAGTAAGTCAGGTGTCCACAAGTAGCTTTGCAGGGGAGACACAGGCACAGGAGGCGCAGGGCTAGCAGGGAGAGCAAGGCAGAAGGCACCACAAAAGATGCTACCATCTTGCTGCCAGAGTGTACAGGCAATGATCCAGCTACCCCAACATGTCTGAGGTCCAGTGCCGCAGGACGCTCTGCCATTCTAAGGGCACTGTGATATCATTATGCTGCATGATTGGGACAGAGATTACCTCCAACCAATGTCTAAAGATCACAGTAAGCCTCAATGTTTACACATCTGGACCTTTCCAGGGCTCAGTGGGAGATCTGTGCAATACCATCTAGACTATGTACTGCTTATGATTGTGGTCCGCTGCACTCTGCACAACCTGGCACTCGTTTGGACGGATCCACTTGAGGATGAGGAAACCGAGGCACTCCACACATCTTAGAGGAAGACTCAGCAGATGGATCTGGGCAGGCATAGAGTGAGAACGAGAAGGCAGATATGATGACATTTCAGGGAGATAGGGACACTGGCGAGGCCTTGATTCAAGCACTTTCAGCTTGGTCACCAAGGGATGGTCTCTATGTGAGTGCAAGGCCACAGTCTCCTTAACACTGACTTCTAACCATACAATGCCATGATCCCAGTGTCACCTCACAACCTCTGTAATAAGGTTTGTTATCCCTGCCCTCTATTATAAAACGCTGATGAGACTTGCACCAATGAAATACATGAAGGACATTCAGGACATTGAAACAAAATATTTCACAGCACCAGGGACCCGGATTCAATTCTGGTCTTGGTTGATGGTGTGGAGTTTGCACATTCTCCCTGTGCCTGTGTTGGTTTTCTTCAGGTGCTCTGGCTTCCTCCCACAGTCCAAAGATGTGTACATTAGGTGGATTAGCCGTGGTAAATGTGTGGGGTTATGGGGATTGGATTCGGAACATCGGTGCAGACTTGATGGGCTAAATGGTTTTTCTGCACTGTAGAGATTCCATGGCTCAATCAGTCTCTGTTCTCTCAATGGAGGAGGCTGTTTGCTTGATGTTCCAGGTCAATGTAGTGCTCATGCTCCTCATGGATTCCTCCATGGCAGGGACCGTGGCATGCTGAGTCTTATGGATCTCCATCAGTTCTTCCCGTGCATCCCACTGGACATCCAGCATCTGCCTCCAGAAGCTCATCATCTGCCTCAAACTCATCATGGTCCTGGTCTTCAACAATCCTCTGAGAGCCGTCACCCAGGGTACTTTCTGCCTCTGCCGGCTGCTCATCCAAGTGGGCTATGCCCAACCCACAGTGCACTATCATCTGAGCCAAGGAAATGAGCCCCAATTACTTGCTAGTATCTGCCAGTGCCTAGTTGTGAGAGAGGGTGAGATGTGGCAGGATCAGTAGAGGATCCTGGGGCTCTGGTTGGCTCTGGAAGATGGCTCATCTGAGGGAGGAAGACAATTGGTCAGTATTATCATTCAACAATGTCCGTGCTAGTTGACTGGGTGAGACTGATTTCAATGGCCTCATGGTCGCTTCATGACTACTGAATAACTGGGGATGCTTGTTTTGAAGTCCTCACCTCACTTGTCTTGTTTCTGACCACCGAATTCTTACCTTCCTCTGAGACACCTGCCTTTCCACAACCTGCGCTTCCACCACATTTGCCCTCGAGCTTAAGGGCATCCATCTCATATATGCTCAGGATGGGCAAGGTAGCTATTTCACCACCAGTTGCAATGTGCCCAGTTGTATAACGACTTCTCTTCCCTCTTCCCCTATAAGTACAAAAGCCCAATCATTACTCCACCCTCCACCTGCAGCACCATACCATCTTCTTCCAGGATGCATTGGTACCCCCTCCAATCCGTTCAGTCTAGTCCTGGAATCATTTTGTAGTTTGTTGTTTCATTTTAATTTCCACTTTTTGAAGCCACACCATTTTCTAAATTTTGTACAACTATAATGAGTGCAGCAACCAATCTGCTCACATAACTCTTTGAGGAGATATCACTGGAAATGGTGCAAGGAGAGTTTGTGATGATTCCTGCTTTATTCTGTGCCTCCCTGTGGAGATGCACTTTGTCTTTAATGAGTCCTACGCCATCAGAATTCAAATTAAATATTCAGTATCTTTATCCTTACTCTGATGGGGCGTTCTACTGATAGTTTTTATGTTGCATTTTTCACAAGCTGTAAAGCACTTTGCGATGTTCTTAGGATGTGAAAGGCACCATATTAATAGAAATACTTCCTTTTCCAGTAGTTCCCCTTTAATAATGTTATAGTCGGGATTTTCCAATTTGACAGCCCAAGGCAAAAGTCCATTGATTTTCAGCAGAACCGGATGATCCCGACAGTGGGCAGAGTCAGAAATCATGCCACTGCTGCACCCCCCCACAACCACCCCCCCCCGCCCCACAACTCCCACCCCCATCTTGTAGTCAAACATTAATGTTGGAGTAATCCAGGATGTAAAAATGAATTATTCTGACTTTTCCCTTCATTCTTCTGGTGATACTTATGAACATATGAATTAGGAGCAAGAGTGGGCCACTTGGCCCCTTAAGCCTGCTCCACCATTCGAGAAGATCATGGCTGCCTTAACTCCACATTCCTGCCTTCCCCAATAAACTTTCACACCATCTACCGCTGCCTTTAATTCAAAGACGCTGCTTTTTTGGAGGAAGGGAGTTCCAAAGACTCACAACCTTCTGAGAGGAAAAATCTCATCTCAGTCATAAATGGATGGCCACATATTTTTAGTAAGAAGTCTTGCAACACCAGGTTAAAGTCCAACAAGTTTATTTGGTAGCAAAAGCCACTAGCTTTTGGAGTGCTTGCTGCTCCTTTGTCAGGTGACTCACCTGATGAAGAAGCAGCAAGTGCTCCAAAAGCTAGTGGCTTTTGCTACCAAATAAACTTGTTGGACTTTAACCTGGTGTTGTGAGACTTCTTACTGTGATTACTTCAGTCTAACACTGGCATCTCCATATCATCACATATTTTTAAACAGTGACCTCAACCAGATTTTCCCAAATGAGGAAACATCCTTTACATATTCACCTATCAGCACCTTGTAGAATATGGGTTTATATTGCTTTCTGAATTTTTGGATGAATGGGAGAGCGGGGCAATTGTTCAGGGAAGTATGCACTTCCAGGAAATTGCTGTGCAATCCTTACCTGTGAACCTCTGGGTGGGACACCTGGGCCTCAATCTGGCTGGGGGCGGGGGGCAGTTCAGTCTTCAGAAGTTACAACCCAATTTCTCCTTATTGGTTCTACTTTAAAACTCCAGGCGATTATGAACAACCCCTTTATCTAATGTCCCCTTTACTTTCATTGCTATAAGAGGAATATCCCCATGTTGTCGATTCTTAAATGCCCTCAGAGAAACTAGGGATGGACAAAAAATACTGCTCTGACAACATTGTGTACATTGTAGGAACAAGAACATAAGAAATAGGAGCAGGAGTAGGTCATTCAGCTCCTCCAGTCTCCTCTCCTATTCAGTAAGTTCATGGCTGATCTGATTATGACCTTAACTCTACTTTCCTGTCACCTTTCACCCTTAATACCCTTGTCAATATTTTTTGCTCAGTCTTCAGTTTCTTCCTCTTTTCTTTAGTCATACTTTTGTGGCTTTTAGAATATCCCAATCTTCTGCCCTACCAGTAATCTTCATAGCATTGTACATCTTGCTTTTCAAATTGATACCACCTTTAACTTCCTTAATTAGTCATGGAGTTGCACCCTTCTGGTATTCCATTCTTCCTCACTGGAATATGTCTTTGTTGAGTGTTTGAAATATCTCCTTAAATGTTTGCTATTTCTCTACTACTAAAATATCTTACCTTTTAATCTATTTACCTTGTCCATTTCTGCTATCTACTGCACATGTTGGATAAAAAAAGTTAAAGTGATAGCATGTGGGGCTGGGTGAGAACAACAACACAGCATTTATTGATAAGCTGTTGATTCCATAGAGACTTGATTTAGATTGCAAAAGCCTGTGAAAACAGTCAATGACATAACAAACTATACACGTGACTAGACTTTTAAAGCGACAGTGCAACAACACAACAACAGTCCCCAAATAGATAACAACTTCAGCTTACTCCATCTTCACATCTTTGTAATTACCTTCATTTAAGAACAGAAGAAATAGGAGCAGGAGTAGGCCATCTAGCCCCTCGAGCCTGCCCCACCATTCAATAAGATCATGGCTGATATGTCGTGTCTCAGTTCCACATTCCCACCCTCTCCCCATAACCCTTAATCCCTTTGCCTATCAAAAACTTATCAACCCGCATCTTAAAAATATTTAGCGAGGCAGCCTCCACCACTTCATCGGGCAGAGAATTCCAGAGATTCACCACCCTTTGAGTGAAGAAGTTCCTCCTCAACTCTGTTCTAAACTGCTCCCCCCTCCATCTTGAGGCTGTGCCCTCTAGTCCTACTGTCCTTTCTGAGCGGGAAGAGCCTCTCCACCTCTATCCTATCCATCCCATTCATCATCTTATATGTCTCAATGAGATCTCCCCTCATTCTTCTAAACTCTAACGAGTACAAGCCTAGTTTATTCAGCCTCTCCTCACAGTTCAACCCCCTCAACTCTGGTATCAGCCTAGTAAACCTCCTCTGCACTCCCTCCATGGCCAAAATATCCTTGCGTAAGTGCGGCGACCAAAACTGCAAACAGTACTCCAGCTGCGGCCTCACCAGTGCCCTATACAGCTGCAGCAAGACCTCCCTACTTTTATATTCAATCCCCCTCGCTATGAAGGCCAGCATCCCATTAGCCTTCCTGACCACCTGCTGCACCTGCAGGCTGGGTTTTTGCGACTCATGAACAAGGACCCTGAGGTCCCTCTGCACCGTCGCATGCTGCAGTTTTTCGCCATGTAAGTAATAGTCCTTCCTACCATTATTCCTACCAAAGTGGACAACCTCACATTTGCCAACATTGAATTCCATTTGCCAGTTCCTGGCCCATTCGCCCAGCCTATCCAAATCCTTCTGCAGACTCTCCACACCCTCCGCACAATTTGTCATTCCACCAATCTTGGTGTCATCAGCAAATTTCGACACCATACACTCGGTTCCCTCCTCCAGATCATCTATATAAATGGTAAATAGCTGAGGCCCCAGCACCGATCCCTGGGGCACTCCACGAGTCACCAACCGCCAATTCGAATAGCACCCATTGACCCCCACTCTCTGCCTCCTATTTGACAACCAATCCTCTATCCACGTTAACACCCTACCCCCAACTCCATGCCCCCTGACCTTCTGTAATAACCTCTTGTGAGGCACCTTGCCAAACGCCTTCTGAAAATCAAGAAACACCACATCCACCGGCTCTCCTCTATCCACTGCCCTAGACACATCCTCATAGAACTCCAATAAATTCGTCAGACACGACTTCCCCTTAACGAAACCGTGCTGCGTCTGCTCTATCAAACAATTCTCCTCAAGATGCCTCGCTATTTTCTCCTTGATCACGGGTTCTAACATTTTACCTACAACAGACGTTAAACTAACCGGCCTATAATTCCTTGCCTTTTGCCTGCCACCCTTCTTAAACAACGGCATAACATTAGCCATTTTCCAATCTTCCGGCACTTCCCCGGAATCCAGCGAGGTTTGGAAAATAATCACCAAGGCATCCACTATCACCTCCGCCATTTCTTTCAGAACCCTTGGATGCATTCCATCCGGTCCTGGGGACTTGTCCACAATCAGTCCCTCCAGTCTGTTGAGCACCGCCTCTCTAGTAACAATAATGTCATTCAGGCCCTCCACTCCTACCATCTTTCCATCGCTAACACCCGGCAAATTATTCACGTCCTCCTCCGTGAAGACCGAGACAAAAAAGTTATTCAAGGCCTCAGCCATTTTCCCATCCCCTACCACTAAGTCCCCCCTCTCATCCTCTAAGGGTCCAACGTTCACCCTAGCCAGCCTCTTCCTTTTTATATATTTATAAAAACTCTTGCAATCCTTTTTTATATTAAGCGCTAGCCCAGCTTCATAGTTTATCCTACCCTTCTTTATCAACTTCTTTGTCATTCTTAGTTGACATTTAAACCTCTCCCAATCCTCTTCTTGCCCACTACTCTTAGCCACTCTAAACGCAACCGCTTTTAATTTAACACTTTCCTTTACCTCCTTCATTATCCACGGCTGATTATCTCTCCTCCTACGATCCTTTTTAACCATCGGAATAAATTTCTGCTGAGCACCAAGGAAGATCTCCTTAAAGATCCTCCACTGTTCCTCAGCAGACCTACCTTCCAACGCGCTCCCCCAATCAACATTCGCCAATTCCTCTCTCATCCTACCGTAGTCCCCTCTGTTCAAACAAAGGACACATGTCCGGGAACCCACTTTCTCCTCCTCCATCTGCATCAGAAACTCCACCATACAATGATCACTCTTCCCAAGACGATCCCTCATCACAAGGTCCCTAATTCTACCCCCCTCATTACATAGCACCAGACCCAAGATAGCTCGCTCCCTCATCGGCTCCAACACACACTGTTCAAGGAAACTATCCCGGCAGCATTCCAAGAACTCTTCCTCAAGCCCACCGCGCCCAACATGGGTTGCCCAATCAATATGTAGATTGAAATCCCCCATAATTATCACCGTTCCATTCCTGCACGCCGCATTTATTTGCACGTTAACAGCCCGCCCCACCTCCAGATCATTATTTGGGGGCCTATAAACGACATCCACCAGCATCTTCCTCCCTTTGCTGTACCTAATCTCCACCCACAACGATTCCACTTTCTGCTCTTTGGTTCCTATATCATCCCTTACTACCACCCTGATGCTATCCTTAATCGGCAGAGCTACGCACCCCCCTTTTTCCTCCTGCCTATCCTTCCTAAATACTTGATACCCCTGTACATTCAGCTCCCAGTCCCTGTCACCTTGCAGCCATGTCTCTGTAATGGCCACCTGATCATATCCATTTATGCTGATCTGCACCACCAGCTCATTCACTTTATTCCGAATGCTTTGTGCATTCAGATAAAGTGCCTTCATCCCAGCCTTCACCTGTACCCTATTTGCCAGAATGCCACCAACCATACTCATGCCCCCTACTCCCTTTATTATTGGGACATCCTTGGCCTCTTCCCTTACCTGTACCCTCTCCTTTACTTTAGACCCCGTAATGTCACCTACCCTCGCACCCTCCCCCCCCCAATTAGTTTAAAGCCCTATCTACAGTCCTATTTACACGATTAGCCAGGACTCTGGTCCCAGCACTGTTCAGACCAACCTGAACAGGCCCCACCTACCCCAATACTGGTGCCAATGCCCCATAAATTCAAACCCATTCCTCCCACACCAATCCCTGAGCCACCCATTCACTTCCTTAATCTTATCAACCCTATGCCCGTCTGCACTCGGTTCAGGCAGTAGTCCAGAGATAACCACCTTCTCGGTTCTACTTTTTAATTCCATTCCCAGCTTTTCATACTCCCTCCCCAGATCCTCAGTTCGCATTTTGCCTACGTCGTTGGCACCCACATGTACTACAACGACCGGGTTCTCACCCTCCCACTCCAGGTTCCTCTGCAGCCCAGATGCGACATCCTGGACCCGAGCACCAGGCAGACAACACACCCTTCTGTGCACTTTGTCATTGTGACAAAGGACAGTGTCAATACCCTTAACTTAAAGACACTAGTTATGGGCACACATCTCTCACTCTCAAGCTAAATGTAAAATTCTTCATGTTATGGTCACTCCTGCCAACACAATCCTTAATTATGAGGATTTAATTAATCAGTCCCATTAATCATTACCAGGACTAAAATAGCCTCATAGATTCCAGAATGTATTACTCTAAGGAACTGTCCTGAATATACTCAACAGACCCATCCTCCAGGCTACCTTTGCCAATCTGATTTGTTGAATTAATTTGAAAATTATCTAAATGTTCTTGCAAGTGCCCATGGGTGATTGATGCAAACTCTGTCTTACTTTGTAGTTATTGTTAGGGGGTGTACATGAACTATTTCCACGAGCAACTTCTTTCTTTTGCCATCTGTTATCTCTTCCCAGATTAACTCCACACCTTGGTCTTCTGAACCAAAATCTTTTCTCACCATTTTGTTGACTTTCTTAACAGAGCTACCCATCCAGATCTGACCCTGCTCTAATCCACGGTTAATAAATGTGCCTTTCCATCAGTGGTCGCTGGATCAGTAATCACTGATTTCCTACTTTAATAACTTTCTGAATTGAAGCCAATTGTAGCATCTGTTTGTGAAAACAGCTAACTCAACAAAGGCCAGGGACCGAACATGGATTCTTTGTATCATTTTACCTCAGTCTGTTTATTAAATGTATCTATTAAACCACCAGTAGAACTTACTGCCTTTTGCATTTTGCTGTCATCCTATGCTCTTCTAACAGCAAGACCCAGCTTTAGCAGTGTGTTTTGCATTGGTATTTTCATTTAGATTAGCACTCAGTTGCTATTATAAACACATACAGAGAGAGTTATAGAGGTTTACAGCACGGATAAAGAACGTTTGGCCCAACTTGTCCATGCTGCCCAGTTTTTACAGAATCACAGAATACTACAGTGTACAAGAGGTCTTTCGGCACATCAGGTCTGCCCCGAGACATGAAAGGCCCTGACCTGCCCACCTAATCCCAATTGCCAGCACTTGATCCATAGCCTTGAATGTTATAGCATGCCAAGTACTCACCCAGGTACTTTTTAAAGAATGTGAGGCATCAGCCTCCACCATCCTCCAAGGCAGCGCATTCCAGATTGTCACGACTGTCTGGTTAAAAATGTTTTTCCTCAAATCCCGCCTAATCCTCTCACCCTTCATTTTAAACTTGTGTCCCCTCTTTTATGACCCTTCAACTAAGGGGAAATGCTGCTCCCTATCCACCCGGCCCATGCTCCTCATTTTATGCATTGTTTAAGACATTTAGTCCAAATAATAATGACTAAATAATAGTCCTAAATAATAAGGACTAAATAATAATAAGGGCGGCACGGTAGCACAGTGTTTAGCACTGCTGCTTCACAGCTCCAGGAACCTAGGTTCAATTCCCGGCTTGGATCACTGTCTGTGTGGAGTTTGCACATTCTCCTCATGTCTGCATGTGTTTCCTCCCACAGTCCAAAGATGTGTGGGTTAGGTTGATTGGCAATGCTAAAATTGCCTTTAGTGTCCTGAGATGCGTAGATTAGAGGGATTTGTGGGTAAATATGTGGGGATACGGGGGCGGGCCTGGGTGGGATTGTGGTCGGTGCAGATTCGATGAGCCAAATGGCCTCTCTCTGTACTGTAGGGTTTCTATGATGATCCTATGATGATTCTAATAGGGAAAGACTTTCCTTTCAATCCATCATTTAGCTAATTTAGGTGAGGTGTGGCCAAGTGGTATTATCGCTAGACTATTAGTTCAGAAACTCAGCTAATGTTCTGGGACCCCAGTTTGAATCCCACCACAGTGAATTGTGGAATTTGAATTCAGTAAAAATATCCGCAATTAAGAATCTACTGATGACCATGAAACCATTGACGATTATCAGAAAAGCCCATCTGGTTCACTAATGTCCTCGAGGGAAGGAAATCTGCTGTCCTTACCTAGTCTGGCCTCATATGACTCCAGAGCCACAACACTGTGGTTGACTCCCAACTGCCCTCCAAGGGCAACTAGGGATGGGCAATAGATGCTGCCCAGCCAGAGACGCCCATGTCCCACGAATGAATATGAAAAAAACTCTTAAAGCAAAGCTTTAGCATTAAGGCACAGGAAGGAGAGAGCAATTAATCTGTGCTGAAAAGCTGGTAGAAAAATAATTTCTTACTGCAACGTGTTCAATATGTGGTGCAGCATGTTAAAAGATCACATCAATGTTGAATGTAGCACAACCGACCTGCAACTATTATGATAACCCATGGATCATTTACTCTAGATATTATTCTGAAGATACATGAGATGTGTGGGTGGAGTTCTAATATCTCTGGGGATTCTCCATCTCTTCCATCAGAACCTGCAGCAGACAGGACAAGTGGGAGAACCCTTAGAGCATTCAGTGCCATGGCTTTTAACCCTCTTAGAATACGTTTGTCCTTTGCGATGAAAACTATCCTTTCAACAGAATCAGAGATAGGTTTTGATCAAGGTATATATACTAAACTGAAGTTCTTCACAGACAACGAAGTAGTTTTGAACTTGTAGTCACTACCCTGGTGTAGTTTGATTCTTGACTGCTTGTCAAGACATGGGGAGCATGTGCTATTTCTGCATGGAATAGTGCTGTGGAATATTTTATGCCCAACTGGACAAGCAGCTTGGGCCTCAGTCATGAACAATGGACGTGACTTTATCACTTGTTCATGCCACGCTCCTGCCGCAGTGAAGTCAAAGAAGTTGGCAGCCAGCCAAATCTCCATTCACTGCAGTGGGATGGGAAATTCCTGCTGGCGTGAATGGTCGGAAAATTCCAGCCAACAGCTTCAACTTAAATGTGTCCAGATTATGTAGTCAAGTCTCTGGAATGGGCTTGAACCCATGATCTTCTGACTCAGAAGGGTCAGAATACCACTTCATGATATAAATTGGTTGCTAAATTTTCTTGACAGGAATTGATGCTGACTGTGGTTGCTTTTAAAATTATTGGCCCCTAAATTCACTGACAATGGATTTGCGGCCATCATTTTTTCTGCAATCAGGGTACCCACCACCACCTCTTGCACAATAAGTAGGCAACTGTAGAGGTCCATTTTGCCTGGGTTTCTCCTGCTTCGTAATATTGAGGTTAATAAAAGGTGCCCACCTGAGAGCATAAAAAAGCATATAAATTGGTAAATGAGATTGGTAAATCTTGGTTTTATGTACATCCTTAATCCAGGAACCTGCACCCCGGACATTCTCTCTTCCATCTTCTTCTGTCAGAATAAAGATACTAAAGTCTGAGATCATGTACAACCAACTCAAGTACAGCTTCTTCCCGGCTGCCATCAGACTTTTGAATGGACTTACCTTATATTAAGTTGTCTTTCTATTAAGTTTGTCTTTCTCCACACGTTACATTCTGCACACTTCCCTTTCTTTCTCTATGAAAGTATGCTTTATTTGTATAGCATGCAAGAAACAATACTCTTCATTGTACACCAATACATGTGACAATAATAAATCAAATCAGAAAACATGCATCTGTACTTCCTGCAACTTGTGTTTTTCTGTCACTCCATTTCTGTCACAGCTGTCTGTTGCACCTATCAATACAATTTAGGTGGCATAGCAGGACCACCATCACCACCAAACCACCACCCTCACCACCCCCACCCCCCCACCCCAACCCCACAATGCTTCCGTGGACTCTTTCCTACTCTGTAGCTCTGCGCTACTCCCTCCTGCATTCCCTTATCACTCCAAACCTCTGCACTCACCCACACTCCTTCCTCCCACTGTTCCCCCCATCCCCCGGCTTCTCGTTGCCAACCAGGTCTTGGTAGAAATTATTGCCAACTACAAGATCAGAATCAGCTGTGGACTCTTTAAAACATTATACTCTTCCCAAGGCTCTAAAAGCATATTAAACATTTTGACGAATTTAAAACAAATTCCTTTATCAAAGCCAAAAATTAGGCTTAAGACCCTTTCCCCTGGGGTAAGCTTTCCATAGCCACCTTTCCTGGCCTTAATGAGGTTGTAATTTGGTTTGAAGCTTTAATCCTTGATATGGAACTCATTCAATAAGAGTGCAAATCTGGAATCGAGGTTGGAAAGTCAGTGAGCTCTGCTGAATCCTCGATTCATTAATATTTTCCCCTCTGCCTGGTTTCTCATCAAACGCTGAACTTCGACAGTAGCTGCTAACAGGATCTCAGTGCAACCTTGTTCCAACTGATTAGTTCAAATTCTGCATACAGGAAACAGTACCAAATCACAATTGCAGAGATTGATAACATAATAATCATGTGAGAAAAAGCATCAAAAATACCAATGAAGGATACATGGAAACAACCAATCAAATATAAGCCAATAAAGGAAAGAAGGAGAGGAATCAGTTGAAAATATTTTTGAAATGCTTTGACAAAGGGTCATCTGGACTCAAAACATCAGCTCTTTTCCCTCCTCACAATGCTGCCAGACCTGCTGAGGTTTTCCAGTGTTTTTTCTTTTGGTTTCAAATTCCAGCATCGGCAGTAATTCGCTTTTACTTTTGAAATGTTTGTTGGCTTTCAGAAACTGGAAATGCATTACGACAAATACAATAACAATATGGGAATATTAAAATGGCAAGAACCCAACTACCTAGGCAATATTTGAAACACCTAAGCAGTGCTTCCTGTTTCCAAGTTGCGTCTCTTTCGGAAGCTTGGGGCTTGTGAATTTCTGGAGCTTTCCAGATCCATCACTGTCTGCTGAAACAACTCAGTGTGGTAGCAGGCCTCAATCCCAACTGGCATCTGTGCCTACAAAATTATTTATGATTAACATCAAAACTAATCACTCATGTAGTTAAGCCAGTACTTGCAGGTTGCGTGTCTCACCCCGCTCCTCCATTCCTGTGGAAAATTATTTGCAGATGAAAATACCTCAGGATTTTAGCTTCATAAAACAACTAACGAAGATATTGCACAAATCCCCAATGTTTACTGACATCATTTGGGACTTTGGACATGCTGAATTCACAACTGGCACAACATGTGCTCTCCATAATGCTAAGAGTGTTTCATGATAGCTTTATAACTTCAGAGTAGTTCATCATATTCCAGCTCCTATCACCTTTGTCCATACACTGGAATTTCAGATTTTGGATCATTATTAAGATACAACATTGTGGAGGCGTCCACTTAGGGCTGTTAAGAGGCAAGTTTATATTCTTTATGTAGCAGTACTTGCTGTTGGCTATAACCTGGACAGAATTTCTGAGATGTCCATGGGATCTCAGGATCTACCATCCTTCCTCCAAATGTGATGATTCATTTACTGACCCTCACTCAATGGAATTTACAGAAGTGCCCAAGGAAGTCTGGAAAACCAGCGAAGCTGAGTTTCACACCGAATTCTCTCCTGCATGGATATTGCTAATTCTACATCCAAAAAAGAATGTAATTTCCTTTTTTTTGCAGAAGCTTCAAAGATCATGGGACTAAAGTTTGATCTGCACCTATTATTAGATGTGGGGACTGCAATTCTAAATTCACCCAGGCCTGATATTGTTGAGGCAAGCTGCAAACAAACTTCTTGCTGCTACTTCTTTTGCTGATTGAGTAAGCATCTGAGTGTGACCTGTGCTGTTGGTTGGCTGCATGCTCAACTGGGGTCTTAACTGTATTCAATGCTAGCATGTGTTCCAGCTAGCCTCCAGTTCTGAAAGGGGGACCGCACATCTTAAAGGAGAGGTGCCCTGACTGAAAGGCAGATATTGTTGAGTGTCAGTACTAGAATTGTCTGCCATTGGAAACAAAGCAAGCAAAACACTGAGCAGAGAGAAGGCATCCAGATTCATGGATGCTTTGCTGGAGGACTTAAGCCTACTGGAGCAGGGAGGCTATTTTCCTGCAGAGGCTCAGGGTGCAATCAAGGAATGGCATTTGATGGGAATGGGAGTAGATGGCTGGGATGTGAGAGGTGAGGATTGGGATCTATGCACTGAAACTGGCCCTGGGCAGTGGCACCAATATAGAATGACGTCATCCAAGAATAATGAATCCAGTTCCACGTAGCATACCCATACATCACCAACCTCTACTCAATAAACCACATCCCTATCACTCAACTTTCAGCAGTCAGTACATGGGCCTTACAGTCAGCATACTCCTTCCAATGCTGCCAGTCTCATATCTACGTCTCATTGCATTCACACACCTCCAGCTGTACAGCTATAGTGGACATATCACTCAAACACAGAGTGATACAATCATTATTCCATCTGCCTTCCAATACAAAATGTTGCAGAATAGAAATAAACCAAGTACAAGTGGTGGGAAACAGCAACTCCTGCATCCCTTGAGCCCTGTGGATGAATGTGATGCTTCACATGATGGGAACAGTGCTGACATATCGCATTGCATCTGGCATCACTGGGAACATTGGGAATGATGGAATGTTGTTGCGTTATGCCTTTTCTCAACTTCCACCACCCTCTCATCATGCTATCCGGGATTAATGCATGATGCAGATGATGTGACCATGAATCTAATGCTTTCCATTCCACCCCACTTCTATCACCCACATTCCCCTTCTGATACTTTTTCTTACAGATACAGAAGAACCTCTGCCCAGCCTCAGCGGTTTCATAGACAGCATCAACACACCACTGACAAAGAAACACTGTCACTTCATCTAACAATTGCAGCCACGGCTGAGCGGAGCATATTCTGAAGAGGACTTGCTGACTGGTGTCCAATGACCATCATGCATCTGTTACCTGTGAGTAGGTTTTTGCCTCGGGCAGATGTACCCGAAATGTTGTTCATGGTCAAGCAGTTGATCAGAAATTCCTTTCCAGTTGATCAGCATGTTCATGGTGCATACTTACTTTTTCTACATCGTTCATGGGACATGGGCATTGCTGGCTGGTCATTCCTAGTTGCCCCTGAGAAGGTGTTGGTGAGTTGCCTCCTTGAAATGCAGCAGTCCATGTGCAGTCCATGGGTTAACCAACAATATCATTAAGGAGGGAATCCTAGGATTTTGACTCAGCGACTGAAAAGGAGTGGCGATATATTTCCAAGTCAGGATGGTGAGCGGTTTGAAGGGGAACTTGCAGGTGGTAGTGTATCCATGTATCTGTTGCCCTTGTCCTTCTAGATGGAAGTGGTTAGATTGTCTCCTACTGGCGATAGTTATTGGCTGGTATCTATGTGGCATGAATTATATTTGCCAGTTGTCAGCCCAAGCCTGGATATTGTCCAGGTCTTGTTGAATTTGAAACAAACTACTTCAGTATCTGAGGAATCACTAACAGTGCTGAACATTGTGCAATCATAGGCAAACATCCCCACTTCTGACATTTCTGCGTGAGATATCTCTCTAAAAAAGGCAACAGTAAACTTTATATGATGATACAACAGAATCTAAATTAGATATTTAACACACATCCCAATTACTTATATTGGGTGATCATATATCTAAAGAAGAGACAGAACACTTGTTAAGCTTAATTGATTAGTTGTACAAATTGGGCATTTAGATGAGACCAGAAGCTACTTTTAAATTCTGGGAGCTAAATACTGTGAGAAAACACTTTAAACTCAAGAAGGGAAAACAATGTTAGAAGAATTGAATCTGGGAAAATGCTTTACTTAAGTTCCCCTCCAGATCACCAACAACCTGTCCTGGTCCCTTTCACGCTGACGCTATAGTTAAGAGAGCCCACCAATGCCTCTACTTTCTCAGGAGGCTAAGGAAATTTGGCATGTCTGCTACGACTCTCACCAACATTTACAGAAGCACCACAGAAAGCATTCTTTCTGGTTGTATCACAGCTTGGTATGGCTCCTGCTCTGCCAAAGACTGCAATAAACTACAAAGGGTCGTGAGCAAAGCCCAGTTCATCACACAAACCAGCCTCCCATCCTTTGACTCTGTCTACACTTCCTGCTGCCTTGGAAAAGCAGCCAGCATAATCAAGGATCCTGTGCACCCTGGACACACCTCTTCCACCTTCTTCCATCGGGAAAAAGATGCAAAAGTCTGAGGTCACATACAAACAGACTCGAACAGTGAGAGAATAACAGGGAATACCTGGATTGGGTCAAAAAGCAAAAGACAAAGAGAATAATTGTGCAAAAGGGATAATTAAAGAATGAGAACATGAATCTAGAGGAGCTGAAACTGACGAAAGCAATAATGGCTGTCTGAGAAAATGGGAGCCATCGTTATGATCCACAGATTATTGAAAATAATGATGATCCCAGAAGGTTGTAACATTCCTAATCGACAAGTGACGTGCTGTTCTTGGAGTTTCTGCTGAGCTTCATTATATCAATGTAAGAAGCCAAAGACAGTGAGGGTGGATAATTAAAATGATAAATTACCAGGAATTCAAGACCAGGCTTGTAGGCTGAATGAAAGGATCTTGCAAAGTAATCACCTAATTTGTGTTTCGGCACCATGGATCCAAGTTTAATTCTGGCTTTGGGTCACTATCTGTGCAGAGTTTGCACATTCTCCCCGTGCCTGCGTAGGTTTCCTCTGGATGCTCCGATTTCCTCCCCCAGTCTAAAGATGTGCAGGTTAGGTGGATTGGCCATGCTGAATTGGCCCTTAGTGTCTCAAAGCATGTATGTTAGATGGATGAGCCATGGTAAATGCACAGGGTTATGGGAATAGGGTGGAGGGGAGGGCTTGGGTGGGATGCTGTTTCAAAGAGTTGGTGCAGACTTAATGGGCTGAATGGTCTCTTTCTGTACTGCATAGATTCTATGGATTCTTGGTTCTATGAGCCATGAATAGTATACTAAAGGAAAAGAAATGGTAGCAAATCATTTTTCTATCTGCAAGAGTGTTTACAACTTTTAACTAACACTGGGCACTAATGAGATGTGCCCCCCCGCTGATGTGTGCAGCAAATGAACAGTGTGGGGAAAGTTGTTGTTCACAGAAAACATGGAAATGAGGAGGCAGCGTGAAGTTGGCATTCTGCCTACTGTACAATCTACTGGCACTGTGCATCATGATCCCTGCACCTATTTTCAGGATAATTCAATTTAACTCCCTCCCCCATTTCTCCAGGATTTCATAGAAATCATAGAAACCCTACAGTACAGAAAGAGGCCATTCGGCCCATCGAGTCTGTACCGACCACAATCCCACCCAGGCCTTACCCCCATACCCTACCCACTAACCCACACATCTCAGGATACTAAGGGGCAATTTAAGCATGGCCAATCAACCTAACCTGCACATCTTCCATAGGTCTCCAGCAAAGGTTGTAGATGATTGTTGGAGAAACCCTTGCAGAAAATAAAGTTGTCCATTTCCAGTCAGATGTGAATCTCTACAATGCAGATTTTTAAAAAAAAATCCTTTCCAAGAATGTTTTAACCTTGACACAAGCTTAGCTGCTGAGGCAAGATAATTTTTGCTTTATCAGTTTATTAACTAAAATTAATATCCGTAATATCCACTAGATCAGTGATAGCCCTTCAGCAAAGCTTTTCCTTCTATCAAATTAAATTAAACAATCACTAAAACCTGGCGTAAATTATATAATTTAGGATTAACAGTGCAAACATCGTAATATTTGGTAATTATCATGAAAATTCATAAGTTTGTATGTGGAAACATTGCTATTTGTCCTTTTGAATATCTTCTTACTGCTAATTATTTTTGACAACCTGGTCTGTTTAAGAGATGCTCACTGTCAAAGTTTAAACTTTATCCACTAGTCAGAAATAGGCTTACATTAATACTGCAATGAAGTTACTGTGAAAATCCCCGAGCTGCCACATCTGGCGCCTGTTTGGGTACACTGAGGAGAATTTAGTCTGGCTAAGGCACCTAACCAGCATGTCTTTTGGACAATTGGGTCTTTCTTTGAGGAAGGTTAAGGTGGAACTTTACTGTTGTCACTTTGTGCCCATTGTCACCTTTCAGCTTGTAAACTAAAAGTGAGAATAAAAAAGAAATGCTCTGTGCTGGGAAATATATTGAGTAAGTATTGTCATTGGTGAAGGTATGAAGCACATTGAAAGTCAAATCCCCAAGTCAGATAACATGAAAGTGGTAATGAATTTTTGTAAGGCCAGCTCTTTCTATCAAAACATTCAGTGTGGCATGCTCTCGGTTAAACGTGTTTAAGTAATTGAGTTGTGGTTCCTGTTCACGGCTTGTTGTGCATGCGGAGAAGGGGAAGAGAGGTGTGGGCCAATAGATTAACAGTAGGCTTTGGGGTATAACTAGACCCATGAACTCGTACCTGCTTCATTGAACTTACTTGCCAGGGCTGGGCCTGCCAGTGACCAGTTGCTGGGTTGTCTCTAGCACCTTGCAATGTGCAAGCTCACTAGAACAAGGATTGCCCTGCTGTAACTTAGCACCTGCTCAGAGTAAAGCCTGTGATTAGATCAAGGTCATTCGTTTCAGTTAACCTTGTGATACAGCCACAAAAACACATTGAAAAGCCATATTGTATTGACAATGGGAATGATCTGTAGTCCTCAGTCTGCAGTAGTAGCAAGACTCCTAGGCACTTAATAATTGGTTACAAGCTCTGTAATGAGCACATTGATTTATTGATTCTGTGATTAAGTTCTCATCCAACAGATGGGTGTGTGGTCATCTGGAGTGCCTGGAATAGCAATTATAAAGTGACTTGATCCTTTTTTTAACTAAGGAGGGGAATGCAGATTTACAAAACTCAGCTATAAAATTTTATTTATTGCTGGAATGTCTTTGAATTTGTTTTTGAGATTTCATCAATTTCACAACTGACCCTCTGTCTCCAACTGCAAGTCGCTCCTCGCCTCATGGTACATGCCCTCCTACCAATTGCTTACCTTACCACCGGATGATCCATAGGATCCTTGCCAATAACATGGCCCTCGGGAGACACTCCCTTCCTTAAAAGGCCACTGCCTTAGTATTCTACCACACTGCCACTCACACATACTAGCCTTGTCCTTGCTGCTTTCTCCCCTTATGATATCTAGCTCCATCCCATTAGCCTACCAATGACCCTGCTCCTTGCACGGAGGGGCCAATCAGTTCCCCTGCTTGATGCTCTCTCCCACCATCGCCACCTGCTGCCAGAAGCCCCTCTACATTAAGGAGCAACATGCACCCTCAAATCGTTAGCCATTTCATGCCTATAGGCCTGATATTAGTGTTTTACTTACATAGACCTTTCCAAAGTGAAGAATGTCATTAAACTTCTTCCAGCTCAGCACCGTCCCCAGATCCTATATTCTTGCTGTTGACAGCAAAGACAGCACAGTGGCTAGCATTGCTGCGCCAGGGACACGGATTCACTTCCAGGCTTGGGCCATTGTCTGTGTGGAGTTTGCACGTTTTCCCCATGTCTGCGTGGTTTTCCTCCGGGTGCTCCTGTTTCCTCCGACAGTCCAAAGATGTATGGGTCATGTTGATTGGCCATTAAATTGCCCCTTAGCTTTAAGAGGACTAGCAAGGTAAATACGTGGGGTTACGGGGATAAGGCCTGAGTGGGATTGTTGATAGGCTGAACGGCCTCCTTCTGCACCGCAGGGATTCTGTGATTCTATGACAGTTTCAGCCACCTCCAGGTAGGTCTGTTTTGTTTGACTGGCTGGCCTTCACCTACCACCTTTTTGATTTGGGCCTTCCTGCTGAGATGTCTCTCTCACATCTTACAGTTGTATCTCAAGGTCTGCAGCTGTGAAGTGTGGGGGAGCCTGGCTGCCAATTCAATGCTTCACCTCCTGAGCCTGTATTTTACTTCAAAACTGCTGTCACAGAAATGGCTGTTGCGATGCTTTTAAATAAATCCTGCACTTCAGTAGCCCTGTCTCCATCACAGAACCTTCACTGCGTATTGTCTGCCAAGCCACTCTCCAGCCAATTAGCAGCGACTGTGGCTACTCCTTATCCTGGTGTGGGGTCAAGACCTGGAAATGGATCCAATACCGGGGTTCCCAACCTCAGAGACAAGAACCTGCCCAAGGGCTTTACAGAGCTCAAGCCACTTCTACAAGTTTCCTGTAGCATAAGTTACCCATTGCACTTTGAGAAGGCAATTACGTTCGAATGTAAGCCATGGCATATGAAAATGATCTTACTGTGCTTGCAATGCCTTATGAATGTTAACTGCTTAACACAAAAACAGGAGCCGGTCAAACTATTAGAAACCAAATTCAACACTTTTTCACATGGCTGTAAGCTAAGATTGATAAAATGGCCTTCCTGTTTGCATACTTATTTTATTCATGTGTTCTCCTTCTCACCATTGTCTTTTTCTATCCTTCTGTACAATTCTACTTAGCCCCTAATTGAAGTAACTCAGAGTCTGAAATTCTTGGCACAAAGAGTGCAGAAAATTGGGATTAAGGAAGGTTGTATGTCTGACAATCCAATGCTCCCTCAGTCCTCAACTGAAGTGTCAGCCTAGATTATGTGCTTAAATATCCAGAATGGAGCTTAAACCCTTGACTTTCTGAGTCAAAGGTGAAAGTACTTATACTGAGCTAAGGTTGATGCTTTGCAAATTCCAATACTACTGCGAGGTTCCGAAAACTGCTGGAGTGTTTGCAAACAATGCAATTTCACAAATATAAGACTCCACATATCATCATTATTAAAAAGATGCTTATCATCTTTGAATTCAGTACCTACCAAACTCTAAAACAGAGGTCCTATTGTGAAAAGCCTGATAACAGGATTGGTCACCCTTATCGCAATCCAATCTTGGTAAGCATTGCAAAAATGAAAAGAAAGTTTTACTAATTGACAATGAGAATGAAATTCAGCTGCTTCTAAAAATCTCTCCGGGTGAAAGCCTATTAACTCCATGTGTCTAAGCTTCTATTCAATGCTGCTATAGCAATGTGTCAGTGATAACAATTGCACATCCAGGGACCATGTACAATGTACGCTGTAATGAATCTCTTTGCAATGCACTCAAAGAACTGCACTGGGCAGATTATACGATGTGAGTCTAAGGTTCTGCACCAGATCTTGTGAAATGATGAAATCAGATTTTTCTTTTCTTCAATATTAATTCATTAATTGAAAAGCATTTCCTCAGTTCTTCAACATTAGTGATGAACTTGTGATTTGATTTGATTTATCATTGTTGCGTGTATTATTATACAGTGAAAAGTATTGTTTCTGGTGCGCCACACAGACAAAGCATAGTGCAGAATATAGTGTTACAGTTACAGCTGGGGTGTAGAGAAAGATCGACTTAATGCAAGGTAGGTCCATTCAAAAGTCTGATGGCAGCAGGGAAGAAACTGTTTTTGAGACCGTTGATATGTGTCCTCAGACCTTTGTATCTTTCTCCCAGTGGAAGAAGGTGGAAGAGAGTATGACCGGGTGTGTGAGGTCCTTGATTATGATGGCTGCTTTTCTGAGGCAGCGTGAAGTGTAGACAGTGTCAATGGATAGGAGGCTGCTTTGAGTGATGGACTGGGCTTCATTCATGGCCCTTTGTAGTTTCTTGCCGTCTTGAACAGCGCAGTAGCCATATCAAGCTGTGATACAACTGGAAAGAATGCTTTCTATGGTGCATCTGTAGAAGTTGGTGAGAGTTGTAGTGGACATGCCAAATGTCCTTAGTCTCCTGAAGAAGTAGCGCATTGGTCGGCTTTCTTAACTATAGTGTCGGCATGGAGGGACCAGGACAGATTGTTGGTGATCTGGACATCTAGAAACTTGGAGTCTCAACCATTTGTACTTCGTCTCCATAGATATAGACAGGGGCACACCCTCCACTATGTTTCCTGAAGTTGTTGACTATCTTCTTCATTTTGTTGACATTGAGGGAGAGATTTTTGTTGTTGCACCAGTTCACCACATTCTCTATCTCATTCCTGTACTCCGTCTCGTCATTGTTTGAGATCCAACCCACAATGGCGGTGTCATCAGAAAACTTGAAAATTGAGTTGGAGGGGAATTTGGCCAAACAAATTCAGAGGGGTATAGGGAGTATAGTCAGAGGCAGAGGACATAGCCTTGCAGAGCTGGTGTTGATCATGGAGGAAGTGTTGTTGCCGAGTCCCGGGCCATGATGTTTGGAGACGAGTCCCATCGGAATAATGGTGTTAAAGGCTGAGCTATAGTCTATGAATAGGAGTCTGACACAGCTGTCTTTGTTCTCTAGGTGTTCCAGGGTTGAGTGTAGGACCAGGGAGATGGCGTCTGCTGTGGAACTGTTGCAGCGAATTGTAATGTATGCAGACAGAGGGGGGCAGGAATTGATTTGTGCTATGACTAACCTCAAACCTACGCATCTCAAGACTCTAAGGGACCATTTTTAGCATGACCAATCAACCTAACCTGCACATCTTTGGACTGTGGGAGGAAACTCACGCAGACACAAGAATGTGCAAACTCCACTCAGACGGTGACCCAAGCCGGGAATTGAACCCAGGTCCCTGGAGCTGTGAGGCAGCAGTGGTAACCACTGTGCTATCGTGCCACCTGCAAGATGCCGCACCAGATTCTGCGTTTGGAGTCTCATTAACCATGTACAGGTGAGTTCCGCTCTGAATCACCTGGTGGGCCATCAGCTGATTCGCTGCCTGCTGTCAGCTGACAGGTTCAAAGGTCGTGGTGCCATGTTCAAAGATCAGTCCAGTGCACTCATATCACTCACTTCAGTTCACCTGTCTTTACCAGAACATGACGTGCATTTCAGAATGAGAGCCCTACACTGGTCTGCATTTCTTTCGCAACACTGTTTGCACCCTTACATGGCATAGGAGTGTCTAGCCTCGGCTCACATGCATGTTCTCCTCTCCCTCCCTCCACTTCTCCATCTCCCCACAGAGAATGCATCCTCTGAGCAACGGTTTGACAATTCCCTGAAAAGTCACAAAATGGTTTGGAGAGCTAGAGGAGATGTTTCCTGATTATTAGACTTACTGTTACTCCACTTGGAACTTATCAGCTATGAGTATATCCTGGGCATGGCTCCCACGTCTCCCCTCCTCTGTGACATCAACATGCTCACTTTTTAAAAATTAATTTATGGAATGTTGGCATCATTGGTTATGCCAGCATCTATTGCCCATCCCTAGTTGCCCTTCAGAAGGTAGTGGTGAACTGCCTTCTTGAAGCGCATCTGCTCCTGAAGTGTCAGCGCACATACAATGCTGTTAGGGAGGGAATTCCAGGATTCTGAGCCAGTGATAGTGAAGGAACAGTTATATACTTCCAAGTCAGGATGGTGAGCAGCTTGGAGGCGAAATCCAGGTGGTGGTGTACAGGAATGTGCCGGGGTACCTCTATGAGCTACCCTCCACTGTGCTGCCAGGGAAATGCAGGAGGAGCTCAGCAGAGCCTATCGCGGGGACTTTCCTGTGGAGGACATGGCTTCTCCATGTGGATGGGAACGTAACTAATATCTGAGGGTTCAAACACTAAGGAGCGTCTGCCAGGTCACCCGGAGGAGAGGATTGTCCAGTGAGATGGGAGTGCTGGAATGGGGTGGGTCAGGGCTGGAGAGGGGAGGGTAATTCTGATGGGAATTCTGTGTGACAATGTTAGAAGGTGGTGCAGTGGGATAAAACGGGTTTAAGGTGAGATGGCAGAGGTTAGGGACATGAGTGATGCCAAGGACAAGGTAGTGGGCACTTATTCTTGCTGACCAGAGCAGGTTGTTCATCTTCTTGCAACATTATATGCCCACCCTCCTGGTTAAGCTTATGGTGCTGGCTGCCTTGGTCACTTCCCATTGCCTCTGCTATCTTGGCTGAAGACAGCCTCATGCCAACTCTCAAAAAGGGGCGGCCCCCCTGTCCTCCATAACTTCCAACATCCTCTCCATATCTGACTCGAGAAATCTGGGTGCCGACCTTCTCCCTGCCATATTGCTGGCTGAACTGAGAGTGATGCCGAAGGGAACCTCAGTAAAGGGCTAACAGCTGATTCTCAACTGCAGTGGATCATTTGCCAGGCATTGGGGAATCAGCATGAAACATATGGGGGAGAACTGGCCCATTACTATATTTGGAATAGCCAAATGGATGGTGCCAATGGAAAACCTGGAAACATTAGGTGCCACTGGCATGGCAATCTGGCCCCAATGTGGGAGAATTGCAGCCACGGGCCAGAATTCTCCATCATTGTACACTCTGCCATCGCAGGGACTGGAGAATCCCAGTCACAGACCAGGCAGAGAATTCCAACAAAATTGACTAATTATGTACCTTTTGGCATTTATCGTATCAAGGCTGAGTCCCTACAGTTGAGTATCTTTGCTCATGAATTTGCACTAGCAGTTGCTGAGCAAGAAGTTGCAAGAACCAGAGGCCACCAAATATAGGTGAATTGTGAATATGAGGACAGGAGAGGGATCTTTGATGGGAGCAAGATTTGGGAGGAATTTTGCATTCCACCGGAAGCTAATTACACCGATAACTGATAGTAATATTTGGATTTCCTGCCTAACTATTAGTAACAGGATAATTCTATATGGAACAGGTAGCAACAGATATAACACCACAATATCCTAGCTGTAACTAGTACACTCTTCTTACAGTAACTCCAGCAGGAATCTTCCTGCAGTGCACAGGGTGTCTCAATCTCCCAGCTGGTCCTACTTTTAATAAGTCCCCTCTCTCCCCATCCCTTTGCACTGTGGCTTGTGTCTGGATTCTGTATGAAGGTCTAAAGTGCTTAGCCCTCAGTGCAAACTCTTTCTTTCTCCTTCCAGTAAGAATCCTCAACCATTCTCCCTCTGATGAAAGGTTAACCAGTTCTCTCCCCAAACAGTACTTGCTGAGTATTTCCAGCTTTTCCGACTTTTATTCAGGTTTCCAGCATCTGCAAAATGTTGCTTTTATGTTTCCAAACAGAAGGCAGTAGATCAGATGTGTCCAACCTTTTTGCTTAGGGGAGGTGCCACATTTCCATTTGCTTCTCACTCAATGGGCATATGAGCAAATTTCAGAAAGATAAGGGGCGGGATTCTCTGGCCACACTCGCCTCAAAACTGAAGAATCTTACCCGATGTCAATGGACCTTTGCATGGTCCACCCTCCTGCCCTCTACAATTCCCGTGGTGGGCGGGATGGGAGAATTTCGGCTGAGGTTTGGCAAAGCAGTGAACTGAAATTCAACAAGTCAAGGTATTAATGTAAGGGAACAATTGCTGAGCAAAAATAAAGCCATGTCATGGCAATAAATAGTTCAGTTAAGAAGAAGTAATTAAGAAAAATGACTGGAGTGTGAGAGAGTCAGCGTGTGTGTGCCAGGCTCCGGGTGTTCACTCACTCACTCACTGTGAATAGTTGTGTGAATGTGTTGGTGTGTGGTGGTGAGTGAGTGAAATAGGCCTGGTAAGAATCCTCATCCATTCTTCATCTGATGAAAGATCACCAACTTGTAATTTTAACCATTTCTCTCTATAGACGCTGCCTGACTTGTTGAGTCTTTTTTATTCATTGGTGGGACATGGACATTGTTGGCTGGCCAGCATTTATTGCCCATCCCAAGTTGCCCTTCAGAAGGTGGCGGTGAGCTGCTGCCTTGAATTGCTGCAGTCCATGTTCTGTGGGTTGACCCACAATGTCGTTAGGGAGGGAATTCCAGGATTTTTAACCCAGCCACTATGAAGGAGCAATGATATTTTTCCGAGTTAGGATGGTGAGTGGCTTGGAGGGGAATTTGCAGGTGGCGATGTTCCCATTTATCTGCTGCCCTTGTCCTTCTAGATGGAAGTGGTCATGGGTTTGGAAGGTGCTGTCTAAGGAGCTTTGGTGAATTGCTGCAGTGCATCTTGTAGACAGCACACACTTCTGCTACTGAGTGTCATTGGTGGAGGGATTGAATCAAGCAGGCTGCTTTGTCCTGGATAGTGTCAAGCTTCCTGAGTGTTGTTGGAGCTGTGCCCATCCAGGCAAGTGGGGAGTATTCCATCACACTCCTGACTTGTGCCTTGTAGATGGTGGATAGGCTTTGGGGAGTCAAGAGGTGAGTTGCTTACCGTAGTATTCCTAGCCTCTGACCTACTCTTGTAGCCACTGTGTTTATGTGGTGAGTCCAGTTGAGTTTCTGGTCAATGGTAATCCCAATGATGTTGACAGTGCGGGGGGGGGGGGGAGGATTCAGTGATGGTTACACCATTGAATGTCAGTGGTTAGTGGTTAGAATGTCTCTTATTGGTGATGGTCACTGCCTGGCATTTGTGTGGCATGAATGTTACTTGCCACTTGTCAGCCCAAGCCTGGATATTGCTCAGATCATGTTGAGTATTTCCAGCTTTTCCCATTTTTGTTTCAGATTTCCAGTATCTGCAAAATTTTGTGTTTGCATTGTCACACAGAAGGCAGTAGATGAGGTTATGGGGAGAGATATGTGGAGAGTGCTGGAGTGTGGTGATGAGATAGAAGATCACACATAATCATATTGAATGGTAGAGCAGTCTTGAAGAGCTCAATGGCCTCCTTCTGCTTCGATTTTCTATGTTACGGTAAACATGCTCACATTTTCTCATGCCCAAACATGCACGCTCACTTCCTCACTCAAACACACACACACACACACACACACACACACACACACACACACACACACACACACACACACACACACACACACACATTCCTTCACTCAAACAGACACACACATACAACCCGTGATTGGAGGAGCAGCTCCTTGAATAATCTCCCACTCTACTTACCTGTCTTATTGCCTGTTTGAAATCCGTCAAAACAGAATGGCTTGGCTGGCCTCAATCTGGCCCACAGGTCGCTGCTTGGACAGGTCTGCAGTCGATCATCTGTAGTGACTTCATATATTCTACCTGGAACATAAAATCTTTTATCTCTCAGAACCCAATTTTTCAGGTAAAAAAAAAATTATAAGGAGGAACTAAACATTACACTTGTACAAGGCTTTCACATGAATCAACCTCACCTTTTAGTCATCCCTCAGAGGGAGAGAAATGATCTGGTTACCATAAGCAGCAACTTATATGTGCGCAATAAGAATGCTTTCCGACTTTGATAAACATAGCAACCAGGTCATTATCACTGAATCCTCCTTGTCTTCAGAAATTAAATCAATTGTCATTTGAACCCAATTATATTCTTTGCTTCAAAGGCTTTTTCTGGATACTTATTCTCAAACTCTGATATCCTTCAGGTGATATCCTTCTACTCTTATGCTCCTAAATTATTAACATGTCTTCCCAGGTTTTTGAATCTTTTACATGGCTGATCATTAATTTTCACTCTGCCAACTCTCTTCCTGACTTTGAACATTTCAATTAGGTTACCTCGAAGTGTATTTTGAAAGAAAATGCTTCTAACTTCCTAAACCTTGCTTTGTATTACATTATGATAGCCGAAACCATCTTTATGGCTCACTTCAGTTTCCTTTCAATGTTATCAGTCCTGTGAGAGTTTAGAGGTGGGATTTTCTGGCTGGACTTGCCCCAAAACTGGAAACTCCCCCTGAAGTCAACAGACCTTTGCATAGTCCCTCTGACACCCCCCCACCGCCCCCCCATCCCCAGCACCACACCCCCCCTCCAAAACCCCAAGCCTACCCTACAATTTTGTGGTGGGCAGGACAGAAAAACTCCCCCTGAGGTGTGATCTGACATTTATTATATACAGTAAAAATAGAGGCCAGAGTTTTCTGGTCTTGCAATCTATAATACTGCTGTCAATGAGAATTTGGTGCTCAGCCAAATCTTCATTCACTGCAGCGGACCTGGAGAATCCCAGCCGTGGGCGAGGTTGGAGAATCTGGCCCAAAATCTTTTTGGGTTTGTTCTCCAATCCATCAACTAATGCAAACCAGCGCCATATTTTTATTGTTGTTGAGCCATGTTCTAACAGTGTTACAGGCTTATTCCCAATAACCTTTAGATCTTCTTTACAATCAACATGCTGTAACATTGTTCCATTTGAGATATAACTTTCTTGCTCACATTCTAAAATAAAAATCAGAAGCGGTGTAACAGGGGCTGCTGGTTCACTAATGCCCATTTTACACAAATCGCAAAATTCAAAATGACTCTGATCTGGGTGAAAGTATCAGTGTAAAAACTATAATCTACTAGTTCATAGCAAAGCATGTTGAGTGTGCCATCCCTTGGGGCTATCATAATACAAGGATTATTTAAATAAACTAATGAAGTGAAATGGCTTTTTGCAGTCCTAACCAAGAGTTTAATGGGTATGGACCCACAGCATAAAACTGGCCATAAAGCATAAATGTCAGACGTAAAATTAGTGGACTCAATCAGAGACATAATAATGCTGTAATAAAGGAACATTCACACATCTAGATTAGGGCGTGCTCTTCTGAGGATCGGGTTAAAGTACATTGTTAGGAAAAGAATGTAGGAGTATTACTCTACATCTGACCCTGCTGTATCTGACCTGGGAATTCTGCTGCCTCACAGCGTCAGGGACCCAAGTTCAATTCCCGCCTCGAGTCACTGTCTGTGTGGAGTTTGCACTTTCTCCACATGTCTGTGTAGGTTTCCTCCGGGTGCTCCGGTTTCCTCCCACAGTCCAACGATGTATAAGTTAGTTTGATTGGTCATGCTAAATTAGTGTCAGGGAGATTAGCAGAGTAAATGAAAGTTACTGGAATAGGGTCTGGAAGGCTTGTGGTCGGGGTAGATTTGATGGGCTGAATGGACTCCCTCTGTACTGTAGGGATTCAATGAAATGTTTGATGATACAATGGGATAGTGAAGGAGAAATAACATTCACCCAAAAAAATCCTTATTTTACAAAATTCGAGAGGAAGGTCAGTACTCCAAATGAATACAAACTTTTATTGTGATATTTTTGTATTGTAATTCAGTTAATACCTTAACATTTAATACTATGGAATAGCAAGCATGTGAGTTCCACACATAAAACAAAATTAGCACCAAGAGTTAATTACCAATAAAAATGCAGATAGCAAAAGTGAAACTTTTCCACACTGAATCCTTCGACACTTTATGGTGAAGATTAACATAATTGCCTCGAGGCACCAAAGAGAGAGAGGAGTTTATAAGGAACACTGTGCTTTCAACTGCAAACGTCAATCTTCTTCTGTGAGAAGACTATAGGGAAGTATTCTGAAGTTATGGCTTGTAGCAGATGTAGAGGGTGTTGAATATTCATCACTGAATGAAAAATTGAAAAGGAATCAAATTTATTAAGAATTAAACTGCTCTGTAGTCCTCTGACAGATTCACGAGGTGGCCTGTGACAAAAACTAATGGCAGATGTTTCAGTGCTGGCACCTAGAGCTTGAGTAATAGAAAAGAAAAGAAATTGCTTTGAACTTCAACTGTGCTTTAAATGCCTCAAATCAATAGGGTCACAGGACTCTTTAATAGTCTGATGAGGTCTTGCCCTAGCAGATACTCATAGTGGCATGTTGATGGGCTTCCAAAGAGTAGGTCATAAAAATTCAGGCTTCTCCCTGAAAGAGTGCTTTGTGCTGGAGAGGTCCATTTAGAGTGACTCCTTAGTGCAGCCAGTCTCAAAAGATGGACTGTGATAGTCTTTCAGTCTCTAGCCAACTGAATGGGAATGTGACCTCGGAAAGTTGTGAATTACTTCTGGAAACTTAATCTACAAACTGGCCTCTTCACATGCAGGACGCTGAATTCATGTTTACTCCTAAATGGCTGTCACAAAACCTATTCATCAAAATCAAAAGAGAAGGCTTTCACATAAGGCTGCGTCAAGTACGGCACCATTAAATAATCATTAGACATCATTGCAAGTCTTGAGACCACTTAAAAATCCACAAAGCTGGCTTTTACCATTCATCAGAATTGCATTTCGATGGGATTTTGTTGTGATAAAAGAGTGTGTTGTATGTCCATCTTTATCAATTTCACAGCCTCATTCTTTCCGTGTGAGAGGAGTTATTTTTTTAAACTCCAGTGAAAGGAGAGAAAGGCAGATGGCAGAACCCTTTAATATCTGTTTTCTTTATTTGCACAGCCTAATGTGGTAAAGCAGTTCAGAATGAAACCACTCGATTAGGTGACGCAGAAGCATTAAACAGGTCTTGGAGGTAGAAGAATGGTACAAAGGGCTCAGATGATTTATGAAACCTTTGTTTAATCCTAATGATTGCTTTATGAACAAAGACACACGGAACAGACTACGCTGTTAGGGATGAAATATAAGGAATGTTATCGTGTCTTGACCATGACAGTGAAGAGTAAAACCTACACAGCACTGATGTATAACCATTGTAAATATTTGAGGAGAGCAGCTATGTGGTTTTATGGGAAAGGCAGCAAGTAGTGCTGAGGACCAGACATTCTTATAACACACACAGTTCTGCTGCCGTTTTAATGTTAACATCAATCAAAAATTCACATTAACAAGGGCATATTTTCAAATCTAATTCTTATCACTTGCAAGATAATATAAGATGTTTTAAATTCTATGGTACTTAATGTTTATATAATTGTTTTCTTTTTGATTGCATGTATTTGACAATAAAAGTGTTGAGTATGCAATTATTATTGAACTATAAAAGATTCAACTATGCATTGTATCTATAATATATATGTAGAATATAAAATCCATAATGAGAGGATTTTAAAATGATCTATATATGAAAAATGTTGATGGCATTTTTCAAAATATGGTGTTACTGATTCAGGGTTAAAGAAATTCAATCAATGCCTTTGTTGCACATTCAAGGTCACTCTTGGAATTCAAGAATCAATGGTTAATCTTCTTTTCTGAAAACTGTGACCAGTCTTTGTTTTACCTTATTGTATCCTAGGTCATCAACCTACTTAAATGGAATGTCAATATCAAAGTGCACGGTAAAGCCTCAATGGTTTGGTGAGAAAGAAGAGCTGTGGGAGTAACTTTGGGACATTGCGTAAACTGGGTGAAATTGGTTCAGCTGCCCAATATACATCTCTCCTAATTTTAATTTCCATTGACTTCAAAATCTGGACAAAGGTATATGGGTGACTGAATCAATATCACATGTCATGTAACTATCAAGAAAAAGTGACATTTTGCGCTGAGTGTGTCGCTTTAATGAATTCATGTGCAAATTATGCATTTCAGTCTGATTTCTGTCACTTTCTCCTGTTTTTGTAAACAAAGAATATAGGTTAGTTCAACATCCTTTCGACTAAAGTGATTTTCTTTTGAGAAGAGAACTAATTTTTTTGCAGTCATTTTACACAGATGATTGACTATGCTCTGTTGTTACTTTGCCCCTGTTCTATTGTCTGCTCATGTCACTGGCTGAAGGCATATAAGCTATTATTTTTCACAAGTGACTTCCAGAGTCACATATTGGTGTGATTTCCATCATGGGGCATTTGTCAACATTGGTACAGCTATGTTGTGTGTTACAGACAGCCTCTGGGCATGACACTGAGTATTCTTTTTGGTGACAGAAATCAAATATATATTAATTAGGCCTTCCATGCGTATTTTTGGAGCGCTTTTGTATTGACACGTAGGAATTCTATTTGTGCATCAGACATTAACAAAAAGGCTTGCTGCAGAGCAATGCAAGCTGGCGAAAGAAATGAAAGAGACCCTGAAAACGTGCAAGAATTGCAGTGTGCAATTAACCCATGCCTATTCATGGTGTTGCAGAGAGCACGTTATGTGTGTGCTGCATGTTGGAATTACGATGATGTGGAGATGCCAGCGTTGGACTGGGGTAAGCACAATAAGAAGTCTCACAGAACCAGGTTAAAGTCCAACAGGTTTATTTGGTAGCACAAACCACAAGCTTTTGGGGTGCTGCCCCTTCATCAGGTAACTGGGAATTCTGTTCACAAACAGGGCATATAAAGACATAACTTCATTATTTTGTAAATTGAGTTTGTGTCTTTATATGCCCTGTTTGTGAACAGAATTCCCACTCACCTGTTAAAGGGGCAGTGATCCAAAAGCTTGTGGCTGTGCAACCAAATAAACCTATTGGACTTTAATCTGGTGCTGTGAGACTTCTTACTGTTGGAATTACATCAGTGTTATGTATATACAGTGTACCAGTGCTATTCACCGGCTGCAAGCATCAACGGGAAGGGAGTGGGGGTGTGGAGGTTGGTGGGGGGATGATATTACGATTGGTTAGTGTGAAAGGAAGTCTGTACCTTTTAATGGAGAGGTGCGTGTGAGGCAGTGGGAACAAGTAATGATGGAGGTAAGTACCAGGAGTAATGCTGCAAGAACATGGATGTGGTGCCACAAGAAATTTAACAATTGCGTGAATTGTCAGGATGAGTGAGTTAATCTTTAAGTAGCCTGCCCCACCAACAGCACTATTAATCTTATCCACCCACCCAATTGATTGCAGAGCCCTTTCACTAATAATCTCTAATAATCTCTATCAATCAGTTCTCAACCCTGAAACTAATATGCTTTACCTCACTCTCACAAAGTTGCACTATTGCGAGCCTCATATTCACAACTTACAACTTGTACATGCTACAGTTATTCAACCATAACAGCCACACAACTCATACATTTTGGAAGATATCCACTGTCACATTTCCATCTTTCTTGCAGACAAAGATGCATATGTCAGTAGGCAGCAACAAAGAACTGGAAGTGCTTTCTCTGGAAAGCAATTTCTAAACATTTCAATATATAAACTGTGCCTGGAAACATCAGTGTCACTTGGTTCAACCTGCCATGCTGACATTCCTAAGCTGATAGGATGGCATCTTATCTATGCAATGTTTAGAAAGGACAAGTATAACATAATGTCAACTAAAAGGCTGACCTCATGCAGAGGGGATGGTAACCACCCTGACTCATTGGCTACATATTCTGTATCCACTGGTCAGAAGGGTTTGGATGGATGGTTGACATTAGATAAGCAACCAGTTCCCTGAATAAGAATATATTAACAAATGCTCAGACACAGGGCTCAGGCCCTGCTCAGGTCCTGGTCAGATCCTGGTAAGGGATCCCAGTGAAGTTGCAGTACTTATCGACAACCACCTTCTTCAGATGGATGAGGAGGGGGAAGGTTATTGGAAGTGATCCCTAATACTTTGACCAGAGAGTAGAATGCGGTTTTCATAAGCAACTTTGATCAACCTAACCTGGGAAAACCATCTGTCTGTTCTCTGGGATCACTACACTGCTCTCAACTATCACATTCTTTCCCATCAGTTAATGCATCATATCTAAACTGTCAGCTTGGATGAAGGGTCATCCAAACTCGAAACATTGGCTCTATTCTGAAAGACTTGCCGGTTAGGTGCATTGACACGAACAGGTGCCAGACTGTGGCGTCTAGGGAAATTTCACAGTAACTTCATTGCAGTGTTAATGTAAGCCTTATTTGTGACTAATAAATAAACTTTACTCTCCACAGATGCTAACAGACCTGCTGAGATTTTCCAGCATTTTCTGTTTTTGTTTCTGATTCCAGCATCCACAGTATTTTGCTTTTAGTTTTGCTTATATCTAAACTGTTAAAACTAAGAGAACGAAGAACAAAGAAAATTACAGCACAGAAACAGGCTCTTCAGCCCTCCAAGCCCGCACCGACCATGTGCTCGACTGAACTAAAACCCCCTACCCTTCGTGGGATCATATCCCTCCATTCCCATCTATTCATGTATTTGTCAAGATGCCCCTTAAAACTCACTATCGTATCTGCTTCCACTACCTCCCCTGGCAGGGGGTTCCAGGCACCCACCACACTGTGGAAAAAACTTGCTTCGTACGTCTCCTTTAAACCTTGCCCCTCACGCCTTAAACTTGAGGCCCCTAGTAATTGACTCTTCCACCCTGGGAAAAAGCTTCTGACTACCCACTCTGTCCATGCCCCTCATAATCTTGTAGACTTCTATCAGGTCTCTCCTTAACCTCTGTCGTTCCAGTGAAAACAAACCAAATTTCTCCAACCTCTCCTCATAGCTAATGCTCTCCATACCAGGCAACATCCTGGTAAATCTTTTCTGTAGTCTCTCCAAAGCCTCCACATCCTTCTGGTAGTGAGGCGACCAGAATTGAACACTATATTCCAAGTGCGGCCTAACGAAGGTTCTGTAAAGCTGCAACATGACTTGCCAATTTTTAAACTCAATGCCCTGGCCAATGAGGCAAGTATGCCCTGTGCCTTCTTGCTTAAAACTCACTATCGTATCTTCTTCCACTACCTCCCCTGGCAGCAGGTTCCAGGCACCCACCACACTCTGTTGTTATTTTCAGTGATCTATGTACCTGTACACCCAGGTTCCTCTGCCTATCAATACTCTTAAGTGTTCTGCCATTTACTTTATACTTCCTCTCTGTATTTGATCTTCCAAAATGCATTACTTCACATTTGCCTGCATTAAACTCCATCTGTTATCTCTCTGCCCAAGCCTCCAATCAATCTATATCTTGCTGTATCCTCTGACAGTTCTTATCACTATCTGCAAATCTACCAAACTTTGTGTAATCTGCAAATTTACAAATGAAACCAGTTACATTTTCCTCCAAATCATTTATATATTACGAATAGCAAAGGTCTGTGCACTGATCCGTGAGGAACACCACTTGTCACAGTGCCAAGGTACCCCTTGGGCATGGGCACTTTGCCTCTTGGCAGTGCCAGGGGGCACAGGCTGGCACTGCTAGGGGCCCATTCCAAGGGGGCACCACCCCCCACTGTCTGACCCCCTGGGGGGCCCTGATTGCCCCCCCCTTCAGCCCAGCATGATCTCCCATTAGTTCCCCAGAAGTGGGGAGCTACTCTAAACCCCGCTGGAGTTAAATTGTACTGGTGGGGTCGGAGATGCTATCGGGCCTGGAGACTTCAGCCTTCGGCCTGATAATCACATTAAATGACATTAAAATAAGGTTTAAAGTACTTACTTGCTATTCCCACCGGTTTCCTGCGTGGTCCTGACTGCACCAGATTTCCATCACTGGGTGACGTGCGCACGTCGGGAACACGTGCGCGAATCCCACCAATCTGCACACGAGTGAATCCCCTGGCGCGACCCACCAAAATATTAATGGATCGGAATGGGAGAATCACCCCCAAAATCTTTACCAAAGCAACAATATCTCAAACATTGGTCCTTGAAATTGCGATAGTAGAATTGTCCTCTAAAGACCCTTTGCAGATATGAACTTCTGCTGAAAGCTCTTCCCCCCTTCTCCTCTTTCTTCTTCTAGAAGCTTATTCTTCTATCCATGCCTACTCTTCATTCCCTTAGTCATGATCAGATTGAAGGGGAAGAACTACCAGGTCGCCCTTGTCTAGGAACAGCATGTTTCAGCTAAAGCTTTTAAGTGCACAGTTACTTTAGCGCCTGTCAAATTACTCCTTCTGGGTTATTAAAGCTTTAGGCAAACTTCAAAAACATGTACAATTGCACCAGCAGCCACAAGAAATAATACAGGCTGATCTGTAAGTAGATTATGATCCTGTTGAGTAATGCTGACGAGGAGGGAATACCTGATTCTTTTTTACTGTTTTATTTAGTTCTACAGTGTGAAGATAAAATGTAGGCTGGAATGTGATATTTAAAAATATGTCAGTTCTTATGTCAAATCGATATTGTGCACTGGCAGTTGCCCTAAATCCACCTCCTTTGCATGCTACCAGTAGTCATTAGGTGTGTGCACGTAAACCTTTTTCCCAAAATGTTGCCTGTTGTGCTTCCCATTGGAAGAATGCAAGCATATCCCAGATGCCATTTTCTGCATTAGGAGCCAGTGAAAAATTTGAAGAAGACTGGTGCTAAATTAATTCACATGGATTAATGTAGATTTCAGATATTGCATTATTGTTTCAGGTCAACATTAAATCAAAGTTGACAGAGTACAAATAGTTAAAAACTCACAGTAGGCTTCACAAAGCAGGGTAGAACCTACCTGAGAAGTATTCCTATCAAAGAGGCTGTGTCACATTACCTGAAAGGGTCAGGTGTGATTCAAGGGAGAAGGTCATGAGTTCAAGCCCTGCTCCAGGGCTCAACCACATATCTGAGATGACACATCAGTGTCGCAGTTCTGCAGGAGATGGCTTTACGATGAGATATTCAACCAATTTGTAGATATGATGATTAGTGTTTGCCCTGGCCAGTATTCAGCTCTGAACCAGCATAATTAAAATGGATTGTGGGGAAAATGTAGCCCAAAAACTCCAGCAGCTTCAGTCCTGGGAACTCTGTTTTGATACAAAATGGTGTCTATGCTGTCTGTTCAAATCATGCCTGATATCATTTTGGGCATTAGTATGTGCGTAACAGCATGTCTCAGAAAAATGTGGAATAGGCAGATCATGACATCTTGTGCAAACATACCATCTCCATTGCCAGAGCTCTGCCTTAGAAATGTACTGTGCCTTGGTGCATTTCTTTGGAATTTGGATTTCTGAAGTAACGGGCATTAGTGTCTCTTTAAAGATAATGAGGTCCCTGCTAACTTTCTGAAGGCTTTAAATTCATCTGGTCTGAGTCATGTTAGTCCATCATGTCAGCTAAAGCCTTTGTCCGTTTTTACAATAAAATAATTTTACAAAGGGGTACAAGAGAGGTTGGGGTCATGGGGGGAGGGGGGCTGACTCAGAGGAATGGAGAGAGGTGTGTGTGTGTGTGTGTGTGTGTGTGTGTGTGTGTGTGTGTGTGTGTGTGTGTGTGTGTGTGCTCATGTGCATTTAAAAAAGAGAGCGGCGAGTGTGTATGTGAGAAACAAAGGGACTTGTGTATATGAATGTGTGAATGAGAGAGGTGAGTGCCTATGACAGACAGGTGAGTAGATACGTGTTAGAGAGAAAAGTGTATGTATGTGTTTGTGAGAAAGGGAAGTTTTGTGTGTGTGAGAAAGGTGAGTATGTATCAGATAGGTGAGTGTGTGTGTGTGAAATAGGTGAGTGTGTGTGTGTATGCGTGTTTGTGTGTGACAGGTGAGTGTGTGTCTGTGTGTGTGAAATAGGTGAGCGTGAGTGTATGTGTGACAGGTAAGTGTATGCGTGTGTGAGAGAGAGATGTATGCTAGAGGGTGACTGTGTGAGAGAGCTAGAAATGTTTGTGACAGAGGTGAGTGTGTGTATGTGAGAGAGGGGGTAAGTGTGCATGTGAGAGAGAGGTGAGTGTGTGTGTGTGTGTGAGAGAGGTGAGTGCATGTGTGAGAGAGGTGAGTGTGTTTGTGTGAGTGAGGTAAGGGTGTGTAATAGTGCAACATGAACCCAAGATCCCTGTTGAGGCCATTGTCATGTGTGTGGAACTTGGCTATCAGTTTCTGCTCAGCGACTCTGCACTGTCATGTGTCATGAAGGCCACCTTTGAGAACGGTTACCTGAAATCAGAGGACAAATGCCCATGACCGCTGAAGTGTTCGCCAACAGGAAGAGAACAGTTTTGCCTGATTGTCGAACGGTGTTCGTTCATCCGTTGTTGTAGTGTCTGCATGGTCTTCCCAGTTCACTATGCCTTGGGACATCCTTTCCTGCAGCGTATCAGGTAGACAATGTTGGCCGAGTTGCAAGAGTATGTGCTGTGTACCTGGTGGATGGTGTTCTCACGTGAGATGATGGCATCTGTGTCAATGATCCAGCACGTCTTGCAGAGGTTGCTGTGGCAGGATTGTGTGGTGTCGTGGTCACTGTTCTCCTGAAGGCTGGGTAGTTTGCCGTGGACAATGGTCTGCTTGAGATCGTGCGGTTGTTTGAAGGCAAGAAGTGGGGGTGTGGGGATGGCCTTGGCGAGATGTTCGTCTTCACCAATGACATGTTGAAGACTCCGGAGAAAATGTCGTAGCTTCTCTGCACATCTTCTCGGAGTCTTCAACATGTCATTGATAAAGACGAACATCTCGCCAAAGCCAGCCCCACACCCCCACTCCTTGCCTTCAAACAACTGCAAAACCTCAAACAGACCATTGTCTACAGCAAACTACCCAGCCTTCAGGAGAACAGTGACCACGATACCACACAACGCTCCCACAGCAACCTCTGCAAGACATGCCAGATCATCGACATGGATGCCATTATCTCACATGAAAACACCATCCACCAGGTTATACGGTACATACTCTTGCAACTCGGCCAACGTTGTCTACCTGATACGCTGCAGGAAAGGATGTCCTGAGGCCTGGTACATTGGGGACACCATGCAGACACTATGACAACAGATGAATGAACACTGCTCAACATTACCAGGTAGGAGCGTTCTCTTCCTGTTGGTGAACACTTCAGTGGTCATGGGCGTTCAGCCTCTGACCTTCAGGTAAGCATTTTCCAAGGTGGCCTTCATGGCACACAACTGCGCAGAGTCGCTGAACAGAAACTGATAGCCAAGTTCCGCCTCAACTGGGATCTTGGGTTCATGTCACACTATTCGTAACCCTCATGACTTGCCTGGGCTTACTACATCTCACTTACTGTCCTGAATAGAGCCAATACACATCTCTTTAACCTACGCTTAATACTATCTCCACTCACATTGTCTGCACCTTTAAGCCTTGATTAGCTGTAAAAATTCACAATCTAATCAGTATTCTGTAAACTGAGTATGTGTCTCTACATCCCCTGTTTGTGATCAGAACTTTCCACTCACCTGATGAAGGGTCAGAGCCCCGAAAGCTAGTGGCTTTTGCTACCAAATAAACCTGTGGACTTTAACCTGGTGTTGTGGGACTTCTTAGTGTGGAAGGAGACCAGAGAATCCGGGGGAAACCCACATAGACACTGGGAGAATGTGCATACTCCACACAGACAGCTACCCAGGCCGAGAATCAAACCCAGTTCCCTGGTACTGCGAGGCAGCATTGTTAACCACCGTGCCACTGTGCTACCCATATGGTGGATTGGTCATGCTAAATTGCCCCTTTGTGTCAGGGGAATAAACAGGGTAAATATGTGGATACAAAGATAAGGCCCGGTTAGTGTAGGCTCGATGGGCTGAATGGCCTCCTTCTGAACTGTAGGGATTCTATTCTATTCTATCATGTTTCTGCCATCCTATCAGTTAGCTGCACATTCCAAAGTTACAACATATTTAGTCTTATTGCAAGTCAGACACTTCTCCAAATATTCCCAGCACTTGATGCAGGTGGAATACGCCTTCCTTCCTCTTTAAGTGACACAACTGACTTTAAATGACACTAGTCTCACAAAACATGCTCCTCCCACATTGATACATATATCAGCACTTAGTTGCGCATTGAGCACTGTGCCCTGTCCCACGTTAAAGTTATTTAAATTAGCAGGTAACACAGCATTTAAAGGCTGCAGGCACCACTTTAAATGGATGTGGGTTAATTGCATATCACGATCCCAGTGCCTGTTTTCAAACCTCATTTAATTTCTTCCCCCCCATTTTTCTGTCATGTACATCATTGCTGTTTGTAGGAATTTGCTGGGTGCGATTTAGCTGTCATGTTTCCGATATTACAACTTCAAAAAGTACTTCTTTGGCTGTAATGTGTGTTGGGAAATGCTGCGCTTGTGAAACGGGCTATATAGATGCAAGTTCTTTCTTTATTCAGTCTAGATTTGCAGATGTGGTGACTGTGCAAAGTTGCAATTTGAGTTTTAAATCGCATATTTTGCGTATCTTAAATAGATATTGCTGTACAACAAAGAAAAGCTGTTAAAAGTAATGAACCAACGGACAATTAAAGGCTTGAGATTGGTCACAAACTGTGAGAATTAAAATGGATTGATTTCTACATACTAACTGTAAACTGTGTGATGAACAGTGCTTTGTTTCAACCTTTGTACTCAGCATCCTAACACAATAGAGTTTCAGTGTGCTTCATGCTAGGTGTGTGAGCAATACTATTCTCATCTGAAGGGAGAGGATAAACACTGCATTTATGAGCATATTATAAATTAACCACAGGTGCTTAAAAGATGATTTATAACTTGTTTGCAAGTGCATTAATGAAAATAATAAAATTGATTTGATTTATGATTTATAATGTCCTCAAACTATCTGGCAACTATTATTTTACTCCTCATAGACTCTCTGAAATTTACAAAGAATTATTTGAATGCAGAACCCATAGTCTTCACGCTGTGAAAAATGTGCCGTAATTAAATTCTTATGATAAAAAATTGAGCTTGTGTCATGTTATTCACTGCCTAGCAAATTTAACATATATATATATACTTAAGCATTTTAATAGCATATACGCTGACCAAGAGGGCACCAGGTTTGAATCTCAGTCTTTGCTGAATATCAGCTGAACCAGTAGCAGGAATTGGCCTCATGACTCTTGCATGGATAGGGGAAATTTAGACCATTCACCTCTTATTTCTGCACAGCAATCGCTACAATGATGAACGTGTGGGTAGCAGGCGAAGACAGCATCAGACCTGGATGTGATGCCTCTTGCAGTTGAGCAGATATTTAGGATCTCACGGTCATGAATGATGACTATTTGGGGAAGTAAATAAAGACCACCAGAACCTGCACAAACTCTAGCAAATGGTCAATAATTTCAGGACAGGGACTGCTTGGGGAAACAGAGAAATGTGTAGGGAGGAAATAAGCCAAAAAGGCAGGCAATCTGTACATAATTTGAGATAAAAAGGATCAGGCAAATATCTTGCATGAATGCCAGAACACACCAGTACCTGACACTTCCAGGACTATGGGAAGAGATTTGTACCAAAAACAACCGTCACAATTTTCCAGCTAACTCAAAACTAAAGTGAAAGCAGAACCCTCAAGGGCATGTCTAAACTATTGGGAGAGTTGCCAGTTCTTTGGAACTTACCCTACTGAAGGCAGCCTTTCAATTTGGAGCCACTATTTGAACAACCTTAACTTTAGCTCAGATCACAATGTAAAAGGCATCTCATTGACAGTGGTAATGACAGCTATCTGTTACCCAATTGTTCCACCTGTCCTGTTGCAAGAGGCTGCATGTTCAGATGTGTCCTTAAAGTGTGAGGTATAAGTGAAGAAAACGTTTACATTTTCCCCCTGTTTAAACCTTACATCATAGTAGATATTAATTGCAGAGATCCCTAACGATATATACTTTCACACATGTTCTGAAACAAAAATAAAATATATTGGCAACAAACAAAAAGTCAGTCAGCAACAAACATTTTAGTGTCTATGTTAAATGCAAACCCTTCTTTAAAACTCAAAAAATTTGTCTTATATCTCCCAAACTTCCCACAGCCTTATGGATGTTTACATATTCCTTGCTTTGATAAAAACGTTTTTAATTATTTGACTGATAAGATCTATTTATTGTACCTTGTCTCCTTATAATTGCTAAGTGTGTGTGTATATTACTATTCCCTTTACTTATTGTATGATTAAGCCTGCCTCTTATTTACAGTCTTAAAGAAAAATGTAAACATGGCCGCTCTCTCCAGAGTCATGACTGACCTGCTGCGTTTATACTGTGTTTTGTGTTCTGGTTTCAGGTTTTCAGGATGGAAAAGATTGTACCTTGTCCTATTTCCATGCATGGACACAGAGCCCTAGGTAGCGGACTCTACTTCTTTAATTTATAAGGTTTTCATTGAGGGAGCCAGCCTAACGTAGGTGAGCAGTCAAAAAAAATGTAACATACATCTCAATTTTTCACTTATGCACCTAATGATATTGCCTCAGTAAAAAGGAATATATAACATGCGTTGTGGTTTTATGTCCAGTTTCCAGAGTGAAATAGTGCCATTCAGGATTATAGTGGGTGTTCGCTTGTAACTTGCAGACAACTATCAGGCTGAATTTCATTTTTAGGATACCATAGTCAAAAATATATCATGCTCAGAACCATTCCTGAATGATAAAAGATCTGTTTTGGCTGTTTAAACTTATTGCATACTGAATCTATAATTGTGAATTTGTTTCACACATATTGATTTAAGGAAGAGACCTACAGATAGATTAGAAGCCTGTATTACAAGTGTTGAACGGCAACACTTGGACACTGTTTTAAAGGTTACGTATGGGCACCTATGTTATATCTTTCACTCCACAAGAGAAAATGTGAAGTTCTGAAGATGTGCAGTGAAGTTTGGAGAGCAGGAAGCGCTTAGAGTGCCATTTTTTGCAGGCTTATGTGCCATCAGCAGATTTACTGCCAACGCTACTGCTTTGTGTATGTTGCCTGGGGACTTCGTTTGTGCAGGACTTGGGAGAGGCTGCTCACCTCCAAATGGGAAAACATGCATCAAAGCTGCTCTCACTTCCATAGCGCAATTTCATAAATATCTCAACTTTCTGACAGAGAAAGCTATAGATGACTTACGTTCCAATACTTACGCGCTATCTATAGATTTGTCCCATAATGTGAAACACTTCGACTAATTTCTGCATTCATAGTAACTTAGTTTCGGACAATTGAAATTATACACTATACTCTTTCGCAATCAATTCCTGTCAGGCATAAAATAAATGAGACCTGGTTTATCTAAAGAAAAACAAGGGCTGTGAGAATAACAGGAATTCTTTTCTCTCTCCCTCCTGGTTTATAGCATGGATCTGCACCTCTTCAACACATCAAAACAAGGAAGAAACTCTTAGAGAATTTGGCCTGCCTTGTGTTAAGATGGTGTATCTCTGTGCACTGTGACATGGGTTCACTTCTGCTTGCTGGTTATCTGCTTATACTCTCAGGTCTCTTGACTGTAGTAATCACATCCCACACACATTCTGACAGCAACCATGACTCCAGCCAACTTTCAGAGACACAGCCGAGCCTGCAGAAAGATGTCAATGTTCCAAGAGTACAGATGGCATGTTTTAATTAACCCTTTGAGGCTTAGTGAGAATTTTTAGTACATGCTAAAATATACAAAGGTGTGATTTTTGATTTATTTAAGAAAATACCCAGAGCAAAACTTAATCTAACGCCTGGATTTATCTCCCATCCTTTTCAGTGACACAGTGCCATTGTAATTTAACAATAATTCTTTATGAATATCAGATGACAGCATCTATTCATATTTTTGGAAGAAATTCGGCATCGTGCATACAATTGCCATGTTTCTCCAACTCGAGGGGCCGAAAGGTCTCCTTCTCTTTCTTTGTATGCCCATGTGTTCTTGTGTACGTATAAACACTGTTAGGCATTGTTTTCCTTTGCCAAATCTATTAATTCCTCCAGGATCCATATAAAAAGCAAAGCCAACCACTGTCTGCTTTAATCCACTAACCATCACCATAAATCTCTCCCCAGCAGTCTCCATCCTCACCTTCAACAAAAGGGGCAAAGAGCTCATGAATTTCCATAGCAGTAAAGTTCAGCTGCCTTTGCCGCATTCCCATTTTCTCTTGCCCACCAGCTGCATCTCTCAGAAACACGTCAGTAGATTATGCAACCAGGGTGGTCATAAGCAGTTTTCAGTAGTGCAGGCCTCATCATCCAACACAGCATCCACAGTCATCAAGCAAATAAAAAATGCATTACTAAGCATGTGTAAGTGTGATTGGTATTCAACAATCTCGTTTTAAGGACATGGACAATAAAGTCCCGCAATCCAGTACAGCAAGTGTGTCCAAAAGCGTAGTATCATGCAGGATCCAGCATATTTTCACAATTCTGAAAGGACTACTCCTTGATGGAATTTTGGAGCAAGATGAAAGAAAGGGAGAAGGCCTTTCATTCCCAAATGAGGAAGAAGTTTCACATCAGTGAGCAGAGATGGAGCAAGAGGCGTATCAGCCTCCAGGCAGGGGAAGAAGACAGCAACTTAATAAAACAAAGCTGCGAGGTGGAGGGGGGAGGAATTAAAACCCCTACTCCCACATTAGTTGCTTCATTAAGACCAGCATTCCCAGAGGCACTTGTGCCTCACCTCGAAATAGAACTTGCACATTCTTACATTTTAACAGTTCAGAATAATGTACTGGATACGTCTGGAAAATCGAACTCTGAAGACTATGTGGTCAATCAATTTCTACTTTCCCATATAATTCTTTCTAAGAAATTTCAAAATCTAACTACGGTTATATTTGGATACTATGTCTACCCATTGTGTCAGTTAACTTGCTTGCTTTTTTTTACTATCTTCAATATATTGGGAGTACATAAACACTGATGGAAATGTTTGATCCGGGAATATTTAGTGGAAATTGTTTTCTCCCACTATGTAGAACCATAGAATCCTACAGTGCAGAAGGAGGCCATTCAGAACATTGAGTCTGCACTGACCACAATCCCAACTAGGCCCTACCCCCACAACCCCATGCATTCACCTAGCTAGCCCCCTGACACTAGAGGCAATTTAGTACAGACAATCCACCTAACCTGCACATCTTTGGACTGTGGGAAGAAACTGGAACACCTGGAGGAAACCCACAGATGTGGGGAGAATGTGCAGACTCTGCACAAACAATGACCCAAGCTGGGAATTGAACTAGATCCTTTGCTCTATGAAGCAGCAATGCTAACCACTGTGCCGCCATGCTGCCATGTGTCTTTAAAACATTCCTTCCAAATTTACTCATGCTTTTTGAGGCTTCCGCTGACCAACTCATCCAATGGCATCATTTGGTTATGTCAGAGTGAGTGACAGTGGTAAGGGGACTGCAGGTTTCCTCAGTTTACGCTGCAAACAAATTTTAGGTCATTTATATGGCAACAGTGAATTTGTCAAGCAACTATAGGCAATTTGCGATTGTTATTAGTCATCTGTTACTTATAAACCAGCATGACATGATTCAGAAGTTGAAATTCCAGATTCTGCAGTGTAAGTTTTGACAGTATTTATGTTAGTTTCCCTATAAAATAAAGATCTATGATATGAACTTATTAACAGGTTCTAGCCGATTTCCTTTAAACTGTACAAAGAATAAAGAAGAAAGAAAATTACAGCACAGCAACAGGTCCTTTGCCCTCCAAGCCTGCACTGACATGCTGCCTGAGTGAACTAAAATTCCCTAACCTTTTGGAGACCATATCCCTCTATTCCCATCCTATTCAAGACACCCCTGAAAAGTTACTATTGTATCTGCTTCCACTACGTCCCCCAGCAGTGGGTTCCAGGCACCCACCACCCTCTGTGTAAAAACTTACCTCCATCTCCTTTAAACTTTGCCCCTTGCACCTTAAACCTATTCACTCTAGTAATTGACTCTTCCATCCTGGGAAAAAGCTTCTGACTATCCATTCTGTCCATGCCCCTCATAATCTTGCAGACTTTTATCAGGTCACCTTCAACCTTGTCTTTCCAGTGAGAGAACTTTGGAATCATTGGAGGCATTGACTATTTTGCTTCCATTATACTGTGTTGGAGCATTAGCCAACAATTAATATATTGGCATGAGTTGGATTTTTTCTATCAATGTTTCAAATACCTCCTTAAGCTGATTTAATTTACACTTATATTGTATAAGTACCTAGTTAGAATTTTTGATGAGAGTGCACAACCTTCTTGTTTCTTTGTCATGCTCACTAAATATGGACTCATGGATTTATGGAGTGTAATTATGAAATGGACACTTCATCTTAAAACAAAATGATGTTGAGAGGTCAGGTGACCTTTCCTTTCCTGTCAATAAACATGGAACTATAAAAGACCTTGAGCTAATCTTCATGTCTGGATGAGACATTGAAATATAAATAAACTTTTGGGACACAAACTTGAGAAGTCATTAAAATGGTTAATAATTGTCCTTAACCAAATAATTAAAGAAACTGCTTCCTAATATTCATTACAGACTTTTTGGCTTCTGAGAGGAATTCCAAAGAATGGGTGTGAAGAAAACCAATTTTACACAATAATTTGTGAGTGGGTGAACCGTGGATCCCATTGTGTGTCAATGGCCTAGTCATCAGAAATGACTTGTGAAAATAACAAACAGAAACAATCTAGTCACAGGGCAGAAAGTAATGCTCAGTTAAAGACATTTAGTAAGACACATTTTTAGAGGAGTAGTAGAAGAAAGATTCAGACCAGAATCCTGCCCAAAAATCACTCCACAGATGCTACCTGACCCCCCTGAGTACGTCTAGTGTTCAGATGGCAGAGAATTTGGGTTGGCCTTTACTTTTCTATTTGAGAACCTAACCAGGCTTTCACCACAGGCATTCGACTTCACCTAGACTTGAGTAAAGCAAGAGAAATTTGCCACTCTGAGCAGTAAATCACAGTGAATTTGTCTTCTTAAATCTCCAAGCTCTGTTCTTCAGTGGACCAAAATGGAGTGACAAGCTTGTAATGTTTCAAGACTCCATCTTGGAAAAAGCAAATGTGACAGGAAACTGTGAATTTTTAAGACCTAAGTCACCTTTCTGTAGTCACAATATTTTCATAGCATTCCTACAGTGCAGAAGGAGGCCATTCAGCCCACCAAGTCTGCACCAACAACAATCCCAGGCCCCATGCCTGTAACCACAAATATTTACCCTGCTAATCCCTCTAACCTACACATCGTGGAACTCTAAGGGGCAATTTAGCATGACCAATGCACCTAACTCGCACATCTTTGGACTGTGGGAGGAAACCGTACCACCTGGAGGAAACCCATGCAGACATGGGGAGAACGTGCAACCTCCACACAGATAGTGACCCAAGCCATGAATCAAACCCAGCTCCCTGGAGCTGTGAGATAGCAGTGCTAACCACTTGCCACTGTGTCGCCCTTTATCTGGGGTATGTGTATACATGTGTATGTGTGCATGTCTATGTAAGTGTGCAAGTGGGTGTGATTGCATGTATATTTGTGTGTTGATATAAATATTTATCAGCCTTCTTAAAACTTATGAGAGAACCTATCATTTCTGTGTGCTTGACAGTTGCAGCATTCAATGGGTTAAAACATTTTCTATTTTCAAACACATCTCTCTTTGGTCAGTCAAGAGGTGGGAAAAGGGCGAACCATCCTTATTGTCTCTCCAATAACAGAATATTCCTTCCATTATGGCTTCTTCCAGATTATCCATTTCAGAAGCAATAATCTCTCTTTTAGGGTTCCCGCTAACAGGAGTAACCTATTTCTAAGTCTTTACCAATGAAATTCTGAGCCAATTACTAGAATTGCCCTATACTTAAAAAAAAATTCTTATCAAACAATCAAAACATATCCAAATCCTGAACCCATCAACTGTTCCTAGCATGATTCATTACTGAGAGAATATCCAACAGCAAATCTGTCAATTATGAATAAAATACATGCAGCATTCAAGGGGTTAAATATATTTGTAATGTAGATATTCCTTTTTATAACATTAGCATTTACATTGCCATATTTTAGATCCTTTCAACAGACCACGAGAAGGTCAACTGATGGGCTTAGTCGTGCGGCTCAGAATAAAGCAAGCAGCCAACAGATGGACAAAGTGTAGTTTATTTGATCCGCTACTGTTTGCAAGGAAGTAATTGTCTTATAACCTGGAGAAAACAGAGTGCTACCAGGGGACAAACAAATTAAACACTGCTGGCTGGAACACATATGACTCTGTTTGTGTAACGTAACATGGGCTCTAATCCCAGTAGTCTTTGTTCTCAGTAAACTTTACATTTACCATATGTAACAGACAGTGCAGATGGATTACATTGCTATTGCAACACAATTAGCTAATTTGAGGATGCATCATTTTTTGGTACTTTTATTCAGTGTCTTACAATTCATAAGGATGTGATTTTCTGTATTAGAATTGTTCTGCTTTAAAATTATTCTTCTCCATTTTACCTCGAGATTTTATGGGAATTGAAAAATAAAAATTACTAGAAATACTCAGTGGTCAGGCAGCATCTGTGGAGTGAGATAGAATGAACAGTTCTGATGAAGGTTTTTGGACCAAAATTTCATGACAAACTTGGCAATTGTGAGTTGAGCCATTTCCCAACATTGCTTTTCAAAGTTTTAAATGAACCCATGCGCACATGTTATTTTCCCGCTGAGGAATGAGGGGTGGAGGTGTCTGGGCTTGCCACTTCCTAAGACAGACTCAAGGTGGGAACAGAGGTGGGCAGATGTTGAAGCCAGCAGATTAGAAGGCCAGCCTTCGTATATTGGAATATTTACCTAGTTCTGTAGATGACTGCTAAGCCACCTAGCCCCCATCAATCAATCTATAACTCTCCCCACACCCATCCCAAAGTCCTCTCCATATCCCCATGCACCCTCAATGCTCCTTTACCTCCTCCAGAATGCCAAGCCTCCTTCATACCCTCTCCCTACCACTCATCTCTTCCTTGCCCCCTTCACGTCTCACATGCATCATCCATATCCACTCACCACGATTCCACTATGGATAGAATTCATGGACCCTGTAATATCACAGCAAAGTATTTGAAATGCTCACAAAATAAACAGTCACCAGTTCAAACCCCATTTGCAAAAAATCCCACTATTTTTAAGTACTGATAAATCTGTCAACATAAGAAATAAAGAGAATCCTCTTCAAAATTCTTTAATCCTATTGATGGGTCATAAAATTGTCAATCAAACAAAGCTCAGAGCACCTTCACATCTGTGTAAACAACCTCTGCTCAGCTAAATCCATTAGTTGGGCTTGGAACTCAGCCAAGCATTGCACAACTGTATAAACAAACCCTCCATAGCTCAATACAATGGCATATTTGAAGTTGCCTGAACAGATGGCTCACTATCAATTCATTTTTCTCAAAGGGGTTCAACAACAGAAGTCAATTCAGTTATTTCACAGGCTCAGCAAACTTCTGGATTTTAAATGAATGGAAAATAAAACTATAGGGTCTAGATGACACATCAATATCTGATTTTCACTGGAGAAAGTACTCTAATGAACGCCTTCACGATATTGGTCAATTTAGCACTCATTTATCTTTTAAGAACAGAATCCTATGATCAATCACTGAATTAAAAACATACTTAATTTATCATACAGAAGCTAATTATGACATTTGAAATAGGAAAGACCTTTTAAACTCACCTGCCAAAAGATTCCAGCTTCACAACCGGCTTCCCCTCAGTCACAAACTGACTGACTGAATGGGTCTTCTTAATTTAATTTGATTTACTATTGTCCCATGTTTTGTTCCTTGTGTGCTATACCAACAAAGCATACCATACATAGGGAAGGAAAGGGGAGGGTGCGGAATGTAGTGTTACAGTCATAGCTTGGGTGTTGAGAAAGATAGAGGGCAGGATTTTACAGCTTCTCTCGAGCAATACTGGATATTCCCACCTGAGGTCAATGGACCTTTTCGTTGTCCACCCCTTGCTCTCTCTGATTCCAAGGTGGGTGAGGCAATAGAATTTGGATGGGAGAGTTTAAAAGAGTTAGAATAGAGTTTTCAAAGCATAGAATAAGACTAGAAGATAGAATTAGAGGGTATGCTGTGCACAACTTGCAAGAAATTGCCACGCTCTGGCACCATCTTGGATAGGTCACATAGCCTTCAGGAATGCATCTGCCATGCTAAAGATCTCAACCTCAGGAAAATTCAAAATTGAGGCCATCATTTAAAAGGCTGAGCCTGTGAGAATACATCGGGTCACACCTTGCCATGCTTCTTGTGCTGGCCAAAATGGTGCCCAACAGGAATCAGGTGAGAAATTTGGATTTCCGAGCTCCCCACCTCCATTTTGAACCACCCACTAAATAGGCAACATGTGGCCTATTTAGCCTAGTTCTCTCTCCACAGATGTTGCCAGACCTGCTGAATATTTCCAGTATTTATTTTTAATTCAGATTTGTTTTTGATGTTACTAGTAGTAGATTCTAACATGTAATATTGCATCTTAACTTGTAACTGTTGTGATTCAGTGCACAGATTGATTAAGTCATCAGAGTACTGAATGCCCTTTACAATGTTAAAACACACCATCTTCCCTGTGATTGATTTTCAATATAATTCTCTGCAATGTAAAATATACAGTACATATATAAAAAGTTACATAGAGGCTCAAGTAACCAGAACTGTGATGTAGTACCTAATCTATATGATTTTCTAATAGACTGTTTGCAATGAATCCTTTACAAAAACTTTTCAAGACAGAAGAATTTCATTTATTTTTCACACTACTGACCTTAGTTGACTAGAACAATGATGTAAGATTAAAAGTTATTCATATGTGTGTTAGTACTGTGCATAAGGACAGCACAGTTGCACAATGGTTAGCACTGCTTCCTCACAGCGCCAAGGACCTGGGTTCAATTCAGGCCTCGGGTCACTGTCTGTGCGGAGTTTATACGTTCTCCCGGTGTCTGCATGGGTTTCCTCCCACAGTTGGGTTAAGTCGATAGGCCATGCTAAATTGCCTCCTCATTTCAGGGTAAATTAGCAGGGTAAATACGTGAGATTGTGGGGATGGGGCCTGTGTGGAATTGTTGTTGTTGCAGACTCAATAGCTGAACAGTCTGTAGGGATTCTATAATGATCGAAAGATGGTCCTTTTGAAAGAATGCCACACAAATTTCTCAATTTTAAATCAATGTTAAATCAAAGAACAGGGTGTAGATGACACATTAATATTTGATTTTCTCTTGGAGAAAGTACTCAGATGCATCTGAACACTTATACAATGTAAATCAATTTGGTGGTCACGTATCTTTTAAGAACAGAGCCCTGATAATTAAACACTGAAGTAAAAACATTCTTAACTCATTACACAGCTCCAACAATATTAAAAAGCTCAAAACCACCCAGGAAAAAGCAGGCCACTTGATTGGTGCCCTGCCCACCTCCTTACACATTCGCTCTCTTCTCCAAAGGTGCATAGTGCCAGCAGAATGTACCAGCTACAAGATACACTGCAGCACAGCACTGAAGTTCCTTCCGAACCTGTGCCCTCTATTCCTGGAACGACAAAAGCAGCACGTGTGTCGGAACATCAAAAGTACGCCTCCCAAGTCACACGTTTTGGAACCATGTCGCTGTTCCTTCATTATAACAGAATCAAAATCCTGGAACTCCCTCCTGAACAGCACTTTGGATGTCCCCGCACCATATGGACTGCACTGGTTCATGGAGGTGGCTCCTCACCACCACCTTCTGAAGGGCAATCAGGGATGGGTAATGAATTCTGGCCTAGCCAACAATACCCACATCACAGGAAAGAATAAAAATAAATAGATCTTTGTTGGCTAATTTTAGGGTAGTATAATATTGCTGCAGCACTGCCAGTTTCCAGATGTATGAGCCTTGGGCAGCCAGCTGCAAACCAAATGTAAAAATGCTGGAACTCAATGGGGTGACTGGACCAGAAGATGTGCTAAAAATTACATCAGGTTGGCTGGGTTAGTAACATTCCTGCGTCAAAGTCTGAACTTGTTAATTGAAGCCATTCAGCTCATAACATTCATTGCAGTACTGAAGGATTGCTATGCTGTTGATGGTGCTGTCTTTTGGAATGAATGTTAAAGCTCGATCCCATCTGTTTCTTCTGGACATCAAAGATCTCTTAACATTAACGCTTAACATTAACTCTTAATGGTCAGCACAGTGGAACAGTGACTGAAAGCAAATTACTGCAGATGCTGGAATCTGAAACCAAAAGACAAATTGCTGAAAAATCTCAGCAGGTCTGGCAGCATCTGGAAGGAGAGACCTTTGAAAAAGCATCACCTGGACTCAAAACATTAGTTCTTTTCTCTCCTTGCAGATGCTGCCGTACGTGCTGAGATTTTTCTGCATTTTCTCTTTTGGTTTATGTGGTTAGCACTGCTGCCTCACAGCACCAGGGACATGGGTTCAATTCTCGGCTTGGGTCACTGGCTGTGCGGAGTCTGCGCATTCTCCCCATGTCTGTATGGGTTTCCTCCAGGTGCTCTAATTTCCTCCCATAGTCTTCGGAAAGACGTGCTGATTAGATGCATTGGCCTTGCTAAATTCTCCCTCTGTGTACCTGAACAGACATGATGTGGAGATGCCGGCGTTGGACTTGGGTAAACACAATAAGAAGCCTCACAACACCAGGTAAAAGTCCAATCAACTTATTTGATAGTAAACTCACAAGCTTTCGGGATTTGCTCCTTCGTCAGGTGAATGGAGAGTTCTGGCCTCAGAGCATATAACAGCACACACCGTAAACTGTGTGTGCTGTTATATGCTCTGTCTGAGGCCAGATCTCTCCATTCACCTGACGAAGGAGTAAATCCTGAAAGCTTGTGAGTTTACTATCAAATAAATTGATTGGACTTTTACCTGGTGTTGTGAGACTTCTTACCTAAACAGATGCCAGAGTGTAGCAACTTGGGGATTTTCACAGTAACTTCATTGCAGTGTTAATGTAAGCCTATTTGTGACACGAATAAATAAGTGAGTGCAAGAAGAACGTTCAGTTCTCTCATTGTCCTGCCAATGTTTCTCAATTAACCAAGAGCATATTACCCTTTTTTTAAATTTCAATTACTGTTTATGAACCTTGATCTGCATGGATTGGCTGCTAAATTTACCTACATATGAATAGGAATGCACTGTAAAAGCAATTAGTTGCTTGTAGATCGCATGGGGAAATGATCAGTTACTATATGAATGCAAGATCTTTCTTTCTTGGCACTGTGCTTGATTGAGTTGAGGCAGTTTAAATTTGGCTTGCAAGATAGCTGAGTGAGACCCAATCTTTCAGACTGCGATTGCACCAGCACAGATCTCACACAATATAAAAATCCCTTTTAAATTTATAAAACATACAGACATAGTTAGCATTGTCAGCAGTGTTATCATATAGATGCTTAATATTCTGTCATCAAATGCCTCAGTTTCATTTGAGGAGAGACATTAACACAATCAAAACAAGGAGGATAATGCCTCCAATAAAACAGCAGAGAGAAGGACGTGATTTGAGTAGATTAAGCTTTTGTACAGCAACATTGCCGGTGATGACTTAAGCACAACAGAAAGCAGATCTGCAGTTACCACTATCAATAATATTCCATATGCATAACTCACTTGCAACCTCATGCACCCATTTTCAGAATGTTACTGATACATGGCATTTGTAAAAGTTGGGAATTGTTACTGAAGATAAAAAAAGTGAGTGATGTGATTATATATTCCATTTGATATTAATCTGATTTGGTAACCCTGCAAAACAGGTTTTCAAATTCTATAAACAGCAGTAAGTAATGCAATGGATGTTAAAACACAGCATTTAGTAAGCTAATGCTCAGTACCCACAGCAGGAGGTTCAAGCAGGCTTTTTGATGAGAAATGAATTGCTGGAAGCAAGGTTTTAATGGCAACTAATTTTACAAATTTGATACTCAGCTCAGCCAACTATCATTTAACTCAACCATGACAAGACAATGAAGATTCTTTCACTAAGTCTTAGAGTTCTTTAATCTAGCACACAAGCAGAATGCTTCAGGCTACACTGAACTTATGGGTCTTTGAGCTTTCAGCTTCTGTTCTTAACAGAAAGAAAGCTCTTTCTGCACTAACGCAACTTTCATCTGTTAACTCTTTGCTTTGGTGTCAGGATTCCAACTGAAAAAATCAGGATTGTCTGTACTGTATTATGGAGTCCATATTAAAGCATGTCAAAGGCCATTCAGCCCAGTGAGTCCATGCTTGCTCCCTTTAGAACATTCCTGTCAGCCCCTACCAGAGATCTATCCCTGTCCTATAACCATGTCAGTCCATTTCCCTCAAGCACCTATTCAATTTCCATTTGAAATCCTGTTTCTCCCTCCTTTCTAGGCAATGATTTCTAACTCATTCTCACTCTGTATAAATTTTTTTCCGCATACCCTCCCAGCAACTCTGCCCCAAAGCATAATCCTGAGTAGAATTTTCCACATCTCCCATCTCCTTGCAGCAGCAGAGGTGGTCCACTATTGACTGATGATGGGATATTCCAGTCTTGCCGCTGTCAACAGTGTTTCCCATTGTTTGCAACCTTGGTGGTGGTGAGTCACTGTCGGTGGAATAGGAAAATCCTGCTTGCAGGAATGGCTGCAGAATGCCACCCTCTGTGTCCCCTGGTTCTCATACGTGCATCTAATGTGAACAGTTTTTAACTGTCTAGCATAACCTGTTGTGGGGCAGAATCTTACCAAAAAAAGCGGCAAAATGTCAGGATCTGACTGAAAACCGGCATCTTTTTCTTCAGAGCAACAGGCAGGTTTTCGCGCCAGATCTTATAATTTCAAGGGGTGGGGCCCGAACACGCCGGCAAAGCCAGCTACACCGATCAAAGGAGAAAAGTAACCTTTTCCCTCACCTCACCTCTGCAATCAAAGCTGGCATCTCTCCCCTCTGCAATCAATGCTGGCATCATCCTCTGTCTTCCTGCCGTCTTCCCCCCTATCCTCCGAAAAAATTATCTTTGGAATCAGACCCCTTTCCCCCCTCTCAAAATAGCCATCACTGTTGGCCCCACCATTCCCAAGTCCACTTCTCACCACCACCACAAATAAATGAGTCACTGCCCCACATGAAGCTCCCACTAGGATTTGTCCCTGGCAATGCTCCCTGGCTCAGGTTGACACTGCAGGTTGGCACTGTCAGGCTGGCATGGTGCCAAACCCTGCGAGGGGGAAGTGCCAGGGCACTGCATGGCCATGTCCCTCTCCCCTAAGGGCCATGTTCACCTTTACGCCCCATGGGGAGATCCCCATGACAGGTTCATGTCTGGGTCAACCTGTTGTAAACCTCGCCAGCCTGCCGTCACTTCAGCCGAGCACCTTTAAAAGGAAGGCATTAAAAATGCAAAGTGCTTGACTTTTATTAAGTGTGATTCTGCCAATACAATGGCAGCTGCTAACCAACCAGATATACCCAAAACCCCTTGTGGGGGACAAAATCACCCCATCTCTTCAAAAAGAACAGAAAAGTGCTGGAAAATCTCAGCAGGTCTGACAGCATCTGTGGAGAGAAAATAGAGCATTTCAAGTCTAGATAACGCTTCATCAGAGTTGAGGGGAGAGAGTCAGCAGAGACTTATACTATGAAGGCAGGGCGGGGTGGTAGGATTGGACAAGGCTGAGAAGGCATTGAAAGTATCCATGAAGTGATCAGAAAGTGTGAAATGTGCAAAACAAAGGTACAGCTTGGTAAAGGACTGCCTAAGGAATGTGGCAGGTGACCTGAAGGAAGAGGGGTGGTGGGGGGAGGGTGGAAAGAAGCAGAGCGATAAAACGGGGGATGAGATGAAATGAAATGAAATAAAATAAATGAAAATGGGAGAGGGGGAGAGTTCATGCTCTGAAGTTGTTGAACACAATGTTCAGTCCGGAAAGCTGTAAAGTGCCTGATCGGGAGACGAGCTGTTCCTCTAGTCTGCGGTGTGGTTTGCTAGAACATTGCAAAAAGAATCCACAGTATTTTGTGTTTATCACCCCATCTCTCGTTGCTTTCTTATATCTTGGAATGTGTCAAAAGTTTCTGAGATGAGAGATTTAAAATGTGATTACTTGTTCTACAGCAATAACTGCAAGACATGTTAATTAAATTTCTTTCTTGGAACTTACAGACATGAGGTTTAAGAACTGGTTTACTCAGCTCAGAGAGGATGTCAAAGTCATCTGGAAAAACTGCTGAAGAAAGCAATAAGAAATTTTTCTCTCTGTCTCTCTCAGAAGCTAAGACAGTCTGCAGCAAAAAAGCAGTTATCTGAATTTGCCAGGATTTGAAAGGAAATCAGCTAATTTCAAATGCTTGCAATGTTCAAGGCCTCAAGGACAAGCTGAGGATTTAATTGTCTGATCCTTTGAGTTTTATTTGGACTCTAGTTTTTCTTACTTCTGAGATCTGTTGTCGCATCTATTAATTTTTTTCTCAGATTTAATAATGAATAGTTACTTTTTCTTTGACTAAGGAAAATCTCGTTTGATTGGCTCCTTATTAAAAAGTAAATACATCTGGATATGAAAAGGCATTTGCAGGGGAAATAAATTTTGGGAAAATAAATTTTAATAAAATCTTTGTTGTGACAACCAATGTGGTTGAACAAAAGGGTAGGGGAGGGGGGACAATTCACACCTGCTCACCTGGTTGTTAAAAAATTGGATAGAGATGTTTTACGCAGCTAATAATATCCTTGATGATGCTGATTATCCAGCTGTTAATCAGTGGGGAGAGGAAAAGAGTGTTTTGTTTGCAGAAGCACGTTCACAGAAACATAGAAGATTAAAGCAGGACGAGGCCATTTGGCCCTTCGAGCCTGCTCCACCATTCATTAGATCATGGCTGATTATCCAACTCAATAGCTTAATTCTGCTTTCTCCCAATAACCTTTGATCCTATTTGCCCCAAGTGCTATAATCTTGGCGCCTTTTGAATGCATTCAGTGTTTTGACATCAACTACTTCCTGTGGTAATGGAATCACCACTCTTTGGGTAAAGAAATGTCTCCTCACCCCTGTCCCAAAAATTCAGCAGTGTTTAAAACACTCAAGCATTTGTTCAGCTCTCCCACGCTAAGCGACACATTGCTGGTGGATGTTTTGGCTGTAATTCACCAGTCTCGTATGCCCCACTACCACTGCCAGTGAGAGTGGAGAAGTTAGCACTCAGCCAAATTTCTGTTCACTGTAGCGGGACCAGAAAATCCCAGCTGTTGACATAAGAACATAAGAACTAGGAGCAGGAATAGGCCATCTAGCCCCTCGAGCCTTCTCCACCTTTCAATAAGATCATGGCTGATCTTTTTGTGGACTCAGCTTCACTTACCCATCCACTCACCATAGCCCTTAATCCTTTTACCATTCAAAATTTTATCTATCCTTGCCTTAAAAATTTTCAATGAGGTAGCCTCAACTGCTTCACTGGACAGGGAATTCCACAGATTCACAATCCTTTATGTGAAGAAGTTCCTCCTCAACTCAGTCCTAAATCTGCTCCCCCTTGTTTTGAGGCTACGCCCGCTAGTTCTAGTTTCACCCGCCAGTGGAAACAACTTCCCTGCTTCTATCTTATCTATTCCCTTCATAATCTTATATGTTTCAATAAGATCTCCCCTCATTCTTCTGAATTCCAGTGAGTATAGCCCTAGTCTACTCAGTCTCTCCTCAAATGCCAATCCTCTCAACTCCGGAATTGACCTAATGAATCTCCTCTGCACCCCCTCCAGTACCAGTATATCCTTTCTCAAGTAAGGAGACCAAAACTGTACTCCAGGTGTGGCTTCACCATCACCTTATACAGCTGCAATATAACCTCACTGTTTTTAAACACCATTCCTCTAGCAATGAAGGACAAAATTCCATTTGCCTTCTTAATTACCTGCTACACCTGCAAACCAACTTTTTGTGATTGATGCATAAGGATACCCAGGTCTCTCTGCACAGCAGCATGATGCAATTTTTTACTATTTAAATAATAGTCCATTTTGCTGTTATTCCTACCAAAATGGATGACCTCACATTTACCAACCTTGTACTCTATCTGCCAGACTCTCGCCCACTCACTTAGATTACCTATATCCCTTTGCAGACTTTCAACATCCTCTGCACACTTTGATCTTCCAGCCATCTTAGTGTCATCTGCGAATTTTGACACACTATACTTGGTCCCCAACTCCAAATCATTGATGTAAATTGTAAACAATTGTGGTCCCAACACTGATCCCTGAGGCACACCACTAGTCACTGATCACCATCCAGAAAAACATCCATTTACCCCCGGTCTTTACTTCCTGTTAGTTAACCAACCCTCTATCCATGCTAATACATTACCCATATCATTGTGTACCTTTATCTTATGCAGCAGTCTTTGGTGTGGCACCTTGTCAAATGCCTTCTGGAAATCCAGATACATCACATCCACAGGTTCTCCATTGTCCCACTGCACACGTAATGTTCTCAAAGTATTCCATCAAATTGTCACACATGACTTGCCCTTCATGAACCCATATTGCTCTTATCAACGGGACAATTTATGTCCAGATGTCTTGCTATTTTTTCCTTGATTCAAGCATTTTCCTTACTACAGAATTAAGCTAACCAGCCTATAGTTACCTGCCTTTTGTCTACCTCCTTTTTTAAACAGTGGTGTCACACTTGTTGTTTTCCAATCTGCAGAAACCACCCCAGAATCCAGCGAATTTTGGTAAATTACTACTAGTGCATTTGCTACTTCTCCCGCCATCTCTTTTAGTACCTTGGGATGCATTCCATCGGGACCTGGAAACTTGTCTAACTTTAGCCCCATTAACTTGCCCAACACTACCTCTTTCATGATAATGATAGTTTCTAGATTCTCACCTGTTTTAACCTCCCTGTCATCAATTTTTGGCATGTTATTTGTGTCTTCCACTATGAAAACCAACACAAAATGCCTGTTCAATGCCTCAGCCATTTTCTCACTTACAGTTATTACATCCCCCTTCTCATCCTCTAAAGGACCAATGTTTACTTTTGCCACTTTTTCGTTTTATATATTTGTAGAAACTTTTGCTATCTGTTTTTATATTCTGAGCTAGTTCACTCTCATAATCCATCTTACCTTTCTTTATACTTTTTTTCATGGCTTTCTGCTGACCTTTAAAGATTGCCCAATCCTCTATGTTCACACTAATCTTAGCCACGTTGTGTGCATTTTCTTTCAATTTGATACCCTCCCTTATTTCCATGGCTGATTATCTCTTTTTCTATAGTCCTTTCTTATCACTGTTATATACTTTTGCTGAGCACTGTGAAAGGTCGATTTGAAACTCCACCAATGTTCCTCAATTGTCCCACCATAAAGTTTTTGCTCCCAGTCTACCTCAGCGAACTCCTCCCTCATCCTTTTATAGTCTCCTTTCTTTAAGCACAAGATGCCAGTAATGGATTTTACCTTCTCAAGCTCCATCTATATTTTAAATTCAACCATACTATGATCATTCTTCCAAGAGGATCCCTAACTGCAAGATCATTAATTATTCCCTTCTTCTTACACAGGATTAGATCTAGGATAGCTAGCTCCCTTGTCGGTTCCATTACACACTGTTCAAGAAAGCTATTGCGGATAAATTCTATGAACGCCTCCTCAAGATTGCCTTGATCGACCTGGTTTGACCAATTGACATGTAGATTAAAATCCCCCATGATAGTCGCTGTACCATTTTTACATGCATCAGTTAGTTCTTTGTTTATTTCTCGCCTCAACATGATGTCATTATTTGGTGGCCTATAGACTACGCCTATCTGTGAACTTTCCTCCTTACTATTTTTGATTTCTACCCAAATGGATTTAACCTTTTTTTCCATTGAACCTATATCATCTCTCATTACCACCCTGATATCATCCTTAAATATCAGAGCTACGCCACGTCCTTTACCTTCCTGTCGATCCCTCAGAACAGGTTGATACCCCTGGATATTCAACTCCCAGTCATGACCATCCTGCAACCATGTCTCTGTAATGGCCACCAAATCATACTCATTTGCAATGATTTGTACTGTCAACTCATTTACCTTGTTTTGGATGCTCGATAAAGTACCCTTATGCTAGATTTTGTATCTTCTTTTTGAATTCTAACACTTCCATTAATAACATCTCCATTGTCATTCAAATAGCATTGGCAGATAAAAATGGAAGACAATTTGAATGCATCAGTTCACATGATTTCTCAATCATTAAACCGTCACAATGTGAGCCAGCTTTAGCTGGAGAAATCACACACAAAATTACAAAGCTAAGGAGGAGAGAGTTTTGCCTCCAGTCTTAACAATAAGTCCAGGATTATGGCAACCACATTTCAGACCAAAGACAATGACAATAGAAATCCTAGTGACTTTGCTGTGAGCTGTAGGGTAGCGGGGTGGCCCCTGACTGGCTCTAGATCCCAGACGGGCTGGCTGCTCCTAGTTATGGCTGGTCATCAAAGGCTTTTCTGCATTCCTAAGCTCTAAAGAATATAGCTAGCAAATTACCAGGAAAGAGTCACAACCAGGTTTCCATCCAGTTGTTGAGACCTCTGTTGCTTTGCTAAAATTCAGTCTGGTATTTCAAAACAAATGACATGGTGAAGACTGCAGGGACTAACAGATTGATTTGTATAGACTTGCCATGAAGATGAACCAGGAAACCTCTCATAAACTGATGATTCTGTAACAAACACCACTTCACATTGAAGGCCTTTCGTCGACGGAAAGCAGAAAGGGGCCAAGTTGAAATGTAAAGTCCCAGTTAATCAATTAAACTAAATGGTAATCCAATTAGATTAGAAACAAACATAATTTAAAATCATTATTTGTTAGTGCTTTATTTGTTTTATAAATGATTTCAATGTTTTTGCCAAAAAGAAATCTGCTCCATCGCTAATCTGCTTCTTCACAATAATTACTAAATAGAAAAAAGTAAATAGCTGCCTTTACATTCAAAGTACAGGCAAGCAACCATTGATTTCACCTTGATTGCTAATGGTTTTTTCGTACGCCTGCCAAGATGGTGCTGGATCTTCAAAGATGTCACATTCACCCGAGCCTATATACACTGGCAAACACTTCACTGTTGTAATGCTGATTAAGAAGAAGCTGCATGATTAATCTACCCAGCCCCACTCTGCTTAAATATCTATTATACAGGACAGCATCTTTACACATGTCATCCTTTCAAAGTGATGGAGCTGCTTTCTATGTTTTTCAGCATCCCTGGTAAATTGTACAGCTTTTTTTTAAATTGCATAGCAGACCTCTCTACCTTTACTGGATATGAACTTCATATGCATTTGGTATCGCAGCCATTTTTACATACTTACCTCCAGCAAACACTACATGTGCTTCATTTTTGCTTACCCCATTTATTTCATCTGTTTTATTGAGTGGGTTAGCTCATCATCTGTGTTACCTTGGTACAAACGTAGGGATCGACGTTGGCTTGTGATACTCTACATGTTGCGGATGGTTAAAGTTAAGGAGCAATGCTTCTGTAAAACTAGATTTTTCTCTTAATTCTTGCAGAAAATTGAAATCCTTTTTGCAGTGTTTTCTTGCAAACCTGCTCTTGCGACTTCTCTGATACAGTGCACTGCAGCATATTAGAACTCAGGACTGTGCCTGTGATTTCCCTGACAGTGAGCTTCAGATTTCAAATGTGCCACCTCAGGTGATTGCCATCTGGAGGCCCGGCATTTGAACATGGCGCTGGGGGGTGGGGGGGGGGGGGGGGGGGGGGGGGTGCGGGGGGGGGGGGGGGTGCAGGAAATAGGGGGGTGGTGGGTGGGAAACTACAAGACTGATAGCTTTTGGTCCTACAGGAAGCAATGGTGAATTAGAATTCTGGCAAAATCCCACAGGTGGTGTGAATGGAAGCCTAGAAATTTACACAGCAGCAAATGTGCCAAGGGCCACATGTGAAGGGAAGCAGGTCAAATGAAAGCTCAGGCCCATGTTATAGAGACAAAGAAACAAGAAGCACGAACAGATCATTCAGCCCTTCAAGCTGTTTTGATCATATCTAATCATCAAATTCAATATCCTGATTCCACCTTCCCCCATGTACCTTGATCCCTTTAGCTGCAAGAGCTATATCTAATTTCTTCTTGAAATCACATAACGTATTGGCGTCAACTATTTTCTGTGGTAGTGAATTCCACAGATTCGCCACTCTCTGGGTGAAGAAATTTCTCCTCACCTCAGTCCTAAAATATTTATCCCTTATCCTCAAACTATGATCCCGAGTTCTGGACTTCCCCACCATCGGGAACATTCTTTCTAAATCTAGTTTGATTAATCATGAGATTCATATTCACACAGATGATGACGCAGAACTAAAATAGTGAGAATTATTCTTTAAAACAGGAATCCTTGAAGCACCTCATAATGAACAGCTCTATATCCAAGTCCCATTGCAGGGCTTCACAGGACGTTTGTTCATAATGTAGCCAAAGGATTGTTTATCAACCTGTAAATCCTTCCAATATGCCCATGGCAATTAGTAAGAGCAGGAGAGTCTCCTGGTCAGCTGTGCTTGATGTGGAATGGTGCCCCTTGAGCTACAGCCTCTGGCAATAGGCTAGCATCCTGCTCCAGCAAAAGCTAGCAATGGAAACAGACGTAAGCATGTGCTTTGTATATCTCCAGGCATGGGAGGAAAAACATGAAGAAGATTCTTTAAAAGAGGGAAAGTAACTTGAAAAAGAATAAAGTTCGCTGCCGATGCTAACTTTTAAAAATTTAACAACATAGTAAAAGTGCTTAAACATACTTACTCCCTTGCGCACGCTTTCTAATTTCCTCAAACACATCTGGCAACGGTATTGAATGGTCGGTTTAAAATTTTCCAACTGCATTGCAGCAGCCTATATGTGCACATTGCTTTAGTTAGTGAGATTATGATGTAATGGGGAATAAATTGAAATGGTGTTTGATTAGGTTCTGCTATTTCTTTCTTAAACTTGGCCACATTGCAGTCAAGATTTGCTGCATTCCCAACTAACCAACATTAACATTTATCCCATTACACCATCGTGAATGATGAAAACCAGCACACAGTACCAAAATATCCAAATTCAGCCTAACAGATGACCTCACGCCAATCCTACTCTATAAAAACATTGGCTGGAACTCTCTGGCTGTTCACACCCCGCCACCTGTGTCAGTGCGAACAGTGAAATTGGCGCTCAGCCAAATCTTTACTCACTGTAGCAGGACTGGAAAATCCCAGCTGGCAAGAGAACCCTGCCCATCGTTTCAACAGAATTCCAGTCAATGATTGACTGGAATTATGTGTAGACTTATATAGGACAATTCACTCAAGGGATTCTTTAGGCTGTTGATGGGATTTGAAAGAAAATGCAAATCATATGTAAATATTTTGTTACATTGATCTTTAAATGATAAATACTTGTCCAATGCTGATGTCTCCTTTAATTTTAAATTTATCTTGGAGGATTTTTAACTGCTGATTGGATTTAAATGAAGCCTTGGAGTTAATATGCCCCAGGCTTCATTGTTGGAACAGCTGAGGACTTTTTAACTCGGACCACGCAAACCAGTTAAAATCAAGGGCTATGTGTGGAAACGTGAGTGCAAATATGAATTAACTTGGATGAATCAATTCCTAGGAGTGCCGCCTTCAGATTCGGGTTAAGCAGAGTTAGGCAAGGGGGCCCAGTTTGCCACATGCTTTTATGTACCACAACATGCCAGCCAATGCAATCTGTACTATATTTCGAATCCTGCATATTGAGCCATTACAACATTCACTACTCTCTAATGAATGCAAAATACTGCGGATATTGGAATCTGAAACAAAAACAGAAAATGTTGGAAATCCCAGAAGGTTTGACAGCATCTTTAGAGAGAATAGAGCCAACATTTCAACTCAAAACATTAGCTCATTCTCTCTCCACAGATGCTGTCAGACCTGCTGAGATTTTCCAGCATTTTTTATTTTTGTTGTGACTTTCTGTTTCTCAAGTTCAAATACCCAGAGTTTGCATTGAGCTTCACGAACTTCTCTATCACTACCTAGTTCCCTAAAATCTGACTGCAGGACCATAACCCTCTCCCTGCTTATGTCACTCATATCGTTACAATGTAACAACGATAACATTGCAATCTGTTATAATGTAACCAATGGTAACATGCTGTATGGGTCAGCTGACCAGCTGATCCAATAGACAATGTAACCAATGGCAAAATATGTGTTGGTCAGCTGACAAGGTATAAATAGAAAGAGGCTTGTGTGGCTCAGGGTGTGGCCTAAGCATCGGTGTAATGAAGTTTCTTTATTAAAACGTTGTCTTTCATTTACTTCGTGAAGTTAAATCTTTTACTGCTTGCAACTGAAGTGTCCTCACTGCCAAATGAACATGTACCAATGTGGGCCGTGATTGCTGGCTCTTCATCCTTCCACTCTGCTGCTGCTCAGTGGCATCCTTGACCTTGGCAACAGGGAGTAAATACATTGGGTGGGATTCTCTGCTGCCCTCTTCCTCTCTGTGCCCCCAGGGTGTATTTCTCTGGCCCCAAACTCCCGCTCTTCTTGCTGCTTTGAGAGGCCTGAATATGCACTCCTTTTTTCTTCTGATTTCCAATTCTTTCTTGCTACTTTTAAAACTCCTAACTCCCAATCTCTCGCTTTTAAGGTCCAGAACTTCTGCTCTCTCATCCTGCTATTATGCACCCAAATAAATTCCACCAACCGGAGTAGTTAGATTTGAACACATGCCCCCAGACATTAGCCTGGGCCACTGGATTTCTACTCCAGTGACAATAAGTTTAAAATTTATTTATTGGTCACAAGTAAGCTTACATTAACACTATAATGAAATTACTGTGAAAATCCCCTAGTTACTACACTGCAACGCCTGATCGGGAACACTGACGGAGAATTTAGCGTTGCCAATTCACCTAATGTGTACATCTTTGGACTGTGGGAGGAAACCGGACCACCTGGAGGAAATCCAGCCAGACACAGGGAAAACATGCAAACTCCACGCAGAGAGTTACCCAAGCTGAGAATCAAACCCGGGTCCCTGGCACTGTGAGGCAGCAGTGTATCACAACAGTGTACCATCATATCACCATGTCACATTGTCTCTGAGGCTAAATATTGAATCAAAGTTATGCAAGAAAACAATAGAAACATGAAATACTGTTCCTACTGGAAATAATTCTTTAAAATCATTTGACATTTAAGATAATTTTAGATGAGTATTTTTGTATGTAGGTTAATTTAATAAGATACACTACGGTGTAAAAATATTAAAGAGGTTTGGATGGGATGATTTGTGAACAAAACATATTTCAATGATTCATGCAGGGCTTATTTCTTGCACTCAGTCAAAGTCAACAGGTAGAAAATCAAGTTAACTGGCTGTTGGATGGGTACAATTGCATAAGAAATCTATAATGTACCATGTGGATGATATGCATTGAAGTAATTCCAAATGTCAGAAGGTTTTAAGATTGCAAGGGAGACATGCCTAAGCATGGGTGTTTGGTCCATTTAGCTCATCCATATTCAACAGGTTCCTCAATATTGCAATCGAATGGGTTCCTCTCTTAAAGAAAATCATCTCAGGGTTGGATCTTGCTATGCTGCCCAGAAGTCAACTCCAAACTTGATCAATCTTCTGAGAAGAATTTTCTGCCCCGACCTTTAATTTATCCATTACCGCCTCAGTTTATGCTGAGATACTATACATTTACCTCTGAGATGTTATTCGTCCATCGTCATCGCCACCATTAGTCATTTTGAGGCTGGCTGCAGTGTGTCCGAAGATGACTGATCAGGCCAATTTGGGCATGGAATGTGTTGGCACATATTGGACAGACTTGTGTAGACACTGTAGTTGTTGCACTGATGGCTCTGGACTTGCGCAGCTCGTGCTTAAGTTGTGCTTCAGCAATATACCTTGCTTCATAAGCTTGACAGACTTTGTGGATTAGGCAGCGCCAGGTAGGGCAGTTTTGTGCCAGCGTTTCCAGATGGTCGTGTCTATGTCAAGCGACTTCAGGGAGGTCTTGAGTGTCTCTTTGAAATGTTTCTTCTGGCCTTCATGCGAGCACCTTCCAGCAGAGATTTCCCCAAAAAGGAACTGCTTGGGTATGCGTTCGTCTGGCATACGAATGACATGACCTGCCCACCAGGTCTGCGCTCTCCCCAGCAGTGTGTGGACTGATGGTAGACTCGCTCTAGAGAGAACTTCAGTGTCTGGTACTTTATCTTGCCATCTGACGCGTAATATTCTGTGAAGACAAGTCATGCAGAGATGCTTGAGCTGTCTTGCATGCCTTCGATACACAGTCCACGTTTCACAGGCATACAGGAGGGTAGTGAGTACCGTGGAACTGCCGACCTTCAGTTTCGTTGCTGGGCTGATCCCTCGACATTCCCATACAGTGGACCGCAGTCTACCGAAAGCAGAACTTGCCTTTGCTATTCTGTAGTATCAATAGTCACTTCTTGGGAGAGGATGCTGCCAAGATAAGTGAACTGATCCACTGCCTGTAGTTTCTGTCCTTTGATTGTGATTATGGGTTCTGTGTACGGTGCATGAGGAGCAGACTGGTGCATGACTTCTGTCTTTTAATGTTGATGGTGAGTCCAAAGTTGTCACAAGCCATGGAAAATTTGTCCATACTGACTTGCACCTCTGGCTCTGAGCGAGCATACAGGGCGCAGTCATCAGCAAAGAGGAAGTCTCTCAGAACAGTCTCCTTCACTTTGGTAATAGCTTGAATTCTCCTCAGGCTGAAGAGCTTCCCATCCACTCTGTACTTGAGGCTGATTCCAGCAACACTGTCCTGGAAGGCACCACTGAGCATCATGCTGAACAGTGTGGGTGCGAGCATACAGCCCTGTTTGAAGCCATTGGTGACTGGGAATGCCTCAGAGGATTCTCCACCATCCAGTACTCTGGCCATCATGCCATCATGGAACTGGCGTATCATCTGAATGAATTTGGGAGGGCAGCTGAACTTTGACATGATCCTCCACAGGCCTTGTCAGCTTACAGGCTGACAAGGCTTTTGCGAGGTCAACAAAGGTTGTGTTGAAGGCTTTTGCGAGGTCAACAAAGGTTGTGTAGAGCTCGCGATTCTGCTCCTGACATTTCTCCTGAAGTTGGCACGCAACAAAAATCATGTCAATAGTCCTGCCATCTTTGCAGAAGCTACACTGTGACTCTGGAAGCAGGCTCAGCTCCAGATGAGTGGCCAGGAGATTTAGCAGGACTCTTGCGAGGGTTTTTCCTGTGATGGAGAGTAGCGAAATTCCTCGGTGGTTGTCGCATACTTGCCGATTGCCCTTCCTCTTATAGAGGTGTACGATGGAAGCATCTTTAAGTTCCTGAGAGATGGATCCTTGCTTCCAATAGATGATAGATGATTGTGGGTTGCAGTCTGACTATTTTTTGTTACAAAAATATATTTCGTACATAAAATATTTGAAAGAAACACTACAAAGCATTTCAAATTGTCATGGTGGGAAAGGGCAAAGATATTCACATTTTTTACATAGATTAAAATGTGCTCTGAGTTGCTTCAATACAGTAATGAGAATATTACAAATATTTCAATGTTTTCATTACAAAGTGTACAATGATATTCAAATGTTTTTAAGTTTAAGTTTATCTATTAGTGCCGCAAATAGGCTTACATTAACACTGCAATTAAGTTACTTGAAAATCATCTAGTTGCCATACTCTGGTGCTTGTTTGGGTACACTGAGGGAGAATTTTGCATGGCCAATGCACTTAACCAGCACATCTTTTGGACTGTGGGAGGAAACTGGAGCACCCGGGACAAACCCATGCAGACACGGGGAGAACATGCAGACTCCACACAAGCAGTGATCTAAGCTGGGAGCTGAACCTGTGTCCCTGGCACTGTGGTCAATTGAGCAGAGGCTGAGTAGGTCTATACTCATTTAGAAGAATGAGGAGGTATCTTATAGAAACATATAAAATTATGAAGGGAATAGATGACGTAGAAGCAGGCAAGTTGTTTCCACTGGCGGATGAAAATAGAACTAGGGGGCATAGCCTCAAAATAAGGGATAGCAGATTTAGGACTGAGTTGAGGAGGAACTTCTTCACCCAAAGGGTTGTGAATCTGTGGAATTCCCTGTCCAGTGAAGCAGTTGGGGTTACCTCGTTGAACATTTTTAAGGCAAAGATAGATAAATTTTTGAACAGTATAGGAATTAAGGGTAATGGTGTGCGAGTGGCTAAGTGGAGCTGAGTTCACAAAAAGATCAGCCATGATCTTACTGAATGGTGGAGCAGGCTCGAGGACCAGATGGACTACTCCTGCTCCTAGTTCTTATGTTCTAACCACTGTGCCACCGTGCTGCCCGGTGGCAAATGATATACATCAGTGATATTGTACTTAGATGTGCCTCAACACAGTTGAATTTATTATATATAATGAACAATAAGCTTACAATCCAAGGGGTTCTCCAACATTACTAGCACCTTGGTCTAAATTGGCTGAAAGGCTTTACTCTTTTCCCATATTGTCTTGGGGGTGGCTGCACCAAGCTTGAGTGCACCCCTCAGTATGTAGTCCTGGACTTTGGAATGTGGCAGTCTGCAACACTCAGTTAGGGGCAATTCCTTGCACTGCAAGGCCAACACATTTCGGGCAGACCAAAGAGTGTCTTTCACTGAGTTGATGATCCTCCAGCAGCAGCTGATGTTTATCTTGGAGTGTATCCCTAGGAACAGCCTGTAGAGCACAGAGTCCTGCATCACAGAGTTGCTCGGGCTGAACCTCATGTCTCTCCAGACGTTCTTTGCAAAGGTATATTCTACAAGAGGTGACAACATTTTCTTCCCCAACAAAGTCACTTCGAGGGCAACGTGCATGTGGGGTGAGTCAGGTCATGCAACAGAGATCTGATGGGGAGGACCTTTCTCATCACCAGCCCACCTTGATTTTGATGCTTGTCTGAAAATTCTGGCAATGAAGCATTCTGCCAAATGACTTTGATAGTCTGCTCATCCAACAGATCCACCTTCTCCTTTTCCCATGGGACCTCAAGGATGTTATTGCAGACCGCTGACTGATAGACTTGTGGTCAAAGATATTTCACTGCATAAATTTTTCAACAAGAGATAAGGGGAACAGCATGGTTGAACTACACAGAGTGTTCTGCAGCAGCAAGGCCAGGCCCATCCTTCACAACACTGGGGACAGATAGAACTTCAATACATAGTGACTCATCAGGTGGAATTTTCCCATCTTGTCTGCCATGGGAATCGTAGTGGAATTACACTGCCCATTAACCTCGGGCGGGATTTTTTGGACTTGGGGGTGAGCATGGCCAGAAAATCCCATCCATAATGTTAGGGCATTGAGGATCTATGCACAGTTTAATGCAGCCATACACAAAGGTGGCCATGAGGATTAGGATGATGTTGGGCATGGTTTTCTGAGTTGCAGCTTGATGAAAGCATATATAACCTAGGCTTCATTACTGTACTAGAGAGGGTTGCACTGTTGGAGATGTTAAACAAAGGTCGTAAATTCCTATTCGGGTAGATGCAAAAATTCCAAACACAGTATTTGATGACACATTCTCCTGGTGTTGCGGTCAACATACATCGTTCTACTAACACTCTGATTAAACAGACTAATTGGTAATTTATCTTAATTGCATTTGCTGGGACCTTATTTGGCGCTTATTTTCTGTAAGAAAAAGTGACAATTCAAAGGTAATTTGTTGGCTGTGAAGTGTTTTGGGACATCCTGAGGATTAAAAAGAACAATATAAATTTAAATATTGCATGCCTGTGTTGACAAGAAAATAGATTTGGGCTACCTCGTATTAATTCATACAGGACCCTGCGTGCACTCATCTTCAGCACACATCTTGTTGTGAACCATGTAAAATGAAGGAGAGGTCTGAATTTAATTTAAATGAGGACAATTCAAATTTACCACATTATCCATGTATGCAAATAAGCCTTTAGTTCCGGAGTGATTTTAACACGAGGCTATCTCGGAAACTCAGTGCTCATTATGCAGTATCCACTGGCATACCCCTTGAATCAGGATGAACAAGTTTACACCAGTAACTGAGCCTGCTAACTCTTCCTCAGGAAACATCAAACCACACTCCCATCAGAGCATGTTAAAAAAAAACTACACACAGACACTCAGAGCAAGAATGAAACTCTTGCCCCAGATTATGAATTACCTGAAAATGCCAGCCTGTCATCTTTGGTGCTGTAGGCCCTCGATAATTCTCACCACAGCGTTGTCAAGATCTATGCTGATTTGGCCATATTTGCAGCCCTGACAACTGAAGCATGAATCTGTCAAACTAAATAAGGCGATTGCAGACATTCATTTCAAGGTCAAGGCATTATCAGATCTGTGAATTTGTAAGCAACATAAGTGTGATAGTGTCTGGCACCTTTCAAAGATATAGCAAGGTGATTGCTTACTGACAAAGAGAAGGAAAGCTTTAGAACACGGAATAACAGTCTACAAATCACTTCAGAGTGACTGCTGTGTGTAATAGCACGATTGTCGATTGAGACACGTAGTTACTCTCCCTGAAAGATTCTCAGCCAGTTGAATTCCAGTGCAAAAGCGGAATAAACAAGAAGAAATATATTGTTTCAAAAACCATGCCTGTAATTGTTTCTTATAGATCCATTTTCACTCATATTTAAGATAATACCAGGAATCCACTTTGCAACCTACTGATGCGTGAAGGTAATAATAAGCATGCAATTAATGCATGAATGTATAATTAACTGAAAATATGGCATGATATATACTTTTTTGTACGATTTTGAACTTTAAACTTCACTCATATTCCATGTTAAAATCTAATTAGACAGCAGTGAATGAGAAAGTATGTATCATGGCACAATCATTTATTTCTGCTTTGTTACTTGCCCTTTCCGAACATCTTCATTCTTTTAGATTTATTCTTTCATGGGATGTAACAATTGTTGCCCATTCCTAACTGCTTTTGAATAGAATGGCTTCCTTGACTATTCCAGAGGACAACATTATCAGGACTAACATTATGTAGGCCAATCCATGCAGATTTCTTTCATTTAAGGAGATCAATTGAACTGGATGGGTTTTAACAACAGTCAATGGTGGTTCCATGCTCATGGTCATCATTACTGAGACAAGCTTCATGGTTCAGATTTATTAATTGAACTTAAATTCCACCAGCTGCAATGATAGGATTGAAACCCATATCCCCAAGGTTCCGTATTACAAAGCCAGTGATATTAGCAGTATGCAGCCATTTTCCCCTATGGATTCCTTATTTCCTTTCCTCCGTTTATATTACACTTTGATGTTATTGTCATTTTTGAATATCAGGATAAATGCTTACATTCTATACTGATTAAACTAAAAAGAATATAGTTTACTATCATTCTGGACTAGTTTGATGCAGTAAATCTTAATGTTATTTCAGGATTGGAATTTAATGGGACTTATTTTTAATCAATTCCTGGGACATGGGTATCGCTGGCTGGCCAGTATTTATTACCCATCCCTAGTTGTCCTTGAACTGAATGGCTTGCTAGGCAATTTTAGAGGGCAATTGAAAGTCAACCACATTGCTGTGACTCTGGAGTCAAGAGTCCAGGCCAGGTAAGGACAGCAGATTTCCTTCCCTGAAGGACATTAGTGAACCAGGTAGTTTTTTCCGACAATGGTTTCATGGTCATCAGTAGATTCTTAATTCCAGATTTTTTTATTGAATTCAAGTTCCATCATCTCCTGCGGTAGAATTCAAACCCAGATCCCCAGAACATTCACTGAGTTCCTGGATTAATAGTTGAGTGATAGTACCACTAGACCATCACGTTCCTTTGAATTGACTTGAATTGAATTACTATTATAGTTTCACACTGGTATGTGTGAACTAGACAACTAACTTGAACTAGTTCAAGACAACAGTTAGTAAGTACTGCATGGTTTGTATTTTGTGTCATAAATTACAAATACCATAATCAGAAAAATGAAATTTGAGAACCAAATCTCACAATGGTTACCTTATTTTATATTGGAAGTGAAATATGCATTTAATATTTAGTAAGCTATTTCACAAATGCTGAGATAGATAAAGATGGAAAGTGGAGAAACGGTTGCTCTGGAAATTTGAGCACATTGTGTGGACAGAGAGCAATCCTGAATGAATAGGCCTGAAGTGCATATGATTGTGGGCCTCAGGCCTACACCATGCAACAAGGCATCGTCAGACACTGAAAAAGAATCCCAAGATCATGTCACTGTGTGGGGGCGAGGGTGGTGGGCTCAAAATCACAATGGTCTTCAAAATCATAGTGGTGGCTGAGAGGAGATCAAGGTCATAATGAGAGAGCTTTTGATTTTATTTATTATTGTCACATGAACTGGAATACAGTGAAAAGTATTGTTTCTTGTGTGCTATACGGACAAAGCATACCGTTCATATAGTACATAGAGGAGAATAAACGGAGGGTGCAGAATACAGTATTACAGTTATAGCTAGGGTGCAGAGAAAGATCAGCTTAATGTAAGGTTGGTCCATTCAAAACTCTAACGGCAGCAGGGAAGATGCTGTTCTTAAGTCAATTGGTGGATGATATCAGACTTTTGTATCTTTCTCTTAATGAAAGAAAGTGGAAGAGAGAATGTCCGGCGTGCGTAGGTTTCTCGATTAAACTGGCTGCTTTTCCGAGGTAGCAGGAAGTGAAGACAGAATCAATGGATGGAGGCTGGTGGACTGGGCTATGTTCATGACCCTTTGCAGTTTCTTGCGGTCTTGGCCAGAGCAGGAGCCTTACCAAGTCATGATACACAATGGCAAAAACACAATCTTGCCCAGTAATAGCCTTTGTGATTTGCACGTGAGATTACCGAGAGGAGAACTTCTGCTCCTCCTGGCTCTGCGTTCAGTTAAGTATATTTTAAAGCTTACCTTGTTGGTTGCGTGCAGTAAGGACCGTCTGTTCAACCATATGTAGACCTGCTTTTCCTGAGTGTAATTGGCCCCATGGCATGGAGTCTGGCTGCTGATATTTTTTTTCAGCACCAATTGCCTCAATGATTCTGAATTTTCTGCCAGCCAATATTGGTGGCTTATGAGTCCTAAAGAGGTCAGAAAAACAAATGCTCCATCCTTAAATTTCTATGACATAAAATCACCTGGACGCCACTGAAGTAAAGAGGTTAGGATTTCAGAGTCTCAGCTTCCGCCCTGTTTTGATATACTGCCACTTCAGGAAAGGTTATTTGGTTCTTGATTAGGCAGTTAGATTAATGGCACAAAAACAAAGCTTTGTGAAAGAATGAAGAAATGCAACATTTTGAAGGTTCATGCTACTTTATGCATCTATTAAACTATGAATGCAAAATACATTTAGTGATAGAAATCCAATAAAATTTTCTTTAAGAATTGTGCATTCTCACAAAATTAATTATTTGATTCGCTGAATGTTTGTTCACTGGATATCAGTACAGCTAGTTCAGCAACAAAGTTTAATAGCCAATAAAATGTTGTCATGAAAGGCCTTCGGAGCTAGTGAAATATTCTTTTCACTGCTAAAATACTTTGTATTATATCATAAAAGCAAAATACTGCCGGTGCTGGAGATCTGAAATCGAAACTGCAAATGCTGGGAAAACTCAGCAGGTCTGGCAGCATCTGAGGAGAGGTAAACAGAGTTTTAAGTCCAAAGTAACTCTTCTTCAGAAGTGAAATTATACCATAAAGTTGATACCAGATGCCGTATTTGAGAATTTTCTAAGCTGTGATATAATTCAGCTAATGTCCAGTAGGTGGTGCTCATTCGTGTTCCAACGTCGGACACAATTAAAAATTAAAACACACCTCGCAAGAGGAAAATGGCTTCAGAAAAAAGGAATCTAACTTCATTAATTAAAACTTTGATTGGTCTAGTCTATTTATAGGAAAAGCCATTGATTAGTGATGACCACATTTGAAGGCCATGCTTCAAATTTGCTTTTCTTTTCAAACGGACATTTTCCATCATCTTGCTGAAGTTTTCATTGTGCTACATCTGGTTCACAGCTGCTTTTATTGACAGACTGCTGCACAGGAGTAGGGGAAGCAAATATACATTTGTGCTGTTGAAAGAGTGAAAGATTCTGTGTATGATAAATGCACAGGTCAAGCAGAGTCCCTCTAAATGGAGTGATTAATTTTAGCATTACTGCGCGATCATTCACAAAAGGGATGATCAGCAAACTGTTTAATCATTGGAGGCTAACTGGAAACCTGGACTTACTTTGACAGTTCTCAACTTCAAGTGGGGAGGCGATGGCCTGGTGGTAATATTGCTGGACTTTTAATCCAGAAATACCACCAAATTTTCTAGGGTCTCAGGTTCAAATCCTGTCATGGCAGATGGTAGAATTTGAATTCAATAAAAAAAAGTGGAATTAAGAATCAACTGATGACCGTGAAACCATTGTCGGAAAAACCCATCTGGTTCACTAACACCTTTTAGGGAAGGAAATCTGCCATTCTTACCTGGTCTGGCCTACATGTGACTCCAAAGCCACCGCAATGTGGTCGACTCTTAACTGCCCTCGGGTAACTGGGGATGGACAATAAATGCTGCCCAGCCAACGATGCCCATGTCCCATGAATGAATAAAAAAAATTTAAATGATGACCATGAAATCGTTGCCGATTGTTGGAAAAACCCATTTGGTTCGCTGATGTCCTTTAGAGAGGAAATCTGCCACCTTTAACTGGTCTGACCTCTATGTGACTCTAGGGCTACAGCAATTTGGTTGACCCTCCACTGCCTTCCAATAGCAACTAGTGATTAGCAATAAAAGCTGGCCAGCCAGCGATGCCCATGTTCCAGGAATGAATGAAAAGAAGGTGGAATTCTGAGAGAAATGTCTAACAACCAGTGATTTACTTTGCAAGGTAATAAGATTTTTCAACCAAAAGAAAAATCCAGAGTGCCTTCATGTTTCTCTTTCACGCTCATTTAGGCTACTGTTATCTTCACTAACTCATATGTATACTTTAGAATGGTATTTATGTATGTTATAAGCAGAAATGGGGAGTTAAAAGTATGAAGGGATAAATCAGCAGGAGTGAACCTGACATCAAGTGCTTTGCAATGTTTCCCTGTGGCATGTCACTTTGAAATGCATCAGGAAAATTTGGATTGATATCCTTAGCTTTCCCCTCCAGTTATATGAAGAGATGCCTCACCTCTCCAAGGAGAACGATCTTACTGGCCATTCACACCATGCTGCTGCTGCAGTGAGCTTGGAGAATTGGGCGCCCAGCTAAATCACCGTTCACTGCAGCAGGATGGGAAAATCATGCCTGCGTGAATGTTGGTAACATTCGGGCTTCGGAATCTTTTATATTAGCCTCATTGAGGCCAGGAGTTAAGTGAGGGAAAAAATACAGGCGTAAACCTTATTCCACCGCTTGGAGTCCCGTGTTACAACCCAGTGTTTCACCAATGAACTTAATTACAGCCCCCCTGCCTAATGAGTTTCCTCTGAAATTATGAAAGTGTGCCAGAAAAAGAATTCGACCTTAAGATCTAATTTACTTCTCTCATGACTCTTCTGGAGGGCTTGCACCTTAATGATGTCAGAAGATAATTTCAGCCACGGTAGGTACATCAACAGCTTCATCAAATTAAATGGTTTGACAAGAGGGAGGCAGCATCACAATATGAGATATGGATCTGTGATTTTCATCACTGGGTTTTAGTAAGGAACCCGTTAGCAATGAGATTGTCATAAACTTGGGATTCACTTTAAAGGTAAACATAGAACATCACGGAATAAACACTCCAAAGTACATTTGGTGTTTTCGCCCACTTGGGCGTGAAATAAAACAGCTAGAGAATTATCCTGTTTGTAGTTAATTAATGTGGTTTTGCTCCGAGGATTCATCCAGTAAGGAAACTCAGAGCTGAATAGAGCCATAGTGGTTATGAGCTAATACTTGTACTGAATGCTGCACAGTTTCTTTAACCAGTTTGTTTTATTTGTGTTTTTATGTTAAATTTTTCAAAAATGTAGTGCATTGTGCATAGGATTTGTGCTTCATTAACCACACATTATAACTATCTACTGGAAACAACTGTTCATTCACACAATCAAAGTACAATAGTTGTGGTGTAACAGTTTTCTGGATATATTATAATAATATTATAATATTATTACAATAGCATATATTCTAATATATTATTATAACATTATTGTTGCAATAGTCACTTGTCCCTTCTATACATGAGTACGTGATTTAATAACATTTACCATGGTCCAGTCATTATGTTTTTAACTGTACCTTATTTAATGTGTTCAACCTGTTTAGTGGAATTTGAATTAAACCAAAGATAAGACACGATAACCCGAATAAGCTATTTCTTTTCCATCCTTAGTTGAGGAAAAGTATTTTAAATACACTGTGGTTCCTGTCCATAAAATTAGAGGTTATTTTTTAAAAACATTCGACTGCAAGCAATGTAGAGAAGGGGCTTAATTTATACATTTATTTAGTGATGCAGTCCTAACATTGCACATTATAATCTGATGCTGGAGGAAGGGGGCAGATATACTCCAAGTAGCTGCTTTTAGCAAAGGATTTTTAGCATTGATTTAATAAATAAGGATTATTTGACAATCTTGTGAATGATTTTTCTTTTCGTTGACAAGAGTGTTGAATAAAAGTGTAAGTAGACTAAGGCTGTTGACCTTGCATCTCGGTACCTTTATTAAATGATGATCATTGAGTCAGTGTTATTTAGGCAGGAGGGCTTTTGCTACGGAAACCAAGTTAAGAACATAAGAACATAAGAAATAGGAGCAGGAGTAGGCCATCTAGCCCTTTGAGCCTGCCCCGCCATTCAATAAGATCATGGCTGATCTGTCGTGGCTCAGCTACACATTCCCGCCCTCTCCCCATAACCCTTAATCCCCTTGCCTATCAAAAACCTATCAACCCGCGTCTTAAACATATTTAGCGAGGCAGCCTCCACCACTTCAACGGGCAGAGAATTCCAGAGATTCACCACCCTTTGAGTGAAGAAGTTCCTCCTCAACTCCGTTCTAAACCGCCCCCCCCTTTATCTTGAGGCTGTGCCCCCTAGTCCTACTATCCTTTCTGAGCAGGAAGAGCCTCTCCACCACTATCCTATCCGTACTAGTTTTTTTTAATTGAATGAGCAAACATATGAATGTATGAAAATAATGGACAGGAAGAGGCCACGTTATCTATTGAGTCAGTAAAGTGACTACCCTGAATAGGGTATTCAGATGAGCACTCAGATCCTGTGCAGACCAGCTGGCAGGGTTATTCGCAGATCCCTTTAACTCCTTATTCTGATCTGCGTTGCCTACTGCTTCAAGAAGATGATCATCAACTCTGTACCAAAGAAAAGCCAGGCAGCGCGTCGGAATGACTGCCGTCCGGTGGCTCTGACATCCATCATTATGAAATGCTTCAGCAGTTCAGCAGCTGTCCATTATAGGCAGTGTCAGCTGGAGCAGTGGCAACTCCCAGCAACGTACCCACCAAAGAACCAGAGTTGGTGAGATATGGCAGACACAGACGTGTTACAAAATCTAGCTTATACTCTAATGTTCTCAGTAAGTACACAGGCCATGTAAATTAATAGGCGAACGGTGGTCAGACACTGAAACCAAGTGATAGGTGCTTCCCAAAACAACTTTAATCCATTTCCTGTTAACTCCCCCTCCCCAAGATGTTTGTCACACCATGAGCCATTTGGTCTCACAGAAGCTCTTCCTTTAACTTGGCCTTGGAATTTCCTCTGAAAAATATGCTTTCACATGGACATGAGCAATACAGATCCACCTCCAGAGTCTCAACCTCACCTTCAGATATTCCAGTCCCTTGGATCACCACATTCATTGAATCTTCGCCTTCCACTCTCTTTCAGACACTCAGCCATGCCAACAGAACTCCACTGCTTCACAAGTAAGGAGTCACCAACCTCTGGCTGTGTGCATGGACCTTCTGGCTTTTTACAAGCCCCTTTTGCTTTACGTCTGCTTCCTGCAGTTCCATCTTTCACCTTGGAGCCTTTTCCACAGATCCTCGTTCTTTACTTCACTTAACAGGATCTTTACCAAATTCCTGTTCTTTCCCTTTGACGACAAGGTCTTCTTGGGCCCTTTCTCCTGATTCATTCACATCTGTCAGATAGCAGATTTCCTTCCCTAAATGATATTAGTGAACCTAATGGGATTTTCCAACAATCAACAACGCTTTCATGATCATCTGAATTCCAGATATTTAATTGAATTCAAATTCCACCAAATCCCGTGGTGGGATTCAAACCGGGGTCCCCGGAACATCAGCTGAGTTCCTGGATTAATAATCTAACGATAATAGCTCTAAGCCATTGCCTGTGTACCTGCAGGGCTGGTTGGTCATATACTACCCTGTACAACATAACTGTTACATTAACTGAAGCTATGAATCTCAGAATGAATATAACTCAGAAATTCCAACTTTGTGGGAAGAGCTGTCACATTGTCAGGTGACAGTTTAAAAGATATAATTAAACCAAAATTGAAAAGATCTATTAAGTCGCCTGTCATGCAATTTTTCTTTAAAGAATCAACAATCATAAAGCATATTCCTTTTTAAAAATGAAACAAAAATCAGAAAAATAAGTAAGAAAAAAAACCCTGCATTTATATGGTGCCTTAAGACCTCCGTAGGAACCAAAAGGCTTTAAATGCAATAAATTCCAGCAATGATTATTGCTTTAGTAAAAGAAACAGCTATTTTACATAAAGCAGGATCCTACCAATAGCCAGTTAATCTGTGTTTAGTTGAGGAAAGAATGTTGTGAAGGACTTTGTGAGAACTCCCTGAGCTTCTTCAAATAGTCATGAATAGTGCCATGAGATCATTAACTTTGTTTTCAGGGGGCAGATGGGACTTCAGTTTAAAGTCTCATCCAACAACAGCATCTCTAAAAGAACTAGTACGCCATCTGTGCTCCACCAAATTGTCAGTCCAGGTATAAGCTCAAGTCCTGGAGTGGGGCTCGAACCCATGTTTTTCTAACACAAAGGCCAAAGCACTACGAATTGACACTTTGACGTTTGTAAACTGTTGTAAACCAACATGTCCCATCGATTTGGCATTCACTGGGCTGTGTTGCAATGCAGTAGCACACTGAAGTGCTAAATTGTTATAATAAACTGCAAAAACAAAGAATCAAGGAGTTTATTGGCATCATTTAAACCTACATGCTAAGTTCCTTGAAACACAATGAGGAACGTATCATGCTTGAAAATGGAAGGGTGTATCCTGTATAACGGTGATACGAAGTGATGCTCCTCATTGCATTAATATTCCACAGTGATAATCCCTGACAGTGATTTCTTGTGATATTTTGTCATTTTCTGCATAGGAATCACTGTTAATTTCTGATGACTATTTTTGTGAACTTGAAGTCATGCTTTCTAGGGTTTTAACATCTTATCAAGCTCTTATTTACAAGATGTTGTAAAGTCATTATTTTGGCGGCGGGGACTTTACACTATATTACTGTTCAATATAAATGCCCTTTGTCTTTTCTGTGTAAAGATTACTGTCCTGACATAATATCAGGGGTTTTTTTGTATGGAAAGGACTGAAGATTCAGCAAAGAAAGAGCAGTATTTAATTTGCTTGCTTTTACAATTACAGCACATTTTTTTTAATTAGAAGAAAATCCTGCACTGCATGCGAAAAGAAGTCAATTTTAATTAATATGCACTGATGCAAATTGTACATTGACAGCTTTCATGTGGAGTTTGTCTCCATCTCCACACAGACATAACACAGCACCACGGTGGACAGGTGTAGTAATCAACAAGCGAGCCCTGCCAGAAGCTTTTGTTTCTCCTTCAATCTTTATCCCCAAGCAACTCATTTAAATGCAGACAAACCACAAAAGCCCTGGCACAACAATGGCCGGGCATTTCTGGAGCAGCCATGGCCTGGAGGTATGTGGAGACAGGTGGTCCTTTATTTCCTGCCCTTTTTCCTCATGTAATGAAACTGAGTGAGGATTCAGACACAAATCCTGATGCGCCGCAGGAGTTCAAAGAGTCACTGAGGTTACAACAACATTGCTGAAAAGAAGAAGAAAAATGATCTGCTTAATGATGCTACAAATGTTAAGGAGGCGGGTCTCTCTGAAGCGTGTACCTGCTGATAACCTCTGAGGAGGGAGAAGCCTGGAGTGTCTGCTGCTGATTGTTCTAATTCTCGCCAATGACTCCAGAACACATCCTGTTCCAATTTTCCTTTCACAGTGTAATCGGTGTACAGCTTTCTGCAGTCGGTGCGGGGAAACCGTATATTACTGCAGCGAGGCAAGAGATGGTGGGAATGATCAGTAAAACACTTCAGCTAATAGTATTCTTAAAGGGACTGAGCGCAGTGCTTGGGTCAGCCACATAATGGTTCACATAGAATCTAGAGCAGCATTGTGGGGCTTTTTCAAATGTCTGCCAGAACTTGGCTGGAAGAGCTGTGGGAAGCCAATGGAAGTAACACCACATAGTAAATGCCACAGACATCATGTAGGTGGCTCTTCCAGGTTACACAGCTTTCCGCCAAGGTTACAGTGGGCGAGTGACAGAAACAACTCAGAAAAATACCATAAAAATAAAAACGTTTCTGAGAGCAATTTTGGCAGTAAAGTCATGCTTTGAGTTTGTAATTCCTACTGGTGGATCCTAAAAGGAAGATGATTGTAGAACCACAGAATCCCTACAGTGCAGAATAAGGCCATTTGGCCCATCGAGTCTGCACCAACCACAGTCCCAACCAAGCCCTATTCCCTTAACCCCATGTAATTACGCTACTTAAGCCCAGAGGAAACCTACTCAGACACGAAGAGAATGTGCAATCTCCACACGACAGTGACCTGAGGCTGGAATTGAACCCCAGTCCCTGGGGATGTGAGGCAGCAGTTCTACCGTGCCACCCCATTATTTGTGACAGTAATGAATAAACTAAAACAATATAACCTGCACATTTCTGAACAGTGGGAGGAAACTGGAGCAGCTGGAGGAAACCCACACAGACCATGGGCAGAAACTGCCTAACAAATGTGATTTTTAAAATTTATTCATTCAACATGAGTGTCTCTGGCTGGCCAGTATTTATTGGCCATCCCTAGTTGCCCTTGTTCAGAGGACAGTTGAGAGTCAACCAAATTGCTGTGGCTCTGGAGTCAAATGTAGGCCAGACCAAGTCGGAACGGCAGATTTCCTTCCCTAAAGGACATTTGTGAACCAGATGGGTTTTTCTGATGATCGACAACGGTTTCATGGTCATCAGTAGATTCTTAAATCCAGGCATTTTTCATATTGAATTCAAATTCCACCATGTGCCATGGCAGGATTTGAACCCAGGTCCCCAGAACATTGGCTGAGTTTTTGGATTAATAGTTTAGCGATAATACCACTATCAATAGAGAATGACAAGGTATTGACGGGCTTAAAAGTGGACAGATCTCCAGGTCCCGATGAATTATGTCCCAGGCTGCTGTGGGAGGCGAGGGAGGAAATTGCAAGGGCTCTGACCAAATATTTAATTCCTCCCTGGTCACGGGGGAGGTCACAGTAAAAGTCTGACAACACCAGGTTTCAGTCCAACCGATTTATTTGATGGTAAAACTCACAAGCTTTTGGGTTAGCCCCTTCGACAGGTGAATGGAGAGTTCTGGCCTCAGACAGAGCATATAAAGCACAGACAGTTTACAGATTACTGATTAGAATGCGAATCTTTACACCTAACCTGCTGTTCAAGTCTTAAAGTGGCTAACAATGTGAGTGGAAGGAGCACTGATCACAGGTTAAAGAGATGTGTATTGTCTCCAGACAGTACAGTGTGAGGTTTAACTGATAGCCAAGTTCCGCACACATGAGGACGGTCTCAACAGGGATCTTGGGTTCATGTCACACTATCTGTAACCTCCCTGACTTGCCTGGGTTTGCAAAACCTCACTTACTGTACTGTCTGGAGACAATACACATCTCTTTAACCTGTGATCAGTGCTCCTTCCACACACATTGTTAGCCACTTTAAGACTTGAACAGCAGGTTAGGTGTAAAGATTCGCATTCTAATCAGTAATCTCTAAACTGTCTGTGCTTTATATGCTCTGCCTGAGGCCAGAACTCTCCATTCACCTGACGAAGGGGCTAACCCAAAAGCTAGTGAGTTTACTATCAAATAAATTGGTTGGACTGAAACCTGGTGTTGTCAGACTTTTTACTGTGTTTACCCCAGTCCAACGCCGGCATACCCACATCACGGGGGAGGTTCCAGAGGACTGGAGAACAACTAATGTAGTCCCACTGTTTAAGAAAAGTTGAAGAGTCAAGCCAGGGAACTACAGACCAAAGAGTCTCTACAGATCAGCGAGTCTTTTGTCTGTGGTTGCAAAAGATTCTGAAGGAAAGAATCTCTCCATTTGGAGAGGCAAAGTTTGATCAGAGATAGTCAGCATGATTTTGTCAGAAAGAACATAAGAACATAAGAAATAGGAGCAGGAGTAGGCCATCTAGCCCTTCGAGCCTGCCCCGCCATTCAATAAGATCACGGCTGACCTGAAGTGGATCAGTTCCACTTTCCCGCTCTCTCCCCATAACCCTTAATTCCCTTGTCTGTCAAAATCCAATCTACCCGTGACTTGAATATATTTAGTGAGGTAGCCTCCACCACTTCAACAGGCAGAGAATTCCAGAGATTCACCACCCTTCGAGTGAAGAAGTTTCTCCTCAACTCTGATCTAAACTGCCCCTCCGCCTTATCTTGAGGCTGTGCCCTCTAGTCCTGCTATCCTTTCTAAGCGGGAAGGAGGTCAGGCCCAACAAATTTGATTGAATTTTCTGATTATGTAACCAAGTGTGTGGATGAGGGTATTGCAGTTGATGTGATTTACATGGATTTCAGCAAAGCTTTTGACAAAGTCCCACATGGGAAACATATTAGGGAGACAAATGCACATAGGATACAGGTTGATCTGATAAGGTGGATTGATAATTGGCTTATCTATAGGGACAGTAAGAAGTCTGACAACACCAGGTTTAAGTCCACCCGATTTTTTGATAGTAAACTCACAAGCTTTCGAGGTTTCCCTCTTCGTCAGGTGAATGAAGAGTTCTGGCCTCAGGCAGAGCATATAAAGCACAGACAGAAACCTGGTGTTGTCAGACTTCTTACTGTGTTTACCCCAGTCCAACGCCAGCATCTCCACATCATGATTATCTGTAGGGGACAGAGTGTGACGACAGACTTTAGTGACTGGAGGCCAGTAATCAGTGGTGTACCACAGGGATCTGTGCTGGTTCTGCCATTGTTCATCATTTATATGAATGACAGAGATGACTATGTGGGGGGATAGGATCAGTAAGTTTGTCAATGACACAAAGATTGACTGGTGGTTAGTACTGATGTTGGGTGTCTTGAGTTACAAAATAATATGGAGGGAATGATCAAATAAGCGGATAAGTGGCAGATGGAATTTAATCCTAAAAAGTGTGAGATTATACACTTTGGAAGGAGTAATTTGACAAGGAAGTATACTATGAAGGGTCTGACTCTAGGAAGTTGCGAAGAAACCTTGGTGTGTTTGTCCATCGATCGCTGAAAGCAGAAAGACAGGTTAATAGGGTGGTCAAAAACGCATATGGCACACTCGCCTTTACCAATCTGTGTATATATTACAAAGCAGAGAGATCATTATAGAGTTGTATAGACCTTTGATGAGGCCATAGCCGAAGAACTGTGTGCAGTTCTGATTGCCACATTATAGGAAGGATGTGAAGCAGATGAACATTTAAATTATAAAAAAAATTGGATAAGCTTAGGTTGTTTTCTCTGGAGCAGAGAAGATTGAGAGACGACTTGATTCAGGTGTTCAAGATTATAAGGGGTATGGACAGGGAGGATAGGGAGTAGCTGTTCCCTTTAGTTGAAGGGTCAGTTATGAGGGGACAGAAGTTAAATGTGAGGGGTGGAAGGTTTAGGGGGGATTTGAGGAAAAACACTTTTACCTAGAGGGTAGTGATGATCTGGAATGCACACCTGGAAGCAATGTCAGGAAGCAGGATTTTCACTGTCTTGTAGATGGGATGGTCTAGAATGAAGCCTTGTCAGGTACAGAAGCAAGCTAATGCTGAGGTAGCCAGGTTAAAAAGAAAATGGTTCAGTTCTACACATCAGTGTAAATTCCCCATTACTCCTCTATCCCACCTTTCCCCTCCCTCCCCTCCAGCACATCCCTCCTGTATCCAACTCTCTTCATATCCCTGACACCCTCTTATGTCTGCTTTACTCTACATCTCCCCTAAATCTTTATCCTAACTGTATATATACATCCTTCCACATCTCCCCCTACAGTCTCAGATTTGCACAGCATCATGGAAGCAGTCATCTAATCACTGAAGAGAATTTATGCAACATATGCCAGTCCTGACTTTGCAGTGGCAAACAACTTGTTAATGAATTATTCCAACATTTTGCAAAAGGAACATGCAAAATGTTAGTCCCTGAAGTACCTTGACCAATCTCCCTGAACTTCTTCTAATCTCTTTCTGAGGTTGAGGATATTCAACACTCTCCCTTCCATCATTCTGAGAGTTTTTCTTCTGAGTGATTATAGAGCTTGTCTGGTTTCCTTCTCTTTATTACTATTAGGATCTGAATACTAAATCCAAGTTTCAATTGGATTTCTTTCCTTGGATATTTAGGGCACTGTAGTATCTCCTTACATATTCCTGGTCCATCTCAATCCTGTAAGATCCTTGTTGCGGAGTTTCTCTGATATTATGCCTTCCTTCTGTTGGTTTGGTATCCATATTCTCCCATTGGGCAGCAGCATTTTTAATTTTCATACTCTATGTTTGAAGTTAAAGTTACAAGCCTGTTTGCATTGTTCTTCCTTTTGCTGTTTCACCCTCTCGCAGTCATTCGAGATAATAGTAAGCTTTCATTTCCATTGCAGAGCTGAAAGTTGTGTTCTCAATCTCCTTCCCATTAATAACTGATGGTGAGAAGCCATTTTGTAGTCGTGGGATTCAGTAACTCAGTGAAGAGCAAAGATGAGATCTTGAAGTCTTCAATGGCTCATACGCCACTCTTAGCTTCCCCATTTCCTGAAGGATAACAAGGTGAGCCGGTCTCCTGAATGAATTCATGTTCCTTTTGCAAAATTTTGGAATAATTCATTAACAAATTGTCTGACACTGCAAAGTCAGGAATGGCATGTCTTATATAAATTCTCTTCAATGATTGGATGACTGCTTCCCTGATGTTGTGCAATCATTTCATTTCAATAGTCATATTACCTTCAAACAATAAAGAATATCTTGCCTTTAAAATCAAATAAATCAATAGGTGATTTAATAAAGGCATAGAGTATAAAAATTAACAATGCTGCTGCCAATGGGAGAGTATGGATTCCAAACCAACAGGAGGAAGGCATAACATCAATAGGTGACTTAATAGAGGCATATAAGATGATCAGAGGATTAGATAGGGTGGACAGTGAGAGCCTTTTTCCTCAGATGGAGATGGCTAGCATGAGGGGACATAGCTTTAAATTGAAGGGTGATAGATATAGGACAGATGTTAGAGGTAGGTTCTTTACTCAGAGAGTAGTAAGGGTAGAATGCCCTGCCTGCAACAGTAGTGGATTTGACAACATTAAGGGCATTTAAATGGTCATTGGATAAATATGGATGATATTGGAGTAGTGTAGGTTATATGGGCTTTAGATTGGTTTCACAGGTCGGCGCAACATCATGGACTGAAGGGCCTGTACTGCACTGTAATGTTCTATGTTCTATGTTCTAATTCCCAAGCATTCCCACAGCTCTGACAGAAAAGTAAACAGTGATAGTGTTTTTTTTGCACTTGGTTGTTCACTGCAAAAGTTAGGCAATTAGAAATAATTTCTTCCATGGAACAAGTAATATCTAATTACAAGACTGATTGCCAGGCTCTTGTACAACATTTTTTTATCCCTCAGGAACTTTGGTGAGCTCTTTGAAGAACATCAAGCTGAAGTGTTCTTGGAATGACTGCTCTGTCATTAAGAACTAGGATATCATCAATGATTGCTGTTGTTTTTGCTGTTTGAAGCGTCAGCATTGCACTGGGTTGTTACAAGTATATTCTGGCTATCCTACTAAGCAGCGGGTGAAATTTTCCCATCCTGGGAATGTGGGTGGGAATGTGAAGTGTTTCCTGCCGGGGAGACTGGTGGGACAACATGGAAATATTCCAGCCCCAACCTCATTTATCATGCAACTGAGTGTTTTACATTGTATTTCATGGTGGTGCAGCCCTGATGGCATGTAGTTTGCCACCCTATTCGGACACCATATTGAGAAGGTGCCTAACATCATTCAAGAAAGAAAATGGACCTCCTGAAAATGAAGAGGGATTTCCAAGAATATTCTGAGGTTGGAAGATAGACCTCTTCCAAGACACTGCCTCTGGAATATCCACCTGCAAATGCTCCTCTGCCCACTCCAGGATTGGCTATACCTCCATCCTGAACTCCAGAGACAACCTCAGGCATTGTTCAGGTGAGTCCTTACGTCTGAATGCCACGTTATTCCAAATGAATTTTGCACTGGCGTGTTTTTCTCACGTTACAGAGAATGTGGTGTGGATCATCAGACTTTCATCTGCATCCCATTAATGGGATTCAGATGAGTCGTATGCTAGTCTCTCAATCCACCATGTTGGACACCAGTGGGAAATGTTTGGGTCTCCTGGCAAATTCCTCCCCCCATCTGCCATTGAACATATTGGCAGGTCATGGGAAAATTCTGCCCAATGTTTTCATATGTGGGTGGCACAGTGGCACGGTGATTAGTACTGCTGCTTCACAGCGCCAGGACTAGGTTCAATTTCAGCCTCGGAGTGGCTGTCTGTGTGGAGTTTGCACATTCTACCCGTGTCTGGGTATGTTTCCTCTGTGTGCTCTGGTTTCCTCTCACAGTTCAAAGATGTGTGAGTTAGGTTGATTGGTAATGCTAAATTGCTCCTTAGTGTCAGGGGGACTATTAGGGTAAATACATGGGATTAGGGGGCTAGGGCCTGGGTGGGGTTTTTGATGTTGCAAGCTCAAATGGGCCAAATGGCCTCTTTCTGTAGTGTAGAGATTCTATGATTCTGTTCTATGATTCTGTGATTATCTGAACACAGTTATCTTGCTGCTGTGCTTGTTTTATCTCGTAAAGAAAAGTTGAGCAATGAGTGACTTATGCACTTCCAACTCATCGATGAAATATAAATCCTCTAGATTGGTTCCATCAACTGGTGTCCTCAATAGTGTATCAACTGTCATCTGCTACTTCCTTTGAACATACTCTGATATGGAGTCATATTTCACTAATTTTAAACTGAACTATTGGATTTTAGATGGTAACTTTGCAATCTCTCTTGTTTTCGGAAGAGTGTTTAGAGGCCTGTGGTCTATTCCAATTTTGAACAGCAACCCTATCATGTCGTCTGAGAATTTCTCACATGCTCATATTGCTACCAGTGCTTCCTTCTCATGGGAGGATATCTTTTCTCTGTGTATGCGAGAGATCTGTTTTGTATACTGCAAACAGTTTGATATAACCCTGTCACCCTCCACTCCACCTGCATCTCCAACACTTGTGACCATCTTAAGATAAAAGCAAATTATTGTGGATATTGAAATCTGAAACAAAAACAGAAAATGCTGGAAAATCTCTGCAGGCCTGAAACATTGGCTCTGTTCTTTCTCCACAGATGTTGTCAGACCCGCTGAGATTTTCCAGCATTTTCTGTTTTTATTTTTCACCATCTGTTGTTTTTCTCATTTCCCCGAGCCCACCAGGCCAAATGTCTGCTAAGATTTTCTTTCTGCTCCAGAGCTGAACTCACATTTTGAGCCACATTAGGCGTCAGTATAAATAGCGGCATGGGCCCAAAATTGCACAAGTTAGAAAACAAGATTCTCGCTGGCTAAATCTCGTTTTCAAATTTTCCACGCCCCTCACTTTGCAACCCATTGCAATAAATTAAAATAAATCTAAATATAATTAAAGGGCTTCCCCGCAATGTTCCCCCTATGTGAATATTCATACCTCGCCATGTCATGTTGCTGAGGTTTACAACAAATATTTAAAAGCTTGAAGATGTTGAGAGGAACGTACCAGGAATGAAGAAGTGAGTATAGCCCACAATGGGGGAAAGATATGTCCAGGCAGCCTCCTGGTACTGCCCCTCGCAGTGCCAACTTAGCAATGCCAACCTGGAACTTCCTCTGTTCGTGTCAATTAGCTTAAGGTGGGGTGGGTTCATGGACGGGTGGGGGGAGTTAATCTCAAATGCCATCTTTAAAGGGAGCCCTGTTCTCTGTGGAGCCGGTGTTGCCAGCTCTATCAGGTGACAGCAGTAACCACGCCCCCAGATTCTCTCTGCACAGAGTGACAGGGAATCTGGGGTGGAAACTTGACTGTGGAGCTGGTGAGCTGCACGCCAGTTTTCTCACTGAAACCAATAGGCTGGCAATTTATCGCAAGATTCCGCCCCACCTTTTTTTTGAGTTTCCCCTCCACTTCCTGTCACGCCTTGCCACTGCTCATTTTGTTCATGGGACACCACTTGTATTTCCATCTCTATTTTCCCTAAGCTATCAGCACCCAATTTCCCTTCCTGGCTCCCATATTTGCTGATCTTTTTTAACAACCCTTGCTCCTCAGATGCTATCCTCTTCTCCATCAAATCAGTTGTCATCACACCCTCCTCAAAAAAACCAACCCTTGACCTTTCTGTCTGTGGAACAGCATTTCCTGCTCCTTACTCAGGAGGAGAGATGCCAGCCAATCAGAAGTCTGACTGCTCTGTCGTCTCGCAGCACCAGCTGAGAGGGGTGTCCACTACTGGGACTACAGGCAACCCCACAATGTCAAGGAGGCCAAGTAGGTCTGCAGCCAGAGTTCTTAGTGAGGTGGGCAAGGAACAGATTTAAATGAAGAATACCCCTGAGCAGGGTACCTGCAATGGGCCTGGAGAACACTCAAAGGAGTCCACAACCTCCTCCCACTTCCCAGGACACCAGATGTGTGGCTAAACCTGGAGGCTTTCTGGTCTAGGTCTATGGGATGAGTCACAGAATCACTACAGTGCAGAAGAGGCCCTTCAGCCCATCAAGTCTGCACCAACGCATGAAAGGTCCTGATCTGCCCACCTAATCCCACTTGCCAGCACTCAAAGCATTGAATGTTATGGCATGCCATGTACTCACTCAGGTACTTTCTTAAAGGAAGTGAGCATCCCACCTCCACCACCACCCTGCCTCCCGGCATTGCTGGCATGGAAGCAGGACCGCAAGATCTGGAAAATCCCTGACTCCCAATTCCCAACTCCAAGATAAACATTTGGCTCCTAGTGATTCATCCACATAATTCCAAGAAAATGTTAGTGTACAGAGATAAAACAATTAATGAACTATTAATAAAGGCCAAGAGACTTTGTTCTTTTTAGTGTAGAAGCACTAAGCACAGGAGTAAAAATGTAATGACAAATTTATAGCAAATATTGCATTGAACATAGTGGGAAAACTGATGTTTAGAAAATGATGTGGAGATGCTGGTATTGGACTGGGGGGTGGGGCGGGGGGGTGTTGGGGGGGGGGGGGGGGGAACAAGATGAGAGCTCAGCTTCAAGGGAGCTTCAGTATTTTGACCCAGCCACAGAGAAGGAAGAGCAATATATTTCCAAATCAGGATGGCGAGTGACTTGGAGGGAAACTTGCAGGAGATAGTTGTTCTCATGCATCTGCTGCCCTTCTAGTTGATAGCAATTTACAAGGAGCCTTGGTGAGTTGTTTGTAGATGGTACTCACTGTTGCTACTGTTTGTCAGTGGTAGAGGGAGTGAACGTTTGTGGATGGGGTGTCAATCACGTAGGCTGGGTTGTTTTGGATGGTGTCGAGCTTCTTGAGTATTGTTGGAGCAGCACTCATCCAGACAAGTGGAGAGCATTTAATCACTCTCCTGACTGTGGCTTGATGGACAGGCTTTGGGGAGTCAAGAAATGAGTTACTCTCCTCAGAGTTCCCAGCCTTTGATCTGCTGTTGTAGTCACAGGATTTATATGGTTAGTCCAGTTAAGTTTCTGGTCAATGATAACTCTCAGGATGTTGATAGCAGGAATCCAACAATGGTCGTGCCATTGAATGTCAAAGGTCAATGGTTAGATTCTGTTGTGTTGGTGATGGTCATTGCCTGGCACCTGTGTAACATTAACCCTACTTGCTACCTGTCAGACCAAGCCTGGATATTGTGCGGGTCTTGCTGCACTTGGCTATGGGCTGCTTCAGTATCTGTGGAGTCGTAAAAGGTACTGAATATCGTGCATTCATCAGCGAACATCCGCATTCCTGACCTTATGATGGAAGAAGATCATTGATGAATCAGTTGAAGGTGGTTGGGCCTTGGACACTATCCTGAGGAACTCCTGCAGTGATGTCCTGGAGCTGAGCTGATTGACTTCCAACCACCAAAACCATCTTCCTTTGTGCCAGGTATGATTCTAACCTGTACAGAGTTTCCCCCCGATTCCCACTGACTCCAGTTTTGTCAGGCCCCACTGAAACCATACTCAGTCAAATGCTGCCTTGATGTCAAGGGCAGTAACTTTTATTAACTTTTAAGGGAAAACACTGCCAATTTGCAAACAGCAAGGTCCCACAAACAGCAATGTCATCCAGATTATCTGTTTTTATGGTGTGGTTTGAGGGATAAATGGTTGTCAGGTCATCAGGAATAACTCTCCCATCCCCGCCCCTTTCTGAATGGTGGCATGGGATCTTTTATGTCCACGTGAGGGGTCAGGCGGAGTTCCAGTTTATTGCTTACACATTTTTATAGAAAAGCAAAATACAAGATTATGAAAAGAACAGAACTGCGGTGTTTGTTTTGCTTTGTTCCAGAACAAACTCAGCACAAACATGAAAGGACAAATATTGCCCCTCATTGTAAACTCCTATTGTTCTAAGTGCATTAAAAAAAAACTCAGAACATCTGCTGAATCAAATAAAAAGTGCAGAGATTGTATGCAGAGTCAGGAAAACTCCTGGTTGTATGGGCACCCAGCAGGAAGGTATCCTTGGAAAAAGCATAGGTTGGAAATACCAGTTCTCCACTGCAGCCCTTTCACAAATAGGACCAGTGTATCCTGACAATTCTACTTCACTCAGTTTTGTATAAGGTATCAGGAGGAGGCACATGGAGGGGTAGGGGGGATGCAGGAGTGGAAGATTTTATTAATTTGGCTGAACTCTTGAGGACGAGAATTCCCAGCGCAGAAGCAGTGCTCAGGAGCAATGCGTCTTGGAAAATCACTGATTGTGTCCTATGAATTTTGGATAGGAACTCAAAATAGGATCAAGGCGATGAATAGCGTTGGAGGGTGGAGGCCAGGCCCAGCTAGAATCCTTGCAGCCTGTAAATGGATGTAGAAACATATTCAGAGCTGCAATCTAAAAGGTTACCAGAATTGTTTTCATTTTGCATAAAGAATAAACAACTAAACGAGCCAGAAGTGTAAAACAAGTAGTGAAAAAGCACCTTGCTGAATTAGTGCTCTGATTTTAGAGTGCCATAAACATGATTGTTCAGAGAAGAATATTCTGCTCGTGGTGCTGTATCCATGCTAACTCTTCCACTAGAGCTCCCTATTTTAAGTGTCAGTCCTAGCTTACCAGTTAACCGCCTTGTTTTAAAGTTGCAGGTTCAAGCACTAGGTGTAGGATTTTCTGGCCACACATACCCCAAAATTGGACAATCCCGCCTGCGATCAACAGATTTTTGCAAGATTTAGCCCACTCCTGCCCATTACAATTCCCATGGTGGGCAAGATGGAAAATACCTCATCTAGCCTCGAGAGAATTGAACATAGAAGCCAAGATTTTCCAGTCCCATCACAGTGGGTTCCCCATCGATGATGGCTGGAGTGTTCTGTAGGCCAACGGCATGCTGTCTCTGCTACCCCTTGCAGAGAGGCCGGAAAATCCCAGTCAGGGCTATAGATAACCAATTTACTACAGCCTTTTGAGCAATGCTGTCTTTCAGATGTGATGTTCGGTTAGACTGAAACCTTTTCAAGTGTGTGTAATAATCCTACAGCACTATATTGAGTAGGATCAATGGTGCCAATCCTCAATGAACTTCATTATCTTTCAATGGCCATCAGTAAATAGCTTATGTGACTATTTATTTTCTGTTTCTGCTTGCTGGATACAAATTGCTATCATCTGTGCCCTTGTTACACTTCAAGAATAGTGTGTTAACTGTGAAATGCGATAAGCATGTTTTCTCTTTACTCAAATCTTGTTTTCTTTCCTTGTATCTTTGTATATTTTTTCTTTTTCAAGTATCTCTCCATTTCCACCTGTCTATCTGATAATGTAATGTCTGTATCCTTTGCTGCCTTCTCATTAAATTTTAGTTATGAGTGTCACAAGTTGTCTTACATTAACTCTGCAGCAAAGTTACATGTGAATGTTCCCTAGTCGCTACACTCTGGCACTTGTTCGGGTACACTGAGAGAGAATTTAGTTTGGCCAATGCACCTAACCAACACATCTGTCAGACTATTAGAACAATTAGGGCAGCTGAGCAGTTCATTTGCTTGGATTGCTGTAATAACAACTTGTATTTTTATAGCTCCATTCAAGCATCAAAACATCCCAAATTAAAGTTTCAGGGAAGGAATTCCAGAGATTAGAGTTAGGGAGCTGAACTCAATTGCTATATTGAGCAATTAAAATCAACAATTCACAAGAGGCCAGAATTTGAAGAATAATAAGATCTTGGCCCATTGTAAGGATGCAGGAGGTTACAGAGAAAGGGAGAGGCAAAGCAATGGTGAAGCTTTAAAGCAAGGATGAGAATTTTAAAATTGAGCCATTTTCAAACTAGGAGTCAGTGTAGATCAGCGAGCGTAAGTTGGCCTTTATTGCGAGAGGGATGGAATATAAAAGCAGGGAGGTTGTGCTGCAAATGTACAAGATACTGGTGAGACCACACCTAGAGTACTGTGTACAATTTTGGTCCCCTTATTTAAGAAAGGATATATTAGCTTTGGAGGGGGTACAGAGAAGGTTCACCAGGTTGATTCCGGAGATGAGGGTGTTAGCTTATGAGGAGAGATTGAGTAGACTAGGCCTGTATTCATTGGAGTTTAGGTTGAGAGGAGAGCTTATAGAGACATATAAGATAATGAAGGTGCTAGATAGGGTAGAGGCAGAGAGATTATTTCCGCTTACAATGGAAGCAAGAACTAGGGGGCATAACCTCAAAATACGGGAGAGTCAATTTAGAACAGAGTTGAGGAGGAACTTCTTCTCCCAGAGGGTAGTGAATCTTTGGAATTCTCTGCCCAATGAAGTAGTAGAGGCTACTTTGTTAAATGTGTTTAAATCACAGATAGATTTTTAACCAATAAGGGAATTAAGGGTTATGGGGAGTGGGCGGGTAAGTGGAACTGAACCCACTATCAGATCAGTCATGATCTTATTGAATGGCGGAGCAGGCTTGAGGGGCTAGATGGCCTACTCCTGCTCCTATTTCTTACGTTCTTATGATGGGTGAATGGTACTTAATGTGAGTTAGGATCAGGTAACATCATTTAGCATGACTTCAGGTTCAGGAAGGTGGAAGGTATTACTGAAAAAAACTCATTTTGTCTAGTGCTCATCAGGGCAATCGCAATGTTTGTTGTCAGTGAATGCTGATTGATAGAAATATTGCCATTGAGAATGCATCAGTTGATGGTGACTGGCAGTTAGCTGCCATGTAAGAAGTCTCACAACACCTGGTTAAAGTCCAACATGTTTATTTGGTTTATATCAACAGGGACATCAGGTTTCTTGCTACCAAGTAAATCTGTTGGACTTTAACCTGGTATTATGAGACTTCTTACTGTGTTTATCCCAGCCCAACACCAGCATCTCCACATCAAGTTAACTGCCAAGCATTGTTTGAAATTTAAACGCTACAGCTTAACTCTGACTTGTAATTGCCCTCAGAAATGAACCAGCAAATGGCTATCACTTTATTTTGTTTGACTGAAAAGGATGCAATGTGTGTACATGACTTTTCTCTCTATAAATAGAACCCTGCGTATAAAGATCCGTAGTTTCCAGTACATGCAAATGTGTCACACTCCGAGCCTGACTGACAATCTTAAATTGGCTATCAGGGTAACTTTTAACACACTGTGGATTATTAAGGTGGGAGTCCAGCCAGAAAAGCATTAAAGTAGTTAAGTCTAGACATAACAAAGGTACTGTGAGGTTTGCAGCAGCAGCTGAGTTGAGCAATAATACAAAGGTAGCAAGAGGCAATCTTGAGATTTTAACTGCCTGTCTACTCCATCATCATCCATATAGCACTAACAAAGTTCAGCTTCAAATAGTAACCAGAGAGGGATGGAGTTGGTGGCTAGAGAGTGGAGTTTGATGTGGAGAGTAAAGATAAGATTGCACATGATCCTCTGACTATGACTGGATAGCTAAGAATGGAACGAGTTGAGGCAGTCCCACCCATCTGGATGATGATGGAAAGGTGTTTGTGGAGGCTGGCAAAGCAAATGTATAAAAGACAGCACTCAGATGACAAAGGAAAAGGGGAGTTGGTTTACCATTGTCACAGTCATGTAGGCTGTTACCTGTGACTTTAATCAAGGCCATTCCAATACTGCGGTGCAGCAGAAATCTGATTTCAGAGATTCTAATGCATTTGCACCTCTGTACATCAGAATCACTAAAGATCAAATTATTTTATGAATAGAATGCCTTCCTTGTAATGTGGTTGTTGTACTTGAGTAGTCTCCCAGGTGCAATGTATCTGCTTCGACTCTTGAGATGGGTGCAAACATTAGATGAAGCTCATAACAGAAAGGAAAATGTTTATACCTTGATGGCTGTCACTTTCCAATGTAACCACATTTCAATTTGCCACTTCTATTCTTTACCTCCAAAGACAAAACAATGAAAAACATCATTGTGCTCAGAGCCAGTCATCCCCATAACCCAGCCCTTTGATACTATTCCCATTTCTAAAGATTTTGGGAAACTATGGTTTCCTCTCCTATGTTTTCCTGAACTTTCTTCAACATTCTGAAATGTATACTATCTGCATCTGGTAAATATTTTTGCTCCTATTAATGTTTTGAATAGTGTCTTTTTGAATGTTTATTGCCATCAATAGATCATCCACGCCTTCTTCAGATACTCTGACCTTCGTCTATAAACGCTAAGGTGAAAACTTCCTAAGTACTTCCATCATTCGCTCGTTCCCAATGTCAAACAGATGGCCCAAAGTTCTCACAATGGTCCCATCCTTTCCTCTATTATACTGTTATTTCTTATGGGCTGTTTGTTGGACGCCATCTTCTATTTATATTCTCTCAGCCTTTATTCAATCAGCTTTATTGAATCTGTTCTATACTTGGTGTATTTTGCATCATTTTATTCTGTATTACTCCAATCAGTAGTTTTTATCATAGAATCATAGAACTCTACAGTGTAGAGAGAGGACATTTGGCCCATCGAACCTGCACCAGGCCTATCCTGGTAACCCCATATATTTACCCTGTTAATCTCCCTGACACTAAGGGACAATTTAGCATGGCCAATCAAGCTAACCAATATATCAGTGGAGTGTGGGAGGAAACTGGAGCTCCTGGAGGAAACCCATGCAGACACAGGGAGAACGTGCAGACTCTAGACAGAAAGTGACCCCAGGCTGGAATTGAAACCTGGTCCCTAGCACTGTAAGGCAGCAGTGCTAACCACTGTGCCACCCCTTTGTTTCTTTTTAAAATCCTTTTATTCCAGTCAGAATGCATTTAAAGTGTACCTTTCTCATCACACATTGAAATGCTTCCCAGTGCTGTTTCGTTTTTGATCTGCTGTTTTATCTCAACCAATTAAACTGTTCTAGTCTCTTGTTTCACTGAAATTACCTTATTTCCATTCGAGTGCCCTTATCTTTGACTTTTTCCCTATTTATCTGTTTTTCAGTATGAACGTAGTCAGGTTGTGATCATTAGTTCTGTCGACTTCTCCTACTTTCAGGCCCTGCTTCATTCCACCGGATCAGGTATGGCTACTGTATCTTTTCAATTGCACATATTGATGAAGGCAACAGCCCTGGGTGTATTCTAAGAAACCACCCCCCTTTTGTTCACTAATATCTGTCTTGACCAAGAATAGGATAATTAAAGTCATTCATTGTCGGATCTTTGTTGTGACTGTAATTCTCTTTAAATAGCCTACAAATTTTATCCTTGATTTGTTTTCGATATTCAGTGGCTTGTAATGTTCTCCATATCTCCTACAAATTATTGTCTAATTCAAAATTCAATTCGGTCTGACACTGTGAGCCCGACTGACAATCTTAAATTGGTTATCAGAGTAATTTTTCATTTTGAATTAGTCCATACCCCATCAGCCCTTGCTTGCAAAGTGCAAAACATAGGGGGCGATTTTACCGATTTGATTCTAAGTGCTGAATCTGGACATAATTCAGATCCGACTTGGATACCTGTTCTCAGGCATCCCCATACACACTTGGGCTGAAAAAAAATCGCAAGTCTGAATTGCGCAGTGGGCGGGGCTTATCGATCCCAAAACTCTGCTGCTCCGATCGGAGCTTTGAACTGCGCATGCGCAATGAAAAATTAATTTGAAAAACGCTCCCCTGTCACATTGCTCCTGGACCATAAGAAGTGGATAAAGCAGCTTAGGATTGATGGCACCCACAGATATCGCCCCACCTCCACAACATAACTGTCCCCCTTATCCACCCCACCCCACTACCCAGGCCGATTGCGAACCCCTGCCTCACTTTGCCCCCGCATCAATTGCCCACAGAGTGGCAGCAGACCCTTGCTACTCCTGCACTTCTGCCACCCTCCCACCAGAGATCCATCTGGCCAACGTCCCTTCTCCTCCCCCCCGCCAGAGAATGATCGGGCCTCCCCTCCCCACCAAAGATACATCTCCTTCCCCGCCACCAATCCCCCCCCCCACCCCCCCCCCCAGCTCCCCCACCCCCATCCACCAGAAAGTGATCTGGTCTCCCTCCTCCTCCACCACGCCTCCTGCCCCAACCAGAGAATGATCGGGTCCACCGCCCTCATCACCCCACCACCGATCTGAGTTAGAGAGCCGTTGGAAGCTCTGAACTTACCTCTTCAGAAGCTGGCGTGCCTGAAACAAGCCTTTGCCGAGCATGTCTGTTGCGCGCCAAATCTGGACGGGTAAATATGATGGTAAAGGGGGAAATGCAGTAAGATTTGGAGTCCATCTTATTAGGTCGCACCCATTTCGGGCGCAGTTCGGATCATGGCCATTTTCAGGCCTTGGTAAAGTGGGCATCTGTGTGGACATGGGTGCGAATCGCGCTAACCGCCTCACGCCTGACTGTACCTTCCAGGCGCGACTCAATGATAAAATCAGGCCCATAGTGTACAACATTGGATGTGATTTCGCAACTGGACACTGTTTGCTAAATAATCCTCAGTGTGCTAAAAATTACATGAACAACCAATTTAAGATTGTCAGTCAGGCTTGCAGTGTGGCTTATTTGAGTGTACTAGAAGCTACATATGTTAATACACAGGGTCCTTTTCTTTCCAGACTGAAAGAATATGAAGTCACATTGCTTCTGTTTCAGCCATTTGCTGATTCACCCCACAGGGTAATGCCTTAACAAATGAGATTCAAGCTGCCTGGTTTAAAAGCAACAGGGACCCAGGTTCAATTCCAGCCTTGGGTCACTATCTGTGGGTAGTTTGCATATTCCCCCTGTGTCTGCATGGGTTTCCTCTGGGTGCCCCAGTTTCCTCCCACAGTCCAAAGATGTGCAGGTTAGGTTGATTAATCATGCTCAAAAAATTGCTCCTTAATGTTAGGGGGAGTAGCAGAGTAAATAGATGGGGTTAAGGGGATAGGGCCTGGGTGGGATTGTGGTCAGCGCAGACTTGTTGGGCCAAATGGCTTCCTTCTGCACTGTAGAATTCTCCACTCCACTCCACTGATTTGCAGTAAGCTTTATATACAGTTTAAAAAAGGCACTTTTTCAGTTTCAATAAACTGTATTGTTTACGTTTTCCAGATTTTAGTTATCATAATTAGGCTCATTATGGATTGAATTTCAAAAGCTCCAGAACAACTTATCTCAGCAGGGAGCCGTATTCACGTTTCGATTATTTAGTGATTATCTGCATTTGATGTGGAAAGATTGACCACTTGATGGGATTTATATTTTTGAATGGAGTTTATGAATGAGAGATATTTTGCAGTAAGAAGATGCCTTGACTGACAGCTGTATTTGAATGTTGGAAGTTCATTTTTTTGAATGTCCATTTCAAAGATCTCCAGAGGCCTGGCCACAGTCAGTACTGGGTGAGTGGCTCTGGAGGATGAATGGGGAACATGGAGAGTTGGTGAAGTGTAATGAGGGACATGGAGAAAACATGAGGGATAGGAGGAGAATGAAAGGGGCACAGGAACATGAGCAGGCCTGGGCTGTTTGAGGAGGAATAGAGGAGAGGCATGGGGATTGCAAGGGAAATTGGTGGGTGCCTGGGTGGCATAGGAGATATTAGGTAGTATACAGGAACATGAGCAGGCCTGGGCTGTTTGAGGAGGAATAGAGGAGAGGCATGGGGATTGCAAGGGAAATTGGAGGGTGCCTGGGTGGCATAGGAGATATTAGGTAGTATACAGAAAGCATAGGGTTGTGTATGGGGTATGATGGGGAATGTAAAGGGCAGGGTATGGGGCATGGGATTTAGGGGGCATAAGAACAATATTGGGCCAAAATCAGAAAATGCTGGAAAATCTCAGCAGGTCTGACAGCATCTGTGGGGAGAAAATAGAGCCAGCGTTTCGAGTCTAGATGACTGTTCGTCAGAGCTGATGAAGGGTCATCTAAACTCAAAACAATGGCTGTATTCTCTCCCCACAGATACTGTCAGACCTGCTGAGATTTTCCAGCATTTTCTATTTTTGTTTTAGATTCCAGCATACGTAGTAATTTTATCTAAAGAACAATGTTGAGAGCTGGGTTGCTGTCCCCGATAACTGGGGTGACCATCCTAATCAGTCCATCTCCGCACCCACACTCTTTGTACATTCCTCCTGCCCAGAATCACAGCTCATAAAACTGAAGCCTGCACCACCCATAGTTCTCGGAGAGAAATGTATAATGAGAATGGCGTTTGAAATGGTGCTCACATTTCAGAGGGAGCAAAAGGGCTGACTCACATCTGTCCATCCCTATATAAATATCTGGGCACTTACAGAGATTCAGAACAACCCTCTCAGCAATGAAATCCCAGAGCCACAAGTAGAGGTGAGCAAAATAATGTGAGCTTTGATAGAGTAAATAAGAAAATGGTTTCATTGATAGGAAGGTAAGCAAGCAATGGACATAGATTTAAGATAATTGCAGAAGGACTAACAGAGAGATGAGCAGAAACTATTTTATACAATCAGATGTTATGATTTGAAATAAAGTGCCTGATAGGGTTTTGAGGGATACTTAATAATAACTTCAATAAGGAAATTGGTTATGTATTTAAAATGGAAAGCATTGCAGGGTGATGGGGATTGAACATCGGACTGGAACTGATTAGTTACCTCTTTCAACAAACTGGCACAAACAGCCTCTTCCTGTGCTGTATGAGTGTATAATTCTCTTGTTTCCTTACCTACATTTAACAAAATGTCAGTCTCCAACAGTTCAAGAAACCTGTTGACGGTATAGTGTTACTTCATAGCTGCAAGAGCTACCTAATGATTTGCCTGGGGCATTACTCAGTTCTCTTAGTCACCCCCTCAATTCAAATAGCACAATCAACAAAATCCAGTTAACCTAATTAGTTTTGCAGTTAAATACTTAATTAGACAAACAATCAGCACAGTACTCACTCCGATTCAGTTACACAGGAAACTTCACACCATCAGACAACCTATTAACACCTGTTCAGACCAAATGCACCACCTTGGCTTCTCTCAGCAAAAACTCTGTCATTTTGGCAGCCTTGCACGTGTGGAAGGGTTGCAGGATAACACTCTTGAAAAAGCAAAAGACGATCTCAATGGATATTAAAAGCTGTGGTATTGACAAGAAAAAAAACCTGCAACACCATTTGTTCCACAAAATACAACCCAAGCCATCCTTGCCCATTTTAGCATCAATTCCCGAGTATATTTTGAGAAATCTCAGCAGGTCTGGCAGCATCTGTAAGGAGAGAAAAAAGCTGACGTTTCGACCTTTGGGTCATCTGGACTTTTGTTGTTTGAATGTATGTTCGCTATTTTGATTTGATTTATTCCTGTCACATGTATTGGCCACAGTGAAAAGTATTGTTTCTTGCAAGCTATACAGACAAAACATACCATTCGAAGAGTTCATAGGGGATAAGAAAAAGAGCGGGCACGGAGGTTACAGATAGGATGCAAAGTAAGATCAGCTTAATGTATGGTAGGTCCATTCAAAAGTCTGATGGCAGCAGGGGAGAAGCTGTTAAAAGCAAATTACAGCGGACGCTGGAATCTGAAATCAAAAGAGAAAATGCTGGAAAATCTCAGCAGGTCTGACATCTGTAAGGAGAGAAGGAGCTGACGTTTCGAGTCCAGATGACCCTTTGTCAAAGCTAAAAGGCTTAGAAAGTGGGAAATATTTATAGTGCAGGGTGTGGGAATGAAAGATGATTCATAGCCACAGAAAGCAGGAAAACCAGTTATTAGTTGTCCACAGAGAGAATAAAGGGTGTGAATGGCCAAACGGCAGAGAAGCTAAGATGAAGATGTTGGGAGTGGGGGTGGGGAAGGAAAATGGATGGGACAGAGGCAAGATTTAGAAAAGGAGAAGCAAAGTGGGGGGGGGGTGCGGGAAGGTAAGCGAAGGGGCGTAACATAGGGGAAAAGAGTGGGAAGAAAAATGAAGAAAGGCAATAAAGAAATAAAAGGTAGAGGATAGTAAAAAATTAATTTTTGCTGGGCCTCTGACGCAAATCTTTGTCTCTTCTTTGGACACAGGTGAGGTCCCAGAGGATTGGCGCATTGCAAATGTAGTACCGTTGTTTAAGAAGGGTCAGAGGGATAACCCAGGGAATTATAGGCCGGTGAGCTTGACTTCAGTTATAGGCAAGCTAATGGAGAGGATCCTCAAGGATAGGATGTATGAACATCTGGAGCGCTGCAATCTGATCAGGGATACGCAGCATGGCTTCGTTACAGGGAGGTCGTGCCTTACGAATCTAGTGGAATTTTTTGAAGAGGTGACAAAAACGGTTGACGAAGGACAAGCCGTTGATGTTGTCTATATGGATTTCAGTAAGGCGTTTGACAAGGTCCCTCATGGTAGGCTGATAGAAAAGGTGAAGGCTCATGGGATACAAGGCCAGGTATGTAGATGGGTGGAGAACTGGCTTGGGAGGAGGAGACAGCGAGTAGTAGTGGAAGGCTCCTTTTCCAATTGGAGGCCTGTCACCAGTGGTGTGCCGCAGGGCTCGGTACTTGGACCTCTTCTATTTGTGGTATATATTAATGACTTGGAAGAGGGGGTAGGTGGTGTGATCAGCAAATTTGCTGATGACACCAAGATGGTTGGATTGGCGGGTACTGAGGAGCAGTGCCTGGCAATGCAACAGGACATAGACAGGCTGGTAGATTGGGCAGATAGATGGCAAATGGAATTTAATCCGGAGAAATGCGAGGTGATGCACTTTGGCCGGAATAATGTGGAGGGGAGTTATACGATAAAAGGTAGAACTATCCGGAGTATAGATACGCAGAGAGACCTGGGGGTGCAAGTGCACAAGTCCCTGAAGGTGTCGGTCCAGGTGCAGAATGTGATGAGGAAAGCGTATGGTATGTTAGCCTTCATAGGAAGAGGTATAGAATATAAGAGTAGGAGTCTGATGTTGCAGTTGTATAGAACGTTGGTTAGGCCTCACTTGGAGTACTGCGTCCAGTTCTGGTCGCCGTACTACCGGAAGGATGTAGAGATCCTGGAGAGAGTGCAGAGGAGATTTACCAGGATGTTGCCTGGTATGGAAGGGCTGTCTTACGAGGAAAGATTGAATGAACTTGGGCTGTTTTCCCTTGAGAGACGTCGGCTGAGGGGGGATCTAATAGAGGTTTATAAGATTATGAAGGGGATAGATAGAGTAAATGGTGGTAAGCTTTTTCCGCTACAAGAAATGGATAGAACGAGGGGTCACGGGTTTAGGGTGAGGGGGGCTAGGTATAAGACAAATATTAGAGGGCAGTTTTTCACGCAAAGGGTAGTGGGGGTGTGGAATGCACTGCCGAGTAAGGTGGTGGAAGCAGGCACGCTAGGGTTGTTTAAGAGTCACTTAGACAGCCATATGAGCGGGCTACATATAGGGGGATATAGTAGGCCTTACTGAACATTGTAGGCTTGGGAATACGTTTTGCCTCAGGAATGTTAGTCTTTGCCTGTTTAATAATGAATTTTTTTGTCTCCACAGGCATTTAAGTCCAGCAAGGGGCATGCAGGCGGCAGGTTGTAGTGGGCTGCTCTTGGATGTTGCTTCGGGAGTTGCCTATTGCTTCATGTCGTTAGTGTGCTTAAACTGGACCATCTCGAGGGCAACATGACAGCTCAGAGACTATCTCTGTTGCTGTGCGGACACATGGATTTGGGCCTGTGTCTGTGGGAGTTTGCACGTTCTCCCCGTGGTTGCGTGGGTTTCCTCCGGGTGCTCCGGTTTCCTCCCACATCCCCCAAAGATGTGCTTTTAGGCTGATTGATTGGGTACTAAAATTGTCCCTAAATTGGACCTCCCTGATCCTCGCACGTTAGGCGTAGACTAAAATCATGAATAGGTCACTGAGATAGTAGGATGGCGGCGCGGGCTCGTTGGGCCGAAGGGCCTGTTTCCCGTGCTGTGTTGTTCTTTGTTCTTTGTTCTTAAACAGAATGAAAACAAAGGGATTGAAGTGGGGTAGAGCAAATTATTTGAAGTTGTTGAATTTGATGTTGAGACTGGAAGGCTGTAAAAGTGTCTAGCTGGAGAAATTGTTCTTGAGTTGGTTGGTACATGAACTCAGACTTTTGTACCTTTTTCCAGATGGAAGAAAGTGGAAGAGAGTATGTCTGGGGCATGTGGAGTCATTGATTATGCTAACTGCTTTTCTGAGACAGTGGGAAGTATAGACGGAGTCAATGGATGGGAGGCTGGCTTGCGTGATGGACTGGGCTTCATTCACAACCCTTTGTAGTTTCTTGTGGTCTTGGTCAGAGCAGGAGTCATATTAAGCTGTGATACATCTGGAAAGTATGCTTTCTTTTATTTTGCATTGAACATAGACCAAGATATGGACAGTCCTTTATCCACAGTTTTGAATCTGGTGAAGGTTATGGACCTATAAAAATGTTCTATAACAACGTGCAAGAGGTATCTGGATCTGTACATGAATAGACAGGTTATTGAAGGATATGCACCATGTGGAGGCGAGAAAATACTAGATTAGAGAAGCATCTGTGTAGGTACAGACTTGGACAAAGGGCCTGTGCTGTACTGTTATTTATTCTTTGAAACTTTCAGGGGAATTTTTCCAGTCAGTGGAGGTGAATTCCAAGGTGAGTAGGTTGGGAGAGTCCCAGAAATTGACAACATGATCCTGTCCTGTTCTAGTTTTTTACTGAAAGCAAACGGGTATCTCCCATAGTTTAGACATTATAGAGGTTGTGAAGAAGCCAATTATTTGAACATTTAACACTAAATGGAGGGTTTCCCAGCCAGGGGCCTATATCCAACCTTGATGTGGAGATGCTGCCGTTGGAATGGGGTGGGCACAGAAAGAAGTCTCAACACCAAGTGAAAGTTGAACAGGTTCATTGGGTGGCACGAGCTTTCGGAGTGAGCGAGTGAGCTTCATCAGGTGAGTGATGATATCCAACCTGTTAACAACTCATCAAGGTCAACAAGGTAGAGCACAGCAAGAAGATCTTCTTCAGTGAAACAGACAGGCATTGAAATCTTTGAACAGTTGCACTGGCCAGAATTTGACAACAATTAGGGGTTGGGATGGTAGATAGGGAGGCGAGTGTTAAATTGAATGTCATATCAGCAGTGTTCTTCCCGTCACTTATCTTCCCACCCCTTCTGCAATTTTACCAACACAGGGAAGGCATCTGGTGTGTGTGAATCAAGTTAAGTGGACTTTACCCATGGTGGAGGATGCCCACACCTGGTCACCATGTAAAACCTGGCGAGCCTTGGTGCCCAGCTAGGTGTGTTTGTGCCTCCTTGATAGATAGCCTGTACCCAGTGGAGACCCTCCAAAGTATGACTTCCACTGTGAGATCAGCCATGATCTGATTGAATGGCAGTGCAGGTTCAAAGGGCTGAATTTGCCTATTTCTGTTCCTAATTTCTGTGTTCCAATGTTCCTACCTCACCTTGCCTTCACCAAATATGTCCCCCACCCAACTATGTCCCATTGGGCGAAACTGTAGCACAATGGTTAGCGCTGCTGCCTTATGTGCCAGAGACCTGGGTTTGATTCCAGCCTTGGGTGACTGGCTGTGTGGAGTTTGCATGTTTTCTGCGTGTCTGCGCGGGCTTGCTCCGGTTTCCTCCCACAGTTCAAAAATGAGAATTCCCCTTATTCTATGACTATATGCTCTGTTCCTAGACTAGCCCATGACTGGAAACATTTATCCTGTCTCGCCCTCTAAGTATCTTATATGTTTCAATCATATGTTTATTTCAAGTAATGTAAAATGGGTGATGTTGCGTATATTGTCCATTTTATAACCCACCTAAAATTCAACCACTTTGAAATCAAACAAACTGAATGTTGATGTGGACATTGAATGGGTTATCTATGTGATATCACCCAATGTGCAGTACTGATCAGGATGAATTTCTACTTTCACTCTGTAGTTCCTAGAAGAGAAGTACCATTCAGCCATTTAACATCTTTAATCACTCCATTCCCCAACATATCATCTAACAATTTCTTGTGAGCTCTCATGAACTTTTGCTTTCATCATCCCTATCACAACAATTTACATTACTACAACGCAACCTTCCATCAGTATCTGAAGAGGTCACTTCATTGACAGTAAAACTGGCATTAGTGATGCTCACCTTCATAGTGTTAATACCTTGGTCTCAGGAGTCAGGGACATTGCCAGACACACACCAAAAGACTTTCCTTAGATTTTCTCGGTATTTTCTCTAGTATTTTCACGGAAGATAAGTCATGGTCCATGTACTTATCACAGTACTGACGTACATATATTTTCTCTGAATGGAATGAGATAGATGGATGGTCACATGCCAATTCCCCATTAGTCCTTTAGCTACAGGAAAATCATGTCAGAGTCTGAGTATTGATTACACCACCAATACCAACAACCCTCCACCCCACCACACATCACCCAGGACAAGTTTCTGCTTACAGATCCACTGAGCTCACAAAAAGCTTATTCTCAATTGCTAAGGTTAATGTTTTTTTGGTGCCTTTTGGAGGAGCTTTACTTTTCAAACACAGAATTTTCATGTCCTGAAAAGTAACTGTCAGTCCTGCTAGCCACTGAGGCTACTCATTATCCACCTCCTTATTTAAGTATCCACCACTGTAAAATATGCAAAATAGTTTAACCATAGTTGTACTTCATAGAATCCCTACAGTGCAGAAGAGGCCATTTGGTCCATTGAGTTGGCACTGACTCTTTGATAGAGTATCTTACTTAGGCCCTCTTCCCTACCCTAACAACCTAACCCCACACATTTCTCATGGCTAATCCATCTAACTTACACATCTTTGGACTGTGAGAGGAAATTGGAGCGCCTGGTGGACACCCATGCAGACAGAGATTGAATGTACAAACTCCACAGAGGCAGTCACTGGAATTAAACCCAGGTCCCTGGAGCTGTGAGGCAGCAGTGCTAACCACTATGCCACCGTGCCACCCATTATACTTTACCATATCTTGTGGATAGTAAAACACTTCATGGGCATTAATGTTGGGTGAATGATGCTGGTAAATTTTAGAGGAGGTAACACTTTAAATTTATCCATTCGCTTTCCGTGTTACTTATTTGTGCAGTGTAATCAGTCGACATATTGAAACCAAAATTACTACCTGTCAAAAATGATGTATTGGATAAAATTGAAAATATTAAGGTACATTATTTATGCTAATATCTATAATCCCATCTGTCCAGTTTGCAAACAATATCAGCACTGGATCTCAAATTCTGAGATCTTTACATGTTCCTGAGGCTTTGCAAATCATGCAGATAGCATAAAAGGCTGATGCAAGTAAAAATTATCAAAATCATATGGTTAGAAATGCATTCACTGAAACAATTGACACGGCTGCTTCATTAACGCAATCACATGTTTTCATTAAAAATCAGCCCTGAAGCATTAATTACTAATGTTTGCACACTAAAACCTACTATCATTGTTTTTGAGTTTACTTCCTGTTTTCATTTACAAGCTTATTCATTTCTGTTGTCAACCAGAAAAAAAAATCCATCCCATTTTGTATATTTAAATTTAATTAAATTTTCTCTATCATTCCCCTATCGCTAAATAAAAAATACCTTCTAGGTGTGAATTTTATGCCAACTTTCGGTCTGGAAAACCTCTTTTGAGTTTTTTTATATTTGTGTGTGATAAGCCGTACTAAAAGCTCTAATGTGGTGACAGTCCAGTTATTCATGCACTTATGCAAAGTGTTGTGTTTGATCCTTACAGACTCACAAAAGGCAATAATCAGAATATGAATAATTATTCACGATAGAAGCATTTAAAAAAATCTCCAAACGTAATAGAGAATGTCACAAATTGATATGGTTCTGGGTCAATTAATGAATGGGATATGTTTGGAATATGAGGATCCTCTCTCAATGCTCTTTGCTTTTGTTCAGATCTATGCTAAGTTATCCATTCATCTGCATACTAGTTATTCACATCAAGCCGTTTGTGAATATGTTGTTGTGGCAGCTACTGCCCATGTGAATAGGTTCTAGCTGGCCTGAAATGAGACAATGAGCTGCTGCCATGCCCTGTGGTGGTGCTATGACCCATCTGCTGTTTCTCTTTCCCCTTCCCCGCCCTTGGTTCAATGCACAGAAATATAGAGGCAGCCAGGCAGAAGGGACATGGCGTTAAAACACTGAGGATATCTGCAGATAAAACCAAGTTAGTGTTAGGGGCTAAAATGTGTTATTTTAAAGCTTCCCAGGAGAAGCTCTTTGACCCTAATGGTAGATAAGGAGTAAACTGTGAGTGAAAACAGACACATGGCAAAAGCTGAAGAGCAGACTCCTAGATCATTTCCGTGGGATTAAAGGGGAGGTCAGGCAAATGGGAGGTTAACTTTCTAAACAGCTGTTTTAGGTCTATGCTGTGAAAGATATAATCTAGTTGAGCCAAGAGGTTGCCACACAGGATTTATGTTCATTATTGCATAATCGACACAACAGCATAAGAAACAAATGACAGTGAAAAGGCATTTTGTGTAAAATGTGAGCAGCTGCTTTAAATGCAATGCACTTTGTCTTCCGCGCAAGCACAAAGTTCAGCTGGAAGTGCTATTGATTTGCTTACATGATTTCTGCATGATTGTTTTCCCAGTAAATGCCACATTTCCTTCTCCAGTTGTTGCTGGAATGAATACTAGTGTTCTTCTTCTGAAACGCCTTCTAATCTATCCATATGCTGGCAAATCTCAAAATCTAAGTGGGCTAATACCTTACAAAATAAACAGTGATGCAGCACTGCCAAGACTATGATTGATTGAGATGACGTCCCTTTATTGGCCTCCATGAAACTTTGCTGTGCAGAGCATAGCAATGTACATCTGATTGTTAAACCATGAAGTATAATTAAGGCAGGCGAATGTGGCGACTAGGGGATTTTCACAATAACTTCATTGCAGTGTTAATGTAAGTCTACTTGTGACAATAATAAATAAATATATCTGGTCAACCAGGTCACAAATTCTACCTTTCTTTCCACATAAATTATGATTGAGTTCCATTTTAATTTTCTTTGTTTGTTTGATTCTTTCTTTATTTCCCTCTTGTCAATCATTCACCTATAAGACCTGTTGCATGGTGTCAGGACCTCCTTCTTCAGAGGATGGAAACTTTGCAGGACCTTGAGTACTGAGGACACTGATTGTGTGGTAACCAGTCACAGGTTGTCTATGTTGCCTGTGGAAGGAAAAACCATATTAAACATGTGGGTGGATGCACCTACACACATTGCAATGATTCAGGGAGGCAGCTCTCCACCACTTCCTCAAAGACAACTGGGGATGGGCAATAAATGCTGCCCTTATCTGCAATGCTCACACTCCAAGAATTTTTTTTTAAATGAGTACATAGGTATACTTGTTATGTTAGTGCAGTAGTATTGATTTCCAGAGGCAATGTTGTTGATATGTCTCCAGGGATTTGAGATGTCTGCTATACATTGTCCATTAGCGGTTTTGTGTGGCAGAAGCAGGTTGGTAGAGAACCTTTGTTTTCCAGATGTTTAGTCTGAGGCCTATTTCTTCAAACCCCTCAGCGAATGCGTCAATGATGATTTGTAGCTCAGCCTCTGAGGAAGGCATACACAGGCTTCATCTGTATTCTGCAGCTTGATGAGAGATGTTGGGGTGGTCTTGGTTCTGGCCTGGAAACATCAGAGATTGAATAGCTTCCACTAGCCCTGTAGATTAGCTCTGCTTCACTAATAAACTAGAAGCCCGGACAAATACTTCCCCTGCCTGGATGAGTGTAGCCCCAACTTTTAGTCTTAACCACCCTCAAATGTGGCATAAGAAACCATTCAGTTACATCAAAAGACAATTGCATTAAAGACTCCCCACCAACTTTTCAAGTGCACCTAGGGATTGGTACGAATGCCAGCTTTGCAGTGATGCCTATATCCCAAAAATGAATAAAAATAATAGCAATTAGAAGTGGAATGGAATTGGGTCAAGAGAGTTATATATTTAAGAAGGAATCAGTCGATCAGTAGTTTATGCACATATTCAGATTTCATGATGCCTGGAATCTGGTGATTATAGTTAATAGGCAGAGAGGCTGTACTAACGAGACCAGTTAATATTAGCTTGCTGAAGCATTTTATTTTTCAGTCAAATATACCATAAAAAATGCAAAACAAAATGTCCCAGGTACACCAAAATTTTGAATGTATACATGCAATGTGTGCTATTTTCAGTTGTTCTGAGTTAATCCACATTTTTTTTAATAAAACAAGTGCCCGAATCTTCAGAGGAGTGGCTATCACTATCAGATTACTGCTCCTCTCCAAGTTTTCTGCACCATTCAAGAACTCTATTCCTGGTCAGGATATCCAATTCTGGCTGGATCAGGAATGCAGGGTATAGACTCAATCAAACTGCTTCCTCATGGCGCTGGATCATTGAGAGAGGACAAACCATGACCCCTTTTTTACAGCACTTGCTGCCATATTCTATTACATGTTCAGTAACAAACTGAAAAGCTGGCACAGTTAAACAACTTTTCAGTGTAATAGTGTAGGGGTGTCTGAGTGACTGTGTGAGTAAACGGATGAAGGTGAAGGTGGGCAAGGGGGTAGACTGAGTGAGTAAGTGGGTAAGAGAGATAGGATGGGTGAGATAAGGGTGTACAACGGCAGGTGGCTGAAGTAAGTGGGTAAAAGGAAGGTAGGTAAGGCAACTGGGTAAGAGGGTAGGGTGGCAAGTGAGTAGAGTTTTAGGGCAGTAGGGTGGCGATTGGTCTTGTGGCAGGTGTCCAGGGTGATAAGTGGGGTGGATAGCAGGTGGCAGCTGGTTAGGGTGCCAGCCATCTGGGTAGGTGATGTAATAGGGTTGGGTCAGGTCAAATCATAATGAGTCAGTGGGATCGGGGGGAAGGCAGGAGTTAGGTAAAAATTATCTCTTATGTCCAAAGAACTAAGATCTGTTGGTCAGATAGAGTAGCCATGGTAAATGTATGGAGTTATCGAGGTAGGGCAGGCAGTAGTGATGGGCGGGGGTGGTTTAAATGCTCTTTCGGAGAGTTGGTGCAGATTCGAAGGGCCAAATAGTCTCCTTCTGCATTGTGGGGATTCTATGGTTCTATAGTGCAGGGAGGATGGGGCATGAGTGAGGGTGGTTAGGAGGGAAGTCAATGACTGGAGGATTAGTTGTATCGTTATCCTGGAGTAGACCAGGATTTTTCTGTCTAATATTTCTGGGTAACTATCCAGATAAATAAAATGGAACTGTCCAAAATCTCCATCTCTAACTCTGAGTTGGAGACTTTTTTGGAGGGTCCTGGGGAACATGGGATTGGCCATTGGAAGTTCAGATTTCCCAGGCAATTCCCATGGAGTCAGTCCATTGGATTGTCTGAGGGATACTAACAGGCATCTTCGTGGAGATCAGAAGATCTGGGCTAATGTAAATTTTCTTCTCTTGACTTGCACTGTTTATCTTATAAATCAGTAACATAGAGCTTTATAAATTGACAGTGCAATAACTGTGGCATTTGTTAAACATACATTTCCAAGCTTTTGTACAAATGTTGAACAAAATTTGAGTATTCCAAAAATTGTTGAAATCCTTTCTTGAGTGAATAGCAATTGCATCTTTACATGGGCATTTTAAGTGATATCAAATTAACTTAGTTTATTAAAACACTTCAAGCTGGGGAACATTAACAAACTTACATTCTGCTCGAAGAAGGATATGATGTGATTTTATTGACTTATAATGTACTTGCACCTGTTTCCTTTATTGGGACAAGGAGAACATTTATTGTCCAGCTTGTTTGGTGGAATTTTTTTCCTATTTGCTACCTATACCAATTACATAAATGCTGAAAAACATTTCTACAATTTTGCTTCAAATAGCAAGCACAGGAGTTCATCTCCCACGAGAGTCAACCACCTCTAGCAGCTCCCTCAGTTGATCTAAATCAAGCTTGTGACATTTTGCAACATTTCTATTTTAAATAGAAACTGGAATGCAATTGTTTATTTTTATTATCAAACTTAATGTGGTGCAAACTGTTTGATTACATAAAAGCTATTCTATTAGTGGCATGAAATTGCTTTTTTAAATTCAAGCAAAGATCATAGCGATAAGATTTGTTGGTACTTATTTATTCCCTTTGCTTTTTTCAAAGTTTCCCTGAGTCATAAACTGTTCCTTGACAGAGAGTGTGACAGCTCATGTTGTCTCTGGCCACTGCAAATGGTGGACATCTGGAATAAAACCACAGAATCCTGGAAGTATACAAGACCCATCTGGCACTTTCTCACACAACCATAGCAGACGAGACATTTGTTCATTCACCTCTCCCCACAACGATCTGAAAGGCATTCCTTTTGTGTCAAACAACAATGTATATTTATTTCATCTTATCTAGTCCACTGTATTTACTGCACACAGTGCTGTCTCCACGATATTGGAGAGACCAATTGCAAATTGGATCATCACTGTTGAATATTTCAACTGTGCCTGCAGATATGATGCCTACCTCCCATGTAGTTCCCACTCCTACTCTCACTGCCCACTTTTACCTCTCTGATCTGTTCCCAGACATGAACTTCAGGAACTGCATTGCAACTTTCCATTGTGCACTCTACAACTCGCAGTTCTTAACCTGATAGGATCCCAGGAGAATATCACACCTGCTCAGAGGAAAGAAGGGAATTATTTCTGCAGGGCTCAGTATTCTAAAGTAGTGTAGTCGAATGAAGTTAGGGCAATCAAAGGAGATAAGTATTTTTATGCATAGGTGTTTTTCAAAATTTGGTCAAAAAAGTGTAATATTTTTATTCAATGAAGGGGCAGCATTCAATGTCCATCCCTAATTGCCCTTGAGAAGGTGGTGGTGAGCTTTCTTCTTGAACTGCTGCAGATACATCCACAGTGCTGTTAGGGAGAGAGTTCCAGGATTTTGACCCAGCAACAGTGAAGGAACGGCAATATACTTCCAAGTCAGGATATTGAACGTCTTGAAGGGAAGCCTCTGCTTGGTGGTGTTCCCGTGTACCTGCTGTCTTTGTCCTTCTCGATGGTTATGGTCGTGGGTTTGGAAGCTGCTAAGGAGCCTTGATGAGTTCCTGCAGTGCATCTTGTAGATGGGACACACTGCTGCCACAGTGTATCAGTGGTGGAGGCAATGAATCGTTGCAGATGAGGTGCAAATCAAATGGGCTGCTTTGTCCTGGGTGGTATAAAGCTTCTTGTTGCTGAATATGCATTCATCCAGGCAAGATGAAAGTAGTCCATTACGCTCGTGACGTGTGTCATATAGTTTGTGGACTGGCTTTGGAGTGTCAGGATGTGAGTTACTCACTGCAGGATTCCTAGCCTCTGGCCTGCTTTGTAACCACAGTATTTATATGGCTAGTCCAGCTTAGTTTCTGGTGAATGGTAATCCTCAAGATGTTGATAGTGGGGAATTCAGTGGTGATAATTCCATTGACTGTCAAGGAATGATGGTTAGATCCCATCCTGTTGGAGATGGTCATTGCCTGGCACTTTTGTCATGCAAATGTTATTTGCTTCCTGTCAGCCCAAACCTGGATACTGTCCAGGCCTTTTTGCATTTGAACATGGACTCTTACAGTATCTGAGCAATCGCAAATGGTGTTGAACATTGTGCAGTCATCAGGGAACATCCCCACTTCTGACCTTATGATGGGAAGAAGGTCATTGATGAAGCAGCAGAAAATGGTTGGGCCTATGATACCACCCTGAGGAATTCCTGCAGTGATGTCCTGGAAATGAGATGACTTACATCCACCAATCAGAACCATCTTCTTTTTGCAAAACATGACTCCAATCTGTGGAGGGTTTTCTCCCTGATTTCCATTGATTCCAGTTTTGCTAGAGCTCCTGGATGCAACAGTTAGTAATTTTTGGCCTAGATGTCAAGGGTAGTCATTCTCGTATCACCCCTGGAGTGATGAACCCAAGTTTGAAACAAGACTATAATGAGGTCAGGAGCTGAGCTCCAACCCCTGGTGGAACCCAAACTGAACATCAGTGAGCAGGTTATTGCTGACAAAGTGCCACTTGATGGCGCTGTTGATGACCCCTTCCATCAGATTACAGATGCTTAAGAGTAAAATGATGGGTCGGTAATTGGTCGGGTTGAATTTGTCCTGTTTCTTGTGCACAGGACATATCTATTTTCTATACGGTTGGATAGACGCCAGGTGGTAGCTGTACTGGAACAGCTTGGCTACTAGCACAGCAAGTTCTGGAGCACCTCTTCAGTACTATCATCAGAACATTGTCTGCGCCCACAGCCTTTGCACTATTCAGTGCCTTCAGACATTTCTTGATATCACGTGGCTGAAGCCTCATATCTGTGGTGCGGGGCCCCCTGGAGGAGACTAAGATGGATCATCCATTCAGCATTTCCAGCTGACAATAGTTGTGAGTTCTTCAGCCTTATCTTTTACATTGATGTGCTGGGCTCCTCCATCAATGAGGATAGGGATATATGTGGAGCCTCCTCCTCCAGTGAGTTGTTTAATTGTCCGCCACCATTTATGGCTGGACGTGGCAGGGCTTATCCACAGGGACGGCATGGTGGCACAGTGGTTAGCATTGTTGCCTCACATCCCCAGCGACCTGGGTTGAATTCCGGCCTTAGGTCACTGTCTGTCAGGAGTTTGCATGTTCTCCCCGTGTCTGCGTGGGTTTCCTCTGGGTGCTTCGGTTTCCTCCCACAATCCAAAGATGTGCAGGTTAGGTGGATTGGCCATGCTAAATTTACCCTAGTGTCAGAGGGATTAGCAGGGTAAGTGTGTGGGGTTACGGGAATGGGGCCTGTATGGGATTGTGGTCGGTACAGGCTGGGTAGACCAAATGAGTCCCTTCTACACTGTAGGGATTCTATGACTACAGAGCATAGATCTGACCCCTTGGTTGTGGAATCACTTAGCTGTCTAACTTATGCTGTTTGACACACAAGTAGTTCTGTGCTGTAGCTTCACCAGATTGACATCTGAGTTTAGGTGTGCCTAGCATTGCTCCTGACATGCCCTCCTGTACTCTACATTAAACCAAGGTTACTCTTCTAGCTTGGTGGTATTGGAAGAATGGGGCATATACTGAGCCAAGAGATTACAGATTGTGGTTGAGTAAAATTCTGCTGCTGCTGATGACTCACAGAACTTCATGGATGCTCAGTCTTGTGTTGCTAGATCTGTTCGAAGTCTGTCCCATTTATCACAGTGGTATAGTGCCACATAACACGATGGAGGGTGTCCTCAATGTGAAGTTGGGACTTTGTATCCACAAGGACTATGCAGTGATTACTCCTACTGATACTGTCATGAACAGATGCATCTGTGGGTTAGTGAGGATGAGATCAAGGATGTTTTCCCTTCTTATGGGTTACCTCCCCATATGCCACAGTCCCTGACTAGCAGTTATGTCCTTTAGGACTTGATCGCCTCAAACTATTGTGCTGCTATTGAGCTTCTCTTGGTGATGGACATTGAAACCCCCAACCCAGAATATATTCTGTACCCTTGCCACCCTCACTGTTTCCTTCAAGTGGTGTTCAACATGAAGGAATATTGATTCATCAGCCGAGGGTGGGTCGGGGGGTGTTTAACTTCATGTGGTTTAGAGCGAGAGATTTCCTTGTTCATTTTGACCTGATGCCACGAGACTTCTTGTGGTGCAGAGTCGATGTTGAGGACTTCCAGGGCAACTCCCTTCCTGATTGTATGCTATGGTGCCACTACCTATGGTCAGTCTGTCCTCACAGTAACAGTACTTCTTACTGTGCTTACCCCAGTCCAACGCCAGCATCTCCACATCAGTCTGTCCTCCTCCTGGGACAGGACATACCCAGGAATTGTGATGGTGGTGTCTGGGACATTGTAAGATGTCATTCTGTCAGTATGACTATGTCAGGCTGTTTTTTGACTAGACTATGAAACAACTCTCCCAATTTTAGCACAAGACCCCAGATATTAGTAAGGAGGACTTTGCAAGGTGGACAGGGCTGGGGTTGCCCTTGTCATTGTAGTTTGATACAATGGAATGGCTTGCTAGGTCATTTCAGAGTCAACCACATTGCTGTGAGTCTGGAGTCACATGTCAGCCAGACCAGGTAAGGATGATAGATTTGCTTTGCTAAAGGACATTAGTGAACCAGATGGGTTTACAAAAATTGACATGTCTTCATGGTCATCATTAGACTTTTAATTCCAGATTTTAAAAAAAATTGGAATCTGGCTTCCCAGAGCATTATCCTGAATCTCTTTATTAATGTTTATTTATTAGTGCCATAAGTAGGCTTACATTAACACTGCAATGAAGTTACTGTGAAAATCCCCTAGTCGCCATACTCCAACTCCTGTTCAGGTACACTGAGGGAGAATTTACTATGGCCAATGCATCTAACCAGCACAGTTTTCACACTGGAAGGAAACCAGAGCACCTAGAGAAAACCCATGCAGACACAGGAAGGACACGCAGACTCCGCACAGACGGTGACCCAAGCCAGGAATCGAACCCAGATCCTTGGCACTATGAGGCAGCAATGCTAACCACTGTGCTACACTGCTGCCTAGTAACAATACTGCGATACCACTGCCTCCCCTTAAATCAATCAATTATCTCATGATCAATTTGCCACCTTCAGAGAATTTAAAATTTAAATCTCTCCTTGTCCGTACCTTTGCAACACTGAAGGTTTTTTTTGCAGATTTGAGAAGATTTTGCTGGGAGGGGAAAGGGGGCAGAGTGTTTCAGATGGAGATAAGGAGGAGTTTCTTCTTTCAGAGGAATGTACCCCTTTGGAATTTTCTGTACTTGAGGGCAGGTCATATGTTCAATGACCCAAGAGGCTGAATATATTCAAGGTTGAGTTAGAGAGGTGTCTCATTCACAAGGAAGTTGAGGATTACAGACATAGGCAAGGAAGTATAGAACAAAGAAAATTACAGCACAGGAACAGGCCCTTTGGCCCTCTAAGCCTGCACCAGAAGTATTGTTAAGATTGCACTCAAAGCAGCCATGATCTTTCTGAATGGTGGAGCAGGCTTGAAGGATCAAGTGGCCGTCTCCTGTCAAATCTTACATTCTTATGTACCCCCTGCAATGAGAATTGCATTGACAAGCAACAGTGCAACAGATAAATTCAGATTACTTTCCTTCGATACATTTTGTTTTCCTATTGAATGCTTCCCTATTTTTCAATTCTCTAAAGCTCTTTGAGCCTATCAAAATATTTGCTTTGTAAGTTCCAGTAACTATTTCTATTACTTTACCGAATGTTATTAACGATGCAAAACCCCGACGTTGCTGTAGTATGGGGACTGTTTTAATTGCCAGAAATATTACTGCCAATATCTGGGTTGCACTCCATCATAAATTTTACATGCAATTGAAAAGACTCTTCAAGTTTCAAAACTTTTCCATTGGTTGCTCATTGCTCAAACACTGCACTGCAGGCAAAAATCATTTTTAGCTCTATAAAAGATTTAGTTTTCATTTTCACTCACAAAAATTGGAATGAGAAACCTGTTCCTGCTGATGCTTGACCCATCTCCATTTTGACACTGAACTCCAATTAGCCATCCATAAAAGAAAGCTCAACTTGCAGTTGAATACAATGCCATATTTGAGAGCAAGGCACGGTGGCACAATGGTTAGCACTGCTGCCTCACAGGTTCGATTCCCAGCTTGGGTCACTGAGTGTGCTGAGTCTGCAAATTCTCCCTGTGTCTGCATAGGTTTCCTCCAGGTGCTCCGGTTTCCTCCCACAGTCTGAAAGACGCGCTGGTTAGATGTATTAACCATGCTAAATTCTCCCTCAGTGCACCTGGACAGGTGCCAGAATGTGGTGACTGGAGGCTTTTCACAGTAACTTCATTGCAGTGTTAATGTAAGCCCACTTGTGCCATTAATACATACACTTTAATCTGATTCAATCTGAGACAATGGCCTGGAGGGGAATGATATCACTGGTGACAGTGCATAGTTTGTGGCAGCTAGGTGCTGAAGGCAACTTTTTTGGCCTTTCAAGTATTTGACCCGAGGAAATAAAGCTCATTCCATGTTGGAGAAGCATGAACAAAGCCGGTGCTTGCGAAGCAAAACAAGAAGTACTTTCAAAGAAGTCCTTTACAAGAGATACAGGAAGCAGACAACTAGGAAATCACTTCCCAGGGGAAATAAAAGAAAATAAAAGCCAAACCAGAGCATGAACATTGAACTGAATGGAAATCATACAGATTAGCGCCTTCCAAATCCACAGCCTCTTTCATCTAGAAGGACAAAGGCAGTAGACACATGGGAATACTTTCACTTGCATGTTCCCCTCCAAGCCACTCACCGTCAGAGTTGTAAATATATCGCCGTTCCTGCACAGTTGCTGGGTCAGAATCCTGGAATTCCCTCCCTAATGGCATTGTGGGTCAACATTATGGATGGCAGCAATTCAAGAAGGCAGCTCAGCACCACCTTCTCAAGAGCAACTAGGGATCGGCAATAAATACTGGCCAGCCAGCGACACCCACGTCCCACGAATCAATAAAATACAAATTCAGGTCTGGGCCCATAAGTTGCAAGTCATGTTGGCACTACACAAGTGCCGGGTAATGACATTTCCAACAGGAGAGAATCTAACCATCACCCCTTGACCTTCAATAGCATTACAATCATTGAATCCCCCAGTATCAACATCTTGGGTTACCATTGACCAGAAACTGAACTGGACTAGCCACCTAAATATTATGACTACAGGAACAAGTTAAAGGCTAGGAATGCTGTGGTGAGAAACTCACTTCCTGACTCCCCAGAGCATGTTCACCATCTACAAAGCACAATTCAGGAGTGTGATGGAATACTCATCATTTACCTGGATGAGTGCAGCTCCAAGAACGCTCAAGAAGCTAGACACCATCCAGGAGAAAACAATGTGTACTAACTACAAGATGCACTGCAGGAACTTGGCAAGTCTCTTCATAGAGCACCTTCCAAACCCACAATCACTACCATCTAGGAGGACAAGAACAATAAACACATGAGGATACCAGCACCTGGAGACTCCCCTCTAAGTCACTCTCAAAGAACAAAGAACAAAATCAGCCCGGGAAACAGGCCCTTCGGCCCAACGAGCCCACGCCGCCATCTCAACACCACCAGTCCCCCCCTCCACCCACGACCCCTGTCTAATGTTTTATGGCCATCCAGATTGAGGGAAACTGATTTAGGGACAATTTATTCCTGCCAATCAGCCTAACAGCACATCTTTGGGGTGTGGGAGGAAACCGGAGCACCCGGAGAAAACCCACGCAAGCACGGGGAGAATGCGCAAACTCCCACAGACACCGGCCCAAATCCATGTGTCTGCACAGCAATCAGCGATAGACACTGAGCTGTCGTCTTGCCCAGTATCTTGTCCAGTTTAGGCACACACTAATGACATGAAGCACTAGGCCAATCTCGAACAACCAAGAGCAGCCCCAGTACGACCCATCGCGTGTGTGCCCCTTGTTGGACACGAGGTGGACCGACTTAAAATCTCCATCCTGATTCGCAAATGTATCATTGTTCCTTTACTGTCATAGGGTCACAATCCTGGAACTTCTTCCCTAACTGCATTGTGACTGTACTCACGCCACATAGACTGCAGCAGTTCAAGAAGGCAGCTCACCAGCACTTTCTCAAAGGGTAACCAAGAAGGTGAATGAGGGCAGTGCAATTGATGTTGCCTACATGGACTTTAGCAAGGTGTTTGACGAGGTATTGCATTGTAGATTATTGCTTAAGGTTAAATCTCATAGGGTCCAAGGTGAGGTAGCTAAACGGATACAAAATTGGCTTGGTCACAGAAAACAGAGGGTGGTGGTAGAGGGTTGTTTTTCAAACTGGAGACCAATGACCAGTGGTGTGACTCATGGATCAGTGCTAGGTCCACTGTTATTGATCATTTATATTAATGATTTTGATGAGAAGTTTGCAGATGACACCAAGATTGGTGGCACAGTGGATAGTGAAGAAGGTTATCTTGGATTTCAACAGGATCTTGATCAATTGGGTCAGTGGGCTGACAAATGGCGGAATGAGCTTAATTTAGATAAATGCGAGGTGATGCATTTTGCTAGATTGAACCAGGCAGGATTAATTCAGTTAATGGTAGGGCATTGGGGAAAGTTACAGAACAAAGAGATCTAGGGGTGCAGGTTGCTAGCTCCTTGAAAGTGGAGTCGCAGGTGGACAGAGTGGTGAAGAAGGCATTTGGAGTTGGGATGTCTTGTTGAAATTGTACAAGACATTGGTATGGCCACACTTGGAATACTTTGTGCAATTCTGGTCACCCTATTATAGAAAGGATATTGTTAAACCAGAAAGAGTGCAGAAAAGATTTACCAGGATGCTACCAGGGCTTGATGGATTGAGTTATAAGGAGAGGCTGGATAAACTGGGACTTTTTTCTCTGGAGCGTAAGAGACTGAGGGATGATCTTATTGAGGTATAAAAAAAATGAAGGGCATAGATCAGCTAGAGAATCAATATCTTTTCCCAAAGGGAGGGGAGTCTAAAACTAGAGGGCATAGGTTTAAGGTGAGGGGGAGAGATACAGAAGTGTCCAGAAGAGCAATTTTTTCATACAGAGGATGGTAAGTGTCTGGAACAAGCTGCCAGAAGTAGCAGTAGAGGCGGGCATAATTTTGTCTTGCAAAAAGCATTTAGATAGTTATATGGGTACAATGGGTGTAGAAGGATATGGGCCAAATGCAGGCAATTGGGACTAGCTTAGGGATTTAAAAAAAAGGGTGGCATGGATACGTTGGGCCCAAGGACCTGTTTCCATGCTGTAAACCTCTATGATTCTATGACCATTTCGGAATGGACAATAAATGCTGGTCCAGCAATGCTCACCTCCCATGAATGAATGAATAAACTTACTCTGCAACCTTCATCATTCCAACTGCAAGCCAACATGGTAACCCTATGAATGCCAGATGGGTGTGTGAGAATGTGAGTTGAGAGTGAGGCGAAGGTTGACTTTCCTTAGTGGAGCATATGAGATAAATTATCCTTTGCCTGCATTGGATGGTGGTCATCCTCTGAGGAAGTCTGGCAGTAACTGCCCTGGCAATCTGCTCCCAAGATGGCAGGTTGTGATTGGTGGTTGCCCTTCAGTCATCAAGGGGATAAGGAATGTCCCAGCATACCTCAACAAAATCTAGAAGCTCCAGCACTTTGTTGTTGAATTTGAGGTAAGTACGTTTCTCAACTTTTGGGGCCATCAATCATAGAATCCCTACAGTGCAGAAGGATGCCATTTGGCCCACTGAGCCTTCACCAACAACAATTTCACCCAGGCTCTATACCCTCAATCTCATTGATTTACCCCACTAATCCCCCTGACGCTAAGGTGCAATTTAGTGTGGTCAGTCAACCTAACCCACACATCTCTGGATGGTGGGAGGAAACTGGAGCACTTGGAGAAAACCCACGTAGACACAGGAAGAACATGTAACTTCCACACGGACAGTCACCCAAGGTCGGAATTGAACCTGGGTTTCTGATGCTGTGAGACAGCAGTGCTAACCACTGTGCCACCATATTGCCTCACCATGACCAGTCCCACGATTCAGAGAGTGAATGATATGTGTAAGTGCAGTTTAAATATGGGTTGGGATTCTCCAAAAAAAAGTGTTAAATTTGCGTAAAAACAGGAGTAAACTCATTTGTTTCTTTTCCTCAGGGCTTTCAAAATGAATCTCCTATACTCTGTGCCTCACAGAGAGCCCTAGCATGAATATCATTTAAAATCAGTGTGCTGGGCCTATTCCCATTGGAGAGGCCAGCATCATACTGCTGAGTGCACCACTGCGCATGCACCTATCTGTCAGCACAGAGATTAGCTAGCATGCTCGGTAACCCCGCACTGCTGGCCTCCTGATCACTGGCCAGCCTCCTGACCCAGCATGGCTGACTCTGCAACCCCCTCCCTCCCCCCAATCACTGGACTCCCGGACTGTCCAGGACAGTCATAACCACCAGCCTTAGCACCCCCACCCCCAGGATGCCTCGATTTTTCTCCCACTTCTGTAACCCAAATCCCCCACCGAGTACAGAGTTGCATCATGACACCCCTACCCGCAAAGGGCCTGCCCCCTATAGTTACCCCCCATCTGACTAATCCCTTTGGCATTGCCTGATGCCTGGTGGGCAGTGCCAAGGTGCCTTTTTGCAGTGTCGGGGGCCAGGCTGGCACTACCAAGCTGGCAATGCCCAGGGGGCACCCCCCTTACCACACATAATGGAGGGTACAAATCGTGAAGAAGAAAATCTATACAACGGATATTGTATGAAAAGATTAAGCTTCTCTGAATTTTATTCTTAATACTTGAAATTTGCTAGAAGTGTGGCGAGTACGTGGAACAGAATTTTGTTAATAGATTTCAAGAAGACTTAAAACAACACTTTGTCAATCAATTGGACTGAGGCTTATTAGTTTTGTGCCAAAGGATAGTACTGTAGATAGATGGGCCGAAGGTTTTCTTGAAACTGTCACTATATCTAATCTTCAGTACAGTTCAAAGTGTTGTAAATGAATTAATTTTAGAAGGTGGCAGAAACATTACTGTGGCTCTGGAGTCACATATAGGCCAACCAATTTCATTCCCTAAGGGGCATTAATGAACCAGATGGATTTTTCTGACAATGGTTTCTTGGTCACCGTTAGATTTCTAATTCAAAATTTTCATTAAATTCAAACTTCATTATTTGCTATAGCAGGATTTGAACCCACATCCCTGGAGTATTACCCTGCTCGTCCAGTGACTATACCACTTTGCCACTGCCTCACCTTGTAACAGCAGATTAAAAGAACAGATATTTCCAAAACAGAAAATATTGTTTCAAATGTATACCACATGGTTGTAATTTCTGATTATCCCTGAATAACAGCCATGGAATTAGAATGGAAAGAAGAGCACAATTTCTTCAAGTTGCCAGATTGCAGTGGTGCCACATTCCAAGAAAGAAAGGTGTTTAATATAAAATTTAAAGCTTTGCCAAAGCAGTCAGTTAATGCATTTTTTAGAGGAGAAGACAATATTTCTTTCAAAAAAAAAACCTGCGGCACTTGACTGACAGATTTTCTGTTAGTTCCACAGACAGAGACATAAGCCTCAGCTGAATCATTCCCTCATAAGCGTTATGTGAAACTTTTGGAAAAAGATAAAGTGAGAGTGTGGGAGAGAACTCTGTTTTGTTTCATGTTGTGGCATCTTTGAAATGCAGTCCATATGCAGTTCACACGAGGCATGAGTGAATAGTTTCGCTTCAAAATCAAAGTTGTGCTCTTTCTAATTTCAGCAGAGGGTGGGAATGGAGTGAAAGATCAAAAAGGAACGCATCAAAGGACTTGGCCATTAAAGTCAAATCTGAACAGTTTGCTCATCCTTAGTCCTGAAGTTTAATATCAGAATCATCTCTGTAATGAGCACAAGGAATCAGAGACTGTGGAGAATGTTAAGGTTTCTCACTTTAAGCACAATGAAAAGTTTGGAAAGGTTAATAATTCAGTGTAAAGAAAATCCATGGAGGGAAATGGAAGGAGAAAAAGAAATTCCACTGCAGTAATTTACTTTATCTGATAACTTGATGGGGGACTGCAATTTGAAACTGATGGAGTAATTATAGAGCTTGGAGTATTATTAGAATTTGGAATACGCAAGTATGATACCAGCACTTGAACAAATGTGGTGGTATCCGACTATATTCTCTTGTAGGAGTTTCCCAAGTGGTTAGTGCCTGCAGCAGCCTGTATAATTATACACGGAAGAGAGGAATCCAGCTGCAGGAGTTTGACGGACAATTTTGAACAAGGGTTGATGGTCTGGATGCAGATCACAAATAGGGTATCAACCAGATGTTAAATCCAAACATTAGAAGTGCTCTAATGAGGGATATGTTCTCCTTGAATTGCTACCAGACCAGTGACCCCCGTATTTCTTGCAAACCTCATCGTCACCATTTCTTCATGGGTTTGCTTTTCCCACATTAATTTGACGTCTGATATGCATATTAAACTGTTGTAACCCTCAATCCCAAGTGTTCTATTAAATGACACTGGAATGCAAACAAGAAAATAAGTCCCAAAGCGTTACGTTGTGGCTGTTATGGCTTCGTCAGGAGTTTGTTAGGAACAAGGAATGTATTTATTGACAAAGAGAAACTTTGTTATCCCCTCCCCTGATAATTGGCCCCTTCCTCCCTCCCTCCTCATTGATCCATCCCTCCCTCCCGATGGTCAGAGCCGACGGTCCCCCACCTCCTCTCAACCAGCAGCCCAATGCCAGTATCCCCAACCTCTTCCATTCCCAGCAACCACCACGTACCAATGAATACTCCACTCTTCCCCATGAGGTTCCCACTGGCGCCCATCCCTTGGCACAGGTTAGCACTGCCAGTCAACATGGCTAGGTTGGCCTGGAAATTGTGCCAACCTGGAAGTGCCAACCTGTGCCAAGGGACAGTGCCATGGCCAGGTAGTGGCCTGGCAATGTCCCCCTACTTTGAGGGATATACTTATCCTTTTGCAACCGCAGAGAAACCCTCACAACAGGTTCATATCTAGGTGAACCTGTTGTAATCCATGCCAGTGTGATGTTACGTCGGTGCGGTGTCAATATATGGTGGGGGATCAACATCTGGCGAAGGGCCAGGTTAATGATATTAAAAATTATTGAAAAGCACATGAAGCAGGTTCACACTCGATATGGGAATGAATCTGATGATGTCACCAGTGAGGGGTGGGGAAAATCTGAAATCACGATCTTGCTGGTGTGCTCTGCGACTTTCAGATCTTGAGCCCCTGCTGGCATCCGTGCGGATGGCGAGCGTGGGCTCAAAGTCATCCCCTACATGTACAATGTGAGATATGTGAATCATACAGTGCAGAAAAGACTATTTGCCCTATCAAGTCTGCACTGACATGCAAGAAGCACCTGAGTTCCCACCTAATCCCATTTGTCAACACTTGGCTCATAGCCTTGAATGTTATGATGCGCCAAGTGCTCAATCCACGAATATACCTAAGAAATAATAATTTCCTTTTCAGCTTTGAAGTAATTAATATTCTTGTCCATAATGCAATACAAGTCTTGTTTCATTTTGTAACAGTAGATACAAAATATGAAAAAAAAGGCACTAAATTTCATTGAATATTCATATTATCAAGGTTGCATTCCCTCAAATAGCCCCAAAATAGATCGTATTGTCCACAAAAACAAATATTTGGATAGGCAATATTGAAGTCAGAATCAACTGAATTTATTGATCCTGGACCCGTATTCCAAGAACTATTTCAGATGTGAAAGAACAATATCTTCTCTGATTGGTGCTATTAGGAAGGGCTTTAGACGAGTTTCAAAGGGGGTTGGGAAACAATACAGATTCAGAAGGGCTGGAACATCCAAACATATGCAGTAGTTCCCTCTGCAGGCTGGCTGGCGAATTAAGCCCAGCCCACTGTCTGCAGCAGCTAGAAATGGTCTAGACCATTTTTTTCAGTGACTAAGTGCATAAAATTGGGCGAGAAAACTCACCCAAAAAACAGATCAGGAACTTTCCCATTTTCATGCTGGTTAGATACTTTCTTGTAAAATTTTGTCTATAATTTAGGACTAGGAGTAGGCCACTCAGCCCTCAAGGATACTGCATTATTCATTAATATGAGGCCTGACCTGCTTGTAACATCAATCCCACATTCCTGCCTACTCCCAATTACGTTTCACTCCTATATTAATCAAGAATCTATCTAGCTTTGTCTTTAAATATCCAAAAACTGCTTCTACCTTCTGCCCTTTGTGGAAGAGAGTATGGTGGTATAGTGGTTAGCACTGCTGCATCACAGAGTCAGGGATTCAGATTTGATTCCAGCCTTGGGTATCTATCTGTGTGGAGTTTGCAGATTCTCCCTGTGTCTGCACGGGTTCCCTCTGGGTCCTCCAGTTTCCTCCCACAGTCCAAGATATATAGGTTAGCTTGATCGGCCATGCTAAATTTGCCCTAACTGTCTCAAAAGGTGTAGGTTAGGAGAATTAATGAGATAAATATAAGGGGTTCGTGCAGATTCAATGGCCAAATGCCTCCTTCTGCGCTGTAGAGATTCCTTGATTTTTCAATGACATTTCCAAAAGAGAAGCAAAACAGAAGGCAGAAAATAAGCAAGTAAAAATGGGAGGCAGAGCAAGCAAAGACAAGAAAGTAGAAAACAAGAAAGTTTGGCAGACTTAATGATATACACATCAATGAAAGGACTAAAGGTGAACTGAGGGCATGGGTAGGCACTTCGATGCATATATTTATTGCTGAAACTTGGCTCAAAAAATGGTAGAAATGATAACTCAACATTCCTGCTTAGAGGTTTACAGATGAGTTGGAAAGGAAATAAAAAAGAGGTTGATGGGGTAGCACTACTGATTAAATAGGCAAAATGATGTGCCAGAGGAATCATCAACAGAAGCCATATATAAATTGAACCGAAGAGTAAAAAAGAAGCAGTCACAGTGCTGGGAAGGTAAGGCTGTATTCTCAGCCCCTTATGATATTCCTTCCACACTTACGACTGTGTGGCCAAATTCCCCTCAGCCCCTTTTTCAAGTTTGCTGATGACACCACTGTAGTGGGTCAGATCTCAAACAATGACGAGACAGAGTACAAGAAAGAGACAGAGAATTGGTGCGATGACATAGTCTCTCCCTCAGTATCAGTAAAATGAAGTCATCGACTCTGGCAGCATGGTGGTACAGTGGTTAGCACTGCTCCCTCACAGCAACAGGGACACATGTTTAATTCCAGCCTCAGATCACTGCCTGCGTGGCGTTTGCATATTCTCCCCATGTCTGCAAGGGTTTCCTCAGGGTGCTCCCGTTTCCTCCCACAGTTCAAAATGTGCGGGTTAGATGGATTGGCTATACTAAATTGCCCCTTAGTATCAGGGGGATTACCAGGGTAAATACGCGAGGTTATAAGGCTGGGGCATTCTTGTCGATGCAGTCTTAATGGGCCGAATGGCCTCCTTCTGAACTGCAGGAATTCTATGATTCTATGAAAGTTTGCAGAGGGTCAAACTGGGGAAGCAGATCTGGTGAGGGTTGTAATTCTCAAGTACAAGGCTTCAGAGAAGGGAATCTGCCATCCTAATCTTGCCTGGCCTACATATAACTCCAGAGCCACAGCAATATGGTTGATTCTCAACTGCTCTCTAAGGGCAACTAGGGATGAGCAATAAATGCTGGCCAGCCAGAGTCGCCTGTGTCACATGAATAAAATAAAAACAAAGGCATGGATGAGATATTTAGCAGTAGGCAAGCAAAGACAGAGTATGGTGAAGTTATGAGTCTGAAAATAGGCAATCTTAGGTGTGAATTTGTGATAGGGCAATGTTTAAAGGAGATGTACTAGGCAAGTTTTTTACACAGAGAGTGGTGAGTGCCTGGAACTCGCTGCCAGGGTAGGTAGTGGAAGCAGATATGATAGTGACTTTTAAGAGGTGCCTCAACAAATACATGAATAGGTTGGGAATGGAGGGATATGGTCACCAGAAGGGTAGGGAGTTTTAATTCAGTCGGGCAGCATAGTTGGTGCAGGCTTAGAGGGCTGAAGGGCCTGTTCCTTTGCTGTAATTTTCTCTGTTCTTTGACTTCAGGAAGCGTAGTGAAGGACATGTCCCTGTCTACATTAATGGAGATGAAGTGGAAATGGTCGAGAGCTTTATGTTTCTAAGTGTTCAGGTCACTAAAGACCCGTCCAGATCCCTCCACACCGCACTACAGTTAAGAAAGCCCACCAATGCCTCTACTTTCTCTGAAGGCTAAGGAAATTCAGCATGTTCCCTACGACTCTCATCATTTTTTACAGATTCACCATGGAAAGCATCCTCTTCTCAATGCATCACAGTTTGGTATGGCTCCTGCTCTGGCCAAGACTGCAGGAAACTACAAAGTAAAAGTAAAGTTTATTTATTAGTCACAAGTAGATTTACTGTGAAAATCCCTGAGTTACCACACTTTGGCACCTGTTTGAGTGTACAGAGGGAGAATTTAGCATGGCCAATCCACCTAACCAGCACATTTTTTTTGAATTGTGGGAGGAAACAGGAGCATCTGGAGGAAATCCACTCAGTCATGGGGAGAACATGCAAACTCCATACAGGTAGTGACCCATGCTGGGAATCGAACTTGGGCCCCTGACGCTGTGATGCACACTAAGAAGTCTCACAACACCAGATTAAAGTCCAACAGGTTTATTTAGTAGCACAAGCTTTCGGAGTGTTGCTCCTTCTTCAGGTGAGTGAGGAATTCTGTTCACAAACAGGGCATATACAGACACAAACTCAATTTACAAGATAATGTTTGGCATGTGAGTCTTTACAGGTAATCAGGTCTTTTAGGTACAGACAATATGAGTGGAGAGAAGATTAAGCACAGGTTAAAGAGGTGTTAATTGTGTCCAGCCAGGACAGTTAGTGAGATTTTGCAGGCAAGTTGTGGGGGTTACAGATAGTGTGACATGAACCCAAGATCCCAGTTGATTCCTCATGTGTGCGGAACTTGACCATCAGTTTCTGCTCAGCGATTCTGCGTTCTCGTGTGTTGTGAAGGCCACGTTGGAGAACGCTTACCTGAAGATCAGAGGCTAATGCCAGTGACTGGTGAAGTGTTCCCCAATAGGAAGGGAACGCTCCTGCCTGGTAATTGTCGAGTGTGTTCAATCATCCGTTGTCGTAATGCCTGCATGGTCTTGCCAATGTATAATGCCTCAGGACATCCTTTCCTGCAGTGTATCAGGTAGACAACATTGACCGATGCTGTGATGCAGCTAACTACTGTGCTGCCATGCGAAAGTTGTGAATATAGCCCAGTCCATCATGCAAACCAGCCTCCCATCCATGATTCCATCTACACTTTCTGTTGCCTCGAGAAAGAAGCCAGCATAATCAAGGACCACAGACACCCTGAACACACTCTCTTCCATCTTCAATCAGGAAAAAGATGCAAAAGTCTGAGAACATGTACCAACCAACTCAAGAACAGCTTCTTCCCTGTTAACATCAGATTTTTGAATGGACCTACCAGAGATTAAATTGACCTTTCTCTACATCCTATCTGTAACTGCAACACAATACTCTGCACCCTTTCCTTTCCCTTTTCCTGTGTACTGTATGAACAGTATGTTTTGCCTGTACAGCATGCAAGAAACAATATATTTCACTGTATCCCAATAATAACAATAATGACAATAATAAGTCAAATCAAATCAACTCATATATAGACCCCAAGCAGTCAGTCAGGCAGAGATAAAAAAACAAATATATAAATATATGTTCAGGAAGTTAAAAAAAACAGTGCATTCATAGTAGCGGATTTTGAGTATCCTAACGTTCACCGAGAAAGAGTCTATGTAAAAGATATAGGGACTGCAGATTTGTTAATTGCACCTATTTGTTAGCCAGTACGCAGCAAGCGCAACAAGAGAAAATTTTTGAGCTTAGCTTGGGGAACGAAGCTTGATAGGTGAAGGGGGCATCACTTGGAGAATGCTTGGGGCAGAATGGTCATGGGCTGAAATCTGAGATATTAAAGTTTATTTATTAGTCACAGGTAAGGCTTCCATTAATACTACAATGAAGTTACTGTGAAAATCCCCGGATCAAGTTTGGATCAATGCACCTAACCAGCACATCTTTCAGACTGTGGGAGGAAACGGGACTACCTGGAGGAAACCCGCACAGACATGGGGAGAATGTGTAAACTCCACGTCTTCAGTGACCCAAACTGGAAATGGAAGCCCGGTTCCTGGTACTGTGAGGCAGCAGTGCTAACCACTGTCCCACTGTGCCACTCCACACTGGGAGTGGGAACAGAGGTGGGCATGGGATGAATGTACCAGTGCTGGCTAATCTGCTGATTTCCTGTTGAGGTTTCCAACACCAGCGATCTTTATGCTGACGGGGGAAGGGTGTCTCCGAGAATCAAGTCATGTTGATTAAGGTGTCAAAGGGGACCATGTTCTTATATTGGTGGGTGGGGCTGGAGGGGGAGGGGGTGCAAGGGCTGCACACGGCATCTAGAGCAGATGTGCAAGAAGGCAACAGTACATCAGGGAACTGGCTACAATTGCCCCAACAAATGAGATAGGCTTCAAGAAAGGCATTGGGTATAGAGATGTAACAAGGATAGTAGTTAGGGAGTGCGTGGGGGTTAGTGCCTTCCTAGCATCGTGAGAAAAATAGTTAGCAAAACCTTCCAAATATATTTGTGTTTCCACCTGAGCATAAGGAAGATAGCAGCTGTCAATGAAAGCACAGCTCTCAGATTTTGGCTGCAAAAAGAAATTACCAAAGCAAAATAAGGATATGAAGAAAAAAGCTGGCAAATAAAAACAAGGAAATCCCAAAGATATTTTCTAAATACACAAAGCGGAAGAGGGTAACATCTCAAAACTCAGAGAGACCAAAAGGAAAACTCTAGTGAGGCAGCTAAAGATGAAAATATGGCTCTCTTCTCTTGGCTTATCCGTATCAGTTATAAAGATAATATTCTGGTTGGCCCTGCTGAAGAGAGAGTCTGCCATTATCTTGATGTAGTGACATGTGGCTGATTGGGAGATATTGCATGTTTCTCCAGTGGTCCCTGGAATGCGTATGAAGTGCAGAAACCTAACCACAGTGAACACCAACACAACCGCAACTCACCCTCTCTGCCATCATGGCACACAGATAGGTCACAGTCTCTCAGGACAGGAGGCTGCTGAAACATCCTTTGTCAGTAGACTCTGGCCACTGAGTGCCTTTCTTTCCACGCACCTGACTGCAGCCTTAGGCTGTTTCCTCTTCAGGGGGCTGCCCCTGCAGGTTGAAATAAGGTTTCTGTTGTCCCCACCTCTCAGCTCTCCTCCTCACTGGAAGAATCTCCAAAGTGAATGTTACTCATGCCACCTGGATACTGCCAGTCTAATAGAGACATCCTTCCAGTAGGTGCGACAACACTACCTAACCCCACAATCCCCTCAGGCCCCATTCCAATGAACCTAGCCAGGAATACAACCTCCTCAATGGGACCTTGACCACAAAACAATGGCCGCCAAATTCCGTTCAAGGAAAGAACGTGAGGACCAAGGTGGTGTTGCATTACTATTTAGTGCAACGCCACCACCCCATTGCTGTCCTTTAAAAACTGCTGAGATTCCGAAAACTGTATCATGTGCACCGAAACTCAGAGGCACTCAAAACATTGGGTTCAGTCTGCTCCTTATGCATCTGAGTTGCTGCTTCATCGCTTCTTTTCAAGACGTGAGTGGAGTCCCCACGCATCTTGCCATAGGCTGCTTCAAAAGTTGTGCCTCAGCGTGACGATATCGGGGGCCTGACCTTATGACAAGCCATGAAATTTTACAACCTCCACCACCCCCCACCTCCCCGTCCCCCGCCCCCCACCCCACCCCTCCTCCATTATTGTCTGTTTCTACACCATAAAATCCATTCCATGCACTTGCGAATGAGAGGGATACGGAATGATTCCACATTCGTATGAAAGAGAATGCATGAGTAAAAGACTTTGGAATGAAAATGGCAGCCTGAGAGTCAAGCGGCAGCCTGCTTTACGCTACACATAGAGTTTCGGCTTGGTGATGATTCATGATCAGACCATTTTGTGCTACTGCTGTTGATCAGTTTCACACCGGGTCCTATTAGTGAGGGATCATTTTGACTTTGGTCAATGGTGCAAACCAGCTGACAATGAACTGGTGACCTGTTTTACGTCCATCTGAACTTTCAGAGATCACAAACAGACTGGAGATGAAATTGGATGCAGAGAACTGATACAGTTTAATCAGAAAAAATGAGGAGTGGCAATATAAACCAAAGGCTACCATTTTTAGATGTGTGTAGGAAGAGAGGGTAGGGGCCTGTATAAATCTGTAAGTGGCAGGACAAGTTGTGAAGGCTGCTAAAAACAAAACACATGGGATCATAGTTTTTGTGAATAGTGTCACTGATAACTGAAGCAAGAAAATTATTCTGAAATTTAAAAGAAAAACTGGCAGGGGGAACCATAAGTAAAAGTAAAGTGTATTTATTAGTCGTAAGTAGGCTTACATTAACACTACAATTAAGTTACTTGACCAACGAAACAAACACAAACAATGTGGTTGATCCCCTATATTCTTCCCTCTGTAAACCTGAGATCATCCAAAACTCTGCTGTCTACATGCTAACATAGATGGGGGTCTATTTACTCATAACCTCCATGCTCGCTGACCTGCACTGGCTCCTGGTTAAACAACACCCCTTAGTCACCACACTCCGCCTCCGTTTGGGTCAGACTTTGGGAGGAAACCAGAGGAAACACACAAACATGGGGAGAATGTGCAGACTCCACATAGACAGTGACCCAAGTCAGGAACTGAACCTAGGTCTCTAGTATTGTAAGGCAGCAGTGCTAACCACTGTGCCACCATGCTGCCTGCAAAATTCTGCCCATGGAATTAAGGGGAAAGGTGAAACAACTCGAGATGCATGAAAGAAAGTGCACAGTGAATTAATGTGATCTGGAACATATTGCCTGAAAGGACAGTGGGGACGGATTCCAAAAGGATTTTGATAAATACTGGAATGGCAAGAAATTGCAGGATTATAGAAATGAAGAGGGGAATGGCACTAATTGAACAAGCACAGACGCAGTGGGCCAAATGGCCTTCTTCTGTGCTATTTCTTTCTATTATTCTTTAACTTTGATCCGAGCTAATGATAGTGTGGATGGAATTTTGACCTTATAAACAGAACATGTCTAGTGAAAGATATGGTTCAGAGTTCTTGTTTTAATTAGCTGCACCAAGAAGAAACAAAATAAGAACCATTTTTTTCTTGTCTGTTCCAGCTGAAAATGCTTAGGCAACATCTGTTTTTGATTTTCAATCCAGTTTACAGCCTGGAATTGTTATGTGCACATCTGCATTCTTGGACTTACTTATTTTAACACACATTTTCCCATAAAACTAAAAATGGCACTTCACACAAAAAGGATTTTCACTTGATTATGTTTCTTATGAAGACTTTAGGCATCGACAAATAAGTCACAGCGCACAATGTCTCTGGAACCATTTTCCATATGTTCACGTGGCTTTCATACATTATAACAGAGAAAGCAACCAGACTAGCAAAAGCAAACTTAGTCAGCATTAAATACACTTTAGTTTGTTTATGTTTGGGAATTTGATTTGTTGCTCCAGATGTGAAGCTGATGCAAGCCATATATGTAAGAAAGGCTTATGTAAACATTCAACAGTTATGGACATAACTACATTTCAATTAACTTCAATGTAAAATAAACATATTTCTCAATCTGATTCTTAAAGTGTAGCCAGCTATTAGCAAGAGCTTCTAACTATATAGAATCATAGACTCCCTACAGTACAGAAAGAAGCCATTTGACCCATCGAGTCTGCATCGAAAACAATTCCATCCAGGCCCTATCCCTGTAACCCCATGTAGTTACCTTGGAAATCCCCCTGACACTAATGGGCAATTTAGCATGGCCACTCTTCCTAACCCACACATCTTTGGCGTGTGGGAGGAAATAGGAGCACCTGGAGGAAACCCACACAGACACAGGGAGAATGTGCAAACTTCACACAGATAGCGACCCAACACCAGTATTGAGCCCCTGTCGCTGTGAGGAAGCAGTGCTAACCACTGTGCCAGCCTCATCACTAAAACTCTATTCTCACCTCGGTAACATCATCTTACACCACAGTTGCCGCAGTTCATCTATTGCTGAAGCCTTTATCCTCTTCTAATCTCTAGGATAAACTTGACGAACGAAACAAACACAAACAATGTGGTTCATCTCCTACATTTCTCCCTCTGTAAACCTGAGATCATCCAAAACTCTGCTGTCTACGTGCTAACGTAAATGGAGTCCTATTCACTCATAACCTTCATGCTCGCTGACCTGCACTGGCTCCTGGTTAAACAACATCTCAGTTTTAAAATTCACATCTTTTTTCAACTCCCTCCAAGGACTCACTTCTCCCTATGTAACTCTTCCCAGCACACACCGAGATATAGGAAATCTAACTCTGTGCAAACTTGATTTTAACTGCCACAATTCACGGCTTTGCCTTCAGTTATTAGGGCCTGCAATTCTAAAATATCCTCTCTGCATCAGTTAGCCCTGCTCCCTCTCTGACCTTCTTTAAGATGGTCTTTAAAATCTCTCTTTTTGACCATAATTTTGGTCTCCTGCCTTAAGATCTCAGTGTCAGTTTTGCTTCATCACATTTATGTGAAGCATTGGGACATCTTATTTCATTAAAAGTGCTATGTAAATATAAATTGTTTTTATAGTGTGGTTAACCAACAAAGGGTTAGACATTTGTCTCATTCTGCAGGTGCTCAAAACAAAAGGCTCGAGGAGTGATAGAAATTGTTTCTCAAGCCACATGTACACACTTGGTGTGAGCTGTGGATGTCAGGCATTCCTTCACAGGCAGCTTGGTTGATGAAAAAAACATTTCAGGATTTTGTGCCTTGCCAGCAGCAGTACATAATTATGTCCCAGGATGTTGGCTTTAGGCTTTATGGCCCAGTAGTTGGATTGCCTTCTAGAGAGGAAGCGAGCAATCATACTGTTTGTGGACCTGGGGGAATACCACTGCAGTAAAAGGATTTGGTGCATTAAGGGTTAACCTGGGAGTGAACGTTAGAAGGTAATCGATGGTAACATTGGATCAGTTATAACGTGACCAATGGTAACAAGCTGTAGGGGTCAGATGACCTAATAAACAACGTAACCAATGAGAGAATGATGTGATGATCAGCTAACCAGCTGACTCAGTATAAGTAAGAACCTGAGCTTTGACAAAGGGTGATCTGGACTTGAAACGTCAGCTGTTTTCTCTCCTTAATGAGCTTTGACAAAGGGTCTTTTGGACTCAAAACATCAGTTATTTTCTCTTCTCATAGATGCTGCCAGACCTGCTGAGGTTTTCCAGCCTCTTCTCTTTTGGTTTCAGATTCCAGCATCCGCAGTAATTTGCTTTTATTTATATAAATAAGAACTTGTTAGAAATTGTTAGTTTGCTTGGAATGGCCCGGGTGAGGCCTCAAGTTTGGAGTAATGAAGTTTCTTTATTCAGCCTTTTCTTTGATTCATAATTTGGAGAAAGTTGTGTTATATTTTTATTGTCTGCATTGGAAGAGTTCCTTCCAGATCACCATTAAATACAGTACAGTGCCGATCAGTGATGTAAGAAGGCACCTGATCTAGAGCTTAGGTCAGCAGTGTGGAGCTAGGTAGCAACATGTATGGACATGCCATGGAGTCCTTTCCATAGCTGAGTTCTCTACTGTAAATATGTACATAGTTCAGTCATGTTAATAAAGACTTCTTGGTCAATTCTGTGAGACACTCCACAGGTAGTGACAATCCAGCAAAACATTGCCACTCTTCCTGACTCCAAAGAAAGGGGGTATTTGTCAAATATTTGGGCAGGAGTTTCTGGCAGGTTGCAGTACTTAATCCAACTTGACCAAGATCGATGAAACAAACAAAAACAATTGTGGAATTTTAAAAGCAAATGGTGTCCAGCACAATCTTGTTTTTGCAACCTTTTGTGCTAGTTTAAAAAAAATGCACTGTGAGCAGCCATGACCCCGAATCAAAATAATCCCCATTGTGAGTTTACAGTCATCGCATCTGTTTGTGGGCAGTCAGAGGATTCTTGAAATTATGTTTGTATTTAGGTGCAGGGAAGTAATAGGAATCTTCCAGAAACTTTTAAAAACTTTACTATGGACTGATTGCTTTCAATGTAAGTAGAGAAGTACCTTTCTGTTATATAAACTTGGTCTATTCGGGGTGAACTATACACAGATCATGCTTATTTTTTCTGATACACACAATTTTTAGCTCTGTTAGTAAAACTACACTAGGTTCCCATTCTTACGTTCATCAGGGAATATTTAATAACATTATTTAAACTGCATTTCAAAATGCTGCCCATTTCCACTGATTCATGGCAGATTTTACACTCAGAGATATGCAAATGAGATTGCAATGAAACATGAGGGAAGAAAAATGCTTCTTAAAACTAACACAATTTTGAGTGCAACTGTGCCGAGATTGCTGACTGCTAATGCTTTAAATTTACCTTTACATGGCAGCTGCAGGGGCTGTTGAAGAACATTGAGTGAGGTGGGGTCCAATACCTGACCTATTCATCACCAACAAAACTTACACAGGTTTATGTGGCATTAGAAAGAAAGCACAGCAGTGAAACAGGTCATTGAACCCAACGGTATTTACGTTCCACAGGAATCTCCTCCCATTCCATCTGCCACACATCACCGTTTTGGCAGATCTTACTGTTCCAATTTCTCCCATGAACTTGTTTCTTTTTGATGGACCACATCAACTTCCTGTGGTAGTGAGTTCTATAATCTAACACTCTCTGAGCAAAGAAGTGTCTCCTTATTTCCATTTTGGGCTTATTGGCAACTATCTTACATTATGGCCATTGTTTTAAATTCTCTCACAGGTGGAAACATTGAGCAGGATTATCCATCCCACCCGTTACAGGAGTCATTGCGGGCAGGACGGAAGATCTAAGGCCTGGCAAAAGATCAGTTGACTTTGAGCATGAATTTCCAGTCCTGTGGTGGCCAGGACAGGAAAATTCCTTTTCTTCCATATCTACCCTACCCATTCAAATCCATAAATGAATTCAAAGATCTTTACAGATTACATCTATGTCTTTTCTTTATGAAAGAAATATCTTTAATCTGCACATTCTTAACACAAAGCTGTATTCTTTATAAATCTCTTTTGCATGTTCTTCAGTACTTTTACAGTACGAAAGCCAGAACTCTGCTCTAAGTTTAGCCTGACAAATGTTCTGTTCAAGGTTTAAGGTATTATTATCACTATTTATTAATGTCACAAGTAGGCCTTAGTGAACACTGCAATGAAGTTACTGTGAAAATCCCCTGGTTGCTACGTTCTGGCGCTTGTTTGGGTACACTGAAGGAGAATTTAACATGGCCAATGCACCTAGCCAGCACATCTTTCCGGCTGTGGGAAGAAACAGGAGCACCTGGAGGAAGCACATGCAGACACGGGGGGAACATGCAGACTCCATGCAGTGACCCAAGCCAGGAATTGATCTCGAGTCCCTGGTGCTAACCATTGTGCCACCGTGTTTTCACTACTTTTAAATTCTGTGTCCCTGAAAATACATCCTGGTGCTTTGTATGCATTTTTAATCGTCACTCAACAGATAGCAGGGCCTCCAACATATCTAAGGATCCCAAAGCTTGTTTTAGGTGTGCAGCAGCAGATTGGGTACAGGCCATCCAACAGCTAAATTGGTATGTTTTGCAGCATTTTACTTCCAAATAACACAGGCAGAGAATTCAAATTTCCACCCCTAAGTGTGCAAGTGGTCCAGCATTTAGAAATCAATCAAATATGTATCCTATGATGATGTCTGACCCACAGTATATTGCTTTCAAAATGTAAGCTTTTCTTTAATACAGCATTGGATTCATTTTCAAAAGATGGATGTTGTAAATTCAGGTATTTCCAACATCTGGATTCTGTCCTTTAACAATTACCTAAATGCCAGCATTGTTTTAAATGCCCCTATTCAGGCAATAAAGTCATTTGCTAAAGTAAACCAGTCCTCAGTTAGAATCCCCTGTTCATTTTGACTTGCTGATTTCTAAAACCTATATATTGAATGTCTACTATGTATTTCATGTGTAAATAACTGTAAAGATCAACTGTAATTAGTGGTTAGTTAATTAACCTAATAATGGTAACAATTTATATTTGTGCAATATCTTTGATGTAAAAACATTCTACAACGCTCCACAAATGGAAATGCACAGAAATGTATAGACTGTGTTAGAGAAGGAGAGGCCTGTGAGGAAACCTGAACATTACTGAAAAAACTTTGAATAGAGAATAAAGAGATGCATGTGTTTATGAAGGAATAACAGAGAGCCAGACCAAAGCGCCATGAGTAAAACAAACATACAAAAGGTCAGAAACTGGGGACTAAAGAGTCTGAGGGAGAATAATATAAGAGTTGAGGATGGAGACAACGGAAGGGTTAAGAATAGTGGTTTCAGTCTTGTAAATTGAAGTTGGAGGAGATTGTGGCTCACCTATGACTGATGACAAAGGTGAACAAGAGAACACAAGAATTGGGAGCATGAGTAGGCCATTCAGCATCGTGACCTTGCTCTACTATTCAATAAAATCATAGCTGATCTGGTTATGGCCTCAACTCTACTTTCCTGTCTCCCCACCCTTGACTCCCTTGATGATCAAAAATCTATCCAACTCAGTCTTGAACACAATCAATGACCATGTCTTCACTGTTGTCTAGAGAAGGGAGAAAAAAAATGTCTCCTTGTCTCAGTCGAAATGGGATACCCCCTAATTTTTAAACTATGTCCTACAGTTCTAGTTTCTCCGCCAAGTGCCCTCAGGATCTCATATGTTTCAGTAAGATCACCCCTCATTCTTCTGAACTCCAAAAGGTTAACCTTGCCTCATAAGACAATGCTTCCCAAGGATCAGTGAGTGAGCCTTCCCTGAACTGCTTCTAATGCAATTGCTATATTTCTTAAGGAAGGAAACCACAATTGCACAGAGTACTCCAGATGTGGTCTCAGTAACACCTTGAACAACTATCACAACTTCCCTATTTTTGTACCCAATTCCTCTTGCAATACATGCCAGCATGTAATTTGCCTTCCCAATCACTTGCTGTAACTACATATCACATTTTTGTGATAGGTGTACCAGGACACCCAGAGTCCTCTATACCATAGAGTTCTGTTAACTCTCTCTCTGCTCATATATGTTTTTCTATTCTCCCTGGCAATGTGGACTAGTTCACATTTCCCATTTTATAATCCATCTATCATTTAAAAAAAATTAACTTAACCTATCTAAATCTCTCTGTACACTCTTTGGCCAGAATTTTACCACTCCACATGCCATGGGAATCAGAGTGGATGAGGGGTGGACAATGGGAAGGTCCACTGACCTCGGGCAGGATTTTATGGTTTTGAGATGAGTAAGGCTGTAAAATCCCATCCTTTATGTCCTGATATAGAAGTCTCCCCTTCTTATCGTTTGACATGAGGACCTCTCACTAATCATTCACATCCTGGGAGAGGACTTGCAGGTAGCCATTGTTGAACCAGGGAGCCATTTTGATCTGGGACCCTTTGTTTGCTCTTCTTTCATTATTCATTGCAGATGTAAAGCTGGAGATAGCACTGGTTGAGTTAAAGGGTAGTCTTTCCTTGAACGCTTCTTATTTAGAAAGGCCTTCGGTGAGAGCCGTGGGGTGATGAGTAACACTATGGAGCAATTCATGAACTTCCTAAGGCAATACTTTAGATGCCGACGTGGCTTGGGTGTTTGTTTATGTGATATGCAACCGGAGAGGGTTTGGTATGGTGTTCTTCGTCCTCTCCAACCTTGCAAGTCCGAAGACCCAACCAATATATCCTGGGAATTGAAGGCTACTCTGAGAGAGAGAGGAGGAAGAAGTGGAAGCAGGAACAAGATCACATGTACTACATATAATTGAATGGAGAAAGAGGGACCACATTGTGAGGTTCTGCTGTGGTCAAAGGACTTTGTCCACCCCTTCCCAGACCCACATTCTTGTAGATAACATTCATATCAGACTCCCTATCACAAAGTTCCCTTGCCAATGTCATTCATTAAAGCAGCAAATATTTTCATTCAACCATTTAACCCAAAAATATATGAAAAAATACCGAATAACTAATTCGCCATGTGTATCCCTGAGGTGCCAGTTTTGTCAGGGTCCTTGTTTGGCATGCTGATGATCACTGGGAAACAATAAAGATGGCTTTTAGGTGCACCTAGGAGAAGCTCTGGGCCTTGAGGGCTCCAACTTCCTCAGCATGGATGGCAGCAGTCTGGCTGGCTAACTGAGGGTCAACAGAAAGGACACTGGCAAAGTGGCAGTGGTGGGAGCACAAATGCTGTCATCTTGAGAAAGGCACTGTGATTCCTACAGAGTGGGACCTCAGTGGTCCGCCTCACTTACTGGAGCACAGATTGCTGGACTGCAGTGAGATGCCCTTTGAGCACTGAGCAGCAGCCTGAGCCAAGATGCCAGGAGCTCATGCCCTCCATCTGAGCTTCCATTCTGGCACTAAGACACTAGGAGGTCTGCTGCATCATGGGTCAGTTTGGCAATGCTGCTATGGAGATGTGCACAACTTACATAGTGGAAAGAATGTTCTGTGTGATGTCCTCCACCATGTTGGAGACAGTGCCATAGAAAGCATTCTTTCTGATTGTATCACAGCTTGGTATAGCTCCTGCTCTGCCCATGACTGTAAGAAATTACAAAAGGTCATGAATGTAGCCCAATCCATCACATGAACCAGCCTCTCATCCATCGACTCTGTCTACACTTCCCGCTACTTTGGAAAAGCAACTGGCATAATCAATGAACCTGTGCACCCAGGACATTCTCTCTTCCACCTTTATCCATCGAGAGAACGATAAAAAAGTCTGAGGTCATGTACCAACCAACACAAGGACAGCTTCTTCCCTGCTGCCATCAGACTTTTGAATGGACCTACCTCACACTAAGTTGTTATTTCTCTACACCCTAGCTATGACTATGACACTATATTCTGCACTTTCTCCTTTTCTTCTCTATGAACGGTATGCTTTGTCTGTATAGCATGCAATGAATAATTATTTTCACTGTATACTGATATTTGTGACAATAATAAATCAAATCAAATCAAAGATTCCTCCGGTATTCCTTGTCAGTGGCTGGAGGCACTCTGTTAGGCCTGCCAATGACACCATTATTATTTGTATAAATTCCACTGATGGTGCCTTCTCTTCACTTTGAGTGTGTTGTTCTTTTTCTTCCTCATGCCTCTTTGGAGGCTGAGCAGCCATTAGTTCTTGATGTTATTAAAGCACAAAAGCACAATGGGAGGGTTGTTGTCAGCTGCCCATTGTTTCAAACATGACACCTACTCAGGATTGTGAGTTTCTGCTGCTCCTCGGCCTCATCATTAAGATGTTGGGACTCACAAGATTGATGCAGTTAGGTGGATAGGTTGTTGCCATTCTGAACTACTGGCTGCAAGTTCCTCCCAGATATTATGGTCAATGCGGCCATGCTTCAAGAAGAGCTTCAGCGTGTCGGTGAAACATTTTCTTGTCCTCCTCGTCAACGTTGGACATTTTAGAGTTGAGGGAACAAGGCCTGATTGGGAAGACAGTTTGTAGCCATCAGGACACAGTGCACTCCAGCGAAGTTGATTTTGCAAGAGATTTGCCTGAATGCTGTGGAGCTGACTTAAGAAGGGTATTAGCATTTGTTTAATGATCCTCCCATTGAATCTGGAGGATGTGACAGAGGCATTGCTGATGGAATTTCTGTATCTGTCACTGATATGATGTGGAGATGCCGGCGTTGGACAAGAGTAAACACAGTAAGAATTCTCATAACACCAGGTTAAAGTCCAACAGGTTTATTTGGTAGTAAACGCCACTAGCTTTCAGAGTGCAGCTCCTTCGTCAGGAGTCTCACCTGATGAAGGAGCAGCGAGCGCTCCGAAAGCTAGTGGCTTTTGCTACCAAATAAACCTGTTGGACTTTAACCTGATGTTGTGAAACTTCTTACTGTGTTTACCCCAGTCCAACGCTGGCATCTCCACATCATGACTGATACATAGTTCACGTCTCAATACAGTACAGGAGTGTGGTGACGACAATTGCTCTGTACACTAGACTTCTACTGAATTGTGGGGTCTTTGTTCTCAAGCAATTGTTGCTGTAATTTGGCACAGCTGAAACAGCATTAGGTCTGCTTGTCAATGGTGGCCTTGTGAGTGAGGTGGATACCATGGCATGTGAAGTGCTAAGTATATTAGTCCCTCCTTCAACGTTAATAGGATGTGGGCTATATGGCTGATTAGGGTTGACGAAGGACGAGCCGTTGATGTCGTCTATATGGATTTCAGTAAGGCGTTTGACAAAGTCCCTCATGGTAGGTTGGTACAGAAGATTAAACCTCATGGGATACAAGGCCAGGTATCTAGATGGGTAGAGAACTGGCTTGCAAAGAGGAGTCAGAGAGTAGTAGTGGAGGGGTCTTTTTCTAGCTGGAGATCTGTCACTAATGGTATGCACAGTAAAAAGTCTGACAACACCAGGTTTTAGTCCAACCGATTTATTTGATAATAGACTCACAAGCTTTTGGGGTTAGCCCCTTCGTCAGGTGAATGGAGAGTTCTGGCCTCAGACAGGCCAGAACTCTCCATTCACCTGACGAAGGGGCTAACCCCGAAAGCTTGTGAGTCTATTATCAAATAAATCGGTTGGACTAAAACCTGGTGTTGTCAGACTTTTTACTGTGTTTACGCCAGTCCAACGCCGACATACCACATCATGACTAGTGGTGTGCCGCAGGGCTCAGTACTGGGACCTCTTCTCTTTGTAGTGTATATAAATGATTTGGAAGAGGGAGTAAGTGGTGTGATCAGCAAATTTGCTGATGACACCAAGATGGCTGGATTGGCAGGCAGTGAGGAGCAGTGTCTGGCAATACAGCGGGATATTGATAGGCTGGTTGATTGGGCAGATACGTGGCAAATGGAGTTTAATCCGAATAAATGTGAGGTGATGCATTTTGGCCGGAATAATGTAGGGGGAAGTTATATGATAAAGGGTAAGCCCGTAAGGAGTATAGAATCGCAGCAAGACCTGGGGGTGCAAGTGCACAAGTCTTTGAAGGTGGCAGTGCAAGTGGAGAGTGTGGTGAAGAAAGCCTATGGTATGTTAGCCTTTATAGGAAGGGGTATAGAATATAAGAGCTGGAGTCTAATGTTGCAGTTGTACAGAACGTTGGTTAGGCCGCATTTGGAGTACTGCGTCCAGTTCTGGTCGCCTTACTACCGGAAGGACGTGGAGACTCTGGAGAGAGTGCAGAGGAGGTTTACCAGGATGTTGCCTGGTATGGAAGGACTGGGGTATGAAGAAAGATTGAAGAAATTGAGGCTCTTTTCCCTTGAAAGACGCCGACTGAGGGGGGATCTAATAGAGGTATATAAGATTACGAAGGGTATAGATAGAGTAAACAGAGGTAAGCTATTTCCTATGATAGAGACACATAGGACAAGGGGCCATGGGCTTAAGGTGAGGGGGGAGAGGTACAACACAGATATGAGAGGGAGGTTTTTCACACAGGGGGTAGTGGGGGTATGGAATGCTCTGCCAAGTAAGGTGGTGGAGGCAAACACGCTAGAGTCCTTTAAGAGTAACTTAGACAGGCACATGACTGAGTTGGAGATGGGTGGATATAGGAGATTCTTTTAAATAAGGGTCATTAGCATTGGTGCGTCCCTGGTAATGTAAATGGGTATAGTATGATAATAATGTTTTTTCTCTTTTCATTCACAGGTTTTAAGTCGGTCCATCTCGTGTCCAACGAGGGGCATACACACGATGAGTCGTACTGGGGCTGCTCTTGGTTGTTCGAGATTGGCCTAGTGCTTCACGTCGTTAGTGTGTGCCTAAACTGGACAAGATACCAGGCAAGACGACAGCTCAGTGACTATCGCTGATTGCTGTGCAGACACATGGATTTGGGCAGGTGTCTGTGGGAGTTTGCGCATTCTCCCCGTGCTTGCCTGGGTTTTCTCCGGGTGCTCCGGTTTCCTCCCACACCCCAAAGATGTGCTGTTAGGCTGATTGACAGGAATAAATTGTCCCTAAATTAGTTTCCCTCAATCTGGATGGCCATAAAACATTAGACAGGGGTCGTGGGTAGAGAGATGGACTGGTGGTGTTGAGATGGCGGCGCGGGCTCATTGGGCCAAAGGGCCTGTTTCCTGGGCTGATTTTTGTTCTTTTGTTCTTTTGTTCTTTTGATACACGATTCATTTTTAGGCAACATTCATACAGGCTGAGTTTCATGGATACAAAATTGATGAGATTGAGTTTGCAAGTCCGTGTACAGTGATCAATGACACTGCAGTCTTACACGCACTATAGATCATGTCTATGGAGATCAATTCAGTTTTGGCACGGAGGTAACCCAGATTAAAACAATTTTCATCTAGACTAGACTTGTTGACAATATAGCTCATAAGAACATAAGAAATAGAAGCAGGAGTAGACCATCTAGCCCTTCGAGCCTGCCCCGCCATTCAATAAGATCATGGCTGATCTGTCATGGCTCAGTTCCACTTTCCCGCCTTCTCCCCATAGCCCTTAATTCCCTTGCCTATCAAGAACCTATCTACCCACGTCTTAAATATATTTAGCGAGGCAGCCTCCACCACCTCAACGGGCAGAGAATTCCAGAGATTCACCACCCTTTGAGTGAAGAAGTTCCTTCTCAACTCCATTCTAAACTGCCCCCCCCCCTTATCCTGAGGCTGTGCCCTCTAGTCCTACTGTCCTTTCTGAGCGGGAAGAGTCTCTCCACCTCTATCCTATCCATCCCATTCATTGTCTTATACGTCTCAATGAGATCTCCCCTCATTCTTCTAAACTCTAACGAATACAAGCCTAGTTTATTCAGCCTCTCCTCATAGTTCAACCCCCTCAACTCCGGTATCAGCCTAGTAAACCTCCTCTGCACTCCCTCCAAGGCCAAAATATCCTTGCGTAAGTATGGCGATCAAAACTGCACACAGTACTCCAGCTGCGGCCTCGCCAGTGCCCTGTACAGTTGCAGCAAGACCTCCCTACTTTTATATTCAATCCCCCTCGCTATGAAGGCCAGCATCCCATTCGCCTTCCTGACCACCTGCTGCACTTGCAGGCTGGGTTTTTGCGACTCATGCACAAGGACCCCGAGGTCCCTCTGCACCGTCGCCTGCTGCAGTTTTTCGCCTTGTAAGTAATAGTTCTTCCTACCATTATTCCTACCAAAGTGGACAACTTCATACTTGCCAACATTAAATTCCGTTTGCCAGTTCCTGGCCCATTCGCCCAGCCTATCTAGATCCTTCTGCAGACTCTCTACACCCTCCGCACAATTTGCCATTCTACCAATCTTGGTGTCATCAGCAAATTTCGACACCATACACTCAGTTCCCTCCTCCAGATCATCTATATAAATGGTAAATAGCTGAGGCCCCAGCACCGACCCCTGGGGCACTCCGCTAGTCACCAACCGCCAATCCGAATAGCACCCATTGACCCCCACTCTCTGCCTCCTATTTGACAGCCAATCCCCTATCCACGCTAACACCCTACCCCCAACTCCATGCCCCCTAACCTTCTGTAATAACCTCTTGTGCGGCACCTTATCAAACGCCTTCTGAAAATCAAGAAAGACCACATCCACCGGCTCCCCTCTATCCACCGCCCTAGACACATCCTCATAGAACTCCAATAAATTCGTCAGACTCGACTTCCCCTTAACGAAACCGTGCTGCGTATGCTCTATCAAACAATTCTCCTCAAGATGCCTCGTTATTTTCTCCTTGATCACGGATTCGAGCATTTTACCTACAACAGATGTTAAACTAACCGGCCTATAATTCCCTGCCTTTTGCCTGCTACCCTTTTTAAACAACGGTGTAACATTAGCCATTTTCCAATCTTTCAGCACTTCCCCGGAATCCAGCGAGGTTTGGAAAATAATCATCAAGGCATCCACTATCACCTCCGCCATTTCTTTCAGAACCCTTGGATGCATTCCATCCGGTCCTGGGGACTTGTCCACAATCAGTCCCTCCAGTCTGCTGAGCACTGCCTCTCTAGTAACAATAATGTCATTCAGGCCCTCCACTCCTACCATCTTTCCATCGCAAACTATTCACGTCCTCCTCCTTGAAGACTGAAACAAAAAAGTTATTTAAGGCCTCAGCCATTTCCCCATCCCCTACCACTAAGTCCCCCCCCCATCCTCTAAGGGTCCAATGTTCACCCTAGTCAGCCTCTTCCTTTTTATATATTTATAAAAACTCTTACTATACTTTTTTATATTTAGCGCTAGCCCAGCTTCATAGTTTATCCTACCCTTCTTTATCAACTTCTTCGTCATTCTTTGTTGATATTTAAACCTCTCCCAATCCTCTTCTCACCCACTCCTCTTAACTACTCTAAACGCATCCGCTTTTAATTTAATACTCTCCTTTACCTCCTTCGTTATCCACGGCTGATTACCTCTCCTCCTACGATCCTTTTTAACCATCGGAATAAATTTCTGCTGAGCACCAAGGAAGATCTCCTTAAAGATCCTCCACTGTTCCTCAGCAGACCTACCTTCCAATGTGCTCCCCCAACCAACATTCTCCAATTCCTCTCTCATCCTACCGTACTCCCCTCTGTTCAAACAAAGGACACAGGTCCGGGAACCCACTTTGTCCTCCTCCATCTGCATCAGAAACTCCACCATACAATGATCACTCTTCCCAAGAGGATCCTTCACCACAAGGTCCCTAATTCTACCCTCCTCATTACATAACACCAGATCCAAGATAGCTCGCTCCCTCGTCGGCTCCAACACACACTGTTCAAGGAAACTATCCCGGCAGCATTCCAAGAACTCTTCCTCAAGCCCACCACGTCCAATATGGGTCGACCAATCAATATGTGGATTGAAATCCCCCATAATTATCGCCGTTCCATTCCTGCACGCCGCATTTATTTGCACGTTAATAGCCCGCCCCACCTCCAGATCATTATTTGGGGGCCTATAGACAACACCCACCAGCGTCTTCCTCCCTTTGCTGTTCCTAATCTCCACCCACAACGATTCCACTTTCCGCTCTTTGGCTCCTATATCATCCCTTACTACCACCCTGATGCTATCCTCAATCAGCAGAGCTACACGCCCCCTTTTTCCTCCCACCTATCCTTCTTAAACACTTGATGCCCCTGGACATTCAGCTCCCAGTCCCTGTCACCTTGCAGCCACGTCTCTGTAGTGGCCACCAGATCATATCCATTTATGCTGATCTGCGCCACCAGCTCATCCACTTTATACCGAATGCTTCGTGCATTCAGATAAAGTGCCTTCATCCCAGCCTTCACCTGTACCCTATTTGCAGGAACGCCACCAACCTTACTCAAGCCCCCTACTCCCTTTATTTTTGGGACATCCTTTGCCTTTATAAAACCCCTTTATGTGACTCCCAGAGCCACTATTCAAAATGCTGGGAAGACACATGAGTGAAAATCAAGATTTTGCAAGGAGCTGTTCCTCCAATTAGAGGCCATTCCTTTTTTTTGCTTGCTGCTGATGCCTTCACTCGTTCAGTGGGTTGGCATAGTGGTATTGTCACTAACTAGGAATCCAGAGATCTAGGATAATGTTCTGGAGACTTAGATTTGAATCCCATGATGACAGATGGAATTCAATCTATAAAAGTTTGGAACCAAAAGTCTAATAATGATGATTAAACTATTGTCGATTGTCATAAAAAACCATCTGGTTCACTAATGACCCTTTAGGGAAGGAAATTTGCTGACTTTATTTGGTCTGGTTTTGTGTATATGTGACTTCAGACCCAGAACAATGAGGTTGACTCTTAAATGCCCTCCGAATTGGCCCAGCAAGCTACACAGCTGCATCAAAGTCAATTCTGAATGAAACTAAATGGACCACCCAGCATCAACCTCGACACCAGAAACTACAATGGTAAACTCAGCCCTGTCAACCCTGTCAACCCTGTCAAGGGCCAAAACCTTGGAGAAGTGTCTGACAGGCTAACCAAGCAACAGCCTGATATAATCATGCACATGGAGTCATACTTTACAGACAATGTCCCAGACATCACCATCACATCCCTAGGTATGGTCTGTCCCATCAACAGGACAGATCCAGCAAAGATCTTCAACATTGTCTCCGGACCCCATAGATTCTCACAGCACCAGATCAAACATGGGCAAGGGAACGCCCTGCTGATGACCATGTATCTTCCCCCCTCAGCTGATGAATCAGCACTTCTCCATGTTGAATACCATTTGGAGAAAGCACTGAGGGTGTCAAGGGTGTAGCGTGTACTCTGGTGGTGGGGGGAAGGGGAGTTGGGATTTAATGTCTATTACCAAGAGTGGCTAGGTAACTGGCAGATTCCTAAAGGATATCATTGCTAGACTGATCTGTGGCAGATGGTGGGGGAACCACCAAGAGGGAAAGACATACTTGACCAACAAGCCTGCCGCTGATGCATCTGTCCATGAAAGTATCAGTTGGAATGAACACTGCAGAGTACTTGTGGAGACAAAGTCTCATCTTTGCATTGAGCATACCCTTCAGCACATTGTGTGGTACTACCACAATGCTAAATGGGATAGGTTTTGAACAGATCTAGCAACTCAAGACTGGGAAGACTGGGTAATTCTCAGGTGTTGTGACCATCAATGGCAGATCCTCTATTCCACTATTGCCACCAAGCCAGGGGATCAACCCTGGGTTAATGAAGAGTTAAGGGGCACATGCTAAGAACAGTCCCTAGGTATGTTCTGTGTAGCTGTGAAAAAAAAGTATCAACTTGGTGAAGCTACAACATAGCACCAGCATACCAAACAGCATTTGCAGCAAGTAATAGACAGAAATAAGTGATTCCACAGCCAACAGATCAGATCTAAACTCTGCAGACTTGTCACATGCAGCCATGAATGGTGATGAACAATTAAACAACTGGCTCGAGGAGGAGGCTCCACATATATTCCCATCCTCAATAAAGGTGGAGCCCAACACATCAGTGCAAAAGAGAAGGCAAGATTTGCAACAATCTTCAGCCAGAATTAGATGATCCATCGCAGCTTCTTCCAGATGGCCCAGAATCACAAATGTCAGTCAATTCAGTTCACTCCACATGATAGTAAGAAATGGCTGAAGGCACTGGATACGGCAAAGGCTATAGGCCCTGACAATGTTCCAGCAATAATACTGAAGACCTGTGCCCTAGAATTTGCCATGTTCCTAGCCAAGCTGTTCCACTACACATACAAATCTGGCATTTATCCATCAATGTAGAAAATTGCCCAAGTTTGTCCTGTACACAAAAGTCAGGACAAATCCAACCTGTCAATGATCACCCCATTAATCCACTCATAAACATCAGTAAAATGATGGAAGAAGTTATCAACAACACTATAAGTGGCACTTGTTAACAATTACTTTCTTAGGGATGCTCAGTTTGGGTTCTGCATGGGTCACCCAATTCCTGACCTCATTACAGGCTTGATTTAAACATGAACAAAAGAGATGAACTTCTGAGGTGCAGTGGATCAGGGGTTGGGGGAGAGGGTGTGGTAGTGGGAACTGAGGGAGAAAGTGAGCCAGGCCTGGACTGGCAGCAGTGGCATGGGAAGGTGGGGGGAGATGGCGGGAAAATGCAGCAAGCCTGGGGTGGTGATAGGGGAGAGGGGACATACAGCAAGGGCGGGGCAGAGAAAGACCAGCAGGCCTAGTTATAGGGAGCAATGTATGTTTGGCGGGTGTGGAAGGGAGTGAGTGTTTATAGGAGAGAGAGTGTGTATGTGTGCGCAAGCACTAGTGTGTTTGTGTGTCTGTACAGATGTATGTGTAGGAGGGAAGGAGTGAGTGAGGGAAGGTATGAGTGTGTGAGAGGGAATGGATTTATTTCTGAGAGAGTGAGTGTATGTGCGTGGGAGAGTGTGAGTGAATGTGGGAGTGTGAGGGTTTGTAGAAGAGTGGGTGTTAGCGTCCAGGAGAGAGCAAGTGTATTTGTGTGTGCGTGTGGAAAGGATTGAGTGAGGGAGTGTATCAGAACAAATTTATTCCCTTGCCCATCCGCAGTTCATAAGATCCAGCCCAAGGCCAATGGAGAATGCTGTTCTGTGAGCTTCTCCAACCCTGATTCTGGGGCAGGTGTGCTGGTAAAGTTCCAGCAAGTGTGTTTGTGGGAGAGAATAAGGGAGTGAGTGAATGTGTGAAGGGAGTGAGTGTGACTCTGGGAGGGAGAGAGTTTGTATGGGAGAGAGTAGGGGTGTGTGTGTGTGTGTGTGTGTGTGTGTGTGTGTGTGTGTGTGTGTGTGTGTGTGTGTGTGTGTGTGTGTGTGTGTGTGTGTGTGGCGGGGGGGCGGGGCTGGGGGTGCTGGGGGGTGGGTGGGTGAGTGAATGTGTGTGTGTGTGTCGGGGGGGCGGGGCTGGGGGTGCTGGGGTGGGTGGGTGAGTGAATGTGTGTGTGTGTGTGTGTGTGTGTGTGTATGTGTGTGCACACACACACCTGGTTCATTCCCAGTCTCAAGATTCTCAGTCACCCCAACTCCACACATCAACTCACACTCCCACCCACACTCACAATGGATGTGAGTGAGTGAGTGCCCTGAGACTGGGAGTGAGCTGGACACACACACTCTCATCCTCTTACAATCTAATGGTCATTTTTATTAATTACTCTTTTAAAAAATAATTTATCGTTTTGACATGACTTTTGCTCAGCAAGTTGTTGCTTTTCTTCAGACTCAATTCTTAAAAGATTCATGCATTTTTCCTAGATCTGCTCATCAGCCCCTTGAGTGAGAAAAGAATGGAAGCATGCCACCCACTACCCTCCCCTGTCCCCTCTTTCCCCTTCACCTGGCCCCTCTCCCCCTCCTCCCCACCTCCCCCACTTCCCCCACAATGGACAAGCCTGACCTGGACTGTATTTAACGCTGACACCAGAGGGCAGTTGATCTTTGCTGAGACTAGCGGCCACTGACAGGAAGATTGTAAATAGTATGATGGTTGTCAGACAGCCTTGCTTGACCCTGGCCTGGATTTAGAAGGCATTAATTTCAGATCCCCCACTCAAGGCAATGGCAGATATTTCATTCTGAAACAACCTCGTTCTTGTTCCGGGAAGGAAGAGGGAGGAGTAAGAGAATCAGGAGGGAAGCGAGGAGAAAAACAGATGTTCCACAGACACTCTTTCAATAGTTTCTATTTCAAGACACCTTTCAAGACAAGGAGTGAATAGAGAGGTACACCAGCAGGAAATTACCATCATCGGTGATGGTCTTGAGAGACAGTATCACAGTAAGAAGTCTCGCAACACCAGATTAAAGTCCAACAGGTTTATTTGGTAGCATGAAATTTCGGAGCGTTGCCCCTTCAGCAGGTGAGTACACACACACCTGAAGAAGGAGAAGTGCTCCAAAAGCTCATGCTACCAAGTAAACCTGTTGGACTTTAATCTGGTGTTGTGAGACTACTCACTGTGCCTACCCCAGTTCAACGCTAGCATCTCCACGTCATGGCCTTGAGAGAAGCAGGGGCCACTCTGTGGCATTGCACTGGATGATTCTATGGACCATCCATGAGGGTTCTGGTGTGCTAGTCCCCCTAATGATGGGTGAGTGGGTGAATGACAGGGATATGACATATTTAGCAGTGCAAGGGCTGTGACTGAGTGGGTCTGAGACGTGATTCGTAGATTCTTCGGGCACTGTTATCATTCTCTGGGGGTGACACTCTGGAACTTAACTGCCTGTGCCATTTGCTCCTGTTCCCTTTCAAGGCTCCTCCTGGAAGTTGTCCTCCCTTGCACTCTCCCTCCGCTGTTCACCCCTCCCCACCTCTCAGTAGAAATGAAAACATGGCCTCTCTCCTGGCCTCTACCTGACTCACTGATGAAGGAGTAAGACTCTGAAAGCTTGTGCTGTCAAATAAACCTGTTGGACTTTAACCTGGTGTTGTGAGACTTCTTATTGTGTTTACTCCAGTCCAATGCCGGCATCTCCACATCATGTCTACCCGTCTGACCACTGAAGCGGGGAGCCCTTTCCCTGGTGCCATGTGGCATCCTCCTTCACACTGCTGTTTCGAGGTGATTATCCAGCAGCCTGCAGTCCATTATCACAGCTTTCCTTTGTTACAGATTGCTACCCAAAGCTGCCTAATGTGTGTGGTTAGTTCAGAATGTTGGCTGCCACACTGTGGTATGCGGTATTGCCAAAAACAATTCAGCAAGGAAGCTGCTCAGGGGTTACACGATCACCATGGAAATGTGGCGGGCACACCAATTTTATTCATTGCCCACTTCATTTGAAACTGGCATGGTCTGGTCGGGATGGGCAATAAATGCTGGCCAGCCAGCAATGCCCATGCCCCACGAATGAATAAAAAGAGTCACAAATCATCACCCCCGTGCTCAAACAAATGGGCTATCCAATTTCTAGCACTCACCTCATAACCACACTGCAGAAGGAATAGCAGTAGAATAAAAGGAAAAGAAAAATAAATTTCTGACATGAACAAGATTAATACCAGTTCTGTGTTACTATGAATTTACTGAAAGTGTAAATAATTTCTAGTTAACTAAGAAACCAACCTTTTCATGGATGCTGATACAGATCTCCTCAACCTCCAGTGAACAGAGCTTCTCAAAAGGGTTAGTGAAACCACTTATTCTGCCTTTGCGTTTTGACAGCAATGACCTTGTGGACAAAAAACAGAGATCCATGTAGTAGGTAGGGAAGCAGAGAATTTCCAGAGTTCCCTGTTGTAGATTGGTATATTAGCCTTGAGCCCCTTAGGTGAACAGAAAGGACTGGTCATCATCACCCTATCAGCTTTGTGTGACACAGGGAGCCACATGTCTCCAATGAAGTAAATACAAAAGAATGAATGTGTGGGGGAAGCTTTCAACAGACACTCAGCAAGCAGTCCTCTGGAATAGCCCTATGCATTGCTTTATGAAGCAGTCAAATAGCAGTCTATTATTCATTGCTTCTACTCCAGATGCTGTTTCTATTTCAGAAAACAGCTTTGATAAAGTACAGAACATGACCCACGGTTGGGATGCATCTGGAAAAGATATTCTATACAAATGATAAGGATCACAGAGTGCGTTTCTGTGTTTCAAAAGATTACACAATGCACATATTACCTGCAAGAGGGTATCATGTTGCACAAAACAAGTAATATGGCATCAATAAGCACAATTATCATAGTGTATTAGCCTTAGAGGGAAACAAACATCTATTTTGTTGAAGAAAAATCAATGTAACCAGCAGAACTGTTTTTTGAAAGGTTACAAGAAATTATGATTGAACTTTTCTTTCAGAAGGATCAGATAAGCATCCTGGAGCTTGTCAAAGAATTGCTGGACATCTCTTATCTCACAGCAAATAATGATATTCCTATTCATGCCAACCCATTGCTGTCAGCTAATGTCAGAGATGAGGCTTTTCAGTGAGCAATTTGACTAAAAATCTTCCCCATTAGTACTTACGCTGATCCCGAAGATCAATCAGAAGACATTAAAGTCAGCAAAATGCCGTGTCACACAGTTTTGCTGCATTGACTTACTTTCAATTTATAGTTCTGAGCTCCTTGGTCCCAGTGAATTTCTCCAGTGAATAATCGAGTTGAGGGAAGTCGCAGCCTTCACCCTAGCTCTGTATTGGGTAACTTCAGTGAAGAAAGTGGTGGTATCAAGGACACAATTGGCCAGAGCACCTTTGCTCTGAGGATGTGAAAATTATGATGTGGAGATGCTGGTGTTGGACTGGGGTCAACACAGTAAGAAGTCTCATAACACCCGGTTAAAGTCCAACAGATTTATTTGTAGCAAACACCACTAGCTTTGGGAACTGGCTGTTCCTTCAACAGGTGGGTGGGAGCTCTGATCACAGTTTGTGTCTTTATGTGCCCTATTTGTGATCAGAGCTCCCATCCACCTGATGAAGGAACAGCCAGTTCCAAAAACTAGTAGCGTTTGTTACAAATAAACCTGTTGGACTTTAACTAGGTGATGTGAGACTTCTTACGATGTGAAAATTAGCCAGGATTCCCTATTTTTGATCGCTGGCATTTACCCAGTGTTGTAGGGCGTGGAAAGGTCCGAGATCAGGCTAGCTTGAATACTCTCATGATCAAATAGCTTGCTGATCCTCATGTCCAAGGTTCTCCAAAGAACAATGGGTGAGTTCACGGCAGAAAGTAAAGAAGTACCTATGTGTTCAGCTGTAGATCACAAAGAAGTCAGTGGCTTCAAGAGAGAAGAAAATTTACAAATAAAAGAGCTGGTATGTTTTGCACTTTAATGGTCAATAAAAGGATGCCTGTGTAAGCTCATAAAAACATAAGAACATAAGAAATAGGAGCAGGAGTAGGCCATCCAGCCCTTCGAGCCTGCCTCGCCATTCAATAAGATCATGGCTGATCTGTTGTGGCTCAGTTCCACTTTCCCGCCCTCTCCCCATAACCCTTAATCCCCTCTCCTATCAAAAACCCATCAACCCGCCTCTTAAAAATATTTAGCGAGGCAGCCTCCATCACTTCAACGGGCAGAGAATTCCAGAGATTCACCACCCTTTGAGTGAAGAAGTTCTTCCTCAACTCCATTCTAAACCGCCCCCCTTTTATCTCGAGGCTGTGCCCCCTAGTCCTACTGTCTTTTTTGAGTGGGAAGAGTCTTTCCACCTCTATCCTATCCATCCCATTCATCATCTTATATGTCTCAATGAGATCTCCCCTCATTCTTCTAAATGCTAACGAGTACAAGCCCAGTTTATTCAGCCTCTCCTCATAGCTCAACCCCCTCAACTCCGGTATCAGCCTAGTAAACCTCCTCTGCACTCCCTCCAAGGCCAAAATATCTTTGCGCAGGTGCGGCGCCCAAAACTGCACACAGTACTCCAGCTGCGGCCTCACCAATGCCCTATACAGCTGCAGCAAGACCTCCCTACTTTTATATTCAATCCCCCTCGCTATGAAGGCCAGCATCCCATTCGCCTTCCTGACCACCTGCTGCACCTGCAAGCTGGGTTTTTGCGACTCATGCACAAGGACCCCGAGGTCCCTCTGCACCGTCGCCTGCTGCAGTTTTTCACCCCGTAAGTAATAGTCCTTCCTACCATTCTTCCTACCAAAGTGGACCACCTCACACTTGCCAACATTAAATTCCATTTGCCATTTCCTGGCCCATTCGCCCAGCCTATCTAGATCCTTCTGCAGACTCTCCACACCCTCCGCACAATTTGCCATTCCCCCAATCTTGGTGTCATCAGCAAATTTCGACACTCTACACTCGGTTCCCTCCTCCAGATCATCTATATAAATGGTAAAAAGCTGAGGCCCCAGCACCGACCCCTGGGGCACCCCACTAGTCACCAACCACCAATCCGAATAGCACCCGTTGACCCCCACTCTCTGCCTCCTATTTGACAACCAATCCTCTATCCACGCTAACACCCTACCCCCAACTCCATGTCCCTCGACCTTCTGCAATAACCTCTTGTGAGGTATTTTGTCAAACGCCTTCTGAAAATCTAGAAAGACCACATCCACCGGCTCTCCTCTATCCACCGCCCTAGACACATCCTCATAGAACTCCAGTAAATTTGTCAGACACGACTATTCAGACCCTCCCAAAAACTGATTATTCAATCTACCATTTTTGCAAGCTCAGCAAGTCAGCTAAGGGCACATAGAGATGCCAGGGGATCGAAGCTGGGGGCAGATAATCCTGGTGCACAAATTTTCCATCATACAGTCATACAGTTGGCAAGGTTAGGAGACTGTCAAGTTGTTCATTTGGACTGGAATCATTTGACAGAGATGAAAATATATGGCGCTGATTCTCCCCAAAAAAAATTCTAAGCGTCAAATTTGTGTAATTTGATCACACTGGTTTTTTCAGCAGGATTTTCAAAATGAATCTTCCACACACTATGCACTGTGCACTGCAGAGTGCACTAGCATAAATCTCACAAAAATTCAGTGGGTGGAGTGGCTGGACAGGCCGGCAGCATAGCGCAGAGTGAGCCATTGCGCATGCGCTGATCTGTCACCATCGAAATTGGCGCATGCGCAACAGCCTTGCACTGTAGGCTTCACAATCACTGGCCAACTCAATTGCTGGCCCTTCAACTTCCCTATTGCCTGATTGCTGTCCCCCCCCAATCATGTCCGGGCCAACCTCGACCACCCTGCCGCCACCTGGCCTGTTTCAATCTCTCCACCGCCCCCCCTCATTGGCAGCCCTGACTACAACAGTCCCAACACCCCGACAGTCCCAACCACCCCCAACAGGCTGACTCCCACACCCCATCCCACCCTGATGATCAGCCCCAACCACTGGCCTCCCTTCCTCTGTTCATGATTCCCAAGTACAGAGTGGTAGCAGAAGCCCCCACCCCCACCAACTGCACCCGCTAGAAGCCCCACCCCATTAAAGTCTATCCCCTTGGCACTGCCCAATGCCCAGTAGACAGTGCCAAGTTGCCCCTTAAGCATTGACACTTTGCCCCTTGGGCAGTGCCAGGGAGCCGGGTTGTCACTGCCAAGGTGGCAATGCCTAAGGGTCACCCACCCCCCACCCCCCACCCCCCACCCCCCAGAGCCTGACCCTTTGGGGGTCCTTGATAGCTCCCCTTCCCTCCACCAGGGTCAGGGTGGCAGCTCCCCACAAGTGAGGAGCTATTGTAAACCCCGGTGGAGTGAAACCCACCTGATGGAGGGAGGGAGGTGTGGGAGAGGCTAGCGGGCATGGAGATTTCAGTCCTGGGCCCACTAATAATATTTAACTTGTATTTAAATGCTCGTTTAAATAACTTATGTAGCTCCACACCGTTTTCTGACACGGAGCTGATGGAGCCAGAAATCCAGCTGCCAGAGACTCGCAGAGGCTGTGATGCCCAGTCGGAAGCCCACTAAATAGCCTCTGCTTGTGTCTCCCAGCCTGCTGTACTGCTTTAGTAGAGAATTGCCCCAGTAGTATTCACAGCCTCTGTACCACTTTGTCTTGCCCTTCCGTTAATCATTTATTTATTTTTTGAAGCAGTGCTACCAATGACATCATCTGGCTAGTCGGCTTGCAGTCTAAGGCAGTTAAATTAACATACGCAGTTAAGCAACAGTTGTGGAAATGTCCTTGGTTAATGAGTATGTATGTAATAGAGTTATTTGACCTTTCTCACATTACTAGGTTTATTAACAGCACAAAACAAATTGATTGATATCAGTAATACTGATTATTTCAAAAACAATAGGGAAGGATTCACTCTGTTTGCTTTGTGTGAGAAACCTTGGAAACATAATGGAAATTTCCTCCATTATCCTCTTGGCACAAATGCATTCTTTTGGAACATTATGGATCCTGAATCATCATAAAATAGTGAGCGTAGGAAATATTCTGGCTGTGTTGACAAAGTTCCTAGGATATATGCCATGTATTTGCTTTGGGCGTGTATCTTGACAGGCCATGGTAGCTTTGATAGAAAATCAGCAGGAACACAGAATACACTGGATAGACGAGGTTGCTGCTGAAAGGATAGATGAGGTTTCTGCTGATCTGTCACTGAAGTTACATGAATGAATCAGGATACTCACCAAAGAAATTCCTGAAGGCAGTGACCAGTGAAAAATATTGCTGAAATATTCATTCATAATTGTTTGTAACCTTCAGTTTCAGTATGAGAAATAAGGTGAACATGTTCCCTTTAATACTTGACATAGTACTTCAGGTCATTTTTCCATAGGCAGATTACAGCTCAGAGACTATCTCTGTTGCTGTGCGGACACATAGATTTGGGCCTGTGTCTGTGGGAGTTTGCACGTTCTCCCCGTGGTTGCGTGGGTTTCCTCCGGGTACTCCGGTTTCCTCCCACATCCCAAAGATGTGCTTTTAGGCTGATTGATTGGGTACTAAATTGTCCCTAAATTGGACATCCCTGATCCTCGCACATTAGGCGTAGACTAAAATCATGAATAGGTCACTGAGACAGTGGGACGGCGGCGCGGGCTCGTTGGGCCGAAGGGCCTGTTTCCCGTGCTGTGTTGTTCTTTGTTCTTTGTTCTAAACGGAGGAAGACGTGAATAATTTGTTGGGTGTTAGCGATGGAAAGGTGGTAGGACTGGAGGGTCTCAATGACGTTATTGTTACTAGAGAGGCGGTGCTCGACAGACTGGAGGGGCTGATTGTGGACAAGTCCCCAGGACCGGATGGAATGCATCCGAGGGTTCTGAAAGAAATGGCGGAGGTGATAGTGGATGCCTTGGTGGTTATTTTCCAAACATTGCTGGATTCCGGGAAAGTGCCGGAAGATTGAAAAGCGGCTAATGTTATGCCGTTGTTTAAGAAGGGTGCCAGGCAAAAGGCAGGGAATTATAGGCCGGTTAGTTTAACGTCTGTTGTAGGTAAAATGTTAGAAACCATCATCAAGGAGGAAATAGCGAGGCATCTTGAGGGGAATTGCTTGATAGAGCAGACGCAGCACGGTTTCGTTAAGGGGAAGTCGTGTCTGACGAATTTATTGGAGTTCTATGAGGATGTGTCTAGGGCGGTGGATAGCGGAGAGCCGGTGGATGTGGTCTTTCTTGATTTTCAGAAGGCGTTTGACAAGGTGCCTCACAAGAGGTTATTGCAGAAGGTAAGGGGGCATGGAGTTGGGGGTAGGGTGTTAGCGTGGATAGAGGATTGGTTGTCAAATAGGAGGCAGAGAGTGGGGGTTAATGGGTGCTATTCGGATTGGCGGTTGGTGACTAGTGGAGTGCCCCAGGGGTCGGTGCTGGGGCCTCAGCTATTTACCATTTATATAGATGATCTGGAGGAGAGAACCGAGTGTATGGTGTCGAAATTTGCTGATGACACCAAGATTGGTGGAACGGCAAATTGTGCGGAGGGTGTGGAGAGTCTGCAGAAGGATCTAGATAGGCTGGGCGAATGGGCCAGGAACTGGCAAATGGAATTTAATGTTGGCAAGTGCGAGGTGGTCCACTTTGGTAGGAATAATGGTAGGAAGGACTATTACTTACATGGCGAAAAACTGCAGCAGGCGACGGTGCAGAGGGACCTCGGGGTCCTTGTGCATGAGTCACAAAAACCCAGCCTGCAGGTGCAGGAGGTGGTCAGGAAGGCTAATGGGATGCTGGCCTTCATAGCGAGGGGGATTGAATATAAAAGTAGGGAGGTCTTGCTGCGGCTGTATAGGGCATTGGTGAGGCCGCAGCTGGAGTACTGTGTGCAGTTTTGGTCGCCGTACTTACGCAAGGATATTTTTGCCTTGGAGGGAGAGCAGAGGAGGTTTACTAGGCTGATGCCGGAGTTGAGGGGGTTGAGCTATGAGGAGAGGCTGAATAAACTAGACTTGTACTCGTTAGAGTTTAGAAGAATGAGGGGAGATCTCATTGAGACATATAAGATGATGAATGGGATGGATAGGATAGAGGTGGAGAGACTCTTCCCGCTCAGAAAGGACAGTAGGACTAGGGAGCACAGCCTCAAGATAAAGGGGGGGCGGTTTAGAACGGAGTTGAGGAGGAACTTCTTCACTCAAAGGGTGGTGAATCTCTGGAATTCTCTGCCCATTGAGGTGGTGGAGGCTGCCTCGCTAAATACTTTTAAGACACGGGTTGATGGGTTTTGATAAGCGAGGGGATTAAGGGTTATGGGGAGAGGGCGGGAATGTGGAACTGAGCCACGACAGATCAGCCATGATCTTATTGAATGGCGGGGCAGGCTCGACGGGCTAGATGGCCTACTCCTGCTCCTATTTCTTATGTTCTTATGTTCTAAACCAACTCCTGCAGTCATATTAGCATGTATCCTTCAAACTCCAATTAGTTTAAAACCTTGCAGAAACTTAATTTGTGACACAGGCTATTTTGAAGTCCTGTCCAGTAATCATAGAATCCTGACAGTGCAGAAGGAGGCCATTCGGCCCAGCGAGCCTGTACCGACAAAATCCCACCCAAGCCCTATCCTCATAACCCCATGTATTTGCCCTGCTAATCCCCCTGACACTAGGGGTCAATTTAGCATGACCAATCCGCCTAACCCGCACATCTTTGGATTGTGGGAGGAAACTGGAGCACCCGGAGGAAACCTGTGCAGACACTGGGAGAATGTGCAAACTCCACACAGACAGTCAGCCAAGGCCAGAATTGAACCTAGGTCTCTGGCACTGTGAGGCATCAGTGCTAACCATTGTGCTACCATGCCGTGCATAGGTAGTGAAGTTGCCCTTTAAAAATATTACCGATGTGAACGCAACACTGTAATCAGGATGCTTTCATGAGCTGCCAGGAACTTGAATATCAAGATTACTAAATTCATTGTAAGTTATGGAATTTGGAATCTATGACTCTGGAGAATGGATTCAGAAGGAGCAATTCCCATCACTGCCAGATCTCACCATCACACTCATGGATTGGTATCCATGGTAATGGCCTAAACAAACAAATGAAACAAAAAAGTAATTATCATACCAGATATTTTCTTCTCATAAAAATGTGGCTCCCTGCTTTTCTTGGATCTTTTCCCATTCTTCAAAGACTGACAATCCTTGACCGTGAAGTCCTTTTCCTATACCTCTTCTAATGTTGCTCTACAACCAACAATTAGAAGATTCATAGCGTTCGGGTGGGTGACTCAATTCCCAATATTTTTCTGCATTTGAAGAGATACACTTCCTCTGTTCAGCACCACCTTAGATGGATCATTTGATATTTGGAACTCACAGCATGGTGAAATCACAGTAATGAATCAAACTAGTTGCTACTTCATAGGTGCAGTGAATTCATGCACATGCATACTAATTACCCTATAATGTGCGGTTTGCTTCATTTCAGAACTCTTAAATAATCAGGGGTTACAAAGAGAAAGAAGGCATCTTCAAGGACTTGGGGAGGGGTAGACAGGGAGGGGACTTGTTTATAAGAGTCCTGTGGCTTCAATATTTTAATTGCTGTTAAGTAACTGTGCAGCTTAAAGATGTAAGATCTCATTTATACAGTCATATATTCTGTACATTCACTGCATGCCTCCACCAGACTGAAGCCAGTAATGCTGTATATACTGCTGAATAAAGACATAAAATTATGGTAATTTCATTCTTCAGCTGAGGAACCATCAAAGAATCAAGAAGCCTGAAGCACATCTTTCTCCAGCACTTCACATTTATCAAAGCTTATTCTTGATGTGAGTTAGGCAGTGATGGATTGTCAGAGTTACTGATTTGTCTATTTCAGTGTATTAAGCAATATAAAAATATTCAGACAGAAACGTGAAAAATGCTTTCCATGACATTGTTTTCTTGCATTTCATTCTTGTCTTTTCAAAATGGGATATTCAGCAAGTTGAGCAAAGCGGAAGTGTGTATTTTGCTTCCATGCTGAATAATCTTCTAATCTACAGCTGTTTTCCATCCATGAAAGTGAGTGAACTTTACCTTCCTGATAGTCACCCTTCAAATATTCAATTCCCTTTGCTTCACATGGTAGGCTGGTATGTTCCTTCTGCCATATGTAAAAGTGTTATACATTCAGACTGGTATGGAATAAAAAACAACAAAGTTTAGGTTTCTATATCACATCTGGAACAGGCGTGACAGAAGAACATTTATTTATTTAACATATTTCAGGACACCCTGAGTCGATCAATTTTGTAATTTAGTTATATGCTGCTAAATTGCAGGAAAAATAATGTCAGAAAACAATCCTACATTATCTGAACAGAGAATCACACAGGCAGTAAGACAGCAAATCATTTCTAACCACGCATTATGAGGTCAGTTTCTCACAGGATATTTTTCATATTCCACATGAGCCTGACAAATCCCAAGGTGGATGTTAGTTTAAGTCTGCTTTCAGAATCACATGGACACAGCAGAAGTCCCTTACTGGTTTGCCTGATGAAGTCATATAGGTGGGCTGCCTGTGCTAATCACACTGCTCATTGGCTGCACATCTAGGGGATCTAAGGCAACCTGAAGGACTCAGGAACAGCTTCTTCTCAGATGCTGTCAGACTTTTGAATGGACTAACATTGCATTGAGTTGATCTTTCCCTACAACCTAGCTATGACTGTAACACTATACTCTGCACTCTCTCCTTTCCTTCTCTATGAATGGTATGCTTTGTCTGCATAGTGCACAAGAAACAATAAATCAAATCAAATCATTAATATATCACGTCTGTGCCATTCAAATGCAATGTTCACTTCTTAAAGTGGAGGTGGACTTTATAAGGCAACTGTGGCTCAAGATTGATAAGGGCAGGGAAAGCAGAAGCTTCAGTGGCACTCAGTTTTTCTGATGTTGCATTGAAAGTTATGGTAGCTGAGGCCATCTTCCATTCGCCTCCACATAAACCTAAGAAATCAAAGCAAGTTGCCTGGCTGAAGTAAAGAGAGATGGCCATGCAATTGAGCTCAGAAGGGTGACCTCACATGTCTAGCAAAGCTGAAGTCCCCACATTCATATCCTTCATTACACTTTGTATAGCCTTTCACCAACTGCAGCCCCAACACATATAACCCTTTCTTCTCCCAATTATCGGCACCCTCCTCCAATCACCTCCTTCAATTTATATTGTAGCAATCTGCACCTACTATTCTCCCTATTGTCATTCTCCTCACCGCCGCCTCACATCTCTGGCATTTTTGTCACATCCCACATAGTCTGACATGCGCATCATCAAATCATTTCATAATCTCGCACTGGTGAATCTCCTGTTTTCTTGCAGGATAAGCCCATGTGCAATAGTAGAGTCCAGGCAGTCTCAGGAGAAGAAATAAGTTTCATCCATGTGTTGGTATGCCGTAGCAACTTGAAGAGCAGGTCACAGAGAACTTGGACAATGGACCTGACATACACTGGAGGATGTCCACTTGTTTTTCCATAATCTTTCTCTCACTGTTTTCTCGCTTACATTACGCCCATTCCCATTACACATGACAAGTTTCTGCCTGTCCATGTTAATAAATGATAACCCTTGTTCCATTTTAACTCCAGAAAATCCATGTAGGCCTCAGGGAGCAGAAAAAGAAGAAGAAATATTGCAGAGCAGGAAAGCTCCCTTGAATCATGCTTGTAGACATCTTTTGAGAGACAGGTCTCAGTGTACTTCAGAGAATAGATTAGCGGGGTCACGCATTGGGATGTAGTCAACACTAGTGTGCAGAGGTTAAGCATGAAATCAGCAATAATCTATCAAATTTAAATATACTTCACAGAATCACAGAAATGTTATGGCACAGAAGGAGGCCATTTGGCCCATCATAGCATGGCAAGTAGCACAGTGCTCTGATGCCTCACAGTGCTAGGGATGCGGTTCAATTCCCAGCTTGGATCACCGTCTGTGTGGAGTCTGCACATTGCCACCATCTCTTCAGTGTTCCGGTTTGCTCCCATAGTCTGAAAGACGTGCTGGTTAAGTGCGTTGGCCATGCTAAATTCATCCTCAGTTTACCCAAAAAAGTGCTGGAGCGTGGCGACTAGGGGATTTTCACAGTAACTTCATTGCAGTGTTAATGTAAGCCTACTTGTGACACTCATAAATAAAATTTAAAATTTTAAAACCTTGAACTCATATCTGCATTGGCTCTCCAAATGAGTATTGTGACTTAGTGCCATTCCCCTACTTTTCCCTGTACCCCGGCACATTGTTTCTATTCAAACAATCATCTAATGTCCTCTTGAATGCCTCAATTGAACCTGCCTCCACCACACTTGCAGGTAGTGTTTCCAGACCTCAACCACTCATGTGAAAACATTTTGCAGATCACTTTAAATCCGTGCCCTCTCGTTCTCGATCATTTTACAAGCAGGAACCTTTTCTCCTTATTCACTCCGTCCAGCCACCTCATGATTTTGAACATCTCTATCAAACGACCTCTTAGCCTTCTTCTCTCCAAAAAGAACAGTTCCACTCTCTCCAATCTATTCTCATTACTGAAGTTTCCAATCCTGGAACCATTTTATAAACCTCTTATGCACTATGCTTTTACATCCTTCCAATAGTGTGGCATCCAGAACTGTACTCAATATTCCAGCTGAGGCTTAACTAGTGTCTTGTATAAGATTGGCATAACTACCTTGCTCTTGTATACAAAGCCCCTATTAATAGAGCCCAGGATATGATATGCTTTGTTAACTGCTCTCTCCACCTGTTCTGCCACTTTTAATGAACTATGGTCATATACACACAGGTCCCTCGGCTCCTGCACTCCTTTTAGAATTTTATCCCTTATTTTATTTGTCTCTCCGTGTTCTTTCTACCAAATTGCATCACCTCATGCTTCTCTGCATTGAACTTCATTTGCTGACTATCTGCCCATTCCACCAACTTCTCTATATCTTTTTGAAGTTCTGCACTGTCCTCTTCATGTTTAACAATGCTTCCAAGTTTTGTATCATCCGCAAACTCTGAAATTGTCCCCTGCACACCAAGGTCTAGATCATTACTATAAATTTTCTGCCATCATAAAAAATATTAATTGGCCATTAATTTCTGCTTCCTATTACCTAGCCAATTTTGAATCCATGTTGCCACTGTCCTTTTTTTCCTATGAGCTATACTTTTCTTACAAGTCTGTTATGTGACAATGAATCACATGCCTTCTGAAAATCCATGCGCATCACATCAACAGCATCACCTCATTGACCCTTTTTGTTCCATCCTCAAAAAACTCCAACAAGTTAGTTACATACAATTTCCCCTTTAGAAACACCCATGATTTGGTGTATTGGCCATGTTAAATTCTCCCTTAGTGTACCAGAACAGGCGCCAGAGTGTGGCGACTGGGGGATTTCCACAGTAACTTCATTGCAGTGTTAATGTAAGCCTACTGGTGACACTAATAAATAAATTTTAAACTTTAGAATAAAAAGAAGAGCATTATTCCCATCATTGTATTTGATCGTGTGTGGCACCAAGAAACCCTGGCAAAATTTGAAGTCAATGTGAATCAAGGGGAATACTATCCATGGTTTGGAGTCATACCTGGCACAAAGGAAGACAAAGAACAAAGAACAAAGAACAACACAGCACGGGAAACAGGCCCTTCGGCCCAACAAGCCCGCGCCGCCATCTTAACAATGTATTTTTCCTACACCTCCCTTGACCCGTGTCTATGCTTACGGTTCCCCATTGGAAACCAGATTCAGGGGAGAAAAATTTAGGGACAATTTGTTACACCAATTAGCCTAAGAGCACATCTTTGGGGTGTGGGAGGAAACCGGAGCCCCCGGAGGAAACCCACACAACCACAGGGAGAATACGCAAACTCCCACAGACACTGGCCCAAATCCATGTATCTGCACAGCTAGCATTGATAGTCACTGAGCTGTTGTGGTGCCCATCTGCTGGTCCAGTTTTAAGCATACACAAATGACGCGAAGTACTAGGCCACTCTCGAAACATCCAAGAGCAGCCCACACACGACCCACCGTGTGCATGCCCCTCGTTAGACAACAAGGTGGACCAACACACCTGCGGATTGAAAGAGACAAAACATTAACATATAGCATTAGATTTCCAGTAACATCCTGAGGCTCTGACCCTTATTTAAAACCGTCCCCTATAACCCTCCACCTCTGTTTAGCTCATGTGTCTATCTAAGTAAACCTTAAACAAGTCCAGCGTGCTTGCCTCCACCACCTTACTTGGTAGTGCATTCCATACCCCCACCACCCTCTGTGTGAAAAACCTCCCTCTAGCATCCAAATTATACTTCTCCCCCCTCACCCTTAGCTCGTGACCCCTCGCAATATTTGTCTCCAATCTAGGAAAAAGCCTGCCACTGTTGACTCTATCTATTCCCTTCATTATTTTATACACCTCTATCAGATCCCCCCTTAATCTCCGTCTTTCTAAGGAAAAGAGCCCCAGTTTACCCAATCTTTCCTCATAACCCAGTCCTTCCATACCAGGCAGCATCCTGGTAAACCTCCTCTGCACTCTCTCCAGGGTCTCCACGTCCTTCCGGTAGTAAGGTGACCAGAACTGGACGCAGTACTCCAAATGCGGTCTAACTAACGTTCTGTACAACTGTATCATTAGACGCCAACTCTTATACTCTATACCCCTTCCTATAAAGGCTAGCATTCCATAAGCTTTCTTCACAACCTTCTCCACCTGAGTTGCCACCTTCAGAGACTTGTGCACTTGCACTCCCAGGTCCCTCTGCATTTCTATACTCTTAATAGGTCTACCCTTTATCATGTAACTCCTCCCCACATTGTTCCTTCCAAAATGCATCACCTTGCATTTATCAGGATTAATTTCCATCTGTCATTTATCTGCCCAATATACCAGCCTATCTATATCCTGCTGTGTCACCTGACACTCCTCCTCACTATCCGCCAATCCTGCCATCTTTGTGTCATCTGCACGTATGCCCTCTTCCAAGTCATTTATATATATTACGAAGAGAAGAGGTCCCAGTACTGAGCCCTGTGGCACACCACTGGTGACAGACCTCCAGCTGGAAAAGGACCCTTCCACTACTACTCTCTGTCTCCTGTTGCCTAGCCAGTTTTCAATCCATCTAGATACCTGTCCCTGTATCCCATGAGCATTAACCTTTTCTACCAGCGTACCATGAGGGACTTTGTCAAAAGCCTTACTGAAATCCATATAGATGACATCAACGGCTCGTCCTTCGTCAACTGTTTTTGTCACCTCCTCAAAAAATTCTACCAGATTCGTAAGGCAAGACCTCCCCTGAACAAAGCCATGCTGCGTATCCCTAATCAGATTGCAACGCTCCAAATGCTTATACATCCTATTCCTAAGAATTTTTTCCAACAACTTTCCTACCATTGACGTCAAACTCACCGGCCTATAATTACCAGGATTATCCCTACTGCCCTTTTTAAACAGCGGTACCACATTAGCTATCCTCCAGTCCTCTGGGACTTCACCTGTGTCCAAAGAAGAGACAAAGATTTGCGTCAGAGGCCCAGCAATTTCATCTCTCACCTCCCTAAGCAGCCTGGGATAAATACCATCAGCCCCCGGAGCTTTATCAGTTTTTATGCTGCCTAAAAACCCTAACACTTCCTCCCTCGTAATGGATATTTCCTTCAACTGGTCTACAGCTCCCTCCAAGACATTACAAGACACCAAGCCCCTCTCCTTCGTGAATACCAATGCAAAGTATTCATTCAGGATCTCCCCCATTCCCTCAGACTCAATGCACAGTTCCCCTCCTTTGTCCCTAAGGGGACAGATTTTCCCTCTAACCACCCTTTTGTTCCTAATATAAGAGTAAAATGCCTTTGGATTTTCCTTAATCCTATCAGCCAAAGCAATTTCATGCCCCCTTTTCGCCCTTCTAATTCCCCTTTTGAGCTCCCTCCTGCTCTCTCTATATTCCTCCAGCGCTCTCTCCGTTCCCAGTTGCTTAGACCTAACATATGCCTCTCTCTTCTTCCTGACCAAGTCCTCAATATCCCCTGTAATCCATGGCTCTCTAATCCTGCCTTTCCCATCCTTCCCCTTTACCGGCACATGTCTTTCCTGCAACCTTTTCAGTTTTCCCTTGAAAGCCTCCCACTTGCCAACCGTGGACTTACCCACCAGCAGCCTCTCCCAATCAGTGTCCATCAGCTCCTTCCTAATCCGGCTATAGCTTGCCTTCCCCCAGTTCAGCACCCTCCCCTTTGGACAGCACTCATCTTTTTCCATTTTCATCCTAAAGTAGACAGACTTGTGGTCACTGTCAGCCACATGTTCACCTACTGCAACCTCAATCACCTGACCCCGCTCATTACCCAAAATTAAATGCAGTATAGCCCCCTCCCTAGTCGGGCTAGTTACATACTGCTCCAAGGAGCCCTTCCATCACACATTTTACAAATTCCTCTCCATCCGAACCCCCAGCTCTAGGCACCATCCAATCCACTCCAGGAAGATTAAAGTCACCCACTACAAAAACCCTATTCTTTGGGTTGTAGCTTTAACCCAGCTCCAGGACATCACTACAGAAGATCATGGTAATATCCAAGGTCCGAAAATCATCAGCTGCTTCATCAATGGGCTCCCTTCTGTCACATTGTTGAAGTGGGGAAGTTCACTGATGGTTGCACAATGTTCAATCATGACTTCTCAGATACTGCAGCAGTCTGCGTCCATATGCAACAAGGTGTGAACATTTAGGCTGAGGCTGATAAGTCACAAGTAACATTCATGTCACAAAAGTTCCAGACCATGACCATTTCCATCAAGAGGGAATCTAGCACTACCATCAGATAAGTCCTCTCCATTAATGTTCTAAGATTTACCATTGACCAAAATCTGAACAAAACCAGCAATATAAATACTGTGGCTACAACAACAGGTCACAGGCTGGGAATTCTGAAGCAGGTGAGTAATTCCCTGACTCCCAAAACTTGTCCACCATTGACAAGGCACAAATGATGGAACCCACAGGCAGCATGGAACAGCAGGAAGTAGAGTGGGAGCCAATAGGGACATTGCAACCTTCATTCAGTTGAGGTGAATGTAGATCACTGAAGGCACGGCAAGTCATAACTTGTGACCCTTAACTGCGCCTAAAAACTAGGGCTAGCACATTTCTAGCTCAGCTCTAACTTTCGATGCTCTTCCTTTTTTATTTGATTTGATTTATTATTGTCACATGTATTAACATACAGTGAAAAGTATTGTTTCTTGCATGCTATACAGACAAGACATACCATTCATAGAGAAGGAAACAAGAGAGTGCAGAATGCAGTGTTACAGTCATAGTGAGGATGTAGAGAAAAATTAATACAAGGTAGGTCCATTCAAAAGCCTGACAGCAGCAGGGAAGAAGCTGTTCTTGAGTCGATTGGTACGTGACCTCAGACTTTTGTATTTTTTTCCTGATGGAAGAAGGTGGAAGAGAGAATGTTCGACATACGTGGGGTCCTTAATTATGCTAGCTGCTTTGCTGAGGCACCGGAAAGTGTAGGTAGAGTCAATGGATGAGAAGCTGGCTTGCATGATGGATTGGGCTACATTCACGAACTTTTGTAGTTCCTTGCAGTCTTAGGCAGAGCAGGAGTCATACCAAGCTGCAATATAACCAGAAAGAATGCTTTCTATGGTGCATCTATAAAAATTGGTGAGTCGTAGCTGACATCCTTCCTTCCCCTTATGGAAATATGTCTAGTCTAATATTCAATCCATTTCCTCTCTTTGATGATAAAAACAAAATGCTGCAGATGCTGGAATCTGAAACAAAAACAGAAAATGCTGGAAAATCTCGGTAAGGGCGACAGCAGAAATAAACAGGGATTATGAGAAAAGACTCCCAGCTAACATAAAGGGGTAATTCTGAAGTCTTCTATAGGCATATAAATATTAAAAGGGTAGTGAAGAAGGAGTGGGGCCAATTAGGGATCTAAAACAGAATTTACACATGGAAGCAGGGGCATGTTTGAGGTATTAAATGAATACTTTGCGTCTGTCTTTACAAAGGAGGTAGATGATATCTAGGACATGGTGACAATCGAGGAAAATCTGTCCCTAAATAGATTCAAAATTGAGCAGGAGCAAGTGTTGATCATATTGTCAGTATTTAAAGTTGACAAGACACCGAGACTGGATGAGATGCATCCAAAGATATTGAAGGAAGTAAGATTGGAAATTATGGGCCATTATTTTTCAGTCTTCTCTAATCTCAGGGGAAGTGCCCAAGGACCGGAGAAATGTTATGTCCTTGTCCAAAAAAAGGTTGTAAGGATAGCCTCAGCAATTACAGGCCAGTCAGTTTAACATCAGTATTTTTCAGGTGGTCATATCGTGTTATTAGTCAAATTGTACCTTTTTCTGATTGTAGTTTTGAAATATTATTTTAACTGCAGACAGTTTCCCAAGGGATATTTTTTCAAATTAGACATTCCAAGTGATGCACTTGCAGACTGCGAATAAACATCTAAAATTTAATTTTCTTAAATTGAGGAGGGTGGATATCATTATGATACAAAATCCAGACAAAGCCAAATTCAGATGAATGGCTGATTTAGGGCCTCTGCTTAAATGTTCGCTTGATTTGGTCAAATGTTGTCTATTCAGTAGCTGTTTCTGGCCTGTGTAATTTATGACTGTCCTGCACTCTTACAAAGGAGGGGAAGTCTTGAATAGACACCACACAGAGATGGTCATTAACAGTGTTTACATCTAATTATTCTGTGAACATGATTTTAAAAAGTAATCATCGTCCTAAGGGTTTTCACAATGCATCCAGCTTAATTATTATACATAAAGCATTTCTAATAACTTGGAGTCAAAAATTGTCATTGTATTTAATGTAGCTATAAATCTATCCAATTTTACCCTTCAATTAAATATTTTCCTAAGCTCCCTTTCTACTGCAATTAAATCTGATTGACATGCGGAGATAATTGTGCAGTTTTAATTTTAATCCAAACAATTCAATGCTTTCTTTCAATTGTTTTATTTGGAGGAATGCAAAGTTATTTGTTGCATTTTGTTATTTCTAAAGATTATTGGAAAAATCTTCCTAGTATTTTGCTAATAATGTGACTGACTTGACACCTATGTAGCACGTTTGCCTTTGCATTGGAAGGTTATGAGCTTTGGAGAAAGTGAACATTGTCAACAAAAGGGGTGGGGTGGTAGGGGGAACTGATTTATTTAGAGTTTCTCTGGCTTTACAACTGCTATGATAAACTCTCAGTAAATCCATGTGAAAACCAGGGTTAATCTTGGTCAAACAGTCCAAGTCTCCATGGCTCTGGCCAATAATGGAGCAACTAGTGCAGGGTAAAATTGGCAGTCAGAATTTTAGATTTCCTGAATAAGTGCCAGCAATGTGAGGGGAGGCAATGGCTTTGTGGTATTATTGCTAGACTATTAATATAGAAACTTTGCTAATATTCTGGGGACCCAGGTTTGAATTCCGTCACAGCAGATGGTGGAATTTGAATTCAAATAAAAAAATTCTGGAATTAAGAATCTACTGATAATCATGAAAACCATTGTTATAAAGAAAACATCTGATTCACTAATGTCCTTTAGGGAAGGAAATCTGCCATTCTTACCTGGTCTGGCCTACATGTGACTCCAGAGCTACAGAAATATGATTGATTTTCAACTGCCTTCCAAGGGCAACTAGGGATGGGCAATAATTGCTGGCCAACAAGTGATACTGATGTCCCACAAATGAATAAAAGTCGGGAATTCCAATGTGTTCCATGTGTATCTTTCAGAGTACCTGAGGTCTCTGGCTATTCAGAGACAAGAGCACCTGGCCCATTGAATGCTTAGAATTTGGAATTAACAATCTGGTAGCGAGTTGGATATCAATTCAATGGTAGCCCTCAAATAAAAAATGGATAAATGTTGGAAGAAGAAGCAATTTCAGAGACATGGGGAAAGAGCAGGAGACCAGGACTAGCTAGAGTGCTCTTCGAAAGAACTGGCATTGACTTCAGTTGAGTGACCTCATTCAATTCTGCGTGATTCTAAAATTCTATGATTCAAACACCATCCCAGATATTTGAGTACATAAACCAAACAGACACTACTGACATTGACTGAAGGAGCACTGTGCATTTGGAAGTTGGAGAGAAGAATTAAATTGACACCCTGTCTTCCCCCTCATGTGGAAGTGAAAGATTCCATAGCAATTTTCACAGGCTAACATATGTTAACATTTATCTTTCAACTGATACAACCATAAAAGCATTATTTTAGCCATTTGTCTCATACCCAGATGTGTGGCCTTAAAAACTCAGTCCTGTTTTTTCATGCAGGATCTCCATCTTGGTAAAAATGGTGGCAGAGTCCTGAATCTGTAAGTCTTGGCCCCCGAACCTGGCCCCCACTATTTTCCCAGTGGGAGGTACAGGGAGTGAGGTTGTGGTGGGAGGGGGGGGCCATTCAATCTTTGGACATCTGTGATTCACAGAAGTAGAAGCACATGTTAAAATACAGCTGCCTTCAGTCTGATCTGATTTTCAAAAGGAGGGAATGGGAAGTACAATTCTACACCTGTTGGGAGAAGGCCTAAACCTACCAGGGTTTTTTGGAAAGGCATACACAAATGACATGACAGCATCTGCCAGAAATATTAGTGAAAAAACTCTGAAGGATGCACTGCTCAGTAAAGTGCTCAATTATGTCATGAATGCCTATGCTAAAGAGCACGATAAAGGAAATTGCTAGAACAGTTCACAAGAAGGAATTAATTGAATATGGATCAAGGGTGAGTCCTATAGGGTTGATTCTTTTGCCAAAGTTTGGAGAGGGGGTATAAGAGGACCTTCATCAAGGCTACATAGGAATAGTCAAGATGAAAGAAATATCAAGAAGCATTGTTTTAGTATACAGCTGAAGGCAATGATATTGAAGGGTTGGTGAAAAGAGTTGGTGTGTCTCAGAATGAGAAATGATCTAACTGTGGTTTCTTTGGCACAGTCAAGACCATGTGAATGAGCACTTGTCATTTTCTTTGAAGTGGAAAGGAAATTTTTGGTCAATAACTATAGTAATTGGATAAATGCTGAGTTCATACCCAATACCACAAGTGCCAAAACAATGTTTTGAGAAATTGGTTTGAAATTCATGGGTTTCCAGATGTGTTGATGACAGTTAATGGTTCACAGTTTAATGTCAGGGGAACTTGAAATATTTCAGAGTAAGAATGGAGTCAAACATTAAAGTTGATTTGATTTATTATTGTCACATGTATTAGTATACAGTTAAAAGGATTGTATCTTGCATGTTATACAGACAAAGCATACTGTACATAGAGAAGGAATAGAGAGGGTGCAGAATGTAGTGTTGCAGGGCTATAGAGAAAGATTAACTTAATAGGTCTGTTCAAAATTTTGATGGTAGCAGGGAAGAAGCTGTTCTTGGGTCAATTGGTATGTGATTTTGTACCTCTTTTCCAATGGAAGAAGGTGGAAGAGACTGATCACCTCTCCCTTGAGGTGAATGGCCTCCATGTCCTGTCTTCAACAGCTGTCTCCCTCTACTCCTGCAAGTGGTAAAGCCTGGGCCTTCTCTGCCCACAATTCATCCTCCAGCAGCAACAAAAAGAACAGGAAGATCAATGGATTACATTGCAAGTCATCATGTCAGTCTGAAGTGGGAGAGCTCTGGGGAAGGGGAGAGATAGATGGAGAGGTTAAAGAACTTTGCTCGCCCCCAGCCCAGCAACACACACTCCCCATACCCTGCCACAGACCCCCAGAAACGTAGACTCCCCATACCCCTCCACAGATCCCCAGCAACACACATTCCCCCAGAGACCCCAGAATGACAACACAGCCCCCCCATTCTCCCCCACTCACAAACACATCCCCAGAACTCATGCAGACAGTGCTGCTTGACAAGTCCTCAGGCTGCATCACTGCCACTTCAGAGAGTTTCCAGCCCATGCCCCACCCTGCAACAGTGCTTGCTGCTGCCTGCACTAGGATCCAGAGTCAGCACTAAGACCCAAGGTCAGCGCTTTGAACCAGTTCCGTGCTGAGAGTCTAAGGTTGAACCCTCTGAGCAACAACAATCCCCTAACCCCCATAATACAGGCTGTCCCCGAACTGAAACGCAACATGTCCGCCACAAAACAAACCCCCCCTGAGCAGCATGGAGCAGTTTTAAAGCAGAGAATGACCTCCTCACTCACCCTCACTGCTGAAGCGCCTGGATCCAACTTTTATAGAGGAGTTTTTTTCCTGACCTATCCTACTGCAGTGAACAAGATCGTTCAGGCGGGTGAGCTGGGATGATTGGGAGTAAAACTCAGTAATTATATTGTGATCAATGCCAAAAAAATGCAAATTGACCTTTCACCCCTTTTGGGCAGACTCCTGATAGTTTTGGGTTTTTTTGGTAAAATGGGAATGGGCACGAAAATGGGCACCATTCCTGCTACTCGCATCACGCCCGATTTTATGACATTTTCATAAAATTCTGCCCACAAAGTGCATTCACATATCCAGGGGAGAGAGACTCCATCAGTATCATGTGGATCATTTGCTTAAAAGAGGAAATCTGACAAAGGGAGATATGTCTTCTACACTCAAGTTCCTCCTGCAGCTGCAAATAAAAGTCAGGAAAAAACTGAAAGTTTGCTGGTGTCACAGGATCCATCAGTAGAGCAGAATGAGCCGGGGTCTTTGATTAAGATAAATTAATTAACATCACCGTACAAATCATCAAGTGGAGCTGATAGTCAAAGTTCAGGTTTGATACGATTAGAAAAGTTGAGAAACCAGAGTCAAGATAATTGAAACAGAGGGAGATCGCAGAGAGAAAGAGAATAAAGCCTAATAGGTTAACTGGAAGTAATTCTTGCCAAATGATGATTTTTTTTTGGTTAAACACATACTGGTGTTCAGGTGAAATGATTTTTTAATGTGCAAGTAACTCTGGTAATATCGGCTATACATGTTTTGGCTGTGATTACAGGAAAAATGAATATGCAACTATACGTGTTAAATTTTATTTAAATTTCATTTAGTCAAATTGTTTTTTTATTATTTATTATTTCACGGGATGTGGGTGTCACTGGCAAGGCCAACATTTGTTGCACATCCCTAGTCACCCATGAACTGAATGGCTTTCTGGACCATTTCAGTCGACCAACCACATTGTTGTGCATCTGGAATCAGATGTTGACCAGACCAGGTAAGGATGGCAGATTTCCTTCCCTAAAGAACATTAGTAAGCCAGATGGGTTTTTATGACGGCTAATGTTAGTTTCATGATCATCAATGCTAAGACTAGCTTTCAATTCCAGATTTTAATTGAATTTAAATTCCACCAGCTGACATGCTAAGTTTTGAACCAGTGCCCCAAAGCATTAGCCTCAAATTAATATTCCAGTGACAATACCATGATGCAACTACCAACCACCGCTCCACCCCCACCCCCCCCAACCTGCACTGTGGTAAGACATGTATCATTTCACATTTTAGCATCTAATTTTTTGTGAAGTGAGGAGTGAGTGCAGTATGTTATAAGGTCAGCGAATTTTGTTCCATTGGTCTCCCCGTAACCCTGTACGTTTTGCCATTTCTATTAAGTGCGAGGGATTGAACCCACCTTCACCGTAATCTCAGTGCATACCCAATCCCAACCATTCACTGCATGTAAAAGGTTTTCCTCATGCTGTCATTTCTTCTTTTGTCTATTACCTTAAATTGTGCCATCTCACAACTCTGAAAAGGCAGAAAGTGCAGGGTTATGAGGAGAAAGTGGATGTATGACAATAAGTGAATTTCTCATTTGGAGAGCAGATGCATCACAGAATCCCCACAGTGCAGAAGGAGGCCATTCAGCCCATTGGGTCTATTCCGGCGCTCCGACAGAGCATCTTACCCAGACTGTATCCCTGCAACCCCACTAAGTAATCCTACTAATCCCCCTAAACTGCACATCTTTGGGCTGTGGGGGGAAACCAGAGCACCCAGAGGAACCCAAACAGACATGGGGACAACGTGCATATTCCACACAGCCACTGAAGGCTGGAATTGAACCCAAGACCTAGCACTGTGAAGCAGCAGTGCTGACCACTGTGCCACTGTGCCACTGCACAATAGACAAATTGCCTCCTTTTTTCCTATAACAGTTCTGTAATTCTGAGATTCTGTAACCATTTTCAATATTCACCTGATAATCATTAAAACTCCTGCAGTGATGCCCTGGAGCTAAAATGATGATTTTTATGGAGTGTCTTCCTCCAATTCATTGTTTAATTGTCCATCAGCATTCATAACCAATTAGGAGGCAGTCTCCGAGATAAAACTTCCCTGACTGGCTATGAGCATGTATAAGCTGAGGTGAACTCCTATTTGGACCCGACCCCCACAAGAATATCCTGATGCTAGTGACAGTCTGATTATAATAGAATGATATTGCATGTCAGTTTAGGAGGTGCATAGATGTTTGTTTTATTTTGGAATATGAGCAACTGGATTATCCTCATGAAACTATATCTAATATTAGCTCTTTGTATTAATATTTCTGTGATCAAATGGAAGTTATTTGTACCAAGAATAAGAAAGAAACAAAATATTGCATCTATATGGTTTTATTGTTGTCTTGCAGAGACATTTTGAAATACTTCATGTAAAATTAATTGTATAAATGTAAAGTCACCTTTTCTGTTCAACAAGCCCAGCTAGGCTTTACACATAAGTACAGTAAGATGAATCACTAGTTCTGTTTTTTGGTTGTCCTAATCAAGGGAAGAATGTTGGCCAGGTCAATGACCTCTTCTTCCAGTGATGAAGTGATTACCAGCAATCTTTCTTCCATGTTTTAAGTCCCGATCAATCTCTACAACTGAAAGGACAGTAATCTTTACCCAGCTAGTTACAAATGCCATTTCTGGGCTGCTCATAAGAAATGATCAACGTGTCTTAATTTTTCCCCACATAAACTCTATGGGGTCCCAGATGGTTTGATATAAATTAGGAATTCATCTTGCATGAGGGTAATTTTGATGCTGCATCAACACCCTGTGCCACTTGGCTGCCTGATTACCAACATTTCTCAGCATTTTGCATGGTGTTTCCTTTCAGATACCTCCCTAAGAAAGTATTGGCAACGATGAACCTCCATGTTAATCTAGCTCTGGAGATATGGACCATCTTCATTGGTGATACATCCAGAGCAGCTGAGAACCTGATTACAATTGCTTTAAATAAAATGTAATGCAATTAGCGGATGGAAACCCAATTCAACGGCCTGCTGGGATGCGTCCGCCCACCTCCCCCCCTTTCCTAGCAGGAAGCTCTGCAGGCAGATCCTAGTCCTGACAATTGGAGACCAGGTGCAGTGGACTCCAAGGGTGGGAAAGGAGGTAAGCACTGCCTCCAACTGTGCCCATGGGCTTCTCTGCCACTGTAAGGTTGGAATGGTGGGGACCCTTGAAGGGACCTGGGGATTTGAGTGGCTTGGGCTAGGGGAAGGGGTTGACCTCAAGTCTCTGCCTTCGGATGGGTCTCTCATGGCTTGACTTCTCCCTGTTGCCCTGACAAATGTGGAAATTACTCTTAGGATGGGGATTTCAGGCATCTTTATAGTAAAATTATTTATTATTGTCTGTATTCTGTAAAGTCTTTGAATTGGCCTGGTGTCATTAAAATCCATGCCCCCTGAAAACTTTCTACATCACAGCAGCAGCCTATTCTACGGTAAGAATTTCCCTTGGTTGATTTCAGAAGCCCTACGTATTACCAGACCTCCTTGGAGTACTTTGAGTGACAAGAACAGTCAATTTCATTAAGGAGATCTCACTTTCTAGCTTGAATGAAACCCAAGCAATTCTGAAACCTCATAGAACTGGTTTGATTGACAGTTCCAGAGCATATCAAAGGGGTGGCAGCGCAACTCACCTACCTCCCAATTACTGGCCTTCCAGACGTCTCTGGGCCAGCCCCAACTCTCTCCAGTCTGCCTCGATCCCCCACCCCCCCACTGGCAGTCCTGGTCCCTCTGCCACCCGCAGTCCCAGCCTGCTCCCCTCCACCCTCTGCAGTCCTGAACTCCCCCATCCACACTCTGAGGGCCAGCCCCAAATGCTGTCCTTCCTCCCTCTGCCATTGATCCCAAGTGCAGAGGGGCAGCGGAACACCCCAACCCACACTGATCTCCTCCCCCTCACAGGTCCCACCCCAAAAAGCCCCTCTGGCTCTGCCTCTTGGTACTGCTGGATGCCTGGTGGGCAGTCCCAATGTGTCCCTTGGCCATTGCACTTTGCCCCTTGGGCACTGCGAGGCTGGCAATGCAAAGGTGCATCCCCTCCCACCACCTGACCCCCTGAAGGGGCCTTCACCACCTCCCTTCGCTCCAGCAGGGTTGGCCCACCAGCTCCCTGCAAGCGGGAAGCTGTTGTAAACCCTGCTGGAATGAACCACATCTGGCAGGAAGGGCAGGACTTCAATCCTGGGCCCACTAATGATAGGGAAATGCAGGTTTAATTATTTTAATCAGCTCTGCACCAATTTCTGGTGCAGAGCTTACATTACCATTTCCAATGTGGAGTGCCATAAGCATAGACAAGGGTCATGAGTGGAGAGGGGACTCACAATGTTGAAATGGCGGCGCGGACTTATTGGGCCGAAGGGCCTGTTTCCCGTGCTGTGTTGTTCTTTGTTCTCTTTGTTCTTTGTACTGGAACTTGAGTCATGCGGATACCGTGGTGTCCAGCGGGAAGCCTTCTAAATAGCCTCCACTTTTGTCTCCTGGTTTGCTGTGCTGCTCTAGCTGGGGAATTGCCCCCTGATTTTTGTTGCAGCCACCTTGGATTTGAAGTTGAACTTAGAGTTCAAAAGACATGCTGGATAGCTGCTTTGACCAGGCTAAATTCTCCCTCTGTGTACCCGAGCAGGTGCCGGAGTGTGGCGACTAGGGGATTTTCACAGTAACTTCATTGCAGTGTTAAGGTAAGCCTACTTAGCACACTAATAAATAAACTTAAAAATTCAGAGTCGGTAATAAGAACGGTGTCACCGGCCTAATGCATATTATTCAAGTTGTAATCTCCAACTAATAGTGCGATCTCTCAAAGAATATTTCCATATACAAATAAAAATAATCCAGACAGGAAACACACCGGGCCTGGGCCACTCTTTAATCTCCACTTGGTTATGCTTGGCAAGGAACTACCTTCTGCAATTTTTACATTATTTATTCGTATCTGATTGCTCAGAACTATTCCATACCATTAGAATGAGTTTGCTTACATTTGAGGGTGCAATCTACCGGATGTACCAGGTCTTTTAAAATGATCTATCTTACACTGTAATTTAATCACTCATTTTCTAATTTAGTTTAATTAGTAAGGTATGAAATTTTATAGTCTATCAGATTCCTCTAATCAGGGGCTATCAGCATTCTGTGCATACCTTTCTGGATCACAACTTGTACATGTGTGCTAACGCAGCCTGTGCCATCTCTGATGAACCTATGGAATGGTTTTTGACTCCAAATTTCAACTGCATTCCTTACAGTCAATTGCACATTCTCAGTCAGTTACCAAAAATGTGTCTTCCACCTCTGAATTTTTATTGTGAAGGAACACAGATGCCTGTACCAGTTTCAAACAATGTTGTTGATTCTGAATTACTTCATTCCAGGAACTCTGAGGCCTTGGTGGAAACTTGGCTTACTGATAACGACTCTTGTTCCTCACTGAATCCTCCACACCTAGTGACACCTTCCAATAGCAGCTTGACAACCTTCTCCACCATACCGTCTAAACCATCGAATCGTGACTTGGTTGTTCCCCTAATCCTCTGGCTCCTTTCGTCAGCCATGGCTCACCTCTGAATCCCATGGTTCTGAATAATTTTGTTCTACATTTGAGCCCAAAAACCAAGGCTGACGCTCCACTGCAGTACTGAGGCAGTGCTGGACTGTTGGTGGTGCCTTTTTGTGGATGGAACATTGAACTGAGGCCAAATCTGCATGCTCGGGTGGATATAAATGATCCCATGATACTATTTCGAAGAAGAGCAGGGGAGGTATCCCCTGTATCCTACCAATGTCTATCCTTCAAACAGTATCACAAAAACAGATTATCCGGCCAAAATTAAATATCTTTATATAGCATTTTGGTGTAAAGAAATTGGCTGCTGAATTTTCTCCATAACAACAGTGCTTTCTTGTCTGTAATGGGGTTTGAAATGTCCAGTGCTTGGGAAAAATGGTATATAAATGCAAGACTTTTTTTCCCCCTTTTTTAAACCCCTCATCTTGTTTCACTCTCTTACCATTCCCATAAATTACTTACTTTCTATCAACCATCAAGTTTCTAACTAGTATTGATGACACCCCTATATTCAGTGATCTCAATTTACATCTCAACTCACCTTGCATTCTCTTCTAGAGCCCGCTGCCCTCCTATTCTCCCTAATCCCATCCTCCTTAATCCTTTCCTCCTATCCTTCCGCAAAAAAACCTCTCCTATACATACTCACAATATTTGCAACAGTCTTCAGCCGGAAGCACCAAGCGGATAACCCATCTCAGCCTCCTCCTGATGTGCCCAGCACCACAGATACCAACCTTCAGGCAATTCGATTCACTCCATGTGACCGAAGGCACAGGATGCCACAAAGACTATGGGCCCTGACAATATTCCAGCAATGGTATTGAAGATTTGTGCTCCAGAATTAGCTGCACCCCCAGCCAAGCTGTTCAGTACATTGACTATGCTTCAGAAGCACTTTCTTGTCTGTAATGTGGAAAATCATCCAAGTATGTCTCGTAAGCAAGTAGAGTAATGTTAGAGCTAAACCTTTACTCCACATCTCCCCAAAGTGATTCAGCAAATGTATGATATGGACAAAACCATGTGATGCTGCAAAGGGTTGAAAACACTAATTGGTGAATAGCGACCCAGTGTCAGAGATGACAACATCCAGAATGCTATGTGCGGAAAGATTCTCTTCATAGAGGAGTTAATGGCTTCAGTGATTAGGTCATGTAACTTTTGGATCTCTGTCCAGTTGGACTAATAATCCACAACACTGAGAAATACTTTCCTTGTGAATTTGAATAGGTCCACCCAAGATGTCTCTGAATGGTGCAAGTGATTCAGAAGGAAATAATGGATTGCATTTTACATGCTACCGCTGGACATGTTTCTGACAAGGTGAGAGGGTGGGGGTGGGTGTTGGGGGAGCAGGGGGCAGATAAAATAGGACAGGTGCCCACCCTACCACCTTTGGACATGCCTCCAATCTCATCCTCATAATACAAGGAGTGGGAGGGTTCCAAAATCAGCAGCGCAACCGTCATGTTTAAATGAACAATCAAGGGTCAATTAGGCTTGTTACAAAGTCAAATGATCCTGATAATACGCTGCCCATGTCATAAAACATTTGGGATGGGCAAGAATCTCTTCAAACGGTGGGAAGGAAGTGGGGAGTTTACCTTCGGGGCTACCCCTTGCTAATCACAGGGTGAACTGATTAAGATAAAACTCCTTTCCCTCAGTCCTGCCTGTTGTCTTAAACTCCTCCACCCTCAGCCCCCTCCCTGACCGCTCCAAATCCTCCCTGCCCAATATCCTGAACTTGGATCCATGGTCTTCCTCCTCCTCTTTTAGTCCCAGCATTGGTTCTACAAGCATTGCAGGGCTGGTGGATTTGCCAACCCATCATATTGGCGAAAGCTCTGGAGAAGGAGACCTCCTCCCCAATGAGAGGCGTTTGTCCCATTCTGCCCTCATTTAGCCTGCTGCAGTCCATATGGGGTGAGCTAGCATGGAGACATTTCTTTCGGCTGGATGGAGGGAGAAATGGGTGAGATGCCCACCGCCCCCCTGACATAACATTTAGCTGCATGTCATTGATTGAGCATGAGATACCCCACACCTATTTTGACTGCTGTGCCCTGGCCTGTCACTTGGCAAAACTAAGATATCCTTGATGAACCTTCTGGAGGACTTCCAGGCAGGGAGCTCATGGCACTACCAGTCTTTCATTAAAGAATAAAAGATCGTTTAGGATGCTGATGTGACAACTTTGTTCAAAGTAATGCCTCAGGTTAAAGTTATTCAGAATATGCTGTTGCCATCAGCATGGCTATAGGGATGAATCTTCAACTCCCTTCTGACCCTCAAAATTCTTGCAGCCACCTTTCTGTTGCTGGTAAATATTGAATGGTTAAGGTTGTGAAGGCCTTGACTTTCTGGATTAAAGTTTTATTTTCTTGTTCTGGGTAGTTGTTGGGTATGCGCGTCAGAGTCGGCCATAGTTTGATATTTACCCTGCACATGCTCCGCTTAGCATTGCATTGCGTGAACTTCAATCTGAATTGCTGGATTGGGAATAAGATTTCCTTGGTGTTTTGCAAAGTTCCTAGCACTTTGTTATCAGTTTTAATCTTGAATTGTGGGCTCAAAACATGATCAAAAATGTTTTCCCTTTCCTAATTCACTGTGAGGGCTTCTTTCTCGAAGATAGCATAGCACCATTCTGCCTCGATTAAAAGCCTTGATGCATAATAGACAGTGGTCTTGTTGTTCCATTACTCTGGATCTGGAACAACACTGTTCCCTGTCCCATTGCTCAAAGTTCAGGATCAAAGTGAGTCAAGATCTCCTAAGATATCAACAGTGTTTTGATTCATTTAGTTGTTGTTGCAGCATAATCCAACACTATACCTGGTCTTGTCACAAAAGTTGTCTTAGCAGTTCATTACTTTGAGTTAAATGAGGTTTGAATTTTCCCAGTTAGTTGACTGTACTGCACTTGTAGTTTGGTGAAATTCCCCGATGGTAGGAATTTTCTAATGGCTTTTGTCCACTGTGGGTCTGGGGTGATTCCTGTTTCCTGTATGAAAGGAATTTCATTGTGCGTTTGGAAAAATCACATTTCTAGTTGAGTGTTAAGTCAGAACCTTGCAGTATACTTATTATTTCTCTGAACTGTTTTGTCATGTTCTTGCTTTGATGAGCCATAGATTAAAATGTCATCCACGTGGTATATGACACTTTTCATGTCTTCTAGTATGTTGGACATGGAAAATCTCCAGCACTGGTGGGATGCCAAATGGCAGGCAATAGGAATGGTAATGATGAAAGGATTTTATGAAGGCGATTAGAAGTTTTGACTTCTGATACAGCAGTCCAGTAACTACATTGAGCTTGGTAAAAATTGTACTCTTCACATCTTTGGCCAAAGTCCTGTTTACTGACACCATTGGATGTATTTCTCATTCCACTAGCTTGTTCAGTTCCATCAAGTCAATGCAGATTTGAATGGAACCAATTGCTTTTGAAACTGATACCATACCAGAGAATCATTTACTTTGTTTAATAGCTGGTGAAATAAACACATCTTTTTTAATCATCGACTCAAACTCCATTTTAGAAGTAGGCGTGAGACCTCTCTCAGTGTAAATAGACAAATGGGTTTTGCATCTGTCTTGAGCATGATGTGATGTGCAGTTTCCAATGTTACCACATCTCTGAAGAGTATTGGAAACTCTTTTCTAAATTCATTACCTTCTTTTTGTTCATTGACTTCATTGATTTTAGGGGCTAGGATTTAGTCTCTATGGGTTTTTCTGCTCGACAAAGAACATTCCTGGTTCTGTGTCTCAGACACTTTTCTATCTTTGCTTTTTAATGTTGCATCATGCTGACCTGTGACATTTAACTTGATTCCTCCTGGACTTGGAGTTGGATTGATGAATGTTGCAGAGTAATTTTTGTAACCATTGAACTCTTATCAGATAAAACTGAAACTTCAGCTGCTGTGTCCAATTCGAATCCTAAATGATGGCAGTTGATTTCAATGTTAGCCTGTAGAATTCACTTTTATTTCCTTTTATTTCCCTGAGAAAGGTGATATCCTGGGTTTCAAGTTCCTTACCTCTTGTATAGAGCTTCTTTGAAAAGACTTCTAATTTTGCTTTTTTGAAAGACATAATGGGTGGAATCTTCCAGCCATTCACACCAGCGGAGTTCTCTGGTTCCGCTACAGTGAGTGAAGAATTGGCCAAGCGCCAAATTCACTGTCCTCACTTGCAATGGCAATGGGGTAAGATTCCGCACACTGTTTTAAAATGACCAACCTCATCACACATTGTGTGGTTTAGCTGAGACATTCTTCACGCCTGAGAACTTACTTTCTGCCACAGTGGGGATGTCGTAAAATGGTGGTTGGCATCCTTTCAGCATACTCTTCTGGTTGTCCTTCTCACCCCTTACAAGGACTCGATTTTATCTTCATACTCCAAGCGAGTTGCATAGTTTTACTCGGTGTCAAATCTCAAAGATTATAGAAGGTCTGTAACACTTTCTTCTAACACAGCCACCATTATTCTGTCTCTAATCAAATTGTCCTTTAATATTCCATAGTCACAACTGTCAGACAAATTGTAGGGATCATTAATCAATGAATCGATTCCTTTACCTGGCCGGCGATTCTCCTACTTCATCCACGGTTGGGATTCTCCAATTCCACTGCTGTGAAGGGAGATTTTTCTAAATACATGACATCAGAGAATTCCGACACTGGTCTTTGACTTCTTTGATTAAATTTGTCCCTCATCAGAAATGTAAGATGGAGCTGCATAAACTGCTTACATGCCACATTGTGCGGGTAGAATCAGGGACCTTGTGGTGAAGAATCCTCTTGGGGAGAGTGATCATTGTATGGTGGAGTTTCTGGTGCAGATGGAGGAGGACAAAGTGGGCTCCCGGATGCGTGTCCTTTGTTTGAACAGAGGGGAGTACGGTAGGATGAGAGAGGAATTGGCGCATGTGGACTGGGGGAGCGCGTTGGAAGGTAGGTCTGCTGAGGAGCAGTGGAGGATTTTTAAGGAGATCTTTCTTGGTGCTCAGCAGAAGTTTATTCCGATGTCCGAAAAGGACCGTAGGAGGAGAGGTAATAAGCCATGGATAACGAAGGAGGTGAAGGAAAGTGTTAAATTAAAAGCGGAGGCGTTTAGAGTAGCTAAGAGTAGTGGGCGAGAAGAGGATTGGGAGAGGTTTAAATGTCAACAAAGATTGACAAAGAAATTGATAAAGAAGGGTAGGATAAGCTATGAAGCTGGGCTAGCACTTAATATAAAAAAGGACAGCAAGAGTTTTTATAAGTATATAGAAAGGAAGAGCCTGGCTAGGGTGAACGTTGGACCCTTAGAGGATGAGAAGGGGGACTTAGTGGTAGGGGATGGGGAAACGGCTGAGGTCTTGAATAACTTTTTTGTTTCGGTCTTCACAGAGGAGGACGTGAATAATTTGCCGGGTGTTAGCGATGGAAAGGTGGGAGGACTGGAGGGTCTCAATGACGTTACTGTTACTAGAGAGGCGGTGCTCGACAGACTGGAGGGGCTGATTGTGGACAAGTCCCCAGGACCAGATGGAATGCATCCAAGGGTTCTGAAAGAAATGGCGGAGGTGATAGTGGATGCCTTGGTGGTTATTTTCCAGACGTCGCTGGATTCCGGGGAAGTGCTGGAAGATTGGAAAGCGGCTAATGTTACATTGTTGTTTAAGAAGGGTGCCAGGCAAAATGCAGGGAATTATAGGCCGGTTAGTTTAACGTCTGTTGTAGGTAAAATGTTAGAATCCGTCATCAAGGAGGAAATAGCGAGGCATCTTGAGGGGAATTGCTTGATAGAGCAGACGCAGCACGGTTTCATTAAGGAGAAGTCGTGTCTGACAAATTTACTGGAGTTCTATGTGGATGTGTCTAGGGCGGTGGATAGAGGGGAGCCGGTGGATGTGGTCTTTCTTGATTTTCAGAAGGCGTTTGACAAAGTACCTCACAAGAGGTTATTGCAGAAGGTCAGGGGACATGGAGTTGGGGGTAGGGTGTTAGCGTGGATAGAGGACTGGTTGTCAAATAGGAGGCAGAGAGTGGGGGTCAATGGGTGCTATTCAGATTGGCGGTTGGTGACTAGTGGAGTGCCTCGGGGTCGGTGCTGGGGCCTCAGCTATTTACCATTTATATAGATGATCTGGAGGAGGGAACCGAGTGTATGGTGTCGAAATTTGCTGATGACACCAAGATTGGTGGAACGGCAAATTGCGCGGAGGGTGTGGAGAGTCTGCAGAAGGATCTAGATAGGCTGGGCGAATGGGCCAGGAACTGGCAAATGGAATTTAATGTTGGCAAGTGCGAGGTGGTCCACTTTGGTAGGAATAATGGTAGGAAGGACTATTAATTAAGTGGCGAAAAACTGCAGCAGGCGACGGTGCAGAGGGACCTCGGGGTCCTTGTGCATGAGTCACAAAAACCCAGCCTGCAGGTGCAGGAGGTGGTCAGGAAGGCTAATGGGATGCTGGCCTTCATAGCGAGGGGGATTGAATATAAAAGTAGGGAGGTCTTGCTGCGGCTGTATAGGGCATTGGTGAGGCCGTAGCTGGAGTACTGTGTGCAGTTTTGGACGCCATACTTACGCAAGGATATTTTGGCCTTGGAGGGAGTGCAGAGGAGGTTTACTAGGCTGATGCCGGAGTTGAGGGGCTTGAGCTATGTGGAGAGGCTGAATAAACTAGGCTTGTACTCGTTAGAGTTTAGAAGAATGAGGGGAGATCTCATTGAGACGTATAAGATGATGAATGGGATGGATAGGATAGAGGTGGAGAGACTCTTCCCGCTCAGAAAGGACAGTAGGACTAGGGGACACAGCCTCAAGATAAAGGGGGGGGCGGTTTAGAACGGAGTTGAGGAGGAACTTCTTCACTCAAAGGGTGGTGAATCTCTGGAATTCTCTGCCCGTTGAAGTGGTGAAGGCTACCTCGCTAAATATTTTTAAGACGCAGGTTGATGGGTTTTTGATAAGAGAGGGGATTAAGGGTTATGGGGAGAGGGCGGGAATGTGGAACTGAGCCACGACAGATCAGCCATGATCTTATTGAATGGCAGGGCAGGCTCGAAGGGCCAGATGGCCTACTCCTGCTCCTATTTCTTATGTTCTTATGTTATGAAGCGTGGCAGTGGGGAAGTGCAGCAGAAGGTGAGTAAAGTGTGGGATAGTTGAAGAGTCTTCCAAGAAGTTGGCAATCAATTCTCAAACAGCCACAGAACTTCTTGTATGAAAAAATGTTTTGGACAGCAAGCTCTCAATGGCCATGGAGTTCTTCAATTTCACCAAAGTTTTCCCAGCTTGTCAGTTTCATTAAAGAAGAACTCGCCTTGGTGATCCTGGCAAGTTGCTGACAGCACAGGAAACAGATGCCCTGGCTGTTAAATCCAGAATTGAGGTTTGAAATAATTCTTAATGATGTATTTGAATATTTTAGTTATTTATCCAATGTCTTCATGGGGGTTTAATCGTCTTCTGTCCCACCTGGGCAAAGCCCAGAAGATGGCTGTGTTGTGTTAGAATCCCAACCAAACATCATTTTTATTGGAATTAACTCTGACACACACCCAAACTTCCTCCTCTTGTCTAATAAAACTCCCCCTTTGTAATTCAATATAATACTGAGGTCTGAATAATAGAATCATAGAATTCCTGCAGTGCTAAAGGAGGCCATTTGGTCCATCGAGTCTACACCTACATTTTTGACAGAGTATCTTACCCAGACTCTCTCCCCCCCGCCTTGTCCCTGTAACCCCACACACTTCCCATGGCTAATCCATCTAACCTACACATTCTGGGATACTAAGGGGCAATTTAGCATGGCCAATCCACCTAACCTGTACATCTTTGGACTGTGGGAGGAAACTGGAGCACCCAGGCGAAACCCACGCAGACATTGGGAGAATGTACAAAATCCATACAGACGTTCGCCCAAGGCCGGAATTGAACCTGGATCCCTGGCTCTGTGAGGCAGCAGTGTCAACCACTGTGACACCATGCCACCCTATCCCCGTAAAGCCATGCATTTATCCAGCTAATCCCCCTGGCACTAAGGGCAGTTTGGCATGGTCAATTCACTTAACTGCACACCTTTGGACTGTGGAAGGAAATCGGAGCATACAGAGGAAACCCATGCAGACAGTCATCCAAGACCTGAATTGAAACGGATCTCTGATGTTGTGAGGCATCAATAGTAACCATTGTGCCACATTGCCATCCTTAAATGTAGTGTGTTTGTAATGTTACTCTAACTTCCTTGTAGAAGATTAAGATCTCAATCTCCCTGAAATAAGTCACACAAATGCCTGAACGAGTTACTGAAACAAAAGGCAGGAAATGGAATTTGTCTGTAGTCTACCAAACAAGATTACAAAGTTGCATCATAGAGGTGATATTGACTTTTAATAATGATGTATTAAAGATAGACTTTCTTAAGAATTCCCATTCCTTTAGCATCATTGGTGTTATTCAGAATCAATTAGATGCAATGATAATACAATAGAATATTAGAGTATTGAGATTCAATGGGCTGGGTGGCCTCTTTATTTCTCTGAGTTTTTGTGTTCATATGCTACTGCAGTCAATATTGTGCATGTGTCTGTGAAATGTGTTAGGTCTCCAGTAATGTGATTAAATAAATCAGGAATGCAAGTCTATTAGTTTTGTTGGCAGAATGAAATGAGCTTTATTGGCAATCGAGCAGCTACATTCTCTCTCCATAGAATGCCTAGTCCAGTCCATTGAGTCTGCACCGACTCTCCAAATGAGCACACACTCAGACCTCACCCAATCCCATATCCCCACGCATTTATCATGGCTAATCCAACTAACTTACACATCTTTGGACTCTGGGAGGAATCCGGAGCACCTGGAGGAAGCCCACATAAAACTGGGAGAACATGCAAACTCCACACAAACAGTGACTCAAGTCAGGAATCAAACCCGTGTCCCTGGCGTTGTGGGGCAACAGTGCTAACCACTGTGCCATCATAACTGTTTTGCATCTGCATTACACCATGACAGAGGTATATCTTGTGCTAAAATCCTAATACAACAAAGTATTGGATCTCTTCTAGAGATGGCTAGACCGGATGGCTTAGCTTCTACTCATATTAGATAACTGTGCATCACCAATTCAACTGATTGGATTACCTTTCAGAAGCAGTTAGTTCTTTACAATGAGCTTCAGTTTGGAAAAAACTAACTGCAAATAATGGAGATTTGAAACAACTAATGTATCAATAGTACTTTAGCCTTATTTTACCTTTGGTCCTCCTTCCTTTGTTTTGTCTTGCGTCATAAAGGGCTGACTCCAATTTTCTTAGCAGCACCAACAAATGTTGCCAACTTAACATTTTAATCAAACTATCCCTTTTCATTAAGGAATGACAATATTTCCAGCACTTTTTGTTTTCATTATATTATTTTAAATGTTTTTCCAGCATGAATTTGGCCAATCAATGGTATGTGCCACAAGTGACTCCAGCCTTCCTAAGAACAGGAATGATAATGTGTCAGACTGAACACTGGAAACTGATACTTGTTTTATGCAGATATAAACTTTATACAGTAAAGTGAAGGCATGTTTTATTTTAAACAAGTTGAAATGCACAGTTAAACACTTAATCCTGGAGACCTTTAATTCAAGTCGAGCTCAATCAACTTTATTAATCATCTAATGTTTATTTAAATGTAATAAATTAGCATCCTAAGTCCTGACAAAAATGCCATTTGTTTCAATATATAAATAGAGCCATAGTTGTGGCTTATTCACCATCTGGCTTATAGTAAAAAGTGACATTAGTAACATGTCAGTTTTGAAAAAGCATAATCCTGATCTTTAACATGAGGAGTATTAAATGAAACATCTGTCTGACTGAAATGAACGGCTGGACTTGAAGATATCTGAATGTTGGGGTTTTTAAGAGTACATCTGGTTTGCTGATATCTACACTTCTGAATGATGGAGTCTTTCTGACAGGGAATGCATTTAGAAATCTTGTTTAGTTAATTCAGTTCAAAAAGTGATGGCCTGCATTTTACAATTGAGGGAGATGTAAGAGATGTCGCTATTCTGAATAAAATTGACTGTGCTACTTTAAGCTGTGCAAGCTAACACGCAGGGTGAAAGGCTTAGAGTTAATCAAGCTGTTAAGCTGATTTTTCAGTGGGGAACAAAAAGCAAAATAATGTAGCTGCTGGAAATCTCAAACAAGAATGGAAAATGCCAGGAATGAACAAGCCGGAATTCGGAGGGAGTGCTTGAAGCCAATTCTCTCTGCAGATGCTGCCTGATTTGCTAAGCCTTTGCAGTCTTTTCATTTACTTCTTTGTGTTCGGAAGAACAATTTAGTCCAAAGGTGTGCGGGTTGGGTTGGGTGGCCAGGCTAAATTGCCTCTCAGTGTCAGGAGAATTAACAGGGTAAACATAGCGGGAGGGAGTGGGGCGGAGGAGGGTTAAGGGGCTAGGGCCTGGGTCAGATTTCTGCCAGTGCAGGCTCAATGAGCTGAATGGCCTCCTTCTGCACTGTAAGGACTCTGAGATGCTATGATTTCCTAACAGATAAGGAAAATAATGGACTGAGTTTCCATAGAGGTTTTCCTACCTGTGCACTGTGCTTATGTCACTTTTCAGTGTTTTTAAAGCTTTTGCATTGACATTAAAAAGAATATACAGGAGAACCTCATCAGATATTTGTGTGAGATGTGTTGATTGTGAAGTATTAAATTACCTTGACTGGGAATCAATTAAAACCAGATGAAAAGTACCAATGACAATTTGTCCTCTTCAATCCTCTTTTTAGAGGAGGCAAGGGTGTAATGGTGCTGTCACTGGACTGCAAATCCAGAAACCCAGGGTAACCTCCTGGGAACCTGGGTTCGAATCCTTCCATGACAGATGTTGAAATTTGAATTCAATAAAAATCTGGAATTAAAAGTCTAATGACAACCATATTAAAATCATTGTCATAAAAAGCCATCTGGTTCATTAATGTCCTCTAGGGGAAAAAAATCTGCTGACCTTTACCTGGTCTGGCCTACATGTGACTCTAGATCCACAGCAATGTGGTGGACTCTTAACTGCCCTCTGAAATGGCCCCGTAAACCACCCAGTTCATGGGCAATAAATTCTGGCTCAGCCAGCAATGCTCACACCCCATGACCGAATAAAAACATGACCAGTTGCTTTGAAAACATTCCTCCACTAATAGACTAAATTCAAGCAGGAAGAATAGCTATTTGGATAGATGTACTGAATTGCATCCTAGAACATAGAAAAACTATAGCACAAACAGGCCCTTCAGCTCACAAATTATGCCAAACATATCCCTATCTACTTGGCTTACCTATAATCCTCTATCTTACCAAGTCCAAACAAAGGAACTGTAACCTGGCAAACGTCATTGCCTTCAGGTGTTACGTCTGACTAAATATGGAATGACTGATCCCATCGGGCGGCCTTCTACCGATCAGTTAAAAAATGCAGAATTACACAAAAATCCTCAACCTCAAGGCTAGTTAACACATTCTCAAAAAATAGCAACTATGGGGTACACTTAACTCTCAAAATGGCTGTTAGTTCACTAAGCAGAAGGGAATGCTGGTAGAAGTGACAGTGTGAAAGACGAAAGTTGGGTTGCATAATAAAGGAACCACAATTATGTGTTAGAGGTCAAGGCAACAGCATGTATCCCAGTATATTCTCACAATGTGTTTTTTTTCTCACTTTTGTGTCCCATACAGGTCCCAGCTGTATTTGCCCACTAACCCACCCTACCCAGGACTAGTCATCCCTTGGGCATTAAAAAGAGGAAGAGATGAAGGCAGCATTGCGCCTGACTAGTCCACACTCCATCAACACAGATACCAACACGTCAAAGGGATGTTGCACACATTTAGATTGGGTGACTGCCTCGATGCATCTTTCAGCAATTAGAAAATAGGACATAGAACATTATAGCGCAGTACAGGCCCTTTGGCCCTCGATATTGCGCCAACCAGTGGAACCGATCTAATGACCCTCTAACCTAAACTATTCCAATGTTATCCATATGCCTATCCACTAACCATTTGAACGCCCTTAAAGTTGGCGAAATCACAACTGCTGCAGGCAGGACATTCCATGCCCTTACTAACCTCTGAGTAAAGAACCTACCTCTGACATCCATCCTATAATTCCCACCCCTTAATTTAAAGCTATGTCCCCCCGTGTTAGCCATCACCATCTGAGGAAAAAGGCTCTCACTATCCACCCTATCTCACCCTCTGATCATTCTGTATGCCTCAATTAGGTCACCTCTTAACCTTCTTCTATCTAACGAAAATAACCTCAAGTCCCTCAGCCTTTCCTCATAAGACCTTCCTACCATACCAGGCAACATCCTGGTAAACCTCCTCTGCACCCTTTCCAATGCCGCCACATCCTTCTTATAATGCAGCGACTATAACTGACCGTGATATGCTGAGGAGGTCAGTGGCTAATCCTTGGAAAGAGCTGCCAATATTAAAATACAGAGCCACCCTGAACTTTAATGCCACTGGCAGGGCAAGTTGATCTGCAGACTGGTGCCAAATCTTGTTGCACCATGGCACACATCTCTGTAAACTATCTTCATGTTAATTGGAACCTTTTCTGCACTAGCTTTCCGTCATATCCAGATGTGATCTCAGTAGACCTTAACCTCGGGATTAAAACCTTATTGTCCTCTTCCTCCTCCTCCTCCTCCTGCCTGTTATATGGTGCACTGCCTCGAGCTCCTGGCATTGTCCCTGCCTTCTGGCTGTGTATTTCTTCCACTCATTTTCCCCTGTGGCCTGAGTTTGTGGAGGTGCTATCCCAGTTTTGCAGCTTCTTTGGCACAATGCGCATTTGTCCTCTTATCTGGCACATTCTCCTTCCTCCCATCAGGATGCCCAGATCAGGAGGGTTGAAGAAATAGGCACTTTGAAAGTCACAGGCCCCACTGGGCCCGATACTGATTTCTTGACTGGCTTACTTCGTTATCGAGATGGTAAAATCATGGCCCCAGTGTTCACACTTATGGCCTATTCAGAAAGACATCGATACAACTTGCAACAGGATTGCGCAGATTTCATTCTGCAACACTCATGTAACCAAATTTTGACGCAATTATCATTCTAACAATGCACTTTCCATTCTCCTTTTTTCCACTGTTAAACTTTAAAGGTTATTTATTAGTGTCACAACTAGGTTTGCACTAACAGTGTAATGAAGATACTGTGTAAATCCCCTAGTCGCCACACTCTGGCACCTGTTCAGGTACACTGAGGGAGAATTTAACATGGCCAATGCATCCAACCGGCACAACTTTCGAACAGTGGCAGGAAATAGGAGCACCTGGAGGAAACCCACGCAGATACAGGGAGAACGTGCAGGCTCCACACAGATAGTGACCCAAGCTGGGAATCGAACCCAGGTGCCTGGCACTGAGAGGTAGCAGTGCTAACCATTGTGCCACTGCGTTATGTAGAAATAAATATTTTTTATGTTACTGGGAGCAACTAACTGCTTCTATTAATCGCCATTCCAGAACAGTCCTGACAAAGAATAATAAAAGCAACGCAAGTATAATGACCACAATATACTTACTCCAATCAGGGGACTACCTAGTGTCTGATTAACAATATTCAAATACTATACAGGAAAGATGGGAAAGTAAAAAAACGAAGGGGGATAAAAGAACCTTTTCCTTACCCCAAACCACATCTGTAGTTTTTCTGTGTTGATACTTGCAAAATAAACCTGTTTCAAGAATACAGTAGGAGGATGGGGCTGGGTCAAACTTATTTTTAGAAAAATTGAGCAAATCAACAAAATTACCTTGTTACAATTTTCACATTGTAAAGTCAAGTGTGTCTGCAATCTTGTTTCTTAATGCTGAAAACAAAACAGACATTCTCATATGTTAATTTGAAAGATAAGTTTCAAGCCAAGTGTTCTGTATGTTATTGTCATTTGCCTTGTTTTTGCTTCTGTGTGGCTCTATAATTCAAACAATTGCCTGTTCTCCAGAGTCCAGTGAAGTCCACCTGACCAGGAGGACCTTCTTGCGCTCTTTCGAAGTGTTGAGTTGTGCAGAGGGGGAAGAGAAAACAGGTTTTTTTTAATAATCCATCTCACCCCTGCTGTTGAGAACATCCCCCGAATGTTTCCACATTATGCTGGTTATGTCATCATATGGACAGCACGTTATTCCCTCATAAGGTTCTACTTCGTGTTTCTTTCAATGTGCTAGTGTTATTCACAGTGCAGCTGCTGCAAGCCATTAATAACAAAAATCAGAAACTCCCAACTGTGCGACTGCATCTTATACTTTGCAAGGCAGCCTCATTCGCATTGAAAAAACTAAGCAGTAAAAATCTGCCACTGCTTGTGATGAGATTTAAGTATTAATTGATTTCAGTAAAATTTGCCATGGTGTGGAGATGCTGGTGTTGGACTGGGGTGGGCACAGTAAGAAGTCTCACAATGTCAGGTTAAAGTCCAACAGGTTTATTTGGTAGCACAAAATTTTGGAGCACTATTCCTTCACCATCTGCAGCACTCCGAAAGCTTGTGCTACCAATTAAACCTGTTTGACTTTAACCTGGTGTTGTGAGACTTCTTACAGTAAAATATGCAGTTTCTTGAATTATTACACATTGCAACAGGATGTCAAAATGAAGGTTATTACGTTTACATGTAGCCCAACAGGCCTGGCTATCTAGTCCACTAGTTCATGGTCATAAAGTCATAATGGCACTAAAGGAGGCCATTTGGCCCATTGATCACATGCCAGTTGTCTGCAGAGCAATCCAATCAGTCTCATTCCCAGTTTTCTATCTATAGTTCTTCATCTTTATTCCCCCCCGAGTGGCTGTGCAAGTTCCTTTTGAAATCATTCATCATCTCTGCTCCCACCACTGTTGAAAGTAGTGAATTCCAGGTGCACATCTGCTGCATATGAAAGTTCCTCCTCACTTCCCCTGTGCTCTTACCAAAATTTTAAATTGGTGTCATCTAATCCTTGTGCCATCAGCTAATGAAAACCACTTTTCCTTGTCCATCTTATCTCAACTTGCCATAATCTTTTACACTTCTATAAATCTCATCACCACTTTCTCAAGGACAATTAGGGAAGAGACAACAAATGCTGGCCTTACCAGCGATCCCTGCATCCTATGAAAGAATAAAAAGACTTTATTATAAAATGACTTTACTATTCCAATGCACTTCTGGTTGGTTTTTTGCATTCTACCCTTAGTAAACCTGAGGTCAAGCAGACTCTTTTGAGTGTGTCCGTTCTCCTGTCAGCCCTGTATCAGGGGTAGCACGGTGGCACGGTGGTTAGCACTGTTGATCACAGTGCCAGGAACACAGGTTTGATTCCTGCCTTGGGTCACTCTCTGTGCTGCATATGCACAGTCTCCCCGTGTCTGAGTGGGTTTCCTCCGGGGGCTCTGATTTCCTCCCACAGTCCAAAGACATGCTAGTTAGGTGCATTGGCCATGCTAAATTCTCCCTCAGTGTAACTGAACGGAGAGCCAGAGTGTGGCGACTAGGGGATTTTCACAGTGACTTCATTGCAGTGTTAATGTAAGCCTACTTGTGACAATAATAATAGTTGTTGTTTTCTATCATGAAGCTAATTTGTTATCCAAGCTGACACTGACCCTCCTATTCCATGAGGCTACATTTTATTAACTAGTATTTCTACGTGGCACATTGTCCTTGGAAATCCAGTGTTATTTGCTCACAAATTTCTTACTTGTGTTTCTTTTTATTTGAACATCATGGGCCTGGAGGTTTGGTATGGACTCTTATCACTATTTTCTTGAATGATTAAACAAATTTGCAATTATAAAATGTCTTTGAGGCATTAGCAACACAATGTAATTGTAAAATAGCAAACATAACAGTCAATTTGCACACAAACGAGAAACTCACAAGGTTCCTTCAACAGCACCTTCCAAGTCCCCAACCTCTACCACCTCAAAGGACAAGGGCAGCAAATGCACAGGAAGGCCACCAGCTGCAAGTTCCTATCCAAGCCACACATCATCCCAACTTGGAACCATATTGCTGTACCATTATTGTCATTTGGTCAAAATCCTGAAGCTCCCTCCCTAACTGCATAGTGAGTGTGCCTACACTAAATGGATTCTGGCTGCTCAAGAAGGCAGCTCATCATCACCTTCCCAAGGTCGATTAGAAACGGAGAATAAAAAACACTGGCCTAATCCAATAAAAAACCTGAGACAGCAGACATATTTCAACGTCACATCTGAAGAAAGGTGCCTCTGAAAATGCAGCACTCTCTCAATGCTAAAATGGACTGTCAGAATGGATTTGTGCTCTAGTGTTGGAGTGGATGTTGAATCCACAAACCTTTGACTCAGAAGTGAAAATGCTCTATGAACAATCATAACTGGCACATCAGAATATCAAGACCTGCGGTTAAATATCACCTAAAATGCACATGGATAATTGGGAACAATGATTTAACCTTTGTGCATGATCTTCAAGTCTTTATGATTGGAACTCAAGCAGCCCACAAAATAAAACGTTTGCATTAGAGGTTACATTCATGGTGCGTACAATAAGGGTCTCAGAATTCTGCAATTCTGACATGCTCAATATTAAGAGCTAAGATTCACATATTTTTCTGAGACAGGGCAGGGCGGATGGTCAAGTTAGGTCAAGCAGGGAGAATGGGTCAGGAGTTTATTGGGCATTGTGATTGAGTATAGACTGATCAGAGAATATTTTCTGAGACCTGTGAGAAACTTTTTAATCTTAAAATATTGCTGTTTCAGTTATACCTTAGTATGTAGTCCAGTTGTGTTTTCCTCATCAGGACAGATTTTCAATGAGCACTTAGATCTTTGAATTGACCTTTAAAATTAGCCACATAGCAACATTGGATCCGGCCACAATTTAAGATTTACATTCAAAGAATTTCTCTGTGATTGCTCTCCTCTTATTACTTCTATGATTAAGCTATGAAATTGATTTATGTTAATGTAGCATTAGTTAAGTATTTGTATTATCAATCCAGTTGCCATCAGTATTAACCTCTGGGAAAGTAGAGCAGTGTTGGGAAAATGGGAGACATGGAGAGAAGCTTATCACTACAGAATTTAAAGCAATATTGGACAAGCAGAAATGTAATAGGTTCCAGTAGAGGATAGGCAGCTTGACTGAAGGACAAAACTGCAAGCTTTGTGAAGTTGATGTTCAGGTTTGTGCGTCATCTTTAATATTAATGGTATTCAGATGTATATTGAAATTGTTTATAGTATCATAGAATTGTAACAGTGCAGAAGGAGGCCATTTAGTCCATTGTGTCTGCAATTCACTCTATGCCATTCCCCTGCCTTCTCCCCATAACCCTGTACATTCTTCCTTTTCAGATAACAGGCTATTTTCCTTTTGAATGCCTTGATTGAACCTAGCATTCACCACGCTCTCAGTACATTAGCGATCCCAATTTCTTACTGTGTGTTAAATCTTTTTCTCGCTTTTGCTTCTTTTGTCAATAACCTTAAATTTGGGGCTTCTCATTCCTGACTCTTTTACCAGTGGGAAAGGTTTCTCCCTATCTACTTTGTCCTGGCCCCTCATGATTTTGAATATCTCGATCAAATCGCCTCTCAGCCTTCTCTTCTACAAGGAAAACAATCCCAGCTTCTCCAATCCATCTCCGTAACTGAAGTTCCTCATCCCTGGAGTTACTCTCATAAATCTTTTCTGCTCTCTCCGAAGCCTTCGCATGCTTCCAAAGTGTGGTGACCAGATCTGAATACAATACTCCAGCTATTGCTGAAGTAGTGGGAGGGTTTTTCTCAGTAATCAGCAAAGACCAGCAGTGGGCAGGAAAAGTGGCATTGAAGCCATGGGCAGCACTGGCAGCTTCTGCCTTAGAGTTCTACGAAACTCATCTTCAAACTCTATGGCCCAGGGCTCGGCTCCTCCCTCTATGACTGGATCCTGAACTTCCTGGTCCACAGACCACAATCAGTAAGGATAGGCAACAACACCTCCTCCACAATCATCCTTAACACCGGTGCCGCACAAGGCTGTATTCTCAGCCCCCTATATACCTATGGCCAAATTCCTCTCCAATTTGATTTTCAAATTTGCTTATGAAACCACCGTAATGGATCAGATCTCAAACAATGACAAGACAGAGTACAGGAATGAGATAGAGGGCCCAATTTTACCATTTTGAGTCTAAGTGCTGGGCAGACTTGAAACTGGGAGTGTTTCAGATCCGACTTTCAGACATCCCCAAAATCCACATTTGCCCAAGTGACTAATAGTTTTGTCCCAATTTTCTAAAAGCTTCCTGTCACTGAGGTTAAACTGATTGGCCTGTGATTGCTGGTCTCATCCTTACACCCTTGTTTGAACAAAGGTGTAACATTTGCAATTCTGCAGCCTTCTGGAACTATCTAAGGAAGACCAAAACATGATTGTTAGTGCCACAGAATTTCTACTCTAACGTCCCTCAATATCCTTGGATTCATTCCATCTATTTCTGGGGCTTTATCTTTTTTTTTCAATTACAGTCTATCTCATATTTCCTTTTTATCAATTTAAAAGTCTTCTGTTTATTAATTATCTTTCACCATGGCCTGGGTAGCATCTTCCTTGGTAAAGGCAGATACAAAATTAATTTGATGTTCCCCCTATCTCCGTATGAAAATCCCCTTTTTGGTCCCTAATTGGTCCCATTTCTCCATTTAACTATTTATATACCATTAGGAGGCTTTGGGATTTCAAAGAACAAGGAACAAAGAACAAAGAAAAGTACAGCACACGAACAGGCCCTTCAGCCCTCCAAGTCTGCACCGATCATGATGCCTGCCTAAGCTAAAACCGTATGCACTTACAGAGTCCGTATCCTTTCATTCCCATCCTATTCATGTATTCGACTAGTTGCCCCTTAAATGTTGCTCCTTTAATGCCAATATCATATCCGCTCCCACCACCTCCCCAGGCAGTGCGTCACCACCCTCTACGTAAAAAACTTTCCTCGCACATCTCCTCTAAACTAAACTCAACTCTAAACTAATTTATTTTATCTTAGCTGCCAGTCCCTTTTCATCATTTCTCTTTGCTTCTCTTATTTGCTTTTTCACCTCCCCTCTGAACCTTTTATATTCAGCCTGGTTTTCCATTGTATTGGCCACCTGACACCCATCATTAGCATACTTTTACTTCTTCATCTTAATCTCTTTTGCTTTTGCCATCCAGGTATTGTCCAGTGTATTTCTAATATCCTGCAGACTCACTCAACCAGCATTGTGTACAATGGATTTACTCAAACACCTCTGCACATATCAGGCAAAAGAACTACGCACACAAACCAATAGTAAATAACCATGTTGCAACTTTATTCCAAACAGTATAAATCTTAAGTTTTACAACTTTAACAATTCTTTCTCTCTAGCTAATTGATCATTTAAAAATTCATATGCTACCCCAGATCCTTGTGATTCCATCAGTACATTGTACTCTCAAGTCTCTCTCTCTCTCTCTCTCTCTCTGGCCTGAGGCAAAATGCTCTTGTCACTGCTGTGTCCTGATGTATTTCTGGGCAAAGCTGGAGAGGTGGACTCTCTCAAATGCTGCTAGCATATGTTTCTTACACCTGTCTGGCTACCTTCCGGAATCTTGCAAAGATTTGGCCTATCAGTGCTTAGGTCTGATTAGTTTCACATCATAGTTGATGGGTTTCAATGGGCGTTAATGAGTTTCAATGGTGGACCCTTTGTGTTTGTGTGCTACACACTTACATACTAGTTTCAGTTTCTAATATGCATCAAGTCTCTTGTTTTACTGATGCATATCTGTCCCATCTATATCGTGGTGATTTATTTCTGAGGAAATGTATAAATGTCCTTTTGCACATGCTAATGTGTCCTAGTACATCATTGGTTTTCAATTGTCTAAGCTTGAATCTTGCAAAGGGACTGTCACCAGGCAGACTGTTTTGAACTGAGATAATCTCAGCATACCTTGCTTTTAGGCCAATGTTGATGTCAGTCTCAATGTCTTTTTGCTCTGCCTGCACCCCTGGGCCTGATGCTCGCCCACAGCTGGCCTCTCCCCAAAGATCCCACCCTATTCAAGCAGTCACAGGCTGCTACATAGAGAACTCTGGATTTGTTTCCCTCTTGAGGGAATAAACATTGACTGTGCCTTGAAAGTTAAACAAGAGTACGTTCTTCATTTTCAGAGCTATGCATTCATCGGATTTGTACCAATTTGGATCTCTGCAATTGGTACGGTTTTGATCAACCTGAAATTTGGCCATCTCTGATTCTAGTTATTTCAATAGCTTGGAGCCAACTTCATTTTTCCTGTCATTGCTGAGTCTTGCCAAGTGTTTTTTTATAGTTGGCTCACCTCAGTAATGAAACCGCATAAAGATCTGTCCTAATTTGATGGGAAAGTTGACAGGAAATCTGAAACTCACTTTGGTGTTTTCAAAGCATATGTTCAGCATTTTTCATGATTTCTTTTTAGAATATACACACATTCTCGTAATGAATCTCTCTGTTATGGTGCTATTGCATCGTTTCCAGCCTGTCAATTCTCAGCTCCTAAATTTTTATATCATCCCAGCAGATTTTCAATGATGTTGCTCACTCTGAATCAAAATTTACACTGCTGTGAAGAAGGGGTTGACTGGGGCGGCACATGGCACAGTGGTTAGCACTGCTGCTTCACAATGCCAGGTACTAAGATTCAATTCTGGCCTCGGGTCACTGTCTCTGCAGGGTTTGCACATTCACTCCATGTCTGCATGGGTTTCCTCCAGGTGCTCTGGTTTTCTCCCACAATCCAGAGATGTGCAGGTTAGATTCATTGGCCATGGGAAATTGATCCGAGTGTCAAGGGGATTAGCAGGGTATACGTGTGGGGTTACAGAAATAGGGCCTGGGTGCGATTGTGGTCGGTATGGACTCAATGGGCCGAATGACCTCTTTTTGTACTCTAGGGATTCTAAGATTCTAAGGAGTGCAGAAATTTGGGAGGGATATGGTAAAAAAGAATGACTGCATTTATATGGCACATCTTTGGACTGTGGGAGGAAACTGGAGGAAACCCATGCAGACACAGGGAGAAAGTGCAAACTCTGCACAGCCAGTGACCTGAGGCCAGAATTGAACATTGGTCCCTGGCACTGTGAGGCAGTCATGCTAACCACTGTGCCACATTGCCGCCCCAGTCAATTACTCCTTCACAGCAGTGTAACGTTTGATCCAAAATTTCACAATCCCTGGATGTCCGAAAGTTCTTTCTTGTCAATTATGTCCATGTGCGGCGTAATCCCTATTGTAATGTAGGAAACACAGCAGCCAATTTGCACACAACAAGCCTCTATAAACAGCAATGTGATAATGACCAGATAATCTGCTTTTTAGTGATGTGGATTAAGGAATAAATATTGGCCAGGACACTAGAGAAACTCCCCTATGAATAGTGCCATGGAGTATGTTACACTTACGTGAGACAGCAGATGAGGTCTTGGTTCAATATTTCATTCAAAAACGCACAATCCAACAGTGCAACACACCACAGAGATGTCAGTCCAGATGTTTGAGTTCAAATCTCTGTGATGGGGTTTAAACACAACCTTCTAACGGAGCTGAGATTGCGTCTCAGCTATGACTGATGGGATTGCTACCTAAACCCCAATTAAGTGGAAGAAAGGACGTGGTACAAATCAGTCTCAAACCCCTGATTCTGACATGCGTGTCAGGGTTTTCTGACTCCCAGTCCTCCTGCCTCTCAACTCCATCTCGATTGAGGCGCATTTCAGGTTAGGTGTGATTTGTGGGCAAGCTAAAGATGCCCTGCTGTCCTAGCTGTATTTTTGACGTCAGAGACAGACTAGAAGGTGAATTTACATATGCGCAAAGGCCTGAAGGTCAGAAATGAGCTGAGCAAGTATTAGAGTCTGACCAATGTAGATGCAAAGCTGTCTATTAATTCCAGCCCAGCCTCCACCCCAATTCCTACCTGCAAGCCCAGGAAGAGTAATGGTGCTGCTGGACCCAATGTACAGATCCCAGGTTCTGGTTGAATGATGATTTTAATTTAATTTAAAGATTAACATTGGCTTCTCTTCTTTGAATGGTGCGAATGGTAATCATTTACTGCCATCTGAAGGAGCAGTCAAGACCTTGGTTTAACATGTCATCCAAAAGAACGTAGAATTTTCCAGCCCTGTCATGGAGGGGGCAGGGCTGGAAAATGCAGCGAGTTGTTCAAAAGTCCATTGACTTCAGCGGAACCAGAAAATCCCGCCGGCGGGAGGTCCGTAAAATTCCCCCCATTAAATGATGGATACCTCAGAGAGTACTTCTAAGGTGGAGAGTTGTTTAAAATGTGATTTAAATGTCCAATTTTGGACCATGTAGGGACCTTTCTTGATATTTGCCAAATTCTTTCTGGTATTAGCACTGGTGGGTTTTTACGGGCCTGTCAATGTCATACACCGTAGCGGGTTTCCCACTGATGAGGGGTGTGTTCAACAGGAAAGGCTGTTGCCAACGGTGGGACCATAAAGTCCACCAGCAGCGAGTGGCTGCCGTCAAACATACTGTTGTGGAGGAGAACCTATTATTTTATTTATTCTCCCTCGCCTTTTGCACCAGTCCTCCACCAATAATCTTTTAACCCAGCCCTCTCTCTCAGGACAATTATATAAACAGCTCCATCTCTCCAAAACATGCTGTAATATACAGTGGCACAGTGGTTAACAAGGACCCAGGTTCAATTCCCGGCTTGGGTCACTGCCTGTGCGGAGTTTGCACATTCTCGCCATGTCTGCATGGGTTACCTCCAGGTGCTTCGGTTTCCTTCCACAGTCCACCTGAGTTTGCACCTGAATTTGTGACTAATTATTCAAACAAGTTTAAATTGGAGAATTGAGGGTGATTTGCAATTGATTATTCACTCAAAACCATTTAGAATTGACTTAGGCATGAAAATGTATATCAGTCACGAAATGTTCTACACTCCATTTCCAAGTAATATTCCACTAATGTTCAGCCAATCTGAGCAAATCTATTTTATTCCCAAAACTAACTGTTTTTTAGCAGTGAAGGTCTATGCTCATGAGATCAAAGATTGTCAATACTGAAAAATAGACCATAGTTTTTCAAGTTATTGGCATTCAGGTCAAATAACTTGTGAACCATCTGAAGACTGTGCCCCCTTACCGTGTCCCAGAAATGCATCTAAGCAACTACAACCTCCGAGGAGTGTTGCTAAGCAGAATAGGAGTTTCCAGTTTCTATACCAGTCATTTGCGTGAATGTGGCTTGAAGGGCTTCAGCTCAGCGTCATTGAGATGAAGTCTGAGCTGCAGACACTGCAACACATCAAGGAGGAAGAGGGCTGCGTGGATGCTTTGTTTCAGGATGCAGTCACATCTGTTAGGACAAAATCTTCCAGTTTGGAAATTGGTCAGAGACAGGAGGGTGTGACAACAGCTGAGGCAGGTAAGGGCACCCAGAGGGCAGAAGTATCACCCTCTGCAAATGTCCAATAGGTTTCAGGTTATTTCAGTCTGTTTGGATGAGGGTGGGGCTTCAGGATGGATGCGCTGACTGAACATGGCACTGTGGTACAGGAAGCCATTCAAGTGGGGGGAGCACATAAGAAGTTAGTGGTGGTAAGGGATAGCATTAGTGAGAGGGATTGACACAGTTCTCTGGAGCAGGAAGTGAGAGTCCAGATGGCTGTGTTGCTTGCCCTGTGCCAAGGTTCAGGGCATCTGGTCCGGGCTGGAGAGGAACTTGCAGAAGGAGGGGAGGATCCCTTTGTCATGGTCTATCTGGGTACCAGTGATACAGATAGAATGAGGAAACATGTTCTGCATAGAGAGTTTGAGGAGTTAAGCACTAAATTAAACATTATAATCTCTGGATTATTACCTGAATTGTGTACAAATTGGCATTGGGTACATAAAATTAGAAAGATGAATATGTGCCTCAAAGATTGGTGTGGGAGAAGTGGGTTTCAGTTTGTGGGGCACTGGTATCAGTACTGGGAAACTGGGGGCTACACTGCTGGGATGGCCTACATTTGACTACATTTGATGGCCTACACGTGTTGGGACAAGTGTTTTTGCAAACTGCATAACTAAGGAACTAGTGAAGGCTTTAAACTAAATAGAGGGGGTTGGTTTTGGAGACGGGATATATAGGCTACGTAGGATATGTAGTTGGTGACCAGTGGAGTGCCGCAGGGATTGGTGCTGGGGCCTCAACTCTTTACTATTTACCTAGATGATCTGGAGGAGGGGGCTGAGTGTAGGGTGATGAAATTTGCTGATGACACAAAGATGAGTGGAAAAGCAAATTGCGTGGAGGGTGTGGAAAGTCTGCAGAGGGATCTGGATGGGCTGAGCCAGTGGGCGAGGACCTGGCAGATGGAGTATAATGTTAGCAAGTGCGAGGTTATCCACTTTGGTAGAAATAATAGTAGGAGGGATTATTATTTAAAAGGCAAAAAGCTGCAGCATACTATGGTGCAGAGGGACCTGGGGGTCCTTGTGCATGAATCACAAAAACCCAGTCTGCAGGTGCAGCAGGTGATCAAGAAGGTGAATGGAATGTTGGCCTTTATAGCAAGGGGGATAGAATATAAAAGCAGGGAGGTCTTGCTGCAACTGTACAGGGTACTGGGGAGGCCACAGCTGGAGTACTGTGTGCAGTTTTGGTCGCCGCACTTGAGGAAGGATATATTGGCCTTGGAGGGAGTGCAGGGAAGGTTCAGTAGGCTGATACCGGAGATGAGGGGGGTAGCCTATGAAGAGAGGCTGAATAGACTGGGTCTGTACTCGTTAGAGTTTAGAAGGTTGAGGGGAGATCTTATAGAGATGTATAAGATAATGAAGGGAATAGATAGGGTAGAGGTAGAGAGATTCTTCCTGCTTAGAAAGGACAGTAGGACTAGAGGGCACAGCCTCAAGATAAGGAGGGGGCAGTTTAGATCGGAGTTGAGGAGGAACTTCTTCACTCAAAGGGTGGTGAATCTCTGGAATTCTCTGCCCGTTGAAGTGGTGGAGGTTACCTTGCTGAATATATTTAAGTCACGGGTAGATAGGTTTCTGACTGACAGGGGAATTAAGGGTTATGGGGAGAAAGTAGGAAAGTGGAGCTGATCCACTTCAGATCAGCCATGATCTTATTGAATGGCGGGGCAGGCTTGAAGGGCTAGATGGCCTACTCCTGCTCCTATTTCTTATGTTCTTATGTGCTTATGCTTACGAAGCAAAAGGATATGGCAGCATTACAGGGCAGCCATTTAGATAATGATATTCAGAGTGTGGCAGAAAGGTACAAAGTGTACAAACATGAAAAACAGCAACAAATAGAGTCAAAAGGGGAAAAAATGGTAACAAGGAAATATTAATGAGTCTTTACCTAAATGCAAGGTGTATTTGGCACAAAGTAAATGAATTAACAGCACAAATTGAGGTTTATGTACATGATTTTATAACCATTACAGAGATGTCATTACAAAGAGATTAAAACTGGGAAGTAAATATTTAGGGGTATGTGACTTTTCATAAGGACAAGCAGGAAGGAAAGGGTGGTGGGGTAACTTTGTTCATATGAGATGGAAAGAGTACTGAAAGAGCAAGATAGAGTACTGAAAGAGCACTGAAAGAGCAAACTGAAAGAGCAAGATATGAAAGAAGAACAAAATGCTGGAAAATCTCAGCAGGCCTGACAGCATCTGTGAAGAGAGGTCAAATCTAACATTTTGAGTCTGAATGGACCTTTCATCAGAACTGACGAAGGCTCACCCAGACTTGAAATGTTGGTTCTGTTCTTACTCTGCAGTTAGACACTGTCAGATTTATTGAGATTTTCCAGCATTTCTTGTTTCTGTTTCGGATTCCACATCCAAAGTAACTTATTTTTATCATAGCAAGAAATAATCTTGGATTGGAAGATATAGAATCCATATGGGTGGAGATAAGAAATAACAAGGGGAAGAAGACACTGGTGGGAAAAATCCATTAGCCCCCTAACAGTAACTATACTGTAGGACAGAAAATAAATCAGGAAATAATGTGAACATATAAAAAAGACAGTATTTTAATCATTAGTAGAGGTAGCATGAGGATGAATTCATAGAGTGTATTTGGAACAGTTTCCTACAACAAACTGTTGTGGATTGAACCAAGGATCTATCTACTTTGGATCTGATAATGCGTAATGAGGCTGGTTTAATGAACAATCTCAGAGTAAAAGATCCCCCAAGGAAACAGTGACGAGAACATTGTAAAATTTAGCATTCAATTTGAGAGTGAAAAGCTTGGGTCAGAAACAACTGTGCTACACTTAAATAAGGGTAATTATAAAGGAATGAGGGCTGAGTTGTCTGGTCTGGAGTGAACTGGGAAAGCTGTTTAGCAGGAAAGACATTTGGTTAGCAATGGCGGACACAAAAATAGTTCATTACTCACAACAAAGATATATCCAGTGAGGAAGAAGGATTCTAGGAAGGGGATAAATCAACCATGGTTAACCAAGGAAGTTAAGGATTGTACTAAACTGAATTTTCCCAAAAGATGGCAAAGTGTCAGTCTCTGAATGAAAATCTATATGATTGCCCCAGAGAAATAGACCAGTTTACTCTCAAGGTCTTCTGACACTGCCATTTTAAAGCAAGGGGGCATGTTTTGGTTTTAAAGTTTAAAGTTTATTTATTAGTCACAAGTAAGGCTTACATTAACACTGCAATGAAGTTACTGTGAAATTCCCCCGGTCGCCACATTACGGTGCCTGTTTGGGTCAATGCACCTAACTGGCATGTCTTTCAGACTGTGGGGAGGAAACCTGAGCATAAGAACATAAGAACATAAGAAATAGGAGCAGGAGTAGGCCATCCAGCCCTTCGAGCCTGCCCCGCCATTCAATAAGATCATGGCTGATCTGTCGTGGCTCAGTTCCACATTCCCGCCCTCTCCCCATAGCCCTTAATCCCCTCGCTTATCAAAAACCCATCAACCCACGTCTTAAAAATATTTGGCGAGGCAGCCTCCACCACTTCAACGGGCAGAGAATTCCAGAGATTCACCACCCTTTGAGTGAAGAAGTTCCTCCTCAACTCCGTTCTAAACCGCCCCCCCCTTTATCTTGAGGCTGTGCCCCCTAGTCCTACTGTCCTTTCTGAGCGGGAAGAGTCTCTCCACCTCTATCGTATCCATCCCATTCATCATCTTATATGTCTCAATGAGATCTCCCCTTATTCTTCTAAACTCTAACGAGTACAAGCCTAGTCTATTCAGCCTCTCCTCATAGCTCAACCCCCTCAACTCCGGTATCAGCCTAGTAAACCTCCTCTGCACTCCCTCCAAGGCCAAAATATCCTTGCGTAAGTGCGGCAACCAAAACTGCACACAGCTGCGGCCTGACCAATGCCCTATACAGCTGCAGCAAGACCTCCCTACTTTTATATTCAATCCCCCTCACTATGAAGGCCAGCATCCCATTAGCCTTCCTGGCCACCTGCTGCACCCGCAGGCTGGGTTTTTGTGACTCTTGCACAAGGACCCCGAGGTCCCTCTGCACCGTCGCCTGCTGCAGTTTTTCGCCACGTAAGTAATAGTCCTTCCTACCATTATTCCTACCAAAGTGGACCACCTCGCACTTGCCAACATTAAATTCCATTTGCCAGTTCCTGGCCCATTCGCCCAGCCTATCTAGATCCTTCTGCAGACTCTCCACACCCTCCGCGCAATTTGCCGTTCCACCAGTCTTGGTGTCATCAGCAAATTTCGACACCATACACTCGGTTCCCTCCTCCAGATCATCTATATAAATGGTAAATAGCTGAGGCCCCAGCACCGACCCCTGGGGCACTCCACTAGTCACCAACCGCCAATCCGAATAGCACCCATTAACCCCCACTCTCTGCCTCCTATTTGACAACCAATCCTCTATCCACGCTAACACCCTACCCCCAACTCCATGCCCCCTTACCTTCTGCAATAACCTCTTGTGAGGTACCTTGTCAAACGCCTTCTGAAAATCAAGAAAGACCACATCCACCGGCTCTCCTCTATCCACCGCCCTAGACACATCCTCATAGAACTCCAATAAATTTGTCAGACACGACTTCCCCCTAACGAAACCATGCTGCGTCTGCTCTATCAAGCAAATTCCCCTCATGATTCAGTTTTTCTTGTAAAGCGCACAATACAAACCTAATATATATTAAATCCATTGCAGGAGCAGGTCAATTTAACATTTCATCTGGAAGGCAGCGCTTCCAAAAATGCGATACACTCTTAGTACAGCTCCAAACTGTGAAGCTTAGATGATGTGGTCAAGTCCTGATTCAAGGTGACACTGCCAAGAGTACCTGGAGGAAACCCACACAGACACAGGGAAAACATGCAAACTCCGCACAGGCAATGACCCAAGCTGGGAATTAAAGCCGGGTTCCTGGCGCTGTGAGGCAGCAGTGCTAATCACTGTGCCACAGTGCCACCATCATTGTCAGAGACAGGGTCAAAAGATGGTGGCAAGGCCAGCTCACAAAGGTTGAGGTGTCGTGAGAAGTGAACCCTTGCTGTGGAGTTGCCTTAGGTCCCACCACTTTAGACCCTATCCCTTAGGTTTTAGGCCCCACTCCCAAAAGGCCGTTCCCCTGTCAGGTTGACAATATCAGGGTGCCAAGGACAATGCCAGGATACTGACCTGTCTTTTCCCTGATTACTGGTACCCATATTAGCCTCTGTCCCCCTGGCACGGTCATCATGACTGGTTTCCGTATGTGACATCAGGCCAGCAGGAGGGGAACAGGAGCGAACCGGAAAGCAACAGCGTAAAGCTTTCTTGAATATTTAAATCTATGTTAGTCCATGATATGGCACCGTGGTTAGCAGTGCTGTCTCGCAGTGCAGGGACCCAGTTTTGTTTCCTGGCTTGGGTCACTGTCTGTGCGGAGTCTGCACATTCTCCCCATGACTGTGTGGGTTTCCTCCGGGTATTCCGGTTTCCTCCCACAATCTGAAAGACATGCTGGTTAGGTGCCTCAGTGTACCCGAACAGTAGCCAGAGTGTGGTGACTAGGGCATTTTCACAGTAACTTCATTGTAGTGTTAATGTAAGGCCACTTGTGACATTAATAAGTAAATAAATACAAATAAATAAAAGATAATCAGGTTCATGCCCGTTGATGATGTCACCAATAGTGGGAGGGGAAGATCTCATTCTGAGATCTTCTAGCACAAATTCCGTTGTGGCTCTCTCATGACAGTTTCTGGCACTAACCGAATTTATGTCCCTTGGTGTACCAGGCCAGAAAATTACCCTTATAATGTGGCAAGTATTCATGGTAAGCCAGAGGATGGAAATGTTTTAAAAGCCAACAATAGATGACCAAAAAAAATAAAGATAGGAAAGATAAACTATGAGGGTAAACTTTCAAGTTATATGAAAGCAGACAGCAAGAACTTCTTCAAATACATAAAATGGAAGAGGGAAGCTGAAGTAAACATAGGCTCCTTAGAGAATGGGGAAATAATAATGGGTAACTAGGGAATGGCAAATGAGTGGTGCGTCAGTGTTCATAGTGGAAGACACTAATAATGTTCCAAAAGTACTGCAGAATCAAGGGACAGAAGTGGGGAGGAAATAAATACAGTAACTATTACTACAGAAAAAGTACTAGGGAAACTAATAGGGATAAAAGCCAATAAGTCTCCTGGATCTGGTGGGTTGCATTCCAGGATATTAAAGGAAGTAGCAATAGAGATAGTGGATACATTGGTAGTAATCTTCCAAGAATCCTTAAATTCTGGAAAGGTCCCAGAGGATTGGAAAACTCCCAATGCAACACCCATATTCATAAAGGAAAGGAGACAAAAAACGTATAACAAACATACACCAGTCAGCTGAATTTCTGTCATTGGGAAATGTTAGAGTCTATTATAAGTGATATAATAGCAGAGCATTTAGGAATGCATAATATAATCAAGCAGAATCAGCATGGCTTCATGGAGGGGAAATCATGGCCAACAAATTGGTTAGAATTCTTTGAGGTGGTAATGAGCAGGATAGATAAAGAGGAACCAGTAGCTGTACTATGCTAGGATTTTCAAAAAAGCGTTTAATAAGGTACTGTGCAAAAGGCTACTTAATAAGATAAGAGCCCATGATGTTGGGGATAATATATTGGCATGGACAGAGAATTGGCTAACTAATAGAAAACAGAGAGTTAGGATAAAAGGGGCATTTCCAGGATGGCAACCTGTATCGAGTGAAGTGCCACAGGATCAGTGCTCGAGCCACAAGTATTCACAATATATATTCACAAGGGAAGTGAATTTACTACTGGCAAGTTTGTGGATGACACAAAAATAGGTGGGAAGGCAAGTGGTGAAGATGACACAAAGGGTGGAAATCTTCAGCCACGCTCGCCTGAAAACTGCAACTTCAATAGACCTTTACATGGTCCGCCCCCACGCACTGGAATTGCAGTGCGGGTGGGATGGGAGAATTCCAGCCAAAGAATCTACAGAGAGAAATAGTCAGGTTAGGTGAGTGGGCCAAAACTTTGCAGATAGAATATGATATGGTAAATTTGTGGGAGTTCCAGCCACCTGATGAAGGGACAATCTGTTCCGAAAGCTTGGGGTGTTTGCTACAAATAAACTTGTTCAACTTTAAGCTGGTGTTGTGGGATTTCTTTCTGTTTTACCCCAGTCCAATGCTGGCATTTCCACACCATTAAGTATGTTCAAGGCTAAGATAGACAGATCTTTAATTTGTAAGGGAATCAAGAGTTATGGGGATCAGGTAGAAAAGTGGAGTTGAGGATTATATCAGATCAGTCATGATTTTATTGCATGGCAGAGAAGACTCAATGGGCCAAATGGCCCATGTCTGCTTCTACATCTTATGGTCTTGTGTATTTCCTCTCAGAATTGCATTGAAACTATCAAAACTTATTTGATTTGAAATGTTTCCATCCATCATGGAATGGGAAGATTTTCATCTTTTCTGGTGGGTTGGATTTGAGCACAGTATTTAGAGATGATTGCGTAGAACACAAAATAAATCTGGTGACCTTTGTTTCCACCTGAAACATATTATTTGAATTTGATCCTCTCCCAACACAAGCAATGAAAGAACCATTCTGTGTTTTATCAAAAAATATCATGGAATCCCTAGAGTATAGAAGGTGGCTATTCAGGCCATCGAGTTTGCACTACCCAGGCCCTACCCCCCTCCCCCGAAACCCCATATATTTACCCTGCTCCTCCCTCTAACCTAAGTATTCCAGGACACTAAGGGGCAATGTTTAGCATGGGCAATCAACCTAGCCCACACATCTTTGGACTGCGAGAGGAAACCGGAACACCCGGAGGAAACCCATTTTGTTGATAATACTCCACGCGATGGGGTTTCAATGCTATCACAATTGTAATGGTCTAAAGAGTAAAAATATATACTCACAAACAGCAGGAAAATTAAAATGAGAAAAATCAAAATAATTGTGTCCTGCATATTAGCTCATAAAAGATTGGTTTATAAATCCTGCGACAGAGTGCAGAGGAATTGCATTGTCAACACTGTATATGTGGTCAATCTTTCTACACATTGTAATATTTAACCAAACACTTTGTAGGTAAGTGCTAAATAAGTTAATTTAAAATAGGATCAAGGCCTTCTGAGACAAGAGCCCTGGTGCACATTCCAGTGGGACTGATTGGAATTTTCATCTCTGTATCTGGAATCATTGTATGATCAATCTCTTCCCTGTGAGAGGAGTCATCCTGGCTGTGTGCATAAATACAGCTTACATTGATGTAACTAGAGCTCATTTTTTTTGTGGTATAAAACAAGCTTGCCAATATAAACGTTGTGCAGATGTGTTTAGTGAATATGAGCTTTTCCTTGGAAATGCCTGCACCTGTGTAAACAAAAAATGGATTTCCAAGCAAGTACAGCTCCAGCTGCAATGACAGGCACACAGAGCGCTGAGCAGAGAAATTCTTTAAGCTAAGCTATTAGGAGTCACTGCGCTTCTCTCCTAAACTCTGGAAGATGATGAAAATAAATCACAAAACATAGTCTGAGGCATTCACTGGGCTAGCTGATATGAGCACATGCAGTTTTAAAATTAATCAGCCTCGACTAAAGCAGTACATTTGTGAACATTTTATTGACACAATTTCATCTGCATGTCTCGTCACAGGTGTCAGTGCCATTTAGCTACAGTGCCCTGGAGGCTTCATTGCATAGAATCTTATTAGACTTCAATTAAAGAACACATATCTGCCAGAGAGATAGGAGAGCATTTATTTCTTGATGACTATTAAGTTATGCCACAGGCCTCTCATCAACAGAATATTTTTTTCTCAGTTGGCTGTTAAGATTCTCCAAACATTTTGTGAAATATTAAGAAAAAACATTATTTGTTTCAATGCCATCTTTATTTCTTTCAAAGAATACTTTGATGGCAACATATTTGAACACATCTTCTATACCTGTAAAATGTATTAAATGTGTTGTGTTATGAATCAATATGCCAACTGTATGCACGATTGTAATTATAACAGCTTGAGGTATGAGGCAAGTCCCTGAAGATTATCCTACACATGCAAACAATAATAATGAACTATCTGCGGTTCTTTGGTGTAAAGCTTGTTCTCAATTTTAATAAAAAATTCATGTATCTGTTTCTACTATCTTTTTCTCCCTATGGTTTTCAAATCACTCTACTTTCACTAGTCTTGTCATCATACTACCTGAGAGAGAAATGCTTCCGTGCAGTAAAATGGTGGAATGGAGTTATGACTTTAGAAGGGAATGTCAGAATCAGTGCCTGGAATCCCACAGGGATTGGCAGCATTGAAAACTGCCTGCCATGGAGATACAGGAACCATTCTATTGTTACATGTTACACTGGCTGCTGTCTTACAAGCAAAATAGATACTCGTATAATAACGGACAATCTCCTTCATGCGTATAAAGGATGTCAACATTAGATTTTATACTCTAATCAGTTTCTAATGTATTTTCCTGGTACATTGCAAGTAGAGTCGATCATTACTATTTGAATACATTTTCTGCTATGCTTTGATCATCGACTTTTGTTTTTTTTCGCACCTTTGCAGCTTCGAGAAAGCCCCAGGCTCAAACTGTAGCTCAGAACTCCAAGTTAATGGTACAATGTGAAAGTGATGTGTTGAAACCCATCACCTGCTGAAGCATCTCATGAGGGTACTGTCAATCCCATCAATTGAGTTGGAGCATAAAGTGCTCAGAAGATCAGAAGGCTTTGCATTTAAATATGCACATACATTATCATGCCAAAGGCAGGATAAGCAGGTGAGTGAAGGATGTGACCCAGGTTTGGATCACTTGTTCTTTTAATAGATCTTCACTTTAGAAAGTAAAAATATGGCTGTCCAATAGTAATTTTTAACATTGATATGCATCTATAATTTGGGACACTTAATTTTTGCAATATGAACCTATGCCAAATTTATGCCTAGCTTTAGACCGTTCCAGATATCATTGGACAATTCTCACAGGTCAAGAATGGACAAATCACAAATATAATCAGGGAATATCATTGTAGATTGATTAATTAGATTGATTAAGAGCTTTAATATATTGGCGCATTCTTATTTTTAATATCTTTAATACAATATAGAAGGTTCTCTTCTGTTGCTTAGTCATCAATTCTACTTATAATTATCAGTACATCAATATAAAGATGGGGATTTTCTGGCCACATGCACCACCAATACAGATTTTCCTGTCCGAAGCCAATGGACCTTTAAATGGTCCACCAAATTTTCTGTCCCATCTGCTACGATTCCTGCAGTGGACGGGGAGGTAAAATTCATTCCCAAAGTTCCTGAGGGATTACACTTACCTCCAAAGGCATAGCTGCGTCACGCCATTTTACAACATAAAAACATTGCACCGGGACTTGATGGTTTGAGTTATAAGAAGAGGCTGGATAGACCGGGACTTTTTTCTCTGGAGCGTAGGAGGCTGAGGGGTAATCTCATAGAGGTGTATAAAATAATGAGGGGAACAGATCAGCTGGATAGTCAATATCTTATCCCAAAGATAGGGAAATCTAAAACTAGAGGGCAGAGTTTTAAGGTGAGAAGGGAGAGTACAAAAGTGTCCAGAAGGGCAATTTTTTCACACAGAGGGTGATGAGCATCTAGAACAAGCTGTCAGAGGTAGTAGTAGAGGCGGGTACAATTTTGTCTTTTAAAAAGCATTTAGATAGTTATTTGGGTACGATGGGTTTGGAGGGATATGGGCCAAATGTGGGCAATCGGGATTAGCTTAGAGGTTTAAAAAAAAGTGGCATGGACAAATTGGGCCGATGGGCCTGTTTCCATGATGTAAACCTCTATGCCTCTATATGAGCATTGTCTTCCAATTAGTACAATGTCCAGATAGGTGAAAGTCAAATGATTTTTAAGCCACAAGAAGTAAAGATTAGTGGTTAGCCAGTAAGCAATTTCTGCCCAGAAAAGATATTTCCTAAACTACAGATAAAAGTTTTGCTAAGCACTTTTGGTCTGTGCGCAATCAGGACCGTCAGGGCTTTTCACGACATGGTGGCACATTGATTAGCACTGCAGCCTCATAGCGGCAGGAACTCGGGTTCAATTCCGGCCTTGGGTGACTGTCTGTGTGGAGTTTGCACATTCTCCCCATGCCTGCATGGGTTTCCTCTGGGGGCTCCGGTTTCCTCCTACAGTCCAAAAATGTGCCGATTAGGTTGATTGGCCATGCTAAATTCACCCCAGTGTCAGGGGGATTGGATGGGTAATGTTTGGAGTTACAGGAATAGGGCCTGAGTGAGATTGTTATCAGTGCAGACTCGATGGGCCAAATGGTGTCCTTCTGCACTGTGGGGATACTATGATTCTATGAACACATGATCCTGCTCCCATGCCCACATGTCTGTCCTGGGCCTTCTGCAATGTTCCAATGCAAACAGGAGGAATAGCACTTCATCCTCCAGCTAGGCACTTTGCAGCCTTCTGGTCTCAATATCGAATTCAACAACTTCAGGTGATTCGCTCCACCCCATCTCAACTCCTTTATTTTTGTTTTATTTGATTTTTAACTGTTCTCTACCTTTCATTCCTTTATTGTCTTTCTTTATTTCTCCCCACTCCTTCCTCTTATTTTATTCCCCTTTCCTTACCTTTTCTTCCCCTTTCCCCCTTTTTCTCAATTTACCTCTCTCTCACCCATCTCCCCCCTCCCCCCACATCTTCATCAGTCACAGTTTACCCTCTGATTTCAGCTTCTCTGCTGTTTGGCCATTTTCACCTTCTGTTCTCTATGGGCTGCCATTTGCAGTCTTTTCTCTTGTTTTTATGGCTATGACTCATTTTTCATTCCCTCACACTGCAGTATAAATATATCACACTTTCTATGCTTTTTAGATTTGACAAAGGGTCATCTGGGCTTGAAAGGTCAGGTCTTTTCTCCCCTTACAGCTGCCAGACCTGCTGAGATTTTCCCTTTTGATTTCCTAAACTACCTTCAACTGGGAATACTGGATGGCTGAATGCATGGACATCTCTGTGATAATGAGTTGCACACTTCAAAAGATAAAGGTATTGCAAGTTGCTATTTTGTGAAGGGTAGGTCATGCCTCACAAACTTTACTGAGTTCTTTGAGAAGGTGACCAAAGAAGGTGGATGAGGATATAACAGTTGATGTGGTGTATATGAATTTCAGTAAAGTGTTTGATAATGTTCCCCATGGTAAGCTATTGCAGAAGATACTGAGGCATAGGATTGAAGGTGATTTGGTGGTTTGGATCAGAAATTAGCCAGCTGTAAGAAGACAGAGGGTGATGGTTGATGGGAAAGGTTCATCCTGGAGTTCAGTTACTAGTGGTCTACCACAAGGATCTGTTTTGGGGCCACTGCTGTTTGTCATATTCATAAATGGCCTGGATGAGGGTGTAGAAAGATGCTTTAGTAAATTTGCGGATGACACTAAAGTCAGTGCAGTTGTGGGCAGTGCGGAAGGATGTTGCAGGTTACAGAGGAACATAGATGAGCTGCAGAGCTGGGCTGAGAGGCGGCAAATGGTGTTTAATGTGGAAAAGTATAAAATGATTCACTTTGGAAAGAGTAACAGGAATACAGAGTACTGAGCTAATGGTAAGTTACTTGGTAGTGTGGATGAGCAGAGAAATCTCAGTGTCTATGTGAATAGATCCCTGAAAGTTGGCACCCTTTTTGATAGGGTTGTTAAGAAGGCATATGGTGTGTTAGCATTTATTGGTAGAGCGATTGAGTTTTGGAGCCATGAGGTCATGCTGCAGCTATACAAAACTCTGGTGTGGCTGCACTTGGAGTATTGCGTACAGTTCTGGCCGCCGCATTATAGGAAGGATATGGAAGCATTGGAAAGGGAGCAGAGGAGCTTTACCAGGATGTTGCCTGGTATGGTGGGAAGGGCTTATGAGGAAAGGCTGAGGGACTTGAGGCTGTTTTCATTAGAAGAAGGTTGAGGTGACTTAATAGAGGCATATAAGATGATCAGAGGCTTAGATAGAGTAGACATTGAGAGCCTTTTTCCTCGGATGGTGATGGCTATCGCGAGGGACATAGCTTTAAATTGAGGGGTGATAGATATAGGACAGATGTCAGAGGTAGGTTCTTTAGTCAGAGAGTAGTAAAGGTGTGGAATGTCCTGCTTGCAACAGTGGTTGATTGCCAACATTAGGGCATTTAAATGGTCATTGGATAAACATGTGCATGATATCAGAATAGTGTAAGTTAGATGGGCTTTAGATTGGTTTCATAGGTCAGTGCAACATCGAGGGCTGAAGGGCTTGTACAGCGCTGTAATGCTCTATGTTCTATTTTGTAAGTCTTAATAAAGAGTTTTAGTCTTAAGTAGTTCAACCATATGCATTTAGAACCATGTACATATGCAAAGAGTTCAAGCCAAGAGCTGTCTTCATGGTTGCTTGTGCACACAGGTCTGTCCAACACTAGACTAATCGCTAAGTGTGCATCATGTGTTGTCTTACATCATTGTATGGATGGTACTATACTCGGTCCCATGTTAACCCTACATGTGCAAGACTGTTATGCTACACCTCTACCCAAGTCTTTATCCAATGTGTTTCAAGTTATTCCAGTTTCCACCATGAATTTGCATTGCTATTACTACCCCATTTCCCTCCTTCAAGTCTCTGAGTTCACAGGTTTGGGTAGTCTGGAGGCTTTATAACCCTTCCACATCTCATTTGCATTACTGGCGGAGGAATGGTTGCCTCTGTTGTTGCAGGTATACTCTGTTGATTTAGATGTTGTTCTGGCATCTGGGTATTTTTTTAAATTCTCTTTTTCCACTGCTTTCATGTTGAATACAGAATTACAGAATTGTAATGGTGCAGAATGAGGCCATTTGGCCCATCATGCCTGCATTGGCTCTCTCACTGAACATCATGAGTTTATGCCATTCCCTTGTATTTTCCCCGTACTCCTTCACATTGTTTCTACTCAAATAATCATCTAATGTCTTCTTGAATGCCTTGTTTGAACCTGTCTCCATCACACTTCCAAGTCGTGCTCCTAGACCTGAACCACTCATACGAAAATGATTTTTCTCATATCACATTTGTTTTTTTCGCAAATCATTTTAAATTTGTGCCCCCTTTTTCTCAATTCCTTTACAAACCAAAAAGAGTGCAGAAGGAGGCCATTCAGCCCATCAAGTTTGCACCAACTCTCTGAAAGAGCATCTTTATCCAGACCCAACCCCGCTCCCACCACCCATCCATGTAACTGTACACATTTACCATGGCTAATCCACCTAATATGTACACCTTGGGGCACTGAGGGGAAATTTAGCATGCCCAATCCAACTTGCACATCTTTGGACTCTGGGAGGAAACTGGAGCACCCAGAAGTCATGCAGACAGTCACCCAAATTCAGAATTGAAACCAGGACCCTGGCACTATGAGGCAGCAGTGCTAACCAGTGCGCCATTGTCCTTGGCGGCACGGTGACACAGTGATTAGCTTTGCTGCCTTACAGCGCCAATTTCAGTTGCGTCAGCTTTTCCAGTGCAACAGAACCAGGTAGGTTTTGATGACAATTTAATAACTTCATGGTCACCATTACTAGTTTTATGTTCCAGGTTTATTTATTCAGTCTAAACTAAACTCAAATTCAGATGCTGCCATTGTAAGGTTTTACCTTCTGTCACTGGAACGATATCCTTGTAGTATCAGACATGTAGCGTGGAGTTGGTGGAGGAGTGAGTGTGCTTAATCTTCAGTCTTTCATCAGAGGAATCAAGACTGCCTAGTGTTTTTCCATCTTTAAATGGAAGCAATACAACTCCTTTGTCTAGCATCAATAAAATCAGTTGATCTCTCTGTAACTGTTGGACAAAAACAAACATCTGTAAAGCACTCAGTGCCAATTACCATCCCTACTAATATGAAAAGAAGTAAATGTCTCCATTTACTTGGCAGTGTGTTTGCATACTTAGTATACCTCAGAGATATTGTAGTTCACAAGAATCTCTTCCACTAATACCAGCTCAGTCTTAACAGTAGAGTCTCTGATTCATATTTGTAATTTGAACAAGCAAAGTGTGGTCCCTATGATAACTGCCTTTATTCAATAATAAAAATAATTATAATGTGACTGCGTTTAAGTCATACGAATGCCTTTTAGACATTCACTGCTGAGATCAAGCTCATGTTTATAATAGTCCATATGAATAAGTTCAGTTAAACATATTACTTGCTAATAGTTTAGAATTCTTGCAGAGAATAAATTCATTAAGTGATTTGAAAGCTGCAATATATTTCTTGACAGCACAATATCTCATGCTGAATTATAAGTGCCTTGGAATTAGATGACCATTTTAAATTTTATCAATTTATTCCAATTGCTTGCTAATATGACCCTAGTGTTTGGGATGCAATTGAATGTAATTTGATTTTGTCTTCTGAATTTACTGACATTAATGCCTGCCTCATTAATCATGGTATCCTCATTGAGCTTTCATAGCCTGCACTAAGTTCATTTCTACCAAAATGAAGTCTGTCAAAAAAAACAATGTACACTTCACAAATGGAACATCTGGCTCCAGCTGGAAATCCCAGCCCTGGTTTGAAGAGTAAAGTGAAAACTGTTCATTACATTTATAATTGTTCCATAAGGTCAATTGTGTCACCATCAACACAAAGCAACAAAATCGCCCTAATATGATTCTTGTGCCTGCAGACGAATACCATTCTGTATCTGCACTGGAATGTTTCTTTTTCCATTACAAAACATCATCTGGAAACTAGTCAGCCTTTTGGGTCTTTGTAGAGGAAATTCTGAGCCTGGAGTCAGAATACTAATATTTCGGGTTGTGCTTAACAAATGTAGCAATCTGCCGAGGGTTAGAGTGTTATTGCCAGACATAGAATTACAGTTGGGTAGCCTCATGGCCACATGGTTACACAGCGACTCCATTTCTCACTCCATTCCTGTCAATTTACTATCTTAATGTCAGTTGCTTTGGTGGTGGATGAGGCTCCCTCAGATTCAGACAGAATTTTAACAGTAAAATGCAAGTTGGGGTCTTTGTGGTATAAGGGGTGCCAATGGCATTTGGAAATGCTTCTGAGCAGTGCGTCCACCAGCGCTCCCTCATAAAACAAAGTTGTCAGGAAGCCAACAAGTCCCACAAACATAAATTCAAAAACCTGCCTTCGTGAGGCCAGCAAGAGCAGTTATGTTTCTTCAGGCCCTGCAAAGAAAGTCCCACCGCCCCCATATTCCCCTCCCATTCCCCAGCCGCGAGATCCTTGCTTCAGCTTTGTCTCAATCCCAGACTTACTGTGCTGCTGGTAATCTCCTCCAGATGTTGGCAGTTAGTCTCTGCGCCACAGAATTTTCATTTCCCCACCGTCATTTTCAGTCCCAAACTGATGAGAAGTTGAAAGGCCGCATTCAGATCAACACTGGATGTTTGGTGCCATCAAAAAAGGTGCATTCTGTGATCAAAACTTAGTGTGGCATCAAGGCAGAAAGCACAGACTCTGAAAATATAAAAACAAGTACAGAGCCAAAGATTCAAAATGAAATCTATGGAGGGCTGATCAGGGTTAGAAGGGAAAATGTTACATATAAAATATTGTCTTGCTTCCTGTATTTGGATCATCATCGATTTTTTGCACAATTCCAGTATTGTTGGCAACCTATTGACTGTGCAGAAGCTTGTCCTGTCTAAGCTCGTATTGATACTCCTCTGGAACTGGCTGGCGGGATGTGTGGCGTGGGAGGTGATTGGGAATGGGGGTGGCTGATGGTTATGGAGCTTGAGTGGATTGGAGTTGATTCAGGCTTATTTCCTCTCTGTCATGGGAAAGACACTTCTGGTCCATCTTTTATCTCTTCTCAAATGGCATGCTAAGATTTGAGATTCTACACCCGGCAGATTGTAAGGTGGGGAGAACTTACTGGTGTTATTTATAAATGTGAGGCTATCCACTTTGGTAGCAAAAACAGGAGGGCAGATTATTATCTGAATGGTTATAATTTGAGAGGCAGGAATGTGCAACGAGACCTGGGTGTCGCTGAAGGTAAGCATTCAGATGCAGCAGGTGGTAAAGAATCAAATGATATGTTGGCGTTCAAAGTGAGGGGATTTGAAAACGGGAGCAGGAATATCTGATTGCAACTATACAGGGTCTTGATGAGGCCACTCTTGGATTTTGTGTACAGTTTTGGTCTCCTTACCTGAGGAAGAATTCTTTTGCTATAGACTGAGTGCAGTGGAGATTTATCAGACTGGTTCCTGGTATGGTGGGACTGATGTATGAGGAGACATTGAGTCGGTTAGGAATATATTCACTGGAGTTCAGAAAAATGAGGAGGAGATCTTATAGAAATCTATAAAGTTCTAATAGGACTAGACAGGGTAGATGCAGGAAAGATGTTCCCGATGCTGGGGGAGCCCAGAACCAGGGCTCATTGTCTAAGGATATACGGTAAACTTTTCAGGACTAAGATGAGGAGAAATTTCTTCACCCAGACAGTGGCGAGCCTATAGAATTTTCTACCACAGAAAGCCATTGAGGCCTAAACATTGAGCTCAATTCAGTCAAATTGGCAGCGTCTGTCAGGTGAGATTCACCCACCAGAAAGATGCAAATCAATGCATCTTGAGAAACCCGCCAGCCAGGCAGCCCAGCTTTTCAGAGATCAGTGCTTTCTATTTAAAGGGCAACCCAAACTCCACGTTTATGGATAGCTTCCCCTCACCCCAAAAAACTGAATTGGTACCCTCTGCACATCCACTTCCCAACCCCTGCTGACCATGGGAGCACCACCAATCCTAGACCAAAGAAAAGGCTTCCTCCCACCAACCACTGAAATAACCAACCACTGCGGAGGAGACCTTTTTGGGCTGGAGGCCAGTGACCAGTGGTGTGCCGCAGGGCTCAGTACTGGGACCTCTCCTCTTTGTAGTATACATAAACGACTTGGAAGAGAGCGTAAGTGGTGTGATCAGCAAGTTTGCGGATGACACCAAGATGGCAGGGTTGGCGGATACTGAAGGGGAATGTCAGGTGATACAACAGGATATAGATAGGTTGGTGCATTGGGCAGATAGGTGGCAGATGGAATTTAATCCTGACAAATGCGAGGTGATGCATTTTGGAAGGAATAATGCAGAGAGGAGCTACATGATAAAAGGTAGACCGATTAGGAGTATAGAAATACAGAGGGACCTGGGAGTGCAGGTTCACAAGTCTATGAAGGTTGTGACACAGGTGGAGAAGGTTGTTAGGAAGGCTTATGGAATGCTAGCCTTTATAGGAAGGGGTATAGAGTATAAGAGCTGCCGTCTAATGCTTCAGTTGTACAGAACGTTGGTTAGACCGCATTTGGAGTACTGCGTCCAGTTCTGGTCACCTTACTACCGGAAGGACGTGGAGTCTCTGGAGAGGGTGCAGAGGAGGTTTACCAGGATGTTGCCTGGCATGGAGGGACTGGGTTATGAGGAAAGGTTGGAGAAACTGGGACTTTTCTCTTTGGAAAGATGGAGATTGAGGGGGGACATGATAGAGGTATATAAGATACTGAAGGGAATAGATAGCATCAATAGTGATAGGCTGCTCCCTAGACTGGGTACAAATACGAGAGGTCATGATTTAAGGGTGAGGGGGGAGAGGTATAATTTGGATGTGAGAGGAAGGTTCTTTACGCAGAGGGTCGTGGGGGTATGGAACGCGCTACCGAGTAGGGTGGTGGAGGCAGGCACGTTGGACTCGTTTAAAGTTCAATTAGACAGACACATGAGCGAAACGAGGATGGAGGGTTATAGTAGGGGCTATTAAATAAAGTCAGAGCCTCGGGAGACACCGGAAATGCAGACTTATAAGTTGACGTTTTTGTCTTTTTATTCCGTAGGTGGAGGTCCACCTTGTTGTCAAACGAGGGGCATGCACACGGTGGGTCGTGCGTGGGCTGCTCTTGGAGGTTCCGGGAGTGGCCTAGTACTTCGTGTCGGCGTGTGTGCTTGATCCTGGACCGGTAGACGGGCGCCGCAACAGCTCGGTGACTAGCACTGCTAGCTGTGCAGATACATGGATTTGGGCCTGTGTCTGTGGGAGTTTGCGCATTCTCCCTGTGGTTGCGTGGGTTTCCTCCGGGCGCTCTGGTTTCCTCCCACACCCCAAAGATGTGCTCTTAGGCTGATTGGTTTACCAAATTGACACTATTCTCCCCTGAATCTGGCTAAGTTAGGGGTTCCATGCGTAGACACGCAGGGTAGAATAGGTGTAGGATGATGCGGCGGCGCGGGCTCGTTGGGCCGAAGGGCCTGTTTCCCGTGCTGGGTTGTTCTTTGTTCTATAATGGGTCATCCCCACTCCATACTGTGCAATCATGAGGTTAACCTAACCTAAACTTCCTCAGGCCATCCCCTTAGTACCCCTCCCCCTTCAAACCTCCACTCAGCCTTGCTACCCCCTCAGATTTCTCCAGCTCCCGTCTCCCCTCAGACCCCTATTCAAGCCTCCTCCTCCCTCAGACCCTCTCACCACCCCCCCCCTCAGATACTCACTCATGCCCACCTTCAAGCCATGTAGGTTGACAGTGTTAGCAGTGCACTGCCGCTGACACACTGGTATTGACATCCTGTCTGGTATCTTAGGCTCTGAGTAGAGTCAAGCTGGTAAGTCCAGTGCAAATGTGCCACAGCCAGGGCCTTCCAGAGATCATAGGGTTGAGAGGGCTCATGCAGGGGGCAAGTGTTGATCTCATCATTCTCCCCTTCTCCCCTTCCATGGGGGTCTTGTGACTGAGCGGCCCCTTCTAACCCTGGCAGACCTGAAGATCATCGCTGGCATGGTGTTTTTAGATAGTTCTGTGATCAAAATCTTCATTTCGGCCTGTCAGCTGTGAAAATTTGAAGTGGCCATGTCATTTCAATCCCTATGCATCCCAGTCACCTGGCAGGATTTTAAATCACAGCAGCACTAAATTTTGCAGCAGAGATTTCCTTTTCTCTCAGTCAGAAGCTGCAGGTGTGAACACATCCCTTTGAGCTCCTTCGACAGACAGAAGGTGCCAGTTTCACGGGGTGGGGGCGTAGGTGTAGGGTGCAAGGTGGGCTGTGGCTCTTTAATCTCCAGCTATTCACTCAGCTCCTATTTATTCACATGACTTTTATTTGAAGTCTCTGAATTTTCCTGGAAGACTGAAACTTCTGAACCTCTCTCCATCCCTTTAAAGACCTTGGATATTTTTCGATTTTATTGTGCATTGCTTTGAAACAGGCATTCATTGACTGCTTAAAGGTTATCTACTCAGCCCCCAGTAAGCTGTATTTATTTACAGTTCCCTTCATGTTTGAATGCATCTCAAGTACTTCCATTGTTCCTAACCACAATGTTTACATAGTTTCTAAGCTTGATTGACAGCTGTGGTTTCTTTAAAAGGGGTTTCAGTTCCTCTTTTGCAGATAACTTATTGTATTATATTCGGCGGGTTTGCACAATTATCGGATTGCCACCGTCTATGGGTGGCAACCAGATCGGGGCCAGCGGGGCGGGTCAGCTGAATCTCGATATACTTCACGCCCAGTGTGAATCCTCATATTTAGCTGAAAACTATTCAATGTATATTTTCAAGTTGGATATAGCTCTTGGATGAAAGGAATCAGTGGATATCGGGGGAAGGTGGAATCAGTCAACTGAGTTGGGTGATCAGCCATGATCTTACTGAATGGTACAGCAGGCTCGATCACCTGCTCTTATTTTCGGTTTCTATCATCAGAGTAGCAGAAACCTGGAATTCATTCTCCGAAAAGTCTGTGCTTTCTGAGACAAATGGAGGTTTCAAAAATGAGGTCAATATATTTTAGGAGTATAGGGGTGGGGTATCAGAGAACATGAAATTAACGCAGGCAAATTGAATTTAGATAGTCCATGATTTAACTGAATGGTGATTGGATTTGAGGGACTGAATGGCCTTCTCCTGTTCCAATATTTCTATGTTCCTACAGGATTGCCATCATTCCACAGAACTGTATTATTATGTCAAAGGTATTATTCTATCAAGTTACTTTACATTGTAGCATTGATGTTGAAAACATGTCTCTTATTGTGTGGTTGGATGTTGTTCCTTGATTGTAGTTATGGTTCGCTGCAAGAGATCTGCTGAAAGTAATATTTTCTGTTGCACTTTATCATCACTGCAAAAGTAAATCAGTGAAACTCCAGGATAGCACATTTTTCTATTAGTGAAGCATCAACCCATCACAAGTAATTTACAGTTTGTTTATATGTTAAAAACTGACTAAAAAAGCTCTACATGCATTTTACAGCAAGACGGTAGCATATTACATCAATACATTATAACCAGATTACATCTATTAGTTACCGCTGTGCACCATGTATGCTGTGTATCAAAAATAAATCTGCAGAAAATCTATGGAAAATTGAAAATCATTTTAAACTTCAATAAGCTTAAATCAGAAGCAACTTACCCTTTATAATCCACACACTGCTCCAGGGCATCAGTCTAACAGGATGTGATTACAAAAACCGAATACTATGGACTACTGTACATTTATTCATCATTCTGAAGTTGTGCAATTTTATTTTGTTTTATTTCAATCCAAATATGTTTAAGTATGTTGTACATTGCACATTATTTCTGATAAAAACAATTTAGAAGTAAACGTCTTTCAAACTTTGAAAGCAAAACTTCTCAAATTGACACAATCCACTAACATTTCGACTTGCTAGTTTCAAAAACTGACTCTTACCACAGTGGCCTCCTGACAAAACTGCTGCTTCAAGTAACCACAATTTCACTTGGAGTCCTTGAAGTAAAATAAGACTGAGTTCTTTAGTTTCATAAAACTCTCATAATAACTCTGAATACTTCACCAACTAATGTGTCATCTTCTTCCTTCTTTGCTTGTCAGAAGTTCTGACCAGTACATAAAGCAGATCAGACTCTACATGTATTTACAGATGTTTCAGAACCCTACATGAATTTACACAAGTTCATTAAGACTTTGTAATAAATGTGAACATATTTCCTGTTCTATTCTACTTCAACTAATTATTTATTTTTCCATTTGAAACAGAAAATCCACATAGAATGCCATACAAACTGGTATTAAAAATATAGTAGGCAAAATACAGGGCATGAAACTAACACGACACGTAGCTAAATAGCATTCAATACCTGTAGTACACATGATGATAATGGGGAATTCTTGTTGATTAGCAGTAATCAATTTATTTTATATTGCTATTCTCTATGTCTGTGCCGGATTGCATTCCACATTGATCCATGTACATGGACACACACATGCAATTTGCTTGTGGAATGAATGTAAAAAGCACAATTAATATTCATATCGCACCTTTTGCAATCTTGGAATATCCCAAAACATTTTTACAGCCAGTGAAGTATTTGTGAAATTTAGTCAATTTTTGTAATGCAATTGAATTAAACTTCATTTTAATTATAAATCTGGTGAATTATTGTGCTTATCAAACTGTAGGATGTTAGCAATGAGAAATGAAATACACTTCCAGTTGATGTCACCCAGTGAGAGATACAAATGCTCATCGGTATAAATAATGACCAGATGCAAAACTAGTGGAATGAAATTCTTAATGTTGATAATTTTAGCAGAACAAAACAATGTGAGTAGTTTTAAAAATTATCCATTCATTCATGGAATGTAGGCATCACTGGAAACTGCCCTTTGAACTACGTTCTTTCTGGTTGTATCACAGCTTGGTATGGCCCTTGATCTGCCCAAGACCACAAGAAACTACAAAAGGTCATGAATGTAGATCAATCCATCACGCAAACCAGCCTTCCATCCATTGACTCTGCTTACACTTCTCGCTGCCTCGGCAAAGCAGCCAGCATACTTAAGGACCCCACACACTCTGGGCATTCTCTCTTCCACCTTCCTCCGTCAGGAAAAGGATACAAAGGTCTCAGGTCATGTACCAACCGATACAAGAACAGTTTCTTCCCTGCTGCCATCAGACTTTTGAATGAACCTACCATGCATTAAGTTGATCTTTCTCTATACCCTGGCTATAACTGTGATGTTGAGTTGCTGGCATTGGACTGGGCTAGGCACAGTAAGTAATCTCACAAAGTTGAACAGGTTTATTTAGTAGCAGAAACTTTCGGAGCGCTGCTCCTTCGTCAGATGAGTGCCACTCACTTGATGAAGGGACAACCCTCCAAAAGCTTGTGCTATCAAATAAACCTGTTGGACTTTAACTTGGTGCTGTGAGACTAGTTATTGTGCCTAGCTATAACTGGAACACTACATACTGCACTCTCTTGTTTCCTTCTCTATGAACGGTATGCTTTGTCTATATAGCGCAAGAAACAATACTTTTCACTGTATGCTAATATGTGTGACAATAACAAATCAAATTAAAATCAAACCAAATCAAGAAAATGTTTTTGGATCAATAAGGCTTGTGCGCTGTTTGTACTCCCACGCGGTATGAAATGACAATACCTTGTTTTCATGGTGCCGATATTTTGACAAGCTTATTGATTGAAGGGGCTTTAGCCCCAGTATCTTCTAATCACAATTTCAGGGCAATTGAGATCAATGACAGTTACTTTTGATTTATATTCATTTCTACTTTAAAGCTACATACATGTCCTTTCAGCTTTACAGAAAATGTTGATTTCAGTTTGGTCTGGATTTGAAAGGGGAAGACCAAATGTCTACTTTGCAACAGTGCACAGCTTGTGCTATCATTCTAAGGAGTAGACCCTGCTGTCGGCCATTATGATAATAGTTATATGTTCCTTACATGAATTAGATACCATGTAGAGAATGTGTTAGCTGCAGGGGGAGTTATCCAGTAGAGCACCAAACCTACAGAGCTGCAACTCTGCCTTAAAGGGAAACTAATTGTTTTTTTTTGACTAATCTGAAATGTAGGTACCAAATAACAACACTGCAGTTAGAAAAGGCTGAAGAAAATGGCAATGGCCAAAATGGAAAGAAGATTGCTACCTTTAAATGAATGTGAACTAGAAGTGATGCAAAAGAAAATGCAAAAAAGAGGATTACCATGTCTGATTTCAACATGTGAGCGATTATGTAAAAATAGAATAAACGGTTGAGATTGGCAGTAGCTTGGAGGTGAATGATAGACTACTGCATGATCCAGTCGAAGTAGCAGAATGATTTTGTGCACCTTAAGTGTAACTTCTTCCAGTTAGGTTCTGACTGAACACTGAGTCATATTGCTCATTTCTTCACTCAACTGAATCTTTCTATTTTTCTACAATCTTCACTAAATTGGTGAAACTTTAATAATCTGGACAGCTCTGATGTAGCAAGTCATTATAGATGCCGCTGAGAAACCCATGGCAAGAAGTGCACTGCTGGCTGGACTGGGAATCTCAAATGGGAGGTTTATTTGCTATGATCCACTGTTCATTGGGATGTACGGGCCTACGTACCTGGCATTGCACCAACATTGAAATTCAAAAATTGCATTCCTCATTTACTCACTTGTGTGGTAGTGAGAGCAGCTTTTTGGCTTGATGTTTGCAATCTGTTAGTGGAAAATACTGTTTGTGTTGCAACTGCATAGTAGCAGTATGAAACAGCTAGCTTCACCTGTTGATCAATTTTTTGAAAAGGTTTATCGTTCCAGGATAATTTGAGGTAAACTGAGTACTTTTCAGTTCCAAACAGGTGGCCCTAAGCCCATTTATGACTATGTATGGTACACAGATGTGCAAAGGTCAGATCAGGGTAGCTATTATTCCACAAGGGAGCTTTGATGACCTTATTTCAGCATCAAGCTTGCATGGTGAGCAAATGGCTCAGACCCTATTAATGAGGCAGCTTGTCTATTTTTTCATCATTTACCACAGATAATGCCTGCTTCAAATGATCGGGAGACTGAAAAGAGTTACTCAACAGCAGCTGGTCATTTTTACTGACCGTTTAATGCAATGTTTGAAATATAAAGTAACCATTCACAGATCAAAGACGGGCTTTTTAATTTCTTGAAACGTGAACACTACTGGCAAAGACAGCATTGAATTGTCATTCATAGTTTCCCTTGAGAAGGTGGTGATGAGTCACCTTTTGGAACTGCTGCATTCCATGTGATATAGGTATACACACGGTGCTGTTAGGGAAGGAAGTACTAGGATTTTGATCCAGTAATGTGGCTGTGGTGAATATGGGTGCACAGAAAAATGTCATAATGTTTTAGGTAGTGTTAACGAATGATGGGAGGAAATGCAAGACATGAAGATCATTTTTCAGAGGCTGGAGATAAACTGTAGGTACAGAAGTTACTAAAGTTGTACAATTATTCTCTTTAGAGTTATACAATGATGCAGTGATTCCAGTGTAAGCTTTTGTCTTCAGGCCTCAAAGCAGAAAATGTGTATTTTTTGTTTGCATTTTCACTGTTTTTTCCTCCTCATGTAAAGACAGTGACTCACAGAGATTGCTGCTAAGCCTCTTTTATTTTATCTAAGTCACTGGTCTTCATGTGTGAGCTTGAATGGTGGGTTCTGCCCAAGACATTCATGAATGCCGGCAAGAACAAAATTATTCTCGTCCAATGTTCCTATACAGGCAGGACCTGCTGGGTTGGGAACAGGAGAAAATACACAATTTTCTCCCTTCTGGCATGTAAAATATAATTAGTATAACCTGCGAATTTCACCTGCTAAAAGTTTGCTAACACCTCTCTTTGTGAATAAAATGTTTTGCATATATCTTTAGCAAGTACAACCTTTTTCCTCTCCATTTTTTTGTTTTACACTTCCATTTTATGGAACATTACCAACTTACCTTTATAGTCTTTTGTTTACAGGCATGTAACTTCCTCTGCATCTCCTGTGTTCCTCACAACGGTGGGCACTGTGTTCACATTGTCTGTGATCTAGTTAGCTGCTTGAGAAACATTTCAGAATAATTATGGCAGATGCATTTACAGTTGGCTGTTTCAATTTTGTGACAGCTATTAAAATTCCATGATTTAAAATTGCCTGCTTTCACCATGTACATTTATTTCATATTTGGAAATTTGGCCAGCCTCCTTACTACAAATAGTCGAATTCCTTGAAAATTTACCACATTCTTATGTATTATGTGGTCTGACCAAACACAACTACAGAATGTGAGAAATGTAGCCTAGGTGTTATGCATGTTTCTGATCGCTTGCTGCTGGACAATTGTCCATAAACACTGCAGTATAAAGTTTTACAAGGAGCAGTAAGATGGCAATAATGAACCAGTTTATATATGTTGCTACAATAAACAGATTTAATAACTACATAGAAACTGATTATGTCAAGTTATTATTTATTCATTCATGCTAATTTTCTTCCTTCCCTTCTCAACTTTTAGCTGGTTGCAGACCTGTGTCTATTTGTTTTTCATTGCTATTGCATGCAAGCGTCCATTATTCATGTATGAACTTTGACAGTAAGCATTAGAGGCTGTTCAATTACAGAAGGCTTCAGAGCCAAATACGATTCTGTCATCACCTGATATTCACACATGCAATTTCAGCAGGGGTCATTGAATGGTGCACAGGAGCAGCAAGCTTGCTCGATTATCCTCTTCCTCACCTCCAGTACTGAGACTAATTATAGTGCCTTTACTGCTGTTTCAGCTACAATTAGCTAACTCAGCATAGATTAGCAATCAGCTTGCCAAATTCCTGATCTATATGGCTCAGCTATTCAATGTACACAATCACCAAGTCCCCAGAGGAACCAACTATATATTCAAGCAACAAAATAAATGCACTACTCACGGTGGTGTCTTTTCTGAAAGTTTCCTGCTTAAAGGTATTATATAGAGAGCAGAACATCATTACCCAGTCCTCCAGCAAAGCCACACTATTACCACACATTCAATGGAATGGAAAGCATGCCCATAAATATCATTATTGCCACACTCTCAAAAATAGATTAAAATGTTTACAGATCTGCCTGTATTTGGGACAATTCAATTATGCACAGGTTTCATAAATGAATTGAAGTGAAGAATTGAATTGTGTCCAATGAATATTTGAAATGGTAGTGTAAAGGAAATGCTGAAATATTAGAAGCGTAACATTTTATAAAGCATGTAGACAAATGCTGTTCCTGACTAATGAGAAAGAGAAAAGTTATTTTTCAAATTATTTCCTATTTTAAAAAAAATCAATTTAAAGACTTCCTTTATGAGCAGTTTTTGAAAATCTGTATTATAGCTCTCAGAAGTGCCTCACAATGAGTTACTTTTACACGTAATTGTTGTTCTTATGTAAGATAAATGGTACAAAGAAGCTGGTGCTAAAAAGGTAGTAAACTGGGAAAAGAACTAATAATAGCATTCATGTATATTTGTAGCAACATCCCCAGTTTCTTGCACTGACTCTTGTGACATTATTTCAACATCTGCTCTTCAGTAATGCCCAGAAAGGAATTGTTAATGGAGCCAATACTGATTGGTGCCATTCCCTGTTGAACATTGTTCTATTGATTTGATAGTCACAGCCACCAGCTCAACATGGATCTTGCAATTATCTTGCGGCTAGTCATAGAACCATACAGTGCAGATGAGGCCCTTTGGCCCATCGAGTCCACACGTTAGAAACAACTGAACTCCCACCTAATTTCATCTGCCAACACTTGGTCCATAGCCCTGAATGTTATGATGTGCCACGTGCTCATCCAGATACTTTGTGGAGCAACCTGCCTCCACTACCCTTCCAGGCAGAACATTCCAGATCGCCAGCACTCTCTGGGTAAAAAAGGTTTCCCTCACATCCTCCCTAAACCTCCTACTCCTCACCTTGAACCTATGTCCCCTGGTGACTGATCCTTCATCTAAGAGGAACAGCTGCTTCTTTTCCACTCTGTCCATGTCTCCAATAATCTTGTTTGTACACTCAATCAGGTTGCCCCTCAGTTTTCACTGCTCCAACAAAAACAACCCAAGTCTATCCAATCTTTCTTCATAATTTACATGCTCCATCCCGGCGGCACCCTGATAATCTTCAGTGTAATCACATTCTTCCGATAACGTGGCGACTAGAACTGCACACAGTACTCTAGCTGTGACATCACCAAAGTTCTATATAACTCCATCATGATTTCTCTGTTTTGTAATCTATGCCTCGATTAGCATGCCCACCCCAGTCCAAGACATCTCCACCTCATCGTTTGATAAAGGCAGATGCCCCACATGCATTTTTCACCACCTTACTAATGTGCCCTTCTGCTTTCAGAGATCTGTGGACAAACATGCCAAGGTCCCTTTGTTCCACAGAACTTCCTAGTGTCCTACCATTCATTGAATACTTTCTTGTCAAATTACTCCTTCCAAAGTGTATCACCTCACACTTTTCAGAGTTAAATTCTATCTGCCCATTACCATTCTGTCTATATCTTCATGTAGCCCAAGGTACTCCACCTCACTGTTAACCACCTGTCCAATCTTTGTGTCATCCACAAACTTCCTAATCCCCCACATAGTCATCAATGTCATTTATATAAATGATGAAGCGGGGGCTCAATAAAGATCCCTATGGTACACCACTGGACACTGGCTTCCAGTCATTAAAGCAGCCTTCTGTCATCACTCTCCGTCTCCTACAACTGAGCCAATTCTGAATCCACTTTATCAAATTACCGTGTATCCCTTGTGAATTTATCTTATAGAGTATAAAGTTGGGATTAACCATGGAGAATCATGATGTGTAAGTGGGCTGCAATGAGGTCAGGCTGAAAGGATGGTTCATTTGCAATTCACAGGAAAGGTAAGATGGCTGCAGGGAAATCAGACGAAGATCATAATACTGGGGAATGCTGAAGAGACATCCATAATGAGATTTTGGGTGCATTGATTAGCCTATCTGGTTGCCATCTGATACTATTAAGGAGCATGCAGGAGTCTGACTTCAGCTTGGCAAAGCTTTCCCTCTCTGCATCTTGAACTCAATCTCCCTGTTGTGCGGCATACCTAGAGGCATTGCCACTGCTGCCCTCACAGATGTTGTAAACTTTGTGTGCAAAGGTTTCCTGCTCCTGTGTCATTCCAATGAAGATGCATCTCTGGCAAATGCAGCAACACACCAAAGCACCTCCAATCGCTCCAGAATAATTTCAAACACTTTGCAATAGAAAACATTACAAAACAGTAAATTAACTGCAAGCAGGATGCCTGATGCTTCAACTGATGTTACTGAAGGGCCTTTTCATGTGCTTTTCATTATTACCAAACAATACAGCCATTCTCAGGACCTCTGATGTCCAAATTCGGGGTGCTGGAATAACAATAGCAGGTGGAGCTCTGTAATGCCAGGACTACGTCAATTCAATGTGCTTGGGCTCACATAGGGAACACACATCTGAAAATCACCAGAGATGCTGTATAGATTGCCGCCAGTTGTACCTTCAATCTCAAGAAAAGCCAGGTAAGCCTTTATAGAGGCACTACCTAAATTAATTTTGTTCTTCTCAGCTTGGACTAAAGTATTTATATTGATGGCCCAGTTCAGTTTCTGATTAAAGGTACCTGGAGGTTGATGATTAGGATTCAGCCATTGAATGTCATGGGGCAATGATTAGATTTGCTCTTAAGAACATAAGAACATAAGAAATAGGAGCAGGAGTAGGCCATCTAGCCCTTCGAGCCTGCCCTGCCATTCAACAAGATCATGGCTGATCTGAAGTGGATCAGTTCCACTTTCCTGCTTTCTCCCCATAACCCTTAATCCTCTTGCCTACCAAAAACCTATCTATCCGTGTCTTAAATGTATTTAGCGAGGTAGCTTCAACCACTTCAACGGGCAGAGAATTCCAGAGATTCACCACCCTTTGAGTGAAGAAGTTCCTCCTCAACTCCATTCTAAACTGCACCCCCCCCTTATCTTGAGGCTGTGCCCTCTAGTCCTGCTGTCCCTTCTGAGCGGGAAGAACCTCTCCACCTCTACCCTATCCATCCATTTCATCATCTTATACGTCTCAATGAGATCTCCCCTCATCCTTCTAAACTCTAATGAGTACAAGCCCAGTCTATTCAGCCTCTCCTCATAGCTCAACCCCCTCAACTCCGGTATCAGCCTAGTGAACCTCCTCTGCACTCCCTCCAAGGCTAAAATATCCTTGCGCAGGTGTGACAACCAAAACTGCACACAGTACTCCAGCTGTGGCCTCACCAGTGCCCTGTACAGTTGCAGCAAGACCTCCCCTTGCTATGAAGGCCAGCATCCCATTAGCCTTCCTGACCACCTGCTGCACCTGTAGGCTGGGTTTTGCGACTCATGCACAAGGACCCCCAGGTCCCTTTGCACCGTAGCATGCTGCAGCTTTTCACCCTGTAAGTAGTAGTCCTTCCTACCATTATTCCTGCCAAAGTGGATAACCTCACACTTGCCCACATTGTATTCCATCTGCCAGGTCCTCGCCCGCTCGCTCAGCCTATCTAGATCCCTCTGCAGCCTTTACACACCCTCCGCACAATTTGCTTTTCCACTTATCTTTGTGTCATCAGCAAATTTCGACACCTTACACTCAGTTCCCTCCTCCAGATCATCTATATAAATGGTGAATAGCTGAGGCCCCAGCACCGATCCCGATTCACCAGTCACCAACCGCCAATCCGAATAGCACCCATTGACACCCACTCTCTGCCTCCTATTTGACAGCCAATCCCCTATCCACGCTAACACCCTACCCCCAACTCCATGCCCCCTAACCTTCTGTAACAACCTTTTGTGCGGCACCTTATCAAACACCTTCTGAAAATCGAGAAACACCACATCCACCGTTTCCCCTCTATCCACTGCACTAGACACATCCTCATAGAATTGCAATAAATTTGTCAGACACGACTTCCCCTTAACGAAACCATGATGCGTCTGCTCTATCAAACAATTCTTCTCAAGATGCCTCGCTATTTTCTCCTTGATTACGGATTCAAGCATTTTTCCCACAACAGACCTTAAACTAACCGGCCTATAATTCCCCGCCTTTTGCCTGCTACCCTTTTTAAACAGCGGCGTAACATTAGCCATTTTCCAATCTTCCGGCACTTCCCCGGAATCCAGCGAAGTTTGGAAAATAATCACCAAGGCATCCACTATCACATCCGCCATTTCCTTCAGAACCCTTGGGTGCATTCCAACCAGTCCTGGGGAATTGTCCACCATCAGTCCCTCTAGTCTGTCGAGCACTGCCTCTCTAGTAACAATGATCTCATTCAGGCCCTCCACTCTTACCATCTTTCCATCGTTAACACCCGGCAAACTATTCGTGTCCTCCTCCATGAAGACTGAAGCAAAAAAGTTATTCAAGGCCTCGGCCATTTCCTCATCCCCCACCACTAAATCCCCCCTCTCATCCTCTAAGGGTCCAACATTCACCCTAGCCAGCCTTCTCCTTTTTATATATTTATAAAAACTCTTACTATCCATTTTTATATTTAGCGCTAGCCTAGCTTCATAGTTTATCCTTCCTTTATCAACTTCTTCGTCATTCTTTGTTGATATTTAAACCTCTCCCAATCCTCTTCTCGCCCACTACTCTTAGCCACTCTAAACGCATCAGCTTTTAATTTAATACTCTCTTTATCTCCTTCATTATCCACAGCTATTTCTTGTTAGAAATAGTTGTTACCTGGTAATTGTGTGGTGCCAATGTTACTTGCCACTTACCAGCTCAAGCCTGAATGTTGTCCAGCTTTTGCTGCATACACGCATGGATTGTTTCAAATTGTGCAACCAGCAACAAACATGCCCACTTCTGTTGGAAGGGAGGTCATTGATGAAGCATCTGAAGAAAGTTGGGCCTAGGACACTACCCTGAGAAACATCTGCAGTGATGTCCTGGAGCTGAGATGAGTGACCTCCAACAACCATAACCATCTTCCTTTGTGCGAGGTATGACACCAATCAGTGAAGGGTTTTACCTGGTTCCTATTGACTTCAAATTCACTAAGGCATCTTGATGCCACACTTGGTCAAATGCTGTTTTGATGTCATAGGCAGTTACGCTCACATCACCTCTGGGATTCAGCTCTTTTGTCCATGGCTAAGATGGATTCTGCAGCTGAGTGGCCCCAGCAGTATCCAAACTGAGTATCAATGAGCAGGTTATTGCTGAGTAACTGCCGCTTGGTAACTCTGTTGATGACACCTTCAATAAAAAAAACTGGATTAAAAATCTACAGATGACTACAAAACCATTGTCAATTGTTTGGAAAACCCCTCTGGTTCACTAATCTCCTTTAGGGAATAAAATCTGTTACCCTTACCTGGTCTACACTTGAGTGCAGAGCCACAGCAATGTGGTTGATTCTCAACTCAGGATGGTCACTAGACGCTGGCCAGCTAGTGACGTCCATGTCCCACAAATGAATAAATCAAAAATCTGACCTGGATTAAATCTAGACTCCAAAATTAAAGGCAATGCTCTGTCTATGCAACTGTGCCACCCAGTCATTTTATATATAGTTTTATTCCACTATTTCTATTCCAAAGAAACTCCATTCAAACACAAACCATCTCTGGACATTCTTCCAACACTGCTCCACTTGCCCCCAGCATGATCCTCGAATAGCTTTGTAGACAGATTGCACATTGCGATGTGCTAAAACTAAGTTTGATCCATTTTCTTAAAGAAAGAACATTCCTCTGTGTAAAACCTTTCCCAGCTTTAGGATGTCCCAAAGTCTTCTATAGCCAATGAAGTGTTGACCCTGTCCTAGTTCCCAAAATCATGGCAGCTATTTTCTTCATTTAATTGCATGTGACTAATAATAACAAAAACATTGTTACTGTAATTAGTGTTAGTTCAAATAATTTAGTTAACTTTAATTTGGAAATATTTTATTCCAGAAATCCACTTTTTGTCTTGCAATGGAACCTACGTGGTCAGAATAAAATATACAACACATTCCATTCCAGTTTAATAACTGAAGATCCATGTGTTTTTTTATGAAGTTAGCTAATCTACAGAGATTTATCCAATATTTTTTAGCTATCCTCAGTCAGGAAACAAAATTATTTTATTTTTGTAGCAATAACTCAATAGGTTTTCATGAATCTTGAATTTGTTGCACCCTTGCTTTTCTTTGTGGTGTTTGTTAGCTTCTGGAATTTTCTATTACGAAGTAACAGTTATTTGTTTGTCCTTTGATTTTATTATTATCTGCCAGTAGAATTTTGATTACTGCTCGTAAATGACAATTGTTTTTTCAAACTTTGTGATAAAATATTAATTAGACTATATCTTAAACAGTACACATTCATTCTCCCTACGCCTCATTAGGTTAGAACTACATTTAACTCATAATTTGCGTCAGAATTAACAATTTAAAATGTTCCAACACAAACATTATATTTTACTTGTTGACACTTGCTTGAAAAGATTGATCAACAAATTCTAGTTCAATTCCTTTGTGCAGTCATCTTTTGTACCCTGGGAATTCAATCAAACACCCTGGAAAGGAAAAGAGAGACCCTTACAAAGAAACCAAAATTTAAAAGGGGTAAATTCTTTTTAAAATCACTGGATCAGTTTAAACCCCCATCAAAGCTTCCAGTGGACCTTTATAATTTGTTTTTAATTTTTTCTTTTACCACTTTTGGTAGAAAACACATCATTGTTCACACTGGCACAATGGTGGTGGCATGGCAGCATAGTAGTTGGCACTGCTGCCTCACAATGCTTGGGCTCGGTTCTGGCCTTGGGTGACTGCCTGTGTAGAGTTTGCACATTCTCCCCGTGTTTGCATGGGTTTCCTCCGGGTACTCTGGTTTCCTCCTATAGTCCAAAGATGTGCAAGTTTGGCGGATTGGCCATACTAAATTGCCCCTTGGTGTCCAAAGATGTATAGATTAGGTGGATTAGCCATGGTAAATGCATGGGTTTATGGGGATAGAGTGGTTGGGGCCGGGGTGGGGGTGGGGGGGAGAGGGTGGAATAGATGGGCCTGGGTAAGGTGCTCTTTCAGAGAGTTAATGTAGACTTAATGTGCGAATAGCCTCCTTGTGCCTTATGATTCTAAGATTTAGACTGAGGAGGTAATTCAGTGATTGTAGTTCAAAGTAGCGCTATGACTTTTTGTTCTGTTCTGCATGAATAGAGATGTTCCTATGCCACCTAAACTCAGGCCCGTTCTGCCAATTAATTGTTCTCTAACCATTCCTAAGATTTTCTACTCTGCTTATTTCTGAGCCATTAATCTATTAAAAGATAGACTGCTTTGTGTACTGCTATGTATTGTCTTTGGGCTCCATACTAGTATTAATACATAGTTTTCAAGAACTGCAGATGTCCAAGCACATTGGGCAAAAACCTCAAAATTTATCATTTCCAATAAGCATTACTGTTATATATTTAAGTAGTTGCATGACTGCTTTAAGCGTTGGTCCATGATTTAATGGTGATATCACTGGGGTGTTTCTCAGGCTTCTGCTTAGTTTCATTTTCTATTCTGTAAAGATGACAGTGCCTGCATTAAGCCATGGTGTGTTTACTTTGAATCTACAGGCCTGATTTTACCAACATGTTGCACTCGTTTTCGGGTACGAAAAATTGGTAAAATCGGGTGTAAGGGGAGTAGCGTGATCTGTGTCCACACCATGCCCGCTTCCCTTTTACTAAGTGCCTAAAATGGCCATGATTGACACCACTCCCAAAACTGGCACAACATTAATTTAAATGCAATTTAATTGATTTAATGGGCTGCACACCTACACTTAGCTTCATTTCTCCCTTTACCACTTCGTTCGCCTGTCCAGATTCAGCATGAAACAGACATGGTCCGCAAAAGTCTATTTTGGGCACTCCAGCTTCTGAAGAGGTAATTTCAAAGCTTCCAGTGGCTCTCTAACTTATATCAGTGGTGGGAGGGAGGTGGGCCAGATGGATCTCTGGTGGGGGGGGGAACAGGAAACTTACTTCCAAACTCTGTATCCTGTGCCTCAGCACCTCCCTCTGCAACTGGATCCTGAACTTCCTAACTCACAGACCACAATCAGTAAGGATAGGCAACAACACCTCCTCCACAATCATCCTCAACACCGGTGCCCCACAAGGCTGTATTCTCAGCCCCCTACTATACTCCATATACACCTATGACTTTGCGGTCAAATTTCCCCCAGTTCGATTTTCAAGTTGGCTGACGACATCACTGTAGTGAGTCGGATTTCAAACAATGACAAGACAGAGTACAGGAATGACATAGAGAATCTGGTGAACTGATACAGCAAGAATAATTTCTCCCTCAATGTCAACAAAACGAAGGAGATTGTCATTGACTTCAGGAAGCGTAAAGGAGAACATGCCCCTATCTACATCAATGGGGACAAAGTAGAAAGAATCAAGCGCTTCAAGGTTTTAGGTGTCCAGTTCACTAACAACCTGTCCTGGTCCCCCCATGCTGACATTATAGTTAAGAAATCTCATCAATACCTCTACTTTCTCAGAAGACCAACAAAAGTTGGCATATCAACTACGACTCTCACCAACTTTACAGGTGCACCATAGAAAGCATTCTTTCTGGTTGTATCACAGCTTAGTATGTCTCCTGCACTGCCCAAAACCACAAGAAACTACAAAAGGTTGTGAATGTAGCCCAATCCATCATGCAAACCAGCCTCTAATCCATTGACTCTGTATACACTTCCCGCTGCCTTGGCAAAACATAATTAAGGATCCCACACACCCCGCACATTCTCTCTTCCACCTTCTTAACTTTGAGAAAAAGGCACAAAAGCCTGAGGTCACATACCAAAAACAACTTCTTCCCTGCTGCTGTCAGACTTCTGAATGGATTTACCTTGCATTAAGTTGATCTTTCTCTACATCCTAGCTATGACTGTAACACAACATGCTGCACTCTCGTTTCCTCCTCTATGAATGGTATGTTTTGTCTGTACAGCGCGCAAGAAACATTACTTTTCACTGTATGTTAATACGTGTGATGATAATAAATCAAATCAAATCAAATCAAGGATAAGGGATGTGGGCCTGATCACTCTCTGGTGATGGGGGAGAGGGAGGCGGGTCAGATGAATCTCTGGTGGGGGGCAAAGAGGGTTCTGCTGCCATTCTGCATGCAATCGGTGGGGGGCAAGTGGGGCAGGGAACTGCAATCGGTCTGGGTAGCGGGGGGGGGGTGCGTGGGTGGATAAGGGGGATTTATGTTGTGGGGGTGGGACAATGTCTACGGGGGCTAAGGGGGAGGCATTATCTGGCCCAGAAGCGATATGGCAGGGGAGAGTTTTTCAAATTTTTTTTACTGCGCGTGTGCACTTAAAGCAGCAGCGTTTCGGGCACAATAAGCCCCGCCCACAGGCTTCTGCAGTGTGATTCAGAATTGCTGCCTTTTTCTTCAGGCAGAGTGTGTATGGGGGCACCAGAGAATGGGTCTAAAAGTCAGATCTGGATCACTCCCAGATTGAGCGCTTAGAATCAAAATGGTAAAATCGGGCCCTATGTGTGCAAACCCCATTTTTTTATTTTCGTTTGAAACCCACAACTCCTAACATAGTCAGGACACTACAGTTATGCATTATTCATTTTCACTATTTCAAGTTATTCCAAGAACAACAGTGGATTTAAATTTTCTTGGTGCAGATGGTTTGCAATGATTTTTGGTGGCTCACAAATATTTTTCTCCCAATGCAGAACTCTCAGAATCTTACTGAATTTTAAGCCTTTTTAAAGAATTAAATTGCACTTAAATAATTTACTATCTTGGGCACGGATTGTGACTTTGTGTTATAATCTTGTAATTCAAAAATGTGTTATAAAACGATCCAATGAAGCATGTAAACAATTAGTAGCTGACACACAAACATGAAAATGGAATAATATTGAGTTTCTATCCTCTTGGTAATAAATGCACTGAAATTAATGTCTGGAACTGTCGATTGATTCTTATTTATATTGTTCTCTTACTTGTCAAATAGCATTCATTAGAATTAATGATCACCAATTCTTTTTTTTTAAATGTGACTTACATTTATGTATGAAGAAATACAACTTTAAATGTCCATATGAGTTTTTAATCTGGGGCTATGTTGGCAATCATAAACATTACAACTAATAGTTCCCTCATGGTTCTTCTGCTTTTGTGAGTGTTACGCCGTGTAATTGCAGAATCGTAAATATTAAACAGCAATACGTCCTTTGATATCAAAAGGAATCCAAACTGCTTTGTAGAGGTATGAGTAGAACCCCTCCTGAGTGAAAGAAGGAAGAGTGACCAAAAGAAAGGTGAAAGAGATGGCTTTAAAGGGCTGTTTTTAAAAGGGGTGAGAATTAGAGGGGTGGTCAGCACTAAAGGAGGCAATTCAGGCGGCTGAAAGCAGGGTTGCCAATGCGGGAACTAAAAAGAAGGAATGGGCAAGAGGATGAAATTAAAGGAAGAGTTTGGGTGGTAGGATTGCAAATCTGGAAGTGGTTTCTTACATAATGCCCAATGATGAAGAGGAGCCAATAGTTTACACCAAGATCCTTCAACAAAGCAGAAATGAACCATGCACATTTAGAGAAGGATATGCATAATTTTTGGGATCAATTGTTCTTACCGATACCTATATGGAAGGAAATTTACTTTACTGAAGGATCACCGACCACTAACAATGATGTTCAGGCTGCACACTGGCATTCCATCTATAGCAGCAAGCAGAAATAGCTATGTTAGCACACACATACATGATAAAATATTGTCTTTCAAGTCTCCATGGGAATCCTGATTACCTTTACCTAATGAGTCATCAATGAATAGTTCGAGTAGTAATATTTTCTATTTTGAAGGAATCAATAACACTCCTGTAACTGCAGGATAAGTATACCAGGAATAATCCACTACTGTTAGAAGTTAAGATATGGTACTTTGTGGCAAGACCACGGGAACAAACTCAGAGTTGAAGTCACATGTTACCCGAAAATTCAAACTATTTGTACAAACTGGTTGCCTCATCTCGGGAACAAGGGTCATCATTTAACTATTGTTAAGGAACCATATCCTAACCTAACCTCATGAAAGTCATTGTGGGACAGTAAGGATGAAAAAGACATCCCAAAGTTATTGTTGATGGCCAGGGCTTGATGGCAAAATCAAGGAGAAGTTAGATACGTGTTTGGCTTGTGCAGAAGTTCAAAACCTGCTGTCATTAGCATCATTACACCCCATGGGAATGGGCAGAAGGGCCATGGCAAAGAGTTGAATGCTCCTATTTCTTATGTTCTTATGTTTTTTTTCTTATGTTCACATAGATTAGGCTAGACCATTCAAATAACAAATATTTTTCATTATGGTAAATGCTTTGTAGAAATGGCCTGAAGTCACCATTATGAAGACAATGTCCTCAGAGGGAACGTGTTTTTGCAAGGTTGAGTTACCCTAAACATCTTGTTGGTGACAATGGGCCACAGTTCATTTCACAAGATTTCAGAAATTATCTAAAGGAGAATGGAACCTGCTCCTTATCATCCCGCCAGAAATGGGCTGGCTGAAAGGTTTGTTCAGACAATGCTGCATTCATTGAAGGTAACTTGAGAGCAAGGATCATTGTCTAAATTACTAAGCCAATCTCTGATGACATACAGGAACACAACACATTTGACAACCTGAAGTTCTCTGGCATTACTCATGATAAGACATCAGTTACACATAGCATTTTATTTATTGAAGCTGCCTAAGATAAGATCAATTTGTTGAGAGGAAACAGAAAAGTCAGGTTTTGTGGCATAAGATCAGGACTAAACGCCATGTTTTCAGATAGGTCAGGAAGTATTGGCAAGGAACTATACTACCAATGAGAAGTGGATACCTGACATTATATTAGCACAGCCAGGACTGGTTCCTACACCGCTCAGACTTAGGATGATGTTAAGAAGACAGACTAATCAACTTTTATCAATTAGAGCGAGTTTACCAGAGACAGTCAACAGAGAGTCTGTAACAAACTATGCCAAGTGAAGATCTAGACATTCTTGAGAACCTGACTGTACCTCAGCTGAGGACACTTCAACACCAAGTCAACCTCCAAATCCTACCTAATTGAGAAAACTATGGATGTTGTCCAAACTCAACCAAAGACATGAGGCGGGGAAGTATGATTCTATCGGCTCAACCCCCTGGTTGCTTGAGGTTCCAAGCCGTTAAGATCTCAAGAGAGGTGAAAAACTGAGTTTGTGCCTGGTTTCTTGGCTCTCGCAATACTATTGGCACAGTGAAGCCGACGTGATCAGAAAGGGCCTGAGGCTGATTATAATATTTAAATCAGAATTTAAATATTATTAGTGAGCCCAGGATGAAAATACCACAATTGGGGAAGCCATCAGGTGTGGCGGGGGGTGCAATCAGGGTGGAGGAGGGGAGTGTGATTCCAGGAGGGTGGGGGGCAGTGAGATATCTCCCAGTGCATTAATTGTGTACTCTTGTAAACAATTATTGCATTGAGAGATGGGCACTTGCGCAACTGTGCCCTCTAGCAGTCATCAGCCAGCACCCCAGCACAAATTGACTCTATCCACTCCCCTAGCTGGCAAGAATCACACTTTGCTTCTATTTTTGTATGAAGTGGCATAAGATTCGTCTGGGAGCTTGACCAAAAAATGGGTATGATTCCCTCCCGTTTTCATGCCCTTTTGGCACTTAGAATTTTTTTGGTGAAATTGTCCCCAGAGGAAGGAGATGCCTGAGGTTCACTGACAACCACCAGAAATCAATGACCTATGAAATGTCTTACTTATTGACTGTTGTGTTGGTTAATTGTTCATATTGAGAATTTTGATTGTTAACGTGTTTCTGTATTTCATTGCAGGAACCACTGATGTAAAGGGAGAGAAAAGTGTTGTGTATTCACTTTTGTTCCTGGTTGGAATATAGAAGTCTAATTATGTGATATATTGATGATGTCATTGGCTGTTTGGGAGGGCAAACGGGCAGTTTATCCTAACAGCCTGTAAATACCTTTCTACTAAAGCTTCTGCTTGGTTGTGCCTACATGGTCTGTAAGCCTATCCTCTTACAATACCCCAGGGGTAGCAGTTACAAAGATTGGCTGAAATTAGGTGGAATATTTGAGAGATTTGAAGATAGAGATAACAATTTTAAATATGAGACTGTGGGTGACTAATTATAGGCAACATAGATAATGGGTGGAATTTTCCTATTATTTTTAGCAGAGTGAAGAACAACATGGAAGATGCTAGCCTCAGCAGTTGCTTTCTTCGCTGTATGGTTTGGGTGACAGCCTGAAACATAAAGCAGTGGGTCCCACAATGTAATGTTGGTGGGACAGGCTCCTGCCAGCAAATTAAGTTTCAAAAGAGCAGATCGCCCAAATAAAACACCCCTGAACACCACCTGCCCCACAGGATACCCCTCTGGCACTGCCCCTTAGTACTGCCAAGGCAATGCACAGGCACGACCCATTCTCTCCACTGAGCGATACACTCACTCGAATCCTTTGACGGTTTCAAGACCTATTGTAGTCCAACATGACGACGTGAATGGATTATGTCACGGTGAGTGGAGGGGTGGTATAGTGATCTGATGATGAGTTGTAAGTTTATTCAGCTCTGACAAAGTGTCATACAGATTTGAAATGTTAGCTCTGTTCTCTCTCCACAGATAATGTCAGACTGCAGAGATTTTCCAACATTTGATGTTCTTGTTTCAGATTCCAACATTCACAATAATTTGTCTCAATGTATGTTTATTGTAATGGGCTTTCCAACATTGAACATCAGGATTCCTGTTACTGCAGCAGGTGTAAATTGCACTTTGGGCCTCTCATGATTTTGTGTTCATGAATTGTCTTTGAAGGTGAGGGTAAGAGGTTTTAAAATCAGTTGCACTCAGGTGAGCTGAAACCGGTTGTTTGCAGACTTTAAGCTAAAGGCAAAATACTGCGGATGCTGGAATGTGAAATAGTAATGCAAAATGCTGGAAAATCTCAGCAGGTCTGATAGCATCTTTGGAACATTCTTCTCATCATAACCACTGCTCATGTTCCAGCATTGTATTCTATCTTTATCTTAATTTCAGCTGTGCTTTATCCTTCATTTTTGGGGTCTGAGCCTCACTGGCATAAGGGTGGCATTTTTGTTACCCAGTCCTTATTTGCTCTTGAGAATAAGCCACCTTCCTGAGCCACTACTGCCCATCTGGTGTACAGAGCACAGTGCTGGGAGGAAGGACTTTTGACTTGGTGACTGGGAAGGAAAATATTTCAAGTTAGGATGGTGTGTGTAATTTGGAGGAGATTTTGTAGGTGGTGGGTGGCATCCAAATGTGTCTGGTTCTTCTGAGTGGTGAAGGTCAAGGAGTCTTGGTGAGTTTCTGCAGCACATCTTGTAGATGGTACATACTGCTGCTATTGGGTTCTGGTTGTCAAGCGAGCGAATGGTTCAGCTGTTGAAATGATGTGCTGGTGAAGTGCATCTGTGCCGAAAATGCCGAGATTTTCCAGCTTTTGCGTCTGCAGGCTTTGTCAGGGACGCTGTAATTGGCCTGTGCTCGCCGCCCTTTGCGGAGCACTATCAGTACTGAGAGCGGAAGTGGGAGCGCGAGGCGGGTCTGGGCCAGGGTTCTGCAGCGCAGGCGGATCTGGGCCAGGGTTCTGCAGCGTGGGGCGGGTCTGGGCCAGGGTTCTCTGCAGCACCTGCGGCGCTGGGGGACGGAGCAGGCGCTCTGTGCAGCAGGTACTGACTGAGGGACTTCAGCTTCTTCATGCAGCAGTCAAATCCTCAACGTCTACACCGTCCCCGACATCAGCATTCCCACTTGTTCACATCAATCCTAAGGGGGTGTGGATCAGTGAGAACACTGAACACTCCCCTCCACGCTGTTAATTGGACAGCCTGACCACTTCGATTGGTTGGCTCTAACGTCAATTTGGGCTGGCTGACTCGGAAGCAACGTTGGCAATTTTCTTGCGTTGTCTTTATGAGTGGAGCTCACCAAGTGTATTACGTTGGCACTGAGGTATTTAATTCTTGTGTTTCAGGACGGTGAGGGGGTACAGTATAAAATGTGCAGTGATTCTTTCGCAGATCTTTTGGTTTCAAATTGGGCAGGTACACTATATACTTCTAATCCGAACTGCTGTATTCTTGCCAAATCAAAGGCGAAATATCTTGCATTTAACAGTTGCCCTATCATATGTATCCAAGTATTTTCCACAATTCATTACTTTAAAATGCAAAACTTTGCCAACTTTGGCCCAACACACACTTCAGGGTTTGACCGGGAGATACTCAAATCACATTGGTATTGTAACTGCTTTAAGTGTGATCACAGGATATTCTATGATTGGCTGAAATTCAGATATGGGCAGTACCTCGAGTATTTTGCAGAAAACCAGGATGGTACTGGACGGAATAAGAGTCCAGGTCTTCAGGTTTGAATTGAACTTGCAAACATGTTTATCTCCAGGGTTGACAGCAACAGTACTCAAGAGATCAGTAGCCCATCCGAGGAGACCACTGACCAACAGCTATGCCACCCTCGTTGCATCAAAAATCATGAGATGTAGTATAAATATCATACGTTGCTATTTTTCAAAAGATAATATGGAGTGAGAATTAGTTTGCAAACACATTAAAGTTTCATTAATCTCTGAAAGGTCAAACTCCTTGTAAAAACTATATTACTGCATCTGAAATGCTTTATAAAAACTTTCTAAAAATCTTATCTGTTATTTCCACACTTGTTAAAAAAAAATCCACCCTCCCACTGCAGTCACCACTGGCAATAGGCTAACTCATGCTCCAACTTATGCATCAATAATTTAAAATTCATTTATCTACAGGGCACAGTGACCCAGTGGTTAATACTTCTGCCCCACAGTGCCAGGGACCTGGGTTTTATTCCTGGCTTGGGGGGACTGCCTGTGTGGAGTTTGCACGTTCTTCCTGTTTCTGCTTTGTTTTCCTTTGGGTGCTCCAGTTTGTAAGAACATAGGAACATAAGAAATAGGAGCAGGAGTAGGCCATCTAGCCCTTCGAGCCTGCCCCGCCATTCAATAAGATCATGGCTGATCTGTCGTGGCTCAGTTCCACATTCCTGCCCTCTCCCCATAACCCTTAATCCCCTTGCTTATCAAAAACCTATCAACCCGCGTCTTAAAAATATTTCTGAAAGCTGGTTAGGTGCATTGGCCATGCTAAATTCTCCCTCAGTGTACCTGAACAGGCACTGGAGTGTGGTGACTAGGAGACCTTCACACTAACTTCATTGCAGTGTTAATGTAAGCCTTCTTGTGACAATAATAAATAAAAAATCTATTAATGCCACCAAATTTGAGTTATTCAAAATGTGAGAACAACAGTTGAGTTAAAACAAACTTATGAACAATATTTGCCAGGTAAAAACCCTCTGGTCCATCAGTGTTTGATTTGATTTATTATTGTCACATGTATTAACATACAATGAAAAGTACTCTTTCTTGCGCGCTATACAGACAATACTTGCCATCCATAGAGAGGAAATGAGAGAGTGAAGAATATACTATTACAGTCATAGCTATGGATGTCATAGCCATAGAAGGATCAAGTTAATGCAAGGTAAATCCATTCAAAAGTCTGAGCAGCAGCAGGGAAGAAGCTGTTCTTGAGTTGGTTGGTACGTGACGTCAGACTTTTGTATATTTTTCCTGAAGGAAGAAGGTGGAAAGAAAATGTCTGGGGTGTGTGCGGTCCTTAATTATGCTGGCGGCTTTGCTGAGGCAGCAGAAAGTGTAGACAGAGTGAATGATTGGGAGGCTGGTTTGCTTGATGGATTGGGCTACATTCACGACCTTTTGTTGTTCCTTGTGGTCTTGGGCAGAGCAGGAGCCATACCAAGCTGTGATACAACCAGAAAGAATGCTTTCTATGATGCATCTGTAAAAGTTGGTGAGAGTCATAGCTGACATATCAAATTTCCTTAGTTTTCTGAGAAAGTAGAGGCGTTGATGGGCTTTCTTAACTATAGTGTCAACATAGGGAGACCAGGACAGGTTGTTGGTGATCTGGACACCTAAAAACTTGAAGCTCTCGACCCTTCCTACTTTGTCCCAGTTGATGTAGATAGAGACGTGTTCTCCTTTACTGAAGTCGATGACAATCTCCTTCGTTTTGTTGACATTGAGGGAGAGATTATTGTTGCCGCACCAGTTCACCAGATTCTCTATCTCATTCCTGTACTTTGTCTCATCATTGTTTGAGATACGACCCACTACGGTGACGTCGTCAGCAAACTTGAATATTGAATTGCAGGGGAATTTGGCTGCACAGCTGTATAAGGAGTATAGTAGGGGGCTGAGAACACAGCCTTGTGGGATAACAGTTTTGAGGATGATTGTGGAGGAGGTGTTGTTGCCTATCCTTACATATTGTGGTCTGTGAGTTAGGAAGTTCAGGATCCAGGTGCAGAGGGAGGTGCTGAGGCCAGGCCATGGAGTTTGGAGATGAGTTTCATGGGAATAATAGTGTTGAAGGCTGAGTTGTAGTCAATAAATAGGAGTCTGACATAGGTGTCCTTGTTATCTCGGTGTTCCAGAGTTGAGTGCAAGGCTGGGAAAATGGTGTCTGTTGTGGATCTGTTGTGGTGGTAGGCAAACTACAGTGGATCCAGGTACGCTGGGAGGCTGGAATTGATTTGTGTCATGACTAATCTTTCGAAGCACTTCGTAATGATGGATGTCAGAGCCACAGGCTGATAGTCATTAAGGCATGCTGCTTGGTTTTTCTTAGGTACTATAGCCACAAAGCTGCAAATCAAAGGCATTTGGGGATATTTGTGCATGAAACACAGAAAGCTAGCACATAGGTGCAACAGGTAATCAGGAAGACTAATGGCATGTTGGCTCTTATTTCAAGGGGGTTAGAGTATAAGAGTAGGGAAGTCTTCCTGCAACTGTGCAAGGTACTGTGAGACCATATTTGAAGCTGTGTAAACAGTTTTGGTTCCCTTATTTATTCCATTGGAGGCAGTTCAGAGAAGGTTCACTAGGGTGATCCATGGTATGAACGGATTGTTCAAGAGCAAATCAGCAAAGTTTAAAAGGTTGGGACTCTAATCATTGGCATTTAGAAGAATGGGAGGTGATCATATATATAGGATTCTTAAGAGGCTTAACAGGGTAAATGCTGAGAGGATGTTTCCCCTCATGGGAGAGTCTAGAACCAGAGGGCATACTCTCAGAACAGAGGGATGCCAATTTAAGACATTTTTTGTATTGCATTCATGGGACATGGGCATCGCTGGTTGGCCAATATTTATTGCCCATCCCTAATTGCTCAAGGGAGGTTAAGAGGCAACCACATTGCTATGGCTCTGGAGTCAGACCAGACCAGGTAAGGACAGCAGATTTCCTTCCCTAAAGGACACTAGTGAACCAGATGGGTTTTGCGGACAATCAACAATGGTGTCATGGTCATCAGTAGACTCGTAATTTCAGATTTTTTTAAAATTGAATTTAAATCCAACCATCTGCTGTGGTGGGATTCAAAACCCAGGTCCCCAAAACATTAGCTGAGTTTCTGGATTAATCGTCTCATGATAGTACCACTAGGCCATTGTCTCCCTTATGGATAAAGAGGAATTTCTTCTCTCAGAGGGTTGTGAATCTTTGAAACTCCTTGCCACAGAGAGGTGTAGGGGCAGACTCCTTGTGAATGCTTAAGGTCAAGATAGATATATTCTTAATCAGTAAGGGAATCATGGGTTATGAGGAAAGGGCAGGAAAGTGGATGTGAGGAATATTCAGTCAGCCATGATCCTATTGAATGGCAGAGCCCGCTTGAGAGGCTCAGTGGCCTACTCCTGTTTCTATTTTGTATGGTGTTATGGTCTAAATTTAACAATAAAAAATAGATTGGAAAATGAAAGATACAATAGAATAATTTGTTTTCAGGGAGAGTTCACTTTAAAGCGAAGAGGTTGGAGATAACTGGATAGAAAGGGCTAGACTGTAATAGCAAAATGAGAGGCCAGAATGGGTTCTAATGAAAAATCAGCATTAACTCTGTTGAAATGTTTCTCTCCACACATCTTCTGAACACTTGCAGTATTTTTTTGTTCTTTTATTTTTGAATTCAGCATCTACAGTTTTTTGCTTTTGGAAAAGAGAAAATGTAAGTAGTTCACGTAATTCCTCAAGTTAAAGATAATCCAAAAGACTCCCTTTTGACTGGCTATGTGTCAATGATTTTTCCCTATCCTACAGGCATTCCTGGCTCAGGTTATTGCTAACTCTCTTAAAAATTTCCAGTTGCCTCTTCCTCTACCAACATCATAATTTCATTGCAAGTGTGGCAAGCTGGTTGACTGGTAGCGGCTTGTGAATATACTGCTCATTGGCTGAAAGCAAAGGTAAGGAGCCTTTATCTCTGGTCACCACTACAGCAGTGCCGTGGAGATCAAAGATTGATTCCTGAAGACTCCTGGACAATCCAGCATGTTTGACAACCCTAGCAGGTGCTGTTTCCTTGGAGAGGTGCACAGTGCTTGCTCTTGCTCACAGCAAAGTGAAATGAATCTAAAATAAAAGCAAAATCCTGCAGACTCTGTAAATCTAAAATAAAGACAGAAAATACGGGAAAGACTGAGCAGATCTGGCAGCATCTGTGGAGAGAGAAACAGAGTTTAACATTTTAGTATATGACGCTGAGCTGAAGTAGTTGAAGTAAACTTTCAGTAAATACTTGGAAAGAGTCTTGGGAACTTGGGGACTAGATTTACAATCAGAAGGTCAGGTTTATGCTGTTCTTTTTATTATAAATGTGAAATAGAGAAGTTAATCAATTTTAAAAAAACAGACCGGAAATTGATGTGGATGTAAGAGTTTTTATATATTTTCTCTCTCCTAGTCACTTTTTTGTGGATAAACACTGAACACAATCAAAGCTGTCAGAAGCCATTACCCCAACATAATATTCTACTACCTCAGATTCACAAGCAAACAGCTGCGCAGGAAGGTAATGTCTGATTCTAACAGTTTCCAGTTTTGCCTCTGAGCTGGTTTGATTGGTTCTGCTGGGTACAGGTCCTGTCTTTCAGTTGTTTTCAGCCTTTTCCTAAATGCCAGGGACTGGAAACTTGAGGAACAAAGATTGTCCGTGTCCCAAATCACCAAGTGGAGAGACAACTCAGGCTGAGGGCAGGAGAGTGAGTAAGTGAGTGAGTGTGCTTAAAGGCAGCTTGAGTCTTAAGTGCAGAAAAGCTTGATATTGCATCAGAATAAGCATTGCTGATGGGAGAGCAAGCATCAAAAGAGAGTTCTGTATGCAACGAAGAACCACGGTCGTGAACGAAGAGATGCAGTGAGAGAGGCCTGCAGTGAAGTTAAGGAGGCTAAATTGAACAGCTTTTTCACAACGTTTCCAAGTTGGAAGGTGTATGGAAAAATGGCTCACAGCGTCTTTTGATGATGTGGATGGTCTGTGTGCTTGAAAGATGCAAGTAAATAAGATGATCAGTCCTGGCCTCGAATCAAAGTTATAACGTACAAACTTACTGAACTGTTTATAACCTTATCTTCAGGGCATATATGCTCTGAAAGGAAACCGTGCTGAATCACAGAATCATAGAATCACAGTGCAGGAAGAGGCCATTTGGCCCATCAAACCTGCACTAACAACAATCCCAATCAGGCCCTATCCCTGTCACGCCATGTATTTACCTTGCTTATCTCCCTGAGACTAAGGGACAATTTACCGTAGCCAATCAACCTAACCTGGACTGTGGGAGGAAACCGGAGCATCTGGAGAAAACCTGTGCAGGCATGGGGAGAACATACAAACGCCACGCAGACAGTGATTCGAGGCTTCTCTTGAATCTGGGTCCCTGGTGCTGTGAGGCAGCAGTGCTAACCTGAGTGCCACCATGCTACCCTGCATGCTCGATCTGTTCAATTTACTGTTCAGCTGGGTAATCAAAGCAAGCTTGGAGATGACTGCTTGTTCTTGGAATGTTACGCTTCTCAACCTAGAGAAACGTAGGTATAGTAATTGTTGTAATCGTGTTTAGAACGTGAACCTGTTCTTTATAGCGCAGCTTTATCCCTTCTGTGTTTTGAGAGAGCTGTTGCAATTTAATACAAATATGTGCAAAGCCATTAGGACAGATTAGTCTATGAGAAATACACATTTAGTTAAGTTGAAGCTTGAGGGTTGACCTCGTCATGTCATTTGAAATGACTAAATTCTTCATCAGATATATTTTTCAAGCAATTGTTCAACACTTAATTTGTCCAATAAAATATTCAGTAGTCCATCCATTAATGTGAATTAGTTACATTAATAATAATCGTTGGATCAGAATCATGAACTGGCTTGGCAATTAATGACATGCTAGATTTAAAACTGCAACTAGATGCAAACTACCGTGCACGCTGGCACAATGGTTAGCACTGCTGCCTCACAGCTCCAGGGACCCAGGTTCAATTCTGGCCTTGGGTCATTGTCTGTGTGGAGTTTGCACATTCTTGCTGCATCTACGCGGGTTTCCTCCGGGTGCTCTGACTTCCTCCCACAGTCCAAAGATGTGTGAATTAGGTTGATTGGCCATGCTAAATTGCTCCTTAGTGTCGGGGGATTCGCAGGGTAACTATGTAGGATTACAGAGATAGGGCATGTGCGGGATTCTGTCAGTGCAGGCTCTATGAGCTGAGTGGCTTCCTTTTGTACTGTAGGGATTCTATGATGTGATCTATGATTGCAAACAATAGTCTTACCCTACTTCTGTGCAATGGATCTTTCAGTTCCAGAACGTGCCTCCCAACCACATAACTTGTTGAATTATCTTACAGTGATAGCCAAATTTCAAATTTAGCTCTGCCAAATTTCAATCAACACAGCAAATGACTAAATTAGCTTATGATTATTACAATATGACCAAGCTTCTTGAAGTTGGTACATGAACAGTACAGCTGGGAACTGCACTGTTTGGCATAGGCCATTTAAAAAACTTGGTTCTTTGGATCAGGACGCTGCTCACAAGGACATTTATTGATCATCCCAAATTTCCCTTGAGAAGGTGGTGATGGCCGCCTTGAACTGTTGCAGTTTATGCGGTGAAGGCATTTGTGGTAGTTCCACAGTGCTATTAACTAGGGAGCTTTTAGATTTTAACCTAGTAGCAGAGGAGGAACAGAGTTGTACATGTTCAAGTTGGGTTGGTAGTACTGTGCACCTAAGCTTAATCTAGTGCAATTGTTAACACTTATAAATCTCCTGGAATAGATGTGTCTGTTCTGATCTGCTGCTGTTACTTCAATGGATGGAACCTGGCTGCAAATGTGTAAATGTGACATTTCTTACTCGGTAGCAGTTAGACATCGTGTGTAGCACTGAGAGGAAAAGTCCCATTGTGAACAAGGAAGGAAAGAATTAATTAAGAAGATGAAGGTACTAGCATAAACTGTGGAAAGGTTGGAGTATGCCAGTAAGGACAGTGGGGTCCAGCGCTAATAAATGGGAGGGGAAGAGGATACATAGAATCATAAAATCCCTACAGTGCAGAAGAAGGCCTTGCGGCACTTTGAGCCTGCACCAACAACAATCCCTCCCAGGCCCTATCCCCTTAACCCTATGTATGTACTCTGCTAATCCCCCTGATGCTAAGGGGCATGGCCAGTCAATCTAACTCAAACATCTTTTGGAGTGTAGGAGGAAACCGGAGCACTCGGAAGAATCCCTTGCTGGTGGATTGCTGGTGTGAATTGAGTGAGCAGGAGGAGGAATGCCATTGTGAACTGGGGACCGGAATGAACAGTTCTTGCAGGCTAGCGATCGTCATTTTCTAGCATTATGGATTGACATGTATACATTCTGTTCTTGGCTGCTGTTATTAACTAGCGCTGCTCTTTCTCATTGGTTTTCGCTAACATTGACTGCAAACTGTAACCTGAACTAGTCAGATGCATGCCAATCCTGATAACTAAGTAACATTGAGGGGCAAATCAAGGACCTGTGAAGTGATTGGGATAACTGAATATTTAAGTAGTTTTTAGCGAAGTGATAGTTTATTTGGTAATCTGATTATAGATAATCCCACATTTCACTTACATTGATCCAGAATTATCCATCGTGAAGTAGACAGGGTCACTGTCTGTGTGGAGTTTGCACATTCTCCCTGTGTTTGCATGGGTTTCCTCTGGCTGCTCCAGTTTCCTTCCACACTCCAAAGGTGTGCAGTTTAGGTTCATTGCCCTTGCTAAATTGTTTCTTAATGTCTGGGGGCTGGCAGGGTAAATGTTGGACCCTTAGAGAATGAGAGGGGGGATTTAGTGGTGGGGGATGAGGAAATGGCTGAGGCCTTGAATAAGCTTTTTTTTTGCTTTGGTCTTCACGGAAGAGGACGCGAATAGTTTGCTGGGTATTAATGATGGAAAGATGGTAGGAGTTGAGGGCCTGAATGAGATCATTGTCACTAGAGAGGTAATGCTCGACAGACTAGTGGGACTGATGGTGGACAAGTCCCCAGGACCGGATGGAATGTATCCCAGGGTTCTGAAGGAAATGGCGGAGGTGATAGTAGATGCCTTAGTGATTATTTTCCAAACCTTGCTGGATTCCAGGGAAGTGCCGGAAGATTGGAAAATGGCTAATGTTACGCCGCTGTTTGAAAAGGGTAGCAGGCAAAAGGCAGGGAATTATAGGCCGGTTAGTTTAACATCTGTTGTAGGAAAATGCTTGAATCCGTCATCAAAGAAGAAATAGCGAGGCATCTTGAGAAGAATTGTTTGATAGAGCAGATGCAGCACGGATTCGTTAAGGGGAAGTCGTGTCTGACGAATTTATTGGAATTCTATGAGGATGTGTCTTGTGCGGTGGACGGAGGGGAACTGGTGGATGTGGTGTTTCTCGATTTTCAGAAGGCGTTTGATAAGGTTGTTACAGAAGGTTAGGGGGCATGGAGTTGGGGGTAAGGTGTTAGCGTGGATAGAGGATTGGCTGTCAAATAGGAGGCAGAGAGTAGGTGTCAATGGGTGCTATTCGGATTGGCGGTTGGTGACTAGTGGAGTGCCCCAGGGATCGGTGCTGGGGCCTCAGTTATTTACCATTTATATAGATGATCTGGAGGAGGGAACCGAGTGTAAGGTGTCGAAATTTGCTGATGACACAAAGATAAGTGGAAAAGCAAATTGTGCGGAGGGTGTGGAAAGTCTGCAGAGGGATCTAGATAGGCTGAGCGAGTGGGCGAGGACTTGGCAGATGGAATACAATGTTGGCAAGTGTGAGATTATCCACTTTGGCAGGAATAATAGTAGGAAGGACTACTACTTACAGGGCGAAAAGCTGCAGCATGCTACAGTGCAGAGGGACCTGGGGGTCCTTGTGCATGAGTCGCAAAAACCCAGCCTACAGGTGCAGCAGGTGGTCAGGAAGGCAAATGGGATGCTGGCCTTCATACCGAGGGGGATTCAATATAAAAGTAGGGAGGTCTTGCTGCAACTGTACAGGGCACTGGTGAGGCCGCAGCTGGAGTACTGTGTGCAGTTTTGGTCGCCGCACCTGTGCAAGGATATTTTGGCCTTGGAGGGAGTGCAGAGGAGGTTCACTAGGCTGATACCGGAGTTGAGGGGGTTGAACTATGAAGAGAGGCTGAATAGACTGGGCTTGTACTCGTTGGAGTTTAGAAGGATGAGGGGGGATCTTATTGAGACATATAAGATGATGAAGGGGATGGATAGGGTAGAGGTGGAGAGGTTCTTCCTGCTCAGAAGGGACAGCAGGACTAGAGGGCGCAGCCTCAAGATAAGGGGGGGGGGGCAGTTTAGAACGGAGGGTGGTGAATCTCTGGAATTCTCTGCCCGATGAAGTGGTGGAGGCTACCTCGCTAAATATATTTAAGATGCGGGTAGATAGGTTTTTGGTAGGCAAGGGAATTAAGGGTTATGGGGAAAAAGCGGGAAAGTGGAACTGAGCCACTTCAGATCAGCCATGATCTTATTGAATGGCGGGGCAGGCTCGAGGGGCTAGATGGCCTACTCCTGCTCCTATTTCTTATGTTCTTATGTTCTTAAATACGTGGGGTCAAGAGGTTAGAGCCTGGGTGGGATTGTTGTTGGTGCAGGCTCGATAGGCCAAATGATCTCCTTCTGCACTGTATGATTCTATTCGAAGCCTTTAAGCAGAATGTCACAGTTTTCAAAGGGTGCATTTTTGTAACCTCTTGGATATGTAGGCAAGAGTGAGAGGTACATATAATTTTTTATTTGGCTTTACAGAGTGGTATAATTAAAAGTATGCAGCCACATTTCTCAGGCAATGACTCAACCATTTGTTTATTTGATACATTTGAATGGTATTGTACCTTTCGCTCAAGAGACAAGCTGAAAGGAAATCTTGGCTGTTTTCGGGCATTGGTGGAGGAAAAGGTCAAAAGTTGGATTCACCAAGATCACTTTTGTACACTCGACTGACCTATTATTCAGTATGACCTATTATTCTTTGTTTTGTAATGAGTGAGTTCTCACCCAGTAATATTCATGATTGTGGCAGGAAACGGGAAGAATATTTGTCTGCTGCGAATGATAAGAAGAATTGTGACAGGTTTCAGCAATCTATTATTATCTGCCATCTTTTCAGTCATTTCACTATCCGGATCTGCTGCTGCATATTAAGTTCAGGAACAGCATAGACATTGAGGTCTGGGTCGGTTCTCAGTTTGTTCATTGATGACTGATAAGGAGATATATAAAAATAAATTAACAGGTTGAAGGTCATCTCTAAAATCACAGACTAATCTGTGGAACTATTTTATGTTTAGCTTGAGATCTGGTTTTGTAGGTCTTTCTGTTTCGTTTTTCAAATTACAAGGATTAGAGCATTATAGGCATTCACAGGATTAGCAACTGCACAGTGGCGTTATAAAGTATTTAATATTGAATAAAATGAGATAGATTAAGCTAATGGAAAATCAAGGGTCAAACTTGGTTGAGTAGTAGAACTCTCAACTCTAGTCTGGATTTTTGTTCCCGAGGCAAATGCACAAGTCAGGGAATTTGCTGGCTTGATGCATCCACCTCAGATAAAAGTGCCCTTGTCAGACCAGATTTTCATTCTGGGGAGATGGATGTCGGGTAGAGTCAGGGCCACTGCCCCCAGGATTCAGATCAGAAATGGCTGCAGAGTCTGTCTAGTGCTGAACCAAGTTGTTTAAAAGCCCACCTTGGGGACTTTGTCCCAGTTGTTTTGTAAAACATAAGGCCCTTTAGCCCTTGCATCCCATCACCCCCGACCCACTCCCCTTGCCTCAGCCATTACAACTCATATACCTCCCTATCCATCCTGACACCAAGCTCCCGAAGCAATTGTTCTACTCTGAACTTGATCGTGGCAGGCAGCTCCCAGGAAGACAGTGAAAATGCTTTAGGCGTGTCCACATAGCAGTCCTGAAGAGCTCAAACATGGGAGACCAAATGGAGAAAGTTCATTTGTGACAACGTATTAAGAGATTTGGTTAGGAAGTAAAGGTATTGAAGGGAGCACATAAACCTCCAAACAACCTATCTACCCAATCCTTCAAACACCATTTGCTCCACATGTGACAGAGTCTACAAATTGCGCAATGAACTCATCAGCCATTTCAACCCATTGAGCCAGAGAGGAAGCAAGTCATCCTCAATTCCAAGGGACTTCTGAAAGAAGAGTCAATTGCAAATGGATTGCCAAGTATTAAATTATTAGTTCAGTCAATAGTGATGATCAGGAGTATCAGGAATCCCCTTTTCCTGCAGCACATTCTGTCCATTCTGACAGTTTTGTGAACTGCTGACATGTCATATCAGAAAAGTTGTTGGATAAGTTGCTGTTCCTTTATTAAGTGGTTGATATTGTAACTGCTGAAATAACTTTATTAGTAAGCATATTGGTAAAATTACACTGAGCCAACAGCATAGGAACAGACCTTCCAACCTGACTTTGGGGCGGCATGGTGGCACAGAGGTTGCTACCTCACAGTGCCGGAGCCCAGGTTTGATTCCCGACTTTGGTCACTTTCTGTGTGGAGTTTGCATGTTCTCTCTGTGTCTGCATGGGTTTCCTCCAGGTGCTCCGGTTTCCTCCGACAGTACAAAGATGTGCTGGTTAGGTTGATTGGCCATGCTAAATTGCCCGCTGATGTTAGAGGTTAATAGTGTAAATAAGTTGGGTTATGGGGATAGGACCTGGGTGGGATCATGATCAGTGCAGACTCGATGGGCCAAATGGCTTCTTTCTGTGCTGTAGGGATTCTATGACTGGTCTACGCTGGTGTTTGTGTTTCACAAAAATGTCCTCCTACATCCCTTCTAATTCTTTCAGCATATCCTGCTGGTCCTTTCTCCGTCATGTTAGTGTTGTCAACTCTCACTGGGCTCATTCCAGAAGATGGCAGCAGGAGTGACGTAATGGGAAGCTGACAGTGTGGTGCAAATGGGTGAATCTAGAGAAAAGGCTTGTGACACTGAATGAGAGAGAATGAACCCGTCTCCACTAAATTCCACTACTCGGTCAGAACAGTTCCTTCCCCTGTCCATTGCACACCAAAGTCTGCCCAGTTATCACAAACTCAATCCAATGCTTATAACATTAATAACACTAATTAATCAATATACCAGCATCTGACCGAGCCTAATCTTAGCTCCTTTCCACCAGCTGTGCAGCCCGAGTGGACATTGCCTCAACTGTTTGGAACACAGATCATGTCCGCTGTAGGCCATTCACATAGTTCTCTTAAGTGCCCTCCGCTGAAGCTAAGTTGGGTGTTTCTGTAGGTGAGGGAGGATGTTCCTATATAGGAAGGTCAAATAGTACAAAAACACAGGCTATGTTTGGCTTGTGGCCTGTCCCTGACATGGGGAATGTCAGGTGGTGCCTGAGCCTGGGCTGAGGCAGGCTGGTGGACAGTCCTGCTGCTGTTGCTGGGAGCTGAAATGCTCCCAAAATGCAATTGCTGCGAATTGAAACCAATTTTGAGGGTTTTCTGGCCATTCTGGGTATGTTGGCATCCTTAGCTTGTGCTTACCCAGCTTTCCACTAAATGCACCTATGCTGTTTGCCCAGCTTTTCCTTAAGGTAGCAAGCTCCACATTCTTACTGCTTTTTGAGTAAACAAGTTTCTACTGAAAAAAGGTTTTCCTGAAATAAAGTAGAAAATGCATAGAAGATCAGTCATCATCTGTGGAGTGAGAAATAATGCATGTTTCACATAGAGTCATTCTGTGACCTTTTATCAGACTTAGAAATTTAATGGGTTTTGAGCATGCAGTGGGTGAGACAAGGACAAAAGGAAGGTCTATGACAGGGTGAAAACAAGGCGATGTTGAATGACAGAACAGTTAATCTTTCCAAGGCCAAAGGAAATAGTGATAGGGCAAAAAAAACAAAAGCAAATGATGTGGCCAAAGCAGTTAGTTGTGCTGCTGACAGAAAGCAAACTGTTTCTCCTAATTTTCCTATTTATCAACATTTTAATTACTGCATTAAATTTTTGTTGCTATTTAAGCCTGATATTTTGAGATTTAGTTTCCAAACTCTTACAACAATCATGAAGGAAACTCAGTTGGTGCTAGTTTTGGGGGAAGTTCTTCATGCACAAGACAGGCAAGATTGACTGTTCCTAGTGCAGTATTTGCACACCTGCCCTTATCTCAGGACTCTCGTTCACTCTCCAGATGATCCTTCTTGAGTACCTCAGAGGAGGGGCCCTTCGTTACCACATTCACCTCGTAGTGTGCCATTTTTGGAGGCAGACTTGCAGACAACCTGCGCCAGATCACTTTACATTAAACATTTGTGCCACAGCATCTTTCCATGAAAAAACTAGCAACATATGCTAGAAAAGATGTACACAGATGTATCAAGCGAGTGACAGAGGTCTCCTTGTTTGCAAGGCACAACAAGTTCATCACTTTCCTTGTGGAAAGGAGTGACCGGGAAAATAACTTTCCCAGGGTATCATGGTTTTCAAGAATGCAAAGCATTGTAATGCCAGCCCCTGGGCCATCTGGCCAATAGTTTCATCATCTCTTCACCATGACTTGCTGTTGTTTATCTGTGCACTCTACCTGATCTAGTGCTACCCACTCATGTACAGAACCAGGGGCATACGTGCTACCAACAGAGCCAAACAGGGCACTGGTTGGGATTATGTCCCTCAACAAAAAGATTATCCTACTGGTCCGCTCTGCTCATGAGAGGGTATCCTGGCATTTGTTCTCCACCACTCAGAAGATGGGCTTGAGCCCTTGATGCCATAACACATGGCTCATTGTGGAACAAAACCTTTTGGTAACATATCTAAAGCCTTCTTGCAAAATGTCTTGAAATACTGTTTCCAAGCAACCAATGATATTCTAGTGGTCAGGACAGATTGGAACCTCAATTAGCTAATTTCCATTAAACACTGTGGGACTGACTCTCCCGTCCCACTGTGCTGCTTTTGCAGGCTCCCCGCTGGGTGCCATGGCCTCCGCGCATCTCCGGCAGCCAGATTTCTTGTGCCATCAGCTCCGTGCCAATTTCCGGGACTAAAGTCTCCAGGCCCGCTAGCCTCACCCCCTCCTCCCCACCAGGAATGGTTCGTTCCCACAGTGTTTAGTATTGCTCCCCACGTGTGGCGAGCTGGTGGCCCGACCCCACTGGAGTGAAGGGGGAGGGGTCATTCGAGGCTTCTCAGAGGGTTGGGCGCTGGGGGCTGCCCCCTGGGCATTGCCACATTGCCAGTGCCAATCTGGACTCCTAGCACTGCCCGGGGGCATATTGACACTGCCCAAGAGGCATGGGGTAGTGGCAGGAGAGTGGGGCCTGTTGAGGTGGGGCCTCTGGAGGGTGATCAATGGGCTGAGAGTTCCCGCTGCCACTCTGCAATTGGGCTGAGTGACAGAGAAAGGGAGGCAAGTGATTGGGGCTGGCTATTGGATGGGGGCGGGGGGTAGGGTCAGCCTGCTGCAGGGCATCTAGACTGCAGTGGGGATGAGGAGGGTTGGGGCAGCGGGGAGTGGAGGAGATCAGGGCTGAGGTGGGGGGGGGGTGTGGTGGTTGAGGTTGTGTCGGGCATGTTCGGGGGGGCCAGCAATCAGGCCATGGTGTGGCGGGGGAGGGGGGAGGGGTGGCAGGGTTGCATGGCTGACAATGTGAGCATTTTTCAGCCTGTGACTTGTGAAGTGTAGTCACTTATGTAATGTAGGAAATGTAACATGATGTGGAGATGCCAGCGTTGGACTGGGGTAAACACAGCAAGAAGTCTCACAACACCAGGTTAAAGTCCATCAGATTTATTTGGTAGCACAAGAACTCCGGCTCACCTGACGAAGGGGCAGTGCTCCGAAAGCTAGTGGCTTATGTACCAGATAAACCTGTTGGACTTTAACTTGGTGTTGTGGAAATGTAACAGCCAGTTTGTACACAGCAAGCTCCAAGAAAATGTGATGATGACCAGATGATCTGTTTTTGTGATACTGATTGGGGGATAAATATTGCCAAGACAATTGGTAACTTTCCCACTCTTCTTCGAAATAGGATCTTTTGCATCCACCTGAGAGGCAGGGTGGCACAGTGGTTAGCACTGCAGCTGCATAGCACCAGGGACCTGGGTTCGATTCCCGACTTGAGTCACTGTCCATGCTGAGTCTGCATGTTCTCCCCATGTCTGCGTGGGTTTCCTCTGAGTGCTCTGGTTTCATAGAACACTACAGCACAAACAGGCCCTTCAGCCCTCAAGTTGCACCGATTACATCTATACCTACCAAGCCGTAGAACTATCTGTAACTTCCAATGCCATTAGATCCCATATACTCATCCCGAAGTCTTTTAAAAGACCCCAGCGAGTTCGCCTCTACCACCACCGACGGCAGCCGATTCCACTCACTCACCACCCTCTGAGTGAAAAACTTAGCCCTAACATCTCCTCTGTACTTGCTTCCCAGCACCTTAAACCTGTGTCCTTTCATAGCGACCATTTTAGCCCTGGGAAATAGCCTCCGAGAATCCACCCTATCTATTCCTCTCAACATTTTATAAACCTCTATCAGGTCGCCTCTCAACCTTCATCTCTCCAGGGAGAAGAGACCTAGCTCCCTTAACCTATCTTCATAAGGCATGCCTCCAAATCCAGACAACATCCTTGTAAATCTCCTCTGCGCCCTCTCAATAGCTTCCACATCCTTCCTGTAGTGAGGCGACCAGAACGGCGCACAGTACTCCAAGTGGGGTCTGACAAGGGTCCTATAAAGTTGCAGCATTACCTCCTGACTCCTAAACTCAATCCCTCGATTAGTGAAGGCCAGTACACCATACGTCTTCTTGACCACATCCTCCACCTGCGAGGCCGATTTAAGAGTCCTCTGGACCCGGACCCCAAGATCCTTCTGCTCTTCAACCCAGCTAAGACTCCTACCCTTGATATTGTACTCCTGCATCCCGTTGGTCCTGCCAAAATGGACCACTGCACATTTATCCGCGTTGAAGTCCATCTGCCACTTCTCTGCCCAGTCTTGCATCCTATCTATGTCATGCTGCAACTTCTGACATCCCTCCAGACTATCCACAACACCACCAACCTTCGTATCGTCGGCGAACTTACTAACCCATCCCTCCACTTCCTTATCTAGGTCATTTATGAAAATGACAAACAGCAAGGGTCAGATCCCTGGGGCACTCCACTGGTGACCGACCTCCATGCAGAAAAAGACCCATCCACAACCACTTTCTGCCTTCTGCAGGCAAGCCAGTTCTGGATCCACAAGGCCAAAGCCCCTTGGATCCCATGCCCTCTCACCTTCTCAAGAAGTCTTGCATGGGGGACCTTATCAAACGCCTTGCTGAAGTCCATGTAAACCACATCCACTGCTCTTCCTTCGTCAGTGTGTTCAGTCACATTTTCAAAGAACTCAACTAGGCTCGTAAGGACGATCTGCCCTTGACAATGCCGTGCTGACTATTCCTGATCATTCTAAACTTCTGTAAATGTGCATAAATCTTGACCCTTAGAATCCTCTCCATCAACTTACCAACCACTGAGGTCAGACTCACCGGTCGGTAATTTCCCAGGCTATCCCTGTTCCCTTTCTTGAAAATAGGAACCACATCTGCAATCCTTCAATCCTCCGGAACCTCTCCCTTCTCCATCGACGACGCAAAGATCATCGCCAGGGGCTCTGCAATCACTTCCCTCACCTCCCACTCATAATCGGAAAGATGAGCTGGTTAAGTGCATTGGCCACACTAAATTCTCCCTCAGTGTACCCAAACATGCGCCGGAGTGTAATGACTGAGGGATTTTCACAGTAACTTCATTGCAGTGTTAATGCAAGCCTACTTGTGACACTAATAAATGAATGAAGTTGAGGCACTTCTGACCATGCATCAGTTCCTCAGCACTGCATTGGAGTGTCAGCCTTGATTTTTGTGTTCAAGTCCTGGACATGGGACTTGAACCCAGAACCTTCTGACCCAGAGGTGAGAGTGCTACCAACTGTTTCACCAGTGACAAATCGGTATTTGGTAAGGGAAGTTCATGCATTTTGATATTGCCACTTAATGCTGCAAACGCATATTAAAGCTTTGGAAAGCTGATAATTTACAAAGCAATTTGTAGTCTTTGCAAGATGTTTAACAATGTGTAAAATGTAAATTCACCACTCAGCTGGGCTGTTAGGTGAACAGTGAGATATGGAGAGTTCAGTCCTTGTAGGAAAAGATTAAATTTATAATTGATAATTACAGAGTGGCATGACAATTACTGACCTATAGACATAGTTCTTTTGGCATAAACTGGAACTGACCAGATGGATCATAATGGCCTTGTACATTCCTATACTTTTATAAAATAGTCTAGTGTTTTTTAATTAAGTCCATATCCCAGAATATTCTGCCTTGAAAACTAAGAAAGTAAGGAGGTTACACATCAGGACAAGATTCAAATAAAGAAAAAGGAAAATGGTGGAAGCATCTAAATTATGTGAATCATGTTTCTTAGCTGATAGGCAACTTCATTTCTGAAATTAACATTACTTTCATTATTTAGATTCCTGCCAATTTGCACAGATGTATAAAATTTTCTATTGCAAATTACATTTTACACCTGCAAAGTTGTGACTTAGTCCCAATTCTATGTTAATATTTTTGGTAATGTACTCATGTTTCAGTAATATTCAGCTATTATAAATTAACATAAAGATATTATTTAATGACATCTCAGATGGTCCAGAAGTTTGAGCCTCTGATCTTTCTCTGGTATGACCTATGATTACAGTTATAATATTTACACTTGGTGGATGTGTGAGGTGCCTTAAGTTCAGAAGAGGCTTTTTCTAAATTCATTTGGGAGACATGGGCATCACTGGCTGGCCAGCATTTATGGCCAATCCCTAGTTGCCCTTGAGAAGGTGGTGGTGAGCTGCCTTCTTGAATCGCTGCAGTCCATGTTCTGTGGGTTGACCCGGAATGCCGCTAGGGAGGAAATTCCAGGATTTGGACCCAGTGACTGTGAAGGCGATACATTTCCAAGTCAGGATGATGAGTGACTTGGAAGGGAACTTGCAGGTGGTCGTGTTTCCGTGGATCTGCTGCTCTCGTCCTTCGAGATGGAAATGGTTGTGGGTTTGAAAGGTGCTGTCTAAGGATCTTTGGTGAATTTTGCAGAGCGTCTTGTAGATGGTACACAGTACACAAACATCGGTGGTGTTTGACTACATTAACCAAATGTTATTACCTAAAAAAAAAGTGCTGGACCCCCTGTTTTGAGTATGTTTGTTCACGATTTAGTCCCAGCAGCTGTTGTGCAAGAAGTTCTGAGAAAAAGGCCACAATGAAGGGAAATCGAGTGTGTAGAAGAGAGATACCAAATTTTGGTCAGGGATTCAAAGATGAGAGCGATTTCTAATTCACCAGTTGTCACACACTGAAATTGCATTGACAACAAATATGAAAAGCCAACTGCACTTCGATTCCCCACGTAAGGAAAGTGATACATAACTTACTTACAATCTCTTTGTAACTATCAGCAATTGTAATGTCCCAATGTTTTACCTGTAGCTAACATTAATTCTATAACTTGCTGATATTCATCTTGTACCTACAGCCAGAATCCTCCCTGCAATGTCAGGCTCTCCAATTAATGCCCATTTTAACAGTTCCTAACTTGTTCTCCTTTTTGTATGTATTTATAAATTTATATTGTTTTTGGGACTTGGATGCATTAGCAAGGCTGCATTTACTGCCTATCATCAATAGTGGTGAAAGCAGGATAGGCATCAATAGCTTGCATAACTGAGTAGCTTGTCAGGTGGCTTCATGTGATGTGGCTTGGAGTCACCTATACGCTAGCCTGGATAGGAATGAAAAGTTCCCATTCTACGTAGAAACATACAAAGAAACATAGAAAATACGAGCGGGAGTAGGGGCCATTCAGCCCTTCGAGCCTGCTCCACCATTCATTTTGATCATAGCTGATCATCAAAATCAATATCCTGATTCTGCCTTCCTCCCATATCCCTTGGTCCCTTTAGCCCCAAGAGCTATATCTAAGTTCTTGAAACCACTCAATGTTTTGGCTTCAAATATTTTCTGTGGTAGTGAATTACATATATTCACCATTCTCTGTGTGAAGAAGTTTCTCCTCATTTCAGTTCTAAAAGGTTTACCTCTTATCCTTAAATTATGACCCCTAGCTCTTGAATCCCCCACCATCGGGAACATTCTTTCTATCTACCCTGTCTAATCCTGTTAGAATTTTATAAATTTCTATGCGATCCTCTCTCAGTCTTCTAAACTGAAATGCATTCAATCCTAATCTTAGTCTCTCCTCATATGACAGACCTGCCAAAACAGCAGTCAGCCTGGTAAACCTTCACTGCACTCCCTCTATAGCAAAGATACCCTTCCTCAGATAAACTGCACACAATGCACCAGATGTGGCCCCACCAACGCTCTACACAATTGCACTAAAACATCCCTATTCCACTACTCAAATCCTCTTGCTGTGAAGACTTCTTCATTGCCTGCTGTACCTGCGCACTTACTTTCAGTGACTGTGAGTATCCACCTCTCTCAATTTAACCTATTCAAATAATAGTCTGCCTTCTTATTTTTGCTGCTGAAGTGGATAACCTCACATTTATCGACATTGTACTGCATCTATCGTGCATATGCTCACAAACACAGCCTGTCCAAATTGTGCTAAAGTATCTCTCCTCACAGCTCACCCTCCCACCCAACTTTGTATCGTCTGCAGATTCAGTTCCCTCTTCCAAATCATTAACATATACTGTAAACAAATGGGGTCCTAGCACAGATCCTTTTGGAACCCCACTAGTCACTGATTGCCAATCAGAAAAATACTCATTTATGCAAACCCATTGCTTCCTATTTGCTAGCCAGCTTTCTATCCATTTTAAGATGTTACCTGCAATCGCATGTGCTTTAACTTTACATAGTAGTCTGTTATGTGAGACTTTGTCGAAAATCTTCTGCAATTCTAAGTAAACCACATCCACTGGTTCTCCTCAGTCAAGTCTATTAGTTACGTCCTCAAAGAATTCCAATTGATTGGTCAAGCATGATTTCCCTTTTGTAAATCCATGTTGACTTTGTCTGATTATACCACTGCCTTCCAAATGCTGAGTTATGAAATCCTTGATAGTGGAGTCTAGCAACTTGCCCAGTACCAACATTAAGCTCAGTGGTCTATAATTCCCTGTTTTGTCTCTATCTCCCTTTTTGAATAGCGGGCTTACATTAGCTATCCACAGTCTGTGGGAACCACACCAGAATCCAAAGAGTTTTAGAAAATAACCACTAATGGATCTACTGTTTCCAGGGTCATTTCTTTAAGTACTCTGAGGTGCAGATTACCAGGACCTGGAGATTTATCCACCTTCAATCCCATCAATTTCCCTAAAACCATTTCTCTACGAATGCTGATTTCCTTCAGCTCCTCACTAAAACCAGGACTGTGACTATATTCCTTCACAAAGTGGCTCTTTACAGGCTGATGTTGGAAATATTGACAACAGCTCACAGTTTCTAGTTCACGGTTACGTAAAGGAGGTTCTTGAGACCTTAAAGAGGGATGACTCCATTTCAGGCATAGTGAGCATAACGATTTACAAGATTTGTTGACTTTCCCATGGTACAGGGAACTTATTTTCCAGCCATTGGTTACATGTACATTGTTTTATGAGTACCATACCTCAATTTTTCCATGTACTAGAACTGAAAGGGATTTATGTCCAGTTAGCATGTGACTATAGGCAGTGCATCATGCTGTTCAATGCCCAGTATGTGGGTGGCGAGATGCAGTGCTTGCTCTATTTCAGTTATTACAACAAATCAAAGAGTGGTTACTGAGCAAAACAGACTATCGATAACAATATGACTCGTGACTCCAGTTCACAAAGAAAGCAGTTCAAATTGCATATTAGTAGATTATAAAATCAAATTCAATTAATGTGGTAACTTGAGACGACCAGCAGGAAAAAAAGGCCATGAAACCTTTCAGTCAAACAGGTCGAGTTGGCCTTCATAGCAAGAGGATATGAGTACAGGAAAAGGGATGTTTTGCTGCAATTGTATAGGGCATTGGTGAAGTCACACCTGGAATATTGTGTGCAGTTTTGGTGTCCATATCTGAGGAAGGATGTCCTTGCTATAAAGGGAGAACAGCAAAGATTTGCCAGGCTGATTGCTGTTTTGGCAGGTCTGTCATATGAGGAGAGACTAAATCACTTAGGATTACATTCACTGGAGTTTAGACGAGTGAGAGGGGATCTCATCGAAACTTATAAATTCTAACAGGGTTAAGACTGGGTAAATGCAAAAAGAATCTTCCCAGTGGTGAGGGAATCCAGAACTAGGGGTCATAGTTTAAGGATAAGGAGTAAATCTTTTAGAACTGAGGTGAAGAGAAATTTCTTCACCCATAGGGTGTTGAATATGTGGAAATCGTTACCACAGAATGTAGTTGAGGCCAAAACGTTATCTGATTTCAAGAAGAAATTAGATGTAATTCTTGGGGCTAAAGAGATTAATGGATAGGGGGAAACGGGGTATCAGAATATTGATTTTGATGATCAGCCATGATCAAAGTGAATGGCAGAGCGGGCTCGAAGGGCTTAGTTTCTGTGTTTCTGTGGTCACCATCATAGCCACTGGCAAGATGATTTTTTTTCTCTGCTCTGAGGTTGGGTTGCAGCATTTGGAAAATTTCAGTATGGACCTTGTTGTTGAAGCGAAGATGTCTCAAACATCGGTTATTACTGAGACTCCTTTAGAAGAATTGCTCACTGGACACCCTGATTGAATGTGGCCTCTAACTAAGAATCCTTTTCCAGTCCTTCCTCTTCCAGCAGCTTGCCTCACTCTGGCCTCTGTTCATTCTCCTAGTCACGCTCAGTTCCAAGAGACTGCACTTACCTGTGCGTTCATGTCCGAGAATAATTGAATGGCACCTTGAAAGTCTTTATGGAAGCAACAAGCAAGGTGGCTAAAGGGAAATCTGTGGATGTGGTGTACTTAAAATTTCCATGAGGCATTCGATAAAGTGCCACATCAGGGATTACTATACAATATAAAAGCTCACTGTGTAAAAGGTAACATATTAACAGCAATGCGGGAGTTCCTACAATACTTGGACTATCAAAGTTCAAGAAGTCAACTGACCGCCACATTCTTAAGGGCAATAAATGCTGCCCAGCCAGTGAGACTGATATCCCATGAACGAATAAAAGAATTAGCGTGGATAGAGGATCAGTTTGCTAATAGGAAGGAGAGAGTAGAGATAGATGAGTAATTTTTAGATTGGCAAGCTGTAATGAGTGGAGTGCCACAGCCATCACTGCTGGGTCCTCAACAATTTAGCAATCTATATCAATAAGTTTGATGAAGGGACCAGATGTGTGGTTACTAAATTTGCTGATGGCACAAACATAGCTACTAAGTAAGTTGTTATGGGGTCATAAAGAGTTTACAAAGGGATTTACACAGGTTAAGTGAGTGGTCAAAATTTTGACAGATGGAGTATAATGTGAGAATATTGAACCAATCCACTTTGGCGGGAAGAATATTTATTATTATTTAAGTGGAGAGAAACCACAGAGCCATCTGGTACACGGGGATCTAGATATCCTGGTATATGAATCACCAAAAGTTAGTATACCGATGCAGCAAATGAGTAGGAGGGCAAAAAGAATGTTAGTGTTTATTGCAAGGGGAATGGAATATAAAAGTAACTCAGTGTTGTTCCAGCTGTACAGGTCTTGGTGAGACCTCAACTGGAGCACTGTATACAGTTTGCTCTCCTTACTTAGGAAAGGATATAATTGCTTTCAAAGCAGTTCAGATGAAGTTCACTCAACTGACTCCTGGGATAAAGTGGTTGTCTTATGAGGAAAGGTTGAGCAAGTTAGGCCTATGCTCATTGGAATGATTCCATTAAAACTTGAAGATCCTGAGGGGACTTGCCAGACTAGATGCTGAGAGGCTGTTTCCTCTTATGGGGGAGTCTTGAATTAGGGGACCTGTAACTTTTATTTTTTTCCAGAAACATGATGAACAGCCATAATACTGTCAACTAACATTGAACAAAAGAATAATGTATTTATTAACATGAAAAGATTGACTATGATGCAATACTCCTTTATCCCACTTATAAGTTCATAAATGTACATAGATTTGTAAGGCTAACACAAGTTACAAAATTTATTGAATGTTGTTCCCCTTACGTAAACAATCCCTGTAAACCAACAGGCGAACTGTGCTCAGACACACCTGAGTCAGAAGCCAGGTGGCGGACGCCACCCGATACAAATTCTGCGGATTTCTCATCAAATTTCTCCAGGTAATTATCACAACGTGAGCCAATTGGTCTCATGGGAACTCTTGTTTCCACACAACTGTTTCCAAACTTCACTTTTGAAAAAACACACCTTGGAATCTTCTCCCATACAATGCTTTATATAAGGTGCCTTCACCGTGGATCCATTTCCAGGATTTCAGTATCTCTTTTCAGTATTGCTTTGCCTTGGATTGCCATGTACATTCAAGCTTCCACACAATCTCTCAGGTTAGCCATGCCAGTGGAACACCAATGCTTCACAGATTGTATTAAGATATCACCAATATTACGATTACTTCAGATATCTGCCTCCTCGCTGGTGAACATAACCAGGTCTGCATCTTTCAGCTCTGTCTGGGAGCTTCTCTCTGCCTGTTTCTTTAACTTCAGTGAACAATACTCTGTTCGATTACCTGGTTCTTTTTGTCTCTTCTGATTTACGTCTCCCTGAGACTTCCTTTTCATCACCTAATTTCTAGAACTATCTGTTTTTTTAGCTTCTGGTATTTGCTTTCTTGCCCTGACTCCATGTGCTGCTTCTGTTCTGGCAGTTTCTGTGAGAGCTGCTTCTTCTCAGCTACCTAGTTCCAACTGCCACTAGGTTCAGTTTAAAACTCAATTCAAAAAATCTTTCTAACCTAAAATGGCCTCATGGTTGCTAAGCAACAGCCTAGCCTTTCTTTAATGCTTGTTTGTTTTCATATCATAAACCCTTTAAACACAATGCAGGCACAGTTTAAAATGAAACCAAAGCCCTTATACATGCAAACACCATTGTTTAACATGAACTAACTGAGGTTTCACCTCTTTCTTACACAGAAATACATAATTGACCTTACATAAATCTATACCTTATTTCAAATGTCAGATAATACAAATATAGATTACACAAAGCTACTTCTTTTTCCTGACAGGAGGCTCAGTCATTGAATTTATTCAAGATTGAGATAGATTTTTGAACAACAAGGGATTCAAGGATTAGGGGGCAGCAGACAGGAAAGTGCAGTTATGGGCACATTCACATCAGTCATGATCATATTGAATGGTGGAGCTGGCTTAAGGGGCTGAATGGCCTACTCCTGTTCCTAATTCTTGTATTTTTGTGCAAGTTTAAAGGAAAGTATTCTCTGGAGCAGAGACTCCAAAGTGTCATAGGAGCCATGTTACCTGTTGAGTTACATCATGATCTGGCTACTCATGATACTTCCAGTGGACACTAACTATATGCATGTGATTGCCTTCACTAAGCTGGCGCCTGGCAAATTTCATGTTAAAAATGTGTGTGCATGTAGCAAACAAAGTTTTGGATCCGTATTATCACGAGTAGCTTCCAAAAACAATGTTACCAAGAACAATGGCCGGGATTCTCTCAAAAAAATCCAAAGTGTTGAATTTGTGTGAAAACTGGAGTAACTCACAGCAGGAGTTTTACGAAGCATCTCCCACACTGTGCACTGCAGAGTGCCCTCAACATGAATCATGCTCAAATTCATATGCTGGGGTCTATTCCCACCTAAGAGGCCGGTAATATAGTGCTGAGTCGGCCACTGTGCATGTGGTGATCTGTCAGTGCTGAGATCAGCACGTGCGCAGTGGACTCGCATCCCTTGCATCGGGTGCTGCTTGAATCTCCCAGCCCACTGTGCTAAAACATTAGCACAGTGGGATGGGAAAATTGCCCTGAATATCTCTAAGCCCTAATTTCTTCAGAATGGACTCAAAGCGATGACTGATTTTTTTTCCCCCTCTTCTCACTACTCCCCAGACTCTCAGATATTGCAATGTTGCTGTTGTTGGCCAGGTTAAGATGATGTACCATAATTCAAACCATAGATTGAATCAGGAATATCCCTGCCTTTATACACAATGTGTTTAGCTGCCCAACTATTCACAAGCATCCTGCTTTTTCACAACAAACTTGTAGATATGAAACTCCATTTTGAAAATATGCCTTTAATTCAAGCAGTAAGTTTCATATCTGGGATCAAAATAACTTTGAAATGCTATTTCCGAAAGCTTTTCAGCTCAAATTCCCTGCATAGTGAAGCTAATTGGCAGAATGGTTGATAAAATACTTTGTTAATGTTTGAACCACAGCAATTTAATTTGGTCAAGGTTATATTAATGTTCAAATAACTTTTGCATACCCACAAGTAATTTAGCAAGAAATCTTAATTTTTTTTTCAGACTGCAGTGGGCTGCTTTCCTAGAGTGTTTTAGCAATCGTGTAAGAATATCAATGTAGTTTGGCCTTCTGAGGTATAAACTAGTCTTTATGAGAGTGCAGTGGGTGATGAGTTACAGTCCCAAAGGAATGTGTTTTTGATAACAACCTTCATTTCAAACATACCAATATAGATCTATTATTCCCTTTCCACATCTACAGCAACACATTTTAAATTACACTTGATACTTTATGCAAATGGCTATCTGATTAGACACTGTGGCAGCGTCTGCTGATGTCTCCCAGGATTTCTGTAGAGTTTTGTTTACTAACCATCAAAGCAGTGTGAGAGAACGAAGATTACTGTGTAGCTTTGAAAGAGGATAGCTAGCTCACCGTATTATACCTCTTATAATTAGAAATATACAGTAGACCAGAATGCAATATTTTCAGTGTGCCTTGACTTTAAGCACAAGTAAGATATTAGTACCATTTTTTAATGAACTAATGTAGATTGCTTAAAAATTCCAATTATACAATAACATTGCATAACAGGGAATAGAGCTTAAAGTTGTGTAAGTGATCAAATATAAATCCATTCTGTCAAGCATTGATAGATTATGTTTTGAGAGTAGTGACCAGCACTGGCCAGTAAAGGCCATTGACAAAGTGGTCTCTTTACAAATTTAGGTTAATTAAAAATAAGGGGAAAGCGAAGCTTTATTTAATGACAATTTAGTAATTGGCTGTAGAATAGAAAGCATAAAACTTCAGAAATCAAGATACAGTGGAAAAAGGTATTTATTGATTGACCGAGAGTATATAATGTAAATTGAGTAAGCTGATGTCATGGATGAAACAATGAAGGGGTTAGCAAACTAAGGAAGAGATAAAACATTAAGATTATTCCCACTGATGCAGAAGGCCATGGAGATATTTAACGGAGGTATTTAATGCTATATAATTCTTGTTGTGGTATAAAGGGAGTATTTCTTCTAGGTAAATGAGAGAATCAGAAGAGGAATTAAGAAAAATATCTTGAGCGAATAGGCTACTTGAACATAAAATTCTTTGTCACAGGGAGTGACTGATCCCAATGTTTGTGAAAGGTGAAGCTAAAATCGATAGCAGGAACTATGGCTGAAGTTCTCCAACCTCACCTGCAGCTGGGTTTCTCCAGTACTGCTGCAGTGAATGGCGATTTGGCTGAGCACCAAATTCTCCATTCTTGGTGGCAGCAGTAGCAGGGCACGTGAGACTGGAGAATTCCAGTCTATACCTTTATGTGAGGTTATTAAGAGCAAGAAAGGATATTGAATTAATTTAAAGAACAGACTTCTGCTGTAATGGTTGACATGTGGAAAAGTTGGGACCAGTTTGTTTCTCCCAAATCTATCTTGTTCGTTGGAAAGGCGATAAGAGATATCCTAGGCTTAAGTAAATGAACTGCAAAGACTGCTGGACAAGACAGCTGAATTTGTTTATTGCAAAGAAAACCAATGAGAAGAATGATCCACTTATTTTAAATAATAGAACATAGAACATAGAACATAGAACACTACAGCACAAACAGGCCCTTCGGCCCACAAGTTGCGCCGACCACATCACCTACCAACCTACAGACCTATCTATAACCCTCAATCTCATTAAACCCCATATACTCATCCAGAAGTCTTTTAAAAGACCCCAGCGAGTTCGCCTCCACCACCACTGACGGCAGCCGATTCCATTCACTCACCACCCTCTGAGTGAAAAACTTACCCCTAACATCACTTCTGAACCTCCCTCCCCGCACCTTAAATCTGTGTCCTCTCGTAGCGACCATTTCAAACCGGGGAAATAGCCTCTGAGAGTCCACCCTATCTATCCCTCTCAACATTTTGTAAACTTCTATCAGGTCGCCTCTCAACCTTCGTCTCTCCAGGGAAAAGAGTCCCAGCTCCCTCAACCTAACTTCATAAGGCATGCCTCCCAGTCCAGGCAACATCCTTGTAAATCTCCTCTGCACCCTTTCAATAGCTTCTACATCTTTCCTATAGTGAGGCGACCAGAACTGCGCACAATACTCCAAATGAGGCCTGACAAGGGTCTTATAAAGTTCCAGCATTACCTCCCGACTCCTAAACTCAATCCCTCGATTAATGAAGGCCAGTACACCATACGCCTTCTTGACCACCTCCTCCACCTGCGAGGCCGATTTAAGAGTCCTGTGGACCCGGACCCCAAGATCCTTCTGCTCCTCAACACTACTCAGACTTCTGCCCTTAATAGTGTACTCGTTCATCCCGTTGGTTCTGCCAAAATGGACGACAACACATTTATCCGCGTTGAAGTCCATCTGCCACTTCTCCGCCCAGTCCTGCATCCTATCTATGTCCTGCTGCAACTTTTGCCATCCTTCCAGATCATCCACAACACCACCGACCTTCGTGTCATCAGCGAACTTACTTACCCATCCCTCCACTTCCTCATCCATAATGAAAAGAATTTTAAATATATGTCAGCTCATATAGTTATCTATGTTGAATTAGGAGACAGGATTATAAATTAAGATTACCTTTAAATAATTAGCACTTTAGGACTAATTCATACCTATAGTTAACTGCGGTGGGGTATACTTTTGCTTGGTGAGTGCAACCTTCTATTGACACACTGACAGAAGTACTTGATTAAAAAGGGATTGGAGATGTGTTGCCGTGCTGCTAAGTCATGAAGTTAGAAATGCCTGAATGCCTTCAGAGTGAAATGTCCTTCCACATTTTGAAGTTACAAAACTCAATATAAGCAGAATGATAGGAGAGTTTTAGAGGATGTATTTTAAGGATTTATAGGTCATAGGAGGCTCTATCCAAAAAGAGTCCAGAGTAACATTTTTTTCAAAAGGAATGGATAAGTATTGAAAAAAAAGGCTTTAAAGGGTCTACAGAAAGGGCAGGGAAATGGGACTTAGAAGATAGCTCTATCAAAGTGCTGGCAAAGGAGTAATGGCCCAATTAGTCTCTGTGTAAAATTATATGATTGCATTAATTGCAGACTCAATGTAAAATAATGCAACTACTAATGACCTAAATTGGTTTAAAAATAACATCCAGGGGTGTGATGGTGAAGTTTGAAAATAAGTTAACATGATTCAACAAATTGTAAAGGTAGACAAACCTAGTACCAAGGCTAGAGGAAGGTGAAAATAGTTTGACAGGGTTCTGTATGTGGATCTAAATAAATAGCCTGTTTAGGTTGAATAATCTTTTCCTTGCTCTTGTGTCTTTGTGTTTTTTGATCTGCGAGAAATGATCTATGAGTTGTCGTAGAAGTACATTTTATTTTGTACGATCCAGGGTTCATTTAAGTGAATAAAATGCAGGCCTTTACTGAAAAGCAAAAGGCACTGCATGCTCTGATACTGCTCCTAGGGTGCTTAGGAATACTACAATTTTTATGCATGATATTTACTTGTCATAATTATACTACTTTCCAGGACGGTAAATTCACTTTATACAGAACCACTCAGGTCAGGTGAAAGTTTGAACCATTGTGCAGAGGGCTGGCCCATCTTGCTGGACGGAAAAGAAAAGCGATGTGTGAAAATTGTTAAAATAAAAACAATGCTTTTTTTATATGGTGCTTTATGTTTATATATATATATATTTATATATGTGTGTGTGTATATGGAGAATCAGGCTGATCACAATACATTTAGAATGTATTTGGTAGACAGTCATGGGAAATTAAACATTTTATTTTGTGGCTTGATTTTAACCTGAAGAAGAGTGACAGATGTTTGGCTGGCCCACATCACCCATTCACATTTATGTTAGATTCTTGCCTGATACTGGCAGGCTGACAGAACAGCATGTAGGCATGATTAGGTAATGACTACTGTAAGGAATTAATAATGTAGGTTGTCCTCAATGCTTTGTTTAGGTACAGCCGGATGGAAAATACATGGTCCCTTTCGTTTTCTTTGCACGTACGTAGTCATTACTAAATCCTTCATTGTGGCTCTCCCCACACATCTGTGAGTTTTGAAATAACCAGAGAGTCGGAATCAAAATGCAAAAAAAATGTTCTGAACAAAATGTTTTTAAAATTACAATGACTGGAATAAATTTGTGTACATTACCATTTTGACAAATTGTGCTTTTATTATAAATCTGTCCCTTTGTTTCCCTTCCGGTGAAACAACTTAAATATGAGAAGGGCTTTTGTGCTATGTGCCTCAATGTAAACACACCTCCTGTGAAATGGATAAATTTCTGATATAGCATACTGATAGTGGCTGAAATTCTCCAACCATTCACGCCGGTGGGATCTTCCGGTCCTGGCGCACCCCTGTCGTGCATTTCCCTGTGGTGTAGAGTGGAATCATTAGGCAATCCCATTGACAGTGGCGGGACCAGAAAACTCAGCAAGCGGCGCACCACCTCCTGCCACCGATAAACATGTGGCCAGAGAATCTTGCTCAGTATTGTTGTTGGGCAGCAGATCAAACTACTTCAAATACTGTACCTGACCACTTCATTCTGCAGAAGGATTCCCTTTTCTCTCTCAGAAGCTACAAGTATGAGAAGACCCCTTTGAAGTGACAGGAGAAGTCGGTTTCACTGGGAGGATTCCCTTCTCCAAAGCTGGTCATTCAGCCCCATTCTTATAACAATGCATTTTGAAAGTCTCTGAACCTTCCTGGAAAGCTAAAAACCTTTGAAATCCTTTGAAAACCTTTGTTTTCATTCAATTTTGCAGTTCAGTATCTTTAATGAGCCTTTGATAGCTTAATGGTTTTACATAACATGCTTCAGTTTGGTTTATTTATCTTTCCCTACACAGTTGAATGGGTCTGAAGTATCCCCCCCCCCCCCACCTCTACATTTGTTCCTAACTGCAATTTTTATAAACATCCTCCTTCTGATTGACAACTGCAGGCAACTTTAAAGCAAAGTGTTTTCAGTTACTCTTTTCTAACTGCAGTGTTTATAGTGCTCCCTGGCATCTTGGCAGAGCACAAAATCCCTTCCCATGTAATTTAAGGCTTTCTTATCATACATAACAAGGTCTTGTTAAGTGTGAAGCCTCTGGTATATTGATCAGAGATGTGATTTTTATTTTTTTGAGGCAATATTAACATTTAATAACCATGGACATGTACTATGTCATGATTTTGGGTGTTTAGTCATTTTTTTAACTAATATTTTGGGCTAGTAATGTAGTATCACTTATGTTTTATCCAGTGTCATCTTAATTTTACCAGATTTAACTGGTAAGGTATCAAAAACAAAATTGAGTCAAATTAGCTTTTAAATTTAAAGCCTTATAATGATTACAATTGAATTTCAGTTGTTATAATTTGAATTTGCAAGGATATGCAACTATATTTTTTTGAATATAGAAATATTTAAATTTTTTTAAAGGTAGGAATTGGAATTTTTAGTTGTTAGTTTAGCTATTTGTGTTTTCATGTTTACTATTGCACTAGAACTCCCTCCCTAAATCTCTTCAGTCCCATCTCTCACACGCCTCTTTGAGACACTCTTTAAAACCTGTAGCCAGGATTTTAGTGACCTTCTGTATTGTCTCATGTGGTTATATCAAGCTTTATTTATTGATGTTCTTGTACAGCATCTTAGGATATTTTGCTGCGTTGAAGGTATGGTGTAAATGCGAGTTATTGCTACAGGCACCTAAAACAGTGTAGCATTCCCTCATTGTTATTGTGAAGTGTTGTGTTTTGCAGGGGACATCAAACCTATCTGCCTGTTCATGTGGATGTAAACAAAATCTCATTGTATACAGTAAGTTCCCATTTTAAGTTGCCTAATTCTGCTTTGCTTCACTGTAGCGTCACAGGTGTAATAGGACTAGTGTGCGCACTTAGCATTGGGACTTTTGCTTTAACTTGATTTCACACCAGGGCTGTTGAAAGGTGTGTGACCTGACTGGCACCATTTTGGAGCAGTCTGTCTCACCACCCCCACCCAATGCTCTCTCCCCCTCCTTGATTCTTTCTCCCCCTCTCCGAGACACTGTTCCACTGGTAGAGAATCCACAGGTGATTCGGTCCGCCTTGTTGGCCAACAAGGGGCATACACGCGGTGGGTCGTGCGAGGGCTGCTCTTGGATGTTGCTTCGAGAGTTGCCTAGTGCTTCACGTCGTTAGTGTATGCTTAAACTGGACCAACTGATGGGCAACACGACAGTTCAGTGACTGTCACTGTTTGCTGTGCAGATACATGGATCTGGGTTGGTGACTGTGGGAGTTTGCACATTCTCCCCGTGCTTGCGTGGGTTTTCTCTGGGTGCTCCGGTTTTCTTAGGCTGATTGGTGTTAACAAATTGTCCCTAAATTAGACATAGAACATAGAACATTACAGCGCAGAACAGGCCCTTCGGCCCACGATGTTGCGCCGACCAGTTACAAAACAATGACCCACTAACCTAAACCAATCCCTTCTCGTCCATAAACCTATCCACGGATCTCTTAAACGCCCCCAAACTAGGCGCATTTACAACTGCAGCAGGCAGGGCATTCCAATCCCTCACCACCCTCTGGGTAAAGAACCTACCCCTGACATCCGTCCTATAACTACCACCCCTTAATTTAAAGCCATGCCCCCTCGTGCTAGATTTCTCCATCAGAGGAAAAAGGCTATTACTATCCACCCTATCTAAACCTCTAATCATCTTATATGTTTCAATAAGATCCCCTCTTAGCCGCCTTCTTTCCAGCGAAAACAACCCCAAATCCCTCAGCCTCTCCTCATAGGACCTCCCCTCCATACCAGGCAACATCCTGGTAAACCTCCTCTGCACCCTCTCCAAAGCCTCCACATCCTTCCTGTAATGTGGGGACCAGAACTGCACACAGTACTCCAAGTGCGGCCGCACCAGAGTTGTGTACAGTTGCAACATGACGCTGCGACTCCTAAATTCAATCCCCCTACCAATAAACGCCAAGACGCCGTATGCCTTCTTAACAACCTTATCTACTTGACTCCCAACTTTCAGGGATCTATGTACACATACACCTAGATCCCTCTGCTCATCCACACTATTCAAAGTCCTCCCGTTAGCCCTACACTCGACGCATCTGTTATTCCTACCAAAGTGAATTACCTCACACTTCTCCGCATTAAACTCCATCCGCCACCTCTCGGCCCAGCTCTGCAACCTGTCTAAGTCTTCCTGCAAACTATGACACCCTTCATCACTATCTACCACACCTCCGACTTTGGTGTCATCAGCAAACTTACTAATCCACCCAACTATACCCTCATCCAGATCATTAATAAAAATTACAAACCTCCCTTAATCTGGCGTAGACAAAAGTCATAGGTAGAAGAAGGTAGATGAGGCACTCGCTGAATGTTAAAATGGCGGCGCAGGCTTGTTGGGCCAAAGGGCCTGTTTCCTGTGCTGCGTTGTTCTTTGTTCTTTGTAGTCAGCACTTCCCTTCCTGACCCTCCCATTCACAGCTTCTCTCTCCTTCCCTTCCTCACTTGTGCCAACCCGCTCCGAATTCCTTGCTCACAGGAAGGCTTCAAGCGAGTGAGTGGGGAGGGGTGGGGGGGTTGGGGTGGCGGTGGGAGGGAGTGTGCAGGGTGCCAGGAAGGATAAATGGTGAGCGGGAAGGTCAGGAAAGGGAAGTTTTGAGTGGGAGGGTCGGGCACAGGGAGTGGTGAATGGGAGGGTCGGGAAGGGGAGTGGCGAGCTAGGTCGGGTGGGGGAGGGGGAAGGGGGGAGAGGGTGCCATGCAGGGGGATTGGCACTTGGGAGAGTCAGGCAGGGTAGCGGTGAGTAAGAGGGTCAGGGAGGGAAATTGGCACATAGGAGGGAAGGTCAGGTGGGGGAGTGGAGTGCAAGCAAGAGCCATCGAGCAAGAGAAAATTGGCCTGCAGGCAATAAATAAAAAGTTAGCATATTTCTTATTTTCAGAATTACATTTTAGAAGTTATTTAATTGATGAATACAGGAATGTTCAGTATTTTCAACTTACAGGGTACTTTGCTGTAATATTTTTCCTGTTGAGAAAGTTAATATAGAACTTTACTAAAGATCTCACATTGATGGAATGGGAAAATCTGATTTGCTTAAAATATTTCACTTAAAGTTGCACTTTGCAGGAACATAACAAAGTCTTTAAGCAAGGAATTACTGTGCTCTGAGTCTTGGTCAATAGTTATCCATTAAACATCACATAAAAACAGATTATCTGGTTATCATTCCATTGCTGTACAGGGGAATGTTACTTTATGTAAATGGTTAGCCGTGTTTCCCTTCATTACAACAGTGTAAACCTTCACAAGTACTTCAATTCTACAAAGGCTATAAATGGCTTTGGGATGTCCGTAGGGCCCTAGGCAACTGTAAGCACAGTTACCAATAATGGAGTAACTAAAATCAGAGCTTGACAAGAGCATGGATTTGGAGGGGTGCAGTGATCTTCTTAAGGTGACAGAGTTATGGAGGAATTTGAGAACAAGGCGGAGTATTTTTAAATCAGTAGTGCCAATGTTGGTCAGCGGGTGAGTAGGACTTGGTGTGAGTAGCACAGTTTTAGGTGAGCTTACACTGAGTGTAAAATAGGAGGCCACCAGGAGAGTATTCGGATAGTCAACTCCAATTTTAATAAAAGCAAAGATGAAAGTTTCAGCAGCACATGAGTTCAGGCGGAGATGGAGGTGGAAGCAGGCAGTTTATGTGATGTCAGAAATACATCAGATATGACACCAAGGTTGCCAAATATCTGATTCAGCCTCAGCCTAATCAGTGACTAAGGAATGGAGTTTGTATTGGTAACTATGGACAATAGCCCCGCCTTCACCCTCTATAAATTTGAACTCATCCAAACGTGTATTGCCCCATCATAATTTATACCATATCCATTGACTGATCACTCTGTGCTCACTAACCTGTATTGACTACCCACCCGATAACATCTCAACTTGTAAAATTCTTATGCTTGTTTTCAAATCTCTCCGTGGCCTTGCCATCTCTGCAAACCTGCAACCCAATATTGGAGGCATTCTTTTACCAATTCAGTATTGGATGTCAGATAAGCAGTGTGACAAATCAGAGCCGGTGAAGGTGAGAGAGATCTGAACATCAGGAAATGAAATGATCCATCCCCATATGCAGCAAGCCTAGGGCACCAACCAAGCTTCAGCTTGGAGAAGTGGTGAGTATCTTTTGTATCATACATGTGTAAGACCATGACCATTTCCAACAAGAGAGAATCTAACCATCTCCCCTTCACATTTAGTGGCATTACTATAATTGAATTCACTACCACCATTACTGAACAGATATTTGACTGTTGCATCCATATAACTACTGTGGCTACAAGAGTAGATCACAGGTTGCAATTTCTGTCATGAGAAACCTACTCAAAGTCTTTCTACCTCCAACAAGGCACAAATTGGATGTGTAATGGAACAGTCTCCAATTACCCAGATGCAACATTCAGAAAGTTCAACATAATCCAGGATAAAGCAGCCAGCTGGATTAGCGACCAATCCACTCCTACAAGCATCAGCCCTTCCACATCAGAAAGCAATGGCTGCAGTGTGTATCCACCACCAGATACACTGTAACAACTCTCTAAGGCTTCTTTAGCAGCACTTCCCAAATCAGTAACCTCTACCTCAAAAGGGCGAGGAATCAGGCATTTAGAAGTACCACTGCTTCCAAGTTCCTTAATCGTTACTTCCCTACCTAACAGCTCCATTGGAGCACGTTAATGTGGACTGCAGCAGCCAAAGGAAGCTGCACACCACAACCTTCTTTGGGACAATTATGGATGGGCCTTAAATGCTGGCCTTGTTAGCAGCACCTCCGTCCCAGGGATCAATCACAAATGCTTAAAAGGAAGAATTGGGTGTCATCCTAGATTATTACAAAGCACAGAAATGAGCATCCTCAGGTTCCCATGCAAAGAGATTATCATCCACCAATTCGCTCAACACAGTTGTAAGTGAACATGCTCAATATTTATATTCATGATTCAAACATTTGAAGTATGTTTTTGGAAATAACTCCTGATCGCCGCATTCTTTATTTGTAGACATTCTGTTACAACATTGAAAATGGGAAGGAAAGATGCCAGCACTTCAAAAATCCCAATCGATCACTACCGGAAACAAATAGGTATCACTTTTAACCCTTTAAATGTTATATCTTATTGCAGATTGTGAAATAATTATGCAAGTTATAACTGTATTCATTTTATAAAAACAACATTTTGCAGAAGGAATAGTCCAGGCATTCTTGAGAATTAATTTAAAAAATTACGCAGATTTATTTTAAACATTATTTACAACAGCTTAAGACTTTAGACTAGACTTCATTTGGAATAGTCACTTTACAGTTTAGTTTCCTCACTGGGGTAGGCAATGGCATTGTGATAATGTTGCTGGACTAAACGCCGTGACTGAAGACATGAGGCGGGATTCTCCATCCCTGATTCCGCTGCAACGAATGGAGGCTTGGCTGAGCACTAAATTCTCTGTCCTCGTTTGCAGTGGCAGAAGAGTGTAAGCGGCCAGAAAATTCCGGCCATTGTTTCAGATTCCACCATGACAGCAGATGGAATTTAGATTCAATTAATGAATGAAAAGGGAAGTAAAAAGTAGACCCAGTAATTCTGACCATGAAACAATCGCCAGTTGTTGCATAAACTCATCTAGTTCGCTAATGTGACTCTAGACCCAAAGCAATGTGGTTGGCTCTTAAATGCCTTCTGAGCAGAGTCAGTTAGGGATAGGAAGTAGTTGCTGGCCTATTCCGATAAACAAATATAAAAAAAATCTCTTTCCAGATCTTCTTTGCAAAGGCATGTTCTCTTTTTAAATGCCTCAGAGGCAGCATGTGGATGTGTTGAAACTCCATGAGGACCTGATCTCATCACCAGCCAAACCACGTTGTGGTGCTTGTTTGAAAGCTCAGCAAAACATGTGACAGGATATGCCATCTCCTTTCCTCTTAGGGCTTTGTGTGGGCCATTGTCTGATGGCCTTGTCGTCAACCTTTTCCATGAGAGAGGTAGTACGATATGATTCAACTGGCTGCAGCATTGTGCGGTAACATGGCCAGAGATATCCTTTGCAACAGGGCAGATAGAACCTCGGCACATATTGACATTTGGTATTTGGAGTACCAAAGGTCCATACAGAGCTTGATGTAACCATGCCACAAAGATGACCATTGGGATGAGGACAGAATTGGGCATGTTTCTTTCCCTTAGAACCAGAGGTTGTATATCTGAGGGTAATCTATGGTGTCTCTCTATATTTTATCCCCAGCACCCCGGTCTTCTGAAGCCATATTTTTTGTAGGGTGAGATTCAGAATTTTGGCTTTCATGGGAGCTTTAATTGCCTTAATAGCTTGTGGCTTTTTCATAGCCAATGACCTTCGAAAATAGCCCCAAAGTGGGGCCACGCAGGCAAGCTGGCATGTCAGCCAGTGATGGGAAATTGTGGTTCCACTTTTGCAACTGTTTCAAAAAGTGGTCTAACATTTGAGGTCAGTGACTCTTCATTAGAACTGAGAATGCTAATAGATGTAATGGTTTTTAAGCAAGGCAGAAACTCACAAGAGGCAATTGGAGGAAAGGATAAAAAGACCTGTGATTGGATGGAAGGTAGGACGAATAGATAACATTGAGAAGCAGAAAGAGATGGTAATGGAACAAACAAAGAAACAGAAGAGATGTCAAGAGGAGGTGTAAATGGGAAAAACACGACTGCCATCAACAGCTGCCTTCCAACAAAAAATGCAGCCGTGTGTTTGTGAAATTGTTGAATTCAGTGTTGAGTCCAGAAGGATTTAAAGTGCCTCATTGAAAGGCATTCTGTGGAGGCTGAGACCACATTCTTCTATGACCAAGTTTTTGTGCCTTATTGTGTTGTGAAGAAGGGAGCAATTTTTCCAAATGCTTGGCTTCACTACTGAGTGGCATTGCCATATGGTGGATCGTATGTAGTCATACTATAATTACTGGCATTGAATGCAACTTGTGCAGATCATCATGCTGCTGTTTCTTTAGTGAAGCCTATGGTTCTCAATTAATAACTGTCTTCCTTCGTAAGTGGGAACTCTCTGCCACCTATATCCTATCCTACATTATGCCCTCCCTGACTCCCCGTTAGTTGATTTTCCAATGAATCTGGGGTTTTTCCAACTTGGTTTAAATCTCTACGCAGATGGAGTTGACGTAGCTAGATTAGCACTGGAAAACTCATAATTCTTCATACTGGTAAACTATGACCTTTCATCTGGTTCAATTCCAGCATTATCCTTGGGATTTCTAAAACTTGGCTTTTGATTACCTGTATTTAAGAGTATCTGAGCTTGGGATGTCGGAAGTGACCCTACAGTGAGAGAATGTGCACTTCACATCTGGCGAACAGAGACTTCACTCATATGAATTTCTCAATAGTTTAGCTTGGATATACTTAAACACAGCTTGATTTCCCAGCATTTCTTCCTTTCCGACATTTCAACTAATACCTTGCCTGAATTTCAGCTTGTTCCTAATACAACTCCTACCCATTCCACCCATCTCTCCCCTACAAACCTATATTGCCTCCAAATCTCCTGACAGAACTGAGTTTAAATCCTTGTCCTCATTCTCTGCTTCTCAGATTGTGAACATAGATGCTTATGGAGGATTAAACCTGCACCATTTATGGTTGTAGAACAATGTTTCATATCTCCATTTGTTTACTTTTGTTGATATTATGTCCATTTGTATATTTTTAGTATTTGTGAGTGCTCATACAGCAAACAATATTGTTTCAGCACATCATCTGCTATGCTGACATACTACGAGTAGTTTACTGGCATGGATTGAGAATTGGTTACAGACAGAAAACAGAGAAGAGGAATAAATGGATCATTTTCAGTCTGTGACTGGTGGAGCACTGCAAGAATCAGTGCTTGGGCCTCAGCTATTCAAAGTCTGTATCAATGATTTGAATACAGGGATTACAGGTAATATTTCCAAGTCTGCAGATGACACAAAATTAAGTACGAGTGTGAGGAGACTGAATAGATGCTTCAAGGCGATTTGGAGAGGCGAAGCGATTGGCCAAAAATTTGGAAGATGGATTACAATGTGGAGAAATGTGAGGTTATCCACCCTTGTAGGAGGAAAGAAAGACAGGGTTTTTTTTTAAATGGTGAGAGGCTGGAAAGTGTAGAACTTCAAACATGTCCTCACTTATGGGTCACCAAAAGCTGACATGGAGGTACAGCAAGCGATTGAGAAGGCACATGGTGTGTTGGCCTTTATTACAAGAGTATTTGAGTACAGGAGTAGAAATGTCTTACTACAGTTAAAGAAGGTCTTGGTAAGACCTCAAGAGTATTGTTTTAAAGTTTAGCTGTTAGTGTCACAAGTAGGCTTACGTTGACACTGCAATGAAATTACTGTGAAAATCCCCTGGTCGCCAAACTCCGATGCTATTCGGGTACACTGAGGGAGATGGCCAATGCACTTAATCATCATGTCTTTCAGACTGTGGGAGGAAACCAGGAGAAACTCATGCAGACACAGGGAAAATGTGCAGACTCTGCACAGACAGTTACCAAGCCGGGGATTGAAACCGGGTCCCTGGCGCTGTGAGGCAGCAGTGCTAGCCACTGTGCCACCTAAGGAAAGCTCTTCTTTCTCCAGGGAGTGCAACAAAGGTTTGCTAAATGAATTCCAGGGGAGGGAGGGATTGTTCAATGAGGAACAACTAAATAGCTTTTATTCTCTGGAGTTTTAAAGAATGAGAGGTGATCTCATTCAAATGTACAAAATTCTCACAGGTCTAGACAGGGTAGATGCAGGAAGGAAGTTTTCCTCCGGCTGGGGGCGTTCTAGAACCGGGGCACAATCTCAGAATAAGGGGCAGGTCATTTAATACTGAGATGAACATTTGGAATTCTCAGCCCCAGAGGACTATGAAGGCTCTGATTGAGTACGTTCAAAACTGAGATTGACAGAATTCTACCTTTTAAAAACATCAGGGGATACACAGATAGTGCAGGAAAATTATGTTGAAGTAGGTCAGCCATCATCTCGTTAAATGGTGGAGTGGTTTGAAGGGCTGACAGGCCCACTCCTACTCCTATTTCTTATGCTCTTATGTACTTCAGGTGTAAAATGTGAATGAAACTATAATCATAACTTTTTTCCTGATAACCCTGTTGTGTAACTTCTTCCTTTTTTGCACCTGGGCTGAATGACAGCTGTTTACTTTTGTTACTGCATGTCACATAACTGATAACTAATTTACTGTAACAAAATTAACCAGAAGCAATTCTCACTAAAACATATAAAATAATGAATATACTGTTAATACGCCTGTCATATTTTCTTCCTATTACATTTTGCTGTTCTAATGCTATAGTTTATCACAGTAACTGGAGCTATGCAGAGCGTGCATAACAAACTTAAATGATCTCCGTCACCTAAATGATTGTGTTTACTCATTTAGAATAACAAATGAGTCTGATAAATACAGTCCAATCAGTCTAACATTAATGTTGGGAAAACTACCAGAGACCATTGTCACGGACAAAATTAATTCTCACTGGGAGAAGAATGGGTTAATAAGAAACAGCCAGCATGGTTTTATTAAGGACAAATTGTGCCTGACTAACGTGATTGAGTTCTTTGATGAAGTAACAGAGAGGGTTGGTGGGAACAATGCCGAGCAAGTTGTATTTATGAAATTTCAAAAGGTATATGATAAAGCACGACATGCCATATATGAACATAGATGCAGATGCTATTAGAAGGACAGCATCAACAATGTTTGTGTGTATATAATATATGTATATATATTTGACTTGGGTACAGGGAGTACAATTTGGAATTATGTTGCAATTTAGTGCACAATACAAAACTTGGAAACAGTAAAAAGTGAAAAGAGAGACAGCAAACTTCAGGGGGACATAGACTGGTGAAATGGACATGCACGTAGAGCGATCAGAATTCCATGTTCTAAGGAATATGAAGTGCACTGGCATCCATATTGCATTCAGAATTAATACTAACAAAGATTCAAAGTAACCTTCTGGAACTCCTTCAACCCACAAGTAAATCTGATAATTCCATGGTTTTGAAATACTGATGTGCATTACTTTACATTTGACTACTTCAGTGCCATTTGCTAATCTATACATCTAATTTACAATGTTATGGGCCCCTGAGTCCTTCCATACGATTTGGTATCTCCAAATGCCAAGATCTGCAGTATCCTTTCCTGCAGATCAATGATAAAGCAAATAGGCAACGACCAATTCTTAAGAAATTTCAATGTGCAAAATGTATAATCACATTGCTATTTAGATTGCTTCGTTTTTTAAAATCTAGTTTTCAGTTTTCTCTTGTGTTTGATTGTTTTCCTTCTTTTCGTAAGACCATAAGAAATATGGCGTAGGCTGTTCGGCCCCTCGAGCCTGCTCAGCCATTCAGTAGGATCATGGCTGACCTGACATTCCTCGCTTGCATTTTCCTGCCCTTTCCCCATAACCTTTGATTCCTTACTGATCAGGAATATATCTATCTCAACCTTAAATGTACACAGGCACTCTGTCCCCACAGTCCTCTGCAGCAAGAAATTCCAAAGATTTTCAATCCTTAGAGAAGAAATTGCCCTCGACTAAGTCTTAAAATTCTGACACTACACCCTCTGGTTCTAAACTCTTCCATGAGGGGAAACATTCTCTCAGCATTTACCCTGTCAAGCCCCTTAAGAATCCTATATGTTTTAGTGAGATCACCCCTCATTCTTCTAAATTACCACGAGTAGACTCCCAACCTATTTAATCATTCCTCATAAGACAATCCTTCCATACAGGGATCATCCTAGAACATAGAACATTAGAACATAGAACATTACAGCGCAGTTCAGGCCCTTCGGCCCTCGATGTTGCGCTGACCAGTGGAACCAATCTAATGACCCTCTAACCTAAACTATTCCAATATTATCCATATGCCTATCCAATGACCATTTGAATGCCCTTAAAGTTGGAGAGTCCACAACTGCTGCAGGCAGGGCATTCCATGCCCTTACTACCCTCTGAGTAAAGAACCTACCTCTGACATCCGTCCTATAATTATCACCCCTCAATTTAAAGCTATGTCCCCTCGTGTTAGCCATCACCATCCGAGGAAAAAGGCTCCCACTGTCCACCCTAACTAATCTTCTGATCATCTTGTATGCCTCAATTAGGTCACCTCTTAACTTTCTTCTCTCTAACGAAAACAACCTCAAGTCCCCCAGCTGAACCTTCTCTCGACTGCCTCTAATAAAATATCTTTCCTTAAATGAGATGATCAAAATTGCTTGCAGAACTCTAGGTGTGGTCTCACCAATACCTTGTACAGTTGCAGCGAGACTTACCTGCTCTTACACTCCAAACCCTTCAAAATAAGGGCCAACATTCCATTTGCCTTCCTGATTAACAGTCTCACCTGCGTGCTAACTTTCTGTGTTTGGTGCACAAGTTCCCAGTTCCCTTTGAGTTGCAGCTTTCTGCAATTTTGTTCCATTTAAATAATAGTATCCTTTTGCTCTCCCTTCCAAAATGAACAACTTCACATTTTCCCATTAATACTCCATTTGCCAACTTCTTGCAAACTTAGTTAACCTATCAATATCACTTTGTAAACTGTTTGTATCCCTCTCGAAATTTGCCTTTCCACCCATTTTTGTGTCGTCTGCAAATGTGAGTGTGATACCGCCCCCCCCACGGGATTCACGGAGAATCACTGATTGATCTCTCTGTGGGACACGGTGAGTATGAGTTTCCTTGGTAATAGGCAATGGCTTACCCAGCTGGAACTCCTTACCAAAGCCTTTTATAAAACAGACCCAGGATTGGGCCTGCAGAATGACTTGTCTCAGGCATGGACTAGTGTGTGTATACCACAGTGGTGGTTTTATATTGCATTCTGTGAATAAACGATGTTCCTTTTCAGTCAGGCTTCCATGCTTATTACAGTGGCTACAGTGCATTTACTTCCTTCCTCCAAGTCATTAATGTATATTTTAAACACTTGTGATCCCAACTTTGATCCCTCTGCAACTCCACTGGTTACAGGTTGCCAACCTGAAAAAGAACCCCTTATCCTCACTCACACTGTATTTATGTGCAGTTGCACTTTAAATGTCGACTTGCAATGTTTCCTTCAGAGTGAGTTATTCCTTTAAGGAGTCTAATTCTGGAGGATTATGATCACCCTTCACCAAAACAAGTGTGCATCAAATTCAAAGTAAAGTGATCCTACAAATGTATCCTTTGCTAACTTCAAAATAATTCCCTGCAACTAACTGACCAACTAGCAACTGACAAATGATACAACATTTTCTTGGCTTTCCTTGTTTCCAGTCAGCCATGTTAAGCTCCTTCTCATTTTCTATAAGATAGATTTTTCATTCTGATATTTTAGAGGAGTCTGTTTCATTACTATTTCCTCTAGCCATTCTCCATTTTTAAAAGAGCTTTATCTTGTTTCATTGCGACATTTCTACCTCCGATCTAAATACTCAATAATAGTTACTCTGTTTTAGGATAGTCCCAATCACTGATTCAGCTTGAGTGACTGATACTTATTTTAAAATATATACCTCCCCTTCCAAATTCCCACTGTTGAAAAACCTGATATATCCACTCTACCAAACTGCACACATTTAAAAGATGCTTCTTTATTCTATTCCACAAACTGCAGTTTTCCAACTAATCTAACCCCTTCTGTGCAGAGGGGAAGTAATTTTAAGTGAAGTGTTTGCTGTCTGGTTAGGTTTTGTACACTTCCATTAGGACATGAATCTTTCAGTGAAAGTATACAATGCTAAATGATATTATGCAACAATGGATATACGCAGCTGATATTAGCCAGCCAGTGTGTACACCAGAGGGAAGGAAATTTGGCTCCGTAGCTCCTCCTCCAAAGAAAACAAATTCTACTTCAGCTCCTGCAAAGCAGCAATAACTAGATTTGCTTACCTCTGCAATTTAATAATTGTTCTTTGTTTACAAAGTGGACACATGTAGAAACATAAACATAAAGGCATGATTGGATATTTAATCCCATTGCCCCCACCTCTCCCAACCCCTCTAATTTTCTCTCCTCCAGCCCTGCAGGTGGTGACTAATGGCATTATACGGTTCCATTAGCACCGGCAGTTTTCTGGTGATCATCCAAGTTGGTATTCTTCTGACGTGAGTTTAGAGAGTGAGTGCCAACAGGCTATTCCATAGGAGGTATTGCCGCAGAGCCTGGTCCTTTCCTAGTGCAACATCCAAGCACACACAATCCAGCAGGCGCCACTGAGTAGCAGTCAGGAGCTAGAACATTGGCTAGTTTTCTTTCAGGCATGGGACACTGAAACCAATTACAGCCACCACCATCATTGCCGTGATCGGATTACATAATTTGCTCTTAGGTTATTTAATGTCGGCTGCATGAATTAAACTGATGAATTAGATGTTGAGAAGGTTGATTTGTGCAGTGAATCTAAGAATTAGAATCTGATCATCTGGCTCTTGCATTATGATTTATAACACAGTTGTGCCTTTATTAATTTTATATAGGTATATTTTGTGAGTAATGGAACAAGATTAACCAAATATATAATGTATATTCCTGTCGGGTGCAGGAAGGTGGGATTAGAAAGGGCATCTGGGTTTCCTCGCACTGGCAGGGATAGTATAGGCTGAAAGGCCTCCTTCTGTGCTGTAACTTTTCTATGGTTGCAACAAGAAGTTTGTGCTACATTACTGTGGATTTTAATTTTTAAAAGTCGTTATTTAACAGAATCCACTATTACTTATGTCATTAACATGAATTAATTCATAGTGTGTGTACAATTTGTTTGCTAATTCATATTAATTCAAATTGAAATCAATTAAAATATCTAAAGAGCCTTCCTCTTTGTTTCACTTGACAAGCTGTTGCTCATACAGAATTTTATTATTGAAAGTTGCAATGACTTGAGCTTGAACTGCAAAAATAGTGTAGCATTATCGCATTTATATTCCATCTTATATGCAGATGTGATAATTTTCTTCTGAGATTTTGTATTTTCTATGCTTCTGTCCAGAGCAAAGAAAGATTATGACCTTGTATCTTTCCACTTGAGTCATTGCATTATGCAAAAATACCCTAATCTTTTGGAAAGGTGTGCGGCATCTCAGAAATAAATTTACCCTAGAGAAAGAGAATGCTAAGTGAGTTTCATTGTTTTTAGCTGAATACGGTTTACGTGCTATATTCACAAATTATGCACTGATTGAACAGAAATTTTATTTGAATCTTCGGGAAAGCTAAAAGCAGCAAACTCATTAAAAAAAAAGTGATTAAAGCTGCCATTAACTATTTCCCTCTTGACTTTTCATTAAGAATTAGATTTTCCTCCATATGCAAGGAAACATCTTAATAAACTGTTTGGTCAAAGAATGTTTCCTTAGCTTTACACACTGAAGGTAATATTCTTGTAAATGTCTCACAATCATGAATGTGTGTTATGTTTATCATTATGATTTCTGGACTCTAAAGGCATCAAGGGGTAGGGGAGTGTGCAGGAGTAATGGCTATGAGATAGAGAATCAGCCAATATTATATTGAATAGTAGAGCAGACTTGAAGAGCTGAATGGCCTGTCCTTGCTCCTATTTTCTATGTTTACAATGTCAGGTGCGTCTGTAATCTAACTGAGTTGTGTAAAGGAGATTAAATAGAAGGAAACTATTTCCTCTGTGGGGGAGCGCAGAATAAGAAAGCACAACCTTAAAATTAGCAATGAGAATAAGGCGGAAAAGTGGAGTTGAAGATTGTTTCAGATCAAGTCTTGATTTCACTGAATGGCAGCTCAGACTCTGTAGGAAAATAGCTTACTTCTGCTTCTACATCTTATGGTTCCCCAGAGTTCTGTGCACTGGCCTCTGTTTTTCAGCATAATTATTAATAACTTGTGAAGAAATGGAGAGTCGTCTATTCAAGTTCATAGATGACATTAAGGAGACGCAAAATTGTGCGGGATCGGAACAGTAAATTGTGTAAATGGGAGAGAAAAATTTCAAAGAGCATATACTGACTAAATTAGTGGGAAAAGCTATGGTAGATGGAATTCAATATAGAATAATATTATGTCACTTACTTTGGATTCAAGAAGGATAAATCAGAATATTTTCTTAATGATGATTAACCAGGAGCTGTGGTGAAGAAAATAAATAAGTATTGATGCACAGAGATTACTGAAAACTTGTACAAAAAAGTAATCTAAAGGCCAAGGAATTTTTTGCCTTTACATCAAGGGGGTTGGGATTCAAAAGTGGACAACTGACGGTAGACCAAGCCCTAACAAGAGTATTTTGTTCAATTTGGACATTGAACTTCAGGATAGATATATTGATCAGAATTTTCTGGCTGTTCTTGCCAGTGGGACTTTACAGTCCTACTGACAGTGAACTCCTGTCATGGGTTTCCCTGTGGCAGTGGGGGGGATTGCATACAATGGGAGACCCTGTTGTCTGTGGCGGGATGTTCTGATCCCACTGCTGGCAAATGGTGGGCCCTCTCCTCTGCCGTAAAACCCGTTGTTGGGAGTGGGCGCGTGAGGCGTGGACAGTCCCACCCAGTGACTTTTAAGAAGGAACATTCTGTAGATGCAACAGAATGCCTCTAGTGCTTGAAGAATTAGTGTATGAAGGTAGATGCGTAAAAGTGGCTTGAATGTCCTTGAATTTGGAACATTAAGGAGTGATCTAATTAAGACATTTAAAATGATGAAAGTATTTGATAGGATAGATACAGCAGGCCAAATTCTCCCAACTCGCTCATGGCGAGTTTGGTGGTGGGTGAGCGCAGAGAATCTGATGAAAAGCAAAAAGTCAGAAACCTGTCGGTGTAAAATCATGTTGCAATTCTCCCAATAGCAAGTTAATGATGAGTCACTCTTCCTGCTGGCAGCTGGCAGCATAAACACCATTTGCACTTGTTTCCATCTTGTGAACGCTCATTAAAAACAGCTGGTCATCGGAATCCCATCAGGCATTCCAACTTGCACCACTCCAGCGGAAAATCATGCCAGCACCAACCTCGATTGATAAAGGCTGGCGTGCACAAGAAGGCCCTCCATTCGCCAGAGATTTTGAGGTGACGGCAGCATGCACAGCCTACCTACCGTAATGCTGCGCTGCTACTGAAATGCTGTACACCTGCCTGCCGGGCATTCTGGCTCCCCCCCTCCATCTGCATTCCAAGCTGATGTTTTATGGACCCTCCTATGTCGCCAACTCTGATATTACTGCATTTAGAGTCGGGGATGTCCTCCCAGCACCACCGCCCCACCTTCCCCACGCCCAACCCCAGTGCCACGCACTAGTGTCTAAGCAACACCTGCAACAAAGTTCCGAAGTTCAACTGGGAATGTAATGCGAGGTGAGGGTGGTGGGGGTGTACAGACGCAGACCAAGGCGGGGCAAGGTAGAAGTAGGGCTGTGCAAGAAAGGGAGTGGGGGTAGGGCAAAAACAAGAGGGCGATGTGGACGGAGGGCTGTGCAAGGAGGGAGTGGGTGAAGGGTGAGGTCTCACAAAAGCAGGCTGACAGCAAGGAGATATATGAAGATGAACAATGGAAAGCAGAGGGAAAACTGAGGGGAAAAAAGCATGACAAGCTCATGACAAAGGGGTTAAAAGGCCAGCGTGTACTACTGGAAGGGAATGCACACAGACTGCAGATTGTGGGGTAAGTGCCTGATAGTGTGGCTCACTGGGGATGGTTTGTACCATCACTAAAAGTCGGGCTGTAGTGCTTTGTGAAGGTCACTGTCGTCTGTGGTCTTCTTTGGAAACAGGAACTTCCTCAGGGCTCCCATCAAAGTTCAGGGGCGGTTAGACCGATGATGTTGAGATGCCGCATTGGACTGGGGTAAGCTTGGTAAGAAGTCTCACAACACCAGGTTAAAGTCTAACAGGTTTATTTGGCAGCACAAGTTTTCAGAGCACTGCCCCTTTATCAGGTGAGTGAGGAGTTGTGTTCACAAACGGGGCATATATGGACACAAAATCAATTTACGTGATAATGGTTGGAATGCGTATCTTTACAGGTAATCAAGTCTTAAAGGTAGAGACAGTGTGAGTGAAGAGAGGGCCAAGCACAAGGTAAAGAGATACGTATTGTGTTCAGCCAAGACAGTTGATGAGATTTTGCAAGCCCAGGCAAGTCGTAGGGGTAACACGTACTGGGACATGAACCCAAGATCCCGGTTGAGGCCGTCCTCATGTGTGCAGAACTTGGCTATCAGTCTCTGCTCAGTGACTCTGTGTTGTCATGTGTCATGAAGGCCGCCTTGGAGAACGCTTACCCAAAGTTCAGGGGTCAAATGCCCATGACTGCTGAAGTGTTCCCCGACTGGAAGGGAACACTCTTGCCTGATGATTGTCGAGCAGTGTTGAGTTTGAGTTTGTGTCCATAAATATGCCCTGTTTGTGAACACAACTCCCACTCACCTGATGAAGGGACAGTGCTCTGAAAGCTTGTGTTGCCAAATAAACCTGTTGGACTTTAACCTGGTGTTGTGAGACTTCTTACTGTTGGACTGAATCAAAGAGTGCAGACATTCTTGCTGCGAAATAGAAAGGAGTCATAAGTAAAAGGAGTCCAGCGGCTAGTCAGGTATGAAGTCAGAGAAAGGACACAGCACAGTAGCACAGCAGCCATGCAGCAGGAGCAATCACTGGGAGCGGTCTACCCCAGCTGCAGGGAGAGGCAAGGGCTGTGTATTCCACAGGAAAAATGCACAGCTTGCTGTGCAGGGCAGTCCCACAGTCTGTCCCTGGACATGAGGGGTGCTATATTGTGCTGCAGAGGGCATGGTGATGGTCGCCTGCAGCCTGTAAGTAGGGAGCACATAATACATGAGGGGAATATAAAGCTATCATGGATGTGGGGCTGGGTGGAGTGAGAGTAGGAGGAGCCAGTAAGTGACGGAGCACAGATCCTGCCAATGAGGTAGCGACAGGTCCACGTGAGGCATAAGCGCTTTGCTCGACGGGACGGTGTGGGGGTGGTGGTGGTTGTGCATCAATTCCACCACCACGATAACAGGATCCTGTGTTGGTGGGGGAGGCTGGAGAACAACAGGTTTCATCTCTACCTGCACTTCATGAGGTTTCAGGTAAATTGGAGGCATGCGGACAGTAAGGGAGGGAGAGTTACATGAATCCTCATTCGAGGCTGGAGGTGAGGGACAGAAAGTGTGAATTGAGTGTGCAACTCCAGCAGCAGGTACTGTATGTGGAACAAGACCAGGGGCAGCATGAGCATGAACAGGAGGCTGAGGAGCAGAGACGAAGACTGCAGAGATGACTGGCTACACCAAGGGTCTATCGTTCACAAATCTCTTTTCTACCAATGAATCAGAGACAGTGCAGGGCAAGGCTGTGATTGACAGTGTGATATGAGTATGTCAGACTGGTATTTAAATATGACGCTGGGACTTGCGAACCCGTCAGCTGCCGATAGGCAGAAGAATCAGTTGCCAATCGGCCAGGAGATTCAGACAGGAAGTTACCTGTGCGTAATTAATGAGGTTCCAAGCACACAATCTTGTGCAGAGTCCTGCTACTCTGGGTGCAGGACAGGCCTGTCTGAGCTGCCCACCACTGTACTTACTCTGAAATGGAAAAATTCTACCCAGAGGACCCATTTTCTTTGGTGCATCCAGAACAAGAGGGCATAGTCTAAAAATTTGGGTGATGAAAGATATACAGGTTAGGTGCATTGGCCATGCTAAATTGCCCCTTAGTGTTTTGAGACATGTAGATTAGAGGGGTAAATATGTGGAGTTATGGGGATAGGGGCTGGGAGGGATTGTTGTTGTTGCAGACTTGATGGGCTGAATGGTCTCCTTCTGCATTGTAGGGCTTCTATGATTCTAAATCAAGAAGCAAAGAGTAATGGAAATCTGGAACAGATTGCCCCAAGTGCTGTGATTGTAGGTCAGTTTTCACTCTTAAGCTGACAATTGATTGGACTTGCATTCGATAAGGCTTTCAAATGGTGTGGAATAACGTGAGAAGTGGAGTTGAGGCACAAATCAGCCATGGTGTAATGGAGTGGCTGAATTACTCCAGTTGCAATGTGTAGATATTGATGGAATGGGAATAAAAGTTGGCAGTTTCTCTTACCATTACCCTACATGCACAGATTATTAAAAGCAATGATGTAGAAAAAGAATAATCAAAATGTCCATAACATAGGGCTAGCAATGCAAGGTATTAACTGAGTTCATTTAGAAATTATGTAACACGAGTACAGTTTATATCAGTGATTTGCCCTTGCTTGTTTATATCATCGCTAAGCCATTAGTAGAATATAGAACTAGAGTAACTTGCAAAGCTCTAGCTCTCAATGTTGATCCTGTTTACATTAAAATAACAACTGATCTTGTGTGTACATGGGAATCAAAATAACTGCGGTTTTCAAGTGAAGAGAACAAGGGCAGGTGGACCAGGGCTCAAAGATATCATTCATTTCCCATTTAAGATCATATTCTATCCTTATTTTTACGTACTACTTGAATTTGATTGTTCATTGTTAAATAGCAAAATTCAGGGCAAGTTGGGCAGCAGTTTGGAGCAAAGGAGTTTCTGTGCAGTACAGGTTGAGGCATTAGTGGGAACTGTTACGATATCACTGCTGGGTTTATTAAGTGTGAAAAATTGTGCTGTAGAACCAACTATATCTCTAGCAAAACTATTGCAGTACATCTCCAGCAATGGTATCAACATATCATAATGAAAAATGGCCCAGGTAAGACCTGTCCTCAAAAAACTGGACAAATCCTATCCAGCCAATTATCAAACCATCAGTCTGTCCGACCCCCCAAAAAAACTCAACCGTGAGAAAAATGATGAAAACTTTAATTTACAGTGTGACCAAGTGGCATATGATCACCAATGGCCTGCTCATTAATGCTCAGTCTGGCCTTCATCTGGAACACTTGGCCCCAGACATCATTACATCATTGGTCCAAATATGGAATAAGGTGTTGAATTCCAGAGGTGAGGTGAAAGTAGTTGATATCAAAGCAAATTTGACCATTAACATTAATTTGCTAGAGTTTTTTGACCACATCGAGAAGCTCTAGTAAATTAATGTCAGTGGGAATTGGGGAAAAATTCACTACTGGGTGCAGTCATATCTAACAGAAAGGAAGATGGTTGTGGTGGTTGGAGACCAATCATCTCAACCCCAGGATATCACTACAGGAGTTCCTCAGGGTAGTGGCCTAGATCCGACCACTCACTGCTGCTTCATCAACGATCTCCCATCTGTCATAAAGTGAGAGGGGGGAAAGTTCGCTGACAATTGCACTGTGCTCAGTTTCATCTTAAGCTCATAAAGTAACAGCCGTGTGGCTGTTCAAGAGGTGGCTGCAAAGGCACTGTGAACACGGAAATAAATACTGACCTTGCCAGTGAGGCCCACATCCCATGATTAAATAATAAAAAAATAAAAATCTGCATTTTGTATAGAAGGAATTATACAAAAAATTTATTTTATTGAGAAAGAATTTCACACATGTTGTACTGGATTTTCAAAGCAGTTTCAGGATCCAGTACCCAGATGAATTCTGAGTACCAACGCGGCACCTCAGCTGCAAAAAATGCAAATAGCCTAATTGGCCAGACGTGAACTCAGTCCCCAATTAAAGGTGCTGAATTCCTCCAGGAGGCTGGAGCTGCCTGTCAGACGCTTCACTCATCCAGGCAAGTGGAAAGTATTCCATCGCACTCCTGAATTGTGCCTAATTGATATGGTGGAGTCACAAGGTGACGAGAACAGGGAAACATGGACAGAGAATATCTCTTGACTTGCTCTAGGAGCCCCTTTGGAGTTGATATTTATTCAAATGTACGGGGTGCTGCAAGGAACTGGAAGTCTTAAAGCGTATCAATGTAGATAGATACCTGGGATCTGGTGAAATGTATTCCTGGACATTGTGGGAGGCTAGGGAAAAAATTGCAGGTCCCCTAGCAGAGTTATATAAATCATCAACAGCCACAGGTGAAGTGCCTGAAGATTAGAGGGTAACAAATGTTTTTTCTTTGTTTAAGAAGGACTGCAGGAAAAAGCCTGGGAACTACAGACCGGTGAACCTAGTGTCTGTGATGGTAAGTTGTTAGAAGGTATTCTGAGAGAGAGGACCTAAAGGCATTTAGAGAGGCAAGGACTGATTAGGAAGAGTCAGCATGGCTTTTGATGGTGGAAAATCATGTCTCATGAATTTGATTGAGTTTTTTGAAGGGATAACGAAGAAGGTAGTTGAGGATAGTATAATCAATGTTGTCTACATGGACATTAACAAGGCTTTTGACAAGATACCGCATAGTAGGTTGTTGCAAAAGATTAAATCTCCCGGGATCCAGGGTGAGGTAGCCAATTGGATACAAAATTGGCATGCCCACAGAAGACGGAGGATGATTGTAGAGTGTTGTTTTTCAAACTGGAGGCCTGTCACCAGCGCTATGTCTCAGGGATCGGTGCTGGGTCCACAGTTATTTGTTATCTATATTAATGGTTTAAATGAGAATTTGGGAGACATGGTTAGCAAGTTTCCAGATAACACCAAGATTGGAGGCATTGTGGGCAGTGAATAAGGTTATCTAGGATTGCAGTGGGACTTGATCAATTGGCTAGTAGGCTGATGAATAGCAGATGGAGTTTAATTTAGAGCCATGTGAGGTGATGCATTTTGGTAGATTGAATTGGGGCAGGACTTACTCAGTTAATGGTAGGGCACTGGGGAGATCCAGGAGGACAGGTCCATAGCTCATTGAAAGTGCAGTCACAGGTGGACAAGATGGTGAAAAAGGTGCCCGGCATGCTTGGTTTCATTGATTAGGACATTGAATACAGGAGTTGGGATGGCTTATTGAAGTTGTACAAGATATTAGTAAGGTCACACTTGCAATATTGTGCAGTTCTGGTCACCTTATTATAGAAAGGATACTATTAAACTAGAAAGAGTGCAGAAAAGGTTTACTAGGATGCTACTGAGACTTGATGGCTTGAGTTATAAGGAGAGGCTGGATAGACAGGGAGTTTTTTCCCTGGAGCGTAGCAGATTTAGGGATGATCTTATAGAGGTCTATAAAATAATGAGGGACATAGCTCAGCTAGATAGTCAACACCTTTTCCCAAAGGTAGGGAAGTCTAAAACTCGAAGGCATAGGTTTAAGTTGAGAGGGGAGAGATACAAAAGAGTCCAGAGGGGCAATTTTTTTCACTCAGAGGGTGGTGAGTGTCTGGAACAAGAGGCAGGTACAATTTTATCTTTTAAATACCATTTAGACAGCTACATTGACATGATGGGTTATGGGCCAAATGTGGATAATTGGGACTAGCATTGTGGTTAAAAAAAAAGGGCGGCATGGACAAGTTGGGCCAAATGACCCGTTTCTGTGCTGTAAACTTCTCTATATGACTCTATAACTAGCACTGGCATAAGCGTAGCTCCGTATCTTGTCCTCCATGGTCATTTCTGCCACATTCAAACTTGTGGCTATTTGCTGAGCTGCCTGCTCTAATTAGCAAGGTAGCAGCAGCCCCCAACTGCAACTCATAAGGTATTGAATCAGTCCATGCCTTGTGTATCAAGACCTCGACAACTTTGGTGAATAAGTGGCAAGTAACATTCATGCCATTGCCAGTCAATGAGTTTCGCCAACAAGAAAGCACCTAAACATCTTCCCTTTATAATTGGAGGTCATTCGCCTCACCAAATCCCTTGCCAGCAATTTCCTGGGTAGGGGCACCCTTAACCAGAGAGTTAACTGAACAAACTTCAAAGAAACTTACAAAAGGGTTTATTACTTGGCAGCAACTGTGTTTCCTGTTCTGTCCACCTCCCCATCCTACCCAGTGGCCATATGAAGATTGTAAACTGTTCCAGAGCCATTGGGATACTAAGATAACCTCAGTTTTTAGATCTTGCCTGCATCAGACCCCTATCTTTTGGTCCTTTGAAAATCAAACCCATTCTATCAATAGATTGTAAAATCAATTTTGGGGTCAAGGCTCTCATCACAGAGCCTCACTCAACTAAACAGTAATTAGAAAACCTGGTTTGGAGCTGAATATACCCAATTCTTGGACTTTGATATTCCTGTGATTGCCACTTGAGAAAACCAGAATCACAGTAAGCTGAGCACGCTGATCTCCAGGGCTTGCTTTTTCAATGTTTTAGTCTGTGACTTCTTCCTTTAAAATTAAAGTTTATTTATTAGTCACAAGTAAGGCTTACATTAATACCGCAGTGGAGATACTATGAAATTCTCCATTGACTCTCCACACCTGTTCAGGTCAATGCATCTAACCAGCGCGTCTTTCAGACTGTGGGAGAAAACCGGCACAACCGGAGGAAACCCATGCAGACCTGGGAAGAATGTGCAAACTGCACACAGTGACCCAAGCCAGGAATCAAACCCTGAGGCAGCAGTGTTAACCACTGTGCCATTAACAGCATTCCATGTGTTCTGTTACAATACTGTTTATCTTTACTCCTTTCCCTCTGCTGTAGGCATTGACTCACCAAGTTGCGATTTTGCACTTGTGAGCCTAAATGGTGAACGTTGGCATGCTGTTCAATCACAGAGAGCATTGAAGCTGGCTCTGATTCTTTTCTTGTCTGCCACCTTACATGTGTGCTTCCAATTACATACGTACTTTCAACTGAATGGCAGTCAGCCGTGTGAACTCTGTCAGTCATGTTTCCCCCCCACCCCTCTCCTCCACCCAATTTCCCACCCCCCACATTCTTTCCAATTATACTTAGTCTAGTTGTAGTATCCCTCACTGTTGCCACTAAAACTGACACTTCCCTGATGTGGCTCAACCACTCACTGGACAAACTCGCTGGGCCACCTGAGGCACAGGAGATTAAATTTCTAAAGCATCCTTGCAAAGATCAAACGATTGTTCATGCTCTGTGATTATATTGTGCAGTATTATATGATCTATTGTGGAATATATTTGCAAGATTAAAGCTTTGATTTTTTTTTCCCTAATCAAAAGCAATTAAGTATTTGCAGTTAAAAATTAAAACAAAAGTAGAACTAGACACAGCTGAGAGTCCATTTGCAGGTGAAAAGATGGATACTCCTTTGATGCTGTACCAGCTGTGTGTTTGTTGAAAGAACAGTTTACTGAGCTTCTGTGCAACTGTCCACTGATAGTATAATGCAGTCATAAGCAGCTTATGTAGTATTCAGAAATAGCGCTGCATTAATTTTTCAAGCATAAAATGCATATGAGGCATAGTACTGCTGCAGGATGATAATGAAACTAGAATTTTAAAATCTGCAGGGAATAAAGCTCTGAGCCACTGAGATATAAGTGTTCATCAAATAATTTAGAGACATTCACATGTTAATGAACCTGGTCAGCAGTATCAATGAATGTTTGAATTTCTAGTTTTGGTGTTTACCTTAGCTATTTCTGTCTGTGTCACATTTAAATTTTTAGTACCCTCGAGTTTATATCATTTAAAAGAAAGAGTGGAGTTGGAGCAAGTTCAGGTGAAGGTGGAATTCTTGAGCGTCATTTGTTTACAGTATCTGGGGAGAATGAATACTAAAACATTGCTACAGATCAGAGAGCAAAGGAATGGGAGCTTGAATTCTGTTTCTCTGAGCTGGGTACTTGACCTTTATTCTGCTGAAATAATAATCATTCTACTAGATTAAGTAGTTATGTTAAGCATTCACCAGGAATCGAGAGTCATTTGGGATTTTCTTTGAAGTTGGTCTTTCTTCAACAACTGCAGAACGTTTTTGCAGAACAATTAGAAGTCAGGAACCAAAGGCTCAGGTAGGCAACGGGTTTAAGATCTTGCAGTCAGAGTTTCAGGAGCTAGGAAGGAAGTTACAATATCAGGGCCTCAAAGCTCTTAATCTCTGGATTACTCCCAGTCCTTTGAGCTGGTAATTTTAGGAGTATTGGATAAAACAAGTAAACAAAGAAATGGTGCAGGAAGGAGAGCTTCGGATTCCTGGGAGCTGTGGAGCCAGTTTTGGGACTAGAGTCTGCTCAGGAAGATATTATGATGCTTTTTCACTCACAGGGAGGTTAACCATAGCTGCTGGGGGAGAGCTTAAAACTAATTTAACAGGACGATGAGCACTAGGGTGAAAAGTTGGAAAGGAAAAGCAAGGTGTACAAAGGGCTGGCAGACATGAATAGCACCAAAGAATAATTCAGAAATAGGAAGATCAGTCAATGGGCTAATATGAAGCAGCTTAAAATGGGCCTGGAGTCCATGACCTGGATTTTCAACAGCTGACTGGTTGGGTAGGGCTTATAATTAGCCCTGCCAGCTGGTGTGCCAATTTCACAGCTCCATCCTACCTCTGGACTTTTTTTTTCTAAAACATGTAATTCACTGCATGGTCGCTACATGAGATCCGTTAGTTATTAAATGTCATCTTTTCTGCATTTATTGTTTATGAAAAATCATTTTAAAGTTGTTTCCTTTTAATTGAACTTTCAAACTTTTCAAGTCAACAGATTCTGGCTAATTGCATACACCTGTATTTGTCTAAAATCCCACTTGGTTGGCACCCCATCCACAAACATGAACTCCTTCCATCTCCGATGCTCAGTAGCAGCAGTGTGTAGTATCTACAAGATGCACTGCAGCAAATCACCAGCTGCTTCCAAAGTCATGACCACTTCCATCTAGAAGGACAAGAGCAGCAGATACAAGGGAATACCACCACCTGCAAGTTCCCCTCCAAGCCACTCACCATCCTAACTTAGAAATATATCACCGATCCTTTGCAGTCGCTGGGTCAAAATCCTGGATTTCCCCCCATAACGGCACTGTGGGTCAACCCACAACGTATGGATTTCAGTGTTTCCAGAAGGCAGCTCAGCACCACCATCTTGAGGGCAATTAGAGATGGGAAATAAATATTGGCCTAACCACCGATGTCTATGTCCCATGGATAAATACAAAACTGCTCAAATTGCACAATAAAATTAGTGACACTTCAGAGATCAGAGGCAAATTAGACCATTTTCTTCCTCAATGCTATTAAAAATGCTCTTGTTACTGTCAGACCTTAATTCCCACAATACTTCCATGCCTTCTCTATCTTTAATGCTTTCAGAATTTCCCTCTCCACTGCTCTTGTACCTCAGAACTGTCCCCACTGTTAACACGTTGCAGGCTCTCTACCTCCCAAGACATCCTTGTTCAATGATCCTTGTTCCTATGCCCTCTGAAATAGCTACCAGACTCTTAATACCTCCCACAAAGCCACGCTTACCCATGTCACACCATTTGCAACTATTACAACCTACATTGCCTTTGGCCAGAATTTATGTGCATATTTTAGCCCAGACACTACCATCCACCAAATAAATTCTCTAAACAAATGCTGTAAAATTTCTTGCTCCTCCATGTCTCAGTACTTTGCTCATTCTCTTGAGCTGTCTTCTCCCACAAGGCTCCCTTCTCCGAAAGCCTCCTGAACCGCTGGAGTCTCTTTGTTCATAAAGCATTTGATTGCATTTGCGGTCTACCCTTTTCCCAGAACTACCCTAAGTTTTCAGACTCTCAAAACCTCATCCAATGTCCTCAGATTCCAGGATTCTTCATTTAGTAATCCTACCTTAGCTGCGGGATATCACTGCAGGAGTTCCTAAGCCTAACCATCTTCAACTGCTTCATCAATGTCATCCTTCCATTAAGAAGTCAGAAGTGGGGATGTTCCCTGATTGCATAATGTTCACAATTCACAACTCCTCAGATAATGAAACAGTCCACATCCAAATACAGTATCCAGGCATTCGTGTCACACAAGTGCCAAGCAATGATCATCTCCAGCAAGGGTGAATCTAACCATCACCCTTGACATTCAATGGCATTACTATTACCAAATCCCTCACTATCAACACCCTGGGAATTACCATTGATGAAAAACTGAGCTGGACTAGCCATTAAATACTATGACTACAAGAGCAAGTTAGAGGCTAAAAATTCCGTGGTGAGTAACTCACCTCTTGACTCCTCGATGCCTTTCACAATCTACAAGGCAAAAGTCAGGCATGTGATGGAATACTCTCCCATTAGGGATGGGCAATGAATGCTGTCCTAGCCAGTGAAGTCCGTATCCCTTGAATGAATGAAAAATAACTAGAACATCTCGTGCCCTATGCTCCTTGAACTCTGGAGCATCTCACGGAATACTCCTAGATCCTGGAGTACCCTTTATAAAATGGTAATATTTTTGAGTCTCCACACAATTAATATGAGATTCATTAGAGCTTTCCCTAGGGCCCCTTCAGGGCTGATGAATATCTCTGGTAATAAGTACCGCTGACCTTATATGTCTGTTTTCAAATCTTTGATTCATTGTGAATATTCCTACTCAAGATCTCCTGCAATTTCTTAAAATTTTAGAATGCATGCTTCACATACTGTTCACATACTGTAACATTCACATACTGTTGCACCTTTTTCATTTAGTCTATTTTTAGCATTTTTCTACTCATCTCTGGTCTATTGTTTTTCTCCACCCAGAATTTAATAATTTGTAAAATTATGCTAAGTAATTTGCAAAGTTAATCAGTTTTTTTTGAAGTTGAGAGTAACAAATTTATTCCGCCAAGCAAATTTCTTGTAGTTGATTGAATAATATGCATTATTCATTGGAATTCACTCGCATACTGGAATTTGTTAGAACACAATGTTAACAAATCAAGTTACTCAGAAATTAGCAAATCCTTTTGCTCACTGTTTTACATTGAGATGTTTAGTATCCAAAATAGGTTCTTAAGCACAATAAAGAGATGGGCTAGAATTTTACAGGTGGGCATGTGCCTGACTTGGAAGTGTATGAAATTGCGCCAAAGGTTTCACATCCGCTCCCACCCGTGCCAACTTTAGGTGTGCCCCAAACGTAAACTTCAGGCCATGAAAATCAGATATTTGATAGATTGTGTCTTTTAATATATTAATTAAAGTCTCTAATTCAAGAGCCAAGTCTGTTTCAGCAGCCTGACCTTAAACTGTACCAGCTGCAGATCCCTCCTCATCCCCCAACCACACCACAGAACAGTTGAAGTGATTTAACGATAATTTCTGTGCCTGTGTAGTTTGCAGAGTTCCTTGGACTGTTTCAGTAAAAATGTCTTGGTTTAAGGACTGATACCTTTATCCTCATATCAGAGGCAAGAAAGATATGCCTTTATATAACACCTTTCATGACCACATGATGACTCAATGTGCCTTACAGTGAATGAAATTTTTTTCATTGTAATCAGTATTGCAACGTAGGAAACCTGTCAGCCAACTTACACACAGCAAATTCTGGCAAAGACCAATGCAATAATGACCAGATAATCTGTTTTTGTGATGTTGATTGAGGGATAAATATTGGTTAGGACATTGGGATTGACCACTTTGCTGTCTTTTGGGATAGTGCCATGAGACCTTATATTTAGATTGGTGCCAGCATTTTACAGCCCCCTGCTCTGCAGTGGATGCGGCGAGCCATTGGCCAGGTGGAGTCTTCTGGTCCCACCAAAGCCCATGGACGTTTGCACATCTGACCCACCCAGCTGCCAGGCGACGTACTGTGAGGTGTTGATTTCCACAGGATTGGAAGATTCTGCCGGCAGGAAGGGCCAGAAGGTCCTGTCCAGAGATAGCTCACAGGCTTTGGTTTAACATCTAATTAGCATCATAGCGTCACAGAGGTTTGCAGCATGGAAACAGGCCTTTCGGCCAGACTTGTCCATGCCACCCCTTTTTTTTTTAACCACTAAGTTAGCCCCAATGGCCTGCATTTGGCCCATGCCCCTCGTGTAGCTCCATCCTACCCCATGTAACTGTCTAAACGCATTTTAAAAGACAACATTGTAACTGCCGTAGAGATTCTGCAGCACTTCCTCGGTACTATACTGGTTTTCCTGGTACTGTATTGGTTTTCTCAATACTGTGCTGGCGTGTTAGCCTTGATTTCTGTTTTTATATCCTGGTGTAGGACTTGACCTCACCATCTTCTGCTTTTCTTTTACTTTCTCTCCACAGAAATCTGAATGAATCACTGCTTTTCCTGCATAGCTTTGTGTCTTCCGCTATTTTAGATGTTTATCCACTTTTCCCTTGCAAAATTTAAAGATCTCTACTATTGCTTCCTGTGACAAAGCATTCCATGCTCCAAAAACCCTCAATGTGATATTTCTTCTAACCTTTCTTACATTCGGTGACTTTAAATTGTTGACACCTTCCAGATTTATGTCCCAACCACAGGAATTTTGATTTTTTATTCTCCCAATTAATACTTTCCAAAATCTTAAAAGCTTCTATCAAATCATCCCTTAGTCTTCAATGTTCCAGGGGAAATTGCCACATTATCCAAAGCTATCATTTCAATTACTCATCTCCTGTTAATCCTTTTGAACTTGCACTGCTTTCTGTGGCTTTAATGATCTTCATAAGCTATCATGGAATCCCTCAGTGTGGAAGGAGGCCATTTGGCCCATTGAGCCTGCACCGACAACAATCCAATCCTATCCCTGTAACCCCACATATTTACCCTGCTAATCGCCTTGACACTAAGGGACAATTCAGCAGAGCCATTTGACCTAACCCACACATCTATGGACTGTGGGAGGAAACGGGAGCACCCGGTGGAAACCCACACAGACATGGGGAGAATGTGCAAACTCTACACAGACAGTGACCCGAGGCTGGAATTGAAACCGGGTCCCTGACACTGTGAGGCAGCAATGCTAACCACTATGCTATCATGCTGCCCCAGTGGCACCAAAGATATGGCACTAAAACTGCACTCGATACTCGTAACAATGGCAGACATAGTTCATGGCAATCTCCTGCTCTTTACCCCTCTTACAAAATACTAATTCAAGTTTTAATCTATCTCTGGCTTTACCTACTTTAATTTGTATCTTCATGAAATTATGTATCTGAAACCTCAGAATTAATGGCATCTTACAGAAAAGCAAGAAGCCAATCAGCTTTCCTGCCAATGAAAGTCCTTTTAAAGAGCTAGTCCCATTCACCCGTCTGTCCTCATACTCTTTCACATGTCTTTCTATTTGAAATACTTATTCATTTCACTTTTAGAAATTCTTATGGATTTTGTGTTTTTACTTCTGTCTCTGGTATGGCATTTCATCAAAATGAGTGAGTGCTTCACTCTATAGGTAACTACAAGCCCCTATTTGTCCACCAATTGAAAGAAACTGCACACTGACCTCAATCTAGAAGGACCAAGGCAGCAGATGGGTAAGGAACGCTATCACCTGCAGGTTCCACTCCAAATCACTCACCATCCTGACATGGAACTGTATCGCCGTTTCTTCATTGTGCCTGTGTCAAAATCCTGGCAGTCTTTTCCTCACAGCACTGTCAGTGTACTTACACTGCATGGAATGCAGCAGTTCAAAAAGGTGGCTCACCAACATCACTCGCTAGCAATTAGGGATGGGCAATAAATGCTGAACTACCCAGAGACTTCCATGAAATAAGAACAGTAGGCAGGATTTGGGGTGGCTGCAAGAGCTGAGCAAAAGGGAAATCCTGTACCCTTACCATATGGACAAGTGGGTGCTACAATTACCAGCATTCTTGGAAAGGAGGCAACTTAAATAAGGCGGTGGTTCCTTGCAAGCACCACTGGGGCGTTGGGATCAGGGCAGAGGAATCTGGTTCAGGAATGAAACATTTGGCTATTTCTTGCCCCACTTCATGTTAGATGTGGCATAAAGAACATCATTTTCACAATTTCTACAGTGATTCTAAGGTTGAGCAGTGAAACATATCTTCACATTTTATCACCTGATATCTAATTTGAGAAGCAGTTTTGGTATTTTAGTGATCTTCTAATTCCATAACAGTTTTTATTTCTCCATGGATGTGAGCATCACAAGCAAGGGCCTTATTTATTGCACATTCTTAATTGCCCCGTAAAAATGGTGGTGTACTAACTGCTTGAAGCTCTATAGGTACACCCTCAGTGCTGTCAAGATGAGAGTTCCAGTATTTTGACACAGCAACAGTGAGGATGAGTAACATATCAAATGATGTGTGACAAAGAAAGGAGATGCTGGTATTCCATGAATCTGCTGCCCTTGTTCCTCTGGGTGGTAGAGATTGTAGGTTTGTAAGGTGCTGTCAAAGGACTTTCAGTGAGTTATAGAGTCATTGAGGTTTAAAACATGGAAACAGGCCCTTCAGCCCAACTTGTCCGTGCCACCCTATTTTATTAAAACCCCTAAGCTAATCCCAGTTGCCTGCATTTGGCCAATATCCCTCCATACCCATCGTATCCACGTAAGTGTCTAAATGCTTTTTAAAAGATAGAATTGTACCCTGGCAGCCTGTTCCAGACACTCAGCACTCAGAAGTGGAAAAAAATTGCCCCTCTGGACACTTTTTTGTGTATCTCTCTCCTCTCACCTTAAACCTATGCCCTCTAGTTTTAGACTCTCCTACCTTTGGGAAAAGATATTGACTATCTATCTTGTCGACGCCCCTCATTGTTTTATAGACTTCATCCTTCAGCCTCCCATGCTCCGGGGAAAAAAAGTCCCAGTCTATCCAGCCTCTCCTTATAACTCAATTCATCAAGTCCCGGTAGCATTCTAGTAAATCTTTTCTGCACTGTTTCTAGTTTAATAATATTCTTTCTGTAATAGGGTGACCAGAATCGCACGTAGTATTCCAAGCGTGGCCTTACCTATGTTTTGTACAATTTCAACAAGACGTCCCAACTCCTGTATTCACTGTTCTGACCGATGAAACCAAGCATGCCGAATGCCTTCTTCACCACCCTGTCCACCTGTGACTCCACTTTCAAGGAGCTATGAACATGTACCCCTAGAGTAGTGCCTCTGCTGCCACTGTGCACCTGTGCTATAGGGAATGAACATTTGAGGTGGGGAACAACTGCTTTGTGCTAGATGGTGTCAAGCTTCTTGGATATTGTCAGAACTGCACTCATCCAGGCAAGTGGAGAGTATTACATTACACTCCTAACTTGTGGAAGGGTACTGGACAGCTTTGGGCAGTCAATTTGAAACAAAATAAATCAAACATTTTTTAGAACTGCATATGTGAATATTATAGCGGCATCATTTCTAAGTTTAATACAGTCGTATTTTTAAGTTTTTAGTATAGAATATCCTGCAGTGATCTAGTTTTAATTTGACAATATTTTCTGCATTATGAGTAGTGTTTAAAAATACTTTAGAAGTCCTTTTCATATGGAAATAGTGCATTTCACTAACAATTGTTTTATTACCCCCAGGAAAACAAGATTATAAGAAAACCAAATCAGTTTTAAAAGCAACAAGATTGAAAGCAGAAGCTAAGAAAACAGCACCAGGAATAAGGGTGCGTGTAGTTGTTTGATAACCTTCATTAAATTTCAGTGGCTGTCAGGTATCTTTTCCCTAAAGAGAGATGCACTGAATATTGATCATTTCTTTGAGATATTGTTTGTGACATTTCAGAATCTGTGTGGAATGTTAGGAACTAAATATTTATGCAGTACTGCACTTAAAACTGGAAATTATCATAAGTCCTCAATGCTCTGTAATGTAAAAGCAAAAACTAAGCAGGAGGCTATCTGATTATATTCTGTGGGATTCAAATTCAAAATATAATATAAAACAAACTCTAGGTAATGTGATATTCACTTTCTGCATCTGCTGATACAGCTATTCAAGTAGTATCTTGTAGTTAAATGCATAGTACTTTGTGTTATTAGTTGGAATTCTTAATCCGCAGTTCCTACCTTCCTGTGTAATTAATACCAAAAAACAAACAACCATTTTAAATGCATAGCTTTTCTCTTATGATACGAGTTTAATTTGGAAGTGTCTTGGCTAGATAAATGAATACCTGAACCAAGTATAATTCTGATAAAAGTATGATGCTTTTATATTTGGAAGCCTTTGTATATTGGAATTATGAAGGAACAGCAATATAATTCCAAATTAAGATGGTGACTTGAAAGAGAACTTACAGGTACTAGTAGTTGCTGTCCTTGTTCTTGTCAATAGGGGCTGTTTGGAAAGTGCTATGGCAGAAATCTTGGAGAATTGTTATAGTGTACCTTCTAGTTATACACAATGCATAGGTGGTAGAGTAGTTAATTTTTAAGATGGTGAATGGGCTGCCAGTCAAATGGGCTGCTTTGTCTTAGATGGTGTTGAGCTTCTTGAGAGTTGTTGGAGCTGCACTCATCCAGGAAAATGAAGAGTATTCCATCACACTTCTGACTGTTGCTTTGTTATCATTGGAAAAGCTTTGGGAAGTCAGGAGGTGAGTTTCTTGCCAAGGTATGCTTAGCCTCTCACCTTTTTTATATGGTAAAAAATAGTATGTATGTGGTTGGTTCAGTTCAGTTTCTGGTCAATGGTGACTGCCTGGATGTTGACGACAGAGAATTCAATGATACTTGTGCTGTTGAATGTCAAGAGGAGATAGTTAGATTTCCATTTGTTAGAGATGGCTATTGCCCAGACATTTGGCATCGTTGCTACTTGCCGTTTAGTAACCCAATCCTGGATGTTATAAGTGGTCATGGACTGTTTCATTATATGAGGGGTTATCAGAGATAGCTGCATATAAGTTAACCTTGAAACTCAAAAAATCCTCTCAAAAATGGGAATTGACTTAAATGCTTAGTATAAAAATAACCAGAGATGTGGGTGGTCATCATCTTTGTCATTCACCATGCAGCTTTGTGTGGGCTTGCCTTAAACTGTCACAAATCTTTGGGACACATCCTGTATCATCTGCTTGATTCCTTGCACCCAATTATAAAGTATAGTTAAATAAAACAACCATTTGTGGGATGAAAAGTTGAGGCTGATTGCTTAAGTGAATATAAACTTATCATCGCTGAAAAGGGGAGGGTCAACTATACACTGAGTAAATGCAAAAACATGATTTTTGGGATCTAAAATGGGGTCACCTTATACATCATGATCTATGATGCAAATTGGACTGAACACTACACAATCATCAGCAAACATTCCCATTTCTGATCCTAGGATGGGCTTTGATCATTCATTAAGCAGATGAAAATTGGTAGATCCTTGAAGACTACCAGAATGAATTCCTTCGGTAATGTCCTGGGGCTGAGATGATGGGCTTCCAACAAATACATCTATTTTCCTTTGTGTTACGTATAACTTTAGCCAGTGATGAGCTTTTTCCTAATTCCCACTGACTTCTGTTTTACTAAATCTTCTTAATCCCATATTCAGTAGATGCCGCCTTGATATCAAGGGCACTCATTCTCACCTCACTTCTGAAACTCAGCTCTTTTGTTCATGTTTCAATCAAGGCTGTAAGAAGGCCTGGAACCAAGTGGCCTTGGTGGAACTCAAACTGAGCACTGATAAGTAGCTTATTGGTGAGTGAAAGTTGCTTGTTAGCACTGTTGATAATGCCTTCCATCATTTTGAAGATTGAGAGTATACTGATTTGCTGGATTAGATTTGGCCAACATTTTATGGGCAGGGACACAACTGGGCAAATCCCACTTTGGCTGCAAAGGATTATAGACAAGTTAAGTGATTGGGCAAGAAGGTGACGGATGAAGGCTGGAATTCTCTAATCTCACCTAGAGCTGGGATTCTTCAGTCCAGCTGCTGTGAACAGATTTGGCTAATTGCCAAATTCTCCAATCCCACTGGCAGTGGTGGTAGGGCGTACAACATTGGAGAATTCCTGTCAAAGTATAATGTGGGGAAATGTAAAATGGAAATTTATACAATTCGTAAAGGGCTTGACAGGATAGAAAAGTAAAATGCCGCACATGTTGGGAACCTGAAATTAATGCGGTAATTACTTAAGTCTGGTAGCAATTATGGAGAGAGTCAGAGTTAATGGGCAGCATTTAATGGAGGTGACAGGTCTAGCCCATTGGTAGAAAACTGTCAAGAAAGCGTGACTTATTTCAGGGAATTCCCACCAAATTGAGTGCCCTTCACGCACCTGACAGGGAAGTGGCAGGCTTTTCCCAGTCTCAAGGACACTGGGGGTGGGGGTCCCGCCAGCTGAGAGCAAACCAGAGGTCGGCAGCTCCATTCAAAAGCAGCATCACTGAGGAGGCTGTGAGTGCTGCCAGTACAAAACCCACGTGTGGATGCACACAGGTGAGTGATGAAGGGATTGGGTTCTTGGGCATGGGGATCAGCAGCAAAGGGGTGGCTCTCACTGCACAACCCTTCTTCTTGGTATTCTTTTATTAGTATCATTATATTTAAATTTTTTGCTATGCGTATAGCCTGAAAAGCAGCAATTTTGTTGTTGCTCTCGGAATTATTTTCTTGGCTCCAGTATATACACGATAAGCACATTCTCCAAACCTATACACTAATTTCCTTTCAGTTCTATAATCTCACTCCATCTTATCTGTGTGGCTTGTCCTTCTTACTTTATGCTGTTACCATGCATTTTTTTATTCATTCATGGCAACTGGGCATTGCTGGCTGGGCCAACATTCACTACCCTTGAACTGAGTGGCCATTTAAACACGTAGGGCCTGACTTTACCATCGCAATGCACCCATTTTTGGGCTCGAAAACTTGGTGAAGTTGGGCATGAGACAAATAGGGTGATCTGTGCCCGCCTCTGCGCCGGTTCCCCCTTTACCAAGGCCCAGAAATGGCGGCGATCGGAACTGTTCCGGAGATGGGCAATGCATTTAAATTGATTTAATGGGCTGCCCAACCTGAGGGGCACTTCTCCCTTTCCCACCGCGTTTGCCCATCCAGATTCAGCGTGAAACAGACATGCTGCACAAAAGTCTGATTCGGGCGCTCCACTTAGTGAGGAGGTAAGCGCCAAGCATCCGATGGCGCTCTGCTTGAGATCCGTGGGGGGAGCGGAGGAAGTGGGGAGGGGCAGTCAGCTGCCACTTTGCCTGAGATTAGTGAGAGGGAAGTGGGGGTTGGCTCCCACTGTGCCTGTGATCAGTGGGGAGGAAGGGGATTCCACTGCCTGAAATCAGTGGGGGGGAAGTGGGGAGGGGCCCGCTATCGGTCTGGGTGGCGGAGGTGGGGAGGGGATAAGTGGGTCAGTAATGTTGTAACATAAGAACATATGAACATAAGAAATGGGAGCAGGAGTAGACCTTCGAGCCTGCCCCGCCATTCAATAAGATCATGGCTGATCTGTCGTGGCTCAGTTCCACATTCCCGCCCTCTCCCCATAACCCTTAATCCCCTCGCTTATCAAAAACCCATCAACCCGCGTCTTAAAAATATTTAGCGAGGCAGCCTCCACCACCTCAACGGGCAGAGAATTCCAGAGATTCACCACCCTTTGAGTGAAGAAGTTCCTCCTCAACTCCGCTCTAAACCGCCCCCCCTTTATCTTGAGGCTGTGCCCCCTAGTCCTACTGTCCTTTCTGAGCGGGAAGAGTCTCTCCACCTCTATCCTGTCCATCCCATTCATCATCTTATATGCCTCAATGAGATCTCCCCTCATTCTTCTAAACTCTAACGAGTACAAGCCTAGTTTATTCAGCCTCTCCTCATAGCTCAACCCCCTCAACTCCGGTATCAGCCTTGTAAACCTCCTCTGCACTCCCTCCAAGGCCAAAATATCCTTGCGTAAGTACGGCGACCAAAACTGCACACAGTACTCCAGCTGCGGCCTCACCAATGCCTTATACAGCCGCAGCAAGACCTCCCTACTTTTATATTCAATCCCCCTCGCTATGAAGGCCAGCATCCCATTCGCCTTCCTGACCACCTGCTGCACCTGCAGGCTGGGTTTTTGCGACTCATGCACAAGGACCCCGAGGTCCCTCTGCACCGTTGCCTGCTGCAGTTTTTCGCCCCGTAAGTAATAGTCCTTCCTACCATTATTCCTACCAAAGTGGACCAGGGCAATGTCTGTGGGGGCCAGGAAGAGGTATTAGCCGGCCTGGGAGGGATGCGGCAGAGGAGAAGCATTCTATTTATTTTTTCTGCATATGCGCAATTGGAGGCGCCGATCGGAGCTACAGAATTCTGGCGTGTTAAGCCTCGCCCACAGGCTTGTGCAGCGCAATTCGGAATGACTGATGTTTTTGCAGGCAGAGTGCGTTTGGGGATGCCTGGGAGTGGGTCTAAAAGTCAGATCTGAAGCACTCCCAGTTTCACGTCATCCAGAACTCAGAATCAAATGATAAAATAGGGCCCGTAGAGTCACATGTAGCCCATACCTGGTAAGGATGGCAGGCTTTTATTGGATTCAAATTTCACCCTCTGCTCTGGTGAGATTTGAACACAGTAAAAAGTCTGACAACACCAAGTTTTAGTCCAACCGATTTATTTGATAATACTCACAAGCTTTCGAGGGGACTGCCTCTTTGTCAGGTGAATGGAGAGTTCTGGCCTCAGACAGAGCATATAAAGCACAGACAGTTTAGAGATTATTGATTAAAATGCGAATCCTTACACCTAACCTGCTGTTCAAGACCTGAAGTGGCTGACAATGTGAGTGGAAGGAGCACTGATCACAGGTTACAGAGACGTGTATTGTCTCCAGACAGTACAGTAAGTGAGGTTTTGCAAACCCAGGCAAGTCACGGGGGTTACAGATAGTGCGACATGAACCCAAGATCCCTGTTGGCCGTGAAGGCCACCTTCCAAGGCGGCCTTCACGACACACGACAGCGCAGAGTCGCTGAACAGAGACTGATAGCCAAGTTCCGCACACATGAGGACGGTCTCAACAGGGATCTTGGGTTCATGTCGCACTATCTGTAACCCCCGTGACTTGCCTGGGTTTGCAAAACCTCACTTACTGTACTGTCTGGAGACAGTACACATCTCTGTAACCTGTGATCAGTGCTCCTTCCACTCACATTGTCAGCCACTTCAGGTCTTGAACAGCAGGTTAGGTGTAAGGATTCGCATTCTAATCAGTAATCTCTAAACTGTCTGTGCTTTATATGCTCTGTCTGAGGCCAGAACTCTCCATTCACCTGACGAAGAGGCAGTCCCCTCGAAAGCTTGTGAGTATTATCAAATAAATCGGTTGGACTAAAACCTGGTGTTGTCAGACTTTTTACTGTGTTTACGCCAGTCCAACGCCGGCATTCCCACATCGTGAGATTTGAACCCAGGTCCCTGGATCTTTGGATTTCTAGTTCAGTGACAATACCACTGTGCTACCACCTCTCCTATGTCATGGGCAGCATGGTGGCATGGTGGTTAGCACTGCTACCTCACAGTGACAGGGACCCCGGTTCAGTTCCGCCCTTGGGTCACTGTCTGTGTGGAGTTTGCACATTTTCCCCATGCCTGCATGCGTTTCCTCCGGGTGCTCCGATTTCCTCCCAAAGCCCAAAGATTTGTGGGCTAGGTTGATTGGCCATGCTGAATTGACCATAGTGTCAGGGATTAGCCGGGTAACTATATAAGGTTACAAGAATAGGGCCTGGGTGGGATTGTGTTCAGCGCAGATTCGATGGTCCTACAGGATTCTGCACTATAAATTTTCCATGATTCTGTGTATTCATTTTCTGACATGTAACTTTTGGCTGTCTCTCAGAACTTGAATTTTCTTGTCAAATATACACATTTCTGCAGATTTCATCCCAAGTGCAAGACAGCAACACAAAAATAGTTCCGACCCTTGGTTTCCATCTCCAACTGACAATTTTTTTAGCTATTAAATAATTTGAAGTCCAGCTGTTAGTTCACTATTACATTTCTACACAACATATGGTGCAAATAAAGTATAATAAATTATTTTAATGGTGAAATAGGGAAAAATAAATGCTTATTGACACTGAACTTTGTAACTCCTTCAGACTTACAGTCTTGAGGTCTCGTGTCACTCGGTTTATTGCAAAGATCTACAGTTTATGTTTAAAATATATAAGACACAAAGTAAATGAATTTCATTTTGTTTCATCGACTCTGTTGACCAGCAGTCACATTTAAAAATGTTGTAAACAGAAAAATCTGGTCAGTTTCCATGGATTATCTCACAATTATGTGGTGGTTATTTTTTCTTCGGGGAAGAGACACGGCATGAATAGCTCACTGCAGTCACATTGTGCTCTCAACAGCTGGTCACAGATTGCTATCCATTTCATTGATGAAGTCTACATCCCATAGTCTCTGTGTGTCAAAGAGAAAAAAAGGATGGTGCAAAGATAGATGAAATATGTAAAATATGTAGGACAGTGACAGTTGTAATTTAATGCAGACAACTGTAAAATGTTGACAGAAAAATGGGAAACAGTATTTCATGAATGACGCTGAAATAGCTAAGGATGAATTTGAAAGACATCTAAGAATTTTAATAGACCCACCACTTATCATGTCCAGCCACAGCCAGGTAGAAAATACAATGCAATGCACATGCATCGGAGAGATGCCAGAGAAATTGGGCCATTTTCCTTGTCTTGTGGAGCCTGTTTTTTGCAATGACAAAGATGGTGAAATTCATCATCGCCTCTAATGTGCCTGCTCAGCCTTCAGCTGACAGAGGAAAAGAGAAGTTGGGGACCAGGATCTCGAATCAAACCTAGGGTCACACTTTACCAGGTAGCAATGATTTTCCGTGCTCCTATATGCTTCAAACACTTGGGATGTATCATCAGTGGTGCCCTGGTAAGATCCTTCAAAGCCGTTGGCAAGGAAAGCAGTCCAAAGCAACCCTCGAGATGCTGATCACTCAAAACCATTCCTGTTGGCATTGTTCAAATGCCTGAGACCAGATTCCCTAAGCGACTTCCCTCTGTGGAACATGGTCCTGGTAGGAGACATCGAGGAGCACAAGGGAAGTAATTCAGGGACATTTTCAAAGCATCTCTGAAAAGATCAGACATTTCCTCTGACTCATGGGAAATCCTAGCTTGTGAGCTAACAAAATGGCAAAGGTACATTCGGGAAAGCTCTTAACACATTGAAAGACTTTGTCAGGAACATGCAGAAGTGAAAGCAAGGTGTCGGAGAGAGCACACTAACTTCTCAACAATTCATCTGCCCAACCCTCCAAGCACTGCCTGTCCTGCACTTGATAGAGTCTGCACATACTGCATTGGATTTATCAACCAACTCAAAATCCTTTGAACCGGAGTGAAAGCATTTGATTCCGAAGGAATACCTAAGAAGAAGAAGAAGACAATACTAATCTGGTCCGCAGATCTCCATTCATTCCAGGGACATCACTGCAGTGGCTCGAAGAAGCACTGCCAGTTAGCAGCCTGCAAGTAAGTGCCAGGATCCAGAGGTAAAGTGAGCAGTAGGGATCATGGGATGATTGGGATGGATAAGGAAGGTCTGGGGGTTTGCGAGGGGGTGACCAGGTTCTTTCTGTGGGAGTAATAGGTGGAGGGATTTAATTGCAGCTAAGTCTTAGCTGTAAAGACTTGCATTCTAATCAGTATTCCGTAAACTGTGTGTGACTTTATATGCCCTTCTCTGATCAGAACTTTCCACAAACCTAACGAAGGAACACCATTTCGGAAAACTTGTAAGATTACTATCAAATAAACTGGTTGGACTCTAACCTGGTGTTGTGAGATTTCTTACTGGATCTACTGCCCAGCAGCACCAATCTTGTGAAAAAAAATCTCTAGAATCTACAATGTCAATCCCTCAATATATTTGGGTTGCTGTCTTCCACTTTGGTTCAGTGCAATCACTTCATCACTTTTGGTCTTGCCTGGTCTAACGTTATTTCAAGTTTACTCATGAGTGGCACAAGTAGGTTTACATTAACACTGCAATGACATTACTGTGAAAATCCCCTCGCCGCCATTCTCCAGCACCGGTTCGGCTATATTGAGGGAGAAGTTAGCATAGTCAATGCATGTAACCAGCACGTCTTCTGGACTGTGGGAGGAACCAGAGTACCAGGAGAAACCCACACAGACAGAAGGAGAATGTGTAGAGTCCACACAGTGACCCAAGATGGGAATCGAACCTGTGTCCCTGGCATTGTGAGGTAGCAGTACCAACCACTGTATTTAACCATTGATGTTGTTTTGTTACAATTTGTCATGCTCAAACATGAACATTGCTTTGTGTCAGGAATGCTATCTCAATCCATTCTAAAAAATGTTCAATTAAAACCTGGCTTGTTGGGGGAGAGATACTATTATTCGTGATTAAATCTGCTTTAACTCCCATATAATCTGTTCATGTTTAAAACAGCAGATGATTGTTAGTTGGGGATGTGGCCGATTTATAAACTAGGAATTGCTAGGAATATAAGTCTTTTGGCCCCAGTTGTCAGTCAACATTTTGCAGTTTCATAAATTGAGTGTAGCTGCCCTCAAAATCAGGACAACATTTGAATGAGCATAGCACCAAGGAACCCTTGTAAAACTGAGATTAGTAGGGGAAGGGGAATCAAAGGACAGCCCTCCAAAGTCTGGATTGTAACAAACACAAAGGTAATGGGTCGTGCTTGTAAGAGGCTGACCATTGCAGCCCCAAGATTTCAGTATAGTAGTTCCTCAAGAGGCAGTCTTAATGGCCTTCCTTTTTCAGTCAAGAATCAGCTTTTGCTCTTGTACATTTTTTAAATTTTTGTTTCTAGGTGTTGGAGGTTTGGGGTTTGTGAGATGTTGCCAAAGAAACCTGGACTGCTTCCATGCAACGTAAAGGAGCTCATATTATTAGCCAAGACATACCACTGGCAATGGAAAGGTGTCATTCCAGTAACTGATTTGACAATAAATCTATAGTAATTCAGAGTATAAAAGTTCCCATTCAGGAAGCTTCTGTTTGAAATATTAAGCTGCTTCTTTGGATCTTCCAGTGGTGCTTCGAGCTTAGGTAATTTGTATGCTTTCTATTCTGTAGACAATCTTTATTAGGATTTGTTAAGGAATGGTGAACACTTCCTGCTCATGATCAAAGTAATTTGCCGTTATTGAACCTGTACATTTCTAGAGACCAGGAGCTAGACTATCAACTTGTTAACGAGGTGTGAAACTGGCATAGCATCAGTTGCCCATTATAGAAATCACCTGTGAAATCAGGTAATGTTTCTAATGGACAGCTGTTTCACAACACTAGTGTCACAACTGGATGGGAAGTTGAATATCTCTCTGAATTTAGTTCCAGTAGCAGATTTGACAGCTGATTGCCAATTGCATCTTTTTTATTCGAGGGCTCGCGATGTTGCCTCAACAAAAAAAATCAATCAACTAGATCCAGAAAATGTTACAAGTCAACTGGGCGGCGCGGTGACGCAATGGTTGGCACTGCTGTCTCATAGCGCCAGGAACGTGAGTTCAGTTCCTGGCTTGGGTCACTGTCTGTATGGAGTTTGCACATTCTCTCGGTGTCTACATGGGTCTTCTCTCGGTGCTCTGCTTTCAACCCACACTCCAAAGATGTATGGGTTAGGTGGATTAGCCATGCTATGCTGCCCCTTAGTGTCAGGGGGACTAGGTAGGATAAATGCATGGAGTTATGGGGATAGGGCCTGAGTGGGATTGTGATCAGTGCAGACTCGATGGGCCGAATGACCTCCTTCTGCACTGTAGGATTCAATGATTCTATGATTTCTACAGACCATCTGGCTGCAGCGGGAAGCTATCATAAATACCCTTAGTCCATGTATTTGCCCAAAATGTATTCTTATGCTTGTAGATCACAGATAAAAAGGTTAGCAATATCCTAAGACTCCCTTAGGAATGGTGGTTTAATTTTGGTGTTATAGGAACATTTGTTAAGTTGACAAAAGCAACAACCAAGCAGTAATACACACTTTTATAGCATAATAGTTGCAGAAAAATGCATTACCTTCCATGTTAAAGATTTTATCATCCTGCCATCAAAAATAGTCAACATTTAGTATTAAAGTTTACACTGGGCAATAATGATCTTAGAAAGCCTCCTTAGAAAAAAAGGCTGAAGTGTTGGATATGACCAAACTAATGCAGCTAGGAACAGCAGTGGTTATTTCAAATAGTCCTGCTGTCCACTGGCCTCACCAGATGGAGCTTGCAGTTGTGTGTCACTTGTTTATTACATCCTGTTAAGATTAGTAGCTGTGTGGCCAGATGGGTCTGTGAGCACAGCTGTGGATACAGGAAAATAAATGGAAGCTCTCTTGTACAGTCCTAGCCTCTTGAGATGTACGAATGTTGCGATTAGAACAAAAAAAAATCCTCTTAAACTGTCTGCAGATGTTTCTGTTATAGATAAACTGTCCACAAATGGGCATAAGCATTCGAATAGTTAAAAATTATATGGCGATTACATGAATTAATTTAACTAGTATCATTTTTGGTGATGCTGCAAGACAAAAAATGCTTCAGATCTTGTAATTATTTTCTGCTCCCTACTCTCCTCTATGATCTCAATTCCTCTGCTGGCACTATACAATGTTCCCGATTGCAGTTTTTTTTCTGACAGCCATCTGTGCCAGTTCAAAATCAGCCAGGATAGGATTTCTTCTGCCATTTCTTATTTTTAAAACCAGGCCCTTGTCCCTTTCCAAGTTGAGTATTCCACTGCCCTGCAGCATTCCAGCGAGTAATACAACTGACAAGAGGCAAAACCTTCCCAGAGATGGCACACTTGTTCAAATGTTAGTCGCAGGTGTGATTCAGAATCATTGGCCACAAAATTGTGTCATCTTGTGTCCCTGGTGCTGGCACTCCCTGCAACTGGCAAAGGTCATGCTTCAAGCTGTTTATGGTGTAAGCCACATGCCACCCTGTGCAAGAAAATGCATTATCAAGAGTGTGTCTTTGTACACCTGAAACATGAGGAGAGCTCCTGTCATGATGTCAATTAGCCAATCTAGCTGATCTCATGACAGTTTCAGAAACTTGGTCTGTGCATAATGTACTGAAACCTTGTGCCAGTTGCTCTCATTTGAACTGGGGTTCAGCTGCCACAAACTTATGTTATTTAAAGAGCCAGGCATCAGATTTGTACATGATTTTGATCTTGCTTCCACTGTTGCAAATTAGTGAAAGTGCTATGGTTGGCGTCTTTGTGGTGAGTTGCTGCATATGCATTCAGAAATCCCAGAAGATTTGGTAACCCAACACTGCATCATATATGGAGGCTATGGATAAGTGCCTCTTGGTCTGCAACATGACTGGAGAATGGAGCCGAGACTGCAGAGAGGGAAAACTTTTAAAATTTATTTATTAGGCACAAGTAAGCTTATACTAAACACTGCAATGAAGCTACTATGAAATTTCCCTAGTCGCCACATTCTAATGCCTGTTTGGGTCAATGCACCTAACCAGCATGTCTTTCAGACTGTGGGAGGAAACCGGAGCACCTGGAGGAAACCCATGCAGGCACATGGAGAACGTGCAAACTCCACACAGACAGTGACTCAAGTGGGATTCGAACCCAGGTCCCTGGTGCTGTGAGGAAGCAGTGCTAACCACTGTCCCACCATGCCACCCAGAGAAGATCCACAGAACGTCCACCTGCAAGAGTTTTTAAAGATTCTCTTTTTCCTCTGCTTAACCTAGGAGCAGTGCCTGAGGTGATTTCAGTTCAACAAGGTGGTGGCCACAGAATTGTGGGACCTCCTTCAGCACAACCTGGAGCCTCACAAGAGTGGGGACAGCACTGCCAATGACTGTAAAAGTCACAGTGAGATTGAACTTTTGTACACCCAAAGCAACATCTCCCAGTAGTTTGTCCAAGGATGCATCTGGGGCGGGGGCGGGATGATAATGAAGATTCCGCCATGCTCTTCAGCAATAACAGTTCCAATATTTCAAGCATCTCAGTATCCATGTTAATCGACATTCTTCTCTATGTCACCTCATTGAGTACTCATCTGTGTCTCCTGTAGCAGAGCTCATCTGCAACTTGCCATTTAGAGAGCTGGTGGATGAGATAATCTTATCGTCTTGCCTAACTTCAGCCCACTTGTGTCTGGTGGCTCACTGCATATAAATCCTGACTCCATTATTGGTCTCTAAAGTGCCCGCAGTGACAATAACTGAGATGGTAGCTTTGAGTATCAGCTAAAGTATGGTGTTCTTCATAGAGGTCCATGCAGTCCTCTCTCTTCCTGTTCTACTGGATCTGCTGTGGCTGGGTATGCAGCAGGTTTGAGTACCATGAACTCTTATTGTTTGTGGAAGTTCCATTTCCACAAAATATCACAAAGGCTGAAATCGCGAATGGTGCATTCGTGGCAATGGTCCGGGGGCTGTATGGGAAAGGTAAGTGTTTGTAACCATCTACCTTGTGGATGAGCAAAGCTTTGGGGCTGCAAACCGTGATTTTGTGTGCGTAAACAAATTTGCGATGGGGGAGGTTGTGAATGATGGGATTTTGACTGTATTTGAAACAAAAACATCAGACTGGGGAGGTTTGGATTGAGGAAATGGGGTGGAGTCCGTGGTGTCACCATCTGCTGAAGTGAGAGTTGAGAAGGGATGTAGAACAGTAACATAGTGTCATTTCAGATATTCTTGTTGATGCTGTTACAGGGAATGCCAGGATTTTGAGTCAGTGCTAGCAAAGAAATGGCAATGTATTTCAAAGTCAGGATGGTGGTGGTGTTTCCATGTACCTAATGCCCTTGTCCTTCTAGATGGTAGCAATCGTGGGTTTGCAAGTTGCTGTCTGAGGAGCCTTGTTGAGTTTCTGAAGAGTATCTTGTAGATGGTACATTGTTGCCACTTGTATTGGTGATGAGGGAGTGAATGTTTATGGATGGTGTGCCAATCAAGCCAGCTGCTTTGTCCTGGATGATGATGTCAAACCTCTTGAGTGTTCTTGGAGCTGCACTCATCCAGGCAAGTGGGGAGTATTCCATCCTGACTTGTGCCTGTAGATGGTGGATAGGCTTTGGGGAGTCAGGAAGTGAGTTGCCCACGACAGGATTCATTGCCTCTAATTTGTTCTTGTAGCTGCAGTATTTATATGGCAAGTTCTGGTTAATGTTAACCCTCAGGATGTAGATAGTGGGGGATTTGACAGTGGTCATGTCATTGAGTATCATAGGGTGATGGTCAGATTCTCTCTTGTTAGAGTTGGTCATTGTTTGATACTTGTGTAGCCGAAATGCTGCTTGCCATTTGTCAGCCCTAGCCGGGACAGAATCTGAATATTAGGACTGAATCCTGAGTCCTGATGGAGTCTGGCACATTGAACAGTGTGAAATGCTGGTGGCATATGAAATTTGCGCGCGAAGATGCATTTGTTAACCTTGACCACCCGATTGAGGTACTACTTTTGCCAGGTCCTCAGGGCCTGACTCCGAGAGTTGACCTCCTTGGCCACCTGTTTCCATCCATGCGAAGAGTGATCCTTGAGGGCCTCCTGGTTCTCTCCAGAATCATGGCATCTCACCTCCTATTCACCTCCATGATTAAGACATCCAGTGTCTCATTTGTGAACTGTGGTGGGCTGTCTCTGTTGTGTCATTTCATTCTCTCCAGTTGCAGCAGTGACAGTCAGCTGCAACCTCCGATTCAGTGCAGCTCTCCTTTAGGAGGGAGAGATCGTCTTCAAAAACTGGACTGCATGGATTGTACTTGATTATATGCAGAAATCATAGAAATAAGGAGAATGTATAAAGTTTGCATGCAGACTGCCTCAACAGGAACAAGCAGGGGCAGATTGCCTGAAAATGGTCCTCCGTGAATTTATAGCCCTTTGCTTTTTCGGCTAGGAGCTGGGCACCACAGCTTACGGTTTCAGAAAAGCTATTTTTACTTAGGTGTGAATAGGATAGAACATTTTGCTTGGGCTTTGCCTGCAGAAAACTATTAGACTCCCTTGTTGACATTCCTCCCCACCCTAAACCCAATCCCCAGAACTGCAGTAAGCTACTGAAGCTTTCTACATGTATTAACGATTAATGAATTTTTCTCAGTGTTAGACTCTTCAGCATTCTAGGAAACTTCTTCAGGGATGAAAATTCAAACCTTTGGCAAGGGAACTTGCTGAAACAAAGGGGAACTTTGTTGGGTTGCCAATCATCATCAGTGTGTTGAAATTCCAGGACTGTTGATGGAAAAGAAACTAATGGAATTTCCAGTATTGCTGAAGATGCAGGCCATTAAAGAAAATGACCATGGACTTTAGAAGCATTGTTAGGTTCAAAGTTACATAAAACAAACAGAAAAAGGGATAGAGCTGCAGATGAATCATTCACGTTGATTCTGGTAAGATTATATATGGATACCAAATAAAATTATTTCATTCACTGTGCACATAACACTGTGCACCCAAGGCGGGTGAGATAAAGAGAACCCCAAGGCGTTCTACAAATATGTGAAAGTAAAAGGATGAGATGTGGAGGGATAGGACCTATAAGAGGTGAAGGAGGAAAAGTCTGTGTGGAACCAGAAGAAATGGCAGAGGTGCTTAATGAGTACTTTGCCTCAGTATTCACGGTGGAAAATGATCTGGGAGGTTGTACTGCAGGTTTGTGGTGGACTGAAAAGATTGAGTATACGGACGTTAAGAAAGAGGATGTGTTGGAACTTTTAAATTCTATCAAGATAGATAAGTCGCCGGGACCAGATGGGATGTACCCCAGGTTACTCTGGGAGGTGAGGGGAGAGATTGCAGAGTCCCTGGCGATGACCTTTGCATCGTCGATGGAGACAGGAGAGGTTCCGGAGGATTGAAGGATTGCGGATGTGGTTCCTATTTTCAAGAAAGGGAACAGGAATAGCCCGGGAAATTACCGACTGGTGAGTCTGATCTCAGTGGTTGGTAAGTTGATCGAGAGGAAACTGACGGACAGGATTTATGAACATTTAGAGAAGTATAGTATGATCAGAAGTAGTCAGCATGGCTTTGTCAAGGGCAGGTCATGCCTTACAAGCCTAGTTGAGTTCTTTGAAAATGTGACTGAACACATTGACGAAGAGCGGTGGATGTGGTTTATATGGACTTCGGCAAGGTGTTTGATAAGGTCCCCTGTGCAAGACTTCTTGAAAAACTGAGAGGTCATGGGATCCAAGGGGCTGTTGCCTTGTGGATTCAGAACTGGCTTGCCTGCAGAAGGCAGCGAGTGGTTGTGGATGGGTCTTTTTCTGCATGGAGGTCGGTCACCAGTGGAGTGCCCCAGGGATCTGTTGTAGGACCCTTGCTGTTTGTCATTTTCATAAATGACCTGGGTGAGGGAGTGGAGGGATGGGTTAGTAAGTTCGATGACGATACGAAGGTTGGTGGTGTTGTGGATAGTTTGGAGGGATGTCAGAAGTTGCAGCGTGACATAGATAGGATGCAAGACTGGACTGAGAAGTGGCAGATGGACTTCAACGCGGATAAATGTATAGTGGTCCATTTTGGCAGGTCCAACGGGATTCAGGAGTACAATATCAAGGATAGGACTCTTAGCAGTGTTGAGGAGCAGAAGGACCTTGGAGTCTGTGTCCATAGGACTCTTAAATCAGCCTCGCAGGTTGAGGATGTGGTCAAGAAGGCACATGGTGTACTCGCCTTCGTTAATCGAGGGATTGCGTTTAGGAGTCGGGAGATAATGCTGCAACTTTATAAGACCCTTGTCAGACCCCACTTGGAGTACTGTGCGCAGTTCTGGTCGCCTCACTACAAGAAGGATGTGGAAGGTATTGAGAGGGTGCAGAGAAGAGATTTACAAGGATGTTGCCTGGATTGGGAGGCATGCCTTATGTGGATAGTTTGAGGGAGCTAGGTCTTTTCTCCCTGGAGAGACAAAGGTTGAGAGGCGACCTGATAGAGGTTTATAAGATGTTGAGAGGTATAAATAGGGTGGGTTCTCAGAGGCTGTTTCCCAGGCTGAAATGGTTGCTATGAGAGGACACAGGTTTAAGGTGCTGGGGAGCAGGTACAGAGGAGATGTCAGGGGTAAGTTTTTCACTCAGAGGGTGGTGAGTGAGTGGAATCGGCTGCTGTCGGTGGTGGTAGAGACAAACTCGTTGGGCTCTTTTAAGCGTCTTCTGGATGAATACATGGGATTTAATGAGATTGAGAGTTATAGATAGGCCTGGTAAGTATGGATATGATTGGCGCAACTTGTGGGCTGAAGGGCCTGTTTGTGCTGTAGTGTTCTATGTGCTATGTTCTACATCTCCAGTGGATCCTGGAATGAGCCGAAGGCATGGAAACTCAGGGTCATGGTGCCCTTGTGAGCTACTGACATCATGTGCTCTCCAAATATGATCGAAGCTCACTTCTCTGCACAACTCAGCTACAGTTCTCCGGGACGGAAGCAATCTTTGGTAACTCTGCTGCCCCACAACATTTGGAGGTAGTTTCGTTTCTTTGGGACTTGAGAAGCTGAGTTACAGAGAGAGATTGAATAGGTTAGGACTTTATTCCCTGGAGCGTAGAAGAATGAGGGGAGATTTGATGGAAGTGTATAAGATTTTGATGGGTGTGGATAGAGTGAATGCAAGCAGGCTTTTTCCACTGAGGCTAGGGGAGAAAAAAACCAGAGGGCATGGGTTAAGGGTGAAAGGAGAAAAGTTTAAAGGGAATATTAGGGGGGGATTCTTCACACAGAGAGTGGTGGGAGTGTGGAATGAGCTGCCGGATAAAGTGGTAAATGCGGGGTCACTTTTAACATTTAAGAGAAACTTGAACAGGTACATGGATGAGAGGGATGTGGAGGAATATGGTCCAAGTGCAGGTCAGTGGGACTAGGCAAAAAATGATTTGGCACAGACAAGAAGGGCCAAAAGGCCTGTTTCTGAGCTGTAAATTTTCTATGGTTCTATGGTTTCCATGGTTGGTCAATTAGTTTGAATAGAAAGTAATTTTATATCTAATATAGTTTGTATGAAGATAGATTTTCATAGATGAACTGCTAAAAATCAAGTTAATATTTTCACAAATTATCCCTCCACATTGAAGTTGCCGATGCCTGAAAAAGAGAATGAACAGGACTTCAACAGAGGAGAGAGAATTGGAATGATAGCCAGAACATCCTAGGAGAAGAGGAGATTGGCAGACGCTTTCAGTGGACGAAACTTATAAGATCATCTGTGGAAGGGCAGAGGACTGAGCATCCCCAAACTGCTTTCTTCTCACTAAGAGATAGACACAGCAGTGTTCTTGGTTTTAGAGGCACTGAGTGCATGCACATTATCATACAGTCTGCTTTACATCAACTCTACAGTAGCACTTTCTGTTGCAAGTGTTACATGAGCCATGCGTCTTTGCTCAATAATTAATCTGTTTAGTTCAGTCAGTAACATGTTTATTTCTGCGTCAAAAGAAGATTGTGAGAGTGCTCTGGTCAGATATTCAGTGAAGCACTGAAGATGTACTATATTGACAGTGGTGCTCTGGTGAAAGATTAACAAATGTTTTAGAAGCACAGTAGGCCATTAAGCCTCCCGACTGCTCTGCCATTTGATAAGATCGTAGCTGACCTGATTGTGACTTCAGCTTTACTTTCCTGTCTACCCCCATACCACTTGGCTCACTTGTCAATTAAGAATCTATCCAACTCAACCTTAAAAAGTTTCAGTGACCTTGTTTCCACTGATTGGCATTATATTTACCTGTTCAAGTAAATTTAAAGATCTCCTGACATTATTTGATATAGAGCTGGTAATTCATCCTGCCAATGTCTTCCCATGGTTAATACAGCAAAAAGAATCCTTAACTAGCCAAATATCTCTGTTGTTTTGGGGGAATGATTGATGCAATGTGCAGGCTGTGTTTGCTGACATAACAACAGTCATTGTATTCCAAAGAAAATTTAATTTCATGAAGCATTCTAGTATATTTGTATACTATACATATGTTTTAATGTTTCTTGTGTTTATAAGGAAACTTATTTTATGATGTAACAAACTGTGTGGAGCAGCCACACCACTTGCACTAAGTTGGTGTTGGGGAGTCCACAGCATCTTCAGTTCAGGTTCCATCTGATTTTTGGAGCTTCCAAATGGATGCTGTGCTACAGCTTGCAGGTTCTGGGAGGGGAAGAGATTGATTTCCTCTTAGACTAGGCCAGCTGGCAGATAAGGTCATACTATTACTTACGTGGAGAAAAACTGCAGCAGGCGACGGTGCAGAGGGACCTCGGGGTCCTTGTGCATGAGTCGCAAAAACCCAGCTTGCAGGTGCAGCAGGTGGTCAGGAAGGCGAATGGGATGCTGGCCTTCATAGCGAGGGGGATTTAATATAAAAGTAGGGAGGTCTTGCTGCAGCTGTATAGGGCATTGGTGAGGCCGCAGCTGGAGTACTGTGTGCAGTTTTGGGCGCCGCACCTGCGCAAAGATATTTTGGCCTTGGAGGGAGTGCAGAGGAGGTTTACTAGGCTGATACCGGAGTTGAGGGGGTTGAGCTATGAGGAGAGGCTGAATAAACTGGGCTTGTACTCATTAGAGTTTAGAAGAATGAGGGGAGATCTCATTGAGACGTATAAGATGATGAATGGGATGGATAGGATAGAGGTGGAGAGACTCTTCCCGCTCAAAAAAGACAGTAGGACTAGGGGGCACAGCCTCAAGATAAAGGGGGGGCGGTTTAGAACGGAGTTGAGGAGGAACTTCTTCACTCAAAGGGTGGTGAATCTTTGGAATTCTCTGCCCGTTGAGGTGGTGGAGGCTGCCTCGCTAAATGTTTTTAAGAAGCGGGTTGATGGGTTTTTGATGGGCAGGGGGATTAAGGGTTATGGGGAGAGGGCGGGAAAGTGGAACTGAGCAGCGACAGATCAGCCATGATCTTATTGAATGGCGGGGCAGGCTCGAAGGGCTAGATGGCCTACTCCTGCTCCTATTTCTTATGTTCTTAGAGAGAATAGATAAAGTCTGGAAAGTTGTTCTCAAGCAACCAGGTTGTAGGTTCAGGAGGAACAGTCAAAAATAAAAAACTTAAACTCCCTTACCCACCTTTACGTGACCAGCAGTGGTTTCTATAAGGACTTCTAGTAAGGACACTCAATATTTGGTGTAAATGAATAGAGTACTTTTAACATGTGAACCTTAAAAAAAGAATTGCTGCTGAGTTCTGTAGTTGTTGTAGGACCCCTATTTGCATGTTTAAATAGCCTGTCACCACAGAAAGATGGGTGGACTGTGAGCTCATTTACAGGTCCATTTGTATAGTGCATTATGTGGAACTTGTGCATCAATGGCTCCCCTTCACTCGCTGTACTTCACTTTGCAGCCTCTTTTCCACTCTCACCAGCTCAGAATAAAACATGCTGACCAATACAATGGTACTGCAGATGTAAGATTAATCAGGAGCAAAAATATTTGCACACACTTGGACAAGACCCACTAAGTCCTCTACACAAAAATATCACATTCTTAATGACCCAATATTTAAGTTCAGTTTCCAGCACAATTTCATAAAAACGTACTGTTTGAATGTGGGTGTTGCTGACATGACCAACCTTTATTATCCATCCCTGATTGCTCTGAACACGTGATGGTGGCCTCACCACTTAAATAATGTGCTTTCTAATAGTTTGATGCAAATGAGTGTTTGCTATGTCAGTATGTCAGTGTTTGCTATGTCAATTACATTGGTTTAGGCCAGGCCTGGTCAAGATGGCAAATTTAGTTCTGTAAAGAACATCAATGAATTAATTGCTTTGCTATTGATAATTGGACAGCTTGATTATTGATACTTACTGTTTTCAGAAACTGAATTTGTGTTCCCAACTGCATGGTGGGAGTTGATTTTGCATTTTCTATATTAGTTAGTTCAGGCCTTTGCATTGATTTGATTTATTATTGTCACATCTATTAATATACAGTGAAAAATATTGTTTCTTGCACACTACACACACAAAGCATACCATTCATAGAGAAGGCAATGAGAGAGTGCAGAATGTAGTGTTACAGTCATAGCTAGGGGGTAGAGAAAGATCAACTTAATGCAAGGTAAGTCCATTCAAAAGTCTGACAGCAGCTGTTCTTGAGTCAGTTGGTACGTGACCTCAGACTTTTGTGTCTTTTTTCTGATGGAAAAAGGTGGAAGAGAGAATGTTGGGTGCATGGGGAACTTAATTATGCCAGCTGCTTTGCTGAGGCAGTGGGAAGTATAGGCAGAGTCAGTGGATGGGAGGCTGGTTTGTGTGATGGATTGGGCTCCATCCATGACCCTTTGTAGTTCCTTACAGTCTTGGTAACCATTACTCTAATATACTGTAAAATTCCACTGTAGTAATACAATGGAATTTTCCTAGGGTATGTACATGTACATGTTGCTTTATCTGATACTAATAGATAATTTGCGTATTTTAGAAAGTGAAACCATTAATATTATTTCTGTTATTATTATTCTGCATTAGTTAAACATAAAATTGCTCAAAGTAAGTCAATTGCTCTAGAGTTTACCTGAAAGATAATGAAGCTCTATAGCTGAAACAATGTACAGCAGATGCATATTTAGAAAAAAAGTGTTGGCGGCAAGATTTGTTATTAATTAATTTAATAATGTTCATATTTTCATGTTTTTAAAGTTGCCATCCACCCAAAAGAAAAAGCATGTTACTTTTCTTATTTATTCATATACTTTTTATTTAGCACCTAATAATTGCCTTAATTACCAAACTATTCAAATTCACTAATGCTGTTAGGGACATGTTTGATGCTAAAATGGTGAGAACCGTGCAGCGCTGCTACCATTTTATTGTCAGCAGTGAATAAACAGCAATTATTCCTTATAGTATAATCCAGATACTATCCTTAGAAGTGACACCTATTACTTTTCCTTGTTAATGAAAACTAATTTGTTTCAGAATAAGATTATTACTGATTGTGTAGGGTTTAAACATAAAAGTGCGCACTGCCTAAAATCTTAGTACACAGGTATTGAATAAGTAAAATAAATTGCGTCAGGAAAAATATCAGAATACTAATGGAAATGTACCCATAAATTCCCATCTTATTAGGCCAATAATTAAAGTTCCCTGTCTCTAACATGCACAACAACTCATTCACTGTCACACAGACATGTGGGTTTCATAGATGAGATTTTCCATTTACTAATCTTCAAAAATAATTCAAACAGTTGTTTTCAAAATGACCGTCTGGATGTATATACATTTTTCTCAATGGTTGTATCTTTGAGGAAGTGGTTTGGCACAGATGAATTCAGAGAATCTATATAGTTTAGTTCTTAATACCTGAAAGCAAAATACATTTCTGTTTGTTTCTCAAAAGTATTTACTCGTTTTAAACAACTTTAATTCAGAAAATCACAGAGAACTGCAACTATTATATTTTTCTTTATCTTTTGTAGGATGTGACACTCATCATTGCAGCTATTGTGATTTTACTTGTGGCTGTTTATGGTTTCTTTTATCTGAAACTCAGCGCAGAAGTCGACCTTGATCTAGACTTGGATGAAAATTAGGAAATGCAAAGAGACATTCCCCTGTTGTGGAACAGAGATAAATACTCAGCTGGGATTTGTAAATGTATTTTGCACCATAAGGAGATTTGACATCACTTTTTACCTTGTAATTACTGAGAATTACTTTCTAAACATGAAGAATTTTGCATCAATTTTATATCAGTATGTTTATGAGCCCGTACTGTGTGCTCACAAGTCTGTATTTTAAGGTAAGGTGTACTTAATTGGCACTCATTAGTTTTTGAAAATTCTGTTTATTAATGGCAGTGGAGTAGCTGGATCATATGCACCAGAAATTCCCCAGATTCAATCTGTCACGATTCAAACTTAACATTTTACACCTGGGATGCTTTTTTACAATTGGTCTCACCATTTCTCATTTAGGAAAGATGCACCTCTTCCCAGGGATGTGGATGGTCTGGCTTATGACATGCAACATGCTCAGGTAGCTTGTCAGTAGTTACTGTCCCAGCTCTCACATGGGCTGGATTTAACAGGATGCTAGATTGACCCCCACCATCCCCAATCCCAAGTTGCTCATGGACTCTGATGACTTGTGTCACTGATATTTAACACCAGAAGGTATGTTGATTGCCATGAAGCAAACCTTTTGCCCCCACCTGGATGGTACACCCTGCTTCTGAGAGCTGTCATCCAATCAAATGAAGGGTAACTCACTTCTCCTATCAGTATCACTGTTGGGACTGCACCCCAGTCGGTGACACTGAGGTGCTGAAGCCAGGATGAGTGTGGAATGGCTGGGGCAGGGGTGATGATTCTCACTGGGGTCAGCTGGCAGGCTGAGGAGGTTGGAGGCCAGGTTAAACTGGCCATGATGAGGGTGGGAGCTGGGAAGAGGAAGACCTGTGTGGGGCCCTCTGATGGGCACCGGGGACGGATTAAGAAAGCACCTCTTGCTTGCTACCAATCTGCACAGGAAAAGTTGCCAAGCTAGACGTTTGACATGGGATGCCCTGCTACTGGTTAAGTGACAGTGGCAGCAAAATGAGGTCCATAAGTGGGCATTCAGTGGTCACTTAAGGGCCTCAATGGGGCTACGGGCAGGTTGAGCCATCCAACTCCTCCCCCACCCCCATCAGTGATAAAATTATGGCAGTGGCAGGGAGGGGTAGGCAGTGGGCATGGTACCCACAGTATTTCGGGGGTACCTCTAAACATCTGCTACCAAGAGGGTTTTAAAATCCAACTCTTGAATGGTAAGCACTTGAACAAAGTATTGTCAAGAAACTAAAGCCTTTAGTCCCTTACATCAGAAAAGAGTCAGTGCTTGCAGGAGAAGACTGATAAAATTAGAAGAAAAGTGGAAAAATATATTGAAATTGGATTAAATCCAAAATGCTATTGAGCCAATTTGTCAGTATGACATTTTGACAAAAATGTCATCTATCCAGTCCACCAGGTATTACAAACAACCCATGTACAATGGCAGCTTCAGTGTGTTTGATGTAGGGATGGGCAAGTGAGAACAACTACAACTAACAATGAAACCAATTAACATGGTGCTATGAACTCAGCAAATAATTTTTGTTTAAAATGGGGAAACAAGTGATCATTCCGGGAATTTTTTAAAATGAATAGATGGGAAGTTTTAATGGTAAAACTGGCAAAGTTATCACACATGTCACAGACTAATGAGAACATTAGCAGTAAGATCAGTTATAATTGTACATGGATATATAAATGCATATTGAAAGAATAACAGTACAACAAATTAATTGGTTGCAACTTGTACGTTGCATGAAACATTTTACTGTTTACATTCAAAATAATCTTTTCTACATTTTTAACTTTATGGCCAAAATGTCTTTAAGCAATTGCATTTTTAAGATTCTCCTCCAAACTTAGTATCTTGACAACTGATGAAGTGAATTTAGTACTATTGTTGAAGAATGTAATTCTTACAGTGCTTTGAAGCATTTTTGTCACATATTTACTATATGTTCAAAGGATCCTTGTATTCGTTGGTAATGTAAATGTCTATGGTGTATTAAGGAAATTAAAATGTCTCACAAATATGTTTTGTCTAGCACACTTGTTTGTCATGTAATTAATATGGTGCATTACACAATTATCCCTCGCATACAAAACAGTAATATGCATCAGATGGCAACCTCTAAAGAGCAAATTGAACATTGCCTATATGTTACTAATTTCTTATTTTACTGTTGCCTAATTATTTTAACTCTAAAATATTTTGTGTTGCGGGTAAGTATAGCTGGTTGGTTATTCATGTTGCACAAGAAAATTCACAAAAATGAGAATGCAAGGAATTCAAGCCAACGGATTGACAATGGGTAGGCAATTGGTTAGGAAATAGGGTGGGGATAATAGGTATGTACTCTAATTTAGCAGGATATGACCTATGGTATTCACTAGGCATCTGCAGTGGGTCCTCCGCTTCTCAGTGTATTTATCAGTGATATAGATGGAGGAATAGATATCTGTACATCTAAGCTTATTAATGACACTTAAGTTTGTGGCATAATAAATAGTGGAGCATAAAGTTGAAAAGGGATGTTGGTAGATTAAATGAAAAGGTAAAATTTAGTGTAGGACCATCACTGGAGCTAAAAAGCATAGATCAGGTGATTTTCCAGATCTTGACAATTTAGAAACTGAGGAGGAACAAGAGACTCCTCCACACGAGGAAGAAGAATCCATATATATAACTCATATAAAAGCTAAGGGGCAGATCGAAAAATAATCTAAAAGGCTGGGCTGCAATGCAAAGTGGCGAAAGTTACACCACAGTTGTATAAAATTCTGGTTAGGCTTCACCTTGAGTACAGAGTATCATACCTCAGGAAAGATATATTGATTGTGGAGAGGTGCAGCATGGATTCATCAGAAAATATCGGTGCTAAAATATTACATTACGGTGACAGGTGCATTGATTAGGCTTGTATTCCCTTCAGTATAGACAATTAGGTGATTAATCATTAAATGCCAGGAAGGATAGCCGAATTTCTCCCAATAAAACTCGGAAGTGCCCTACATGCAGGAAAATGGGGGTAATTTCCACCGGTTCTTTTAGCATGATTTCCAGAATGAATCTCTGACACTGTCTGCATCAGAGTGCCTTTGTGTAATTCATTCTGGAAATTTGGGAGCGGGGCCTTTTCCCACCCGAGAGACCGTAACATAGTGCTGAGCGAGCTACTGCGCATGTGTTTATCTGTCTTATGTGTTGTGAAGATCAGCACATAGACAAAAGCCGCTCTGGCTAGCAACCCCCCCCCCATCGCTGGCCTTGTGAACCACCCATTCCCAGATCACTAGCCTCGGATCTGGGCCAGCCCAGTGTCCTCCCCCCGCCGTGACACGCTGCCATCTCCCTGACCCCTCCCCTAGCCAGCTCCAATTCCATTTCTCTCCCCCCTCAGCCCCCCACTGGGCAGTCCCAATCTTCCTATTCTGCCCCTAACTATTCCGGCCTCCGCTGACGTCCTTCTCTCTGCTCAAGTAGCACAGCGGGCTGGGAGAATTGCCCCTGATATCTTCACACAATTACTAGACATTTGGAATTCTCCATATAAACAGGACAATTTGCAAGCTGCCCCAGCCTTATCCATCCTATCAGTGTAGGTGGGACAGCAACACAGGAGGTCCAATGAGAGGGTCAGCAGCGCCAGATGGCTGGCCACCCTGTTGGGAAAGTTGTGAACTGCTGAAGCTGATAGGTGTAAGAAGAAATTAGACATAGTTATAGGGGCTAAAGGGATCAAAAGATATGGGGGAGAAGATGGGATCAGGATATTGAGTTTGATAATCAGCCATGATCAAAATGAATGGCATAGCAGACTCAAAGGGCTGAATGGACTGCTCCTGCTTCTTGGTTATATGTTTCTGTATTTTAATGAACATTCATGAGATGCAAATAAATGCAAATTGAATTCACATCACGAGTAAGCACGGAGATGGACTTGTAATTAGTCTGCCATTGGAAGAACATAAGAACATAAGAAATAGGAGCAGGAGTAGGCCATCTAGCCCTTCGAGCCTGCCCCGCCATTCAATAAGATCATGGCTGATCTGTCGCTGCTCAGTTCCACTTTCCCGCCCTCTCCCCATAACCCTTAATCCTCTCTCTTATCAAAAACCCATCAACCCACGTCTTAAAAATATTTAGCGAGGCAGCCTCCGCCACTTCAACGGGCAGAGAATTCCAGAGATTCACCACCCTTTGAGTGAAGAAGTTCCTCCTCAACTCCGTTCTAAACCGCCCCCCTTTTACCTTGAGGCTGTGCCCCCTAGTCCTACTGTCTTTTTTGAGCGGGAAGAGTCTCTCCACCTCTATCCTATCCATCCCATTCATCCTCTTATACGTCTCAATGAGATCTCCCCTCATTCTTCTAAACTCTAACGAGTACAAGCCCAGTTTATTCAGCCTCTCCTCATAGCTCAACCCCCTCAACTCCGGTATCAGCCTAGCAAACCTCCTCTGCACTCCCTCCAAGGCCAAAATATCTTTGCGCAGGTGCGGCGCCCAAAACTGCACACAGTACTCCAGCTGCGGCCTCACCAATGCCCTATACAGCTGCAGCAAGACCTCCCTACTTTTATATTCAATCCCCCTCGCTATGAAGGCCAGCATCCCATTCGCCTTCCTGACCACCTGCTGCACCTGCAAGCTGGGTTTTTGCGACTCATGCACAAGGACCCCGAGGTCCCTCTGCACCGTCGCCTGCTGCAGTTTTTCGCCACGTAAGTAATAGTCCTTCCTACCATTCTTCCTACCAAAGTGGACCACCTCACACTTGCCAACATTAAATTCCATTTGCCATTTCCTGGCCCATTCGCCCAGCCTATCTAGATCCTTCTGCAGACTCTCCACACCCTCCGCACAATTTGCCGTTCCCCCAATCTTGGTGTCATCAGCAAATTTCGACACCCTACACTCGGTTCCCTCCTCCAGATCATCTATATAAATGGTAAAAAGCTGAGGCCCCAGCACCGACCCCTGGGGCACTCCACTAGTCACCATCCGCCAATCCGAATAGCACCCATTGACCCCCACTCTCTGCCTCCTATTTGACAACCAATCCTCAATCCATGCTAACACCCTACCCCCAACTCCATGTCCCTCGACCTTCTGCAATAACCTCTTGTGAGGTACTTTGTCAAACGCCTTCTGAAAATCTAGAAAGACCACATCCACCGGCTCTCCTCTATCCACCGCCCTAGACACATCCTCATAGAACTCCAGTAAATTTGTCAGACACGACTTCCCTTTAATGAAACCGTGCTGCGTCTGCTCTATCAAGCAATTCCCTTCAAGATGCCTCGCAATTTCCTCCTTAATGACAGATTCTAACATTTTACCTACCACAGACGTTAAACTAACCGGCCTATATTTCCCCGCCTTTTGCCTGGCACCCTTCTTAAACAACGGCGTAACATTAGCCGTTTTCCAATCATCCAGCACTTCCCCGGAATCCAGCGACGTCTGGAAAATAACCACCAAGGCATCCACTATCACCTCCGCCATTTCTTTCAGAACCCTTGGATGCATTCCATCCGGTCCTGGCGACTTGTCCACAATCAGCCCCTCCAGTCTGTCGAGCACCGCCTCTCTAGTAACAGTAATGTCATTAAGACCCTCCAGTCCTACCGCCTTTCCATCAATAACACCCGGCAAATTATTCACGTCCTCCTCCGTGAAGACAGAAACAAAAAAGAATTGCAACAGGATTTTACACCGACAACTTTCTGACTTTTTGGCTCCGACAAGGTTCTCTGTTACTGCCCGCCTCCAAACATACCACAGGCGGGATGGGAGAATTCCGCTCATTCTCTTTATAGGCCATCAGAACTCCTTTTGTAAACATAAGGGGTGTAATTCTCCCAAAAAAGTTCTAAGTGTGGAATTCATGGGAAAACTGGAGTAAATCACGCTGATTTTTTTCAGTGGGAATTCATACTAGAATCTCCCATACTCTATGCTGCAGAGGCCGCCAACGTCAATATCATTAGATTTCAAGGGCAGGGCCTATTCACACTGGAGAAGCTGAAATTAGCATGCACAGAGGCCTCAAACTGTCAGCCTGTAGTTTGCTGGCCAACACGACTGGCTGGCAAGCCCGGGACCCCTACAATGCTGCCCCTCCACCTCACTGCAGCCCAATTGCGGCCCTCGCGAGCATTCTCGAGTCAGCCCTGACCACCCAATCTCCAGCCATCTCCTCCCAGTGCCCCCCCCCACCCCAGCCCCGTGATGATCCCCCACCTCCCCCCAGCAGAACCGCACAGGCAGACCCTTTCCCACACCCCCAGAAAATAAACCTCCCCGCACCTCGGCAGACCTACTGCCTCCTCCTCCCCACCCTCAGCTGACCACAACCCTCCCCAACCTGTCCTGATCGCCGGCCCCCTCCAGCCCTGGCTGGTCCCAAAGCAGAGTGGCATCAGGAACACCCCCCCCCCCCCCCCCCACACTGATTGCCCCTTAGGTCATGCCCCCAGGCCCTGCCCCCTAGGCCAATAGGCCCCACCTGCTTGGCACTGACCCATGCCTGATGAGCAATGTCAATATGCCACATGGGTATGGGCACTTGGCCATTGAGCAATGCTGAGGGCACAGACTGGCACTGCCAGGATGCCCATGCCCAGGGAGCACCCCATGGTGGGACCTGATTGCCTCCCCCTTCACTTGGAGAGGTAGTCTGAACCCCGCTGGACTGAAATACTCTTGGTGTGATGGGAGATGCTAGCAGGCCCAGAGAATTCAGTCCCGGGCCCGCTAATAGCATTTAAATAGCATGTTAAATATATTTAATGCTAGCCCTGGCTCCCAACCTATTTCTGGCGTTGTGCAGATGCCACCAGATATTCGAACCTGGGAGACGCAAATGCGGCACAAACACTCATGGGAATCCCACGGATTGGCCGACTCAGCTGGCCCACTGCGCTAAAAAATTAGCCACGCAGGATGAGAGAGTCGTCCCCAAGATCCTCAAGAGACTATTAACCAAATTAAGTCATATGGAATTGATGATATTGTGACATCATTGCTTATTGGTTGGGAGGGAAGAGACAGAGACTAGAGATAAAGCATTAATTTTCTGGCTAATGGGATATGAGAGTTGTGTTTCCCAGGATTTTGTACTGGGCCTCAGCCTTTCACCATGCATGTTAATGATATGGGTGAAGGAGTAGAGAGTTGTATCGTCAAGTTTGCAGCTGACATTAATTGGGAGGTAGAATGGGCAGGAAGTTACAAAAGAAGATAGACTTAGTGCACGGGTGAACAATGGCATAAATTGTTCTACATGAGGACATGTGAGGTCATTCACTTTAAATCTGTGAAAGACAAGTCAGGGTACCTTCTTAATTGATTTGATTTATTATTATCACTGTTGATATACAGTGAAAAGTATTACTTTTTTGAACTATACAGACAAATCATATGGTACACAGAGAAAGAAAGGAGAGGGTGCAGAATGTAGTGTTACAGTCATAGCGAGAGGAAGATCAGCTAAAGAATAGAGAATGGGAACTATAGAGTAGCAAAGGAAATTATGAGTCCAGATATACAATCATGAAAAACTTTCGAATTAAAGTACAAAAAGTAATCAAAAAAACTATTGTACTTTTAGCCTTTATCAGTGGGGTCTCAATTCAGAAGTGCTGAACTGATTACTCAAATATTGGACCCATCTGAGGTCCTATGTTCTGTTTTGTGAACCAGACCTCAGGAAGGGTTTTTTAACTTTGAAGGGGATGCAGTGAATGTTCAACAATATTCAAAGAGTTAACATATGAGAACTGCTTGCATATACTTTGATGATTTGAGGAACGATCTGAGATGTTTAAAATGTTTAAGGGATTCAGAATTCTTTTGGTGTAGAAGTCTAGACAAGGAACACATTTGTAAAACTAAAGATAAGCCATTGAGGAGTGAAGTCAGGGAGCAGATCTTTGCACAAAAGGTTGTAGAAATCTGTAAGCGTCTTCCCCCAGTGGCAGTGAAGACAAATTCTGGAATCACTTCAGATTTGTAATGGTGAATGGTAGGATTCCATGGAAGGATGAATCAAATGATCTCCCTCACCTGTACTTATCTTTATGGTATTAATCTATTTAATGTCAATGCAAATGAGAAAGGTTAGATGGTAGCCAGAAAAGTGGCTGACTTGTCAAAAGCAATGGACCAAGTAATTAAATACAACTGGGGAGAATCAAGTTATAGTGACATAGTTGTTATGTCTATGCCAGCAGCCAGCATGTGACCTGAACAATGGCAGGGCAAGGTTGGTGGAGGGCGCTCATTGGAATTAACATAGAATACAGGGTGCGACTTTAGGCATGACCTAACCAAAGAAAGATTGCTATCCAAAAACAGGGAAAAACCTGAATAATGACAAGGTGCAGAGGAAATAAGATTTTTATTCTGCAAAGCTCAGGGACATGACTATTGCAGAAGATTTGTGATCATTATATCGTCACAGAGATGTGAAAAAAAAGCAGAGACATGTGAGGTCGTGTATGGGTCCAGAATAAATTGGGGTATTGCTCATGTGGGAACAAATTGTTCAACCTGTTTGAAACATAAAATCAAGTTGATTGCAGGCAAAAGGCGGGGAATTATAGGCCGGTTAGTTTAACGTCTGTGGTAGGTAAAATGTTAGAATCTGTCATTAAGGAGGAAATTGCGAGGCATCTTGAAGGGAATTGCTTGATAGGGCGGACGCAGCACGGTTTCATTAAAGGGAAGTCGTGTCTGACAAATTTACTGGAGTTCTATGAGGATGTGTCTAGGGCGGTGGATAGAGGAGAGCCGGTAGATGTGGTCTTTCTAGATTTTCAGAAGGCGTTTGACAAAGTACCTCACAAGAAGTTATTGCAGAAGGTCGAGGGACATGGAGTTGGGGGTAGGGTGTTAGCGTGGATAGAGGATTGGTTGTCAAATAGGAGGCAGAGAGTGGGGGTCAACGGGTGCTATTCGGATTGGCGGATGGTGACTAGTGGAGTGCCCCAGGGGTCGATGCTGGGGCCTCAGCTTTTTACCATTTATATAGATGATCTGGAGGAGGGAACCGAGTGCAGGGTGTCGAAATTTGCTGATGACACCAAGATTGGGGGAACGGCAAATTGTGCGGAGGGTGTGGAGAGTCTGCAGAAGGATCTAGATAGGCTGGGCGAATGGGCCAGGAAATGGCAAATGGAACTTAATGTTGGCAAGTGTGAGGTGGTCCACTTTGGTAGGAAGAATGGTAGGAAGGACTATTACTTACGTGGCAAAAAACTGCAGCAGGCGACGGTGCAGAGGGACCTCAGGGTCCTTGTGCATGAGTCGCAAAAACCCAGTTTGCAGGTGCAGCAGGTGGTCAGGAAGGCAAATGGGATGCTGGCCTTCATAGCGAGGGGGATTGAATATAAAAGTAGGGAGGTCTTGCTGCAGCTGTATAGGGCATTGGTGAGGCCGCAGCTGGAGTACTGTGTGCAGTTTTGGGCGCCGCACTTGCGCAAAGATATTTTGGCCTTGGAGGGAGTGCAGAGGAGGTTTGCTAGGCTGATACCGGAGTTGAGGGGGTTGAGCTATGAGGAGAGGCTGAATAGATTAGGCTTGTACTCGTTAGAGTTTAGAAGAATGAGGGGAGATCTCATTGAGACGTATAAGATGATGAATGGGATGGATAGGATAGAGGTGGAGAGACTCTTCCCGCTCAAAAAAGACAGTAGGACTAGGGGGCACAGCCTCAAGGTAAAAGGGGGGCGGTTTAGAACGGAGTTGAGGAGGAACTTCTTCACTCAAAGGGTGGTGAATCTCTGGAACTCTCTGCCCGTTGAAGTGGTGGAGGCTGCCTCGCTAAATATTTTTAAGACGCGGGTTGATGGGTTTTTGATAAGCGAGGGGATTAAGGGTTATGGGGAGAGGGCGGGAAAGTGGAACTGAGCAGCGACAGATCAGCCATGATCTTATTGAATGGCGGGGCAGGCTCGAAGGGCTAGATGGCCTACTCCTGCTCCTATTTCTTATGTTCTTATGTTCTAACTTTGATGGGCTAGGATCTAATTGAGTGGGATTTTATGACCTCACTTGCCCCGAAACCATAAAATCCCACCTGAGGTCAATGGACCTTTTGTGTGATCTGGCCCTTATCCGCTCCGATTCCCGTGGTGGGCAGGACGTTAAAATTCTGGGTCTGGAATTACTCACAAATTTAGAAATTGCAGGGATTCAGGGATTATTTTTTTCAGCAGTGACAATGAACTGAGGTCCCATCTTTTTGTTCAGATGGGAATAAAAATGATCTCATAGCACTATTCAAAAAAGAACAATGAGTTTTCTTACTAGTTTCACACACTATTAATGAAACCTTGCAGCATGCAAACACACATACTCTCTCCACAAGGAAATCACTTAGAAGGAGCAATAGGTTACAGGTCACACATCTGAAACAAAGTACAAGCTAGTCAAGCTGCCAACATTAACATTCTGTGTAATAAGGGCAAAAGTTGCAGCACAATGTGGTTTTGGCACAGTTATTTGGCAGATGTGATTGTCAGACATTTACAGAGTAAGATGATTCCTCTTTGCACACATGCTGCTTCTTCATGTAAGATGTGACACATAGGATTATAGTTCCTCTGTCTTCCCAGGGATACAGGATGAGGCAAATATGTTTGTCTTTCCACAACACTCTTGCATAGAAGTACAAGGCAAATTTGAAATGGACTGTCCTCATATCTTTCATTTAATACATAGAGGGCGGGGGGGGGGAGAGTTTCTGCTGTGTGCTGATGAAAATTTTCTTGAATAGTTTGTTTCTGTTCTGCAAGAAAGGATGCATTGCTGAATCTGTTTCTGGGGAATGGTGTGGGTCAAATGGATCAAGTGTCAAGAGGGGAAAATTTAGTGAATAGTCACCATAGCATCATAAGGTTTAGATTAGTTATGGAAAAGGACAAGGAACAAGTTAGAGTAAAATTACAGAACCGGAGGTGGGCCAATTTCAGGGTGTGAGAATGGCTATGGCCCAGGTAAATTGGAATCAAACACTGGCAGTTTCTTGATTTTCAGAAGGCGTTTGATGAGGTGCCGCATAAGAGGTTATTACAGAAGGTTAGGGAGCATGGAGTTGGGGGTAGGGTGTTAGCGTGGATAGTTGGCTGTCAAATAGGAGACAGAGAGTGGGGGTTAATGGGTGCTATTCGGATTGGCGGTTGGTGACTAGTGGAGTGCCCCAGAGATCGGTGCTGGGGCCTCAGCTACCATTTACCATTTATATAGATGATCTGGAGGAGGGAACTGAGTGTATGGTGTCGAAATTTGCTGATGACACCAAGATTGGTGGAACAGCAGATTGTGCGGAAGGTGTGGAAAGTCTGCAGAAGGATCTAGATAGGCTGGGCGAATGGGCCAGGAACTGGCTAATGGAATTTAATGTTAGCAAGTGTGAAGTTGTCCACTTTGGTAGGAATAATGGTAGGAAGGACTATTACTTACATGGCGAAAAACTGCATCATGCAACGGTGCAGAGGGACCTCGGGGTCCTTGTGCATGAGTCGCAAAAACCCAGCCTGCAGGTGCGGCAGGTGGTCAGGAAGGCGAATGGGATGCTGGCCTTCATAGCGAGGGGGATTGAATATAAAATAGGGAGGTCTTGCTGCAACTGTACAGGGCACTGGTGAGGCCACAGCTGGAGTACTGTGTGCAGTTTTGGTGGCCGCACTTACGCAAAGATATTTTGGCCTTGGAGGGAGTGCAGAGGAGGTTTACTAGGCTGATGCCGGAGTTGAGGGGGCTGAACTTTGAGGAGAGGCTGAATAAACTAGGCTTGTACTCGTTGGAGTTTAGAAGAATGAGGGGAGATCTCATTGAGACATATAAGATGATGAATGGGATGGATAGGATAGAGGTGGAGAGGCTCTTCCCGCTCAGAAAGGATAGTAGGACTCGAGGGCACAGCCTCAAGATAAAGGGGGGGCAGTTTAGAACGGAGTTGAGGAGGAACTTCTTCACTCAAAGGGTGGTGAATCTCTGGAATTCTCTGCCCGTTAAAGTGGTGGAGGCTGCCTCGATAAATATATTTAAGATGCGGGTAGATAGGTTTTTGATAGGCAAGGGGATTAAGGGTTATGGGGAGAGGGCGGGAAAGTGGAACTGAGCCACAACAGATCAGCCATGATCTTATTGAATGGCGGGGCAGGCTCGAAGGGCTAGATGGCCTACTCCTGCTCCTATTTCTTATGTTCTTATGTTCTTATGGCAGGCAAAACTGTAAGGGAAAAATGGTTTGCTTGTAAAGAGGAGATGGTTTGGTTACAGCTGCAGTGTATTCCCATGAGAGGAAAGGTAGAGCAAATAAAGCTAGAACTTCCCAGATAACAAAAAGGGTGAGATGAAACAGAAAACGATTGCATATGATATGTATATGTCAGGCTGATAATATAAGTGTGGTAGCACATTGGTTAGCACTGCTGTCTCACAGGGACCTGGATTCGATTCCCAGCTTGGGTTTCTGTCTGTATGGAGTCCGCACGTTCTCCCTGTGTCTGTATGGGTCTCCTCCGTGTGCTCCGGTTTCCTCCTACAGTCCAAAAGACGCGCTAGTTTGGTGTGTTGGCCATGCTAAATTTTCCCTCAGTGTACTGAACAGGCGCCGGAGTGTGACACATGGGGAATTTTCACACTAACTTCACTGCAGTTATATGTGAGCCTACTTAATTAAATAAAAAAAACTTAAAATTTAAACAAATGTGAGGCAGTCTGAATATATAAAGTTTAAAGAGGGAATGGAAATGAAAATGAAAGGCAAGGCGGGGGTACAAAACAAACTGATAGCTGGCATTTAAAAATCCAAGTCTTCTGTAAACATACAAATAGTAAAGGGATTAAAAGTGGAGGGGTGGGACTGGTTATACATCGAAATGGGGTTCAATGCCTGGAGGGAAGGGGGCATGAATAAAGCATGAAATGGATATTTTGCATCTGTCTTGACCAAGGTGGAAGATGCTCTCAAAGGGCTCAGGTAGTGCACTGGAAAGCTTTAGATTGGCTAGGAGGGAGTTAAAGAGTGAGTTAAGAAGAGCTAAAAGAGGACACGAGAAGACTTTGGCTGATAGGATTAAGGACAATCCTAAGGTGTTCTATAGATATGTTAAGAACAGAAGATTGGTTAGGGCAAGATTAGGGCCAGTTAGAGACAGCAGTGGGAAGTTATGTGTGGAACCGGAAGAGATTGGAGAGGCATTGAACCAATATTTCTCTTCGGTATTCACACAGGGAGACATAAATGTAGCTGTGGAGAACACTGGGTTACAGGGTTGTAAACTGGATAGTATTGCAGTTGATAAGGAGGATGTGCTAGATATTCTTGAGGGTTTGAAAATAAATAAGTCCCCTGGGCCGGATGGGATTTACCCTAGGATTCTCTGGGAGGCAAGAGAGGCGATTGCAGAGCCTCTGGCTCTGATCTTCAGGTCGTCGTTGGTCACAGGTATAGTGCCAGAGGATTGGAGGATAGCGAATGTTGTCCCATTGTTTAAGAAGGGGAACAGAGACTTCCCCGGGAATTATAGACCGGTGAGTCTTACTTCTGTTGTGGGCAAAGTTTTAGAAAAAATTATTAGGGATAGGTTTTGTAGTTATTTAGAGAGTAATGAATTGATTGGAGATAGCACGGTTTTGTGAAGGGTAGGTCGTGCCTTACTAACCTTACTGAGTTTTTTGAGAAAGTGACTAAAGAGGTGGATGGGGGTAAGGCAGTTGACGTGGTATAAATGGACTTTAGTAAGGCGTTTGATAAGGTTCACCATGGAAGCCTTCCACAGAAAATGCAGATGTATGGGATTGGGGGTGATTTAGTTAATTGGATCAGGAATTGGCTAGCAGATAGGAGACAGAGGGTGGTGGTTGATGGAAAGTATTTGTCATGGAGTTCGGTTACAAGTGGTGTGCCTCAGGGATCTGTTTTGGGGCCACTGCTGTTTGTAATTTTTATAAATGATCTGGATGAGGGTATAGTTGGGTGGATTAGTAAATTTGCTGATGACACCAAAGTCGGAGGTGTGGTAGATAGTGAAGAGGGGTGTCATAGTTTACAGGGAGACTTGGACAAGTTGCAGAGCTGGGCCGAGAGGTGGCAGATGGAGTTTAATGCGGAAAAGTGTGAGGTAATTCACTTTGGCGGGAACAACAGATGTGTAGAGTAGGACTCTGAATAGTGTTGATGAACAGAGGGATCTAGGTGTTTGTGTACATAGATCCCTGAAAGTTGGGAATCAAGTAGATAAGGTTGTTAAGAAGGCATACAGTGTCTTGGCATTTATTGGTAGGGGGATTGAATTTAGGAGCTGCAACGTCATGTTGCAACTGTACAAAACTCTGGTGCGTCCGCACTTGGAGTATTGTGTGCAGTTCTGGTCCCCACATTATAAGAGGGATGTGGAGGCATTGGACAGGGTGCAGAGGAGGTTTACCAGGATGTTGCCTGGTATGGAGGGAAGGTCCTATGAGGAGAGACTGAAGGATTTGGGGTTGTTTTCGTTAGAAAGAAGGCAGCTAAGAGGGGACCTTATTGAAACATATAAGATGATTAGAGGTTTAGATAGGGTGGACAGTGATAGCCTTTTTCCTCGGATGGAGAAAGCTAGCACGAGGGGGCATAGCTTTAAATTAAGGGGGGGTAGTTATAGGACGGATGTCAGAGGTAGGTTCTTTACCCAGAGGGTGGTGAGGGATTGGAATGCCCTGCCTGCTGCAGTTGTAGATGCGCCTAGTTTGGGGGCGTTTAAGAGATCCGTGGATAGGTTTATGGATGGAAAGGAATTGGTTTAGGTTAGAGGGCCATTGCTTTTTTAATTGGTCGGCGCAACATCGTGGGCCGAAGGGCCTGATCTGCGCTGTAATATTCTATGTTCTATGTTCTAAAGCTGTAGTGAAAGAAGAGGACATTGTGATTCTGAATGGGCTGTACGTAAAGTGATAAACCATCAGAACTGGATAGGATGCACCTGAGGACACCGAGCAGAATAAGGATGGAAACTGTGGAGGTACCAGCCTTATTCCTCTAATTCTCCTCTGGGGACAGTTATCCAAGGACTGAAGAATTGCAAATGTTGCATCCTTGTTCAAAACAAATGTGTAAGGATAAACCCAGCAACTATAGGTTAGTCAGTTTAACCTTGACAGTAGGAAAACTTTTAGAAGTGATAATCTAGGACAAAATTAACTGTCACTTGGACAATGTACATTATTTATGAAAAGCTGAGACAAATCTGTTAAAGGTGAATCATGTTTAATTAACTTGATTTTGTTTCTTGATTGAGGTAACAATGAGGATTGATGAGAGTAATAGGTGTGGTGTGCATTGATTTCCAAAATACATTTTTTGCAGCAGTTTTCTGTCAGAAATGCCGTGTGGATGATCCATCTCGGCCTCCTCCAGTGGTCCCCAGCATCTCAGATGCCAGTCTCCAGTAAATTCGATTCACTCCACATGATATCAAGAAATGGTTAGAGACATTGGATAGAACATAAGAATGTAAGAACATAAGAACTAGGAGCAGGAGTAGGCTATCTGGCCCCTCAAGCCTGTTTCTCCATTCAATAAGACCATGGCTAATCTTTTCATGGACTCAGCTCCACTTACGAGCCCGCTCACCTTAACCCTTAATTCCTTTACTGTTCAAAAATTTATCTATCCTTGCCTTAATAACATTCCATGAAATAGCCTCACCTGCTTCACTGGACAGGGAATTCCACAGATTCACAATCCTTTGTGTGAGAAAGTTCCTCCTCAACTCAGTCCTAAATCTGCTTCCCCTTATTTGGAGGCCATGCCCTATAGTTCTACTTTCACCTGCCAGTGGAAACAACTTCCTTGCTTCTATCTGATCTATTCTCTTCATAATCTTATATATTTCTATAAGATCTCCCCTCATTCTTCTGAATCCCAATGAGATAGCCCCAGTCTACTCAGTCTCTCCTCATAAGCCAACCCTCTCAACTCCGGAATCGACCTAGTGAATCTCCTCTGCACCCCCTCCAGTGCCAGTATATCCTTTCTCAAGTAAGGAGACCAAAGCTGTACTCAGTACTCCAGGTGTGGTTCACCGGCACCTTACACAGCTGCAACATAACCTTGCTGTTTTTAAACTCCATCCTTCTAGCAATGAAGGACAAAATTCCATTTGTCTTCGTAATTACCTGCTGCACTACAAACCAACTCCTTGTGATTCTTGCACAAGGACACTCAGGTCCCCCTGCACAGCAGCATGCTACAATTTTTACCATTTAAATATTGTCCATTTTGCAGTTATTCTATCAAAATGGATGACCTCACATTTACCAACATTGTATTCCCTCTGCCAGACCCTCACCCATTCACTTAGACTATATACATCCCTTTGCAGACACGGGGAGAATGTGTAAACTCCACACAGACAGTGACCCAGGCTCCTGGCACAGTGAGGCAGCAGTGCTAATCACTGTGATACCATGCTGCTCTAATTCTAATTCTGCTGTAGTCCTTGTGGTGCAGGTACAGGCATGGTGTTGTTGGGAAGGGAATTTCTGAATTTTGACCCAGAGACAGTGAAAGAATGGTAATATAGTTCTAAGTCAGGGTGATGAGTGGCTTGGAGGGGAACCTCTGGGTGATGGTTTTCCTGTGTTTCTCCTGCCTTTGTCCTTCTAGGTGCAGATGCAGCAGGTTTGAAAGCTGCTGGTAAAGATGCTGCCTGAGTTGGCTCAGTGACAGCAACAGGGTGTTGGTGAACCAGTTTTTCAGATTGGAGGAAGTTATTCAGCGGGATTCCCCGGGGTGGGTATTAGGATCATGGATTACATTTCTATTGTATCTTGACACAAAATTTAGAAATATTGTAAATGCTGAGGAGGATTGTATATTGTAAATATATTGTAAATGCTGAGGGGATCTTATAGAAACTTATAAGATGATTAGAGGTTTAGATAGGGTGGATGGTGATAGCCTGTTTCCTCGGATGGAGAAATCTAGCACGAGGGGGCATAGCTTTAAATTAAGGGGGGGTAATTATAGGACGGATGTCAGGGGCAGGTTCTTTACCCAGAGGGTGGTGAGGGACTGGAATGCCCTGCCTGCTGCAGTTGTAAATGCGCCTAGTTTGGGGGCGTTTAAGAGATTGGTGGATAGGTTTATGGACGAAAAGGGACTGGTTTAGATTAGTGGGTCAATGTTTTTTTTTTAAAAATAAGACTGGTCGGCGCAACATTGTGGGCCGAAGGGCCTGTTCCGCGCTGTAATGTTCTATGTTCTATGTTCTATGTTCTATGATTATAAGGTACTTCAAAAAGACATTAACAGGCTAGTGCAATGGGCGGGTGCATGAATGATGAAATTTAGAACAGAAATGTTTAAAGTCATATATTTTGTTTGGAAGAATGAGGCGAGGCAATAGACAAAATAGGATACAACTCTAAAGCTGGTGCAAGACCAAAGAGTCCTTAGGGGATGCACGCGTAATTCAGGCAGGTTGAAAACTAGTTTTAAAATCTTATAGGATTCAGGGCTTTATAAATAGAGGCACAGAGGGCAAAAGCAAGGAAATTGATGAACGTTTATAAAATACTCATTTGGTCTCAACTACAACATAGTGTCCAATTATGTGCACAATACTTTAAGACAGATAGAGGCTTTGGGGTCGGTTCAGCTCAGTTGGCTGGGCAGTTGGTTCAGAGTGATGCCATCAGCACAAGTCCAGTTCTCTTATCAGCTGAAGTTATTCATGAAAGCTCATCTTCTCAACCTTCTCCTTCACCTGAGATATGCTGATTCATCGGGTAAATATAAAATTAGTATAAAATATATCTAACTGCTTCTTGAAAACATTCAGGGTGGAATTTTACAACCTCTTTATGCTCATTTTGCGATGGGAAAATGTCATAAAATCAGGTATAAAGTGGCTAGTGTGAATGGCACCAGTTTTCGCACCAGTTGCAATTTTATGACACCCAGATTTCCATCGTGGTCAGTCCCTTGCTAGAAATGGGCAGGAGGCTGATTAATTTATTTAAATTTATGTATGTATTCATTTCAACGTGACTAGTAAGCCCGGTGCCCAATCGTCTGGCTCGCTGGTCTTTATGGCCTCACTGGGAGAGGTTCTCTCCAGCAAGGAAGACACCCATGAATGAGGAACAATCTTGGTGGCCTCGCCAGTGGAACCAGAAGCCATTGAGGGCCCCCGGGGAGGCCAAGTGCAAGGCAGGGGTGTCCCTTAGGCAGTGCCAGACTGGCCATGCCACCCTGGTACCTGGACAATGCTCACTGGGGTTGGCCAGGTGACGGGGCCAATGGGGTGGACAAATCAGGTGGGCCATAGGCAGGGCCAGTGAGGAAAGGGGAGTCTGCTACCACTTTGCATGCGATCTATGAGGGAGAGTGGGGGGGGAGGGTGGGGGTGAGCAGGGAAGCCTGCTGCCAGTCTGCATGTGATCGATGGGGGAGGGAAGGGGTCCTGCTGCCACTCTGCATGCGATCGATGAGTGAGGGAACATGGGCTGCGATTGGCCTGGGTGGGTGGGGGTGTTGCTGGGGGCTGCATCTCAGGCTGCAGGCCCCCATGATTGCGGAGGGGGGTGGTTTGAGGCTGTCTGCACTAGGAGGGGCCTGACAGCTCTCTCTCTCTGTCTGTCAGATCTCTACTACTGTTAATGTTGATGTGCAGTATCAGAGGTCTGCACATGTGCAGTACCTCCCTCTACAGGGTGTCTGGTGAGTTAAGCCCCACCCATAGCCTCTCTGACTGGAAACTGACTAGCCCATCTTTTTAGAGACAGAGTGCATAAGATTGGGCGTGAAAACTCACCCATAAAACCGATCTGGAACTCTCCCATTTTCAGACTAGCTGGACACTTTGAAAAAAATCTCGTAAAATTCCACCCTCAATGTTTTGATCTCAACTGACTTGAAACTTCAACTTTATTTCTCTCCACAGACGCTGCAGGAACTGCTGAATATTTCCAGTATTTTCTGTTCTTTATTTCAGATTTCCAACAGCTGTAGTCTTTTGCTTTTTTTACCAATTTGAGCTGATTGGCAAAAGAACCAACTGCGATATAAGAAAGATCTTTTGACCGTGCAGGTGGTTTAGATCCAGAATGCACCGGGCGGTGGAGACAGATGCGACTGTGGCTTTCAAAAGAGAATTGGATTAATACCTGAAGAGAAATAAATTACAGGACCTCAGAGGAAGGGTGGGGAGATTGATCAGTTGCTCTTGCGAGGAACCAGTATAGGCACATGGACCAAATGGCTCTCTTTGCGCTGGACTGATAGTGGGCACTGCATACAAGGCTCAAAACGTGCAATGTGCAGAAGTGTACATTCATTTGGGGAATGGGCACAGGGAAGGAGAGGAGCCAGTTCTTGTGTGACTCATTAGTTTCCAGTCAGTTAGGCAGCTGTCCCATAATACAGCAAGAGTGTGTAGGCAGTGTTGTAGCCACACAGAACTAACTCACCACAGGTGAAAGAGAGATGAGCAATAAAATGTTGTTAAAAATTCAATCCCTTTGCTCTCTTTTGCCCTGTGTCAGGCTCCATTGTGCACCTTTTCGCTGCCCTTTTACTCTGGCCTGTGCTTAGACAGCCCCTACCCCTTCATATAAAGGAAGTATCTGGATGCACAGTGGGCAGCTAGCAGCCCTTCACTGGTCACTGATACATGATAATACACTTTCACATTCCGAGCACATCATCAAAGCTGCACCTGGAGAGTCAGTAAATTATTCACAGGAGTTGACTTTTGTTATCTGGGAAGGTCAGCTCAATTATGCAGCATCGGCACTGGTGGCATGGCACTTGACATACATTGTCTTGCTTGTCTTTGAAAGCTTAGTAATGAGGATGCATTGTAGCTAGCTGCCATTTATTCTTCGTGTAGAGTCTTCCCTGAATGAGTGAATGGTAAATCTGTGGAACAAGCTCCCTCAGGGGACAGTGGTAGCAGATAATATTGATTCATGCAAAGGCAAATTAGACAGATTCCTTCCAGAAAGTAACAATTGGGGATACATTCTGTCTATAATTTGTGCCATCATATCACAGAATCAGAGAATTGTTACACTGTGGATGGAGGCCATTCGGTCCATCATGTCTGCACTGACTCTTTGAATGTGCAGTTCATTTGTTACAATTCTCCTGTATTTTCTCCGTAACCCTACACATTCTTCCTCTTCAGATAACAGTCGAATTCCCTCTGGGATGTTTCGATTGAACCTCCTTACACCACACTCTCAGGCAATGCATTCTGGACTTAACCACTTGCTGCATGAAATTTGTTTTTCTTATATCACTTTTGTTTCTTTTGCCAATTATTTTAAATCTGTGGCCTCTATTTCTTGATCCTTTCATGGATGGAAGCACTTTCTCCCTATCTCCCCTGTCCAGACCCCTTATGATTTTGAATACCTTTACCAATCTCCTCTCAGCATTTTCTCTCCAAATGAAACAGTCCCAACTTTTCGACTCTACTTGACTGAAGTTCCTTATCACCGAAACCATCCTTGTAAATCTTTTCTGCATTCTCTCAAAACCTTCTCAGCCTTTCTATAGTGTGATACCCAGAACTGTAGACAATACACCAGCTCAGGCCAAACTAGTGACTTAGACAAGTTCAACACAGAAACACAGAAAATAGAAGCAGGAGAGACCATTGAGCCCTTCGAGTCTGCTCCGCCATTCATCTTGATCATGGCTGATCATTGAATTCAACAGAACAAAACAAAGAACAATGAACAAAGCCAACCTGGGAAACAGGCCCTTCGGCCCAACGAGCCCACACCGCCATCTCAACACCACCAGTCCCTCTCTCCACCCACGACCCCTGTCTAATGTTTTATGGCCATCCAGATTGAGGGAATCTGATTTAGGGACAATTTATTCCTGCCAATCAGCCTAACCGCACATCTTTGGGGTGTGGGAGAAAACCGGAGCACCTGGAGAAAACCCACGCAAGCACGGGGAGAATGCGCAAACTCCCACAGACACTGGCCCAAATCCATGTGTCTGCACAGCAATCAGCGATAGTCACTGAGCTGTCGTCTTGCCCAGTATCTTGTCCAGTTTAGGCACACACTAATGACATGAAGCACTAGGCCAATCTCGAACAACCAAGAGCAGCCCCAGTACGACTCATCGTGTGTATGCCCCTCGTTGGACACGAGGCGGACCGACTTAAAACCTGTGAATGAAAAGAGAAAAAACATTATCATACCAGATCCATTTACATTACCAGGGACGCCTCAATGCTAATGACCTTTATTTAAAACAATCTCCTATATCCACCCATCTCCAACTCAGTCATGTGCCTGTCTAAGTTAGTCTTAAATGATTCTTGTGTGTTTGCCTCCACCACCTTACTTGGCAGAGCATTCCATACCCCCATTACCCTCTATGTGAAAAACCTCCCTATCATATCTGTGTTGTACCTCTCTCCCCTCACCTTAAGTCCATGGCCCCTTGTCCTACGTGTCTCTGTCATAGGAAATAGCTTACCTCTGTTTACTCTATCTATACCCTTCATAATCTTATATACCTCTATTAGATCCCCCCTCAGTCAGCGTCTTTCAAGGGAAAAGAGCCCCAATTTCTTCAATCTTTCTTCATACCCCAGTCCTTCCATACCAGGCAACATCCTGGTAAACCTCCTCTGCACTCTCTCCAGAGTCTCCACGTCCTTCCGGTAGTAAGGCGACCAGAACTGGATGCAGGACTCCAATGTGGCCTAACCAACGTTCTGTACAACTGCAACATTAGACTCCAGCTCTTATACTCTATACCCCTTCCTATAAAGGCTAACATACCATAGGCTTTCTTCACCACACTCTCCACTTGCACTGCCACCTTCAAAGACTTGTGCATTTGCACCCCCAGGTCTCGCTGCGATTCTATACTCCTTACGGGCTTACCCTTTACCATATAACTCCCCCCTACATTATTCCGGCCAAAATGCATCACCTCACATTTATCCGGATTAAACTCCATTTGCCATGTATCTGCCCAATATACCAGCCTATCAATATCCCGCTGTATTGCCAGACACTGCTCCTCACTGCCTGCCAATCCAGCCACCTTGGTGTCATCAGCAAATTTGCTGATCACACCACTTACTCCCTATTCCAAATCATTTATATACACTACAAAGTGAAGAGGTCCCAGTACCGAGCCCTGTGGCACCCCACTAGTGACAGACCTCCAGCTAGAAAAAGACCCCTCCACTACTACTCTCTGACTCCTCTTTGCAAGCCAGTTCTCTACCCATCTAGATACCTGACCACATATCCCATGAGCTTTAATCTTCTGTACCAACCTACCATGAGGGACTTTGTCAAACACCTTACTGAAATCCATATAGACGACATCAACGGCTTGTCCTTCGTCAACCGTTTTTGTCACCTCCTCAAAGAATTCTACCAGATTTGTAAGGCAAGACATCCCCTTGACAAAGCCATGCTGCGTATCCTTAATCAGATCACAACGCTCTAAGTGCGCATACATCCTATCCCTAAGAATCCTCTCCATCAACTTACCTACAACTGACGTTAAGCTCACCGGCCTATAGTTACCCGGACTATCCCTCCTACCCTTTTTAAACAACGGTACCACGTTCGCTATCCCCCTGATGCTGCTTCCTTCTATATCCATTGATCCCTTTAGCCCCAAGAGCTATATCTAATTTCATCTTGAAATCAGGTAACTTTTTGGCCTCAACTACACTCAGTGGTAGTGAATTCCATACATTCACCACCCTCTGGGTAAAGAAATTTCTCCTCACCTCAGTTCTAAAAAGTTTACCCCTTATCCTCAAATTATGACCCCCAATTCTGAACCCCTCACCACTGGGAAAATTCTTTCTGAATCTACCCTATCTAACCCTATTAGAATTTTATCAGTTTCTATGAGATCCCCTCTCACTCCAATGAATATAATCCTAACTGACTTAATCTCTCCTCATATAATAAATCTGCCATCCCAGGAATCAGCAATGTCATCTAAACTTTCACTGTACTCCCTCTATAGCAAGGACTCTTCCTCAGATAAGGACACCAAAACTTCTCACAATAGTGTGAAGCCTCAGGTGTAGCCTTACCATTGCATTATCCAATTGCAGTAAAACATCCCTATCCTCAAATCTCTCGCTATGAAGGGCAACTTACCATTTGCCTTCTTTATTGCCTGCTGTACCTATGCGCTTACTTTCAATGACTGATTCACAAGGATTCCAAGGTCTCACTGGGTATCCACCTCTCTTAATTTATACCCATTCAAGTAATAATCTGTCTTCCTATTATTGCTCCCAAAGTGGATAACCTCACATTTATCCACATTATAGTGTATCTGCCATGCATATGCCCACACTCAACTGCCCAAATCACACTGAAGTATCTCTGCATCCTCCTCACAGCTCACCCTCCCACCTTCTTTATATCATCTTCAAATTTGGAGATAATACATTCAGTTCCCTCTTCCAGAACATAGCTCCTTGCTCTTTCATTCTGTGTCCCCATAAATATAACCTGGAATACTGTATGCTTTATTAATTTGATTTATTATTGTCACATGTATTGCTACGTAACGAAAAGTATTGTTTCTTGTGTGCTATACAGACAAAGGATATGTACATAGAGAAGAAAAGGAGAGGGTGCAGAATGTAGTGTTACAATCATAGCTAGGGTGCAGAGAAAGATCAACTTAATATGAGGTAGGTCCATTCAAAAATCTTCTACAAGAAATTGAACTAAAGCATTGTTACAGAGTTTAAAAGATTTAGAATAGGTTTTTCAAAGCAGAAACGAGAGTAAAAGATAGAATTAGAGGGTATGCTGGGCACAGCTTGCAAGCAGTCACCACGTTCTGCTCATTGTTCTCTCTGTCTGTCTTGCCTCCTTCAATGACTTGTGCACAAACCCAAGTTCCTCTGCTTCTGCACCCCCTTTAGAATTATACCCTTTATTTTATATTGTCTTTTCATGTTCTTCCTATGAATGAAGCACTTTACATTACTCCACACTGTACATCACCCACCACCTATCTGACTATGTTCTTTTGAAGTTCTACATTATCCACCTCACAGTTCAATATGCTTTCAGATTTTGTAGCATCTGTAACCTTTGTAACTGTGTCCTATACACCAAGGTCTTGATCATTAACGTACATCAGGAAAAGCAAGGGTCCCAAAATTGAACCTTGGGGAACTCTACTACACACCTTACACTAACCTGAAAAATAGCCATTAACTGTTACTCTCTGCTTCCAGTCACTCAGCCAATTTCTTATCCGCAGCCCCTGCCCCTTTTATTCCATGAGCTGTAACTTGCTCACTGGTCTGTTGTGAGGTATTGTATTGAATGTCTTTTGGAATTCCATTTATATTACATCAACAGAATTGTCCTCACCAACCCTCACTGTTACCTCTTCAAAAAATTCCAGCTATTCAGTTAAATATGATTTTTCCTTAAGAAATCCATGCTGGCTTTCCTTAATTAACCAGCATTTATAATGTGACTATTTACTGTGACCCAATTGACATCATGGTTGAGTGGTCTTTCCTACTGGTGACATTCTGGTTCCAGATACTCAAAATGGCTGAACTTCGTGCTCTCCAGATAACCTTCTCATTGGCTAACCGTACCACTGATAACTTCCCACTTGTTAGCCTTCCCTCTGTTGATTTTCCCACTGGCTGATTTTCCCACCGGCTGACCTTCCCACTGGCTGACCTCCCCACTGGCCAACATTTCCACTGGTGACATTCCCATTAGTTGACCTTCCCACTAGTGACCATGCCACTGGTTGACCTTCCCACTGGTGACCTTGCTGCTAGCTGACCTTCACACTGGCCAATCTTCCGACCTTCCCAGTGGCTGATCTCCCCACTGGCCGACCTACCTGCTGGCCAACCTTCACACTGATCGATCCTTCAGTGACCTACACAGTGAGAGGAACTTTGCATTGCAGGGTCACAAAGATAAACCACAAGCAGTCAGCAGTGGGAGGGTCAGTAACCGGGAGGGTTGGTCCAGAGCAGGAAAGGCCTTGAGATGGGAGGTAACTAGAAATATTGAGCATATGGCACATGGCACAGTGGTTAGCACTGCTGCCTCACAATGCCAGGGACCCAGGTTCAATTCCAGCCTCGGGTCACTATTTGTGTAGAGTTTGCATATTCTCTCCATGTCTGTGTGGGTTGCCTCCAGGTACCCCAGTTTCCTCCCACACTCCAAAGATGTGCAAATTAGATTGATTGGCCCTAGCGTAAGGGGGATTAGCAGGGTAAATATTTGGCATTATGGAAATAGGGCCTCTAGTCGGTGCAGACTTGATGGGCTGAATAGCCTCCTTCTGTACTGTAGGGATTCTATATTTCTTTTAAATTTTGGAATTTATTTTAATTTACAGGTTATTTTGTTTTCAAATATGGAAATTTAACAATCTACAGTCCAGGGTATAATGTTTTAATTTTTTTCTCTGACAGGAAAGGTCCTATAGAATCTGACTAAAGCTTTACATTGGTTGTTTTATGAAAGTCTGAATTGCTTAATATTGTTTCATTTGAAGGCGTACTCTCAGGCACACAGCTATGATGTTAAGGAAGGAATTACTGTATTTGTTCTACTGTCATCAGTTAAACCAGCTCATTATTCCAGTCATCCTGGGATACTGTGATTAAAACTGGCTTCTTTTCCCTGATGCAAACTATCTATGTAAATCCTGCCCCTGTCCTCTCCATCCTCACCAACAGCAAATGTGAGGAGCTCATCGATTTCTTTGTTACTAAGACAATCCAATCAGCTACCCCACAACTTCCACTGGCTCACCTACCACATATTCCTATCCTCCCTCTTGCCCTACCCCTGATTGCCTCTTTCTGCTGTGTCTTTCCTAACTCCCCTCATTAAGACCATCTAGTCTATGAGACCGCCCCCCCCCCGCCCTTCCCTCTCATGTCCTCTTGATCCCATTCTCACCAAACTGTTGATCACCTAACTTCCCCTTCTGGTTCCCATTTTAATGGACACTGTCCGTTCTCTTGAGGTGTTGTCCCACTCCCTTTCAAATCTTCCATCATTAACTTCTTTTCATAAACCAACACTTGACCCCACAACCCTAGGGAACTACCTTCCCATCTCCAACTTTTCTTTCCTCTCCAAATTACTTGAATCTGTTGTCTCATCTCAAATCCGTTTACATACTTCCCAAACTTCTGTATTTGAAAATCTGCAATCAGATTTCTGTTCTGCTCCACAACACCTCAACAGCTCAATATCTGACTGAGATGGTGCCTGATCTTAATGTTTTGGAAAATCTAGTCAGATAAAATAAGATACCTATTGCAGATCGTGGAAACAAACATTACAATTTGGTTAAATCTGTTCACAAATGGTTTCGAAATTGATGCACAAATGATACTTCATTTGCATGACCACAAAGTCTGAACTAGACAGATGGCACCAGATGGCTAGAATTCTCCAGCTGCTCACGCTTCACTGCCGCTGCCAGCGAGAACGGCACATTTGGCATTCAGCCAAATCTCTGTTCACAGCGGCAGGACCGGAGAATCCCAGCTGCGGGCGAGGTCGGTGAATCAGGACCTTAGTCTGTACTCTATACTGGCTACTTTTCAGCTCTCCTGCTTCAAATAATGCTTGTCAAGCATAAAATCATTGCCATAACTTTAAATGTGTCCCAGATTATAATTGTTATTTATGTTCTAAAGATGAAATCATGCTAACCTTGAGGCATCAGCTTCACCCATGGTACAGGGATAGATTTGAAGTAACATGATAATATGATGAAGGCAGAAGCAATCAAGAAATGAAAGGTGGATATATTATGGATTAGAGAAAAGCCATTGAAAGGAAGTAAGTGTAGGAAAGAGAGTATACGTATGTATAAGGGAGAGTATATTTTGTAATGACCACAGACTGCATAGGTTATTGCTTAAAAAAAATGATCTTGGGGAGCTGTTGTTATGGGAGAGTGTGGTACCTTCACCAGTAACTTTAAGGTCAAGAAGACACCATGTTGAGCTAAGCCACGCAGCAGAGGCCACTGGAGCAATTAAGGGAGCAAAATGCTGTAGACTGCTATGTCTAGAATTAAACTCTGCTACTCTTATTTGAGGAACTGTGTTTGCTTTGGCCCAGGGCAATGTTTATTTCTGCACTGGAATCAGAACTATTTCTCTGTGGGAATCATGAGAAAGTGCAGAATTTGAGAAGGTGCTGTTTTTTAACCTGATTTTATGTTGAAAAAACAAAGCCCCCACTTAATTTTTTTCCTCCTACTGCCCACTACTTTAGCTCTGAGGTCCATACAATGGCTTTTTTCATTGCAGCCATCATTGTAACTTTACACTGGTTAACAGGAGGTGTGTTACTAAATGATACAAGCTTCTCTGTATATTGTTCCTTTCATTTCTCATCATAGAGTATAAAATGCCCTTGGAGATGGGCAGTAAATACTGGCCCAGCCAGCGATTCCCATATCCCATGACTTAATTTTTAAAAAATAGCTGTACTTTATAATGTTATGGAAACGTCTGACATGTTTTCAACAGGAGGGAAACTGAAATCTTACCGGGGAGATAGGGGAATAATGGTATTGTCATTGGCCTAGTAATTCAGAGACCCAGGGTAACGTTCTGAGGGCCTGGGTTTGAATCCCGCTGTGGTAGATTATGACACTTAAATTCACTAAAAATCTGGAATTACAGATCTAATATTGCAAAAAAGAACTGGTTCACTAATGGAGGGAAATCCAACACCCTTACCTGATCTGGCCTACCTGTGACTCCAGACTCTTAAATGGCCTCTGAAATAACCTAGTAAACCACTCAACTCAAAGGCAATTAGGGATGGGCGATAAGTACTGGCCCAGCCAGTGACACCCACATCTACTGAATGAATTAAAAAAAATCCAACTTCCCTGTACTGTTCATCTAAAAGTAATGAAAAATCTTAAATTTCATTGCTGTTCTTTATTTCAACGGGGGTGTTTGCTGTCTCTTTCTTCATCTAAATGAAAGTTATGCATGGAATTGAAATGATACTGCAATGAGTATATGACCAGTCCTCTCAATAACATTCTCTTTTTATGGGCAGATCTTCTGGATGTAGTCCCCGCTGAAACAGCAGAACTACCTATGGGTCATGAATACCATTTACGAATGGCCAGGCTTTGCCCTAACTATTTAACTGTGCCACAGCAGTAGCAATCCACCTCTGAGTTGCTCAAACAATCAGAGAGGGTGGGCGAGATTACACGCCCATTCTGCAGAAGGTAAGATTTCTAATTAAAGGGACTTGGGTTACAAGAGCTCACCAGCAAAAGGATTTTTGAAGCTGCAGCATCCACAGGAATGGAAGGCAAACCTGGCAAGGCTGCCAGCTGGATCTCTCACTCTTACCCGAAGGCCTTGGTACAGGATTGGAGCTGCACGGAAGCAAGCTCACCCAAAGATGGGAGGAAGAGCAATCAACCAAACAGGCAAGGCCAAGGAATCCAGCAGCAGATGTGTTGCCCCTCCAAATTGGAGAGTGTGCGCCAAGAGGATCCAGGGTCTCAACAGAATGGAAAAGGTGAATGACATAATCCTCATGCACTGACTTCCCCAGTGTTCCTCTGCAGGGACATGTGGCTGATGAGAAGGGACATAGTGCCTGCTGCTAGTGCTGTTGGTGATAGTGTGGCTTCTGCCCCTGTCCTCAGCAGTGGTACCAGGATGAGCTGCTACTGCCATGCTGTGATGAAGGCTGGTGAAAGGTGAATGAAGTGCAGGATAGGTGAGGTGTCTTTCAAGATGTTGGCAGTTATCTGTCAAACAGTGATGGCACTCTCTGAGAGAAGTGCTTCAACAGCAGTCTCTCAATGGCCACATGGTAATATTCAAGCCTCACATCTGCAAGGCAATATCCATCTGCAACAAGACAAAATCTAGTCACCTCTGACATGCAGTGGAATTGCCATTGCTGAATCAAAGAGCAAAGAAAATTACAACACAGGGACAGGCCCTTCAACCCTCCAAGCCTGCACCATCCATGCTGCCCGATTTAACTAAAACCCCATACCCTTCTGGGGACTATATCCCTCTATTCCCATCCTATTCATGTATTTGTCAAGACGCCCCTTAAAAGTCACTACCGTATCCACTTCCACTACCTCCCTCAGCAACGAGTTCTAGGCACCCACTACTCTCTGTGTAAAGAATCTGCTTCATATATTTCCTTTAAACCTTCCCCCTCGCACCTTAAACCTATGCCCCCTAGTAATTGACTCTTCCACCTTGGGAAAAAGCATCCGACTATCCACTCTGTCCATGCCTGTCATAATCTTGTAGGCTTCTATCAGGTCTCCCCTCAACCTCCGTTGCTCCAGTGAGAACAAACCAAGTTTTTCCAACCTTTCCTCATAACTAATGCTCTCCATACCAGGCAACATCCTGATAAATCTTTTCTGCACTCTCTCCAAAGTCTCCGCATACTTCTGGTAGTGTGGCGACCAGAATTGAACACTCTATTCCAAGTGCAGCCTAAGATTCTATAAAGCTGCAACATGACTTGGCAATTTTTAAACTCAATACCTGGCTGATGAAGGCAAGCATGCCATATGCCTTCTTGGCTATCTTCTCCACCTGCATTGCCACTTTCAGTGCACTTTCACTGTGTACCTGTACACCCAGATCCCTATCAATACTCTTAAGGGTTCTGCCATTTATTGTGTATTTCCTGTATATTAGACCTTCCAAAATGCATTACCTCACTTTTGCCTGGATTAAACTCCATCTGCTCTCTCTCCAACTAAGTCTCCAACTGATCTATATCCTACTGTATCCTCTGATGGTCCTCATCGCTCTCTGCAAATCCACCAACCTTTGTATCATCCACATACTTACTTATCAAACCAGTTACATTTTCCTCCAAATCATTTATATATATTACAAACAGCAAAGGTCCCAGCACTGATCCCTGAGGAACACAACTTGTCACAGCCCTCCATTCAGAAATGCAGCCTCCCATTGCTACACACTGTCTTCTTTGACTGAGCCAGTCTTGTATCCACCTTGCCAGCTCACCTCTGATCCCATGCAACTTCACCTTCTGCATCAGTCTGCCATGATGGACCTTGTCAAAGGCCTTATTGAAGTCCATGTAGACAACATCCACTGCCCTACCCTCATCAATCATCTTTGTCACTTCTTCAAAAAACTCGATCAAGTTCGTGAGACACAACCTCCCCTTCACAAAACTATGTTGCCTCTCACTAATACTTATTTCCAAGTGGAAATAAAGCCTGTCTCAAAGAATTCTGCCCAATAATTTCCCTACCACTGGTGTAAGTCTTACCAACCTATAATTACCTGCATTATCCTCGCTATCCTTCTTAAACAAAGGAACAACATTGGCTATTCTCCAATCCTCTAGGACCTACCCTTTTGCAGTGAGGATACAATGATTTCTCACAAGGCCCCGGCAATTTCTTCTCTTGCCTCTCTCAGTATTCTCATGACCCACTTAACTAAGCCAGCTGCATAATAGTGGCTAGAAAAGCAGATCAGATGTTGGTAGTTCGGTAGTGAGTAACTCATTTCCTAACTCCCAAATTCTGTCCACCATCTAAAAGTCACAAGTCAAGAATTTAATGGGGTACTGTCCAGTTGCCTGGATGAGTGTGGCTCAACACCATGTAGGGTCAAGCATCCACTTACCATAAATCATAGTGTATAAGTCCACCTGTCCTATAAGATAACCCATCTTTTTCCAGACATGAAAGTCATGTTTATGCATATAAGTTGACCCTCTTTATCAGCCACAATATATTATGTTCACGTTAACAGTCAGCCTCAATTTTTCACTCTTCAAATGCATGTTTTAATTACCAGTATCTTATAATCGGCAAAATTAAGAAATCAAACGTGTGACTTGGGCTCTGTTGTAAATGTGCGTGGGAGTTTAAGACATGCTCACTCTTTAAGTGCCAATGACATTTAAATATGGCAATCACTCACACCGGCTGTTCACTTTCATAATTAGTATGTATGTCAACAACCGTCTTTGGATAAATTTTCCGAGGCTTCAAAAATAAATACATACATTGCTATCTGTGGTAACTGGCACTTTATCATCGGCTTCCAGGGCAGCATGGGGCACAATGGTTGGTGCTGCTGTCTCACAGCACCAGGGACCCAGGCTTGATTCCCGGCTTGAGTCTACACGTTCTTCTTCTGTCTGCATAGGTTTCTTCCCACAGTCTGAAAGACATGCTGGTTAGGTGCATTGGTCATGCTAAATTCTCCCTCAGTGTACCCAAACAGGTGCTGGAGTGTGGCGACTAGGGGATTTTCACAGTAATTTTAATGCAGTGTTGATGTAAGCCTACTTGTTATCCTAATAAATTATCTTAAGCTTAAAACCACCAACACAATGGCAGCAGTGTGTACCATTTACAGCAACTTGCTATAGCTCCTTTGACAGCACTTCCAAATCCATATCCTTTACCAGATAGAAAAACCAGGACAGTAGATACATGGTTACATTACCACCTGCTCTCCTCTGAGTCACGTACCATCTCACTTGGAACAAAATTTTTGTTCATTCACTGTTGTTCGGTTAAAAATCCTGGAACCTCCTTTCTAATAGCGCAGTGGATGTGCTACATGGACTGCAGAAGCTGCTCACTACCAGCTTCTCAAGGGTAATTAGGGATGGGCAATAAATACAGATCTAACCAGCACTGTCCACATCCAGTGAGGGAATTTTAGAAAAATGACAGGAACTAATCTGTGTAACTGGTGAATGCTTGTCAGGCTAACTGAAGGAGTTCTTCCTATTGTGTGCTCATCTCAGTAGCCTTGATGAGCAGCTGACAGGTCAGGGAAACAGACCCCAGGCTCAGAAATCCAGAAGTGAACATTAAAACAGGTTTAATTGACTTTAACTAAACTTTAACTTGGTCTGTGTGGAGTTTGCACATTCTCCTCGTGTCTGCATGGGTTTCCTCCGGGTGCTCCGGTTTCCTCCCACAGTCCAAAGATGTGTGGGTTAGGTTGATTGGCCATGCTAAGAAATTGCCCCTTAGTGTCCAGGGATGCATAGGTTAGAGGGATTAGTGGGTATAATATGTAGGGATATGGGGGTAGGGCCTGGGTGGGATTGTGTTTAGTGCAGACTCGATGGGCCGAAGGGCCTCTTTCTTCTCCGTAGGGTTCTATGATTCTATGAACTACTTGAATTACTTACCCAACAGAGTCGAGGATTTTCCCTGCTCACCTTCAATCCGCCCCACAGAAACAGGCGGAAACATGCTGACATTCCGACATTAAATTCAGGGAATTGAACTCTCTGCACGTACACAAATCCACTTCCTTTTACTTGTGATAATCCCACCAGCCTCCTTTTATCTTACACACATTTGCGGAGCATTTCTGCTTAAAAGCAACTTTTCGCTGACAAAGCTGGTTTCATTTCCAAAATTTTGCAAAGTTACCAAATACAATTTATTAGACACTGTGATAGAAACGTTGGGTTTTTAGACAATCGGAAGTATTATTGACATATCCTGGGGAATTGCGCACAGTGACGTGCTTCAAGTGAACTAATTGTCTTTAATGAACAATGGGGGTGATTTTCCAACCTTGCTACATCTGGTGCAGATCACACTGATCCCTGAATAAATGGCATGGTGGCACAATGGTTAGCATTGCTGCCTCACAGCACCAGGTACCCGGGTTCAATTCCCAGTTTGGGTCACTGCCTGTGTGGATTTGAACGTTCTCTCCATGTCTGCATGTCTTTCCTCTGGGTGCTCCAGTTTCCTCCCACAATCTGAAAAACATGCTGGTTAGCTGTATTGGCCACGCTAAATTCTCCCTCAGTGTATCCGAACAGACTGAATGTGGCGATTAGGGGATTTTCATAGTAACGTCATTGCAATGTGAACGTAAGCCTACTTGTGACTAATAAATAAACTAAAACTGAAATAGCGTGCGGGTCCAGTAATTAGCTTCGCGCCCGGCACCAAATGGTTTGCAATCATCCTGGTCTCTTTCTAATGGCATGAACCTGCCCAGAGGCTGATTAGCATATTTAAAGTAGCAAGAATCACTACTGGTCTCCACAAGAGGAAACCAGGTGTGATAGTCATGCTGGGGGTCTCAGAGGCTATTGAAGCCCTCGGATGGACAAGGACATGGCTGGGTAGTGCCCACTGGCCAGTGGCCACCCAAGAGTGCCATGGGGGTGGGGCCTGAGTGGGGACTATGATTGGGGGATATGCAGGGGTGGCTATGCAGGGGGTGGTATATGCAGGGGGTTTAATGGCTGAAATATATAGCAGGAGGGCTTGACTTGGTTTGCGATCTGCAGCACTGTGAATGCATTATGCAGTGACTGTTATTGAAATGATCAAACACTACACCTGCAGAAACATTTGTCAGGAGCATTGAAAAAATGGTTTCAGTGCTGGTGCTTTCAAATGACTTTTGTGGCACATTTTCCCAGATCAAAAACCTGTAATGCTTCAAAGCTTTTGAGAACAAATTAATGTCAAAGAGGTTATTTTCTGACTTTGCATCCCTATTGGGTTGGGGGGGGCGGGGGGGGGGAGCAGCCCAACTCTCAGCACTTTTTAAATGCTCCCTAGATCTCACCCTTCACCCTTGTCACATTGCCGAACATCCCCATGCTACCCAATACCACCTCCATGCCCTCTCAGATTCTTCATACCATCTCTATTCCCCTCCATGCCCCCAAGTATCCTTCACAGTCACTCATTCAGCATCCAATATGAACAGTCTTCAAGATCCATGCAGAGCATTGGGAATTCTTTTAAATGCTGTTGCAAAAATAAAACAGTGACAATCTAATAAAACTATTCAAACACATTGGTTGGAATTTTGCAGTTGCACCTGCCCCAAGACTGGAAATTCCTACCAAGGTCAATGGACCTTTAACTGGTCCATCAAATTTTCCATCCCTCCCACAATCATTCCTACAGCAGTTGGAACCAAATATTTACCCCTCTGTCACTGATTCTGTATTAAAAACAAGTGTTCTTCATCAAAAGTAAATTAATTCCTTAAGTTAGCCATTAAGTTGTTAGACAAACAGTCACGCACTCTGAAATGGCATCAAAGTAGAGTATTACAACTTCATAAGACAGTCAGTCAATTCCCTGAGCGACTGTGTAAACAGGCATTCAGCTAGTGGAACTTGGCCAAGTATTCATAATGGCCACAGCTATTAAATGGGAAGAAAATATTCAGTATTGGAAAAAGTATGCTGGTTGTGCTAGGTCTGCAATAATTACAAGGCCAGTGAAAATGAAGCAGGCCTTGTTCAAAGAAATTGCCTTCCAGTGCCACAGGAATTGAGGAATGTACGTAGGCAGCAACCCTAACTTGTTTCATTTACTCCATTTAACTGTCTTAATTTGACAGCAGTAAGGAAAATCTCTGTCGGAGTTCAAAAGTTTATCGCACTAAAAGATTGTCAAAGAACTCCAATTCTGGGTATACAATGGCTGGAAATTTCCCATCCTGACCGACACAGGAATTGCAGCCGGTGAGACAGTAAATTATCAGATCACTTAAAGGTCTGTTGAGCTCGGGCAGGAATTTCCAGTCTTGAGGTCTGCATGGTTGTAAAGTCTTGTCCAATATTTTGATATGCAGTAAACATACTGCTTTTGGATTTTTTTCTTGTCATTGGGCAGCTTAGTAGCACAATGGTTCGCACTGCTGCTTCACAGCTCCAAGGACCTGGGTTAGATTCCAGGCTTGGGCCATTCTCTGTGTGGAGTTTGCACATTCTCCTTGTGTCTGCATGGGTTTCCTCTGGGTGCTCCAGTTTCCTCCTACAGTCCGAAGATGTGCGGGTTAGGTTGATTGACCATGCTAAAAATTACTCTTTAGTGTCCTGAGATGTGTAGGTTAGAGGGATTAGTGTGTAAATATGTAGGGATATGGGGGTAGGGCCTGGGTGGGATTGTGGACGGTGCGACTCAATGGGCCAATGGTCTCTTTCTGCACAGTAGGATTTCTATGTTCTATGTTATTGCTTCAACTGTGAGTTTTGCCTGAAATTTTTTATCTGAAAGAATGATATTTGATTATTTACCCACGGACATGAGCACTTGGTGAGCAAGTCATGCGGTGTTCTTTTCGTGAAATAACTCATCTGCAGAAGAACTGAAGAAGAAAATGAGGAACAAAGAGAGTGTGAGGATAAATTGACAGTATTGTAAAAGGGAGCCCAAAACTTTTCCAAAAACTTATAAAGAGTAAAAGAGCAGTCAAAGGAAGGGTGAGGCGATAGAGGTCAAATAGAAGGTCTTCTTGTCACAGTAAAGGAGGAGGTAGCACAGAAATTGCAATGATAAAAATAGACAAAGAGGAGGTACTTAAAAGAGCTGTGGCGGTCACAATGGAAAAGTCACCCAGCCCAGTGAGGATACTTCCTCAGTTACTGAGGAAATTAAATGAGGAGATTTGTAGAGCTCTGGCCATCATCATTCAACCCTCCTTAGGTGTCAGACTGGTGCTGGAGACTGAGCATTGCCACTGCTACATCCCTATTCAAAAATAGAAGGATAAAGCCAACAACTACAGGCAATTGGCCCAACATTGATAATGGGAAAAAATTTAGAGATAATAATCCAAGATATAATTAATTGGCACTTAAGAAGATTGTTAGTTCATAAATGACAGCCAGCATGTGTTTGTTGAAGGCAAATCGTTTTTAATTAACTTGATTGAGTTCTTTGACGAATTAACGGAGATGGTTGATGAGGTTGTGTGGCATTTTGTTTCTCGAAAGAGCTTTGACAAATAATCAGAAAACAGACTTGTTAGCAAAGTTGCAGTCCATGTGATTACTGGGTCAGTAACAGTATGGATATGAAATTATCTAAAGGACAGAATGGAGAGAGTAGTGATAATTAGTCACTTTTCACACTATAGAGAAGTATACCATGGTGTCCCCCAAGAGCTGGTCTTAGGACTCCTGCTCCTTTCAGTATATCATACATAGCATTATTTCAGCATTTGCAGTTAACACAAAATGTAGAAATGTAGTAAGTGAGAGTGGATAGCAACAGAGTTCAGAATCACATAGACAGATTGATCAAATGACAGTCACATAGTAGATGAAATTGAAAACAGTAAAATGTGAAGTTTACTTAGTCAAATCTTTGAAAGTGGCAGAACAAATTTAGAAGGCTTTAAAAGTTATACAGGATCTTAAGCTTTATAAGCAGTAGAATAGAGAACAAAAGTAAGGATGTTATGTGAAGCATTTATAAATCACTGGTTATGCCACAACTGGACTATTGTACCCAACTTTGGGCAATACATTTGAGGACAGATGTCAAGGCCTTGAAGAAGATGCAGAATGATTTACTGGAATGGTACCAGGAATGGATTTGATCGTGTAACTGTTCCCCTGGCCCTCTCTCCTCCCTATCTCTACAATCTCTTCCAGTTCCTCAAGAGGTCTGCGTTCATCTAACTTCGTCCTCTTCAGCATCCCTGATTTTAGCTGTTACATGATTGGTGGTCAGATCTTCAGCTGCATAAAAAATTAAGCCCTGGAATTCCCTCCCTAAAGTTCTCTCCCTTCCTTTCACCTTTTAAGAGGCTCAGTCAAATGTGCCTTTTTGACCCAAATTTTGGGTATCTGTCCTAATACCTCCTGATATACCTTGGTGTCAAATGTTGGTTTATAGCACTCTAGAAAAGCACTGTGGGATAGTGTTAAAGTTGCTATAATATTGTTACAGCTTTGATGTGAAATGGAAAGTACTTTGGTTGAGTGTTTGTACTGAGTGTTTTCTGTGGATGTGTGCAGAACTAAGGCTCATAAAACTCAAGTGTAATTATTACATTCTGGAAGAAAGAAGGGAAGCCTTATTTCTTGAATTATCTGGGAAAGAGGCTGAAATATTGTAAAATGAGAGTGGTTCAATGTGTCCAGTCATTTTGGAGCATCGAAGCTAGTAAAATGCTGGGCTACCAAAATGGATGAAATGTTGCTTGTGGTTATGAAGGAACTATATTTTTATAGGAAAGCCTAAGGCACCTTTATAGGAGCTTTCTGCAATTTCTATAGATGCGTCGTGTATAATTAAGATCAGTAAGTAGGTGAGTGGACTTTGTAAGCTGAACACAGCTTTTCAAAATTCTGGATATTTTGTTGCATGATTCACTAGATTCACAGTCTTTCTTTGATTTATTCATGAGATGTGGGTGTCACTGGCTAGGCCAGCATTTATCACCCACCCTTAATTGTCCTTCAACTGAATGGCTTGCTAGGCCATTTCAAAAGGCATTTAAGAGTCAGCCATATTGCTGCAGATCTAGAGTCACATATAGGCCAGACCAGGTAAGGATGGCATCCATAGCCACCAACAACACTGCATGAAATGTAGACACCCCACCCAAATGAATTGTTTTTTGTGTGTCCATCATTTCTTATAGATGGAAGGATGCCAACAAGAAGTGTGATATTTTTGTCAGTTTAAGTGGGCAGCATGAACAGAGTATTGTTTTGGTTATCTGAACTGTCAGTGTGAATGGTGCCGTCTCCCTCTCGCATTGTCTTTCTCTGGTCATCCCTACATATGAGCAGTATTCTGTGGTCAAACGAGCCATAGCCGAGTAGCCGCAGTTGGTTTGTTGGTTTGCGCTCAGGAGTTGCGCTGGCTCCAGGTGTGCAATCAGCAGCAGCAATCAGCTCCCTGTCGGCATCACCTGCGGCGTGCGGTGACTGAATGCACAGAGCTCAGGAATGAGGAGAACTCGGGGGAGTTAGTTGCTGTGCCCTCGGGCCTCCATGTTTTTGTTTATTGGTTAACAGATGAAGCAAACAGAATGTCAGAATGAGAAACCAGTGATGTTGTCACCCTGTTTGGTAGGATGCTTAACACTAAATCCATTTCACTGTTTTCTCACTGTGGGTATAATTTTATTGGTATTTTGATATCACTGTTATATTGATGAGGTGGTAAACAATTTCTTTAAAAGAGATGATTCCGCTATCAGTTGGGCAGAAAAATTGTTGTAGAAATGATGACTTTTGCAATCTGGCGTGGATTGTACAGCATTGTGGAAATGCCCCACTTTTTTATTTAAATCCAAAACAATCTTCACAGAAGGTGAACAAGCATTCTGATTCTTGTGTTCTGAATGTAAGGATTTGCTTTCTGTTCACAGGTAAAATATTTCGTCCTGAGAGAAAAAGTGTTTGTATATTTGAAAGATGGGAGTGGGGCACCAGTCAGACGACATCAGGTTGCATAAAGTGCAGGTGTTCGACAGGTGCCATCCTGACAATACATTTCCCAGTTTGCTTCCAGCTCCTTTAGTGTTTTTGTTCTTCTCATATTTGCTTTATTCAGGTGCAGCCATGCATTGCACACCTGTGAAGTCTGCTTCTGAAAAACAAATGATCCCATTGCCTCACATTGTTACATCACATTAAAAATAGAGCACACTGGTTCACAGAGTTCCTGGCAACTGGAAGATTAAAATTAATTGCATTCAAAATAGCACATTATTCCTTCAATCTTATCTGTGACAGGTAACTTATATGGTTTGGTTCTTTAAAAAGTTTCTTTAGCATTGTAACTTTATTTATTAGTGTTACAAGTAGGCTTACATTAATACCTCAATGAAATTGCTGTGAAAATCCCCTCGTCACCACACTCCGGCACCTGTTTGAGTACACTGAGGGGGAATTTAACATGGCCAATGCACTTAACCAGCACTTTTTTCAGACCGAGGGAGGAAACTGGAGCACCCAGAGGAAACCCACACAGATGGCGAGATTATGTGCAGAGTCTGCACAGTGACCCAGGCTAGAATCGAACCCAGGTCTCCGGTGTTTTGAGGCAGCAGTACTAACCACTGTGCAACCCAAAAACATTTTACTAATTATGGAAAGGAAACTTTTTATAGGCAAATTGTAATAAACCACAAGGTGCAAAATGTGCAAAAAATTGGAATCAGGCTAGTATTGTTCTTTTTAGATAAAATATTTATGGTATTTAAAAATAAACAACACTTTAAAAGGTGCTTAAAAGATATAGCATTAACAGATTTTTTACTTTTTCAATCATGTTTGCGGCAAACATAAAGGGAGGTGCAAAATATATTTTGTTGTTCAAGGCAACACTTTCACATGAGCAATAGAAAAATGTTTCTGAGTGAAAGAATACTCATATCTATGTCAGGAAGGAGGGACCATGCTGCTGTGGAGATTGTTACCATTATTTTTGTGGTAAATGTGAAAGGCTTATTTTAGGATTTAATATCATACCTGAACTTTGAGCTACTGGAAGTAAATTTATTGGACTATCTTCCCTGCCAAGTTTTAGGTTACACTGAGTACAGGTGCGGGAAAGCCATTTTTATTTTGAAGATAATGAACAAATTCATTATTCTGCATGTAATTGTGTCACTGTAGATTCAGAGAGGGAATGAGGCATTTAGACTGTCCAATATGCATCTGGACTGCTTCTCTCTGTAATGTTTCAACATTTGGTGCCTTTCTTCCTCTGTGGAAAGTCTCTGGGCTATATTTAGGCTTTGTACTATAATGTAAAGTGAGTGATTCTGAAATGGCAGCCTGTTTTTTTGTAATTTCCTCAGATGTCGTTAGTTAATTAACGTTTGGACCCTGTCAGAACAATCTGTTCATTTTACCTATAGAGATTTTAAACATCTAGTTTAACTTTTTCTGTCTGTCTCCTTTATTTCTCCCTCTTGGCCTCATCTTTCTTTCCCAATGAGGCTATGAGGGAACTTGGGAGTGGATGGGGGCCATGAGTTGTCATAGGGACCATTGGGGGTGGGCATGGTCATGCATTGGAACTGAGGGCATGGATAATACCTTTTGAACTTATCTTTCAAAAGTTTCCCACATCCAGATTCTGACTCATGACTCCTCTGAAGGGTAGTGAACCATGTGTCCTAGAGAAGCTGGTCCAACATGGTAAAGTTTAATGGCAGAGCAGATGCAATGAGCTGAATGGCCTGGTTCTACTCCTATGTCTTAGGATCTCATGGACTCTACACAAAACTCAGGGTGCTAGGAGATGCTTTTCTCACACTGGAGCCAGGAATGCTGGGTATGGGCACTTGCATGCCAGTGAAAATTGGGGGTGCCGCGAATGGGAATGGAAATCTGAAAATCAGAATCGTCCCGTCATTTTCAATGATCCATGAAGTCTCTGCAACTTCCTGAAAACCTGCTTTTACATGTCTGGTCAAAGAGCCTTGCTGTTTCTTGCCTTTCTCACATAGCCACTGATCTACTGTTGTGCTGGATTAGATGGATGCCTGGTGAAATCAAGCCTACTCTTAAAAGCTACAGAAAGCTGTCAGCAAGGTGAATGGCAAGTACTGCTCCTGTGCTGCTGACCTCAAAATCAGAGCTGATATCTGATGACTAAAGAGCTGTCACTCATAGAAAAGTAGCAAGGAAGCAATTAACAGTGACAGTAATCATCCAGGTAGATACACGGTATTTTTCAAAACTAGATTCACTATTGTCCTATTTTGCATAGCATCTTAAGATCATTTGTTTTTGTAGAAATCGTCTGGCAACTTTCAAACTTCTAACCAAAGTTACCACACATTGCTCTTGCAGAAATGTTAGATTTGAAGACAAGAGTTGAAATTTTGAATTGTGAATTTAGAATTTCTTTTTGAAATCCTGCAAATAAGCAGCCACTTACATTTAAAGTTTTTTTTTGTGATGTTATAGAAGACTGGATGAGGTTAGAGAGCGAATCTTTTCCCACTCTGAACTTTACCTGTAACTGTATCTTATGATAAAAGGTTTTGTAGCCACTTCCACAACATTTTATCTGGCTCCAGGCGTAAGAAAATTAGCCTATTGAGAAAAGCATTGCATTTTTAACAGGAGTGCATTAGCAAGGGTCTAATTAATGGTGTTAAGATATTGAGTACCCCGTTCCCAGTTGGGACAGTTCTCACATTGATCATGTGGCTGATAGCCTGAAGGATGGTTTCTTTTTTATTCTCTATGACTCATTGCATGTCTCTTGGCCTTTTGTGTTTTATTATGTTGGTCAGAAAGGTCTAAATAGGTCAGATCTAGTACGATCTTTGCTGAGCTCTCAGGGATTTAATAGCGATTTTGAGAACAATGCATCTCTGTGAATATCGGAATACTTCACATTACAAGTTCTTTCTCTCCTCAGTTGTCGTATTCCAGCAATATCCTAACAAAGTAACACTTCCAACATTGAGGTTTCAGTCATGCAATTTTATTCATTCAAGAAATAGTGAATATATTTTAATTCAGGTTAAAAATAAAATTGTACAGATCTTGCTCCATTTGTTAGATGCTTTTCTGCACCTTTCAGCTCATTTTTTAAAAGCTCAAACTTGCTGGAAGTATGAACTGATAAAGGGATAGGAGGGAAACAGAGCATCGGGACTTTAGTTCATGTCAAGACCAACAATATATCTCATTAGCCAGAATGTTTAAGGATTGAAAGGCAGAGGAACAATAGAGAAAGGGGATGAATTAGTGTACCCACTTAGTCAACTCAGGTACAAAAGGCAAAATAAAGAGTGGGACAAGAAACACTGTGATAAGAAAGGCACAACTGTAGAATATAAAAGGAAGAAAAAATAAAATTTGACATTTTAAAAATCTCTAACAATTGATTACGTATAGGAATGGAAATGGAATATTTCTAAATGGTTCCTGCTCCAGTGCAAAGAAGTTTAGAGGCCTTGCATTAACGATTATTAGGTCATTAAATACAACTTGTGCTTTGAGAACTGTACATTGACCAGTAACATGGGCTATGCCCCATGAGTCTTAATAATAAAATAATAGGTGTAGACTCAGTCAGTGGGAAAATGACATCGTTATAGAATCATAGAATCATACAGCACAAAAAAGGCCTTTCAGCCCATCGAGTCCGCACTGACTCATTAGAAACACCTGAACTCCCACCTAATCTCATCTGCATGCACTTGGTCAGAACTCTGAATGTTACGATCTGTCAAGTATTCATTCAGATACTATTTAAAGGGTGTGAGACGACTCACCTTTACCACCATCCCTGGCAGCACATTCGAGACTGTCACCACACTCTGGGTTAAAAACTTTTCCTCACATTCCCCCCTAAACTCCTGCCCCTCACTTTAAACTTATGTCCTCTCGTGACTGACATTTCAACTAAAGGGAACAGCTGCTGCTTATCCACTCTGTTCATGTCTCTCATAATCTTTTGTACTTCAATCAGGTCATCCCTCAGCCTTCTCTGCTTGAACGAAAACAACCCAAGCCTAACCACCCTCTCTTCAATGTTCCATCCCATGCAGTATTGTGATAAATCTCCTCTGTATCCCTTCCAGACATCACATCCTCCTGATAATGTGGCAACCAGAACTGCAAATAGTACTCTCACTGTGGCCTCACCAAAGTTCTATACAAATCCAACATGACTTCCCTGCTTTTATAATCTATGCCTCAATTGATAAAGGCAAGTATCCCATATGCCTTTTTCACCATTGTAATAACATGTCCTTCTTTCAGAGATCGATGGACAAACACACCAAGGTCCCTTTGTTCCACAAAGCTTCCTAGCTTTCTAATGCTGCAGATCATTCACTCCTTTATAAACATTGCATTTTACAAGACACCTAATCCTCAAACGATAGCCCTCATTTTTTTGAGTGAAAACTGGTCAACCTGGGGGCTTACCATGGTTGTATTAAAATTTTTAAATCTTTAATTTTCATAATTCCATTTATGAGACAGATAGAATACACAGAAAGGTGGCTATTCTTTTCACATGAATAGTTTAGGTTAGAGGGTCATTAGATTGGTTCCACTGGTCGGCGCAACATCGAGGGCCAAGGGCCTGTACTGCGCTATAATGTTCTATGTTCTATGAAACTGAATCTCAACTGAATTGTTAATATGTGCATATGTAAGTTGTAGATCATGTACTTTGTGTATAAATATTTATTTGGTATATGTTAAAAATATCAACACTGAGGAAGATTATAAGATCATATGAAACAGGAGCAAGATTAGGCCATTTGACCTACCAAGAATGCTCCACCATTCAATATGGCCATGGCTAATATGATTGTGCCCTTAACTCCACTCACCTTCCTGTTCCTTTTAACTCCTGATTCATTTGTTAGTCAAAATTCTAATTCATATTCAATGATCCTGCTTCCACTGCTCACTATGGAACAGAATTTCAAAGACGAACAACCCTCTGGGAGAAGAAATTCCTCCTCACCTCCATTTTAAATGGAAGAACACATATTTTTAAATCATGCTCTCAGAAATCATAGCTCCACAAGATGAAACATCCTCTCAGCATCTGCCCTGTCAAGGCCCCTCAGAATCCTATATGTTTCAAGACCACTTCTCATTCTTCTAAAATCCAATGAGTAGAGTCTAACCTCCTCAAAATGTCCTTATAAAATAAGCCCTTATCCCATGTATTAGCCTCATGAACTTTTGCTAAACTGCTTCTCATGCAAATATAACCCTTTTTAAGTAAAGTGACCAAAGTCACACAAACTACCGCAGGTGTGATCTCACCAATGTCCTGAACGGTGATAGCAAGGCTTCCATTCTTTCATATTTCATCATCCCCTCTCTTGCAATAAAAGCTAACATTCCATTTGCCTTCATAATGGGGTAGCATGATGGCACAGTGGTAAACATTGCTTCTCACAGCACCAGGGACCCAGGTTTGATTCCTGGCTTGGGTCACTGTCTGTGCAGAACTGTCTACACATTCTCCCACATGTCTACATGGGTTTCCTCCGGGTGCTCTGGTTTCCTCCCACAGTCTGAAAGTCATGCTGGTTAGGTGCATTGGTCATGCTAAATTCCCCCTCAGTGTACCTGAACTGAGTGTGGTAACGAGGGGATTTCTGCAGTAATTTCATTGCAGTGTTAATGTAAGCCTACTTGTGAAACAAATAAATAAATTTAAAAACTGTTGTTTTCTTTACATGTTAATGTTTTGCATTAATACACATGGACATCACTCCGTATTGCATCATTCTGCAGTGTTGCTCCATTTAAATAATATTCTGCTTTTCTATTCTTCCTGCTGAAGTGAACAATCTCACTTTTTCCCACATTGTACTCTATCTGTCAAACTTTCACCAACTCATTTAAACCTATATACATCCCTTTGCATACTCTTATTGTATCCTCATCAAAACAGATTTTCACACCAATCTTTGTATTATCAACAGATTTGACTACAATACAGTTGGACCCTTCATCCAAGTCAATATACATCGTAAATAATTGAAGCCCCAGCACTGATTCTGTGGAACTCCGCTAGTTACATTTTGCCGACCTGAAAATTATCCGCTTATCCTGACTTACTGTTTCCTGTTAGTTAGTAATCCTCTATGCATGCTGACATATCGGCTGAAATTTTATCAGCCATGGGAATCGGAGTGAGCGAGGGGCGGACCACGGAAAGCTCTGTTGACCTCGGGTGAGATTTTACGATTTCAGGACAAGCAAGGCTGTAAATCCTGCTCATCATCTGAACCATCGAGAGCTCTTACCTTGTGCGGTAACCTTTTTATGTGGCACTTTATCAAATTCCTTTCAGAAATTCAAATACACTAAATCTGCTGCTTCCCATTTTAGGTAGTGCTTTAATTCCTTGAGAGGTGATTTCTAACTTCTTCACTTACCTACAGCTGTGCTTCCCTACTGCCAGTGTTTAGCACAGCATGAGAGAGCTTGTGTAACCACAGCTTGCACATCTGATGAGGGACAAGAGGGAAAAGCTACACCACTGATAACAGCACTAGCAGCTTTATTGCTTTAGCCACATGTCCCTCCACAGGATAGCGGGAACTAATACTGAGATCCAGCTGGAATGAGGTGAGATCCCCAACACATGGTCTACAGCCTGAGGATCAGCTCTCTTTGTATCTGAGTATCAGTTCCTCAGGAGACATAGGTTCTTATAGCAGATTATTGATGACATCTGATATCTGTTGGAACAAGACTTCTCCCTAGGGGAGTAAGTAGGCATGTATTCACTGGAGGGCCATCCCCCACCATCTGCCCAAGTCTCTGCTTCTCATTAAGTTGCGTAATTTCTTCTGCACCTATAATGGCCTGTGTAGAGAAGAGGGGAGGACCATATTTGTGAAGGGTGACTGTGAAGTAGAGGTGCGAGAGGGCAGTAAGCTGAGGGTGAATCTGAATTTTGGCTACTTAGATGTGTGTATGAGGTATCTGCAGAGAGAAGGATGTGTGGGACTCCAAGGTGTCTCTTCTGTGCAGTGTTGTGCAGGAGAACATGTGGAGGGCCAGAATGTAGGACCAAGAAACAACCATGAATGTTCTTCTTGACTAGTGTAACACAGGCGATTCTAATTGTAGTAACCCAGCCATGCCATTGACTGAATTAACTGAAATAATCATGCAAAAGCTAATGATCTGGTCTGTCAAGGTGTACAATGTTTTGAAATGTCTGAAAACTGTTTGTATGGATGCTGTAACAGTTTGTGCTGACTATACTAGAGCTTTGCTTTCACAGTAATGCTTCAGACAATGACATGGTGCTGTTCCGAGCAAAATAAATGACCTCAGGGATAAACAACAATTATTTATTCCAGTCATAAGCTATTGCATCAGAAATAACTTATTTCATGATTGAACATGACTGTTAAAGCCTTATTTATAGAAGTCACAGCTTTATTTCTTCCTCTTCCACCACATTAGTTAAATATAGCAAAGTCAAAACATTGCAAACCTCCAAGTACCACTTTAGGTTAGATAATGTCCTGTTGAATACTGCATCATTCCTCCATCATTGTTGGGTACGTATCTTGGAAATACATCATCAGGATAAGTACTTTCAGTGCACATACTGTTGTAGTTCAAGGGGAAGATTCGCCACCATCTTTTTAGGGCCACTGGAGAAGGTAATAAATGCAAGCATTGTTACATTGCCCACATCATGATTTAAGGAAAAGGAGCTGCACTTATAATATGTTCTGTTACAATCCCAATTGATGATATAACTGGACAGGAAGATTCCAGAATGGAACCCTGACTCAAAAGTCTAACTTTTACTTGAGTTAATATGAAAGGAGGTGGAACAGAGTCACAGGCCTGCTAATTAGTTCTAACAACAAGAAAAAAACGATTAAGCGCAAAAAGATTATATTACGATACAATACTCCTTTACTCTTCCCCTTAGTTTACAAACAGACTTTAAGATTAACACAGATTGCAAAGTATATCTTAAACTATAGTGGTCTCAGTAACACAACGTCCTTTTAAGCACAGAAGTACACTCTCCACTCTGAACTTCAAGTGACTGTCGATTTTTCCTTACAATCCCTCTGATGATTGTCACATGATAGTTTCCAAATTCCACTTTTCTAAACTCCACTTGCAAAAAAAAATCATGCTTTAAAGTCTTCTTTCACAATACTGCTTTCCGTTAGCACTTTCCATTCCAAAATCAAGTCCAGGTTTTCCAAATGATTCTTTTGAACAAAACTTCCACTCCACTTTTAACAATGAACTCAGCATCCGTGTTTTACCACTTGCCCTTTAAGATTTCTTTGTTGTGATTTTCTTCAAACTGTTCATAACTGCTTTAACTATTGATTCCCAGACTGTCTTAAGATGGTGTCAAATTTTTGATTTATCTCTTAAGTTTGCTTCCCTACTTTATATCTGGATACTGAAACTGTCCCTTTAACTCTGAACACTGTTTATTTTCTCCTTTGAATTCTCCTGAACAATATCTTGGTCTCTGTTTCCTTAACCTCAGTTTTCTTCAGACATTCTATATGTCCCAATTCCCTGGTTATATAGACTGTATTTGGTTCTTTGTGAAGCCTGCCTCTTTGTAACTCCCTGTCCTGGTCTAATCTGCTGGCAGAGCTGAGAGATAGAATCATAGAATCCTACAGTGCCCATCGATTCTACACCAAACACAATCCCACTCAGCCTCCATCACCATACCCCATGCACCTACCCTAGCTCGTCCCCTTGACACTAAGGGGCAATTTAGCATGGCCAATCCACCTAACCCACACATCTTTGGACAGTGGGAGGAAACCAGAGCACCCAGAGGAAACCCACACAGACACGGAGAGAATGTGCAAACTCCACACAGACAGTGACCCAAGCCAGGAATTGAACCTGGGTCTCTGACACTGTGAGGCAGCAGTGCTAACCACTGTGCCACTGTGCCACCCCAAAGTGTTAAGTTTCTGTCTCCAACTGCAGGCAGATTCAGCCAGGAATTAAAATTAAGCAACCACGGCTACACCTATGTACTCTTCATGCCATAGCCCATTCTAAACACAATAGAATCACAATGGAATTAGAACCAAACCCCACACATATAAACACCTTTGTCCAGTATGAATTTAACAACATGTTTTACCCTTCCAGGCACAGAAGCACTAAATTAAGTCCATTCTAAACTCTACCTTATTTCTAATATTTCCCAATACAAATATAAATCCCTACAAAATACCTTTGCTTTCTTAACGTTCTGACCACAACCTGTTAGTGAAGTTACAGTCAACACATGACAAAATATACATCTGTTCTGTTAAAGTATTGCTTCATCAAGATAAAACATTGTCATGCATCATTAATAATTGGAATGCCAACATATTGTCACATTAGCTCCTTATCAAAGTCCAGATAAGAACTTATGCCGCTGCGACTATGGTACACTATCCTTCTCGATCCACCAAAATCATCTTGATGGTTAGCCACACTACCTTTCACTAACAGCCCCCTTCTGTCATGTCAAATTCAAAAAACAGCAATGTAAGCTGTGTTGCAAAGTAAATTATTTTCATCAACATTTGACTTGTTGACTGTTCATTTAAAAAGGATTGCAGTTTAAATTCCCTTCCTATCTAGCAACTGTGTCAAATTTTATTTGTTACAGGATTGAGACAAGTAATTTGATTTTAAAGAATGATATGTGATAGATTTAGTTTGTGATTTTGACCAGTGACCAACATTCCATTTATAATTTGTCAATTGTCAAAACTGCAGAAAGTATCTAAATAACTTTATACTTGAATCTGGGTCAATTTAAAAATCGCTCATAAAAGTTTGACACACCTGAGAAAGAGAGAAAGAAACCTGCTTTGAAATTGGAATTTCCCTCTCCCCGCAATAGGTTTTTCCAAGGTGGATACAGCGAGGCATTGCTACCGTGGTATCTTCCGGATCCTTTTGCCATCCTGTGACATCAGGACGTCCCATCTAGCACTCACTGCCTTCATGGAAGTGCACAGGGAAGAGTGGCCACCTGCATTGTCCTCCCTCCAGGCATGTTAAGTGGGTGCTGATGATATAACTGTAGCTTATATTTGGACAGCTCCCTGTGCCTCTTCCATAACTCCTGGAAGTCTTCAGGGTATTGCTGCTTCAGCTGATTTGAACCCCCCTCCACCCCACTCACTGGGTCTCCATTCATTCCTTCCCCTGCCAGCTGTCCCGCTCCAATTGTGGGGACATTTTTCACACTGAACAGTCCTTAATTGGCCAACTAGTGTGAAATCACATCAATTTGATGTTCATGGCTGGAAATGGAAATCGGGGTTGCCCCACCAACCTTACATGTCTAACAGGCATAAAATTCATGAATAGTACCCATGGGTTGGATGTTAAAGTACACACACACCCCACTCCTGGCAGCAGCTGAACAACAGGGAAACTGGAAGGGGACACAAGTGGGGTGGCATGGCGGCACACTGTTTAGTACTGCTGCCTCACAGCACCAGTGACCCAGATTCAATTCCTGGCTTGGGTGGCCGTCTGTGTTGAGCTTGCACATTCCCCCTGTGTCTGCGTATGTTTCCTCCAGGTGCCCTTTCAAAAGGCATTTGATAAAGTGGCGTACAACAGACTTGGAAGCAAAATTAGAGCTCATGGATTGTAACAAAGGGACAGTAACAAAATGGAGATGAAATTGGCCATGCAACTGCAAACTGAGCTGTCACTTTTGAACTGCAGGAAGATTTATCATGAATTTTCCCAGGGATTCTTGTTTGGACCCCTGCTGTATCGGAGTTGTTAATGTCCTAGATCATGGCTTCAATTTCAATTTCAAAAGTTGCAGATGATAAAAATATTGGAAATATTGAGAACTGTGCAGAACGTGTAGAACTTCAAAAGAACATGGACAGGTTGGTGGATGGGTATTCAAGTGGCAGATTAAATTTAATGCAAAGGATTGTGAAATTATTCAGTTTGGCAGGAAGAACACAGAGAGATAAAATAAAAAGTATAATTCTAAAAGGGATGCAAGAGCAAAGGGACTTTGGTGTACCTGTGCAGAAACCTTTGAAGGTGGCTGGACAGATTGAGCGTGTAGCTAATAATGTGTACAGCATGTTGGGCTTTATCAATTGATGCATGGAGTACAAAAGCAAGTAAGTTATGTTAAACTTTTATATTGGAGGCTGGAAGGTGGGTGGGTGGTGAATCTAATGTTGCAATTTCAATATGGCAATGAAGCTGTAGGCCTCATTGTTACCCTATTTTTGAGCACTCACTGTTGTTGGCCCTGTTTCCTGAGGATCGGGTAGTTTGGCAATTTGCACAAGGCTGGTATTTGATGGATTCAGGACATATGTTTGAAGGAACTTACCTCCTGGATCCAGGTGTTCATCTGAGGAGCCGCAAAGCTCCCAACAGCATTCCCTGAGGCTTCCAACTTTCCTCTCCACAACCCACCTCAGGGCTCGCAGCTATCGCTCCCCCCCACCCCCCCCCTCCCCCACAACCTCTTCTGCAATTGATCATTTCCCCCTCTCTCGCCCCCAGCCCACAATTTCAGGGCAGGCTTACCTGCTGTTGTGACCAGAAGTGACTGCTTCCCACCCCACTAAAGACCTAGTTATTAATCAGGAGGGGTGCATGCGTACACCAACATCCCTCTGCTCTTGCACCCCATTTAGAACTGTACCTTTTATTTTCACTCTCCATGTTCTTCCTACCAAACTGAATAATTTCACATTAAGATACTTTTGATTTTTTTGATAAATGAAATGCTGTACGTGTAGTGGATATCAATTTTAGAAGACTTCTGGTCACTGTCTAATGGTGTAAGAGGAGGTGCAGATGGATAAAACGTTAACAGAGAAGAAGCAAAAACTTAGCGGCTGGAATGTTATGGCGATTCACGCCAAGTTCTCCGACTTCGCCGCAGTGGGAGTGTGGCGTGAACAGCCAGTAACATTGTGCCAAGAGTTTTTGCTTGAATTGTGCAATGTTTAAAATAGTGCACCTAGTGGCCAGTGCGAGATCTGTTTTTGTTCTCAATGGCCAAATTTCACCTGTCTCGCTCACAGTGGGAATCATAGTGGGTGAAATGGAAAATCTGACACATCGTTCAAAGGTCCGTTGAGCTCAAGCAGGAATTTCTGGCTTTGAGGTGTGCACAGTCAGAGAATGGTTGATATGGGTATAATAACATGGGTGGCATGGTGGCACAGTGGTTAGCACTGCTGTCTCACAGGGCCAGGCACTCAGGTTCAATTCTCTGCTTGGGTCACTGTGTGGAATCTGCATGCTCTCCCCAAGTCTGCATGGGTCTCCTTTGAGTGCCCAGTTTCCTCCCATAGTCTGAAAGATGTGCTGGTTAGGTGCATTGGCCAGGCTAAATTCTCCCTCAGTGCACACGAACAAGTACCAAGTGTGGCAACCAGGGGATTTTCACAGTAACTTCATTGCAGTGTTAATACAAGTCTATTTGTGACATAAATAAATAAACATGTTGAGAAATTTGGCCACGCAGCACTTGTTTCTTTCATAATAACCAGAGGCTAATAAACCAGAAAGGAAACAAAGCACATTTCCAGTTGGAAGAATACTGTTCAACATATTTTCAAAGGTGGATGCGCTGACAATAGGTATGTTCTTCCAGTGTATTAAATAAACATATTATTTCATTTAAATGGATATACTGAACTTGCAAACAATATGTTGGGCAGTAGAAAGAATTCTTCTTTCTTTTCCAAACTCTTTCTGGAAACCTGCAGATCCCACATCCCCTTGTATCAGTCTAACTATTGACTCATCATGAGCGATGACAGGTGAGATCTATCGAAATGTGTATATTTCAAAACCCCCTTGCTAATTTACATATTCTTACTAATTACACAAAAATATTTCAGTTACTTTTCAGCTGGCTTCTTTATTTTGCTTAAATCGGAAATTTTCCATTTCTAATTTCAGCACTGTGTAGATTTATGGCAGATTTTCAGAATAACTCAATCGAATCAATAGTAGAATCCAGATTAATGGGATATCTGTCCCATTAATGTAAGTCAACTCACATTTTCGGCTGATTTTTTGCTCCTGAGCTGGGAAAATTCCTAACCATGCAAACTTAACTCAGGAGAGAGTCCCAGGATGAATGAATTTTCGCTCCCAGGTCAGGTGGATGTTTACTGGAGTCGGACCTGCTGCCCCTGGGAAGAATTTGGTGTCAACCACAGGAGCCGCCTGTTGCTGAGGTGGACTGTTAAATGACCCAACTCAGTGCACTGGGACTTTATCCCAGTTGTAATCCTCAATGGCGCTCAAGCCCTCAGCCCTAACACCTCCTCGCCTCCCCCACATTCTTCATGCCAAATCCATGCCAACTCATGCCACCTTATACCTGCCACCCAACACAATGGTCCCTCATATACTCAATGTATGTTCCTCTACCCATCCCTCATGTCCCTTTATAGAATGCTTACATTGCAGAAGGAGGCCATTAGACCCTTTGAGCCTGCACTGACCACAATTCCACCCAGACGCTGTCCCACTAATGCCTTGTATTTACCCTGTGAGTCCATGTGACATTAAGAGGCAATTTAGCATGGCCGATCAACTTAATCCACACATCTTTGGACTGTGGGAGAAAACGGACACACCAGAAGAAACATAGTGAATGTACAAACTCCACATAGACAGTCACCAAAGATCGGAATTGAACCCATGCCCTGGCGCTGTGAAGCAGCAGTGCTAACCACTGTGCCACTATGCCACCCAGCATTTATTGCCCATCCTGAAATACTCTTGAGAAGGTAGTAATGAACTGCCTTCTTGGATTGCTGCAATCCATGTGATGTAGGTACACACAGTGTTGTTCCAGGATTTTGATCTAATGACAGTGAAGCAAGAACAATATATTCCCAAGTCATGATTGTGTGACTTGGAGGGGGATTTCAAGATGGTGCTGTTCCTGTTTATTTACTGTCCTTGTCTTTCTATATAAATAGTGGTTGTGGGTCTGAAAGGTGTGGCAAACAATCTTGGTGAGTTCCTGCAGTGCATCTTGTAGATGGTACACACAGCTGTCACTGTGCATTGGTGATGGAGGGAGTGAATGTTTGTTAATAACGTGCCAATCAAGATGTCTGCTTTGTCCTGGATGTTGTTGAGCTTCTTGAGTCTTGGAGCTGCACCCATCCAGGTAAATAGACCATTTTCATTCACATTTTTGACTTTTGCCTTATAGGTTGTGGACTGGCTTTGGGGAGTGAGGAGATGAGTTACTCAAAATAGGATTCCTAGCCTCTTATAGCCACAGTATTTATATGGCTAGTCCAGTTGAGTTTATAGTCAATGGTAAACCCCTGGATGTTGAAACTAGCTTCGTACTGCATTAATGCCAACTAATGTCAACATATGCCTTCCAACTCAACACTCTTTGTGCTTATTGCCTCCGTACCAAGTTACTTATAGGCAATCCTCAGAATCCATTTGTGCTGAGATAAAATAAAATAAGGTTCTAAATATGTCTTGCAGCATTCACTTTTTAAAATAAATCCCATTCAATAACATTCAATGCATTTATCAGTCCCCTCAAGTACTTAATCTCTTATAAAAATGGAAATTTGTACTAGATGGTGTTGAGATCATATAATTGACAGTGAGTCTTTTAATTATCAATTTGAGCTGTCAATAAAACGTATAACATCCCATCAGCATAATGATAGATTGTGGAAAAGAGAAGCCAGACATTAATAATGCTATAATGATGGCATTTAGGCTCATGTCAACAAACAGCTTTTGAAACTATTAGAACAGATTTTTTTTCATCTTTCACAGACACATCCAGACAGTTGTCTTTTCAATTTTTAAAGACTTGTATATTTAAATAACGTGACAGCTTAGCAATTCTATAGGCGTATCTACTCTTCATGAATATTTACAGCCCATTTAAAGATTAATAACCCCCCTCATCACAGAATTAATTCCTTGTATCAGTGATAATGGGGATCTGCACTCAGCACTGTGTCAAGGCCCTGCGGAGTTCAGGTTTCCCACCCTAATTTCCACCCCTCAGAAAAAAGAATGTAGAAATACATTTTTAAAAGTTGCAGGCTTTATTTGATTGCTGATTGAACGAATAAATATTTAGCTTCAGTGTTTGCTTTATTTCTCATTAAATTATGATCTTTCAAAGTTTTTTCAGGTTATTCTGGAATTACCATAGAAACCATAGAAACTTACAGCTCAGCTACATGCCTTTTGGCCCTTCTATGTCTGTGCCAAACCATTTTTTGCCTAGTCCCACTGACCTGTACTTGGACCATATCTCTTCACACCCCTCTCATCCATGAACCTGTCCAAGTTTTCCTTAAATGTTAAAAGTGACCCCACATTTACCACTTTATCCGGCAGCTCATTCCATACTTCCACCGCTCTCTGCATGAAGAATCCCCCTAATATTCCCTTTAAAGTTTTCTCCTTTCACCCTTAACCCATGCCCTCTGGTTTTTTTCTCCCCTAGCCTCAGTGGAAAAATCTTATACACCTCTATCAAATCTCCCCTCATTCTTCTATGCACCAAGGAATAAATTCCTAACCTATCCAATCTCTCTCTGTAACTCAGCTTCTCAAGTCCAGACAACATCCTTGTGAACCTTCTCTGCACCCTTTCAACCTTACTTACATCATTCCTGTAACTAGGTGACCAAAACTGTACACAGTACTCTAAATTCGGCCTCACCAATGCCTTATATAACCTTACCATAACACTCCAACTTTTATATTCGATACTCCGATTTATAAAGGCCGCTGTACCAAAAGCACTCTTTATGACCCTATCCACCTGTGATGTCACTTTTAGGGAATTCTGTACCTGTATTCCCAGATCCCTCTGTTCAACTGCACTCTTCAGAGTCCTACCATTTACCCTGTATGTTCTACTTTGTTTGTCCTTCCAAAGTGCAATACCTCTCACTTGTCTGCATTAAATTCCATTTGCCATTTTTCAGCCCATTTTTCTAGTTGGTCCAAATCCCTCTGCAAGCTTTGAAAATCTTCCTCACTGCCCACTACACCTCCAATCTTTGTATCATCAGCAAGTTTGCTGATCCAATTTACCACATTATCATCCAGATTCTGGGGCAGATTTTCATCTTTATTGCCTGGATGGACGAAGAATGGAATGTGCTGAGAAAGATCAAAGAATCACAGAATCCTAACGTGCAGAAAAGGCCCTTTAGCCCATTGAGTCTACACCAACGCATGAAAGTCCCTGACCTGCCCACCTAATCCTACTTGGCCCATAGCCTTGAATGTTATGGTGTGTCAAGTACTCATCCAAATACTTTTTAAAGGATGTGAGGCATCCTACCTTCACCAACCTTCCAGACAGTGTATTCCAGACTGTCACCCTGAGTAAAAAAGATTTTCCTCAAATCCCCCCCAAACCTCCCACTCCTCACTTTTAACTTATGTCACCTCATAGCAGACCCTTCAACTAAGGGGAACAGCTGCTCCCTATCCACCCTGTCCATACCCCTCATAATCTTGAACACCTGAATCAAGTCACCCCTCAGTCTTCTCTGCTCCAGAGACAACAATCCAAGCCTACCAACCTCTCTTTATAACTTAAATGTTTCATCCCAGGCAACATCCTGGTGAATCTCCTCTGCACCCCTCTCCAGTGCATTTACGTCCTTCCTATAATGTGGTGACCAGAACTGCACACAGTAGTCCAGCTATGGCCTCACCAAAGTTTTATATAACTCCATCATGACCTCTCTACTTTTGTAATCTATACCCCAATTGATAAAGATGAGTGTGCCATATGCCTTTTTCACCACCCTTTTAACTTGCCTTTCCATTTTCAGAGATCTATGGACAAACACGCCAAGGTCCCTTTGTTCTTCGGAAACTTCCCAGTGTCAGACCTTTCATAATATACCTCCTTGTCAAATTACACCTTCCAAAGTGCATCACCTCACACTTTTCAGGGTTAAATTCCATCTACCACTTATCCACCTATTTGACCACGTTGTCTATATCTTCCTGTAACCCAAGACACTCAACCTAACTGTTAACCACCTGGCAAATCTTTGTGTTGTTGCCAACCTTACTGATCCAACCCCCCACATAGTCATCTATGTCACTTATATAAATGATGAACAATAGCGGACGCAGCACGGGTCCCTGTGGTACACCACTGATTATTGGCCTCCAGTCACGAAAGCAACAGTCTATCACCACCCTCTGTCTCCTACCATCAACCCAATTATGAATCCACATATCAGATCACCCTGTTTCCCATGTATATTAGCCTTCTTAAAAAGTCCTCCCTGTGGACTTTATCAAAGGCTTTGCTGAAACCCATGTAAACTGCATCAAACGCATTAACCTCATCCACACACTTGGTTACATACTCAAAAAATTCAATCAAACTCGTTAGGCATGACCTCCCTCTGACAAAAGCATGCTGACTATCCCTGATCAAACCTTGTCTCTCTAAATGGAGATAGATTCTCTCCTCCAGAATCTTCTCCAGTCGTTTCCCTGGCTTGTCTCTACAATTTTTCTTAAACAGTGGGACCACAGTGGGACCACATTCTCATTAGCTATTCTCATTAAAGGGATATTGGTATGTCCCCTTACAGAAGCTAGATCTTTCTTTCGTTATTGTCAGTGGGAGGACAATCAAGCAGAACCAGCTCAGCATGTTCTTCCATTTTACGCTTGGCCAATGTGATGCTTAATCCCCAGGTGACAGAAAGTAATATCTGTTCTGGTGTTTGCCTTGCAGCTTGTTGCTCAGCTTTTGCCTTTATTGTTCTAAAAACTGCAAGTGGCAGACATCTGAATATCTTTGTGATATCTCTCTCTTTGCTTGAAGCACGTGCCCTCTAGCTGGGTATTCCCTGCCGTTACAGTAACAGCAATTTACTGAAGTTGTGAATTGAACTTATGCATTGGCAGGTATGCCTGGAATTCCCACTAGCATTCTATGGTGGGATATTTGCAGAAACTCTAAAAAAATGAGGTGAAAGATGGCAATTCGTACTTTTTCTCTGAGTGTTCTGCCCAGTTTTCTGCTGAGGTTCCAGCAATGGTAAGAACCTGTGGCAATTTATGACCCATGGCTTGGGGGCAGAGGGAAGGAGGTCAGCGATTGGGCTGGACATCAGGGTAGTGGAGAGAGGTCAGCTTGTCAGAGGGGATCAAGGCATCCGGTGGGGTGGTGGAGTCGGGGGGCGGGGGTGGACAGGAATGGGAGATAGAGACTGCTGGAGTTGGGAGGTGAGGGGGAGAGATCAAGGTGGGTCAGGGGGAGGAGTGGGAGGGGGGTGGGGAGGATTGAGGCTGACCCAGACACGTTCGGGAGGCCAGCGAAATGGCTGTGGGGGGATTGGTGGGGCAGTGATGCAGAGGTCACGGAGCTGGCCAATAATCATGAGGCCGGCAGTGCAGGACTACAGCGCATACACCAACCTCCACTTTGACAGATTGGCACATGCATAGTGGGCCACTCAGAGCTATGCTGCCTGTCTCTCTAGCGGGATTAGGGCCTGCCCACAGAACTTTAATGAGATTCACGCTAGTGCCCTCTGCAATGCACAGAGTGTGGGAAATTCAGTTTGAAGTAAACTGTGGGTTTACTCCAGTTTTCAGCACTTCGAAATTTTTTGGGAGCATCCCACCCTTTCTCTCGTTCAGAAATTAGGAATGAGTGGGACACTGATTAAAATTAGTATGATGAATTGCATAAGAAATCTCTTTCTGAAAGAGCAGTTATATTGAGCAGATTGTTGCATATTTTAACAGAACAGTAACAAAGGCATGGAAGTGGAGGATAGACAGGTATTTGTTGAAGCAGGGCAGTAAAACTTGATTTAGATTGCTCTGTACATAAACATGATGGGCTGGAGGTCACCTATGATGTAAACCTCTAAGGTTATACACTTATAATGTAACGCAATGGACTGGTCATGTAAGTATTACAGCTACAAGAACAGGTCAGAGGCCAGGAATTCTGCAATGAATAACACACCTCCTGACACCCCCAAGCCCAACTACCATCTCCAAGGCACAAGTCAGGAATGTGACAGAATACTCTCCACTTGCCCAGATGGGTGCAGCTCTGACAATACTCAAGATGCTCAATAGCATCCAAAACAAAGCAGTCTGCTTGATTGACACTTCACCCACCACTTTGGACATTCACTTCACCAGCATAGTGGCAACAGTATGTACTTTATATATGATGAACCACAATAACTCGCCAAGCTTCCTTAGACAGCACTTTCCAAACCTCTACCACCTAGAACACACCTGAGAACACCACAACTTGCAAGATCACCTCCGAACCACACACCATCCTGAGTTGGACCTGTTTCATCGTACATTCACTGTTACTATTTCAGGATGCTGGAACTCCCTTCCTAGGCTGTTCTCACTGTTAGGTACAGCTACACCTCATGAACTGCAGTGGTCAAGAATGCCGCTCACCACCACTTTTTCTAATGGACAATTAGAAATGAGCTGACTTTGCCAGCACTGCCACATCCTGTGAAAGAATAAAAACATTCTTATAATGCCAGATGGCCAGTTTGAATGTAGTTTGCAGAACTGAACTTTTTTTGGAATTTCTGTTTAGTACCAGGAACTGAGCATGTAATTGTTGACTTGGTCTTCTCTGTAACCAGTAATGTTTTTGTTTACAATAGCAAGATGTTACCAAAACCTGAGCACATTTGTGAATCTTTCAGAATACATTTTCCTCCCTTGGAACTATTTTAGCCCAGGTTGTTTATATCAGTGCTGTTACTGAGCAGAGCAGCTGAATTCAATGTTTCATATTGAAACACATCTTATGTTAACTTGGGAATTGCAAGCTCGCTAGATTCACTTTTATTTTTATTAAATGTCTTCATGGTTCGTTGTGGAAATTATAATTCATTCTACATAGTTGGGGAAGGATATCATAATTGAAGATGGTTTAAATAGTTCATTCTTTCCTTAAGTGTTTGTGTGCTTTCCTTTGATATCTGTTTTCAGTTAAAGATCATGATGTTGTGCATTTAGTATGGCATCTGTGTTGAATTAGAACGGGAGCCATTTTCTCCCTCCAGAGTTTGTCAAGTTTAAATGTTTTCTTCTGATTGCTGAAGTTGTTCCAATTCTGAAGTATAAGACAGAGTGCAGACCTTGTCACGAACTGGTACCAGGATTTAAGTACATTCTTGCAATATGATTCACTGTCTGGCTCCAGCCTGACCATACATCTTCCTCCTGCTCATTTTATTAAGTTACAGATGACTGCTGCTCTCGTTGATTTCTGCAAAATTATTGTCTAAGGAGAAACAAATCTGAAAAGTCTGTCCTTTCATCAGCCATTTTGTTTTCCTTTGGGTATGACACTTTTGATCAAAGAAACAACCAGATGTATTTGGGAAAGATCGAGATAGTTCAACGCTGAAGAATAAGGCCTGCTTTTCAGAAAGATTGTCAACATTTAAAGGGACTTTGCTCACATCTGTTTAGTTCAGTTTTTAAAATATTGCACTGTGGGGGAGCCAGATTTCGTCAGGAGTCATATTGGCAATACCCATAACGATGGAATAAACAAAATGCTGCACAGATGCTGGGATTACAGAAGTAAAAATCAGAAAATTCTGGAAATACTCAGCAAGTCTGGCAACATCTGTGAAGAGAGAAACAGAGCAAACTTTTATATTTGAATATGACCCTTCCTCAGAAGTGGAGAGTATACTTGCTAATTGTGGGAATTTACACTTCACATTTGGATGAAGTTACTTATATGTCCAGCCAAAAATTTGGAGATTTTTAGGTAGCATTTTAAAACCATAAAGCTGACATAGTGCACCTACATTGTTTATTCCTTTAATTCCTCATCAGCATTATATCCTAATAATTTACAGAAATAAGGCAATTGAATTAAAATATGAAGTAAGCATTATACTTCAATGCTAATGATCTAATTCTTAGTTGAGTTTCTCTCTCTTACATTTTAAGTTAGGTATACATGATTAAAACATTAAATTAATATTTTATGATTGCTAGAATTCTTTTCTGTCCATCTGATTTGTTTTGTTAGCTGTCCCAAGCTTTCTTCATGCTGCTCTTGCCAGTTCTAAATTTAAGTTTGCGTGTAATGTTTTACAAAATATTATTGTATGTATTAATGTGCATGATGTTACAGTCAGCTATTATAGCATCATATTAGGCTGCCCAGGAAGTGTTGCTGTTTTCACTTTGCTGCATCCTTCCAGCTGTCTGCAATTGTCACTTTTTCATTTATCCATGAGTTCGTCTCTGACCTTCCATATGCTGCTTTTTCTGGATGGAGCCAGCTTCAGTGTAAGTTTTCCAATTCCACTCAGGTGAAAAGGGAATGAAGCAAGCTTGGCACTCAGTTGCATCATACCAGTTTGACTTCACAGGATTACCACAGACCAGGCCTAATTAGCAATGTAAAATTGTTTGGGGCTGGCATTGTGTAAGGAGAGAGATAAATAAATTGTGGCCAGTTTTTCAGTGCCGAATGTGCAGTTTTAGTTCCAAAATGGCATCTGCAGCAATCGTGCACACTAGTAAAAATCACATGAATTTTTGTGAGGTTGCTGGCGTATGCATGCATAAGGAGGATCTGCCAGAAATAGCAGAATAGACAGATTGTGATATCAATCAGTGTGTAAATGCTGACTCGATGTTAGTGCTGCCATTTTGAAGCACGATGCTAACTTCCTTGTTCAACCTTGTCATAATATTAAAATAAAGGCTGCCACAGAACAAAAATTCAAAACACAATGTATCAACTAAACCAAGCCATACTAAGTACAAACAACAAATAATTATCTTTGTATATTCTCTGAGAGTGAACCTTACCTGTCCCATTGTCTGCCCTGGGCAAAGTTACTCAGTTGGCTGCAACATGGCTTGTAGAAAGCTTTGACTTTCAAATTGGGACTGCTAACAGCCTTGGAAGATGGCCTTGAGCAGCTCCAGTCCTAGAATTTCAACTGGGCTTTGAATTGTACCACCTGGGCATGGGCGAGCTGACTGAGATAACAGGTATGAGCGAGGCCATTGGTGACAGTAGTCAGAGAATGAATGTGTCTTCCTGACAGAGGCAGCATTTTTGTGCTCCACTGTGCCACTGCCACTCCCCAGGGCAGTGTCACGTCAATCCTAGTCTCAGAGGACAGATTGCAAACCCCTTTAAGCATTGCTATCCACAACGATGATGGCATCAGCTGTGCTTGCATGACTTCAGTCAACTGCAGCACTGAAGCACTGAGTGGCTTCATTGTGGTAAAGTAGAGACTGACATTGACCATTAGATGCTGCATCACCTTTGGGCAAAGATGTGTGCTAATGGAATTATCTGTCAGTTACACACAGGAAAGATGGGTCCAAGTTTTGATCAAAGTTCTGGCAATACACCAATTAGATCATCAAGCACACCCATCAATCTTCTTCCGGCTGGCCCTTTGAAGTGTTCATCTGAATCCTCTTCAGCGGAACGCATCTGCAATTTCACCTTTCAGCAAACTTGCACCTGCACTAACTTTGTCCCTTGCCTGATTACATGCCACTTGTGCCCAGTGTCACATCACAAGCAGATTCCAACACTAAGCTGCCCTCTAAAGTATGCGGAGTATCAGCATCTGAATTGCTGGCTGCAAGTATGAAATTGAGTAACCATATTTCATTTTCATTACTGTCTTCCTGTTCACTCACTTCTTGTTCTTTAGCCATTACTTAGCCAGTTTGACCATGTTAAGTGGAGGGGGAGAAAGCAGGAAGTGCATGCTAGTATCATCTGCAGCCAGTTTATCTGAGGAGATTATGAAATGAGGAGGAAATTGGATTTGGGAAGGAGGATTGGGTATGAGGATTTCCCCATCTTTAATGGTTTCAGCCATGTCTCTGGCCATAATACCAATCATATCCTTTCTATTGATGGAGATTACTGTCTCCTCCATTGGATATACAACCATACCTATCTCCTGAAGTAAACACAGTACTAGCTAGAAAAGATAAAAACACCATCAATATGAATGAGCAATGGAAGCAGAAATAAAATCCGTTAAGAAAGAAAGGGCAAAGACTTTTTTTAAAGAGGAATAAAAGATCAAGGAACCATAGATTATGACAGCAATGTGGCAAAAGATGGAAAGATGGTGAAAATGGAGGAATATCAATATTGAAGAAGGGAAGCTGAGATAGGCAGTTCAATAATGAGTTAAGAAAAGAAACAGAATAGAAATGAGAACAATAGTTATAAGAGCAATGTGATATGCTCGGTGAATTGGATCAGCTCGGAAGGATCAATCTAGGTATGCAAAACCAAAGGAGAATAGTGGCACTCAACATAAAGGACTGAAAACAACAGCAGCAGAGAGTAAGGGTGGTGTTTTATTAACAAACAAAGATGAAATAAAAAAATGAAAGGAGCATAATGAAAATCAACATGCAAAAAATTAAGACCTGAAATGATTGAGTGGAAAGAAGAGAGTAACATTGACATTGATTTCACTGGATTAGAAATGCTAGAGAGTGGAATAGGACAGCAATAAATGAGATGAAAACTGGAAAAGTGGCTGGAATAGATGAAGTATCTGCAGAGTTATTGAGGACATGGGAAAGAATGTAACATCAATGTTTACTAAGCTATGCAAAGATATTTATATATTAGGAGAATGGCCAGAGGATTTTATGCAGACACAGTGATCACCCTAACAAAGAAACCAAAGGCACACTGATGTTCTGACTTTCATATGATTTGTCTTTTTGTCTATTTATCAAAAGTTGTGTTGAGAATTGTAACAGAGAGTAAATGGGAAGATGCAGAACTACTTCAGAACTGAACAGTTTGGATTCCAGAGAGGAAGAGGGGCAAAAGAATCAGCAACATAAAGTTAATGAGTGAACACTGTTTTGAGTTTGGACAGGAAGTATATGTTTGCTTTGAAAAAGCATTTGACCGGATTAATCTCTTGAGATTGCTGAAAGACATTGATGTAGGCTGGAAAGATAAACAGCACAAAAGAAATCTGTACATGGGACAAACAGCAACAGTGAGAGTAGCCAACAGGGAGTTGGAAACGTGTGCAACTGGAAGCAGAGTTTGCCAAGAGTGTTGTTTATCACCTGTCTGCTTCAAGGTCTATGGAGAAGCAATGATTAAAGAAGTGTTTGAAAGCACAGAAGAAAGCTACACTAACTTATAGATAGACTACTAATGACAAGCCATGAACTTGGAATGAAAGCAAATATCAGGAAAATCAAAGTGAAGCATATCTCAAAATCACCAAAAATTTCATATTCTGAGAAGGAAAAAAGTCAAACACACACAAAGACTTAAGTAATTAGGAAGCATAATGTCTGCAGATTGAAGGTGAAACAAAGAAACAATAACAAAGATAGCAATGGGAAAGGCTGTGTTTGGTTAAAAGAGACAGTTGCTAACTGGAAAGCTGAATAAACAACTCAAATAGCGACTCATAAAGACCATGATCTGGAGTATGGTTTTGTATGGATAGTTGACTTTGACCTTGGAAAGAACAGACCAAATTGTTAAGTAGCTTTGAAAGGATTTGGATGAGAGTATAAGAGATCAGACAGATAGATAAAGTAACATAGTGAACTGCTGAGAAGAGTGAGTGAACAAAGAAATGTGCTGAACCAAATTAGGAAATGGCAGAGAGACTGGGGAAAGGATATAGAGGGATTAGACCTACACAAGAGGATGATATGGAGGGAAGATTTCATGAAGGATGAGGGAGGAAAAGACTACTCATGTTTGAAAAGTGAAGGATGTTATTAGAAAATAAAAGGACTGACACAGAACAGCGAGACATGGAGAAGACTATAAAACAAGGATCTGTATTTAGGCAGAGCATACATGATGATGCTGAGCATTGGAAAATCCTGATCCATACTCTATGTCAAGCGGTTCCATTGAATGTTCTCCATGTCAAATTTGCATTGAAAACAATTTCTAGCTCCTGCACCACAACGCACCGCATTTTTTTAAAAAAAGCAGTCTTGCTTTAAGTGGGAGAGCTAACTTTACTCTTGCTTTTGATTTTGCATCTCTACTGCTCAGGCACACAACCATTCAATGGCATGGTTAGAACTAGTTTCATGATGCAAGTGTGTGTGCTACTTGCATCAGAAGCAAGGCATGCATGATAAATGTGCATTGTGATCCCCATGTCAGTTTGTGGGCCGATCTCAAAGTTGCAGTCCATACAGTGTCATTAACTCTTAAATAATTACAAACAACAGTTATGGGATTGCTACTTCTTAAAGATAAATGAATTTAGGTGGGAGCGAAATTTATTTGGCATTTCCAAAATCTATATATATTAACAATGCATTTTCAGCTTTACCACCTTAATGGAGGAATAACAGGAATCTGACCGAACTAAGAGAAGACAAAATTAAAATGGTAGTAGGAATCAGAGTCTGCAAGCCGTGAAGTAATGCAACACCAGAGCCCATTGTTTAATGATTTGTGAAGTGAGCATACTTTGTGAGGTATGTTGAGAAGGTTTATCCTGTTTTACACACTAAACAGCAGTACTGCAGGCTTGACAGTCAGTATAGGCAGGTTCAGACCAGAATATACTGCCTATTCAACATGAGACCACTCTTAATTGCCATGGCCCTGCTATGTGAGGCACAAAATGCTGCTGTCAACTTGTCCACATTTAGTGCTTGACATTCTAAGCTCTTACATGACTTTGCAGTCATTGCTTCTCATGCAAACCAATAGTGCAAACATTCAATTTGCAAATTATGGCCAAGTATACATATTGGGGTGTACATATTTAGCAAAATACTCACTTATAGAATTATTCTAACACTAAGTTGACATGTTATGCATGATCATTTACTCATGATGTGGAGATGCCGGCGTCGGACTGGGTTAAACACAATAAGAAGTCTCACAACACCAGGTTAAAGTCCAACAGGTTTATTTGGTAGCAAACGCCACTAGCTTTCAGGGCTTTGCCCCTTCGTCAGGTGCGTCAACACTAGACTCATCAACCACACTCACAAGACAGCCCTGAACATCACCCAAGCACAATGCAATGCTATCCGCGCTCTCAAGAGAAACCGTAACATTGTCATCAAACCAGCAGACAAAGGAGGGGCCATCGTCATACTGAACGGATTACTGCAAAGAAGTGTACCGACAACGGAACAAAGAGGAACACTACAGACAGTTACCCGCAGATCTGACCAAAGAACACATCCGTCAACTCAACACTTTGATCAAGACTTTTGATGGACCTTCAGAGCACCTTCTGTGCTCTCATCCCATGTACTCCCCCCGTTGGAGATCTCTACTGCCTCCCAAAAATACACAAGGCAAACACACCCAGCCGTCCCATCATATCGGGCAATGGGACCCTGGGCGAGAAACTCTCCGCTACGTCGAGGGCATTCTGAAACCCATTGTACAAAGAACCCCCAGCTTTTGTCACAACACTACAGACTTCCTACAGAAACTCAGCACACATGGAGCAGTTGAACCAGAAGCACTCCTCATCACAATGGATGTCTTGGCACTCTACACCAACAACCCCCACGATGATGGCATTGGTGCAACTGCCTCAGTATTCAATGCCAACGACTGCCAGTTTCTAGATGCAATTTTACAACTCACCTGCTTCATCCTGGACCACAATGTTTTCATCTTCAACAACCAGTTCTTCATCAGACACACAGAACAGTCATGGGGACCAAATTCGCACCTCAGTATGCCAACATCTTCATGCATAGGCTCGAACAAGACTTCTTCACTGAACAGGACTTTCAACCGATGCTATACACTAGACATTGATGACATTTTCTTCCTTTGGACTCATAGTAAACAATCACTGAAACAATTATGTGATGACATCAACAAGTTCCATCCCACCATCAGACTCACCATGGACTACTCTCCAGAATTGGTTGCATTCTTGGACATTCGCATCTCCATTTAGGACCGTCACCTCAGTGCCTCATTGTACCGCAAGCCCATGGATAACCCCACGATGCTCCACTTTTCCAGCTTCCACCCTAAACATGTTAAAGAAGCCATCTCCTACGGACAAGCCCTCCGTTCACACAGGATCTGCTCGGATGAGGAGGATCGCACCAGACATTACAGACGTTGAAAGATGCCCTCATAAGAACAGGATATGGCACTCGACTCATTAATCAAAGTTCCGACGTGCCACAGCGAAAAACCGCACCGATCTCCTCAGAAGAGAAACATGGGACATGATGGACTGACTACCCTTCATCGTCCAGTACTTTCCCAGAGCGGAGAAGCTACAACATCTTCTCCGGAGTCTTTGATGAAGACAAATATCTCACCAGGACATTATCCCTACACCCTCACTTCTGGCCTTCAAACAACCACACAACCTCAAACAGACCATTGTCTACAGCAAACTACCCAGCCTTCAGGAGAACAGTGACCAAGACACCACACAACCCTGCCACAGCAACCTCTGCAAGACATGCCAGATCATCAACACAAATGCCAACATCTCACGTGAGAACACTATCCACCAGGTACACAGTACATTTTCTTGCAACTCAGCTAATGTTATCTACCTGATACGCTGCAGGAAAGGATGTCCCGAGGCATGGTACACTGGGGAGACCATGCAGACACTATGACAACAGATGAATGAACACTGCTTGATAATCACCAGGCAAGGCTGTTGGGCAACACTTCAGCAGTCATGGGCATTCGACCTCTGATCTTCGGGTAAACATTCTCCAAGGCAGCCTTCACAACACACAACAGCGCAGAGTTGCTGAGCAGAGTTGCTGAATAAACTAGGCTTGTACTCGTTAGAGTTTAGAAGAATGAGGGGAGATCTCATTGAGACGTATAAGATGATGAATGGGATGGATAGGATAGAGGTGGAGAGACTCTTCCCGCTCAAAAAAGACAGTAGGACTAGGGGGCACAGCCTCAAGATAAAGGGGAGGCGGTTTAGAACGGAGTTGAGGAGGAACTTCTTCACTTAAAGGGTGGTGAATCTCTGGAATTCTCTGCCCGTTGAAGTGGTGGAGGCTGCCTCGCTAAGTATTTTTAAGAAGCGGGTTGATGGGTTCTTGATAAGAGAGGGGATTAAGGGTCATGGGGAGAGGGCGGGAAAGTGGAACTGAGCTACAACAGATCAGCCATGATCTTATTGAATGGCGGGGCAGGCTCGAAGGGCTAGATGGCCTGCTCCTGCTCCTATTTCTTATGTTCTTATGTTCTTAAATGGATAGCCAAGTTCGTCACACATGAGGACGGCCTCAATCGGAATCTTGGGTTCATGTCACACTATCTGTAACCCCCATGACTTGCCTGGGCTTGAAACATCTCACATACTGTCCTATTTGGAGACAATACACATCTCTTTAACCTATACTTAATGCTATATCCATTCATATTGTCTGCATCTTTAAGACATGATTAGCTGTAAGGACTCACATTCTAATCAGTATTCTGTAAACTGAGTTTGTGATCAGAACTCCCCACTCACCTGATGAAGGGGCAAAGCCCTGAAAGCTAGTGGCTTGCTACCAAATAAACCTGTTGGACTTCTTATTATGATAATTTACTGACAGGTTGGGTGCATGTTGAGTGTTTGTCTGTCATGGTTTAGGAGCTCCTTCCATATCTTGCATGACAAGATTAATCACACTACATGGGAACAGGCCAGAACAGAAAGAAGAGTAAGAAATTACAAACCTTATATTGCACTGAATGAAGCCATCATGGAATTACACGTATGTGTGTGCGAAGTGGGAATACCAGAAGGTTAACACACAGGGCCAATAATATCCATCCGGTTCCTCTTCTCACACAAAGATGACTTTTATCATGATTATCTTTTAATGCAGCCTCAGTGTAAAGCCATGATTTGCAGTCTCCATTTTCCTGTTTGTTTCTTTTCATTCATTGTCTGACTAGGAGAAGAGTTTGAGTGTGGTTCACAATAGGAGAGCACCCTGCAGTCCTTTCGTTAATGTTTGAAAGCAATGCTGTACATACTGCAGCAGATTCAGTTAGTGAGGTTGAGGAAGTAACAATGAGAATAACCTGATGGTGGAAAGCAGGAGCAGAATCTTAATGTTTAGGTGGTCACATGACTGCCATCAGTGATCTTCAGGCTATTCTATTCTATTCCATTATGGTCAACCTTTCAATGAATTAACAGACAATATTCATCTCTTTTAGCTTCTATAAAACCACATAATGAAAAAGCTCAATTCTTTATCAAATATATATTTTCTCTTAGCAAAAAATACAATTAAAATCATGCCATTGCCCTGGAAAATAAATCAAATGTCTAGAAAGTGTCTGCTCATTTTAAAGTTGTAAGCTTTCTGTAAATGCACTCCAAATGGACAAACCAAGAGCACAGTGAGCTATTGTACTGTGAATTACACTATGCTTAATTTAAATGTTTTCCAAAGTTGCATGTGAGAGCATTTGCAGCTGGTAAGAAGATCATTCACGACACAAAAGTGGCAGAGTTCCAGTGGTATGGCTGTTTTGCTAATGTTCCAGACCCCAATCACCTTTCCTACTCTGACAGCACCAACTGTGGCTATGGAAAATGTACCCTTCCATTGCATTCTGAGGGTACCCCCAATCTTCAATTGCAATACAAATACTCTGTAAGATTCTTGTATCTTGTTCTGTTACTGTCCAGAGGTCATGCCTTATCACATTTCAGCATGCTGTCCTCCCAGCTGATGTCAAACGTTCTCCTTATAAAGAAGATTCCAAAAGTATCTCCTGCTTTTGTGCCTTCATCAATGTAGATTATTGAAAGATGTTATCTGAGTTTAAGTTTGCAAAAAGACTAAATAGATTTAAGAAGAATCAAATTCCTGTGACTAGTTTATCAATATTTAAACCTTCACCATAATGAAAATATGTGCATGTTTTTCAGCACAAATACTTGGGAAGAAAAACATTTGTTTTTCAAATTTAGTTTTTTCATCTGAAAAAATGCTCTAAAGGGCATTATGTTATATAGTTTCAGGATAGAATTGAGACTTTCTGCAAAGTGTAATTGCTTTTGTCCCATTCTTTTAATGCAATGTATTTGCACACTAATGCTGAACAAATTAAATGGAATTTTTGCATGTCTGGAAAATGTATTGCAGCATGATGCCATCTGTGATACATATTCAGCCCTGTCTCCCCAGATAATTTTAAACTGTGCTGTTGTTCAGAACTTATTGTGTATTTAATCTTAATGGTTTAAACAGAAAATTGTACTTAAGTTCCCCAGAATACTGGACGCGGTGCACACAGTTGAAACAATCTGAAGTATTTAAAAGTCAGTCACATTTTCATTCCCTTGTGTATCAATGAAAAAATGTTAGTACTTTATCTCATTCTTTATACTTTTACCTTATTCCATAGCTCCAGTTTGAACTGAGGGCTTGTTGCAGGCAAGGTGCAGGGTGAGTGGGTAATTCTCACAGAGAATTCAGCAAGAAACTTGGACTATTTTCACTTCACACCTGAGAGAGGAGCAGCACTCCGAAAGCTTGTGATTCCAAATAGAAGTGTTGTACTTTAACGTGGCGTTGTGAGACTGCAGCAGGCGACGGTGCAGAGGGACCTCGGGGTCCTTGTGCATGAGTCGCAAAAACCCAGCTTGCAGGTGCAGCAGGTGGTCAGGAAGGCGAATGGGATGCTGGCCTTCATAGCGAGGGGGATTGAATATAAAAGTAGGGAGGTCTTGCTGCAGCTGTATAGGGCATTGGTGAGGCCGCAGCTGGAGTACTGTGTGCAGTTTTGGGTGCCACACCTGCGCAAGGATATTTTGGCCTTGGAGGGAGTGCAGAGGAGGTTTACTAGGCTGATACCGGAGTTGAGGGGATTGAGCTATGAGGAGAGGCTGAATAAACTAGGCTTGTACTCGTTAGAGTTTAGAAGAATGAGGGGAGATCTCATTGAGACGTATAAGATGATGAATGGGATGGATAGGATAGAGATGGAGAGACTCTTCCCGCTCAAAAAAGACAGTAGGACTAGGGGGCACAGCCTCAAGATAAAGGGGAGGCGGTTTAGAACGGAGTTGAGGAGGAACTTCTTCACTCAAAGGGTGGTGAATCTCTGGAATTCTCTGCCCGTTGAAGTGGTGGAGGCTGCCTCGCTAAATATTTTTAAGAAGCGGGTTGATGGGTTCTTGATAAGAGAGGGGATTAAGGGTTATGGGGAGAGGGCGGGAAAGTGGAACTGAGCCACAACAGATCAGCCATGATCTTATTGAATGGCGGGGCAGGCTCGAAGGGCTAGATGGCCTACTCCTGCTCCTATTTCTTATGTTCTTATGTTCTTATTGTGCCCACTTCTCGGATGAACAGTACCCTACTAAGGTTGACTGCAGCAGCATCAATGTCCATGTCCGTAAGAATAGTGTTGTGTGGAGAGCACACAGTTATCAACAAATGATGCCCTTGGGAGTGAAAGGGACGACCAGGATAAAGGAGGCCTGAAGATCCCTTGGAGAAATAATTCTGTAGCTTCAAGCCCAGAAGGAATGCTTACTGATTCATTTTTCACTTTTAAACTAACCTTGACCTCTTGACTTCTTCTCAGTGTTGCTTATCTGACCCCGAGGCTGCAGGTTTGTTTGAAAAATGCTGAGAACTCTGAAGTTGGGATTCCATTTGCTCCCATGCTGTGGAGCTTTAACATAATAACATAAGAAATAACAGCAGGAGTAGGCCACTCAGCCCCTTACGTGACCTGTCAGTAAGATCATGGCTGATTTCCCTGCCCATCCCCCATGACACTTCACTCCTTTGTCAATCAAAAGTCTGTTTAATAGTCAAACATCTGCTTAACTCCAAAGAGCAAACATGACATCGCTGATGCAATTGAAATGTTTTGTTTTCAATCAAGTGGGGAGCCCGTCAGTAAAGATGTCAGGATCAGACTATTCTGTCTGCGTCATGGGCAGAGCAGTTGTTGATCCTGGGGCTTGGGAGATCAGTCAGAATCACAGAAAGAAACTCTACAGTGCAGAAAGAGGCCATCTGACTCATCAAGTCTGCACCGACCACAATCCCACCAAGGCCCTACCCCCATATCCCTCCACATTTACCCACTAATCCCCACATGGCAGGACACTAACGGGCAATTTTACATGGCTAGTCAACGTAACCCACACATCTTTGTGGGAGATCACTGTGGGAGGAAACCGGAGCACCTGGAGGAAACCCATATAGACACAAGGAGAACATGCAAACTCCACACAGACAGTGACCCAAGCCAGGAATTGAACCCAGGTCCCTGGAGCAGTGAAGCAGCAGTGCTAACCACTGTGCTACGGTGCTGTCCAGGTGGGCTGCTGATCTCAGAGTCCCAGTTAGTTGATGCTGAGCTGGGGCTGGATGGGTGGACTGATTGTATGCCTTGGTGGGAGATGTTTGCAGTGCGTGTGATAAGCAAATTCCTCATGGTGGTCGAATCGGTGCTCATGGGTAGAAGGAGAGCAAGAGGGGGTAATGGAGAGCTGGGAATCAGAAGCTCAAAAGGGAAGTTGGTGAAGATCAGACGCGTGGTGGGGAGAGATCAGAAGCCTCAGCAGATGGAAGGGTGAAATGGGTGGGTGTGGGTGTGGGGGGGGGGGAGGTGTAGGGGGATGGGGGGTGGTGGTGGCGTATCATGCCTCAGGCCAGTTTGGATGCCTGGTGGGGGTGAAGTCTGAAAGTTGACATGATGGATGGAATTTCCCATCCCTCTCGTGGCAGCTTTGGTGGGAGCAGAGAATCTAGCAGGCGCCATAAAAAATCAGAAACTCACCAGCATAAAATCATGTTGCAATTCTCCCAATGGCAGGTGAATGCCAATGAGTCTACCCACTGGCTGGTTGCATAAATGTCATTTGCATTTACTTGCATCTCTTGAATGCTCATTAAAACAGCTGTCCACCAGAATCTCATTAGTCCTTCCAATCCCACATCATACCAGTGTGAAATTACATCGGCCTAAGTCCGATTGGAAGAAATAACTTGGGTTGACATAGTTGTGGGGAACAAAACAGAAGGCAAAATTTATAAACATTAAAATATAAAGAATGCTCTTTCTGCACTAAAGGGTAATTACCTAACTTTACACTTGGCTGGAAGCTATCACTGCCAAAAGTGCATGGGAAATTTGGACATCTATTGTGCATGGTTTCCCACCATTTGAAATTAAAATGTGTGCACTGTGGTCTATATTTCATATATTTCCTTCTGATGGGCAAATCTCCATTAAATGGTGAAAAGTCAATACATTTTTCCTTAGATATTCAGTTTGGGTGTAAATGAAATGTTGGAAATTGTGGGGTTTCCACCGCAGTTCTGGCAAAGTTATGGCAGTAAAACAGGAGCAGCTCCATGGAATTTCCTGGCTAAAACATAGTTTAACTTCAATACTGTATATTCCATGAGTATAGTTACTTGCTACAGCTTGCATTCTACTTGCCATCTGTTGTTAATATGGAACCAGAGAAGGCCGTGTTAATGGTGCCAAATGTTGTCTGTAGTGTTGAATCAGAGCTGAACTCAAAGATGACCTATCTTTATGGCCTTTTTTTGTTGATGTTTAGAGGCTACACCACTTTTACACATCACTATTCTGCAATGCAAAAATGGCAGTATGATTTCTGATAGAAGTGCATTAAAGATGAGCAAGATTGCTGTTATGAAGTTTAAGCCTATTTGACAGTTTCCAAACGGGGATGTCCCCCAGAATTCAGGTATAAAGCGGTACATCAGATGAAATTCCAGTATTGCAGCTCCAAAGGAAAACATATTGAAACATTTTTCCGTGTATAGCTGTGATTGAAAATTACTGCATACTTCACAGTGATAGCCATGGATGATGTTACGAGTAAGCTTAAATATACTAATGCTGGTGAGCTGCGAGCATGTTGGGCAAGATTTTCTGGCATTTCTCTCAGCCTGGGAGGCAGTACATTGTTTGCCGGTGGTGGGATCCTCCGGTCCTACATTTATCAATGGGAATTCCCATCGAAGCCACCCCACGCTGACAGCAAATCTATGGCAGGGGATGGGCTGCCACCGGGACCAGTGAATCCCAACTGGCATGAATGGCTAGAGAATTCTAGCCAGAATCTGAGCACATGAACCAGGAATCATTTTTGAAAAGGTGTAAACAGCAAATCCAACAACTGAAAATATTTGCACAGAGTGAGATGCATCACGAAAGCAGTCATCACAACCATCTCCAGAATGTTCAACGTGAGTGAATAGTAGCTATGCAAGATATTAAGAGCATAAAAATCATCTGGCCCCTTGAGCCTGCTCCACCATTCAATAAGATCATGGCTGATCTTTTTGTGGACTCAGCACCACTTACCCAACCGCTCACCATAACCCTTAATTTCTTTATTGTTCAAAAATTTATCTATCCTTGCCTTAAAAACATTCAATGAAGTAGCCTCAACTACTTCACTTGGCCGGGAATTCCACAGATTCTTTGTGTGAAGAAGTTCCTCCTCCACTCAGTCCTAAATCTCTTTCCCCTTATTTTGAGTCTAAGCCCCCTAGTTCTAGTTTCACCCGCCAGTGGAAACAACTTCCCTTCTTCTATCTTATTTATTCCCTTCATAATCTTATGTGTTTCTATAAGATCTCCCCTCATTCTTCTGAATTCCAATGAGTTTAGCCCCGAGCTACTCAATCTCTCCTCATAAGCCAACCCTCTCAACTCCAGAATCAACCCAGTGAATCTCCTCTGCACCCCCTCTAGTGCCATATAATGGCTGGATGCTCCCCTCTGGACCATCCCTAACCATTTCTTTGGATTAGTCATCATATGATATGAACATACAAATTAGGAGCAGGCACATGTCACTCGGTCCCTCAAGTCTGATCTGCCATTCGTAGCTGATCTGATTGTAACCTCAACTTCATATTCCCGCCTTTTCTTGACGACATTTCACCTCCTTGCTTACTAAGAATCTAGCTACCTCTGCCTTAAAAATATTCAAAGACTCTACTTACACTATCTTAAGATAAAGAGAGTTTCGAAGATTCATGACCCTCTGAGACAAGAAGATTCTCCTCATCTCTGTCTTAAAAGGACAGTTTTTTTTTAAACAGTGTCCCTTAGTTCTAGATTCTACCACAAGTGGAAACATCGTCTCCACACTTGCCGTATCAATACCTCTTAGGATCTTATATGTTTCAATCAAGTAGCCTCTTTTTCTTCTAAACTCGAGCAGATGCAAACCTAGCCTGTCCAAGCATTCCTCATAACACAAGCCACCACTTCCAGGTATTAGTCTAGTAAAAGTCCTCTGAACTGCTTCCAATGAGGTTACATCCTTCCTTAAAGAAGGAAACCAAAATAGTACACGATACTTCAATGCCCTATATATCTGAAGCATAATCTTCCTGTATTTGTATTCAATTACCGTTGCAATAAATGATTAAACTCTATTAGCTATTCTAATTACTTGCTGCACCTCCACATTAACTTTTTGTGATTCATGCACTCGGCAAGTCAGAACCCTCTGCATCTCAGAGCTCTACAATATTTTATCATTTAGATATTGTGCTTCTTTTTATTTATGCTGCCAGAATTGACAATTTCACATTTTCCCACATTATATTCCATTTGCCAAATCACTTGACCTATCTATATCCCTTTGTCGCCTTATGCCCTTTTCACATATTACTTTTCCACCTATCTGTTGTTTATTTAAAAGTGTGGCAGGTTGCTTTAAGAGCTGATTACATGAATTGATGGTGATATCATTAGGGTGATTGCAGAAGCTTCTATTTTGCTTCCAGTTTTGTACTTGGTGCAGTGCAGAGAACATCTCTTTAATAAACCTGTTGCTGTTACATTGAATCCACATGTGCAAATCACATCTTTTCTTCCTCGCACTTTGAATATTAGAAGGCCGGGGAGAAGCAACAACAGGATTAAAGATTAAAGTGCCTGGAAGACTAAGTAAGAAAAAGCTCCCTTTGTGGTGTTAAAAGAGGAGGTTTCTGATCAGAGAAGGGTGAGATAGGTCAATTAGGATCAATAGGCTCTTTCAATGAAGAAAATGAATCATGGAGCTCCTATGCAAAGCAGCTTCAGTACTTCGCACAAGCGAATGAATTTATAGATGAGTTGCTCATAGCACTTTTTTTAAGTATAATAGGATGTAAAACCTTTAATTGGCTCCATAGCATCGTTCATGCATCAAAGCCAGGAACCAAAACTTATGATGACTTGGCAAAAATCCTTGAAGCGCTTCAGTTTCCAAAACCACTGATCATCACTGAATGATTCAGAGTTTCCTGAAGGAATCAAGTGGAAGCAAAAGCATTGCTCAGTTTGTGGTGACCTTGAAAAGGCTGGCATAACATTACGAGTTTGATGAGCCTATTTGCACTGGACTTTGACAGCTCTGGAGTTCTGTGCATGCGCAGTGTCTCCAAACTGTCAACCTCCAGTTTGCTGGCCAGCCCAACCGCTGGCCAGCCTGGGATGCCGCAGTGCTGTCCCTCCAGCACCACCCTGGCCCAGTTGCAGCCCCCACAGCAATTCCCGGGCCAGCTCTGACCCACCCCCAGCAGTGGCGATCCTCCCAGCCTTCTCACCCCAGCAGACACCCCCACCTCGCTGACCCCCCAGCATGCCCAATAGCTGCCCTCCCTCCATCCCAGACTGATCCTGTCTGCAGAGTGGCAGCAGAATCCCCCACCCCCACCGATCGCCTTAGGCCTCGCCCACAATAGGCCCCACGCCCTTGTCACTGCCCGATGCCTAATGGGCAGTTTCATGGTGCCCCCTGGGCATGAGGACTTTGCCCCTTGGTCAGTGCCAGGGGGCATAGGCTGGCAGTGCCAGTGTGCCTATGCCCAGGGGCACCAGCCCCCCACCGCCTGATCCCCTAAGGGACCCCGATTATCCCCTGTTCGTTCCAGTGGGCGTCTCCTGCTAGTTCCCCAAATGTGGGGACCTAGTCTAAATGAAGTATTCCTGGCGGGGTAGGAGATTCAATCAGGACCTGAAAGATCCCAATAATGAACAAATATACTATTTAAAATACAAGCAGAAAAGATTTAAATCACTTATCTGCCTTCCCATCAGTTTCCAGCATGGTCTGGCAGGTGACTGTTCTCTGGCTCTGGGAGATTGCATGTGCAAATCCCTGTTCAAAGCCACAGACATGCGTCTCTCACCTCGGCCCGCTAGAAAAGTTGCTCGCAAAGGGAGAATCATGGCCCATATATGTCAAAAAAGCTTGAGGTGACCATCCAAGGTGGAAGTCTATTGGGGGGAATCCGAGTGATCATTCCTTCCAGTCTGCGTGGAAGAGTTCTTATCATAGAATTCCTACAATGCAGAAGGAGGCCATTTGGCTCATCGAGTCTGCACCAATTCTCTGACAGAGCATCTTACCCAGACCCTACCTTTGTATCCCCATGTATTTACCCCCACTAATCCCCCTAACCAACACATCTTAGGACAGTAAGGGGCAAATTAACATGGCCAATCAAACTAACCTGCACATCTTTGAACTGTGGGAGGAAGCCAGAGCACCCAGAGGAATACCACACAGACATGGGGAGAACATGAAAATTCCACAAAGAGTCACCCAAGGCTGGAATTGAATCTGGGTCCCTTGCGCTGTGAGGCAGCAGTGCTAGCCATTGTGCTGTGGCCCCTTTGGTGATCTTTGCTCTCCTATTAACACATTCTGCAGTCTTACCTTTATGCCACTATCAACACCTTCTATAGCCCTTCTGACCGTCATTAAAACTTCCTTTGTCTTGTGCCCTACACGTTGTTGCAATATTTCCTTCTGTATATCAGATATTCCTTCAATATCACCCACTTCTACACATTTTAGAATTCATCCCATTTCTTCCTCTCTTTAGCTCTAAAGAAAAATAATTTCAACTGATTTGCAAAAAATTACCCCTAATATACATTGATACTTGAGTTCAGAGGCAGGGTGGAAAAACCTATGATCAAGACACCTGGATGCTTGAGTTTCCTCAAACAATATTTACTTTTAACTAGGGGCATATTTTAATTTATTTTACCAAGTCTCCTGCCTGGCAGCTAGCCCGACTGACAAAATGTTGTGACACAAGGGTACAATAGTGGATTTGGGGTAAAGTTCATGGAGTTTGGTGAGACCAGAGAGTTGGTTTTATTAAAATTCCAGTTGATCTTATAACTAAACAGGGAAATTTCAGAATGGAACCTTGGCATAAAGGACCATAAATTGTACATTTTTTATAACACTGGAGGAAGAGAGTCACAAGATCAACAATCAGTGTTAACAACAAGAAAAAAAACATAAAAAGTGAAAAAAAGGACAATGATACAGTACTCCTTTATTCCCCCCTTATCTTAACAAATACCCACAGATTTTAAAATTAACAGGCTACGAAATGTGTCTTAAGCTACAATGGTCTCATTAACACAAAGTCCCTTTAGGTACACAGTTTAACTGTGATCAGATACATACCTTCTGCCTTGTCACCAAGTTAGCATCTGTGAGCCTCTGCTCAGAATCCCCCCAGATGATTGTCATATAAGAGTTTCTAAACTCCATTCACAAAAATAAGCTTTAAATATATTTCACAGTGCTGCTTTCCACCAGCAGTTTGCATTCTGAAATCAGTCTAGGTTTTTGAAATGACTCTTAAACAAAGCTTCCACTACATCTTTTACAGCAAACACATTCCAGATTATACCAATGGCTTTCTTAAACAAAATTTCTGCTCTATATTTATTAGCGAATCCAGTCCAGACATTACAATTGACAGCCTTAAGGATTTATTTGTCTCGATTGCTATGCAAACTGTTCACAATTGCTTTAACTCTCGATTCATAAATTCTATTAAAATGGCATCAAATCTCTCTTTTACCTCTGAAGTTTGCTTTCCCACTTTAAATCAGGTTACTGTAGTTGTCTCTTTAACTAAGAACACTTTATTTACTTTTCCTTGAATTTTTCTGAATAATATCTTGATCTCTGTTCTCTTAACTTCAGTCAGCTTCAGATATTCTTTCTGTCCTAATTCCATGGTTATTTGTACATAATTGGTTCTTTGGGAAGTTTGCCTCTTTGCAGGTCCCTACCCCTGTCTGCTCTTCTGGCATAGTTGAGAGATGTTCACTCCCTGCGGCCCTTTCTGCAACTAAATCCTTTTAAAAGCCTAAGCAAAACACACTTGAGTCAGCTAAAACTAAGAACAAAGGAAATTCCTTCCCCCTGGAATGTGGTCCCTACTGATAAGTAACCACTTCTCATTTATTTACTTTTCAATCCATAGCCCTTTCTAAGCACAGTAGAATCAGAGTTGGAATTGAACCAACTACCACACATACAAACACCTTTGACCATCTAATGATAGATTTTACCCTACCAGGCACAAAAACATCAAACTAAACCTGCTTAACATTATACCATATTTCTAATGCTGTCAGTGCAAATATAAATCCCTTAAAATTACTTTTGTTTACCTAACAGTTGGATCAGCTAGGGAGAGAACTTGTAGACAAATAGAAAGGTATTAGAGTTGGAGATACTGCCAGGTTTGAAGGAGGGGTAAAGGATATTGGTTTGGTGACTCATTTACTGAGATTGGATTGGTTACCATTGGAATTTTTCCAATTTCACCTTTGATCTATTGTAGTCTAACTGATTACTTGGATCAATCAACAACTCCATTATTGTATCATGCATTTACTTGTAAACAAATGAGATAGACCTTGCTTTTTTTTTCATTTATTATTTTCTACATTCCACAAAAAAGCTGTTAAATAGTTTGACCAAGATTTTCCAGCCCCGTCGCGGCGGGACCTGGCATAGGGCATGTGGCAAATCAGCCAAAAGTTCATTGACATGTGTTGGGACTGGATGATCAACGCAACGGGCAAGGCCAGAAAATCCAGCCCTTTGTTACAGTTCCACTATTTCTAAGTTGTTCGACTAATGAGTGAAAGATACCTAGATATAATCCCATTTAAAATGTTTCATGTACTTAATCAATGATACATTATAAGATGTTGACTCATATCTAGCAGAAACTCATATGTGTTTTGCTTAGGCCTTTAAAAGGGGGAACAAAAGCAACTAACAGCTTACTCAGCTTTTCGGCTGAAAACTGACTTGTACACAAATTGAATTCCCTGGATTGTACACTGAGGAATGTCTGTGAAATGAAATTCTAACAATATAGATTAACAAGGCACCCAACTCCTGGGGGGCATTTTAAAGAATCACAATATCAATGTGGCTCATAATAAATGGATCTTGCAGAATAAAACAATGATGGTTATCAGTGACAAGTTGCTTACCTGTTGATTTTGAAATGAATTAAATGCATCAACAGAACCATTTATTATCCTATTACATATTGAGTTTATAGGTTGCTTTGGTTTGTTTGTTGTATGTTATATTGAAATGTGGTTTAAGTTTTTAATGTTACTGTTTTATATTATGAAGGAGAAGCAAAAGGATAACTGCTAAATTATACTTGACTTTCCAGTGTGGTTTTTACATTACCTTTCACATAATCGTATGAATATCACATCTTATTAAACCCCTGTCCAAACTTCAAAGTTTACAAACTTAAATGTGTCCGGGACAGGGGGGTGTCGGGGGTGGGGGGGGGCGGTTCCCTGAAAATATTTACACATTCCTAAGCAGGTTTCCCATCTTCGTAAGATGGATCTAGATGAACTGTAAATGGCAACAGCAGGGTCGTTGCCAGCACCTGCTGTCTGAAGAAATGGGGACATTGTTTATCAAACTCTCTGCCTCACTGTCACCCTTGCCTCCTGCCCTTAGCTTCTTATACTGTTGCAATGAAATTCAATAAAGGCCTGAGGAACAATACCTCATCTTTCTATCAGGCACTTTACAAACATCTGGATTCAGCATTTGTGTTCATTTCAGATCTCAACTACTTCTCTCATTCTTAACCTAGTGGGTTTTATCAATTACCTACCAGAGAAACTATCTCCTCATAATTGACAAATTGAAATCGTGGGATTCTTTGCAGATCTCTAGGATTTGTGATCCTGTTTGAATATTGTTTCTCGTGTTAATATTTTGTCCTCAAATGCTTTTTGTCACAATAAAGCAGCATCATATTATAACTAAACATATTAATTTCTAACTACTTATTTAACATGGGGAATGAAATCTGACTTAAAAAGAAACAATTGTGAATCAGTTGCATATTTTATGCTGCATCTAATTAAAATCACAGAATCCCTACAGTGCGGAAGGAGGCCATTCAGCCCATCGAGTCCATAACAACTCTCTGACAGAGCATCAAACCCAGGTCCACTACCTGCCCTATCCCTGTAACCCCACTAATTCCCCAACCTACACATCTTTGGACATTAAGGGCCAATTCAGCATGGCCAATCCGCCTAACATGTACATCTTTGGAGTGTGAGAGGAATCGAGTGCTCTGGTTTCCTCTCATAGTCCAAAGACACAGGGAGAACATGTGAACTTCATACAGATAGTCACTCATGGCCAGGATTGAACCTAGGTCCTTAGTTCTGTGAGACAACAGGAATAATGATTGTGCCACCATGTTGCCATTATTTTCTTTGCCATTAACTAAAATCAGGCAGTGTATGAAATGGGCTGCTGATTCATCCTTGTCCCTATGGTGGTTAATATAAATTGTACACCTATGGTTCCTTGACCTGCTTCAACCAAACTGCATTTTTCTGTTCCATTCAAAGGACACAGAGTAACATGAATTTAAAGCAAAGGCTGACAATGGGTTTGTATTCATCCATCCCGGTAAGGATAGCTGCTGATATCAGATACACGTGCTGAAAAGTTTATAGATGTAGCTGAACAGGTTTAGAAGAATAGTAATAATTCGCAGGAAGAGTTCAATTTGCCATCTGTTATGAAATGCTGTATTTAAGAAGATTTTAAATAATTAATTTGCTAGTTATCATTTGTTATTAGTTGCATCTAATATAATGAATGTAACTATCTGGAAGTTTTACAATACATTGCATGCACTGTGAGTTGACATTAAAAATCCTGAAATAAATTGCTTGTCAAAATTTGCTACCAATTGACTTCCCCCAGTGTGTATAAATTCCAAAAGGGAAACACCTGTGTAAGTGCACAAACTGTTACTCAAGAGATTTATTTTCATTCTAAGATTCTTAATTTTTTTTAAGGAAAGATGGAAAACCTGGTTCAACTATTATTAATGAATGTAAAGATTTATCAAGGTGTAAATATTTGCCCTGCATACTTTTATTGAAAATCATTTTTATGATACAACTGAACTTTTCAATGTACAGGCAAATGCAAAAATGTCAGGCTTTATAACTTGGGAATGTCTGAATTGTTATTTTATACTGGATTTATATCGTGCTGCATTTGTACAGTAGTTCTCACTGGCAAAATTTGCACTTGCAAGATGATGTACTCCCTTTCAGCTTGCTGCAACAGACTCTCAAGTCACTACATGTTACTATTGAGTTGGTCACTAGATGTGGCCTGGGTGTTGAATTGTCCATTTTGTTCCCCATTGGAAAATGCCTCACCTCTACTCTTTACCGAGATCACAGATTTACCAGAAGTTAAATTGTAGATACAAAAGTCCTAATGCTCCATGATGCAAATTATTTTTCAGATCATTGACTAATAAAGCACAGATGAGCTCAGTTGGCCCATCGTACCTGTACTGGTTTTTTGATTTCCCTTAACTCTCCTCTTTCCTCATGGCACCATAATGGACTGGATCTTCCTAGTAATGGCAATAATAGTAGGGCTGTCGCTCTGCTCAAAACTTTCCCCGAATCATAGCTACTACACATTCACTTTGGTGTCTTTCAAGCTCAGTTTTCACAGTAAGGAGATATTGTAGGTGATACACGAGAAAATTGAGAAGCTTTTTAAGATTGTGGCCAAAAGGGCCATCTAAAATGGTGATTTGTAAAGCACTCTGGGACAATTGGGCAAGAGCTAAAATGACAGGCTGCAGCCTAAAAGACAGAGATAAACAGGCTGCAATTCAGTCAAGTGAATACACAGGATATGGGTCATCCCCAGGACAAAAGAGACTTTATGCTCAAACTGGGTTGTTTACCAGACATAGGGGCGCCATAACCCCTTATTTGTGAGGGGTGTGTGTATTCTATGTGCTCCCAGCACCTGCAGACATAGCTGTTGGGGACACACCCAGAGATTGGTGTGGCAGCACCCGATTGCACTTTATCAATCAGGGTGATCAAGTCCTGATCGATTGATTGGCAATGGCCAAAAGGGGTGCAAAACCTGACAGAGTATAAAGAGTGCTGCGCATTGAAGAATCTCTTTGTCTCTGACCCCACGAATGAGCTACAACAATGGTGACCATTGCTAGTGATGACCAGCATGAGGAGAGCCACCACACCTGAGAAGGAAGGAAGACCAGAGCCAGAGTGCCAGACCAGACTAAAAGACCAGACTGCGCAGAGGACGACCGAGATCAACACACAGATAAAGGCCAATATCTGTTTGGGTACTTACCAGTCACACAGAATTATGTCAAGGTCTTGTATTGGACTTGAACTCTAGTATTTTCTGTAAAGATAACTTATTGTTGGTTGGGTGGGTGATTATTGATTCTGTGTCTTAAATAAATATTGGTTGTACTAACAAGATGTTTACTCACAGTTATTTGTCCACCGTATAAGGATTAAAACAGACCGTGCGGCAGGCACAACAAGATCAACAAAGCTTCCCTAAAAAAGTAATAAAAAGAGCAAAGGTAAATTATGAAAGAAAATTAGTGCAAAATAAAAATATGGACAGCAAAAGCTTCTGTAAGTATATAAAGAGGAAATGAGTAGCTAAAGTGAATGTTGGTTCCTTGAAAGATGAGGTTAGAGAGTTAATAGTGGGGAACGCTGAAATGGCTGAAACACTAAATCAATATTCTGCTTCAACTTTTACACTGGGGGTCATGAGTACCTTTCCAATAGTAACAGAAATGCAGAGGTTACAGAAAGGGTTACAATAGCCCAAAATTTCCGGAATGCAGGAAAGGTTCTGGTGGATTGGGAAAATACTAATATAACACCCTCATTCAAAAAGTGAGAAAGGCAAAATGTAGGTTGGGGGAAGAGAGGTCAAGGCCATTTGTTACAGCACAAGTGGCTACTGGCAAACTTAAAAGTGAAAGCTTCAAATGTTAGCAAATGGATGTGTGAATGGGTGAGTGGATAGATGTCTAAATGGGTAGGGTGCATGAAGTGGGCAGGTGAATAAGTGAGTGAAGTGGGTGACTGGTTAGTAGAAAGGGTGGGTGAGGTGGGTAGATGTGTATGTGGAGTGTTTGTTACATTATCGAACAACTCAAGCAAATTACTCAAACACGATTCATGCTTCATGAAACCATACTGATTTTGATGGATTGCATTCTGCCTTTCTAAATGTTGTGTTATTGCTTCCTTAATAATGGATTCCAACAATTTCCCAATGACAGATGTTAAACTAATTGGCTAATAGTTACCTACATTTTGCCTTTCTCCCTTATTGAATATTAGTATTTTTCTAATCCACCAGGACCTTTTCTGCATTCTGGAAACTTTGGAATATTGTAACCCTTTTTGTAATCTCTGCATTTTCTGTTACTATTGGAATGGTACCAATGATCCCCAGTGTAAAAACTGGGGCAAAATATTGATTTAGTGTTTCAGCCATTTCTGCGTTCCCCACTATTAACTCTCCAGCCTCATCTTCCAAGGAACCAACATTCACTTTAGCTACTCACTTCCTCTTTATATACTTATACAAGCTTTTGTTGTCCACGTTTTTATTTTGCACTAATTTTTTTTTCATAATTTATTATTGCTCTTTCTGTTACTTTTTCAGGGAAGCTTTGTTGATCTTAAGAAGCTTCCCAATTTTCTAGTGCATCACAGGCCTTTGCAATACAATATGTCATTGTTTTTGTCTTTTTGTTATCCTTAAATTTTTCTTGCTTCACCATCAAATTCTTTCCCCTGTCTTAGACCTTTCCTCCTCTCTGGAATGTATTTTAGTTGGGAGGATTTGAGTATTTTCTTAAATATCTCCCACTGTTCATCAACTTTTCCATCTTCTTGCCCACTGCAATAGGGCCAAGTCTGTCCTTATGCCTACGCAATTATTTTGTTTAACTCCAGAATGCTAATGTGGGATTCCACTTCATTGCTCTCAATCTGAATTTGAAATTCTAGTATGCCATGATCTCTCTTCCCTAGAGGACCCTTAACTATGAGATCATTTATTAGCCCTGCCTCATTACATAATACAAAATCTAGAGTAACCTGCTCCCTGGTTGGTGTCACAACATATTGGTCCAAAAGACAATCATAAGAACACAAGAACATAAGAAATAGGAGCAGGAGTAGGCCATCTAGCCCTTCGAGCCTGCCCCGCCATTCAATAAGATCATGGCTGATCTGTCGCTGCTCAGTTCCACTTTCCCGCTTTCTCCCCATAACCCTTAATCCCCTTGCCTACCAAAAACCTATCTACCCACGTCTTAAATATATTTAGTGAGGTAGCCTCCACCACTTCAACAGGCAGAGAATTCCAGAGATTCACCACCCTTTGACTGAAGAAGTTCCTCCTCAACTCTGTTCTAAACTGCCCCCTCCTTATCTTGAGGCTGTGCCCTCTAGTCCTGCTGTGGTGGAAGTCACAGTGGTGGAAGGACTGAATGTTTAATGTGTTAGATCAGATGCTGATCACGTGGACTGCTTTGTCTTGAATGGTGTTGTGCTTCTTGAGTTGCGCTTCGTGGTTAGAGTTGCACTCACTCAGCCAACAGGAGTGTATTCTATTACACTCCTAACTTGTAGATGGTGGACAGACTTTGGGGAGTCAGGAGAGGAGATGAGTTACTCACCACAGAATTCCCAGACTCTGAACTATTGTTATGGCCACGATATTTATGTTGCTGGTCCGGTTAAGTTTCAGATTAGAGCTAACAGCCAAGCTATAGATATTTATTGATGATAGTGCCATTGAATGTTAAGGGGAGATGGTCATTGCCTGGCATTTGTGTGATGCAAATGTTATTTGTCACTTATCAGCCCAAGCCTGAATGGCGTCCCCATTTTGCTGACATGCAGATATGGACTACTTCTTTACCTGAGGAGTTATTAGTTGTACTGAATGATACGCAGTCAGTACATCATCAAACAGCCCCACTTCTGATCTTGTGATGAAAGGAAGGTCATTGAATAAGCAGCTAAAATTGGCTGGGCCTTGGATATTGCCCTGAGGGATCTTGCAGTGATGACACCCCATTGAATTTACGATGAGAACACACTGGAGTGCTTTACAAGGCCATAGTGTTTAAGAATTGTTGCACTTTCTTGTATTTGGACATGGAGATCCTCTGTCACTGAGTTTGAGAATAAATTGATTGAAGTAATTTGTTAAAATGTTTGTTAGGATCTCGTTGAGATGAACTATATAAAGAGCATTAGGATAAATTTCTGTTTTCACCATCTGGATGGTAATCTAACGTATTCCATTGTGTTCACTCTCTTGATTATGAAAGACTCTGCCTTTTGACAGGATGTTACATGATGATGAAGGATTCCAAAGAGGAGGAGCTTGTTTGTTTGCAAGCAACTGTTTGATCTTTTGCATTGCTGTGTGGTATTAATAGATAACACTATTTATCTGAGACATAGCAGAGCATCAAGATTGTCTCAGTTTCTAAATTATGTTTGGCTTTATAAAATTGCTGGCAATTCACTGCTCATCTGCTGTGAGCCTTCAGATGAGAATACAATCCAGTTCAAGCAAGACATTGTCTGTTTCGGAGAGAATTGCAGTCATTTTCCTTGGGGCAGAGGAGCCTGTGGGGGGGGTGGGGGGGAGAGGTGGGAGGTGGGCTAGGACATGATTGAAATGTATGAAATTATGAGGGCCATAGATAAAGTAGAGAGGAAGAAGCTTTTCCCCTTAGTGGAGGGATCAATGACTAGGAGGCATAGGTTGAAGGTAAGGTTTAGAGGGGATATGAAGAAAAACTTTTCACCCAAAGAATGGTGGGAGTTTGGAACTCATTGTCTGAAAGGAGAGCAGAGGCACTCACAACATTTAAGAAGTATTTAGATGTGCACTTGCAATACCAAGGCATATAAAGCTTTGGGCCAAACACTGGAAAATAGGATTAGAATATATAGGTGGTTTGATTTTGACCAGCACAGACATGATGGACTGAAGGGCCTTTTTCTGTGCTGTAGATCTCTATGACTCTATGAAAGGCTTTCCTGAGTTTAAATATGTAAGAGGTGAGTTTTTATCGTGCTAAAAATCCATCCATTCTGGAACTCACTGCCTGAAGAGGAGGTGGAGATGGAGACCCTCATAATGAGTCTACTGAAACTATCAGCATGTGGAGAAAAGGTGAAGATCCCTAAGAAATGGAGGATGTCTAAATCATAACCATGGACAAGAATAAATGAGACAAATCAGATTGCAACAACTAGGTGGACAGAGTGGTGAAGAACGCATTCAACATGCTTGGTTTCATCGGTCAGAACATTGAATACAATGGGATATCTTGTTGAAGTTGTACAAGACATTGGTAAGTCCACACTTGGAATATTGTGTACAGTTCTGGTCACCCAGAACAGAAAGAGTGCAGAAGAGATTTACTAGGATGCTACCAGGACTTGATGGTTTGAATTATAAGGAGAGGCTGAATAGACTGGAACTTTTTTCTCTGGTGTATAGGAGGCTGAGGGGTGATCTTATAGAGATCTATAAAATATCTTTTCCCAAAAGTAGGGGAGTCTAAAACTAGAAGGCATAGGTTTAAGGTGAGTGGGGAGAGATACAAAGGCGTTTGGAGGGGCAATTTTTTCACACAGAGAGTGGTGTCTGGAAGAAGCTGCCAGATGTAGTAGTAGAGGTGGGTACAATGTTGTCTTTTAAAAAGCACTTAGATAGTTACATGGATAAGATGGGTATAGAGGGCCAAATGCAGGCAATTGGGATTAGCTTAGGGGTTTAAAAAAAAGGGTGGTATGGACAAGTTCGGCCGAAGGACCCGTTCCCATGCAGGAAACCTCTATGACTCTATGACTCTAACTACTGGAAACCCATCAGCGCCAGCTGCTTTACCAAATAACATTTATTTAGTGCTGTTTCTGTAACATCTTTCATGGTGGACTAAGTATTTAGTTCATTTTTTGCTGTTTGGTGAAAAAAACAGTGCTTCTTCACTGACTGTATTTTGTCTAGTGTACATATTGTTACAGGCGAGTCAAAGAGGCAAAACTGAACTCTTTTATGTTCTCACCTCCTCTCCACAGCAGAGCTGTTTACATTTTTGACATATGCTGTGGCATTTTTCCTCAAATCCTCTGTGAGGACAATTTTCATAGCAACTGACAGTAAACTCTCTTTAAGCTTATTGACACATTCAAATAGTCATAATTTTGTACACACACCCAAGCACACCAGAAGAAGATAGGAAGAATAAGTTTTTAAAGCTATGGACAAGTTAAAGAAAAAGCACAATAAATGCGCACATCAGATGATTTGATTGCCAGAGTCCTGGAAGTGAGGTCCAGTGAGGGTTTCTTCACTAAGAAATTACAATTCATCTAGCTGAAGCAGGATTTTGCAGAATTCCTTTAGGGACTGATGGCTATGCAGCAAGATAAGCTTGGTCATCTGGACATTCTGGAATCTTCTAGAAAATAAGGTACAATGAAGCTTAGACTTGATGCAGACTGTTGGTTGGCCTGGAGTCCTGCTTAGATGTTTGCAGACTAGAAATTAGACAGCAGGTTGAACTGTGGGTCTCAAAATATAATTTAAAAACTTTCCAAAGGTCTGAAGCTTATTTCATGTGATTTTGTCCATGAATGAATCAGTTTCAGGCAAATAAGCAGTTGCGATGTACCTGGTCAAATGCCATCATTTACTGTAGGAGATGGTGGTTTTTAGCATCACTGCAGATGTAATGAATTTTGATAGCTCTTCCTGTGTTATAGTCCAGGCTAGGGAAACAGGTTGGTTTTCGGTCACATAAGAACATAAGAAATAGGAGCAGGAGTAGGCCATCTAGCCCTTTGAGCCTGCCCCGCCATTCAGTAAGATCATGGCTGATCTGTCGCTGCTCAGTTCCACTTTCCCACTTTCTCCCAATAACCCTTAATCCCCTGTCTTATCAAAAACCCATCAACCCGCGTCTTAAAAATATTTAGCGAGGCAGCCTCCACCACTTCAACGGGCAGAGAATTCCAGAGATTCACCACCCTTTGAGTGAAGAAGTTCCTCCTCAACTCCGTTCTAAACCGCCCCCCTTTTATCTTGAGGCTGTGCCCCCTAGTCCTACTGTCTTTTTTGAGCGGGAAGAGTCTCTCCACCTCTATCCTATCCATCCCATTCATCATCTTATACGTCTCAATGAGATCTCCCCTCATTCTTCTAAACTCTAACGAGTACAAGCCTAGTTTATTCAGCCTCTCCTCATAGCTCAACCCCCTCAACTGCGGTATCAGCCTAGTAAACCTCCTCTGCACTCCCTCTAAGGCCAAAATATCTTTGCGCAGGTGCAGCGCCCAAAACTGCACACGGTACTCCAGCTGCGGCCTCACCAATGCCCTATACAGCCGCAGCAAGACCTCCCTACTTTTATATTCAATCCCCCTCGCTATGAAGGCCAGCATCCCATTCGCCTTCCTGACCACCTGCTGCACCTGCAAGCTGGGTTTTTGCGACTCATGCACAAGGACCCCGAGGTCCCTCTGCACCGTCGCCTGCTGCAGTTTTTCGCCCCGAGTAGGGGGCGTGAGTATGGTTAGTGGCGTTACGGCAAATAGGGTCCAGGTGAAGGCTGGGATGAAAGCGCTTTATCTGAATGCACGAAGCATTCGGAATAAAGTGGATGAGCTGGTGGCGCAGATCGACACAAATGGATACGATCTGGTGGCCATTACAGAGACGTGGCTGCAGGGTGACAGGGACTGGGAGCTGAATGTACAGGGCTATCAAGTGTTTAGGAAGGATAGGCAGGAGGGGAAAGGGGGGAGCGTAGCTCTGCTGATTAAGGATAGCATCACGGTGGTAGCAAGGGATGATATTGGAGCCAAGGAGCAGAGGGTGGAATCGTTGTGGGTGGAGATTAGGAACAGCAAAGGGAGGAAGACGCTGGTGGGTGTCGTCTATAGGCCCCCGAATAATGATCTGGAGGTGGGGCGGGCTGTTAACGCGCAAATAAGTGCGGCGTGCAGGAATGGGACGGCCATAGTTATGGGGGATTTCAATCTGCATATTGATTGGTCGGCCCATGTTGGACGCAGGGGGCTCGAGGAAGAGTTCTTGGAATGCTGCCGGGATAGTTTCCTTGAACAGTGTGTGTTGGAGCCGACGAGGGAGCGGGCTATCTTGGATCTGGTGCAATGTAATGAGGCGGGTAGAATTAGGGACCTTGTGGTGAAGGATCCTCTTGGGGAGAGTGATCATTGTATGGTGGAGTTTCTGGTGCAGATGGAGGAAGAGAAAGTGGGTTCCTGGACACGCGTCCTCTGTTTGAATAGAGGGGAGTACGGTAGGATGAGAGAAGAATTGGCGAATGTGGACTGCGGGAGCGCGTTGGAGGGAGGGTCTGTTGAGGAGCAGTGGAGGATCTTTAAGGAGATCTTTCTTGGCGCTCAGCGGAAATTTATTCTGATGGTCAAAAAGGATAGTAGGAGGAGAGGTAATAAGCCGTGGATAACAAAGGAGGTGAAGGAAAGTGTTAAATTAAAAGCGGAGGAATTTAGAGTAGCTAAGAATAGTGGGCGAGAAGAGGATTGGGAGAGGTTTAAATGTCAACAAAGATTGACAAAGAAGTTGATAAAGAAGGGTAGGAGAAACTATGAAGCTGGGCTAGCGCTTAATATAAAAAAGGACAGCAAGAGTTTTTATAAATATATAAAAAGGAAGAGGCTGGCTAGGGTGAATGTTGGTCCTTTAGAGGATGAGAAAGGGGACCTAGTGGTAGGGGATGAGGATATGGCTAAGGTATTGAATAACTTTTTTGTTTCTGTCTTCACGGAGGAGGACGTGAATAATTTGCCAGGTGTTAGCGATGGAAAGGTGGTAGGACTGGAGGGTCTTAATGACATTACTGTTACTAGAGAGGCAGTGCTCAACAGACTGGAGGGGCTGATTGTGGACAAGTCCCCAGGACCGGATGGAATGCATCCGAGGGTTCTGAAAGAAATGGCGGAGGTGATAGTGGATGCCTTGGTGGTTATTTTCCAGTCGTCGCTGGATTCCGGGGAAGTGCCGGATGATTGGAAAACGGCTAATGTTACGCCGTTGTTTAAGAAGGGTGCCAGGCAAAAGGCGGGGAATTATAGGCCGGTTAGTTTAACGTCTGTGGTAGGTAAAATGTTAGAATCTGTCATTAAGGAGGAAATTGCGAGGCATCTTGAAGGGAATTGCTTGATAGAGCAGACACAGCACGGTTTCATTAAAGGGAAGTCGTGTCTGACAAATTTACTGGAGTTCTATGGGGATGTGTCTAGGGCGGTGGATAGAGGAGAGCCGGTGGATGTGGTCTTTCTAGATTTTCAGAAGGCGTTTGACAAAGTACCTCACAAGAGGTTATTGCAGAAGGTCGAGGGACATGGAGTTGGGGGTAGGGTGTTAGCGTGGATAGAGGATTGGTTGTCAAATAGGAGGCAGAGAGTGGGGGTCAACGGGTGCTATTCGGATTGGCGGATGGTGACTAGTGGAGTGCCCCAGGGGTCGGTGCTGGGGCCTCAGCTTTTTACCATTTATATAGATGATCTGGAGGAGGGAACCGAGTGTAGGGTGTCGAAATTTGCTGATGACACCAAGATTGGGGGAACGGCAAATTGTGCGGAGGGTGTGGAGAGTCTGCAGAAGGATCTAGATAGGCTGGGCGAATGGGCCAGGAAATGGCAAATGGAATTTAATGTTGGCAAGTGTGAGGTGGTCCACTTTGGTAGGAAGAATGGTAGGAAGGACTATTACTTATCACGGACTTGTTGATTGTAATGTGTCCTCATAATGAGAGGCGTGAGATTCCACAAGAGTAGAATTGAGCTTTTTATCCTGTAAACTGCTGTTTATAGAAACAGTAGCCAACATGTGAATCTGGTAACCTGTAGCAGTCATCTTTTAGTTCAACTACGTCAACTTTTTAAATAATTTAAAGGTTAAGGTTTAATTTGATAGATTTTGATCTCTTTCATGTCTTAGGAGATGACAAATCCAGATTAAGCTCTATCTAGAGGCCCATAATTTTCTCTTATGGAAGTCATAGAGTCATAAAGGTTTACAGCATGGAAACAGGCCCTTTGGCCCAACTTGTCCATGCTGCCCTTTTTTTTAACCACTAAGCTAGTCCCAATTGCCCGCATTAGGTCCATATCCCTCTATAAAGAACAAAGAACAGTACAGCACAGGAAACAGGCCCTTCGGCCCTCCAAGCCTGTGCCGCTTATTGGTCCAACTAGACCAGTCGTTTATATCCCTCCAGTCCCAGTCTGCTCATGTGACTATCCAGGTAAGTCTTAAACGATGCCAGCGTGTCTGCCTCCACCACCCTACTTGGCAGTGCATTCCAGGCCCCCATCACCCTCTGCATAAAAAATGTCCCTCTGATATCCGAGTTATACCTCTCCCCTCTCACCTTGAGCCCGTGATCCCTCGTGATCGTCACCTCCGACCTGGGAAAAAGCTTCCCATTATTCACCCTATCTATACCCTTCAAAATTTTGTACACCTCTATTAGGTCTCCCCTCATTCTCCGTCTTTCCAGGGAGAACAACCCCAGTCTACCCAATCTCTTCTCATAGCTAAGACCCTCCATACCAGGCAACATCCTGGTAAACCTTCTCTACACTCTCTCTAAAGCCTCCACGTCCTTCCGGTAGTGCGGCGACCAGAACTGGACACAGTACTCCAAATGTGGCGTAACCAGCGTTCTATACAGCTGCAACATCAGACTCCAGCTTTCATATTCTATACCCCATCCTATAAAGGCAAGCATACCATATGCCTTCTTCACCACCTTCTCTACCTGTGCTGACACCTTCAAGGATTTGTAGACTTGCACACCTAGGTCCCTCTGTGTTTCTATATTCTTGATGGCCCTCCCACTTATTGTATAACTCCCCCATACATTAGTTCTTCCAAAATGCATCACCTCGCATTTATCTTATATATCCATCTTCCCTTGTAACTGTCTAATTGTTTTTAAAAGACAAACTTGTACCCGTCCCTACTACTACCTCTGGCAGCTCAGTCAGACACTCACCACCCTCTGCGTGAAAAAATTGCCCCTCTGGGCCATTTTGTATCTCTCCCCTCTCAACTTAAATCTATGCCCTCTAGTTTTAGACCCCCTTATCTTTGGGAAAAGATGTTGACTATCTACCTTATCTATGCTCCTTATTATTTTGTAGACCTAGTGATAATTCCTCCCACAGTTGTGCATAGTGGAGTGGATTTGGTGACACAGGGCCTGTCACTTCTTTAAGTCCAGCAAACATTTTACAAACATCACAATTTTCAATGCACATCTTGATACTTTGACAGAGGTCAAAGCAGTATCCTCTCATATATCTGTAATATTCTGGGTGGATGTTTAGGGATTCTTTTCCCATTTGCTGTTTATATACATTGTTAGAAATGTTCAAATAATGCACTCTTTGCTTCAATCACTGGGATAAAGGCAGCTTCATGAGTATTAAAGAAGTTGGCTTAATTTCTTTCCCTTACGCCAAGAAAGTCTCTGGCTGTTGCATAGTACGCTGAAGTGATGGCCACACTCTGCTGGGCTCTGAGGTTCACCTCTTATGGATCTTTCAGCAAAAGCATAAGCTACTTAGTGATTTCTTGAAATTCCTTTCTCATTGTTTTTTATTCATTCATGGGACATGGGCATTGCTGGGTGGCCAGCATTTATTGTCCAACCCTAGTTGTCCTTGAGAAGGTGGTTGTGAGCTGCCTTCTTGAATTGCAGTAGTCCATATTCTGTGGGTTGACCCACAATGCCGTCAGGGAGGTGTTCCAGGATTTTGACCCAGCGACTGTAAAGGAATGGCGATACATTTCCAAGTCAGGATATTAGTGGAGGGGAGTGGAGGGGAACTTGCAGGTGGTAGTGTTCCCATGGATGTGCTGCCCTTGTCCTTTTCGATGGAAGTGGTCATGGGTTTGGAAGGTGCTGTCCAAGGATCTTTGGTGAATTGCTGCAGTGCATCTTGTAGATAGTGTACACACTGCTGCTACTGAGCATCAGTGGTGGAGGGAGCGGATGTTTGTAGATGTGGTGCCAATCAAGTGGGCTGCTTTCCTGGATGGTATCTAGCTTCTTGAGTGTTGTTGGAGCTCCACCCATCCAGTCAAGTGGGGAGTTTTCAAGCACCCTCCTGACTTGTGCCTTGTAGATGGTGGATAGATTTTGGGAAGTCAGGCCATGAGTTACTCGCCGCAGTGTTCCTAACCTCTGATCTGCTCTTGTATGCACATTGTTTATGTGGTGAGCCCAGTTGAGTTTCTGGTTAAAGGATGTTGACAGTGGGTGATTCAATGATGGTAACACCATTGAGTCTCAAGGGTGGTGGTTAGAGCATCAATTATTAGTGATGGTCATTGCCTGACATTTGAGTGCCTTGTCAGCCCAAGCCCTCTGACAAATTTACTGGAGTCTGACAAATTTACTGGAGTGTCTGACAAATTTACTGGAGTTCTATGAGGATGTGTCTAGGGCGGTGGATAGAGGAGAGCCGGTGGATGTGGTCTTTCTGGATTTTCAGAAGGCGTTTGATAAGGTACCTCACAAGAGGTTACTGCAGAAGGTCAGAGGACATGGAGTTGGGGGTAGGGTGTTAGCGTGGATAGAGGATTGGTTGTCAAATAGGAGGCAGAGAGTGGGGGTCAATGGGTGCTATTCGGATTGGCGGATGGTGACTAGTGGGGTGCCCCAGGGGTCGGTGCTGGGGCCTCAGCTATTTACCATTTATATAGATGATCTGGAGGAGGGAACCGAGTGTAGGGTGTCGAAATTTGCTGATGACACCAAGATTGGGGGAAAGGCAAATTGTGCGGAGGGTGTGGAGAGTCTGCAGAAGGATCTAGATAGGCTGGGCGAATGGGCCAGGAAATGGCAAATGGAATTTAATGTTGGCAAGTGTGAGGTGGTCCACTTTGGTAGGAAGAATGGTAGGAAGGACTATTACTTACGTGGCGAAAAACTGCAGCAGGCGACGGTGCAGAGGGACCTCGGGGTCCTTGTGCATGAGTCGCAAAAACCCAGCCTGCAGGTGCAGCAGGTGGTCAGGAAGGCGAATGGGATGCTGGCCTTCATAGCGAGGGGGATTGAATATAAAAGTAGGGAGGTCTTGCTGCAGCTGTATAGGGCATTGGTGAGGCCGCAGCTGGAGTACTGTGTGCAGTTTTGGGCGCCGCACCTGCGCAAGGATATTTTGGCCTTGGAGGGAGTGCAGAGGAGGTTTACTAGGCTGATACCGGAGTTGAGGGGGTTGAGCTATGAGGAGAGGCTGAATAAACTAGGCTTGTACTCGTTAGAGTTTAGAAGAATGAGGGGAGATCTCATTGAGACGTATAAGATGATGAATGGGATGGATAGGATAGAGGTGGAAAGACTCTTCCCGCTCAAAAAAGACAGTAGGACTAGGGGGCACAGCCTCAAGATAAAGGGGGGGCGGTTCAGAACGGAGTTGAGGAGGAACTTCTTCACACAAAGGGTGGTGAATCTCTGGAATTCTCTGCCCGTTGAAGTGGTGGAGGCTGCCTCGCTAAATATTTTTAAGAAGCGGGTTGATGGGTTTTTGATAAGAGAGGGGATTAAGGGTTATGGGGAGAGGGCGGGAAAGTGGAACTGAGCCACGACAGATCAGCCATGATCTTATTGAATGGCGGGGCAGGCTCGAAGGGCCAGATGGCCTACTCCTGCTCCTATTTCTTATGTTCTTATGTTCTTATGTTATTGTCCAGATCTTGTTGCATTTGAACATGGGCTGCTTCAGTATCTGATGAGGAGTCACAAATGATACTGAACATTGTGCAATTATTGGCGAGGATCCCCACTTTTGACCTTATAATGGAGGGAAGGTCATTAATGAAGCAGCTGAAGATGGTTGGGTCTCGGACACTACCTTGACGAACTCTTGCAGAGATGTTATGGAGCTTGAGATGACTGACCCCCCACAACCACAAGCAACTTCCTATGTACCAGGTATGACTCCAACCAGCGGAATGTTTTCCCCCTGATAACCATTGATTCCTGTTTGGCTAGGGTTCCTTGATGCACACTCGGTCAAATGCAACCTTGATGTCAAGGGCTGTCACTCTCACCTCATCTCTGGAATTCAGCTCTTTTGTCCATGTTTGAACCAGTGAGGAGCTGTGACCCTGGTGAAACTCAAACTAGGCGTCATTGAACAGGTTAGTGCTGAGCAGATGCTGCTAGATAGCACTTTGATGATTCCTTCCATCACTTTACTAATGATCAAGAGTAGACTGATTGAGCAGTAATTAGCTATGTTGGATTTGTTCTGCTTTTTGTGTACGGAACATATCTGGGCAATTTTCCACATTGTCAGGTACATGCCAGTGTTATAACTGTGCTGGAACAGCTTGGCTAGGGGAGCAGCAAGTTCTGGAGCACAAGTCTTCAGCGCTATTGCCAGAATGTTATCAGGGCCCATTGCCTTCAACCATTTCTTGATATCACATGGAATGAATCAAATTGGCTGGAGACTGGCATCTGAGATGCTGGGGACCATTGGAGAAGGACGAGGTGGATCATCCACTCGGCACTTCTGGCTAAAGATTGCTGCAAATGCTTCAGCCTAATCTTTTACATTGATATGCTGGGCTCCTCCATCATTGAGGATGGGGATATTTGTGGAGCCTCCTCTTCCAGTGAGTTGTTTAATTGTCCACCATCATTCACAACTGGATGTGGCAGAACTGCAGTGCTTGGATCTGATCCATTAGTTGTGGGATCGCTTGTCTATCACTTACTGTTTTTGCCATTTGGCATGCAAGTAGTCCTGTTTGGTAGCTTCACCAGGTTGACACCTCATTTTTAGGCATGCCTGATGCTGTTCCTGGCATGCCTTCCTGCACCTTCCGTTGAACTAGGGTTGATCCCCTGTCTTTATGGAAATGGTTGAGTGGGGGATATGATCGGCCATATGACGTTGCAGATTGTGCAGGGGTATAGTTCCACTGCTGTTGAAGACCTACGTTGCCTCATGGATGCCCAGTCTTAAGTTGCTAAATCTGCTCGAAATCTTTCCCATTTAGCACGGCGATAGTGCCACACAACACGATGGGGATTATTTTCAATGTGAAGGCAGGATTTTGTTTCATAAAGACTGTGCGGTGGTCACTCTTACCAATACCGTCACAGCTAGATGCGCCACAGCCAGCAGATTGCTAAAGATAAAGTCAAGTATGATTTTCCCTCTTGTTGGTTCCCTCACCACCTGCTGTAACCCAGTCTGGTGGACATATTCTTTAGGACCTGACCAGCTTGATCAGTAGTGCTGCTGCTGACCCGCTCTTGGTGATGGAGATTGAAATCCCCCACTCAGAATACATTTTGCGCTCTTGCCACCATCAGTGCTTCCTCCAAGTGTTGTTCAACATGGAGGAATACTGATTTATCAGCTGAAGGAGGATGGTACATGGTAACCAGTAAGAGGTATCCTTGCCCATGTTTAACCTGAAGCCATGAGACCTCATGGGGTCCGAAGTCGATGTTAAAGACTCCCTATGGACTGTATACCACTGTGCCACCACCTCTGCTGGGTCTGTCTTGCTGGTCAGGCAGGGCATATGCAGGGATGGTAATGATGGTGTCTGGGGTGTTATCTCTAAGTTATGATTCTATGCGAATGACTATGTCAGGCTATTGCTTCACTAGTCTGGGGGAAGCTCTCCCAATTTTGGCACTAGCCCACAGATGTTAGTAAGGAGGGCTTTGCAGGGCTGTTTGTTTTGCCGTTGTCTTTTCTGGTGCCTAGGTCGATGCCAAGTGGTCCGTCCAGTTTCATTTCTTTGTTGAGACTTTGCAGCGACTGATACAAAAGGAGTTAGAGAGGCTTTTTTAGCCCCGTTTTTATTGGGCTGTCCTGACAGTGGGCAAGCAGCCCATCTCTAACTCGAACTTCTTGATTTCTTGGGGCAACAGCGTGGGCTAAGCAGTTGCTTCTTCTAACGTGAATGGCCATCACCTCCAGGCCACTTGAGCTAACAGGACTTCTTTTTTCAAATTTACAAATGATCTGCTTTTTTTACAATTCACAGGCGGATGAAGCTAGTACGACCTTTGCCTGCGCTGGTGAGATAAGAGTATACAGTTAGCACATGAATCAAGCTTCTCTCCCCTGGCTAATGCACCTTATCCAGTGTCAAGGACTGGCCAAAATGGCTGGCAGTACATCAGCAGCATCACAGTGCTGGAGGAGATGATGTCTGCTCTGCAGCCAGTCATGAGACTCCTTATCAAAAGAGAAGAATTAAAGATGTGTACTGGAGCCTTACATTAAAAATGTATTAAAGTTTATTTATTAGTCACAAATAGGCTTACATTAACACTGAAATTAAGTTATTGTGAAAATCCCCTAGTCGCCACGTTCAGGTGCCTGTCCAGGTACACTGAGGGATAATTTAGCATGCCCAATGCACCTAACCAGCACATCATTCGGACTGCGGGAGGAAACTGGAGCACCCCGTGGAAACCTACACAAACATGGGGAGAATATGCAGACTCTGCACAGACAGTGATCCAAGCTGGGAATCGAATCCTGGACCCTGGAGCTGTGAGGCAACAGTGCTAACCTCCGTTTTGTTGATTTTCCGAAATTAACTTGTAGGATTAGAAAAAGAGAAAAGCAGCATTGACCAACATGAGCTACTGAAGATGATGCCTCACTACCCCTGCTGCAGTTACAATGGAGTTTACTGCTGCACTGCTTCAAATCCACAAATCTTTTCAGCTGTTGCAATCCCAAAGCAAATTCCTCAGTTAAGTAAAATGGAGCCAAAAATCTGTATGCTTTTAATTTTAAACTTTTAATAATATTCAATTAATAATAAGACAAACTTTAAGATTTTGTATTAGAATGTATGCAGCATTCAGAATAAAATTAATGAGTTAACAGTGCACATAGAGACAAAGGTGTATGATTTGGTGTTGATTACTGAGACATGATTACAAGGAGACCAGGTCTGGGAGTTGAATATCCAAGGGTACGCAGGATAGACAGAAAGGAAAAGGAGGTGCTGTAGCTTTGCTAGTAAATATGCTTTCAGCTAAATGGTAGAACTTTCAAAATAAAAAAGACTTCTTTCACCTGTGCTTTTAACCCTGCAGCCAAAAACAAAACTAAATACAACTCTTGTCACATGATCAGCACACAGTTTTTTTTCTATTTCTCCTCTCACCAATTACATCACCTAAGGCTGTGAGCTGCAGAGATCTTGATTTTTTAAAAAAAATCTCTTAAAGGAAAACTAAAGTTACAACATGAATTAATGATCTTTAATAAAAGATCCTCTAGGGAAGAGTGATCATTGAATGCTTGAATTTCAAATTCAGGTTGAGGGCAATAAACCTGAACTCCACACTAGTGTTCTGTGAAGCTAATCCATGGTAATTACAAAAGCATGAGGCCAGACTTGGCCTGAGTGGACTTGCTAGAAAGACTAAAAGGTAGGACAGTTGACGAACAATGGCAGACCTTTGAGGAGATATTCAATTCCTGCCAACTAAAATATATAATACAGAGAGGAAGAAAGATTGCAAGAGGGTAAAATGCATCCATGGATAAGCAAGGATGTTAAAGATAACATAAAGGCAACAACTAAGGCATTTTAGATTGCAGAGGTCACTGGCAAAATGGAGAATTGGGAAACTTTTAAAGAGCGTCAAAGGGGTTACTAAAAAAGTAGTAAAAAGAGTAAAGGTAAATTATGAAAGAAATTTTGTGCAAAATTTAATAACAGATACTAAAAGATTCTATAAATATGTAAAAAGGAAGAGAGTAGCTAAAGTTAGCACAGGTCCCTTAGAGGACAAGATTGGGCAATTAATAAGGGGAACATCGAGATGGCAGACACACTAAATCAATATTTTGCTTTGGTTTTCATGGTGGAGAACTCAAACAAGCTCAATAGTAACTGATAATGCAAAGGTTGTTCAAAAGGAGGAACCTAAAACAATCCCTGACATTAGGGAAAAAGTACTCAACAATTTATTGGGATTAAAGACAGACAAGTTTCTAGGATCTGATGTGGAAAGAAGTGGTGGCATTGGTTATAATATTCAAAATTTCCTGGATTTTTGGACTGGTTCCAGTGGATTGGAAAAGGCTAATTAACACTCCTATTCATAAGGGGAGAAAGGCAAGAAGTAGGAAACTATAGACCAGTTAATTTAATATCTATTGTTGGGAAACTGTTGGAACCCATTGTTAAGGAAACAGTAATGGGACACTTGGAAAGTCAAAACACAATCCATCAAAGTTAGCATGGTTCTACAAAGGGTAAATCATGCTTGACTAATTCAGTAGAGCTCTTCAGAGATGTAACAAGTGAAGTGGATAATGGGTGTCCAAAAGATGTATCTGCCTCCCAGGGGTTGTTGCCGGGTGGGGGTGGGGGGGAAGGATGTGCATTCTGCCACCTGGGCAGAGGGTCTGTGGGGGGGTGCTGGTCTGCTGGAGTTGGGGGGGGGAGAGGGGGATTGCCATTGCTGGGGTGGGGGGGATTATCACTGCTGGGGGCAAGGTTGCTGGAGATCAGGGCATTCTGAGAAGGGATGCATTGGGGCTGGTCCAGGAAAGCTTTTGAGTTGCAATCGTGCCGCAATCAGGCCATGGGGAGGTCTGGAGGGGCAACAGTGCAAGGGTCCCGGGCTGGCCAGCGATCGAGCTGACCAGCAAATGGGGAGTCTGACAGATCGGGGACACTGCACATGCAAAGAGCTCCAGAACTGTCAGATTCTGATGTGAATAAGTCCTGCCCCCTGAGGTTTAATGAGATTCATGATTGTGACCTCTGCATTGCACAGAATGTGGAAAATTCAGGTCTGAAGTTGGACTGAAAAAAATCGTGACTTACACCAGTTTTCTCGCCAATTCAGCACTTTTGGGAGAATCATGGTGTGCCATCGGGTTCAGTCCTCGAGCACCAACTATTTACAATCTATATTAATGACTTGGCTACAGGGATAGAACGTACTATAGCCAAACTTGCAGATCACACAAAGATAGGTGAGAAAGCAAGTTGCAATGCGAAAGTAAGAAATTTCGAAATGGATATGGATAGGTTAGGTTGGTGGGCCAAGATTTGGCAGATGGAATTTAATGTGGATAAGTGTGGTCAGAGGAAGGAAAAGGCAACTTATTATCTAATGGAGAGAAATGCTTCAGTGGAGAATTGGGTATCCTTAAATATGAATCTGAGAAAATTAGTATGCAGGTGCAGCAGGTAATAAGAAACACAAATGGAATTTTGGCATTTATTGCAAATGGAATAGATTATAAAAACAGGAAAGTACTGTTGCAACTGTACAAGGCATTTGTGAGACCGCATCTGGGGTCCCTTACTTGAGGAAGGATGTAAATGCATTAGAAGCAGTTCAGAGAAGATTCACTTTGACTGATTCCAAGGATGAAGGACTTGTCTTATGAAGAGAAATTGAGCTGTTAAGGCTTATATTTGCCAGAGTTTAGAAGAATGAGAGGAGATCTAATTGAGGTATATAAGATGCTAAAGACGATTGGCAAGGTAGATGCAGAGCAGATGTTTCTCCTTGTTGGAATGAGAGGCCATCGTTTTAGGCTAAAGGGTGGCAGATTTAAAACAGAAATGAGGTTAATGGATCAATGGATCATGAATCTGTGGAATTCTCTACCGCAGAGTGCAGTGGACACCGAAACACTAAACAAAATTAAAGAGGAATAAATAAGTACTTAATTAGTTGTGGGATGAAGGGTTATGGGGAACAGGCAGGAAGGTGGAGATGAGAGCAGCCATGATCGTATTGATTGACAGAGCAGGCTCGAGGGGCTGAATTGCCCATTCCTGCTCCTTGTTCTTATGTTTATATGCCTTCTGATACTGCTCCATCTTTGAATGATAGGGTAGTTAAAAATATAAGAATTAGGGTGAAACCTAAATATATTGGGCCGGTAGCTTGTGCAGAATGTTTTGCAAGAATCTATTTTGCAGCCCAATCTTAATCCCCCATCAGATGAGTGTGGTGAAGAGATAGGATTCAGGCCAGAAGTTTCTTTGTCCCTGGACTGGGATCAGCCAGTATGTCAGGGGAAGGAGGGTAAACCATTTTCATGGGAGTGGGGAGTGATTTTCCCATTACTGTGCTAATTTTTTAGCACAGTGGGCCGGGAGAATTCAGTAGGGTCGGATTAGCACCATCCGTGCTGGGCATTCAGCCCAAGCGCCTCTCCCAGCGCCGTCAGCTCTGTGCTGGAAATGGGCGTGGAGATGTATTAGGTATATGGGGATGATTTTAATATAATCTAAATATGATTAGTGGGCCCGGGACTGAAGTCTCAAGCCCGCTAGCCTCCCCCCTACTCCGGTTTGGACTGGCTCACTCTAGCGGGGTGTAGAGTGAGGGGAGGCCATTAGCTCCCCTCACTTTTGGGGAGCTAAAGGCCCGACCCTGCTGGAGTGAAGGGGATGCAATTGGAGCCTCCCAGAAGCTTGGGAAATGGGGGAAATGGGTTCCTTCTGGACATTGGCACCTTGGCACTGTCCAGGGGACACCTTGGCATTGCCCATCAGGCATAGGGCAGTGCAAAGAGGACATAACTTATGGGGGCAGGGCCTAGGTGGCAAGGCCTGAAGGGACTGGGCCTGATGGGGCAATTGGTGGGGGTGGGGGTCCCATTGCCACTCTGTAGACAGGATTGGTAGGGGAAAAAGGGAAGCTAGCAATCAGGGTTGGCTGGGGCTGTGGGGGAGCAGGACTGCAGGGGATGTGCTGACACTGTAGGGGGAGAGGCGGCTTAGAACTGTCGGGGCGGGGGGGGTCGTGGCTGGGCCAATGATTGGGCTGTGGAGGGGTAGTTGCACAGTCGACGACATGGGGGTCGTGGAGCTGGCCAGCAATCGAGCTGGCCTGCGATTGGGAGGCTGGCAGACAGGGGTCACCACGTATGTGCCAATCTCGTCATTGACAGATCAACGCATGTTCAGTGGCCCACTCAGTGCTATGCTGCTGGCCTCTGCCGATTTCCAGCAGGAATCAGCCCTGCCCACTGATTTTCACAAGATTTATGCAGATGGACTCTGCAGTGCACAGAGTGTGGGAGATTCATTTTGAAGCTCCTGTTGAAAAAAAAGCGTGATTTACTCCAGTTTTCACTTGAATTCAGCACTTCGAATTTTTTTGGGAGAATCTCCCCTCTGGTCTTTGATTGTGTGATCTACTTGAACCCTCAAAGAAAAACACTTCTATATTTTTAGCAACTGCTCCCAATCTAAGTTTTCTGGAGATGGGGGAGCTGGAAAATTTTGGAATAGTTGTCTTCAATAGGAAGAAATGTCCACTCCTGATGTGGCAGGCACTTTAATCTTTGCTCGCAGTGGCGCGGATACATTTTACATAGTGAACTATTCTATGACCCCTTATTATCTGTTGTTTTCAGCAGTGGAGGCAACCAGCAAATGAAATGTGATATTTATCTAGTAAGTGGTGTCTGGATGATTGAGCTCTATATCTTCTGTTAATAGTTAGTCATTCCTTTTGGTATAACTAAGCGTTAGTGGTATAACCTTGAAATTATTATTGACAATAATAACAGCTGAACATTTAAGACACTCTTTGGCTATTTTGACAAGTATGTTAATTTATTTTAAAATTGGGTGTATCAAAATGGCCATATTTGGATGTGCAAAGTTTTATCTGCTAACATTGACTGGAGTAATTCTAGGTTTTCTAATTTGATATCTTGTGATCAGGCCAACTCCAGGCACATCTTTGTTATGTCTCTGGTCTGCTATTATTTCAGGAAGAAAGGAATTTGAAGTTTCTGGCAAGCATTATGTTAAATTGCTAGCTTCTTGGCTTGGATAAATGCTTTAGTGGTTGTTGAAGATTGTTAATAGGGCAAAAGAGAAAAGATGTGCTCTTCAAAAATGTTCATTCAAGCTTGAACAAAATCGGATGACTGACAGGATCATGCAATGTTACTGCAGGAAGTTTAATACATGGAATGTTCTCCCTGTGGTTGCTATACTGTGGTCTGTGGTCGAAGCCTCTTCATACTAAATAATTGAATATATACGGCAAAATGCTTCTTCTATTACTTTCTTTTAATTTTGTTACTGTTTAATCTGGTCCAACATCTTATTATCAAAGAGTCATGAGGAGGATTTTCCTTGGAATCAGCCATGTGTTTCACGGCAGCAGAGGTGGCTGCTAGTGGTGAGGTCTTCTGGTCTTGCTATTGTCAAGGGGGTTTCCCGTTGAATGTACAGCGGGTGTGCCATTGGCAGGACTGGAAGATCTCATCATTATGCATAGACATAAAGTTCCAGCTACAGAGTCACAAAAACGGCCCTTCGGCCTATTGTATCTGCAATGGCCACCAACCACCTATCCATTCTAATTCCATTTTCCAGCATTTGGTCTGTAGCCTTGTTTATTATAGTGTTTCAAGCGCTCATCTAAATGCTTCTTGAATGTTGTGAGGGTTTCTGTCTCTACCCCTCTTTCAGGCAGTGAGTTCCAGATTCCCATCACCCTCTGGATTAGTGTTGGGCAATCTAGGCTAGTGAATGAGCCACATGAGTGGCCTCTCTTGATCTCAATGGGCTGCAAGATTGAAATTGGCATGTTTATTAACCGTGATGCTTGAATAAGATTGAATATATTTAATACAAGCTGAATATTTCATAACAAGTTATAGAAAATGCTTAATTATTCATATATTAAAAGAACTGTCATCATCTTCAAGTGGTAAAAACAAAATAACTATGCTTGATTGGATACAGAGAGAACAGTCACAGTCAATGTTGTGTGCAAGCAGCATGCACATCATTTCATGTGCTCTTGCTTTAAGTGCATATCACTCAGTCATACCAGTAGGACAAATCCAAATGGAATGTAGCAACCCTATGTGTAGACAACAGTCAACCAAATAACTTGTGGATTGCATTCAGAACCCAGGCTGCAGGTTGTCCATCTTTGCTTTGGGTGGAAAGGCTTTTTCTCAAATCCCCCCTAAACTTCCTGCCCCTTTCTTAATTCTCTGCCCCCTGGTTGTTGAACCCACTAGGGGAAAAGTTCCTTACTATCTACCCTATGTCCCTCATAAAATTGTGCATCTCATGTCCAGTCTAAACCTTCTCTGTTCTAAGAAGAAAATTCCCAGCCTAACTAGCTTCTCCTCACAACTGAAAAGTTCCAGCTCAGGGAACATCTTGGTGAATCTCCTCTGTGCAAATCTCAATTGCAATCATATATTTCTCATAGTGCGGCAACCAGAACTGCACACAATACCTCTAGCTGTGACCTGGTGGGCACTTTATACAGTTCCATCATAACTTCCCTGCTCTTATATTCTATAACTTGGCTAATAAAGGCAAGTATCCCATATGCCTTCTTAACCACCTTATCTTCCTGTCCTGCTGTGTGATAACCTCCATGAGGTCCATGATTGTTTGATTTCCCTGTGGGGCTTGTTGCATATGAGTTCCGCTGAAAACAACAGTGGCCTTCCCAGCTTGAAGACTTCAGCTAAGCCTTTTATAAGTCAAATCCATGACTGGACATGCCGAATTGTCATCCCAGGCAGGGGCTAATGTATGTACACCACGGTGGTGCTTATATTTTGCATTTTGTAATGAACTGTGTTCCTTTCCAGTCGATTTTCTGAATCATCACATGCTGCCTTCAGGGATCTATGAACATGCAACCCACGGTTACTCTGATCATCTGCACATCCTTGTATCTTACTGTTCATTGTGTATTCCCTTGCCTGGTTAGTCCTCCCACTATGTACGCTATCATAGTCTATAAGAATGTATTCAAGTCACATAGCTATCTGTTTTGTTCCTTATAATATTATCCTTGATGATCATTTATTTTTCTGCACAAATATTTGTTTCTGAGATCAATTTGCAGATCTTCTCAGGATTTAATCCAGTCTCCATGTGTGATCAAGTTGTGACCTCACGTCCCTCATTTCTACTTCTCTTTACACTCTCCAAACTTTTGAGTTGAAGGCTCTACACTATAGCTAAAATTGTGCCTCCCTTTGGGAGAGGTCAGCTGTGCTTTGGGAGAGATCAGATGCCCTTTGGAATTGTTAAAATTAGACATAATGTATATAAAAGTGGAAACCTCTGTGGAACTGTCAAACTATAAAAGTATTTAACTTTACAAGCCCTTATGTTTCAAAAAATATCCAGCCTGCAGTTGAAAAACAAAGGTGCCTATATTTTACGAACTTTCTGTTGACATAAAGCTGAGGGTCATTATTATAGGATTAGTGCTGCATGACTGATTCCACAAGCTATCGTTATCAGTGTAAAGTTCCGTAAGTTCACAATTTGATTGATAATTCAAAGTTGTTATATATGCCGATGGATACAAATATTTGTTTTCATAACGGTTTAAGTGCTTGAAGGAAACACATGTTTTTAACTGGAATTAAGTACATGATTGAATTAAAATATTTGAGTGGAGATTTATAACTGAGAATGGTTTTCTTAAGTAATACATTCATCAGTTGACACTTACAACTTTATTTTATTCACTCTGACCATGAGTCCTGAGGTCTGCACATAGTGAACTCTGGGCAAGTTGGCATAGAAAATGTAAGGGCAAAGGATGGTGGTTGGATGTCATGTTGGTATTAGGTGTCACTAAATGACACATGGGTCGGAACTCTACCACCTCGTCCAAGATGGAATTGGCATGGGCAAGTGTCCGACAACAAAAATCTCTGTTGTCCTCGGGAAGGAATTTGTAGTCTTGCCTGAGTGAGGCTGCAAAATCCTGCCCATAATCTATAAAAGGCCATGGGGGTGGGAATAGGGACATAGGTTGACATAGAGGATATAAGGATCCATGGGTGTGGGTAATGGCACGAGGTAGCATAGGTTAGCATCAAAAGGGCATTGGGAGTGTGCATGGTGAGCAGGTGTGAATATTGAGGGCTAAAGGGTTGTTTTTAGTTTTATTATCCTTTTACAGCTGGGACAAAGTTTTTGCCAGCCTGCTTCTACATCTGCCAGCCTCTGTGGCTGCCTCCTAACTCTTTCTGGACCCTTTTGCACCTGTCTCCTCCTTCCCTCCCTCTCCCCCACTAGGAACTAGAAGTGGATAATTCAGGGTATATTTCCCAACTTTGCACTCCCAATTTAGGAGTGAAAATTTGGCCCTCTGTCTTTGCACATTGTGATTTCCTTCATTTTGTACCTGTAATAAAATCATAACACATCTTTTTAATACTTAGATCTGGAATGCGTAACTTAAGCTCTCAAGCCCACACCAATCCTCTTTATCCATACTTTAAAGTTGATTTATTCAGTTAGATCAAGAGAATGTCAACCTCTTCCATTAATACCTATTTGACGTTCGTACCTTGCTTTCAATTGTCCTTTTTACCATTTTGTTTTTCTTCTCACTTTCCCTTTTTTCCATTTATCTCTCCTGTGTTCAAGATGCGTGATTAAATGAAAATCTATGACTTTGATCAGATTTTGTTTTAAAAGCATTGCGCACAGAAGTTCAACTTCTGGACAGTACTTGCTCTTTAAATTTTAGTTTGTTTATAGTGTATTGTCAGGTAGACTGTTAATGGAATACCTTTTGATTACGGAGTGAGACTTAAACAGAGCATTGCCACTTAATGAAGTAAGGAAACATCCATGTATATTTATACCATGTCATTGCAGAGCCAACACAGACCCCATCAGCTTAGTAAAGGTACTCAAAGATCATCTGTACAATGAACTGGCCACTTGGTCACTACCTACTGGATGTCCATACCTCCACTCCAAGATCAACTGCAGGTGAGATACAAAGAGGGTGAAATTTAACATGGGCAATTGGGAAAAAAGTTGCATTTGGCTGTGACCACTGGAGGCTGACTTTGGAGGCATGAGGAGAGGTGCTGAGAAGTAGAAAGCTTGGCTATTTGAGAAGAGAAAACAAAGGCCAATGCTGGTGCAGTGAGACTGAACATAAGGACATAAGAACATAAGAAATAGGAGCAGGATTAGGCCATCTAGCCCTCCGAGCCTGCCCCGCCATTCAATAAGATCATGGCTGATCTGTCGTGGCTCAGTTCCACCTTCCCGCCCTCTCCCCATAACCTTTAATCCCCTTGCTTATCAAAAACCTATCTACCAGCATCTTAAATATATTTAGCGAGGCAGCCTCCACCACTTCAACGGGCAGAGAATTCCAGAGATTCACCACCCTTTGAGTGAAGAAGTTCCTCCTCAACTCTGTTCTAAACTGCACCCCCCTTTATCTTGAGGCTGTGCCCTCTAGTCCTACTGTCCCTTCTGAGCGGGAAGAGCCTCTCCACCTCTATCCTATCCATCCCATTCATCATCTTATATGTCTCAATGAGATCTCCCCTCATTCTTCCAAACTCGAATGAGTACAAGCCTAGTTTATTCAGCCTCTCCTCATAGTTCAACCCCCTCAACTCCGGTATCAGCCTCGTAAACCTCCTCTGCACTCCCTCCAAAGCCAAAATATCCTTGCATAAGTGCGGCGACCAAAACTGCACACAGTACTCCAGCTGCGGCCTCACCAGTGCCCTGTACAGTTGCAGCAAGACCTCCCTACTTTTATATTCAATCCCCCTCGCTATGAAGGCCAGCATCTCATTCGCCTTCCTGAATACCTGCTGCACCTGCAGGCTGGGTTTTTGCGACTCATGCACAAGGACCCCGAGGTCCCTCTGCACCGTCGCATGCTGCAGTTTTTTGCCATGTAAGTAATAGTCCTTCCTACCATTATTCCTACCAAAGTGGACAACTTCGCACTTGCCAACATTAAATTCCATTTGCCAGTTCCTGGCCCATTCGCCCAGCCTATCTAGATCCTTCTGCAGACTTTCCACACCTTCCGCACAATTTGCCGTTCCACCAATCTTGGTGTCATCAGCAAATTTCGACACCATACACTCGGTTCCCTCCTCCAGATCATCTATATAAATGGTAAATAGCTGAGGCCCCAGCACCGATCCCTGGGGCACTCCACTAGTCACCAACTGCCAATCCGAATAGCACCCATTGACCCCCACTCTCTGCCTCCTATTTGACAGCCAATCCCCTATCCATGCTAACACCCTACCCCCAACTCCATGTCCCCTGACTGCTTTAGAGTATTATTACATGCTTGCACTCATACATGCTTGCACAGAATTATGTGCTGGTATTACAAACATCCCAAAGGGGAATCCGGAAACTCTCTACATGCGTGAGTAGATAGTACACAGATCTTCTAGAAATGCTTTAACATGGCAAATTCCTTCTATCATTACTTCAGTTGAAAAATTGATTTGATGCTGGTACCTTGCTGATCTTAGTACTAGTGTTGTCAGACTGCTAGTCTTAAATGATTAGGTCTGAGTCCTTTGCAGTTAGTGTATTGAGAAACTTTGGCTAAATGTAACTATAATCATTGTCTTCCAGGCTTCCTTGTGCAATTTTGTAGCAATCAGGTGCTGGTGACCTTCTGTTTCATTGTAGAATTGACTATCTGCAGTATTCTGACAATTGCTGCACATTTCAAAAGTGTAAGGTCCAGGCATTGGGTTCCCCCCACCCACACCCACACCCACACCCACACCCACACACCCAGATGAAAAACAAAGGTTGGAATGGTTCCTTATCCAGAACATGACCCTGGGGCTAAAAGGTCTCTTAATGAGATTTTGAAGTGAACGCCTACTTAATTGACATGGACGCAGGTACCTTGATCAACTAAGGGTGATGGGTGGCTTCTCAAAGCTTGGGGGGCAATTCCAGTTGTTATCTTCTAATTAGCCTTAACAAGAGTCTTAATGAGCCTAATTGAATACCCATTGTGTAGCTCTGCCAGACCCCAATCACCTTCTTCAAAATGGCCGGCCCCAGGAAAGGTGTTGGGAAATTGGCATGCCAACGAATCATATTTTTGGTCCTGTCCACCTCTAACCCACAGCCAGTGGACTGAAAAATTCAGTCCCAGGACCTTAAGGCATAATTGCAAGAATTCAACTACTTACTGATATTCCTGCATCCCTGCCCATATTCAATCTAAATTTATCAGTGTATTGCTTTCACAAATGAAGTGGCCATTGGTTACATTTCCTTTTAGCTTTCAATTTCAGATATGCTGAATTTGTTTTGAATGCTTAAAGACTATTTTAATGGGGATGCCTATGAGTTGTGGTGAGGCCATTGATCCACTAAGCCTGAAAAATACACTGCTTTTATTTTTAATAGCAAAGAGTTTTATCACAACTGCCTAGTTTTAAGCAACTATTTCAGTACCATCAAAATGGATACTTAAATTTGCACTTAAATAATGGAACACACTTAGCTCTCTGTGATTTGTGCAGCAAAACTATCAAACATGAACATCTGCTTTCACTTATTACAATCTTCTTTCAATATTGCACAGCTTTTTGGTAATCTAATCAAAGGTGTCTGCCATAGTAAATAGTGCTATAATATGTTTGTAACCATTTTTATATAAAGACCTGGATTTAATAACCATAAATTTATCTTCTACTTTTTTTTAATGCTATTCACTGTACAATTTATTCTCAATCCCTCAAAGTTCAAATCTGTTGACCACAAAATCACATTTTCTTATTACAAATTGCACAGGCAGGTTAATTTATTTAAGCTAAAAAGAATTGGATCAGAGAGAATATTAATGAAGTTTGAATAAGTATGATACTCCTCTCCAGAAATGACCCATTTTATCTCTGCTGATAGCATTGTAAAGTGAGAGTTTCTGGATCTCACGGCTCTTGAAGGCAATGGAAAATAAAATATTGTGGAGCTTAAAAATTGGCTGCTGATCCACTATCACCCTTTCTGTGCCACATCCCAAGATAAATTTCACCCCCAATTTTTTTACCCTTCCCATCTGTGACTTATGTTTTGAGAAGTTAAGGCACAGCGACATTTTATCAGAAAAATATATGTCAAATCAAAAAGACCAAAAAATATTTTTGTATCACAGCAAATTTAGTTGCCTGAATCAACTGGACAATATATACATGCAACTTCATAAGGAAAGATTTGTGGTGATTTTGGAATTAATATTTATTTCTGTTTCCATTTCCATCATTTACATTGTGAATAGAAATTGGGGTCCAATGGTTATAACGAACCAGATTTTGCAATCAGTGGCAAAGTGACAATGCTTACTACTGATCTCGAAGAAAGGATGATCAGCCATGATCATATTGAATGGCGGAGTAGGCTTGAAGGACAAAATGGCTCCCTCCTGCTCCTACCTTTTTCTTCTATCTTTTATGAAAGTTGCTCCCAACGATTCAGTAATGGTTGTGACATGGATTTCACTTATCCCAATGCTAATTTGAATCTGTAGCCTAGAGGGTAGATCTTCATTTATTCAGCAACAGTAATGCTATCAACTAAAATGTGCAACGAATCACATCGAAATATTCTCACAGAAAGCAAACCAGGGAGTAAAATACACTGATTAGAACATAGAACATAGAACACTACAGCACAAACAGGCCATTCGGTCCACAAGTTGCGCTGATCATATCCCTACCTACCAGGCCTATCTATAAACCTCAATCCCATTAAATCCCATGTACTCATCCAAAAGTCTCTTAGAAGACCCCAACGAGTTCACCTCCACCACCAGCGATGGCAGCCGATTCCACTCACCCACCACAAATATTTGTTTTCATAAGGATTTAAGTGCTTGAAGGAAACATTTGTTTTTAACAGGAATTAAGTACATAGAACGAAAGATCAAAGAACAGTACAGCGCAGGAAACAGGCCCTTCGGCCCTCCAAGCCTGTGTCACTCATTGGTCCAACTAGACCATTTGTTTGTATCCCTCCATTTCCAATCTGCTCATGTGACTATCCAGGTAAGTCATCCACCAAATTATTTTTCACATTTTGTAACTCTTTGAGAAAGCAAAATAATGACTTGGTTGAACATGTTAAAACATGAAATATTATTCACACAAATAAATAATTTATTTTTTAAATGTGAAATTTTTATCAGCTTTGAAGAACTTCATATGCCACAATATAAAATTAGTTTGTTTTAGAGATGGAGTGGTCCCTCAGCATTATCTGTGATGTATTGTTCCATTAAAAAAAAACAGTTACAACACATTAGCTAAGTGCATCTTGTTTGTCGGTTTTAACATAGCGGTATTACATTGTAAAAGTGCAAGTGGATGTCAGTTCAGTGATTTGTGATTGACTGCAATGTGTGGGAACTTCATCAGTACATCCTATGGAGGAAAATAGAATCATTGAAAGCAACTTTTGGATTTCTGTGTTTAACTGCACATGTGCAGGCTCCAGAAGTTGTCAGTTTCAGAAGAGTAACAAAAGTAAATGCTGACAGTTTTTCATCATTAGTATTGCAAACCCATAACCTGCTGAGCAGTAGCACTAAGTCTCCAAACATGCCTTTGTCAATGACCTTCACAGCTTCCTTTCCAAAAGGGTTTAATTTTCTTCTCTGATATCAACTTTTCATCATGGCTCGTCCCATATCTGCCATATTTCAGTTCCTCTGTTTGTGTGGAGCTTTGGCCTATGAGATGGACCTGAAAGATTGAATTAATTCTTCCTCTTTGCAGCTTGCATTTCTATCTTCATAGAAGGCAGGTCTTGTGTGACAAAATCTCCCACTTCATCAAACCACTTGCAAGAGAAGGGGTGGAATTGTCCTGTTTTCAGGCTGTGCCCACACCAGTCGGAAAATGGGAATGTTTCCTGCTGGTGCTGGTAGCATCTGTCAGACTCCTCCACCTGAAAGGTGCAAAGTAGGCCATCTCAGAAAACCTGCCAGCCAGCCCAGCTGTCAGAGGTCAGGGCACCATTTGTAAAGGGTGCCCCAATCTCTTAGGTTGAAGACAGCCCCTCTCCCACTGCCCAAGAAATGAAATGGTGATCCCCCACTGACAAAGGGAGCACCATCAACCACACAGCAAAGAGGGGAATACTCCCCACCCAAACACTCAAATAATGGGTTAACCCCCCCTCCCCCAAACAGGCACAAGAGTGACCTCATTTGACCCCCCTGCTCTCCCTCTCAGACCCTGCCCCTCTCAGCCCCACCTTCAGGCCACATATCATGGCAGTGCCAATGCCATGTCCCTGAAACCTTGGAACTGAGACCCTGGCCTGATGCCTTGGACCAAGGATGTAAGTGCAGTGACCATTTGCCCTCAGTTTCTGTCAGGCTGCAGAGGGAGAGTTTCCCAAGGGTCCTTGGGGTTGTGTGGGCTTGAGCTGGGGCAAGGGATTGACCCCATGACTTCCCACAGGATTAGGATCTCATGGCTGAACTGCCTCTTCTAGCCCAGACGGGCCTGAAGATCATCCGAGGCATGGTGATTTTAGGTAGCCGTATGACTGACATCCTCATTCCTGCCTGTCAACTGTGAAAATTTTAAAGTGGCTTTAATCTCCGTGCCACCTGGTCACCTGGCATGGTTTAAATCATTTCAGCATCCCATTCTGCAGCAAAGATTTACCTTTCTCTCGTCAGAAACTCTAGGTGTGAAAAAACTCCTTTGAAATCCTCTGACAGAGAGGAAATATCAATTTCTCTGGGGGGTGTCCCTTCTCCACAGCTGTGCACTCAGTCCTAATACATTGAAACAACTTTTATTTGAATTCAAAGAGCCTTCCGAGTTAACTGAAACTTTTGAAACCCCCTCTATCCCATTGGAAACTTTTAATCTTTGTCAATTTTATGGTGTATGTTTTTGAAATAGGCTTCTATTAACAGTTTAATGGATTTCACACAGTGTCCCGTCAACTGTGTTAACTTACATTTCCCTTCAACTTTGAATGCATCTCAAGTAACTCCGTTGTTCCTAACCACAATGCTTACACCGACTCTAAGCCTGAATAGGACCCTTAGGGGACCCTCCCTTTGCAGCTTGGTAGTAGCCACTAGTCATAGCACCTTGATTCCCCGCCTGCCCCAAGGCCCAAAGTATGAGACTAGGGTATCACTGCCAGGGTGCCAAAGGGCAGTGCACTGTTGATGCTGCCAAGACGTGTGGTTGAAGAGGATGTTAGGGGGAGGTGGCTGCATGTGAGGCCTGAGAGCAGAAGTGGGCTTTGAGGGGGAGTCTGAGGGGGGAACGTGAGTTGAGTGGGGTGTCTGGGAGGGTGTGGGCTGAATGGGGTATTCTCATGTCTGTGTGGTATGGAACATAGAACTTGGAACATTACAACGCAGAACAGGCCCTTCGGCCCACGATGTTGCACCGACCAATTAAAAAAAGCAATGACCCTCTAACCTAAACCAATCCCTTTCCATCCATAAACCTATCCACGGATCTCTTAAACGCCTCCAAACTAGGCGCATCTACAACTGCAGCAGGCAGGGCATTCCAATCCCTCACCACCCTCTGGATAAAGAACCTACCTCTGACATCCGTCCTATAACTACCACCCCATAATTTAAAGCTACGCCCCCTTGTGCTAGCTTTCTCCATCTGAGGAAAAAGGCTATCACTATCCACCCTATCTAAACCTCTAATCATCTTGTATGTTTCAATAAGGTCCCCTCTTAGCCGCCTTCTTTCTAACGAAAACAACCTCAAATCCCTCAGTCTCTCCTCATAGGACCTTCCCTCCATACCAGGCAACATCCTGGTAAACCTCCTCTGCACCCTCTCCAATGCCTCCACATCCTTCCTATAATGTGGGGACCAGAACTGCACACAATACTCCAAGTGCGGACGCACCAGAGTTTTGTACAGTTGCAACATGACGTTGCGGCTCCTAAATTCAATCCCCCTACCAATAAAAGCCAAGACACCGTATGCCTTCCTAACAAGGTATGTTGGGGGGAACCTGTTATTTGAATGGTTGGGAGTGGATCCTATTTGCTGAGTTGTTTGTGGTGCTCCACAAACCCTTGGCAATCAGTGTGCCAAGCCTACATTGGTCATGACCAGCACCAAAGCCTGTCTGGTGCATTTCCCGCTGAAGAGGCTGGTGAATATCGGGGACCCAGTGCATGGCCCATTAAACCCACTAGTTGTCATCCAATTAATGGGTTTGCATAATTAACGACTTGCTGCCCACTATGATTGGGAATCCAAGCAGGGGTGGTGGGGCAGGATGGGAGAATTGAGACAGATTTCATGCCTAGTGCCTAATTCTCTGGGTCATCATGATTCTCTCTGAGAGCGAAGAGGCCTGGAGAAGTTCCCACATGATCTTAGTCAAGTTTTGCCTATGTTGTTCCTTGAAGCAATATCCTCACACAGCAAACAATTTGTTTGCACATACCAAAATTGTTTTAAGCAGTTTTTTAAGGGCTTCAGGCAAGCCTTATGCAGCTGACAGTCAATCAGGCTCCTCATCTGACTATTCAACTAACGGAGGGAAGAACTGGCTTTACAAAATCCATTGAGGCCTGCCCATCTTTTCTGCACCTATGCCGCAGTGAGCACTGGTCTGATTTTGTTGGTCTGGGAAGATCAAAGCTGTAGCGCTTTTGAACTGGAGTTGTTAAATTATTTGACTTGATTACTTTTGCAGCTGTTTTAGAAAGCCTATTGGCAGCAACAACTTTAAAAGTGAAAATTAAATTATTTCTATTTGAATTCTGAGTGGCAGATTGACATTGGATAAAATCTCTTCATTTGTAGTTTGATGAATTCTAATTCTTTTTAGTTTGATATCATTATGTGCCACTGAATCTTGTTTTACCGGCGCCACTTTGTATTACCATTTCAGAATTTACTTACCCAGAATAGTTGACAAAGAATATTGTGTGAATATGTTTGTGCCATCAGAATCCAGGCATTTCCTATTTTCTAGTAAATGTGGCATTTTCACTGCTGACGGAGCAGATTTGTAAATACCACCATATGGGCTTTGAAAACTAGTTGCGCTGATGATACCCCACACATGTCGGAGATGGTATGTATTGTTGGCACTTTCCTTCAACAGAAACAAGCACAGCTTTGCATACTTGGGCAGATGGCTTAGGATGTGATGCCAGGATAGCAGTGAATTAAAGGTTATACCCACCAGGTTTGAAGATCTGCCAGTTTGGGTTGGTACAGAAGCTTCTGCCCACCTGCTTATCAGCCTCAGGACAGCTGGCATTTCTTTTTTTTAGATTGAGCTAGTGCTGCAGGGAATAATCGTCATCTGTTAGTCAGTTTCTGGTTTAAGTCTCAAAAAAATATGTACCAGAGACGTACATTGCGATAACATTCAAAGGAAGATCATTTGCTGTTGTTTATACTTAATTCAAACATATTTATTTAAGGGAATATGCTACACAAAACAGCGAATATGTACAGACCAGTAAATTAAGCAAAAAGGTTGTCTAAAAAAGACTACTTTGAAAAACCACAGTTGGAGCTAAATTGTGAGACTGTATCGTTGTTAGAATGTGGAGCCTTTGCCATATTGGCATAGAAAATGTTGTAAATGTTTATGAAAGAAATGCAATAAACTACAAATTCACATTAGCTTACAATAATTGTCTATTTCTGCTCACAGTAAAGCACTAAGATTTGTTAGTGCAGTGCACTGCATCTCTTAAAGTAAACACGCTAAAACCTTTTTGTAAACACACCTAAACATAGAAAATGACTTTGAAAGAAAATAACAGGAATGCACATGAATTACAGTTAAATTTGATGTGATTTATTATCATCACATGTATTAGTACATAGTGGAAAGTATTGTTTCTAGCACGCTATGCAGACAAAGCATACCATTCATAGAAAAAGAAACGAGAGAGTGCAGAGAGTACTGTTACAGTCATAGCTAGGGTGTAGAGAAAAATCAACCTAATATGAGGTAGATCCATTCAAAAGTCTGATGGCAACCGGGAAGAAGCTGTCCTTGAGTCGGTTGATACATGTCCTCAGACTTTTATATCTTTTTCTCGATGGAAGAAGGTGGAAGAGAGAATATCCAAAATGCCTGGGGTTCTTAATTATACTAGTTGCTTTTTGGAGGCAGTGGGAAGTGTAGGCAGTGTCAATGGATGGGAGGCTGGTTTGTGTGATGGACTGGGCTTGGTTCATGACTCTTTGTAGTTACTTGCAGTATCGGACAGAGCAGGAACCATATAAAGCTGTGATACAACCAGAAATAATGCTTTCTAAGCTGAATATTAAAAGTTGGTGGGAATCGTAACGGACATGCCAAATTTCCTTAATCTGCTGAGAGAATAGAGGCATTGGTGGGCTTTCTTAACTATGGTGTCTGCATGGGGGAGGGGGGATGTGGGGGGAGGGGGGGGGGACCAGGACAGGTTGTTGGTGATCTGGACGCCTAAAAACTTGAAACTCTCAACCATTTCTACTTTATCCCCATTGATGAAGACATCAATGTCTTCCACTATGCTTCCTGAAGTTGATGACTATCTTCTTTGTTTTATTGACATTGAGGGAATGATTAATGTCGTTGCACCAGAGTATTAGCAGTATTCTGAAGAAAAGATAAATCTGATTTTCTGTGTATGTAGGATATAAAAAAAAACAACAGCATAGAGTGAAGGTAATGGGTGTCATTAGTGGTTCTAGTCAGCTTGTGTGTAAGTGTCTTTTGACAAGAGAGCTATATACTTTACTGTAGACATGATGAAAAGCAGCCTGTTTATGATTTTAGCCCAGCTGCCTTATTGATGGATAGAATCTCTAACACATGGTCCAGGTGGCTTCTAAAGCTGACTCTCTACAGAAACTTCTATTTGTACATCTTAAACCATTTATTGGATGGAACAGGATTTTCTGACTAAGTGCGGTTAGAGTTTGTGGTGTGACTGCCGCAAAGCCAAGCTTTACATTCCAATCATAAACTATCATTGCACTCTGCTACTTTCTCTTAGGTAGAATAAATTATTTTAATAGATTACAGATATCTTTATTTTTATCTAGTGCACGGTGTTTTAATATTTTATAGATCTTGTGCAAAATTCTTCCAAATATTTGTTGTTCGACTGGAAAACATTGTACTACCCCCTAGCTGATTGGAATTGAGATCTCAGCTGCCAAGATACTGATGGATGTTTTATGTCTGGTTGCCTTAACCATGAATTTGACCTTCAGTATTTATTCTGGATGTTCAGTGGAGTGGAAAAAGTTTTCTAATTTTTTTTTCCACATATCCATCACACTGGTGCTGATCCTAAATGCATTTTCCTATATAAATAGTAGCAGTTGTCCTAATTCACAATTAAATGATTACGAGAGCAAAGTATGTGATGTTTTGTACTGTTGGCTTTATTTTTTTGTTTTTTTTTATAACTTGATTTACATCAGAAGGATATGCCAACTTTATGCTGAAATAGTATTTTTACTATGCAGTAAACTGTTTTATTGCTTCAGGCCCCTGTTTAAGACTGCATTCCAGTTAAGTGTACACATGCACATACTGTCTAGAGTGTGTCTGTAGTGCATTAAAGAGCTTACATGCATTATGCAGGCTCTGCTCTCAATTTTATATTCATGTCAACTGGGTGCAGTAAAACCTCACCAGGAAAGGTAAATGTGGAGCATTAAAATGCAGTAAAGATATGTTCATGAAGGGAGATTCCAGTGTATTTCTACACATGCAAACAAAGTAATTTGAGATCCAATATTATAAATGAAAAATGTATTCCTTAATTTGAGAAAAAAATCCTAATGGATTTTTTTGGGGAGTTAGGGGAAGGTGGCTGTTAAGTATACAGCCCCTCACTAATATTCCATTTGCCCACATTTCCACACGGTAGTTTATCGTTATCAGTAAATTAAGATAACAAATCAGGATAGTATTTCAATAATTAATGTAACTAGTTTACAAGCTGGAAATTAGTCCCTTGACACTTGCAAGTTAGCACGCAATAATACCAACAAAGCACATTGTGGAAAATGGACATCCCTACAGAGAGGGAGCTAATTCTTGTGAATGAGGATGCCTGATATGTCAATAATTATCAATTTCCCCTCAACCATGGCACATAATTTCATGTGAGGTCAATATCAGAAGAACGTGTATGAATGCTGCAGAAGCATTTAGTGATATGAAGACAATATACATTAAAACGCATTGCAATTAATGGGAGCAACAGTACCAACATAGTCTACATCATTAGTACTTGGCAATTTTAGAGCATATGACACAATTAGAGAAGGAGGCAATGGCTGGACCCTTTCTAAATTTGAGGGACAAAGAGGTGATGGAACAAATAAGGAAGGAGTGACCAGTGTGCAGACAGTATTAGAAGTGTTCTTGGATTCCAGCATGAAAATATAGAAATTCACTTTGCAGTCCAGCACTGTATAAAGTTATGAATAACATACATTCAGATCTGAGTATTGACCTGGCTAACTTGAAAGATGATTTAAGCTTATGCTATAAAGGGACAGGGTGTTCATACTTCAGAAAAAGCTGGAAAATCTCAGCAGGTTTGACGGCACCTGCGGGGAGAAAATTGAACCAACATTTCAAGTCTAGATGACCCTTTGTCAAGCTTCATCCGGTCTGGCAAAGGGTCATCCAGACTCGAAACGTTGGCTCTATTCTCTCCCCACAGGTGCTGTCAGACCTGCTGAGATTTTCCAGCATTTTCTGTTTTAGTTTCAGATTTCAGCATCCACAGTATTTTGCTTTTATATTAGGGAGATCATCCTTGACTCAGATGGGTAGACTGCTTTGAGAAAGTCTATACAATTTGACTTGAAACACTTTACAGCAGTAATGGAAGCATTATATGTCTGGTGGTTACAATTACATACCAGCAAATCTTTTGTTGCAAGTAATGAAATAGCACAGGATTTTGATAGTTCTGCCTCAGGAATACTAGTCATTGCCAGGGAGAAATCCAAAGCTTGCCCTTATTTTATTAATCTGGGGTTAAATGGAATGTGTCCATTAGTATTTACACTGGTGACAGAGGTTTGCAAATCTAAGCAAGAAAGTAATGAATATCACAAGAAACAAATAATACAGGATATAGATTCTGCGTTGCATGACACAAAATTGATTATAAACTGGTCATTTTTTCCCAGCATTGTGACAGGGTAAACCCTCTCTTGAAGACACTGACTCCTGATAGAATCCACTTTTATTAGAATGGCTGCAGTGAAATGTGAAGATTAAAGCATTTTCTTCTTCAGTACTTGAGATTAAGCATCATTGCACCATCTGACTTCAGAACAGTGACAGCCACACATTGGCTGCACCAGCTATGCAAAGTATTCAGAACCTATACTGTCTCCAACAATAGGCAAGAGCATGGATGGTTGTGCTTCACTGCAATCCTGATGAATTAAGACCTAAGGTTTCAGTTCTTGAGGAGAGGTGGCTGAGAGATGATATGATCGAGTTTCACATTAAGTGAAATAGGAAAGGTTAAGCTGGAACATAATCCAGTTAACAATTAATATAGAACAAGCAGAACTATGTACCAACTAGTAAAAGGCAAATTCTGTACTGATGATACTTGCCAGATAAAGAATGAGTTTGATGAGGATGGGATACTAGAGGCAGAAACTTCAGAAACATTCAAGAGGTGAGTCTTAAGACGGGGAGATATGAATCAAATAATTCAAACAGCAATAATTCTCTTTCAGAATTTACTGCTTTTAGTGCACTAATTTTGCCAGTAAAAGTGACCAAGATATTAAACTTCTGTAGCTTGAACTTTTGCACCATTGAGCCATTCTTGCAAAGCACAAGGAATTATCTATTTTAATATATCTTGCTGCATCAGATAGACAACTGGTGTCCTGCTGGACTGCAAAACCTTTCTAAAACTTTTCCATGGTGCCTAACAGCAGCTAGAGGGATGGACATATTTCTTTGTGAATTGCAGTTAGATGGCATCCTAGATTACATTGATGCGATCCTTTGAGTATTTGCAGAGAACGTTCTGCTTTGTGTTAGCAAGAGAGCCACAGATACAGACTACTAAAAGAGAGCATGACATCTGGAGCTCATTAAAACTTAAACATACGCATGATGTTAGTCAGACAGCATTTATCTATCAACATGAGATTTTGCCCACTATTAGACAAAATTTCCTTGCAGGCTGCCTAGGCCTCGACGTTTTAAGATAGGAACAAAATATAAGGCAGAGGGAAAGATACAGAATGTGATTCAGGAGGTTCCAGCTCTTTCAGATAGCTAGAAAAAAACATGAAAGATACAGATGAATGTGGATAAATATAAATGTGATTTTCAGGAGAAATAAGAAACATAAAGCTAAAGCACAGTCTAGAATCACTTTTGGTGATTTTAGCTATTGAATGCTTAAAGCACTTTAACATTCTCTAACACCAGTGCATAGGAAATTCAGGTGGTAGTAGATGTATGTATGTTTTATTGCCTTGGACACACTTTTACCATGTATTTTCTAAGTACTACCACTATATACATTCAGTTGTAAACATGTTGAGTATCTGGGTGGAAGATTTTTCAGTATTTTTGATTGTTTTTGGAAATTGATTTTTGTTTGAGGCCTTACTGGCAAGGCCAGCAATTGTTGCCCGTTGCTACTCCTGATAAGGATTCTTCTTGAACAGCCTGTGTGGTGTAAACTTTTAAAAATGTTTTCTTAGGCCATGGTAAGGCCAACATTTATTATCCATCCTTAAAAGGTATTAAGTAGGTTGTAGTGAACTGCCTTCTTGAACTATTGCTTTAGGAACACACACAGTACTATTAGGGAGTGAATTCCAGGAATTTGACCCAGCGACAGAGAAGAAACTGTGAGTTCATTTCAAATCAAGATGTCATGTGACTTGGAGGTTAACTTGCAGGTGTTGGTGCACCTGTGCATGCATCTACCACCCTTGTTAACTCTTCTAGATGATAGAAGTAGTGCACTTGGAAAGTACATTTGAAGGAACCTTGCTGAATTTCAATAGTACATAGATCAGACACATGGTTGCCACTTTGCACTGCTGGTGGAGGGAGTGAATGTAGTATGGTATATGGGGTGCAGATCAGTGGACTGCTTTGTCCTGGAAGGTATTAAGCATTGTTGGAACTACAATCATTCAAACAAGTTAAGAGTATCCCAGCACTGTTAATTGGGAGTCAGGAGGTGAGCTACTGCCACATAATTTGCAGCCTGGTCTGACATGTAGCCATTCTATGTCTAGTTCAGTAACATTTCTGGTCAATGGTAATCTGCAGGATATTATTAATGAGGAATTTGGTGATGGTACTGCATTTGAATGTTGACAGGAGATGGGTAGATTCTCTCTTGTTGGAAATTGCCACTACCTGGCATTCGTGTGACATGAATGTTACTTAACACTTATCAGTCCAAGCCTGAGTTGCAAACGGTGTTAAACACAGTGCAATCATCAGTGAACAGCCACATTTAAAATCTGATTATATTGGCAATGTGGAACAGAGACAGGCCATTCAGCCCCACCAGTTCATGATGGTGGTAATGCACCACTGGAATTTCCTTCCAGCTTTCCTCATCTAAATTTACCATTGTAACCCTCTTTTCCTTGCTCCCTCATATGCTTTTCTAAATTCACATTAAATGCATGGAATCAGAGAATGGTTGCAGCACAGAAGACCATTCAACTTGCAATGACCCTGCTGGCTCTCTGCAAGAGTCATTTGCCAACTGCCACCCTTCAACTTGCCCCATGACCCTGCAAATCTTTCATCTTTAGATAATGCTCCAATTCTCTTCTGAAATCAATGATTGAATGTGCCTTCAGCACACACTCAAGTACTGCATTCCTACCTACTTGCTGCATTTAAAAGATTTTACTCATGGTGCTTATTTTGCCAAATGCATCAATGCTGTTTGACTCAATTACTCCCAGTGGCAGTGAGTTCCACATTCTCATCACTCTTTGGGTAAAGACATTTCTCCTGAAATCCCTTTCAGATGTCTTAGTGAGTATCTCATAACAATGATCTCTAGTTATGCTCCTAAATTCTAGAGGAAGCATTTTGATTTGATTTATTATTGTCACATGCACTAGTATACAGTGAAAAGTATTGTTCCTTGCACGCGATACAGACAAAGCATACCGTACATAGGGAAAGTAACGAAAGTGTAAAATGTAATGTTGCAGTCATAATTAGGGTGCAGAGAAAGATCAATTTAATGCAAGGTAAGTCCATCAAAAGTCTGACAGCAGCAGGGAAGAAGCTGTTTTTGACTTGGTTGGTACGTGACCTCAGAATTTTGTATCTCTTTCCCGAAAGAAGAATGTCCAGGGTACGTGGGGTCCTTCATTATGCTGGCTGCTTTGCCGAGGCAACAGGAAGTGTAGACTGAACCAATGGATGGGAGGCTGGTTTGTGCAATGGATTAGGCTACATTCATTCCTTGTGGTCCTGGACAGAGCAGGAGCCATACCAAGCTGCGATACAACCAGAAAGAATGCTTCCTATTGTACACCTGTGTACCTATACATCCACTCTATCAAAACTGTTTATAAGTTTAATACCTGCCTTAGGTCACCCATCAGTATTCTTTTTACAAAAGAAAGGAGACCTAGCCAGTTATAGAGTCATCAGGTTTTACAGCACAGCAGGAGGCCCTTCGGGCCAAATTCTATTGCCCTGCCCACCATGGAACCAAAGCAGGCGAGGGGCGGACAATGGAAATGTCCATTGACCTCGGGTAGGAATTTTCAGTTTTGCTTGAGCGAGGTTGTAAAATCCCACCTATTGTGTCTACGCCGGTTATCAAACTCTATCTATTCTAATTCAATTTTCCAGCACTTGGTCCGTAGCCTTGTATACTACGGTGTTTCAACTGCTCATCTAAATATTTCTTGAATCTTGTGAGGGTTCCTGTGTCTACCACCCTTTCAGGCAGCGAGTTTCAGATTCCCATTACTGTCTGGGTGAAAAGGTTTTCCTCAAATTGCCTCTAAATTTCCTGCTCATTATCTTTAAATCTATTTGTATCACATGTTAATCCTTTCCTGATATACTCAACATCTCTGGCATCATCCTTGTACATCTCATCTGCACCCTCTCTAGCACTTCTCTATCCTTTTCATAATATGATGACCAGAACTACATGTATTCTGAAATGTGGCTCAACCAAGGTTTGATAAAGGTTTAACATGACTTCCCTACTTTTCTTCTTTGAACCATATGCTAGAGAGAAGGTCATTGATGAAGCAGCTAAAGATGGTTGCATCTAGAACATTGCTTTGAGGAATTCCTGAAAAATGTCCCGGGACTGATTTAATTGGCCTCTAACTACCACAACCACCTTCTTTTGTTCTCAGTATGACAGCAACCAGGGGAGGGTTTTCCCTGATTCCCATTGACTTCAATTTTGTTAGGGCTCCTTGATGCCACATTTAGTCAAATGCTGCCTTGATGTCAATGTCAGTCTCTCTCACTCACTTCTGAAGTTCAGCTGGACAGTGAATTAATTTTGGAGTACACAGGATAAGTCACCTGACCATCTTTGCAGCAAATTGCCCACTCTTTAAAGGATAAATCAATTTCAAGAAGTCAACATTGAATAAAATTAGTGTCTTCAAAGTTAGAAATGTAACATAGAACATAGAACATTACAGCACAGTACAGGCCCTTCGGCCCTCGATATTGCGCCGACCTGTGAAACCAATCTAAAATCCATCTAACCTATACTATTCCAATATCATCCATACGTTTATCCAATGAACATTTAAATGCCCTCAATATTGGCGAGTCCACTACTGTTGCAGGCAGGGCATTCCATGCCTTACTGCTCACTGAGTAAAGAACATACCTCTGCCATCTGTCCTATATCTATGTGTGGCATTGATCCATTGGTTGTGGATTATTTAGCTATGTCAATAACATGCTGCTTCTCTGTCTTGGACGCATGTAGTTCTGTGTTGTAGCTTCACAAGGCTGACATTTTATTTTTAAGTCTGCCTGGTACTACTCAACAAAGATGTGGATGTGCCGGCGTTGGACTGGGGTAAACACAGTAAAAAGCCTGACAACACCAGGTTTAAGTCCAACCGATTTATTTGATAGTAAACTCACAAGCTTGTGAGGGGACTCCCTCTTCGTCAGGTGAATGGAGAGTTCTGGCCTTGGACAGAGCATATATATGCTTTATATGCTCTGTCCAAGGCCAGAACTCTCCATTCACCTGACGAGGAGGGAGTCCCCTCGAAAGCTTGTGAGTTTACTACCAAATAAATCGGTTGGACTAAAACCTGGTGTTGTCAGGCTTTTTACTCTCACTACTCAACTAAACTAGATTTACTGCCCAGGATTAATGATAATTGTAATGAGGCATTTGCCAAAATAGTCCAGAAATAGACAGTAAACTAGAGGCTAAAATGTGAAAGAATGAAGGAAATTAATATCAGCAGAGAAAAAGCATTGAAGAGACTTAAGGCACTAAAATGTGACAAATCCCAAGGACTTAATGGCTTTCACCCTTGGGTTCTAAAGGAGATGGTTGCAGAGATAATGGACGCGCTGACTGCGATGTTCCATTGAATTTGGGAATGGTTCCATCAGAATGAAAGTTACAAATGTTACTCTGCTTTTCATGAAAGTTCATACTAAATTTTTCATCAAATCAAAGCTATCTTTGGAAGATAATATTTTGGATATTAAAAATAATGGCAACAATTTTTTGAAAATTAAGATCTTTTATTTTCAAGAAAGGAGAGAGAGAAAAAACAGGGAAATACAGATCCATTTGCAAAGATTTTGCCCATTCATTTAACCTATCTATGTCCTGCACTTCTTGCACTTCATGCACCAGTGCTCAGACAGGATGGCATCCTGAGGTTATCTAAAAGGAGAACAGCACAAGGGTAATAGTGGCCTTGATGTGCCCCACACCTGGCTTTATAGGAAGGAATCAAGAAGTCGCTGGGCACTCCACCTCCCTTATTTTCTTCTGATTCTATTGCCCCCCTCATCTTCAAGCCTGCTCCCATTAGGGAGTTAAATCCAATTCCCCATCTCCCCCTCACCCACCACCAGCAACCCACTGCCTCCACCCACTCAGATTTATAAACTGGCCTGGGCAATTATAAAATTGATGCAATTAGTTGATCTTGATTGTGGTTAGATTCTAGCTTAAAAGCTTTGTTAAAAATCTGAAAACTACCTTTGAAATTCCCACAAGAAAATATAAGATACTAGTTAGACATCAACTGGAATATTGTGCATAGTTCTGAGTGTTACGCTATAGGAAGTATGGGAAGAGGTTGACAAGGATGGTTCCATGGAAGAGAAATTTCGGTTATGGGGACAGATCGGAGAGGTTGGGACTGCTCTCCTTGGAGAGATAAAGGCTACAAGGAGTTTTGATAGAATGTTCAAAATCATGAGGGGGCTGAACAGAGTAGATAGTGAGGAAACTGTTCCTGCTTGTAAATGGATCAAGAATGAGAAGACACAGATTTAAAATGATTTGCAAAAGACGCAAGCTTAATGTGAGAAATAATGGGAGCGATTTTTTCCCATTGCAACCTGCAAATTTTCTGTCGGGTTGGGTCGGGGGTATGTGCTTCATGGCCATTTCGCAGGATTCACGCATGTGTTCCCGACACACGTGCATCTCCCAGAGCCGGAGAACAGTCACAGTTGGGACAGCACTGGAAACCAGCGGGAAAAGAGCTAAGTGATTTAAATCTTTTTAAAATGTATTTTAAATGTATTTCAAATCTCCCACTCCACCAGGAGTATTTCACTCTGGTGAGGTTTAGAGTAGCTCCCCATGTTCAGGGAACTAGCGGTTGGACGATGGCGGGGGGCGGGGGGGTGGGGGGTGGTGGGGGATGGTGCCACTTGGGCATGGGCACCCTGGCAGTAACAGGCACTGCCCATTTGGCAGTCGGGGGGCTATTGTGGACAGGATCTAGGCAGTGATCAGTGGGAGTGGAGGATCCCATTGCCACTCTGCATGGGGATCGGTCTGGGCTGGAGGCAGGCCAGCGATTGGGGTGGGCTGGGGAGGTGGTGGTCTATTGGCAGTTGGGGGGGGGGGGGGGCGGTGGGGGGAGTTGGTCTGCCTCCAGGAAGGGGATCTATTAAGGTGCAGGGTGCTGGACATCGGGGCGCTCTGGGACAGTGGGGGGTCAGGTCTGGCCCAGGAGTTGTCGTGGGGGCCGTGGAGTGGGATGGAGGGGCAACACTGTGGGGGTCCCCGGCTGGCCAGTGATTGAGCTGTGAAGCTTCAATGCTTTTGGTGTCCAGATCAGCAACAACCTGTCCTGGTCTCCCATATCGACATTATAGTTAAGAAAGCCCACCAGTGTCTCTACTTCCTCAAAAGACGAAGGAAATTTGGCATGTCAGCTACGACTTTCACCAACCTTTACAGGTGCACCATAGAAAGCATTTTTCTGGTTGTATCACAGCTTGGTATGGCTCCTGCTCTGCCCAAGACTACAAGAAACTACTCAAGGACATGAATGTAGTCCAATCCATCACGCAAACCAGCCTCCCATCCGTTAACTCTTTCTATGCTTCCCGTTGCCTTGGCGAAGCAGCCAGCATAATTAAGGACCCCACATACTCTGGACATTCTCTCTTCCATCTTCTTCCTTCGGGGAAAAGATACAAAAGTCGGAGATCACATACCAAGTGACTCAAGAACTGCTTCTTCTCTGCTACCGTCAGACTTTTGAATGGACTTGCCTTGTATTAAATTGATCTTTCTCTACACCCTAGCTATGACTGTAACACTACATTCTGCATTCTCTCAATTCCTTCTCTATGAATGGTATGCTTTGTCTGTATTGCGCAAAAAACAATACTTTTCACTGTATACGAATACACGTGATAATAATAATTAATAAATCAACTCTAATCAAATGTATCAACCATAGAGTAAAGCATCCTGTGCTATGCTTTGACGCATCAATGCTGGAAATGTATACTGTCCTTGCAGAGCCGATGCTCCTGCCCTTTTATTCCTGTACATCTCAGTTGTGTTACAACCAGGGGAGGAGGGTGCATGGGCTCCTCCTTTTTCCCATTCCTCAGTTGATCCTAACAGGTTGATTGAAATTTATGAGAATGAATGTACCAACTCAGTCTATGTTACATGCTGGTTGCAAATCATTCAGACAGCTAGAGTATTGTGTGTAGTTCTGGAAGCCACATTATTGGAGGGATGTGACAGCACTGGCAGGGGTGCAGAGGAGATTTACCGGGATGCTGCCTGGGCTGGAGCATTTTAGTTATGAAGAGAGATTACATAGACCAAGATTACTTTCCTTGGAGTGGAGGAGGCTGAAGGGGGACTTAATTAACATATACAAAATAATGAGGGGCATAGGCGGACAGGAAGAAACTTTTCCCCTTGGTGGAAGGATCAATAACTAGGGATCATAGATTTAAAGTAAGGGGTAGGAAGTTTAGAGAGAATGTAAGGAAAAATATTTTCACCCAAAGGATGGTGGCAGTCTGGAACTCACTGCCTGAAAGGATCATTACAGTAAGAAGTCCCACAACACCAAATTATTTGGTATCATGAGTTTTTGGACTGCTGCTCCTTCATCAAACGAGTGGAAATGATGGTGAAGGCAGAGATCCTCACAACATTTAAGAAGTATTTAGATATGCATTTGCAATGCCAAGGAATACAAGTTATGGACCAATCACTGGAAAATGGGATTAGAATAGGAAGGTCGTTTACTTTGACAGGCACAGACACAATGGACTGAAGGCCTTTTTCTGTGCTACAGACGTATATGACTCTATGACAGACTTTCCTGAGTTTAAACATGTGAGAGGTTAGTTTTTATTGTGCTAAAAATCTATCCAGGTAAAGGTACGAATATATTAAAAAAGGTCCTAATTTTCACAACACATAAATCTGTGCACTCAAACAAACACACACAAGCAGGCAAAAGTACAAGAGGAAAGAATCTTAGCAAAGATTAACTATTGGTGAAATTAAAATCTAACAACAAACGACAAAAATACGAAGGCCAGGATTCTCCCAAAAAAATTTCGAGTGCCCAATTTGCGTGAAAAAGGAGATAACTCCCGTTAGTTTTTAGCATGATTTTCAGATTGAATCTCCCACACCCGAACATTGCAGAGTGCCCTGGTGGGATTCCCACTGAAAATCAGGGAGCGGCACCTATTTCCACTGGAGAGGCAAGCAGCATAGCGCCAAGTGGGTCACTACCCATGTGCTGATCTGTCAGAGCATTGCTGGCTGCCCGAATGCTGACCAGCCCTGCAACTCCCCTTCACTGGCCTTCCAACCCTCCAACCCTCCCCCTCCCCACTCCCCCCAGCCCCATCACTGGCCTCCCAGATCTCTGCGGGCGAGTCCCAATGTTCCCCACCCCCTCAGCCAGCCCTGATCTCCCTGACCCCTGGCCAGACCCGATCTCCCTGAATCCCCTCCATGGCAGTCCCGACCACCACTGCCCCCCACCCTGACCATCTCCCCTCACCCCTAGCAGCCCCAACCGCACCCCCGCCCCCCCAACCCTACAGCTGTTCCCCCCCTACTCCACCACAACCAGGATGGCCAGCCCTGATCACTGTTCTGCCTTCCTGTGCCACTGATCCCAGTGCAGTGTTGCAGTGAGTCCCCCTATCCCCACCAATCACCCCCTATAGGCCCTGTTTCCCAAAAAGTCCCACCTTACTGATGTCGCCCCCTTGGCACTGCCTGATGCCTGGTGGACAGTGCCAACATGCCTTTTAGGCATTGACAGTTTACCCCTTGACAGTGCCAGAGGGCTAGGCTGGCACTGCTCAGAGGGCAACCCTCTTACCCCCAACCTCCAATAGTTCAATAGTCTCAGTTCCCTCTGGGATCAGGGTCCCAGCTCCTTGTTGGTAGGGAGCCGTTGTAACCCCTGCTGGAGTGAATCACTCCTGGCGGGGGGGTGGGGGAGGCGCTAGTGGACTTGGAGGCTTCAGTCCTGAGCTCACGGATTGGACATAAATGTTAATTTAAATGTTGAAATCAGCTCGAAATCAGCACGGAGCTGATTACGCCAAAAAACTTGGAGCTGGAGATGCACAGAGCTGTGGCACCCAGCGGGAAGCCTGCAAAACAGCCTCCACTGATGTCTCCTGGCCCATTGCGCTGCTAGAGCAGCACAGCGGACTGGGAGGATTGCTCCCAAAGAGTTCACTGATTATGAGTTCTTCCCTGTTGTCAGTGGCTGAGGCAGTTCTCAAAACCTTGGTTCTCAATCCTTGGTTATTATCCTGGATTTGCTGCTTTAGAATTTGTGGACTCTGTCTGTCTGCTGTTTACAATGTGATGTAAGCAGTCAGGATCCAGCCTATTTAAATGAGGGAGAGAAGTAGACAGAGATTTTGCTGCCTTCTCCAGTCAGCAAGGGTTTAAAATAAAAGACATTCAAAAATCAAAGTGTTCCAGTCATGTGATGACTGGCCATTGATATATGATGGAAAACAATCAACAGCCTATTCATGATAATGAAGGAGTTTCCACCTCCCACGGTCAAAACTATCGACATATAATAGAGGCAGATGAGGATCCATAGCACTTCCCTTGTACATAAATCAACTTTGTGAATTCTCCTTTGTTATCTGGTAGCCCTGGAGACAAAAGTCTGAGGCCTTGAAATATTTAAAGAAAATCCATAATGCTATAGAAGATCTAGTTCTCCCAAATTAATAAAATGTTCAAAGTGTAACTTTAGCTTCCCAATGAATTGTTTAAGTATCTACAGTTAACGTCTCCAGAGAGATTTTTTTCTCAAACATAAATTGAATTATTTGTCTTTATTCATTCATATTGTAATAGAACATCATTTTTATTCACATTATAATTTTCCAAAGATCTAAAATGCTGCATTAGAAGGAGCATCCTTTTGAAAGAAAATTATAAAAATCTGTTTTCATACAGTAGGAAGACTATTAAATTGATAAACACAAGTTTTCTTCTCAAATATTGAGCAGACATTCAAAGGACATAATCTGAATATTCCCTGCTAATATATTCTGTTTTTTTAGTGTCTCCATTTATTGTATTTCTCTAGGCAACTATTTAAGGTGCTTGCAAGTGGAAGATGATGGCATAGGGGTAATGTCACCAGATTAGCAATCCAGAGACCCAAGGTAATGCTCTGGGGACATGAGTTCAAATCCTGCTACGGCAGTTGCTGCAATTTGAATTCCATTAATAGATCTGCAATATAAAGTTAGCCCGAATGATGGTGATCATGACACCTATCAATGAATTTTGTAGCATCCCATCTGGTTCACTAATGTCCTTTAAGGAAGTACAAAAGGTCATGAATGTAGCCCAATCCATCACACAAACCAACCTCCCATTCATTGACTCTGTCTACACTTTGTGCTGCCTCGGCAAAGCAGCCAGCATAATTAGGGGCTCTATGCACCCCAGACGTTCTCTCTTTCACCTTCTTCCCTCGGGATAAAGATACAAAAGTCTGAGGTCACATATCAACTGACTCAAGAACAACTCCTTCACTGCTGCTGTCAGACTTTTGAATTGACTTACCTTGCATTAAGTTGATATTTCTCTGTACCCTAGCTATGATTGTAACACTACATTCTGCACTCTCTTATTTCTTTCTCTATGAATGATATGTTTTGTCTGTATAGAGCGCAAGAAACAATTCTTTTCACTGTATGTTAATACATGTGACAAATAATAAATCAAATCAAAATCTGTGGTCCTTGCCTGGTCTGGCCTATATGTAAAAAGTCTGACAACACCAGGTTTAAGTCCAACCGATTTATTTGATAGTAAGATGATGTGGATATGCCGGCGTTGGACTGGGGTAAACACAGTCAGACTTCTTACTGTGTTTACCCCAGTCCAACGCCGGCATATCCACATCTGGCCTATATGTAACAGCAGACCCACAGTGATTTGATGCTTAAACTGTGGTTGATGCTTAACTGCCTTCTGAAATCAGTGAGGCACTCAGTTCAAGAGCAATTAGGGATGGACAATAAATGCTGGCCTTGCCAGCGAAGTCACATCCAATGAAATATAAATAAGTCCTCAATCTATCTCCCTAAACTTATTTTTGGTTACACAGCTTGTAAACACTGGTGGTGTAGAGTGGCAGAGAGTTATTCTCATATTGATCAATTCTGTCTGAAAAATTGATTCAATACAACAAGGGTAGAAAATAATGAACACAATGAGTTCTAGGAGGAGAAAATAGGCAAAGGTTTTTTTTAAAGTAGAAATAAATAACAAAGGTCAAGATGGCAGCTATTGTGATCAAATTTATAGGATGTGAGCAATGTAGTGAGCTAGTTGCTGGGTCTTTCACCTCTGATACCATGTTTAATTTCACAACAGGCTATTAAGTGCCTCTTCTGTCTGCTAGAAGCAAGTAACCTGCATGAAATAAGTTTGAGATGCTTTGTAATTAGAAGCGGACAGCTGACATTAATTGGCAATCTTGAACTGAAAAGATACACAATGGGCCGAAATCTCCCACTTTGAGGCAAAGTACCCATCCGGACAGGAAAATGGAAGTGTTTCCCACAGACACTGGCAGGGGCTGTCAGGTTGGATTCGCCCACCTGAAAGATTACAATAAGCTCATTCCGAGCAACCCGGCGGCCAGCCCCGCTGTTGCAAGACTGGTCCCCTGTTTTTAAAGGCGGCCCAATCTCCATGCTTGGCAACAGGTTCCACTCCCCCCAAAAATTGAAAGAGTACAACCCCCACAACTGGCCAGGGGACATCATTCACAAACAATGGCTCACCCCCCCTTCCCCACACAACTCAGGCATGAGGGTGACCCGATGCCCTTTCAAACCCCCACTCAAGCTCCCTTCCCCCTCAAATCACCCACTCAAGCCTTCTTACCCTTCAGATCCCCTACTCAGCCACCCTTCGGGTCACACACCTTGGCTCTATGATGTTCTGCCCTCTGGTACCCTGATACTAACACCCTGGTCTGAAGGCTTGGGCCCCAACAGGGCTCAAGGATGTTGACGTTTACCCCAAAATGGCTTCTAGGCTGCAATGGAAGAATCCCTAAGGGGTTCTGGGATTGGGGTCCAGGGGGTGATGACATCACTGTCCCTGGTAGACCTGAAGAATACCCCTGGCATAATGATTTCAGGCAGCCCTATGATCAAGATCTGCATTCCTGACTGTCAGCAGAGAAAATTCTTACGTGGCTACATCTCTTTAATCTCCATGCCCCTCAATCACCTGGCAGGATTTTAAGTCATTGCAGCACTCCATTCTGCAGCAGAGATTTTCCTTTCACTCTGTCAGAAGCTGCAGGTATGAGCAGACCCCTGTGCCTTTCTCTGACAAAGCAATGCCAATTTCACCTGGGGGAGGGGGTTCCAGTCTGCACAGTGGTAAACTTAGCCTCATTGTTTGCACACAGCTTTGACTTGAAATTGCTGAAGCTTACTAGCAAGTTGAATTCTTTGAAACCCTCTCCATTCCAATAGAACCCTTTGATCTCAAATAAATTCAATGTGCAGTGCTTTGAGAAAGCTTCCATTGACAGCTCAATGGATTTCTATCATTTTCCAGCCACCTGTGTTTGTTTTCACTCCTCTTCATGCTTAGAAACATCTCAGATATCTCATTGATCCTGACCACAATGTTCACATAGTCTAAGCCTGATTGACAGCCTGTGATTTCTTCAAAACAATTGTGGTTTCCAAAACAGGAAATGAAACCACAGGCTGTCAGTCAGGCCTAGATCCTATCAATAGTGCTTCAGGAAGAGTTGTGCCAAATTGCCTTCTTCTGCACTGTAGAGATTTTATAGTTCTACGCTATCAGTTATATCCTCAAAAAAAAAATCTGCAGAAGGTTCATCAAACATAATTTCCCTTTCATAATCCAATTGATATTTTCTGTGTCCTAAATTCACATCCTTTATAACAGACTCTAACATTTCTCTTCTACTGATGTTAGGCTAACTGATCTGTGATTCTCTGTTTTCTCCCTCTGTCCCTTTTGTAAATAGTGGGGTTAAATTTGCTGCTCCCCAATCTGCCAAGAATATTCCAGAATCTAAAGAATTTTAGAAGATGACAACCATTGCAACCATTATTTCCAAATAATTAATGCGGGCTACTATCAGTCACCATCATTAACATCCAGAGGATTAGGAACCTACTCAAAGTAGCTGTTTTAATGAAGAGTTTGCTAAAACAGATTTGGTTGTAATGCTTTCCACCTGTAGAACTGACACTGCTGTAGTTTGCATGGTGACCTCATGTAAATATTTACTTGTGAATTTCTGGTACAAATTCCATGTAAAGCAAGATTAATGTGTGGAAAATGCTTGGAATCAGATTGAACCTTTAAAAAGCCAGCTTTGACTGAAGAAATTGTGGCCAAGTATGTAAGTGCCTGGCTCAGTAAATGGGCCTCAGTAAGCTGTTCATCTGTAACATCTTCTGCTACTAATGAGGGGTCATTGGAACTGAAGTGTTAATTCTATCTTCTTCTCTCCACATAAACTGCCTGAACTGCTGAGTGCTTCCATTATTTGCCGTTCTTATTACAAGCTCCAGCATTGCATCAAGTCCTCCCAGCAGTAATCTCCCATTAGTGAAGAGTCTTCTCAGTCCCCCAATCATGAGCTTGCTGAAAAAGTCACCCACTTCAGCATGCAGGATACCAACTTTTGTTTAGTTGCAAATGTTATGTGCAAATAACCTTTGCATATGGCAGCACGATATCAATGAATTATACCTTACTAACACAAACACCCATCATCCTACTTTGAAAAGAAGAGAAAGACTTGCAATTATGTAACACTTTTCATGAGCACTGGACATCCCAAAGTGCTTCACAATCAATGAGGAGCTTTTTGAAGTGTCATTATTATAATGTAGGAAATGTGGCAGACAATATGCATAGGACAAATTTATCCAAATAGCAATATAGTAATAACCAGGTCATCTGTTTTCTTTGTTATATTGCTTGAGGAACAAATATTTGTTATGTCACTGGGATAATTCTCCCATCTCTTCTCCAAAGGAATGCCATGGGTTCTTTTGCATCTTCCTGAGCAGGTCGATGAGACCTTGGTTTAATGTTTCATACCTTGCTGGTAGACATTGATGCCAATCTTTTGCATCTGAGGATGCCATGGTGAGTGTTGATTAAGTAAGAATGAGGATGAACTGAGGGATTGAAAACTCAGGCACATTGGTTCATGTTTCAAAGTTGAGGTCAACAGCCTTGCCTGCAAGACCTTATCCAAGTTGGTCTCTGTGATATCTGGTCTAAAAGCATCCAGGAAGCCCGAGAGCCAGGTATGTAACCATTGACCTATTAGGAGCTTTGAAGAAGTCAAACTGTTGTGTAAAGGGATAGACCTATTCTGAGCAAGGCCAGGTTGATGGTGTAATTTTTTTTTAACATTGACTAATATGGCCCTCCTATTCAGCCTCACCATTGGCTTGTGGGCATGTAGGTGAATTTGGTGACTTTTATAAAACTGTCCAATTCTGTAAAGTGTTTGAAGCAATCATTAGTAAATTGTGAGCCATTATCTGAAGCGACCATATCCTGGATACCATGTTTGACAATATCTCTAAGTACAATGATAACTGCTGTCGAGGTGGGGCCATTTAGTTGCTTTATCTCAATCCATTGAGAATAGTAGTCAATGACAATGAGAAAGTTTTACCATTGAAGACAAAAATCCATCCCGAGGTAAGTTGGGAAAGCTGAGGCCATCAAGGTTCCTTGTGGTTTTGTCTATGCACATGGTGGACAATTAGAGACTGTGGGCACAACTTACCATTCCAGAGACTAAGTGCGGTGGCAGGCAGGAAAATTGGCGGGAGTCCCACTGGATGGATATTTGTGCCTGACTTTCTGCTTTTCAGTTCATTGATTAAGCATCAATAACGAAATTGTCAAATCTCATTGCGGGGCAGGCAGTGATCATCTGTCCTGTCATTACCTCATTGGGTCAAGGGTCCTGGCACTATATTTAAACAACACCACCCCCCCCACCCCGGCATTCACTTAGTGCAGGGCAGATGTGGGCTGAATGTTTGCATTACCATGGTGACCAATCACAACTAACCTTCAGTTCCATGGTTCACAGTGGCCTTCCTGGGAATTCTCCTCCAGGCCAGCCAGGAAAATTGGGAGGTCCCCTTTCCAAGGGACGGGAGGAGTTCTTCTCACCTGACCATACTGACTTGGAGGAGGTCACCTGGGAGGTCAATATCTGTACCACTCAAAGAATGTCCACCCTGCAGTATAGGAACAGTTGAATGATCTGGTGCACAGCTGTGGGATAAGTGAACCTTTCCCTCACTCCAAACTCAGACTCTCATAAGAAACATGACTGGAAGAGCTAAAGAAGTACTATGGCAACAAGAGTGGATTAGGTGTTATAACAGGTGACTCAACTGACTCCCCAAAACCGGTCCACTGCCTACAAGATACAGGTCATCAGGGTGATGGAATTCTCTCTGCTATGCAGGTGCAACTGAAACACTCACAAAGTTCAGCACCATGGAGACAAAGCAGCCCCCTTTACTGGTGCTCCAACTACCACCTTAAGTATTCACTCTCTCCACCTCTGTGACTATAGTGTATACCATCTACATAATTCATTTCAGCAACATGACAAGGCTTCTTTGGCAATACTTCTCATAACAGCCTCTACTGCCCAGAAAGGCAAGGATAAATATCAAAACCCTCGAGATCACTCAACATTTTATGTGGAAGTACTTGTTGTCACTGGGTTAAAATCCTGAAACACCCTGCCAAATAGCACAGTGGGGGGACGTTCACCACACAGACTATTGTGGTTCAAGAAGGTGCTTTAACAGCTTTTTCTCAAGGCCAGTAAATGCTTGCTTTGTCAAATATGCACACATTGCATATATATTAACAGGTCAGTTATTTAGAATATAACTGGTTATGTTTGCTTGGGAAAAAAAACCAACATTAGGTAGGGAGTCTAAAACTAGAGGGGATAGGTTTAAGGGTGACAGGGGAGAGATATAAAAGAGTCCAAAGGAGAAATTTTTTCACTCAGAGGATGGTGAGTGTCTGGAATGAGTTGCCAGAGGCAGTAGTAGAGGCGGGTACAACTTTGCCTTTTGAAAAGCATTTAAACAGTTACATGGGTAAGATGGGTATAGAGGGATTTGAGCCAAGTGCAGGCAATGGGACTAAGTTAGTGATAAAAACTGGGCGGCATGAACAAGTTGGGCTGAAGGACCTGTTTCCATGATTCTATTAGCAGTGAAGGACTATACAACATAAAACAGAAATTTGATTGTTGTGAAGCCATCTCATTCCTATTTTTGATGAAAGGCATATAAAAATATTTGAATTGTCTTACATTCAAAATCTTTTCTTTAACTGCGATTCTCTCCCTCTCTGTCTGCAAATTGTTCCCATTCACCCAGGGACAGCACAGTGGCATAGTGGTTAGCACTGCTGCCTCACAGTAACAGGGACCCAGGTTCAATTCTGACCTCGGGTGGCTGAGTAGAGTTTGAACATTCTTTCTGAGTCTGGTGCCCCAGTTTCTTCCCACAGTCTAAAGATGTGCAGGTTTGGCTGATTGGTCATGCTAAATGACCCTTAGTGTCAGAAGAATTATTGTTGTGAATGCATGGGGTTAAGGCCTGGGTGGGGCTGTTGTCACTGTAGGCCCGATGTGCCTAATGGCCTCCTTCTGCACAGTAGGGATTCTATGTTCTATTCCTTTCTTGACTAAGGCACTGATTTATGCTTGGGAATGGCAACATGGGTGCTTGTTAACAGTTTTAACAGGCTATTTGACCGAATGGAACAATATAGTGTTATCCAATCATTTCTTCCCCTGACATTCATTCCAGTGTATTCTTCAGCAGGTTTCGCTGGATTGTGGATGGAAGTCAAAACTCTGTTTCCAATCTCTCGATTGAAAGAGTTTGTTGTATGTCCCTTACGGCTATTCTCACTGAGGTCAGCACAGCTCATCGCAGAATAAGCTTCAAAGCTAGCCTATATTGCTTTATGACCATCCTACATAATGCATTCATCAATTGAACTATCAGGCAGAAATTGATGGGGCTTTTTTTGCATTGGACAGAACAGGAAGGTTGGTTGTAGGAGTGATACCGTGACTGGGAAGAGAAGTTAGATTCTGGTGCTACAGAATGCTGTAACTCATAGCTATTACCAATGGCAAAACTCTGAAATGCGCAAGTGCACCTCAAAATGCAATATCAAACAAAGGCATGTTTTGAAACTAAGTGCAAGGTCAGTGCAAAAGGGAATAAAATTTTGTGTTGTCACTGAAGTAATGAAGCACCTAAATAATACATTAATCAGATCATATTTTGCGCTATACATATTTTTGTTGCTTAGTTTCAGCGTATAATTAATTGATGGATTATGTTTCTCCAGATGTTTTCCTTAGTCACTGGTTCAGATTAATTTATTAGTGTAGCCTTTTTGTTTACATTTAAGAATTATTTTATGGAAATACATCCTTCACCAACTAAGGTAACATATGTAAATAATGGAAATTTCTGGCATTCTGTCAGGGCGCTGAGTGATCGCCTCAGCTTTATTTCCAGGGGGAATTGTATGAATGAAAACTCAGAAACCAGCACTCCAAGAGGGCTGACTTTGTCAAGGGAAGCGAATCCTGATTGGTTGACTTAAATGATTGTATCGTGTCAATGAGAGGAACTTTCAAAATATAACTCTTATCTTCTAATATTGAAAAAATCCTGACCTTAATTCATAAATAAGAGAAATGACAACTGTGCAGTGAATGAACTATTACAAATATATAAAATACAGCAGACAGCAAAAGACATGGTATATCCAGCCTGTCCCACAAAAGGATTGTTAGAGACAGGCATTCATCCAGGGGTGATGGGCCTCTAAGAACTCTGGAAGTAAAATGGGCCAAAGAATTAAAATGGCAGGCAAACAAAAGCTCAGGGCCACATTTGCAAACTGAACAGAGATACTCTATGTCAACCCCTCTATGTTTGGTCTCCCCAGTGTAGAGGAGACTACATCATAAGAAATACAAGACTGAAAGCAATTTGCACTTTCCATGGAAGGAGTGCTTTGGGGCCCTGGAAGATTTGGTACACATAATGTGGAGATGGTGGCACTGGACTGGGGTAAACACAGTAAGAAGTCTCACAACACCAGGGTAAAGTCCAACAGGTTTATTTGGTAGGAAAAGCCACTAGCTTTCAAAGTGCTGTTCCTTTGTCAGGTAAGTGGGAGTTCTATTCACAAACAGGACACATAAAGACTCAAACTTAATTTACAAATAATGGCGCCACAGTGAAAAACCGCACCGAACTCCTCAGAAGACAAACACGGAACACAGCGGACAGAGTACCCTTTGTCGTCCAGTACATCCCTGGAGCGGAGAAGCTATGACACCTTCCCTGGAGCCTTCAACATGTCATTGATGAAGACAACATCTTGCCAAGGCCATTCTCACAAACCTACTTCTTGCCTTCAAACAACCGTACAACCTCAAACAGACCGTTGTCCGCAGCAAAATACCCAGCCTTCAAGAGAACAGTAACCCTGACACCACAAAACCCTGCCACAGCAACCTCTGCAAGGCGTACCGGATCATTGACACGGATGCCATCATCTCATGTGCGAACACCATCCATCAGGTACACGGTACATACTCTTGCAACTCGGCCAACATTGTCTACCTCACATGCTGCAGAAAAAGATGTCCCAAGGCATGGTACATTGGGAAGACCATGCAGACGCTACAACAACGAATGAATGAACACCGCTCGACAATCACCAGGCAAGAATGTTTTCTTCCTGTTGGAGAACACTTCAGCGGTCATGGGCATTTGGCCGCTAAGCGTTCTCCAAGGCGGCCTTCACAACACACAACAACGCAGTGTCACTGAGCAGAGACTGATAGCCAAGTTCCGCACACATGAGGACGGCCTCAACTGGGATCTTGGGTTCATGACACACTATCTGTAACTCCCATGACTTGCCTGGGCTTGCAAAATCTCACGAACTGTCCTGTCTGGAGATAATACACATCTCTTTAAGCTGTGCTTAACCTTCTCTTCACTCACATTGTCTGTACCTTTAAGACTTGATTACCTGTAAAGACTCACACTCCAACCATTATTTTGTAAATTGAGTTTGTGTCTTTATATCCCCTGCTTGTGAACAGAACTCCCATCCACCTGACGAAGGGGCAGCAAGCGCTCCGAAAGCTAGTGGCTTTTGCTACCAAATAAACCTGTAGTACTTTAACCTGGTGTTGTGAGACTTCTTACACGGTTTCATACAGTCATGGCACAACTTTAGAATAGGCATGAGCCTGATTTCCTTTGATTTTGATTTGATTTGATTTATTATAATCACATGCATTATTATACAGTGAAAAATAATGTTTTTTGCACACTATACAGACAAAACATACCATTCATAGAGAAGGAAACGAGAGAGTGCAGAAGGTAGTGTTACAGTCATAGCTAGGATGTAGAGAAAGATCAACTTAATGCAAGTTAAGTCCATTCACAATTCTGACAGCAGCAAGAAAGGAGCTGTTCTTGAGTCAGTTGGTACATGACGTGTATCTTTTTCCCGAAGGAAGAAGGTGGAAGAGAGAATGACTGGGGTGTGTGGAATCCTTAATTATGCAAGCTGCTTTGCTGAGACAGCAGGAAGCGTAGACAGAGTCAATGGATGGGAGAGTGGTTTGCGTGATGGATTGGGCTACATTTGTGACCTTTTGTAGTGACCTTGCGGTCTTAGGCAGAGCAGGAGAAATACCAAGCTGTAATATAACCAGAAAGAATGCTTTCTATGGTGTATCTGTAAAAGTTGATGAGAGCTGTAGCTGACATGCCAAATTTCCTTAGTCTTCTGAGAAAGTAGAGACATTTCCATGAATTAGAATGCATTTAAAGACAATTACACGGCTTTACGCCATTGCTTTGGGCCACATCAGATGCTCTCCACACCCCACCCCACTTGCATGATGTCACGCTGACAGGAATCACCACTGGATTGCAAAAGTGCAATCCACTTTTCATGTCACACTGTCATGGTGACCATGCCAGGGTGTGCAAAGGTGAATATAGCCCCTATGAAGTGAGGGATATGGCTGGGCAGTGCCCTGGCTATGTCCCCTGGCACTGTCAGGATGGTATTGCCAGGGTGGAGCCAGGGGTGGGAACTCTAGAAGTCTCCCACTGAGGGCAGATTCCATTAAGTAGGGGTGGGGGGTTAATAGAAAAGGGGGGATTGTTGTGCCTGCATGGTAGTGATGGAGTGTGGGGGGTGCGGAGAATTGGCAGACATTGAAAATAAGGGTGTACCTCCCAAGGAAGATGGTGGGGGATGCTCTGCGATGCTGACCTAGGTGGGGAAGGAAATATTCAGGTCACCCTGATACCTTTGTGGTTTCAAGGGAAGGTGGGTTGGGGTAGGATGAGCTGACCATTGAGTGGTGGGGGGGGAGCTTGGCCATCTATGCTTGAGGGTTGAGGGTGTTCCCCTTCTCTGCTGGTCTCCCAATGTCTGTGGCAGGGTGGAGTGAGGGGTGTGGGGTAGGGCTAGTGGTGGGGGGAGTGGGAGGATGCCTTTATTATGACTTTGAGATCACAGTGTCCTGATTGCTGTGGAGCTGGCCTTGCTGGCTTTTATCAGGCTCTGCCCCACTAGAATGAAGGCACTCTACATGCCCCACCCTGTTTTTTTTTGACAACGTGTCAGAAGATGTGGAGTGAAAACCTGATTGTGTTTCAAGGGAGAAACACACTGATTTTCAGTCAGAACCTTTTGCCATTTTATTTGGAAAATTCCACTCCACATGTCAGTTCATTTGGCATGCTTAGTTTCATTGGTCAGAACATTGAATACAAGAGTTAGGTTGTCTTGTTGAAGTTGTACAAGACATTGGGAAGGCCACACTTGGGATACTGTGTACAGTTCTGGTCACCCTATTATAGAAAGGATATTATTAAACTAGAAAGAGTGCAGAAAATATTTACTAGGATGCTATTGGGACTTGATGGTTTGAATTATAAGGAGAGACTGGATAGACTGGGACTTTTTCCTCTGGAGCATGGAGGCATCAGGGTGATCTTATAGAGGTCTCTAAAATAACAAAGTGCAGAGATCAGCGAGGTAGTCAATATCTTTTCCCAAAAGTTGGGGAGTCTAAAATTAGAGGGCATAGGTTTAAGCTGAGAGGGGAGAGATACAAAAGAGTCCAGAGGGGCAATTTTTTCACACAGAGAATGGTGAGTGTCTGGAACAAGCTGCCAGAGGTAGTAGTGGAGGCAGGTACAATTTTGCCTTTTAAGAAGCATTTAGACTGTTAAATGGGTAAGATGGGTATAGAGTGATATGGGCCAAATGCGGGCAATTGGAACTATCTCAGTGGTTAAAAAAGGAACGCATGGACAAGTTGGGCCAAAAGGTCTATTTCCATGCTGTAAACGTCTATGACTCTATAAATATACCAGAATCACTTTTTTTTAAAGTTGATAATATAAAATACGTTCAGTTTACTTGTTATATTCTAACCATTTGGAGCAACAATCTGATATTTTTATAAATATATTTTCGCATTGCTAGTCACATCTTGTGTGATGTGACATACAAAATGACACATGCGACATACAAAGTTGGCAATTCACATGGGTACATCTCTGTGCTGTTGAATAAATATTCATATATTTACATGAACTTACATTTTTCTGTGCCAGTCTTGCTGAAATGCACCTGGGAATTGGAGAACGTGATCTCATATTGAGGCCATTTCCTCTTGAATTGCAAAGCAGACAATATAAATGCATGAAAATGTCACTGTTGATATATTTTTAAAAAACTACGGGGACGATTCTCCCCAAAATATTCAAAGTGCCGAATTCACGTGAAAACTGGAGTAATTCCTGCTGGTACTTTTAGCGTGAATTTCAGAATGAAATTCCCACACTCTAAGCAGCGCAGAGTACTCTAGTGGGATTCACAATGAAAATCCAGGGTTGAGGCCTATTCTGCCAGTGCTGAAATTGGCACATGCACTTTGGCCCAATACTGCCAGGCTCCTGATAGCCGGCCAGCTCAATTGCTGGTCAGCCCCACAACCCTGTATCGCACCACTCTGACACTCTTCCCCCCTTTCGCAACAGATTGCTGGCCTCCCGGACCTCTCTGGACAATTCCTAATGTTCCCTTCACGGTCAGCCCCAATTTCCCCGATGCCCACTCCACCCTCCACTTCCCAGCAGTCCCGATGCCCAGTAAGGCACAAAAGGCAGCCCATCACTGCTTTCTCAAGGGCTGCTAGGGATGGGTAATAAATGCTAGCCAAGCAAACGATGCCCACATCCTGTGAAAGAATAAAAAGAAAACTTAGAGAATGTGGAAAGAAGGTTGAATTCTTCACTGAAATATATGTGAAAGAACTTTTATTTAAAGAGTGTCTTATCTCATTCTCTGGACAAAAGAAAAATTACAATTGTCAATTCTCTTTTGAAATATAAGAGTAATTTTAACTAACTGGTTTGGAAAATGACGGTGTTTATATTGAGTATTAGTTAACTACTTGTTTTACACCCTGTGTGAATCTATAGTGTACTCCTGCAGTTAATATGGTTACAGTGGCAAATGAGCTGTCAACTTGGACAGAATTAGATTCCACAAACATTAAATGAGTGACCACATAATGATGTGTTTGTATTGGAAATTGTTAATCAGCAGAGTTGTTCTTAAGTTGGTATTACAAGATTAGTAATATCCACCAGAAAAACCAGATGGGACCACAGGGTAACACTTATTTGAAAGAAAGCCCTGACAACCAATGCACCCTCTATTTTAAGTTCACAGCCAATTCATTTAAGTGCATTGAACTTTTATTTCTTCTCAATTAATGAGTACTTGCAATAGATTAGAAGGGCTGACTTGGCTAAAATGAGGGAATTTTGGGCTGGTGCATGGTTATATGACGATACATCTCAAAGGAAACATTGCTTACAACACAATAGCACAGCACTGTCTAGACAATGGAATAAAGTGTCAGTCTGGATTCCGTGGTTCACTCAACAATGAAAACAAGAACTTTTATTGATTTATCATTTGTGATGCAGTAAAACTCCCTGAACAGCTTCACAGTTGAGGGGGGTGAGGTGGGGGAGAGGGCTGTGGTTACATAAGGAGATATTATGGCAGATGACCAAGAGTTTGGTCAAAGAAGTAAAAGTGAAAGTATGACCTTGCTTCTTTATCTTTGATGCACCCAGGAGACCACTCTTCGTACTTGCCCAGCACCAGACGACGCAACTAAAGCTGCAGACTTTCCAAATGGCATGGACCTCCACTGCCATGGGTAAAATACCAGCCGAGGTGGGATAAGGCCCTTAAGACCTATAAAATTTCAAACATGTGGGGTGCAGATGGAGAGGTGATGGCAAGGTCGCAAGCTGGGTTTTCGAGTCTCTTTACGTCAAACTCACCAATGGGGGAGCATAAAACTCAACCTACTGTGTAGAATTACTTTAAGAATATTGAATAATTCACCAGTAGAAATAAAAGTGCAGACATGGAAGCTGAAAGTGTGCATTTAACCTTCACATTGAAGATGCCACAATTTTACATGTGATGCTAAAATATATATAACAGGGATTGGATAAGATCCAACAGCATAGAGAAATTAGGGTTAGATTATCTGTGCAATTGTGTTATAGAAACCTACTTTCCTTCTGAGTGACTTTGATGATACACAGAAAGGGTGCCGCATTTTCTGTTACAATAGTTAGGTTAACTTTGTGAATCATTTCTTATTTGAAAGGAAGATGGCATTTTGATTCTAGTGCTAGTGAAGTGAGTTTAATAACCTAGATGAAAATTCCCAAGCGGCTGATATTGCCCAGGTCTTTTGTTTATATGAACACATACGTTAGTAAAATAGATGACTTTCTCTTAAACCAAATGAATTCGAGAAAATGGCTGGTTCATTGCACTGCAGGGACAATAGAAAGCAATTTAGAACAAATTCAATATTCAGCAGGTGAAAAGAGTAAGATATCGTAACATTAGACTGTTGCTGCAAAGCCATTATTAGTGTAATTCCACTATCAGTCGCGAATGGTTGTGGGCAATTAAAAAACTGATGGGAGAAGAAGAATCCATGAGCATCCTCATTCTCAATAGTGAGGGAGCCCAACATGTGAGTGTAAAAGGCGAAGCTGAATCCATTTGCAACCATCTCTAGTCAGGACTGCAGAGTGCCTGATCCACCTAGGCATCCTCCTGAGTCCCACCATCACAGCAAACAGTCAATGTGATTCACTCAACATGACATTAGGAAATGACTGAAGGCACTGGATGCAGCAAAGGATATGGACACATCTATATGCAACATGGTTCACTAATATTAAGTGCAACAATGATATAATGCTATGTTAGTTTATGACCCCACTGTGACTAGTAAACAAGCCAGTGAGTAGAAACTTTACTTTAACAACACTATGCGATATTATTAATTTGACAGGAAAATAAAGCATTTGTTATTTATAATGCTGTATGGATGATAACATTGACTTCAGTGACTTCCTCAGCCTTCATTAACATGTTCTGCATATCATACTATATGGGCATGGTGACAATAAATTCATATTTTGGGCAAAAGTAACACTTGCCATGCAAATAAACTGCACAAGATCATTTTCATTCTGTAGAAGCAGAAGAAAACGCCTTCTGCTGGGTGCATGATATTATTCAAAATAATTATTTCAGACAAGAAGTACAATGGAATTCTATTTTATCAGTAATCTCACAGGGTAGAAATATTAAATAACTCCTAAGCAACAAAGTGGAATGATTGAAGTACACAGGTCTTCACTGTCAGTAAGAAGCATTGGAGCCCTCAGGTGTTACTGTGTAACATAACTTTTAAGGTACCAGAGGATGAAAAATTGTATGGTGCACAATTGAATCGGTATTTTTTTGATCAGCAAGTCTGAAAGTTGCTGATTGCTGCTTCTCACTACAACATATGTTCAATATTTACTGTGTTACACAACCCTTTAACACAATATTTTAATGCTTCAAAAAACTCATAAAAAGCACCAAACTTGAATGGGATAATGGGTAGATCGATTAAAAGGACAAAATTGAAGACCATGGAAAGACTCTTCAGAATAATGTGCAATGTAAAATAAATTACTGACTCACTGTGTGCCCATTACGCACATCGACCCTAAGTATCTCAACCCATAAAATCTGCTCATAGTAAACTTAACAACAAAATAAACAGAAGCTCATCTGTGATTCCACCCTCCATTCGCAAGTTAATTATGGATAGCAAAGGCTATGTAGTGCACCTCAACTCATTCATCCCAGAGTAAGATACGAACATACATACTATGAGTAAGGGTAAGGCAATCGGTCCTTTCAGGCTGCTCCACTATTTGATCACACTGCCTATATTATAGTGGTGACTACAACTCAAAAGGCCTTCATTGGTTGCAAAGTGATTTGGGACAATTTGAAAGATGTTGTATAAATGTAGGTTCTGTCTTTCTTTTATTACAGAGGTATGCAGGAGGCAAAGTGACTGTACTAGTGGTGGAATTGAAGGTTCAATGCTGATCCTCCAAAGATAATTAATCACAGAGCAATCAACTGATGTTAGGGGAATGGCTACAAATTAGTGATTACACTTACAAAACAATTCAACTGTAACCTGCCCCCAACCCCACTAACCTTCCTCAAACAACTTCCAACTTCCCCCAACCACCTTTAACTTCCCACAGACTCTACTTCAACCTTCCTTTAATCTCCCACAACTCACCTTTAACCCCTCCCAATGTTCCCTCCAATCTCCCACCCAATCCTCCCTCCAACTTAAGAACATAAGAACATAAGAAATAGGAGCAGGAGTAGGCCATCTAGCCCCTCGAGCCTGCCCTGCCATTCAATAAGATCATGGCTGATCTGTCGTGTCTCAGTTCCACATTCCCGCCCTCTCCCCATAACCCTTAATCCCCTTGCCTATCAAAAATCTATCAACCCGCATCTTAAATATATTTAATGAGGCAGCCTCCACCATCTCAACGGGCAGAGAATTCCAGAGATTCACCACCCTTTGAGTGAAGAACTTCCACCCCCAAAACCCACTTCCCAACTCCCCTCCTCCCATCCTGTTCCAACTGGCATTTGGCACCATCTGTGCCCCTCACCCTCGCAGTTCCTGCTCTCAATCATCAACAAAATGGTAGGAGATCTTGTTGACACTGATATCAAGCAGTTATGCACTCAGCAATAATTTGCTCAGGGATGCTCAATTTTGATTGCATAAGGACAACTTAGCTCCAGACCTCATTACATTCATTGAAATGTGAATATAAGAGCTGATTTCCAAAGGTGAGGTGATATCAAAACAGGGTTTGACTGAGTGTGAAAGCAAGGAGCTCCAGCAAAATTGAAATCAATGTGAATTGGAGGAAAGTCTCTATTGGTGGGAATCATACAGAGCATAGGAAGATGGCTGCAATTGCTGGAGACCAATAATGTCAGCCCATGACTTTAATGACGGAGTTTCATAGGGTAGTGTCCTAGGTTCAGCCATCTTCAGCTGTTTCATCAGTGACTTTCCCTCCAACCATCAGGAACATAGACACACAAAGATTTGGGAGTACAGATCTACAGATCCTTAAAAGCAACAGCAAAGGTGGAAAAAGTGATGAAGAAAACATATGACATGCTTGCCTTCATCGGATGAAGCACTGAGTATAAAAGTTGGCAAATTATGTTACAGTTATATAAAACGCTTGTTCGGCCACATTTGGAATGCTGTGTCCAATTCTGGTCACCACACTACCAGAAGGACGGGGAGGCTTTGAAGAGAGTACAGAAAAGGTTTAGCAGAATGTTGCCTGGTATGGAGGGTATTAGCTTTGAGGAAAGGTTGAATAAACTGGGATTGTTCTTCCCGGAGAGATGAAGGCTGAGGGACAACCTGATAGAAGTTTACAAAATTATGAGAGGTATAGATAGGGTGAACAGTTGGAAGCTTTTTCCCAGGGCAGAAATGACAATTACCAGGGACCAGAAGTTTAAAATAAGGGGGAAAGGTTCAGTGGAGATGTGCGGGGGGGGTAGTTTTTTACATAGACTGTGGTGGGGGCCTGGAATGCACTGCCAAGTGAGGTGGTTTGAGGCAGTTACATTAGCCTCATTTAGGACTTATCTTGATAGGCATATAAACAAATGGGAAATAGAGGGATATAAGCGGAAAATGTGATCGGCGCAGGCTTGGAAGGCCAAAGGACCTATTCCTGTGCTGTACTGTTTTTTGTTTGTTCAAAACAATATCAGAAGTTGGCTTGCTCACTCATGATTGCCCAATTCCACATTGATTTTATTCGATTTATTATTGTCACATCTATTAGTATGCAGAGAAAAGTATTGTTTCTTGTGCATTATAAAGACAAAGCATACCGTACATAGGGAAGAAAAGGAGAGAGTGCAGGATGTCGCGTTACAGTCACAGCTAGGGTGTAGAGAAAGATCAATTTAATAGGAGATAAGTCAAAAGTCTGATGGCAGTTGGGAAAAAGCTGTTTTTGAGTCAGTTAGTACATGATCTCAGATTTCTGTATCGTTTTCCCGACAAGAGAAAGTGGAAGAGAGAAGGTCAGGGGTGCGCGAGGCCCTTGATTATGTTGGCTGCTTTTCTGAGGCAGTGGGAAGTGTAGATAGAGTAAATGGATGGGAGGCAGATTTGAGCAATGGATTGGACTTCATTCATGGCTCTTTATAGTTTCTTGTGGTTTTGGACAGAGCAGGAGCCATACCAAGCTGTGGTACAACTAGAAAGAATGCTTTCAATGGTGCATTTGTAGAAGTTGGTGAAAGTTTTCAACTTTGAACTCCTTAGATAATAAAGCATCCATTCCCAGAAACAGCAAGATCAGGACAATGTCCAGGTATGGCCTGTTAATTGGCAAGTCACAAATGTGCCACTCAAGTATCAGGTGTTGATTATCTCCAAAAGTGAGAACCAAACCACCCCCTTTTAACATTCAATGACTTTACCATCATTAGCATGAATTAGCATCATTGATATCCTTAACTCCAAGGATTTTAGTGGATCATCCACATAAATACTCTGTCGAAAATTGGGAATTCTCCAGTGAATAACGCACCCTCTGATACCTCAAAGCCTTTTCACCATCGACAAGCACAAATTAGAATGCTTCTTCGAGTGCAACTCTAATAACACTCAAGAAGTTTGGGCCTCATCTATCACCATAAATATTCACTTCCTCCATAGTGACAGCAATGTGTACCATCAATAAAATGCACTGCAGCAATTTGCCAATGTTTCTTGGACAGCACATTCCAAATCTGTAACTTTACCATTTCAAAGAATAAAGGCAGCAGATGCATGGAAACAGCATCACTTCCCCTCCATATCACATGCGATCCTGACTTGGAAAAATGACCATTCCTTTATTATCACTGGGTCAATATAAAACAGAATCCATAGAATCCCTACAGTGCAGGAGATCATTTGGCCCATCGACTCTGAACCAACTCTTTAAAAGAGCACCTTAAACAGGTTCAACCTGTTTAAGTTCTGGGCTTGCTATTAACGCCATATTTCATGACTGAATAAAAAGCTATCAATCTTGTATTAAAAAAATCTATGTAACTGTGCTCTTTGAAGTCTTTCGGGACTCTTATTTTTCATGTGATGAGCTGAGATTAACCTCCAATGTTCAGTATTCCTGCCCATCTTTACATTTGACTCAAGCAGCACAAGGTTATATATATATGTTGTTTTATATGTCATTCTATATAACTGTGATACCATGAAGGATAATCTGGATTCATATCATGCTAATATATTAAAAAATAAATCAAATACAAAAAACATTTCTTATCTTATGAAGGCAATTGAACCTTCAAACTCTCTCTGAAAACCCTGGAGTATCAGGGTTACTCTGCACAACTGCAAGAACCCCTGTAGAAATTAATGGCATCTGTATCACCCCAGGTTAACCATCTGAACTGGTGAGTGCAAGTGATAGGGTTCAATATAGAGTTGACCAGTTTCTGCTGGTAATGCCAGATGTTGAAAGTCACGACATTGGTTCCTTTTCCGTTTGCAGCATTTTTCAGCTAAGAAGATGACTTTTAAGGTATCTACTTTTTCATTACTGACAGGCTTATGTAAGGAATTTGTGATGTATCACCCTCATGAAGGAGAAAATTACATTTGTTTCTGATATTTGGCACTTAGCACAAACCAGCTGTGAACATAGGTTTTCCTACATCTGTATGGGCAGTAGAAGAATGCAGACTGAGCTTTGTTGTGGTTTGGCCTGTCTTGTTAATTGTCTTTCCTTTCAGTATTGTGTTGAAATAAAATGCGCTTTTTTCAGTAATTTAAAGTGCAACAGATTTTTACCAAAGCATTTCACACCACTTACTGCATACCACAGAATATTGATCATTCTTTATTTGTACTCAAACCGTGTAATATTCTATACATAAATACTATAAGGCTCCAAAAGACACAATTACAGAAAATTTGATTTACCATACTCAGTGTCATTGCTGAACTTGGAAATGTTCTCAATGTTATGTACATGAGGAAAATTATGAATAATTTTGCAGCTTATTTCTCATACTCACAACGGAAACTTTCTGCAGTCAAGTAGAACAAATATTAGCGAGAAGTGATAATTGAATGTGCATTTATAGATTGGGTTTTTTTTATAATGATATAGAGACACCAGACACTCACAGGGAATTTAGTAAACACGTTGTGGATTCATTTATTTAAATGGACAGAAAGCTTGAAGACATCATGGACAGAAAGCTTGAAGACATCATGGACAGAAAGCTTGAAGACATCAGCAGCAGAGCTGTCTGCTAATGACAAAAATGAAACTGAAACTAGATCACATGACACACTTCCCTTTGAGTAATGGCATGCTGCTGTCCATATGGGCATATTACAACTATTGTTGCTATGAGTAAAATCAATTGGAAAATTGGAGGAAGCATTATTTGTTCAGTAAGAAATGATAGGAAAGATTTTCAACTGCTGTGTGACAATTGTTGAAATCTTGCTGTTGTTTATGCCGGTGGGATCTCTCAGTCCTGCTATATCCAGCAATGAGGGGTGTGTTCATTAGGAGCCCCATTGACGATGATGGGACCATAAGATACCACCACCAGCAAGTGTGACGTCACCTTCTACTGTCACATAACAGACTATGGAAGGGGTGCAAAATCCTGCCCAGTGTCTTTTCTGCAAAAGGGGCAACTAAAAGTGAAATATCTGAGTGTAGGAGATGGAGCAGCTCAGCAGCTTCATGGAGGCAATTGATCAGTGAGTTTGTATACTCTTTTGAATAAAATACTAATCAATATATTGAACACAAATGAGAGTAGGTGACAATCCCTGATGGGGTATAAGTGCACAGGATGCAAACTGCTTATATCTGCAAATTAGCATGATACATCGATTGTGGGATTCTATTGGCAACGTTCAGATGCCAAGAAGAGCTGTGCTGCATACACAGTAAGAAGTATCACAACACCAGGCTAAAGTCCAACTGGTTTATTGGTATCAGAAGCTTTCAGAGCTGCTTCTTCATCAGTTGAATCAGCAGTGGAGCAGTGCTCTAAAAGCCCATGATACCAAATAAATGTGTTAGACTTTAACCTGGTGTTGTAAGATTGCTTACTGTGTCCACCTCAGTCCAATGCCAGCATTGCCACATCATGGCTGCATACACATTAAGTGGAGAATAAGTTGACCAAAGGATATTTTGGACGAATTCTTGTTGCATCAGGAAAAACAGGTACATGGCAACCATTTGACAGTGGCTAAGAAGGCTTCTTATTCTCCCTTAGCAACTGTATTCCAGGTCAACTTGCCCTCGGAGTTGTTAGATTTCCAGCTTGATAATGTGCCATGTAGAATAGAACAAGCTCACCAAAATTGTACTAATGAGATTGCAGCTTTGAAGAGACAGCATGGCTTCTCTCCCATCTTTGCATTTGCTAATCAAATTCTTATAGCTATCTGCTTTGTGCAAGAGTTAAACATCACTGTCATTTATTTCACACACATACATTTTCATAGAAATATTAAGAATTCAAAATAGCCAAATTTTGAATTGAGGAATACAGAAATGTTCCTACATATTAGGTGACTTTATACATTATGACAATGCAAACATTGTTTCTAATGAATGTTATGGTAGTTTTATGGTCTCATTGCTTATTGGAAAGTGAAAAGTGCTTTGAATTGGTAAATAACTTATATTCCAAAATCATTGAAATATCCACTGTCACCATGAGTAAACAGAGATTCTTAAAGCATACTTAAAATTTAGAGTATATGTTTTATTTAAGATCTTAAACATTTGATTGATGAGCCTTCTCATTGATTTATGCAATTTTACAATAAATTAATTTCTAATCTCAGTAACAATATGATTGACACAAGTCAGTAATATATCTATCAAATGAAATCTTCAGTGGTTGTGCAAAACAGGCAGATTGGCAACCCATTTAATACCCTGCCCAATTTTGTGCTACCACTGAAAGCCCAGTCCCTTAATATTTCTGACTATTGTTTGCCCCACTTTACTAAACACTTCCAGGCACTCGTATACCTGAAACCTGTCTTAATAAATAACTGATTCACCTCAGGACCATAGCAGTCTTGAAGTGTTTCCATTTTGCAATTTTTCAAGAAGAAACTTTAGGATTATAGAGTCATAGAGGTTTACAGCATGGAAACAGGCCCTTCAGCCTAACTTTCCATGCCGCCCTTTTTTTTAAGCTAATCTCAATTGCCCGCATTTGACCCATATGTCTCTATATCCATCTTACCAATGTGACTATCTAAATGCTTTATAAAAGACAAAATTGTACCCAACTCTACTACCATCCCTGGCAACTTGCTCCAGACACCTACCACCCTTTGTGTGAAAAATTGCCTCTCTGGACACTTTTGTGAATCTCCCCACTCACTTTAAACCTATGCCCTCTAGTTTTAGAATCCCCTATCTTTGGGAAAATATATTGACTAACTAGTTGATCTATGCCTCTCACTATTTTATAAGATACCCCTCAGCCTCCTACGTTCCAGAGAAAAAAGTCCCAGTCGATCCAGCCTCTCCTTATAACTCAAACCATCAAGAACTGGTAGCATCCTAATAAATCTTTTCTGCATTCTTTCTCATTTTAATAATATTCTTTCTATGATAGAGTATTCAGAACTGCCCACAGTATTCCAAGTGTGGTCTAACCAATGTCTTGTACTACTTCAACAAAATGTCCCAACTCCTGTATTCAATGTTCTGACCAATGAAACCAAGCGTGCAGGATGCCTGCTTCACCACTCTGTCCATCTGTGACTCCACTTTCAAGGAACTATGAACATGCACCCCAAGATCTCTTTGTTCTGTAACTCTCCCCAACCCCCACCATTAACTGAATAAGTCCTGCCCTGGTTCAGTCTACCAAAATGCATCACCTCACATTTTTCTAAATTAAATCCCATCTGCCATTCGTCAGCCTACTGGCCCAATTAATCAAGATTCCATTTCAATTAGAGATAACTCTCTTCACTAACCACTATGCCACCAATCTTGGTGTCATCTGCAAACTTACTAACCATGCCTCTTATATTCTCATCCAAATCATTAATATAAATGACAAATAACAGTGGACCCAGCACTGATCCCTGAGGCACACCACTGGTCACAGGCCTACAATTTGAAAAACAACCTTCTACGACCACAGAAATGCCTGTCTGTGCCTCTAACTAGCGAGTTCCTCCATCACTATTGCTCACTTTGCCCAAACCTATCCCACAGCAGAACCAACTCTGATGCCACATGTCCGGCTGCTGCTGGTATCTCCTCCTGACAGGCTATTCCCTTCATCAGTGTCTAGAATGGTATGTCTGTTTGAAAGGGGAATAGGCATAAGAGACTCCCGCACTATCTGTTTGCCTCTCCTGCCGGCCACCCATCTACCTGACTGAACCTGTGGTGTGACAAAATCCCTAGGGATGCTGTAATTATGCATTATTGTGAATAGTTATGTCAATGAATTTTACAATTACAACAGTTTACTTCCTTATTAAAATTTTTTTCCAATCTGGAAAATCAGGACAGTTTCTGCAGGAAGATATTCAGAATTGGATCCAGAAGTTAAAGTTGAAGCATTTGTAATGTAACATTGAAAGATTTTGAACGATTCTATCATGTATTGAAGCTGATTTTTCTCTTTACCCGACCTATAACTGCGACATTATATTTTGTATCCTATCCCCTTCCTTTTCCCTTTCCCCTATATACTTTATGAACGGTATGTTTTGTCTGCACAGTGCACAAGAAACAATACTTTTTACTGTATTCCAGTACATGTGATCTTAATAAACCAAATTAAAAATACTGTTAAAACTGCACAAGTGAGTAGGTCTGCAAGTTTATATCCGCAAGGAAATTTAAGAACTGACTTTGAGTAGAAAAGTTTAATTTTAGGTGTCTGAATAAGTAATTAATGTTTCTCCATTTTTGGAAGTTAATCATTAATTTTGTGAATTAATTAGCAGTACATTGTGACAAGTTGGGTATTCCTTCAGTTTTAAATTCTGTTGCCCATTTCTTCATGCAAATAGCATCACTTACATTAAAACACATAACCACATCAAACACACAAGGACCTGGGTTCAATTTCCAGCTTGGGTCACTGTCTGTACGGAATCTGCACGTTCTACCTGTGTCTGTGTGGGTTTCCACCGGGTGCTCTGGTTTCCTCCCACAGTCCGAAAGGTGTACTGGTTAGGTGCATTGGCCATGTTAAGTTCTCCCTCAGTGTACCTAGTCAGGCACCGGAGTGTGACAAATTGGGGATTTTCACAGTAACTTCATTGCAATGTTAATGTAAGCATTACTTGTCACTCTAATAAATAAACTTTAAAAACACAATCAAAATTAAATTGGTCAACTCTGAACACAGGCATTATGGCTGTAATGGCTGATTAATCAGCGCCTCTTCTGTTGTGTGGAGAGAACAGTCAACTTCATGCTGCCTGCTCATCATTATGATGATCCAGCCCACACTCCCTCCATCATTCATTTGCCACATCATTAGTGAAGGCCCAATTTTATTCCTAATGTTCAGTACTTAAAGCTAGTCTGCATGACTTAAAGTTGGCCAGTACCTCTTAAAGGTGAGCTGCACTGTACCCAGTGCAGATGCTGGCACTCATGCAGGAAGAGAATCTGATCTGGGAGCCATAGAGAATGGCACAATCTTGATGGAGAAAATGACAGCATGTCCTGTCATTGTAAGGGACCAAGAGACATTCCAAGTATTCACTCAGAACTCAGGAGTTAGAACAGACAGCCATGGACCTCAAGGCTAGGAGTGTAGTCCCAAGGATCTGGATGGGGCAATGGCAGGAGAGGTTTAATGACCTCTCAAGAGCAGTCAAAGTCAGTGAATGCATCTTCTAATGTCACTTCTACCAAATGCACCAGTGACTTCAGCTATGACTCAGTTCATCAGATCTACCAACAACTGGGAACAAACTCCACAACTTTCATTCTCCCTTGCAGGACCTGATAGTGCACAGTATGAGTAAGGAGGAACTACACTTCTCTGCATGATCTGATGCAATGGAGAAGTCAGTGCTGGCCCATTATCCAATACTAAGGCAGTGGACAACAGAGTAATTAATCCATGAAAGACGACAGTGGATGCAATTCACCCAAACTGGCACTAAGTGTCCATTCCAGTGGGAAAACCAGAATGTATCAATCACACTGATGCTGGCAGCATCTGTCAGGTGGGATTCCCCCACCTGAAAGATACAAATGAAAGCATCTTTGGAATCACACTGGTCAGCCTGACTGTTCTGCGAACAGGCCGGTGTTTTTAAAGAGCACCCCAATCTCTGCATTCACGGATGGCCCCCCTCCCACCAAAAACCAAAATGGTGATCCCTTGCTGAAAAGGGGGACAACACCAACCCGTCAGCCAAGAGAGGCATCCTTTACCCTACACTGAAATACTGGGACACTCCCCTCCACCCCACACACACCAAGCAGGCATGAGGGTGTCCCAACCCTAACGCCCTCACCCCCCCAACCTCCTCCCCTTCAGGCCCCCTCCCTCTCAGGCACCTTCAGAATCCCCTCAGACCTCCCCCTCAGACAGCCTTCATCCTCTCTCTCTCCCCTCAGATCCCCCATCCAATCCAAACCGACCTCAGGCCCTCCTTCATGTTCCAATCCTTGGCAGTGCCAGTGGTATACTGTACACAGGCAATGACATCCTGGCTTGGCACCTTGGACCCTGAGGGAGCTAAGGAGGTAAGTTCAATGCCCAGGTGTCCCACTGCTGCTGCAAAGGTCCCCCCAGGATGGGGGTCTCATGGCTGGATTTCCCCTTCTAGTCCTGGGAAAGGTGTTGTTCAATTTCAGGATGGTGAATTCAGACACAATCCTGGGGTAAGATAATAATTATTGCCTCGGTCCTCTAAAAGCATTCAAGTTCCCTCAAGTTTTAATCTCCATGCCCCCTGGACAGCTCAAAGGCTTCCAAATTACCACAGCGCTCCATTCAGTGGAAGGGATTCCCCTTCCTTTGTCTAGGAAGCTGCAGGTGTGAGAAGATCCTCTTCAAGTTCTGTGACTGTCAGAAGGCAATCACTTTCATTGTAAGGGAATTTCCATCTCCACAGCTGTTCACTCAGCCCCATTGTTTTAACACACAGCATTTATTTCAAGTCTCTGAGCCTTCAAACAAATCTTTGTTTCCATTCAATGTCAGTCCAGTCCTTTGAAAGCTCATTTGATTGACAGCTTAATGGTTTTTACCCCACATGCAGTCAGCTGTGTTTATTTATTTACCTTTCCCTTCTCATCTGGATGTATCTCAAGTAATCCCTATTGTTCTTAAACACAATGTTTACACAAAAGAGAAAGTGAAAAACACTGAGCTGGTTGGAAGTTGCCTGTAACATTCAAGGGCCCTGTATCAACTTGGCACAGGGTTTTGTGTGGAGCACATCCTTTCTTATATGAAGGAGGCATGGTGGAGGTGGAGGGGTAACCTGATAGAAGTCTACAAGATTATGAGAGGCATGGACAGAATGGATAATCAGAAGCTTTTCCCAGGATGGGAGAGTCAATTAGTAGGGGGCACAAGTTTAAGGTACGAGGGGCAAAGTTTTAAGGAGGTGTACAAGCAAGTTTTTTACACAGTGTGGTGGGTGCCTGGAAACCTGCTGCCGGGGGAGGTAGTGGAAGCAGATATAATAATGATTTTTAAGGGGTGTCTGGGCAAATAACATGAATAGAATAGGAATAGAGGGATATGGTACCCAGAAGGGTTTTAGTTCAGTTGGGCAGCATGATTGGTGCAGGCTTGAAGGGCTGAAGGGCCTGTTTCTGTGTGTAATTTTCTTTGTACTATGACACTGATGGCAACCTCCATCAGGATATCTGTGAAGCCAAACCCCATCCCTCAGTTTTCACTGCATCATGAGCAGCAACTACTCAAGGTCTGTTCGCTGCAGTTGAAATTCAGGCTGCTGTCATGTAATCTCAGACTCCTGCCAAGAGTGCTGAGACTGTTTTCCAGGTATCAGTGTGCTAAGTGGCTTACAGAGAGTAACAGCATTCCCACAATCTGTTCTCCTACACATCTGCTCCTAGAGACTCTTTATAGATACACCTCCTGCTGAAAAACCTTCTTCCCCTTTTTGCTCTTCTCTGCTCTAGCTGTTTGCCCTGCTTTGAATGGCCTCTGGCTATTCCCACAGCCCTGCTCCAGCCAAAAGGAATCCCAACTTGGCCACCCATGTCAGCAAGCAGCTGATTTGTCCAAAAGCCTTTAACTCACCAAAAGAGGCTGCATCAGTCAGACAACTGCCTGTGGACTATTGAAACACTTAACAATTATGGAAAAGCTCCCAAAAAATGTGAAGTTGCACCAAGAGCCAAAATAAAGAATCCAACAATTAACTGCAAAGAGTTGATGATCCCTTTAAATACTACTGGTGTGGGTCCTAATGTTATTGAATGCATGTGGGAGGTTATATGAGGATATAGGCTGGGACTTCAAAATGATAATGTTTGCATTAAATTAGCATTGCTAATTTACTTCAGAATGCTGTCGATGAATATTAGGCGAGCAGATGCTAAACCTTTTATCAAAGTAACATCTGTTGCCAAGTTGTTCCAGTGCAGTTGAAACACTGGCATCTACCCGTAATATGGAAAATTGCCGAGGTACACCCTGTCTATAGGAAGCAGGGCAAATTCAATCCAGCCAATTACCACCCGATCAGTCCATTTTCAATCATCAACAGAGTGAAGGAAGGTGTCATCAACTGTGCAACTTGTAGAAGAGAGAATTGGTGGAGAGTGATACAAGGAAGCGGCCAAAGATAGCCTTATCACTGATATTTGTGATGAGTTAGAAAGGACACATGAAATAGCAAAACTGAGGGAATGGATGTGATTATGAGTTGGAGAATTAATATGTTGGAAGAGATTTAAGGTATTGAGAGGAGGGAATGTTAAAATCAGCAAAGCTGAAAAGATGCTTGTTTTAGAACGTAAGTGAGGAAAACAGAAAAATGTCAGCCGAGAAGACATGAAGAAAGAAAAACTTAAAAAGTTGTTCCTCTTCCATATTCTCTTGTTTAGTTGTGTTTTTAAAAATGAACAAAAGCTAAACCATCAAACTCCTGGAAGGTGACACCTCTTGCATTGTATGAATATTCCAGCAAATTCAACACAAAGGATTGCCAGAGGAGTGCTGCTATTTTACGGCCTCACTCGGGCAAGCCTCATAAAATCCTGAGGCCAACAGAGAATTCCGTTCTGCGAGCCTCGCCCGCCCCGGAATCGATATAATTCTGGCCGAGATTTGTGTGCCAGCTCTGGCAAAGACAGAGCTATTGTAACTCATCTCGATCATTATGATACTGGTTCCCCAATTATCTGCTTGTAGTACAGTGAGTTTTTACAAGGGTCCCTAAAGTATATCATTCTTTCAGCCCAAAACCAATCTGTCACATGACCAAGGCTTCAGCTATTTGAATTGCTTTAATTATATCGCTTTTGGATTCTGTCTTCAGTTGCTGTTTAACCTCAGAAGAGAGAACTGGACTCTAGGCTAGCAGCCTGTCTCTGACCTCCATATCCGCCAAAGACTGATCTTCAGAATTCTCCTACATTTCATCTACAAAGTGAACTGCATCCCAGAATACAAAAATATTTGTTGCATCTTTAATTAGCTTGCCTGCAGCCAAATTCCTCGGACAAAGAGCAGGAATTCTTCCAAACAAAACACCTGAAAAAAATCTTCATCGGACATTGACTCGGTGCACTCTACTCGTGTGAATTAATGCCAATACCTTCTCATTTTATTTTCAGTAACTTCTTTCTCTTTCTTCTTCTGCCTTTCTACTCTGTATGCTGATGTGTCGTGACTCATTCCTTGGACTTTTGAATGTGTTTGTTGCACTTTAAAGAATTTGCTGTGAGGTTATTTTTAAAATTGGACCTCATAAGCCGGGGTTTGGGAATCACACCACGGCCCATTTCAAGAAGGGAATGGATAATAAGGGCAACAAATTAAATTAGACATTAAAGCTATCACGGCTGTGGGCAGAAGAGGTCAAACAGTACCAATAATTTAACCTACCTAGCCCTCATGCCCATAATAGAATTGAGAGCTTGTGTCTGGGATTGATCCATTTATATGATCCAAAATCTGACCAAAGTCCACCAAAATCTCCACGGTCCAAATTTTAAAACAGACTTGTCTTAGATACTGAAAAAAAACAATTGGAAGCCAAAGAGAAATTATCTGTAAGACAAATACATGTAACGCAGCAAATTCTTTCCATCTCACCTCAGAATAACTTGGCAAATTATGCATCAAAGATGGGTATGGAAAATAAACCTTGGCGTCCCTAAGTCAGGGACAATTGAAAGCCCCAGTCAGCAAGCCCAGGTCAGGTAGGACACCCAGCACATACTAGACCCTGATATAACTGAGCTGCAGAACCACAGGAGCACACCCAGTATTCTGGAGCTGGATCTTGCAGCCTTTTAACTGACAAAATAAATTATTCACCTTGGCTGACAGCCTGACCCACATGTAAACCCTGGGAATGCAGCACGGAAATAACATTTTCCCCAACAAGCTGCATGATTGTGTCTTTTTTATCCACGACTGAATAGGGGAATGAATGTATGCCTCCTTACTTTTGTCACTTCTCATTGAATATGATTTCTTTTAAAGAAAGGAATCATTTTCTTTTCTCCCAACAATGGAGTCAAGAAAAATTCCTAATAAAGTGTTTCTCTTCCATATTCTGTGCTTTATTTTGAAAAAAGGAAAAAAGGACTGACTCATTAACCTCCTGGAATGTGACACCATTTGCGTTGTCTGAACATCCCAGCCAAGCCTATAAAGTAGATGAGATACCTGCACCAACCCACTCTCGATAAAGGGATTGTGACTCCTCATCTCAAAATACAATGGATTTTAACGAGGATCCTTAAAGTCCATTGTTAGAATACAAGAGCAGGGATGTACTTCCAAGACTATTTACGGCTCAGGTCAGACTCCATTTGGAGTATTGTGAGCAGTTTTGGACCCCATATTTAAGGAAGGGTGTGCTGGCCTTGGAAAGGGTCCAGAAAATATTCACAAGAGTGATTCCTGGAATGAAGAGCTTATCGTGTGAGGAACGGTTGAGGACTCTGGGTCTGTATTCGTTGGAGTTTAGAAGGATGAGGGGAGATCTTATTAAAATTTACAGGATACTTCAAGGCCTGGATAGCGTGGATGTAGAGAGGACTACTAGTAGGAAAAACTAGAACCAGAGGGCACAACCTCAGGCTAAAGGGGTGATCCTTTAAAACAGAGATGAGGAGGAATTTCTTCAGCCAGAGAATGGTGAATCTGTGGAATTCCTTGCCGCAGAAGGCTGTGGAGTGTCTTTAAGATGGAGATAGATAGGTTCTTGATTAATAAGGAGATCAGGAGTTATGGGGAAAAGGCAGGAAAATGGGGATGAGAAAAATATCAGCCATGATTGAATGGTGGAGCAGAGCCAATGGGCTGAGTGGCCTAATTCTGCTCCTGTGTCTTATGGTCTTATGGTTAGCTGAATGGTTTGACCTGAAACCATCCTGTCACGTGAGAAAGGTTTGATCTGTTTGAATTGCTCCATTTATACAGCTTTTGGATTGTGTTTTCGATTGTTGTTTAACCAAAAAAAGGACCCTTATCTTCCATCTCTCTCAAAGACTGATCTCCAGAAGGAACATCATATTTTGCCGACAAAATGAATTACTTCATAGAAAAGAAGAATATTGTGCTGCAACTTCAATTGCCTCAACTGATTTTCTAGGACAGAGATGAGGAATTCTGCCAGGCAAAATACCGGAATCAATCGTAATGGGACAGGGACTTCTGGATGCTACTCATGAGAACTAATGCAACTAGGTAACTTGTAATTTGAACTCTAATGAAGGGTCATCCAGACTTGAAACATTAACTCTATTCTCTCTCCATACATGCTGTTCGACCTGCTGAGAATTTCCAGCATTTTCTGTTTTTGTTTTAGATTCCATAATTTGCTTTTAACTCATAATTTGTATATTATTTCCCTTTCTCTTTCCCTTTCTTTTTCTGCCTCTGTATGTTTGTGAGTGCGAATGTATGTCATGACCAATTCCTTAGGCTTTTGAATTATTAATACATCCTCATTTTGTTTCACCTTAAAGGGTTTGCTGTGAGGTTATTTTTAACATTGGACCTCATTTGGATTTGAGAAGCACACCACAGCCTATTTCATCAAGGAAAAGGGTACTCAGGGAAACAAATTAAATTAGAAATTAAAACTACCACTACCACAGGCAGAAGAGGGGAACAGTAACATTCATTCAATTTGCCTCAGCCTCATGTCTGTGATTGAAGATGTCTGTGAGAAACCTAGTGTGATACTTTGTTGGGCAGTAGAGAATAATGATTTTAAATGAGAGGCATTGAGAAGTGGAACAAGATGAGATGCTCAAAGGTAGAGAAGCAAACAAGATAAGCCAACGTGAAAATCAATGATAAGGGTTTCACCACCCTCTGGCAGTGCGAATGGGGCAAATGGTGGAAAGTATAGCTAGGCACCTTCTTTAGGTGAACAGGTGTCATCATCTCTCAACCATGTCTCCATCAGATAAAAGCAAATTATTGCAGATGCTGGAATCTGAAACCAAAATAGAAAATGCTAGAAAATCTCAGCAGGTCTGGCGGCATCTACTAGTCATGTGTAAGGTTATGTGACAGAGTGGTTTTGGGTTGAGGGAACAATATACTTTAGGGACCCTTATAAAAACTCGCTGTACTCCGAGCAAGTAATTGGGGAACGATTACCACAATAATGATGTCTCCATCAGGTTTATTTGAACTCACAAGCTTTCGGAATGCTGCACCTTTGTCAGATGGAGGACAAAGGAGCAGCACTCCTAAACATTGTGATTTCAATAAACCTGCTAGACTATAACCTGGTGTTGTGTGACCTCTCATCCAGTCCACCCCAATTCAACGCTGACATCTCCTCATCATGGGCGAGATTTTGTGATCTCGTTCAGGCGATGAAGATTTCTGTGGTTGGACCCTCGCCCACGCTGATTCCGTGGCGGGTGAGATAGTAGAGTTCCAGCCCTTGACTCCGTCAAGGGCATGATGTCAATATGATTATGCCAAATGAGCTAATGGATAGCAAGGTCTTTGTCCACAGGAGAATGAAGATTTTGGAGAGAGATGTGGGGAATGATAGTGATAGTCTGTCCATTGAGAAGAGTCCAAAGGTGTCAGCAAAGAGAGGGAGGGAAGAAGGTTTGCAAGATTAACCTCTGGAAAACTCACATGTTTAGAATAGTGTAAGTTGAACATTTAGGGTTGTTGCTCATTAGTTGACAGATAGGAGATGGAATCTTTCACCTTTTGCCTTGTCATGGCTCTGTATGACTAGGGTTTGGGCAATTTCAATCTATTTCCTGCTAAGCATGAGCCAAAGCTGAATATTTCTTGAAATTTTGGCAATACAGTTAGAGAGAACATAAGGATGACTGTTATGGGAACTAGGAATGTCAAGTGTGTGTTATATCTAACCTGGAACTGATTAATGCTGACATTGATGACAAAAAAGAAAAATGTTCATTCTGAAAGTCACCTTGATGTTTGCAAAACTGATTAAAAATAGCATGAATTTTGGAAGATGTTTATAAAAATGTATTTGCTGGAAAGGATATGAAAAAAAACAATAAGCCTACAAAACAAAAACAAATCTTAAACAAGCAGTTTAACCATTGACCAAAATTTGTTTAGCTGCCTGAATGGAAAATATAGTCACAATGAACTTTCTTGAAAAAAAAGTTCCTGCATTTCATCAAAATGTGTGAAGCAATTCCCAGAGACTGTCTGGAGACAAATTAGGACCTGCCAATAACTACCTCATACGGAGCACAAATGTTCCCAGCATTTGCCAACGATATCCTGTTGATAAAATGCAGTTCCAGCCCAATCTTCCACTCTCAGGTTTTGATAAGGAAGCAAGGTTCCCATGTCCCTGTAATCTCAGTTTGATTATTATCAAACTTGAATCACAAACAGAATATAAGCAGTGAAAGAAAAATAAAGAGAGGTTGACTGATAGTGACACAAGGCAAAGTAAACTATCCTAACAAGCAAACTAGCAAAACTTTGGTCTTAAATCTATGCATTTCAGTAGAAGCAAAATAGATCAACAATAACTTTTAATCATAAACAGCTGGTATTTTCCCCAAATGTATACATATTCAGTTGGTATATTTGTCCTATTGGTTGTGTAAAGTTAAATCAAAACAAGGACAGTTTCCTTATACATTTAATGGATAAATAAAAGGGTTGGCATTCCAAATGAGATGAGTTGAATAAAATAATTAAAATACTTAAATTTTACTGATTGTCCTGTGAAATGTACCCATAATGCAGTTGCTGTAATTTTACATTTCTGCACTGCTTGTGCAGTTTCTACCAGCTGATTGTCTAACTGGGTGAGGGCGAGGATGGAAGTGGCCAATTCTTGGCAGTGTAGTGGGGAATACGTATGTGATTTCCTGGAGCTGCTGGCAGGCTGAGTGGAAAATAAATTCTGCATGTGATATTGGAATTGCAAGGAGAGGTATGGATTTCTTTGTTTTTAAAACTATAGTGGAAGCTACATCTGTGCTCCAGCCGTCTATAAGAAAAGCACATCAAGTCACGGTTTAAAATGTATGAATAATAGCACACATTCTATAAATTTAATTTGGAGTTCTAGTGTTTAATTTCAAAAGAATCTCATATTTTTGTCCCACCTTTTTTAAAACAAATTTTTATTTTTCCCCATGCTCTCTTGAAGGTGTTGACACCTATTAGCTGTAGATAAAGACCGGTTAATTTGTGAGTCTTCACTCATTCTTCATATGTAAGTTTAGATATTACTGTTGGGTGGCTACTTATGTTTATCTTTGGATAACAATGAAGAAATGGAATTGCTTACTGGTCATCTCCTACATAGCATAGGGTGCTCAGGCCCATTGTAAGACTCCCACTGCTATGCTGTTTCAGATCCCTGAACTCAGCACTGGCCAGGAATAAGATCTGGAATATTCTGCAGCCTCATGGAGCTGCCTCTAAATCAAAAAGTTGGGATTCTAGCTACGAGAGAAGTTTAGTATTAATAGATTTTCATGAATCAGTGCCAATTTCTTCAACATATATATTTAGCATTGAGAAATCCGAAGTGCATATGTATTGCGGTCTTTTGTCCAAAGTGAAATGATGGTGTATATTGGTGAAGAATTAAATACATATCAACCATTCCTTATTTGATAAGTGCAGCTACCTAGTTGTGTTGTCAGTTGTTTATTTGATAACTTACATGCTTACAACTGATGTGTGATATCATCAACAATTTAATAGCTTGTACTGAGCTTATAAATCACAAACCTTATTTAATGCATAATAACAAAGAATATACCTCTGGAGAAATTTCAAATATGTAACCCTCCAGCTCAACCATTTAGAATTATTTACAAAGAAGAGGCACAATATTACTAGCTTGCTGCACTCATTGTGGTGAGCCAGGAAGATAGCATGAGATTGTTATCTGCCCAGCCCTGTTTTACTGGTGAGAATGGTTTCATGCCCAGAAAGGGTGCAAAACTCATTATCATTAGACTGCTTGTATCTGCATTTGATTTTCGAGTCTGGCACGTCTGCTTCCCTCTCTTGGATGTTTCCCATCTTGCCGATGAGACATCACGCCAGCACAAATTACTACTGCTCTGCAGTAGTGGAGACCAGGCCAGGGGGATCAGAGACCATGAAGTCCCTGGGTCATCAGGGCAAGGCCAGGCAGTGCCCATCAGGCATTGCAGACCAGGCACTGCCCAACTGTCACCCTGGCACTGCCCACCTTGCATCCTTACAGTGCCCACCTGGCATCCAGGCAGTGCCCAATTGGGCACTGTAAGTGTTCCAGGGCAGTGCCAAGGAGGTGGGACCTGAGTGGGGCGGGTTGACAATGGGTGGGCTATGCACAGGAGAAGCTAAGCACAATGATATGGGCTATGCGCAATGATGGGGGAATATGTACAATAAAGGGGGCTTATGCAAGCATGGAGAGGGGGGATGTTCATGCAGGGGGAAGTCATGCATGGGTCGGTCCATAAGACAATAAGACATAGGAGCAGAATTAGGCTACTCGGCCTATCGATTCTGCCCCGCCATTCAATCATGGCTGAACTTTGATAAGTGCAGCTACTCAGTTATGTCATGGGGGGACGTGATGGGGCAGGGGGCATATTGGCTGACTTCCAGGGGAATCATCAGAGGTCAGTGACTCATGTTGGTATGGGAGCTAACAATGCTGTCGAAGGGGGGTTGGGGTCTGATATCTGTTGAGGGGAAGGTGTGGTGCAGTGGGGTGGGATGAGGTTTCCCTGTTGACCTGCAGATTGGGACACTCTGAGAAATGGAGCCTGAGCACTCTGAAGCCAGCTTCACCAGGGTACTGATTGGATGTTATTCCCAAAAGACAGGACGTATGCTTTTTAGCAACAAGTCTGAAAGTTCAGCTCACTCTTTTTATTAGCTAGTGGAGAATGTTCTTACTAGCAGTAGGCAGCAGATGTGTTAAAATGACCACTTGAAAATCAGTATTTAGCATGAGGTTTAAACTAAAGTTTGTAAAAGCGCAAACAAATAATGAATGTAAAGAAACCATCACAAACTAGCAGTATAAATATAAAGCATAATTTACAAATGTGTCAGATATTTGCTTATATTTTGAAAGAATTTGATATTGATTTCAAAGCATTGAAAATTTGTCCTATTTTAGAATTAAAATCACAAGTTTAATATCTACAAATCTAGATCTTATTTAAAATATTATGGTTGTGGCACTCATCTAGCATCTGCTGCCCAACACTTGGGAAATTCCTGCTGCTCCTGACTTCCTGTTTTCACACTTTTGTGTTTAGGCCAACACAAATCTATCATCACTATAACAATTTTAGAAAACAATTGATGTAAACTCAGAATGGAATAATGGATTTCATGATCAACTTGTCTCTGAAAAGATTATCCATAGATACTCAATCTGAATTTCAAACAATGTGGGGCATTTTAACTCAAACACTGCATAGGGCTGCATAGTGGTTAGCATGCTGCCTCCCAGCGCTAGGGACTTGGTTTCAATTCCCAGCTTGGGTTGCTGTCTGTGCGGAGTTTGCACATTCTCCCTGTGCCTGCATGGGTTTCCTTCCGGTGCTCCAGTTTCCTCCCGCGATAAAAAAATGTGTGGGTTAGGCCGATTGGCCAGGCTAAAATGCCCCTTAGTGTCAGGGGGACTAGGTAGGGTAAATGCATGGGGTTATGGGGGGAATTGTGGTCAGTGCAGACTTGATGGTCTCCTTCTGCACTGTAGGATCCTATGATTCTCTAGTTTTGTTAGGGTGGGAAATAAAAACAGGAGGAATTTAAAATATAAACACTGCTGCGCGATGTGTCTGCATGCAATTATAATGTAAAGGTACTCAGTGCGACTGAAGAATATCACCAACCAAGATGTGATGTACAGAGAAAGTCATATGGTAAGGGATCAAAGAGAAACACGCTGGAAGCCAACCAGCATGCAAGTAGCACTGTGCCTGATAGTAACCTGGGATTCGTAAATTGTTAAAGATTAACAATAAAGAGTTCATGTTTAAACATCAAAGTATCAAGATCATTAATACATCTAAAGACTCTATACTGCAACAACTACAACCAGGCTCTAGTTTGTCCACCTCCAAGTTTAATTGAAGCACAATTGGCAGCGTATGAGAAACCTGCATTCTGGAGATTTGAACATCACTTTGTTTGAATTTTTCAGGTGGCTTGACAATACATCCTCCCCTAAGCCCAACCATAAATTGTTGACAATGGGTTTGAATTGTTCAGTGTTTTTCTTTCTCAGCCTTCAATGGGTCCACACATGACTATGAGATTTTCTGATCTGTGGACTAACATAGTGGCGCTCATGTATGCTGATTTATCCTAACAGTACAACATTCCCTTCAAGATACAGCAAATGAAAAGGCCAAAAGACACATGCTTTTCACAACTACAGACATCCCAATTCTCTTTAAAGCCAATGAAGTACTTTTAAAGCTGTAATGTGCTGTAATGTGGAAAATCTGGCAATCAATTTGTGCACAAGATTCAATCAACAGCACGTTAATAATAACCAGATAATCTGTCCTTATAATCTCAGGATCATGGAATGGTTACAGCACAGAAAGAAACCATTCAGTCCGTCACAGCTGTGCTGACTCTCCAAAGGAACAATTTCACCAATGACAGTATCTCACAGTTCTGCATATGCTTCCTTTCAGATACTAATCCAATTCCTTCATGAATGCCTTAGTTTACTTGTCTCCATCACAATCAGAGGCAGTGAATTCCAGATCCCAACCACTTGCTGTGTGAAGAAGCTTTCCTTACTGTTTCCATTGTTTCTTCTGCCTAGTAACTTAAATCTGTGCCCTTTTGCCCTCAGTACTTCAACCAATGGGAACAATTTGCTCCTATATTGTTTGCATCTCTTATGATTTTGTACATCTTTATCAACTTAAGTTGATAAATATTGGTCAGCACATCAGGGATAATTCCACTATACTTTGAAATAGTGACATTGGACCTTTTACATTCACCTGAGAGGGTCTTGGTTCCTGGTCTCATCCAAAACATGACACATGGAACACCGCCTCAGTACTGCATTGGAGTTAGAGCCAGATTTTTGTGCTTTGTCCTGTAATAGGACATGAACCACAAATTTCTGTCTTGGGAAAAGGGTACTGTCAACTGAGCCATGGGTGACACAGCAGAAAATTATATAAAATAAGAAAGGTAAAAAAGGGAAGAACACTTCAAACATAATGTAACATAAAATTAGACAAATTAATTAAACATTTATAAGAAGCATATACAGAATAAATAGCATACTCAGAGGAAGTGATGGCCTAGTGATATTATCACTAGACTATTAATCCAGAAACTCAGCTAATGTTCTGGGGTTCTGGGTTCAAATCATGCCACAGCAGGTGGTGGAATTTGAATTCAATCTGGAATTAAGAATCTACAGTTGACCATGAAACCATTGTCGATTGTCTGAAAAACCTATCTGGTTCACTAATGTCCTTTAGATAAGAAAATCTGCCGTCCTTACCTACATGTGACTCCAGACCCGCAGCAGTGTGGTTGACTCTCAACTGGCTCTCAAGGGCAACTAGGGATGGGCAATAAACGCTGGCCAGCCATCGATGCCCATGTCTCATGAATGAATAAAGAAAAAGAAACTGATACCTGCAGGTTACTAAGCAAGCAAAACAAGAGAAGAGTGGGGCATATAAGACAAGACAGACACAGAGTCAGGTTTACAGGTAGAAGAAGGAAAGTGTGGAAACAGATACCAGAGATAAGAACATGTCTCAGACCAAATTGAAATAGAAAAAAATTGAAGATAAACTAATCAGGTGCTGTTAAGACAAATAGTGTGTGAGAGAACAGTGTGACATGAAGAAAAGGTCATAAATGTTATTGATGCCATAGAATAGCTCATGCTTTCACAATTTGCTATTCAAGTTAAGTTTATTTATTTGTCACAACTTGGCTTGTATTCATACTGCAATGAAGTTACTCTGAAAATCCCCCAGTTGCCACACTCCAGCGCCTATTCAGGTATACAGTTGTAGAATATTGTGCTTCCTCAGCAAATACAAATTTGTAGATAGGCAGCTGCATGCTGCCATGCGGATTGTGCAGGGTATGCTGTCTTCTGCCCTTCTGTGCTTACCAATCCTTTGCAATATAGCTCCTCCATCTCTTCATCACTCACAAAAATCTCTTGCCTGACTTTTGCTGTGATTTTAAGTCCATATTCAATGGAGGCAGAAATGGTGATTGCTGGTGAGATTTTGTTTATAGATTTTTCCTGCCCCCTACAAATGATGTAACAAGGTTCCTGCCCAGGAAGGTTGGGAACCTCTTTTAAATTAGTTATAATATAATTAAAGGGCTTCCCTACCATATGTTCGCATCCCATTGGGATCTACTTCCTTACCAACGTGGCATCATGTTGGTAAAGTTTACAAATGTTTAAAACGAGAACCAGGCAGAGGGAGCCTGTTAGGGCACATACATAAGTACAGTCCTTAGGGGGAAAGGGTCATAACCAGACCTTGGCACTGCTCCCAGTACTGTCTGGGCACTCATCTTTAGAGGATGAGAGGGGGGACTTAGTGGTAGGGGATGGGGAAATGGCTGAGGCCTTGAATAACTTTTTTGTTTCGGTCTTCACGGAGGAGGACGTGAATAATTTGCCGGGTGTTAGCGATGGAAAGATGGTAGGAGTAGAGGGCCTGAATGACATTATTGTTACTAGAGAGGCGGTGCTCGACAAACTGGAGGGACTGATTGTGGACAAGTCCCCAGGACCGGATGGAATGCATCCAAGCGTTCTGAAAGAAATGGCGGAGGTGATAGTGGATGCCTTGGTGATTATTTTCCAAACGTCGCCGGATTCTGGGGAAGTGCCGGAAGATTGGAAAACGGCTAATGTTACGCCGTTGTTTAAGAAGGGTGGCAGGCAAAAAGCAGGGAATTATAGGCCGGTTAGTTTAACGTCTGTTGTAGGTAAAATGTTAGAATCCGTGATCAAGGAGAAAATAGCGAGGCATCTTGAGGAGAATTGTTTGATAGAGCAGACGCAGCACGGTTTCGTAAAGTGGAAGTCGTGTCTGACGAATTTATTGGAGTTCTATGAGGATGTGTCTAAGGCGGTGAATAGAGGAGAGCCGGTGGATGTGGTGTTTCTTGATTTTCAGAAGGCGTTTGACAAGGTGCCTCACAAGAGGTTATTACAGAAGGTCAGGGGGCATGGAGTTGGGGGTAGGGTGTTAGCGTGGATAGGGGATTGGCTATCAAATAGGAGGCAGAGAGTGGGGGTCAATGGGTGCTATTCGGATTGGCGGTTGGTGACTAGTGGAGTGCCCCAGGGGTCGGTGCTGGGGCCTCAGCTATTTACCATTTATATAGATGATCTGGAGGAGGGAACTGAGTGTATGGTGTCGAAATTTGCTGATGACACCAAGGTTGGTGGAACGGCAAATTGTGCGGAGGGTGTGGAAAGTCTGCAAAAGGATCTAGATAGGCTGGGCGAATGGGCCAGGAACTGGCAAATGGAATTTAATGTTGGCAAGTGTGAAGTTGTCCACTTTGGCAGGAATAATGGTAGGAAGGACTATTACTTACATGGCGAAAAACTGCAGCATGCGGCGGTGCAGAGGGACCTCGGGGTCCTTGTGCATGAGTCGCAAAAACCCAGCCTGCAGGTGCAGCAGATGGTCAGGAAGGCGAATGGGATGCTGGCCGTCATAGCGAGGGGGATTGAATATAAAAGTAGGGAGGTCTTGCTGCAACTGTACAGGACACTGGTGAGGCCGCAGCTGGAGTACTGTGTGCAGTTTTGGTCGCCGTACTTACGGAAGGATATTTTGGCCTTGGAGGGAGTGCAGAGGAGGTTTACTAGGCTGATACCGGAGTTGAGGGGGTTGAGCTATGAGGAGAGGCTGAATAAACTAGGCTTGTACTCGTTAGAGTTTAGAAGAATGAGGGGAGATCTCATTGAGACATATAAGATGATGAATGGGATGGATAGGATAGAGGTGGAGAGGCTCTTCCCGCTCAGAAAGGACAGTAGGACTAGGGGGCACAGCCTCAAGATAAAGGGGGAGCGGTTTAGAACGGAGTTGAGGAGGAACTTCTTCACTCAAAGGGTGGTGAATCTCTGGAATTCTCTGCCCATTAAAGTGGTGGAGGCTACCTCAATAAATATATTTAAGACACGGGTAGATAGGTTTTTGATAGGCAAGGGGATTAAGGGTTATGGGGAGAGGGCAGGAAGGTGGAACTGAGACACGACAGATCAGCCATGATCTTATTGAATGGCAGGGCAGGCTTGAGGGGCTAGATGGCCTACTCCTGCCCCTATTTCTTATGTTCTTTCTTTCTTATGTTTCTTAACCCCAGCACTAGCTCTGGTCACCCTGGCACTGCTGCCAGCATTCTAGCATAGGAGCGGTGCCAGAGGGCACTGCTGGCTAGTCCTTATGGGGAGATCCATTGGTGGGGTTCCTCTTACCAGTGGGGAAGAAGGGGTCTCCGTGTCCAGTGTGTCCCCCTCCTCAATGTGTGTCGGGGAGGGGGGTTTCCAGTTTTTCCGATCAGGGATTGGGGTGCCCTTTAAAAATGGTGCCCTGATCTTTGGATTCCCGGTGTTACGGGCATTTTCTGACCACCAGCATGGTGATGTAGGCCACACCTGTACACAATGTGCTACACAATGTGGCGAGGAAAGCCAGCCATGTAGCTGGCCAGCTGCAAGCCGGTTCTCTCACCTCAGCCAGCACTCTGGACACAAAATGGAAAATTCCATCCTTCGTAACAAAGCCAGCTTTCCAATTTAATTTGATCTGCTCTTTCATTATCAGAATGGTTCACTGCAAGGCACCCAGTATGGTCAATATTTCTTTATTCCTTTAACTTTCCTTGCTGAATTGCTGACAGGAATGTCAGATGCCCCCACAAATTATCATATCGTTTCTGCCCTTACAAATCACAAATAAGAATTCAACCACTGGTTAAAGCAGCTAGGGAAAGACAGGGCGTAGCTTCTTATGAGAATTTGGCAGAGTGTCAGTTCTGGAGAGGAAACAGGCGTGGAACTCTGCAGCTCTGCTGGACAGTTTTTAGAGCTAGGAAGTGGCTCCACTGAGATCCGATCACTGGAACAAGTATTAATCTACCCCCTTGCCAACACAGAAGTATCAGTGGCTCCTCCCCACCACACCCCCACCATACTTGATTGTCCCTAGGATTCACCATCCCCCCACTACCCCACCACCCCCCCAGCACCATACACACACACACACACACACACACACTTCCAAACGTTGCCAGAATCCCCATCCTCTTTCCCCACCCCTGATCATCTCCGGCATTGGCCCATCCCCTACTTTCTCCCGTCATCCCCTGGTACCGTTCATCCTTGACATCCCCATCGCTCTATCTGCTTCCCTTCACCACAAATAAATGAGTCCCCTTGCATGTGAGGCTCCCCCTATGGCCTGCTCCTGGAACTGCTTTCGGCATTGTCCTCTGACTCAGGTTGGCACTGTCAAGCTGCTTTGCAATGCCAGAATGTGCCGAGGACAGGCCCAGAGTACTGCCTAGCCATGCTCCTTTCCCCTGGGTGCCAAAGTGACCTTTGCGCCCCTGGGAGGAACTCCTTGACAGGCTCACAGCCGGGTGAGTCTGTTGTAAACCTCGCTGACATGATGCCATGTCATCAAATTACAAAATCGTGTGGGGGTGGGTGAGAGAATCTGGTATGGGGGGGCCTGTAATTAGATTAAAATTTATTTTGGGTGCCTTTATTCAGAATTTCCAGGTTTTGCTGGATCTTAAGCCCCTGATGGCAATCTTGCAGATGGAGAGTGCAGACTCAAAGTCCCACCCAGAGACAACTCTCGCGTCCACCTGTGGACCCATTCTAAATGGAGCAACTATTTTGCGCATCAATACAAACCATGTCCTACGCTTTTGAATTGTGTCCTCAAGTAAACTATCTGGTGAACATTGCTCTTTGCATTCTAATGATGACAACACTTAATCCTTGAATTATGTGCAAAATTTTCATACGCTAACTAAATTACATGACTTGAACATCTGCAATTACTTAATCTAAATTCCATGTTCAAATCAGTTCAAATTTTTCTTTTGGACATGTTAAATACACTATTACTCAATCGACTACCTAAATAAATAATGAATAGTGGGTCAATGACTTCTAAATGTACGAAATTGCACATTAGATGAAAAGAAAATTATTGCAAAAGAACCTTTTTTCTAAAAAGCCCCCATTTTCTTCCGACAACTGCAGTACTCATCACAGCAAATAACAGGAAATCGTATGTAAACTATCATCAAACCAGAGTGTGAAGAAATTGAAATATTAATACAACCAGGGGTTATAATCTGGTAAATGACTGAAGCTAGCAACACATTGCTGCAGTAACCCTGATAAGGATTACAGTGAAAAGTTGGTTTGTCGACCAGAATCAAGATGAACCAGGTCGCAACTTTTGCTGGTGATTTTCAAGGAATGCATGCCTGGGATAAACCACTGTCCAATCCACGGTGGCCTCCACATGATGGGTTCCACTTCTCCATCTGAGTTGGACCCAACATAAATATGGAGACCAATAAATCCAGCGAGGTGAGGCTTCCTGAAATGCAGACCCAAAGTCTAATGGGTGCTAGGCCAGGAAAACAACCCAGAAAGGCATATTATCTTTCAACTTTTCTTATTTGTCCTCCCCAGCACTGACATGCTCCCCACATCCTCCCCAAAAGCTTGCTGTGACCAGGAACTCGATTCTTTGCAGTGGACAGTGGACAAACTTTACGGCTTCTGACCCCCCCACACTCCCCCTCCCCCAATCCCACTGAACCTCCCAGGATAACAGCAAGCCCCAGAGCTTCTGGTGTATGTGGTTGGTGGGCATCCATTAAACTCCTGCTGTCATGCAGGCCTACTCATTAAGTGCCATCAGACCCTGTGTACTGTGGCAGATTAGAGGTGGAGGCTAGGCATAGCAGCTGGAATCATGGCATAATTGCTGTGCACAAACTCTGAGTATTCCTGTGGACCTTTGTTTTCTGAATAAATGGGCATCAAATCATGTTAATGTGAAATAATCTTGGTAACATAATGCAAACTGCTGATGCTTTCCACGATCTACTGCCTTCTGCTCAATCACTCCCTTACTATCACACTCTCTACATATGAACAGCAGATATTAAAATATTCCCATCTGTACATGCAGACGTAATATAGTCAAAGAAAAGAAGGATTATGATGTTACATGTTTCTTGAAATATAGTAATGGGTCTTCTTAATAAGTGAGATCCAGAGCCGGGGTCACAATGCAGAGCCAGGGGTCACAGTCTGAGAATATAGGGTAGACTGTTTAGGATGGAGATGTGGAGAAATTCTTTCACCTAGAGGGTGTGAATCTGAGGAATTCATTACCACAGAACGTAGTTGAGCCCAAAATATTGAATGTTAGATACAGCACTTGAGATGAAGGGAATCAAAGAATATGAGGGGGAGGGCATGTGGGTGTGAGCAGAGACTGCGAGAGGCAGCAAAAATCGGAAGTCGTGATCTCACTGGCACCATCCCCTTCCTCTTGAACATCAGACCGCTTCAACCCCCACCCCCAATCTAACAGTCAATGCCAAGCACCCCCCATAGTCTGCAAATGTTCGTTCAAGCATATTGAGGCCATGTTTCTCATGCACTGTAGAGTTATCATAGTTAAACCCCATATTGATAATGGATTAGGTGTCCATTCTTCCTTCCTTTAGAGTATTATGAGAGAGTTGATTGCCTTAAAATGAAAGTATTGTACATGTACCTTTAAAATTGTGCATTAGCGTGCATTTTATAATCTTTAATCATACTGTAGTGAAATGATAGGCGGCCATAGAGCTGGTGTTCGGCTCACAAACTGTTAGATTAATACAGTCAATGTTGCAGTCTCCTTAAACAAATAGTGGAAACTTTTGCTTATTCAGCTGCTGCATCTGAAGTGTGTGCATTAGGGTTTGCGTGGTAATATAAGGCTTGAGCTATCTCATTAACAGAATGATGCACTCGGAGCCTCCACAGATATCGTGATGCTATCTTCACAGGATACCCCCATCTGCATTTCAGATAAGATATCCAATTCCCCCACAGACACAGAGAACTACCTCCACAAACATCGGGTGAAACATGGGGGGCACTCCCCCCTCTCCCCCAGTGCTGTCATCAAGGCTCTCCCTCTTCTCCCACATAGGAAGGTTACCCCTGGCAGTGCCCGCTTGCCACTGCTCCTTGATAGTGCGGGCAGGTTTCCAGGGGGCAATGCCAAGCTTTGGTCCTCAACCCCTGAGGCCTCCAGGCATCTCCATGCCCCTGGCGTGGTCAACACGACCAGTTTTTGTTCTTGAAAACCAGTAGTGACCTGTGCGGTGTGACGTCACGTTGCAAGCTGGGAGAGGAACCATCATGGGTGGGGATGTTGTGGCTATTTAAGTACATTTAAATATGTTCAAATTAATGGAAATCACCAACACGGGGCAGGCAAGATCGCAACAGAGATCTCACCAGCACAAATCAGTCTTGGCCTTCTCACAAGACTTTGTGGCCAAAATGGAATTTGCACTCATAGCCAACAGGGCTGCTAAATCTTGGCCACTGACTTTTGGCAGAAACAGACAAAAGCAACAGCAGAAGGGGCCACAAAATTTTGCCCACTGAGCAAACAAAGCAGTTAAAAACACTCATTGCTGTTCAGATTTTAAGATCATTCTAAATCAGTGAGATGAAAAGGGGAAGTTTTCGCTCTCGTTTTCAGGGGTTGGGGGGCAAGATTGGTGGCAGGAGCAGGAATTCCCAAAGGAGTCCCAAAAAATTTACCCCAGTGGAATTCCCAGTCCAATTTCCCTCGGCAATGATGTAATGGTGATTCTGATTTTGAATGTCAGGACCCCCATTTGAATGTATTTAAAATGGAAACATCAGGCTTGTACCCCCCCCCACCCACCCCATCTCCACCACCACTGCCACCCCCCCCCCCCCCCCCCCCCCCCCCCACCCCCAACCCTTCCCTTCTCCTATTAAATTGTTCATTCATGTTGATGGGGTGGTAAAATTTCGCCCATAGAAAAATCAACAGCATCTTCTAGAGTCCTTCATTTAACTATACATGTGTAGATTCCAGAGTTGTTGTTGCAAAATGTGGACTGTCTTCTCTTTCCATTGCAATATATGTGTACTGGTATTGGGCAGAAATCTGATACTTCTTTCAGTGTAAAGTTTTGGGTATAATCTTACCACCCATTCACGCCACGCTCCTGCTGCAGTGAAGACGGAGAATTTGGCGACAAGTCAAATCTCCGTTTGTTGCAGCGGGATGGGAAAATCCTGCTGGCATGAATGGTGGGAAAATTCTGAAAACTTATTTATTAGCATCACAAGTATGACGTTTTGTGAAAATCCCCTAGTTTCCACACGTCAGCACCTGTTTGGTACACAGAGGGAGAATTTAGCATGGCCAATGCATCTAACCAGCACATCTTTCAGACTGTAGGAAGAAACTGGAGCACTTGGAAGAAACCCACACAAACATGGGGAGAACATGTAGACTCTGCATAGACAGTTACCCAAGCTGGGAATTGAACCCAAGTGCCTAGCTGTGTGAGACAGCAGTGCTAACCACTGTGCCAGCTTTCCAGTATCAGATCTGATCTGGATTAGAACATTCCCTTTCCAGTGATCCTTCACAGCTGCGCAACTCTGTGTGTGTTTTTTATGATTGTGCCTTACCCAATAAAAGTGTTATTTTTTAATTTTTCAATTGTTTTTGTTAATTTGTTTTCAAATGATAGCGATGCTCAAAGCAATATTAGAAGCAAAAGCTTCTTTCACTCTGTTTTTTCACAATGAAAGACCACTATATAATCATGCCTAGATTTTTATATCTATTGATTGACCAGAACACTGTTTGTCCCAAGGTATCAATCCCACACATGTGTTAAACAGCATGAATAATTTTCATCCAATTATTGATGTGAGGAAACAAATAAGGCTCCTGGTCACCTGCATCCTTTTACATATTTTGTTCAGTGGTGTATTTTCTTTTACATAACTGTTTGCAGATTAAGTACTGGGATAATATGCAAACTATTAGTTCTCAAATGGATAAAATTTAGTTTGGCAGCTGGTAAAGAGAAGAAGGCTTAGGCTACAGATGTTTCATATCACTTTGGCTCTCTGCTGCCAGATATTTTTAAGCACTTTTCCTTCATTAACCTACTTGGAACGAAACAGAAATCAAATTTATGAAAAAAATCAGATAGTTTGAACTTGATGTTTTACATAATTTGTGAGTAAGTTTCAAAAGGTGCCAACTAATCTCTTCAGCATCAATCTGGCAGTCTAAAAAATATCTCCATAATTAAAATATCATGTATCAAAATTATAACATTGCTGTGCAGGGTTTGTTTACAGTAATTCTGAAAGTAAACATTGATGGCCATGAGTTGTGTTGCAACCCCTAAATGAACACTACAAAACTCTAACAACATGTATTCCAATCTGGTCGAGAGACATTTGGCCAAGAAAAGCTCTGATTATAAATCAAGTTACAAATAAATTAACCCTCTCTTTGAATGGCCTGTTTTTCTCTCATTCAACATCTCAGTGAATCTTCTATTACTAGTAACATTCTTCATTTTGATAAATTGTTCTTGCCCTCAACAGTGCTTTCTTTTCTCCTTCCAATAAGATGTGAGCACCCTTGGCAAGGCCAGACTTTATTGCCCATTCCTAATTGTCTATGAAAACATATAAGAACACAGAAGAGATGAGAGCAGGAGAAGACCATACAGTCCTTCAAGCCTAGTCTGCCATTCAGTACGATTATGGCTGATTTTGTTCTTCAACTGCACTTTCCCACCTGCTTCCTTGATTCCATGAGAGATCAAATATCTGTCTAGCTCAGTCTTAAATTTAGTCAATAATAGAGCATCCACAACCCTCTGGGCAGAGAATTCCAAAGGTTTGCAATCCTTTGAGTGAAGAAATTTCATCTCAATCCTTAATGATTGCACAATTATATTGCTGGCTAAGGATTTCTGTCTCTGACTAGCCCAGCAGGACCAAGGTTTGCTGAGAGCAGACTTATTTCCTGTTTCAGATCTGTGGCACAGCATTAAAAGTCCTAGTTCCAGAATGAGTGACCTTGTTGGGAATTCTACAACTTCACAACCCTCTGTGTAGAGAAATTACTTTTTCTCACTATTCTGAACTTCTTACAATTAATGTTATATCTCTGACCCTTTTTCCACATCCCTCAATTAGTGAAGGAATCTGTTTGTAACCACCCTGCCTACTGTTACATTTTCCCTAAAATACATCAGCTCACACACTGACATTGAATTCCATCTAACACCTTTTAACCTATTTCCTCTACTTATTAGCATTCTTTGCAACTTAATTTGATCTTCTAAAAAATTAACTGTTATGCGTCATCTGCAAATCTCAATAACATTCCCTCCATGGCGATTTCTAAATCAGTGATAATTGTGCCCCAGACGTTAAACCCATGACCATCAATTGCCAATCATTCTGAAAAATATTTCTCAACACTTCACCCCTTTGTTATCCAATTTAATCTGGTTTGGTCCTTTAAATTTCATTTTGCTTATCATTTCTATTACCTCCTATGTCATACTGCTTCCTAAAATCCATTTGCACTATGTACATTTCAATTAGAATCATAGAACCCTACAGTGCAGAAAGAGGCCCTTCAGCCCATCGAGTCTGCACCAACCACAATCCCACACAGGCCCTACCCTCATATCCCTACATATTTTACTTGTCAATCCCTCTAACCTAAGCACCTCAGGACACTAAGGAGCAATTTTAACATGGCCAATCAACCTAACCTGCACATCTTTGGTCTGTGGGAGGGAACTGGAGCACCCAGAGGAAACCCACGCAGACACAAGGAGAATGTGCAAACTCTACACAGACAGTGACCCGAGCCAGGAATCGAACCCAGGTCCCTGGAGCTGTGAAGCAGCAGTGCTAACCACTGTGCTACCATGCCACCCTCGTTACCATGATGTCTGTTATTTCCTCAGTGATTTTGTGAATTTTTTCAAATTTGCTTATTCCTTTGAAATCTGAGCAGTTACTTCAAACAATTTTTTCTTTATCTACAAACATGGTAATTTTATCCAGTAATCTCATCTTTAAAGACTCTAAAATTTATTCTACTGAAGATATTAACCTAACCGGTCTATAACTACCCAGGTTAAAATTTAACATTTTTAAAATGAATACTATATTGACCACTCTTCAGTCCCAGACTCATAAAATATAAAGTTCCTTCCCTCCACTTCTTGTCACATTCTGCTACTTTATCTCCCTGTACCCGAACTAAATTTTTCCTTTCATGCATCATAACATCGTTTATCTCATTATCAATCACTTAAGGGTGTGCACCTTCTCTGATATAGTTCTTTCCAGTCAAAATTGATGGAACGTACTCCTTAATTTTTTGCTCATCATTTCCAAGTTGATAATCCTCTCCTCACAGGCGGGTTCCCCACCTCACGTTCAACAATTTTTTTCTACTGATCAACTTGGAAAATAATTCATACCATCTGACATTGAAATATTTTTGTTCATACTTCCTTGTGACTCTCCTTATCTCAGAAATTTATTAGCATTGAGTCTGTTTTCCAGGCATAAAACAGGTGCCCAAATACATGGCAGGGAGTATACATGCATACATTCTGCATCGAAGTGCATCAGCCGTCATATTAACAAAAAAGTCCTTTATAAGTTTGTAGTGCTCATTCCTGAAACAGGCATCAGGTCCTTTGCATATGCAAATAAGGAAACTAATTTCTCGTTCAGGCCCCTTTTAATAAATCTGTTAGCAACAGACTGCAGCATGTGTTGTGCATGCTGCTGTCAGTACTCTCAGGCACTTGGCAGCCAAAAGTGACAGCTGGAGACTGCCTACCCAGTGGGTAGGTTTTAGTTTTTCTACTTAGCTTATTGTGGATCTCAGAGGAGCTCACCACTGCTCACGCTCTTCCTGACTGAACCCTCTATTCCTTTGCCAGAATCTGCTTACCACTCCAGCACCTGAGCAACGAGCTGTCTCTCGGGCCGTGACAGGCAACCACAACTCACTGGTGATAATAAATGAAGCTGGGTGACCAGTTTTGTGTTGTCCTGACACCATGATCATCAGGCATGTGCAGTGTGTACTGCACTGGGACTAAGCCCCAATTCAGGCCTGATCCAATTCCTAAACCTTAATTTCACTTCTTAATTTCTCATCTTCTAGCTGAGATTTTTTAACCATATTATTAATGCTCCCAGACCATTGGACCACCTTCATCAATTTTAATTAGTTTCCAAACTCATTATATAACTGCAGTATCCTGAAACCACTGACAGCTTTTATCTTTTTATCAGAATGTACTTTTGAAATCTGTTTTAAAAGCAGGTTTGTTCCTGTGCAGGCATGTGTGCCAATTCTTCAACCTCACCTCCACTTGCAAAGCTTCTCATCTTTTTGAAATCTCTCTAATTCAATCTGGTGTTCTTATTTTTATACTGACTTTTTTTTTAAAAACCTTATTATATCGTAGTCACCAGGTCTTCGCCCACATTTAACTTAACTACCTGATCCATTTCATGATTTCTGCCATGATTTCATGATGGCTCCATTGGCTGGGTGGCTGGTTTGTGATGCAGAGTGACAATTAACAGTTTGGGTTCAATTCCCGTACCGGTTGAGGTTATTTAATCCTCCTGTGTGGTGTTCCTCAGGTTAAATCGTCACCAGTCAGTTCTCCCCCTCAAAGGGAGAGCAGCCTATGGTCATCCAGAACTGCAGTAACTTTGCCCTTTATTAACATACAGTTTGAGGAAGGAGCCACATACATGTTTTAGGAATTCCATTTCCTGTACTGCAACCCAACGAAGATGGTTCATTAAAATCTTTCAGAGTAATAGGATGGACTCCCTGCACCCCAACCAAAATGTCAAGCGCAAATCCACCTCTGCTTGGCTGGCTCGCCCACTTTAGTTTTTCACATGGTAAGTGGTTTGAGGTGGGACATCTGTCCATCTCCAGGAGGAAATCCTAGATCATGGAGCTTGTTAAACAATCAGCAGCTTTGCATTCTGGCTGTGCTGACTGGAGCGATGGCCACAGCTGGTGCTACAGCTAGACTGAGGAGATGGTGTACTGCAATGGATTGGGCATTCAGGTGTATCTGGGAGTTCCCTGAGTTCAGGCTGACAGGCCCCAGTGACAGGGAATATAGTGGGTGATGGTGGATGTGAGGAGGCAAAACTTTGGGGAAGGGCCGTTGACTGGCACTGGGGTGCTGGTAAAAAGCACCATCCCCCCCCTCCTTATCTTAGGTGGCCAACAGAACTGAGCGGCAGCTTCTCCCACTGTGTGGTGGATTAAGCCTTTAATTGGACATTAATTGCCCATATAAGGGCCTCAATTGGGCCATAGGCAGGTGACCTGTATAAACTTGCCTCTTATAAACTTGCAATGGGAGTGGGGAAGGTGTAGCAGTGATGGATACACTGCCAGTGGCATGGCATCCTGATTAATGGGCGCCCATCTGCTTTCCTGTCCTAACCTGCAAAATTCAGCACGGTAATTTTGTATGTCCCCAGCTCTCTCGTCTTTTTGCAGAGTTCTTTCATTTCCTTCTCATGATTTGGGGTTTTGCGATGCATCTCAAACAATGAAAGAAATCTTTTTGATCTTTAACCCCCGTCCATATTGAGTCCAGCTTCCTTTCTGGCCACCTGAGTCCTGGATACAAACACCTTTTACAAAGATCGCCACTCAGCCTCATAGTTTATATTTGCTATTATCCTGATATGTACATTTTCCATTCTCATTCAGCTTGTAGCCTGGTTTCTGTTAATGTCATCAACTTTAGATCTTCCTGTTAAAAAAATGCCTTCAGTTCCCCAGTGTATTTTTCACATTTTGCTTCTTGCAATACATTAACTTGTTTATTTGCTTTCTTTAAATAAAGTTCCTCTCCTTTTCCCACGTTTTTTTTTCTGTTTATCTGTTCACTGCCATTAGAACAGTCCTTCCCCCATTCAGAGCTATTCCATTTAGTTTAATTCTCTAACTCCAAATGCAGAACTTTCCAGTCCCGCCATTGACAGGATTCGTGGTGGGCCGGATTGGAAAAAATTGGAGAGATGCCAAAAGTCATATTCCTGCCAGTAGGACAACAAGTCAGAATTTTCTCCTCAGCAATCTCATGGCGGTCGAATGGCAGGTCAGATTTCCTGCTGATCCAGATCAGGAACACCATTTGCAGGCACTAGCACGTTATGAATACTCATTAAAAACGCAAGTCTCTGGGATCATATTCTTCTTCCCAACACTGCGAAATTAGACCTGTCTGCATCACAACCAGATACAAGTGGTATTTAGTTTCCCACCTTCACTTAGCTCATGACGTTGAGGTGAGTGCCACATCCAAAATCTGCAACAGCGCTGCCCTGGGTCATCAAAGCAGGCCAAAGCTGTTGTGTTAGGCCAGACTGGTGGAGGTGTGTAGCTGGGCCCCTCACATTGGGTGCTGAATGTGAACTGGGCTCCTCATAGTGGGTGCTGTGGGTGTGTAACTGGGCTCCTCACAGTGGGTGCTGTGAGTGTGTAGCTGGGCTTCTCACAATGGGTGCTGAATGTATATCTGGGCTCCTCACATTGGGTGCTGTGTGTGTAACTGGTCTCCTCACATTGGGTGCTGAGTGTGTAACTGGGCTCCTCACAGTGGGTGCGATGGGTATGTCACTGGGCTTCTCACAGTGGGTGCTGTGGATGTGTCACTGGGCTCCTCACAGTGGGTTCTGTGGGTGTGTCACTGGGCTCCTCACAGTGGGTTCTGTGGGTGTGTCACTGGGCTCCTCACAGTGGGTTCTGTGGGTGTGTCACTGGGCTCCTCACAGTGGGTTCTGTGGGTGTGTAACTGGGCTCTTCACAGTGGGTGCTGTGGGTGTGTAATTGGGCTCTTCACAGTGCGAGCTGGGCTCCTCACATTGGGTGCGGTGGATGTGTTACTGTACATCTCCAGGGGTACAATCCTCGGTGGTTGCTGTGGGCGAGCAGCAAGGTGATTGGGGTGGGAGTTGGTGCATACAGGGTAGCATCGTTGGAGTTTAGAAGGATGAGGGGGGATCTTATAGAGACGTATAAGATAATGAAAGGGATGGATAGGGTAGAGGTAGAGAGATTCTTCCCGCTCAGAAAGGACAGCAGGACTAGAGGGCACAGCCTCAAGATAAGGGGGGGGGGTGCAGTTTAGAACAGAGTTGAGGAGGAACTTCTTCACTCAAAGGGTGGTGAATCTCTGGAATTCTCTGCCCGTTGAAGTGGTTGAGGCTACCTCGCTAAATATATTTAAGACACGGGTAGATAGGTTTTTGATAGGCAAGGGAATTAAGGGTTATGGGGAGAAAGCGGGAAAGTGGAGCTGAGCCACTTCAGATCAGCCATGATCTTATTGAATGGTTCGAAGGGCTAGATGGCCTACTCCTGCTCCTATTTCTTATGTTCTTACGTAGCCTGACAGAGACATGAGAGTGAAAGGCACAAAAATGAAAGATGCTTGGGGGTGTGGGAGAAGTTAAGAGGCAGAGGGTAGATTGGGGTTGGGGAAGTTGGAGCCTGACATGGAGAATACAGACACATTAGTGGGTAGCTGGACTTCCTTTGGTAGTAGTGGAAGGGGGTGCATGCAGATTCCAGAAGGGTAAGTTAGGATAGCACTAGATGGAAGCATTGCACACAATCATGACTGGAGGAGGGCAAGGTTTACGAGTAGGGAAATGTTACACAGGGACTTATGGATAGAGGGGAGGGAAATAGCATTGTATCAGTTCTGAAGGAATGGGGGAATCGAATGACAGGCAGTCATCTTCCTGGGACTGAGGGTAAAAGGTCAGAGTGATTGATTAATGACAGTCCTGGGGCTTTGCATGTAATCATAAAATCCCTACAGTGAAAAGGGAGGCCATTTGGCTCGTCAAATCTACACCAATCTTCACAGTGCCTGGGCATCTAGTTTGCCTTTGGCCTTTAGTGTGTGGAGCCCAGTTACACACCCACAAAACCCACTATTTGTGGACACACAGATGCACTTGTGGTTGGAGAGACCATCATAGCTGCAAGACTTGTGCTTTGGCACAATATATGAAGATAGCTCAATGTTGATGAAACAACATCATTTGTAATCTTCTGAGACACGGAAGCATACATAGCTCTATGTTGTTTTTAAGGAATAAAGGTTTCAAACTCGCTGTGCAGACACTTCCAGGAATGAGATTGACATTACACAAGGAGCAAGTAACTAACATGAGTCCACTCAACAACATATGAATCTGAGGCTGACAAAGGGAGATGACTATTGAATGGGAGCTTGGGCTACTCTCAAAATAAGTGGGCACATAGAAGCATATGCACAATGCATTCAGATGATGAGATCACTCTCATGAGCAGAAAATGTATTTACAAAGGTGCATAATGGAAACAGTGAACGAACAATCTTTGCCCCCACCATGATTTCAATGTTTCTTAATCTTTCTAACCCAACCACTACATCTTGTGCACCCCCAACATTCGCATCAGAGGGAGAGATAGCCTGCTAACTGCAATGCCCTGCTGTCTGTGATGACCTTAGCAGGTGTCCTCTGGAGGGCTGAGATATGGAGGAACCTAGACTATTTTGGGTCTCCTGCTCTGAGAGAGTGCATCCACCTCGGCTTGTTGAGTTGAAGGTGATGGGATTGTAAGCAGATGCAACAGGGAGATGCTGGACATTCATGGAGTCACCTGGATGGATGGTCCCAGGGGTTCCAGCTGAAGGTTTGCTTCCTTGTGGGTGCCTAAGTGCCTCTGTATGACTCCTTGAGGAGAAGAGGCATCTAGAGATGCCTCCCTCTCACCAAGCCACTGATTGATCCCACCAATGCTTATAGAAATGGAGTGAAAATCCAAGCACAAATCTGGCAACGTCTGCTGGACAAAGATGTCCAAGACAGCCATCGCACACGGAGACTTCAAGGCACTCAGATGTAAGAGCCATCACATTAGACTGGACATGAATGGACTCCTCCATTCTTCTTCCTAGTCCATTGACTGCCTCTCACAACTCTGCCTGATATTCTGTCAACCATGTCTATATCTACAGCATGTTTGCGACAGCCTTTTCAAGAGGATCATTATCTGACTCAGACTCACTTTCTGTTCTCCAGCAGTCCCCAGTGCCAGAGACCTGATGCTATCAAAGGAGCCTTCCCTATTTAAGATTTGTCAATACATTATTTAACACTTTTCTTGAACTGTTGTCGGCCATGTATAGCTTCCGCCTGTCTCAGAACTGGTATTAGTGCCTAACAAATTGGAATCCCCTTCCCGATATCATATCTTTTGCCATGTGTTGCTTCTCTCAGCTTCCCGTCCTTCTTTACTTTAGCACCTGGTTGAGGACAGAACCTTACAAATTGATTCATGTTCTTATCATTGTGACACCGATTACGTGTGCAAGGGGCAGCTATTTCTTTAGTTTAGTTTGAGACTATATGAAAGATCATAGGGCTTTGCCAATGCTACATTTCGATTGGTCGACTATTAGCAAGATTTATAATGCATCTTTAACACTCAGGCTAGGGAGGAGAATCTGTTGTAAATCTTGTTTTAGTTTTAAAGGGTTAAAGCCTTGTCTGATTAACAGTGTCTGCTTCCATTGCTGGTTTACATTTACTAAGTTGCTCTGGAGAGTGTGATGTGTTCTTTTTTTTTCTGACATTCCAATAGAGAGACTGCTTGAATGTTATGACCTGGTTTGATTTACTGTTAGAAATGAAAAGTGCTATAATTTGTGTAAGACATTTGTTGTGAATGCCAAAAAATGCTTTGCGGCTTCATTGGTATCCATCTGGTTTTATTTTTATTGTGTTCAAATCACATGAAATGTTGCTTGGCTGTCTTCATTTTTATTAGTCAGCATTGATTTATGACTTTCAAAGTAAAAATAATTGGTCTGCATATGACTTACTTTACAGTTGTTGTACAAGAGGAATGTGAGTGGCTGGGAAAGGAGTCGAGAGCGGCAGGGATATCTTACAGTACACACTTGGTGAAAAAAAGCAGCCCTCCATTTCTGTTTCATTGTGTATTTGTTTAACAGGCACCACCTTGATCATGTGCGATGTTGCAGGTCTCTGCTGCTGAGTGCCTGTGTGTGCCATGCTCGAATGGTCGTTATATCTAAAACAAACACGCTCTTAAAAACGTGAAAAGAATCTTCTCTGCATTATTCCACGTGTTAGTTTACCAATAGAAATATTGAGGAAATTTTAATTATAGATTTTATTTGAAGCTTTTGGCAAAAGAAGAAAGTTCCATCACACCAAAAACAGAAAACGCTGGAAAATCTCAGCAGCAAGTTTTATCTCAATGTTTTTCCATGTTGTATTTGATGAATTCACAGCGTAAATGAGTTAACTTTAATGATGTGTTAACTTGTATGATGGTTCACAACAGAAGTCTGTCTCCATGAGCTAGATCTGACAGGGTGTTCCTCTCCGCCCCCCCGACCCCCTTGCCAATTAAAAAATCGGTGGTGGTGGATGGGGGACAGAATCCTGACAGTTGCCCCAAAGCAATTTAATGCTGGAAGCAGCATTTATTATTTTAAGTTAAGGCCAGACTTCCAACCCCATCAAGGAGGAAGATCCTGCATTGGAGAGCTATTGGCAAGTCGGATGTCCAACAGTTCTGTAGTAGTGCAGTAGTGCTAGCCTGGAGTGGTGGTCTTAGCTGGGACTACATGCAGTCCCGCTGCGCTGAGGAATCAATGTACAGCCTGCTTCAAGAGGACAGGGCAGGAAATGGGGAGGTGGTGGGAAAGGTTGAAGGGAGAGATGACTTTGAGACTGGGGGGTTACTCGATAGGTCCAGGGAACCCGCCATAGGGGTGTCTCAGCCTTCAATACCCAACACGAGCTTGGGCAGCAATTGCTGTCAGACTTCTCTATAACACAAGTCTCGCCAACCATTTGTAAAAGACTGTAAAACACCAGGATAAGGCTCTCAAATGGTCACTCTGGTCTGGTCACCCTATTGGTCATCCTATTATAGAAAGAATATTATTAAACTAGAAAGAGTGCAGAAGAGATTTACTAGGATGTTATTGGGACTTGATGGTTTGAGTTATAAGGAGAGGCAGGATAGACCAGAGACTTTTTCCTCTGGAGCATTGAAGGCTGAGGGGTGCTCTTATAGGTATCTATAAAATAATGAGGGACATAGATCAATAGATAGTCAAAATCTTTTCCCAAAGATAGGGGAGTCTAAAACTAGAGGGCATAGATTTAAGGTGTGAGGGGAGAGATACAAAAGGGTCCAGAGGGGCAATTTTTTTCACACCGAGGGTATTGAATTTCTGGAGCAAGTTGCCAGAGGTAGTAGTAGAGCTGGGTACAATTTTGTCTTTTAAGAAGCATTTAGACAGTTACATTGGTAAGATGGGGATGGAGGGATATAAGCCAAATGCGGGCAATTGGGACTAGCTTAGGGGTTTAAAAGAAAAGGACGGCATGGACAAGTTGAGCCAAAGGGCTTTTACTATGACCCTATGACACTAAGTGGCCATTAATTGGCTATTTAAGGACTTTAATAATAGGTCTAAGTACAGATTGGCTACCCAACTCCTTCCCTGTCCCCTACAAAATTTCAGAGAAATCCAAACGGATTAGGCAATGAGGAGGTCATCTGCTGGATTTAATGTGTGGTACTGTCCACCCGCATCCCCCTCCTCCCCTTCAAACTCACCAGAGAAGCCCTATGAATTTAGGGGTAGTACTGTGCTGAGCTTTTATGTTCAAAAGAATAACTGGAAGATGGTTGACATCTTAGCTATGGTCTGAATTCAAACACTCAACGCCAAGGAAACTAAGTGTTGAGAGAAGTTAGCACTCTGTCAGACTGGGTGTAATATCCTGTGTATTTGCCAAATGCTGTTTTTGTATTTAAAGCACTTGAGATGTTACATACTCTGGAACAGAAATTTGGCCATGTTTTGCATGCCTGGTGGGAACTTTCACATGGGATCTGATTCAAGGAAGAAGTTGCAGTCTTTGTTTAGGTGATAAAACTGCAGAATGGCAAGTTTCTGCATTTATATCTGTTTAAATTGGTTGCCAGATTTCTTACCAATGGCTTAACTGTAGGTATTGCTGTTCTATAATCAGAACTATCCTAATTCAAATTACTGTCACAGTAGGCTAGTTTTTTGATAATGGTGCAGCATATGGAGCACAGTCCAACTATCAGGTATTTGGTCACTTTTGTATTTATATGCTGGCAATGTTGTGCATACTACAAAAATTGGTAGGATCCCAATCCCATTTTTATGCTATTGTAAAATGTATTGGCATAGGTAGTTTAAAGCCCAGAGTCCAGGTTGGGAGTATTAATGTTAATTGCACTTGGAGGATTTCCTATCAGCATTGTATAGCCCTCTCTACTTTCATACCTTTATGTACAATAGACTGTATAAAAAAGTTGTAAGGTCGCTTCTCTGACTCCTTTTTCTTATTCAGTCCCTCATTATAGAGCATGACTTGCTTCCACTCTGGCTCTTTGGGTCCTGATATCTCTAATAAATCCAATACGCACTCTAGAGATTCTGCCACATGTGGGCCAGGTGGTACATGAAGGGTTGGTGGGATGGTTAGATTGGAGGTTTGTATACTCCCTGTGACATCTCGACTTTTCTTCTGCAAGTTCATGACAAAGTCTTATAATGTGTTCAGTACCTTACTGAATTAACCATCTCCAGTTTGGTCAGTCACAAGCCAGAGACTCCCATGAGTCTGCAGGAATGTTTTGAGGACACTTGTGCAGTCTTCCTGAGAGTCTCCTGCCACAACCAAGTTCTTGGTCGAGCACTTGCTTCGGGAGTCTAGTGTCAGACATATGAATGACATGTCCCGCCCATCAAAACTGGTTTTGGTGATTAGATGCTGGCCAAGTTGGCTTGGGAGAGGACTCTGTTGTTGGACTGCCTTGCTTGCCAGCAGATCTGGCAGCTCTTGTGAAGGCACTGCTGCTGATCCTTCTCCAGTACTTCCAGATGCCTGTGTAGGTCATCCAAGCCTCCAAAGCAGGCAGCTGGACGCACTGGAGAAGCACCACAATCTGTGCCTTCACAAGAGCTGCCAAACCTGCTGTCAGGCCACTGCTGCCTGATAAACCATTATGTTAACCTTGGGTTTGAGATCCTAATTCTCAAATACTCCTTTCCTCAGGCATATTGGAAGCGATGATGAATTTCCTCGTCTGTAACCGTCGTCATTGGGCTGAGGCTTCCAAGATATGGAAGCTGGTTCCCATATTCCAGTCCTACGCTGTTGAAATTAATCGACGGGGGATGGTGTTCTACTGTGGGAGTTGGTTGGAAGAGGACAATTTTCTCATATGCTTTGAAGAAGGAGTTGACAATGACCTGGGGCTCAGTTTCTGAGTGAAGGCATATACACATGCATCAGTTGCTTACTGAAGCTCTATGACAAGGTTGGAGTGGTTCTAGTTTTGCATTGAAGGTAGTTCTATGGGTCCTGGACTAGAATCCCAAATTACATTGGGCATTAGACACCAACAATTTTTCTATTTTTTCATAAATACGAGGGCAGGATACTTCATGCCAAAAATAATTCCGCTGGCAAATTAGGGATCTTTTATAGTAAAACAACCTTGATTTAATAACATAGTTTAACTATAACTCTAACAAATGAAGCAGCCTAACTATTAAGAGTTGAACAATATTTAAAAATAAAAGAAAATAATTTCAATTTCTAACTTATTACTGTTTTGGTTTCAAATAAGCAATATTTCTCTTGAAAAATAATTTAATTATAGTTAGCAACCATAAATATACTTGCAACAGGAAGTAGACAGCCATAGACCTTTCAGAGCGACAGAATGAGTTTCAACAGCTTGCAGAAACCTTTGTCTTCAAGCGATTCCCAGCCAGAACAGAAAATCTGTTTTCTCTCCTATAGACTTAGCTGCTACCATTAACCACATTATTGCATGATCCTGCATCACCAAACCCACATTCCATACCTTTAATCAAAACCCCAGGGGAAATCTCAAAATAAAAATCCATGAGCTCTTTCCTAAGTAAACATGATGGGCAGAATTTTCCAATTGTTCACGCTAGCGGGATGTTCTAGTCCCACTGCAACGAATGGAGATTTGGCTGAGTACCAAATTCTCCGTCCTTGCTTGCAGCACCAGTGGGGTGTGAGCAGCCGGAAAATTCTAGCCCATATGGCTAAAATGAGCAATTATCCTGCTCTTCCAGCATCTGACCTAAATGTTTTCCAGGCATGCTAACTGTCCACAGAATAAAGCTGAATCTATAAATAGGCTCTTAAACAAAATAAAATTATACCTGCTGCAATAGTGCAGTAGCACAGTATCATCACAAAAACATACAATGAACAGTTTCCCATCTCTTCAATAGAGTCTATCAATGCTTGTCAGTAATTTGTTGGAGTTGAGATGCAGCACTGCTGTGAGAAAAATGGAAAGGAGGTAGATGCAATGACACAGGCTTGTTTGACCCCAGTTTTCATGAAGATAGGGTTTACAATGGTTCTGTTGGTACCTGTATTGTATCTTTCCTGAATATTATCAATTATCATTGCCCGGCATTTGTGTGGCACAAGTAATATTCACACCACACAAATGCCAGGCCATGACCATTTCCAATAAGAAACACTCACCCCTTGACATTCAATAGTGTAACCATCACTGAATCCGCCACTGTCAACATCCTTTGGGCTCCATTGACCAGCTACTCAACTGGACTCACCACATAAACACAATAGCTATAAGAGTAGGTCAGAAGCTTGGGATACTATGGAGAGTAACTCACCTCCTGACTCCTCAGAGCTTGTCCACCATCTACAAGGCACAAGTCAGGAATGTGATGGAATACTCCCCAGTTGCCCAGATGGGTACAGCTCCAACAACTCTCAAGAAGCTTGACATCATCCAGGACAAAGCAGCCGCTTGATTGGCACCACATCTACTAATATTCAATCCCTCTACTACCAACAATCATTAGCAGCAGTGTGTACTATCTACAAGATGCACTGCAGCAATTCACCAAAGGTCCTTTGACAGCACATTCCAAACCCATGACCATTCCCATCTAGAAGGACAAGGGCAGCAGATAAATGGGAACACCACTACCTGCAATTTCCCCTCCAAGCCACTCACCATCCTGACTTGGAAATATCTCGCCATTCTTTCACAGTCGCTGTGTCAAAATCCTGGAATTCCTTCCCTAACGGCATTGTGCGTCAACCCACAGAACGTGGACTGCAGTGATTCAAGAAGGCAGCTCACCACCGCCTTCTCAAGGGCAATGGGGATGGGCAATTAACGCTAGCCAGCCAGCAATGACCATTTCCTATGAATGAATAAAAAAACCCAACAGTTTTGACATTGTTAGAACTCAAAATACATGTGGTTCAGGATACCAGGATAACCATTTCCTTGTGGAACTGTTCCTCTTACAATCTCCAGAAATAAAGGCTTCAAATGGCCACTTGTACATTGAACATTCCTATCTTTGTTGAGCCTATGCTTTGCAATATTCCAAATGGTTCCCTTGCCTCAGATTATTTTTTCCTTTAAACATAGCTATCATCATCTCTTCCTTCAAAAAACGCATTCTTCCAATTGCCCTTCTAGTTCCATATTTTCTTTATCCTTTAGTTTATTGCAGGGATTGGGATCTCCCAGCTCCAAATCCACAGTTTACGTTTAAATTTCTTTAACCCTCCTTGAAGTATCAAGACCATTCACATCAAAACATTCTCTATGACTACAGCTACTTTTCCTTGAACCATTCTGCATTAATTTATTCCACAATCCCTTCTGATTTTATGACATAGAATTTTGTCAGACTGATTGATGGAACTTAATGCACTCAAGTGACTTCAGTGCAGCAAAGCACAAATTAAATAATACAGTGGCACTGTATTGAATTTTTTTCCATCCAATCCAATGGAGCAGGAAACAAATGGTGCCATCCACATCCGAAAGCCTTTGAAGGATAAGGTTGTGAATAGAACAAAAAAACTGGGACTAAAAATTTCTGCTGGATCAAAAATGATCACACAGGGGGGAAAGGTAAGCAGGATTTTCTAGTCGCACTCACCCCGAAGCCGAAAAGTCCCATCCGACGTCAAAGGGCTTTTCCATGACCTGCCCGTCACCCGCTACAATTCCCAATGCAGGGGAAATAGGAAAATTCACCCCACTATCTTTAGGTGGTTCAGATAACTACTGGACATTTATTTTTAATAATTGGGACTTTTAAATTATTTGTCCTATGCAGCAAACAACTAAATTTTCACTCAGCAGGACCTGTAATTCACTCAGAATGATTTCCAGATAGGATTTCAAGGAGAAAAGGTTTTGCTAGTCAAATTTTGCACTCTTACAGGATGAACTACCACAAAAGAAAAATGTGCACAGATTGTGCAGATTCCATGTTTTGAATGAAATTTTGGTCCTAGTACAAAACCTAGCTGGAGTGGAGCCTAAACTCCCCCATCACAGATGTTCAAACAGAAGGTTTCTCATGCCATTCCATAATATAATGCCATACGGCACTCAGTGTGACCACTGCGATAACCAATAACTAATACAGGCAATCTGAGGATCACTGCACAAGGTTTCTCGTTGACTGAATCCGTGGAATGAGACACAGCTCACAAGTGTAATTGACAGATGACATTTGTGATTATTTGAGAATATTGCCATAAAAGTGAAGTATGGTAAATCAAATACATTTACCTGAGGATGTAGATAGGATACCTATTTAAAAATCTACAAAATACGTGATCCAAAAATCTCAGAGACTTTAGTACCTATAATAGGAAACCATATGCTCAGAATCTTGCGTGAACTAAGGGACTGTAAAGTTGTTGAATAATGCTGAAGCTGTTATGTTACCTTTAACTCAGTCTATATTCACAAGTTTTGGATTGATATGCAAAAATATAAATCTTTTTGAGTTCCTATTCAGCTTTCTGGCTAGTAACCAAATGTGTCGGTGGGGATTCTCCCAAAAAATTTCTAAGTGCTAAATTCGCATAAAAACTGGAGTAAATCTTGCTGGCTTTTTCAGCGGGATTTTCAATGTCAACCTCCCATACTGTGCATTACAGAAAGTCTCAGCACGAATCACCCTACCCACTCGAGAGTCCGGCAGCACAGCTAGCAGTCTGTTGAATCAGCCACTGCGCATGCATTGATCTGTCAGTGCCAGGATCGACACATGCACAATAGCCCAGTCTTCCCATTGGTAGCCAGCCTGATAGCTAGCCAGCCCGGTGAATCTGCATCGCTGGCTGTGTGAACCTCCCCACTCAGATGCTGGCCTCTCAGACATATCCGGATCAGACACCTCCACCTTGGCCTGCTTGATCTCCCCCACCACTCCGCAGTCCCGATCTCCCTGACCTCTCCTCAACTGGTAACCCCAACCAGCCCATCCCCACCCCCCAGCCGCTGGTTTCCCAGAATGTTCGGGCCAGCCCTGACCATTCCCCACCTGGCCCCCCTCAACCCCCCTATCCTCAGCAATCCTGATCTTCTCCCTGACCCCCCCTCTCCTGCACCAGCAGTACCAAACCCCGCCCCGTCGCAGCCCCAACTCCCCAAACGTACTCCCCAACACCGATCACCCCAGAGACCATACCCCAGTAGGCCCCACCCATGTCTGCCCGTCACCTCGGCACTGCCTGATGCCCAGTGGACAGTGCCAAGGTGCCCCCTAGGAAGTGACACTTTGCCCCTTAGGAAGTGCTAAGGGGCAAGGCTGGACCTGCCAGACCAGCAATGCCCAAGGGCACCCCTCCCCTTATCCTCGAGCTCCTGGGACCCTCCATGGCCTCCCTTTACTGCAGTGGGATCTGGCTGTCAGATCCCCGTTAGTGGGGAGCTGTTGTAAACCCACCGAATTGTACTGCTCGCAGTGGAGGAGGTGGAGGGGGATGCGGTGGGGAGAGGCTAGTAGCCCGGAGGCTTCAGTCCTAGGCCCGCTAATAAGATTGCAATAATGATTTAAATATTTAAATCAGCTCCACGTCTATTGCTAGCATGGAGTTGATGACACTGGAAATCTAGCAGCTGGAGATGTCATAGGCTGTGGCACCCAACGGGAAGGCCACTACACAGCCTCCGCTGATGAGAATTGGTCCCGTTGTATTTGGTGACAAGACACAATTGCTAAGTGGAAATCTGATGAACCACACTAACGCCAGAATTTTACCGTTCCATCTGCCACGGGAATTGGAGCGGGTGGGCGGGGCGCAGACCATGGAACGGTCTGTTGAACTGAGGTGGGATTTTATAGTTTCGGGACCAGTGAGACCATAAACCCCGCCCTAGAAGTGACTTGTAAAGAGCTGGTTTTTGGAATATTATTTTGTATGAATGTGAAATTTGGACCTTATAGAAAGAGATCAACTTGTTAAATTGCTTTGAACTGTGGATCTGGAGCAGAATGAAAAGGATTAGCTGGACAGAAAAAGTGACAAATAATTGTTGTGAAGTTGAGTTTGTGATGTTGGAATTTCATGTTGATAACAATGTAAGAATTGTAAATATGCTAGAGGGGGAAAAAAATTGTGTGATCCCTTTAAAAGCTGATACTTGTTTCAGTGCTTAGGGATTTAAAATGCAAAGTATACGCAGAATCCAAGCTGAAACATTTGTATCAGAAAATCCAGCAATAGTCTTGACAAGACCAGTTTTTAAAAAATTTGCCCAGGCAATTTAAAGCAGGCACTCAGCTACCAGGAATCTATAACATTTGAATTTGATGGTGTTGACAAAATCAGACCAATCCTATTGTCTGAAAATTGATAGGTCATCACAGGTATAAAAGAGTGCAAGGGAGAAAAACGGGAGATAGCAACTGCCCCCTGTCAAGTCTTGAGAGGAAGAGAATAGTTCTCCACTCTGCCAGCTTTAGATATCTTTTAAGAGAACGCACCATCTAGTCAGCAAAAGATACTAAATCAAAAAGAACTTACAGATGGAGAAATCAAGTGAGAAACCCCAGAAGGTTCTGAAAGACACAAAGACTGACTGTATAGTTTTTTGAGAGTGACTAAATTTTATTATTATTTTTTGTTAATGAACAGGCCTTGTATTTATTTGAACAGCATTCCATTACAATCTTATTTTATTTGTATGTTACTTGTTTAGCTGAGGTTCCCTATTAGTTAAGTAAATAAATTGTTAAGTGTTCATTTTAAAGTGAGTATTAGGTATTTCTGTTAGTCACCCACTAAACGTTATTGAAGAAGAGCTCACACCTTCCCACACACTTTTAACAGATTACAAGGTGAGTTATTCCTCTTTGGGGGATTCAGAGTTACTTCTCAAAAGGGGGACATCCTCTGCATCATAACATAATGAAGTGCTGAGGAGAGTGAGCAAACAAAGAAATGTGCCGAACCAAATTAGGAAAAGGCAGAGACTGGGCAGGGTACAACTTAAGAGGAAATGGACTGGGGAAGAATTCAAGAAAAAAAGAGGAAGAAAATATCAGTGCTGGATGGCTGGAAAATTGAAGGGTGTTATGGGCAAATGAAAAGTTTGGCGCAGGATAGAGAGATATGGAAAGACAAATATGAGCCAAGGACCTTGTTATGATTCCAGCTGATTTTACGATTGAACAAGTCAGATCCCAGAGTGAAACCTGGCTTAATAGATTCTAACATTTCGTTAGAAACCATGGAGGAAATTTACTGAACAAATTCACAGTAGTCTGCTGATGAACTTTTTTACAAAAAAAAGTATTTATAAAAACAAGAACTATATTACACTAGATAAGAAGGTTGGAAATATCTCAACACAAACCAGAAGATGATTAAATTTCCTAATATTCCTTTACCCAGCAATATCTTTACAAACATGTAAATCAGGGAAGAGTTACCATTAACTTGACACAAAGCCTCCTTGCTTGTGACAGGCACATATGCAAATATTTTCTTATAGTGAATTCTTGAGCATTTACTTGATGCTTCTCATCCAACTTGTATCTTTCCCCAAGACACACAAAAATAACCACAATTACCGATCACATTACTGAGTCCTATTTTGGGTATCAGGCAAGAGATATGAGGGCAGGTTGGGAAGGGTGGAAAGTTGGGGTAAGTGAAAAGGGGTTCCAGAAAGAGAAATTGAGGCAAGAAAAGCCCAATGTCTCCTTGGGGAGCTGTGAGGACAGCTCCCATTTCTTTTGCCCCACAAGGAAATTATCTAAATTATGGGATGTCAAAGGATGTTGGAATTCCTCTATTTTCTATACCCATTTCTCTCAGTATAATGCACAGCTATGCAAATATGAAAGATTCTGGAAAAGAAAGGTTTATTTTGAAGCTGCTTACAACTGAACAACCCTTGAAGGATTGATCCACCCAGATACTGAACTCATCATTCTCCCATTGTATTTGTTGGGGAAGAGGCGGGGGGAGGGGGTTTTGGGGGAGGGGGGGCGGTTGGGGGGAGGGGGGTGTTGGGGGCGGGGGGAGGTGGGGAGAGGTGGGGGGGTGGGGGGGAAATGGGTGTAGTATGTTTCATCACAATCCATTCTCAGCATTGGAGCAATGGAAGCAAAGCATTCCGCGGTGCAGCAACCGAAGAGGAAAGAGTCAAATTGGACTCTCCGGAACGCCGCTGCCCTTGACTTGACAGGTATGTCCAAGCTGTCAGGAGGTGCGTCAATACCAGATTCATCAGCCACACTCATAAGACAGCCCCAAACATCACCCAAGCACTACGCAACACCATCCGCACTCTCAAGACCCAGCTGCAACATTGTCATCAAACCAGCAGACAAAGGAGGGACCATCATCATACTGAACAGAACAGATTACTGCAAAGAAGTGTACCAACAACTGAACAACGAGGCACACTACAGACAGTTACCTGCAGATCTGATCAAAGAACACACCCGGCAACTCAACAGGCTGATCAAGACTTTTGATCTGGACCTTCAGAGCACACTCTGTGCTCTCATCCACGTACTCCCCGCGTTGGAGATCTCTATTGCCCCCTGAAGATACACAAGGCAAACACACCCAGCCACCCCACCATATCAGGCAATAGGACCCTGTGCGAGAACCTCTCCAGCTATGTCGAGGGCATCCTGAAACCCACTGTACAAAGAACCCCCAGCTTTTGTCACAACACTACGGATTTCCTACAGAAACTCAGCACACATGGAGCAGTTGAACCAGGAGCACTCCTCAACATAATGGATGCCTCGGCACTCTACACCAGCGTTCCCCACAATGATGGCATTGCTGCAACTGCCTCAGTATTCAATGCTGACAACTGCCAATCTCCAGATGCAATTTTACAACTAATCGGCTTCATCCTGGACCACAATGTCTTCACCTTCAACAACCAGTTCTTCATCCAGACACACAGAACAGCCATGGGGACCAAATTCGCACCTCAATGTGCCAACATCTTCATCACAAGTTCGAACAAGGCTTCTTCACCGCGCAGGACCTTCAACCAATGCTATACACTAGATACATCAATGACACTTTCTTCCTTTGGACTCATGGTGAAAAATCACTGAAACAACTATATGATGGCATCAACAAGTTCCATCCCACCATCAGACTCACCATGGACTACTCTCCAGAATTGGTTGCATTCTTGGACGCATGCATTTCCATCAAGGACAGTCAGCTCAGCACCTCATTATACCGCAAGCCCACAGATAACCTCACAATGTTCCACTTCTTCAGCTTTCACCCTAAACATGTTAAAGAAGTCATCCTCTACGGAAAAGCCTCCGTATACATAGAATCTGCTCAGATGAGGAGGGTCGCAATAGACTCTTCCAGACACTGAAAGATGCCCTCATAAGAACAGGATATGGCGCTTGACTCATCGATCAACAGTTTTGACACGCCACAGTGTCAAAACCTCCTCAGAAGACAAACACGGGACACAGCAGACAGAGTACCCTTCGTCATCCAGTACTTCCCCAGGGCTGAGAAGCTACGGCATCTTCTCCGGAGCCTTCAACATGTCACTGAAGAAGATGAACATATCGCCAAGGCCATCCCCACATCCCCACTTCTTGCCTTCAAACAACCACACAACCTCAAACAGACCATTGTCCACAGCAAACTACCCAGCCTTCAGGAGAACAGTGACCACAACACCACACAACCCTGCCACAGCAACCTCAGCAAGACATGCTTGATCATTAACACAGATGCCATCACCTCACATGAGAACATCATCCACCAGGTACATGGTACAAACATATACAACTCAGCCAACATTGTCTACCTGATACGCTGCAGGAAAGGATGTCCCGAGGCATGGTACATTGGGGAGACCACACAGATGCTATGACAATAAATGAATGAACACCGCTCGACAATCAGTAGGCGAGAGTGTTCTCTTCCTGTTGGGGAACACTTCAGCAGTCACAGGCATTTGCCCTCTGATCTTCAGGTAAGCGTTCTCCAAGGCGGCCTTCATAACATACGACAACGCAGAGTCGCTGAGCAGAGACGATAGCCAAGATTCACACACATGAGAACGGCCTCAACCCGGATCTTGGGTTCATGTCACACTATCTGTAACACCCACGACTTGCCTGGGCTTGCAAAATCTCACTAACTGTCCTGGCTGGAGACAATACACATCTCTTTAACCTGTGCTTAACCCTCTCTCCACTCACACAGTCTGTACCTTTAAGGCTTGGTTACCTTAAAGACTTGCATTCCAAACATTATTTTATAAGTTGAATTTGTGTTTTTATATGCTCTGTTTGTGAACTGAACTCCCACTCACCTGATGAAGGAGCAGGCTCCGAAAGCTAGTGGCTTCTGCTACCAACTAAACCTGTTAGACTTTAACCAGGTGTTGTGGGACTTTTTGCAATGGAGCCTGACAGGGATGGACAATAGGATGGGTGTTTGTGGTCCAATGGATGAAGGTCACCATGTTTACGAAATGCATCATAAGTTGCATGCCTGATTTTGAGGTGCAGCTACTTTTACTCAGTCCCTCATCATTGTTAATGTTCATTCATCTGTTTTATTCCTTCAGATATCACTCTGTGCCCTGAGCAGATATTGATAACAAGCATCCACTATTAAGCTCTGAGTAAGAGGAGGAGAACTCAGAGAGTACATCTTGCTCCACCTAACACCAGTTCATTCACTAGCGCCTTGGTGGAATTGTGTGTGTTGGCCAAAGAGATTGCAGCCATTAGCTTAAGCATTGCAGAACCATAAGACCAGCTGTGGGAGGCTGTGACAGGCCAACCACTGACTCTTAGAGGAGTATGGGACAGCAGGGAAATGCTGAGCCCCAGGCAGATGATGAGCCTGTTTTTGTCTGTGAGGTGGCAGATGTTGGATGTCCAAAGGGAGGTGTGTCAACATCTGGTGGAGATTCCAGAGGGAATGAGTGCCCGAACAAGAACAGCGCTGGAGTTCATCCATGCCAGGAATGCTACAATCACTGTCTCCTGAATACATGGCTTCCTCCATTGGGAAGGCTCACAAAGAGCATGCTCCAGCAGCTCAATCAGGGTTTCTGGATAATTGTTTAGACCTGTGGGCCCCGGCTTTGTCAATGAGCTCAGCAAGACACTGCCAGTGTAAGGCCTTGGGTAAGAAAGGGGGCCATTTTGATCTCATATTGGCAGACAAATAGTAAATGTCTGCACCTGCGAACTCCTGATGATAACCCAGTCCATCTGCCAGTGAGACCGACATCTCATGATGCTGCAATGAAACAGGAGCTTCCAGCCACTGGCCTAGGGTCTGTCACAATGCCTAGGCAATCACAGCCCCAGGCAAACAGAAGACACCCTCAGGGTCATTCAGACCAATGGGACATCAGGATCAGCAGTCTGCCTCTAAAGCAGCTGGCAGAGCTGGGAGAGCACCAAGGTGCAACATCTGTAAAGAAATGGAGGAATATTCCTATAGACACAGGAGGGCCAGCATGGATGATCGCTGGATATGTAAGTCAGAGTGTTGATTTGTTGACATTAAATATTTGACACATTTTATGGCTTTTGCATATGTGGACTGGAGATAACTTTCTGTGGACAGGAGTTGCAATCCATGACATCGCAAAATGAAAATCAAAGACATTTCTAAGAGATGGATAGAGAGTTGAGCCTTTTGCAGTGTGTACTTCATTGGGTTGGGCAGAGTGATGTGGTGCCTCCGTACTGCTGTTTGGGAGAGGCCAATATAACCTCAGATTAAAAACTACATAATCAGGGCCTCCTCATCTCCTTGGCGCCCAGTCTCTGCTGGCCACCATGTGGGTTTTGTGTATCCTTATGTTCCTCCTCTGAGTTATATTTTGACTCACTTTCTAAAGATCCATGTCCTCATCCATAACAACTTCTCCCCTCTGCATTGCCAAGTTGTAAAGCACACAGAAGATAGCAACAAAAAGGATACACAAACTGCAAAACACCACATGGTTGGTTGAGGCATCTTGAACAGATCAATAGAATGTTTATTTATTTATGAATCACAAGTAGGCTTACATTCGCACTGCAATGAAATTACTATGAAAATCCCCTCGTCACCACACTCTGGCACCTGTTCGGGTACACTTAGGGAGAATTTAGTGTGGCCAATGCACTTCTTTGGACCATGGGAAAAACTGGAGCACCTGGAGGAGACCCACGCAGACACAGGGAGAATGTGCAGATGCTGCACAGACAGTGACTGACGCCGGGAATTGAACCCAGGTCCCTGGCACAGACAACAGTGCTATTCACTGTGCCACCGTATGGTTCCCTCTATGGTTGTGCTGGTGAAGACATGACTGGGATTATAATTTTCTTCCACTTGAGACCATAGAGATCTAATAAGTGTTTGAAGCCACCTCATTAATGGATAGCCCTTATCTCCTATTCACTCACAATCCAGTTGAGCAAAGGGCAAGAATAACCATGGTACCTGGGAGTGACTGAGAATGCAAGCATCATGGCTACTACCGGAAAATGACCACACACACAAACACTTACAAGACGTGCAGTTGGTGATCATGAATGTTCAAAGAATTTAGTTTTTCTTCATTCTTTCACTGGGTGTAGGTGTCGTTAGCAAGACTAGCATTTGTTGTCCATTCCTATCTACCCTTGAACTGAGTGGCTTGCTAGGCCATTTCAGAGGGCAGTTAAGAGTAACCACATTGCTGGGGATCTGAAGTCACATGTAAGCCAGACCAAATCAGGATGACAGATTTCCTTCCTGAAAGGACATTTGTGAATCAAATGAATTTTGCTGACAATTGATGATAATTTCATGGTCACTGTTACTGAGGCTAAATTTCAATTCCAGATTTATCAATTGAATTTAAATTTCACCATCTGCCATGGTGGGATTTGAACTTGTGGACTCAGAGCATTAACCTGGGCCTCTGGGTTATTAGTCCAGTTAAGCCTCTTCAATGTCTCAACAGCAAGCTTGTTCTGAAAGTAATCACAAGTCAACTATGCTGACCTCTCTTCAAACTCAGCTGTAGCTCCCCTGCACCCCTCCCCACCGTTCTCCTCTGGTATTGGCTTCTATCCCATTCAGGAGCTTTTGGAGCACACTACCATGATTCCCACCCATTCGTGTCATCATGCTTGATTTTACATTGGATCAGGAGGGACATCCATCTGCTTCCCAATCGTTACATTCTGTCTCAAGTTCCCAAAAAATGTGATAATCGCTGTCAAAATTAGTAGAACATTCAACTTCCGTGCCACTGCCTCCTCCCAAGCTACAATGGAAGTCTTCTGCAATATCCTCCACGTTATTATCTGTGCCTCCATCCACCAAGTCACTGAAGCCATCTGCAGGAGCGCTGGGGAATGAATCTATTGTGACTCCTCCATAGGAGGTGAAACTGGGACATTCAATTCTATCATTTTGCTGGTTTTGTCAAAATTTAGGAAGCAATAAATTATAATTTGGGTCCCTACTGTGAGTCAAATAAATTTCCTGAATAGAAAGGGATTCTATTCCTTCAACATTCAAGACCGAAGCTTTGAATTTACCGTGCTAATAAAGAGCAAAAAAGAAAGAACAGCACAGCACAGGAACAGGCCCTTCAGCCCGCCAAGTCTGTGCTGACAGAGATGCCTCTTTGATCTAATATTTTCTTGCCTCCACATGGTCCATATCTCTCCATACCCTGTCTATTCATGTATCTATCCAGATGCCTCTTGAATGCTGTTGTAGAATCTGCTTCCACTACTTCTCCTGGCAGTGCATTCACCGTCTGCTATGTGGAAAACTTACCCCTTACCTCTCTTTTAAACTGTCCCCCTCTCACTTTCAACCTATGCCTCCAAATAATTGACCCTTCAACCCTGGGAAAAAGACTCTGACTATTCTATCCAAGCCTCTTATAATCTTTTAAACATCTATCAAGCCCCCTCTCATCCTCCATGTGCCAGTGAATACAATACAAGTTTGTTCAAGCTTCCTTCATAGTCCATATCCTCCAAACCAGGAAACATCTTGGTAAATCTCTTCTGCACCCTTTCCAATGCTTTCTTCCAGTATTGTGGCAACCAGACTTCATTCATATATAAATCATATCATATAATCCCTACAGTGCAGAAGGAGGCCATTTGACCCATCAAGTCTGCATTGACCATAAACCTATCCAGGCCCTATTCCTGTAACCCCACATATTTACCCTGCTAATCCCCCATCACATTAACAGTTAATTTAGCTTGGCCAATCAACCCAACCCACACATCTTTGGGCTGTAGGAGGAAACCAGAGCACCCAGAGGAAACTTATGCAGACACAGGGAGTATGTAAAAACTCCACACAGATAGTGGCCAGAATTGAAACCAGGTCCTTGGCACTGAGAAACAGCAGTACTAGTTACTGTGCCATCATGCCACAGTACAATATTCCAAATGCAGCCCAACCAAAGTCTCATACAGCTGCAATTCCAATTCCTTTACTCAATGCTCCAACTGATGAAGGCCAGAGTACTAGAATTTTTCATGACATTTTTGTCATCATGTTGTCATGTTGGTCTGCCAGTGCTAATTAAGGAGGACAATCAAATACAATGGGCTCACTTTCATAACTAAAGTAAAGTCTTCAAATTCCACCTTTAACTGCTGAATACTGATACAAAGAGACACATCCATCTGCTGCAATTGTCACTCAGATGTATTGGGGTTCTGAAGGGAAGATTCCAATACTTTCATACATCAACTGGGAAACTACAATGTGCAATTAAGCAAAACTCTCATTTTATATCTGCTTGCCATGTCATTCATAAATATGTTATTCAGAAAGGACCAGAAATAGTATCACAGGAACATAGGCAAGGATGAGGCCATTCCACACTTATAGCCTATTCTGCTATTTAACTAGGTATTGCTGATCTATATTTCAAATCCATTTATCAGTATGGGTTCCATATTTGTCAATACCCTTACCTTACAAAAATCTATTATACTCCATTTTCAAACATTCAATTATCCTATTCTCACCGACATTTTGGGTCAAAGAGTTCCACAATTTAATTCTCCTTTGTGTGAAGAAATGTTTCCTGACATAATAGATGAATGGCCTAGTGCTTAGGTCCTTGTAATATGTCTTCGGAGGCAGAAATGTCTTCAGCAAAGTCCTTTTTATTTACAAGCTGTAACAGCAGTACACAGGGTGCGAGCAGTTTATCTCTGGGGGTGTCAGAGGAACTGACACTGCCAGTTAAATACAAGGCAAAGACTCCCTGATTGGCCCATCAATGCATGCAAAACACAATGGATTAATAATCCACTGCCTAATCCTCTCAGCCACCTTGTAACAATCCTTCAATTGGATCTTTAATCAGGAAGTTCGTACTCCAATCGGCCAAGCTAAATGGCCTGATTGGAGTCATTACAGTCCCCTTGTTCTGACTTCAGCATCAGAAAAAGTAGTTACTATTCTTGTACTCCAAGCGCCATGCAATAAAAGCAAGCATGTTATTTGCCTTCTGAATTACTTGCTGTATCTGCATGTTCACTTTCTATGTTCCTTGTTTGAACACACTCAAGGCTCCTTGAACATCAACATTTCAAAGTTGATTGCCTTTGTTTTTCTATTCCTACATCAGCAATGAGTGATCTCACACTTTGCCACATTATCTGCCAATGTGTTGCCTACTCATTTAACCTGTCTATACTTTTTCAGCCTATTCGTTTACATTCTCACCTAACTTTGAATCATTTTATTCTGCTACACTGTTTAAATTTAAATTAAGTTTATTTATTAGTGTCACAAGTATGCTCACATTAACACTGCAATAAAATTATTATGAAAATCCCTTCGTCACCACACTCTAGCACCTGTTTGGGAACACTAAGGGAGAATTTAGCATGGCCAATGAACCTAACTAGCACGTCTTTTAGACTGTGGAGGAAAACCAGAGGACCCAGAGGAAACCCATGCAGACACAGGGAGAATGTGCAGATTCTGCACAGAGACTCAAGCCGGGAATTGAACCTGGGACCCTGACGCTGTGAGGCATGAGTGTCAACCACTGTGCCACCATGCTGACCTCATGGGACTGTCTCATGGGACTGGATTTTATCAGCCACTAATGAGGGGGAAGAGCAGACAATTGGACCTGTAAAAAGAGGGGGCTGGGCCATCAGCGACATGCCTGTTGTTAGCCCACCCCATCACAATTTTATGAGGCATAGTGGACTGTGTGCCCTAGGCCCAGTTGAGGCCCTATAGTTGATAATTAATGCCCATTTAACGGCCATGTCCCGCTATCGCACAGATTTAATGAATGGCAGGTGAGACCTACAACCGCACTACAGCTAGGCAGGTACAATCCCTGTTAATCCTTCCTCATTATCTGGGCATGCTTTTTCAACCTTGCCCCTCCCCACCCCCTGTCCCCACGCAGCAAGTTTTGCCGTATCGTGGTGCAGAGTGGCATCAACAGTGTACACCGTCTAAGGTTATTCATGAAGGTCTGCCTTCTCAACCTTGCCCCTCACCTAAGGTGTGATGATCCTCAGGCTAAACAAAAAAAAAGTAGCCAGCATTCAGCAACAGGCTAAGTGCATGTTTTCAATTGAAAGGTGGTAACAGTGCAACAGTGAATTTCTGTAACAGTCTAGAAGATGTGAAATATATACTTAAAGACCAAATTTGCACAAGGGTCTGGATATGCTGTTAGCATAAGTTCAGGGATAGGTAATGGACTTATGGATATGACTAATGGATCAGATTATCAAAGGGGGGAGCTGCCTATGGTCACCTGGGACTACAGCGACTTTACCTTTTACCTTCTAATCCCACCTCTATCAAAGGGTTTCCACATTGTTCATATCCTTTGCCACTGGGCTACCCACGGCGGGTGCTCGCTGTTGGCAGAATCGAAAGATCCTACTGGCGGGAAAGGCCATAAAATTTCAGCCTCTTTGTCTAGTGCTCCAGATATATTCTAAATGGGCCTTTACCCAACAATGGCATAACATATACTACCTTGTACTCCTGACCCCTTGAGTTAAAAACTAACATTCCACTTGCCGTTTAACTATTTTTTGCACCTGAAGCACTGATACCTTTTGTGAGGTAGAGGGTATCTGGGGAAGAAAGGTGCTTGATGCTTTGGAGACTGAGGAACACAGGTCTTAGCCTCATGAAAATAATGACTCATATAATGTACCGTGCCAACTGGCAGAGACATTCATAGGAAGATTATTAGTGATATATTCTTCTCAGATTAAAGCTCTCCCCTTGGAAAACTTCCACCATAACATCTCTCCAAACCTTCCTGCCAACTATAATGATTCTATTCTGCGCTCTCCAACTCGGGGGCTGAATACAATTTAGCTTGTAACGTAGTGAAATGTAGTAGTCTAAACAATTTTTATTCAGCTAAAAGATTCAATTAAGTGACTGAAATATCATGATGAATTATGTTATCCACAAAGTCGGTTGCCTGTCCCTGAACTTATGTTAACATCATATCCAGACCCCTGTGTAAATTTGGTTTTTAAGTATATATTTCACGTCTTCTAGACTGTTACAGAAATTCACTGTTGCATTGTTACCTCTTTTCAATTCAGAACATGCACTTAGCCTGTTTATTGCCCAATGCTGACTACCTTTTTTTTTGTTTTTGCACTGGTGGTCCAAAAGGGTGCCCAGACATTTATTGCTGTTTTTCATCAGTGTTAATGGTGTATTGACATTGAGAAGAAACAGGGAGAGAAACGGTGACGTTAAAATTCATTGTGCTTACATTTTGTAGTCTCCCTGACTGACTTGGAGCTCAGAATTTTCAGTACCATGTACTGTTAAAACATGATCTTCACATTTTAATGCTCTGGGAAAGCTGCCAAAAATCATCTACTGATGCACACAATAACCCCTCTAACCTTAATTGTTTATTACTTTTTTTTAACTTGTGCATGTTGACAACGCACAGTCAATATGTTCATTGTGTTGAATATCTAAAAACAGTGAAAGGCTAATAGTCCTGAGAACTGTGAAATAATGAATAACAGTTCTGATAATGAATGAACTTAAAAATGTTTTCATTTTTAAAATGTGTTGATCTGAAGTTGTGTAGCCAGAATATTACCTCTCTGAAATTCTAGTTTTTTTTTGGTGATGTCTATTTTAGCAGATATGTAGTTTGTCCAAATTACAAAATAGTTTATCTTTTTTTGTGAATGCATTGGGCAGTTGTTAAGGACATGCAATCATCATAAGTTGTACATTCAACAAAACATTTATGAATATTATTTTTTGGTCAAGATAATTGCATGAATTCCTGTTCACTGCTATTGTGATGCCACTGCAGTTTAAATCCTCCCAGCGCAACAGCAAGAATTATACCATTTGGTGTCTTCCCAGGCCTTGGAACAACATTTGAAACAAATTGCTGTTGTTAGCAGTCAGCGGGGGCTAAATTTGATAGTCCCCGAAAGCAGGTATGAGGATTAACCTGCACCAACTTCTTGCTGCCTGCTTATTTCAAGGGTTTAAGTGCGGAACCAGCATTAACCATGCTGTTGATTGGTTGAGTGCATCAGCAGGGGACCAATATCTTGGCTAGCCCTACCGAAAGCTAGCCTGCACTTTAATGCTAGTCTGCATCTCTCCAAAGGGAAGGTTCATTGTGACTGGTGCAGGTGCTGGCACTCACGGAAGAAGTGAATCTGACCCAAGTAACTTCAAAGAATAATGCAACATGAGCATGAGGCGGTGTCAAGGCTTTTACATGCTACACCACAGGTTGTGGTGGAGAGGGTGGAAAGGAGGAGAGATGTGTTATATCTGTTGGAGCCAGGAAGCACCAGCAGACATGTTCAAAAGGCTGCAGAAGCAGACAGTAGTGGAGGTCACTGCCAGGAATCAAGATTCAAGAACCAGGATGTGGTCGCACAAGATGTTCAAAGACCTCTGACAAGTAGTTAAAATCACTGAATGCAAATGTTATCAATTTCAATATTAACATTTCTCGGTTCATCGCAGCTTCATTACTTCCTATCAACAATCTCCATTGCACTGGGCATGAGTGGCCTGCAGCCAGAGTGCAAGATATCACTGAAGGATAGGATCACATGTGTTCTGCTGCAGATGTCTTAGCTGAGCAGTTTGATGGGACAAGCTGGAACAGAATGCAAATGAATATGCAGCCTTCCACCAGCCCTTCTCCACTGAAGAAGAACTAAATAGAAACATTAGGACAGGCAAATACAGTGAGGAAGACAGACATTAAGAGAATAACCAGAGGATTTGTTGAATTTTCTATGCAGTAGGACATAAAATTCTTTATAAATTTTCTATGGAATGTATATGTTATGGTGGCTTTTATTTTTGCAATGTAGTCAAATGATGGTCAGAGACAGAGGAAAAGAAAGCTGTGGGACTGTTGGTGAATAGGAATTGTGGTTTGGTTATTGATATAGCACTCAGTTGAACTTTCATGGACAATTTGGACAGAGGAGCTCTGTAAGTTGCTGTCTACCTTCCTCTTCTTCTTCTCCTCCTCCTCCTCATGCTTCTGCTCCTCAGCTGCTCATCATATAGCTGGTGGCAAGTGCTGTCCTCTCTTGATGACAAAGTTGTGCAAATGCGATAGACCACCATGAATCTTAATGGTCTCAGGTGCCAATGATCCACTCTATCCTATTTTGAGTGGCAGCAAGTTTTTCATTGTCGGCATGCTGCACATGTATTTGTGTGCTTTGTAACAAAGTCATCAGTCTCATCATCATCAGATTACCCTTTGTAGCCCAGTAGGCACCATTGGTTTTCCAGGATGATTCTATTGCAGTTGCATAGCATACTACCATCAAATGAAGGTAAGACTGCTGCCAAGATACAGGGGTATTTAACTGTATGATTTTCCTATCATACCATCCTAAGTGGAATACTGTGTACAGTTCTGGTCACCCTATTATAGAAAGGATATTCCTAAACTAGAAAGATTGCGGAAGAGATGTACTAGGATGCTACTGGGACTTGACGGTTTGAGTTATAAGGAGAGGCTAGATAGACTGGGACTTCTTTCTCTGGAGAGTAGAAGGCTGAGAGATAATCTTATAGAGGTCTATAAAATAATGAGGGGCATAGATCAGTTGGATAATCAGTAGCTTTTCCCAAAGGTAGCGGAATCTAAAACTAGAAGGCACAGGTTTAAGGTGAGAGGGGAGATATACAGAAGGGTTCAGAGGGGCAATTTTTTCACACAGAGGGTGGTGAGTGTCTGGAATAAGCTGCCAAAGGTGGTAGTAGAGGCGGGTACAATTTTGTCTTTTTACACAGGTAAGATGATTATAGAGGTTATGGGCCAAATGCGGGCAACTGGGACTAGCTTAGGGATTTTAAAATAAAGGGCAGCATGGACAAGTTTGGCCAAAAGGCTTGTTTCCTCTATATAAACCTCTATGACTCTAAGTTTGATCAGAATAGGTTCTGATGTGAATATAGAAGGGTGAAGGAATTTTACTTATTTTACTCAAATCGTTTACATACTGATCACAAAGAAGCAAGTCGGGTAGGCTTTCTTTAGGTTGAAAACAATTGGAGTTTGTTTTTGTTGACTTAATAACTTTCAAATAAACCAGTGCTTTTTCAGCATTTGTAACCCATGTTCACAGATACACGAGCTTGCACAATTTATATGTTATACTGGAGGTAGTTACTTCCAAAGTTAAATTAAAGTTCAATGCTGAAAGGTTAAAAAAAGAGATTTCACTGTTTTTGAGTCTTTTGCTGTAGATTTTTCCCCAAGATTATCTTGAGGCTTTAGGGGTTGAGGTCCATATACAACTTCGATTTCAGGAGACAATTTTCTTTTTGAAAATATAATCCATCCTTTTGAGAAGTCAATCACACCTGAGGTTTATTGCACTGGAAATTCACTATCTCTGTGCTGGATTTTTTAAACTGTAAGAGATAGGGTCTTAACTCAGGAGAGGAGTGAAGGAAGTTCCTGTTGCTCCATTAGCAGCTTTTCCAGACTGTTCATTGTTTACAGCTTGCAAGGTTTATTAAAGAGATTTCAAAATGGTTACATGATCTCTCAGTCCCTGTAACAATTTCAGAAGGTGTTTGTCTGATGTTTTAACTAAAGGTGCTTTTGTTTTATGGCCAAGGGAAGTATAGGAAGACTTACCTGGCTATACCTTATCTGCATTGGACAGCATGGTGGCACAGTGGTGAACACTGCTACCTCATAGCGCCAGGGATCTGGGTTCGATTCCCAGCTTGGGTCACTCTCTGTATGGAGTTTCCATGTTCTCCCTGTGCCTGTGTGAGTTTCTTCTGGGTGCTCCAGTTTCCTCCCACAGTCTGAAAGCCATGGTGGTTAGGTGCATTGATTTGGACAAGCGCTGGAGTGTGGTAACTAGGAGAATTTCACAGTAACTTCATTGCAGTGTTAATGTAAGCCTTACTTGTGACTAATAAATAAATTTTACTTTATATAATCATTGTTCTATCAGACTTTATCTCCACTGGATAGATCATCTTATAGAAATGTATGGCCAGGACATTTCAATATAGATGAATATATGAACGTATGAATTAGGAGCTGGAGTAACTCGGACTCTTGAATCTACGCCACTATTCAATAAGATAATGGCTGATCTGCTTGTAATGTCAATTGCACATTCCCACATACCCCTGATAACCTTTCACCCCCTCTGCCTTAAAAATATTCATAGTGTCTGCTGCACTTTGAAGAAGAGTGCTCCAAAAGCACAACCCACTGAGAGAGCACTTATTTATAAGCAGAGACCACTAGTACTAGATTCTTCCATGAGAGGAAAGATCCTTTCTATGTCTATCCTGTGTCACAATGACACAAAAATTGTGACAGAGAGCTACCTCCAACTTTACCAGCTAATCACAGACATACTGAACTGTTAAAAGACCTGTTTTTAAGAAATGCAAGAAAAGACACTTATAAAAAGATGGCAGCCAAGAGTCACCTGACGGCTGACATGATATAGCTGACCACTTCTCTGGAAAGTCTACATGAATTGCAATGCAGACTTGCTTTGAGATATTGCAGAGGATTTCAGACTTGGGAATATCAAGGTTCACTTCAAACAGTGACATTCTTCAAAGGAAGGAATTAATGATACATATTCTAGACTTCGATCAGATACTCAAATCAAAACCACTTGTGGAGGATGAAATAACCCATCTCCAATCATCCAAAAATGTGTCTAAAGATCTGAGATGTACGATCAAAAACTGGGGTTACTACAATAATAGATGCAAGGCATGCTAATTGAATTCCCTTTTGGGAACATACACAAATGAATTTAAATCGTGCACCCCTAGGAAAGAGAAGGACAAGCAGGAAGAAAAGAAACATGACAGTCATGTGTTGTCATGTCCCTTATTATTTTTCACAGAGCTTTAGAATATAATAAATGGTCTTTCTTTGAGTCAAGAAAAGCTGGTTTGAAGAAGAAAATGCTGGAAAAAGAGAAAATGCTGGAAAATCTCAGCAGGCCTGGCAGCATCTGTAAGGACACAAAAGAGCTGACATTTCGAATCCAGATGACTGTTTGTCAAAGCTCAAAAGTTGGTTTGGTTGGTTCCTTGTTAGAAAATAAATTGGAAAGGGTATCTACAGGGACAATAATTTTTAAAACTTTTGTTGTAACAAACTGAGGAGACAGAAGAAAAGGGCTCACTCCTCCTCAACCAGTCATAGCACCTGTCAAGATCCCTCAGGATCTTATATGTTTCAATCAAGTTGCCTTTAAACTCCAATGGTTGCAAGACTAAACTGATCAACTTTTCCTCAACAGATAACCCTCTCATTTCAGATATTGGTTTGGTAAACCTTTTATGAACTGCTTCCAATACATTTATGTCCTTTCTTAAATAAAGAGTACATAGTACATTGGTGAGACATAGTACTCCAGATATAGTCTCACCAATGCCCTGTGTAAGCAAAGCATAACCTCCCTACTTTTGTGTTCAATTCCCCTTGCCATAAACAATAATGTACTTACTTGCTGTACCTGCAGACTAACTTTCTGAGACTCATGCACTAAGACACCCAGATCCCTCTGCATCTCAGACTTCTCACAATTTCGATAATGTGCTTCTCTTCTATTCTTTCTGCCAAATAGGCAAGTTCACATCTACCCGCATTCTAGTCTGTTTGCCAGATCTTTATTCACTCACTTAGCCTACCTGTATTCTTTTCTAGCCTCCTTTATCCTTTTTGCAGCTCACTTTCCTAAATACTACAAGGCCATCATCTCCTCACAGGTTTCAGTCATAGGATCATAGAAACCCTACAGTGCAGAAAGAGGCTATCTGGCCCATTGATTCTGCACTGACCACAATCCCACCCAGGCTCTACCCCCATATCCTTACACATTTACCTGCTAATCCCTCTAAACTACGCATCTCAGGATACTAAGGGGCAACTCTAGCATGGCCAATCAACCTAACCTGCACATCTTTGGACTGTGGGAGGAAACCGGAGCACCCAGAGGAAACCCACACAGACGTGAGGAGAATGTGCAAACTCCACACAGACAGTGACCCAAGCCGGGAATCGAACGCAGGTCCCTGGAGCTGTGAAGCAGTCCCTACCTGGTCCCACTTCCCTGTCTTATCCCCAAGACTTTGCACATTCTTTTTTTTCAGATAGCAATCCAATTCCCTTTAAATACCTTGATCAAAGCTGTGGAGAGATGATAGTCATGTGGTATTATTATGGAACGGAATAATGCAGAGAGGAGCTATGTGATAAAAGGTAGGCCGGTTAGGAGTATAGATATACAGAGGGACCTGGGAGTGCAGGTTCACAAATCCATGAAGGTTGCGTCACAAGTGGAGAAGGTTGTTAGGAAAGCTTATGGGATGTTAGCCTTTATAGGAAGGGGCATAGAGTATAAAAGCTGCCGTCTAATGCTTCAGTTGTACAGAACGTTGGTTAGACCGCATTTGGAGTACTGCGTCCAGTTCTGGTCACCTTACTACCGGAAGGACGTGGAGTCTCTGGAAAGGGTGCAGAGGAGGTTTACCAGGATGTTGCCTGGCATGGGGGGACTGGGTTACGAGGAGAGATTGAAGAAACTGGGGCTATTCTCCTTGGAAAGACGGAGATTGAGAGGGGACATGATAGAGGTATATAAGATACTGAAGGGAATAGATAGAGTTAATAGTGAGAGACTGCTCCCTAGACTGGGTACGAACACGAGAGGTCATCATTTAAGGGTGAGGGGGGGGAGGTATAATTTGGAGGTGAGAAGAAGGTTCTTTACGCAGAGAGTTGTGGGGGTCTGGAACGCGCTACCGAGTAGGGTGGTGGAGGCAGGAACGTTGGACTCGTTTAAGATGCAGTTAGATAGGCACATGAGTGAAACGAGAATGGAGGGATATGGTAGGGGCTATTAAATAGGGTTAAACCTCGGGAGACACCGGAAGGGCAGGCTGTATGATTAATATTTTTTGTCTTTATTCCACAGGTGGAGGTCCACCTCGTGTCAAGCGAGGGGCATGCACACGGCAGGTCGTGCGTGGGCTGCTCTTGGAAGTCCAGGAGTGGCCTAGTACTTCATGTCGGTGTGTGTGCTTGATCCTGGACCAGTAGACGGGCGCCGCAACAGCTCAGTGACTAGCACTGCTGGCTGTGCAGACACATGGATTTGGGCCTGTGTCTGTGGGAGTTTGCACATTCTCCCTGTGGTTGCGTGGGTTTCCTCCGGGCGCTCCGGTTTCCTCCCACACCCCAAAGATGTGCTCTTAGGCTAATCGGTTTTTACCAAATTGACACTATTTCTTCCCTGAATCTGACTGAGTAGGGTTCCATTCGTAGACATGCAGGGTAGAATAGGTGTAGGGTGATGCAGCGGCGCGGGCTCGTTGGTCCGAAGGGCCTGTTTCCCGTGCTGGGTTGTTCTTTGTTCTTTGTTCTTTGGAACAATAATCCAGAAACACAGCTAAAGTTCTGTGGACCTGGCTTCAAATTCCATGATGTGGAGGTGCCAGAGTTGGACTGGGGTAAACACAGTAAGAAGTCTCACAACACCCGAAATGCCACTAACTTTCGGGGCTCTGCCCCTTCGTCAGGTGAGTGGGGAATTCTGATCACAAACAGGGCATATAAAGACACACACTCAGTTTACAGAATACTGATTAGAATGCGAGTATTTATAGAGCCACATGAAGTTCATTCCAAACTCCAGCTGCCCCTTGGGCGGAAGACTTTTTCATCATATCACTCTTTCTCCTTTTGCCTATTGGTTTTAAAGTTTAAGTTTATTTATTAGTGTCACAAATAGGCTTACATTAAGACTACAATAAAGTTACTGTGAAAATCCCTGAGTCACCACACTCCTGCACCTGTTTGGGTACACTGAGGGAGAATTTAGCATTGCCAATGCACATCTTTCAGACTGTGGGAGGAAACAGGAGCATCCGGAGGAAACTGACATAGACATGGGGACAATGACCAAACTCTGCTGACAGTGACCCAAACTGAGAATCGAATCCAGGACCCTGGCACTGTGAAACAGCAGTGTTAACCACTGTGCCGCCATGCCTGTGCTCTCTTAAACTGCCTCTAAACACACATCTTGTTGTGAGCAATCAAGAGGTAAAGAGCTATGCCAGCACCTCTGTCACCACCCATTACAGTTTAGGGGCTTGCGCCTGGCATCTGAAACCATTGGGCAATGGTAAAATTAGAAGTAGCAAGTTTAAAATTTGGGACTGGAACTGAAAAAATCAATCAAACATCAATCAGCAGGTTTTGTTTTTTGTAGATCCACTATCCTAAGTATTTAAAATAGCCACATTTGATGCTAAAACCCCTGGATATGAGGATAAGGTAACTTGGACTACATTAAGACATTAAACTTTGAAGGACTAAGAGCTAAAGTCAAGCAGGTAGATTTAAACAGAAGACCTCAAGTGAAAAAGCTGAAAACATCCAAATTCTAAATCACTTTGACGATGAAGCAGAGGAAGCAAACTTAGAATTGGAAACTGACAAAGGAATGTTAGTTAGAATCCAAAGAGAATGGGAAATTATAGCAGGAAGATAGGATGAGGGTTCCAAATGGAAGAAGAGCAAAGAGAAAAAAGGGAAAGAGGAAGGGATGTAAGAGGGGAAGAAATAGAATAGCAGCAGGAGAGAGAGAGAGATTGAATTGGAAAGGACAAAGCTGAAATTGGATACTGCAGGTGTCACTGGAAATTCGGATTCCGATTCAGATTCAGAACACAGCTTTGATTTTCTGAAGCGTTTATGGCCTGTACCCAAATTCAGTGAAGAGGAAGTGGAATCCCATTTCATTTCCTTTGAGAAAACAGCAAAAACGATAAAATAGCCAAAAGAGTCTTGGGTCCCATACTTAGAAAATGAATGTGTTGGAAAGTCTCAACCTATTCCATGTTATTAGAAGAAAGCTTTCTGGATTGCAAACAGATGAAAGCTGTCATTCTAAATGCATATGAGTTAGTCCCAGAAGTATACCAGTAGAAACTACCGAAAAAGGCCTTCCCGGACTACCTTGAAAGTGAAAGACAAAAACAGATGGCTTTTGATTGCTGAGTAAAACCTTTAAAAGTAGACGCCTCTTCTGAAAATTTATGCAAAATACTTTTATTGGAAGAATTTAACGACAACATCTAGTTAATATAAGGTTTCTATATCGACGAGCAAAGGGTAACAAGCATGAGAGATGTTGTTATCATGGCAGCCAATTAGTAATTGGCTGACAGGCCCTTTGTTGTATTGTACACCATAAAGTAAAAGCTCATGGAATTGGAGAAAATGTGTTAGCATGAATTGAAAATGGGTTGTCACATAGAAAACAAAGAGTTGAAATAAACGTATCCTTTTCTGAGTGGAAAAATGTAACTAATGGAATATTGCAAGGACCCGTGCTCAGCTCACAATTGTTCACATCAGGAACAGAATGGAAAGTTTCCAAATTTGCCAATGATACAAAGATAGTTGGAACGGCATATTGTGATGAGGATATTGAGGTTCTGTAATGGGATACTGATAGATTGGGTGATCGCATGGGTCAAAACCTGACAAATGAAGTTTAATGTGAGGAAGTGTGAGGTGATGCACTTCTGTCGGAGGAATCAATAGTTAGGTTATTGTCTAAATGGAGAGAGATTGCAGGTGAGTGAAGTACAGAAGGATCTAGGTGTCCTAGTGCATGAATCACAAAGAATTATTAGGCAGCTCCAATAAGTAGTTAAGAAGACAAATGCCATTTTGGCCTTTATTGCGAAGAGGTTGGTATTTAAAAATAGGAAGGGTTGCAATTGTATACGTTTTTGGTGAGGCCTTACCTGGAACACCGCATACAGTTTTGGTCCTCTTACCTAAAAAAGGATATAGTAACACTGGAGGCAGTCCAAAGGAGATTCACCAGAATAAGTCCTGGGATGAGGGGGCTGTCATATCAAGGGAGACTAAAATGTCTGGGTTGGTATTCCTTGGAGTTTAGAAGAGTGAGGGGTGATTTTATTCAAACATATAAATCCTGAGAGGGCTTGACAGGATAGATGGTGAGATGTTTTCACTAGTGGGAGAGTCTTGGACAAGGGGACATAGCTACAAGATAAAGGGCCAATCACTTAAAATTGAGGTGAATAGAAATGTCTTCTCACAGGGGGTGGTGAATCTCTGGAATTCTTTGCCACAAAGGATGGTGGAGTTTGGATCATTCAAAGTATTTAAAATGGATGTGGATAAATATTTGATAAAACGAGGAATAGAGGATAATGGGGAAATAGCACACAAAAGAAGTTGAAGCCGGTATAGATCAGCCATGATCATGTTGAATGGAGGGGCAGGGTTTGAAGGGCCTGGTAGCCTACTCCTGCTTCTACTATTTTACTTGTGTTGTTTTCTTTGGTGCCGGAAATCTTTTCTCAAATAATCTCTAGAAATCCAGGAGGGCAGAAAATGGAAGAAAAATCAAAAATAGAATTGTAGTGAAATATCAGAAAGAGAAAGAGGAAAAAGCTCAAAGGGCAAAGATGAATAGGGCAGGAAAAAACTGGAGAATGTGGAGAGGCTCCCTTCATAAAAATGTATCTACAGAACAAATTTGTCACAGAGATAGTAGCAGTGAGATTCTTTCCGCAATTACTAATGTTAGGGATCAAACTAGATTAATTGTATAGGTACTGTGGCTACTAGAGTATGTCAGAGGCTAGGAATCCTGTCACCTCCTGCCTCCCCAAAGTTGGTCCACCATATATAAAGCACAAATCAGGATTTGATGGAATAATCTCCACTTACCTGGATGAATGCAGGTCCGACAACACTCAAAAAGCTTGACGCCATCCATAATAAAGCACACTGTTTGATCTGCACCCCCATCCACTAATGTTCAATCCATCCACCACCAATGAATAGTGCAACAGTGTGTACCACCTGTAAGATGCACGATAGGAAATTACTAAAGCTCTTTAGTAAAGCACCTTCCAAACTCCCGACCGCTACCATCTAAAAAGACAAGGGCAACAGACACATGGAAAGTTTTCCTCTCAGTCACTCACTATCCTGACTTGGAAATACCATACCGTTCCTTTGTTGCTGCTGGATCAACATTCCAGTTAACACACAACAAATTTTATTGAAAGAGATGTTCTCTGCTCTGCACCAAGTACAAAACTGAAAGTAAAACAGCAGCCTGTGCAAACACCTTAATGAGATCACCAGCAAATCATGTGATCAACCGTTATAGCAACCATGCCACCTACCACCCCATTCACCTGCTACCCTACTGACCTACCACCTCACCTAGCTGCTACCTTATCATTTACTCTCTTACCTCAGCCACCCAACCCATTTTCTCATTCATCCATTTACTCACCCATTCACTCATACACGAACGCACTGAAAACCTTTGGGATCTTTAAACACTTATCAGCTAGTGCCATAAAAAGGGGTATGTCTTCTGCAACGACTCTCTACACTGCCTCTCCAGGGATTCTGTTCGGGAACTGAGGCAGTTGTTCTACATGGTGGATTGGAAGTTTGTGACAAAATCCTATCCCTGTGAGTGGGTGGCTTTCTGTCCAATCAACAGTGGACAAAGCAGTTCTGACACTGATCAGAATATTTAGCCCATTGTTTGTAAGAAAATTGGTTAGTGAAAAGAGGTAAGAGTTACAGTAAGTCACAGAGGGCAATTTGCAGCAGTGAAAAGAATTGAAGCTGGCAGAATGAATACTGAGATTTCTTAGAATCTGGGAAATGGATTTGTGGGGTGTTTTTTTGCCAAGGGTGGACGGTGACCTGCCACAAGCAAGTTACAGTACTGAAAATCCATGCCTGCACACCAGTATTACAAGCAGCGATATATTAAAATTCAGACTGATATCTGCAAAAACAAATTATTGTTAAACTCTACGGCTGCATGTTTACTTCCCAGCGGAAACCAGTACTTAAGTCTGTCCACTGGAACATGTAATGAACTTAATCAGTTCTGAGCTATGACTACATCTGGTACCCCCACCAGGGAACACTTCACCTGTCTTGCTCTGTTGAAGCACACCTCCTGTAAGCTAATGTAGAAAGCAGCATTGATGAAGGCCATGTTCATTTGCTCACATTCCTGACTCATGGAAGTAGTGCAGCAAATGTAGCTGTGAACAAAACCTTCAAAATTGTTGAAACATCAAATTATTTACCTTACTGTAAATAAATTGCACAAAATCAGAATTCGAAGTTGCGGTTTATGTCGATGTGATAGCTTGCTGCGATCGCCCCCTCCCCCCCCATCAGTGGTGGGTTGTGTTTCCTGCCATTCAACATTGGCAACATAATTATAATAAATTTGCATTTCATTATCAGGCTTGTAAGTTGGAATCATATCGCACCCTGTCAAATAATCCATCCACGGCGGCGTGGTGTCAGAATGGCACAAATCATGACGGGCTTCAAAAGGCACATAGTTGGCCAGTACTCCTCCAAGAGGAGCTGAGAGGGGAGGGCAGTGATTATAGAGTGGCTCTGCACATTAACAGGGCTGATTCAGGGATACTGGCTCTGACTGGGGGCAACTAGCCTTTGACTCGGGGGCACTGACTCTGACTGGAAGGGTGACCTTGGACTCAGGGCTACCAGGGTAACACTGGAGGGGACCAGGGTAACACTGGAAGAGCCTAATCTGAGAATACCAGTGAGGAGTCTCCAGGATACTGGGGAAAGACATCAGGTAAAAAACACACCAGGCTACCTGGAGCCAGGTCGGAGGGTTGCAGGAGGGAAGAAGCCAGGCTATTGGGGTGGAAGACTCCAGGCCACTAGAGAAAGACACCAGGCTACCATGGGGATGACTCCAGGGTCCTGGGCCTGGTCTGGGGAAACCAGGAGGTTAAATCAGGGGAGTTTTGGGGGTTGACTCAGGGGAGACTGGGGGTGTGGGAGGGTGGGGTGGAGGTTTGACTCATAGGAGATCTGGGGGAAGCCTTTCAAGTGTGTAAAGCACCATTCCCGAAGATGCCTTCTGCCGCTGAGTTATAGACTTCTTGGAAGGACTTCACTGAGGGAAGGAAAGCATGAGACAGTGTGGTGGGTGGGTAAACAGTCAGTATGGACTGATGGTTCCACTCATATCTGCAGGGATGGGAGTTTCTGAGGTGGGATGCTAACAAAAGCAAGACTAATGGAAAGACATGTCAGTGATCATTATCCCATTAGTAGCTGAGACATTTCAGCTTTGAATTAATTGACATGCCTGGAGTCAAACCATCGACAAAGTTGTGTGCCCTCTCAAAAATTGTGTCTGTCACATCCTGGGTACACTTCTGTGCAAAGGCAGGTGAAATACCACAGAGGTCACCTGTGGAGCCAAAAAAACAGCCATTGGAATAATAACTGAGTGGGGCATTTATTTTCAGGGACAATGGCTGGAAATGCCCTCTAAATCCCCATTGTGCCAAATCCTGCTGAAAATGGCAGATATGACCAGATAGTTCCATAGACGTGCGCAGTCTTCGGCGATATTGGTTCTCACACATCTGCAAGTATGTTAGGCACCATTTGTGGACCTTGTGTCCAGGCGAGCTTCCTCCAAATGAGAGCTTTTTGAAGGAGTGTATGTGGAGCAGGCCACGCCACCTCTTCCTTCTCATACTTCTGATCCCGCCATTGGTGAACTAGGTGCCTTTGTTGGTGGCTTTTCCTTCTCTCCTGCCCACAAACAAGAAGAATGACAGCGAGGTCACCAAGTTTTGTACGTTCTCCTCACTGCAGTACCAAAGAGAGAGACTTGATGGTTAATGTTTGTCTCCTAAAGACCATTCATTGTCCATTCATCATCTGTAGCTGCCTCTCAAAGCCCACTGACTCACGTCCTGGTCACAACATTGATGTCCAGTCCTTACTTTGAACTACATTCCACCAAGGTGTGTGTCTCTGCACTGGTGGAGGGTATGAGTGAGCACTATGAGTGTCCCTCAATATTGGGGTGCATGAAGCCCTCCTGTCTTCAGCTATTGGGACTGGAGTTAAGGATTTAGCTGCTGGACTCCTTGGGCTGCATTCCATATGTGCCTGCAATGGGAAGAAGACGACATTAGTTTGTGCCAGAGGCCTGAGAAACAGGAGACACAACTCACAGCTTTGTTGTCTGATGGATGCAATGCTGGATCTTCACTTGGTTTATCACTGTTGACTTCACCATCAGCATAGAAGTGATTAACATTCTCCCTGACCAGCTAGATGGCTCTGTCTTCGAAGTCCATGAAGGTGTTGAGGTTTGGCATCCGTCCGCCCATCTGTGATCTCTCCATTTTGTTGTGTTTCAGACTCTCCTGCATGAAAACAGGTGGAGAGAGTGTAATCAGGATGCATACCAGGGCAGATGATAAGGATGACTGGCATATGTGGATGTGTTTGGGAACAGTGAGATGATGAGGACACCACCCACAGGGGAGATGAAGATGTGTGTTGGAGAGTGAGTGATGATGTCCCTTTGGATGTGTAATGGATATCAGTGTATGTGTTGAGAGTGGTGAGAAAGTGACTCACCTTGGTAGAATGGAGGGGATCATTTATCTTCTTGCAGCACTGAGAAGAAATGTAATTCTAATGGACTTCAGTAAAGCTTTTGACAAGGTCCCTCATAACAAACTGATACAGGAGGTGAAGTTGCATGGGATCAGAGGTGAGCTGGCAAGATGGATACAGAACTGGCTCGGCCATAGAAGACAGAGGGTAGCAGTGGAAGGGTGCGTTTCTGAATTGAGGGCTGTGACAAGTGTCTTTCCGCGGATCAGTGTTGGGACCTTTGCTGTTTGTAATATATATATAAATGATTTGGAGGAAAATATAATCTGTTTGAATAGTAAATTTGCAGATGACACAAAGGTTGGTGGACTTGCATATACTGATGAGGACCGTAGAAGGATACAGCAAGATATAGATTGGTTGGAGAGATGGCAATTGGAGTTTAATCTGGACAAATGTGAGGTAATGGAAAGTCTAATAAAGATAGGAAGTATACAGTCAATGATAGAACCCTTAAGAGTATTGATAGGCGAAAGGATCTGAGTGTACAGATACACAGGTCACTGAAAGTGGCAACACAGGTGGAGAAGGTAGTCAAGAAGGCATAACGCCATCATCGGCAAAGGCAATGAGTTTAAAAATTGGCAAGTCATGTTGCAGCTTTATAGAACCTTAGTTAGGCCGCACTTGGAATATAGTGTTCAATTCTGGTCACCATATTATCAGAACGATGTGGAGGCTTTGAAGAGGGTACAGAAAAGATTTACCAGGATGTTGCCTGGTATGGAGGGTATCAGCTATGAGGAGAGGTTGGACAAACTTGGTTTGTTCTCACTGGACTGACGGAGGTTGAAGAGCGACCTGATAGAAGTCTACAAGATTATGAGAGGCACAGACAGAGTGGATAGTCAAAAGCTTTTTCCCAGGGTGGAAGAGTCAATTACTAGGGGGCACAGGTTTAAGTTGTGAGGGGCAAGATTTAAAGGAGATGGACGAGGCACGTTTTTTATACAGAGGGTGGTGTATGCCTGGAACCCGCTGCCGGGGGAGGTAATGGAAGCAGATATGATAGTGAGTTTTAAGGTGCGTCTGGACAAATGCATGAATAGGATGGGAATGGTCCTTGGAAGGGTAAGGGATTATAGTTCAGTCGGGCAGCATGGTCAGTGCAGGCTTAGAGGGCTGAAGGGTCTGTTCCTGAGCTGTAATTTTCTTCGTTCTTTGTTTACTGGATGCCTGACCACTTCTGCATTGTCACCAGCTCCTGTTGGTGACCTTGTTTGCCAGTTTTCTTCTGAGCTCCAGTACAGCAGATCATGGCGGGACTCTGTAGCATCCAGGAGTTTGTCCAGGGAGGTGTCCTTGACAGCCATTACTTTCCGGTGATCTTGCTGAGCTTGTCTGGTGTGTGCTGGGATGGTGTTAAATATGGTGCCCTGACGATTGAAGTGTTGAGGTGATGGCAGATTGGGTGACTCAGAGGTTGGCCTGCCAATGATCTGATGTGGAACCCACCGCAGAAAATCTTTGGCATTAAGTGTGGCACTATATGACAGTAAAAACCGTCATTGCCGTCGGTGGGTTTTTGGTATTCTTGGCATTTGCCAATTTCTAGGAAAATCTTACCATATTTTGAGAGGAATACCAAAGTATTAACCAAATTGTGAAATTACTCATTTGAAATTCCATACATTATAAAATATATTTTGAAATAGAACATAAAGTGCTAGCCAGAACAACTAGAACAGAAAAACAAAATGAGAACAGATTTTTGGTATAATTACTGAAAATATTAATTTGAATTTGAGTTTCTTTAGGTCTCTTAAACAAGTTTGACTTTGAAGATCCAGTGCTGGGTGTCCAACAAGGTTAAATTTGATATTTGTTTAATTAATTTATGGGATGTGGGTGTCACTGGCTACACCAGCATTTATTGCCCATCTCTAATTGTCCTTGAGAAGATTGTGGTAAGCTAACTCAGCGCACTGGGACTTCGGCAGGATTCCAATAGCAGTCATGGGTCATAGATCCAGTCTTCTATGATCCAGAAGCTAGAAGATCTGGGCCAGTTTCCTTAGTCTTTTCCATGGTGTTTCCCTAGGTTAACTACAATAACTTCAATGGGAGATTCATGGAAACTCCGAGAAACAACAAAAGTGTGTGTTTTCAGGATTTTCACTGATCTTTCCCCAAAGGTACTGTAGATCGTGAGAACTCCTGTGAAATTCATCCGTTTTATTTCTTTTGGCTAAAGTTCAAAATACAATTCTTAACTAGATACCACAATGGATAAAACCCATGATAATCTTACCATCTGTTTTTCCCCTGCTGCGATAGTTGTAAAGTGTGATAGCTTTGATTACAGTGATAGATTAGCAGAAAATGGGTTAAATTAATGAAGCTGTTATCAGGAGGAAGAAAAACAGAACAGCGACAATAAAACAGCTAACCAGATCATGAAATTTGAAATTATTCAGTCGTCAAGAAGTCATACTGTAATATGGCTGAACATCACAGCACACTATAAAGACAGTCTTCTCTCAATGGACTTCCTGCATCAAATGCAGTGGAATTTTATGTGCAACAGTTATACACTTTAGGATATACATGTTAGATATGGTTAGCAGGAGGTTTGAAACTGCATGTAAATTTAACATTGCAGGAACAAGTGGAAGTTCCTACCACTGTGTCATAAAATTGGGCATAAAGACATTAAGAAAGGCCTTCTATTAGAGGCCAATTATAAACTAATTAAAGCAATTGAAGTGACCTGGATTAACAAAGCCTATGTGATTAAATGGTGGGTGTATTGACTGGAGCAATCACAACAAGGTTCAATTGACTGCAAAGGGCAGGAAAAATGCCCACAGCAACAGAAAACCATGAGGATTGAGGACGCAGCAGCTGAGTCTGCAGGAGTGCTTGATAAGGAAGTTTCTTGCTGAATTTGTGCAGTTATTTGTGCAGTGAAGGTGCCTCTGGCACTAACTTAGTTACCTGTTAGAGGCTGAGGGATAACAGTGGCTGAAGTCAGGATGGAACCTTCTCAAGGTAGATGGCTGTGGAAATTGACCACTCGGGTGGGAGCACGTTAACTGAACAGGAAGAAAAGAGAAGCAGGGAGAGGAGTGTTGCTAGTCAGGGGCACCAGCAAGCAGCCTGCCATCAGCACATGTGTCACAGGGTTGCTGAAGGGGTGAAGGACAGCAAGAGGAGCATGTGCGAAGACACGAGTAGAGACAACAGTACATTCCTGGCAGAGTGAACAGGCAGCTGCTCCAGCCATTTGAATATGTGAGCACCGATGACAAAGAGAGAAACAATATGATTGCTAGAGAAATCACATCCAACTGTATTGGAGAAACCCAATGATGTCTTTGGCATTGAAAGTGATGGTTATCCTGAATTTCTATGCTTCAGGCTCCTTTCAAGGGTCTGCATGGGTTAGTCTCAGTCACTGTGCCCACCACTATATCAAATTGATTCTACACACTTTGTTCAGGTGGGTGGAATTTATCAATCTCATCACTGACAAAAAGAGCATGGTGGAAAGAGTGAGAAGCTTCAGGGTAATCACAGGCTTTCAAAAAACACAAAGGTCTTTTGACTGCACCCATGTGGCCCTCAAGGTATCTGTAGCCCAACTAGGGTGAATCAAAAAGGTTTTCTTTCTCTCAACAGACAGATGATATGTGATCATGTTGGTGCATCCTGCAGTCATGTGAATGGCATTCTGGGTGTTGCCATGTTAAGAACATAAGAACATAAGAAATAGGAGCAGGAGTAGGCCATCTGGCCCTTCGAGCCTGCCCCGCCATTCAATAAGATCATGGCTGATCTGTCGTGGCTCAGTTCCACTTTCCCGCCCTCTCCCCATAACCCTTAATCCCCTCTCTTATCAAAAACCCATCAACCCGCTTCTTAAAAATATTTAGCGAGGCAGCCTCCACCACTTCAACGGGCAGAGAATTCCAGAGATTCACCACCCTTTGAGTGAAGAAGTTCCTCCTCAACTCCGTTCTAAACCGCCCCCCCTTTATCTTGAGGCTGTGCCCCCTAGTCCTACTGTCTTTTTTGAGCGGGAAGAGTCTCTCCACCTCTATCCTATCCATCCCATTCATCATCTTATACGTCTCAATGAGATCTCCCCTCATTCTTCTAAACTCTAACGAGTACAAGCCTAGTTTATTCAGCCTCTCCTCATAGCTCAACCCCCTCAACTCCGGTATCAGCCTAGTAAACCTCCTCTGCACTCCATCCCCAGGTGTTCTCAGGTGCCTCGGCTCTTCACACCGAAACTGTTGGGATGGTCAGTGGAAGACAAGAGCTATCCATTGAAGAGATGGTTTATGTCACTCCTCAGGCATCATTGCACTTGTGCACCAAAGAGGTTTAATGCTAGTCATGCCTCCACAAGAACAATCACAGACGGGACCATAACTTTCAAAAATTAGATTTTCTTTTTGCCTAGACCAATCTGTGGGTGCACTGCAATCCAGGCTGAATCTCTTTTATTGTAGTGGAGTGCTGTGCTATATAGAGTATTAATCTGTTGCAGGGAGAAGACATTGAGGATGAGGATATGGAGGGATGCCAGAAACCATCAGTTGAAGAGTCCAACTGTGACACTGATGAAGATTGTGAGGAGCACCATGGTGATTTAGAAGTATATGATAGCCATCAAATTCTGAGCTCATAGAAGATGAGGGAAGTGTTAATGCTGGGGTATTTACAATAAGGAATCACAGGCTCCTTCTGGATATTGAAGAGGAACCACATTATGATTTTTGGCTCAACCATCTCTTAAATCCATTAAACATATATTTGCTACTCTGCATATTTGATACAGGAGACACTGATGTTCAACATGGAGATTGCTTTGTGGCACTTATCTAAACAAGAGGGTATCTGTTCCAATTATGAGCATCAAATGAACATACAATTTTAAGAAACAGGAGCAGGAGTAGACCATTCTATCCCTTGTGCCTGCTCCATCAGTCAAAAAGATCAGGGCTGATTTGGTGTGGCCCTAACTTCACTTTCCAGCCTGTCACCCAAACTCCCAGGATCACAGATTATAACAGTGCAAAAGGAGGCCATTTAGCCCGTTGTGTCTACACCAGCTCTCCGAATCGGCATGATGGTTTAGTGCCTTTTCCCTGCCTTTTCCCAGTAATACTGCAAATTGCTTTTATTCAAATAATTATCTAATGCCCATTTGAATGCCTCCAAGCAGTGCATTTCGGACCTGAACCATTCATTGTGTGAAAAAATCTTTTCTCACATCATACTTGCTTCTTTAACAAATCACTTTAAATTTGTACCCCCTTGTTCTTAACCTTTTTGTGAATGGGAACAGTTTCTCCCTATCTACTCTGTCCAGCTCCTTCAAGACTTTGAACACCTCTGTCAAACCTCCTTGTAGCCTTCTACTCTCCAAGGAGGACAGTCCCAATTCTTCCAATGTGTTTTCATAACTAAAGTTTCTTATCCTGGTAACCATTCTTGTAAAGATCTTCTGCACTCTCTCCAAAGTGCTCACATCCTTCAGATAGTGTGGCACCAGGAACTGTACACAATACTTCAGCTGAGGGCTAACTAATGTCTTGTTTGAGGTCTTAAGTCTTGCTAAGTTAAATTGAACCCTTGCTATTGGCATCACTCTGCACCATGAACCAGCCATGCAGCCAACTGAACTAATCGATTCCCTGAATGGACACCACTCTAAGTGGTGTCCATAAATACCACATCAACAGCATTATCCTCATCAGCCCTCTCTTTACCTCTTCAAAAAACTCCAGCAAGTTAGTTAAACACGATTTTCTCTGAAATACATGCTGGCTCTTCTTAATCAACCCACATTTTTTTCATGAGGCAATTAATTCTACCCTAAATAATTGTTTCTAGAAGATTCCATATCACCAAAATTAATCTGATGGGTCTGTAATTGCTGGGCTTATCTTTACAACCTTTTTTGAACAAGGAATTCTTCAGTCCTCTAGCACATCCCCTCAGTCTAGAGAAGGCTGAAAGATTATGGTCAGACCCCTGCAATTTCCGCTTTGACTTCCTTCAATATTTTTGGATGCATTTCCTTCAGACCTGGTGCCTTGTCAACTTTAAATTTCCACAGTTTATCCAATAGCTTCTCCTTATCAATTTTGAACCTTTTCATGGACAGAGTTTCCTCCTCTCTCACCATGCCCTGGGTAGCTTCTAACTCCTTAGTAAAGACAGATGCAAAACATTAATTTAGTACCTCAGCCATGCCCCCTGCCTCCACATGTAAATGCCCTTTTTTGTCCCAAATTTTACACAAATTTTGTTCTTTGTCTTACTTTCTATTTCCTTGTTCATCCAGGGAACTCTGGATTTGTTGGCTTTGAGGGAAAAGACTGGGCCCGAACCATTTATTTCTTCTTTTTTCCTCCTTTTTCTATTGAATGGCTCCCTTGTCAGTCAAAAATCAGTAACTCAGACTTGACCCAGACTCCACTGCTTTCTGGGGGAGATAACTCCAAAGATTAACAACCATCTGAGAGAAGAAATACCTCCTCATCTCTATCTTAAACAGGAGAACCCTTAGTTTGAAACCATGCTCCCTCATAGTTTTAGATTTGCCATGAGGGGAAACATCCTTTGAGCATCAACCCTGTTTGGCTTCTTCAGAATCTTATATCTTTCAATAATATTACCTTTCATTCTTCTAAACACCATTGGACATAGGCCCAACCTGTTCAACCTTTCCTCATAAACATTTCCTTTCTAACATTACCAGGAATCAGCCTCGTGAACCTTCTCTGAACTGCTTCCAATGCAACTGTTCTCTTCCTGAAGTAAGGCGATAAAACTGCACGTAGTACGCTAAGTGTGGTCTCATCAAAGCTCTATGCAGTTGAATCCAGACTTTGTGCATTTAAATACTCTATTTTTATACCCCTTGCATTAAAGACCAACATTCAATTTGCCTATCTGCATGCTGACTATTTGTGATTTAAGTACAAGAACATCCAGGTCGTTCCATACTGTAGCATTCTGTAGTCTCTCCATCTGTTTTTCTAATTTTCCTGCCAAAGTGGACAACCTCACATTTTCCCACATTATCTTCCATCTGCCAAACTTTTGCCTACTCATTTAACCTATATAAGTCCCTTTGCAGCTTACTTGTATCATCTTCACAACTTGCTTTCCAATTTATTTTTGTGTCATCACAAAATTTGGCTACAATACAGTCAGTCCCTTCGTCCAAGTCATTAATATAGATTGTAAATAGTTGAGGCCCCAGCACTGATTCCTGTGGTATTCGCCAGTTACAGATTGCCAACCTGAAAATGACCCATATTCTGATTCTCTGCTGCTCTTAATTCGCCAGTTTTCCAACTATGTTAATGTAACATTCTCAAAACTGTACGCTTACCTGATGTAGTAACCTTTCATGTGGCACTTTGTCGAGTGCTTTTTGGAATTCCAAATACATTAAGCAACTAGTCCTCTTTATCTACCTTGTTCACTGCATCCACAAAAAACCCCAATAAGTTTGTTAAGCATGATTTCCCATTCACAAAATCATGTTGATTCTGCTGGATCGTATTATGCTGTTCTTAATGCCCTCCTACTACTTGTAAGGTAGTTTCTAGTATTTTCCCAATGATAGCAGTTACATCAATTGTCCTATAATTTCCTGCGTTCTGTCCCTTCTTCCTTGAGCAGTAATTATGTTTATTGTTTTTCAGTCTGCTGGGACCTTTCCTTGACAGCTTAGAGGAAGGTTCTCAGGGAGTCATGGTCAAACCGTGGGGCTACCTACACATGCCCCTCTGCCATTACTAATCAATGATGGCTGTGGTTGCCTCTCTGTGATCTGTTGAGACTCTCTTCTCAGTCCACAGAGTCACATAGTCCCTCATGTGCAATGGAGCAGGCAGCAAAACAGCAGACCCCGTGACTGCAGTCTTCCCTCACTGCCTCACTTCTGTGTTCCTTTTTATCCTCTCCTCCCCCAGAACCCAACTTTGCGCTGATTGACACAAAGCACCCTTTTAAACCCCGTACTGGCAATGTCTTCCACCCCTGAGCCTGGTCGTATTGCTAATGACAGGCCCACTGCATCTCTGTTTCCTGCTCCTGAGCATGATTGCTGGCAGCAGTCAGCATTGGGTGGGAGCAAACATCACGCTCGGTTCTGCTCTGGCCATAGGTCCCACAGGCTGAATGTCCAATTCTGCCCTGTTTGTTTTGCCAGCTGCTACATAATTGAAGTTTTAAGATAAAACATGAACATACAGAAACTATTAGCAAGTTTCTCATAATTTACAACGGGTTATTTTAACATAACATGCAGAATTGTTCTGAAAAACTGATTTAGAATAAAGATTTTAATGTGCAACATACATCTGTTGTTTTTAATGAGAAGGCAAGTTTGCTGGAGAGTATTCTTTATTAGAGCTACAGCTGAAGCTATCTGCACTCAGGTGGATCAAGCAATAGCCCAACATTGATCATTGGCCCCTGTTCTTGGTTTCCCATCAGGAGGTATATGAAGATGACACATTGGAATCAAATTACACAGACTATTGAACTGATAGTACTTTGAGCAGGAGCAGAGGTCAGCAGACAAAATATACACTAGACGCACCCTCACCAGGTGTACAATGGAGTCTGAGTTATCTCTATCTCTGTATCTATCCTTTTGAATCCTTTATCATTTTAAATACATCGATGAGATCAGCCCTCATCATTCTAAACTCAAGAGAATACAAGCCAATTTTATGCAACCTGCTCTCTATAATTTAATCCTTTTGAAAGGCCAATAAGGTGGCATTGAGATTTACCCAATGCCTCCAGCAAAATGTATATTGGACAAACACTCTTCCCAAGAGAAAGGACCACGTATACAATTGACTTGACTGAACTGAAATAATATCACAATGTTAAATTAGAATTTGGTTCTGTCAGCTGCACCACCCATACCCAATGGTGTTTACTGGTTTGAAGGGTTTGAAAGCCTAACAAAAGAAAATGTTGTGATCTTTCTCTGGGCTTGCTGTGACCTGCACAAAGGCCTTGATTAGTGTAGCAAGTGGCCACTGCTACCCTTCATCCCTAATTGATTTTGGATTCTTTCTAATTTGACAAAACGATGATACTAGTGTTTAATCTGTACCTCTAACATTATCATTATTCCCAGCCTCTCTCCACCAGTGCAAAGTGGTTCGCACCAGTGGAGAAGGGCCGGGAACATAGCAAACCATTTTGCGCAGCTGCAAAAGTTGCAAACTTGTTTCTTGGCTCACTGCACTGTTCACCAGACACAGCGAGGTGCTAAAATCATACCTAAAAGTAGAATTTTATTCTTTTCTATAGACCAAACCTGACATTGAGTTTTCATTGAGTATTAGTACAGGCAATGGCCTAATGGCACGATTGCTGGACTATTAATCCAGAAACTCAGCTACACGGTGGCACAGTGATTAGCACTGCTGCCACAACACCTAGGACCTGGGTTTTATTCCCTGTTTGAGTCGCTGTCTGTGTGGAGTCTGCATGTTCTCCCTCTGACTGTGTGGGTTTCCTCTGGGTGCTCCGGTTTCCTCCCACAGTCCGAAAGGCATGCTGGTTAGATACATTGGCCATGTTAAATTCTGCATCAGTGTACCCGAGCAAGCGCTGGAGTGTGACTATCTGACTATCCACTCTGTATATGCCCCTCATAATCTTGTAGACTTCTACCAGATCATCCTTCAACCTCCGTCATTCCAGTGAGAACAAACCAAGTTTCTCCAACCTCACCTCATAGCCAATGCTTTCCATGCCAGGCATCACCCTGGTAAATCTTTTCTGTACCCTCTCCAAAGCCTCCACATCCTTCTGATATTGTGGCAACCAGAATTGAACAGTATATTCCAAGTGCGGCCTAACTAAGGTTCTATAAAGTTATAACATGACTTGTCAATTTTTAAACTCAGTGCTCTGGCTGATGAAGGCAAGCATGCATATGCCTTATTGACTACCTTCTCCACCTGTGTTGCCACTTTCAATGGCCTGTGTATCTGTACACCCAGATCCCTCTGCTTATCAATACTCTTAAGGGTTCTGCCATTGACTGTATATTTCCTATCTTTATTAGACCCTCCAAAATGCATTACCTCACATTTGTAATGTGTAAATTGAGTACATGGGACTTAATAGGATTGAGGGTTATAGATAGGCCTAGTAGGGAGGGATGTGATCAGTGCAACTTGTGGGCCAAACGGCCTGTTTGTGCTGTAGTTTTTCTATGTTCTAAATTCATTTGTAATGAATTAAATAAAATCAATTTGTGATGAAAATTTACAACAGAATCATATTTCTTAATAAATAAATAATTTCAAATTGTAATGGTTCTTTTCTTCCCTGGAATTTCTTCTATTTTGTTTTTTTAGTGTTCAAACAATGGCTAAGACTCAAGCCAATGTGTGTGCATGCTGAATTCGCATATGGTAATGGTTAGGTCATATTTTGATGTAGCTTTTTATTAAGTGGCAATCCTTAGAGTATGAATAATTGTTCATACAAGTTCAGCGAATATGGTTTAACAATTGTGCTCTCAGAAAATTGGTTTGTGCTGCCCAAGACACAGGCACACATGGAACCAAATCTCATGGGATTGGTGATATATACCTGGTCATCTTATTTGCCAAAACTGCAGGGAGAGGAAACATGTTCATAGAGTTTGTCATGCAGCACAGTTGGCTTATAATGTCAAAATCAGACAAGGGAACAATATTAGTCAAGCTACTCTGAAGAAAGGAGACCTCTTGGGGTTGAAGAGTTTTCTCTGGTAAGAGCACAGGTCCCAGCTGTGTGAAAGAAGGTTGTGTAAGAGTCCTGCAACCTTCTCCTATATTCCTTCTTTAGGGACAAGCTTAATCCATTAAATTTACAAGAACACAAGACAATTAAAGATGAGGAAGACAATTAGTCCAGCCAGAAAAAAAATCAAAACGCTGACAATACAATTGTTCTTTGGATTATTATACAATATTCCCCACAGCTCCATTCTCTAGGAGACCATTTCATATATTCGCTCTTTGAATGAAAAATAATTTCCTGATGTTGTTTCTAATTTAGCTATTTACTATTTTAAATCAATACATAGAACATAGAACATAGAACATTACAGCGCGGAACAGGCCCTTCGGCCCACAATGTTGCGCCGACCAGTCTTATTTTTAAAAAAAAACATTGACCCACTAATCTAAACCAATCCCTTTTCGTCCATAAACCTATCCACCAATCTCTTAAACGCCCCCAAACTAGGCGCATTTACAACTGCAGCAGGCAGGGCATTCCAGTCCCTCACCACCCTCTGGGTAAAGAACCTGCCCCTGACATCCGTCTTATAACTACCCCCCCTTAATTTAAAGCCATGCCCCCTCGTGCTAGATTTCTCCATTCGAGGAAACAGGCTATCACCATCCACCCTATCTAAACCTCTAATCATCTTATATGTTTCTATAAGATCCCCTCTTAGCCGCCTTCTTTCCAGTGAAAACAACCCCAAATCCCTCAGTCTCTCCTCATAGGACCTCCCCTGCATACCAGGCAACATCCTGGTAAACCTCCTCTGCACCCTCTCCAAAGCCTCCACATCCTTCCTGTAATGTGGGGACCAGAACTGCACACAGTACTCCAAGTGCGGCCGCACCAGAGTTGTGTACAGTTGCAACATGACGCTGCGACTCCTAAATTCAATCCCCCTACCAATAAACGCCAAGACACCGTACGCCTTCTTAACAACCTTACAATTCTTTGTTCTATGCTTTTCCTTTCAGATAATGATCATTATCCTAAATATTGCTGTGAGACCATCCCTTCAAAATTGCAAAATCCAAATTTTTAAAATCGTTTCTCCGAACCTAAACTTTTGACAATAGGATAGAAAGATTACATGTACCCCTAGATCTCTATAAAGCAAGCCCATTCAGTCTGTTGTATCTGTGCTAGCTCTCTGCAAGTGCATGTTCTGCCTATCAGACCTTTCCCTGTCCTGCAATTTATTTTTTCACTTTAGGAGTTTATCCAATTGCATTTTGAATGCCAATTGAGTTTTCCTCCACCACACCGCGTATTCCAGATCTCAACCACTCATTGCATAAAAATGTTTTTTCCTTATGTCGACATTAGTTTTCTTATCATTTGCCTCTTGTCTCATCTTTGACCCTGCAGCCAACACAAACAATTTCTCTCCATCTAGTCTGTCTAGACCCGTCATGATTTTGGACATCTCTATTGAATTTTCTCTCACACTTTCTTTGTCTAAAAAAAACTCTGCTTCTCCAATCGATTCACTTAACTGAAGTTCCTCATATGCGAAGCCTTCTCTAAAGCCTTCAAATTATTCCAAAAATGTGGTGCCTAAAATTTAACACAATACTCCATTTGAGGCCAGACCCATTGGTTTATAAAGATTTATCATAACGTTCCTTGGCTTTGTACTCCATGGATGGAATTCTCACATCACAGAGAAGTTGTAACGGATGGGTGGCGGACCATTCAAAGGTCCATTGGTCTTGGGTGGGGTTCTCCAGTTTTGTGGCAAGCGCGGCCAGAGAATTTCACCCCATGTCTCTATTTATAAAGCTCATCATCCTATAGGCCTTCATAATCACTTCTGAATCTGTTCTGCTACCTTCAATTATTTATCTTCATATAACCCTAGGCCTCTCTGCTTCCTTTATTTAATTCACGTGAAACAGGAACACTCCTTGTCACAATGGGCGTCTCAGCACTCTACACCATGCCGTCTCCCACGATGACGGCATTGCTGCAACTGCCTTAGTACTCAACACCGACAACTGTCAATCGCCAGATGTAATTCTACAACTCATCCACTTTATCCTGGAACACATCAACTGATTAGGGGCAGTCAGCATGGCTTTGTGACAAGGACTGATTAGGGACAGTCAGCATGGTTTTGTGAGTGGAAAATCATGTCTCGCAAATTTGATGGAGTTTTTTGAAGGGGTAACCAAGAAGTTGGATGAGGGCAGTGCAGTTGATGTTGTCTACATGGACTTTAGCAAGGCCTTTGACAAGGTACCACATGGTAGGTTGTTGCATAAGGTTAAATCTCATGGGATCCAGGGTGTGGTATCTAAATGGAAACAAAATTTTCTACTTGACAGAAGCCAGAGGGTGGTTGTAGAGAGTTGTTTTTCAAACTGGATCCACTGTTATTTGTCATTTATATTAATGATTTGGATGAGAACATAGGAGGCATGTTAGTAAGTTTGTAGATGACACCAAGATTAGTGGCATAGTGAACAATGAAGAAAGTTATCTCTGATTGCAACAGGACCTTGATCAATTAGACTAATCGGCTGACGAATGGCAGATAGAGTATAATTTAAATAAATGCAAGGTGATGCATTTTGTTAGATTGAACCAAGGCAGAATTTATGCAGTTAATGGTAGGGCACTGGGGAGAGTTACAGAACAAAGAGATCTAGGGGTATGTGTTCATATCTCCTTGAAAGTGGAGTCACTGATGGACAGAGTGGTAAAGAAGGCATTTAGCATGTTTGGATTCATCAGTCAGAATATTGAAAACAGGAGTTGGGACATCTTGTTGAAGTTGCACAAGACATTGGTAAGAGCACACTTGGAATACTGTTCACAGTTCTGGTCACCCTTTTATAGAAATGATACTATTAAGCTAGAAAAACTGCAGAAAAGATTTACTAGGATGCTACCGGGATTTGATGGTTTGAGTTATAGGGAGGGGCTGGATAGACTGGGACTTTTTCCCTGGAGCGTAGAAGGCTGAGGGGTGGTCTTATAGAGGTCTATAAAATAGATCAGCTAGATAATCAATATCTTTTCCCAAAGGTAGGGAAATCTAAACTAGAGGGCATTGAGTTACGGTGAGAGGGGAGAGATACAAAAGGGTCCTTTTTTTCACAGAGGGTGCTGAGTGTCTGGAACAAGGTGCAAGAGGTAGTAGTAGAGGTGGGTACAATTTTATCTTTTAAAAGGCATTTAGACAGTTACATCAGTTGGATGGGTATAGAGGGATATAGGACAAATGCGAGCAATGGGGACTAGCTTAGGGGTTAAAAAAAAGGGTGGCATGGACAAGTTGGGCTGTTTCAATACTATAAACCTCTATGATTCTATGACTCTATAACCTCTTCATCTTGAACAACCAGTTCTTCATCCAGATACATGGAACAGCCAAGGGGACAAGATTCACACCTCACAATGCCAACATCTTCATGTACTGGTTCGAACAAGCCCTCTTCACCACACAGGACCTTCAGCCGATGCTATACACTAGGTACATCGATGACATTTTCTTCCTTTGGACTTATGGCGAACAATCACTGAAACAAATATTAGATGACATCAACAAGTTCCATCCTACCATCAGACTCACCATAGACTACTCCCCAAAATCAGTTGCATTCTTGGACACATGCATTTTCAACAAGGACGATCACCTCAGCATTTCACTGGACTGCAAGCCCACAGATAACCTCAGGATGCTCCACTTTTCCAGCTTCCTAAACACATTGAAGAAGCCATCCCCTATGGACAAGCCCTCCATATACACAGGATATGCTCAGATGAGGAGGAACGCAACAAACACCTACAGATGCTGAAAGATGCCCTCGTAAGAACAGGATATTGCCCTCAACTCATCAACCAACAGTTCTGACATGCCACAGCGAAAATCTGCACTGACCTCCTCAGAAGACAAACACTGGACATGGTGGACCCTTCGTCATCCAATACTTCCCCAGAGCAAAGAAGCTACGATATCTTCTTCGAAGCCTTCAACATGCCATTGATGAAGACAAACATCTCACCAAGACCATCCCCACACCCTCACTACTTGCCTTCAAACACCCGTGTCACCTCAAGTAGACCATTATCCGCAGCAAATTACCCAGCCTTTAAGAGAACAGTGACCATGGTACCACTCAATCCTGCCATGGCAATACAATCCTGCCATCTGCAAGACGTGCTGGATCAGCGACACAGATGCCATCATCTCATGTAAGAACACCATCCATCAAGAACATGGAACATACTCTTGCGACTCAGCTAACATTGTCTCCTTGATACCCTGTGAGACCATGCAGATGCTATGACAATAGATGAATGAACACCACTCGACAATCACCAGACAGATATGTTCTCTTCCTGTCGGGGAACACTTCAGCAGTCGAGGGCATTCAGCCTCTGATCTTCGAGTAAGCGTTCTCCAAGGCGGCCTTCATGACACATGACAACACAGAATCGCCAAGCAGAAACTGATAGCCAAGTTCTGCACACATGAAGATGCGGGGTTTTGAGTTCCTGTCACACCACCTGTAACCCTCACGACTTCCCTGGGCTTGAAAGATCTTATTAATTGCCCTGGCTTGAGACAATTTAACCTGTGCTTAACCCTCTCTCCACTTGCATTGTCAGTACTTGTAAAGACTTGATTACCTGTTAAGACTCGCATTCCAACCATTACCTTGCAATTGAATCTATGTCTATATATGCTCTATTTGTGAACTCAACTCTTCATTCACCTGATGAAGTGGCAGCGCTCTGAAAACTCGTGATAACAAATAAACCTGGTGGACTTTAACCTGGCGTTGTGAGACTTCTTACTGTGCCCACCCCAGTCCAATGCCAGCATCTCACATCACAGCTTGTCTATGTCCTCTTGAACTATATCACCATCCTCATCATAGTTCACAATAGTTCCAAATTTGTGTCATCCACGAGTTTTGAAATTGTGCCTTGAACACTCAAGTCTAGGTCATTAAATCGGTCATGAAAAGCAGTGGCCATGGTACCACCTGGGGAACCCCACAATACACCGTACTCTGATTAGAGAAACAATAATTCACCGTGACTGGCTGTTTCTTGTCACCCAGCCAACTTCATAGCAACTATCCCTTTTCAACAAAAATACATTCCATTAGGAAACAAAAAATCAGCAAGAGAGATCCATCTGTGGTTTACTAAGGAGATTAATGATTGTATTAACTTTTTTAAAAGAGGCATATAATCTTGCAAGAAATACTAGCAAGTCTGAGCGTAGAAACTAGCAAAGAACCAGCAAAATGTTGTTAAAAAGGAAAACAAAACTAGAATATTGAAAATAAACTAGCTAAAAATACTTGAAGGCGCTTTTTTAAGTGTATAAAAAAGGAGTGTAGTAAAAGCAAACATAAGTCCATTACAGGCAGAGACAGGTGAAATTATCCTGGAGAATGAGGAAATGGCAGAGAAATTGAGCAAATATTTTGTGTTTGTCTTCATAGTAGAAGACACAAGTTACATACCAGAAATAAAGGGTAACCTAAGGGCTAATAAGAGCAAAGAAATTAAGGTAATTAATATCAAAGAAAAAGTACTGGAGAAATTTAAGGGACTAAATATGATAATTCCCCAGGACCTTGTGGCCTACAATGTAGAGTCCCAAAAGAGACAGCTGCAACGTATGGCTATGAATATTGAAAATTCCCTGGATTGTAGAATGGTCCCAGATATTCAGTATCATCAGAGAAGGTCAACAAGATTTGACAAGAGGGAAATTGTGTTTGACAAACATTTTAGAAATCTTGAGGATACAATTAGCAGAGTAGATAAAGGGGAACTAATAGTGTTGTATGCTTGCCTTTTGGACTGAACATTGATTTCAGCAATTTCAGACCATGTGCTCTGTTCCTTCATCTGAGCTGGAGACTCCCGGACCCATCGTGGTGGGACCCAACAAGGAGATTCAGTGGCCTTGCCAAAAGCCCATTGACCTTCGGTGAGACTGGACAACACTGGCTGCTGGTGACGCAGGAAAAGCCCACCCATTATTTTTGTTTTTCTTCCTTGTGTCAGTCTTAATCTTGTGTTTGAGTTTTTGCTTTCAGACATAGTTCTTTATGAATCCATCATTCACACCCACTTGGCCAAACCTTTTGTTTCTTTACTACAAGCATTACTACTCCCTTTGTCATTTGCACCACAATTTTTTTTTATCATTTAATCTATTCTGCCCTTCACCCTATCACAAACCACCACTTTTGTACTTCCTCCCTGCTCTACGCTTTCATCTGTCTTCCTTCAATTCTGAAGAAAGGTCCCAACCTGAAACGTTTGATCAGTTTCTCTGAGATGGGAGGATTGCCCTGTGATGACTGACTGAATAAAATGGAGTTTACAAGACTGAGCAGAGATCTCATTGAAACATGTGAGATTCCAAAGAGTCTTGACAGGGTAGAGACAAAGATTTTTTCCATTGGTTGGGAATCTCGAAAACATGGGCACAACCTCAGGGTAAGGGTCCAATCACTTAGGATTGAGATGAAGAGAAAATATTCACTCAATAGGGGTGGCACAGTGGTTAGCACTGCTGCCTCACAGCGCCAAGGACCTGAGTTTGATTACTGACTCGGGTGACTGTGGGGAGTTTGCCCCTTCTCCCTGTGTCTGCGTGGGTTTCCTCCAGGTGCTCTGCTTTCCTCCCACAGTCTAAAGATTTGCGGATTAAGTTCATTGGTTGTGCTAAATTCTCCTTTGTGTCAGAGGGACTATCTAGGGTAATTGAATGGGGTTACGGGGATAGGGCCTGGGTGGGTTTGTGGTTGGTGAAGACTCAACAGGCCGAATGGCCCCTTCTGCACTGCAGGATTCTATGATTCTATGATAGCTTGTGAATCTTCGGAATCCTTGACTCCAGCTGACAGGTGCTCTATTGTTGAATAGATTCAAAGTTGGAAAAGACAGATTTTCGGTCTCTCAGGGAATCAAACAATATGGAGAGTAGGTAGAAAAATTGTTTTGACGCTGAAGATCAACCATGATTGTACTGAATGACTTGACAGGCTGAATGGTTTACTCTGTCTCCTATTTCTTACATTCTTATGCTCTAAGAACTTCAACTCAATAGAGATCAGTTTTTTTGCTCACGTCCACAGCAGCTTGAAGAACTCAAATGCTTTCCTTGTGTCTGAGTAATTAAATTAAATTCTCAGGCCATATTTCTCAACTGACAGTCAGCTGGCTTATACGCCTGACTGCCAACAATTTCCATGAAAGGGAAATTTAAACAAGTGAAAGAGTATGTCTTATGACACAACTTTCGCTGTGGCATATGCCCATACTACAGACATAGCCTCAGTCTTTTCATTATCAAATCATCAGAGCTTTTCACTTTGGTAGTATGATTTGCTGATTTGCTCGTGTACATTTAGTATGCATCCAAAGGTCACCTGCACTTACAAAAGTTAGAAATCCATCCATCAAACGATTAAAAGGAAATAATAATTTTGTTGATGTATGGTGTCTTGCACATCTTCTGACACTCCGCACTAGTAAAATCATAGAATTCTTACAGTACAGAAGGAGGCCATTTAACAAACTCCACAGACAGTCACTCGAGGGCAGAATTGAACCCAGGTCCCTGGTGCTGTGAGGCAGCACTGCTAACCACTGTGTCATCTTAAAATCAAAGTGGAGAATGTGGGCATTAAACCCACTAACTCTCACATGCAAAGCAAGCGCTCTACCATTTGAGCTAATTCCCCAAATAATAGAATCTTACAATGGGCATTTTTTTCTAGTCAAAATATATGTGTCCAAGTGCAACCCATACTTTTCCTACCATTGAGAGCATTAAGTGACAAACAGTGAATCTCCAAATAAAGTCCCCACTGTGCGCAAGGCCCACTGGCTGCATTGGATGTTGGAAAGTTTTCCTCCCCTTAACTCATAGCTTGTCACTTACAAAGAAACATTCATGCCATTTGTGGAGAGTATAGATTGCTTTGCATGTTTATGCTATTTAGTCATATAATTTACATAATTTATTTCAGCTGTGGAGATTACAACTAATTTCCTCTTTCACTCAGTTCACAGAAATGCGGCACTCTGAGCTTTGATTTTAATCATTTGCCAGTGTTTGTCTGAATTTCAATCTCCATAATTCATTGGTATTGAAATCAAATTCTATTTTAAAACTAGCAGTTCAGGAAGCAAATTAAGAGGAGAACATGGGGCGATTCTCCCAAAAAAGATTCTAAGTGTCGTTTTTGAGTAAAAACTGGAGTAAATCCCATTGGTTTTATCAGTGGGAGTTTCAAAATGAATCTCCCACACACTGTGCACTGCAGAGTGCACTAGCGTAATTCAGTCAAAAAAGCTGGGGACGGGGCCTATTCCAGCTGGAGAGGCCAGCAGCATAGTGCTGAGTGGGCCACTGCGCAAGCGCCGATCTGTCATAGCACTGCTAGCCTCCCGATTGCTGGCCAGCTCGATCCCTAGTCAGCCCCATGACCCCTGCATTGCCAGCTGTGCAACACTCACATGGCCCAATCGTTGGCCCTTGGACATGCCCGTGCTAGCCTCGACCGCCCTGCCCCCAGTCTGACTCAATGTTCCTCTTCCCTTCTCCCCCCTACACCCCAACCTCCCAATTCCACCCCCCCCACCACTGGCAACCCCAGCACCTCAATACCCCCCAACCCCTGCAGTCCTAACCCCCTCCCAGCAACCCCAACCACCCCCACAGCAGGCAGACCCTCCCTCCACCCTGATGGCCAATCCCAATTGCAGGCATCCCTCCCTCTGTCACTCAGTCCAAATGCAGAGTAAGGGATGAGTTAGAATTTTTTGGCATGTTTGCTATGTTCATCACATTGATGGCTGTTGTGATGAAATTCTGGGCCTAAGGGTGGAATTTTCCTGTCCCGCTCACAGGAATTAGAGCAGGTGGGACATAGACCATGCAAGGGTTCGTTGACCTCAAGCAGGATTTTCTGCTCTTGGGGCGAGCATGGCCTGAAAATCCTACCCTAAGTGTTTACCAGCATTATTTACAGTCCAAAAGCCCAAGCAGACCTATTTCCCTCCCTATAATCACAAAACCACCCCAGCTTTGATACAGCCCACCCAATGCATAATCAGAACCGTACCCCAGGAGGCCTGCCAGCATACCTCATCATTTCTGATTCCTTAGTGCCCCTCATTTTGACCCCGGTCTTACTCTCAAATCCCTCTCCACTGGCTTTGAAATCCTGCCCAGTAAAGATTGGGCCCAATAGAAAAAAAATCGTGAGGCTGGGACTGACATTTGAAACTTAACCTATTCATTCTTGATGTGGAGATGCCAGCATTGGACTGGGGTGGGCACAGTAAGAAGTCTCACAACACCAGGTTAAAGTCCAACAAGTTTATTCGGTATCATGAGCTTTTGAGCACTGCTCCTTCATCAGGTGGGACTCACTCACAGGTGAACTTTAACCTAGTGCTGTGAGACTTCTTACTTGTGCCTACTCATTCTTAGGGTTAAAATTCCTACTCCTTGTGTGTTAGATTGCTGATAGCTTTGCATGTATTACTTCAGAATGATCCATTTCTTTAAGATAGGGTAAAATACGCATTTTAAAAACACAAAATAGATCTACTAATCAAAGATATTTTCAAACAAAACTCACAGGATGCACATTATTTTAATTAAATTCAGTGCTCATTAATTAGCTGTCTGTCAGAGACAGAATGGTTGTTCTGGGCTATTGTCCATAAGGTCTGTATGTCTACTCCAGTTTTTGCCCAGGATGTTCCCTAATAGAATGAAAAAGCTGATAACATATGTTAAAATTGACAAAAATAAGGCTACCAGTAAAATATCAAACCTGAATGTAATTTCAATTATTCCAAAGGGTCTTTAGCCTCATGAGCAATAAAACCATTTCTATTGCACTGACTATAAACTGCTAAAGAAGAAAGAAAGATAAAATAATCACCTGGCATAATGGTGAGAAATCGTATGAAGTAAAAAACTGTTAGAAAATATGGCATCATAATTATATGAAATAAAATAAAAATGCCTCCAAAAAGGGAATCACAGACAATGTTAATAAGGCTGCAAGATCTAAATAAACAGCTGGCAAAATGCTAAAGCCAGAAAATCCTACAACAGAGAGGATTAGCATTAAAATAAATGCATCCGTGTACCAGTGTATCATCTGTTTATTGAGGCCATACAACAATTGAATTAATTTGTGTTAATGCAATTTAAAGAAAGTTTACCTAAGCTCCTATCCACAAGGCTTCTGTGTGTTTTGACCTGGAAATAGTGAAATGCTGACTGATATATAATTTAGGCTGCCGCTTCTCATGGGTGTACAAGGCCCTAGAATACCAAGATTTCTAGAACAGCATTAAAGGAAAAGACAAACACTTTTATATCTGTTCTGGGACCTCACAATGTCCCGATGTGTTTTACAGCCAATGAAGTGTAGCAATGGAGAAAACACAGCAGCTAATATATGCACAGTGAGGTGCCACAAATGAAATGATAACTAAATAATCTGTATTTTTGAAGCTGATTAAGGAGTAAAGATAGGCCAGATATTGGGAAAAATCCATTGCTGTTCTTTGAATAGTACCATGATATCTTTAAAGTTCATTCAAGAGAGAAAACAGGGCCTTCGCTTAAGCGCCTCAACAGAACCACTTCCAACAGTGCAGCACTCTCTCTGTCACTGGAGTACCAACCTAGATTTTGTGTACACATTCCTGTTGTATCTAATCAATACATAGATTCATATTAAAGCTGCAACATTTTACAGTGAGTTTTTTTCATAGGGAACATGGATACTCAAAATTCAGGCATAGAGAAAAAAATTTGATTATCTAATTGTCTGAAAACAGTCAGTTACTAAACTAATAATGTCCCAAACATCCAATTTATTGCAGAAATTCAAAGGTACTAATGATAATCCAGAAGTTCAATGAACTGTGTTTCGTAACGAGTCCCTCTGAGGAATTTCAGGGTGCATGGCAGGCTCCATTTCTAGGTCATGATCTGACTTTTCCCACATAGCTAAAAACTCATTGGAAGATCATTATATGATTTTTGAGAAGTTTCACACAGAAGAATTTCCATCCCAATAATTTTTTCAAATAATGCAATTATTATTTACAGTAATCAGGACACAATCAGGACAGTTTCACTTAATTAATATGTTAGAATTAGAAATACAATTCTTCCTTTATTTATCACTCCTATTTAATTCCCCATTGGCTTAGTCTAACTTTCTTCTCAATGTAGGAGCAGATTAGGGAATTAAAGTCTGTTATGCAACATCAATTAAAAACTCAAACTTATTTTTCAGTTGTTCAGCTTTATTGATCTGGACTTGTTGCAGAAATATCTTTGCACATGTTCTGAACAATAATTACAAAGTTTGCAGGGCTATTTGCCTAAATCCAGATTAACATTAAAATTGTTATTTGTAGTTTTCATAGTCACCAAACATGTTCTAGCTACTGGATGTAATTACACTTTTTTAATTGCATCGTTGAAGCTTTCTACAAAGCTGTTTGAACCATGAAGGCTTTCCATTTAATCAAATGCAACTTTCTACTCACACATGTGAAGTATAGCACACACTTGTGCGTCATTGCATTTGCCATTTGTATAATGCCACACTTTCATTCTATGAGATGCAGAACATTTGTGTGAAGACATTTTTGTAGTTACTAATTATGCACAAAACTTAAATGTGATGAAAATGACATAATGATGCATGTGGAGCTAAATACAAGCTTTCACAAGACTGGAGACAGCAGAATGCAAATCATTAAAGTAAGACTGGCTGAAGGAACAGAACTGAACCAATGAAAAGGAGACTCACTTCTCAAGAAATCTTGAAACCCTGGTGATTGCCATTATGTAGAAAATACTGCTTAAATAAGAACAAAGAACAAAGAACAAAGAAAATTACAGCACGGGAACAGGCCTTTCAGCCTTCCAACCCTGCACCGACAATGCTGCCCGAATGAACTAAACCCCCTACCCTTCTGGGAACCATATTCCTCTATTCCCATCCTATTCATGTATTTGTCAAGACCCCCTTAAAAGTTACTACCATATCTGCTTCCACTACCTCCCCCGGCAACGAGTTCCAGGCACCCACTACTCTCTGTGTAAAAAAATCTGCCTCGTACATCTTCTTTAAATCTTGCCCCTCGCACCTTAAGCCTGTGCCCCCTAGTAATTGACTCTTCCACTCTGGGAAAAAACTTCTGACTATCCACTCTGTCCATGCCTTTCATAATCTATCAGGTCGCTCTTCAACCTCCGTCATTCCAGTGAGAACAAACAAAGTTTCTTCAACCTCTCCTCAGAGCTAATGCCCTCCATACCAGGCAACATCCTGGTAAATCTTTTCTGTACCCATCAATACTCTCAAGGGTTCTGCCATTTACTGTATATTTCCTATCTGTATTAGACCTTCCAAAATGCATTACCTCACATTTGTCTGGATTAACCTCCATCTGTCATCTCTCTACCCAAGTCTCCAGCTGATCTATATCCTGCTGTATCCTCTGATGGCCCTCATTGCTATCCGCAAATCCACCAACCTTTGCATCGTCAGCAAACTTACTAATCAAGTCAGTTGCATTTTCCTCCAAATCATTTATATATTACAAACAGCAAAGGTCCCAGCATTAATCCCTGAGGAACGCCACTTGTCACTTACATAGTATCTAAAATCTAGCTTACCTTTAAAGAGACATAGAACCAAAGAATCACCACAGTGCAGCAGGAAGCAATTCAGCCCGTCGAATCTGCACTGACTTTCCAAAAGATCATCTTATTCAGGTCCACCAAAAAATTGAAAATTGTGGGAAATCTCAGCAACTCTGACAGCATCTGTGGGGAAAGAATAGTACCATCCAGATTGAAACGTTGGCTGTAATCTCTCTCTCACCATAGGTGCTGTCAGACCTGATGGGATTTTCTAGCATTTGCTAATTTTGTTTCAGATTACATCATCCACAGTGTTTTGCTTCCACAAGTAACTGACCACTTCAGTGCCTCAATTGAGGCAAGGATGTGCCCAGGCCTCACCAGTCCCAGCATTAAATTGCAGAGAGGTGGGGGCAGGTGGGAGTTTGGTGGAAAGACCAGCCAAAAATGTTCAACAGATACGCCTCAGCCCATAAGCCCCCACAGTGGAGTAATTTAAAATTCTGCTCCATTTGTAGAAGTCATGGGATAAGTTTCGACAAGACCCTCTCTTGTAAAATCCCCTTTTTGCTATTTCTCTGAAATTTCAATGGACATTTCTTTTGCCAAAGTTACAACGAATGAACAGGAACCTGCCTCCCAGAGAAATGTTAGCACCACAATATAACCTACTTCTGCTGGGTTTTAAACAGGATCATGTTGGGTTATGTGAACCTAGGATGGAGTAGAGATTTGTTAAACCTTCCTTTAATAATCCCCTAGTGATAAATAGGAATTTAATTCCCTGGCTTTTCAAGAGTAAATAAATGAATGAAAGTGAACCAATGCAATGTGTGGTATCACTACTGGCTTTTCCTTTCTCACTTTTATTTTGATGAGGCCCAAAATTCTCAATTCTCTGCTAAATCAACACAACAAATCATCAGGTTTGTATTCACGTTGGGGCATAATAAAATTCTGACGACTATTTGTGTGCTGGTTTAAATTCAAACTAATTTTCCGACAAGAACACTTTTGAGTTCCTGCATTGTTGCTTCTAACCTCCTGGTTGTTTCATAGCTTTCTGGCCGGGTTTTCAAAAAAAATTGCAATCATCAAGCTGCCTGAAGGCCAGAAGCAGCAGAACAGTAACTCAGTGACCTGAAAGACCAGTTTTAAAAAACAATCAAACCAGACTGTACTTTTTTTTAAAAGACATTTGATTTGATTTGATTTGATGTTGTCACATGTATGAGGCAGTGGAAAGTATTGTTTTTTGTGCGCTACACAGACAAAATTGTTCATAGAGTACATAGGGGAGAAAGAAGGGGTAGGGTGCAGAATATAATGTTACAGTCATAGCAAGGGTTTAGAGAAAAATCACGTAATATATGGTACATCCATTCAAAAGTCTGATGGCAGCAGGAAAGAAGCTGTTCTTGAGTCGGTTGGTACATGATCTCAGACTTTTATGTCTTCTTTTCGATCGAAGGTAGAAGAGAGTATGTCCAGGGTGTGTGGCATCTTTGATTATGCTGGTTGCTTTTCCAAGAAGTGTAGACAAAGTTAATGGATGGGACGCTGGTTAGCATGACAAATTGGCCTATGTTTGGAGATATGACTCTAACTCAGAGTTGCAGGGCAGGATTTCACGGCCTCGCAAGATTGCAAAATCCCACCTGAGGCCAATGGAAATTTCCGTTCTGGGAACCTCACCCATTCTGATTCCAGGGTGGGCGAGGTGGTAGGGTTTTAGCCAGATTCTTTTAGAGGATTTCTGGGAGTCGGGGATTTGCCCATCAGAAGTTAAAAATTCCCAGACAATTCCCGTGGAGTCCTTGCATTGGGTATTCCAAGAGGTTCAAAGCACATCCTTTAGGGTATGCCCAGTTTCTAATCATCAGAAGACCGGAAGATGTGGGCCAATATGGTGTACACAATGTTATTAGCCATTCAACATAATTTGTGCTGTTATCCAGGATAGTCAAGTTTTACATCCAGTAATTACTGTTGCCTTTCTCAAAAAAACCTGAGGGTTTTAATATGATTAGTCAAATTGACCAAAGCATTAATTACAGCCAACTATTAGAGTTTGCATTTTAATTGATTAATCAAAACTGGATATTGCCCTATTACCGTGTTGTTTATTAAATATGTGCTAAGTACATCCCACTGTCTTATACTAATAATTGTACGTGATTTCATTTTGCCTAAATATGAATTTATTGTTAGACATATAGGTTGGATTTCTCTTGTCTGGTGTACCCAATGCCACTACCAGCAAAAACAGAATTTGCACCTAGCCAACCCTCCATTCATAGCAGTGGGACTGGAGAATCCCAGCTGTGAGCAAGGTCAGAGATTCCTGGCCATAATTATAGAACCTTATTATCCTTCACCGTTGCTATGCTATTGCATTACTCTGCAACTTATGGTTAAGTTTAAATATATTTTAATTGTATTAAGAATAATTGAGTTTTGCATATTGCACAATCTGATTGGATTTATTATTGTCATATGTATTAGTATACAGTGAAAAGTATTGTTTCTTGCGTGCCATACAGGCAAAGCATACGTTCATAGAGAAGGAAACGAGAGATTGCAGAACGTAGTGTTACAGTCATAGCTAGGGTGTAGAGAAAGATCAACTTAATACAGGATAAGTCCATTCAAAAGTCTGATGGCAACAGAGAAGAAGCTGTTCTTGAGTCAGTTGGTATGTGACATCAGTTGTTCGTATCTTTTTCCTGACGGAAGAAGGTGGAAGAGAGAATGTCCCGAGTGCGTGGGGTCTTTAATTATGCTGGCTGCTTTGCCGAAGCAGTGGGAAGTGTGGACAGAGTCAATGGAACGAAGCAATCTACCTTACACATGCAATTTGAGAAAATCAAAGTCTGAGGAATTTAAACCTACTTTTGTTGGAGTATTCCAGAAAGTGGTGTGTTTTGAGGGGTACATGGGGAATGTTAGGAAGAAAATCGTCAATCTTTTTTCAGAGCTAAGTTAAAAGAGGAAATGTTAAAATCTGTACAGTATAACTCTAAAAACAATGAGTTGATTCTATGAATGAAATCTTTATAGTATCACCCTCAGAGGAAAAAGGGCGCATTAACTTCAAAGTCACAGTTCCTTCTGTTTCATTAGTCCCACAGTTGGTGAATGTGCTTGGTTCTAACTTTTAATGATCCCAATCAAGAAAGAAAGGAACTATTTGCTGGTTATTGGAACAGTTTGCTTCGCTCTTTGGACTATAATGTGCAGCCCTATGTTATGACACTGAAACACTGCTTATTCCTTCATTAGTTTGAAATCCCTGACTATCAGGTGTAATTTTCATCACTCGTGTGTGGCATGATTAGATTGAAATTTCAACTCCAAACTCTGTGGTTAATGTATCATATCCCCTAACAATGACACTGTAACAATATGGAAATGATTGACAATTTCACAAGAAGTGTCCCAATGGTGTATGGTTGCTGTCAGGCTTCAGCTTCCTATAGTGACATCTATGCATCCATGCCCTATTGATTAGAATTGCATTGACTGCTTACCCCTACATGCAACAGATCCTGATGCTTGCCCATGCACCACAAATAGAATTGTTGATCTGACTATGATTACCAACATACTTTATATTGCTTCTCTTACAATATTCCCACAGATACAAGTGGGCAAGGAATTAGCAAGAACTTGAGAGCTACCCACCTGTTTCTAGACATTGATATGAACGTTGCTGTAGGAGGCTGAGGTCTGACAGCAGCCACAGACCTCTGTCCGAGACTGTTGCATTTTTGCAGTCTTGAAACTTCACTTCCGTGGCTGTCACCAGTTGGTTTTTAACATTCTGCATTTTTAAATTCCATGTCCTACGAGGACCAATGACAACATGCCTGAAATATTACCAAAATTCTGTTTGCTATCTGTGTGGCCATTGCAGATGTCACTGTTGTTGCATTCCAATCTGTGGCAATCTGCAGCTCTGAGAGGCAAACCTGCTATTGACAGTGAGCAACTGGTTTGTAGCTGTGATGAGCCTTTGTAAAATAAACAGAACTTTTTTTTCATTGTCCTGTCAATAGCCAAGAAAAGTGTGGCAGGACATTCTTATTAAGTATCTTCCTTTTTACTAGTGGTCATACATTTCATGGTCTTGAGCTTCACTCAACAGTAGCTATCCCTTGATCTAACTTTGCTTCTGTCCCTTCCTAATTTGTGGCATAAGAGTGAGCCTTTATCTTTTCTTCCAGATCAATATAGCACTTGGAGGTGTCTGTGATTGTGTTTCAGATATTGTTGGTGATGCTGAGTAGTAATAAAGGAGTTGATGTCCGGAATTGTATGACCTCGCTCAGGCAAGGCTCATAAAATCCTGCCCTGACCAACGGAGAATTCTGTTCTGTGAGTCGTGCCTGCCCTGATCCTGGGGTGGCATGGTGGTAAAATCCCAGCTGATGTGTCAAAGATCTTGTCTTCCTGTCCTCCTCAGTTATTGCTCTTGGGGGCTAAGGGGATCAAAGGATACAGGGGAAAGGCGGGATCAGGCATGGTCATAATGGATGACAGCAAAGGCTTGAAGGGCCAAATGGCTTCCTCCTGCTCCTATTTTTTACATCTAGTTCATAGGATCAGTGAATTATTTGGCACAGAAAGCAATTCTAGGCCACTGTGTCAATACCAGCTCTTCGGAAAAGCCATTAATTTAGTTTTACCCGACTGATCTTTCCATACAGTTCTACAAATATTTTCTTCTCAAATATATATGTTACTATTGAATCTGCTTCCATCACCCTTTGATATACATATATTATATATTATACTAGTTTACTGTATGAAAACACCCCTTGTCTTACGCTCACTTTATCTCACATGTGTGTCCTCTGGTTATTGAATAAGCTACAAATAGAGGTGATAAACGCAATCAAAACACCTAATTATTTTTAACATCTCCATTCAATCTTATACCATCAAAATAATTTATTTTCTTTCTTACTGCCCATAATCATTACTTTTATATGAAAGTAAGTTTTCTTTATTCGTTCATGGGTGATGGAAGTCGCTGGCTGGCCAACGTTTATTGCCCATCCCTAATTATTCTTGAGAAGATGAGGGTGAGCAGCCCCCTTGAAACACTACAATCCATGTGTCTGTCTTTTCTTATCCTTTGGGGTCTTTATTCCAATTAAATAATTCAGCAGCAAACTTTGTGAGTTTATAATAAACTAATTCTGGGTGGCATGATCGCACAGTGGTTAGCACTGCTGTCTCACACGTTTAATCCTGGCTTCGGGTCACTGTCTGTGTGGAGTTTGTACATTCTCCACATGTCTGTGTGGGTTTTCTCCCACTGTCCAAAGATGAGCGGGTTAGGCTGATTGACCATGCTAAATTGATACTAGTGTAAGGGGAATAAGCAGGATAATCACGTGGAGTTACAGGAATTTGGTCTGGGTGGGATTGTGGTTGGTACAGGCTCGATGGGCCAAATGGACTTCTTTTGTACTGTAGGGATTCTATGAATTCTATGAACTCTATGAATAAAGAAAGTTATTTATTTTCACACAATTAACCTGAATTAACGCAACATCACACACTCTGGTCCACGTATAGACACATATTCACACACATACACACACACACACACACACACACACAGCAGGCACACATTGATTAGATACAGATAAAAATTGTGCATTTTTTCTGATTATAGTTAATTTCTCTGATTTACAATTTCTGATTTCCGATGTAGCAGGCCTGTGGTTTCTTGAATGGATTTGATGATTAAGTTAAAGTGAAGGTCTTGTAAATTGAAAGGTTTACAATAGGCTGTGAGGCCCTTATAGTCAAACATATAGAAGGTTGGTTCTCAGGTGAACTTTGAAGCTGGAACAGGTTAAGTGCCTTGTCTACCCTATGGCTTATAGATAGTTTCAGAATCTGGTTCTCAGACTGTCTGGTGATTGGTGATTCTGATGGACCTGCTGTGTCCTGGGATAACATGGTGCAGTGCCTGAAATCTGCATTGATGACATGACAACTAGATTAACACCTCTGAGGTCCAACCGGGAGGGCATTGTAATACAATGGATAGTTGATAGTGACCACTCAATTTCAATCTTCTATTTTCAGTGTAAAACATGGAGATGGTCAGTCTGGAAACTCAACAATCATTGAATAATTTGTGTGAATTCCACAAATGAGGCACCCTCATTGGAATCAACTATGTCCACATTTGATTAGGTATTCACCAGACACTTGATACTGTCTGTCCTCTAAATGTCAAAAATCACAAGGTTTGTGGTACCCCCTTAACAGGTTCTAATTTTGATAGTATTGACTGAAAGTTCATAAAATGGCATTTCCCTACATGGCATGATACTCCTCTTCATTTTCTCTGCTCTGAGGGCAATAATCTCAATTTCTCTAGTCTCTCCTATAACTGATGTCCCTCAATCCTCCTGCCTTCTGAGAAATCTCTATACCCTCTCTAAGGCCATGACATCTTTGGAACTTATCTAAAGAAACAGAGCAGCAGCAGGGTTAAAAACACACTTTTAAACTTGATGCTAATGAAGGCCATTGTTACAATAAGTACATGAACATATTTCACAAATCAACAATGCTAATATCTTCACGAATGTTAGCATGCTCCTGGCTTTGAACATAAATGTGGCCAATGACTTCCTTCTAAAAAAGGTAAGGATCTTTATGTTCTGTTTGTCCCCTCCAGTTCCTTACCTGTGGCTGCATTAAATGCTGATGTATTTTGCATAAAATGTATTGAATGTGACAAGATTTATTTGGCAATACTCAAAACAGCATTGATATTTATGTGTTTAAAGTTTAAAGAAAGACATTTGAGCATTTATGTGATGGTTTATAACTTCATTGGAACATTTCAACATATTTGAAAAAGTGCATTACATTTGGAGTACAGTGACAGTAATATGGATGTGAATGTAAAGTACATTCTTAGGTATTATTCAGAAAAGCTTTGTTACTCAATCTTTGCTAATGCCAATTGGCAACCTTTCTCAATTGCAATTTTTCCTGTTTCTCCATTGTGGTTTGTTGTAATACTTTTCAAGTGGCCTTATCATTTCTCATATATGCCACTTAAGTAACTGGATAATTTTAGCAATGCCCTTCAAGAAACCTAGAAGCTGAGAACTCCTTGAACACTGAATGTAAGAAATGTCAAATACTTCTAGGCTTAGGTAAACAGAGGAATGTGAATCGATTACCACTAGCCTACCTTTTCCATCTTTCAAATTAGGAATCTTCTCACAGTCTCCACTTGAAGTACAATAGTTGATAGATTGACTGCTAACTCTTCCATATTCTTTGTGTCATAACATGCAAACCAGTAGAATAACAACCTGCTTTTATTTTATTGTCTTTAACATAAAGGAGGTTGAGACAGGAGATGGCCTAGTAGTATTAGCACCAGGCTGTTAATCCAGAAACTCAGCTTGAATCCAGGTTCAAATCCAGCCACAGCAGATGGTGGAATTTGAATTCAATAAAAAGTATCTGGAATTAAGAATCTGCTGATGACCATGAAACTATTGTCGATTGTCAGAAAAACATATCTGGTTTACTAATACCCTTTAGGGAAGGAAATCTGTCATCCTTACCTGGTCTGGCCTACATGTGATTCCAGAGTCACAGCAATGTGGTTGACTCTCAACTGGCCTCTGAATGGTCCAGCAAGCCACTCAGTTCAAGGGCAACCAGAGATGCGCAATAAATGCTGGCCAGCCAGCGACACCCTGTCCCATGAATGATTAAAAAAAAGGAGGATTGTAGGGCTGGAGGAGGTTACAGAGATAGGGAGGAGTGAGATTATGGAAGGAATTGAAAGAGGATTTTAAAATCAAGGTACCGCTAGGCTGTGAGTCAATGTGAATCAGGCAGGACATCTTGCAAGTTTGGATATGGCCAGTGGAGTTTTGGATGAGTTTTCTGAGGCTTCTGGGGAGTGTAAATTGGGAAGGCGGCCAGGAGAGCATTGGAATAGTCAAGTTTAACAAAAGTACCGCACAGCAGATGGTCCTTCACAGCATCTGCATAAATGTAGACTTTGTTCGCAGGTTCAATTTGCTTCCTGCTAAGGGTACAAATCTCACAGAGTTCACAGCTGCAGTTCACCATCAAGCCCTAGTTCTCAGTGCACAACAACAACTTGCATTTACATGATGTCCTTATAGTAAAACATACTAAGGTGCTTCAATATACATCTATTTAGCGAGTCAGTGGATGATTCATTCTTGTAGCTACATCCTGCTTGACTCTACATAGGCATATTAGTGATCATCTGTCCAATCCGATGGAAAGTGGCTCAACTCATCCATTACCAAACAGTACATAAGAACATAAGAAATAGGAGCAGGAGTAGGCTGTCTAGCCCTTCGAGCCTGCCCCGCCGTTCAATAAGATCTTAGCTGATCTGAAGTGGATCAGTTCCACTTTCCCGCTTTCTCCCCATAACCCTTAATTCCCTTGCCTACCAAAAACCTATCTACCCGTGTCTTAAATATATTTAGCGAGGTAGCCTCCACCACATCAACGGGCAGAGAATTCCAGAGATTCACCACCCTTTGAGTGAAGAAGTTCCTCCTCAACTCCGTTCTAAACTGCCCCCCCTTATCTTGAGGCTGTGCCCTCTAGTCCTGCTGTCCTTTCTGAGCAGGAAGAATCTCTCTACCTCCACCCTATCCATCCCCTTCATTAACTTATACGTCTCTATAAGATCCCCCCTCATCCTTCTAAACTCCAAAGAGTACAAACCCAGTCTATTCAGCCTCTCTTCATAGTCCAACCTCCTCATCTCCGGTATCAGCCTAGTGAACACTATAGTTAACACTAACTTCCAGATAATTAGGGTGTCATTTATTATTGTTTGCTGATTTTCTCAGATTCTGATTGATTAGTCTTTGTTTAGGGTCATAGTAGAATCACAATGAAGCATCATTGTAGAAAAGTGAAAGCCATCTCAAAAAGTCACCAGGGATATTAACACAACTTTAATACATCATCACTTTTATTGTACGGAAGTTCAGAAATTACAAAGTGGCATATTAGTTAAATATTTTTTACAAGCAAAAGATTTCTTATTTATCAGTTAGTTAAAAAGAGAAGGGGATCTATGGCCAGGATTTTATGGTGCATAAAATTGGTAGCTGGTGATTGGTGATTGGTAGCTGAAAAAATGCATGAGGTGGCATCGGGTTGGATCCAACTTTATGCTGGCACCCATCAAGCTTTGTGAAGACTCCACTCACAATTTTGGAACGAGAAATTAAGAGGCAATTGAAATGATTAAGGAAACAATGGAAACCAACTTTACAGGCCGCTCTAAATGTTTTGTAAGTGTAAGGGGGCATGCTGAAATGGGGAGGGGGGAGAGTCAGACTCTTTGACAGCTTTTTAGGGGCCACAGAAGAGTCACAGCTGATGATATTGCTGCACTTCGCAGACACTTTTCTTTCTCTTTCCCCCTAAAGGGATTAGGGCCTTTGTTGATTTCAGTTCAATGTCCCATTGAGGAAATTGTGCTCTGGGAGAGATTTCACTAGAGAGGGCCCTGTGAATTGGATTGTTGGGCAGCACTTAATAGTACCTACTGAAAAGATGCCCCACCAGACAGATCACTTACGGCACTGCAGGTTCTAATGATAACCCCCATACTGCTGAGCTCCTCTGCAAACCTCTGAACAAACTTACTTGGTTTTGAGGGGGATTTCCTCAGTCCCTGGGTGACCTGGAGGATAGCATGCAGGGAGAAATCGATCAATTGTGAGATTGTGCAGCATCCTCCCTTCATTTTTCCTTTGCCTACAAGTGGTTTCCATTGCATCTCAGTTGCAAGAATTGTGGATGGTTGTTTCTTCCTGGGTGAGGGGAATTAAATGGCGTCAGGCACTTGCAAGCTGTTGGGGGGGGAGGTTTCCATGTTTTTTTGATGGGGTTGCAGGATGTTGGGTGTTTTGCAGGTTGTTGGATGGTTTGTATGTTGTTGGGTGGTTTGCATGTTGTTGTGGGGGGTTGCAGGTTGTTGAGGGGGTTTGCAGGTTGTTAGGGGATTTGCAGGTTGTTGGGGGGGTTACAGGTTGTTGGGGGGGATTTGCAGGTTGTTGGGGGGGGTTGCAGATTGTTGGGGGGGTTTGCAGTTTGGGGGCGTTTACAGGTTGTTGAGGTTTTACAGGTTTTTGGGGATGTCCAGGTTGCTTGGAGTTTAAGGTTGTTGGGGAGTTGCAGGATGTTGGGGGTTTGCTATTTGTTGGGAGTCTGCAGAATGTTGGGGCTGTGCAATTTAATGGGGGTTTGCTATTTGTTGGGTGGTTTGCAGGTTGTTGGGGGCAGTTGCAGGTCGTTGGGGGCGGTTGCAGGTTGTTGGGGAGGTGTGCACGTTGTTGAGGGGGTTTGAAGGTTGTTGGGAGGGATTGTAGTTTGTTTTGGGGGGGTTACAGGTTGTTGGGGGGGTGTGCAGGTTGTTGGGGATTTGTTATTTGTTGGGCGGTTTGCAAGTTGTTGGGGTGGCGGGGTTGCAGGTTGTTGGGGGGGGTTGCAGGTTGTTGGGGGGGTTTGCAGGTTTTTGGGAGTTTGCAGGTTGTTGGGGGGCTTTGCAGGTTGTTGAGCATAAAAATCTATCACTCTCTGTTTTGAAATTGACAGTTGATCTAGCTTCAATTGCCATTTGTTGAATTGAGTTCCAAGTTTCTACGACATTTTGCTTGAAGAAGTGTTTCCTAATTTGATTTTGTCTAATTTGTTGACGATGGCCCTTAATCCTCAACTAGTGGAAGTAGTTCCCACCAATAATTTAAATTGTTTAGCATAATTATTTAGCCTCACAACCCCAGTGATCTGGATTCAGTTCCAGCCTCAGGTCACTGTCTGAGTGGAATTTGCACATTCTCCTCGTATCTGCATGTGTTTCTTCTGGGTGCTCCCGTTTCTTCCCACAATCCAAAGATGTGTGGGTTAAGTAGTTTGGCCATGCTAAATTGACCCTAGTGTCAGGAGGATTAGCAGAGTAAATATGTGGGGTTATAGGAATAGCACCTGGGTGGGACTGTTGTTGGTGCAGACTTGATGGACTGAATGGCCTCCTTCTGTACCGTGGGGACTCTATGATTCTATGAATTTCCATGAAATTACCCGTTAACCTTCTTAAAGCCAAGAAGTTCAACCTTAGTCTGCGTAACCACCCCTTGTAATTTGCTATTTGTTGGGCGGTTTGCAGGTTGTTGGGGGATTTACAGGTTGTTGGGGGGGGTTGCAGGTTGTTGGGGAGGGTTTGCAGGTTGTTGGGGGGGGTTTGCAGGTTGTTGGGGGGGTTTGCAGGTTGTTGGGGTGCGTTTGCAGGCTGTTGGGGGGTTTGCAGGTTGTTGGGGGGGGTTTGCAGGTTGTTGGGGGGGGTTTGCAGGTTGCTGGGGGGCGTTTGCAGGCTGTTGGGGGGTTTGCAGGATATTATGGGCTTTGCAGAATGTTGCAGATGTGGAAAGAGTTGAAAGCTGCCAGATTCTTATAGACCTTTATTTAACTCTTGGCTCGCATGCTGGCCGCCCTTTAAACATTCCTCCAGCACTTCCGTCCTACATTAGATGACAAGCAGTAACCACTACAAGAAGCAGAACAGTCAGTGATCCTGCTCGTGAGCCATTAATTGCTGAGCCAGCCTCAGGTCAGAGCAGGAGACTCTCTGCCACCCACTTCTGGTTTTGCCTGTGCATTCCTGCTCTATATCCCCAAAAATCCCATTGCATATAATCAAAATGTAGCAGTGGCTTTAAATTCTCTTGGATTCATCTGCACGTTCAACTATGTGATGAATGCTGAGAGTTAGATTATGCTCTTGTGAGATAATGTAAGTCTATAATTTACTGACATGAGCATTTGCTGTTATTTATGAGCAAATACAATCACAATTTCAGGCAAGGCCAGATGAGAAGTTAAATAAATCCAAAGGTTGCTGTGTGAGATATACTGCTCTCTTGCTAGCTTCATGAACATGGCATTTCACTTTGTGCCTCACCATTGGAATGAATTGATTGGCCGCTGTTTTTCTGCAGTATAAGTTTGTCACAGAAAGTTAAGTCTTGTCCGCTTCAGTTACCCTTGCAATGAAAAGTGTTAATTGCTGCCTGTTAGCCTCTTTGGCATCAAAAGTAACTCCTCTAGTTGTGGAGTTTGATTTTTTTTCAGTTTTTAAATTGTTGTTGTAGATTGCAAAATGTGCTTTTCCTTTAACAGTTCCTTTCTGTTTCTATTTTCGCTTTCTTTTAATTTGATCTTTCTTGTCCTCAAATTGAGCTGAAACTTAATCCCCAAAACAATTAGGATGGAGTGTTGAAACTTTAAAAATCTCAACTCCAGCCTACACAATTACTTTCAAGTTTAACCATCGCAAAATAAGGAGAAGGTTGGCCAATTAAATATTTTAATTCCTCAAGCAAACCTTGGTAACACCTTCTTTGCAGGTTTAACCTTGGCAGGCTGGATTTCCTAGGTCTCAGGAAGCTCAGGAGCTTCGGTGTGTCAAGGATAGCGTCAGGGAGAAGGAAAGTACTTCAGCTGCTCCCATGATTCCTCTGCTCCACTCTGCCCCGTCCCCAAGATTGCTTGCATTGTCAGACCTGGGGATTGCACACACCCGCCATTCTTCAACTCATAGCAACAAGTGACTTAACTGTGGCCTCCTTCATTATGTTACTTACTCAACTGGAAGCCAAACCTATTAATCAGGCCCAAATTGTTGCTGAAAGTATGAATCGGTAATGGCACAGTATGAACCATGTATGAACCCAACCCCTCCCCGTCCCTGCGTAAGACACTCAGCCTGCACCATCAAGATCCAAGACTTTATTTCTCCTTTTGCACCTGATTTGACGTCAAATTCACTCATTTGAACTTGAAGTTCCCTCTCAGTACTTGAATTGTAAATTCCCAATCTTTTACTCTGATAAATCAATCGTGTTCACTCAGGACCAAGGTGTCGTATTTCCCTTGCTGCACCATTACCGGTTGATACTTTCAGCAACCTTCCAAAACATGTTCGAACCTTAACTTGCAGGATCAAGTTTGACTAACAGCCAATAATGTTAGAAGACCTGGCGTAGCAAATTTTGGCCCCAGTGTAGTCATTTTTACAAATAGAAAATCAAGCAAAACATTAATCTGCAAATTTCTAAGTTCAATCAAGCAATAAGTCCAATGGCAATCTATCCATCCAATCACCTATTTGTTGAACATTTTCAAATTAATCTATTTAACTACCTGGAAGTGAGCCATGTGACCTTTCTGAGTCAGTCTAATGTTTGTTTCAGTTGCCAACGACAAGTAAAAAATTACCAAGAGAGAACGGGAAATCACTATTTACGGACTCTGAAGTAAAACAGTTGGTGGATGAAGTAATATAAAGTTATTTTTGGCGCCAAAACAAAATTCATCAAGGCTCATGGAATGCTGGCTTTTATATCGAGAGGAATAAGAAACAAGGGGGTGAAAGTCATGCTTCAGCTATACAAAGCCCTAGTTACCCGCATCATAACATTGTCAGCAGTTCTTGGTACGTACCTTAGGAAGGATATCTTGGCATTGGAGGGAATGCAGCATAGATTCAACAAAACTCCACAGTCTAAATTACAAGGGGTGGTTACGCAGACTAAGGTTGAACTTCTTGGCTTTAAGAAGGTTAACGGGTAATTTCATGGAAATTCATAGAATCATAGAGTCCCCACGGTACAGAAGGAGGCCATTCAGTCCATCAAGTCTGCACCAACAACAGTCCCACCCAGGTGCTATTCCTATAACCCCACATATTTACTCTGCTAATCCTCCTGACACTAGGGTCAATTTAGCATGGCCAAACTACTTAACCCACACATCTTTGGATTGTGGGAAGAAACGGGAGCACCCAGAAGAAACACATGCAGATACGAGGAGAATGTGCAAATTCCACTCAGACAGTGACCTGAGGCTGGAACTGAATCCAGATCACTGGGGTTGTGAGGCTAAATAATTATGCTAAACAATTTAAATCATTGGTGGGAACTACTTCCACTAGTTGAGGATTAAGGGCCATCGTCAACAAATTAGACAAAATCAAATTAGGAAACACTTCTTCAAGCAAAATGTCGTAGAAACTTGGAACTCAATTCAACAAATGGCAATTGAAGCTAGATCAACTGTCAATTTCAAAACAGAGAGTGATAGATTTTTATGCTCAACAAAGGGTGGAATTTTCCCTTTTTTTGACTATGTGTCATGTTGGGCGAGAAAAGCAATGTGTAGTCCATCAGTTGCACTGCTGACTTTTCCCACCATATGTTTTGACACATTACGAAAAAATTCCTGGAGAGGGACGTCGCGCGACGTCACGCTAGTGGGGTGGAACAAGGGGTGATTGAGATCTCAGTGGAGCGGCTGGAGTGGGAGAGACCTTTGGATTGAGGGAAGAGGAGGGTGTACCTGACTTCAGGAAAGGGCTTCTAATGGAGACCCCCTCCACTCCCCCTACCAAATTCCCACCCAAAATGTAACTCTGTTTTTTATTGGCCTTCCCCCACACAAGTTCAACATTCCCATTGTCCTAAAAAGTGAGGCTGGATGGGAAACAATATAATTGTGAAAAGTTGGGTGACAGGTCAGAAAATTGGACAGATTATTTTAAAAAAGCAAAGAATAATTAAAATATATATAAGATGGAGGGAAAATTAGTGTGGAAAAGAAAGTTGGTTAGAAATATAAAATCAGATAGCAAGAGTTTCTGTGGATATTTTTAAAAAGAAAAGAGTTAACAAAATATATGTTTGTTCTTTCGGAAGTGAGGCTGAGGAGTTAATAATGAGACGGCAGATGAATTGAACTGTTATTTTGCATCAGTTTTCACTATAGAGGCAATTGAAGTAGCTATAAAACAAGAAATGGAAGGGAGAGAGGACCTCAAGATAATTACAATTATCAGGAAAGTGGGTACTGAGCAAATTGTTATAATAGTGGGCTAGCAGATCCCCAGGTTCTGATGAACTTCATCCTACAGTCTTAAAAGTAATGGCTAGTTGATGCATTGGTATTACTTTGCCAAAATACTTTAGATTAGGGGAAGATACCATTAGATTGGAAAGTAGCAAATGTAACTCTTTCATTTAAAATAGAAAGTTGTAACAATGTGGTACAAATCTATTGACGCAACTTAATTCTGGGAGTTAGCCCTATAAACTTGGGATTTAAGGAAAGGTGCACAATCATAATGGACTTTAACATCTCTTCAGCCACCTCTTTTGAATTCTCAGTTACTGATTATTGCCACACTTCATTAAACTTTTGCAGGACAGTGCATTTAAATAGATAGGTTTGGCCTAGGCTTGCCGAAGCAATGTCATCACTTCACTGTAGGCTGGAATTTCAAAATCAAACCCCACCCTTCACCACTTCTTTGGCAGCACTCACTAAGCATTAAAACCTGAAAGTAACACTCATCTGATTTCCATTAAGCAGGAGTTTGCCTGTCTTACCCTCTGTGTAAACTCGATGGGCTGACTAGCCTGCTTTTGTATCGTAAAGATTCTATGATTCTATTGAAAAGGGAGGGAGGCAGAAAGTAGAAAACAACAGGCCAAGCTTAACATCTGTCATAGAGAAAATGTGAAAGATATTATAGCAGGGTACTTAGATATATTCAAGGTAATCAGGCAGGGTCAATGTGGTTTTCTGAGAAGGAAGTCACGTTTAACCAATTTATTGGAGTTCTTTGATGAAGTACTATGTGCTGTGGATATAAGGGAAATGACAGGAGTGCTATTCTTCGATTTTCAGAAGGCACTTGATGACGTGCCACATCAAAGGTTATTATGGAAAATCAAAGCACATCATGTAGGGGGTAACATATAGGCATAGGTAGAAGATTGGCTGGATGAATCATTTTCTTGTTGACCAAATGAATGGTGTGCCACAAGGATCAGTGCTCAAAATATTTACAATTCATATAAATGACTCAGAAGAAGGTTTAGATGGGATAGTTGTCTAATTTGCTGATGACACAAAGATAGGTAGGAAAGTAAGTTGTGACAAGGACATATGGAGGCTACAAAGCAATATCGATATGTCAAGTGAATGGGCAAATGGACTATAATGTGCAAAAATATGAAATTGTCCATTTTGGCCAGAAGAATTAAAAAAGAAGCATATTATATAAATTATGAGAGATTGCAGAATTCTGAGGTATAAAGAGACCTCGGTGTCCTAGTGCATGAATCTCAAAAGATTAGTTTGCAGATGCAGCAGATTATTAGGAAAGCTAATGGAATATTGTAGTTTATTGGAAGGGGAATTGAATGAAGAAATGGAGAGGCTACATTTCAGTTCTACAAGGCATTACTAAGATCTCACCTGGAGTATTATGTACTGTATCGGTCTCCTTATTAAAGGAAGAATGTAAATATGTTGGGAGCAGTTCAAAAAAGGTTTATACAACATGGATTGGGAGGGTTGTCTAGTGAGAAAAGTTGGCCAAGCTAAGCTTGTATCCACTGGAGTTTAGAAGAGTAAAATCCAACTTGATTGAAACCTTTAAGGTCCTGAGGGGTCTTAATAGGGTAGATGTGGTGAGGATATTTCCTCTTATGAGAGAATCTGGAACTAGGGGTCACTATTTAAAAATAAGAGGTCACACAAATAAGGGGCTGAGGTGACAATGATTTTTTATCTCTCAGAGGGTCAGGAGTCTTTGGAATTCCCGTCCTCAAAAGATGGTGGAAGCAGAGTCTTTGAATTTTTTTGAGGCAGAGCTATAGATTATTCTTTCATAAGCAAGGGGGTGAAATGTTATTGGGATGAGATGGGAACAGGGAGTTGAGGTTACACTCAGATCAGCCATCATCTTATTGAGTGGTGGAGCAGGTTCGAGAGACTGATTGGCCTACTCCTGCTCCTCATTGGTATGTTCATATGGACACTTGCATTCTCACTGCAGTTGTGGTCAATGTGCTTGGAAGGCTGATCAGCGCATTGTATATTGTCTGCTGCAACTCAATCATTCGCCTTTTCATTGACAGCCCTCAGGGCATAGCACCTGTGGCTTGCTGAGCAGAACTGGAAAGGGTTGCATCCTCTGATGCAGAATCTCCACTGCTGTCCCTGTCACCACCATCTGCTGTTGTTGGTTTTCACCTTGTGACTGACAGTTCACAAATAATCACTTCACCCCCATCACCATCTCTATAGCTTCCAGCACATCTCCCAGTTAATATCAGAGCCTGGAATGGGAGAATAAGGAAGATTTGCTAGAGTTGTAGATGGCATTGCTGAGACCATTTTTGAAATACTGTGTACAGTTTTATTCTCCGTATATAAGAAAAGATATAGGCCAGAGCTTTCCCAAAACATCACTAAGGATGCAATCTTACAACCTCGTCCTGCCTGACTTTTGGTGAGACAAGGTGGTAAGATCAGGTGGGAGGCACAATATCAGGTCTGTGTCTGATTTTTTTGCCTCCCCCGATCTTACCAGCCCTGTTTCACTGGAAAGGGTGCAACACCGATTTAAATATTAATAACATGCTTAGCATAGCATTAGTGAGTCCAGGACCCTAATGTCCTGGCTTACGTACCTTTACCACCTCATCAACCAAGGTTCTCTCTGGGAAGAATCACATAGGGTTCCCATCACCTAACCGCCTCTGACGAGAGGGCGGTGGAGATATCAGCAGAGCCACATGAGAGGGTTGTGACTGCCTGAGAGATCAGCTGCACCATATTAGTGAGGATCCACAGAACTTTCATCCATATCATCTATCTCAAGTGAGTTCCCATTTGCTCTGACACTTGTCCCTCCGTTGCATTGAACCATGCTTCTTGTACTGCAGGAACAACACCTGATGAGGCCAAGCCCTCAGGAGTCAGCACTTGCTGCGCCCTCCCAACGACCCCCCCAACAACCCCCCAGTGACCCCTGTGCACCTTCTAGTGACCCCAACCAGCGGGAAGCTCTGAGGAAAGCGTTGGCCAGGCTTCCCACAGGCATCACCTGCAGTAGCCGGCAGCACAGAGACACACACCTCGGTGGGTGGAATTAGCAGACAGGCTTCAGGGTCACTCTCCAGTGAGCACCACGCAGCTGCTGATGCACATCAGGTGGAGGCAGGAGCATCCATGGGATTGGACAGGCGGAGGCCTGCTGAATCCCTGGAAACAGCCAGATGCCGAGTCACTGGAAAAGGTTCTCCCAAAGCTGCTGGAGATGCAGAGGCACAGCCAGGAACTGCTGGAAGGGATGTCAGAAACATTCCAGCAACGGAAAGGCTGCCGGATAGTGCAGATGATGCCTGTGAAGCCTGGCAGTGCTTTCCTCAGAGCTTCCCACTGGTGGGGGTTGCTGAGGAGTGAGGGGGGGTCACTGGAGGGTCACTGGGGGGGTCGCTGGGGGGGCACAGGGGTCGTTGGGGGGCGCAGGGGTCGCTGGTTGGGGGGTGGGGGTTCACAAACCATTTGGCACCAGAGACAAACCCTGTCTTTGGGCTTGCACGCAGTTTTCCCAGATTAGCGTGATCTGCAACATGCACAACGCAGCTGGAAAATCGTAGCCACGTGCTTGATATCACCAAAAAAGACAAATCTAATTCTATGCATTTTATTCCACTGCATTGATAAAAGTAGAATGATTTTTCAATGTGAACGTAATTGAAAGATTCATTTTGTCTGATATTAATTTTCCAACCCCATCTCAGCATTGCTGGTAAATCATAAAAAAGAAGCTGAAGTCTTTTGTATTGATTGAGTAGAAACGAGTTTTAGTTGTCTGACAATCACAAAGCTGTTTCATAGCCATTTGCTTGTGATCGTGCAACTTCATATAATACATTTTTGCTGCAAAATTGTATCTGAGAAAACTTTATTAATTTCATGTATCAAGTTCAGAGTGGCCATCTGTTCGCTCTGTGCTAGCTTCTGCCTCCATCTGTCCTGCTTCTTTTGCTTCTCTGATGGCAAAGGCTCAGATGATGGGGAAGTTTAGCTCTGACTTTTTATTTGTCACTCATCATAAGCCAGCTGCACATATTTAATAAACAGCCTGCTGCAACTGGTGTTGCTGAATTTCAATCTCTATGGCTCTTTATCCTGTAAATAGACTAAGATTCCAGATTGTATGCTGCATACAGTGAGCACTACTTTACTTGCTCTAATTTGACTGCCACTGCAATCTCATAAATATGGATTAGTCAGTGCATGTCCTAGATATTATTAAAAGCTGAACTGTACAGACGGACCTTGAATTCCAGGTGGGAATCATAATGCAAATTGGGAATGCAAGACACAATATGTTCAGCTCTGCATGAGAGGCAGCAAAATAAAAAAAAATGCTTGTGCAATTCCAAAATGAATTTATGAAATATATATTTATACAAAATAAAAAAGGAGGATCATGCCTTGAAGCACTATTCTAATTAAAATTTCCCCATTTCTTCTGGCTGCTTTGTAGTCAACGTCGTAAGTCGAGACCTTTATCTTGCCTTATCTCGCTGTCAACCATAATCTGTTCTATTTATGTTTCATTTTTCGAATGTATATTTCAACACAGATTTGCAGCTGATATCGACCAGGCTAGCTGTGAGATGCTACAGTTAACTGGAAAAGGAGGTGGGTAGGGGGAGGAGGGGTGGGGGAGGGGAGGGTGGAATTGGCCTGTTTCCTGATCCCTAACCAGTGATTGGGTTTGGCCATGATAGTCCCTTAGTTAAATTTTCTGTCCACACAGTCTGGGTTCGCATGCAGAGAATGCCAATTAGGTAAAGTATGGGCAGCAACCAGTCCTTGTGAAATCATGCACTGCAATGAGTTAGTGCCTAAAAAGGAATGGACTTGGAAAACAAAGTTGATACATAGGTGCCAAATTAAAACTACAAAACAATATTGGCCAGTTCTCATGCAAGACATTGTTTTATATATTAGAATAAATTATTGTTTATCTTTAGTTATGTATGCATGAAAAATAGCAGCATTATCAATAGGGAATTATAGGTGCATTTATCCCAGACCAGTTTGTGATTGTCAATATCTGAATGTTTAGATAGACAAAGCAATTTGAATAAAAAAGAACAGAAACTCCAGCATGAATTGTTGTAGCCTCCATTTGAACAAACTAACCAAGAGATGGAAATGTAAGGAAAATCATTTTGACCATAACTGACAGGAGTGCAGTGGAAGTTATGCCATTTCGTTCAAGAACCAGCCTTTCCCTACAGTTTCTGTTGGACCTTGTTTGGAATGGAATCTCCAAAAGTTTTAAAGAGAAACAGGATTAGTGAAACCTGGAAGATGTACTCCCTGGCTGAGATTTCAGCAGATTGGCCATTCAGGTGTGCTTCAAGGAGCTAGGCATATCAGCTAAGTGATGCATGTTGCACCCATTTAGGATTTAGGATCTCACATTTAGGGCCTGAAGCCCTGAATATGGCAGGTAGAATTTTAAGATTAATACACTTAAAGGGTACTTTTGTTATCTTTCTAAGTGGAGGGGGTGACACATTCTGGACTTAGTACATGTAACCTAAGGAATGTCATCCCACATCTCATCAATCTGAGCAGATCGAGGGCACAGCCATCACATACATCAGGAAGCTTGGAATTTTAAGCTTGTCTAATTCTGATTGTTTCAGCTATGGTGGTAACTATGATTATTCCATATTTGTTAAGCTTCAGTTTAATGTATATTATAGCCGAGAAGGAATCCCTTATCACCACTTCTTGTTTCCTGTCCATTAGCTAATTCTCTGTCCATGCCAATAAGCTACCTCGGCGCCACAGTGTGGTGACTAGGGGAGATTCACCTTAACTTCATTGTAGTGTTAATGTAGGCCTTACTTGTGATTAATAAATAAACTTTAACTTTATCTCCAACACCATGGGCTCTTATTGTATGCCTTAACCTTTTGTAAGATACCTTGTCAAACACTTTCTGGAAGTCCAGATAAAACACATCTCTTCATTTCCCTCTATCCACTCTGGTTGAGACTTCCTCAAAAAGCTCTAATAAATTATTCATGCACGATTTCCTTTTCATGACGCCAGGATGACTCAGCTTGATTAGATTATGATTTTCTAAATGTGCTGTTATTAATTCCTTACTAATTAATTCCAACACTTTTCCAACAATAAATGTTATTGTAATCAGCCTATAATTACCTGCTTTTTGTCTCCCTCCCTTTTTGAATAGAGGTGTCACATTGACAGTTTTCTATTCCTCCAGTACTTCTCCAGAATCTAAAGATGTTTGGAAAATTACAACCAATGCATCCACTAGCTCTGTAGTCACTTCTTTTAGGATCCTAGGATGCAAGCTATCAGGACCAGAGGATTTACCTGCCTTTAGTCCCGTTAGCTTGCCTAATACTACTTCTCTAGTGATAGTGATGGTACTTAATTCCTCCTTGATATCTTTGGTATTAATTGGATGTTTGCAACATTCTCCATCTTAATGGCTGATGCAAAATGTCTGTTTAACTCCTGTGCCATTCCCCATAACTATTACATTGATTTTCTAAGAGATCTGTGTTCACTTTAACCTCTCTCCTTTTAATATATCTTTTCTGTTTCCCACTATGCAGGAAAAGACATTGAGGGCCACTTGAGGGTCTTAACTGGGACATGGGCGGGCTTCCTATCCACGGCTCTGTCCACCCCACACTAAAATTGTACTTGCGTGGACAAGTGGGATCCCGGAGAGGATTCCATACTTGCTATTTTATGCCCCCCAACAACACCGCACCTCCCCACTAACCCACTCCTGCCACCTCAGAATGCAGCAGGGAAGGATTATAAACTTCTGGCCTATAGTTACAGTGAATCAGAAGCTGCAATATATCTCCCTACCTGATTCAATGGTTACAGTTTCAAAATAAGTGGTCTCTCATGTAACATAAAGCTGAGGAGGAGGAGTTGTTAAAGTTTGGCATTCACTTTCGACACAGTGGAGTAGTAGCCCTTTGAATATATTCAAGGCTGACTTAGCCAGATTTTTCATCCACAAGAGAGTTGGTTACAGGGGCAGAGGGGGCAAGGTGTGGAGGAAGGGTTTCAGGCAGGCAAATGGAGTTAAGGTTATAAACAGATCAGTCATGAATGGGAACCAGTTATCTTTTGATTTTGATTTGACCTGATTTATTGTTGCCAATTTATTAACATAACAGTGAAAATTATTGTTTCTTGGGCACTATACAGACAAAGCATACCATTCATAGAGAAGGAAACGGAGGAGTGCAGAATGTAGTATTACAGTCATAGCTAAGTATAGAAAAAGATCAAATTAATGCAAGTTAAGTCCATTCAAATGTCTGACAGCAGCAGGGAAGAAGCTGTTCTTGAGTCGGTTGGTATGTGACCTCAGACTTTTGGATCCTTTTCCCGATGAAAGAAGTGGAACAGAGAATGTTCAGGACGCATGGGGTCCTTAATTATGTTGGCTGTTTTGCCGAGGCAGCAGGAAGTGTAGAGAGAGTCAATAAATGGGAGGCTGGTTTGCATGATGGATTGGGCTACGTTCACGACCTTTCGTAGTTCCTTGCAGTCTTGGGCAGAGCAGGAGCCATACCAAGCTATGATACAACCAAAAGAATGCTTTCTATGGTGCATCTGTAAAGAGTCATAGCTGAGATGCCAAATTTCCTTAGTTTTCTGAGAAAGTAGATGTGTTGGTGGGGCTTTTTTAACTATAGTGTTGGCATGGAGGGAGCAGGACATGTTGGTGATCTGGACACCTAAAAACTTGAAGCTCTTGATCCTTTCTACTTTGTCCCCATTGATGTGGTCAGGGGTATGTTCTCCTTTATGCTTCTTGAAGTTGATGACAATCTCTTTCATTTTGTTGACATTGAGGGAGAGATTATTGTTGCCGCCCCAGTTTAGCAGATTCTCTACCTTATGTCCTCTATCTCATGTCTCATTGATATCTATCTCAATGTACTCTGTCACTGTTTGAGATCTAACCAACTGTGGTGATGCTGTTGGCAAACATGAAAATCGATTTGGGGAGGAATTTGGCTGCACAATCATTAGTGTACAAGGAATATAGTAGGGGATTGAGAACACAGCCTTGTGGGGCATTAGTGTTGAGAATGATCGTGGAGGAGTTTTGTTGCCTGTCCTTACTGATTGTGGTCCATGAGTTAGGAAGTTCAGGATCCGGTCGCAGAGGGAGGTGCCAAGGCCCTTGCCATAGAGGGTGGAGATGAGTTTCATGTGAATAATGGTGTTGAAGGCTGAACTGTAGTCAATAAATAGGAATCGGACATAGGTGTCCTTGTTATTTAGATGTTCCAGGATTGAGTGCAGGGCCAGGGAAATGGCATCTGCTGTGGACCTGTTGCAGCGAAAGGCAAACTGTAGTAGATCCAGGTAGTCCAGGAAGCTGGAATTGATCCATGCCATGACTAGCCTTTCGAAGTACTTCATTACGATGGATGTCAGAGCCACCGGCCAAGAGTCATTGAGGCACACTGCTTGGTTTTCCTTAGGTACAGGGATGATGGTTGTCTTCTTGAAACAGATAGGGACCTCAGACTGTTGTAAAGAGAGGTTGAAGATGTCTATGAATATTCTCACCAGTTGATCCACACAGGATCTGAGTCATCATCCGTTACCTACTCCTGATCCTATACCTTATATTCTTACATTAAGGGTTGGGGGAGTAGTTTAGATGACAGAGCACTTGCTTAGTATGTGCGAGGCAATAGGATCAATGTGCACATTCTGCACTTTCCTCACAACATTTAAGAAGCATTTAGATGATCACTTGAAATGCCGTGGTGTACAGCTGCTAGAAAATAATTAGAATAGATAGGTGCTTGATGACCAGTGCAGGCATGATGGACCTGAGGGTCATTTTCTGTAGTGTAAAACTCTACGGCTATGACTGACGGAATGTGGTGCAAGATTACCTGGAGCTGGGCAGGGTTATCTTGTTTGAGTTTTGATGGCTGACAGAATGAAACACAAAGATAATGTCAAACTGCTTCCAAAAGGTTTGTTGGACCACTTGGATACCCAGAGCTCATTTAAATGTATGGAGTATGAAATCATTTTTGGCAATGATCTTGACATATAAAATTTAACTGAAACAAGCAGACAGTTGAAAAGCTGCCTTCTGATTCTGCTATCTGAATTCGATTTGATTTGATTTATGTACTGGTTTATCGTGAAAATATTGTTTCTTGTGGGCTATACAGACAAAGCATACTGTATATAGAGAAGGAAAGGAGAGAGTGCAGAATGTTGTGTTACAGTAATAGCTAGGGTGTAGAGAAAGATCAATTTAATGTGTGTTAGGTCCATGCTCTGATGGCAGCAGGGAATAAGTTGTTCTTGATTCGGCTGGTACGTGGCCTCAGACTTTTGTATCTTTTTCCCGATGGAAAAAGGCAGAAGGGAGTATATCTGGGGTGCGTGGTGTCCTTGATTATGCTGGCTGCTTTTCTGAGGCAACAGGATGTGTAGACAGTATCAATGGATGGAAGAGTGATTTGAGTGGTGAACTGGGCTTCGTTCACAACCCTTTGTAGTTTTTTGCGATCTTAGGCAGAGCAGGTGCCATACCAAGCTGTGATACAACCAGAAAGAATGCTTTCTAAAGTGCAACTGTAAAAGTTGGTGAGAGTTGTAGTGGACATGTCAAATTTCCTTTGTCTCCTGAGAAAATAGAGACATTTTGGGCTTTCTTAACTATAGCGCGCAGGGACCAGGACATGTTGTTGGTGATCTGGGCACCTAAAAACTTGAAGCTCTTGACCATTTCTATTTTGTCCCCATTGATGTAGACAGTGGCATATCCTCCACTATGCTTCCTAAAGTCAATGACTGTCATCTTCATTTTGTTGACATTGAGGGAGGCATGCTTGTCGTCACAACTGTCCACCAGATTCTCTACCAGATCCTGTACTCTGTCTCGCCATTGTTTGAGATCTGACCCACTGCAGTGGTGTCATCAGCAAACTTGAAAATCAAGTTCAAGGGGAATTTGGCCACACAGTCATGTGTGTATAAGGAGTATATAAGGAGCTGAGGACACAGCCTTGTGGGGCATCAATGTTGAGAATGATCATGGAGGAGGTGTTGTTGTCTATCCTTACTGACTGTGGTCTATGGGCTAGGAAATCTCAGATGCAGTCGCAGAGGGAGGAGCTGAGCCCCAGGCCACAGAGATTGAGATATGTTATGTAGGAGTTGAAGATTGAGCGATCATCATTAAATTGGAGTCTGACACAGGTGCCTTTGTTATCTAGGTGTCCCAGGGTTGAGTGTAGGCGAGGGAGATGGTGTCTGCTATGGACCTGTTGCGGTGGTAGGCGAACTGTAGTGGATCCAGCTAATGTGGGAGGCCGGAATTGATTCGTGCCATGACTAATCTTTCAAAGTATTTCATAACGACGGGTGTCAGAGCCACTGAACGATAGTCATTAAGGCATGCTGCTTGGTTTTTCTTTGGTATTGGGATGATGGCCATCTTCCTGAAGTAGATAGGTACTTCAGATTGGTATAACGAGAGGTTGAAGATGTCTTCGAATACCCCCCAAGTTGGTCCATGCAGGATCTAAATGTTCATCTGGGTACCCATCCAGGCCAGTCACTTTCCATAGGTTGACTTTTGAGAAGGCTGCTCTATCATCTGCAATGTCTTACCTTGGATATAGATTTGTCTGAGGCTACCAGGGTGGAGGGGGTTCTCCCACAGACCTCTTGCTCAAAACGGGCATAGAATGCATTGTGTTTATCAAGGAGGGATGTGTTGGAGCTGGCAATTTTACATGCCTTCACCTTGTAGCCTGTTATGTCTTGCAGACCTTGCCATAGTTGGCAGGTATCAGTGTGGCTAATGTGGGACTCTAGCTTGGTCCAGTACTATCTTTTGGCATCTTTGATGGATCTCTGTAGATCATATCTGGCTTTCTTGTATAGATCAGAGTAATCTGATGTGAAAGCTTCAGACCTGGACCTCAGTGTATATCCTCGTTCATTCATGGTTTCCAGTTGGGAAACACACTGATTTGCTTCTCCAAGTCATATAAGGGCATTAGGTAAGTGGGAGCCATGGGGAGAGCCATTGTCCTGGTTCTTGGGGTTGGGGGAGGGAGAAGCGGGGAAGGTGGCGGGGTGGTTAGGGGGAGCTGCCGTCTGGGACAAATCACGAAAATAGTGCCCAAAATTGAGACCCACCCCACAGAACATGCTGGAAGTCTGCAGGACTTACTAGCAACTCGTAAAATATCAGTGGAGGTGAGAACAAGCCTTTAATTGACCACTCAAGTGGCTCAATTGAGCTCTTGTTAGGCTGACTACTGACCTTCTTCTCCCACCACTGCAAAATGGCCTGTTGGCGGGAAGATGACTGCAATGCCACCTGTTGCCTTCCTGTATCATTTTCCCAGTGTTCCTACCTCCCAGGGCTGGTAAAATTCAGCCTGATACATCTAACATGCAAGGGCATGGTTTTAAGGATCTCCAGTGATTGACCTCTGCAGACCAATGGAGTAGAAGTTGGAATGGGCACATTTGGTATCTATCCACCAAAGGCAGTCAATTTAAATTAACCTATTGCTCCCATCTTTGTCTTGTTTGGTTTAAAACCCTATTTGCTTGCAAGTGTTTTTTCTCTACTCAAGCAATTATGGTAATTAAGGGTCTTCGCACCATATATTTTAGAGCTGTATGAAAATCAAGCTTTTTGGCAAAGAGTGTTGGCAACTATTCAGGAAACCACAGGGCAGCACTTCCTTCTGTTGGGGCTGCCTCAATGAGAGGTTGTAACCAACAAATCCTGAAACTGATTCAACTAATGTTGATGATGGCACATAGGTGCATTACTGACAGATGGAAGAATCAGAATTTCCAACCCCTCTACAAACATTTGTCTCAGTGAAATTAAAGGAATTGCCACAACAGGGAATGCCACATATTCTCTGCCCTGAAGGTAGAATGTATATATTTTTTGGAAATTATCTGTTTTTCAGATCACAATTATAGTCCGAACTGACTTAGCCAGTCATTGACTGCGGATGAGATTGGTGCAGTTCTGGCAGTGGAACTTGGTCTGGATGAACTGACTCTCATTTTATTTGGTGCAGTCAAGGGTAACTTCCTTAGTCCTCAAATAAATACTATCAAATGTCTTTTTTTAAGGATACGTCACTCACCACATGATGCAAATGATTACAGCATACCCAGAACATCGGGTCAGAAGAAATAGCAGTAGGATCAGGCCATTCGGCCCATTGATTCTGATCTGATTGCAGCCTTAATTCCATTTTCCTGACTGCCCCCATAACCGTGAATTTCAACAAAAGGTAAAGTAATGAGATTATGGGTTAAAGTCAAACATAATGCTTGTCCAAGTTCCAAGGTGGAAGTTCCCCAAAAGAACTCGAACCCCTCTGCTACTGTCACTTCAAAGAACAAAGAACAGCACAGCACAGGAAACAGCCCTTCGGCCCCACAAGCCCATGCCGCCCACAGATCATGTGATGTTCTACCAGCAGAGATGCAACTATTTAAATACACAACACCAGTCCAGTTGAATTTCTGGTTAACGGTAATCCCCAGGCTGTTAATAGTAGGGGAGTTTAGTGATGGTAATGCCATTGAATGTTATATTCTACACCAAGTGCCAGATTTTTGTCCACTCGCTTAACCTCTTTGAAGACTCACCCCCAGGTGGTTGGCGGCAGGGCTGGCAGTTCCCCTTGGTCAGTGCCAGCCTGGTGCTGCCTGCCTGGCATGCTGGTACAACCCATTGGTCATCTTGGCACTGCCCACTGGGCACCTTGACAGTGCCAGGGCAATGCCAAGAAGGTGGGGCCTAAGGAGATGGGACCTGAGGGGTTAGGGCCAGAGGGGGTGGGGCTGAGGGGAGTGGCCCTGAGAAGGCGTTGAGGCCTGAGATCGGGGGAAGTTTACACGAAGGTTCTCTGAGAGCTCAGCAGCTGGATTCATCAACGAGGTTAACCTTCTCTCCCCCCCTATTGGTGAGAATCACATCTTGGCTTTTTTTTATTAAGTGCTGTACGATTGCAACTGGGAGCTCACCCAAAGAATCGGCAGAGTTCTCTTCTGCTTTCACATTCTTTCAACACTTAGAATTTTTTTCATAAAATTCCACCCAAAATCTTTTGCAGTGGAATATACATTTGTTGAACTTTACGAAATACCTCCTCAAATATCTACCACTGAATCTTGACCATCTTATCTTTTGACCCGTTTTCCCATTCCACTTTTGCCGATATCTTCATATCCTTGTAATTGCCTTTATTTAAATTTAAAACACGAGTTTCAGATTCAAGTCTCTCACTCTCAGACTGAATGTGAAATTCTATCACCTTACCTAAATGATCCTTTATTATGAAGTCATTAATTTATCCTGTCTCATTATACATTGTAAGGCCTAAAATAATATGTTTGCTGATTGGTTCCAGAATATATTGTTCTAAGAAACTGTCCTGGAGACACTCTATGAAGTCTCCCTCTAGTCACCTTTTCCAATTTAATTTGTTCAATCTATTTGAAGATTAAAATCTCCCGTAATTATTGCATTACCTTTTTTATAAGCACCATTACTTCTTGATTTATACTCTAATCTCCAGTTTAGCTACTGTCTGGGACCATATAAACCATTCCTACCAGTGACTTCTTTCCTTTGCTATTTCTTATCATTACCCAAGATGATTCTATATTTTGGTCCTCTGAATCAAGATAGTTTTTCACTACTTTGCTGTCTCATCCTCTTTAAGCAGAGCTGCAAAGCCTCCTTTTTTTTTCAAAATGCTAAGTATCTTTGAATATTCACAATTCAACCATGGTTCCTGAACATGTCTCTGAAATGGCTATCATATCATACTCATCTTTCAATTTTGTGCTATTAATTCATCTATCTTGTTGCAAATGCTGTGTAGATTCAGATAAAGGGCTTTTGGTTTTGTATTTTTCCCTACTCTGATCTTACTTGCTGTTGTAGTCTTAAATTTGTCAGTTCTATTCCTTCCTGTCATACATCACTGTGCTGTACTATTGACTTGCCCTTTCTCTTTAACTTTCTAAATCTTCCCTTACATGAACCCTCCCTGACCCCCCCATCCCCCCACACTCCCACTATTCAATTTAAAGACCTCTCTGCAGCCCGAGTTATAAGATTCACCAGTACATTGGTCTTAGCACAGCTCAGGTGAAGGGTGTTCCAGTATTACAGCTCCCCCATTCCATTTAGGATGCCTTCCATCTGGACCAAGTGATTTTTCTGTTCTGAGGACTGCCCTCCTTTTATTTATCTCATGTTTAAGATATCTGATGCAACATCGCTACAACCTCCTTCTTTTCTATTATATCAGCAGCATCTTTTTCTCTGGTGAAGATAAATGAAAAGTACTCACGTTGGAACTCAACCATGTCCTCTTCTTCAACAAGAATATCTTCCTTTTAAATCCTAATTGGTCCTACCCTGCCATGGATCACATTTTCACTGTGAATGTGTTTATGAATGATTTTTGGGTTTTCTTTAATGTTAGCAGATAATCCTTTTTATGTTCTCTCTTTGCTCTCTCATTCCCTTTTTTCAAATCTCCTACATTCAGCTTGGTGAATGTAACTGGTCATGTATCTCATTGTTATTTATGGCAGCGTGCTGTGCTCAAATTGGCTGCTATATTTCTCTACAATGCAAGAGTAACTACACTTCAAAAGTTGTGACATCCTGAAGTCATGCAAGATGCTGTATAATTACAAGTTCTTTCTTAACGTTTTATGTCCAGTACTCCATAATGTTTAGTTTCACTTTTGCTGTATTGTCAGTTTTTAATTATTCCAACATCTATTCTAATGTTAGAACAGCATCCAAAATGTTAACCCTTATTGGTTGCTATGGCAATTGTTAACAGTGAGCAATGTAAAAGTACAGAATCATGAAAAAATCTGATATGATGCACCTTCATGACTAAAAAAAATCCTTAAAACTGAATGTTAGTATCATACCTCACAAACAAATTCTTCAGCCAGTTTTTTAAGGTTACTCAGCATCACCTCAGTTGGATTTGATGCAGAATTTAATGTATGATTCCAGAAGTAGTAGTACAGGAACATCATGACATATTTCTCAACCTTATGTTGGCAATGACTTTCTCGGAAGCATAATGCAGAGACTTGAGTTCATGAAACAATTTAAGAAGCATATGCAACTTGAAGTACAAACAGCAGCCAAGACACACGATGGGAAAATGTTAATTTATATTTCTCTTGAGGGTTATCCAATTGCCTTGTGACTTTAATGCTCTAAGTTAAAGTACCATCCTTAATCATGGAAGTTGAATCTGTGTTTTGCACACATCATCCATCTAGTATTTCAGAGAACAGTTTTGTTTCAAGAATTAACTTACAAGAAAATTTGTGATTGTTAAAAAACATGACCTCCCGTGAAGAATTTCATATATAATTGCTATTTATCTGAAAAATATATTATTCATTTTTATTGGATTTTAAAACCTTGAGTACACATTTTACATATCTCCACAATACAGTACAAATAGCCAATTATTATTTTTTTAAAATGTGGAACACACATATGTTGGCACAGGATATTAGAATATCAATGGGCTTTATCACTGTGAAGTGAGATGCCAATTTGTGCCCCAGGCTACTGAATTCACAAGTTCAGCTCTGTAGCAGTAGGAGGTGCTAAGTGGAAGTTACAAAATGCTTTGCAGGGAGGATAATTTCCTAGGCCACTCTTGAACCGCTTCCAGATCCTAGCCCCAGAATGGCACTTGCAGAAATCTCAGAGCCCATCACTTGTCTGCCCATTTACCATTAACTGTTAAGTGTGCACAGTGACAATAACTTTAAAAGGACAGGCTTACCCTCACTCCAAAATAATGCCATTCATAATGTATTTACATTGTATTATATAGGGTGGCACGGTGACACAGTTTTTTGCACTACTGCCTCACAGTGGCAGGAGTCCCAGCTTGGGTCACTGTCTGTGCAGAGTCTGTGTGTTCTCCCCATGTCTGTGTGGGTTTCCTACAGGTGCTCTGATTTCCTCCCATAGTCCGAAAGACATGCTGGTTAGGTGCATCGTCCATGCTAAATTCTCCCTCAGTGTACTCGAACAGGTGCTGGAGTGTGGTGACTAGGGGATGTTCACAGTAACTTCATTGCAGTGTTAATGTAAGCCTACGTGTGACTAATAAATAAACTTTATTTATTTGTGGAGCTGAAATAGAGTGTCTAGATTGAGATTCCAATATTCTTGCAATTGTTTTGAGATTTTAGCCAATTGCTAAAAATGCCCTACCTCGCAGACATTCTGAAAACACCTGATATAAAAATACTATTTCTTCTTGTCTGTGAAACTTTTGAAACAGTGTGTTGTCTATTTGAATTTTTAATAGCATTTAAGCCTGTTAGTCTTTCTGGTTATCAGCTGGAACAAAACTCTACAATGATACTGGATTAGTGTCCCTTGAGGTTTACTCGGGGCTGTCTGTTTTCTTTGTGTTGGACTTTCCTCCTTTGTAAAGCTTGATTATTTGCTTGTGTTTTGTTGCCTGAAGGCCTTTGCTGAAGGATAGAGATTATGTAGAGACGGGTAGTTTTTTTTTCCCTCCTCGACATTTTGGATAGCAGATGGTTGTAATCCAACAGGTGCACTCAGATCATTCCACCAAGTTTTACATCTGCTGGGCACACAAACAACATGTTAGCTGCTTCATCAGACCAGCTGCAACTTTTACTGTTACCAGTTCTGCAATGGATCAGGTGGTGAGAGTGAAGGTTGATGACCTCTGACTAAGTACTGACGCATGAAAAGGCTAGACTTTCAAAGTATGCTTTGATCATTACTTTTTGTGGTGAAAATGGAGACAGAGCAAAAAGATGACCATCTCTCATAGGAACCGACGGACAGCATTGTTTATGAAACTTGAGCTTAAGCTGCTGACAGATGAGATTCTGATTAGATGCAATGTAAATTGTATTGATGTATGAGGAACCTGAATGATAAAAACATATTTCAGTTGCTGTTGTTACTTACTTACCGCAGAAGCTAAGTAAATTTGTACTTTAAAAATTTTCAATATGTACCGACATGGAAGTGTAAATCGAAGATGCTGATTTTTAGCAATGTTTTCACATGATCAGTGCTACTAGAATGTTACAAGTCAAGGTGATTAGAGTTTTCATATTGTTGTTGCTGAATATATTGAGAACCAAGTGATAAGAAAATTATTAATTATTGTTCATTGTTACCTGTAGTTCGACTGCAATTGCAGTCAAGTCTCAATACAATTTAAATTATTGTACAAATGTCACTTTAGTCTTTTAAAATGGCATTGGTGACACAGCAAACACTGGTTAGCACTACTGCCTCACAGCGCCAGGGACCCAGGTTCGATTCCAGCTTTGGGTCACTATCTGTATGGAGTTTGCATTTTCTGCCAGTGTCTGCGTGGGTTTCCTCTGGGTGCTCCAGTTTCCTTCCTCAGACCAAAGATGTGTGGGTTAGGGTGATCGGCCATGCTAAATTTACTCTAGTGTCAGAGGGATTAGCAGAGTAAATATATGGGCTTATGGGAATAGGGACTGGGTGGGATTGTGGTTGGTACAGACTTGATGGGCTGAATGACCTCCTTCTCTACTATAGGAATTCTATGATTTTCTAATATGGTTATTTTCCTCTTGATTATGCCTGGTGTAAAGCTGAATGGGACTAAATGCTATACAGTCTGGTAATGGATGCAAAAGTAACAGCTTGCTGAAATTGCATACAAAAAGATTAAAGATCAAGAATGGTCTGAAATTCATCCTTCAGCCTCATGGAATAAAACTGGTGAGCTGCACAAATGAATCAAATGTACTCAATTCACTAATGCCAGTCTACAGGTAACTTCAAGCAAAAGAGAGTTACATGGGAGGGGACGCTCATATCGTTGTGGAGATCGAAAGAGGAAACCTAGCACACCATGACATGAAACCAAGCTTTTAAGAAAAATATAGTTTCTTTGGTAGCATCCAATAATCCTTTTAAGGATCACTGGCTGGACTGTTTCCTGGATTGAAAAACTAAATTCATATCAAAAAGATTCCTAAAAATGGGAGCAAGAGACTCATTTCAATGTGGCACACTGAATTTGGGTCTGCTCAATTTGGCATAAATTTGGCACCTGTTTTACACCATAAAACTTGTGCAACATTACATTTAGACTCTGATAATTTTGCAACAGGTAGCTCATGATGTGTTTGTCACATTATCTTACTAATTTACCTGCAGCTATAGTTAATTTTGTCTATAAGATCTAATAGAGCCTGGTACAACTGTTGCACCTCAGTTTGGCAAGAATAATAAATATGAATAATATTGCAAAAACAGCCAAGATGGCAGCTGCAGGAGTGATGCAGAGTCTGACACTGGATTAGAGATATATATCCTGCATCGTGTTACTTTATGGAGAGAAAAATCTAGTAATATTATTTCAACAGTTAGTACTGAGCATCTAATTCAGAAAAATAACTCTAAAATCTTTGACTTGATTATTTAAAAAGACCTCCTGCTGATTTCCATATTCTGATGTTCACATGTTAAAAACTATTGAATATATGGAGGCAGAGACCCTAAACTCTTTTAAAAGCTACCTGCAACTTCACCTTAAGTGCTGTATGGGTGCAGGGAGGTGGAGTTAGAAAGGGCATTGGATGTCCTCGGCCTGGCATGGACAAGACGAGCTGAATGGCTTCATTCTCTGTTGGAACTTTCTATGGCCTTGTATAATTTTCTAGAGTCATAGAATCTACAGTGCAGAAAGAGGCCTTTTGGCCCATTGAGCCTGCACCAAAAACAATCTCACCTGGGCCCCATCCCCACAATCCCACATATTTAACCTCCTAATTCTCCTGACACTAAAGGTGAAATTAACATGGACAATTAATCTAACTGCACATCTTTGGAGGTGGGAGGAAACTGAAGCACCTGGAAGAAACCCATACAGACACAGGGAGAATGTGCAAACTCCACACAGACAGTCACCCAAGGCCGGAATTGTACCCAGCTCCCTGGTGCTGTGAAGGCAGCAGTGCTAACCAATGTGCCATCGTGCCACCCCTTGAAAGACTTGAATTAGTTAAGGTACATAATAATATAAATGTTTCAGTAATCTGGTGGATGGGAATTTGCGCCATGCACTTCGAGAACTGTTCACATTTAACAACACAATCAATAATCGTAACAGATTACTGACTTGATTTCTTTTTTAGTGAAGGTAGACTAACACATTTATTTGGTAGCTACTTAATTATGGGCTTTGGGGAATCGAGCTTTGTTTTCTAAAAGTCCGGAATTCTCTGACCTCACCCACAACTGGGATTCTCTAGCCCCATTGCAGTGAGTGGAGATTGGGCTGAGCTCCAAATTCTCCATTCTTGTTGGCAGTGCTGGTAGGGCGAACGGCAATGGAGAATTCCCACTTTTGAAAATGAAGATAAAACAATATTTACAATATTATGGTATGATTTGATTGCAGTTCTTTAAAAAAATTATCACTCTCTGAGTGTTGAACTTCCTGATTTAATTTCTCAACTTTTAACTATATTAATCTCAACAAATGAGTCTTGTAATAATAGAGGGTAACCTTTGATTAGAGTGTTTTGAAACTCTCAAACAAAAAGCTAAAAGGCATATGAACTCAGCTGCGTGCTGATCTAGCTTTTGGAACACCAATGGATTTTATCTGAAATGCCTCTGGCTACAGGTTGCAAACACGCTACAGAAAACATTACTCTGCTTTTTTAATGTTTAAGCAATTGTAGGAATGCTTCAGGCTGGTCATTCAAATTTAATTAAAAATACCAGCAAGTTACTTTGCATTCCATTTGTGTGTACTTTCCAGTTTACTGCAAAACAAAATCCTCATACGTGTGTCGTTTTATCAATTCCATAAATATGTTTGTAAGGGCTTTAATAGATTTGTTAAAAGCAATGTCAGGAATTTAAAACAACAACTTTAGGCTGTAGGTATTTCTATTAAATCTTACTGACCCAAAATACTCTGTTTAAGATGGGCAATGGATAATATATGGCAGCACCATACTACTCCTTTCCTTCATATTGAATCACTAAAAAAGAATTGCAAAGAATTCACATATCATGGGGATGATATTTGCAGAAATGACATAAACAAGTTGAACTACTTATATTGAGGATTTTGCACTTGTTTCCTTAAAAATCATGGATCAGATTTTGGTTACAGAGGGGGTAAATTGAGTCAGGAATTTTCCTGCCTCACCTGACCCACCTTGGTAAAAGGGAACCCAAATTGCAAGATTTTCACTCAGTGGTGACTGGCAAGTGTGGGATGGAGTTGGGCCCACTGTTCCAGAAGCAGAGCATAGGCCTCACAGGTACAAGCAAGTGCCAAGATGGTTTGATTAGAAGGCCAGCCACAGGTCTGTGAGACTTTGTCCCATTGTTTTAGACGATTATAGGCCTTCCAGATGTCACTCCTTGCATTCTCTCACCTCTGCCATCATCACGTCCCCTCTGATCTTCAATGCCACTCAATGTTCCCATTCACCTTTCATGGCTCTTCATATAAGAACATAAGAAATAGGAGCAGGAGTAGGCCATCTAGCCCTTCGAGCCTGCCCCGCCTTTCAATAAGATCATGGCTGATCTGTCGTGGCTCAGTTCCACATTCCCGCCCTCTCCCCATAACCCTTAATCCCCTCGCTTATCAAAAACCCATCAACCCGCGTCTTAAAAATATTTAGCGAGGTAGCCTCCACCACTTCAACGGGCAGAGAATTCCAGAGATTCACCACCCTTTGAGTGAAGAAGTTCCTCCTCAACTCCGTTCTAAACCACCCCCCCTTTATCTTGAGGCTGTGCCCCCTAGTCCTATTATCCTTTCTGAGCGGGAAGACTCTCTCCACCTCTATCCTATCCATCCCATTCATCATCTTATACGTCTCAATGAGATCTCCCCTCATTCTTCTAAACTCTAACAAGTACAAGCCTAGTTTATTCAGCCTCTCCTCATAGTTCAACCCCCTCAACTCCGGCATCAGCCTAGTAAACCTCCTCTGCACTCCCTCCAAGGCCAAAATATCCTTGCGTAAGTACGGCGCCCAAAACTGCACACAGTACTCCAGCTGCGGCCTCACCAATGCCCTATACAGCTGCAGCAAGACCTCCCTACTTTTATATTCAATCCCCCTCGCTATGAAGGCCAGCATCCCATTCGCCTTCCTGATCACTTGCTGCACCTGCAAGCTGGGTTTTTGCGACTCTTGCACAAGGACCCCGAGGTCCCTCTGCACCGTCGCCTGCTGCAGTTTTTCGCCACGTAAGTGATAATCCTTCCTACCATTATTCCTACCAAAGAGGACCACCTCGCACTTGCCAACATTAAATTCCATTTGCCATTTCCTGGCCCATTCGCCCAGCCTACCTAGATCCTTCTGTAGACTCTCCACACCCTCCGCACAATTTGCCTTTCCTCCAATCTTGGTGTCATCAGCAAATTTCGACACCCTACACTCGGTTCCCTCCTCCAGATCATCTATATAAATGGTCAATAGCTGAGGCCCCAGCACCGACCCCTGAGGCACTCCACTAGTCACCATCCGCCAATCTGAATATCTTCCATACCAACTCCATAGCCACTCAACTAGTATCCACCATGGGCAGACCTCAGGAATCATGTGAAGGTAAAATAAAAGAAACTACTAAAACCCTAATACAGCTCTCACTTATACAGATCTGATGGTTAAAAAAAGCTTCCATTCTCCTCAAGTGGTTAATCTTTTGTAAAAACAAACAAACATATGTTCATACCCCAAGGCTTTTTAAGTTGACAATCAAATGCAGAAGCATCTGTTGAGATAATTATAGCTGTTGAAATTCAGCCATACATTCACAATGAATACACCTTAGGAAAATATCAATAAGGAATCTTATTGAAACTGATCAAACACATGCTACACTGGCTAGATATCAATCAAAGCAATCCAGCAGAATGTTCTTTTAAACCATTGACTACTGCAGCCCCTTTTTTATTTACATTTTAAAGAGCAGGGGATTTCAAAAAATCATGATAATTTAATAGGGCTTATCCATCCTTCAAGAGTGTTTAGATTTTTGTGATGTCCACATGATGGAACAATCAACATGGAATCTGTTTGAACTCAGCACAAAGTTTAAATGTCCAGCTAATTTTGGGTTTCCCTTCTGTGCAATTCATGTGGGTGGGGCTTCCACATCTACATTTCGCCCATCATTTTAAAAGGTCCATGAGTCTTCCTGATTCCACAACTAATCTAACCATATGACCTGTTTATCTATACTTGAATATCAAACCTGAAGCTATAAAAGGACTTGTAAAGCACGTTTCATGTATTCAAATTTTCTCTAACCACTTCTGTGAACTGTAAAAACAGTTATTGTTGTACGGAAATATACATAGCCAATTTTCAATTTCTCATAAGCAGTAAATGAGATCAATTACCAATTAAGATATTGGTTAAGAGATTGTTGAAGTCTTGCTGCCGTTTACGTGGACAGGATCCTACAATCCTGCTGACGGCACATCCCTGCCATGGTATTCCTGGTGGCGTGAGATACCTTCAATGGGAATAGCGGGACCAGATGGTCCCACTTCCAGTAGTGAAACCATGCCACAGAAGGGGAGAGAAATCCTATCCTTTACCTTTAATACTGGTAAAATGTGCCTGCTCTTCATCAATTGGTATCCTGGGGACCTTTACATCCACCTGAACAAAAACACCAGGCTTCATCCTAGCAATGTTTAAAAATGATATTACCTGTAAATTTAACAATCCTTCAGCATGAAATTGAAACAACAGGCTGATTTATATAGTGAGGGATAGAGGAAAACTTGAACCTGTGACCATTTGCTCAGAGGTGAGATTGCTTCTAATTATTAAAGCTATGCCTTGTTAATTGAAGCTTTTATTTACAGTTGAGAAGAATATCAAAATCTCTTTTTTTATCATACTGACAATTGAAGAAAATCTACTTGTTAGGCACCTGCACATTGTGGCTTGCAGGCATCTGGACTCTAAGCAAACACAACAAAATGACTCCTCTTTTCCCGCTCCCCCCACCCCCCCAACTTGCCCCATACCTCAACAGTCCCATTTGCAGTTTCAAAGTTTGATGCAGCACTCCTGCAAGTCAAGTGGATGTGTTGAATTGTATCAGTTTTAACTCTGTGTCAGTAAATGAGTTTTGAATGGGTTAAAATCTGTGATTCAGATCCAAAAATCCATGGAATAGAGATGTCCATTGCTGGAACAGATAGGCCAAGTTACTAATGATGAGGAATGTAACCAACTGTGCAAGACGTATCAGATGTCAATTGCACAATTCTGATTTAAAACATATTTTGTGTATAGTTACAGTCTACGACCATCTTAGAAATTGATTGGCTGATTGGAAAACAGCTAATGTGATGCCACAGTTTAAAAAAAGTAGACAAAAGGCGGGTAACTACAGGCCAGTTAGCTTAATGTCCATAGTTGGGAAAATGCTGGAATCCATCATTAAAGAAGAAATAGCAGGACACCTGGAAAAGGGTGGTTCAATCAAACAGATGCAGCATGGATTCATGAAGGGAAAATCATGTTTGACGAACTTACTGGATTTTTATGAAGATGTAATGAGTGTGGTTGACAGAGGGGAACCGGTGGATGTGGTGTTTTTAGATTTCCAGAAGGCATTTGATAAGGTGCCTCATAAAAGGTTGCTGCAGAAGATTAAGGTACACGGAGTTGGGGGTAAAGTGTTAGCATGGATTGAGGATTGGCTATCTAACAGGAAGCAGAGAGTTGGAATAAATGGGTACTTTTCTGAATGGCAGTTGGTGACTAGTGGTGTGCTGCAGGAATCAGTGCTGGGGCCTCAACTGTTTACCATTTACATAGATGAACTGGAGGAGGGGACGGAATGTAGGGTAACAAAGCTTGCTGATGACATAAAGATGAGTGGGGAAGCAAATTGCGTGGAGGATGCGGAAAGTCTGCAGAGAGATTTGGATAGGCTGAATGAGTGGGCGAGAATCTGGCAGATGGAGTATAACATTGGCAAGTGTGAGGTTATCCACTTTGGAAGGAATAATAGTAAAATGGATTATTATTTAAATGGTGAAAAATTACAACATGCTACTGTGCAGAGGGACCTGGGGGTCCTTGTGCATGAATCGCAAAAAGTCACTCTTCAGGTGCAGCAGGTGATCAAGAAGGAAAATGGTATGTTGGCCTTTATCGCAAGGGGGATTGAATATAAAAGCAGGGAGGTTTTGCTGCAACTGTACAGGGTACTGGTGAGGCCGCAACTGGAGTACTGTGTGCAATTTTGCTTCCCTTATTTGCAAAAGGATATGTTGGCCTTGGAGGGAGTGCAGCGGAGGTTCACTAGGTTGATACCAGAGATGAGGGGGTTAGCTTATGAGGAGAGATTGAGTAGATTGGACCTGTACTCATTGGAGTTTAGAAGGCTGAGGTGTGATCTTGTCGAGACATATAAGATAATGAAGGGGCTAGTTAGAGTAGAGGCAGAGAGATTCTTTCCACTTAGAAAGGAAACAAGAACTAGAGAACACAGCCTCAAAATAAGGGGGAGTCAGTTTAGAACAGAGTTGAGGAGGAATTTCTTCACTCAGAGGGTAGTGGATCTTGGGAATTCTCTGCCCATTGAAGCGGTGGAGGCTACCTCGTTGAATATGTTTAAGGCACAGGTAGATAGATTTCTGATCAATAAGGGAATTAAGGGTTGTGGGAAGCAGGCAGGTAAGTGGAACTGAACCACTACAAGATCAGCCATGATCTTATTGAATGGCAGGGCAGGCCAAAGGGGCTACGTGGCCTACTCCTGCTCCTATTTCTTATGTTCTTAAATTTGATGTACAATGTGATTTATAACCAGCAATAATAACATTGTATTCTAGTTTCTGAATCACACTGTAACAGCCAGGGTAGCACACACGTTCATGCCTCCGTAGATCTCAACTCAAAGAACAAAGGACAAACAAAGTTACAGCACAGGAACAGGCCCTTCAGCCCTCCAAGCCTGCACTGACCATGCTGCCCAACATAACTAAAAACCCCTATCCTTCCAGGGAAACGAACAAAGAAAATTACAGCACAGAACAAAGAAAATTACAGCACTAACAAAGAAAATTACAGCACATATCTCTCAGGTTTCTTTCTATATTTTGAGAATAGGGTGAGAATGTTCTTTCAAATTATAATGGAAGGCTGCGCTTATTACAGTGTCTAGGTCTCAGCAGTGTGCTCCTGTGTCCCTGAAATTCTGGAATTGGGACACATCCGCCATTTTTAAAGGACTCCTAAATCTGCTCATCCCGGTGAAAATCCCATTCTTCATTGTTAATTGATGGATCATATGCAGGTTAATAAAAATACCTTCCAGGAAGGACCCCAACTTGATCGTTTCCATTGACAAGTCATCAAAGCCACTCATGCAACACTTTCTATTGCAACAGTAAATAAATTAATTTCTTATTTTACCAATCTGCTCCTTTTTGTTGTGTATTTTCTGATGTTTGGCTGTTTAAAATATCTCTTTAACCTGACTAAAATGCAGACAAAGTAAAAATAGATTGCTGCTTATTGTAAAGTTTTAGTTTTATACAGAACAAGAGGGAAACATAAAGGTCAGAAACTTCCACCTTGCCCACGGCTGGGATTCTTCGATGCTGCTGCAGTAAATGGAATTTTGAGCGCCATCTTCTCCACTCTCACTGACAGCGGTGGCAGGGCAAGTGAGATTGGAGAATCCTGCCCAAGGTAAGGCACTGTTTTTTTTTAGCACATTGCTGTGTGTTAATCATCAAACTCACTGCAGAGCTTTTAGCTCTTAATACATTAATTGCAAAACCTAACTACCCTTTTCTTCCCTTAGGGCCTCCTCAGCACTGTATACCTGACCTAGCTAGACCTGACCTACCTGATTGCCAGTGTGCAGTTGTGTGTGAACAATGACTTTCTTTAGAGGATCAATGTATGTGGTAGAAATAAGCTCAAGTCACTTTCCTATCAAAGTTATCTAGCATCAAGAACAAGAAAAAAGTGATCAAATCTAACAGTGCATGTGATTTTAATTTTATTTAGAAGATATCTCGGGTTGAAAAAAGTAATCTTTTGAGTACTGAATTTTCTTTAGAGCTGCCAAGATACACTTTCGAATTATATTGAATCTGAAGGATCTTCCAGCAGAATACCATGCTGATTAAGGCCCATATATTGTATAAAGAGCCATTGTTGGGCTCAGATTCATAAAGCCCGTATCCGGATTTCAGTCTTAACCGTAGTGTTAGGCATTAACAATTTAATAAATTCTAACAGGCAAACATATACACAGGCCCAGCCACGGTAGGACTAACTACAAGTAATACAGACAAAAGTTCATTGACTTGGCAGAACTGGAAGATCCTGCTAGTGTGCAGAACCAGAAAACCCCACCCAAGGAATATTTTTAGTGAATGTGGAGAATGTTGCATCTGAGAAAGTGTTATTTTTTTGAAACATCTGAAGTAACTTTCCAACATTTGTTGGTGTTGGGTGAGATACCTCAGGCTAGATTTTACATCCCCATCACCAGGCTCAGGCCGGATTTTATATCTCTGTCACCAGGTGTGTTTTTGGCAGGGTGGCACATAAAGTACAATGGGTGGCAAGCCCACTATCTTTCCAGTGATCTTTGATCTACCCTCATAACCCGGCACCTGGGCAGATGCCAATATCCGAAGCCTGTCTGCTAGTTTTAAATGGAGAATTAGAATCAATTGCTCTTGTTAACAAACTAATTGACCCAGGTAAGATGTTGTACATGCCAGAATACAGAAGTGTTTAAAAGGCAGAGAAGAAAGATGTGGCCTGTGAGCATCAGGAGCACCTCCCCACAGTTTTGCACTGCCCTTTGATCCCTCCATCCTGCTTTCTAAAACTAGTTTTCTCACCCTTCCCTCTAGGCTGCCCCATCGCTCCCTCCCAAAAAGGTCCAACTTACCTGGTTCCTGTATCCATTTTTGCTTCTTCCTGCACCTGCTTGCAGTCCCAGCAGTGTTCATTACTGAGCTCTGGCACTGCCAAGACTGCTGGAGCTGTGGGCTAATCAGTTTGTCTAGCAATTCTTGAGAGTGGGACTTCTTCACACTGAGGTGCTGAATTCCTTCAATCACCTTGTTTAACCTGTCCACAGAGTGCTTTGGCTGCAGAGTAAGCTTCTTTTGGATATGTCAACTGCTGGCTAACTTTCCTTCTAGGGGGCTGGGGCAGTCTGCAGTCTTCAACAAAAACCAGCTCAGACCAAACAAAAAACAAATTTGGAGCTCAGGAAGTATTTCAGACTATAATACAACTTCAGTAGATGACACAAGCTAAAATCTGACGCTCAGACCCTGAGTTAAATCATATTTAAAGGATGGAGAATCAGTTCTATGAATTCTCTTCTGTTGATCCTGGAACTGGCCATGGAGATACTGGCATAACCACATGCGCCTCAACACCCAGCCTGACCTACGCACTGATTCATCTCAGTCCAAACCAAAGGAAGGAAAATTCTGTTACCTCATAACCAATTGCTGAACCACCCTCAATCTGATTGAATACTTTTATAGACTCACAGATTACTTCTCCTTGAACAAGGCTCTGGGGAAAGGAGGAGAAACAGTAAATCTTCTTGATTTGACTTGATTTGATTTATTATTGTCACATGTATTAACATACAGTGAAAAGTATTGTTTCTTGCAAACTACACAGACAATACATACCATTCATTGAGAAGGAAACAAGAGAGTGCAAAATATAGTGTTACAGTCATAGCTAGTGTGTAGAGAAAGATCAACTGAATGCAAGGTAAGTCCATTCAAAAGTCTGACAGCAGGAGGGAAGAAGCTGTTCTTGAGTCAGTTGGTATGTGACCTCAGACTTTTGTATCTTTTTCCCAAAGGAATGAGGTGGAAGAGAGAATGTCCAGGATGCGTGGGGTCCTTAATTATGTCAGCTGCTTTGCTGAGGCAGCAAGAAATGTAGACAGAGTCAATAGATGGGACACTGGTTTGTGTGATGGATTGGGCTACATTCATGACCTTTTGTAGTTCCTTGCAGTCTTGGGCAGAGCAGGAGCCATACCAAGCTGTGATACAACCAGAAAGAATGCTTTCTATGGTGCATTTGTAAAAGTTGCTGAGAGTCATAGCTGACATGCCAAATTTCCTAAGTTTCTGAGGAAGCAGAGGTGTTAGTGGGCTTTCTTAACTATAGTGTCAGCACTGGGGACCAGGACAGGTTGTTAGTTATCTGGACACCTAAAAACTTGAAGGTCTTGACCCTTTTTACTTCGTCCCCATTGACGTAGACAGGGGCATGTTCTCCTTTACACTTCCTGAAGCCAATGACAATCTCCTTCATTTTGTTGACATGAGGGAGAGATTATTGTTGCCACACCAGTTCACTACATTCTCTATCTCATTCCTGTATGCCATCTCATCGTTGTTTGAGATCCGACCTACTACGGTGGTATCGTCAGCAAACTTGAAAAGCACATTGGACAGGAATTTGGCCACACTGTCATAGGTGTATAAGAAGTATATTAGGGGGTTGAGAACACAGTCTTGTGGGGCACCAGTGTTGAGGATAATCTAGAGAGGGTGTTGTTGCCTGTCCTTACAGATTGTGGTCTGTGAGTTTGGAAGTTCAGGATCCACTTGCAAAGGGAGGTGCTGAGGACCAGGCCACAGAGTTTGGAGGTGAGTTTTGTGGGAATAATAGTGTTGAAGGCAGAGCTGTAGTCAATAAATAGGAGTCTTACATAGGTATCATAGTTACCCAGGTGTTCCAGGGTTGAGTGCGGGTCCAGGGAAATGGCGTCTGCTGTGAACCTACTTTGGTGGTAGGCAAACTGTAGTTGATCCAGGTAGTCCAGGAGGCTAGAATTGATTCATGTCATGACCAACCTTTCAAAGCTCTTCATAATGATGGATGTCAGAGCCACTGGCCAATAGTCATTAAGGCATGCTGCTTGGTTTTTCTTAGCTACTGGGATGATTTTCTTCGGTATCGATGATTCTGCGCAATGGGAGGTATTAAAAGCTAGAAACTCTGGAATTCCATGATGCAAAAAAAGGAATATATTCCAGGTAGGCAGAAAGTGGAGATATTCTGCCCACTTCCTCCCATATCAAGAGGGTGTGTCTGAAGCTCTTATGCTAATCTGGGAGTTTTAATGAGAGTTCTGTGGAGAGCCTAGTCCAAAGCCTCAAGACTGCACACTCAGGACAGGTAATGAAATCCCTGACCAATTGCCTTCCTAACATGGTGGTTAGTCCCTGTAGGGGTATTTTAGAAACCTATTTCAATTTACTCTTTGGCCCTCCACAGGCATAGTTTCACCATTGGAATAAAATGGTGAAATGCTCTGCTTTTCTTGTTAGGTGTGATGTGGTTGCCTCTGAAACATCATTTGAACTACCCATGCCAAGTATGTTAGCAATCGCGGTCCTATAATTTGGGACAAGTTCGGATGCATAGCTGGAAATCCACTATGCCTCTTTCTGTGGAATGGGACCCATAACATTTTGCAGCAGATTTTTTTCATTCCTAATTGGGCCAGTATCTGTATTTCTTCATAACATTGAAAGGAATTTTCATTTCACGGGAAGGCAAGACAGATAAGGTTCTGTCATCTTACATTTTCTGGTATCCAGTTTGACGTACATTAGCAGACGTAGTGGAGAAATCAAGGGTTGTGAGTGACTGCCCTCCCAGTGGGGGAGAGGGGTTGACATTACTACAGCAAGGAAGAATAATGCTGATTTTTTTTTAAATGACTTTTTTTTTCAAAAATAAGCTGAAGGTAACATGCAAGATGAGTCATATGGTCACCTTCTGTGCTGTAGATTCTATGAATTTTCAATTTTGGAACGATGAAGTAATTTCGGGGACAAGCTGGGAATATCTGTAAAGTGTGTCTCCAGTGAAATGTTACACTGCTGTTCATATGCTCTGAAAACTGAAGAAGTAATTAGCGTTCTTTGGAGGTTTACTACATTGGCAGCTACATTGTCAGTCGTCATGTATAACATAGCTTGTTGGTGGTCACGACTGTTAGCTTAATCCGATGCTCTTCCTCTTTCTTTCAAACTATATACTTGTCCTCACATTGACATATTTGGTCTTTACAACAAATCGGTGGAAAGATGAACTCTGTCAAGCCTCCTTGAATGAGGACTTCTGAGGCTTGTTGTGAAGTTAAACCTGATTAACGAGTTGTGGACATTTCTAGTGGGTGTTCCATTTTCATGCTTAAGTGCCTTGTCCTTACCAATATCAGGTTACTTGAACTTGCTTTTAATGAACACTGATACCCTTGTTCATTGGAATGCTTTATCATAGCATCTGGATCACAGCTTAGAAATGAAACCTGTAGTTAGAGTATAGATAAGATTAGCGTGCTTTTTCTTTTTTTTGTGAAATTAGTTTTGAGAAGCTGTATCCTTTGGATATCCGGTCATTGCAGACATTTCAACATGCTATTAGCAGCTAAACAACTTTTAAACATGAACAAAATTCCTGCTGATACACACCAGTGGACCATGTATTTCAATTCCACTGTCATTTCTTTTTTACAAATTTGATATGCATTAACTTCCTTGTGAAGGTTTTCCTGTGAATGTCATGTAGAGCAGATGCTACTCAGTAATCGGCTTTTTAAAAATAGTCTTAAACCGCAAGTCAAAAACATTCTGATATAAAAATTGTGCATAGGCTCAGTGGCTTGTTAAAGAGGTTTACTTGTTATAGGTTATTCTACATCAAATCAACCAATCTTTCAGCATGAATATCCTAGATGGAACCAGTTTGCTTGCGTTCACACTAGTGGTCACTGCACAGACGCGTGTCCACAGGAGGCAAAGAAAGTGACAGTCAAGACGTCTGGTACTCAGACTGCTGCAGGAGAAGAGGTCTGTGCTAAATCTAAGTCTCTGGAATCAGACAAAAGATTCAAGAGGTTCAGAGAGATGCATGGGACCATCAGAAAGAGGTATCAGAGGTCCTCAAAAGAGTGGCATAAGGGGTAGAGGAATGCATCCATGTGCTCCATGATGTCATGGCTATGTAAGTGAGCACATGGAAGTCTCCATGGTCTGAATGATGGATGCCACGGAGCCTAGGATCCAGGACAGTTTCTGTTGAAAATACGTTTGGACCTGCACCGTATTGCTCCAGCCTGAGAAGCTATATCCTTTGGATATCCAGTCATTGCTGACATTTCAACACGCTATTAGCAGCTAACCAACTTTTAGACATGAACAAAATTCCTGCTGATTCAGCCCAGTGAACCATGTATTTCAATTCCACTGTGAGGCAGCAGTGCTAACCACTTTGCCATGAGCGAGAGGTTTCCCATTCAAACTATTACACCTGCCTCCACTTCTCTTGAAACTCTATAGATAGACATTGTTACAATGGAAAGATTGACCATACCACTGTGAGGCAGATCCATTTCCCCAGATGGATGGAGGTTTGCAGTGGTGAGGTAGCTGCCATTCACCTATAGATCCTTTGTACACATCCCCCTCTCCTTCACTTATCCCTTAACTGAGTGAGTTCAATGGTGAATGGTCCAGAGAGAATGCAGCTCTACACCTGGCTGAAATCGCGGCAGTGAAAAACTCTTGGCCAGACCTGCAGCCACGTGGCCTTCACCTGACTGTAAGGATTTGCAAACTTAAAAGCTCTCATACAGTCTTCACATGATTATTAGGTCATCCTTTATTTGTCTAGTTGTGCTGACCTTCAGTTCCATCCACCCAAGAAGACCCCTCACCCATTACCTTGAAGTTTGACAAGTTGGACATCGAGGATGTTGCCTTTCTGATGTTGTATGTTAGGCTTGAGATCATTGTACTACCTTTTACCCTCCTCTTGTCAATCACCAACTCCAAGCCCCCTGCCATCCGTCCCTGCCATCCGTCCCCCCCCCACCCCCCCGCCGCACCATTGGCCGTTCCAATGTCACCTTCACAATCCCTTCGCTAACAAATTGGAAATGACTTCCCTCTCTGCTTAGCCCACCCAGCTGCAGGCTAACAAATCTATGAACCCTGATAAATTAAAAGAGGTGGCTCATGAGGTAATAGATCCATTGATAGTAGATCCATTTTCCAAATTTTATTAGATTTAACAATCTGTTGCAACAGATTGGGAAGTAGCAAATATAACCCTTCTATTTGAGATGCGTGGGAGGCAGAAAACAGGAAACTATAGCCTAGTTAGCTTGCTAATAATGCATTCCCCCAGCACTAGCCTGACACCTCAGGCCCCATGGGGACTCGAGGAGGTAGGACCAGTGGCTATTTGCCCCTCTGCTGTTGCCAAGTTGCAGAGGAAGGGTCCGTCAAGGATCCTAGGAGTTGGGTGGGCTGGGACAAAGGGTTGACCTCACCACTTTCGCAGCCGCTGTGATGGCTAAACTGCCCCTTCTAACCCTGGCAGACCTGAAGATCACCCTGACACAGTAACTTCAAGTAGCCCTGTGACCAATATCTGCATTCCTGCCTGTCAGCTATGAAAATTCTGAAGTGATCAGGCCACTTTAATCTCCATGCCCCCTGGCCACCTGGCCATCATTGCAGTATTCCATTCTGTAGCTGAGATTTTTATTTTTCCTGTCAGAAACTGTAAGTGAGAGCAAGCCCCTATGAAGTCCTCAGCCAGAGAGGAGATGCCAAGTTCTTCTGAAGGGCTGGTTGGCATAGAGAGAGGGTTGGGAGTGTGGGGAGGAGAGTGGGTTCCAATCTGCCCAGCTATGCATGCAGTCCCAATGTATGCTCACAGCTTTGAATTGAAGTTGCTGTGTCTTCCCTGCAAGCAGAAATCATTGATTTCTCTCCACTGCACTTAAGGCCTTTAATCTGTAACAAGTTCAACTTATAGTGCCTCATAAAAGATTAAGCTGCCAGATCGAGGGACTTCTATCATCCTCTAGTTGACTGCACCTCAAGCACTCCAATGTTGGTAGAGGCTAATCCTGATTGACAGTCTGTGGTTTGAAGTGCTATGCAAAAAGGACCACCTTTTTTTTGAAGGAAGAGGCCTATCTTCCAGTGTGGAAACTAGGGTGCCAGCGGGTTGTCTACCATGCATAAGTTAGCATCTATCAGGTGAGAGAATCTCACCTGATAGATGCTGCTAATGTCAGCAGGAAACTCTCCAGTTTTGGTGTGGGCAATTAATCCCAATTTGGGAGAATTGCGGCCATGGTGTGGATGGGGGGCGTGGGGGGGGGGGTGGGTGGCATGGGGGGTTGCTGTAGATGTATTGCACTTGGATTTCTAGAAAACATTTGATAAGGTGCCGCATCAAAGGTTATTGCAAAAAATACAAGCTTATGGTGTAGAAAGCAACATATTAGCATGGATTGAAAAGTGGCTGGCTGGCAGAAAAAGGAGAGCACTCATAAATGGATCTTTGTCTAATAGACACGATGGAGATCTGCAAGGGTTTCTGCTGGGGCCTCAACATGTTACAATTTACATCAATAGATGAGGTGTGAAGGCATGGTGGAGCTAAACTTGCAGATGACATAAAGTTAGGGAGAAAAGCATGTTGTGATGAAAACTTATGGAGTTTGTCAATAGATATAATTGGATATGGTTGAATGAGTGGGCAAAAATCTGGCAGCTGGAGGGAAAAGTTAAATTTGTTCACTTTGGCAGGAAGAATAAAAGAAGAATATGAGTTGAATGGAGAACAATTGCAGAATGCTAAGGTGCAAAGGAATTTAGATGTGCATGGGTCACAAAAATGTTAGGATTCAGCAGCAGCATTTAATCAAGAAGGCTAATGGAATATTACCTTTCATTACAAAAAGAATTGAGCATAAATGTAACCATGATCTGCATTGGTGAGACCATGGGCCTGATTTTACCATATTGATTCTAAGTGCTGAATCTGGGCGTAATTCAGATCTGACTTGGAAATCTGCTCTCAGATGCCCTCATGTGCACTTAACCTGGAAAAAAAATTGCCAGTCTGAATCGTGCTGTAGGCAGGGCTTATCACGCCCAAAGTGCTGCAGAAGCTCCAAATGCAACCTTCAACCGCATGTGCGCAGTGAAAAAAAATTGAAAAACACTCCCATGTCACATTGCTCCCAGGCCGCAGAAAGTAGGAGTGATGGCCCCCACAGATATTGCCCCACCCCCACAACATAACTAGCCCCCTTATCCATTACCCAGAATGATTGTGACCCCCGCCACCCTTTCCCACCACCGATTGACCCTCTGCCCCTGCCCCCCCCGAACCCCCCCACCAGAGAACCATCTGGCCTCCCTCCCTCCTCCTCCCCTCCACCAGAGAATGCTCTGATCTGCTTCCACTACACTCACTGACCGTCCAACCAGACAACCATCTGCCTTCCCTCCCCCTCCCCACCAGAGAATGATCAGGCCTCCATTCTCTCCCCATTTCCCCCAACCAGAAAGCATCGAGCCTCCCTTCCCCTGCCCAGTGATACATCTGACCTGCTTCCCTCCTCCCCTCCACCAGAGAATGATTTGGCCTGCCTCCCTTTCTCTCCCTCACCACCGATCTGAGTCAGAGAGCCGCTGGAAGCTCTGAACTTACTTCTTCAGAAGTTGGAGAGCCCGAATCAGACTTTTGCCCAGCATGTCTGTTACACGTCGAATCTGGACAGGTGAACATGATGGTAAGGGAGGAAGTGCTGGTAAAGTTGGACAGGCAGCCCATTAATTCAATTTAAATGCATGCATGTGGGCGCAGATCACACTAATCACCTCACACCTGACTTTACTAAGTTTTCATGCCCATTTTCAGGCGTGACACAATGGTAAGATTGGACCCCCACATCTTGAATACTGTGCGCAGTTTTGCTTTCCTTATTTATGGAATTATGTCAATGCATTGGAGGTGGTTCAGAAGATTTTACTAGATAGATCTCTGGAATGAGTGGGTTGTCTTATGAGGATAGGATGGAAAGGCTGGGCTTGTTTCCATTGAAGTTTAGAAGAGTGAGGGGTGACTTGATTGAAGTGTATAAGATCCTGAATGGTATTGACGGGGCGGATGTGGAAAGGATATTTGCTCTTGTGGGTAAGTTCAAACTAGGTGGCACTGTTTAAAATTTGGTGTCATACTAATAAGGTAGAGATGAGAAAAACATTTTCCCTCAGAGGATTATGTTACTTTGCCTCAGAAGGCAATGGAAGCAGGATCATTGAGTATTTTTAAGGCAGAAGAAGATAGATTCTTGTTGGGCAAGGGAATCAAAGGTTACCAGGGGAGATGGGGAATGTAGAACACAACACAAATAGACCAGCCATGATTTTATTGATTGGTGGAGCAGGATTAAAGGGCCAAATGGCCTAATTCTGCTCCTCTATTGTTTGTTAGTGGGCAGGATTTTACGGCCTCACTCATCCCAAAACCGTAAAATCCTACCTGAGGTCAATGGACCTCTCCATGCTCCACCCCTCACCCACTCCAATTCCCATGGTGAGCAGGACAATAAAATTCTAGCCAGTATGTTCATAATTCCACCATTGCCCATTTTGTGCGATGTGAAAGAAAGGCTTGGGGCAGAAAGCTTGCTTGTTCCTACCAAAAGATCCAAGGTCAGACCTTTCAGGACTTTCAGTCAGGTGTGCATGCTTCAGAATTTCTTCATGCCCCACTGACTGAGAAGAGGTGGGTCTTGGAAAGGTAACAGAAGGCTGAGAAACATGAAAGGTAAGTTAATGGATTTTAGGTCTTTATTGATGACACTGCAGACAAGCGAATGTTGAGGGAGGTCAGTAAGGGAACAGGGAGGGGCAGGAGAATGGCTCCAAAGAACGGCCAAACTTTGGGAGGCCATAAACCTTGAAGACCTCTCTGTCAGCTGAGGCTCAGATCCACTGCTGACTTATAAGAAATCATTGGAAAAAATGGTGGCAGGGTCATTCTGCCTCAGATCTGCCAGTTGAGATGATGGACCTGCCTTCATCATAAAGTGGGATCTTCCTCTGGGAAAAATTCAATTTCCTGGCAGCCTAGTGACAGGGGCAAAATTGCTGCAGTAAGCTTAGATATGATTCTGAATTCCTATGTCTGACATTAAAAAACAGCTCAGGTTTTTGGTGAGGTTCATACTAGCTGCTTTTTGTTTAATGCACCCACTGTTTATTGTTACCACCTGTATGAACAGGATGTTTCATTTCCTTCTGCACCGTTTCCTAATTGGACAAGCAGTGTCTCCAGTTTGTGGACTGATGTATGTAAATTATGTCACAATATGATTCATGCAATTTTTCTGTCATTTCTACCCACTTCATGCTGTTTCAATCATCTGTTCATATAATGTGGGAACTCAAAGTTGATAGACACTGAGATCCATGCAGTTCAAAAACACTGGGAGCAAGACTCTCACATTGTCAAGCCACTCATAAAGTTACTTTCCTTGTTTATTTTGTTGTTTTTAAAAAAAATCTTTGTAGCAGGTTCCCCTGGTGCTACCTTCTTCCTAGTCCTACTGCTTTCATGTTAAAGGGTCCACTATTTGTTCTTCAATCACATCTTTGGCTGTCTAGATGGTGAGCTTCTTTCCACAGAGTTTGGATCTTGTTGCCAGGTTTAGAATTTTCTCTGTTTGCAGTCGGTGGACTTGCAGATTTCTGTATCGGTCTCATCAAATGAGTCCTGGTGAATTTTAGTGGTATGTCCAAATACTCCTTGGCATATATGTGTAATAACAGTTTTCAATGATTGCCAGTTATTTTGGAAGTTACTTGATGGCATGGACATCTTTTCCTGTTCCAGAAGAGGATAGTATTCTTATTTATTCATTTTATTGGTGTTCCATTCTAAAATGTACAAGATCAGTTCACACAGGTGTTCTTTTCTCCCTTTCTTACAATGTTTCCCTTCTGGGATATTGTGCAATTGATTTGATCTTGGGTCCCTTGAATATGATGCCATTTGACAGGTCAGAGACTTCAAGTTTTCTCTGTATTTGTTGCGGCTGTTAGTTCCTTTTGGGAGACACTTCAAATGCCAAAAAATGAGTGAATCACTTGCTGGTCTGAGCAATGATCATCGGCTGTAACCATTGTATGTGTGATGTGCACATCTATTCAATTCTTGGTCCCAACTATCAAGGAGCCTGCCTCGCTCCAAACCCAACTGAAAATCCCATCCAACAGGATCATCCTTCCTAACAGTTGAAACTCTCAAAAATAAATAATCAAGATGGGACCTTGGAATGTCAGGTTGTTAACGGATAATGCAGATTGATGTGCAGAACAATCAGTGTTAGAAATCCACAAGCTCCAATGCCTCGGTATTGAATGGAAACCACTAGACACCAAATGAGGGATAAACCAAAGAATGTGGCAGTGACTGCATTTACTTCTGGATATAGAAATCATGAAAAGAAGGCAGGCTTTATGAAGTTAATATCACAAATGTTGGGATCAATGAATGTCTTATGATACTCAACCTTAATATGAAAGGCATTCAATCCATCCCCCGTCAGTGCTTGTGCATTCACCTTGGACTCTGAAGACAAGGTGAAAAACCTTCTATTCCAACCTAGATGCAGTTGGAGTACCTGGACCATCATAGACAAAGATACATCTTGGTGATTTAAAAGTCAGGTTGGAGGAGAACCATGCTCTCTGACCGAAACAACATTGGAAAGCATGAAGTTGGAATGTCCATTCCCAAAAACGTGAACCACCCTAATTTCCTCTAAACATAATCTTGTGGTCACTAATACCCTTTTCTGCAAAAATAATGTGTTTTAAGACATCCTAGCAATCCATAATTGATGCCACATAGTAGACTATAGACATTAACAATTATCACAGATTGGATTTTACGAGGGTCATAGCTTATCTTCCCCCTTCCCCACTCACAACCTAGAAGGTGGTTAGCACTTCACTGACATGAAATCTGATTGACCCACACCAATAATACACTGGAAATTTCCATCTTCTTGGGATAGAAAGTGCCACCCCAGAGAACAACCAAAGTGTCAGTTAATTGTCCACTTAAGAGCCTCAATAGACTTAAGAGCTAGAGGGCTGCCTGAAGTCTTACTCACTCCTCATATATGGGTAACAGGTTGGGGGAGGTTGGGAACATGACAGACTGGCATTTACTTTCTTTTACATGTCTCCCCATCTTCAAATATATCAGGAGTAAGCTGTAAGATTTACCCCAATATCATTAAAGTTAGATAGTTCCACTATTAAGTCCCTGCCCTTAGAATTTGCAATGAGTTTAATGGACAATTTATGTGCAACCCAGTAAGTCCTGAGAACTCTGTTCCTGACAATGGAAATAAATGTTGTCAGGAACAGAGACATTAGTTAATAAAATGGATAGCTGAAGGGATTTTTCTAAGGGTCAGGAGATGAATTGGTCAAGGAAGGGAGTTTCAGGGAACTGACCACCCTGACAGAAGACCATTGAATGGTGGACAGGGTAGTGAGAGGAATGAATAGAAGGTCAGAGAAGCTCTCACAATTTGTGACCATGCTCAATGCATTAATGGACATTTTCATATTTTCCCTTGTGCCTGCACTTACTGGGGACAATTTTACCATTTTTTGTCGAAGTGCTGGGTGGACTTGAAACTGGCAGAGTTTCAGATCCATCTTTTGGGTATGTTTTCAGAACCCCCCTCCCCTCCCCCCCAATACGCACTCAGCCTGCAAAATTCAGAGCGAGACCGTTGCTTGCTGTCAACCCCCTCTCCCTCCCTCCCCTCTCCGATTGCTGTAGAGTGACAGTCCCCTCCCCCAATTAGCCCCACCCCCACTGCCCCCTTTCCCCATTAGCCCTGACCCCTTGAACTGCCCAGAGAGCCTCACCCAGGTGCCCAATGAGCATTGTCTAGTTGCCAGACTGGCATTGCCCAGGTGCCAGGGTGGCACTGCCCAGGGGGCACCCCACCTTGTTCTCGGCCCCCCCTGGGAGGCCTCGATAGCCTCCGGTTTCACCAGCGAAGTCAAGTCGACTGCTCTTCATTCATGGGGAGCATGTCTATTCCTCGCCGGCAAGAACCTTTTCCGATGAGATCGTAAAGGCGGAAGAGCACATACGATTGAGCACTGGGCTTGCTAAGCAGGTGTTGAACAACATTTAAATAAATTTCCATACATTAACCTGCCACCTCCCATTTCCAGCGCGAGGCTGACCGTGTAGAAAACCTGGTGCTCGTAAAATGGCGCCAATCATGAAAACCAGAGCCAATCATGCTAGACGCTTTACACCCTGTTTTTTTGGGCATGACACAGTGGCAGAATCTCTCCACTGTGGTTTTTCTTTTTCAGTTCTCCTCACAAATCTGCCACCTGATGAAATCAATTTACAAACATCTGCAAGAACACTCTGAACAAACAATCACTTGAGCACAATTATATTTGTTGTCAATGTGTGCCAATTGTTTTGTACTAAAGTGGCTCCTTTGGTGACAATTGTAAGGGACTTACAATGCAGGAACAGAGCATACATACCTTTTTTTTGTTCCATTCAAACTCTCCTCCTCCTTTTACATTGAATCCCATCAGCATATCCTCTCCCTTTCACCCTCATGTGCTTATGTAATTTCCCCTAAGTGCATGTATGCTATTTGATTCAATTACCCTTTATAGTGGTAGCAAGTTTTCACATTCTAGCCATTCCCTGAATAAAGACATATCTCCTGAATTTCCTGTTGGCTTAATTAGCGATGATCTTTTATTTGCAGTTGCTATTCTAGTCCTACTCCCAAGTGGAAACATCTTCTGTATGTCTACATTCTTATACCCTTACATACCTTTCATAATCTTAAAGGCTTCCATTAGGTCCTACCTCAGTATTCTCTTTTCTAATAAGATACCTTACCTGTTCAAACTGTCCTGGTAAGGATAGCCTCTCACTTTTGCTTTCATTCTTGAAATTGTTTTTGCATCTCTGCATTGTTTTTATTATAAGGAAGACAGAACTGTTCATGATATTCCCAACATGAATTAAAGTTCAATATAAAATTAATTTAACTTTATTGTTTCTTTTGTCCTTCTAGGAATGAACCATAGTGTTTTGTGTGCTTTTCTTAATGGCCTAAAATAACTTGTTACTTTTGGTGGTTGTGTATCTGTATCCCCCAATTATTCTGCACATCTTCCAAGGAGTATGCAACGCCTTTATTTTTCCTACTTAAATGTACTACCTCACACTTATCCATATTGAAAAGCATTTGCCAATGCAAAAAATATATCTCTTTAATCTGTACTTTTCTTAGTGGCTGGCTGCTGTGTATTAATAAAAGCATTCTGGGATTAAGATAACCTTCAGATATCAGCGGCTGAATTCTGAGATGGGCTGGCTGCACCTTCTAGCACTTCCACACCTGCTCTTCAGCATGAGCTGCCTGATGCTTTCAATGAACTTTGCAATCATCAGTGGGCCAGCTGCTTCCTGAGAGACACATTATCATCTATTCCCATTCCTGCCATGCCCTTGGTCCTTGCTACTTGCCTCCCCATACCTGTTTTGTTTGACATTAAACCTGACGACAGCAATGATATCTGAATCCCAGGCTCAGGGACTGTTATCTATGATTCACAAGCCTATTGAAAGTGGAAAAGGTAGCTTCTTCCATTTTCAAATGTTGATGGCATTTGTGGTAGAAACTCAGACTTTTGGCATGATAGTTTCATAGTAGTTGTCCCTGGAATTCCTCACGCAACACATTGAACTGGAGAATTGCAAAGTTATTCTCTGTGGTACAGCAGCAAACTCCACCTGTCAATAATCCTGGAATTATGAAAATAGATAAGTCCCCTGGGCCAGATGGGATTTATCTCAGGATTCCCTGGGAGGCTAGGGAAGAGATTGCAGAGCCTTTGGCTTTGATCTTTAGATCATCATTGTCTACAGGAATAGTGCTGGAAGACTGGAGGATAGCAAGTGTTGTCCCCTTGTTTAAGAAGGGGAATAGAGACAACCCTGGTAATTATAGAACAGTGAGCCTTATTTCTGTTGTGGGCAAAGTTTTGGAAAAGATTACAAGAGATAGGATTGATAACCACCTAGAAAGGAATAACTTGATTAGGGATAGTCAGCACTGTTTTGTGAAGGGTAGGTCATGTCTCATAAACCTTATTGAGTTCTTTGAGAATGTGACCAAAGAGGTGAATGAGGGTAAAGCAGTTAATGTAGTGTATATGGATTTCGGTAAAGCATTTGATAAGGTTCCCCAACGTAAGCTATTGCAGACGATACGGAGGCATGGGATTGAGGGTGATTCAGCATTTTGGATAAGAAATTGGCTAGCTGCAAGAAGACAGAGGAAGGTGGTTGATGGGAAGTGTTCATCTTGAATTCAGTTATTAATGGTGTACCATAAGGATCTGTATTGGGGCCACTGCTGTTTGTCATTTTTATAAATGAGCTAGATGAGAGCATATAAGGATGGGTTAGTAAATTTGCAGATGACACTAAGTCGGTGGAGTTGTGGACAGTGCAGAAGGATATTGCAGGTTACAGAGGGACATAGATAAGCTGCAGAGCTGAACTGAGAGGCGGCAAATGGAGTTTAATGCAGAAAAGTGTGAAGTGATTCACTTTGGAAGGAGTAACAGGAATACAGAGCACTGGGCTAATGGTAAGTTACTTGGTAATGTGTTTGAGTAAAGAGATCTCGGTGTCCATGTGCATAGGTCCCTGAAAGTTGGCACCCATGTTGATAGGATTGTTAAGAAGGCATACGGTGTGTTAGCTTTTATTGGTAGAGCGATTGAGTTTAGTAGCCATGAGGTCATGTTACAGCTGTACAAAACTCTGGTGCGGCCACACTTGGAGTATTGCGTACAGTTCTGGTTGCCGCATTATTGGAAAGAAGTGAAAGCATTGGAAAGGATGCAGAGGAGGTTTACCAGGATGTTGCCTGGTATGGTGGGAAGGTCTTATGAGGAAAGGCTGAGGGACTTGAGACTGTTTTCGTTAGAGAGAAGAATGTTAAGAGGTGACTTAATAAAGGCATATAGGATGATCAGTAGATTAGATAGGGTGGACAGTATGAACCTTTTTCCTCGGATGGAGATGGCTAGCACAAGGGGACATAACTTTAAATTGAGAGGTGATTGATATAGGATAGATGTCAGAGGTAGGTTCTTTACTCAGAGAATAGTAAGAGCGTAGAATGCCCTGCCTGCAACTGTAGTGGATTCGCCAATATTAAGGGTATTTAAATGGACATTGGATAAACATATGGATGATATTGGAATAGTGTAGCTTAAATGGGCTTTAGATTGATTTCACAGGTGGTCAGCGCAACATCGAGGGCCAAAGGGCCTGTACTGCGCTGTTATGTTCTATGCTCTATGTCCACCCGACCCGCCACCTGCAGCACTCTGGTTGAGTGACTAACAATGACTCACAATGTCTGTACTAAGGCTTGATACTCAGATAGCCCTTTTAAAAACAGGATCTATTGAGATCTCCATGATCTTTAGCCAAAGCAAGTTCTTCTTTGAATGGCAAGTTCCTCCTCTCCCCATACTATCATCAATTGCCCTTGCTCATTGTTACGTGCCTAAGTCAGTGCACTCCGTTTTAGCTCATTCCCTAAATATCATCAGAATGATATATCCTAGCGAATGATCGAGAGGAACAGAGTGAATGATACAGTAAGCTGTGAAATACATGGCCAGGTGAGTTAATGGACCAGCTCACTACCATCTGGCACATCTAAATTGTGGGGTGAGGTGACGGATGAAGACAGGTTACAATGGTATCTTGAACTGTCTTTATGTACTTCAAAACCTTCTTCCAGAAAAAAATGTTGAGGCATACTAAAGGGCCTCGATATAAGTTTTCCTAACAGCTGTTGAATTAACAAGGCATGAAGATTAGCACAGGTTGGCCCTTTACTTTGAACTCTTCTAACATTGCCAAGTCTGACCTTTACTGTGATCTCTCTTCCAAGGATTTGGGTTTCTTTTCTTAATTCTTCTTAAGTTCTTTGCCCAAAGATAGGTCCAACACACAGCACCAGGATCCACATAATGTTCCTCGCACTGAGTAAGAATCTACAGTTTGGAAATGCATCATTGATCATTGATTTCTCACACCACCATTTCTTATCATTCAAGAAAAGTTCAGGAAATGAGATGTTGCAATGGAATGCTCAACAAAGTAGATATACTTTTGATTGGATAGTAGGATTCTTTAGGTTTCAATGCACTTAAGTGTATAAATGAAGGAAGATTTACAGGTAAGAGTTGGAGGTGTTAAGGATATCATACCATCTTGTGAGCCTTCATGGTAAAGGCTTGTAAACATTCTTTTATTTTGATTTGATTTATTATTGTCACATGTATTAGTATGCAGTGAAAAGTATTGTTTCTTGCGAGCTATACAGACAAAGCATATCGTTCATAGAAGAGGAAGGGAGGGGATGCATAATGTAATGTTACAGTCATAGCTAGGGCATAGAGGAAGATCAACTTAAAGTAAGGTAGATCCATTCAAAATTCTGACAGCAGCAGGGAAGATGTTCTTGAGTCCGTTGGCACATGATCTCAGTCCTTTGTATCTTTTTCCTGATAAAAGAAGGTGGAAGAGAGTATGCCCGGGGTGTGTGGGGTCCTTGATTATGCTGGCTATTCCAAGGCAGCGGGAAGATGGATGGGATAATGGACTGGACTTCATTCACAGCCCTTTGCAGTTTATTACGATCTTGGACAGAGCAGTAGCTATGCCAAGCTGTGATATATTCAGAAAGGATGCTTTCTATGGTGCATCTGTAAAGGTTGGTGAGAGTCGTGGTGGACATGCTGAATTTCCTTAGTCTCCTGAGGAGTTAGAAGCATTGGTGGGCTTTCTTAACTATAGCATCAGCATGGAGAGATCAGGACAGGTTGTTGGTGATCTGGACACCTAGAAACTTGGAGCTCTTGACCAGTTCCATTTCATCTCCATTGATGTAGACCGGGACATGTCCTCCACTATGCTTCCTGAAGTCGATGACTATCTCCTTCATTTCACTGACATTGCGGGAGAGATTATTGTTGTTGCACCAATTCACCTGATTCACTATCTCTTTTCTGCACTGCACCCCATTGTTGTTTGAGGTCTAACCCATTACTGTGGTGTCGTGAGCAATCTCAAAAATTGAGTTGGAGGAGAACTTGGCCACACCATCATAGGTGTATAAGGAGTATATTAAGAGGCTAAGGACACAGCCTTGTGGGGCACTGCTGTTGAGGATAATCGTGGAGGAGGGTTAAAGCTATGAGAGGGGAAGTAATGGCAAATATCATAAAGATTTCTGAATTTTTCCCTGCACTCATTTGATGTGCATGATGGTGTGAAGGTGGATGCTGCCCCTTCCCATCATCTCCATACAACTGATCTTGGAAACATCCTACAAACTATTAAAGAACAATAGGCTCCTCTATGCTCATTCTTCCATAACACCTCAATGTTAACTGAAACAGGCTGCTCTGGAACTTTCCTTTTTGCCAAATGGGCAAGTTGGCTTGGTTTCCTAATTTGAAAATTCTGGGCACTTGACTCTGTAAGCTCATAAATGACATTTCCTGGCACTTCAATTGTTGTACCCTCACTCAGGGGCATTTTTCATCCCTGAATTCCAGCCATATAATAGAAATGAGGATGAGGTCAGCATATTACAGATTGAATTGTGCATCTGCAACCAATCAGAAAAGCTAGCCTCACTATTCTTCACTGTACATTCATGAATTGAAATAAAACACAGAACGTTTACATCAAGTGTGGCATGTTTTGCACCATTTTCATATTCAGGTGTGTGTTGATGGATCTAAGGAAATGACGTGTAAGTCACAGTCATCAGAAACTGGAGTAAATCTTGTTCTGATTTTGGCATAAGTTAAGAAAATTTCCACTATATAGAATGCAATTTTTATGGTATTTATTATATGCAAGATGTATGTATGTTTTGGGATTTAAGATGCAATTTGGTTGGTGTGAAGAGATCATCATAGTCATATGTAAGTTAACTGTAAGTCAGTAGTGACTCATAACTATTTATAAATCTATAATCAAGGGTACAGGCCAGGAGCTTTCTCCCTGTTTGCTGGTACACATCGACTGACCCGCGGTGTGGGTCATGTGCCTCTTGCTTCACTGTGTGAGTGATATTGTACTCAGTCCCACATTGACCCTACATGTGCCAGATTCTTATATTGCAGAACTGTGTACATAAAGTGTGGGAAAGAAGGTCAGCCTTCTAGGGGGCTCAACCTTGGAAGCAGCTATCTGTGAGTTTCATCAGACAGACATGATTAATGCTGAAGTTAAGGTGTTGCTGTAACACCAGAAGTGGTTGTGAGAGTCCCAAAACTGGGAAAGGTGCTTGGATGATTAGCGTACTTGTCTCATTGAAGGCCTTGGGTTGATAACAGCACCTTGAGAAGGTAAGTGTTTGGGATCTGAGCTCAGGGAGATTGCTATAAAGCTGTCTCCCTTCCCAAGGGCTTTTATTACTGCTTTCAGCTATCTTCCACCTGACAGCAGTAGGGTTGGTGCCAATACATCCTCTTTGTGTGAATTTCGCTGTCATCGTGATTCCAGTTTGGCTCCTGCCTTCTCCCCCATAGCTTAACAAATTTGTGCAGAATGAAACAGATGATCTTCTTGAAGATGCTGACAGTTGCCAGAGGACTGTAAATTTTCCTTCTGTTATGTTCCAACAGGTTAGTGACAAAGTAGTATTAAAATGCATTGTAAAATTAAGCAAGATGTGAGGATACTCAACTTAGCAATCTGACAGAGACCAACTAATTTCACCCTTTAAAAGCAAATTACTGCAGATGCTGGAATCTGAAACCAAAAGAGAAAACGCTGGAAAGTCTCAGCAGGTCTGGCAGTATCTATATGGAGAGAAATCAGCTGACATTTTGAGTCCAGATACCCTTTGTCGGAGCACCAAAGGGTCATCTGGACTCAAAACTTCCAAGGTTGGTACAGAGGTAAAATGACTTACTGTTTCAGCAGCCTCCATCCAGGTTACCCTGGCACTGCTCTTCAATGGACAGAGCATCCAAAGCGAACCAGCCTCTTTTGCAACATCTCCCAACTGCTTCACTGGGTCCATTTCTCAATGTTGTTTCATCCTCGTAAGTAACAGAATAGCCTTAAAAGTGGAAGCCTTTCTTGCGCAGAAGCCTATTCCTGATCTCCCTGCATTCTGTGATGAGAGGGGCAACAATTATCTTAAGTGCGCTCTCACTTCAGTGTGGTATTTAGTGAATTGGGGGCCATGTGGCACTGCACAGAAATGTGTTGTGGGCTTTGGCATAGGTAGCGCCCATACTGCACAAGCTGTTTGGAACGCTGTCAGATATGAACTGCTGATGCTGAGCTGTCAAGCCACATTAGTAGGTAGGTCCTGTGAACTCTATTGCTGGGCTGAACAGCTGAAGGAGCCCTCAGGCAGACCCTTTAGCCAGCAGGTTACATCTTGCAGTTCCATCTATCGAAAGCTACTGGGGCCAGGCTCACAATGCTATCTCAGGTCTCCCTATTATGGGAAGCTATCAGATCATAAGAAGAACATATGTTACAATGCTGCCAATAAATCTACTTCAAACACGTTGCAAGGGACCATAGATTAAGCTGCAGCAGGCCAATGGTTATTTCCCTGTGTGAACAAGTGAGTGGGAAAGGGAAGGAGGTGTTTGCACTTTCAAAATATAGAATAGGAACACTTAATCCTATCCTGAAAAAACAATAATTTAAATGATATTCTCACCTTGAATTGGTGTGATTGCTTTAGTTCATTGCCTGATCGTTGAATTTATTCATTGTCCTTTTAATTACCTTTAACGTTTTTAAGTTGTAAAGAAGAAGTTACGACATAACATTTCTTGTGTCCCAGGAAGTCAAAAAGTACAACATGGAAAGCTGCTGGATGTTGTCACTGTAGTCATGGAGAGTAACATTGTAGTTAATTGATGTACAATGTGGCTCTCACAAATGACAATAAAATAATTGACTAGGTAATCCATTTTTGCTAATGTTAATAAATGTTGACCAAGTCACTGGGAGAATCCCTGCTCATCTTCAGAGAGATGCTTTATGTTGATTTGAGGGTGGGTAGGACTTCCATGCCGACTGTTCATCAGATTTTTGGTGAAGGGTCATTACTAACCTGAAATGTTAACTCTGCTTCTCTCTCCACCGATGCTGCCAAACCTGCTAAATATTTCAAACATTTTATGTTTCGATTTAAGATTTCTAGCACTGCAGTATTTCACTTTGTATGAAGAATTCCCCGTATTCAATGCCGCTGGTTCACGGTGAAGAAATTCTGCTCTAATACACTATTATATTTTAAGAATGTTATCAGTCCTTTGGAGCTTCCATGCTGTGATTCTGTTCTTTTCCAAAAGTTTATTTGTTAGTGTCACAAGTAGGTTTACATTATCACGACAATGAAGTTAAAATCCCCTAGTCACCACACTCTGGCGCCTGTTCAGGTACACTGAGGGAGAATTTAGCATGGCCAATGCACTTAACCAGCACATCTTTCAGACTGTGGGAGGAAACTGGAACAGTTAGAGGAAGCCCATGCAGACACATGGAGAACACGCAGACTCCTCACAGGCAGTGACCTAAGCCGGGTATCCAGGTCCCCGGTGCTGTGAGGCAGCATTGTTAACCAGAGGGCATGTAACCTGGGGCATTGTCAGTAATACAGCTGCCAAATTCAAAATAACCTTATTATACTTGCATTTCAACAGCTAACAACTCCTGCTCTAATCTTTGAAAGTCGGTGCATGATACGTGTAGCAGCCAATTAACGGCTGCCCAGAAGGGAGCTGGCCAAAGCATTGGGAGATGGTTGGCAGCACATCCAACCAACAGCTAAAAGTGTGACATCCAGGGGCGGGCCGTGATCTGGAAAGAGTTCCAGGTGCACCAGAAAACAAAGTTTGGGTGTCTGAGTAATTTGTGACATCAATTTTGAACTACTGTAATTTGGTGCACTAAGTAAGAACTTATTCATGAATATTCATAAGAACATAAGAAATAGGAGCAGGAGTAGGCCATCTAGCCCTTCATGGCTCATCATCTATTCATGGCTAATCATCTAGTTTGGAAGCATTCCACACCTTTGCCAGGGAAGAAATAACGTTGGAATGTCTCTCCACAGATGGCCAAGAGAATGGAACTAGGAGCTGGTGAAGGCCCTAGGCAAAAGACTTTTCAAAATTTGGTGATAATTCCCTTGTCCAGGTTGCAAGTGTTAGATAGGTGGTCTTCATGCCTGCAAACAGAGACATCCTAGCCGGACAACAACAACCTAGACAGAGGTCACAGCAGTGGTCAGCACCTTTGGGGGTCATCCAACAAGCTTAGCCGCAGTGCTGCAAAAGGCTCAACTACTTTCTGAGATTTGCAAGAATGATGGATATATGTGGCAGTGTGTGACAGAGGTCCATTATGGGATTGTCTTGTGTGTTGCCCAAACAGGTAAGGTGACCTAATATGCACATGCCATTCTGCCTGGCAATGAGAGTTAAAAAAGTAGGCAAAAACTGCCACACTTGTTAGCTGGTAAAGAACAGAGAATAGGTTCATACTGCTGGAAAAGTACACAATGGCCACACTTTTGAAGGCTCAGTTTGAAGTATCACAATTATTCCCTCATTATTTGCAAAAGAAGAGTGCGTACAGTGCCCGAGAAAGGTGCAGGACCAGAGGCGAAGCCCCCAACATCGCCATGGTGACAGTCATCAAGGAGGAGGTCCTGGAGTTGGCTGTCAGCTGATGGAGCCAGGCCATTAGTCAAGATGAGATAAGCCCGGGTTGCGGAGAATCCAAGGGGATTTTTTCATAATTCCAGAAAATGCTGCTGAAAGGGCTGGGCAGTGGGACGAGGGAGGGCTGCTGCTTGAAGCTGGAGAAGCTATAAAGGTAGTATAGGTGGTGTGTGACTTTGTAGGCTTGCAGATGTCAGAGAGAAAGATGTGTCCCTATGTTGAATGGTGTAAGATATGAACTCTGAATCACATCTCCCAATGGTTTATGTGTTTGTAATAAATGAGTGTCACATCAAACTCACCTGAAAGGTTGAAAATGCCCCTCACTCTCCTTTTTGTCCACCACACATGAGCAATTTGACAGCTACAGACACTAGCCCTGTGGGGCTAACGTTAACCTCTGAGGAGGAAGAGGATGACTCAGACGGTTCAGCATCATATCCTTGCTCTGCACCTAGCAGCAGCACAGATGCAGGTGCCTCAGTGGCTATGTGGGCTTCCAATATAATGGATAGAAACAGAGTCTAATATGACTCTTTCTCAGAATCCCAACAAGAATCAAATTGAACTCGAAACGGTAACTTCTCCCTCACAGATGCTGCCAGACCTGCTGAGTTTTCCAGCACTTTCTGTTTTTTTTCTCCCTTCTGGTCACTATCACTCTGTCATCACTCTGTAAATTTGGTTGGCAGGTTATGGCCTTCACCTACCATCTCCTTTCTACAGCCTCTCATCCCCGAGCAGCTTGACCACCTTCCTGCAGCTCATGTCACACCTGCTTCTGGCAAACTGACCTCCTCCTTCTCCACCTCCTCCTCACTCCTCCTCACTGGAGGAGGTGCTTCCCACAACACCCAGAAGCCACATGTACTCACCACAAATGGTGCAGTGCTCAAAGATCATCAGAACTCCAAATTTATGGACTCTTCCCTGAGGAACAGCTTTGAATCTGATTGGAGGTGTGTGAAGAGCAAAGTTTTCATATATACCTAACCCTCAGCAGCCTCACCTGCTAAAATCAGGCACAGACCTACCTCCAATCTTTATCTCCACCTTTTCATCTGTCCCTGAAAAGAAATGTGATTCCTACCAGTTATATTTCCTGTGCACCACCTTATTATAGTATGGGCGATGCTTTATGGCAGTCAGTCGGGCTGTTTAGTATCTTAATTGATGTTTAAATACTTACTTCAAAATGGTGGGCGAGCTGCCATTAAGCTGTCTGAAGAACAGTCATATTTGCCTTGAAGCAATAGCTATTTCTCTCTTTCTCCAGATGCTGCCAGACCTGCGGAGTATTTCTGGCATTTAGTGAAGCTCCGCGTAAGTATAAATATGAATAGTCAAATAATTGTGGATTTAATCCAATTTCTATTTTAAAGGTGAGACGCAGGTTTCCTGAGCTATGCAGAACTCAGGGTCAACAAAGCACGAACACAGGGGACCATTGATCAATGAAACTGATAGGATTGAGAGCTTTCAAACAGTGAAATTGCATAGCTGCTGTTCGGCCTCTGTGAGTGTCACAATCCCCGTGGAGACTGGTAACTTTTAAAAATGATATTTGAATTCCAAGTGACTGTTGAAAGATGCTTCCCTCAGTTTTTGGACAATTTTCAAGCTGACTACCAGCAGTGAGATCAACTCCAATGACTTCTCCTCCCAGTCTGGCTCGAACGAATCTTCCAAAGGCTTGAGAGTGCCACAAGATGGTCCCTTTGACCTGCGGAGACAGCCTTCCTGCCCAACCTCTTCCAGTTAGCTCCTAGAGAACCCGCAGCCTCCTTTCTGCTGACCGCACAAGGAGAAAAAAAAAATAACAAAACATGGAAATGGTACTGGTCAAACTTATCTTGTACAGCAGAACATGGAACTCCAATCAGACTGGTGTCATTTGTACTGGTTTGTGACTGTTTTGAGCTGTTTTTCCTTCTGTGAGGCCACTCCCTCTTCCCTATCCAAAAGCTTGGAGACTGGAAGTCTGTCAATAATTGGCTCTTGCCTGTTCAGGTGTGAATTTCGCATCTTGCTCCCAATGGGTGGGATTTTCCAGCCTCGCTCACCCCAAGACCGGAAAATCCTGTCCGAGGTCAGAGAACCTTTGCATGGTCCTGTCCCATCTGTTAAAATTCACCTGGGAAAATTCCACCCAGTAGGTCTCAGCTTGGGTCCTCAGTCTCCACAGTAACCAAACCACACAGGCTTGTTGTCTAGTGGAATTCGAAACAAATCACATGATCCTCATAATTCCTCCATAATTTTACCTTGAATTAAAGAGACAATCCTAAAACATTATATAACCTTGCATTCATAACAGGACTTATTCTGACATCCTGACTTCATTGCTATACAGGTGATTCCAACTTTTTTGGAAGGGAGTTCAATTTCTTTGTATTTTAGTCTCCTTGATCTGATCATCCCTGTTGCTCAATGTAACATGGGAGAAGCTTATGCAGCTTGACCTCTGATGAGGAACAAGGAGAAAAACAGCTGCAACAGCAGCCGGAGAAGCAGGGACAACACCAGTAGCAGCATCAAGAGCAGCAGCTGCTGCTTTCTTCTCAGCTACAAGCTGCTCCATAGGGGATGAACCCAAAGATCACTCTTCCTCCCACCTCCCACACAGAGCCTATCAGCTCAGTCAAGGTGTCTGAACACTTGTACCTCATGAGGCACAGGTTTTACATCTGAAACCTAAAACCTGCAGCTTCCTGGAACAAAGACCCCCTTCTCAGCAGGCTATGTGGGCATTGCATTTTCAGTGGCTGACACAGTATCTGTCACTGGAGGGCAATTCCTTGCACCTCACCCTTCCACATCTCTGCCTCTTGCCAAGTTGTGTGCTCCATTCTCCCACCAAGAGAGAAAGCAGAACAGACAAATTAAGTATAGAATGAATTAACGGGAGGCAATGGCCTGGTAGTATTATCGCTAGACTATTAATCCAGAAGCGCAACTATGGAGACCTGGGTTCGAATCCCACCACAGCAGATGGTAGAATTTGAATTCAATTTAAAAAAATATTGAAATTAAGGATCTACTGATGACCACAAAACCATTGCAAATTGTCAGAAAAATCCATCTGGTTCACTAATGTCCTTTAAGGAAGGACATCTGCCATTTTACCTGGTCCGACCTGCATGTGACTCCAGAGCCATAGCAATGTGGTTGACTCTCAATTGCTCTCCAAGGGCAACTAGGGATGGGCAATAAATGCTGGCTAACCAGTGATGCAAAAGTCCCACGAATGAATAAAAAAAATAGAAATAGGTAGCTCAAGTCTGTTTTGCCATTTAATAAGATCACGGCTGATCTGATTGTAACTTTAACTCCACATTCCCATCTACCCCTGATCAACCTTTCACCCCCTTGCTTACCAAGAATCTATTTAACTCTGTCTTAAAAACATTCAAATCTCTGCTTCCACCACCTTTTGATGAACAGAGTTCCAAAGATTCATAACCCTCAGGGTAAAAATTTCTCCTCATTTCTGTCTTTTTAAACAGTGTCCCTAGTCTTAGATTTTCTGACAAGAGGAAACAATGCTTCCACATCCACCTGTTAAGGTCTCGCAGGACCTTGCATGTTTGAATCAAGCCATGTCTTACTCTTCTAAACTCCATCAGATACAAGAATAAAAGCAAATTATTACAGGTACTCTGACAAAGAGTCATCCAGACTTGAAACATTAGCTCTATTCTCTCTCCATGGATGCTGTCAGATCTGCTGAGATTTTCTAGCATTTTTTGTTTCAATCAGCAACAGGCTACTCTGTCCAACTTTTCCTCAGAAGTCAACACTCCCATTCCAGATATTTGTCTACTAACCTTCACTGACCTGCTTTCCATGAATTTACATTCTTCTTTAAATAAGGAGACAGGTCAAGTATCCTTTTCCTGTGCATCCAAAAACTGAACACGTCCAAAAACCAAACGTTTTTTGTGTTCAAATTCTGTGATCTGAGGTGACAGGCACCTCATCAACTGGGATGCGGCCTTTAAAGGAGGATGTCTAGCTGCTTGCTGTACTTTGCGCCCAGCTGCTGTGAGAATTCTTGTTCCTGGCCCACATCCTATCAAGGAAATTAAGTTCAACCAAGAAAATGCTGCCCTTCAGGCAAATAATGATATCTGATCCAAATGGAATCAACTAGTCTTTGGGAGTATGACTGCCAAGTCTGCTCTCCCAGAGGCTGTTTCCTCTTGCTTCACAAACCGCTTAACGTACTACTGAGGGACACAAAACCTTCTCTCCGACTCTTTATTGCTAGCTAGGTTTCCATTAGCCACGACCTATTCGTCCTAAATATACCTAATACAGTAGGTATATCACATCCAAAAACTAAAAATATCCAAGTATCAAAATGTAATCTGCCTCAAGGATTTTGGATAAAGGATAGTCAACCTGTACTCCTGATGTCTTTGCCCAGTGCTTTGTGTTGCCTGAAGAGTTATGATCTTTAGTAATGGATTATATGGATAAGAGGAAAGGACAACATTTGTGACTGTGAGACATTAGGGCGAGAAGGCAAAAGGATGAGATTGAGTGTTGTTTTTTCAGGTGGGGATGTGAGATGCCTGGAGAAAGGAATGATTGGAGTTCTGAGGAGTGCTGATTAGAAGATTGCAGGAAACGTCAGATTGTGAAGCTTCAATCCTAAAATCGCTTTGTTATTCCTTATATCCCTACCGGCAAATTTTCCATGCATCGCTGATCACTGCAAAGCCCATTGTAGACTTGGTGCTGATATCCACCCTGCCTAATCTTTAATCTCTTATTGTAACAACTTGGCTCCACCAATGATGAGTGTACTGTGATCTGGAGTGCAAAAATATTCAACCTTTCCAATTAATGCCCGATTGGTCTACTCCTAATCATCAGCAAAGTGACGGAAAGGATTGTCGACAGTACTCGCTCTGCAATAACATGCTTACTGATGCTCAATTTGAGTTTCGCCAGGGCACTCAGCTCCTGACCTCATTATAGCCTTGGCGCAAATAAAGACAAAAGAGCTGAACTCAAGAACTGAAGTGAGAGTGACTGGCCTCGATATCAAGGCCGCATATGTGACATCTAAGTCTAATTCTTTCTTGAAAATCATTATGGTTTTACCATATGGCAATTTGTTTCACATCTTTACCACTCTCCACTTTAATTTGCTTCTCTTTCATTTCTACTTTTATTTGCAGAAACATGAAAAAGGATGAGCAGAAAGGCAAAAAGAAGCATAAACAAATCACGGCAATGAAGGCCATGAGCTGCTAATTCAGTTCAAATATCAGGGTAGATGAGATACTCCTCCACATTGGTAAAGATAACATCAAGATGGCAAATCAACCGACAAGACCCTACCACAGCTTAGGAGCACTTAAGGTTAATAGAAGCTTGGGAAGGTATATCATGGTGTTTCTCTTTCACCACAGAAAAATTGCAGGAAATTGTGAAAAAAAGAAAATGGTTTCTTGCCACTTTTCTTCACTTTCCAGACACAATTCACTCCTTTCTGAGATAGAATATTACGAGAATCTGTTTGGTCTCCAGTGTTTCACGGAAATAGCTGTTAATTATCTACAAAGTTGATCGTGAATGCTGTATGATTGGAGGACAAGCCTCATCCTGTCCTCAATGAATATCTATAAAGATGCTTTTCCAGAAGGGCTCACTAGAGAGCAATCAGAAATAGAAATTTTGGCAGATTTTCATGGAAGTGCAATTGTAACAGAATAAGTAAGTAGCAATCATGGATTATTGAATTTTAATTTTGATGACGAGAGAAACTTGACATCCTTGTACAATGCCTGTTGTTCTAACCAACAGTGAAGCCTTTCTCACTAATGGAAAAAAATGTAGTTCCAATGTATTCCCAAGCTTCGATCACCTATAAGTGCTCCTAAGCTGCAGTAGGGTGATACCTTTGCTTGTTGGACTTCAGACTGTAGCTTGCATTATTATACATTAGAACCTTGATTTCTCTCCGAGAAACACATTAAAAAAATAAATATTATCGCTTTGATCACCGAGACATTTATGTACATAAAAATGAAACAATGGTAAACTTTCAATGTCAAAAATATCAACCTGTCACCCCTGTGAAGTACTATCATTGCAATGTAAAAACATAATGCCATATCATTACTTGCGTCATTATCCCATGAAGGCTTCAGCTAAAGTTGCAAATGTCATTGTTTTATGTTGTCAAAATTTTCATATAAAACTAAAGAGATTCCTCTCAATATTTAATGCCTTTACTAATGGCTTCACTGGAGTGTTTGTCCTCAACCTTCAACAGCAAAATACCATTTTCATGAAAAGTCTGTTTAAAGAAACCGCAGAATCAGTTGTGGTGCACCTTTTGAAGAAATCCGCAATATGGTTTATTGGTACCTGCAACTGCACACGGCCAATTGTACTTATGGAACTGCCAAGTGAAATCTCTCATAAGATTTATTGAAGCAGCTTCTCCCTTGCCAAACAAATAATAAGATCAACTGAATCACAAATCCAAAACTGATAAGCAAAAGTATTATATTTGCATTCTAAGAAGACGCAAATATACAAGCACTGTTATTAACGAATCCACTGAAGGTGCCAGAATCTCATGCATTTATCACAAGCTGTTTGTCTCCACCCTCAAATGAGGCAAAACCCAGTAGAGCCTTAATCCCTTTGAACTAACCCATGCAATTTCTTTACTTGGGTCAGCATGGTGGTATAGTGGTTAACATAGCTACTTCACAGCGCTAGGGACTTGATTTTGATTCCCGGCTTGGGTCACTGTCCATATGGACTCTACGCATTCTCCACATGTCTGCTTGGGTTTCCTCCTTGTACTCCGGTTTCTTCCCACAGTCCAAAAGACCTGCTCGTTAGGTGCATTGACCATGCTAAATTCTCCCTCAGTGTACTCGAACAGGTGCTGGAGTATGGCGACTAGGGGATGTTCACAGTAACTTCATTGCAGTATTAATGTGAGCTTACTTGTGAAACTAATAAATAAACTTTAAAACTTTAGTCACACAATAATATCCCTCTGCAGAAAGGACAATACCAACCACTGAGGCAGATCATCCAGGAGACCACACTTTAGCTGAAGAAAAGTAGCATCTTTTGTCCCATCTCCCTTTCCATTTATCTCTCTCTCTTTCTCTCTCTCTCTCTTATCTACTCATTGGGGAGATATTTTTCTAAGGATAGATAGGTAGATAGATCAAAGGAAAAAATTCAAATTCACTTTCAGCAAGCGAGGCAGTAATGGGTGTTATGATTGAACACTGAAGCATTATTTGATTAATGTGTGACAACACCTGCTGCAAGTTTATTAACTAACATTGATTACTGGTAAAGCACGACGAATATGCATTTAGCAAGAGAATTGCATGCTTAAATAACCACCTGATCTCCTGTCCCAATGTATCAATAAATGCGATATTCCCCAGTACCAATTTGATTTAATTTATGGGCTGGATTTTGCTCTGAGCACATTAGACATCCAGTAGACTTTTACTGACCTATTGCAGGGCAAATTGTTGTCAGTGCAACTTTCAAATGGCGTGGTACTCTCAACACGACTGTTGAGACCTGTGTGAATGGGGCAAACAACTTTGTATCCCCTTAGACAATTGGATTGAAGAATTGTTAATGAGCGCAGAGAAGCCTGAACTATGGAGTTCCATTTAGAATGGTGAATTAAATGTCAAATCAGGTGTAGAAAACAAAATAAGAAGTGAGAAAGATTATATTAAAAAAATTGACAAAACAAAAAAAACTCAGGAAAAAAACTACAACAACAATTAAAATCAGGCATATATTAAAGTTAATTTTCTGGGCCAGAGTGGAGATTTAGCAATAGTTAAGAGTTACCATACTGTTAAAAGGATACTTAAAACTTGAGTCAATTTTTAGTGGTCTGCTTTGGCCGATATCTACAACAGTACCCAATGTTAAGCTATTCAATGCATTTGAATGGGCGGCATGTTAGCCCAGTGGTTAACACTGGTACCTCACAGCGCCAGGGACCCAGGTTTGTTTCCCGGCTTGAGTTGCTGTCTGTGTGGAGTCTGCAGATTCTCCCCATGTCTACATGGGTTTTCTCTCATAGTGCAAATGACATGCTGATTAGGTGCATTGGCCACGCTAAATTCTCCCTCAGTGAACCCAAACAGGTACCAGAGTGTGGCGGCTAGATTTTCACAGTAAGTTAATTGCAGTGTTAATATCAGTCTATTTGTGACTAATAAATGTTGAGTTTACTGAATAGGAAGCGAGAGATGAAATTGCTGGGCCTCGGACGCAAATCTTTGTCTCTTCTTTGGGCACAGGTGAGGTCCCAGAGGACTGGAGGATAGCGAACATGGTACCGTTGTTTAAAAAGGGTAGGAGGGCTAACCCGGGTAACTATAGGCCGGTGAGTTTGACGTCAGTGGTAGGCAAGAGGATTCTTAGAACATAGAACATTACAGCGCAGAACAGGCCCTTCGGCCCACGATGTTGCGCCGACCAGTTAAAAAAAACAATGACCCTCTAACCTAAACCAAACCCTTTCCATCCATAAACCTATCCACGGATCTCTTAAACGCCCCCAAACTAGGTGCATCCACAACTGCAGCAGGCAGGGCATTCCAATCCCTCACCACCCTCTGGGTAAAGAACCTACCCCTGACATCCGTCCTATAACTACCACCCCTTAATTTAAAGCTATGCCCCCTCGTGCTAGCTTTCTCCATCCGAGGAAAAAGGCTATCACTGTCCACCCTATCCAAACCTCTGATCATCTTATATGTTTCAATAAGGTCCCCTCGCAGCCGCCTCCTCAAATCCCTCAGTCTCTCCTCATAGGACCTCCCCTCCATACCAGGCAACATCCTGGTAAACCTCCTCTGAACCCTCTCCAAAGCCTCCACATCCTTCCTATAATGTGGGGACCAGAACTGCACACAATACTCCAAGTGCGGCCGCACTAGAGTTTTGTACAGTTGCAACATGACGCTGCGGCTCTTAAATTCAATCCCCCTACCAATAAACGCCAAGGCACCGTATGCCTTCCTAACAACCCTATCTACTTGATTCCCAACTTTCAGGGATCTATGTACACATACACCTAGATCCCTCTGTTCATCCACACTATTCAGAGTCCTACCGTTAGCCCTATACTCTACACATCCGTTATTCCTACCAAAGTGAATTACCTCACACTTTTCCGCATTAAACTCCATCCTCCACCTCTCGGCCCAGTTCTGCAACTTGACCAAGTCTCTCTGTAGACTAAGACACCCTTCCTCACTATCTACCACACCTCCAACTTTGGTGTCATCAGCAAATTTACTAATCCACCCAGCTATACCCTCATCCAGATCATTTATAAAAATTACAAACAGCAGTGGCCCCAAAACAGATCCCTGAGGCACACCACTCGTAACTGAACTCCATATCGAATACTTACCATCAACCACTACCCTCTGTCTCCTATCCACCAGCCAATTCCTAATCCAATTTCCTAAATCACCCTCAATCCCATACATCTGCAATTTCTGCAGAAGGCTTCCATGGTGATAGGATGTATGAGCACTTGGAGCGTTGCGATCTGATTAAGGATACGTAGCATGGCTTTGTAAAGGGGAAGTCTTGCCTTACGAATCTGATAGAATTTTTTGAGGAGGTGACAAACACGGTCAACGAAGGACGAGCCGTTGATGTGGTCTATATGGATTTTAGTAAGGTGTTTGACAAAGTCCCTCACGGTAGGTTGGTAGAAAAGATTAAGGCTCATGGGATACGAGGCCAGGTGTCTAGATGGGTTGAGAACTGGCTTGCTAAGAGGAGACAGAGAGTAGTAGTGGAGGGGTCCTTTTCTAGCTGGAGGTCTGTCACTAGTGGTGTGCCACAGGGCTCAGTACTGGGACCTCTTCTCTTTGTAGTGTATATAAATGATTTGGAAGAGGGAGTAAGTGGTGTGATCAGCAAATTTGCTGATGACACCAAGATGGCTAGATTGGCGGGCAGTGAGGAGCAGTGTCTGGCAATACAACGGGATATTGATAGGCTGGTATATTGGGCAGATATATGGCAAATAGAGTTTAATCTGGATAAATGTAAGGTGATGCATTTTGGCCAGAATAATGTGGGGGGGGGTGGAGTTATATGATAAAGGGTAAGCCCATAAGGAATATAGAAACGCAGCGAGACCTGGGGGTGCAAGTACACAAGTCTTTGAAGGTGGCAATACAAGTGGAGAAGGTTGTGAAGAAAGCCTATGGTATGTTAGCCTTTGTAGGACGGGGTATAGATTATAAGAGCTGGAGTCTAATGTTGCAGTTGTAGAGAACGTTGGTTAGGCCGCATTTAGAGTACTGCATCCAGTTCTGGTCGCCTTACTACCGGAAGGACGTGGAGACTTTGGAGAGAGTGCAGAGGAGGTTTACCAGGATGTTGCCTGGTATGGAAGGACTGGGTTAAGAGGAAAGATTGAGCAAATTGGGGCTGCTTTCCCTTGAAAGACGGCGACTGAGGGGGGATCTAATAGAGGTATATAAGATTATGAAGGGTATAGATAGAGTAAACAGAGGTAAGCTATTTCCGATGTTAGAGACACATAGTACAAGCGGCCATGGGCTTAAGGTGAGGGGGGAGAGGTATAACACAGATATTAGAGGGAGGTTTTTCACACAGAGGGTAGTGGGGGTATGGAATGCTCTGCCAAGTAAGGTGGTGGAGGCAAACACACTAGAGTCATTTAAGAGTAACTTAGACAGGCACATGAGGGGGTTAGAGATGGCAGGATAGAGGAGATTGTTTTAAATAAAGTTCATTAGCAGTGGGACGTCCCTGGTAATGTAAAAGGATATGGTATGATAATAATGTTTTTTTCTTTTTTAATTCACAGGTTTTAAGTCAGTCCGCCTTGTTGTCCAACGAGGGGCATACACGCAATGGGTAGTACTTGGGTTGCTCTTGAATGTTTGAGATTGGCCGAGTGCTTCATGTCATTAGTGTGCGCTTAAACTGGACCAGATGCTGAGCAACACGACAGCTCAGTGACTATCACTGATTGCTGTGCAGACACATGGATTTGGGCCAGTGTCTGTGGGAGTTTGCGCATTCTCCCCGTGCTTGCGTGGGTTTTCTCCAGGTACTCTGGTTTCCTCCCACACCCCAAAGATGTGCTATTAGGCTGATTGGAAGTAATAAATTGTCCCTAAATTAGTTTCCCCCAATGTGGATTGCCATAAAAACAATAGATAAGAGTCATGGGTGGAGGGGGGGGACTGGTAATATTAAAATGGTGGCGCGGGCTCATTGGGCCGAAGGGCCTATTTCCCGGGCTGTTTTTGTTCTTTATTCTTTGAAGCCAGATTGCAAAATGTCATTTTTGTGCAGCTTAAAGAGGAATGGTGCATCTCAATCAACATTTGGGCTTTTGTGTTTAAACTGCAAGTGTGCACTTGCTGAAATTTCTGTCCAATTTGAGCATAAATAATGGTGAACACTGTTTGCCCCACAGCTACGTGCATGGCCAATTCTGTCATGCAATATCTTTTCTTTGATATAATGGCCGCACTTTTCCAGCTGTGACCCGCAACTTTTCTGTCGGGCCGCGGTGGAAGACAAGAGACTGTGGCCTTGGATAGAGATTTGTGCGTGTGCCAGGAATGCATGTGCATCTCCTAGAGCCAACGAACAGTTGCCAGTCAGATCATGGGAACTGGCGGGAAGGCAGGTAAGTCAGTTAAATCTGTTTTTAATCTGTTTTAAGTATGCATATTTGGTAATTATCAGGACCTTTCAGGTCCCGATCGAACCCTGCCAGTAGTACTTCATTCCAGCAGGGTTCAGACTAGCTCTCCATGTTCAAGGAACTCAGAGGAGTCCCCGCAGGAATGAAGGGTGGGCAATCGGGCCCTCCCGGGGGATCAGGTGGTAAAGGGTGGTGCCCCTAGGCATGGGCACCCTGGCAGTGCCAGCTTGTGTACCCTGGCACTTCCCAAGGGGCAAAGTCTCCAGTCCAGGACCTCTTCGGTGCAGAGTGTGCGGAGAGTCAGGTGAGAAGCTCAACTGACAGAACAGTCAGGATTTAGAACAATTTTCCTGCCAATTCAGCACTTTTGGGAAAATCACCCCCAATATTGCTTTTTCTTCAGTTCTCAATGAGAGTCAAATTCTGTTTCTAGTATTTTAAATGTTAGTTAAATTTTTTAACTACCTAAAGAATTGACTCCAGCTCTGTAAACAAATATCATAGACAAAGCAGAATATTAAATCAAGGCAATGTTGAATTCAGGCAAAGTTACTAAACAGATTTTTCTTTCATTTTGATTAACTCTCAGCAATAATAATTAAAATCAGGCTAGCATTACATAAGACAGTCAGATATAAAAATAAATCCTCAATTAGATTTTGCAAAGAGCTCACGTGTTACTCTGTTAGGTATTGGTGATTATCTGGAGAACATTGAAATGTGCAACCTAGTTTAATAACTTAAAATGTGTTAAGTTACATTCATCTTGTACTATATTTAACTTTGCTCATACAAATTTTTAGGAATTTAGTTATTTTCCCCTATGTGTTAAAACTCCATGTATAAAATGAAGTTCAACATGGATAGGTGTGAAGTAGTTTAATAAAAGCAGTACGGAGATTGTTTGTTATTTGGACGATGTGAATCTAGATGTGGTGGAAAAGCAAAGTGATCTTGGACTACATATACACCAGTCACTAAAATCTGCTCCACAGCAAAGCAAAAACAAAACAAGCACTAAATTTATTTTTAGAGGCATAAAATTGAAAAGTTTGAAAAATTGAAAAAATTAAGAAGTTATGCTAAACTTGAATCGAAATTTAATAAGGTCATGAAGGTTCCTTTAAAACTGAGATGAGGAGGATTTTGCCACAGAGGACTTTGGAGGCCAGGCCATAATATGCCTTTAAGACAGGGATAGATAGGTTCTTGATCAATAAAAGGATCAAAGGTTACGGGGAGAAGGCTGGAGAATGGGGATGAAAATCATGTCAGCCATAATTGAATGGCTGAGCAGTCTTCATGGATCAAATGGCCTAATTCTCCTTCTATAACTTATGATCTTATGGTTAGATTACTGTGTGCAGGCTGATTGCCATTTTATAAAAAGGGTTTGGAGGCACATCTGGCAACATCCTAGACATTTGTCTTCCTAATGCTGATGATTAAATCAAACTCATTAAAGGCATGAGGCAGTCTGTGTACTTGTTGCTGTAAGTTTTGCTCAGTATGGAATGCTCATGTAGCACCACCTGCGTGGAAAAAGTCTCTGATGAGGACTTCGTCTTGGATCTCAGGCGAGCAAGGCTGAATAGCTTCCCTTTGATACTGGTATGTAAGTAGACACACTTTATAGATAACCTGCAGGTATATGACAGCAGCAAAGAGAAGATATTACCAAAGATACAGACAGCCACAATGAGTAATTAAAGTGAATAGTATAGATGTGTTTAAAAGAAAGCTAGACAAGTTTTTGAGTGAAAAGGAAATAGATGATTACAATGATAGATTTAGATGACAAGGTGGGAAGAAGCTCAAGAGGAGCATTACCACCAGCGTTGATGAATTGAACCAAAATACCTGTATATCCTACATAATCCTGTGTAAATACCCTGGTTTGGGATTCTACAGTGAACAAGACATAAATACATCCAACAAAGCTGTGATTCATGATTTTTCTTAATTTAAATTATTTAATTGGAGGATGCAAGTATTGTTGGCCAGGCCAAAAATTATTGCCTCTCCCTAGTTGTCCATGAGAAGGTGGCAGTGAACCATCTTCTTGAACCACTGCAGTCCACGTGTCGTAGGTACATCCACAGTGCAGCTAGGGAGAATTCCAGGATTTTGACTCAGTGACAGTGAAGGAACAGGGATACATTTCCAAGTCAGAATGGGGTGTGACATGGAGGGTAAGTTGCAGGTAGTGGTGTTCCAATACAACTGCAGCCTTTCTCCTCCTATTGAAGGAGTCTTAGTGAGTTGCATCTCGTGAATGGTATGACAACACTGCATGCTGTTGGTGAAGGGGTGAATGTTACTAGATGAAGTACCTTTTAAAGGACTACTTTTTTGGGATGGAGAAGATTTCCTGAGTGCTTTTGGAGCTGCCCTCATCCAGGCAGATGAAGATGTTCTATAGAATTTCTGACTTGTGTCTTGTAGATGGAGGACAGGATTTGGGGGTCAGTCAGTGGATTACTTGCCTTGATGCTAAACTCAATCAAATGGTACCCTTGATGGGGCAATTCCTCTTCACCTCTGGGATACAATTCCTTTTTCCATGTTTACAACTAAGCCTATGATGAAGTCAGGAACTGAGTCTCAGTAAACAAGTTACTGCTGAATAAATTTTGCTTGATAACGCTATTGACAATACCTGGCATCACTTTGCTGATGATCGAGAGTAGATTGATGGGACAGTAATTAGTTGAATTGGATTTGACTTTTTTTGAGTACAGGACAACACTAGACAATTGTCCACTTTGTAGCTGTACCGGAACAACTTGTCTAGGGCTGCAGTTATATCAGCTGGGTGTTGGTAGGGCCTAAACTCTTTGCTGCATCCAGTGTCTTCAGCCACTTCTTAATAACACATTGAGTGAATTGAGTTGGCTGAAGACTGAAATCTGTGATGCTGTGGAGCTCAGGAGGAAACCAAGACAGATCATCCACTCAGCACTTCTGGCTGAAGCTGGCTGTATATGTTTTAGGCTTGCTCTTTGACCTCAGATGTTGGGTTCCTCCTTCAGTTTGTGGTCAAGTTGATGGAGGAGTTTGGGACATTTTTCTGTGAGATATAGCTATAACAAATTGTTCTATGAGATTGCTCACCTAATTTGGGCATATGTCCTCAGATGTTGGCAAGGAGGTCTTGGAACGGTTGACTGAACGAAAGTTGCCTTTGTGATTTCCGATGCTAGATTGATCCTGGGCTGTATTTTAATTTTTAAAGATTTATTAGGTTGATAAAACTGTGCAGTTACTTGACCATTTCGGAGGGCAGTTAAAAGTCAACCACATTGCTGTGGATCAGTAGGCACAAAATATAAGGTAGACTGGGACAAGACAACAGAATTCTTCCCCTGATGGGTTTTTATGGCAATCCAATAGTTTCAAGTTCATCATTACTTAGACTATCCATTTATTCCAGGTTTATTATTCTTTGAATTTAAATTCTTCCACCCACTGTGACTATTAAGAGGAACTTTAGTTACATCTGGCTGATGAAAGTGAAAACTTCATGGATGCACAATGGGCGGTACAGTAGCACAGTGGTTAGCACTGCTGCTTCACAGCTCCAGGGACCTGGGTTCAATTCTGGGCTTGGGTCGCTGTCTGTGTGGAGTTTGTACATTCTCCTTGTGTCTGCGTGCATTTCCTCCAGGTGCTCTGGTTTCCTCCCACAGTCCATAGATGTGCGGGTTAGGTTGATTGGCCATGCTAAAATTGCCCTTAGTATCCTGAGATGCGTTGGTTAGAGGGATTAGTGGGTAAATATATAGAGATATTGGGGTAGGGTCTGGATGTGATTGTGGTCGGTGCCAACTCGATGGACTGAATGGCCTCTTTCTGTACTATAGGGTTTCTATGATTCTATGAATCCAATGAGAGTCAAGGGAATAACACTCCAGTGATTGAAGTCACATCCGACAGAAAGAAAGATGGTTGTGGTTGTTGGAAGCTAATCATCCCAGCCACAGAACAATATGACTGAAGTTCCACAGATCAAACTATCTTCAACTTTTTTGTCATTGACCTCACCTTAAGGGCAAAAGTGGGATTGTTCACTGGTAATTAGATGGTGTTCAGTTCTCTGGCACTTCCAACAGTTGATGCCTGCATGCAATAATGGCTGGACAACACCAAGCTTAGGCTGACATATGAAAATAACAATAATGCCACCCAAGTGCCAGGCAATGAAACTATTCAAAAGAACATAGCCCTGCCTCCTCACCTTAAAATTCAATGACAATACTATCACCCAGTTTCCCATCATCAACATCTGGTGGATTGCCATTAACCAAAACACCAATTGGCAACTCGAGCAAGCCAAATGTTGATCACAGTACTCAGCAGTGAACGGTGTCCCTTCTGACTTCCAAATCTTCTCCATCACCTATGCAGCACAAGTCATAAGGTTTTTCCACTTGTCTGCCTGGGTATGGCAATAATAATGTCAAAGAAGCATCCAGTACAAAGCAGTCTACTTCGCTGACATCTCACCACTCATCAGGGCATCACTGCCTCCATTATGGTGCACTCTAGCTACATTGTGTGCTACTTACTTGATGAACATCAACAATGCATGCATGGTTCTTTAGTAGGACCTATCAAGACTGCAATCTTCCTCATCTAGAAAATCAAAGGCAACAGGTGTATGGAAAGACCGTCAATTCCAAATTCTCTTTGAAGTTGTATTCTTCTGAATTTGACATTTATCACCATTTTGTCATTGTTGCTGGGACAAAATCCTGGAACTCTCTATCTAGGAGTGTTGTGCAAGGACATTCGCCACCCAGATGCAACAGTTCAGGAAGCATGTCCATTACTCTGCTCAGGAGCGTGTAAAAATGATTAGTAAATTACCAGTCTTGTCAGTGATATCTTACCCAAAGCTATTTTAACAACCTGCTGGGTTGAACATTTGCCACAGGCCATCTACTCAGTAAATCCTGGTTAGCAAAAAGTGGAGGCCTTTACTGTTATGAGCAAAATATATTTTGTGGGGATTGGTAGGGAAAGCAACGAAAACTTTGGGCACTAGTGTCCCAAACCAAAACCCTGCATTCTTGTCAAATCCTCCTGAGACAACAGATCCCCCACCACCCCACTCCCCCCCACCACAAACTCCTCCACTCCCTTTCACCCCCATGCTCCACTTGATGGCCTGCTAATTGACCTTTGGGCAATTGAATCTTTGTTAACCAGAAACTAACAAGTTGCTTCGGGAGACCCTGATTCCAGGTGATCATCTTGCCATGTGTATGTCAGTGGGGCTTGGTAGTTAAAATAACAGGTGGCAGGTCCTTGCATTGCAATGACTATTGTATTTCATTCAACTCCTCAGCAATCACTCCTCAAAGCCCATAGAAATGATGAGTTAAAAAGGGAGCAGTAACCTGAAAGTTTTTTTTCAACAACCGATACGTATTTGTAATGTTTTAATTAGAATTTCTGATTTAATAGAATACTTCTCATGATGCCAAATGCAATGTTCCCACTAACAGTATGAGTTCTCAACATTTAACAGCACTGGGATTGCACACTTTCATAGTTGATCTTTGAAGCTTTCAGTGTTAGTCACGCATGACTACATTTAAAATGGCACTGCTGTTTGTTATTGCTAAAATAGCAGCACCTCAGTATTTTTGTGTTTGTTTGTGCTCTTTGTGCTAAAAACAATATTTGAAAAAAGTCAATAAAGAGCTAACGAATGTAGTCGGCACTGTAAATACTTCTGAATAACTAGAAACTTTGAAAACAATGCTCGGATGATTAAATATAGGATGCACTTCAGAATATAAAGGATAAATTATTGAACAGCAAATGCATAATTGAAGTAGAAACAACAACTTCTGGAAATATCCAGTCTGTCAGCAGCTGAAAAGAGACAAGCAAAAAGGAAATTTCATTAGTTTGACAGTCGTAACGATGGGTTTATTCACATAACCACTTGTCCAAATGCCTAACTTTCCAGATACTATTAAAACTGACTCTGCTTTCTTCCGTTTTTTTCTCCAGTGGAATCCTAATGTTGCAGATGGATGGGAAAGATTTGTTAGTGCTGATGTTCTGGTCTGCCAAAGGGCAGTGCCACTTGGGACTTCATCTGCATTTGTAGATCCCAATGCTCACATTAAGGAGCTTAATAAAATAGCAAATAGAATGGACAGCAACGCAAAAGTGACAGTAAGCAAGATTAGGACAAAACATGCAGCTGGAGAGGAAGCATAGCCCTTTAAAAATGTAGTCATACAAGCCTAGATTTAAATGATTAGACCAAGACCTAGATGATTAGGCAATCATCTAGACAGCCAAAGCAATTGGACCTGAGATATCCTCTGAAATTGTCCTGCCGGCATGCTATATAAACTGGCAGCTGACCAATGGAAGGGATAGAGATATCTGGTGGCAAGAGCCCTCTGGAAACCTGAAGGTCAGTCACTGGTATTCAATGGTCCCAAGGGATTGGGAGAATCTCATGGTTGAAGGAACATCCAGATTGTGAAGGTGCATCGCAGGCCTAAACTTTCCTGTGGGTCATGGAGCAGCATCCCTGCACAAGTCCAACATCCCTTCCTCCACTTTAAAAGGCTTTTACCCTCACATTTCCAACTTGTAAGCCTTGGTTCAGTTGGTAACATGCCTGCCTTTGAAACACAAGGTTGTGGGTTCAAGATTTCAGCACAAAGGAAATCAAGATTGGCATTTTAATGCAGAACTGAGGGAGTGCTGCACTGTTGGAGGTGGCGTCTTTTGGATGATGTGCCAAGAGATCCCATCTGCTTCTCAAATGGACATAAAATAGCCCATGACACTATTTTGAAAAAGGGGTAGGGGAGTTATGGTGTCCTGCCCAATACTGCACCTTGATCACCACATGAAAACAGATTTTCTGGTAATTATTTGTGGTAGATTGCTGTGTAAAAATTTGCTGCGACTTTTCCTACGTTACAAAGTGAGTATCTATTTTGTTGGCTAGAAAGCACTTTGAGAGATCTGGTGGTAATGAGTGGTGCTAAACGCAAGTCTTTCTTCCTTCACCACTTCATGTCACTTGGCACATACTCCCCAACTCCCTCTCATGTTCTTTATCTACTTCCAAGACAAATTGGCACATAATACTTGCGAGAGGCAAGCAGTTGGTGCAACTACTCCTACTTTTAAACTCTGCTTTCTGTTTTTTGCCCCAGGAACTGGCAAAGTCAGTGTCATATTGCCAGTGCCAGGCTAGTGACTGAACACTTACACTGACACTGTGTGAATAAACACATGGACACAACCTTCTACCTTCATCTTAATCTCAAAACGTAATGTTTATCCATTCTTAGCTACTGATCTTGTTACTGTAGGTCCATTATCCCAAAGCCACCTCCCTGTTCATCATCATTCCTCTGCTCCTATACCTGTCACTGTTGCAGAAGGCACAGAAGCATCCACATTAACTGCATTTGTCAGTAAACCACCACCCAAACAAGCCTCGGCACATCTACCTTCCAGTGACAAAGAAAACCACATCAGTCAGCATCAAGTCGGCAAAGAGTCAGCTGAAGAGTTTTGCCATCTGCTGAAAGTTAGCTCAGGTGGTAGCCTTCTCAAACTGAGTTAGAAGGTTGCTGGTTCAAATCCCAGTCCATGATTAGAGCGCAAAAATCTAGGCAAACACTTCAGTGCAGTGCTGGGACAGTGCTGCACTGTCAGAGGTGTTATCTTTTGGATGAGACATTAAACCCGGGCCCAGTCCATCCTCTCAGGTGGATGCAAATGACATCCTGTTGAAGAAGAGCAGGGGAGTTGTCCCTGCTGCCCTGGCTAACATTTATCCCTCAAAAAAATCACAGAAAGCAGATTGTCTGCTCGGTATTACACATCTGTTTGTGAGAGCTTGCTGTGTAAAAATTGGCTGACAGATTTACTGCATTCCAACAGAGATTACACTTCAACTGTACTTCATTGGCTTTGGGATGTCCTAAAGTCATGAAAGGCATTTTGTAAATGCAAGTCTTTTTTCACTTGTACACAATCTGTAGTATAGGCATTGTGCTGTCTGTGGTAAGTAAAGTCACCGCCATCTTTAACCTTTCTGCTTCTGGCTCCATTTGAGGCTAGCCCTTTTATATGAACTAATGTGCTGGCCACTCATGTTTCAAACAGGATAATAGCACTTTCATCTCATTTTCTATTGAAATTGCGTGGGATGTAGTGGTTTAGTTTTAACACTATTAGATGTGAAAATACAGGAAGCAGTTAATGTGATCAATATTAGGAGTTCTCCTCTATGACTAATATTTTGGTCTCCCCATCTGTGTGCTGTAACTCGCTTTGGCTGAGCACCTCAAGCTCATTAGTTGTATTCCAAAGGATATAAGGCAGCTGAAAACTTTGAAGAGAAGGACACAGTGTCCTGTGATTCATGTCAAATGCCAGAGACAATGTTGGTAGCTGCAATTCTAGGCCAATAATGACAGAAATGTCAAATGCTGCCTGCATTGATGTTAATTGCATAGTCATTGAGTAATTGACTATTTGATTGTTTTCAGGTGATGGATATTCTCAAGGAATTCTTTTGGGCTCATATATATATAAATGGAATGATTTATAGAACAGGAGGAAGCCATTCAGCCCATTGACCCATTGTACACGTGCTGCCCCAGAAAGAACTATTAGGTCTAATCTCCCTTTCCAGTTCTTGGTCTGAAGCTCTGTAGAGCACACAAGATGCGATAAGGGTGGAATTTTCCTATCCCACCCGCCATGGAACCGTAGCAGATGGGACATGGACCAAGCAAAGTTTCGTTGACCTCAGGTGGAATTTTATGGCCACACTTGCCCTGAAACCAGGAAATCTCACCTTTGGCCAATGCACCTTTGCATGGCCTGTTCCCCTCCCACTATGATTCCTGTGGCAGGTGGAAAAGAAAAACTTACTCCCTATGTCTAGGCTATCTTTTCAGGCAGTGGTTTGAAGAACCCCAGCGCCCTCTGAGTGAAAAAAAGCAGTTCTAAACTCAAATCAAATCCTTCCACTAATTAAATCTGTACCCTCTTGTTATTGACCTCTCTGCAAATATTTCTTCCTATCCACTCTTTTCAGGCTTTTCATTTTTTTATACACCTCAGTTAAATCTCTCCTTAGCCTCCTCTGTTCCAAAGAAAACTACCCCAACCTATCCCAGTCTTTGCTGATAACTGAAATTCTGCATTCTGGTGAATCTCTTCAGTACCCTCTGTGATGTGGTCACAGCCTACTTGTAATGCCATACAGAACTGTACACAATACACTAGCTATTGTCTGATTATTTGCTTCGTACAGTCTTTTGTAAAGTGAAGTTTATTTACTAGTCACAAGTAGGCTTACATTAACAATGCAATGACATTCTGGCACCTGTTTGGGTCAATGCACCTAATCAGCGCATCTTTCAGGCTGTGGGAGGAAATCAGAGTACCAGAAGAAACCTATACAGACACGGGGAGAGTGTGCAGACTCCAGACAGATAGCGACTCAAGCCAGAAATCAAACCCAGGTCCCTGGCAGTGCTAACCACTGTGCCACCAAAACATCCATGCATAACTTCTTTGTATAACTTCCCTCTTATATGCTCGACTTCAGACAATAATGGTAAGTATCCCATATGTCTACTTAACCATCTTACCTACCCATCCTGCTACCTTTAGGATTCTGCTAGCATCAGTCCCTTTGTCCCTTTGTACTTCACAGAATCCTACCATTTATTGTCTATTTTCTTGTTTGTCCTCCTGAAATGCATTATCTCACACTTCTCTGGATTAAATCTGATTTGCCTCTTTTATGACTTATCCATTGATCGCTTTCTACAGCCTACAACGTTTTTCACAGGCACAGTAGTTAGCACTGCTGCCTCATAGTGCCAGGGACCCGGGTTTGATTCCCGGCTTGGGTCGATGTCTGTGTGGATTCTGTACGTTCTCTGCGTGTCTGCGTGGGTTTCTTCCAGGTACTCCAGTTTCCTTCCACAGTCTGAAAGATGTGCTGGCTAGGTGAATTGGCCATACTAAATTCTCCCTCAGTGTACCCGAACAGGCACCAGAACGTGGCGACGAGGGGATTGTCACTGTAACTTTTTTGCAATATTAATGTAAGCCTACTTGTGACACTAATAAATAAACTTAAACTTAAATCACATGGCTAAATTACATGTTATCTGCAAACGTCTTATTTATTTTCCCTACATTTAAGTCTGTTTTAGAACAAGACAACCAGTACTGAGTGCTGCACAACCCTACTGCAAACAACCTTTCAGTCACAAAAGTACCTGTCAAACATTACCCTTTGCTTCCTGTCACTGAGCCAATTTTGGATCCAATTTGCTACTTTCCCTTGGATCCCATGAGCTTTCAATTTGCTGATCAGTCTGCCACATGGGACCTTGTCAAAAGCTTTGTCAGGATCCATATAGACTATATCAAATGCTGCACCTTCATTGATCTTCCTTGTTACTCAAAATAAGTCAATCAAGTGAGTCAGACACAACCTTCCCTTTAATAAACTCATGCTGACTGTGTTTGATGAATCCATACCTCTTGAAAGACTATTTATACCATCTCTCACAATTTTTTCTAACGACTTCCCCAGTACTGATGTTCGGCTGATTTTCCTGTAATTATTCAAACCATCGCTTCCTCTCTTCTTAAAGGATGGGATACAATGTTTTGGAAAATGGTGGTCAGAAGCCACGCTATTTCCTCCTTTATTTCCCTTAGCATCCCGGGATATATTTCATCCAGACCGAGCGATTTATCTACTTCGAAGCATGCTAAGCACATTAATGTTTCCTCTCTCCCTGTTTATCCACCCCATCTCATATTGCGGTGAGGGATCTCGTAGTGAAATGGGGCGATGTCTTCTTGGCAGTTGTCCCCTGAATGGACTTCAAACACTGACTGCTGAGATGGAGTAATGGCAGTGTGAGTGAATCTGGCCGCCCCGAGCGTGGTGTGAATCTCGTGCAAATAATTTGTTTGTTAAAAGAGGCTGAAGGTACGGCAATTTTTCTTGCCAATGGCACCAATGGGATTCTCTCTGGTTTTCTCACTGAAACTGACATTTTGAAAATTTATCGGAAAATTCTGCCCAAAGGTTGGAATTCTCCCATGAATGGATTCAATAGCAGGTAGGAACGGAAGAATTCAGTGGAGGCACCTGTCGGTTTTACACCAGCATTAATTTCCCAGAAGATCATCTGCTGGTGTCCACCCATGGTGGATCAGGAAACATACTGGAAGCCTGTGTGAAACTCATTTGCATCCCACTCATGGGATGCAGATGAAGGCCTGAATATCACCTGGTGCTTTCTCTGGAGTTCAGGATGGAGGCTGCCAACAACCCTAAAGCAGAACAGCAGTCTGTGGACCTCCTAGATTCTGTATCTTGGAGGGGTTCATTGTCCAGCACCAGAATGTTTGGGGAAATCCGTCTTCTCTCTGTGAAGCCCATTTTCTAGCCTCAGAGTGCTCCCAGTGATCCAACTTCATTTTCTGGAAGTCCACCATTTTTCCGCAATAGTAGGTCTGTGATATTGAGCGTGTTTTTAATATGGCACCTGGATAGGAAGGTGAACTAACATCCGTCAGGCCTGTCCTGCCATTGAATACTGTGCAAAACCCCTGGATGCATAATTAATGAGGTTGGGGCCGGAAGATTTAACCTCTATAGCATGAAATATTCCACATTCCTGTCCAACCTCAGGACATGCTATTTCCAATCTATATTAATGATTTACAGATGGTGGCACATGGCACAGTGGTTAGCACTGCTGCCTCAAAGCGCCAGGGACCCGGTTCAATTCTGGCCTTGGGTGGCTGTCTGTATGGAGTTTGCGCATTCTCTCTGTGTCTGCATGGGTTTCCTCTGGGTGCTCCGGTTTTCTCCCACAACCCAAAGATGTGTGGGTTAGGCTGATTGGCCATGCTAAATTGCCCTTAGTGTCAGGGGGATTAACAGGGTAAATATGTGGGGTGATGGGAATAGGTTTTGGGTGGGATTGTGGTTGATGCAGACTCGATGGGCCAAATTGCCTCCTTCAGCATTGTAGGGATTCTATGATTCTATGATACAATAATAGATTAGAAAATAAGTTGTGAGGACCCAAAGGGCTAAATTTTCCTGGTCACATAATAGTAGGCTTGAAGGTGGAGAGGATGGAAAAATAAGGAGGAGGCAAGTCAGAACGCACTTGCACACTTGGGAGCATTTCCAGGGGCGGGCAGAGACTCAGCTGGGCCTAAATTAGTGGTGATTTTTCAGGTTTGATGTCATTTTACCAGTGGTAGAGCAGCCCACCATGGAAGGTACCATTTTAATGGAAACGATTTCCCCATGACAGTCCGGCAGGATGGGAGGGACTTTAGAATTGGAGCTTCCCAAAGAGTGGCCTAGAGACATGAAAGGTAGCTTCTGCAACCCCCATGACCAAATGGGAAGACTTTTCATATGCTCCAAGTGGCTTATTACTTTCACCACCCTGCTTTATTCATTTAATTTTATGTCTCCAAGGCTAACCCAAAGTTGAGATGCTGTCTCAGCCATGTCCACCTCCCTCAGTGGCTATGCTGAAGTTTCACAGTTCTGGTTTTCGGATTGGTCTGGCAGCATTGGGAAACAACATCCCCTCCTTAATGAGATGACAAGTACGGAGGCAGCAAATCTTCCAGTGGAGTCCAGAACTAAGGGTCATAGTTGGGGGTAAGGGGTAAACCTTTTAGAACTAAGGTGAGGAGAAATTTCTTCATCCAGAGAGTGGTGAATGTCTGGAATTCACTTACACAGAATGTAATTGAGGCCAAAACATTGTCTGATTTCAAAAAGGAATTAGGGGCTCTTGGGGCTAAAGGGATCGAGGGATATGGGAGGAAGGGGGATCAGGATATTAAATTTAATGATCAGCCATGATCAAGATGAATGGTGGAGCAGGCTTAAAGGCCGAATAGCCTACTCTTGCTTCATGTTTCCATGTTTCTATGTGGATCAGGAGGCTGCCTGCAGGAATATCACAGAGCTGGTCTCAGTTCTGGTAAATGTGAGCTTGGGACGCAAAGCCTGCGGGAAAGTTCTGCTTAAGTAACCTGAAAAGAGATATAAATAGGCTAAGTGCATGGGCATGAAGTTGGATAATGGATTGTAATATGGGAACATGTGAGGTTAATCATTTTGGTATGAAGAATATAAAAGCAAAATACTGTTGAAGTTAAGACAGACTACAGAATGCTGCAGCAGAGGGGGCTCTGAATGCCCTCATGAAACAAAAAAACTTGTGAGTCATGACAGAGGCAAGTGGAATATTGGTCTTTTTTGCAAGGCAGATTGAGTATAGATGTAAAGAGGTCTTGCTACAATTGTACAGGGCATTGGTGAGACCACAGCTGGAGTACTGCTGACAGTTTTGGCTTCTTTAATTAAAAATTTATATTCTTGCTTTAGGGACAGTTCAGAAAAAAATCACTAAATTAATTCCAGGTATGAAGAAGTTTTCTTATGAGGAAACGTTGAGCAGGCTGGGCCTATACTCATTAGGATTTAGATGAATAAGGGTGTGATCTCATTGAAAGATTTAAGATTCTGAAGGGATGTTATAGAACAGATGCAGAGAGAATATTCCTTCTTGGAAGGGAATCTCAAACTAGATGGTGTCGTTTCAGGATGAGGAGCAACCCATTTGAGACAGAGGTGAGGAGGAATTTATTCACTCAGAGTATCATAAATCTTTGAAACTCTTTACACAGTAAACAGTGGAAGCTGAGCCATTGAATGTATTCAAGGCTGAGTTGGACAATTTATTTATCTATGAGAGTAAAGATTATGGGGGTGTAGATTAAAAAGTGGAACTGATTCCAAGACTCAAGAGGCTGAATGACCTACTCCACCTCCTAATTTTTATGTTCTGTTCTTATATTCTTATCAGTAATACATGCAGCATCGAACCTGAACACCACCATGCTATCCAAGCATTTACCTTTAATGGTTAAATCCTATTAAAATTCTTCCAGCATCCCTCAAGGGCTCAGTCACATTGGATAATCCACTCACACATCAATCATGTTCCTTATGCCTGGGTCAATGTGTGCGGGGAGCGTATTGAATTTATTTAAATAAGCTGGCATAAAACTTCAACAAGGTCATTTGTTTGCATTCATTGTATTCTGTACGCCGTTTACTTATTACAATGCCACAGTGATAACACTCCTAATATCAATAATATATAGGAACTACTGTGAAATTTGTGTGCCCTGAGCAACATCACCCAATTCAAATGTAAGGCATATCTTTCCATGCACAAGAAATTAGTGGTAGGCTGAATTGTCTGTCTTCATGTTGTATCTTCTATGCACATCTATATGAGTAAAGCCTATCCCAGTGTGTGCTAACACAACCATGATAGAGTTTGGATTACTTAGGCAGGCAGTGTTTTGCTTTGTTATTCAATGTTTTGGCTGCTGGCAGTGTTTGTAAGGGCTACAGCAAAGTCTGAAGCTACCTCCCATCTCTTGATCTTTGAAAAATCCATCAAAAAATCAGATTTTATTGTATGTAAGCTTGGAATTTATGTTACATAATGATAAACTGAAGTCAAGCTATGCTCTTAGCTCGCCTGGTTAATCAATGAATCTAGTCAAGACTAGAATTGTATAGGCCCCTACCAGTGGGTTTGCAGGTGAGGTGGCCTGTAAAGTACCCCAGTTGACTTTTCCACCATCTTCCTGGTGACCCCTGAATTTGTTTGCAACATTTTGTCTATTTGTTAATGGGATGTGGGCATTGCTGGTTAGACCAGCATTTATTGCCCTTCTTTAGTTGCCCTTGAGAAGGTGATGGTGAGCTGCCTCCTTGAACTGCTGCAGTCCATGTGGTGTAAGTACACCCACAGTGTTGTTAGGGAGGATATTCCAGGGTTTTGATCCAACATCTTTGACCCAGGTAAATTTCCAGGTGGTGGTGTTCCATGCATTTGCTGCCCTTGTCCTTCAAGATAGCAGGGGTTATGGTTTGGGAAGGTGCTGACTAAGGAGCCTCGGTGAGTTCCTGCAGTGCATCTTGTAAATGGTACACACTGCTGCCATTGTTTATCAGTTATGGAAGGAGTGGAAGTTTGTGGATGCAGTGCCAATCAAGTGGGTTGCTTATGCTGGATGGTGTTAAGTTCCTTGCGTGGTGTTGGAGCTGCATTCATCCAGGCAAGTGAAGAGTACTCCACTACACTCTTGACTTGTGCCTTGTAGATTGCGGACAGGCTTTGGGGAGTCAAGAGGTGAGTTAATCACCATAGCATTCTGAGCTTTTGACCTGGTCTTGTAGCCATAGCATTTATATGGTTATCCAGTTCAATTTCTGGTCATTGGTAACCCCCAGGATGTTGATAATGGAAGATTCAGCAATGGTAATGCCATTTAACGTCAAAAGACAATGATTAGACTCTGTCTTGTTGGAGACAATCATTGTCTGATATTTGACACTAGCCACTTGTCATTCCAAGCCGTCAGATTGTCCATATTTTCCTGTATTAGGACGTTGACTGCTTCAGTATCTGAGGGGTTCTGAATGGTGCTGAAGATTATGCAATTAAGAATGGACATCCTCACTTCTGACCTTATAATGGAAGGGAGGTCATTGATGAAACTGTGAAGATGGTGGAAGTGTTTCATCACCATCAATTTTATGGGGCACAAGCAAGGCCCGAAGTATCCAAACCTCCCTCACTCTTCTGAGGCCCATAAGTAGCCAATTAATGGGTTGCTTCCCAAGTGGCTGAAATATTGAAACTGGCAAAAGGATGGTAGGAAAGCTTGGCATGTTAACCTGCTCAGGTCTCCAGCCATTGAGAGTGCCTCCATTACTAGCCCCCTTTCAAAATCAGTCACCCCCTCCAAGATCTGGGCTGCACCAGGGGTTCCCTTCCTATATCCCTCCCTGTTGGTGTGTCACAGCAACATAGTGGTTAGCACTGCTGCTTCACAGTTCCAGGCACCTGGGTTCGATTCCTAGCTTGGATCAGTGTCTGTGTGGAGTTTGCACATTCTCCTCATGTCTGCATGGGTTTCCTCCGGGTGCTCCAGTTTCCTGCACAGTCCAAAGATGTTGAGTTAGGTTGATTAGCCATGCTAAAAATTGTCCTTAGTGTCCTGAGATGTGTAGGTTAGAGGGATTAGTGGGTAAATATGGAGGGATATGGGGGTAGGACCTGGGTGTAATTGTGGTCGGTACAGACCTGATGGGCTGAATGGCCTCTTTAGGATTTCTATAATAATTCTATCTAGCCTTCAAAGAATGATAATCCCGCTCCCCCTTGCCCCAGCCCTGCCCTACCCCTGGGCTTCCCATCCCTTGCCGCAAGACCCAGCACTTACTTCCATCCTGGGCACTGTCAAGACTGTGCTGGCACTAGTGCCAAGTGACGGTCAGAAAGCCTGCCTCAAGCCAATTAAAGTTTCTTGAAGTGTTAATTGGCTGCAGGGAATCCCTGACTGATGGGAATGCATTCCTCACCAATTAATCATTGGAAAAATTTCTGCCTAATAACAACTCCAAGAATGTTTCCCTCATTAGAATTAACTATTTAAACATCAAATATCCCAGAAATGTGATCGGCAGTAATAATCTTTATAGCTGATTATTTCTAAAGAAGACGCTTGCCTTTCTAATATTTATGCTATAATTTTTTTCAACATTATAAATTATTGGAAATATAAGCTAATTGATTGGTATTTATTGCTGTTGACTTTAGTGATATGCATCAATGCACGTTACAGCTTAAAATCATCTGTTTTGATTCAGGAGCCAGATACAGGATGACAGCAATTAGAAACTTGGTGCAGTCTCTTCATCAGTTTATTCCAGCCTTCATCGTCAACTCGATTGATCAGTCTTGTAGCAGTCATATACTGTTTGACATAGGACTGATAATCTTTAGTCCCTCTGAATGGTTCATTTTGAATTGTTGCATGATATGAATCAGCATTCTACATTCCCACTAAGCAATCAATCCATGCAAGTTGTTAAGAAAATATGCTTTAAGAAGCAGCAGGAAATTTAAGTTGGTGGAGGAAGATGCCGTTGTGCCTAGTGGCTAACACACCTCAAACACATATGCACAAACATTCAAAAGATATTATTTTTCCATGGGGCCTTTTCCCTTCTATCTGACCTCCATCATGCAGCAAAGGCAAGCAATTTAACCTTGAGAATTGTCTGCTACTGTTAGTACAACTGTTGGGTGGCTCGCCAAGAGGAGGCATGATTGTTGAAGGGTAAGGCAGTTAATGTCCATTTTTATCTTCATTGAGATGAATTACTCTGCTTCCACAAGACACACCTGCTGATTTCTGGCTGAAGATCTAGTGAAACATATTGAAGCTACAGCAGAAGGATCCAATTCATATCTTTAACAAGGAATGTGCATGGGTTAGAGTTACAGCGTTGACTCTGCAAAAAAAACAAACATCTTTCAATTTTTCAAAAACATTAAGAATACGTACATATTTTCAGAATAATTTCAGAAAATGAAACATCTTATTGACTTTGTGGGGGAGAAAAATGAAAGAGTGGCTTATCATTGTGGATGCTAATTGAAAAGCAGCCAGCATAATCAAGGATCTCACACACTCCGGACATACTCTCTTCCACTTTCTTCCATCGGGAAAATGTTATATAAGTCTGAGATCATGTACCAGCCGACACAAGAACTACTTCTTCCCTGCTGCCATCAGAATTTTGAATGGACCTACCTCGTATTAAGTTGATCTTTGTCTGCACCCTGGGGGCACAGTGGCACAGTGATTAGTACCTGCTGCCTCATAGCACCAGAGATCCGGGTTCAATTCCCGACGTGGGTCACTGTCTGTGTGGAGTTTGTACATTCTCCCTGTGGGTTTCCTCCTACTGCCTAGAAATGTGCGGGATAGGTGGATTGGCTGTGCTAAATTGCCCTTTGGTGTCGGGGGTTAAGCTAGGGTAAGTGCATGGTGTTATTAGGATAGGGCCTGGGTGGAATTGTAGTTGATGCAGACTTGATGGGCAGAATGGCCTCCTTCTGCACTTTATGATTCTATGATTCTAGCTATAACTGCAGCATTACATTCTGCATTCCCTTCTTTCCTTCTCTATGTATGCTATGCTTTGTCCATATAGCACGCAAGAAACATTACTGTATACTGTAATTATAACACTATAATAATACATGTGACAATAATAATAAATCAAATCAATTTGGAACTTGGCTCTGCAGCCTTTTACTTTGAACCTTGCTACCTGTGTATCTTCCTTTGTACTGTACTATCACTTCTGTTTTCCTAATGTTTTGGGTTTCAGCTTTTGCTATGCGCGGGGTTCAGTTATAGGACATTTATTATGCAAATGTGCTGCCTATAACAAGTCCCAGTGTTCCTTTAGCATGAAAAAGTCAATAACATGATTGTTTGAACAGTACAATCCATTAAAAATGCTAGCGTGCTTTTTTTTAAACCATTCTTTGATGACTTTATCTGATACAGTCTTGGCACCAGTCAGGTTACAGTACCATCCTGAATCCCAGAGGTCCTCAGATTAATGGTTGTAGCTTTCTGTTGTCGTGAGCTAATACTGTTTTACAGAATGTATTCACACATCTGGCGTGCCACAGTTCCCCACTTGGCACTAATGCCAAGCTTTCACTCTGCAGCAGCAAAATCTCTCACCAGTGCCTAGTTAACTGTTTCCATCAAGGGAACAAGAGAGACCTATCTACTAAAACTCACTGTGCCCGCTGGATGTCACTGTAGTCGTCCTTATTCTTGCTTCTCTGGGGTAATACCATTTTACACAAAAACATTAAATTTAAGCAGTGACTGTAAAAATGAACAGTTCTTAAATACAGGGCTATTTGCATCGGCCTTCTCTTAACTACTTTAATTAAACTTCTCCCTGTAATTTAACTTGGAAGCGGTAAATGCCAAATAATAAAAAGCAAGCATGGCAACGGGCCTGGAATTCTGTCCTGGACTAAAGGAAGGAAGTCTTGGATCTTGCGGTCAGCAGAGAAGCAACCGCGTATGTCATCGACCTCCAGGAAAACTCTGCACAAAAGACAGTGATCCCTGAGACATCTGGGGCATGGTCTTACCGATTGTTCATGCCACACTCCCGCTGCAGTAGAGTCAGAGAATTTGGCACCCAGCCAAATCTCCATTCACTACAGCGGGATGGGAAAATCCCTCCAGTGTGAATGGCCGTAAGATTCCAGCCATGTCTTTCACCTCCCAACATGATTTGGAATCTGGCCCAGGTTGAGAGGATTGCTGAACCTCCAGCAATAGAGTCATTGTCAAGCAAAGCAAGCAGCCAATTACATGGAAAAAAATCTTACCAATTGCTATTGACACCGATTATTCTTCACTTCTTATTAAATTTTAGAGAGGAAAATAAACATTTGGAGTTACATTACTAGGTAAAGTATTAAAACCGGTAACAAAATTGCATTTAAAACAGAAATGGGGGTGGCACGTTGTCACAGTGGTTCACATTGCTGTTTCACAGCACCAGGGACCCGGCTTGGGTCACTGACTGTGAGGAATCTGTACATTTTCTCTGTGTCTGTGTGGGTTTCCTTTAGGTGCTCCGGTTTCTTCCCACAGTCCGAAAGATGTGCTGGTTAGATGCATTGACCATGCTAAATTCTCCCTCTGTGTGCCCGAATAGGCTCCAGAATGTGGCAACGCAGAGGTTTACACAGTAACATCATTGCTCGTAGTTCATAAATAAATAGACTAATAATATGTATCAGATTGGAAACAAATTGTTAGTACAAATGTTTAAACATTACATATTCAGGCCTTGATAGGTCAATCAGCAGTGGTCATGACTTAGTGTGCTGTTAAAATCTCAGTTACACCTCATTAACAAGGTGGAACATTTTAAGGGTTTTTAATAAAGATAGTGCAGCATAAAAGGGGAAGTTATCATTAGTTCAATAATTCTAATTATTTGCAGTCTGCAGGGACTTCAACTGCAAACCAATGGAGAATCATTGAATCACTGACAGCAACATTTGGATTTTCACTTGTAGAATCTTCAAAAGCTGCTGTCAGTTTCAGGTGAGTAATGATGGCCAATGTCGACAGTTTTACCATCATTACCACTTCAAAATCCAGGGCCAAAAACCTAGATCTATTGAGCACATTTCATGACCTCAGGATATCCCAAAGCATTTTCATAGCAACTGAAGTTTTTTTGAAGTATAGTTGCTGTTTCATTATACAAGAAATGCAGCTACTAATCTGTGTACAGCGCAAACAGCAATGTGAACATGAGCAGATAATCTGTTTTTGTGGGGTTGACTGAGGGATAAATATTGGTCAGAACTCCAGAGGCTGTCTCCTTTGCTCTTCTACAAAACTGTGGTTTAGGATATTTTACATCCATTTTAGTGAGCAACTGAAGTCTCAGTCTAATGCTCCATCTTAAAGACGACAGCCTCTGACAGTGCAGCACTTCTTCATTATTGCACTAGATAGAGCATCAGCTAGGAGGCTATGAAGCGTGGCTGTCATACAGGGAGGAGAATGGAGAGTTGGTCATCTGTAACCAGAAGTTTGGTCAAAACCTGGTTCTATTTGTATTTCACCCTTATTTTTTCATCTCTAATGTAATCATGCAGGATTCTACTGCCTTTTAACCCCACATCTGGGGAATGTGAGTCCCGCTGAGGCCAGTATACAGCCCGGAAAACTTTAACAGGGAAAAGTAATTGATCCCAGAGGGAATCAGTTATCTTCCTCAAGAGTGCTGCTTGTTGCATTGGGAACAGAGGCCACTTCTCTTCAGGACTCTTGTGGTCTGCTGTCTGCTATTGCAGGCAGAAAGCACCACTCCAAATTCTGGCCTGTGGTTTAGGATGTATCATAGATCCTCCTTTGGAGTGGGTTGGTGCTCTGTTCCACATTACTTTCTCTGGAGGGCCAGATCCCCAGGAATTTCAGCTCAGTTATTTGGTGCGCAGTGCTATTTTAGGAACATAAACTGAAATGAGTCAAATTTGTGAACCTTAGATTGTAATTTGGAATGCTTTGTGTATGGCCAGCAATATTGCAGACATTGTAAGGGACCTCTTTTGATACCAAAATAAGTTTTGCTTCAAACTCCATTTCAAACTAATATAAAAAGAAGCGAAGTATGAAAAATTATGTTTTTAAAAAAACTGGAAAATGTACTCCTGTCTTATTGTTATAGTGACTGATTACTGAAGCATGCTATATTAGTGTGCTTCTATTGTACCTTTCTTAAAAGAATCCAGATCACATACACTATTGCATGCATGGGTACCTCTACACATTTTGTCATACAAGCTGGGGCAAGCTTGCAATATCTTCGGAATAGTAAATTTCATGTCTCGCCTCCCAAATGCCTCATTCCGTACGCGGTCTGGAACATTCGTTCCCATTTCCAATTAGTAAAATATCCATGTGGTTTATGATTGGGGTGATGGATATGTCGGTGAGCAATGGAGGCGATTTTTCAACTCCTCTGCATTCCCATAGGCATGCAGCATTTGACAGATTGGACATAAGTACCACGGAGGAGTCTGACACAGATGGTGTAATTAGAAAATGCGAAGTGAGGGTGTGAAATTTATCTTTGATCAGCACCTTCTTGCCAGATTGTCATCTATGTTAATATTAAGCAGTTTCCTCAGATGTACAAAAAAAAGCAACAGCCTTGAGGTAGAATATGTACTATTGTGATATGTTTTTGAGTCACAAATTGTCATTCATTTTGTCAGATTTGTGTTCGTTATGACAGCTGATTATTTTAACGAGTCTAAAAAAAGTTAGTAATTACTCTTGTGCTTTTGTTTTGGTAAATATTGCTACATGAACACTGCAGATGTCGGCGCATTGGTTGACTTTTGAAGCCTCAAAAATAATTTCAAAATCAAGGGTCAACTAATACGCCAAGTATAAAATGTGAATGGTTGGTGTGGGTAGTCGTTTGAAATGTGAAAAAAAACATTGGTATTTCATATAAGTTAATAAATAAATAGTCTGAATAAATTAATTGTACAGCGATATCTTTATCCACAGTGAAAGCATTTTAAAACTTGTCAAATTCATTTTCTTTAGCATCTGACACATCAAAGATCAAAGAACAGTATAGCACAGGAACAGGCCCTTCAACCCTCCAAGCCTGCACCGATCATGACGTCTGCCTAAACTAAAACCGTATGCACTTACGGAGTCCATATCCTTCCATTTCCACCCTATTCATGCATTTGTCTAGTTGCCCCTTAAATGCCGTTATTGTACCTGCTCCCATCACCTCCTCAGGCAGCACGTTCCAGACATTCACCATCCTCTATGTAAAAACTTTTCCGCACGCACCTTACATCTATGTCCCCTAGTACTTGACTTTTCTACCCTAGGAAAGAGCAGTTGACTATCCACTCTGTCCATGTCACTCATAATCTTGTAAACGTCTGTCATTCCAGTGAGAACAAACCGAGTTTATCCAACGTCTCCTCATAGCTGTTACCTTCCTGACCAGGCAACATCTCCAACGCATCCACATTCTTCAAATTCATTCTGAGTCACACTGGCTATGGCATCAGAAAGATCCCACTTTGGATCAGATGTGGCTCTTTGGGGTTTCAGAATCATCTGCCTACAACAAATCATCTTCCTCTCTATCTGTTGAATTAGATATTCCACACCATTTGACAGTTTGTGCTATAATTTGATGACAAGACCACACAAAACATCAAGCAGGGCAACACACGTATTTCCACTTTTTGTGAATTTCTCTGGCAGCCAATCAACCTATTCCATCCAGTGGATGCACAATGATTCAATGGTTTTTTGAGGGACACCTCTGAGATTGAAATATAGACATTAGACCCCCTGATGCAACTGCAATGTGAGCGTTATTTTTTCACTGCCAGCTTTTACCTCATCTCCCATGTTAATAAGCTGCATCCTTTGCATAGGCCATCAAGACTTTTATTCCACACATTACTGATCCATAGCTTCACTCCATCCTCATCCATCCAACCATTGTCATGGACATGCACAAGCAATGCTGCCTCACAGCGCCAGGGATCCAGGCTTGATTTTCAGCTTGGGTTACTGTCTGTGTGGAGTTTGCATGTTCCCCCCATGTCTGCATGGGTTTCCTCTGGGTGCTCCACAGTCCGAAAGACGTGCATTGACAATGCTAAATTCTCCCTCGGTGCACCCAAACAGGCATCAGAGTGTGGTGACTATGGGATTTTCACAGTAACTTCATTGCAGTGTGAATGTAAGCCAACTTGCGACACTAACAATAAATAAACAAATTTCATTCTGTTGGCCATGCAGATTAGTACCACCATGGACGTCATCTTCTCATGTTATTTTCACCAGAACTGTTTCCAAATCTTTCCACTCCACATTCCATTGGCTGCATGTTTTGAAATTCAGAGGTTTTTTAACCATGTTGCTGATGAGTACTTGCGATTTTACTACAGTCTGATGATAAGTTGCCGGAAAATGGTAAATTGAGGTCTTTTGGTAGTCTCTGAGCGATTTTGCTCTTCTGCCTCATTACTGGACACATAGCTGAAAAGCTGAGTACATATGATTTATAAACCGAATATGTGCAAAAACACATTTTGGGACTGAAAAAATAGGGCTGTCTTATACACTGGATTGACATATGCTCTGCAATCTAGAGAATGCATTTGCTTTTGCTGTGTGTGTCTTTCAGACCAAATCCACAGTATATAAAACTGGAAATGTATATAATTGTTCTTTTTCCCTCCCAGAGATCTATATACTAGATATTTCCTTTGGCTTGTCCTTTCCAGCACCAGACAATCACATTTTAACATTTAATATTTACTTCCTCCAAATATTTAATGTGTTTGTGAAAAATAGCATAATAAATGGTTGGTCACATTTTTAGATGTTTCAGTGTGTAATTAACATTATAACATTCTGATGTAGCTCTTCTCTCTTGTAATTGCTTAAGGGTGGGGAAGATACATGAGGATGTTTTTCCCTCTGCTGTACTGGGTAGTGAGCAGCTTTTTGTCAAAATAAGCCATTAGCTATAATGGCATGTAGGTGTAATGGAATGTGCTTTAAACATCTGTGCTGAGAGCAGGGGAGAAATTGCCGCATGCAGACCTGGGCCTTTGGGGACCATGATTAAGGACTGCTTCAGAGAGCTTGAGATCTGGCATGGGATGCAAAAAAATGAAGAAAGAAAATAGTGTTAATAGAATTATAGGCGTTCTGCAGGGAGAACACAAAATGTAGCATTTTTGCTGTGACTGTGTTGTTGTTTCCATTCTATCCAACCTTTCACGAAATAGATGATCTTTCTCGTTGTATGAAATATGTTGAAGTCCACACGATGCCACACAATAAAGAAAGTAAATTGATGAAACTGCGAATCTTATATTCTTAATACTAATGAGTGCTGGCAAATGTATTACAGCATTTTATTGGGAAACAATTAATGTGTTCTTTGTTGAACACCATAGCTTGATGTGCAACTATCTCAGCAGATTTTCGAGCTATGAGACTGTATTTCCATAGTGTAGAAGGTGCTATGCCAACTGCTGTATGCATTCTTTAGTGCTCAAATCATTTTTCATTAATGGATTTGCCAAACAGTGACCTAGTCAGTGATAGCAATGAGATTAATAGGATATTGCTTACTAACAAAGTGGGTGGGGGTGGGGGAGGAAGAGGCAGGGGCATTATAGATTGCTGAGCAGGATTTTTAATTGATCTGATCTGATCTAAGCATTTAATTTATTTATATATATGAGCAAGGAACAGAGAGATAGACTGAGAGAAAGAGTGAGAGACAGAGAAAGAAAAAGAGAGAAGGAATAGTTGTATATATATTCCATGGATGCAAAGATAGCCATTAAATTCTTTTTATACTGTCAGATGCTTTACTTTTGTCTTTCATTTGTTGTCAAAATGGGAAAATGATACCAAGTGACAGTCGATTGTTGTCAGAAAATTTTAAAAAAATCCTTTGCCACTAAAGATAAAAATAGTGCACAGATTTCAGAGATCAAATCTACATGCCCATTTTACTTTACTTTTGGATTCACCCATATTTGATCTGTAAGTTTTTCTTTATTCTTTGTCTGATAACTAGGCAATATCAGCAATTATAAAATAAATCTCTCCAACAAAAATTGGTCTTGGTTATTAGATAAATCTGTAACACAATTTTAGGCATCAGTATAAATTGAATGTCCAAATGATAATAACCTCAGTTTCAACAATATATCCAGGTTAAGGGCACATGTGTGATATTTCTGTTATTATAAATTCCCATTTTTCTTTCACACTCGACAGCAATATAGGGAAAGATGGTGGCCAGGATTCTCCGATATCCGCCACTGTTGCCAGAAAGAACAGAGGAATTGATTCTCAGCCAAAACTTCATTCAGTATTGCAGGATTGGAGAATCCCAACCATGGGCAAGGTCAGAGAATTCCTGTCAGGATGTATGCGTGTCTTTCAAACTTAATGTAAAAATGCTTTAAGGTAAAAGGATATTGTGCCTTCAAAAGATACAATAAAAACATACTAATAAGATGCTTAATTTTAATAATAACCATTGGCTATTTGTTAATAATAAAACTTCAAGGAGAATTTGAATGCAGTAAGGGTTTATATGCTCATATGGGCATGCACAAGTAGAGAAATAACAAAGAGGTCTAGGAAATTCCAGAACTTTAGTCCTTATCAGCCACAGGCATGAATCATAGAATTCCAACAGTACAGAAGGAGGCCATTTGGCCCATTGAGGCTGCACCGACAACAATCTCATCCAGGCCCTTTCCTCGTAACCCCATATATTTACCTTGCTAGTCTGCCTGATACTAAGAACAATTTAGCATGGCCAATCAATCTAACCCACACATCTTTGGACTGTGTGAGGAAACCAGAGCACCTAGAGGAAACACTTGCTGACATGTGCAAACTTCACACAAAGAGTGACCTGAGCTGGAATTGAACTCAAGTTTCTGGTACTGTTGAAGCAGCAGGGCTAACTATTGTGCCAGAATATAGATGATCTGGAGGAGGGAACCGAGTGCAGGGTGTCGAAATTTGCTGATGACACCAAGATTGGGGGAAAGGCAAATTGTGCGGAGGGTGTGGAGAGTCTGCAGAAGGATCTAGATAGGCTGGGCGAATGGGCCAGGAAATGGCAAATGGAATTTAATGTTGGCAAGTGTGAGGTGGTCCACTTTGGTAGGAAGAATGGTAGGAAGGACTATTACTTACGTGGCGAAAAACTGCAGCAGGCGACGGTGCAGAGGGACCTCGGGGTCCTTGTGCATGAGTCGCAAAAACCCAGCTTGCAGGTGCAGCAGGTGGTCAGGAAGGCAAATGGGATGCTGGCCTTCATAGCGAGGGGGATTGAATATAAAAGTAGGGAGGTCTTGCTGCAGCTGTATAGGGCATTGGTGAGGCCGCAGCTGGAGTACTGTGTGCAGTTTTGGGCGCCGCACCTGCGCAAGGATATTTTGGCCCTGGAGGGAGTGCAGAGGAGGTTTACTAGGCTGATACCGGAGTTGAGGGGATTGAGCTATGAGGAGAGGCTGAATAAACTAGGCTTGTACTCGTTAGAGTTTAGAAGAATGAGGGGAGATCTCATTGAGACGTATAAGATGATGAATGGGATGGATAGGATAGAGGTGGAGAGACTCTTCCCGCTCAAAAAAGACAGTAGCACTAGGGGGCACAGCCTCAAGATAAAGGGGAGGCGGTTTAGAACGGAGTTGAGGAGGAACTTCTTCACTCAAAGGGTGGTGAATCTCTGGAATTCTCTGCCCGTTGAAGTGGTGGAGGCTGCCTCGCTAAATATTTTTAAGAAGCGGGTTGATGGGTTCTTGATAAGAGAGGGGATTAAGGGTTATGGGGAGAGGGCGGGAAAGTGGAACTGAGCTACAACAGATCAGCCATGATCTTATTGAATGGCGGGGCAGGCTCGAAGGGCTAGATGGCCTACTCCTGCTCCTATTTCTTATGTTCTTATGTTCTTATGCCACCCAAGGCTTCTAATGGTACAACAATTAAAGTCAGGGATGTGCAAGAGGCCAGAAGTGAAGAAGCATAGATATCTTGTGGCATAGCAGTGCTGAGGGAAGTAACAGGGTTAGATCGGGACGAGGTCAGGGAGAAATTTGAAAGCAAGGATGAGAATTTTAAAATGGAGGTGTTGTGTAATAGCAAGCCAGTGTGGGTCAGCAATTATCATGATGAAGGGTGAATAGGACTTGAGGTGAATTATGACACAAGTAGCAGTGTTCTGGATGACTTCAAGTTCATGCAGGGCGAAATTTAGAAGCCAATCAGGAATGTGTGGGAATAGCTAGGTTCTGGGTAACAAAGACAATGGACGAGAGTTTTTGTGGAGCTGACAGTTAAACATGATTTTGTTGGTTCTTTGTAGACATACCTGTATCAGGAATAGACCCTTTAATGTTGATAACAGACAGGATATTCTGGCTGTTTCTGCCAACATGATCATTCCATCCTGCTAGGTTTCCCAATGGTAGAAGGTGTGAACGATGGGAAATCCTGTTAACAACAGCAGGATTGGAGGATCCCACCACCAGCCAATGTTGGGCTATCTCCAGTACCACATACCGGGCAGGGGGATGGGGAGGGAGGGGGGGAGGCGGTGGGGAGGGAGGGGGGTGGGGGGAGGCGGTGGGGGCGGGGGGGGCGGGGGAGCGCTCATATGGCAATATGGCATTTTCCTCGTTGTGGCTGCAGAGAACACTATCATCAATCCTCCACACTATATCGCCTTCTATCATTACCACATTCCTCTTTGCTCTCCCACTTAAAGATCATTCTTTACCCTGATGCCATGATCAGTCCGCCATCCACCTTGCAGTCCTTCTTATCCACACAGATAGCAAGTACCCTGTACCTGTTGGACAAAGTCAGGGCCTGAAGCTCCTCTCTCACTACATGCTAGTTCACCATACTTAACTGTCTCACAATCAGAGTTTCCTGTCACTGACTATCGAAGAACGCTAAGGTTCTGCTCAACCTAAGGAGAGTGACTGCCTCCTGGAACAAAATTTCCAGGTAACTGTCTTCCTCTCTGATGCAATGTCTGCAACTCAGTCTCCAGCTCAGCACCTCTGAACTGAGTTGCCTAAGCAGATGTGGTTGTCTAAGATTCCAGTCCATTCCAGATTCCTACATGCTGCAGTCACAGCACAACAGTAGTCCTGCCTTCTCTGTCCAACCTTATGTACTTAATTATTTAATTAGTTCATCATTTATACAGATTAAGGAATAGAAAGTTGCACTCACCTAGCATGGGAACAAAAGAAGATAACTTACTAACTGCTGGAGGCTGAACTTAAGTAGAAAAAGGAGCACCTCTTTGATATCTCAGCTGAACCAAATTCCCAACGACACACTGGCCAGAATTCTCCCAAAACATTCTAAGTGTTGAATTCGTGGGAAAACTGGAGCAATTCATGTTGGTTTTATGACTGGAATTCAGACTAGAATCTCCCACACTCTGTGCACTGCAGAAGCCACCAGTGTGAATATCATTATAAATTGGTGGCAGGGCCTATTCCCACCCGGGAAGCTGAAATCAGTGGACTACTGTGCATGCGCAATGGCCCTGAACTGTCAGCCTCCTGTTTGCTGGCCAGCTCGATCACTGGCCAGCCCAGGAACCCCGCAGTACTGCCCCTACAACACACCCATGGCCCAATTGCGATTCCCCCAAACATTCCTAGACCAATCCTGACCCGCCCTCCCAATTCTGGCCCACCCTGATCTCCAGCCTCCACCTCCCGACAGTGCAGCACGCCCGCCCCCCACCAGCAAACAACCCCCTCTCCCACTAACAGACAGCCCTCCAAGCCCCAGCAAACCACCCCTCACCCCAGCTGAACCCCCCCCCCCCACTGACCCACGCCAACCAGCCTCGATCACCCACCCCCCTCTCCTACCTCCATCGATCCCTAAAGCAGTGGGACTCCCACCTAGTGGTAGTGGGATCACCCCACCCACACCAATTGCCCCCTAGCTCCCGCCTGCATATGCACTGCCACCTTGGCACTGCCCCAATGGGCAGTGCCAGGGTTCCTCCCTGGGGATTGTATTTTGCCCCTTGGACAGTACCGGGGGCACAGGCTGGCACTGCCAGGGTTACCATGCCCAGGAGGCACCACCCCCTACTGCACGACCTTCGGGGGGGCCCAGATTGCCCCCTTCACTCCAGCTGGATTGGGCACCAGCCCCTTGAAAGTGGAGAGCTACTGTACTCCCCACAGGAGTGAAGAACTCTGGTGGAAGCGGTCGGGGGGAGGCGTGGGGGGAGCCCAAAGACTTCTGTCCCTGGCCGGTTAATTAATTAAAATTAGATTTAAACAGAGATTTAAATTGCTTACCCATTTTCCTGCCAGTTTCCAGCGCAGATCTGATGTCGCAGGAAATCCAGTGCTAGAAGATGCATATGTAGCGGTAAAGCATGTATGAATCCTGCGCATGCCCAACCGTGAAATTCTCCTATCCTGCTGCACTAGAAAGTTAGTGTGGTGGGCTGGGAGAATACCACCACCCCCTCCCCCCCCCCACACCCCCAACCCCACGCCAACCCTGTCTATGTTTCACGCCAGTGTAGTGTCTATCTAACCCTAACATATTCTCCGTGTGTCTCCTCATATTGTTTAATTAATACATAAGACCATAAGACATTGGAGCAGACTTGGGCCACTCGGCCCATCGAGTGTGCCCTGCCATTCAACCATGGCTGATATTTTTCTCATCCCCATTCTCCTGCCTTTTTCCCATAAATACATCCCTCAATCACTGACAAATGTGTATATTTAAGGTTAGTTTCAAAAGGAAAATCCTGAGGCTAGAATCTTATCACCATTCACACTGGCAAGATTTTCCCATCCTGCTGCAGTGAAAAGAGATTCGGCTTGCTACCAAATTCGCTGAACTTGCTGCAATAGAACCGTGGCATGAATGGTAGATAAGATCACGCCCACAATCTTTTAATGCTCCTCAATTCTTTCCAATTCCAATTTTCATCCTGCATCTAGTGGTGCACCAAGGCAGACTTTCATCTGGTAACACAGCTAGTTAATCCTGGAATAGGTTGCTAGTCTGACGCCAGAGGCTTATTTCTTGAGGTGCACCACTCCACATCAAGCGTGGCTGATGAGGAGTCTCTCCTGCTCTTTCCACCAGCTATTGGCATGTTTGGAAAGATTTGCAGGTTGACACACTCAGCCTATTCGGCTGCATTATGAACATACCTTCTTTGGCCATCAAGTCCAGGGATGGAACTGGAACCTGGAGCTTCTGGCTTAAAGACAGGGACACTACCCATTGCGCCACAAGATCTCCATCATCCGTTCTTTGCTCAGGTAAAAAATATAATGTAGACAAGTAGGATTTTTTTAATGGACTAGTTTCTGCAATTGAACAATTATATATCAGTTGAGAATTACACAAAAATGCAGAGGCACCAAATGTTATTCATAATTATGTGTTCCAAAAATAATTCTTGATACAAGTTATTGTCAGATGCTGTTGCAAGAAAACCTATATCTCTGAGTCACATAGAATAAAGACTTGGAGTTGCTGTAGATTCCTAGTTTGGAGAACGATATCTAAAAATTCAGCCTGGAACCAACTCAAAGAAATCTAATTTAAAATTGTCTAGTATCATTCTACCCCTGCAAGAATCAACCTGGTATCTTCAAACTATAATTCTTATTGCAGACTTGAAATCAATCCTTTTTCAAGTTCTGATCATGTTCTGAGATTGGCCTGTTTCATGATTGAATTATGTTGCCAACACTGAACTGAATATTAATGCTTAGAGGCATCCTTGGGGTTTTATCTACTTGGCATTCGAGGAGAAAACTTGTCAGGCTGTTGCACAGAATACCACCTCTTTGATCATCATTTCTTTCCCGAAGAAAAAAAAGTGATTTAAATAAAATGGATCTCACCAAATCCACTCCTAATTCTGATTTAGTTAAACATTTCACTGTTACTTTGCACCTTGAAGATATTCCTAGATTATTTCTGCAGACCAAAGGAGAAAATAAATTTCTTTTACAAAAAGGATTACATTATTGAATAATGGCATATATTAGGAAGCTGTCTACATTCCACATGACCTTTATGTGTGATTCTCGAACATCCTTTAAACCTTTACTGATTTATAGTTTTACATGTCATTTTGAATGAGGTGCAGAAGGGGAATATTTGATTTGTTTTCTCTTTAGCAGTAAGACATTATGAGGCAATTTTCTTAGTACATGCTGACAATGAGGACCCTTACTCTCCACCAGTATTTACATTTAAATCATGGGTGCTCTACGTACAGTTGCCAAATGGATGCTGGCAGGAGAAAGATTCCTTTGTGCCTGTGTGGACTAGAAAAATTAGCATGATGAAATGTAGAAAGGAAGTATTTAATTTGCTTAATTTTATTGTGGAATTGAACCTCAGAAATGAAACATTGCTTTGTCTGAAATTAGTTCTGTCAACATGAAGGGCTTGAAGTCAAATTTTTGGCTCCAAAATTCCTCAGTCACGAGCTGATTTGATTTGATTTATTATTGTCACATTTATTAGCATGTAATGAGAAGTATTGTTTCTCATGTGCTATACAGACAAAGCATACTGTTCATAGAGAAGGAAAGAATAGAGTGCAGAATGTAATGTTACAGTCATTGCTTGGGTGTAATAATGCATTGTTAGAGAGCTTAAAACAATTAGAGTAGAGTTTTAGAAGCATAGAACCAGAGTAAAAAACAGAATTAGAGGGTATACTGGGCACAGCTGACAAGAAATCGCTGCACTCCAGTGCCATCAATTATGCTGCTTCACTCTGCTTATTGCCCTCCCATGCTGACCTTATCTTTTTACATAAGACAAGCAGAAGTGCAGCATAAAAAAGAAAGGCATAGACAGTTCTAGCCCTAGTGGCGTCTTATTCCTATCATCAGCTTCATAAGAGACAGGAGGATTTGCAGCTTATGAGGCAACCGGGAAAGTCCCAGGAATAATGGAAACCTAATGAAACTGGATCGTCACACTTCCCAGGAATTTTTGCCAGTATTCCCCAGCCCTACAGCAGGAGAGTCGATCAATCCCAAGGCACTTTCATCCCTCAGTATCAAATATGTAATCACTCGTAACAGGTAAAAATAACATTGAATTATACAACAAATCGTTTATGAAATTAATTATTTCCATAATCAACTGCAGAATGCAGGAATCAGAACCGAACAAGTATTGCTTGGCAAAAAAGCATTTCAGTATTTCCCCTCCTCAGAAAAAGTGCTTAAACAAGCAAGTTAGTTCTCATCAGAAATAATGGAAATTCCTGAAATTTCTAGGGAGGTTAATTGCAGAGTACCTATCAGTCCAAAAGTAAGATACTGTAGCTAGCTGTTTCAAATCCCAAGATGAATGAAAGACGAGAACAGCAGCATGTAATTATCAAATTTTAATCAGTAATCATTAATCAATAGTGAAATGGTGATAAGTTAAATTGGAAAGTATTAGGGAACTAGTGCACAGACCGGAGTTGATTATTTGAAAGTTATATCTAATTCAATAAAACCTCTGTAATTAGAACAACTTGTTGAAAATGTCCAGATACTTTGCTTCATGTGTTTGTTAATAGTTTATGTCAAATATTGTGACTGAAAATTAGTTTTCTGGTAGATCAAATTAGATTTCAATTGTCCTGTTGATGAACAAATCGTTTTGGCACCCGAAATGTATGCACATGGTGCTGCTTGCAATTTCTCTTCTTCTGCAATGCAACCACGGTCAATTATAATCAGAATCAAGGCTTCAGTTTTGCAGATAATTAACTTAATGAAACAAGCAATGCTCTAAGCTCAGAACTGTTGGAATCCTTGCATGGTGCCATTTCAACTCTTCCATGTACCAGTTGCTTTCCCCTTGGTACTCCAAATGGACAAAAGCCATGTTCTTGTTGCCTTTCATTTATTTCACTATATAAATACCTCAGGCCGTTGTGGCAACACGAAATCTGACATATGCTCATGTCTGCTGCCTCTGTGTGCATATTTCAAAACTAAATCATAATATGGCCCACAGAGTGTTGCATCTTTCTATTTATTTGTCTCTGTGGTAATAATTCTCTACATTAAGCTTCAGCTGCACAACTATGCCTTTTCATTCCTTTTGAGGAGATGGATATTGCTCCTCATTCATAATTGCCCTTGAGAACTTGCTGGTGAGCCATATAGATGAACAGCTGCAATCAGCAGCATCAAAGTATAGCGGATCAGGAACAGGGATTAAATACAATTCACTTAAGTAAAACATTGATAATGAGGAAATTAATGGAGCTAAAGAGTGACAAATCTCCAGGATCTGATGGTTTTCATCTTAGGATGTTAAAGGAAACATTGTTGATGCCCTAACTATAATCTTCTCACGTTCTCTAGATTCAGGAGTCATGCCCCTGGATTGGAAAATTGCTCATGTCACTCCACTGTTTAAAAAGGGCGAAAGAGGAATTATGGACCAGTTAGCTTAACATCTGTGGTAGGGAAATTGTTGGAGTCTACAATCAAGGATAGGGTAACTGAACACCTCAAAGTTTCAGTTACACAGAGAGAGAGGCAACATGGATTCATGACAGGTCGGTCATGCCTGACAAGCCCCATTGAATTTTTGAAGAGGTGACTAAAGGTAGTGGAGAAGGGAATGTCCATGGATCTTGTTTATATGGACTTCCAGAAGGCCTTTGATAATGCTCCACCATAAGAGACTGTTGACTAAGTAGAAGCTCAAGGAATTGGGAGCAAATTATTGACGTGTCTGGGAAATTGGTTGAGTGGCAGGCAACAGAAAGTAGGGATGGTGAGTATGTACTCAAATTGGCCGGATATGACTGATGGTGTCCCACAAGAATCTGTGTTAAGTCCTCAACTGTTCACATTATTTATGAACAACTTGGATAGGAAGTCATATAGTTAAATTTGCTGATGACACAGAGGCAGCATTATAGCATAAAATTACAAAGTGATATGTCCCTTATAAAGTATTCACACAGCGCAGTTATTTTCCAGGATTTTGACCAAGTGATGATGAATGAATGGCAATATATTTCCATGCTGGATGGTGTGTAACTGGAGGGGATCTTGCAGGTGGTCATGCTCCCATTCGCCCACTACCTTGTTCTTTTAGATGGTGGATGTCATAGGTCAGGAAGGAGTCTTGGCAAGTTACTGAGTATATTGAAGATGGCACACACTGCAACCAGGGTGCACTGCTGGTGAATGTTTAAGATGGTGGCTGGGGCACCAATCAAGTGAGCTGCTTTTTGCTGAATGACTTCTTCCCACCTTCTTTTAATATTTCATGCAAAAGGCTGCTGGTCCAACATGGATTATGTATTGATTTTAACAGACAGAAATACTCATACATAAAGCAGGAATAGGCCATTCAGCCCTTTGAGCCTGCTTTACCATCCATTGTGATCATGGCTGATCATCAAATTCAATACCCTGATCCCGCCTTCCCCCCATATCCTTGATTCTTACAGCCCCAAGAGTATTTCTAATTCCTTCTTGAAACCACACGCTTTGGTTGTGATGAAATCTTTTTTCACCTCAGTCCTAAAAGATTTATACCTTATCCTCAAACTATGACCCCTGGTTATGGACTCCCCAACCAACAGGAATGTTCTTTCTGAATCTGCCCTGGCTAATCCTGTTAGAATTTTATAAGTTTCTATAAGATCCCCTCTTACTCTTCTGAACTCCAGTGAATGTAATCCTAACTGACTTAGCCTCTCCTCATATGATCAGCTTGGTAAACCTTTGCTGCACTTCCAGAGATCAACCTGGTAAACCTTTGCTGCACTCCCACTAGAGCAAGAACATCCTTCCTCAGATAAGGAAGACCAAAACTGCACACAATACTCCAGGTGTGGTCTCACCAATGCCCTATACAATTACGGTAAAACATCCCAATTCCTATACTCAAATCCTATGATATGATTTATCCATATGGGATGGGGTTGAGCTATGAATAGTTGGGATGGTGCCTCAAGAGTTTTAGAGTCCTGGGTGACCATCATCCCAAGGATTCAAACACACCAGAGGGCACAGCTGTTAATAACCTCCCTTTTAAAAAAGACAATGGATGCCAGACCTTAGTCTGAAGCTCCCTTATTTGTAGGAATTGTACTTCTAACTTAAAGCAGCAGGCACAATGTCAATCTCTGGATGGTTAGTGACATCTGCCTGCACTCCTTGCAGTTCATTGCTGCTGAGGACATGTTTGGGAGATGTTACTACTCAGTACTAGTGTACAGCCAAAAGTTACAATGAGAGGGAAATCCTTTGCAATTTGTGGTCCTCAGGATATTTATTAAAGCAATGGTAGCTACATGGTCTTAATGATTCTCAGTTTGTTGATGCTGCTTCAGTCTCTCGGTATAGCTGAAAGATGTTCGGGAAATTTAGCTGAGAGTTTCAGATATGGTGTAAATGGACTCTTCCTACTATGCCTTGACAGATCAATGCATCACGTTTAATTCTTTTTAAGACTGAGCCCCTGAGATCTGGGTTCCTTGATACCTGGCCAAATGCAGTAAAGTTTCCACCCCCTGTGGAGGATTACACTCACAAGTTCTCATTTTTCTGTGTTCAACCCGTACATCTATCTGCACTGCTTCCATTTAGATCCTGTTCTACAGATCCAGCACCCTATGTGCATTTTTGTTTTTCTGAGCTTTGGTCTCAGAAAGGTTTTACATGTATTTTGACATTCATGTTGTTTGGTGGGCCTATGCATATTGATGGTAGAGGCTCCAATTTCCTTTCCAACACATAAGGTTTTGAGTACATCATGGGAAACACATTTTAACAGAGGATAACAAGGTGAGTGCTTTGATTTCCTGAGATGTACTCACCGGCACACCATAATTTCACTTGTTTGATTGTGCAGAGGAGCAGCATTTTTCTATGCTCATTGCCACTTTAAACAGTCGAGTCGCAAACAGCTGATTAATCAACAACTTCTCTTCTGATGCTGATTCAATCTTTTTTGACTTGAGAGTATAATTATTACTCATTGACAGCTGTGAAAAAAAAAGTTAAGTATGGAAAAACATGACTCATGCCTGAAGATCATCGATTTCAAGATACTTACACGCTCATTGGGATTTTTCCCTTTTGTTAATCTTTAGCCTGAAACTGACCTCCAGCAGAATTTCTTCTTATTTAATGGTGTGAAACAAATAATATTGCATCAGCAACCTGTCATGGACCCGTTTGATATTCTGATATTCCCACTGCGTATAGAATCATAGAATACTTATGGTGCAGAAAGACACCATTTGGCCCAGTAAGTCTGCACCAACAACAATCCCACCCAGGCCCCATCCCCATGTTGTTCCCCAATATACTGACCCACTAGTAGAATTACCATTCCACCTGGGACTAAGGTGAGAACATTTTACTCATTGGTGACGTTGAATCTCAAAACCTACCAGTTGCTTTGCATGTTAAGAATTTACAAGATACATTTTCCTTGCAGTAGCCTTGCCATTGTTATTTTGTTAGTTTAAATTAGTTCTCAGCTGAGATATTTATTTGAGACAGAACATAAATGGTAAAAGATATTCTTTATAATGCTTGTTCAGTATCTTAGTCTGAATATCTGATCATCTTTTTAATGCAGTTTTCAACATTTAAGTTAGAAAAAGATGGAAAAACCTAAAAACAAAAACCTTCTCTAATGTACAAATCTAACTTTGAATATCCTTTCATAAGATTTGGGGAAGAACGATTTTTAATTTGGAGCATGTTATCAACAACATTAGAATCAAACTGAATAGATATCAAACCATGAGCCAAAATTATTATGAATCATAATACAATTGAAATTCTAGCTTCTGTTGAAATTAATGAACGCCTGCGTATTTTCGAAATATCTGACAATATTATTATATCTGCAACAGTGCAAATCTAGAAAGAAATGGCATGTGCTGTAATGATCTTTTAAAGCTGTTCAAGGCAACCGCCATAAATGTTGTTAAGCTTATTGACACTGTCCTTTGTCACAATGACAAAGAGCACAGAAGGGTATGTTGTCTGCCTGGTGCTCGGGTCCAGGATGTCGCATCTGGGCTGCAGAGGAACCTGGAGTGGGAGGGTGAGAATCCGGTCATTGTGGTACATGTGGGTGCCAATGACATAGGCAAAATGCGAACTGAGGATCTGGGGAGGGAGTATGAAAAGCTGGGAATGGAATTAAAAAGCAGAACCGACAAGGTGGTTATCTCTGGATTTCTACCTGAACCGTGTGCTGACGGGCATAGGGTAGATAGGATTAAAGAGGTGAATGGGTGGCTCAGGGATTGGTGTGGGAGGAATGGGTTTGAATTTATGGGGCATTGGCACCAGTATTGGGGTAAGTGGGACCTGTTCGGGCGGGATGGGGTGGGTCTGAACTGTTCTGGGACCAGAGTCCTGGCGAATCGTGTAAATAGGACTGTAGATAGGGCTTTAAACTAATTGGGGGGGGGGGTGCAAGGGTAGGTGAAATTACAGGGTCTAAAGTAAAGGAGAGGGTACAGGTACAGGAAAAGGCCAAGGATGTCCCAATAATAAAGGGAGTAGGGGGCATGAGTAAGGTTGGTAGCGTTCCTGCAAATAGGGTACAGGTGAAGGCTGGGATGAAGACACTTTATCTGAATGCACGAAGCATTCGGAATAAAGTGAGTGAGCTGGTGGCGCAGATCAGCACAAATAGATATGATCTGGTGGCCATTACAGAGACATGGCTGCAAGGTGACAGGGACTGGGAGCTGAATGTCCAGGGGTATCAAGTGTTTAGGAAGAATAGACGGGAGGAGAAAGGGGGTGGGGGGGGTAGCTCTGCTGATTAAGGATAGCATCAGGGTGGTAGTAAGGGATGATATAGGAGCCAAAGAGCAGAATGTGGAATCGTTGTGGGTAAAGATTAGGAACAGCAAGAGGAGGAAGGCGCTGGTGGGTGTCGTCTTTCGGCCCCCAAAAATGATCTGGAGGTGGGTCAGGCTATTAACGCGCAAATAAATGCTGCATGCAGGAATGGAACGGCGATAATTATGGGGGATTTCAATCTACATATTGATTGGTCGACCCATGTTGGACGCGGTGGGCTTGAGGAAGAGTTCTTGGAACGCTGCCGGGATAGTTTCCTTGAACAGTGTGTGTTGGAGCCGACGAGGGAGCGAGCTATCTTGGATCTGGTGTTATGTAATGAGGCAGGTAGAATTAGGGACCTTGTGGTGAAGGATCCTCTTGGGAAGAGTGATCATTGTATGGTGGAGTTTCTGATGCAGATGGAGGAGAAGAAAGTGGGTTCCCGGACCTGTGTCCTTTGTTTGAACAGAGGGGAGTATGAAAGGATGAGAGAGGAATTGGCAAATGTTGATTGGGGGAGCAGATTGGAAGGTAGGTCTGCTGAGGAACAGTGGAGGATCTTTAAGGAGATCTTTCTTGGTGCTCAGCAGAAATTTATTCCGATGGTTAAAAAGGATCGTAGGAGGAGAGATAATCAGCCGTGGATAACGGAGGTGGTAAAGGAGAGTATTAAATTAAAAGCTGATGCGTTTAGAGTGGCTAAGAGTAGTGGGCGAGAAGAGGATTGGGAGAGGTTTAAATATCAACAAAGAATGACGAAGAAGTTGATAAAGAAGGGTAGGATAAACTATGAAGCTGGGCTAGCGCTAAGTATAAAAAAGGATAGTAAGAGTTTTTATAAATATATAAAAAGGAGAAGGCTGGCTAGGGTGAACGTTGGACCCTTAGAGGATGAGAGGGGGGATTTAGTGGTGGGGGATGAGGAAATGGCTGAGGCCTTGAGTAACTTTTTTGCTTCGGTCTTCACGGAAGAGGACGCAAATAGTTTGCCGGGTGTTAGCGATGGAAAGATTGTAGGAGTGGAGGGCCTGAATAACATTATTGTTACTAGAGAGGCAGTGCTCGACAGACTGGAGGGACTGATTGTGGACAAGTCCCCAGGACCGGATGGAACGCCTCCAAGGGTTCTGAAAGAAATGGCGGAGGTGATAGTGGATGCCTTGATGATTATTTTCCAAACCTCGCTGGATTCCGGGGAAGTGCCGGAAGATTGGAAAACGGCTAATGTTACGCCGTTGTTTAAAAAGGGTAGTAGGCAAAAGGCAGGGAATTATAGGCCAGTTAGTTTAACGTCTGTTGTAGGTAAAATGCTTGAATCCGTAATTAAGGAGAAAATAGCGAGGCATCTTGAGGAGAATTGTTTGATAGAGCAGACGCAGCACGGTTTCGTTAAGGGGAAGTCGTGTCTGACAAATTTATTGGAATTCTATGAGGATGTGTCTAGTGTGGTGGATAGAGGGGAACCGGTGGATGTGGTGTTTCTTGATTTTCAGAAGGCGTTTGACAAGGTGCCTCACAAGAGGTTATTACAGAAGGTCAGGGGGCATGGAGTTGGGGGTAGGGTGTTAGCGTGGATAGGGGATTGGCTGTCAAATAGGAGGCAGAGAGTGGGTGTCAATGGGTGCTATTCGGATTGGCGGATGGTGACTAGTGGAGTGCCCCAGGGGTCGGTGCTGGGGCCTCAGCTATTTACCATTTATATAGATGATCTGGAGGAGGGAACCGAGTGTAAGGTGTCGAAATTTGCTGATGACACCAAGATTGGTGAAACGGCAAATTGTGCGGAGGGCGTGGAAAGTCTGCAGAAGGATCTAGATAGGCTGGGCGAATGGGCGAGGGACTGGCAAATGGAATTTAATGTTGGCAAATGTGAGGTTGTCCACTTTGGTAGGAATAACGGTAGGAAGGACTACTACTTACATGGCGAAAAGCTGCAGCATGCTACAGTGCAGAGGGACCTCGGGATCCTTGTGCATGAGTCGCAAAAACCCAGCCTGCAGGTGCAGCAGGTGGTCAGGAAGGCAAATGGGATGCTGGCCTTCATAGCGAGGGGGATTGAATATAAAAGTAGGGAGGTCTTGCTGCAACTGTACAGGGCTCTAGTGAGGCCACAGCTGGAGTACTGTATGCAGTTTTGGTCGCCGCCCTTACGCAAGAATATTTTGGCCTTGGAGGGAGTGCAGAGGAGGTTTACTAGGCTGATACTGGAGTTGAGGGGGTTGAGCTATGAGGAGAGGTTGAATAAACTAGGCTTGTACTCATTAGAGTTTAGAAGGATGAGGGGAGATCTCATTGAGACGTACAAGATGATGAATGGGATGGATAGGGTAGAGGTGGAGAGGCTCTTCCCACTCAGAAAGGACAGTAGGACTAGAGGGCACAGCCTCAAGATAAGCGGGGGGCAGTTTAGAACGGGGTTGAGGAGGAACTTCTTCACTCAAAGGGTGGTGAATCTCTGGAATTCTCTGCCCGTTGAAGTGGTGGAGGCTGCCTCGCTAAATATATCTAAGACGCGGGTACATAGGTTTTTGATAGGCAAAGGGATTAAGGGTTATGGGGAGAAGGCGGGAAAGTGGAACTGAGCCACTTCAGATCAGCCATGATCTTATTGAATGGCGGGGCAGGCTCGAAGGGCTAGATGGCCTACTCCTGTTCCTATTTCTTATGTTCTTTATGTTCTTATGTTCTTATTAACATAGCTATAGTGTGCATAGCTATAGTATAGAATGGCTCAGCAGCATCAGCAGAGGCAATCTTATTCCAGCAGCCAAGTGCTGCTTGTGCTCATGAAGTCTCTGATACAGCAGCATTTTTGGTAACAAACCTAACACCCACCCGCACCCCCCCCCACCCCCCAAACCCAATTCCCGCTATGCAGTGAAGGAGACAAATATGGGAGTACATTGCTGAGATATTGAAGAGTGATGAACCCTGTGTTACTGATTAGATGGACCTGCATAGAACTGAGAAAGAAAAGTTAAATGACTTGACGGCACCAAGGAAAAGTATAAATATCATTGTCAAGTAGGAGTACGGAATCCATCTATACATGGCACACAGCCACACATCGGTGCCAAATCTTGAAGTAAGAGAACATTAGTAGCAGGAAGGATATTAGGGCCAAAGAGAAGGTACAAAAGACATCCTTCATATCAGAGATGGATGGCTCTGGTTCACAGGTTGGAAATTGTTTGGGCTGGAAGGTCACTTAACAAGTTTTGGTGAGCTACGAGGGCCATGTGTATAAAATGAATCATGTTAGCGATGGATACCATTAAAATTTATTATGGCATTTGTTGTATGAAGAACCTTTCTTAAGTCAGTTAATTAGTTAGATTGGATTGGTAATCATAGAGCCCCTCCCCCACTCTCATCTAAATAATAACACTCTGCAACACTCATAATATGAGAGTGCTGCATTTAAACTTGGATTCATTTAATACTGTTTTTAAGAAAGCAACTATTCGATAGGAAAATAGCTGATAGACACGACTCCAAAAATTACAGCATTTTTGCCCTTATTCCCATTGAGTCTAGTTTTGCTGGAGCTCCTGATGCCACATTCAGCCATATGTTATCTTGTAGAAAGGACAGTCACTCTCACCTCACCGCTTCAGTTTGGTTCTTTTGTTCATGTTTGTACCAAGGCTGTAATGAAGTCAGGAGCTGAGTGGCACTGGCCCTGGCAGAATCCAAACTGAGCAGGTTATTGGTAAGTGCCACTTAATAGCACTGTCAATGTTACCTTCCATCAGTTTACAGCAGTTCATATATTTTAAGCATTTTGTCTTGTGCCCAATCCATAAATTACCAGACATCACTGAATTCAATTTCTCATGGGATGATTTGAACTAATATCCTCTATATTGATTGTCCCATACTATAAATGCCTAGTTTATTTGCTGATGTTAGCTTTTTGAAAGGAGTTATAAACTCTATGAAGTCCAATCTAGTAAGTATGCAAGGCATTTTCCCTGTCATTAATGAAAGGGCTGGGACTGATGTAATATTTGAAGAGTGTTTGCTGCTGTTGTACAATAGCAGCTACTGAAGTGGTTCCAAAAATAGATGAATGAATCCCATTTTTGGAAAGTAAAGCTGCCCAACCAATCACTGGCATTCTTACTCAGTTGTTAGAAATATGCAACTTAAAGAAGATAATCTTCTAATATATTGCGTATAAAGCAGAAAACTTTGGCTATAAGGAGCAGGTGGGTCAAAATCCCTAAAGAGAGAATGCAGGTTATTGATGTTTTGTGTGCGTTATAGAAATTATATTTTCAAATATATTGTGGTATATCCTGGAACTAAGTAGCAATTCTTATTCTGTTAGACCAAAGTTTACTTCTCATTAGGACAGGAGTTTTCTGGTATGATTAGATTTGTTATTCGACCCAGGAACAAAAGTGCATTAGGTGTAAAATTGGGTAAGTTAAATCAAATTGTCTTTGTTAAGCATATCATATATCATATATGACAGTGACTGCAGGGTGGAAGAGTAATATGATGGTTATCATACTGACCTGATAACCAAGTCAATGCAAACTCAAGTTATGAATATATCATGAGGTGAAAAACATGCCGATGCTGGTAACACTCTGAGTCAGCAATGCAGAGAATAGGCACATTACCGGGAGTAATCTTAAGCCTTGGTGATAGTGTAAAAAGGTCATTTGTTGGAATTTTACAACCATCCTCCTCAGAATGAGTTGGCAAGCAAGGATGGTAAAACTGGTGGCATTCTGAAGGCACCATGCCAGCCATCACACCACCTCCACTGGTATTTTATCAGCAGTGGGGAAAATGTTGGCCCACACACCCCAGACATATTCAGGCCCTCATGAGTCCAATTAATGGACACATAAGGATCTCCACCTGTTGCCACTGATATGTTACAAGTGGCAGGGGGCATGGCCATACCATGTAGCTACTAGATAAACACTGGAGCATGGTTGTGATGGCGTGGGTGTCCCTTGTTTGGGCACCCTGCGCCCAACTGGGACAGCCATAATGGTGATCAGCCCTCCTGCCAGATCCCAAATGCAGGCTCTACAATCATAGTGTCCTAATCCCCTCACTGAGACCTGCATTGACTGCCCCCAGAGAAACTGCCTTTACTCACCTTTGAACCTGGCCTCCATGCTGCTCCTCCTGATGGACTCACCTGATGAAGGAGCAGCACTCCGAAAGCTAGTGGTGTTTACCACCAAATAAACTTGTTGGACTTTAACCTGGTATTGTGAGACTTCCTACTGTCACCACTACAGTCCCAGAGGTGACCCTCGCTCCTGATGGCACAGATGGGTCGAGGGAGCTCGCAGAGGTAGGACAGGGGCTGAAGTCATGACCTTAGCCACTTAACAGCCTGACATAAAATGAGATAATGGCTTCCTGGCACTACAAAGACTGTGCTTGTCCCTGACCTTTCAACCAAGAGGTGGGAGGTGGTGGAACCATCGACTTTATAAAAACTTCTGACACATCCTTGTGCATATTGTGTATGCTTTTGTGTTTAAATCTAATTCCACAGCTCTTCATTTATTCCTGATGAGTCTATTCTTATTTCTGTGGAATCTACTTCTTATGCAGTCTATTTGACTGTTTTACATATTTCTCTCAGTGTATATCTGTCAATATTTTTCTCCAATCTGGATTCCTTAATTCATTTCTCGTTTCCTCATGATTGGCAGAAACAGCCTCAGGAGGAGTCTGAGGGTGGGTCACGAGGGGCCTGAGGGGGGAATGGGCAGAGAGGGGAACTTGAGAGGGGGCTGCTGATTAGGGGGTACCTAAGGTTGAGGGGGAGTGGTCGGGTCACACATGCCTGCATGGTGTGTTAGGCTGACCCATAATTTTAGTAGTAGGGGGAGAATGCCCCTATTTCCTGATCCCCTCATCAGTGGGGCATCACCATTTCTGTGATGAGAAGGATGGGTGCTGCTGTCTAAGTGTGGAGATCTGGGCAGGCTGCCCAGTATGCCTTTTGCTATACATACTCTCACATGCTAAAGGTGGGTCAATCCCACATGGGAGGTGCTGCCAGGGCCAGAGGGAAGCACTCTGGTTTTCCTGCTGGCATGAGAGCACTGAGAGCCAATTCAAGTGAATTACAGCCATGATCTTTCTTTCCCTCTGTTTATTTTGTCTTCTGTAACAGATTTTGCTTTGAACTGACAAAATATAACTCTCACTTCCTTTTCAGTTCTTGTACTGTTAAGGCAGAATTTAATCCAAGTGTTGGAGGTCTCACCCACCCATTGGAGGGCCAACAAGAAACCACTGTCAGCCCAACTGGACTCCTTGACTATCTTCCTGACTAATCCCACCCCCTGACTCCCAACTGTCCCCCAACACAACTGCTACCACCCCCAAGCTGACCACCACTAACCCCTAAGAACCTCCAGCGCCCTTCCAACCAACCCCCCCTCCTCTATCCCCACCCAATGACCACCCTCCTGGTTATGACCACACCACTGACTACTCTTCCAACCCCCTGACCAGCTCCCATGCCCCCCACTACCTCCAATCCCCACCCAATGACCCTCCCCATCCCTGATTTCCCCTCTACCACCCATTTGTGCCCCATCTCCCAACCCATCGTACACACTTACTTTACACACTTACCTTCTCTCCTGTTGATGTGGCTGGGACCAAACCAAACTTAGTGGGTTTATGACAGCTAATGCCATAAAAAGAAGGCATGGCTTCACTTCCACCAATGCTGCTGCCCTGCATTGAAAATACTGCCCTGAACATTTCTCAGCAGTGCTGGGTGGGAAGCCTTGTGGTGAATTGTGCAGGTCTAGACTTGGAGAAGTGGCAAAGCGGAGTGGCAATCTTCTTTGTCTGAGGCAGTCCCTCAGGTTTGAGGATGAAATGTTTCCCTGTTATAAATGAGTTCTCAGGTGACTGAGGAGTTTAATGCCGGTCCTACAGCCTGTGTCACAGGTGGGGTAGACAGTGCTTGAAGGGTGGGTGGGTTCCACACATTCCTTTCACTGTCAACGTTTAGCTTCAGTTTGCCCTCAACAATGAAACTAAGGTGTTGAACTTATTCCAGAAGGATCTTCCTCCACTTTGGGCTGTGTTGGGCCAGGAATTCCCAGGTGTCAGTGGAGTTATTGCACTTTTTCAAGGATGCTTTGAGGGTGTCCTTGAAGCATTTTCTCTGCTTTCCTGGGGCTCACTTGTTATTTTGAAGTGCTGAGTTGAGCGCTTGTTTCAGGAGTCTTATGTTAAGCATGTGAATGATGTGGCCCACCCAGCAGAGCTGATGGAGCATGGTCAATGCTGGAGATGTTGGCTTGATGGAGAACACTGACATTGGTGACTCAATGTATTTGCGGCATTTTTCAGAGGCATTGCTGGGAGTACTTCTCCAGTGTTTTGAGCTATCTGCTCTTCATAGTCCAAACCATATAGAGGGCGGGTATCACCACGGCTCTACGGACCATGAGTTAGTTGCCTTTCTGAAGTTATGATCTTTGAGCAACCTTCTTCAGACAACTGAGGGCTGCACTGGCACACTGAAGGAGAAGATGTTGAATCTCATCGTCGATATTGACAGTAGGGTGCCAAGATATGGAAAATGGTCCACGTTGTCCAAGGCCTCATCATGGATTTTGATTACCAGTCCAATGGTGATTGCCACAACGCAGAAGTTCTGCATGGACTTACCACACACATGTCCAAGAAAACCCACAATGCATTGTCACTACAACTAAGCACAATTTTCAAGACCAATTCTGTTCTAATTATTTCCACACAACCTTCAGCTACTTTGAATTTGATTAGCTGAAAGCAAAGCAAAACTATTCAGTATTTCAGTCAATCATAAGGGGCTTTAGAATAGATTGACCTGATTGCAATGAAAGCCAATAAGTTTTATTATGACAGTGAAGTGAAGCAAAATGCATGGCAATGAATGTTTCTGTTGGTTGTCAAATAGGAGGCAGAGAGTGGGGGTCAATGGGTGCTATTCGGATTGGTGGATGGTGACTAGTGGAGTGCCCCAGGGGTCGGTGCTGGGGCCTCAGCTATTTACCATTTATATAGATGATCTGGAGGAGGGAACCGAGTGTAGGGTGTCGAAATTTGCTGATGACACCAAGATTGGTCGAACGGCAAATTGTGCGGAGGGTGTGGAGAGTCTACAGAAGGATCTAGATAGGCTGGGCGAATGGGCCAGGAAATGGCAAATGGAATTTAATGTTGGCAAGTGCGAGGTGGTCCACTTTGGTAGGAATAATGGTAGGAAGGATTATTACTTACGTGGCGAAAAACTGCAGCAGGCGACGGTGCAGAGGGACCTCGGGGTCCTTGTGCATGAGTCACAAAAACCCAGCTTGCAGGTGCAGCAGGTGGTCAGGAAGGTGAATGGGATGCTGGCCTTCATAGCGAGGGGGATTGAATATAAAAGTAGGGAGGTCTTGCTGCGGCTGTATAGGGCATTGGTGAGGCCGCAGCTGGAGTACTGTGTGCAGTTTTGGGCGCCGTACTTACGCAAGGATATTTTGGCCTTTGGCCTTGGAGGGAGTGCAGAGGAGGTTTACTAGGCTGATGCCGGAGTTGAGGGGGTTGAGCTATGAGGAGAGGCTGAATAAACTAGGCTTGTACTCGTTAGAGTTTAGAAGAATGAGGGGAGATCTCATTGAGACGTATAAGATGATGAATGGGATGGATAGGATAGAGGTGGAGAGACTCTTCCCGCTCAGAAAGGACAGTAGGACTAGGGGGCACAGCCTCAAGATAAAGGGGGGGGCGGTTTAGAACGGAGTTGAGGAGGAACTTCTTCACTCAAAGGGTGGTGAATCTCTGGAATTCTCTGCCCGTTGAAGTGGTGGAGGCTACCTCGCTAAATATTTTTAAGACGCGGGTTGATGGGTTTTTGATGAGAGAGGGGATTAAGGGTTATGGGGAGAGGGCGGGAATGTGGAACTGAGCCACGACAGATCAGCCATGATCTTATTGAATGGAAGGGCAGGCTCGAAGGGCTAGATGGCCTACTCCTGCTCCTATTTCTTATGTTCTTATGTTCTTATGTTGGCAACCTCCATTTTTGCAAAATAAAAAGCACACAAGCCATTCTAGAAAACTAGGGAAGTATAATTAACAGCTTCAAAACGTTGAGAACTCAAAAACAAGTCTTAATATGAAGTAAATAAATCGTTTCCACTGGTCAGTAACATTGCGTCAAGCTTAAGATAATCAGAGAAGAAATTAAGGATTACTTAGAAGACAATGAACTGGAGAGTGGTCTGAATGGGGAATTCTCAGTCGCAAATCATTGTTGGTGCAGAATCCATAAATTCTTTCTAACTGCTGACTGGCCTACTGTGCTGGCATACAGTATATTGTTTCTGGTCTCAAGGTTTGCCAACCCTCCAGGATTGGCCTGTTGACTCCAGGAATTGAAAGCCAGTCTCCAGGACACTGTTGTGCACAATCAGGACATTAAAAAAAGAGGGAATTAAAAAGAGAACATTTTTTGTCAGCAGATATTAAAATGTTGAAAATGGGGAGAAAAATGCTTTTTGGCTCACAGTCAAGCGTCATCGAATTGGATAATGAATCTTTTTGCTTTCCAGTTAGCATTGGAATGCAGCGCATCACCAAGATTGGTGAGTTGGTCGACATATTTGGAGAGTGAGGGCAAGTCATGTGTTGAAACCTACAGACATAAGTCTAATCACAGTTTTGGCAACTCTGCCGATCTCTAGTATTTTTTTTACAGACAGTTAGCATTCCAGACTCTATGCGCACAACTCCATTTTTCGGTAAAAATTAATAATTTTAACTTATTGTGTATTTATTAAAGCGTCATGGTTCCAATTTTCTACACATGAGCTGCTACATCACATGAATGTTGATGTAGTGGAGTCGATGATTGGTGCTATTTGGAGAGGGATATAACTGTGTGGGAGTTTTGATTGCTGTCTATTCCAGAAGCTTTTAGGAGGTAAACTGCTGATTTTTATCTCACTGTAGTGAATTATTGATTTTTAGTTAAGTCACAGTTAATATAATTAATCACATTCTAAGTATTATTTTAATTTGTTGCAAAGAATATTTCTATTCATGCAGCATTGAATTATTGATTTCAATCATATTGCAACTATCAGTCCAAATGTTCTTTCAGATGGTTAAACCTGTTAAATTTCCTGCCTGAGATTCCCTCTACATTAGCATCTGAGGTTGATATTACAAGTAATTAATGACCTGCTAACATAGTCGCATTCGCAGAAATCATTCATATCAAAGCTCCATGTTCCCACAAGTTCTTTCATAGCTCATTAACTTTGGAAAAAATTGAGCACACTCCCAGCTTTCCTTCAGAAAAGGAATTTGATTTTCAGTATGTTTTGATGTGAGAAGGTCCTATCCAGAAACATTTCTAAAATTAACTTATTTTAAATAATGTAGGGTCTTTAACAATGCAGATAAGATTGAAGACAAATAGCTATGAATGACTGGTCAGTATAATTCCCTTGGTCTCCAAGAACTGCTTCAAATTTTGGAAATTGCAGAATAAGTAGCATCAAAGATCATTCCCAGAAAATAAATCTCACACTGAACATTTATATTTCCGTTAGGAATATCTGTGTTTCTCGACACTGGTCAGTTTCTTTTCAGTATTTATATTCAATAGCATTACCATCACTGGACGGCATGGTGGCACAGTGGTTAACACTGCTGCCTCACAGCACCAGGGACCCGGGTTCAGCTTTGGCCTTGGGTGACTATCTGTGAGGAATTTGCACATTCTTCCTTTCTGCATGGGTTTCCTCTGGGTTCTTTGGTTTCCTTCCATAGTCCAAAGATGTGTGGGTTAGGTTGATTAGCCATGCAAAATTGTCTCTTAAGAACATAAGAAATAGGAGCAGGAGTAGGCCATCTAGCCCTTCGAGCCTGCCCCGCCATTCAATAAGATCATGGCTGATCTGAAGTGGATCAGTTCCACTTTCCCACTTTCTCCCCATAACCCTTAATTCCCTTGTCTATCAAAAACCGATCTACCCGTGTCTTAAATATATTTAGCGAGGTAGCCTCCACCACTTCAATGGGCAGAGAATTCCAGAGATTCACCAGCCTTTGAAGAAGTTCCTCCTCAACTCCAATCTAAACTGCACCCCCCTCCCTTATCTTGAGGCTGTGTCCTCTAGTCCTGCTATCCTTTCTAAGCGGGAAGAATCTCTACCTCTACCCTATCCATCCCTTTCATTATCTTATACGTCTCTATAAGATCCCCCCCTCATCCTTCTAAACTCCAACAAGTACAGACCCAGTCTATTTAGTCTCTCTGCAAAGTCCAGCCTCCTCATCTCCGGTATCAGCCTAGTGAACCTCCTCTGCACTCCCTCCAAGGCCAATATATCCTTGCGCAAGTGCGGTAACCAAAACTGCACACAGTACTCCAGCTGCGGCCTCACCAGTACACTGTACGGTTGCAGCAAAACCTCCCTACTTTTATGTTCTATCTCCCTCGCTATAAAGGCTGGCATTCCATTTGCCTTCTTGATCACCTGCTGCACCTGCAGACTGGGTTTTTGTGACTTATGCACAAGGACCCCCAGGTCCCTCTGCACCATAGCATGCTGCAGCTTTTCACCCTTTAAATAGTAATCCCTCCTACTACTATTTCTGCCAAAGTGGATAACCTCACACTTGCTAACATTATACTCCATCTGCCAGGTCCTCGCCCACTCGCTTAGCCTTTCTAGATCCCTCTGCAGACTTTCCACACCCTCCACGCAATTTGCTTTTCCACTCATCTTCGTGTCATCATCAAATTTTGTCACCCTACACTCAGCCCCCTCCTCCAGATCATCTATATAAATGGTAAATAGCTGAGGCCCCAACACCGATCCCTGTAGCACTCCACTAGTCACCAACCGCCAATCAGAATAGCACCCATTGATACCAACTCTCTGCTTCCTATTAGACAACCAATCCTCTATCCATGCTAACACCTTACCCCCAACTCCATGCACCCTAACCTTCTGTAGCAACCTTTTATGAGGCACCTTATCAAACACCTTTTGAAAATCAAAAAACACCACATCCACCGGTTCCCCTCTGTCTACCGCACTAGTCACATCCTCATAGAAATCCAATAAATTTGTCAAACACAACTTCCCCTTAATGAATCCGTGCTGCATCTGCTCTATCAAGCCATTCTTTTCTAGGTGCCTTGCTATTTCTTCTTTGATGACGGATTCAAGCATTTTTCCAACTATTAATGTCCCAAGATGCGTAGGCTTGGGAAATTAGCAGCATAAATACATGTGGTTATGGAAATAGGGCCTGGGTGGGATTGTTATTGGTGGAAGCTCGATGGGCTAAATGGTGTCCTTCTGCACTGTAGGGATTCTATGATTCTATTCTATGAATCCCTCAATATCAACATTCTGGGGGTTACCATTGACCAATAACTTAACCGGACTAGCCATACAAATACTGTGGCTATGAGAGCTAATCAGAAGCTGGAAATCCTGTGGCAAGTAACACCTGACTCCCCAAAGCCCGCCCACAATCCACAAGGCAGGATTGTGATGAAATACTCTCCACTTGCCTGGATGAGTGCAAGTTCAAAAACACTCAAGAAGCTCAAAACTATAGGACAAAGAAGCCTACTTGTTTGGCAACCTATCTGCAAATATTCATACTTCCCACCACCTGAAATACAGTGGACACAGTGTGTACTATCTGCAAGATGCAAGGTAGGACATCACCAAGGCTCTTGAGCCAGCACCTTCCAAACCCATGACCCATGAAGGAAAAAGGCATCACTGCACTAGATCAACGGCAACTCGATGCACTTTCTCAATAAAAGGCTTTAGTGTCAACAGAAGAAATGTATATGATCAAAAAGGTCTGACTAGATTACAAATGTGACTGCTCTGCTTGGCTCTGGCTCCAACTGCGAGTCCATCCTCAACCTGTAATATGCTTTCCACCAGCACAGTCCATCAGGCCTTTGTCAATCACATGACCTTCAAGAAATGACCCCCCCTCTTTAAAGGGCCATGCTACTACAATCACCATCTGGGAGTTCATCTCAAGCCACTCATCCTGACTTAGATGTTGTTGGATCAAAATTCTCGCATTCTCTCCTGCTCAGCACCATGGGTATGCTTCAGGGATTGCAGCATTTCAAAAATGCAACCCATCACTGCCTTCTCAAGGGCAGGTAGGGATGGACAATGAATTTGTTTTATTTATTCGTGGGACATGAACGTTGCTGGCTGGCCAACATTTAATGCCCATCCCTAGACACCTGAGGGTAGTTAAGAGTCAACCACATTGCTGTGGCTCTGGAATCACATATAGGCCAGACCAGATATGGATGACAGATTTCCTTCCCTAAAGACATTTGTGAACCAAATGGGTTGTTACAACAATTGACAATAGTTTCATGGTCAGCAACAGATTCTTATTTGTAAATTTTTTTATTGAATTCAAACTCCACCGTCTGCCGTGACAGGGTTTGAACCCAGGTCCCCAGAACGTTAGCTGAGCTTTTGGATTAATAGTCTAGTGATAATACCACGAGGCCATCCCTCCCCAATGAATTCTGTATTTCTTCAGAAGGAACTCTTCAAAATGCACCTAATGAAAATACAACAAAAACTTACTCCAACATATAAATCAAAGAAAGGGTTTTATAAAGTAACATCATTACTCTAAACTTGGGGCCTCACTCCAAGTTTTTCACAATTCTACACAGTTCCTGATTTATGGGGCTTGTTTTCAGGCGCAAAAATGTGGTAAATTTGAGCGAGAGGCCATTAACGCAATCTGCGCCCATGTCCGTGCAGATGCCCACTTTACCAAGGCTCGAAAATGGCTGCGATCCAAACCGTGCCTGATACAGCAATTTAAATGTATTTGCATGCATTTAAATTGAATTAATGGGCTGGCTGCCCAACTTTACTAGCATTTCCCCCTTTACCATCACGTTTGCTCATCCAGATTCAGCGCAAAACAGACATGCTCAGCAAAGGTCTGTTTCAGGCACTCCAGCTTCTGGTGAGGTGAGTTCAGGGCTTCCAACAGCTCTCTGACTCAGTGGCGGGGGTGGGCGGTGGGGATGATGGGGGGGTAGTTAGAGGGAGGGAGGTGGGCCAAATCATTCTCTGGTGAGCAGGCGGGAGGGAGGAGGAGATGGGTCAGATGAATCTCTGGTGCTGGGGAAGGAGGAGGGAGGCCAGATCATTCTCTGTGATGTAGGGGTGCAGGGGTGGGTGGAGGGGGAGGGAAGCCAGATTATTCTCGGGGTGGGGGGAGGCCCAATCATTCCCTGGTGGGGGGGATGCTTGATCACTCTCTTGTGAGGGGGGGGGGTGGGGGGGGCGCGGTGGAAGGCCTGATTATTCTCTGAGCTGGGGGAGGGTGAGAGGCCCAATCATTCTCTGGGAGTATGTTGGTTGGGGGGGGGGGGGGCAGAGGCCCGAACATTCTCTGGGGATATGGTTGGGGGGGGGGGGGGGGGGAGCCGGAACATTCTCTGGGGAGTGGGAAATGCCTGATCATTTTCTGGTGGGGTGGGGGGAGGCCCAATCAATCATTCTCTAGTGGGGGGTGGGGGGGGCGTGGGGGGAGGTGGGTAAGATATATCTCTGGTTGGGGGGGGTAGGGGTGGCCCAATCATTGTCTGGTGGAGGGGCAGAGAGGGAGGTGGGCAAGATGTATCTCTGGTGGGGCGGCGGGGGTGGGAGGCCTGATCACTCTCCGGTGGTGGAGGAAGGGAGGTGGGTAAGAGGTATCTCTGGAAGGGGGAGGCCCGATCGCTCACTGGTGGGGGAGAGAGAGGGAGGCCAGATGGATCTTTGGTAGTGGGGGCAGGGGGGCATGGGAGTTCTGCTGCCACTCTGTGGGCGATGGGTGGGGGGAAGGGGGGCAGGGGGTCCAGATCACTGTGGGTAGTGGAGGGGCGGGGGTTGGATGGATAAGATGGGGAAGTTATGTTATAGGGTTGAGGCGATGTCTGTGAGGGCCATCACTTACGTTTTTCGCTCCCAGACCGCTTTATTTGTTTTTTTGCAGTCCGGGAGCGATGTGACAGGGGCCCATTTTTCAAATTCTTTTCTCACTGTGCAAGCACAGTTCAAACCTCCAATCAGAGCAGCAGCATTTCGGGGGCACTAGGCCCTGCCCACAGTGCAATTCAGACTTGCAATTTTTGTTTTCAGGCTAAGTGCGTATGGGGCCGCCTGAGAACAGTTTTCCAAGTCAGATCTGAATTGTGCCCAGATTCAGCACTTAGAATCAAAATGGTAAAATTGGGCCCGTAGTGAGTCAGCTGGTCTGCTGACTATTACATCCGTCTGTAATTGGTTCCATGGTTTACTGGCCCAGCTGACCCTTACGTCTTGTTCCCATTGGTCACATTGCATCCAATACAAAGTTGTCACCGGTTACATTCTAACATTCTGACCTAGCCAGCGACATCCATAACCCATGAAGAATTTTTAAAAATAATAAAATAGGCATCAATTTTCAAACTAAGTTAACATTTTGTGCCGGATTCTAAGATTACATTCACCCCTCATGCACTGCCTGTGAAAATGGAGAATTTGGCACTCAGCCAAAACTCCATAACAGTGGGACTGGAGAATTCCAGCTGCAGGTAAGTTTGGAGGTTTCTGACTTTTGTCTCCACTTTCCCTGACTTCATGATGATATGAAATAAATTATTGCCTAGCCAGTGACATATTCCTAAGGACAGAGAGCACAGGCTCAAAATTACCCCCATTAACTCTGTTTCTCTCACCATAGATGCTGTCGGACCTGCTGAGATTTTCCAGAGCTTTTTCCTTTTATTATATACATTTAACTTTCTGGCATAATTAGCAAGGTATGGGCCTGTGTTTGTTTAAATACACTAGATTGGGATACTAATTAGATAGTTAGAAAATGTAGTAATTCCACCCAACTTATATAAGGAAGAAGGGGAGATTGTTATTTTGTTGGTACTCAAGGTAAATGCGCTGAGGATGGGCGTTAAAATCCCATGATGATCGCTGGTAGAATCAATTAATAAATCTGGAACAAAAACATGAAACTATCGATTGTTGTAAGAACCCATCAAGTTTACTAATGTACTTTATGGAAGGAAATCTGTCATCCTCACCAAGTCTGGCCTATGTATGACTTCAGACCTACAGAATTTTCATTGACTTTTAATTGCCCACTGAAATAGCCCAACATGCCACTCAGTTCAAGGACAAATAGGGATGGCAACATAATATTGACCTTGCCAGTGGTACCCATATCCATGGAATGAAGGAACAGTATCAAAGTCTAAATGAGTGCTGTCCAAGCTGTTGCTACATGGGAAAAGGGCAGCCAACCAAATCCATGCCTGTTCTCTTCATTGTTCTTCTTGTCCTCGAAGTTCTTCAGCACCTTCAAGGTTTTTAATGTTGCTGAGTTTTTAGTGGAATTGATCAACTGGGGGTTGCCTTTTACCACTTCTCCAGGCTCAGTAATTTTAAACAGCTGCAATATTCTGTCCCACTCTCCATGCTGGTTTAGTATTTGTCTCACATTCATATCATCATCCAGAGAATATAATTCAATTGTGTCAAAATGATCTTCAATCATCTGTGCAACAGTCTGAAACTCCTCCTTATCTGCAATGAAGAGGAGTTTTGTCGTGGTAAAAGGTTCTTCTTGAAAGCATTTCAACTGATAAATCAACTGATGAAATCAAAGTTGAGGATCTGCAGTGTGGAGAGTTGGTAATCTTAATGCCAATTAACAAATAAGTCCTTGTGGAACAAACTAAACTTGAGACATCTGAGAACCTCAGATTTCCTGCCTTTCTTTGTATTAGGAAATGTCATTCTCTTCCAAAGTGAATTTACATCTTTGCTTTTAAAACAGCATAACATCACACAAAAGAACCAACAGGCATCACAGGCAGGGAAAGAGACGGAGGAAATTGTGAAATAAAGAAGGGTGATACCCCCCTGTCTGATCTTGCCTCTTTGTATTCTGACTGTGTGTTTCTGTGAGTGGGAGTTAGTTTGGATGAGGGTCGTTCTGATTTGTGCACTCTTGGCATGGTTTTTGATTATTGGTATGCTCCTATCATCCTGTAGACGGATTGTAGTCATAGCTGGTAATTGCTTATCGCTTGTTTATTAGCATTACATCTAAACAGGTTACAGAATAAGTATGTCACATCTGAGCATGGTGTTCCAAGCTGTCTCTCTCAAGTTTAACATGATTGACTGATGTCAGTGATACATCATCACAAATTACCATATCCATTCTGTTAACTTTTACACTACAGGAATTGCATCATTAAGTATCATCGACAATCTACTCACATTGCCAAGAGTGTTTTACTGAGGGAAGACACTGTGGTCGTGGGTCGCAGAGTCTTCCTGGGGCTCATCAGGAGTAAGCATGAAAACTGGCATCTACTGGGGGGTTAAAGCGTGAAGTATGGTAGGACAGAATGTGAGACCGGGAGTCGATGGAACTAGACCCATACCTGCATTGAGCTTGTTTGTATGAAGTTTTATCTTTCCTTCAATAAAATCACCATCTTGATTCAAGGCTTCCTCGTTGTGATACCTTGCACTACAACACTGACCTGAACTCAAAAGAAAATGGACAAATCTGGCTGAAATTTTATGCTAAAATCTTTTGCAGCACAATCACACTTGCACTACTCAATAGATTATTATGAGATAGTGGCGAAACATGAAATTTTATGACTGAGGATTTACAACATTGATTAATGATATAATTAGGATCCTTCATTGATCCATATCGCCATTCCGGAAATAGCTGGCAAACTAACATTACACTACTGATTGTTCTTGCTGTACGTTGCAATGAATTGAATATCAAAGAAATACTGGGAACCAGAGAAAAATCCTAGTAAACAAAGTAGGTGAAAAATTCCATAGAAAACCATAGAAAACATAGAAAATTACAGCTCAGAAACAGGCCTTTTGGCCCATCTTGTCTGTGCCAAACCATTTTCTACCTAGTCCCACTGACCTGCACTTGGACCATATCCCTCCACACCCCTCTCATCCATGAGCCCATCCAAGTTTTTCTTAAATGTTAAAAGTGACCCCCCATTTACCACTTTATCTGGCAGCTTATTCCACACTCCCACCACTCTCTGCATGAAGAATCCCCCCCCACCGCCCGCCTAATATTCCCTTTAAACTTTTCTCCTTTCATCCACATGCCATGCTTCAAGCAGCACTGTGCAGACGTATATTAATCCCCGAGGGCAGGCAATACCCTGGGCTGTTACCAGCATAGCCCACATGCTTTTCTTCAGTGAAGAATGTCACACTGCCTGCCCCTGAGGAAATGATGTGAGTTTGTGTAACATCACTACTGAATGAAGTTCTCCTTCAAACTTGTATCTCATGAAGTCAACCCACGCTCCAGCTCCTACCCCCCCATACAATAATGTCCACCATATCAAGTCCAGAATGATACAAAAGCAAAACACCGCAGATGCTGGCAATCTGAAATAGAAACAGAAAATGTTGGAAATGCACAATAGGTCAGACAGCATCTGTGGAGAATGAAACAGAATTAACATTTCAGCTTCTGATGCAAAGTCATTGACCTGAAATGTTAACTTCCTTTCTTCTTGACTGACCCTAGCAGGCCCAACCCCCAATTAATTCCAGTCTGCGCCATCGATCTGATCCTAGCTGCGGATATTGAAGAACTGCCAGCGCTACAATTAGCTCTTGGAGGCTGGAGGTCCTCACTTAAAGAAGCAGGAGCCCTGATCCCAGGCAGGCAATTGCATGATCATCATAGAATTGTGTTGGAGACTCCTGGAAATGTTTGTGACAGGATTGCCTCTGATTTTCTGACCCACCATACGGGCCAGTGGTGCTGGCATTAAATTTCAATCCCATGCATACACTACATTAGAATTGCAATTGAGATATAGGCTGACCTCATCTGCAACTGGGATTCTCCAGTCCTGTTGCTGTGAATAGGGATTTGGCTGAGTGCCAAATTCTCCATTCTCCCTGGCAGAGGTGGTGGGGTGAACCAAATCAGAGAATTCTGGCCTTAATCTATGAACATGGTAGTAACTATCAGTTGATTATGAAAATAAAGTTTAAAAAAAAGTTTATTTATTAGTGTCACAAGTAGGCTTACATTAATACTACAATGAAGTTATTGTGAAAATCCCCTAGTCATCACACTCCAGCACCTGTTCGGGTACACTGAGGGAGAATTTAGCATGGCCAATGCACCTAACCAGCACATCTTTCAGACTATGGGAGGAAACCAGAGCATCCAGAGGAAACCCACACGGACACACAGAGAGAGCATGCAGACTCCACACTGACAGTGACCCAAGCCGGGAATCAAAACCGGGGTCCCTGGCACTGACAGATAGCGGTGTTAAAGGATTTTTAAAGTTTATTTATTAATCACAAGTAAGGCTTACATTAACACGCAATGAATTTACTGTGAAATTCCCTTATTACTGTGCCACCATGCCACCCGTGTAATCCAGGTAAACCTGAGTAGGAAATCTTTAAATTATTCTAAAATCAATACTGCTTTTCTTTTCAGTATTCCGCCTGGAGTAAATTTGCGTTAACCTCCCTCAAATGGGACAGTAACTGTACAAATAGGTCAGCGGTCAGCCCAAGAATATTTGTTTAAAAGAGAAGTAAATGGTGTAATTGGCAGATTCTTGAAAAATTAACCCCACAAAGATAAAGATTTGCATTTATACAGTGGCTCGCTCATCTCAAAGTGAGTCCCATACAATCAATTACTTTGAAATGCCATGACAGTTGTTAATATCCATAGTATACATTTCCAGATGTAGCACAGAATTTCATGATTAATTGGCCCTGTCTAACACTGTACAGTTTAATCAATTAATGCATTATTTATTGATCTTTTTCCTTGTGTCTCCTGCTGTCTTCTACTCCAGTTCAATATCAACAAGAACAATGCGGAAAGATTTTGAAGGGCCACGTCGAGCCTGACTTATCCACCATTAGAAATTATTTAATGAGATGGTGTGAAAAATACTCTCCAATGATTATTTGAATATTCAAATAATTGTTGATCATATGTAAAAGCAAAGTTGGCATTGATGCAGCCAGCATTCCTATCGTAAGTCATAGCATTCCTTCCACTGTACTGTCGAGCCTCTAATTTAATCATTTTTATCCTTTAGGCTTTCATAGTTTCCAAAGAATTATACCATACCATACCATACATTTCATGTGAGTTATCACCCAATACTTCCCACAAACTCCAATTAAACATAAAATAAAGCTCTTAAAATTGTCAAATCGCTTCATTGTTTGCAAAGATCTCTAGGCCTAGAAATTCATAAGCGTTTGTGGCACTGTAGCTGGTATTACAGAAGCTGGAGGCCTCCAGACTGGTCCCTGCACTGTTTCCAGCCAATTTTGATGTGACATGCACGCTGTCCCATACTGGAAAGGGGCTTATCATAGGGATTTTGTGTCTGCATTAGAAGCATCACAACTGGCCAGGTCATGACATCAAACAGACAGGGAGATTTGAATTGCAGATCCACTAAGGGCATGTGCTCTTCCCTTTCTCATGAACTTCTGTTCAACTGAGAGAGGGGCCTCTGACTAGCAGTATTTGAAGGGACAGCCATTCAACTTGCAAGAAAGGTGATCTTTACGCAACTTCCCCTATTCCTTCTCCTGTTGTGGAAGCACTGCGGAGTGTTTCTGGAGACATTGTGGTGAATTGCAAGGCATGCTGCTGCTTCCACACAAGAGAGGGCAGAGGGTTAGGTGATCTGCCCATAGAAATGCTGCAGCAGGTATGGCTGCTGTAGTTGTAGTGTCCCGGGGGTGCAACAAAATGGAGCAGAGGTTGCAGAGAGGGGCAGCCAATCACAAAAGGAAGCAGAGGAGGTGGAGGAGGAGTAGTGAAAGAGGCGAGGACTGTTCATCAGCACCTACTTAGACTCCAGCTCCTTTGGGATCACATCCCTTCACAAATATTTCTTCATTATCTCAGTCATCTACCATGTCCCATTTGGGGTCAAATTCCTACAATCGAAATTATCAAGATAAACTTTTCCATTCCAGCTTTATCAAAAAATATATTAAATTTTGCAATCAAAAATGGAGGATTCACGCTTAGCTAAGGCATCCTTATTGCCTGTCTTGGATATGCCCCACCTATCCGAGTATTTTTATGCCATGCTACACCAGTGACAGGCAGAATGCAGCTTTCTTTCAATGGGAAGACTCCAAGACTCCATATGGCCTTGCAGGACACTCTTGAGGATCTCTCAGCCCAAGTGCCTGGCCTCAGATTGCACCTTCACAGACATGAGTGGCGGTAGTCTTGACCAACTGACGGAGATGCAACAGCAAAGGCACTGGCAGAACAGCAGTGGTGAAGGAGAAATGCTCTCACCCTGAAAAGAGGACAGCAAATTTCTCTTCCACAATTGCCACTGACTCACCCCCAAGGCGGAGTCTCAGCAATCCTAGTAGTATGTTGAAGGGCAGATTTCTTGATTGCTGGAGTTTGCGTGTTTCTTTGAGCACTGAGAAGCAAAAACGTGGATCTTATGTTTGGAGAGGCAACGGCCCAATGGTATTATCGCTAGACTATTAATCCAGAAACTCAGATAATGTTCTGGGGACCTGGGTTCAAATTCCACTACGGCACATAGTGAAATTTGAATTTAATAAATAAAAATATTTGAAATTACGAATCTACTGATGACCATGAAACCATTGTTGAAAAAACCCATCTGGTTCACTAATTTTCTTTAGGGAGGTAAATCTGCTGTCCTTACCTAGTCTGGCCATCATGTGGCTCCAAGCCACAGCAATATGGTTGACTCTCAATTGCCTTCCAAGGGCAAATAGGGATGGCCAATAAATGTTGGCCAGCCATCAACACACGAATGATTGAATTTTTTTTTAAAAATCTTCCATCTGAGCTTTCATGCAACAAACCAATGCTGGTTGGCTTCCACCTGGGATGCAGTTAAATCTGAGACTTGACCCACATCATAGAGAGATCACCAAGTGCTATCTTGGAGTCGGCAAATACTTCCATGGCGTAAAAGATGAGATCCAAACTCTGCATGATGTCCTATGTCATGTTGGATCCAAGCACCTCCACGGTCACACCATCAGCAACTTGCATATCATACCATAAAATGGGATGAGGGTAAAATGTGAGTTGAGAAGAGGTATAGGACAGGAACTTATCATCATCCTAAATGTTCTCATTAATGCTGGATGCCACAGACTCAATTACAACCGGCCTTTTGATGTAAAGAACAATCTTTTCCATTGGACTCGAGGTGGCCTGGTCCCTCATTGGCTCTGTTTTGCTCTCTGAGCCACCTTGTCTTTCAAGTCAGAGAAGGAAGAATGGCAGGGATTCTGTTGCGCTGTGAGTGGGTAATGTGCCAGCTTCAGCTAGAGATTTGTGGAAGGTGGCCATGAGGCTGGCATCATTGGAAGATGTGCGAGAGTGAGGTAGGGTATCTAAACGTGAGACCTGAGAATGAGGGACTGACGCTTGGTGAGTGAGGGAGGTGTGCTGCAATGAGCATCAATGGTGTTCTGAGATGATGTTGTGATTGTGAGGAGTTGTCCTGTGAAGATGAATACATTTTGACCAGTGTGGGAATTTCTTGTGGCACTGCTATTAGCTCCTCCAGGCCAGACTCCAGGTATTGATATCCCTGGTGATTTGCTGCCATTCTCTTCAGAGGATAGTCCTTTAGGACTCAGATGAAGAGAAATTTCTGAAAGGCTTGTGATTTTTCAGAATTCTCTATCCCAGAGGGCCGTGGCTGCCTCATCTTTGAATACATTTAAGCTGGGATAACAGATTTTTGATTTCACAGGGAAAAAGGGATATGAGGAATGGGAAGAAAATGGAATCAAAATACAAGATCAGCCATGATCATACTGAATAACAGAACCGTCTGGACTGACCACATGGGGTCTACTCCTTTTACCTTTCTCTTGTGTTCTGCTCCACCCAGAGAAAAAAAGATTTCTCTCTTACTGTCTACTTCCAACACCAAGGCTTCCAGTGCCTCATCCATGTATTAAGGAGATTTTCCTCTTTCCTCATGTTCCATTTGTGCCGCTTCTATTTTGAGCTGGTGTCAGTATAGGCAGTCAACAGCAGAACTCTGCCCCAAGAGTGCAGCTCCCCCTTCAGAAGAGAAGGCTGCCTCGAAAAGGATCAGGCGAAACTACATCACACGCCATCAGTGCATACTGCTGAACCACCTACTGAGCAATCAGCAAGCTAACAGTGCAAGGCCCACTTGACCTAACACTTTAATCAGTTCGATGAGGATGCAGCAGAAAGTTTATGCGCAGCCTGTCTCAACGTGGCGAGGCACGGGCTGTTCACGTCTTGTGATCTACATGCCTGAAATGGACCGAATGAAATTTTGAGCTTCTAATATTTAATGTATATTGTAATGTCTTCCCATGACTTGTATTTTGAAAGACTTATGGAAAGCAAACACAAGAGGGACATCTGAAAATGCTCCCATATGGTGAATATCCATTCTTTACAGATGCGTGCGATTTAAGGGTCAATTTAACAAATATGCACTACCAGTAGAGAGCCTTAACCATCAGGAGTGCACATCAGGCGATCAAATGGTTGCCATTAATTCTAATGAATGGAAAATTGTAAGGATTGTGCCTGTGATTTCTTGATTGCATATTTTTGGTGTTGACACCCACTGGCAATGAGCATTTGTAAAATCGGGCATTTAAACGCAATCAGAATCCATGCTGTCACCACAGGGAGAAAACATCTTATATGATTATTGCAAGTTTTGAAAAGAATCTCTAGTAAATAAATTACAGAAATCACATTAATTTAGTTGAGATTAAAAGGAAATGGCACAGAGTGCTTTTAGAATGCCTTTTTAAAATAGTTTACAATGGTTTCTTACTTTTTGCTTACTCAATTGTCCAATATATCTAATACACCAGAGAGACTGCATATATTGTTTGACAAGAACTACAGGCAGTGCTAAAAGGTAGCAGGGGTTTTATGGCACTCGTGTTTCTTGCTATAAGCTCCTGCTGTCTGGCAGATGGAGAATTTGATACACCTGTTAATATACAAAATAAATCATTCTACTAGAGCTTGCTTTAGTGAGCAGTTCTTTATAGGAGAATTTTTAAAATGATCTCCTTATTGCTGTTTATCTTGACTTGTATTATTAAACCTTTGCATAAAGTTATATTTGTAACCCAAATTATATCTTGGTATAATGAGCAGTGACAAATTATGAAATGCAGCTTTGGATCAACAGAAATGAATAGTATTTAAATAAAGCATTTGATCTTTTTAATATTGAAACTTGCAAGGCCAAAGAATCGATAACCATACTGTGTAACTGTGGGTATGTCTGTAGTCTAAAATAAATGTGAATATTTCAGGCCTGGATAACTCGTTGGATAAACGTCCCTTGAGGCGAGACTTGGATATTAGGAAGTAAGGTTTATTTCTTAAAAGTATAAACAGAAAATGATGGAAATACTCATCTGGTCAGACAGTATTCTGTGGAAGGAGAGAAACAGAGGCTGGAATCTTACCACTGTTCAGGCTGGTGGGATTTTCCCATCCCGCTGCAGTGAATGGTGATTCTGAATGGTGATTTGGCTGGCCGCCAAATTCTCCGGCATTGTTGCAGCAGGAATGTGGCATGAACAGCAGATAAGGTCGCACCCAGGGTCTTTGGGGTGAATTTTCCCAGTCTCCTGGAGATGGGGTTGTAGGCAGTGGTGGCTTGGGGGCAGGAAATTAGGGGGACTTGCTTCAGGAGACTCCCAACGCATTCCCCCGTTGAGGGCACTTTCCCACTGTTGACTTAGGACCAAGGTTGGTAGAATAGTGAAAGTTGGCAGCCAATTAGGGAAATTAAGGCCCCATTCAGGGGTCACATTTGTGATGGTGTGCAATTTTTCTGCTGTCAGGAACAAACCACCACACACCCCCCACCCCCCTCCTCCCACCCGCCCCCATGCCCTGTATGAAGGCTACCAATTCAAAAAGGTAGCTTCTTGGCAGCAGACTGGATTGATATTGGAGTCAGAAAATTAATGCTATAATAACGGGGCTGTTAGAATGAAAGGCAGCAACTTTGTCCAGCAATACACCTGCGAGAAGCTCTCCCGTGCCTACCTCAATTATCTAAATGACTTTGAATCTCTTTATTAGCTTACTTTTCTGCAGGCAATCAAGCATACCTTCATGTTGATGCGCTCAACATCTGAAGTGCCCACTCCTCCAGTGTGCCTCCCAGCCTGACGTCACTGAAAGTTCTCTGATGGGGCCTACAGTCTCGGGAACACACCCACCATCCTTAATAGGACGTAGTTAGGAGCTTGTCTCCAAAAAAATTGCATTGGTGGGTGTACTGATGAATGGGCAGGCTCAGGTCTCCCATATGGATCGACACCTGGGTCCCAATGCAAGCGAGAATCCAGCCCAATACTTCGAGTAGAAAATCTTCGTCAGCAATATTCCCTGAGTTGTTTTAAACTAAACTATCTCAACAAAGGATACAATGGGTTTTATCATTTCCAGGCTAGGGAGAGAAAGGAGAAATGGTGCAGGACCCAATACTACTAGCTATGAGAGATTCCCATGGGAGTAGACACTTGCAGAAGTCCTTTCCAACTCTGGCAGTTGGTCATTATAAAAGGAATGCAATCAGGTAAGGATGGCATTTATTGACCACTTCTAGTTGTCTCAAGAAAGTATCAAATCAATTACTCTGCAGGACACATAGACTTTATATTTTCTTTCTGAACTGACTTCAAATTGAACTTGCACTCTCTGGACCAGTCCTTCCCAAACTATTTTCCAATGTGACCCCATTTTAATACTGAAATTTGACATAACCATAGACACAATCAATAACAAAACAGCAAATCAAGCAGCACAGTAACATTCAGTATATAATTATTATATGTCCATGTGTTTTCAACATGCGTCACATAAATATGAAAACCCTCGCTGTAAAAAATGTTATTGTTTTATGTTCTCACATTAGGTCACAGCCACTATATTTCCTGGTGACAGAAGAGTCAATGACACCTTTCTACCTCTCCAACCCCATTCAAGAGACAGTGATTAACCCCACTCTCTACACATTTAACTGCCCTTCCCTTTCCAACTCCCACACACAGACACAGATTCACCAACCTCATGCTTCTGTTGTGCCTACCAGCTATTGCTTATTAGGAAATCATATTTTCCAAACATTTTTCAATTATATCTTGCTCTTCTTGTAAAGGCCACTCCCTTCACACTCTGCTGGAATAAACTGGTGCTGGGAGGAAAACTATGTAATTTAAATTGTTTCTTTTCGGGCTGGATCATGAAGGTTGCCTCCCCACCAAATAGCTCCACTTCCTGCATATGGTATCACCAGCCACATATCCACCAATGTAAGAACTGACTCCCCATCAGGCTCTAGTTCAATTTTAAGGCCAGTTGGTTAGTTAATCCACCTTCCTATCTTTCAGCGCTCATCAGATGCTATTATGGGCCTAATATTTCCTCCAGGCAGTTTAAGTACCATACTATTCTTGCATTTGCAACTGGAAATTTGTAGAGGCTCTGAATCCATGAGCTATTCACTATTAGCAATGCTGCCTCACAGCACCAGGGTTCAATTCCAGCCTTGGGTGACTGTCTGTGTGGAGTTTTTACGTTCTTCCTGTGTCTGCACGGGTTTCCTCCAGGTGTTCCTATTTCCTCCCACAATCTGAAAGACATGCTGGGTTAAGTACATTGACCATGCTAAATTGCCCCTCAGTGTACCCAAACAGGCACCAAAGTATGGTGAGTAAGGAATTTTCACAGCAACTTCATTGCAGTGTTGATGTAAGCCTACTTGTGACCAATAAATAAACTTTAATGCACCGAAAGAGGGAGATGTCAGGGCTTTGAGTCACAACTGAGCTCAGGGAAGTCATGTTGCATTCAGCCAACTTCCACTCTGTTACATCTCTTTGTTAGAGCAGGAAAACAAGTGCAAAGTTTTTCTTTGTAGCCAGGTTGAAATGATAAGAGCTGTTTCTGAGCATGCATCAGTATTTTAGTGGTCTGTATGATCTTAGTTCACAACAGCAGTTGGATGAAGCTTAAACTGAAGCAAAATTGTTATTTACATACTTGCACCTAAACATATATCAAACAGCTTCTGATATCAATTTGGTATTTATTTATCTGGAAAAATTAAAACCTCTAGTCCTGGATTAGTTTTCACATTTGCATCCCACTATCTTCTTAACTGTAACAGTTCACCAAACATGAGGCCAACATCACCATTCTGATATTCCAGCTGGTAAGCAGAGGCTGGCCATTATCAGAATTCAATTTTCATCGGTGAACATCTCTTGAAATCAAGACCTATAGATAATGGGGAGGGAGATAAATTTTCATCACGTTTTCTACTCTTCTTCAGAGAGAAGAGACATATAAAATATGGGAGAAACAATAGTGATCAACAACACCCCTATTGAAATTCCTTAGTCCGTAATGTTAGAAACCGTTGATTTTGGCATTATGCAAATGTCTTCAGTATACTTAGGAATCCCTGATTGTAAACCCTTTTACTGTGGGGCAGAGTTGAGGGTGGGGAGTGAGGGGGGAGGGGGTGGGGACGGGCTGTGTGGGGGACACTGGCATCATGATGGAACCAATGAACAAAGCTTTGTGGCTCTCTAGTGTCTAATGGGAATTCAATGACATTTGGCTTGTTATATTGCAAAGCACTGCGGATTGACTGGTGGTGCTGATGTCCTCAACCTTTTTCCTAGGAAGAATCAAAGGCAATACATCGAAGGCAGTGATTACCTTGACTGCCACTGGTGGTACAATGTGTTTCCTAGAATGTGGTTGCAGCTTGTTCTGCACCATGTTCCACAGTGTTGATTTTGTCCTTCTGTTGAATGAAAATCTCCAAAGACTGTCCTTGTTTGCGAAGATATGTATCCAATACATTCAGGTGCTATTCTTCTGTAAAGATCCTTTCATCCCCCATCATACAAACAAACAAACAAACAAGTCTTCTACTTTACTCCCTCTTTGTCCAAATCACACAACTGCCCAATGGCATTCCCATTTTCAAATAGGGATGGTGAGTCATAGAATCATGGAATCCCTACTGACAGGAAAAGACCATTTGGCTTATCAAATCTGCACTAACATCAATCCCACCCAGCCCCTATCCCCAAACCCCCATGTATTTATCCTGCTAATCCTTCTAACCTACCCATCTTGGGACACTGAGGGGCAATTTAGCATGGCCAATCCACCAAACCTGCACATCTTTGGAGTGTGGGAGGAAACCAGAGCAATCCAGGTGAAACCCATGCAGACACGGGGAGAATGTGTAAACACACAGATAGTCACCTGAGGCCGGAATTGAACTGCGTCCCTGGCACTGTGAAGCAGCAGTGCCAATCACTGTGCCACCCAACTTGTGTGCAAACTTTCCTGCTAACAGCTGTCCATGGTGCTCACATCCTATTAAAAGGACTGACCTTAAAAGTTTTAGCACCTCCATTGCTACATACAACTGAAGTTGGGTTTCTGTTTTATTAAATTGTTGAATATTTTAAAATGCAATGGTGCCACGTTAAATTCCCTGTTTTTTTATTCATTCTTGGGATATGGGCATCGCTGGCTGGCTAGCACTTATTGCCCATCCCTAGCTGCCCTTGAGAAGGTGGTGGAAAGTTGCCTTCTTGAATCATTGCTGTCCACATGGGGTAACCCACAATGACATTCGGGCGGGAATTGCAGGAATTTGACCCAGCAACTGTGAAGGAACAGCCATATATTTTCATATGTATGGACATTTTCTGCTTGTGACCTGTGGACTGCAGAGATAGAGGAAAATTGACACACATGCCCTAATGACACCAATTTAAAGAAATCAGTTTAATTTGCATTAGAACACTTGTTTTGAGTTCTTTAAATTCCCACCTAAACTGTGACCAAAGGTATTCAGAAAGCACAAGACAGAGACTCAGTACAAAGAGATATCCACTACTTTTCTTCGATTTTGGATCCTAGAAATTGACATGTACTGTCCACGATGAGAAGTAAATTGAGCATTCTTTTCTTTGATTGCAGTACCAATTCCTTTGTTGTGAGCAATTAGCTTTGATTTCTTCCACATCAAGCTGGTATTCAGAGATTCTCAGAAAAGATTCTTCGGTCTGGTTGAAGAGACATAATGCTTGTTCGGCTCACACAAGTCCCAGATTCCCTGAAGAGATTGCTGTGCTGCTTTGGCTGCCTGACAACCACAAATCACAGTCTAAAAGCCCACAGAAAGTCTGTGAGTAAACGTAGGTGCAATGAGCATTGAGCACTGCCACTGACAATGAAATCCAGGCTATTAGAACAAACAGAATAAATATAGGTAACAATCCAGATTTTCTCAAATATAGTAATAATAGGGAAAGCAGTGGCATAGTGATGCTGTCACTGGCCAAATAATTCAGCAACCCAGACTCTGGGGACCTGGGTTCAAATCTCACCACTGCAGATGGTGAAAATCAATAAATGTGTAGAATTAAAAGACTGATGATGACCATGAAAGCACTCTTGATTTTCATAAAAACCCACCTGGTTTGTGAATCCCCATTAGGGAAAGAAATCTGCCATCCTTATCTGCTCTGGTTTACATTTGACTCCAACCCCACAGCAATGCAGTTGACTAACAAGCCACTTAGTTCAAGGACATTAAGTGCTGGCCTAGCCAGTGACACCTACATCCCTGGGACAAGCACACAGATCCTGTGCAGATCAGTTGGCGCGTACATTCACAGACATCTTTAACCTTTCCTAATTCCAATCTGAGATCCCTACCTAGAATCATAGAAACCGTACAATGCAGAAGGAGGTCATTCAGCCCATCGAGTCTGCACCGACCACAATCCTACCCAGGCTCTATCCCCACATCCCTACATATTTATCCGCTAATCCCTCTAACCTATGCATCTATGACTCTCAGGGGCAATTTTTTTAGCATGGCCAAGCAACCTAACCTGCACATCTTTGGACTGTGGGACGAAACCGGAACACCCGGAGGAAACCCACACAGACATGAGGAGAATGTGCAAACTCCACACAGACAGTGACACAAGCCGGGAATCGAACCCAGGTCTCTGGAGCTGTGAAGCAGCAGCGCTAACCACTGTGCGACCGTGCCGCCTTTACCTGCTTCAAGAAAATTACCATCATCCCTTTGCCAAGGAATGGCCAGCAGTCTTAATGACTATTGCCTGGTGACTCTGACATCCATCATTACAAAGTGCTTAGGAAGGTGGCATGCATATCCGGTCTCCCAGATCGCTTGGATCCATTACAATTCGCTCATTGCCGCAACATGTCCTCAGCAGATGCCATCTCCCTGACCCTACACTCAACCTGGAAAACAAGGACACTTAAGTTACATTCGTATTTATTGACTACAGCTCGGCCTTCAACATCATAATCCCAACAAAACACACCTCCAAGTTTTGTGGCCTAGGGCTCAGCTCCTCCATCTGCAACTGGTTCCTAGACTTCCCAACCCACAGGCTATGATCAGTTAGGATTGGCAACAACACCTCCTCCACAATTATCCTCAACACTGGTGCCCCATTTATACACTTATGACTGTGTGGCCAAATTTCACTCCAACTCCATTTTCAGGTTTGCTGAAGACATCACTGCAGCAGGTTCGATCCCAAACAATGACAAGACGAAATACAGGAAAGGGATATTGAATCTGTTGAAATGGCGCAATGACAATAATCTCTCCCTCAATGTCATCAAAATGAAAGAGATAATCATCAACTTCAGGCACTAGGAAGCATAATGGAGGAGATGCTCTGTATACACCAATAGTGTTGAAGGGGAAGTAGTCAAGAACTTCAAGTTTCTAGATGTCAGGTCACTAACAACCTGTCCTGGTCCCTCCAACCCTCTCCTTTCCTTCTCCCCTATACACTTTACGAATGGTATGCTTTGCCTTTGTAGCGTGCAAGAAACAACACTTTTCACTGCATACAAATACATGTGACAATAATAAATCAAATCAAATCTTTTTAAAATATCACACCTTATACACTAGAGCACTCTTATCATAAAAAGAAGTGTTCATTACGAGCAACGGCACAAGATTTATAAATTATTTTTACGTTATGGGGCTGGACTTGTTTGGCCCAGTGGGGCTTTTGCCCATCAGATTCATGGGGAGGCTTGGATTATTGTGTGCAGTTCTGGTCACCATATTGCAAGAAAGACTTAATTGCACTGGAGAGAGTGCAAAGGGGGTTTACAAGAATGTTGCTGGGGCTAGAAAAATTAGCTATGAGGAGAGATTGGATAGGTTGGGGTTATTTTTCTTGGAACAGAGAAGGCTGAGGGGTGACTTGATTCAGGTATGCAAAATTATGCAGACAAAAAACAGAGTGGATAGATTAAATTTGTTATCCTTGATGGAGAGTTCTGGAATCAGAGGACATAGATCAAATTAAGTGGCAGTAGGTTTAAAGGGAACATGCAGAAGAACTTTTTATGTGGAGCAGAGTGGGCATCTGAAATTCTCTGCCCACAGACAGAGACAGGTTGATGGTGGAGGCAGAGACCCCAAACTCTTACACAAAGTATCTGGATCTGCACCTTAAGTGCAGTAAGTTACAGAGTTATGCAGAAAGATGGGATTAGAAAGGACACCTGGCTGTCCTCAGGCTGGCAGGGACAAGATGAACAGAATAGCCTCTTTAGGTTCTGTAGTTACAGTTCTGTGTTCTGTGTTTATTGCACCTGCCATTTCCTTTCTCTCCATTATAAATTCACTAGTCTCTGTGCCCAATTTTACGATTAAGTTGCATCCATTTTCAGGCTTGGAAACTTGGCAAAGTTAGGCGTGAGGCGAGTAGCGTGATCTGTGCCCACATCCACACCGGCTCCCATTTTACCAAGGGTCAAAAATGACCGTCATCGGGACTGTGCCCGAAATCAATTTAAATGCATTTACAAGCATTTAAATCAACTTAATGGACTGCACACCCAAACTTACCAACACATCCCCCTTTACCACTGTGTTTGCCCATCCAGATTCGGCACGAAACAGACATAGTCCGCAAAAAGGTAAGTTCCAATCTTCCGGAGGCTCTTTGACTCAGATCGGTGGTGGTGGTGGGGGAAAGCAGGTCAGATGGCTCTCTGGTGAGGAGAGCGAGGGAGACAGGTCAGATGGTTCTCTATTGGGGGAGCAGGTGCGGGAGGCATGCAAAGGGAATCTGCTGCCACTCTGCGTATGATCGATGCAGCATTTGGGGGGGGTGCGCGCGCTGCCACTTTGTGTGTAATTGGTGAAGGTGGGGGTCCACTGCCTGTCTGCAAATGATCAGTAGGAGGGAAATGGGGGGATCCACTGCCACTCTGCGTGTGATCAGTGGTGGGGGGGGGGGCGCGGAGGAAGTGGGGAGAAGCTAGCGATTGGTCTGGGTGATGTGGAGGTAGGGGGATAAAAGGGTCAGTTATGTTGTGGGGATGGGGCAATGTCTGTGGGGGCCAGGGGGAGGCATTATCCGGCCCAGGAGTGATATGGCAGGGGAGTGTTTTTCTATTTTTTATTGCACATGCGCAGTTGGTGGCATCGATCAGAGCTGCAGCATTTCAGGCGCAATAAGCCCCTCACACAGGCGTCTACAGCACAGTTCAGAATTACTGATTTTTTTCAGGCAGAGTGTGTATGGGGGTGCCTGAGAACAGGTCTAAAAGTCAGATCTGCAACCCTCCAGTTTGAACTCCGCCCAGCACTTAGAATTAAAATGCTAAAATAGGGCCTAATGTCTCTCAGGGATCCACATTTACTATCACAAATCTCTTCCTTTTTGCTTACTTGTATTCTTACATACTTCTATAATCTGCTTTATATTTTTTGCTAGTTTACACTCAATTCTATCTTCCCCTGCTTTATAATTTCTTGGTTATCCTTTGCTCATTTTTAAAACCCACCATCCCTGTCAATTCTCAGTTTTACGATTATTTTTGGCAACATGATAAAAATTTTTTTCCTTTTAACCCAACATTATTCTTAACATCTCTAATTAGCCATGACTGTACTATTTTTCCAAGAGAAATTTTATATCTCAAGGGAATGTACATAAATTGAAAATAAGGATGCATGGGATTGAGGGTGATTTAGCAGTTTGGATCAGGAATGGGCTAGCTGAAAGAAGACAGAGGGTGGTAGTTGATGGCAAATATTCAACCTGGAGTTCAGTTACTAGGGGTGTACCGCAGGGATTCGTTTTGGGGCCACAGCTGTTTGTCATTTTTATAAATGACCTAGATGAGGGTGTAGAAGGATGGGTTAGTAAATTTGCTGATGACACTAACGTCAGAAGAGTTGTAGACAGTGAGGATGGATGTTACAGTTTGCAGAGGGACATAGATAAGCTGCAGAGCTGGGCTGAGAGGTGGCAAATGGAGTTTAATGCTGAAAAGTATGAGGTGATTCACTTTGGAAAGAGTATCAGGATTACAGAATATAGGGCTAATGGAAGGACTCTTGGTAGTGTCGATGAGCAGAGAGATCTCAGTGTACATGTGCATAGATCCCTGAAAGTTGGCACCCAAGTTGATAAAGTTGTTAAGAAGGCATACGGTGTGTTAGCTTTTATTGGTAGAGGGATTGAATTTCGGATCCGTGAGGTCATGTTGCAACTGTACAAAACCCTGGTGCAGCTGCACTTGGAGTATTGCGTACAGTTCTGGTCACCTCATTATAAGAAAGATGTGGAAGCACTGGAAAGGGTGCAGAAGAGGTTTACCAGAATGTTGCCTGGTATGGTGGGAAGGTCTTATGAGGAAAGGCTGAGGGACTTGAGGTTGTTTTTGTTAGAGAGAAGGTTATGAGGTGACCTAATTGAGGCATACAAGATGTTCAGAGGATTAGATAGGGTGGACAGTGAGAGCCTTTTTCCTCGGATGGTGATGACTAACACAAGGGAACATAGCTTTAAATTGTGGGGTGATAATTACAGGACAGATTTCAGAGGTAGGTTCTTTACTCAGAGGGTAGTATGGGCGTGGAATACCCTGCCTGCAGCAGTTGTGGACTCGCCAACTTTAAGGGCATTCAGATGGTCAGTGGATAGGCATATGGATAACATTAGAATAGTTTAGGTTAGAGGGTCATTAGATTGGTTCCACTGGGCTGCACAATATCGAGGGCCAAAGGGCCTGTACTGTGCTATAATGTTCTGTGTTCTATGAAATCACCAAGGAAAAGAAAATGCTTGGTGCATTTGCTAAGGGCATAAAGTAGTGAAGACACCTCAGCAAGAAAAATATTTATTCTTCTTGGATGATCAGTAGGAAATGAGAATCTTTAACAATAGACAAAAGGGGTAGAACAAAATGAAACGTTTTCATGAAAATATGAGGAAAAATGCCGGAATTCAGAACAATGTGTGGTTTGAGGATAAGCACACCAGCACCCAGCCAGGCTTCTGTCAAAAACATGATCTTGTTTTGCAATTGTCCACATTGACCTCATGGATGGAAACAGCCTTGTTCACAAAAGAATAATCATTATTCAGATGCAAAGAGGTGCAGTGATATCTGATCTGCTGGCACACAGGGTCAGCAATGGGAGGGGTATGTTGAGGAGAGAGGAAATTGGGAAGTAAATCTCTGGCTTGCAATGAATTTGGTAGCTAAAGTTGGAAACTTGTAGAACCAGTAGGCCTGATCTAAGTTTTGCACCTAACTGAATGACTAAACATCAGGGGGATCTTGGGGTGCATTTCCCTGAAGGTGGCAGGGCAGATAGATAGGGTGGTTAAGAAGGCATATGGGATGCTTACCTTTGTTAGCCGAGGCATTGAATACAAGAGCAGGAAAGTCATGCTGGAACTGTATAAAACACTGTTTGGGTCACAACTGGAATATTGCGTGCCATTTTGATTGCCACATTAGCAGGAGGGTCAGCACTGGAAAGGGTGCAGAGGAGATTTTCCAGGACGCTGCCTGGACTGGGGGATTGAAGCTATGAGGAGAAATTGGTTAGGCTGGGGCTGTTTACCTTGGAGTAGTTAAAGTTGAGAGGGGACCTGATAGAGGTGTATAAGATAATGAGGGACATAGATAGGTTGGAGGAGAAGGCACTTATTCGATTCATAGTGACATCAATAACCAATTAGGCATAGATTTAAGGTAAGAGGGGAGTTGAGAAGAAACTTTTTTCACTCAGAAAATGGTGGAAGCCTGGAGCAAAATGCACGGAAGGGTAGTTGAGTCAGAATCTGTAGTGACATTTAAGAAGTATTTAGATATTCACTTGTGCTACCATAACTTCTCAGGCTGCGGGCCAAGTGCTAGAAAATGAGATTAGTGTCGTCAATCTTTGTTGAGTGGCATGGTCATGATAGGCTGAAAAGGCTCCTTTTATGCTGTAAACATCTATGAATCTATGAACAGCAGCAATGGATGAAGAACAATACAACTTATGCAACAGGGTAGTAGGCCTGTGACACAACGACTGAGTTTTACAGTATGATCCAATCTGGTACAAGAGCAAGGAAGTTATGCTGAACTTATACAAGACACTAATTAGACCTCAGCTTGGATGTTGTATATCTGGGCACCACGCTGTAGGAAGAATGTGAATGCATTGGAGAGAGTGCAGAAGAGGTTTACAAAAAATGTTTTCATGGATGAGAAATTTCAGTTATGAGAATAGATTGGAGAGGTTGGAATTGTTCTGCTTGGTGAAAAGAAGGTAAAGAAGAAATTTGATAGAGATGTTCAAAATCATGGAGGGAGCTGGACAGAGTAGATAAGGAGAAATTGTTCCTGCTCACAAAAGGATCGAGAATGAAAGGTCACAGATTTAAAGTGATTTACAAAAGAAGCGAAATGGAGATAGATTGAATGCAGGCATTCAAGAGGGCTTCAGATGATTATTTCAGCAGAAATATGGCAGAAAGGCAGGGGAGGCACAATGCTCATTTGGAGAGCTGGTGCAGACATGATGGACCAAATCGCCTCGTTCTGCACCTTAATAATTCTGTGATAATTCAGTGCAGAAACTGTAACCTTGATCCAGAGAAACAAAGGGATTTGTAAACTAAATTGAAGAAGGGCCACTGAGGAACGCAATCATGGTTGAATGATGATCAGTGGGAGATTAAACTAACAGCTCCCCTGTAATTAGGACTAAAATGCACTCACTGTTTGAGTCAGAATTGAAACAGTGGGACTGAGAGAGATGGGGGAGAAAGAGTCACAAAAAGCAGTCAATGACCAAGTATCAGGTTCACAGTAAGAGTTCCCTAAGAAGCTGACTGCCTAGAAATCATCTTTAAGACATCTGTCTGTCTTAAGGAAGTAAGATATTAGCTTAGCAACCACATAGGACAAAATCCAAACAACTTTCAGAAAAATTGAAAGCACATCTAACCAGATTGGCAATTTTTGAAAGACTAAGGAGGAGGAATAAGTGTCAAGTAAAATTAATATCAACGGTACCACAATGTGGAAGCACATACAGGATCTGAAAGCTTCTAGGACAGGAGTGCAGCATCACATCCCTACTTCCTGACTGGCCTAAGGTGCATATTATGTTGCATAAAGTGATTTAAGAAGAATTGTTCCATCTGACATTCCAGAATGAGAAGGGCTGAAGGAATCATCATAATCATTAGTAATACCATTCCTATGTTACAAGCTTGGATGCAGATGTCCTTTCAGCAGATGGCAAAGCTTTGCTAGTGACTTCTTATGAAGTTGAAGCCTGTGGAGGCAGCTGTCCTCAGTCATTGTTAGGTCGTTGTGCCAAAACCTGTAGTTATGCTTGATGGCATAATGGCAGGTGTAGCCATTGTCACTTTGATGCCTGCTGATCTCACTGATTCGACTTATTCTAACCTGCACTATTTCATCTCAAAGGTGCATCCAAACCAATCCCCATTTTTAACTTAGCTTCCCATGAAAAACTGCCACTTTATATTCTAACTGGCCTCTAACTTCAGCCAAAGTTGATAGTAAAAGCCGTTGTCATGTCCCTTTCTTTCATTTGTTGTTTCAGTAAATTATTTCCCTTCAGTCTATTTCAGGTGATTTAACAGACAATACAGGCTTTCTGGGAAATTCAAAATTATTCATACCTTGAAAGGTAAATAGAAATCAGTGCACAAATAAAACTATGAATTTTCATTTCAATGAATTACAAAAATATTGAAAAGATCTCTTATAATCCAAGAGCACAGAAAAAGTTCTACAATTACTGTACCAAAAATTAAATCCTAGGCATATTGTTGTTCAAGAGCTTCACTCAACATTGAGGAGGGCGTCTTGTTGTGATGGTCAGTTACTCCTTGGCAGGACTGGAACTTTGCTTGGAAGTGTTATAGAATCCCTACTGTGCAGAAGGAGGTCATTTGACCCATCAAACCTGCACCAACAACAATTCCACCAAGCCCTATTCCTGTAACCCCACATATTTATCCTGACACTAAGGGGCAATTTAGAACATAGAACATAGAACACTACAGCACAAACAGGCCCTTCGGCCCACAAGTTGCGCCGATCACATCAACACCTACCAATCCACATACCTATCCATAACCCCCAATCCCACTAAATCCCATATACTCATCCAGAAGTCTTTTAAAAGACCCCAGCGAGTTCGCCTCCACCATCACTGACGGCAGCCAATTCCATTCACTCACCACCCTCTGAGTGAAAAACTTACCCCTAACATCACTTCTGTACTTGCCTCCCCGCACCTTAAATCTGTGTCCTCTCGTAGCGACTATTTCAACCCGGGGAAATAGCTTCTGAGAATCCACCCTATCTATTCCTCTCAACATTTTATAAACCTCTATCAGGTCGCCTCTCAACTTTCGTCTCTCCAGGGAGAAGAGTCCCAGTTCCCTCAATCTATCTTCATAAGGCATGCCTCCCAATGCAGGCAACATCCTTGTAAATCTCCTCAGTACCCTTTCAATAGCTTCTACGTCCTTCCTATAGTGAGGCGACCAGAACGGCGCACAGTACTTCAAGTGAGGCCTGACAAGGGTCTTATAATTTAACATGGCCAATGCACCTAACCTGGACCTTTTTGAACTATGGGAGGAAATTGGAGCACTGGAGGAAACCCTCACAGACACGGGGAAAACATGAAAACTTCATACAGACAGTGACCCAAGGCCATAATTGAACCCGGGTCCCTGGCACTGTGAGGTGCCAGTGCTAACCACTGTGCCATCGTGTCACTCATAGAAAAGATGCCTTGTGCAATTATGCAGTAGCCAGCAAATTAGTTATGCACAGATGAGGGGCCTGTGCACCGTGGTCAGGCAAGAAGTCACCGATCCCACTGTTACCTCATGGTCAAAGATCTAGGTGCCATGTTTATAAAGCACCCAGACAGGCATTCCCTCCCTGCAAGCCAGTGGGATCACTCTGTCATTCTGAGAGGAAGATTTTGAACTTGAACCACTTCCATCTCTACTATCATCACTGTGGGTCTAAGCTTCAGTTGTACTTGATAAGAATTGGCGAGACTGCTGGAGACAAGGCTGTTGGTAAACTTGAATTTTATTAACCATACACCTGACAATCCATAAGACAAGGCTTAGCATGAGGCTTCAGCAGTGAACATATCAGCAACATATGCAGAGAGCAATCAGCTTTTTGTGGCTGAATGTCTTCATTCTTTCACTGCATTTTTCAAACACTAGAGCAATCAGTTGTGGCTGCAAGAGGAAGCCTGGAATATCAGTTTAATTTGACACTCAGAGACCTCACGTCTTTTTACCGATATCTCACAATTTGGTTCAAGAGGAAGAAATTCTACTTATTCTGAGAATTAACAGGAGGGAATATTTTGAATTGACAATGCATCAATCCCCAACCTCTCCCCCATTGCATTCCTCTTCTTGGTATTGACATTTTCTGAAACAGTTGTGCATCAGTCACTTAATTGGTGGCTGTAGTACCTCTCATTGTATCAGGGTATTGTAAGTGGTTCGTGTCAATCCATGGGATATAGCAGGCTGGAGCCTTGTCCCTGCTATTTCCAATGAACGTCAAATTGTCGCCATGTCCATTAAAATACCCAACTTGAAATAAATTCCAATAAAGGGTACAGAGAACACAGAGTTTAATGATCATATCCATCCTGTGATATGAAATATGACAAGATACAGAGTTAAAATACAGATCACTTTCAGCCATAAACCTTTGCCGTAAATATATTGCAGGATCATATTACAGGGTGTGCAACTTGCAAAGGTTGATGGCGTCTTGGAGTTTATCTGTAATCTAAAGCACGTTGTTGCAAGTGTCCCAACTGTTCCCTACCAATGGTCCCTGGATTGCATGAACTCTTTGCATGTTTTTGAAACTGCAATTAAATTTGATCTCAAGTGACTAATTGGGCAGCATGGTAGCACAGTGGTTAGCACTGCTGCTTCACAACTCTGGGGACCTGGGTTCAATTCCTGGCTTGGGTCACTGTCTGTGTGGAGTTTGCGCATTCTCCTCGTAGCTGCACGGGTTTTCTCCGGGTGCTCTGGTTTCCTCCCACAGTCCAAAGATGTGTGGGTTAGGTTGAGTGGCCATGCTAAAAACTGCCCCTAAGAGTCCTGAGATGCATAGCTTAGAGGGATTAGCGGGTGAATATGTAGGCGTATGGTGCTGGGGCCTGGGTGGGATTGTGGCTGGTGCAGACTCGATGGGCCAAATGGCCTCTTTCTGCACTGTAAGGTTTCTATGGGAAGATACCGGCATTACTGCAAGAAGATGGTCCACCAGCTGCTGTCCATGGTGCTGAAGGACCGCTTGGCATACAAGAATCTCACCAATTACTGGGGTTACATCATACAGACAAACGCTCTCAGCAAACTGCTGCAGACTATCAAGAGGCGACAGGTTTTGGATCTGGTTAAGAAAAGCATAGTCTGCCTGTTGGAAATATGGAAGTCAAAAATTCCCTGAAAATGCAGAGCATCAGCCTAGGGGGCATTGTGAAGAGGAAGCCAAGGACTGGGACAAAACTTGTTGGTAGCCTTCTGCCACCATCTTCTAAGGGCAGTGACAGACCTCAAGAAATTTCTGCCTCACCACAAGGATAGGACAGTTGAAAGCACCTACAGGATCCAGAAGGCAGTGAGCTTCAAGTGGTCTGGAGTGACAATCCTGCTGATCAATTACCTTCCTTATTCCAAACATTTGGAAACCATTCCTAGTGCTCCCATTAGCATTGGAGTTCACCTACTTCCGGTTAGATCAACCATTGAGACTTGAAATTTCCTGGTTGATAAAACCTATTTCAACTAAACAAAATAGGCAACAGCCATTCCATGGTTCATACTCCAGAGCAGTGCCTTGACCAGAGTCAAACTCTCTGGTGTGAATTTAAACAAAGCTTGGTAGCTAAAAGTCAATCGTCAGCTAACTAGTGCATCCTCCTTGACAATGTTGCTACAAATAAGAGCCTTCTTGCCAAACAATCATCAATCTTTTCTCATAAAGTATGAATTGTTGTTTCCTTTCCATTTAGTATTCTTGCGAATTGTCATGATAAGTGTAAGATTAAAAGTTTCAACAACATGTTTTTTTTTCAAGCAGTACTCACGGTACAATTTAATCTGGTGACCATGTGTTTGACTGAGAATGCATGACATGCATTAAAGACGGGGTCCTGCTGCTTTCCGTCAAGAGCCATAATCAGCCGTCAACTTACTTCCCAACTTTCATGCATTGGGAAGTTGACATTTTGCCTCATGCATAATTAAATGTTCCCACCTGCCTCAGTTACCACTCCTGGGAGCGTCACTAGCTTCCATCCTGAGTTTTCTCCACACACATTGCAGAATGGTCTTAGCAAAAAAAAGAATGTGTGCAGTATCGGCGCGAACGTCAGGAAACTGCATTCGCTATCATTTGAATATCGTTGAATGATTTCTGGGACCTTAATGAGGCTGAAGTACTCTAGCGTGCAAAATCAAGTCAGGTGGAAAACACATCTAATGCCTCTTCACTTCTTTTGCAGTCACCCGGCACCTGCTCTGCACCTGCAGAACCAGGGAAGATGACCTGAATATCTATTCCCCTAGTACCTAACATCATTCGGCTACTTTCTAAAACTGTTCTCATTCCTCTTTAGGTAACTCCATGCCGTTCATGTTTTAATGTTTTGGCTGCCTTACTTGTGCATATTGTGTTAGCATTTCTATTGAATCTTGGTTCACAGCATCTTCCCATTTTATACATATTGCTTACTTAAAAATATTCTCTCACTATTCTGGCGTGTATAATATCGTGTGTGCCATGTGGAAATTATTACATTTTAGACTATTAACTGCCAAGTGTTGTCATTCCTGAAAATGAAACATGTAATTTACTAGTCTGCTTCTGACAAAAGTTTTTTAAAAAATTGATTTGGCTGAAAGGTTTGTTGTTGAGCTTCATAATGGAGTTTGGATCAGGTTCCTTGATTGCCCTTTCTTGTAAACAACCTACATGCAAGTTCATTAAAAATTAAAGTGTGCTGGTGTCTATTAATGTTGTCGGACAGTTGAAATATGTCTGATAGATTTATTCTGCTATAAAGGAGCCATATCCCACTGTCTCCGGGGACACACTCCAGCTGTTTAGACTATAATTCCATCACTGGCAGAAATGGTTAGGGCAGACCTCTCCGAAACGTCTTCATTTCTGCTTTCCCTATAAATTGCAAATGAGGCCTTTTGTAATAATGTTAAAATATGCATGTAGAGGAATTAAGGTACCTTAGGGTCAGTAGCAAAGTCTCGAGAAGGGGGTCACTGAAAGCTAGGAGCAGCTGGCAGATGCAGTGCAAAACTTACTTACCCAGAGATTGTTGATCTGATTTTTTTTAAATATATTTTAGAAGAATCACATTTTAATGGTTTATGGTTGTCTGTATAAATCTTATTCAAAATAATGTGTTAGTAATAGGTTTCTTTGTGCTGCAATTTTGTTTCTTCTATAGCTTTTGATCCTCTATTCTGCCACAAAGCCTGCTGGGAGGATTATCATTTCTCGTTTGCTCTTTCAGCGCACCCATCCTGATCTTACTAATTTTTTTTGAAAAATAAGATCAAACTGATGATGTACATTATAAAAATTCAAACAGGCCGTTTCCAATGGGTTCCACTCCTTCCATTCATAGAGATCATGTAGGACAGCAAAATTATATTTTTATTATTGTGGGGCATATTTGACTTAAAGTTGTTTTTTTTATGCTATGAACGTATATACAGTAATTTGAGAAGATTAATCCTGAGGCTGAGCACCACCCATAATTCGTTCAGTCTGGGGGTCAAATGGGCAGCTGCAAAAACTGCTCTGCTAATTATAAGGATTCGGCATTCGTTAATAGAATCTTTCTCTGCAAACGGCAGATGTGTGTTCACTCATGCAGATTATTAATTCCGGCTCTGCCTCAGCTGCAGTTTCTGCTGTGCTGAGTAGAATCCACTGATAGAACTGTCAGTTATCAGCAGAGTGATGCTGCCAGCGAGTGAGAGAGAAACTGAGAGAGGGCGAAAAAAATAATTTAATCACAGGTGTGCTGAAGCTAGAATTTACCTCCACTCTTTCCATTCACTCCAAAACAATTAAACTTCAATTTTAGAATGCATTAATCTGTAGGCAACATTACGAGAACTAATTTATGCCTGTCAGAGGCAATGGACAGAAAGTAATATGAAGGTAATTGCAACAAAAAAAAAATCCCAGTACCCTACTGATCATATGCTTTTATTAACAAACATTTGATCTGGCATTTATAATTAAACACAATTAAAAATAACAATGGTTATCTATGACATTAAGCACCCATATAAAGCATATCCTTAACTCTTATCTATGTAAATTTAGTTAATGAAATCAAACTGTAACATTTTTGTTATTTTTTCCAAAGAATGTGGCAAGAATGTGGAATATTTGCAAGATGCTTTTGTTGCTGATGCCTAGTTTGTAAAGAGGCAAAATGAAACCATGCGCAGGCCAGCATCAGAATGAGGATACTGGTGAATTAGCTGGGGATTTATAACAATCCAGTAGTTTCCATTATCATTTTTTGGCAGCAGACCTCAAATAACCAGCTTTATTTGGTGGAATCTTGTGAAGATAACAGGGAGGTTTCGGTCACTGGCTTTAGAACTGACAAAATACAAATCGTGCCTCTTTCCTAGGAGGCTAGCTACATCTTGTACCCTTAGACCACAGTGGGCCTTCACCAGGATTCAAAGATCAGCAGTCCTAACAATCGAGAGCTGCCAAACAATCGGAGGCCCACAGCCCTTCCATGCCGAGCACCACCATTGGTGAGGCAGTGGCTGCTGGAAGTACTGCACCCACTCAAGGCTTTGGATTGAGGAGTGATCCAGGCACAGGTGAGTGATGGAAGGAGGGTGTCACAGGAAGGCATTAGCAGGTGAAGAGCTTGGCAGAAAAGGCAAGGCTTGGCTTTCAACTGGCCTTCCATTCTTGAGGCCAGGTCCCTGTTTAAGGAACTCAGTGCTTTTGAACAAAAGGATCCTCCCTGAAACCTGAATAAAAACACATTTTCTTGTCATTTTCCCACTTGGGAAGCCCCAACACCCACCTTCGAGTTAATACCAGCAGTAGTGGGCTGAGGCACTTAAGTGGCAGTAATTGCTGGAGTGGTACTCAGTGCAGTGGGCATTCCCCAAGGAGGCATCAGGAAGCAGAGTTCCCACTGGTTTGCCAGTCAACTGTTGAGACCCCCATCATCTCCAAAAGATTTTGCCCTATTTCCACGTGAACACCAACATTGTAGCATGTTGCATGGGGCAGCAGGGTGGCACAGTGGTTAGCACCACTACCTCGCAGCGCCTGGGACCTGGGTCGCTGTCTGTGTGAAATTTGCACTTTTTCCCCCCATGTCTGCCTGGGTTTCCTCCAGGTGCTCCAGTTTCCTTCCACAGTTCAAAGATATGCGGATTAGATGCATTGGCCATGCTAAATTTCCCCTTAACGTCAGGGGAACTAGCTAGGGAAAATACATCGGGTTGTGGGAATAGGGCCTGGGTGGGATTGTGGTTGGCCGCAGACTCGATGGGCCGAATGCCCTCCTTCTGCGCTCTAGGGATTCTATGATTTTATCTAAGTGATACCATCAGGTCTAACCTTCTGCTAGTCTGACCAGTGATACAACAGGCACTGGAGTGTGGTGACTAGAGGAATTTCACAGTAATTTCATTGCTGTGTTAATGTACTTGTGACTAATAAATAAACTTTACGTTTTTTATGCTGATATCTCCAAAGTTTTATTCAAGATGAATGGAAAATAATGTTTTTATGAAATGAATATCAAAATATGCTATCCTAATTGCTTGTACATTTTCCTGAATAGCACCCCAATTTCAAAATCTAATGTAAGTAAAAACTTCTGTCAATGACTGGGAAATTCGCATCCTGTAATTTGGCATAATCGCCCTTCAAGTTGATCACTGGTGTTGTTATTATTACTTTAATTTTTCTTAACTAATTATCCTTTTAAAATGACCATTTTACAAATCCCCTGTCTTTTCAGTGACATTATAGTCAAAGCAACTCAATTATTGACTAACAGTTCACAAAGTGCAATATGAATGATTCTCTTTCACTCTATATAGCATTGTGCCATTAAATAAATTATTGCATTTCCTCAGGATTGTTAGGTTTTTTTTAAAACAGCAATTGTAACAATTATAACGCTATTCTCAATAAATGCACCTGCAATTAACTCATATATAGCCAGTTAACAATAGAACACTTTATTTTAATTTCTCTTGAAGTTAACACATCTCTAAAAATAACTATTTTGCAGCTGATACTAAAAAATTGACACGAAAGGGTGTTCTTTGAATTGTGTTTGCTAAATAAATTCTAATTCACTCGAAACCCAGATACTTTCGTCGTAGTGAAAGATAAATGGCAAATCTAAGGAAGCATGTTAATAGCCGTTTATAATAGTAGAAAGACAGAATGATCTTGAGTAGGTCCAGTCTTTGTTATGATGTCTCTTCCCAGTAAAATCACAGTAATGAACTGACTCTGTAACCTAGCACAGACATTGTCAATAGGGATGAGACAAAATAAATACAGTTTATGAAAAGATAGAAATTGTACCTCGCTGGAAGGCAAATAATTAGGTATGATTTCCCTTTTCTTCCAGACAGCAGAAAGTGCATTTTTTTTTTGAAGAAAACTATATTTGCAACTTTCATAGTGGAGGTATTTAGCTGCTTGCTCCAACATATTGAAACTTCAACCATCTTCCTAACTGTGCAGTGAATGGAATGGTGTGATGGTTCATCTGTTTCTTAATAAGAAGTGAAAAACAATCAGGAGGTGGTGCTCTGGTCTAAATCATCATCATGCAATTTCTCCCTCTTTAGCCTGTAATAAAGCACCATTGGCAGAAGTCTTGGAATGACACCTGTCCTTTTGGTCCATGCGAATTGGTGCATAGCACAGGAAGGTCAAAATTGGGAGAAAGTGGACACCAGTCCATGGGCAGCACGGTGGCACAGTGGTTAGCACTACTGCCTCACAGCACCAGCAACCCAAATTGAGTCACTGCCTGTGTGGAGTTTGCACGTTCTCTCCATGCCTGTGTGGGTTTTCTCCGGGCACTCCAGTTTCCTCCCATGGAACGAAAGACATGCTGGTTAGGTGCATTGACCCAAACAGGTGCCAGAGTGGGGACTTTCACAATAACTTTATTGCAATATTAATGTAAGCCCTACTTGTGACTAATAAATAAAGTTTAACTTTAAATATAAATACACCATTCAAAGACATTTCTAAAACAAAAAATTAATAGGGGCCCTAAAATTAATCTATTCATGATCCAGGTAGTTACACTGGATTGTGTCCACTCTTGCCCTCCAGTCTAGATGCTGTCAAAGTATATGATATCATTAGGAAAGCACTTTATTTGCACAGTCAGCAGCACCTATGGAATGACAATTGAAACTCCATTCTTTGTTGCCCTCAAGAAGAGGAGAGGGTATTTTTCCCACAGCTGCTGCCTCCCCAGTCCCACCATTATGGAAACATTCTTTACGCTCCCCTACTTCTGAAGACCAGTACATCTAATCTGATCAACTGTGGAGAAATTAGATGTACTAACCTTTAAACATACACTAGGTTCTAATAGGGCCAAAACGGCATAGGGAGGTCCTGCCCTTCCACACAGGTGGCCTTGTTTGAAGCAAGCAGAGCCCCAGAACAATGCAACTGGAAATTCTTATTTAGAGCCATGACCTGTTGTGTGCCAGTCCCAGTGGAATTTCAGTCATTCTGGTGGCCTCCAGTCGGAGTTAATGCGAGGGTAAGTTCAACCCCAACACCTTAAAATAAACTAATAGATCTACATTTCTTCAGCCTTTGCTTTTCAAATTAAAGTCAAATGACTTGTAAATTCAATTTACAAATTATAGAAATTTATGTTAACCTTAAAAGACTACAAAAGACAGAATTAAATTGACTTTTCTCTGTCAAATTATACTTAAGCCAGCTTTAAAGGTTACTGTTTTTCTCCAACTTCTTATAAAGAGAAACGTTTTGAACAATCAGAAGACATGTATTATTTATGAAGATTAAACATCAGCTGAATATGTTACGAAGAGTCATTTTTAGCATTAGTGAACATTTTTCAACAGTCACAGCACATGATTATAATTGGTGTACAAAATAAATAACTGCTTGGGAACATTTTTCTTACATACAAAATACATAATGCAACTTTTGTTTTCTGATTTTCAGCCTAGACTGGAATCAGACAGCCTTCATTAATGTTTCATTTTGAAGCAAAAGCACGCTTACCAGAGGACTAGTTACGGCTTGCACTAATTTACCATAAAATTGATTATCTTTCCATCTTTTGTTTCTACGGTGGGAGTCTGCACTAGTAGCTCCTTTTGTTTTCTCCACTAACTAGCTCCATGGGGTAGGATGTTTTGAAATGTGGATCCTTTGCCAGGGATTTGTCAACACACATCCCTAAATGAGGGAAAACTGCTTGTTTTTTCCTACCTCCATCTGTCTGTTTATTCATGTTCTGAAAGAAAACTTAATTCTCATATGACTGAGTCAGTGAAAATCACTCTTACCTTACTAACTACAACAGTAAGGTAGCGTTCAAAGCAGCAGTACTTTACAATATGATTGTGTTGTGTTGTAAGCACAAGATGTAAAATGTATCTGAGAAACCAATGATTGATGTTCATGGTTTTAGTTTTATACAGTATGGCTTCAAAGAAAACTATTCTGTAAAGCCACATGTCATACATTGGAAATGAATGACATCCCTGTGTGCACTGGATCATATACTAAACATCAAATTCAATATATGCAGCATCTTAATTTGTCTTGAAAATGTCTTGCTAACTTCTAGTTAGCAAAGTTCTTTCTGTTGCAGCTATGAGACTGTCATTTTTATTAGCAGGTTTAAAATGTGAGTTTTTATATTATTTTCCTGTCACTATATATCTTGAATATGCATGTTTAATATTGCAATAGCCTTTGAAAATTAGCCAAGCCTTGACTACATCCCATAAAATTTAAACTCATTGAGGGTTTGGAAGTGGCAGTTTTTCATTATACAACCATGTAGTCGCAAAAACAATGATTATTGATTGGGAACCAGTTTCACAAATGGTGTACTTGACTGTTATTGGTTCATGTCTCTCCCAGGGCTGGGGTGGCAGCTGTCAGCTGGTCCTTGTAGACACGCTCCTTTCCATCTGTACTGCTATATTAGCAGGGTCACAAGGGGTTTAACCCTCCCTGGATCTCAAGGGGACAATAACATACTAGTTGATTTGGCTGTGAAGTTATACGTATGATTAATAGATGGGATAACTGGTTCTTGCTCTGTTAAAGCACTTTAGGAGCAATTATCCAGTTTGATCCAAGCAGATTATGAAACAGATAACCACATAACATAACAGTAGCAGCCAAGAGTTTGGCAGAACCCACTGTCTAGTTTGTCCTATGGTTGAATGGAGTGTTTTGGTTGATTAGTGGGTGTGTTTTACAGGAACATTGATAATGAACCATATAATTTTATTTTCATCACAAATGAGTCTTATTTGTCACGTGCTGTATGGTTTGCTAATTGTCTCAAAATGTTGCATCACATAATGAGTGATTAGCTGTTGGCAGAATTTTTTATTGTTCACTAAAAATCTTGGCATGCTCAGCCTGTACTGAATAATTTAGTGTGCAAAAAAGTTGGCAGCTAGAGTGACAGAATGTGCACTGAAATAAGTAGCAACTGCTATCTAAATTCTTTGTGTTGCACCACTGCAATGGAAAAAAACCAAGTAAGCATTGTTTGCAATTGTTGTCTACAATTTCCTCAGACATTTAACAAAATTATTCTTCTCTCCCCTATATTCTGGAATCATGTATCCACAACTGTAATGATATATTCATCATCAGTAGATACACTAATCACAATAAATTTACCCACATTCTTTTGAAAATTTGGGTCAAGCAAATGCCATTAAAATGTTGTTGCTTCTAAACTTGTAAAGATATCGTCAAGTCTGATTAATCAGTGCACATTTGAAACTAAAATGTTAGTTTTGAAGATTTGTCATATTTGTCAGCCAGCAGCTGATGATAAAAGGTGAGGGAGCCAGAAACAGTATAACAATTCTTGTGGGTTCATTTCAGTGCGTGGTCAAACCTGCAATATGTAATTTTTTCACAAGCTTGAAATGCAATCTTGTAGTTATCATATAATCTAAGATGTTTGATATATTATTGGTTTATAACCTCAATGAAGACAGGTTTTCTTGCACAAGGCACTTATGGATATCCCTACTAAATTACAAGAGCAGATTACAGGACATATTTTGCCCATAGCACTTGATTGTAAATAATCACATGGGCAGAGCACATAGAGGAAGATTGGTTGCACACGATCACACACACTTGTAATGGATCTCACTTATCTTTGAGCCTATTTAAATTATTAGAGAGAAAATCAGCTGGGCTCTGTTACAAACCTGAGATTTTCTCCATTCAGTCTTCCCCTATGTTCTCCATCCAGACAATCCTTTAGGCCCAAGCCCTCTAACATAACATCTGTCCACAGTTCATTCCTCTTCATTTGATGTTGCTAACTTTGAATTATCTTAATTGGATATTTTGTTCCAAGCATAAAAGGGCTTCTGTGCAGTTTTATTTAAATTGCTTAATCGGATAATTAATTTTATTCAAACAAAAAAATGACGTTGAATTCACTTTTATTGAATAGCAGACCGCTTAATAAAAATGTAGTCAAGATAGCAAAATGCTTGTTCATGTGTTGTAATTTTTTTCATTTTAAAAGGGCTTATAGCAATAGCTCTTAATGTGCTGCCAAGGTGTAAACTGATGGTGTAGATCTGTCACCTGTTATCAAAACTGCCAAATTTTTATTTCCAATGATGAACCCTATAGGCTAGTGTGTCTTACAAGGCAATAACATATCAAGATGTTGACGTGTTACAAGCTATGAAAGCTAAGCTATAATAATTTCAGTGCCACCTAATCTTTAAATATATTACATTCAAGCACCACACTCTTGTCCATATGGTTCTACATATTGTATATAGGTAGAGTTTGGAAAAAGGGAATTATTGTATGCTCAGCAAGTTTATTTTTTGCCATCAGGTGGTGTTATGGTGCATTGTGACAGATGGTTGACATCTGTGGTCAAATCATGTGACTGGAACTACAATTCTTTTGTATGACATGGCTTAAACTCAGTAATATCAGGTTCAATTTTGCAGCATGCTATAAACTACAGTCTATTCAGTATGCATTGTAATAGTATTGCAGCCATGCCATAAACGTTTATATACTGAATTTGCATTGAAATAATGTTTGAGGAACAGACTTGAGATAGCAACATGCTTGTTCAGATTTCATTACTCTTCATCATTCACTTGCCTAAACAACAAAAATAATAACATCAAAAACAATAGAAGTGGTAATTTAACCTTCATACAAGATTTGGAAAATTGTCAGCATTGATACTCCCCCCCTTGTATATGCCATAAAAATAGATTGTTTTCACAAATGGTACACTAGACTGTTGTTGACTTAAATCTCCTTCAGGGTGAGGTTGGCAGAAGTCAGATTCTTCACTGAAGTGAAGTTATTCTTGACCTAATCCCAAGTAAAAGATATCCAATCAAGTTTAAATTTTCTTCCATATATTCCAACCTGGGGAGATATTTATCTTAATCCAAACCTAACATGCTACCATTAAACACAAAGATAAATTGAGTCAAGATTCCACCTAAATTGTGTCTTAACATAAGCAGGATGCATTTCTGCATGTAAGAAGGTTTCCAATAATTGATTGACACCCTGAAATAGTATCATTATGAGCTTTGAAATAATTGTCCAATACAAACAGAGATTACAAGTTTCTGACATCTGTTTTCACCATCACAAATGGATTGGAAAGGCTGTTGCTAATTAAATTCATTATCTGGAGGATTGGGAGAAGGTGACCCAACTAAAGTGGGCAAGCGTGCACTTTTTCACACGTAAGGGGCCTATGATCCTGTCAACTATAAATCTAGCTCACAGCTGGTGCTAATAGCATGATTGAATTGAGACCTAGCAATGGGACAGCAATGTGATTTTTTTTCCTGTTGTGACCATTTTGAAGCTATAGGTTAAGAAATTAGGTGAATAGGATTGATAATGCACAGTTACATAAATCTCAGGAAAAGAATGGGGGAGGAAGCAAACAGTGCTACAGTATCATACCTGGGACTGACAGAGGAGTAGAGTCTATAGAGGTTGTGATTCTCTAGGGAGGCAATTACTGAACTATGTCAAACGATACCCCAGAAGACTTGAGAATCTGCTCTCTGATGAGAACTACTCTGCTTATATTTGTTAAGGTCACAGCTGCAGTGATTTCACTTTTGCTACTGCATCATTCAAGTCATCATTAGCAAATATAGTCAAAAGAACCTGTAGCATGGAACAATGGCCAAGATAGTGATTTAGAAGCTTTTCCTTTCTCACTTGCCAAATCTATAGAAATGAATCTTCCATTTTTATTGCGTAGTTTTCTCTTATAAATCTCAGGTAGTTCTTACCGTTTTGGCATGTACCTCATTATAGTCTCCTTCTGATAGGAGCTGCATTGATTCAGAGTGCCACACCAAATAAATTGTTTAGGACCTTTCATCTTCTGATTGACTTGTTTGACACATGGAGGATACAAATTCAATAGTAACCTCCAGAAAGGAATTGGTTAATTACTTGAAGGAGAAAATATTGTAGGGATATGGGAGAGTGGGGAATGGGACTGACAGAATTGGTCTTCAAAAGAGCCATTGCAGACTTGGCGGACCAAAGGGATCTGTTCCCCTCTTACCTCTCCTTTCATTTTCCTATTTACCCTTGCCCTTCATTTCCCTTTCTTTCCCATCCTTTGCTTTTTTACCTCCCTTTTCTTACTACTCTCCCCTCCTTGTTGATTCATTGACCACCTCCTCTTCTCTTTCTTGCCATCCATTATTCTTTCAATCCTCTCCATCACTGCCATCCATTCTTCCTTCCCCCACACTCCTGTATTTGCAAAGCTCCACCCTTTTCCTTAAGGTACCTGCCAGGTTCCTGCTGTAATTATACTCACCTTCCAGTGGTATTGTGTACTTCAGTATTACATCTTTCAGCTCCTCAAATTGTACAGCAATAAAAGACCCGTGATCCAAGTAACTCTCTGCTTCTCCAATTGCTGTAGCATTTGATATTTGTTTAACTATAATAAGTTCAAATGTGTTATGTAAAAATAAATACAGAATGTACGAGTTTAAAATTGGACTTAATTTGCCAGAACGTACCATGGTCTACTTTATCCCTTGTCCCATAACCCTATTTCACCTGAAGATCACATATGATTTTGACTATCCATTTACAAGAGAGATTGATCTGAATCTATCTTCTAGTTGATAATGTTATTGGCCTATCCCTGACTCATGTTTTCTGCAAATAAAGCTTTTCCACTCTGTGTGATCACTGGGACATGGTGAATGGCAGAACTTTGCTGGGGTCAAAACATATACTTGTAAGGGAACCAAATCAGTTATCATTTTATCTCAAAGAATGGAAGGAAAATCAGGCAAGTTCTTTTACAGATATATGCATCAAACCAACTAATTTTCTAAGAACTGCTGTACCCTGGTGATCCAATTAATCTGGGTATAGCTGTGCCTCAGATAAAGACAAGTGTAGATAGAGAGCTTGCATGTCAAACTTCACAGGGTTCTCCACATTAGGCACTGTAAGGAAGTTACTATTAATAAAACAAATTATGATAGGTGACAGTATGTTTTGCAGGAAACATTTCATATCTTGTTGGTGCAAAAGAATGATTGACAGAGGTAAAGGAACTTACTAGGATCACAGGCAGATGCAAGCATTTTTTGCCATTCATCATCCATTCAAGTATTTTCAGGTCAAATAATTAAAGTAAAAGTGAAGTTTATTTATTAGTGTCACAAATAGGCTTATGTTAAAACTGCAATGAAATTACTGTGAAAATCTCCTAGTCGTCACACTCCGGTGCCTGTTCGGGTACACTGAGGAAGAATTTAGCATGGCCAATCCACCTAACCAGCATATCTTTCTGACAATGGCAGAAAACTGGAGCACCTGGAGGAAACCCAAGCAGACACAGGGAGAATGTGCAAACTCCACATTGACAGTGACCCAGGCTGGGAATTGAACCCATTCCCTGGTGCTGTGAGGCAGCAATGCTAATCACTGTGCTACTATTAATGCTATCTGTAACAAAGTGATCATAAAGCTATTTTGTGTGAAGACAAAGACATGGTAGTACTACAGTTATGTACCATATGAATAACTCAGAGGATGATCTCACAATGGCAATTTGAAAACTGAATTCAATTACAACTAAGCCTGGAAACTAAACTATTCAAGTAATTTTGCTCCTCTTCAGCTCTGAACTCATACAAACTGAAAACGTTAACCCTCTTTCTCTGTCTCCACCAATGCTACGAGGCCTGCTGAGTCTTTCCAACATTTTCTGTTTCCATTTATGAAAATAGTAGATTGTTGTTAAAATTCCACTGGTTTGATAATGTTCTTAAGGAAAGCTAGTCTTATCCATTTTGGCCTATGTGATATCAGTCCCACCTTAATGTCATTGACTCTTTAACTGTCAAAGGAGAAGTGGCCTAACATCTCTCTCAGTTGCAGGAAGGTAGCCCACCACCATCTTTGCATGACAGGACTTTTAGAGAACCACTTTTCTGTAATGATTGCATCATGGCAATAAATGAAAAGCAAGTATTTGCATAGACTTTGTAAAATAAGCTGTAACTACATCCAACATTCTTTCAAATTTCTGGGGGAGAAAATGAAAACATGATTAAATTTTCATGCCACTAGTCCCTTCCAACTCACGTACGATGACATGTCAGATCAGCCAAGTGATACCATTGCTCCAAGAAGCAACAGATTTATCACTTTTCCTATGGAAAAGAGTCACAGAACATTTTTCAAGTAACAACAATGCAGAGAACAACAACTAGACATCCTTAGCTCCACTTAGACCCAGACTCTATCTTCATCACTGTATTTATACAGCATTGCCTCTTGATATGTTGTTTCAATTGCATAATCATTTAGTGTGAATGTGTTATGGAGGAAGCAAAAGAATGAGCATATCAGGGTAATCGGCAGAAGATTAATTCCAATTATCAGGTAAATTTACAAAATCTCCCTCATGTTCTAATTAGGTTTTAGATGTCATTAGGTATGGATTGCAACTACATGGCAAATTTCTTCTGAAACTGAAGGAAAGAGAGACAGAATTGAACTTTTTCTTTTGCTGTAGGCTGTTAGCCTTGTTCTCTGTGTCTTTGAGAGACAAAGATCTGTCACAGATGTATATTAGAGATTTGACATTTTGTGATAGCAGGATAAGTAAAGTTTTGACAAGATGTGCACCTATCTTGCACTGATCCAACTACATATCATAACACAAGGATAGCTCATTAACATGATCTTAAAACATTAATGGGTCAATGCACTTGGTATATCACTTAGATTAGAAGGTGAAGTATCTCCTGAAAGCTGATCCTTAAGTGTCTGATGGGAAAAGTTAATGGAGCAAGCAACGAAAATAAAGCTGCTCTTTTCATCAGTACTTCTCCAGACATGTTCAAAAATGTGAGTGCCAGAACAGCTCTACTGGAGATAGTGCAAAGATTAAATGTTCTTTTACCTTTGCTCTGTACCTGGGAGCAAGTTTTAAATTTAATGGGCAGAATTTACCAGTCCCACCCAACATGGGAATTGTAGCAGGCAGGGGCTGACCGTACAAACGTCAGTTGACCTCGGGTAGGAATTTCTGGCCTTGGTGCAAGCACAGCCGGAAAATGCTACCCAACGTCAGGCATCAAAGAAAAAAAATTTAACAACTATGTAAAGGTGCACGTTTTCCAGTTTAAGGAAAGCACAACTTATTTATATACAGATTAAACTATACAGAGGTTTGCAGCCCCTTGACTACAATCAATTCCCAAGGTGACCGAGTACACGCTCCAGGATAATCCCCCACCCTGCTCCACAGTTGGTTCCCTGCATCATGTGGCCCTTACTCTGCAGATTGATTCTTAAAGGGGCAATCACCACATCCCTCCCCCCCGCAAGTCCCTTTATATAGGTGTCAACATTCAATTTACACAGTCCCACATAGTTAAACATTTAGTACATGAATTTAGAGTCAATTATAAATTAAGTGTTTTGGGGGTTTCTGAATCCTTGTGGAGAGGTGTAACCACTCCCACAGTACTGTGTCAGCCGAAACTACAGTGATGGCTGCCTCTTCAGGCAAAGGCAGTTTGGTTCTGTTTCCATGGAGATATTGATTGTGCTTGCCACCAGTCAAGCAAATACTTCAGTGCTAAAACATTCGGCAACATTTCCTGATGGCAATATACTTCCTAAGGGCAAAACTGACTGTTGGGGGCGTCTCTCTTTTTCTCAAATGGTCTATGTGTTTCTGGAAGGTACTTCCTCCTTCATCCACTTGATAAGACAAAGAACAAAGAACAGTACAGCACAGGGACAGGCCCTTCGGCCCCCCAAGACTGCACTGCTCATGTTCTCCTATCTAGGCCAACCACCTGTATCCTTCTATTCCCCATCTGTTTGTATGTCTATCCAGAAAAGTCTTAAATGTCACTAATGTGTCTGCCTCAACCACCTCACTTGGCAGTGCATTCCAGCTCTTAATCACCCTGTGTAAAAAAACTTCTCCACTGAAATGTTCCTCCTTTACCTTGAACTTGTGCCACCTTGTAATTGTCATTAATGCCCTGGAAAAAGCTTCCAACTGTTCACCTTATCTATACCCCTCATAATTTTATAAACTTCTGTCAGGTCACCCCTCAGTCCCCATCTTTAAAGGGAGAATAATTACAGTTTATTCAATCTCTCCTCATAGCTAATACCCTCCATACTAGGTAATGTTCTGGCAAACCTTTTCTGTACTCTCTCCAAAGCCTCCATATCCTTCTGGTAGTGTGGTGACCAGAATTGGACACTGTGGCCTAACCAATGTTTTATACAACTGCAACATAATTTGCCAATTTTTATACTTGATGCCCCAGCCGATGAAGGCAAGCATGCCATATACTTTCTTCATCACCTTTTCCACCTATGTTGCCACTTAAGGATATGTGGACCTGCATACCCAGATCTCTGTGTGTCTATGAGCCTGATGGTTCTGCCATTTATTTTACAACTCTCACCTAAATTGGACCTACCAAAATGCACCATCTGGCATTTGTTGGGATTAAATTGCATCTGCCATTTCTCCACCCAATTTTCCAGCCTATATGTCCTGCTGTATTCTCTGGCATTCTTCATCACTATCCACAACTCTAGTAATCTTAGTATCATCTGCAAACTTGCTAATCAGGTCAGCTACATTTCCTTCCAAGTCACTTATATATATTACAAACAGCAGAAGTCCCAGCACTGATCCCTGCGGAACACTACTAGTTACAGTCCTCCACTTAGAAGAATACCCATCCACTGCTACCCTCTGTCTTTTATGGCCAAGCCAATTCTGAATCCATCTAGCTAGCTAACCCCTGGTCCTGTGTGATTTGACCTTTTGCACCAGCCTGCCATGAGGGTCCTTGTCAAATGCTTTATTAAAGTCCATATAGACAACGTCCACAGCCCTTCCCTCAATCATTTCTATTGCCTCCTCAAAAAACTCAATTAAAATTAGTGAGACATGACCTCCTTCATCCAAAACCATGCTGTTGTTAATAAGACCATTCAGTTTCAGGATCTGTATAGATCCTAACTCTAAGAATCTTCTTCAACAGTTTCATTATCACTGACATCAAGCTCACTGGCCTATAATTATCCGAGTTATTCTTGCTACCCTTCTTAAATAACGGGACAATATTGGCTATCCTCCAATCCACTGGGACCTCACCAGTGGCTAATGAGGAAACAAAGATTTCTGTTAGAGGGCCAGCAATTTCATCTCTTTTCTCCCTCAGTAATCTGAGGTAGATGCCATCTGGCCCTGGGGGTTTGCCCACCTTAATGCTTTTTAATACACCTACCACTTCCTCCCTCAAAACGATGACTTGTTCTAAAGAGTTTACAAAGGGTATCTCCCTCTGAGACACCACCAATCAACGTGTCCTCTCCTTTGAGAATACCAATGCATAGTGCCTATTAAGGATGAGTAAGACAGGGATCCAGTTCTACTTCAAACATTGTTGATTGATTGCGTCCTCTAAATCATCTTGTCTTATTTATGGCTGAATTTGTTTTCTGCCTCATAGTTACTTCTTCAGTTTAATGCCACTGCTGACTGCAGGTTCTGGCCCTAATTCAAATGGCATCATTTTGCACATTCTATAACTCTTGTTCACCTATTTCAGCACATTCTATTGCCTGCACTATCTCTATTGCTCATTGAAAATATATACCAATCTATGCAAATAATCTCCAATGAATTGCCACACTATTCACCTACATACCAATCTGTCCCACAACACAACATTCAAGGTGACTCCAAAATCACTTTACTCCAATATCTGTTTCAATTTAGTGATATAAGTCACAATTCCCTCATTCACAGGATGCCATTTTTCTTCTTAAAAATGACAGAGCCATCTGTGAATGTTGGAAAGAACATTTTGAACAGCAACTCAACCATAAATTCAGAATGGCAGCTGATGCTTCCCACGCTATCTCCCGAGTACTCTGGTAGAAACTATGGATTAACCACCATTGGAAGAGCTATAACAAGGAAACATGTAAGAAGCAACACAGCTATGTATGCTGTAACACTGCAAATCAGATTACAAGATTGGATTCCATATGCACTCAGGAGAATTGCCTTGCATTTCGCCTCCTCACATACTTTGTTCTCTTACAGATAATACCCAAGTAGCTCTATGTAATATGTTCAGTCTTCTGTGGAGGATTCAATTGGATCTATCTATCCAAAGAGGGCCATTTTGGTAAATATTCTTCTTTTTTCAACTTCACTATTAATTGAATACACACAGTTTGAGGATATTTTTCTTACATTTGTTGCCAAATGTAAAGATGCTCATTCACCAGTTTCACAAAAACACAACTCATTTACTTACAGGCTAAACCAGGCAGAGGCTTGCAGCTTCAAGGCTGCAATCAGTTCATGAAATACCGCTGAGTACAGAAGCCTGCACTCACCAGGGTGATCCCCCACCTTACTCCCAATTGGTTCCCAAGGTCATGTGACCCTCTCTCTGCAGATTGATCCTTAAAGGGACAATCACCACAACCTTGTACCATGCATACTTAAAGTGACAAACCCTAACACCAATATATTCACTCTGGACAACCAGTGAGTTCTGGGAGAAAGTACATGGTGAAGAACACAGTATAGTTGAGGACTGGTGGATTTGGAGATGCAATAATCTCCTGTGTAGAGGCACATCTTATGTTCTACTCCAGTTGCCGTGCCCAACAATTAAGACCTTTCAGTGTCTACAGTTTGGTAGCCAACATCAACACTTCATACAGTCATTTGTGATTGCGCAGAGATGTCTGCAAGCTTTGTGGAGTTGCTGAGAGTGTCTAAATATCCAGCAGCCAGTAGCATAACGCAGTGTTTCCTGAACATTGTTTGATAATACAGAGGTTTACAGTATGGCAACAGGCCCTTGGACTTAACTTGTCCATGCCACCCAACTTTTACCATTGAGCTAGTCACATTTGCCCATGTTTGGCCATATCCCTCTACACCAATCTTGCCCACGTAAGCATCTAAATGCTTTCTAAAAGACAAAATTGTACCTGCCCAAACTACTACATCTGACAGCTCATTCCAGGCACTCACCACCCTCTGAGTGAAAAAAATGCTCCTCTGCTTCCTTTTATATCTCTCTCCTCTCACCTTAAACCTATGCCCTCTAGTATTAGATTCCTCAATCTTTGGGAAAGATGTTGACTAACTACCTTATCTATGTCCCTCATTGTTCTATAGACCTTTATAAGACACATTCGGCACAACTTGTGGACTGAAGTGCCTGTATGTACTGTAGTTTTTCTATGTTTCTATGTTTCTAAGATCCCCTAAGCTTCCTATGCTCCAGGGAAAAAAGTCGCAGTCTATCCAACCTCTCCTTATAACTCAAACCATCAAGTCCTAGCAGCATCCTAGTAAATCTTTTCTGCACTCTTTCTAGTTTAATGATATTCTTTCTATATTAGGGTGACCAGAATTGTACTCAGTATTCCAAGTGTGGCCTTACTAATGTTTTGTACAACTTCAACAAGACATCCCAGCTCTTGTATTCAATGTTCTGACTAATAAAACCAGGCATGCTGAATGCCTTCTTACCACCCTGTCCACCTATGACTCCACTTTCAGGGAGCTATGAACCTGTACTCTTAGATCTCTTTGTTCAATAACTCTCTCCAACTCCCTACCATTAATCGAGTATGTCCTGCCCTGATTTGATCTACTAAAATGAATCACCCACATTTATCTAAATTAAAGTCCATCTGCCATTCATCAGCCCACTGGTCCAATTGAGCAAGATACTGTTGCAATCCTAGATAACTTTCTTCACTGTCCACTACGCCACCAATCTTGGTGTCATCTGCAAACTTACTAACCAAGCTCCATAAAAAATCATCCAAATCATTAATATAAATAACAGATAACAGTGGATCCAGCACTGATCCCTGAGGCACATCACTGGTCACAGGCTTCCAGTTTGAAAAACAACCGGCTACAACCACCATCTGTGTTCTGTCATCAAGCCAATTTTGTATCTACTTGGCTACCTCACCGTGGATCTTGTGAGACTTAATCTTATGCAACAACCTACCATGCGGTACCCTATCAAAAGCCTTTCTAAAGTCAGTGTAGACAACATCAACTGCACTGCGCACATCTACCTTCTTGGTTACCCCTTCAAAAGCTCAATCGAATTTGTGAGACATGATTTTCCACTCACAAAGCAAAGCTGACTGTCCCTCATCAGTCCTTGCCCCTCTAAATGTTTGTAGATTGTGTCTCTCAGAATACCTTCTAACAACTTACCCACTACAGATGTTAAGCTCACCAGACTGTAGTTTCCCTGCAGCCCTTCTTAAACAAAGGCACAACATTTGCCACTCTCCAATCTTCGGGCACCTCGCGCTGTTGATGATTCAAATATCTAGGGGACTCGTAATTTCCTCCCTAGTCTCCCACAATGCCCTGGGATACATTTTATCAGGTCCTGGGGATTTATCTGCCTTGATGTGCTTTAAGACTTCCAACACCTCCTCTGTAACATCTACACTCCTCAAGACATCACTATTTATTTCCCCAAGTTCTCTAACATCCATGCCTTTCCCAACAGCAAATACCGATGAGAAATATTCATTTAGGCTCCCACCCATCTCTAGTGGATCTGCACATAGATGACCTTGTTGATCCTTAAGAGACCCTACTCTCTCCTAGTTACTCTTTTGCCTTTTATGTATTTGTGGAAGCTCTTTGGATTCTCCTTTGCCTTATCTGCCAAAGCAATCTCATGTGCCCTTTTTGTCTTCCTGATTTCTCTCTTAACTCTACTTCTACACCCTCTATACTTTTCAAGGGATCTACTTGAACTCTGATATGTCATGTGACTCCTTCTTCTTCTTGACCGAGGCATCAATATCCCAACTCATCCAGGGTAACCCTTCACTCTAAAGCCTAACCCTTCATTCTAAAAGGAACATACTTACTCTGAACGCTGGTTAGCACACTTTTGAAAGCTTCCCATGTAGCAGATGTCCCATTACCTGCCAATAGACTCCCCAAACAACTTTTGAAAGTTCCTGTCTAATATCATCAAAATTGGCCTTACCTTAATTTAGAATTTTAATTTTTGGGCCAGACCTATCAATGTCCATAGTTATCTTAAAACTAATGGAATTATGGTCACTGGTTCCAAAGTGATCCCTCACTAACACTTTTTCACCTGCCCTTCCTTATTTCCCAAGAGGAGGTCAAGTTTTGCTCTCTCTAGCCGGGTCACATATGAATGAGAAATTCCTCCTGAATACACTCAACAATTTCTCTTCACCCAAGCCTCTAATACTATGGCTGTCCCAGTCAATGTTGGGAAAGTTAATTTTCATGGAACTATCTGAAAGCTATTTTTCTTGGAGCTATCTGTAATCTCCTTACATATTTGGTCCTCAATTTCCCACTGACTATTTGGGGGCCTATAGTACAATCTTATCAAAATGATCTTTCCTTTCTTATCTCTCAATTCTACCCATATAGACTCAGTGGGTGAACACTTGAATATATCCCCTCTCAGTGCCGCTGTGATGTTCTCCCTAATCAAAAACGCAACTCCCCCTCTTCTCTTACCTCCTGTTCTTTGTTTCTTATAGCATCTGTACCCTGGAACACTGAGCTGCCAGTCTTGCCTTTCCCTTAGCCATTTTTCAGTTTAATCTAGACTTCACTAGCTCTCTGCCCTGCTTTCTCAGGCCATCGGTCCTCTCATGCTTTGTACACTCTCCCCTTGTGTTTTATTTCACTTAGCCTTACTGGATCCATTTGTTGAGTTTTCTACAGTCTCTGCACTCTGTACTGTGGCCCTTTTTGATTTTTGTCTTTGATTTCTCTGCCTGCCACATTTCCCCGTCCATGCAGTTCAGGGATGCAATTAAGTAAAAGTGGGCCAATCAATGTGGATATTTAGGCACTTTTTCACTAATTATTAGCTCCAATACTAGTGATAAAATTAGCTGTGAAAAATAGATGGCTTGGCAATTTTAACACAACAAAAGTATGCTTCACTCTTCATGCTTGTAATTATGTGTGAAATGCAGGCTCATCAGTAACTATTTTTCTTTATTCGTTCTTACAACGTGTGTGGTGTTGGCAAAGTTGTATTTACTGAACAAAATTGAAATCATTTCAATCTTTAAGAATATTTTAAATAGATGGTTGAAGGAAATTAAGAGATGTACCGATAAAGCTATTGTTCAGGTGAGCAGAGGCATGGTGAAACCAGGGGCTGAATTTTCATCTGGGTGTGGAGTTTTTCAGTTTAAGTTTATTTATCAGTGTCACAAGTAGTTATTGTGAAAATCCCCCAGTTGCCAGACCTTGGCGCCTGTTCAGCATGAATTTAGCATGGCTAATGCACCTAACCAGCACGTCTTTCGGACTGTGAGAGGAAACCGGAGCATCCGGAGGAAACCCACACATACCAAAGCCAGAAATTGAACCTGGGCCCCTGGTACTGTGAGCCAGCAGTGTTAACCACTGTGCCACCATGCTGTTTTCTTGTTTGCGAATGGTCATGCTTCAGTATTGCATTGTTCAGCTACTGGAGCCAGAAGCCTTTGTTAAAACATCAGTTCCATCATGAATGATTGACTAGATTTCAATTCAGCAAGTGGTCTTATTGATCCAAGAACTATTGAAACTTTTGCAATTCTATAATAACAGATTAGATCTTTGATGTGATTTGTTTGTTGTTTGGAAAACAAAGGTAGTTTTAAGGGATTTATATTTGTATTCTTAAATATTGGAAATAAGGTACCGATTTAAGTGGGTTTAATTTAATGTTTCTATGGAAGAAAGGGTAAACTCTATGCTTAGATTCATGTTGGATAAAAGTGTTTGTATGTGTGGGGGTTGGTTCAACCATGGTTCTATTGTGCTTAGAGAGGGCTACTGCAGGAAGAGTAAGTAAACTAGCACTGGTTGCTTAGCAATTGGGGGCCTTGTAAAGTTGAAAAGCTTTCCAGTTTTAGTTTTAGCTGGATGTATTGCAGTTGAAGAAAGACAGCAAGGTTTGAACATCTCTCAACTCTGCCAGGAGAAAGACTGGACAGGACAGAAGCTACAAAGAGACATATTTCCCAAAGATTCCATAACCAAGCAGATAACCAGGGGACTGGAAAAGCAAGAATGACTAAAGATGACTGAAATTAAGAGATCAGAGACTAAGGTGTTGTTCGGAAGAGTTCAAGGAAGAATAAACAAAGAGTTCTGAATTGAAGAGACAATTGCAGAGCCAGATTTAAAGTGGAAAAGCAGATTTCTGAGGTAAATCAAAAATTTGATTTTAACAGAGTCAAGGAATCGGAAGTTAAAGCAGTTACGAACAGTTCGTACAGCAGCCAAAACAAAGAAAGCATAAAGGGACTTGGGAGTCATTGTTCAAGACTCTCTTAAGGTTAACATGCAACTTCCATCAGCAGTTAGGAAGGCAAATGCAATGTTAGTATTCTGTCGAGAGGGCTAGAATACAAAAGCAGGGATGTACTTCTGAGGCTATATAAGGTTCTGGTCAGACCCCATTTGTAGTATTGTGAGCAGTCCTGGGCCCCATATCTAAGGAAGGATGTGCTGGCCTTGTAAAAGGGCCCAGAGGAGGTTCCCTGGAACAAAGAGCTTGTTGTGTGAGGGATGGTCTGTACTCATTGGGGTTTAGAAGGATGAGGGGGGGATCTTATTGAAACTTACAGGATTCTGCGAGGCCTGGATAGAGTGGATGTGGAGAGGATGTTTCCACTAATAGGAAAAATAAGAACCAGACTGCACAACCTCAGGCTAAAGGGACAATCCTTTAAATTAGAGATGAGGAGGAATTTCTTCAGCCAGAGAATGGTGAATCTGTGGAACTCTTTGCCGCAGAAGGCTGCGAAGGCCAGGTCATTGAGTGTCTTTAAGACAGAGATAGATAGATTCTTGATAAATAAGGCTACCAGGGGTTATGGGAAAAAGGCAGGAGAATGGGATGAGAAAAATATCAGCCATGATTGAACGGTGAAGCAGACTCGATGGGCTAAGTGGCCTAATTTTGCTCCTATGTCTTATGGTCTTGTGGTCTAAAGGATTGTGTAAATTCCAAATATGAGATCCGCTGTTAAAAGTGGAGTGGAAGCTTTGTTTAAAAGAATTATTTCAAAATCTTGGACTGTATTTCAGAGTGCAAACCAGTAATAGAAAGCATTATTATCAGTGCAGAGTGTGGCCACAGCCAATCTGTGTGCTTAAAGGGACTTTGTGTTACTGAGAATATTGTGCCTTAAATTGTACTTCGTAATCCATGATAATCGTAAAACATGGTGATTGAATGGGGGAATGTAGGGAGTGAAGAGGTGGGCTGTTGCAATGGAGAATAATATTCATTTATCACAGCAAAAGACAATGTGGGTTAGAAATTCACAGTTTGATTGATAACTTAAAAAGTTTATTAAAGGATTATGTTTGATTGGGGTTTTGAATACAAGTCTGGGATTTGATAGGGGATTAAGTACTTGAGTTGTGTTTAACATTTTGAATGGACTTTCAGGATTTTTTTTATTTTCCTTATTTTTTCACATCTCAACATGTTCCCTAAGGTCTGCCCGTGGGAGTGATGAAGGACAAAGAATGCTAGAAATGAGTGGGGGCCATGACTACCTAAATTGGGGTATGTTTCTGTAACAATGATATATCAACTAAAAGCAAAATAGGTCCAGTCATGCCTTTAGAAACATGCAGACCTCTTTTTATCCCTTAAAATTTGGTTATAGTGTTCTAAGGACAACTCATAGGAAATGTACACTCTCCCTCATTTGATAAGCTCCCCGCTCCAGTTTTGGTTGAGCGTGGGAGGTCACCATGAATAATCCATCCAGGCTGATCCCAGAAAATCTGCAGGAACACTGTGAGCATTCCACTATGGAACCATTGCAACAAACAAAAAATATACACTACTAATCACACCTCCACACATTCCTGTCAAATTAACATACAACAAACTTCATTAGTGGGGCCAATATTAATTTGTCTAGTCATCTTGAAGGACTATCATGATTTCAAGTTGAAATGGGGTTGTGACGCCAACTATGTCATTGGTATTATCGATAATTCATAATAAAAGCTTTAAATTACACAAAGGCTACCTTCAGGCTTGACGAAACTACATAAAATGTCATATAAAATACGAACATAGGCTGTGCATCCTCCTTTACATAACATTTATCAAGTGGGAAATCACTGGTGTAGAACCATGTAGACCATGTGGACTATCATCTCCAACAGGACATTGCTCTAGGAAACATTTTATTGGCACCCCTTTTGTTTGTATTGATATTCAGTGGAAATAATTACAAATATTTAAGAATCATTAGCCACAAATGATTAATCTTCAAAGAATATTTGGAATTACTTTAATGAAAAGATCGACTGAAAATCACTGATTTTTTTCATTCTTTTAAATGTATAACAGGAATATTCTAATAACACTGTAAATATAAACAGCTTTGGTGAAAAGAATAGATGATTGAAAGATCCAATGCTGATTCTTCACTCCTGAGTGTGAAATTTCCCCACTGTTTTCCTATGCTACTCAGGAGAAAGTGCCTGGATTGGGTGATTTTTCATTCCTAACTGGATACTAACTGAAGTTGGGCCCCCACAAACAGTGCAAGAAGCAATCACAAGGGCTGTTGGTTGCTGGGGTGTGCTGATCAGAAAGGTCTTGTGGTGTCTAGGGGACATGGAGATTAAATTGAGCAGACACTTTAAAACTTTCACAGTACACAGAGAAGAATAAAGATTTTAATCAGAGAGCTGTCTGAAATCACCATCACAGGAGTGATCTTTAAGTTTCTCAGAGCTGGGAGGGGCAGTCCAACCATGAGACCCCAACTCTGAAGGAGAGTCACCAGATCAACCCCTTGCCCCCAGCCCAAGCCCTCCAAACCCCCAGGTCCCTTGGGGCACTATCGCTCTATAGCCAGATAGTGGCAAAGGGACACCTGGGTAGAGTACTTATCTCCTTAACCCCCCGCCTTGTGGTCCAATACACTATAACAGGGTGTCAGTGCAAAGGTGCCAGGGGGCAGTGCAAAGTTGACACTGCCAACAACAGGAACTAGAGAAGGTGGTTTGGTGGGGGTTTTGGGGGGGCTGAAGAGGCCCGAGGGGGCAGGGCCAGAGGAGACCCGATATCAGAATGTTTTCTTGGCTCACACAGGATCACCCTCTTCTCTGCATCATGTTGGGGTGGTGATCCATTCTCTCGCTGGTGGGTGGAAGGGTCCCCATCTGTGCTAATCAGTTTGAGTGCTCCCCTGGTCTTCGTGGGTCTCCTTTTCTGTCGTGTCTGAACACAACTGGGGGGTGCCTTTAAAAATGGTACCCTGATCTCAGAAAAGCTGGCAGTTGTGTTTCCAATAATGCATCAATTTGCATCATTAATGAGAGTAAATCCCACCTAACAGATGTTGTTAACGCCAGCAGGAAACACTTTGGTTCTCCCACCGGCGTGGGCACTTAGAGTTAATTCAGGTAAATCACACCTCCTATGTTCTTTTTGTAGGCAACTTATACTTTAAACTGCAGAAGGAAAGATTCTTTCTTTATATGTGTTACATATCACACTTGCCACAGAATTACAGTCCTTTCAGCAAACTGTCACCAGTTACTCCCAGGTTCCAATAGGTTTCCATATCACTAAGTGGTAACTTCAAGTGACTGTCTCCATTTGATGTCACCCTCACGGACCTGGCTGTGATTGCTCACAAATTTAACTACCTTTTCTCTCTGCTGGCCACAAAGAAACTTTGCTGTCGGTCTTTGATATTCAATGATTGGTACATCAGTGATGCAACTGAAAAAATAACTGATACAAAAGTGTAAGGATTCCCACCCAGTGATGCTTTGTAGGGAAACCTGCAGCCTGATATTAAAGATGGCTTCCTTTTTCTCATCCCATGGCAAAATCAACCTTGCAAATTAACTATGTTCGATCCCAACTGCCTTTCATCTTGGAAATAACAGACAATGCACAGCACAACTGTTCACAACTAAACATTTTCTGGTACTTTGGGAAACTCAGGGTCTACTCATGGTCATCTCACCCTCATCTTAGTATAACAATTTAAGCCCTCCATTGATTTCCAACAACCAAACCACCCAAATTTATTGCTAGGCAGAAGGCAGAATAGGTTATAAGAACATAAGAACATAAGAAATAGGAGCAGGAGTAGGCCATCTAGCCCTTCGAGCCTGCCCCGCCATTCAATAAGATCATGGCTGATCTGTCGTGGCTCAGTTCCACTTTCCCACCCTCTCCCCATAACCCTTAATCCCCTCTCTTATCAAAAACCCATCAACCCGCGTCTTAAAAATATTTAGCGAGGTAGCCTCCACCACTTCAACGGGCAGAGAATTCCAGAGATTCACCATCCTTTGAGTGAAGAAGTTCCTCCTCAACTCCGTTCTAAACCGTGCCCCCTTTATCTTGAGGCTGTGCCCCCTAGTCCTACTGTCTTTTTTGAGCGGGAAGAGTCTCTCTACCTCTATCCTATCCATCCCATTCATCATCTTATACGTCTCAATGAGATCTCCCCTCATTCTTCTAAACTCTAACGAGTACAAGCCTAGTTTATTCAGCCTCTCCTCATAGCTCAATCCCCTCAACTCCGGTATCAGCCTAGTAAACCTCCTCTGCACTCCCTCCAGGGCCAAAATATCCTTGCGCAGGTGCGGCGCCCAAAACTGCACACAGTACTCCAGCTGCGGCCTCACCAATGCCCTATACAGCTGCAGCAAGACCTCCCTACTTTTATATTCAATCCCCCTCGCTATGAAGGCCAGCATCCCATTCGCCTTCCTGACCACCTGCTGCACCTGCAAGCTGGGTTTTTGCGACTCATGCACAAGGACCCCGAGGTCCCTCTGCACCGTCGCCTGCTGCAGTTTTTCGCCACGTAAGTAATAGTCCTTCCTACCATTCTTCCTACCAAAGTGGACCACCTCACACTTGCCAACATTAAATTCCATTTGCCATTTCCTGGCCCATTCACCCAGCCTATCTAGATCCTTCTGCAGACTCTCCACACCCTCCGCACAATTTGCCGTTCCCCCAATCTTGGTGTCATCAGCAAATTTCGACACCCTACACTCGGTTCCCTCCTCCAGATCATCTATGTGATCCCTTTTGTTTACAGTGGGTAGGATTCCACCACCTCCGCCCCCCCCACCCCCGCAATCCCATGGCACGTTTGGCCGGCAGTGGGATCTTCTGGTCCTGCTGCTATCAGATGGATTTCTCGTTGCTCAAACCCTCTGCTGCCGGGGAACCCATGGTGAGGATTTGCCGTTGGCAGGACTGGAAGATCCTGCCAGTGGGAATGGCTGGAAAATTCCACTCAATAACTTTAAAGCTACAGTCCCAAAGTTAATAATTTTATAAAACATCATGATTGCAACATCTTTATAGTCATCATCAAAAATGATGAGTTTTCATAAACATTGTCCAAAAATAACAACTTACAACATTTCATACACTTCAACAATTAACTTGCAATTAGCTACTATTTAGAGCACAAATAACATTCTCCACCATTTCATAGAAACCCTACAGGACAGAAAGAGGCCATTTGGCTCTTCGAGTCGGCACCGACCACAAACCCACCCAGGCCCTAGCCTCATATACCTACATATTTACCCACTAATCCCTCTAACCTACTCATCCCACAACACTAAGCAGCAATTTTAGCATGGTCAAACAACCTAACCTGCAGATCTTTGGACAGTGGGAGGAAACTGGAGCAATCCCATGTAGACACGAGGAGAATGTGCAAACTCGACACAGACAGTGACCCAAGCCAGGAATCGAACCCAGGCCCCTGGAGCCGTGAAGCAGCAGTGCTAACCATTATGCAACTGTACCGTCACGTTGTTCATTAAACAACTTGTCTTGACAGCATTACAAATTTAAGCTGGATCAATCAAATACATGTAATGGTTAAGATTTCCCCTCAAATGACAGAGAAGTTCTTTCAGTGTTTATAGCTCCTTTACTCGTGGCAATTAAATTTCACATTGTTTCCAAGTCCTTGGTTGAAAGATGGTAAAATTGATTCAGTCTGAGGAACTTTGTTAAGAAGAATAATGCTGGATTCCGATAATCCGTCTGGTTTCTGAATATCAGCATTCACTAGATTCAGAAGAAATTCTTCGTCATGATGCTTTTTACTCTCTTGATCCTGGATGGCCTTTTATTTTTTCTTTTATAATTAGCCTGTGAACTACTTGACCCAGGTTTTAATGTTTGATCTCCATTTTCATTCATGGTTGCAGGTTTTTGGTTAAATCTACAAAAAAGTTTCAGCTCGGCAGTTTTCCAAGTCATTTTTCCCATTGAAACTCAAAATTATTGTTCCCTTTTGCTGCTTTAAGAATCTTTGAAGATTATTTTTATATTCTGACGGCCATTCTTGATATTCTTTTTTAATTAGCTCTCACAGTTTTCTCCACTCTTTCTGTTTCTCATTTTCCCATTCAATATGAACTTTGTCCAATTCTTTCCAAGCAAGAGCAGCAGCTTCATATTTTGGAACTTCCATTTTCTCTCCAAAACGGTGGCCCCTGTAATTCCACTGCACCAGCACTAGCTGCAAACAAGTCCTTTTGCTTCAAAGTACTGACTTCTTTTTGTTGTCCATCAGCCTGGAGCATTGCTGCTGTATTCAGTTTTGATGCCTGTGACTTGAGAAGTGCAAGCAAGTTCAAAGCAGACAGATTCAGTTTGTTTGCATTGACTTTAACTCTTTGCTGCCAACTGAAGCTTTCAAATGTTCCTTACTCTCAGAATTCTGAGCTTTGGATTCCCTGGACCACAACTTTAGTTGCAATAGCAATCCTACAGCAGTGTTCCTGATACTTGTTGTCAAGTACAGTAGCTTAGCTTCCCAGCACCTTATCCCCTTTAGGTCATTTCCTACTATGAAATCAACATGATTAGTATATGATTTAATAGACATATCTAAGTCTTATAGAATCATAGAATCTTACCGTACAGAAGGAGGCCATTCAGCCCATTGAGTTTGTACCGACTGCAATCCTACCCAGGCCCTATCCCCATAATCCCTACACTGACTCTAGCTAGTTCCCTTGACATTAAGGGGATATTTAGCATGGCCAATCCACCTAACTTGCACATCTTTGGACTGTAGGAGGAAACCACAGGACCTGGCGGAAACCCACACAGACACGAGGAGAATGTGCATACTCCACACAGAGAGTGACCCGGAATGAACCCAAGTCACTGGCACTATGAGCACCAGCGTTAACCACTGTGCCATGATGCCACCCTAAAAGAATACTATTAATGCATTTTTCCTATAATAAAATCCCTCTAATAATATTACTCCAATTTAATTGACATAAAGCATTGATTAAAGACCATTTCTTTTTCTCCAGTAAATTCCACAAATGTCTGATTTTTATTTTTTCCTCAGGCTTCTGTATTAGTCATAGAGTTATAGAGTCATAGAGGTTTACAGCATGGAAACTTGTCCATGCCGCCCTATTTTTTTAAAAGCCCGTAGGCTAATTCCAATTGCCCGCATTTGGCCCATATCCCTCTCTACCCATCGTACTCATGTAAACATCTAAATGCTTTTTAAAAGACAAAATTGTACCCGCCTCTACTACTACCTCTGGCAGCTTGTTCCAGCTGCTCACCACCCTCTGTGTGAAAAAATTGCCCCTCTGGACACTTCTGTATCTCTCCCCTCTCACCTTAAACCTATGCCCTCTAGTTTTAGACCCCCCTTCTTTAGGGAAAAGACATTGACGATCAAGCTGATCTGTACCCCTCATTATTTTATAAACCTCTCTAAGGTCACCCCTCAGTCTTTTATGCTCCAGAGAAAAAAGTCCCAGTCTATCCAGCCTCTCCTTATAACGCAATTCATCAAGCCCAGGGTAGCAGCTCAGTAATTCTTTTCTGCACTCTTTCTAGTTTAATAATATCCTTTCTATAATAGGGTGACCAGAATTGCACACAGTATTCCAAGTGTGGCCTTACCAATCTCTTGTACAACTTCAACAAGACATTCCAACTCCTGACCAATGAAACCAAGAACGCCAAGGAGGCATATTATTGTCATTCAGCTCCTGGAATCAGCTCACAAGCTGGAAGAACAGCAATCTTACCTGTGTCATAATATAAAGACTGTTCATTTGGAAGTGTTGTATGTCCCCCAGCGCTTTTCCTACCAAAGCACTCTGGGGCAATCTTCCTGTCCTACCCGCCACAGGAATTGCAGCAGGCGGGAAGTGGACTATGCAAAGGTCCGTTGAACTCGGGTGGGATTTTCCAGTTTTAGGTCAAGTGCGGCTGTAAAACCCCACCCTATGTTTTAGAATTGTCTGAATTGATTATGGCCATTGTAACTTTGTAACAATTCTCTTAAGTCAGAAAAATACATTTCAGCTCCTTCCTCTTGAATTTAGGCACTGCCACATCAAAGCAGGGAGTTAAAATCTGACCCATCGTCAAATCCATCTTACTCCCTGTTCACATAATCAAAGACTTTCTCCATCCAGTTCAAATCTCAGGCTTCCCTTTCTCCTCAGAATTCTGATTCAAGTTTTCACACTTCCTCCCTCCTTTCTTTTTTGCTTCGCTTTCCAGTTCAAGTTTTTAACTTCCTTCTTCCAATTCGAATTGCTTCATTTGCAACTGAATCCTGGCAAAGTTGAACTGTGTTTTATCTGGATGACACTTTCCTTCTTCAAGGTTCAAATATTGAGCCAATACCACAACAATTTCGGAGCCAGAATTTTTCAGAGCGCACATGGGTGCGTGTACAGTCCGAACTCCTATGAAACTGCATTAGGCAGCGTTCATGTTATTTCATCATTCTTAATCCACAGCAGGATATAATAATAAAATATCCAGATGGAATAAACTAAAAGGAAATGTTTTAAGTTTACTTATAAGTGTCCCCAGTAGGCTTATATTTACACTGCAGTCCAGTTACTGTGAAAATCCCCAAGTCGCCATACTCCGACGCCTGTTCAGGTACACTGAGGGAGAGTGTAGCATGGTCAATGCAGCACATTGCACCAGCATAACCTTCGGACTGTGGGAGGAAACCCATGCAAACATGGGGAGAATGTGGCAGACTCCGCACAGACAGCCATTCAAGTCAGGAATCAAACCCAATTCCCTGGGACTAAGAGGCAGCAGTGCTAACCATTGTGCCACAATGCTCCCCGTTTGAGGGTTGGGGTATTCGGGACAGGATTTTCCATGCCCGCCGTGGCAGCAGATGCGTCCCACCATTGACCGGTGATGAGATCTTCTCATTCCTCTTCTGTTAATGGGGTTTCCTGTTCCATGCACCCTCCAATGCTGGGAAACCTGTGGTGAGGATTTGCCATTGGTAGGACTGGGAGATAAAACAAAGAACAACACAGCACGGGAAACAGGCCCTTCGGCCCAACGAGCCCGCGCCGCCGTCCCATTGTCTCAGTGACCTATTCATGATTTTAGTCTACGCCTAATGTGCGAGGATCAGGGAGGTCCAATATAGGGAAAATTTGTTACCCAATCAATCAGCCTAAAAGCGCATCTTTGGGATGTGGGAGGAAACCGGAGCACCCGGAGGAAACCCACGCAACCACGGGGAGAATGCGCAAACTCCCACAGACACAGGCCCAAATCCATGTGTCCGCACAGCAACAGAGATAGTCTCTGAGCTGTCATGTTGCCCTCGAGATGGTCCAGTTTAAGCACACTAACGACATGAAGCAATAGGCAACTCCCGAAGCAACATCCAAGAGCAGCCCACTACAACCTGCCGCATGCATGCCCCTTGCTGGTCAACAAGGTGGACTTAAATGCCTGTGGAGACAAAAAATTCATTATTAAACAGGCAAAGACTGTAACATCCCTGAGGCAAAAACGGAATCCCAAGCCTACAATGTTTAGTAAGGCCTGCTATATCCCCCTATATGTAGACCGCTCATGTGGCTGTCTAAGTGACTCTTAAACAACCCTAGCGTGCCTGCTTCCACCACCTTACTCGGCAGTGCATTCCACACCCCCACTACCCTTTGCGTGAAAAACTGCCCTCTAATATTTGTCTTATACCTAGCCCCCCTCACCCTAAGCCCGTGACCCCTCGTTCTATCCATTTCTAATAGCGGAAAAAGCTTACCACCATTTACTCTATCTATCCCCTTCATAATCTTATAAACCTCTATTAGATTCCCCCCTCAGCCGACGTCTCTCAAGGGAAAACAGCCCAAGTTCGTTCAATCTTTCCTCGTAAGACAGCCCTTCCATACCAGGCAGCATCCTGGTAAATCTCCTCTGCACTCTCTCCAGGATCTCTACATCCTTCCGGTAGTACGGCGACCAGAACTGGATGCAGTACTCCAAGTGAGGCCTAACCAACGTTCTATACAACTGCAACATCAGACTCCTACTCTTATATTCTATACCCCTTCCTATGAAGGCTAACATACCATACGCCTTCCTCATCATATTCTGCACCTGCACCGACACCTTCAGGGACTTGTGCACTTGCACCCCCAGGTCTCTCTGCGTATCTATACTCCGGATAGTTCTACCTTTTATCGTATAACTCCCCTCCACATTATTCCGGCCAAAGTGCATCACCTCACATTTCTCCGGATTAAATTCCATTTGCCATCTATCTGCCCAATCTACCAGCCTGTCTATGTCCTGTTGCATTGCCAGGCACTGCTCCTCAGATCCTGCTGGTGAAAATGACTGGAAAATTCCGGTCTATGTGTCATGCTGCTGGTTGTTCGATTCTGCACTATTGAGAGTGCTCGCAGCAATTTTTTGGTGCAAATGCCTTTGGAACAATTAGAAACAATTGTCCACACTATCTGTTGAAACTTGCCCTCCCTGGCATTTCTCAGCCTTTCAGAGTGCACGGGCCCTATTTTACCATTTTGATTCTAAGTACTGGGCGCACTTTGAACTGGCAGTGTTTCAGATCTGACTTTCAGACCTGCTCTCAGGCACCTCCATAGACACTCTGCCTGCAAAAATAGCAGTGATTCTGAATCGTGCTGCAGAAGCCAGTGGAGGGGGCTTTACACACCTGAAAAACTGCAGCTCCATCCGGAGCCTTCAACCGCACATGCGCAGTAAAGAAAATAGAAAAATGCTCCCCTGCCACATCGTTACCAGGCAGGATAATGCCTCTCCCTGCCCCCCACATTGTCCCATCCCACAGCATAACTGACCTCGTTATCCTCCCACCCTCCCGCTACCCAGATTGATCATGGCCCCCTCCTCCCCTTCTTCCCACTGATCACACTTAGAGTGGCAGTGGACCTCCTCCTTCCTCTGCACAGATCAGACACAGAGCAGCAGTGGACCCCCTGCCCCTAACCCCCCTGAAACCCCCCCACCACCAGAGAGCCATCTAACCCACCTCCCTCCCCCTCACCCACTACTGATCTGTCAGAGAGCTGCCGGAAGCTCTGAACTTACCTCCTCAGAAGCTGCAGCGCCTGAATCAGACCTTTGCAGACCATGTCGGTTTCATGCCGAATCTGGGCAGGTGAACATGGCAGTAAAGGGGGAAGTGTTGGTGAAGTTGGGTGTGCAGCCCAGTAAGTCAATTTAAGTGCATGCAAATGCCTTTAAATTGACATCACGCCAATTTCAGAAGTGGTCTCAATGGCGGCCATTTTCGGCCATCGGAAAGGAGGAACAGGTGCAGAGGTAGGCGCCCGTTGCCTCAAGCCCGACTTTACAAAGTTTTTGCACAACTTGATGGTAAAATCAGCCCCACGTTTCATACTGGCTGTCTATTAATTGGCCAGTCAGCAGGAAATTTCATTCCAGGGCTGATCATGGTCAAAAGTGCACTTCATGCCCACTTCCCACATGACAATCTAACCTTTTGGATGTCTTAATCACCATTTTTTCTCAGTAGAACAGAGGAGAGGCAAAAAGGAGATGCTCTCTCCCTCTCTTTCTCCCTCTCTTTCTCTCTCCACCTAACTTGCAAGCTTTTTGACCCTGTTTGCGATTGTTTGACTCTCTCTCCATGTGTAGCAGATAGGGATTTTAAAGGAAGAGTTGAACTTTCTTGTGCAACTGTGTCTCCAGAAGAAGAGCTGGATCATCCAACTGCAGATTTAAACTGGAGTCAGCCTGAAGGCAGTGAAGCACCAACCTGCAGACTGTGAATTCCTTTTATGGGTTCTGATTTGACCAACCTATCCTTACCCAATCTGTAACTTGTATGTGTGAATGAGTGAAAATTAGTGTTTATTTATTATTTTATTTACTTCGGATTTAAACAAAATAAATCTAATCTCTTTGTTAAACTCAAGAAAGCTGGCTGATTATTTTAAGTCACAGCACATAAATAGTTGAGTACTCATTGAATTGGCCAATATATCCCCTTCAACCAAAGCAAACAAAAAACCTGTTGCAGGAGGAGAGCAAACAGGAGAACCATTTGATTTCAAAGAACAAAAAAACAAAGAACAAAGAACAACCCAGCATGGGAAACAGGCCCTTAGGCCCAACGAGCCCGCGCTGCCACACCCTCCTACACCTACCCTGCCCTGCGTGTATGCGAGTGGAACCCCTAACTTAGCCAGATTCAGGGGAGAATAGTGTCAATTTGTTACACCAATCAGCCTAAGAGCACATCTTTGGGGTGTGGGAGGAAACCGGAGCGCCCGGAGGAAACCCACGCAACCACAGGGAGAACGCGCAAACTCTCTCAGACACAGGCCCAAATCCATGTATCTGCACAGCTAGCAGTGCTAGTCACTGAGCTGTTGCGGCGCCCGTCTACTGGTCCAGGATCAAGCACACACACCGACACGAAGTACTAGGCCACTCCCGGAACCTCCAAGAGCAGCCCATGCACGACCCACCGTGTGCATGCCCCTCGTTTGACAACAAGGTGGACCGCCACCTGCGGAATAAAAAGATAAAAACGTTAACATGTAAGTCTGCATTTCCAGTATCTCCCAAGGCTCTGACCCTATTTAATACCCCCTACTAAAACCCTCCATCCTTGTTTCGCTCATGTGTCTATCTAAGTAAACCTTAAACAAGTCCAACGTTCCTGCCTCCACCACCCTACTCGGTAGCGCGTTCCATACCCCCACGACCCTCTGCGTGAAGAACCTTCCTCTCATATCCAAATTATACTTCTCCCTCCTCACCCTTAAATCATGACCTCTCGTAATTGTACCCGATCTAGGGAGCAGCCGATCACTATTGACTCTATCTATTCCCTTCAGTATCTTATATACCTCTATCATGTCTCCCCTTAATCTCCATCTTTCCAAGGAGAAAAGTGCCAGTTTCTCCAACCTTTCCTCGTAACTCAGTCCTTCCATGCCAGGCAACATCCTGGTAAACCTCCTCTGCACCCTCTCCAGAGTCTCCACGTCCTTCCGGTAGTAAGGTGACCAGAACTGGACGCAGTACTCCAAATGCGGTCTAACCAACGTTCTGTACAACTGAAGCATTAGACGGCAGCTCCTATACTCTATACCCCTTCCTATAAAGGCTAGCATTCCATAAGCTTTCCTCACAACCTTCTCTACTTGTGTCGCAACCTTCATGGATTTGTGAACCTGCACTCCCAGGTCCCTCTGTATTTCTATACTCCTAATCGGTCTATCTTTTATCACGTAGCTCCTCTCTGCATTATTCCTTCCAAAATGCATCACCTCGCATTTGTCAGGATTAAATTCCATCTGCCACCTATCTGCCCAATGTACCAACCTATCTATATCCTGCTGTATCACCTGACATTCCACCTCAGTATCCGCCAATCCTGCCATCTTGGTGTCATCCACAAACTTGCTGATCACACCACGTACACTCTCTTCCAAGTCGTTTATGTATACTACAAAGAGGAGAGGTCCCAGTACTGAGCCCTGCAGCACACCACTGGTCACTGGCCTCCAGCCCGAAAAGGTCCCCTCAACCCTCTGTCTCCTATTGCCCAGCCAGTTCTCAATCCACCGAGCTACCTGCCCTTGTATCCCATGTGCCTTAACCTTTTCTACCAGCCTACCATGAGGGACTTTGTCAAACGCCTTACTGAAATCCATATAGATGACATCAACGGCTTGCCCATCGTCAACCGTTTTTGTCAGCTCCTCAAAGAATTCTACCAGATTCATAAGGCAAGACCTCCCCTGAACAAAGCCATGTTGCGTATCCCTAATCAGATCGCAACGCTCCAAATGCTCATACATCCTACCCCTAAGTATTTTTTCCATTAATTTTCCTACCACCGATGTCAAACTCACTGGTCTATAATTTCCAGGATTATCCCTACTACCTTTTTTAAACAGCGGTACCACATTAGCTACCCTCCAGTCTTCTGGGACCTCACCTGTGTCCAAAGAAGAGACAAAGATTTGCGCCAGAGGCCCAGCAATTTCATCTTTCACCTCCCTAAGCAGCCTGGGATAAATACCATCAGGCCCCGGAGCTTTATCCATTTTTATGCTACCTAAAAGCCTTAGCATGTCCTCCCTCGTAATGGATATTTCCTGCCACTGATCTACAGCTCCCTCCAAGACACTGCACGACACCGAACCCCTCTCCTTCGTGAATACCGACGCAAAGTATTCATTCAGGATCTCCCCCATTCCCTCCGCCTCAATACATAACTCTCCACTCTTGTCCCTAAGAGGACCAATTTTCCCTCTAACCACTCTTTTGCTCCTAATATAGGAGCAAAATGCCTTTGGATTTCCCTTAATCCTATCAGCCAAAGCCATTTCATGCCCTCTCTTCGCCCTTCTAACTCCCCTTTTTAGCTCCCTCCTACTCTCTCTATATTCCTCCAGCGCACTCTCCGTACCCAGTTGTTTTGACCTAACATACGCCTCCCTCTTCTTCCTGACCAAGTCTTCGATACCCCCTGTAATCCACGGCCCTCTAATCCTACCTTTCCCATCCTTCCGCTTAACCGGCACATGCCTTTCCTGCAACATTTTCAGTTTGCCCTTAAAAGCCTCCCACTTGCCAACTGTGGACTTGCCAGCTAACAGTCCCTCCCAATCAGTGTCCTTCAGCTCCCTCCTAATCTGGCTATAGCGCGCCTTCCCCCAGTTCAGCACCCTCCCCTTCGGACGGCACTCATCCCTTTCCATTTTTATCCGAAAGTAGACGGACTTGTGGTCACTGTTAGCCACATGTTCGCCTACCTCAACCTCAACCACCTGCCCCGGCTCATTACCCAACACTAAATCCAGTATAGCCCCTTCCCTAGTCGGGCTAGTTACATACTGCTCTAGGGACCCTTCCAAAACACATTTTACAAACTCCTCTCCCTCCGTACCCCCAGCTCTAGGCCCCCTCCAATCCACTCCAGGAAGATTAAAGTCACCCACTACAACCACCTTATTCTTTCTGCACCTATCCAAAATGCCCCTGCAAATGCCTTCCTCCACTGGCCTCGGGCTGCTGGATGGCCTATGGTATACCCCTAGCATCGTAATCTCTCCCTTTTTATTCCTCAACTCCACCCACAGCGATTCAATCCCTAACTCCTCCATATTGTCCTCCCTCTGCACTACTGTGATGTTCTCCTTTACTAACAGTGCCACCCCTCCACCTCTCTTCAACCCTCCTCTGTCACACCTAAAACACTTATACCCAGGAACATTCAGCTGCCAGTCCTGCCCTTCACGTAACCACGTCTCCGTTACTGCCACCACATCTAACTTCCTCACAAACATCAAGGCCCTAAGCTCATCCGTTTTTCCTATCACACTCCTCGCATTGAAACAGACACAGTTCAACCCACCAGTGTCCCTCGGAACCTCCTTCTCCCTGATAATTTTCCTTTCACCCAACTCTCTCCCGGCCCCAGTGTCTAATGAGCTATCTGTCACATCCCCAAACCCCCTCCCTATTAGTTTAAACCATTCTTAAACACACCAGCTAACCTCCCTGCTAAGACACTAGTCCCCCTCCCATTCAAATTCTCCCCACCCCTCCTGTACAGTCGCCCTTCTCTCATAAATACCTCCCAGTGGTCTACGAAAGTAAAGCCCTCTACCCTACACCAATCCCTCAACCATGCATTCAGCTGAATGACCTCATTATTCCTAGCCCTGCTGGTACTAGGCAGCAACCCAGAGAATGCCACCCTGGAGGTCCTGCTCCTCAGTTTGGACCCCAACTCCCTACGTACATCTACCCTATTCCTCCTTCCTACGTCCTTCTCCCCTACGTGTATTATTACCTCTGCCTGGATCCCCTCCCCTTTCAAAATTCCCTCTACCCTTTCCGTTACGTCCTGTACCCCTGCTCCAGGGAGGCAGACCACCATCCTGGAGTCACGCCTCTGCCCACAGAACTTCCTGTCAATGCCTTGGACCCTCCCATCCCCTACCACTATCACATTGCCAGCCCCCTTCTGTCCCTCTAAGTCATTCTGTCCCTCCTGCCTATCCTCACTTGATCATAAACAAGATCCTACAGCATTGCCACTCACAATTCTTGTTTCTTCCTCCTTGCTCCTGAAGAACAGTACATAAGAGGATATGTAGGCAGATACTTAGGATGCAGGATGTGTAGGGGCAGCACAGTGGCACAGTGGTCAGCACTGCTGCCTCTCAGCACCAGGGACCCGGGTTCAATTCCTGGCTTAGGTCACTGTCTGTATGGAGTTTGTACATTCTCCCTGTGTTCATGTGGGTTTTCACTGGCTGCTCTGGTTTCGTCCCACAGTCTGAAAGACATGCTGGCCAGCTGTATTGGCTATGCCAAATTCTCCCTCAGTGTACCCAAACAGGCATCAGAGTGTGGCGACTAGGGGATTTTACAGTAACTTCATTGCAGTGTTAATATAAGCCTACTTGTGAATAAAATTTTTTTAAAAAGTTAAATATGGCCTTCTCTAGTCAGGGCTTCTCCTGCATGGTTTACATGTCAAAGGGAAAAGTGCAAAATGCGTGAATAGTGGGAGAATGGAGTCAATAATGACATGATTTTTGAAGGGTGAGTTTATGCAGGAGTTGAGTATTGTGAGGTTGGAAATAATGGTGGGATGAACAGAGAATAAAAGAACATCATTCTTACCATGACAATGATAATCCTACTTTCCTGCAACCTCAACCCACTTTCCAGCTTGAAAAGCTTCCTGCCTTCTGGGGGGAATTGGATCTCCTGTATCCTGATTACTGCCTGAACAAGGACTCCAATGCAGCATTCGTGAACTTGGGGGTCCAATCTGTTAGTTTGTTTGTTCAGAGGTTTTCCTCCTTGTCTGCCATCAGGATATACCACCCTTTTAAGAGGTGCTGCCTGTCATTAAGCAGCATCAGTGGATGTCAGTTTCCTACCCACTATCATCATCATTCAGGCATGCAGTGAATGAATGGTATAGCTGCTGCTGAATGCACACCTGAGCTGTCAACAGCAAATGAATCGGCAGCGCACGTCATTCTCTCTACATGTCCATTTTTGGACATGATCAAATTTTTCAGTCAACTCTTCAAACTTTGCAGCATCCCTCAGTGCCTCACTGAAGTATCAGCCAAGATTGTGTACTGAAATTCTGCTGTGGATTTGAACCCACGGTCCTCTGATTCAGAGGCAAGCCGATCTTCAGGGCTCAAAGCTGATTGCGTATTGAGAGTTTTGACACCAGTACTCTCCAGCAGTCTGGTTCAGGAGAGTTACAACAGCTGTACTTGTAAGTTAAGTGTTCAATGTCGGCACCACTGGTGTTACAATATGTTCAATAATAAACTGCAGTGGAGGAATTTCTTCAGGCAGAGAGCAGTGAATCTGTGGAACTCTTTGCTGCAGAAGGCTGTGGAGCCCAGGTCATTGAGTGTCTCTAAGACAGAGATAGATGGGTTTTTGATTAATAAGGGGATTGGGGTTATGGAGAAAAGGCAGGAGAATGGGGATGAGAAAAATATCAGCCATGATTGGATGGCAGAGCAGACCCGACCGGCTGAGTGGCCTAATTCTGTTCCTGTATCTTATTGTCTTATAGTCCTCCATTGTCGGAGTTAGGAGCAAAGATAGCATTGCAGATCTGTCCACTGCTTTCTTCCAAACCACCCAAATGACTTAGTAGTGCCATGTGCAAGGATGCAAGTGAGTTGCAAGTCTGTTTCTAACACTCTCCTTTCAAAAGCGTTATGGTCTGGGTCACTATCAAACACAACTGGAGCAAGCAGCATGCTGGGATTCTGCCCATACTCAATATTGTCTCATCAGCCATCAGCACTGCCGCTCCTTATCACTGATCAGTACTTCATCTTCTGCATCCTCATCAATATCTACATCTCTTGCAGTGACTGTAACTGCTCTGGTGTCTACTTCAAGTCAGAAGAATTACTGTGCTCAATTATGTGGTGGTCTCTGGTGCAGCTGGTGGTTCACTATGTTTTCTCCTCCTATGTGAAGAGAGCAGATGGCATATTATGAATAGATAAACTCATTTTGGGTACTGCATGTAATTGCATACATTATTATGCACTTGTGTACAATCAATGTGTATGAATATAGTTGTGTAACAAATGATGCAAGTCATAGATTATCTGATTAACATGGCACATACTATTAGTTCCCTCTTCTCTAACCTCCACAGATCCTATGACTCCTCAACTCATTCTCCATCATTTTTTCCTCGTGTGGCGCAAGTGCCTTCGGATCTGGAGGTTCATCAGATTATTAAGGCTGAGGTATTCCTTTAAGCATAAGGGCAGTGGCGATTGAAACATAGAGGGTTCATTTCATCCAAAGTTTGGTAGAAAAGCAGCATAATCACAACAAAAACTGTGTTAAATGATATTTAAGTAACTAGAAATTCCCACCTGCAGTATTTTCACTTGCTAACCTTGGCATGTACCATTTATTTCATGTAATCCTGCTATTTTCAATTCAAACACTGCATTCTTCTCAATGTTTCTCTGTGCCAGTGCAGCATTTTTCATAAAACAGCACTTTGCAACATGCATGTATATCTTGTGCTCCTGTCCAACAATGTCAAAGCCTTACCACAGTCCGTCATTTTAACTTGTGCAGCTTTTTCTGGAGCATCTGTCAAAGTCTCCGAGTTGTAGAGAGCGCACTGAGGCTGTCATGCTTGCTCGAGCATGCTAAGATGTGTCCTCCACCACCTAAATTACACCTGTAATTGCACACTTTACAGTTGGATTTTCAGAATTGTCCAGATACTTCGGGGTAAAATGTTTCATTAGCTGCTGCAAAAGGTTCATGATGACTGGCAGATGCTTTCTAATTGCCACTTAGAAGCACATTTGTTAGTTAACACTCCCCAGGCTTCTCATGTTTTTAACTGGTATTTCATTAAAATGGGCGAGCCCCACCCACTGCCCAACATTTTGAAACTTTTTTTTCTGACCAGGACAATGTTTATACCAGGCAACAATTTCAAATTCTTTTCTTCATGTAAAAATGTATGTGCCATTTCACAATTGAAAAAGCATGGGGTAATGGGCTTTCATTTAGTGTACAATTAAATATATTTTATGCACAATTGTTTGTACTTAAGATGTTAAATTTGGGGAAGAAAATGCCCCTTTAGGAGGTCTCTCTTCTATTTTTACCCCGATTTTCATTTCTGACCCTTCAGGCACACTCACGGGACAAAATCTTCTGGCGATCATGGGTTTCTGAAGTTTGGAGGGAGATTAAAAATAAAAGGTTACATTTGCGGAATAGATGTAGTTACTTCAGAATGTTTTCTTGATTGATATGATTGCTATGTGGAAGTTCAATGGATGATTCATTTGTTTTAAAAGGGAGAACAGCATGCTAGCCCTGACCAGATGTTCTCTGCACTTTGTTAAATTAGTCTGGGAAAAGAATGGTACTCGTACTGTTAGTAGCAAATACCCCTTCCAATCAAACACTAGGTGTCTTGTCAGTTTCTGAAGAAGGGCCACTGGAGCATGAGAAGCTTTTTAATAGAGTATCCAGGTCTTCATCATAAATCAGTCATTGGATAAGAGAGTCTTTTAAAGAATTAGCTGGAATTGTTCAGTTTGATGAATTTCATATTGCAAAGAAGGTTTAATGATAGGTTCATGAAAGGTCACTATTCCTCTTTCTAGCCCAGAGGCAGATTTCAATTGATGCACAGCTTCAGGATTCCACTTAGTAATACAGAGTGTGAGTGGACACAGAATTAAGAACTGTTACTGTAGATATTGATTTGCTTTAGGCTCTGGGGTACTATCCTGGAGGTATCAAAGAAAGCAGAGCCCTGTGTCAGTTCAACTGCACTGCCATCGCATCATGACATAGTTGTACCTTTGTGAAGCTCTTTATTCCCCACTGATGTCAGTGTGGTCAGTATCCAGTCACATGCAGATCTTACAGCTGACACTCAGGGGATGCAAAGTAAAGTATGGAGACAGCTGGTGTCCTAGGCTGCTGTCTTTCTAGCATTCCACTTTTTGCCTCCTTCTTGTGACCTTTGGCAGAGTTAAGTGCCTGCTGTTTTTTGGCTGGCATATGCCTTAGCCCGAACATATGACAGGTCTAAATGAATTACATTGCTGATTGCTGCATGATGTTCTTTGTACAATGTATGTGCAAAACAACACCAATTTTCAACTGCAGTGTGTGCCTCATTGCTCACAGCACTCCCCACCATTGGTAAGTCACCCGTCATCACAATATTTGACATTGTAGTGAAAACATAATTTAATGGATTAAGTATTGACTTGATAATTTTTTCAGAACATTTTCACAATTATGAGGTTTTTATGATTGTACTGTTTTGGGACTGTACTTTAAATTTAGGACAAATGAAAAGGGGCATCTGGTCTGTTCTCCAGTCCTCCTTAAAGTAAACCTGGGTTATTTCATTGTTAGAAATCAAACAAAGGCTTTGATTGTTTTGCTGAGGAGAAGGTGCAAGGTATTTATGCTTGGAGACAATGGCAACAATCTCTGAGTTTGCCAAGAGTAGACTCTTGAGTCTCCCTGTGTCCCAGAAAAGTGTTGTTGGTACCAGATTAAACACAGTTGTTCTTAACCTGCCCATTTACCTCTAAAATTAAAGGGAATTGAAGTCAAGGATAGCTAATTAGCAATTCTGCCTGGATGCATGATTATCGTGTTTCATGTTGCCATGGGGAAGAGAGGAGGGGAAACCATTTCTGAGATCAGGTTACAGGCTTCCTACAAATAAAAGAATAACACAGAGACAGCAGAGGTTCAATGTTGCCATCTGATTCACTAATGTCCTTTGGGGGGGAAATCTGCCATCCTTACCTGGTCTGGTCTAAATGTGACTCCAGGCCCAGAGCAATGGGGTTCAATTGCCAGCTTAATTGGCCTAGGAACCTTTTCATTTCAAAGACAATTAAGGATGGGCAGCAAACCTTGCAAGTGATACCCACTTCCAATGTGTAATAACTCAAGAAGCCCAACTGGAAAGGGAGATAGTTTATTCACAGAATGCAAAGTAAAACCACTACTGTGGTGTACACACACTAGTCCCTGCCACTTCTTTTGGCAAAACTAATTTAAACAAACTGAAGGACTAATCAAAAAGGGCAGCCCCTTAAAGGGAACTGCCCAAAACAAAATAACAAATGATAAATGAAACTTAAAACATCAAATCAAAAGGTGACCAGAAGGGTTAATAACTCACTTCAGGTCGTGCAGTGCCCAACGGGCACGGAGATACTTGTCCTTGCCTGGGACAAGTAGCTCTACTGACCCAGTTCTGAGCCTGCCTTAGGTAATAAGTTCCACTACCTCTTACAATACCATAGAGAAACTCCATCAAGCTTTTCATTCCAACTGCGATAATACCATTCCTATCATATAGAGGGTGGCATTGCAGGTTACAATGAGTGGTCGCAGGAGTATATTTGTTGGCAATAATTGTTGACTGACATTTGCAAAGGCTTCCTCTTGTGTCAATTGCCACTACCATATCTGATACCTTTTTAACAGTATGTGGAGGGGCGCGAGCAGGGTTGCCAAGTCCAGCTGCCAAGCATGAATTTCATATGGTAATTTATGAGATCTAATTTATGAGGTTTCAACTCTGTTTTCTCCTTTGTAGTTGGAGCCCCTTTTATGGCCTTCACCTTCTCTTCGACAGGGTGTAATCCATGCTTGTCAACTCAATACCGAGGTATGTCACCTCTACCTGGAACACACATTTTTCTCTTTTCAGTTGTATGCCAGCATCAGAAAACTTCATCCAGTTAGACTGCCACTCTTGGCACCTTTTGAAGGATGTTCTTCATCACCCCTTGTTAAATGGCGCAAGCCGGAGACACCCTAAAGGGCAAATGGGCATATTCATGCAGTCAGTTGTGAGTATTTATGGTGGCATACTTCCTGGATGACACCTCAAGCATGGCTCATGTCTAATTTGGAAAATATGTGACCCACAGCTAGTGTTGCATACAAGTCTTCTATGTGTGACATAAAGTACCTGCCTAAGCAGGAGGCTCTATTGACCATCAATTTATAATCCCCACAGAGATGAACCAAATTGTCATGTTTTAAAATTGAGACTACTGCCATGGGCCATTCAGTAAATTCTTGATTTGATTTGATTTATTAGAACATAGAACATAGAACATAGAACACTACAGCACAAACAGGCCCTTCGGCCCACGAGTTGCGCCGATCACATCAACACCTATCTATAACCCCCAATCCCATAAAACCCCATATACTCATCCAGAAGTCTTTTAAAAGACCCCAGCGAGTTCGCCTCCACCACCACTGACGGCAGCCGATTCCACTCACTCACCACCCTCTGAGTGAAAAACTTACCCTTTATTATTGTCATATGTATTAACATTCAATGAAAAGTATTGTTTCTTGCACGCTATACGGATAAAACATACCGTTCACAGAGAAGGAAACAAGACAGTGCAGAATGTAGTGTTACAGTCATAGCTAGGGTGTAGAGAAAGTTCAACTTAATGCGAGAAAGGTCCATTCAAGAGTCTGATGGCAGCAGGGAAGAAACTGTTCTTGAGTTAGATGAATGATGTCCTCAGATTTCTATATGTTTTTCTCAATGAAAGAAGAAAGAAAAGAATATGCCTGGGGTGCATGGGGCCCTTAATTATGCTGGCTGATTTTCCAAGATAGTGGGAAGTGTAGACAGAGTCATTGGATGGGAGGCTGGTCTGCATGATGGACTGGGCTTTGTTCATGACCCGTTGTAGTTTTTTGTGGTCTTGGATAGAGCAGGAGCCCTAACAAGCTGTGATAATAACCAGAAAGAATGTTTTCTATTGTGCACCTGTAAAGTTGGTGAGAGTCATAGTGGACATGCCAAATTTCCTTAGTCTTCTGAGAAAGTAGAGGTGGACCTTTCTTAATTATAGCGTTGGCATGGGGAGACCAGTACAGATTGTTGATGATCTGGAAACCTAGAAACTTAAAGTTTGCGACCACTATGCTTCCTGAAATCAGTGACCATCTCTTTCATTTTGTTGGCATTGAAGGGGAGATTATTGTTGCCACACCAATTCAACAGATTCTCTATCCCTTTCTTGTAGTCAGTCTCATCATTGTTTGAGATCCGACCCACTACGGTGGGCGTATTATGCCAAGTCCCTCTGGATTTTTCAATTCGGCTTCTACTTTGGCACATAGAGATAAGGGGCCGCATGCCTTGAACTATTTAGGTTGGGCCTTTAGGTCCAAATAGATCTTGGCCCTAACTTCGGGTAAGCGTTCTTAAAGGCGGCCTTCATGACACACGACAATGCAGAGTCGCTGAACAGCGACTGATAGGCAAGCTCTGCACACATGAAGACAGTTTCAACCAGGATCTTGGGTTCATGTCACACTATCTGTAACCCCCATGACTTGCTGGGGCTTGCAAAATCTGACTAACTGTCCTGTCTGGAGATAATGCACATCCCTTTAACCTGTGCTTAATGCTCTCTCCTCTCACATTGTCTGTACCTTTAAGACTTGATTATCTATAAAGCTTCACATTCCAACCATTATTTTGTAAATTGAGCTTATGTCTTTATATGCCCTGTTTGTGAACAGAATTCCCAGTTACCTAATGAAGGAACAGTGCTCTGAAAGCTAGTGGATTTTGCTACCAAATAAACCTGTTGGACTTTAACCTGGTGCTGTGAGAATTCTTACTGTGTTTACCCCAGTCCAACACCAGCATCTCCACATCGGGATTTTCTGAGGCAAGTCTTTCCCAAAAGCCTGTGCCCTTGTCCTTGCATTACTTTCAGGGAGAGTCAGACTGTCTGTTACCCATGTGTAATTTGGGTTACAGTGGTCCCAATAATACATAAGAACTCCCCAGTGTCTGTGGCCAGTCTAGCCTTGGTGTACCACAGGCTTAAAGATAAGAAGCCCAATCAGTATCGCCTAAAGATTTGTTCCCCAATAATAGATACAGTGGCTCTTGTGTTTACTTACATGTCTAGGGGAGGCCATTGACCTGGAGTTTAATCTTGATTGGAGCACTTCGGGTGCGGTAATACAATTTTAAGAACATAAGAACATAAGAAATAGGAGCAGGAGTAGGCCATCTAGCCCTTCGAGCCTGCCCCGCCATTCAATAAGATCATGGCTGATCTGTCGTGGCTCAGTAGCACTTTCCCACCCTCTCCCCATAACCCTTAATCCCCTCTCTTATCAAAAACCCATCAACCCGCTTCTTAAAAATATTTAGCGAGGCAGCCTCCACCACTTCAACGGGCAGAGAGTTCCAGAGATTCACCATCCTTTGAGTGAAGAAGTTCCTCCTCAACTCCGTTCTAAACCGCCCCCCTTTTATCTTGAGGCTGTGCCCCCTAGTCCTACTGTCTTTTTTGAGCGGGAAGAGTCTCTCCACCTTTATCCTATCCATCCCATTCATCATCTTATACGTCTCAATGAGATCTCCCCTCATTCCTCTAAACTCTAATGAGTACAAGCCCAGTTTATTCAGCCTCTCCTCATAGCTCAATCCCCTCAACTCCGGTATCAGCCTAGTAAACCTCCTCTGCACTCCCTCCAGGGCCAAAATATCCTTGCGCAGGTGCGGCGCCCAAAACTGCACACAGTACTCCAGCTGCGGCCTCACCAATGCCCTATACAGCTGCAGCAAGACCTCCCTACTTTTATATTCAATCCCCCTCGCTATGAAGGCCAGCATCCCATTCACCTTCCTGACCACCTGCTGCACCTGCAAGCTGGGTTTTTGTGACTCATGCACAAGGACCCCGAGGTCCCTCATTCTCAGGCTGCTTTATTTGTAAAGCCCTGTCCTGAGGTGACTTCACCCTTTGGCCTAGCCGGTATGCAATTTGTCTGTTTCAGTAGCCTTGTTTGGGTGGACTCTGCAGCTTCAAGTGCAGCACTGATGTGCTCGACCTTCTCGACATTGTGGAGAGACTTCTATTTCTGGAATCTTGCGGCCTCCGACTCCAATCACTCTTTCTTGGCAGTAAATGGGAGAAGCAAGTGTTATCTATTGGGGACTTGGTTTTGCAGTTTGCGGGTCACCCGAGGCTGAGGACGGTGCCAATTATGGACCCTTGAATCTTGTCAGCCCCTTCTTCTGCATTTTCATGGGAAAGGGCCAGTTTTAAGACTTTCAAAAGTTGGTTCATTCAGTAGCTTCCTTTGGGTCACAATACTATTAATTCCATATACTGAGCGATCCCTTAACATTTCTGGAAATGCCGGCTCATACTTATAGTTTTCTGTCAATGCCACAGTCTGATCAAGAATTCAGTGATTGTTTTCCTCAGGACATATAGCTGCAGTGTTAAACATGGAGTCTTGCAATATAACAGATGGTTTAGGGTCATAGTGGTTGCCTACCATTTCTATCAATTTGTTGAAAGATTTGGAATCTGGGGCTGTCTGGCTAGGTTAAACTTTTTATGATGCTGAAAGTTGGGGCCCCATAAGTGATCAGGAAGATGACATTTTGCCAGCCATGCCCTTCCATCCCATTCTTCCAGAAGAAATAGCCCATTCTTTTGGCATACTAGGGTCAAGCCTCCACACCCAGATCATAAGTTTCCAGCTCTCCAAACAGCAGCATTTTCAATATCTCCTGTCACTATCTTTGTTGAAACGCAAGGCTGTCCTTAACCCTTCCTGTTCCTCATCACCAATACTTAATGAGGCCCTCAGGGAGAGCAATTAGTATCTCCCCATGGACATCATGGGGGCTATCACACAATGAAAGAATTTTTTTACAAAGTACCAGAACCCATAGAAGCCAAAAGGAATTGTGGACAGTTTATTCATGAACTGTAATTCACAGAGTGCAATGTGACCTAACTATAAAACGCAAATGTTCCTTTATGTAGTTTAAAGGCTATGTTGCCTACAAAAAGGAAATGGGGCTGAATTTTATGCAGAGGGAGAATGGGAGCAAAAGGCTCAGCTGCTCTGGAAAAAAAAATCTGGACCTTTGTGGTTATTTCGTCATTCCCCTTGACAATATACTTTTCATTAGGAACACCATTTGAATTCTGGTCTTTGTTATTAAGGACTGGAGTTGTATAAGGTTCAAGTGAAATTGGTTTTGGTTTCTGGCACAATGGCACAGGAAACAGTGATCACTGCTGCCTGACAGCGCCAGGGGCCTGGGTTCAATTCCCAACTTGGGTCACTGTGTGGAGTTTGCACATTCTCCCTGTGTCTGTGTGGGTTTCCTCCAGATACTTCAGTTTCTTCCCGTACTCCAAAGATGTGCAGGTTAGGTAGATTGATCATACTAAATTACCCCATAGTGTCAGGGGGACTAGCAATGTAAATGCATGGGGTTATAGAGATGGGGCATTGGTGAGATTGAGATCGGTGCAGACTTGATGGGCCAAATGGCCTCCTTCTGCACTGTAGAATTCTGTGATTCTATGAAAGTCAATGTGGGGCAGACCCGCTTCATGCTGGCCCACTCCACAACCATAACATGCTCTAGGGGATGAGGGGGGAGATAAACAATGCCAGAGAGGGTCTTCTACCCCTCAGTGGGAAGGACATCCCACCCTCAGGAGCTACTGATCAATCTGATTAGCTGGAAATTCCATCAATCGATGCAGGGCCAAGAGCACATCAGTGAGCACTGCCAAGACTGCAACAGAGAACAAGAAGAAGCAATGAATCCCCAAAAACAGATAGGTCTGGAGGTTTGGGCATAGAGATCTTGGGCGGGTTAGGAAGGGAGGCAGGGATGGTGGCACTGATTGCTTTTAGGCTGCAGGCTATTAGGAAGCAATGGGGTCTTCTATCTTAAGGGGGGAGGCACCCCCAATCCGCAAAAAGCACCCCTGAAGGTAGACCCCCTTCCTTCCCACCACCTGAAGAACCTATTTAAAAAATCAGGCTGCCAGCCCCATCTGATTGCCCATGCCAAATATTTTATGGCATCAGAAGCATATTATCAGGCCAATTGGCTTAGTAACATGTCTAATTGATTCTTGATGACCTGTTTAAATTTGATGAATGGGCTGTCGATTCTGGTGCCCACTCACACTGCCACTCACCCCGCATTATGATGCTGAGCTCAGAGGTGGGTGGGAAGGAGGTACGGTGATACTTGCTTTACTTTGCATGTCCCCTCACTAAAAACATGCCCAGCCTGACGAAAAAAAACACAGCCCAGAGTTCCCAATCCACTTTTTCGTGATTCCTTACAGCAAAAAGTTTAAAACCTGAAATCTTGTTATTCTTTCAACAAATAATTGGAAGTTAAAGTTTCTTTAAAAATGATTTGTCACTTTTGAAATTGTAACAAAGCATCCTTTTTTTAATTCATTTGTGAGACAAGGGCATTGCCGGCTGGCCAGCATTTATTGCCCATCCCTAGTTGCCCGAGGGCAGTTGAGAGTCAACCACATTGCTGTGGTTCTGGAGTCACATTTAGGCCAAACCAAGTAAGGACAGCAGATTTCCTTCTCTAAAGGACATTAGTGAACCAAGTAGGTTTTTCCGACAATCAAGAATGGTTTCTTGGCTATCAGTAGATTCTTAATTTCAGTTTCTTTTAGTGAATTCAAATTCTACCATCTGCCGTGGTGGGATTTGAACCTGGGTCCTCAGAACATTAGCTGAGTTTCTGGATTAACAGTCTCACAATAATACTACTAGGCTATCACTTCTATTTTACAGAAGGTAGAACTGTACCAGAAGGAGAAAATAATTCAAGTCAATTGACACTTCTTGAAAACAGATTTTGAGAATTGTGTGACTAAGTGTTGCGGAAATTGGTATCTTACAGAAGTAATTTTAATATGGTTTTGATACTAAGAGTATATTATATCAGAGATTATGATATATCAGAACAGTATAAAGAATTTGGTCAACACAGCTCATTTCCGAAAGAACAGATGTATATTCAAGTTCATTACTAAATGTAAAATTTTTTTTAAAGTATCAAATTTTGTTGGAAGGCTGGTTGTACCTTTGCTTTTATTTTCCATAAATGGCAACAATTTTTCTTTCAGGTAATGAATTTTGTCCCATGTGGATCTTGCTCAGTATTACTAATTGACTATTTGACACTGTTTAATTCTCAGTGCCTCATGCTTAAGCGATGGGGAGACAAGTCATTTTTTCAACAAAGAACTTAGAGTAAGGAATGTCAAACTCTCTTTATCTTGGCAATTTTTTTAAAAAATCATAAAGATTAACAGTTCTTGTGATGCAGGGTCCAAAAAGTGAACACTTCCAAAACTATCAAGCAATCCTCATTCCATATAAATGGTCTTACTTACTTGTCCCACACATAAAGATTACACATCTCTATTTTTGAGGAAAAGCATTGTGTTCACATATTTCTGTATTTACATCCAAATGAAATTTTCAGTTCTGAGTGATGTCAGAGGAGCTGTGCAAGATATTCTTTGGGTAACAGCTTTCTGCCAACTGATTTAGATGATGTAGAGAGACATTTAAACTTTATTGTGCTCATTAATTCCATTTTGCGCACTTCACATTGCTGGCTGTATATAATTAAATCTGTATGATTGGCCTTTTATTCATCATACCCTCCATCAGTTTAATTATAGTGGATACTGTTCTGTCATATAAGAGCTACAATGAAACACAATTTGTCTGTCATAGTCAGGGTATTCGTTAAAGGGACCTGCTAGCTTCTTCAGGTATCTGTCACTCAGATTTACTGTAAGATGTGGTAATATGGGCCATAATGCTTCATTTGTCAACTTCATTGTTCTTCTCAGTTGGATGTGGCTTCTGAATATGACCAGGACAGATCATCTTAACCTCTTGCTCCGACACGGACTGATTTATTAGATCCAACAACATTCATTCATATGTTGTTGATAACAGAGCATGTGGGTAGAATTTTAGACATTTGAACAATACTGAGTAGAGCGTACTGTTGTCAATGTTAGTGGTTAATCCTAAGGTGTTCATATGGCATTCATCTCCTATGGTAATGGAGACATTAACCCATCTGTTAATAGACATGTTAAATAGCAGACAGAGCATTCTCAAATCAATCATTAGCATTCATTGGTCAATATAAGCATTAATACTGGCAATTTCCAGCATACGTTCTTTCACCCTCTTTTGTCTCCATAAATTAGCTTTCCGTTAGTTTAGCTTTCTTTTGTTATTCATAAATAAGATGAATAATAAATAATATGTAGCATCAATGGCAAAATCAGTATTTGTTGTCCATCACCAATTGTCCTTGAGAAAGTGGTGAACCATCTTCCTGAATTGCTACAGTCCATGTGTTGTAGGTACACTCACAGTGCTGTTACGAAGGAAGTTCCAGGATTTTGATCCAGTGGCAGTGTAGGAGCAGAGATATATTTTCAAGTCAGAATGCTGTAGATAGGAACAACATGTGTGGTGTTCTCATGCATCTGCTATCCTTGTTCTTCCAGGTGGTAGAGGTTGCAAGTTTGGAAGGTGCTGTCATTGGGGCATTGGTGAGTTGCTGCACATTGTTGCCATTACGCATTACACTTAAATTGTGCTTATCAAGAGAGCTACTTTGTCCTGGATGGTGCCAAGCTTTTTGGAGCTACAGCCATCCAGACATGTGAAGTATATTCCATACATTTCTGACTTATCACTTGTAGATAGTGGACAGACTTTGGGAATCGGGTAAATGACTCACCAGAGAATTCTTAGCTTCTGACATGATCTTGTAGCCACAGTATTTATATGGTTGATCCACATGTTTCTGGCCAACAGTAACACGCAGGTAGTGGATGATGGCAAGTAGTTTTGAAGTTAATAATTGTTTAAAACATAATGTTTAATTCCACCTTCAAATTTTTTGTCAACCATGATGAATGTCATGCATTTTGCTCACCTTCTTACCTACACGCATGGATATGGAAAGAAAAATGGTTCTGCTTGTCAAATTTTCAGTCCTAGGCATTCAACATTAAAGGTTCAATATTCCTTAGTTTCACAGGTGTTCATTTATTAGATCCTGCTGAAAAAATGCTAACACTAGCTTTTAGCCTAGACTCAGTGATAGCAATGCGGCCTTTGAGTCAGAAGGCCAGATGTTCAATTCCCACTCGAGAGACTTGTGTACATAATCTACACTGGCACCACAGCGCAGTACTGAGGGAGTACGCAGTTGGACTGCCATCTTTCAGATATGATGTGAAACAGAAACGCTGGCCTGGATTTTCACATGATGGAGAGCCTTGGCAAAAATAGCAGAACTGCCCATAAAATCTGCCCAACTCTGAACATGACACTTTCCATTTTCAAGGGGGCAGGAAAAGAGACAGGGTGCGTTTCAGACATGCTTGTTTTATAGAAGCAGCTAGCCATTTAAAACAGGGAAGAGGGACTTTGGTAGCCTTGCAGTGTTCAGATTAGATCTGTTAAGAGCAGGTCTGAACTTAGTGGATTCATTTGGATAGCCAGGGTACCCCTTTTGACAGGTAAGGTACCCCTTTGAATCTGGTCTTTGAACACTTTTAGTGGAGGTAAGGTGCTCTTTGGTGGAGGTCATGTGCCCTTGGCGTAGATCAGGTGCCCTTTGGGGGAGGTGAGGTGCCCTTTGTAATTATTAAAAGTATAAATGTGCATAAAGGATTCATAAACTGATTACAATGAAGCTCACTTGAATAGAGTCAACAGATCTGTCAAAAACAATTTTCAAAGCTGTCTGAAGCACTTGTCAAGAAGACCTGTAAAAGGGGCCTGTCAAAACGTCAAGAGGATCTATTAAAGGGTGCTGTCAAGAAAATCTGTCAAAATAATCAAGGAGACCTGTTAAGGGAACCTGTCAAGGAAACCTGCCAAAAATGTCAAAAGGAGCTGTTAAGGAGACTTATCAAAGGGACCTATCAATGAGAGCTATCAAATTGTTAACATATTTAAAAGTCCTGCACTTGAAAAAGAAACGCCTCAAGTGTTAAAAAATAACTGCTCACCATTTCACTCTGTCTGTTAACATACACCTGAGAGTTTCCAGCACTGGATTAATACAACATGACTGATTTCACAACCATCTATTATCACAGTAGGGTGCGTCCCATTTCTCTAGTTGATTGAGAGCAACAAATGGATATGGCTCCTTTGAAATGGGATTATGAATTCCAGTGCATGTTGTCAAAAGGGACTGTGCACCTGAATAAAATATTTGTTGTTATCAGGCTTTATTTAATTGAGGGAATGTAAATGTATTAAATTAGTTTTTTTTATAAATGAGAATGTTTTTCAAAATCGTGAAGTCTGAAATAGACAATTAGAATTTTATTTTAAAGAAATTGATTTTATCTCATCTCCTCATATACTAGGTGGGTTGGGATGGTAAATATAAGGACAAATGGTGATGGGTTAGAGACATGTGTTGGCATAAGATGGCAGGAAGTTGACGTAAGGGCTATAAAAGGCCATGGCAGCAGATGGAGGTGCATCCCTGGGCATGAAAGGTAACAGGAAGCCTACAGATACTTGGGGGGCATACCTTGACATGGGGCATGAGGGGCCATGGGAAGCATACAAAGGCATGGAGAGCACAAATGGCCATAGAGGTAGGTGAGAGGGCATAGCTTGGCATGGGGGGAAAGAAGGGACATGGATTAGCATGGTTGGGGCATTGAGAGTGCTTGGATTGGTTGAGAGTTGAGGGCTGGAAAGGGGTTTGATTTTTTTTAATTTTTAAAGTTTGAACGCAGTGTCAGATCCTTCCGAGCAGCCCACCACCATACCTAGAAGTCTCCTCAGCTCCAGAAGACCTACCTCATGCTGGTTGAAGCCTTTAAGTTGTCAATTAATGGCCATTGAAGGGCCTCTTCTTGCCCAGCCACAATTTCTCAGCTACGTAAGGAAGTTTGAGATGTCTGAGCATCCCAGCGAGTAAGACTGCTTTGGCATCTGGCAGAGAAGGATATGGTTCCTTCATGTGGTCCCTTCCAGGGTCTAATTCATTCCCCCTCAACCTCCCCTAGTGACCTCTCCCCACCTTGTCTGTGCACATTGATCCCATTCCCTACAGCTACCACTCTTCCACCACCTCCATCTGAAAGTTTTTATCCTGGGCCTGCCAAGAACTCCCCAAATAACTGCCATCCTACACTTGGTTCTTATTTCTCAGGTTCTGATCCGGTCCCGGGGTGGCCACAACTCTCGGTGGCAACACTGGGACCAGAGAGTTGCCAGTCAATCTGATTGGCTAGAAGCACTCCGAGGCAAGAATTAAGGGGGGGCAGAGGCTCCTTTCAAGCCAATTAATGCTCTTCAGAGTATTAACTGGTTGTGGGGCAGTCTGCCAAGGCAGGGCTGAGTTTTACAATGACTTTTTCAATAACAGGGCAGGAAACCCTATCATCTGTAAAATTCTGCCCACTGACTCAATAAAGTACTTCATTATCTATGGACTATTTTGGGACATCCTGACGTTTTTCTTTCTATTAGTGTTTCCAAAAATAAAGTCCATGGCAGCCACTCTTTATCATATCTAAACTTATAGCTTCTCATTATAAAACTATATGTCAATAAATCCATGATTTTTTTCCCCAAAAATACGGCACGAAAGTGGTTGCAATTATTGAATGTATTTATAACAGCAACATTCGTTTCATTTTCGTTCAGCTCTATATCATTTGTTGACATTAATTATACTAACATGTTTCTTTGTGTGCTTTAACAAACAACTATTTCAAGTATGGCTGTTTGATGTATGGTTCTTTGACATTTTCATTCATCATACACTTTGATAACATTAAAAGTGCATCACAGATTTCGAATCTTGATGCAGAAATGGTATTTGCATACAAATGAACAGTAGACGCTGGAAATCCTTTAAATTTGCAGACTGAAAGTTGTGTTCTAAGATAGCAGCTTATACTGAAGTCTATCCTTCCACCAAAAGCAACTGTATATTAATTTAAAATGATTAGCTTGCCTGATGTTACTTTACAACTCTTAATTTCTATTCAATGTATTTATCTTGTAAAAGACCACAATTATCATTTCTTTTTACACATTTAACCAATACAATGTAGATAACAAGAGGAGATCCATGAAAAAGGTTTTGTTTGTGGCTGCCAATTTGGAAATATCATATTTCAAGATCATTATACTGTATTGAATTATAACCACGCAGATCACATCTGGACGTCATGGGGACCAGGGTATGGAGCCATGCCAGGGTTGAAGAAGCTTAATCTCACTGAATCAGTGAGTCCTCCTGAATGAAAACAAAGACAAGAGGCACTGAACCTGGATGTGGATGTTTCCAAACTATCCAAAATCTCACTCATGTCATGTTGAGGGAGGCGGCACTGGTAATGACTGCCAAACCCTGGGGAGGTAGTGGAAGCAGATACGGTAGTGACTTTTAAGGGCCGTCTGGACAAACGCATGAATAGGATGGGAATAGAGGGATATGGTCCCTAGAAGGGGGTTTTAGCAGCATGTCAGTGCAGGTTTGGAGGGCCGAAGGGCCTGTTCCTGTGCTGTAATTTTCTTTATTCTTTCTCTACACTCTAGCTATGGCTGTAATGCTGCATTCTGCATTCTCTCCTTTCTTTCTCTATGAATGGTATTCTTTGTCTGTATAGAGTATAGTAAACAATACTTTTCATGGTATACGAGTACCTCTGACAATAATAAATCAAATCAATCAAATCAAATCAATCAAATCAATATCTTCCAGACTGGGCCTCTGGCAGATGGTAGGGAGAAACAACATAAGGGAAAAAGCTATTTAACATCATTCTCACCAATCCACCTGTCACAAATGCATCTGTGCATGAGACTTTTGCTATTAGTGACCACTGCATACTTCTAGTGAAGAGAAACTTCCATCTTTACACTGTGAATACCACTGTGCTGTGGTATCCACACTGGGCATCTATGAGGTTCTGAGGGTCAACAGCAGCAGAAGTAATCTGTAACTTTGTGGCTTGACATATCCCTCACTTTAACATTACCATCAAGCCGAGGGAACCTAGGTTAAATGATGAGTAAAGGAATTCAAGACAGGAGAAGTTCCCAGGGTCTCAGCCTGGTAACATAGGATCACATATATGCTAAACAATGAAAGCAGCACGCTTTAGACAGAGCTAAGTGATCCCACAGTGGGTCATTAAATACTTTTAAGGCCAACTAGATAAATTTGCTTTCTTTAAGGGGCGGCACGGTGGCACAGTGGTTAGCACTGCTGCCTCACAGCGCCAGGGCCCCAGGGTCAATTCAGGCCTCGGGTTACTGTCTGTGTGGAGCTTGCACATTCTCCCCGTGTCTGCATAGGTTTCCTCCAGGTGCTCGAGTTTCCTCCTACTGTCCAAAGTTGTGCAGATTAGGTTGATTGGCCATGCTAAATTGACGCAGGGAGGATTAGCAGGATAAATGTGTGGGTTACGGGAATAGCGCCTGCTTGGATTGTTGTTGGTGCAGACTCGATGGGCCGAATGGCCTCCTTCTGTACTGTGGGGATTTTATGATTCTTAAATAAAAACAGTAAGCGCTGGAAAAACTTACTGAGCGGGATTTTATAGTCTCGCTCATCCCGAAACCGTAAAACCCGTCCGAGATCAACAGACCTTCCCATTGTCCACCCCTCACCTGCTCCAATTCCCGTGGTGGATAGGATGGTAAAATTCTGGCCAATGGGTCTGACAGCATCGCTGGAGAGAGAAACAGATTTAACATTACAAATCGAATCTTATAGAGACGTATAAGATAATGAAAGGGATGGATAGGGTAGAAGTAGAGAGATTCTTCCTGCTTAGAAAGGATAGCAGGACTAGAGGGCACAGCCTCAAGATAAGGGGGGGGGGAGATTAGATCGGAGTTGAGGAGAAACTTCTTCACTCAAAGGGTGGTGAATCTCTGGAATTCTCTGCCCGTTGAAGTGGTGGAGGCTACCTCACTAAATATATTTAAGTCACGGGTAGATAGGTTTTTGATAGACAGGGGAATTAAGGGTTATGGGGAGAAAGCGGGAAAGTGGAACTGATCCACTTCAGATCAGCCATGATCTTATTGAATGGCAGGGCAGGCTCAAAGGGCTAGATGGCCTACTCCTGCTCCTATTTCTTAGGTTCTTATGTTCTTGTACGACTCTTCCTCAGAACCCAAACCTGTCATTTTGTTCTAAAAATAGTCACATAAGAACAGAACAAAGAGCAACCCAGCATGGAAAACAGGCCCTTTGGCCCAACGAGCCTGCACTGCCATCTTAACAAAGCATTTTCCTACACCTACCTTGCCCCGTGTGTATGCGAATGGTACCCCTATCGTAACCAGATTCAGGGGAGAATAGTGTAGGGTCAATTTGGTACACCAATCAGCCTAAGAGCACATCTTTGGGGTGTGGGAGGAAACCGGAGCACACGGAGGAAACCCACGCAACCACAGGGAGAATGCGCAAACTCCCACAGACACTGGCCCAAATCCATGTATCTGCACAGCTAGCATTGATAGTCACTGAGCTGCTGTGGTGCCCATCTGCTGGTCCAGGTTTAAGCACACACCACAACGCGAAGTACTAGGCCACTCTCGAAACATCCAAGAGCAGCCCACGCACGACCTACCGTGTGCATGCCCCTCGTTAGACAACAAGGTGGACCAACACACCTGCGGATTGAAAGAGACAAAACATTAACATATAGCATTAGATTTCCAGCATCGTCCCGAGGCTCTGACCCTTTTTAAAACCGTCTCCTATAACCCTCCATTCCTGTGTCACTCATGTGCCTATTTAAGTAAATCTTAAACAAGTCCAGCGTGCTTGCCTGAACCACCTTACTTGGTAGTGCATTCCATACCCCCACAATCCTCTGTGTGAAAAACCTCCCTCTAGTATCCAAATTATATTTCTCCCCCCTCACCCTTAGCTCGTGACCCCTCGTGATATTTATCTCCAATCTAGGAAAAAGCCCGCCACTGTTGACTCTATCTATTCCCTTCATTATTTTATACACCTCTATCAGATCCCCCCTTAATCTCCGTCTTTCTAAGGAGAAGAGCCCCAGTTTACCCAATCTTTCCTCATAACCCAGTCCTTCCATACCAGGCAGCATCCTGGTAAACCTCCTCTGCACTCTCTCCAGGGCCTCCACGTCCTTCTGGTAGTAAGGTGACCAGAACTGGACGCAGTACTCCAAATGCGCCCTAACCAACATTCTGTACAACTGAAGCATTAGACGCCAGCTCTTATACTCGATACCACTTCCTATAAAGGCTAGCATTCCATAAGCTTTCTTCGCAACCTTCTCCACCTGGGTTGCCACCTTCAGAGACTTGTGCACTTGCACTCCCAGGTCCCTCTGCATTTCTATACTCTTAATTGGTCTACCTTTTATCATGTAACTCCTCCCTGCATTATTCCTTCCAAAATGCGTCACCTCGCATTTGTCAGGATTAAATTCCATCTGCCATCTATCTGCCCAGTATACCAACCTATCTATATCCTGCTGTGTCACCTGACCATCTTCCTCACTATCCACCAATCCTGCCATCTTGGTGTCATCTGCAAACTTGCTGATCACACCACGTACACCCTCTTCCAAGTCGTTTATATATATTACGAAGAGAAGAGGTCCCAGTACTGAGCCTTGCGGCACACCACTGGTGACAGACCTCCAGCTGGAAAAGGACCTTTCCACTGCTACTCTCTGTCTCCTGTTGCCTAGCCAGTTTTCAATCCATCTAGATACCTGTCCCTGTATCCCATGTGCCTTAACCTTTTCTACCAGCCTACCGTGAGGGACTTTGTCAAACGCCTTACTGAAATCCATATAGATGACATCAACGGCTCGTCCATCGTCAACCGTTTTTGTCACCTCCTCAAAAAATTCGACCAGATTCGTAAGGCAAGACCTCCCCTGAATAAAGCCATGCTGCGTATCCCTAATCAGATCGCAACGCTCCAAATGCTTATACATCCTATCCCTAAGAATGTTCTCCAACAATTTTCCTACCACTGATGTCAAACTCACTGGTCTATAATTACCAGGGTTATCCCTACTACCCTCTTTAAACAGCGGTACCACATTAGCTAACCTCCAGTCCTCTGGGACCTCACCTGTGTCCAAAGAAGAGACAAAGGTTTGCGTCAGAGGCCCAATAATTTCATCTCTCACCTCCCTAAGCAGCCTGGGATAAATACCATCAGCCCCCGGAGCTTTATCAGTTTTTATGCTGCCTAAAAACCCTAACACTTCCTCCCTCATAATGGATATTTCCTTCAACTGATCTACAGGTCCCTCCAAGACATTACAAGACACCAAGCCCCTCTCCTTCGTGAATACCAATGCAAAGTATTCATTCAGGATCTCCCCCATTCCCTCAGACTCAATGCACAGTTCCCCTCCTTTGTCCCTAAGAGGACCTATTTTCCCTCTAGGCACCCTCTTGTTCCTAATATAAGAGTAAAATGCCTTTGGATTTTCCTTAATCCTATCAGCCAAAGCCATTTCATGCCCCCTTTTCACCCTTCTAACTCCACTTTTAAGCTCCCTCCTGCTCTCTCTATATTCCTCCAGCGCTCTCTCCGTTCCCAGTTGTTTAGACCTAACGTATGCCTCTCTCTTCTTCCTGACCAAGCCCTCAGTATCCCCTGTAATCCACGGCTCTCTAACCCTGCCTTTCCCATCCTTCCTCTTTACCGGCACGTGTCTTTCCTGCAACATTTTCAGTTTGCCCTTGAAAGCCTCCCACTTGCCAACCGTGGACTTGCCCGCTAACAACCTCTCCCAATCAGTGTCCTTCAGCTCCTTCCTAATCCGGCTGTAACTTGCCTTCCCCCAGTTCAGCACCCTCCCCTTCGGACGGTACTCATCTTTTTCCATTTTTATCCTGAAGTAGACAGACTTGTGGTCACTGTTAGCCACATGTTCACCTACTGCAACCTCAACCACCTGACCCGGCTCATTACCCAAAACTAAATCCAGTATAGCCCCCTCCCTAGTCGGGTTAGTTATGTACTGCTCCAAGGACCCTTCCAGCACACATTTTACAAATTCCTCCCCATCCGTACCCCCAGCTCTGGGAACCTTCCAATCCACTCCAGGAAGATTAAAGTCACGCACTACAACCACCCTATTCTTTCTGCACCTATCTAAAATGTCTTTACAAATGCCTTCCTCCACTGCCCTTGGGCTGTTGGGTGGCCTATAGTACACCCCTAGCATAGTAATCGCTCCCTTCCTATTCCTCAACTCCACCCACAGCGACTCAAACTCTAACTCCTCCATTTTATCCTCCCTCTGCACTGCTGTGGTGTGCTCCTTAACTAACATGGACTCAAAATATTAACTCTGTTTCTCTCCACCCAGAAGCTGTCAAATTTGCTGAGTTTTTCCAGCATTTTCTATTTTTATCTCAGATTTCCAGCATCCGCAGTAAATTACGCTTATTTTAAATAGATTTTTGATTGCCAAGGGAGTTGAAGGTTAGAGGGGATAAACAGAAAGGTGAAGTTGAGGCCACAGTCAGATCTGCCATAAATGGAGCATGTTCAAGAGGCTGAATGGCCTCCTCCTTCTTCTTATTTGTATGTTCATATAACCCAGGATGTGATTGGAAAAGATGAAACTGAACAAGTTATAAACATCATCAGGCAGACCAATGAAGTGGATAATCCATCTCAGCCTCCTCTTGGTCTTCAACTAATTAGAGTTACTCCATGAGTTATCAAGATACAGTTGGACACTCTGGATCCAGCAATGGCTACGGAGCTTTACAGTATCATGTTTGTCATGCTGAAGATTTGTATTCCACCAAAGCTATTCCAACATTAGCTTTGTTGTAGAAAATTGTTCAGGTGTGTCCTGTTCATAGAGAGCAGGGTAATATCTAACAGCACTAATGTCCTTTACAAAGATACAAAGAACAACCCAGCACGGGAAACAGGCCCTTCGGCCCAACGAGCCCACGCCGCTGCATCACCCTACACCTATTCTACCCTGCATGTCTACGAATGGAACCCTACTCAGTCAGATTCAGGGAAGAAATAGTGTCAATTTGGTAAAACCAATCAGCCTAAGAGCACATCTTTGGGGTGTGGGAGGAAACCGGAGCGCCCGGAGGAAACCCACACAACCACAGGGAGAATGCGCAAACTCTCACAGACACAGGCCCAAATCCATGTGTCTGCACAGCTAGCAGTGCTAGTCACTGAGCTGTTGCGGCGCCCGTCTACTGGTCCAGGATCAAGCACACACACCGACATGAAGTACTAGGCCACTCCTGGAACTTCCAAGAGCAGCCCACGCACGACCCGCCGTGTGCATGCCCCTCGTTTGACACGAGGTGGACCTCCACCTGTGGAATAAAGACCAAAATATTAATCTTACAGCCTGCCTTTCCGGTGTCTCCCGAGGTTTAACCCTATTTAATAGCCCCTACCATATCCCTCCATTCTCGTTTCACTCATGTGCCTATCTAAGTGCATCTTAAACGAGTCCAACGTTCCTGCCTCCACCACCCTACTCGGTAGCGCGTTCCAGACCCCCACAACTCTCTGCGTAAAGAACCTTCTTCTCACCTCCAAATTATACCTCTCCCCCCTCACCCTTAAATGATGACCTCTCGTGTTCGTACCCAGTCTAGGGAGCAGTCTCTCACTATTAACTCTATCTATTCCCTTCAGTATCTTATATACTTCTATCATGTCCCCTCTCAATCTCTGTCTTTCCAAGGAGAATAGTCCCAGTTTCTTCAACCTCTCCTCGTAACCCAGTCCCCCCATGCCAGGCAACATCCTGGTAAACCTCCTCTGCACCCTTTCCAGAGACTCCACGTCCTTCCGGTAGTAAGGTGACCAGAACTGGACGCAGTACTCCAAATGCAGTCTAACCAACGTTCTGTACAACTGAAGTATTAGACGGCAGCTTTTATACTCTATGCCCCTTCCTATAAAGGCTAACATCCCATAAGCCTTCCTAACAACCTTCTCCACTTGTGACGCAACCTTCATGGATTTGTGAACCTGCACTCCCAGGTCCCTCTGTACGTCTACACTCCTAATCGGCCTACCTTTTATCACATAGCTCCTCTCTGCATTATTCCGTCCAAAATGCATCACGTCGCATTTGTCAGGATTAAATGCCATCTGCCACCTATCTGCCCACTGCACCAACCTATCTATATCCTGTTGTATCACCTGACAATCCAGTTCCGTACCCGCCAACCCTGCCATCTTGGTGTCATCAGCAAACTTGCTGATCACACCACCTACGCCCTCTTCCAAGTCATTTATGTAGACTACAAAGAGGAGAGGTCCCAGTACTGAGCCCTGCGGCACACCACTGGTCACTGGCCTCCAGCCCGACAAGGTCCCCTCCACAACTACCCTCTGTCTCCTATTTCCCAGCCAGTTCTCAATCCACCTAGCTACCTGGCCTCGTATCCCATGCGCCTTAACCTTTTCTACCAGCCTACCGTGAGGGACTTTGTCAAACGCCTTACTGAAATCCATATAGATGACATCAACGCCTCTCCCATCGTCAACCGTTTTTGTCACCTCCTCAAAGAACTCCACCAGATTCGTAAGGCAAGACCTCCCTCTAACAAAGCCATGTTGCGTATCCCTAATCAGATCGCAACGCTCCAAACGCTCATACATCCTACCCCTAAGTATTTTTTCCATTAACTTCCCTACCACCGACGTCAAACTCACCGGTCTATAATTCCCAGGGTTATCCCTACTACCTTTTTTGAACAACGGGACCACATTTGCTACCCTCCAGTCTTCTGGGACCTCACCTGTGTCCAGAGAAGAGACAAAGATTTGCGCCAGAGGCCCAGCAATTTCATCTTTCGCCTCCCTAAGCAGCCTGGGATAAATACCATCAGGCCCCGGAGCTTTATCCGTCCTTACGCTACCTAAAAGCCCTAGCACTTCCTCTCTCATAATAACTATATCCTGCAACTGAACCTCCGCTCCCTCCAAGAGACTGCACGATTCCAAACCCCTCTCCTTCGTGAATACCGACGCAAAGTATTCATTCAGGAGCTCCCCCATTCCCTCCGACTCAATACACAACTCTCCACTCTTGTCCCTAAGAGGACCAATTTTCCCTCTAACTACTCTCTTGCCTCTAATATAGGAATAAAATGCCTTTGGATTTTCCTTAATCCTACCAGCCAAAGCCATCTCATGCCCTCTCTTCGCCCTTCTAATTCCCCTTTTTAGCTCCCTCCTACTCTCTCTATATTCCTCCAGCGCACTCTCCGTACCCATTTGTTTTGACCTAACATACGCCTCCCTCTTCTTCCTGACCAAGTCTTCAATATCCCCCGTAATCCATGGCTCTCTAATCCTACCTTTCCCATCCTTTCGCTTAACCAGAACATACCTCCCCTGCAACCATTTCATTTTGTCCCTAAAAGCCTCCCACTTGCCAACCGTGGACTTGCCAGCTAACAGTCCCTCCCAATCCTTTATGGAAGGAAATCTGTTGTCCTTATCTGGCCTGACCTACATCTAAATCCAGAGACACGGTGATGTGGTTGACTCTCAACTGCCCCCTCTGAAATGACCTAGCAAGCTGTTCAGTTCAAGGACAACGAGGGATAAGCAATAAATGCTGGTCAGCAAGTGATACCCACGCATGAATTTAAAAAAAGTGCATTTACATCACTTGGACTGCAGTAGTTGCACCACCTTCTCAAAGACAATTAGGGATAGGTAATAAATGCTGGCCTTACCACTGATACCCACATGCCATGAATGAATTAAAAAAGAAATCAAAGGAATAGATTGTATTTGCACATTAACACAGCTGTATGAAAATTTTGATTGCAGGATTTTATATGGTGTGCTATCTATTTCAATCTGCAGCTGTGTTTCCTAATTTGCCAGCAATTTTATTCTGACCTGTTGTGTATGTGAACTGCTGAGCCTCAGCCTTTCCCTAGACACTTGATGTGGTGGAAATTACCAACTAAAACAGCAACCAGATAATCTTGCAGCCAAAAAAGCTCCATTGCCTCAGAACTCTCATTTGGCCCAAGGACAAAGGTGATATGATTACATTTTTGTATATGAAAATTCGTAAAGTAATTTCAAGTCAAAAGGCTAAATTCTAACTTTATGATTCCTGAAGAAGTCAACATTTACATTCAATGCTACTTATTTCTGAATATTTTTATTGAACGCACGTTGAAAGCTGGAAAAAAATGTCCTCTGATATATAGAATGGTTAAAACATTTCACATCCTAACAGTGTATTCAAATCAATCCCTTTTAGGAGATTGTCAATAAGACACTCTGGGCCATGTACCAGCTGGTTGTGTCCTCCACACTTGCTGGCAAGGCAAATCATTGAGCCAGAAAATATGGCTGCAAATTTGAAGAGGTGACATTAATTCCCAGGGATCTAAGGTTTAAGTGAAAAATAATTGTGCACTTGAGTCTCGCTGGTGTCTTGTGTCCCTGGCCCTATGAAACATGCTATTGAAAATGTCTGGTTTTGTGTACATATCCTCCTACAAATGCTTTAATCATGGGCACTGAGTTTTCTAACTTTGATGTTCTGTTTCTTGTAGCTTGGGAGCTTTGAGTGGTTCTTAGTTCTTTGCAACTGTATTCCTTCACTTATCATCTAACACTATCTAATCTTCTAATTAGGATTTCACTCTGTATTTAGAGACTTCTTTCAGTTACATGTCTTTGGTACTCAAGAATCTCCAGCACTCTCACCAGTGCAATGTTTGAATCAGTACATTTTAATAGCCAAAATGCCCTTCATTTATCTTGTTTATTTCAATTCTCCAAAGATAAGGACCTGAAGTTTCCATCCAATTGTGTTTTTTTTTGTGCAATTCACCACAAATCATTGAAACTAGTGCAAAGGATCACACAATTTCAAGTGCATCCAACACCAATTCAGTTTCTGTGACAAAAACAGAAAACACTGGAAAATATCAGCATGTTAATGTTGCAGTTGATGCTGTGTACACAGACTTTAGCAAGGCCTTTGACAAGGTACCGCATGGTAGGTTGTTGCAGAAGATTCAATCTCAGGGGATCCAGGATGAGGTATCTAAATGGATACAAAATTGGCTTCTTGACAGAAGCCAGAGGGTGGTTGTAGAGAGTTGTGGTCTCAGCATTGTAAATATTTATTTTCTTTATCCATTTTTTACTGTATGAATGCAAAGAGGGCACTACCCTCCTCCCATGGTTTGAGTGTATGTAAATAAACTAACCCTTTGAGCTCATCTTACTTTGAGTTGCTGTGGGATTATAAGTAGAAAATTGGAACATACCAAAACTCAGGGATTGAAAAATTTACCACCATTTATAAAAGAGAAAACTAATCAAAAATACCTTTCTATCTATAGACAGGGTAGTGAGAGGAAAGAAGAGAGGAGAGAAGTGCAATTTAAATTAACCCTCTTCTGTCTGTAACACTAGTAAACAGATCAGTACAGCTTTTAAAATATTTTCAGTCATTTTTAAAATCAGGTTACAGATGGTCAACCAGAAACACTGATTATAAATGCTTATATTTTTGTGACAAACCCATTTACAGCTGTAGTAATCAGACTGCATCCAACTGTCATTCCTAAATATAGCAATAAATAGTTTTAAAATAATTTTTAAAAAATTACATAGCTTGATTTTGCTGGTTCATGGCATTTTTATGTTCAGTGAGGTAAAAATGAATTTGGTTTTTTTTGGGTGGCACAGTGGTTAGCACTGCTGCCTCACAGGCCTAGGGACCCGGGTTCGATTCCCATCTTGGTTCACTGTCTGGGTGGAGTTTGCACATCCACCCAATGTCTGCGTGGGTTTCCTTTGGATGCTCCACTTTCCTCCCGCAGTCCAAAGATGTGCTGGCTAGGTAGATTCACTCGAACAGGCGCCAGAATGTGGCGACTAGGGGAATTTCATAGTAACTTCATTGTAAGGTTAATATAAGCCTTACTTGTGAGTAATAAATGAACTTTACTGGAAACCTTGGGAAACTCTGTTCCTGAAACTAGCATAATTTTGGGCACAATTTCTACCAAGGTGACCAATTGTGTTCAAAGCAATTGTGTTCCTTGCCTTGTAAATGTAACTAATGATTTACACCTTTCACCTCTAATAGCAATATTATAAAATTCACTTCTCAACATTCTTGATTTGACTGCAGCTTCTTTCTTCATATGGAACATCCACATTTCCATTTGTTTTCAAAAGAAGCTTAGTTTCTACTTTTGTGCAAAACACTGGAACTCTGTACAATACACAAACCTATTCATGACTTGAGTATTCCATGCTAAAATTTCCAATTTGGAACATCTGTGGGGAAAGCTCCCTTTTGGCACTATATATTCATAACACAAATATCCTGGGGCTAGCGATTCCCTCCATGCTCACTATGCACGTAGATGAGCTAATCTTGCCAGTTATCATGAGCTCAGTTTATTGGCATAATTTCTTGGCAGCTTGGGCATGCCAGATATGATATGCCAGGGTTGCAATTCCAGCCACCAGTAAGCGGTGAAAGACTGCTACGTGTCCATTGTGCACTGAGCAATTTTCCAATTTGGAGCAGCGGCAATAGATATGGAGCCAAGGATTTGTGGGAAGGGACTGCGTCCATTAAATGTATTTTTTTTAATCCAATAACAAAGCCTTTTCTCGGTCCCTGTTCCAAGTAAGTACAGTGTAGCTGAACATAATACGGGGCAACTGCTTAATGTAAATCAAAGTCTATTGTCTACTGCACCTTGCAGCCCCTTTTGCACTCACTGCCCACATCAGAGTGCACCGGACATCTGAGGTGCATTGTAGGACTCAGGTCATTCAGGCTTGAGAATACAGAGAGCAGGTGCCCAATGTGTTTCAGTGAATTATATCCGCTGTCCCATATGATGATTAAAGTATCGAAATGCGACATAATGGAGATGGAAACTCAAACTTTGAAGAATGTGTGGGTTTGAGAGCAGTGGCATGGTTTAAATTGACAGCACATCATAAAGCCCTCTTCAATCAGCTGATTTCGGGATTTAACTGCAACGCATTCAAGAAATAACCACCTCTAGAGAAGCGAGAAGCCAACTGAAATATGTTAAGAAGTAACTGACGGCTATTTTAAAAGGAGCTTTCATCTCTAACCATGGGTGCTCAGGCTTCTTAGGTTTCCTGAATTGACCACTGAAAGCCAGACAAAGATGCACTGACAATTGAATAAATGACAGACAAAAAATATCAGAACTACTGAGATCCCTTCCCGGCTTCCATGCCTCGGTGAAAGCTATTTGCTCAGAACGCTTGTTCTGAGAATCTTCTTTCTCTTGGAACTGATTCCTTCTACTTCAGACATTTGAGCATCTGATCTCCACTTTCCATCTAACTAATGTCAGATGAGCATGGGTACTGCTATGTTGCTGTACATTTGATCTTAGATTGTGGACCAAGACAAGCAGCAGCAGCACCAGCAAGAGCAGTAGCAGACCTGACACTCCACAGGAGACTGGGAACAAGCACAAACGTGGAGTTCGCAATACCAGCAACATAGGGTATGTAGAGTCATTTCTGGCACAGAAAAGACCATTTGGCCTAACAAGTCTATGCCAATCTCAGTAGAGCAATCCAGTTAGTCCATTACCCATACTGTATCTGCAGGTTTATTATCATCAATCTGCATTTAATTTGCTATGGAAGAAACTGATCATCTCTGCTTCCATCACCCTGATGGGCAGCAAGTCCCAGGCCATTACTACTCACTGCATTAGAAAAGCCATCCGTACATTTCTCTGCATTTTTGCCCAAAACTTTAAATCTCTGTCCCCTTGTCATCATATTATCAGCTAATTGGAACAGTTCTTTCTTGAATATCTTATCCAAACACCAGTGCGATTTTCCCATTTGCACTTGTCACCAAATTCTCTGTCTTCGCTGCAGTGGGTGCATGATGTGAAAGGGAGGTTAGATCGTGCCCGAAATGTACAGAACCACACGCAAATTTAAGAAATGACCAACAATATTTCACTCTTCGTAACTTTTACTTGAACATTGATCAGAAACAAAATAAACTAAGCATGAGTTATTTGGCAAATCACTGTTGGTAGAAATGATTATACATGGAATACCAGATAAACCAAGAACAATCTTGGTGTGTTAATAAGCAAATCAGCTTGCCTGAAGCTAGAAGGCAGTGTTGTACTGGACAGAGACATGTGTAGAGGCAAGCATGGAGACAGCTCCGAGCTTAGACCGTATACTAGATACGTGTACATAGTTATGAGCACTTCGTAATGCCTACCATTCAACTATACACGACTCAGAGCCTATTCATGAGACGTATCGAACTACATACAACGATCATCAGTCCAGCCCATGCTGATGGCCAGGAAACTTAAAGGCAGATATAAATGCAAATGCTCTGACAAAGGGTCATCTAGCCTCGAAATGTTGGCTCTATTCTCTCCTTATAGATGCTGTCAGACTTGCTGAGATTTTTCAGCATTTTCTATTTTTATTTCAGATTCCACCATCTACAGTATTTTGCTTTTATCTTTATGCAAATACAGTTGCTGAGTTAAAAAGTTGCTGCTGCGTATGCTTTAGATTCTTCTGGGTTCCCTGTATGCTTTCAGGGTTACCCATCCCTAGTGGGCCAAATAATTAAAATTCCCCCCAAGTGATTTGATGGTTTGGATCAGTTAATTGTTTAAATGTACAAAGGTTTGCACTTACAATCCAGATTTTAGATTCCAACAAAATGTGTTCGTGCAATTTTTTTTCCTGAATGAGTTAGGTTGTACACATACAATAAATCTGCTCTGAATTTTATTTCTACTTGTCTGAATCATTTAGCTTAGAGAATTGGTATAGTCAATGGAAATTGGTACGTTGTGTGAATTAGCCTAACACTTGTTACTCGGCGGGTCCTGAATCTCAATTGTACACACTTCTGTCTAATGCTTTGAGAGGTTTGCTGATAGCACTTCTCTTCCAAGGAGTCTACAAGGACCTTAAGACCTCAGTCAATCAGGAAGGCAGGCCCTTAACAGAGAATTCATTCCGCTGCTCCATTAAGAAAAAACTCACAAGAACCTGTTTTTCAGCAAAACCTGTGGCATTTCAGTAGAACTATAGATCCGATAGGATGTTTTTCTTTGTTTAAATATTCTGGGTAATTTTATGAACTTCGTTAATATATGGGATGGAATTTTCCCATCCCATCTGCCATGGGAATTATAACAGGCAGGACACGGACCATGCAAAGGTCTGTTGACCTCGGGCAGGATTTTCTGGTCTTGACGAGAGTGTGGCTGGAAAATCCCATCCGTGACTGTTTAGACAAAACAACAGACCTTTCAAAGTAATTCAGATTAACAGTTAAATAAAATGGTGGCTTGGTTAATCTGAGAACAGGTGTCCTTAACATTTATCTGCAATCCGGATACAACTGCGCAATATTTGCAAAAACTGGAAACTGTGGAAACAATAATATTTCCATGGTAACTGCATCATTACCATAATATCTGCTATTCAGACCAGGAACTGAGGATGCACATATATGAATCAGGAGTAGACTATTTGGCCACTTGAGTCTGCTTCGCCATTCAATAAAATAATGGTGCTGCAAATAATCAGCCCCACACCTGCAATGTTGCAGTGTTGAACACACACAACACAAGAAAAAAAGGCATTATAAACTACGTAAGTAAGGAAAATAAAAGCTAGCTACAGATATCTCTAGAATGGAGTCCAAATCTGATGCAACTATCAGAAAGAATTGAATTGCCCCTGCTTTCACAAGTCCTTGATTTAACGGTACTCGTGTTCATAAACATTTACATGGGTTTTGGGTAATCCTGGAAAGGCAAGTTTCCCTCAGTCCTTGCTAGATTTTAATGGAAAGACTGGTTAATATGTTTTGCCTTCAGGCCATAGCCAGACAAGTCGAAAGACTGACCGGCTTTTGAGCAGGTAGGCTTTTAGCGTTAGGCTGCTGCCATGAAGTAGAGTGAAGAGGAAGGAGGGAGGATTGGAAAGGCAAAGTGGGGAGGTGAGATATCCAAGACCATGCAGATTGGGTGGCGATAGGAGAACAGGGTATGGGGACTATTAGAGAACCTAGGAGCAGGGAGGTCACAAGAACTGGGGGAACAGCGCAGAGGGTTCGAGGATGTAGGAGAAGATTGAAAGTATCTGGGGGAGTTCAGAGCGGATAGCCATCAGGATCAGAGGAGGGAGCAGAAAGAATGGGTTGGGGTGACATGATCCATGAGATCATGGCTGGAAGGGATATCTCAGATCAAGGTCCGATCATTGGATGGGAGGCTGGTGATATTGGGAAGGAGAGGCTCATGGAGAATGGGGATGGTGGCAAGGAAAGCAAACCAGGCTGGGGTTGGTGAACTGTTCCAAAGCACTTCTGCTCCTCCTGAGCCACAAGTAGAGCTGAAAGCACTTGTCTGATGTATCCAACAGCCATTAGCTCCCTTTAGCTGCAAGGTTTCTCAAGGCTCAGTAAACCCAACTGGTTGGTATAGAACTTAAAATTTGAGGGACACAATTACATTAAAATATGTAAATAGCCTGCCTCCTGAGAGTGGACTCATTGTTTACCCTGTCTCCCTGAAAATGGAAAGGCACAGGTTGAAAGTAGTTCATCACCTTGATTGCAGTCCACAACCAGTGGTAAATGTGTAATGACAACCTGACAGCTGTAGTTGCTTCTTATTTTTAATCTTTGCAAGACCCTTCAGAGCACGCTCTCCACTTCGAGGCAACCTCCAGTTCCCTAACCTACATCGACTGCTTCCATTTCTGTTGGTGGCACTGCTGATCTTTCAGTGCTGGTCTGTATCCTATTCGGCTCTCAACCTCAGGAGTTTACCCATCATTTTTAATTAGATGGAGCTCTCAAAGGTGTTCACTTCAGTGGCCATTTCCTCAAAAATCATTCTCCAAGTCTTGGCATCATTGTGTATTACTGATTGTTTTTCTCCCAATGCCAGAATGGTTCCCAGCCAAGAAAATTCATCCCAGTATTTTAAAGCAGCACCTTAACAATATCTTCTTAACATTTCTTATGAAATTTTCACAGTTGGGATTGCTAAATACACAATATTTAAGAAGCATTTAGATGAGCACTTGAAACACCATCACATCTAAGGTTGCAGTCCAAGTGCTGGAAAATGGGATTAGAATAAATAGCACTTAATGGCTAGAAGAGAAATGATGGGCCGAAGGGCCTCTTTCTGTGCTGTAAAACTCTAAGGTGCTAGGACTATGACTGGTGTGGTACAATGGCACAGTGGTTAGCAATGCTGCTCATGGCACCAGGGATCCGGGTTCAATTCTGACTTTGGACGACTATTTGTGTGGAATTTGCACATTCTCTCATATCTGTGTGGGTGTCCTCCCACAGTCCAAAGATGTGCAGTTTAGATGGATTTGCCATCCCAAATTGTCCCTTAGCATCCCAAGATGTATAGGTGAGGGCGATTAGTGGAGTAAATACATGGGGCTACAATGATTGAGCCTAAGTTGGTTACTCTTTTGGAGAGTCAGTGCAGAATCAATGGGCTGAATGGCCTCATTCTGCACTTTAGGGATTTTATCATTCTATGTGACTTGATACGTAGATACTGTATAGGAATTTAGCTCTAAAATGAAAAAAAATCAGAAGCATCGAATGAATTAAACCCCATAGTCAATGACTAGATGTTGGGGTTTCTGTGATGATAAATCCTTAACATTTTCATTGTTGAAAACTGGGTTTAAAACAACTGAATGCATACTTAGTTACCAGTTATGATGTAATACACACATAATCACATTGCATTCTTAAGCACACATGCAATTTAAACAAAAGTAATTTCAGTAATATTCTGTTAAAAATCGGGTGGAGGTGACACAAAGAGATGATATCAAAAACAAGCCCAGACCCTGATATTGATTGATGTGTGCTGTATCTGATCTGTGAATGCATGAGTGGTTAACATCATCACTGAAAGCAAAGTGGAAATGTTACATTTTCTCCAGAGCTGTTAACAATTATTTTATTATGCCCATAAATGCTTTCAAAAAATTCAGGCTGGATTTGTGCCAGTGCTTTGTGGAACATGATTCTCCCATTTTCATTCATGTTATTGATAGATTTTAAAGGCAATGTGAGCTCAACAGTTATGGCTTAAATTTATTCTGCTTTTTAAAAAATATATAATTATAAGTAGAGACTTCTCTTTTTCATACCTCCTGTTCCTATAGGCAAGTTAGTGCTTGGAATTTATTTATTAACCTGGTTGCCTTCAAATATCCATTCGTGCCCGTCCTTTAATCATCCCAAAATTGAAGCTCAGTAAACAGCTGTAGAAACAAACACATCACCTCTGCACTTCACTAAGCATTGTTAGGGAAAATAGCTCGGAGATTGCCAAGATCATGCAGTGGTATCTCTCTTGGCAAGTTAATTCCCAGATGGTAATATCTGGCATCGCAGACTTGTGGTTCTTCTAATTTTTCTCTTTTTCATTATCAAAATATTTATAGTGAGTTCTGACTTTTTCATCTTTAAAAATGTTACGAGCAAAACAAAATCATTCCTTTAGAATAAACTATGTGTATTACCATGCATGTGGTTTGCCTACAAGATCCCTCTCCACATATTATTATCCACAACAAGAGACATCTTATATCAATTATTGAGGCTTTCTTACATTGCTGCAAATGTTGTGCAGGTAAATTATATTTTACAGTTGTCATCTGTATTTGTTGCTGAACATACTCTAATGGGGGAAGTGTTCCACAGCCCACAGGTTCAATATTACCTGTTCAATATAATAATTGTGAATTGGTTTGTAATGTACTAAGCCACTTCAATTCCTTCATTCACACCACAAAGTTGATTTGTGTTGGATCTACTGATCAAATTAAATTGAGTCTTTGTCAATGTTTTTGTGGCATTTGGCTCCAAAGTAGTTTGTGCTCTGAGCAATATAAATCCACTATCTGTGTTTGTGTTTTTCTTTATAAGGAGCAAAAAATCAGCAGGAATTCAAAGTGGTCTGCTTTTCTGAGATTGATTCATTGTATTTTAATTCCATTTAAAGCTGGCAGCATGAGGTATACATTTTTGTTCAGAAATAGAGTAAATAAATGAAAATAATTCACAGGGTCCATTTTAGTTTGGAACATGTGTGAACTTGGTAGAAAACCCAATTAGCAATGACTGTGTAAACAAAGAGGTACGATTCGAGGCTACTTCTGTATGAAGGATATTTCACTATCTGATTCCAGAGCTCCTTGAATGACAAAGGAAACAGAGTTTAAGTGAAACAGAAAGGGAGGTTTATGACTGTTATCAGATCCAGAATACAGTCGGAAACCAGGTAGAATACAAAGTGTGCAGGAGGATATTGAAAAATAATATTTGCAGGACAAGAGAAGTATAAGAAAAGACAAGTGGGTGATATAATAGGGAACGTGAAAATATTTTATAAAGAGTGAAAGGACGTTAAAGAAATGGTGATGGCTATTGGGACAGAAAGAAGAAGATGGGTTAATGGTTAGTGTTGCAGTGGAGAAAGAAGGAATGGAGATATTGGGCAGAACCTTCCGGTCCCACATGGGTGTGTGGAGGCTGGACGGGAGAAAATTTGAAGCTTGGGTGTCAGGCCAGCTCCCTGGTAAGTTCCTGCTGCCAAACACTCCTGCCGAAAGCAAGGTCAACACAATAGGTACATCCACAATACTGTTAGGAAGGAAGATCCAGGATTTTCACCCAACAACACTGAACGAATGGGTGATATATTTCCATGTTGGGATGGTGTGTGACTTGGAGGGGAATTTGCAGGTGGTGGTATTCCCATGCACCTACTCCCATTCTCCTTTGGTGGGGACTGTAGCTTGGAAAGGTGACCCAAAGGAACTTTGTTCCAGGCAAATGCAGAGTATTCCATGATGCCCCTCACTGGTCAATGGTGCAGAGGCTTTGAGGAGCCTGGCCATCAGTTATACATGTTCTATTCTTTTAGTGTTTGATTTGTAGAATTCTACTTAAGAAATACATTTTAAAACTCAATTCATAGTATTTGCATTGTTAATGCTTAATGTACCTCTAATTGTTTGACAGTATATGACCTATTCATTTAAGTGTGCTGATCTTTAACATTCTTTTGTGTGATCCTGCAGGTAGGGATAAATGTTTGTATGGCCTGCTTCTGCCCTGCCCTTGTAGCCTCCACACTGCTATCAATTCTTCAGCTGAACTTCGGAAAGTAGTGCCTCCTAAGAGATTGATGGTGCGGGGACTTGAATGATGGTGGCAACATTGAAGGTCTAGTGATGATGGCTATGTCTATCACTTCTTTGAGTTGAACATTGCCTGGTAGTTTCAAGGCATAAACACATATGCACGTGCACACACACACACACACACACTCGTGCACACATGCATGCGCACACGTGTACACACAATCCAGCAGCATCTTCTCAATTGCAACTGAGCTTGCCCATAATGCCACATCCTGCCAATGAATAACCAAAAGGTATTATGGGGTAGCAGTTGGAACTTGGAATACTCAATGTCAGTGACAAAGTCTCTGTGACAATCCTGCCAATGCAGCAAGCACCTCAGTTTATTCATCAAAACTCTGCCACCCCATCAAAGTCCTCATCTGAGTTCCTTGCAACTGAACTCATTGACCTCCAGGGAGACTGTACAGTCCCTGACCTCACTGCAGCTCATTTTGTGCCTGCTGACCCACCATGTATGTATCACATGTTTAAATACTTAAGTACTTGCAGTGCCAGTAGCTGAGCTAGTGGTTTCAAACAGCAGATCAACTGAAGGCACTTTTTCATCAGACATCGGCCCTGGAACACTTCATGGTGAGGCCAGGCAGCACATTTGGGCTACCTGATAGCAGAAATGCAGAAGAGAAGAGTTAAACTGAGGATGTGACGTTTGGATGCAAAGAGAGTCCATGGTCACATGATCTGTAGCCTGCTCTTCATGCCACATAGCAGGGTCATGGTGAAGAGGAATTTGAGAAAGTGCTAAGTTGGAATGTGTTGTCAGCCTGAATGTTCTTAGTGATGTCAGATGCAATAAACTCAGCCCTATACTGCAGACACCACCTTCTCCAAAGAGATCAGACAATGCAAGCATTTTCATTCTCTGTTGGTTCTCGAATATCCCTTCTGTTTTGTGCGACCTTGTCCAATGAGAGAGAGAGAGAGAGAAAGGGAGAGTAATATCAATAAGTGTTGTAGAATAAGGATCTGACACACGAAGTGTTAACACAGTAAAAAGTCTGACAACACCAGGTTTTAGTCCAACCTATTTATTTGATAATATACTCACAAGGGGTTAGCCCCTTCGTCAGGTGAATGGAGAGTTCTGGCCTCAGACAGAGCATATAAAGCACAGACAGTTTAGAGATTACTGATTAGAATGCGAATCTTTACACCTAACCTGCTGTTCAAGACCTGAAGTGGCTGATAATGTGAGTGGAAGGAGCACTGATCACAGGTTAAAGAGATGTGTATTGTCTCCAGACAGTACAGTAAGTGAGGTTTTGCAAACCCAGGCAAGTCACAAGGGTTACAGATAGTGCGACATGAACCCAAGATCCCTGTTGAGACCGTCCTCATGTGTGCGGAACTTGGCTATCAGTCTCTGTTCAGCGACTCTGCGCTGTCGTGTGTCGTGAAGGCCGCCTTGGAGAATGCTTACCCGAAGGTCAGAGGCTGAATGCCCGTGACCACTGAAGTGTTCGCCAACAGGAAGGGAACAGTCTTGCCTGGTGACTGTCGAGCGATGTTCATTCATCCATTGTCGTAGCGTCTGCATGGTCTCACCAATGTACCATGCTTCGGGACATCCTTTCTTGCAACGTATCAGGTGGACAATGTTGGCCGAGTTGCAAGAGTATTTACCATGTACCTGGTGGATGGTATTCTCACGTGTGATGATGGTATCCATGTCGATGATCCGGCATGTCTTGCAGAGGTTGCTGTGGCAGGGTTGTGTGGTATTGTGGTCACTGTTCTCCTGAAGGCTGGGTAGTTTGCTGCGAACAATGGTCTGTTTGAGGTTGTGTGGTTGTCTGAAAGCAAGAAGTGGGGGTGTGGGGATAGCCCTGGCGAGATGTTCGTCTTCATCAATGATATGTTGAAGACTCCGGAGAAGATGTCGTAGCTTCTCCGCTCCGGGGAAGTACTGGACGACGAAGGGTACTCTGTCCACTGTGTCCCGTGTTTGCCTTCTGAGGAGATCGGTGCGGTTTTTCGCTGTGGCGCATCAGAACTGCCGATCTATGAGTCGAGCACCATATCCTGTTCTTATGAGGGCATCTTTCAGGGTCTGGAGGTGTCTGTCACGATCCTCCTCATCTGAGCAAATCCTGTGTATACGGAGGGCTTGTCCATAGGGAATGGCTTCTTTAACATGTTTAGGGTGGAAACTGGAGAAGTGGAGCATTGTGAGATTGTCTGTGGGCTTGCGGTACAGTGAGGTGCTGAGGTGACCGTCGTTAATGGAGATGCGTGTGTCCAAGAATGCAACTGATTCTGGGGAATAGTCCATGGTGAGTCTGATGGTGGGGTGGAATTTGTTGATATCATCATATAGTTGTTTCAGTGATTGTTCACCATGAGGCCAAAGGAAGAAAATGTCATCGATGTATCTAGTGTACTGCATCGGTTGAAGATTCTGTGCAGTGAAGAAGTCTTGTTCGAACCTATGCATGAAGATGTTGGCATATTGAGGTGCAAATTTGGTCCCCATGGCTGTTCCATGTGTCTGGATGAAAAACTGGTTGTTGAAGGTGAAGACATTGTGGTCCAGGATAAAGCGGATGAGTTGTAAAATTGCATCTGGAAACTGGCAGTTGTCAGCATTGAGTACTGAGGCAGTCGCAGCAATGCCATCGTTGTGGGGGATGTTGGTGTAGAGCGCTGAGACATCCATTGTGACGAGGAGTGTCCCTGGTTCAACTGTTCCATGTGTGCTGAGTTTCAGTAGGAAGTCCGTAGTGTCGCAACAAAAGCTGGGGGTTCTTTGTACAATGGGTTTCAGGATGCCCTCGACGTAGCCGGAGAGGTTCTCACACAGAGTCCCATTGCCTGGTACGATTGGACGGCCAGGTGTGCTTGCCTTGTGTATCTTTGGGAGGCAGTAGAGATCTCCAATGCGGGGAGTACGTGGAATGAGAGCACGGAGGGTGCTCTGAAGGTCCGGATCAAAGGTCTTGATCAGATTGTTGAGTTGACGAGTGTGTTCTTTGGTCGGCTCTGTGGGTAACTGTCTGTAGTGTTCCTCGTTGTTTAGTTGTCGGTACACTTCTTTACAGTAATCCGTTCTGTTCAGTATGACGATGGCCCCTCCTTTGTCTGCTGGTTTGATGACAATTTTGCGGTTTGTCTTGAGAGCGTGGATGGCGTTGCGACATCTTCTCCGGAGTCTTCAACATATCATTGATGAAGACGAACATCTCGCCAGGGCTATCCCCACACCCCCACTTCTTGCTTTCAGACAACCACACAACCTCAAACAGACCATTGTTCGCAGCAAACTACCCAGCCTTCAGGAGAACAGTGACCACAATACCACACAACCCTGCCACAGCAACCTCTGCAAGACATGCCGGATCATCGACATGGATACCATCATCACACGTGAGAATACCATCCACCAGGTACATGGTAAATACTCTTGCAACTCGGCCAACATTGTCTACCTGATACGTTGCAAGAAAGGATGTCCCGAAGCATGGTACATTGGGGAGACCATGCAGACGCTACGACAACGGATGAATGAACATCGCTCGACAGTCACCAGGCAAGACTGTTCCCTTCCTGTTGGCGAACACTTCAATGGTCACGGGCATTCAGCCTCTGACCTTCGGGTAAGCATTCTCCAAGGCGGCCTTCACGACACACGACAGCGCAGAGTCGCTGAACAAAGACTGATAGCCAAGTTCCGCACACATGAGGACGGTCTCAACAGGGATCTTGGGTTCATGTCGCACTATCTGTAACCCCCGTGACTTGCCTGGGTTTGCAAAACCTCACTTACTGTACTGTCTGGAGACAATACACATCTCTTTAACCTGTGATCAGTGCTCCTACCACTCACATTATCAGCCACTTCAGGTCTTGAACAGCAGGTTAGGTGTAAGGATTCGCATTCTAATCAGTAATCTCTAAACTGTCTGTGCTTTATATGCTCTGTCTGAGGCCAGAACTCTTCATTCACCTGACGAAGGGGCTAACCCCGAAAGCTTGTGAGTATATTATCAAATAAATCGGTTGGACTAAAACCTGGTGTTGTCAGACTTTTTACTGTGTTTACGCCAGTCCAACGCCGGCATACCCACATCATGACACAAAGTGTTAACAGGGGACTGAGTAAAGTACCACTCACACAGTGACGTAAGAGAACAAATGTCCCACACCTAGCAGGCAGTATAGTTTTCAATAGCAACATGTGTGGAAGCAAGCATGGAGGCAGCACCCAAACAGGGTTACACTTTGGAGGAGCGTACAGCTATGAGTGTTTAATAAACACTTAATTTTCAATCGGATGAACCTGCAGATCTTCTGGTGAGATAACAACAAACCTTTACAACATCAGAAAATGCTGGAAAATCTCAACATCTGTGGTGAGAGAACAAAGCTAATGTTTCAAATCTGGATGATCCTTCGGTGGGGTCTGGAGTCACATGTAAGGCATAACAGGTAGGGACAACATATTTCCTTCCCAAAAGGATATCAGTGAACCAGGTGGGTTTTTATGACAATTGACAATGATTTCATGATCACAATTACTGAGGCTAGCGCTTTAACTCTAGATTATTTTTATTAACTGAATTTAAGTTCCGCCAGTTTTTATGCTGGGATTTGAATCCATGTCACCAGACCATTAGCCTGAGTCTCCGGATTATTAATCCAGTGACATAACCATTACATCACTGCCTTCACCTACATGAAAAGAAAACATAAAGTTAAAAATCACCTGCATATCAAGTTTCAAAATAAACTGATTACTGGCAAACACTTCTTGTTTTAAATTTTAAATGAGAGAGAAGATGATTTTTTAGGATTAAGTGAGAAGTACAGTTACCAAGCTCTTATACATCATTGTATCCGATTTGTGGAGAAGGCAATCCTAGGACAATATATAAATGAATCTTCAGCCACATTTGGTGAGATTTCAAAAGCCTTTGACAAGTTAGAAGCTGTGGGGAAAGCAGACCTTAAAAAATATCTCGAATACTCCCCCTCTGCCCATCACCATCGAATAAAGCATTAAAAGGAAAAGGAGATCCGAGCCTGAGGAGACAATACCTAAGCAAATCACAAGGTGATTACAAACCATTCCAGCACAATGAAGTGCAGTCACTTATGCAGAGAAAAGTAGAATCTGAGAAGAAGCTGAAAGACTAAAGATGGAGTTTTCTTTTGCAAAAGCTGACACATTACCCAAACTGCAACAACAGGTGATCATATAAAATGAGCAAATGGCTGTGACTAAAGGAAAGCTATCTGATGTAACCCAAAAGAAACAAAACCTGAGAAAAGAAAATGAATCTGTTCCATAGGAAAATGGTTGTATCAATGCTGATTCATAGCTGAAGATTTGAAACAGTAGATTCAGGCTGAATATAGACCATTGAAAATGTATGATAAAATCTTCAATGAACCAAACCGTTCCAGATCTGAACAAACAGAATTCTGAAGTGTCAGAAAGATACAAAACGACTTTGAAAGAAACAAAAAGCAACAAGCAAAATTGTGAATGTGTGCAAATTCAGTACATATCTACAGAAAAGAACAAGGAGGAAATAGCAACTTTGAATTCCATTGTTGCCAAATAGAAGAGGGAGTTGGAAAAATTCAACTAGAATTACAGCTAGGCATAACAGCAGGAAGCAAAGGTAATCAAAGGAGTGACTGTCTTGAAAGTTTCTTTGAAGAATCAATACATTGACCTGGAAAAACATGAGGAGTTAAAAAACAGATGGTGAATTGTTCTTCAGAAAAAGCTGCTTGGAACTATCAGCAGCAACAAAGAAATGCACTGAAGTGCAACATGAGTTGACAAGGATTAAACAAGAAAGCAAACAGTTGAAACAGTAGTTGATTGTCCTTCAAGTTGATGTGCAAAAGGAATAAATGAAGAAATTAAAACTGTTTTGAGCAGCAGAATGGAAGAATAGCAGAACAAAATTGAGGAGACTATTGAATTAAAAGAAAACACAAAATGGCACAGTTGAGTTTGGCAAAGAAAGAAGAACCTGTTGAAGGATCTTACATGTTACAATGATTCATCAGGTCAAAGATTGTTCTTCTGGAAAATTACAAATAGAAGAAACATCAATTTAATTTCACTCAAAATAACTGAAGGACCAATTGGCAAAGAAGTCTCATAAGAACATAAGAAATAGGAGCAGGAGTAGGCCATCTAGCCCTTCAAACCTGCCTCACCATTCAGTAAGATCATGGCTGATCTGAAGTTGATAAGTTCCACTATCCCGCTTTCTCCCCATAACCCTCAATTCCCTTGTCTGTCAAAAACCTACCTACCCATGACTTAAATATATTTAGCGAGGTAGCCTCCACCACTTCAATGGGCAGAGAGTTCCAGAGATTCACCACCCTTTGAGTGAAGAAGTTCCTCCTCAACTCCGATCTAAACTGCCCCCCCTCCCTTATCTTGAGGCTGTGCCCTCTAGTCCTGCTATCCTTTCTAAGCGGGAAGAATCTCTCTACCTCTAGCCTATCCATCCCTTTCATTATCTTATACACCTCTATAAGATCCCCCCTCATCCTGCTAAACTCCAATGAGTACAGACCCAGTCTATTTAGTCTCTCTTCATAGTCCAACCCCCTCATCTCCGGTATCAGCCCAGTGAACCTCCTCTGCACTCCCTCCAAGGCCAAAATATCCTTGTGCAAGTGCAGCGACCAAAACTGCACACAATACTCCAGCTGCGGCCTCACCAGTGCCCTGTACAGTTGCAGCAAGACCTCCCATCTTTTATATTCTATCCCCCTCACTATAAAGGCCAGCAAATGTCTCACAAATGTTCTGCATGCCAAGAGGAAGCCAAGTGGTGCAAAAAAGAGACTGTAAAGCTGAAGAAAATGTTGGACAATTGGAAGAAAACTGAAAAAGATTTACATTTCCAAAGAGTTTCGTGAAGAAATTAAAATTAAAATCTAGAATGGAAAGTGAAAGTATACATTCTCAGAAAAGAATGTAAAAAGTCTCAGAAACAATGGGCAGATGCACAGTTACAATATACGAGCTTGAAGGACAGCACAGAGGATTTATGCTCTACTGGTGAAAAACTGATTAAAATATGAACCAACTTTCACATTCAAAAGACAAATTTGATAATGAAAAATGAGAATGGATGCGAACACTGGAATATCGCTCACAGGAAGAGGGCTTGAAAAGTGGACTTGAAATTTCTAAATGATGAACTGGCTGAAACAAATTCAACAAAGATAGATCTTTAGTTAAAATTTGATGAACTTTAACCATCACCCCGCTGCCTCAGAAAAGCAGCCAGTATAATCAAGAACTGCACACACCCCAGACATTCTCTCTTCCACGTTCTTCCATCAGGAAAGATACAAAGGACTGAGGTCACGTGCCAATCAACTCAAAACAGCTTTCTCCCTGCTGCTATCAAACTTTTGAATGGACCTACCTTGTATTAAGTTGATCTTTTTCTACACCCTAGCTATGACTGTAACATTATACTCTGCATTCTCTCCTTTCCTTCTCTATGAAGAGCATGCTTTGTCTGTATAGCACAAGAAACAATCATTTTCACTATACTAATACATGTGACAATAATAAATCAAATCAGATGTCTCTCAAAAGCATCATCGTAAATGTTTGGGACAGGAGAAAGAGTTGCTGCTGCATCCACACAGTTGTTTGAAAAAAAGATTGATGAAATTCTTGAACTTTGATCCTATCATGACTTGCTGGACAGGAGGTGCAGCATGGAAAAGCAAATCTAAACTTTGAAAGCAGATCATGAACATTTTAAGAGTTAGGCTGAAGATCTAACAAATGTATCAAAAGAGTCCAAGGAGCAGCCAGTGACCATGGAAGAAAGACTCTGAAAGGAACAGAATGCTCAGGTGAAGTTGTTAAACTTATCTAAGAGATCTTCAGATAACTCTGAAACAAAGGCAACTGAACTTATTAGATCAGCTGTGAAACTGATTGAGAAGACTAATTAGAAACAGTTCTGTCTTGTTCTTTTAATGATCCAGGAGAATGTTAAATAAGAGACAGACTATAGCTTATTGGAAAAAAGTAAATAATACAAGAGAATGAAAACAGCAAGACTCACATCCTTCTGCCCATCAGAGACCCCAGTCATGACAGCTGGTCTGGAGTTTGAGAGGTCCTGACTCCACTCACGATCCTGGCCTGAAGTGAAGTCCAACAAAACCGGGTCAAAACCCTTCTTTTACAGTGTGGCACAAACAACTTCTGAGTGACATTTGGTATGAACATACAGGCTTGGATACAATGTACTAAGATAACAGTAGCCAGTCAACTTGACCTGTGATTACACTGATACTATCATATGGTGCAAAAGACAGCTATATCCGATCCTTAGTTTCCTACAGCATACGTATTGCTAAGCTGACTGACGAAAATACTAACTCTATTTTCTTTAAAAGACCAAAACGACGAAGAAGGTGGAGGGGCGCATAATTGTTGCACTGTGAAATTAGGTGTTTGATTTGCTTTGATTTATTATTGTCACATGTATTAGTATGCAAAGTATTGATAGTATTTACGTCATGAATAGATAGATTTCTGATAGACAGGGGAATTAAGGGTTATGGGGAGAAAGCGGGAAAGTGGGACTGATCCACTTCAGGTCAGCCATGATCTTATTGAATGGCGGGGCAGGCTCGAAGGGCTAGATGGCCTACTCCTGCTCCTCTTTCTTATATTCTTACAATTCTTGCGCGCTAAATAGATAAATCATACCATGCATAGGGAAGGAAAGTAGCGTGTGCAGAACGTAGTGTTGCAGTCACATGTTGGGTGTAGAGAAAGATCAACTTAATGCAAGGTAGGTTCATTCAAAACTCTGATGGCAGCAGGGAAGAAGCTGTTCTTGAGTCAATTGGTACGTGACTTCAGATTATTTCTGGGTGGAAGAGACTATGTCTGGGGTGCATGGGATCCTTCGTTATTCTGGCTGCTTTTCCAAGGCAGTAGGAAGTGTATTCACAGTCAATGGATGGGAGGTTCATTTGAGTGATAGACGGGGCTTCATTCACGACCCTTTGTAATCTATTGCGATCATGGGCAGAGCAGGAGTCATACCAAGCTGAGATACTAACAGAAAGAATGCTTTCTATGGTGCATCTGTAAAAGTTGGTGAGAGTTGTAGCAGACATTCCAAATTTCCTTAGTCTCCTGAGAAAATAGAGGAGTTGGTGGGCTTTCTTAATTATAGCATCCATACAGAGGGACAAGGACAGGTTGTTGGTGATCTGGGCACCTAAAAAGCTTGAAGCTCTCAACCATTTCTACTTCGTCCCCATAGATATGGACAGGGGCATGCCTGAAGCTGATGACTGTAGTAGGGCAAAACCCAGGGAATGTGGGCTGCAGCAGGGGAGGGATATATGGAAAGGGTTAGACAGACAGCACTGTAGCATTCACCCACTGCCAATAGACAGGACAAAATACAAATCAGATGGAATTATACAGTCACACCCCAGGTGTATCTCTCCAAGGTTACAACAGCTATATGAGAATTGATATCAATTATCAAGGATCCAAAAGGTCTAGAGGAATTATTGTGCCTCTGAAAACTCAATCAAATATCCAGGAGATGGGACAATTAACACCCCATCAAAATCAGTTTGACAAACACAATGCTTTCATATTGTAAACAGTAGTCAGATGAGAGAAGAATTGGCAAATGTTGACTGGGGGAGCGGGTTGGAAGGTAGGTCTGCTGAGGAGCAGTGGAGGATCTTTAAGGAGATCTTTCTTGGTGCTCAGCAGAAATTTATTCCGATGGTTAAAAAGGACCGTAGGAGGAGAGGTAATAAGCCGTGGATAACGAAGGAAGTGAAGGAAAGTGTTAAATTAAAAGTGGAGGTGTTTAGAGTAGCTAAGAGTAGTGGGCGAGAAGAGGATTGGGAGAGGTTTAAATGTCAACAAAGATTGACAAAGAAGTTGATAAAGAAGGGTAGGAGAAACTATGAAGCTGGGCTAGCGCTTAATATAAAAAAGGATAGCAAGAGTTTTTATAAGTATATAAAAAGGAAGAGGCTGGCTAGGGTGAACGTTGGACCCTTAGAGGATGAGAGGGGGGACTTAGTGGTAGGGGATGGGGAAATGGCTGAGGTCTTGAATAACTTTTTTGTTTCGGTCTTCACGGAGGAAGACGTGAATAATTTGCCGGGTGGTAGCGATGGAAAGGTGATAGGACTGGAGGGTCTCAATGACATTACTGTTACTAGAGAGGCAGTGATCGACAGGCTGGAGGGACTGATTGTGGACAAGTCCCCAGGACTGGATGGAATGCATCCGAGGGTTCTGAAAGCAATGGCGGAGGTGATAGTGGATGCCTTGGTGGTTATTTTCCAGACGTCGCTGGATTCCAGGGAAGTGCCGGAAGATTGGAAAGCGGCTAATGTTACGCCGTTGTTTAAGAAGGGTGCCAGGCAAAAGGCAGGAAATTATAGGCCAGTTAGTTTAACGTCTGTTGTAGGTAAAATGTTAGAATCTGTTGTCAAGGAGGAAATAGCGAGGCATCTTGAGGGAAATTGTTTGATAGAGCAGTCGCAGCACAGTTTCGTTAAAGGGAAGTCATGTCTGACAAATTTATTGGAGTTCCATGAAGATGTGTCTAGGGCGGTGGATAGAGGAGAGCCGGTGGATGTGGTCTTTCTTGATTTTCAGAAGGCGTTTGACAAGGTACCTCACAAGAGGTTATTGCAGAAGGTAAGGGGGCATGGAGTTGGGGGTAGGGTGTTAGCGTGGATAGAGGATTGGTTGTCAATTAGGAGGCAGAGAGTGGGGGTTAATGGGTGCTATTCGGATTGGCGGTTGGTGACTAGTGGAGTGCCCCAGGGGTCAGTGCTGGGGCCTCAGCTATTTACCATTTATATAGATGATCTGGAGGAGGGAACCGAGTGTATGGTGTCGAAATTTGCTGATGACACCAAGATTGGTGGAACGGCAAATTGTGCGGAGGGTGTGGAGAGTCTGCAGAAGGATCTAGATAGGCTGGGCAAATGGGCCAGGAACTGGCAAATGGAATTTAATGTTGGCAAGTGTGAGGTGGTCCACTTTGGTAGGAAGAATGGTAGGAAGGACTATTACTTACGGGGCGAAAAACTGCAGCAGGCGACAGTGCAGATGAACCTCGGGGTCCTTGTGCATGAGTCGCAAAAACCCAGCCTGCAGGTGCAGCAGGTGGTCAGGAAGGCTAATGGGATGCTGGCCTTCATAGCGAGGGGGATTGAATATAAAAGTAGGGAGGTCTTGCTGCGGCTGTATAGGGCATTGGTGAGGCCGCAGCTGGAGTACTGTGTGCAGTTTTGGGCGCCGTACTTACGCAGGGATATTTTGGCCTTGGAGGGAGTGCAGAGGAGGTTTACTAGGCTGATACCGGAGTTGAGGGGGTTGAGCTATGAGGAGAGGCTGAATAAACTAGGCTTGTACTCATTAGAGTTTAGAAGAACGAGGGGAGATCTCATTGAGACGTATGAAATGATGAATGGGATGGATAGGATAGAGGTGGAGAGGCTCTTCCCGCTCAGAAAGGACAGTAGGACTAGGGGACACAGCCTCAAGGTAAAGGGGGGACGGTTTAGAACAGAGTTGAAGAGGAACTTCTTCACTCAAAGGGTAGTGAATCTTTGGAATTCTCTGCCCGTTGAGGTGGTGGAGGCTGCCTCGCTAAATATTTTTAAGACGCGGGTTGATGGGTTTTTGATAAGCGAGGGGATTAAGGGTTATGGGGAGAGGGTGGGAATGTGGAACTGAGCCACGACATATCAGCCATGATCTTATTGAATGGCGGGGCAGGCTCGAAGGGCTGGCTGGCCTACTCCTGCTCCTATTTCTTATGTTCTTATGTTCTTAGTCAGGAAATGTCCAAAAAATGTTTAAAAGCTAAAGCATGCAAGACAATGGAACCATATAATGCAATCAAAAACAGAACTGTAACCAATTCAAAGTAACGATATGATGACCTGATATAAATGTAATACTTTATAATATGAAGAAAGGAGTATAAGAATCTGTAAGAGCCAATGCTCAGCAGAGTAGCTCAGAAGCAAGCTGTAGTTACAGTCACAAGTTCTGCTCTCCCTCATGCATATTGAATAAAGTCATTTTTGTTGAAGTTTCACACGGTCTTAGAAGGCTCAGTTTGTTCATTCCCTCCTACAATGACTATCTGTTTTGTTTTATTGGTATTGAGAGAGAGATTATTGTCATCGCACCAACCCACTAGATTCTCTATCTCTTTCCTGCACTGTGTATAATCATTGTTTGAGATCCGACCCACACCTATTATGGCATTGGCTTAGGAACTGTATTTTCTATCATCATTTTTAAGTAGCGCTGTTGGTCTATTACTTTCAGTACAGGACGATGTTCAGGAATAGCCTATGCTAACTGCCAGAATGATTTCCAATCTCCATATCTTATGGATGGAAAGTTCATCAAAGACTAGTCATCTTAGGCTGTACTTTGCTGTGCAGTCTCAGTTTCCCATGATAAGTTCTGCCTGTGTGCATATAATAGATTCTTATGGCTGTGCTGTATTTAATTCTACTCCTCGGGCTTGTATATTAAAATCATCATTAATAATTTTAAAAATTGGAAAATGACAAAGTAATCAAAGATTTGGGTAAAATTATGAAACAAGTGGGAATAAAATCTCCAGTTTTGAAATGTCAATCTCAATATACATTGCATATGAAAGAAGAAAAATAATGCGTACTGTATAGATAAGCTGCAAGTCCATTCTCTCCATAAAGAATAAGATAAACCAACAACCATCCATAACAAAAAATAAGGAATTGTCAACAAATTATTTCATGCTAAAGAATGGGGAAAAAAGGATGAGAAAACACCAAGATGGCAGAGTAGGAATGATATAAATACATGGGGGAAACTAGATAACATAAATAGGTTGGGTAAAAATTTGAAGGAGCCGTAGTATAAGAGTTTGGCACAAACAGGGTTAATGTGGGACTGAGTAAACTACCACCCACACAGTGATGTAAGAGAATATGTGACCCATACCTAGAAGTCAGTGTAGTATTGGACAGAGTTGTGTATAGAAACAAGCCTGTTGAACCATACAAGCCTCCAGATCTCTCCTTGAGTCACCAAACAATCCTTACAGCATCTTCCAAATCTATGACTACTACCATATAGGACAAAGGCAATAGAGACATGGGAACAGCACTGCGTAAAAGTTCCCTCCAAGGTACTCACCATCCTGACTTGGAAATATGTATTGTTGTTCTTCACTAGCGCTTGGTCAAAAACTGGAACTTCCTTCCTAACAGCACTGTGAGTGTTCTTACACCATAAAGATTGCAGTGGTTCAAGGAGGCAACTCACTACCAGCTTATCAAGGGCAATTAAAAATGGAAATAAATGCTGGCCTAGCCATTGACATCCACAACCAGTAAATGAATTTGAAAAACTTCGGAGTGGAGTGATGTCCCTGTCATAGCTGAATATCTGGAAATATGTAGAAACTGCAAGAGCTAGATACAGCAAGGAAGCATTGGTAACTGTATGAGGATGAGTAAAGCATCTGAATGCTAAGCATGAGTATTGATTGCTGTTGGGTCTGTGATGTATTGAGCAATTTGAGAAGTTGGTGTGCAATGGGCAAGACATGTTATTGGAAGATGCATTTACTGACCTTGAACACACATGGGAGCTCCTAGTCAGAATTTGTTAGCCATGCTAGCCCATTAGGAAAACCAACCAACTTTTAGAAAAACAAAATTAAAACATGAACTTTCCTACCAGGTGGAGGAAGAATGCTCTTCCAACTTCACAATCATCACGGTTTTCACCTTACTCCTGTTGTCTGCTCTAATCCTCCTCCTGGGACTTAACTTTGGGCAGATACTTTGACACAAACACTAAAGCCATGACAGGTGCTCATGTACAGAATGTGAATGAGGCCCACAGCCCAATTCCAGACCTGAAGGGGAATAAACTGATCTCATCCTCTCAATCTTTCGAGGGAGAATTGAGCATAATTTAGTTTATTCAAATGTTGTTCAAAATCACATAAAGTCCATGTTACTTAATGTAAAGGATATCAGCTAAAATAATATTTTGGGAAATGTGATTTGTCTTGGTTTTTCTATATATATTTTTCAATTCAACTCAATTCATTTTGATTCTATTGTCCATACAGAAATTCACTTTGTGTATATTGTACACTCATTACAAAATATGTACAATAATAGCAGTAAAACATATAAAATAATCCTATCACTGAGTTCTACCAAAATTAAGCATGCATTTTAAATTACTTGAAATAGTATGTGTTCAGTCATTTCTTTGACTATATAATTTCATGAATACACTTCTGATTTTAATTATCTGTATTTAATTATAAGAGAGCCGTACGTTCATCAGGATCAAGGTTGTCCTTTCATTGGTATTCACGTGAGGTGGTGAGTGTGTTCTAATCCCTGCAACACATGGTAATTTTTTTCATTCTCTCTGCTTCCACCTGTTCCACGGTCCAGTGAAGGACTGCAAATCCTATCAGGGGACTGCAGCATAGCCGAGCCTGTTTTTTGGCTCAAGTCCATCACATGTGCAGTCAGGCTGTGAGCGTGGAGCCAGCTGCTAACAAACGATCGTGTTATCAGATGACGGATGGCTTCATATCAGGTGTTTAAACTGACGAGCCGACCCATCTGGTAAATGATTCTGGAAGTCTGGCCTGCTTGATGAATGGATAAAGTGACAGTGCCAATCAACACAACCCCTATAGTCTCCACTACATGTGTATACCTATAAACAAGTACATCTTCAGTATCCTTTTTATAATCTGACTGTCATGCAGCATAAACTATTTCAGAGGAATAACCTGATGTGACATATGATATTGACAAAGATCAATTAACAAGTTTAAAGTTCCACTTACTCTAAATGTCTAACAGCAGCAGCAAGCACCAAGGGATAAAGTAATAAAGACAGTTTAAAAAGATAGTCAAATGACTTAGTTTTTCATAAAGAGATTGGCTTTTGCAAAATAAAGCAAGATGAATTCTCCATCCCATGCATGTGGGTAGATGTTTAGAATTCTATCATGCAGCAGAATCCAGGATATAAGCTCAGAAACCAGGGTTGATATTCCAGTGTTTCTGATGGAGTGTAGCACTGTCGGAGGTGCTGTCTTTCAGATGAGATATAAATTTGAGGCCATTTCTGCCCTCTCAGGTGGGCCTAAAAGATCCCATGACTCTATTTCAAAGCAGAGTAGGGGAGATGTCCCTGGTACCCTGACCAATACTGATCTCTCCATCAACATCCCAAAAAACAGATTATCTGGCCATTATCCCATTGCTGTTGATGGGAGTTTGCTGTGCTCATGTTGAATATTGCATTATGTTCATTACAACAGTAACTACATCTCAAAAGTAGTTAATTGGCTGTAAAGCGCTTTGAGAAATCCAGTGATCATGAAAGTCACGATTCATATGCAAGATTTTTATTCAATTTTTAAATTCTCATTTGTGTTTTTGAATCCCTCTGCAGCCTTTGTCAATCGCTGTAACCTCTTCTAACCCTATACTCCAGGATCTCTATGTTCCTCCAAACTTAGCCTCTTGTGGATCTCTGATTTTATTTGCTGCACAATCAGTAACTGTGCTTTCAGCTCCTTTGTCCTGAGCTCTGGAATCTCCTGCACAAACCCTTCTGACATTCCACTTCTTCCACTTCCTTTAAGAGTCGCCTAAAAACCTATCTTTTTGCCCAAGATTTTGGTCAAATGTACTGACAGTAATATCAAGGCCTGATATCAAAAAATGCTTTTTATTATTGGTAACAATCTCATTAGGTGCTTGGGAGATGTTAGGATGTATTTTAACTTCCATGATTGGCAGGAAAAGTTTAAAGTTTATTTATTAGTGTCACTAGCAGGCTTACATGATGCTACTGTGAAAATCCTCAAGTCGCCATACTCTGGCACCTGTTCAGGTACACTGAAAGAAAATTTAGCATAGCCAATCACCTAACCAGCACTTCTTTTGGACTGTGGGCAGAAAACAGAGCATTCGACGGAAACCCATACAGACACGGAGAGAACATGCAGACTCTGCATGGACAGTGATCCAAACCAGGAATCGAATCCAGGTCCCTAGTACTGTGAAGCAGCAGTGCTAATCATCGTGCCATCCCAAGTGGAGAAGATCAGTAGGGTACATGTTTCTATCAAAAATTGCCCTTCCTGGATGTCATCCTGGTTGACAGGCCTTGCTTCCAGTCAGGCAGAGAGCTAGATGCCAGAGCCAGTGAGAGTTCCCAAGGGGTGAGGGATTTATGTTGGAAGCTTGGATGGTGGGAAGGTGTTCAGAGAGCAGGGGAGAGGGTGCTCACAGGTGTGAGGGAGGAGATTGGAAGCCAGGGAAGAGAAGTTCAGAAGCCTGGGGTGGGAAAGATTGGAGACCTGAATGGAAAAGGTTGGAAGTCTGGAACGGGGAGATCTGTGACATAGAGGTAGAGAGAGGTGATGGCCTAGTGGTATTATCGCTAGACCATTAATCCAGAAACTCAACTAATTTTCTGGGGACCCAGGTTCAAATCCTACCATGGAAGATAGTGGAATTTGAATTCAATAAAAAATCTGGAATTAAGAATCTACTGATGACCATGAAACCATTGTCAATTGTTGGAAAATGTCCTTCAGGGAAGGAAATCTGCTGTCCTTGCCTGGTCTGGCCTACATGTAAATCCAGGCCCACAGTAATAGAACATAGAACGCTACAGCACAAACAGGCCCTTCGGCCCACAAGTTACGCCGATCACATCTATACCTACCAAGCCATAGAACTATCTGTAATTCCCAATCTCATTAGATCCCATATACTCATCCAGAAGTCTTTTAAAAGACCCCAGCGAGTTCGCCTCTACCACCACCAATGGCAGCTGATTCCACTCACTCACCACCCTCTGAGTGAAAAACTTACCCCCAACATCTCCTCTGTTGTTGTTGACTCTCAACTGCCCTCCATGGGCAATAAATGCTGGCCCAGCCAGCGACGCCCCCATGTCCCATGAATGATTACAATAAAAGATCAGAGGTCTGAATAAGGCAAGGTTGGAAGTCTGGAGAGTTGAAGGTGAGGTTGGTTGTCTTCTTGGAGTGGGAGATAGATTAGAAGCTTCATGGAGGATATCACAGGGAGATTAGAATTGTCAAGGGGTCCATCTGGTCATGGGGGAGGGTTGTCCAGGCAGACTTGTTGGATTCAGCAGATAATTGGAAAAGTACTTACTCCCAATCCAATAATCGCTCACCTTTGTTTAGCTCAGACTTGTCCAACCTGTAGCCCATGGGCTAGATTTTGGCTCCTGAAGGTTCAAGTGCCAGTGAGATAAATCTGCCAAGTTGAAGGTGCTGCGAGTGGCTTCTCATAAGAACATAAGAAATAGGAGCAGGAGTAGGCCATCTAGCCCTTCGAGCCTGCCCCGCCATTCAATAAGATCATGGCTGATCTGTCGTGGCTCAGTTCCACATTCCCGCCCTCTCCCCATAACCCTTAATCCCCTCTCTTATCAAAAACCCATCAACCCGCGTCTTAAAAATATTTAGCGAGGCAGCCTCCACCACTTCAACGGGCAGAGAATTCCAGAGATTCACCACCCTTTGAGTGAAGAAGTTCCTCCTCAACTCCGTTCTAAACCGCCCCCCCTTTATCTTGAGGCTGTGCCCCCTAGTCCTACTATCCTTTCTGAGCGGGAAGAGTCTCTCCACCTCTATCCTGTCCATCCCATTCATCATCTTATACGTCTCAATGAGATCTCCCCTCATTCTTCTAAACTCTAACGAGTACAAGCCTAGTTTATTCAGCCTCTCCTCATAGCTCAACCCCCTCAACTCTGGCATCAGCCTAGTAAACCTCCTCTGCACTCCCTCCAAGGCCAAAATACCCTTGCGTAAGTACGGCGCCCAAAACTGCACACAGTACTCCAGCTGCGGCCTCACCAATGCCCTATACAGCTGCAGCAAGACCTCCCTACTTTTATATTCAATCCCCCTCGCTATGAAGGCCAGCATCCCATTCACCTTCCTGACCACCTGCTGCACCTGCAAGCTGGGTTTTTGCGACTCATGCACAAGGACCCCGAGGTCCCTCTGCACCGTCGCCTGCTGCAGTTTTTCGCCACGTAAGTAATAGTCCTTCCTACCATTATTCCTACCAAAGTGGACCACCTCGCACTTGCCAACATTAAATTCCATTTGCCATTTCCTGGCCGTCTTTGCTGCTGGTAGACTCACTAGTAGCAAATGTAGAAGAGAAACAATTTGTGACTGAATGAGCAGCAAGAATGGAGAGAAATTGCTGCAGAGCCCAGGGAGAGGGAGAGACTGCCAGGCTGGGAAGGTGGAAGAGAAAAGCTGCAGGACCTGGGCGCAGAATGAAGGGGCTCACTACCAGATGGATCTGTGAGAGTGAGAGAGAGTCTGTGTGTGTGAGAGAGAGAGAGAGAATGGGGGCAAGTGAATGAGGGTATTTTAGGGAGAGAGAGTGAGTGAGAGTGTGTGTGTGAGAGAGTGAGTGAGTGTGTGTATGTTTGTGAGAGAAGAAGAGAGTGTGGATGTGAGAGAGATAGAGAGGGGGAAAAGCATGTGAGAGAGATGGAGAGAAAGAAAGGGAGTGTGCATGTATGTGAGAGAGAGAGGGAGGGAGAGAGTGAGTGAATATGAATGTGTGTTTGTAGGAGAGGGAGAGAATGTGAATATGAGAGAGATAGAGAGGGGGAGTATGCATGTGAGAGAGATAAAGACAGAGAGTATGCATGTGAGAGAGAGAGAGAGTGAGTGAATGTGTGTCCATGAGAGAGGGAGAGTACATGTGAGAAAAAGAGAGACCGAGGGTGAGTGAATGCAGATGCATGTGCGTGTGTGAGAGAGAGAGAGAGTGAATGCAGGTCTGTGTATGAAAGAGAGAGTGAATGCATGTGTGAGAGAGAGGGAGGGAGAGGAAGAGTGATTGAATGTGAATTTATGTGTGTGAGAGAGAGAGAGAAAGAGGGAGTGTGCATGTGAGACAGAGGGGAGGAGAGAGGAGGAGTGATTGCAGGTCTGTGTGTGTGAGAGAGAGTGAATGCATGTGTGAGAGGAAGGGAGGGAGAGGGAGAGTGATTGAATGTAAATGCAAGCATGTGAAAGAGGGACAGAAAGATAGAGTGTGCATGTGAGAGAGGGAGGGGGAGAGCAGGGAGTGAATGCAGGTGTCTGTGTGAGGGAGAGGGAGAGACTGTGTGTTGCCCAAGTTGTGGGAATTCCAGCTGGCCAGAGTTAATTTTAAAATGTAAACACAAATGAGGCATGGAAGGCATGCAGCTTCATTATAATATTTAAGATGCCAATCATCCTCCTTGGAGTGGGGTGGTCACAGGTGCTCTGTCCCACCTCTGTCAAAACCAGAAGTGGACAGCTGGAAGTAGGTGGGAAATCAGGGTTCTCTCTCGAAAATTAGAATTTCTCCCATTGCTGTGTTAAAGCTGCTGTATAAATTTACATTGCTAGTATTGAAAACAAATGATGAAAAGTTACTTGTTAATGAAAATTAGATTATTGAACATAAAGTTGAAGAAATTTATGTTTCACTATATCCTTTCCTCATTCTTAGATGGTTTCAAACATAGAACTGGTACAACCACCTCAATTAAGTTGAAAGAACTTTACTTTCCAATCTTTTATCAGCATTTTGCTGATGTGATTTGAATCCTTGTTGTCAGCAGAGGAAAGGTACACAAAACATTCTATTCAATAGTACTCTGCAAATGGAGAGAAAATTCAATTCATGCAGTTCTCTAGCCACATTGGGCAACAAAGTCAGTCTCTAGCATCTTTCTTTTTTTGTATCAATTTTAACTGGGTTGGTTGAGGGTGAGATGCGTATTAAGTCATCACATACCTGTTCATCCCACACAAATAACGATTTGGATTGATGTGTTGAAGTGCAACTGAAGTACTTTTAAAATAGAACTTGAGTTTTTATCTAGCAGTTCTCATAATCAGTTCCTGTCACCAAATAAAATGCACGTTTAATGTTTTGGCAGTGAACTCCTATTTACATTAGCAGAGACCCCAGATTATGTTAAGCAATTAATATAATCAGATTTTTACTATTAGAATCAGAAGTCAGCCGTTCAGTTCTTGTTTTATCATTTAATCCCCCCTCTTCTCAATTTTCTTCCTGTTGCCCACACCCTTTGCTTCCCTCACCCAACTCATAAATCTCAGACTTGAAAGCTTCAACGGACACAGCATCTGCAACTTTTTTTGAGAGAAGATTTTAGAATTCCATTACTATTTGCATTATTTCACTTCCGAGTGACCTTGCTACGTTTAAGATGATCCCCCTTGTTTTGGATCTCCTCATGAGAGAAATTGGTCTCTGGCTGAGAAATTCATTGGTGCCATGCTCATTTCAGAGGCTTACAATGAGCACCTAAGCATCCAATGTGGTAGGTGTTACACCCATGCTGGTCTCTTGGACCAAGCATCTCTACAGGTATCCAAAGCACACACAAGAAGAATTCAAAACAGTAATTAAAAATATTTAAATAAGAGGCATATGTTTATTGTAGAACATCTTTGAGAAATTTGGCTCCCCCAATGCCCTGTTCATGACGTGATGAACTTGTTTGCAAATCACAGCTTTAGTAGACAGCAAGGACCCATCAGCAGTGCTACTTAATGTCTTATGCATCACGTATAGAACCATAGAATCTCTACAGTGCAGAAAGAGGTCCATTAAGTCTGTATCAACTCTTTGAAAGAGTATTCCACCGAGGCCCTCACCTCTGTCCAATCCCCATAATCCCATGCATTTACCATGGCTAATCCACCTACACATCTTTGGACACTAAGGGGAAATTTAGCATGGCCAATCTGCCTAACCTGCACACCTTTAAACTGTAGGAGAAACTTAGAGCACCTGCAGGAAACCCATGCAGACACAGGGAGAACATGCAAATTCTACACTGACTGTTACTCAAGGCCAGAATCAAACCGGGTCCCTGATGCTGTACGATAGCAGTGATAACCACTATGTCACTAGGCCTAGTGGGTCAGGGAAGGAAGTGGCATAATGGTATTGTCAGTAGACTAGTAAACCAGAGAGCCAGGGTGCTGCTCTGAGGACCTGAGTTCAAATCCTACATGGCATAGGGTGAAATTTGAATTCAATAAAAATCTGGAATTTAAAAGCTAATAGTAACCATAAAACCTTGTTGATTGTCATTAAAAACCAATCTGGTTCACTAACACCCTTTAGGCAAGGAAATCTGTTGTCCTTACTTGGTCAGGTCTACATGTGATTCCTGATCCACAGGAATGAGCAATAAGTACTAGCCCAGTCAGTGATGCTCACATCCCAAGAATAATTTTTTAAAAATTGTTATTTTAACTTTTAATCTTTTGTTTTAGTGCGTTGTTTCTTTTCTACTTTCTGAAACTGATCTCTGAGAAAAGGCATTGCTCTGCTCTGCGTTACTGTCAAAACAATTTTGCTGCACTTATAGGTAGGGCTGCCTGGAGCTGAAGGAAGAGGAGTGACAAACAGAACAGAGGGAGGAAAAGGGCTTTGTTCAGGAAGCTCTTCTTCAGGGAGCACATCCCCCCTTTTAACTACATTTAGAAACAATGGGTGGAATTCTCCAGCTGCGCTGGTCTAAAAGCCGGAAATTCCCACCCGAATGCCAATGGTGTTTTACATTCCCCCAACCTGGCCTCTAAAATTCCAGTGGCGGGCGGGATGGGAGAATTCCAGCCATTGTCTCAGGTGCCTTTGCTTCTTAAAGATGGGCAATGCTGAACGATGCTACTTGCTGGAGATACAGCTCTAGTGAATTCATGAAAGTTCTTCTGATATTGCCACAACTTGGATTTATGTCATGCCTTTAATGAAGTGAAATGTCCCAAGGCACTTCAGGTGTGCAATATGAGGCAAAGTTTAATACAAAACCTCTGTAAGGACTTATGCCAAGAGCTGCCCGCTAATCAGAAGCACCAACTCCACTGTGCAGCAGCACCACCAGGGAGACAGAGGTGGCTGCCAGTAGCACGCCCAGACAAGTTCCAGGATTGAACAGGGGCACAGGGGATCACAGGATGTGGGTCACAGTAAGAGCAGAGAGTAGCTCTCAGTAAACCAGCCTTTATTGATGCCAGGTCCCTGGACTGACTGCCTTTGAATGAGGAACTCGATTCTCCTCCTACATCCTCTCCCCCCACCTCTCTTTCCCCCACTTCCTCTTCCCCTTCCCCCACTACCTCCTGTTCCCCCCCACCCACCCACCCCTCCTGTCCCCCCCACCCCTCCTCTCCCCCCCACCCCCTGTCCCCCCGCCTACCCCTCCTCTCCCACCACCCACCCCCTGTACCCCCACCTACCCGTCCCCTCCCCCAACCCACTCCCCTCCCCCACACCCACCCACCCCTCCACTCCTCCCCCACCCACCCCCTCCTCTCCACCCCCGACCCACCCATTCCCTCGTCTCCCCCCCACCCACCCCTTCCTCTCCCCCCTACCCACCCCCTCCTCTCCCCCTTACCCACCCCCTCCTCTCCCCCTACCCAGCCCCTCCTCTCCCCCCATCCACCCCCTGTTCCCCCACACATCCACCTCCTTTCCCCACCCACACCCGCCTCCTCAGCCCCCCCCCACCCACACCTCCTCTCCCCGTCACCCACCCTCCCATTGTCTCTTTTCCCCACCCACCCACCCCTCCTCTCTTCCCCCCCACTCATCCCTCCTCTCTCCTCCCTCACGCACCCCTCCTCTCTCCCCCCACCTACCCCTCCTCTCTCCCCCTCTCCCCTCACCCACTCTTGTCTCCTCCCCATCCACCTCCCTAACCACCTACCATCTCCTCCTTCTCTCCCAGCCACCCCCTCTCACCGCCAACCCTCTCCCCCCACCCCCCACCATCTCCTCCTTCTCTCCCAGCCACCCCCTCTCACCGCCAACCATCTCCCCCCACCCCCCTCACCACCAACCATCTCCCCCCACACCCCCTCACCCCCTCACCACCAACCATCTCCCCCCACACCCCCTCACCCCCTCACCACCAACCATCTCCCCCCACACCCCCTCACCACCAACCACCTCCCCCCACACCCCCTCACCACCAACCACCTCCCCCCACACCCCCTCACCACCAACCACCTCCCCCCACACCCCCTCACCCCCTCACCACCAACCATCTCCCCCCACACCCCCTCACCACCAACCACCTCCCCCCACACCCCCTCACCACCAACCACCTCCCCCCACACCCCCTCACCCCCTCACCACCAACCACCTCCCCCCACATCCCCTCACCACCAACCACCTCCCCCCACACCCCCCCACACCCCCTCACCACCAACCACCTCCCCCCACACCCCCTCACCGCCAACCACCTCCCCCCACACCCCCTCACCGCCAACCACCTCCCCCCACACCCCCTCACCGCCAACCACCTCCCCCCACACCCCCTCACCGCCAACCACCTCCCCCCACACCCCCTCACCGCCAACCACCTCCCCCCACACCCCCTCACCGCCAACCACCTCCCCCCACACCCCCTCACCGCCAACCACCTCCCCCCACACCCCCTCACCGCCAACCATCTCCCCCCACACCCCCTCACCACCAACCATCTCCTCCCACACCCCCAACCATCTCCCCCCACACCCCCTCATCACCAACCATCTCCCCCCACACCCCCTCATCACCAACCATCTCCCCCCACACCCCCTCATCACCAACCGTCTCCCCCACCTACTTTCCCCCAACCCACCCCCCAAATCCCCTCTCCCCCCACCCACCTCCCTTCTCCCCCCAACATTCCCTCTCCCCCCACTCTCTCCCCTGTTTCCCCCCCAACTCTTCTCATCTCACCTCCCCACCTCTCTTCCCATATAGCCCACAAGCAATGGCAATAGGGTTTGCTTTTCAAGCCTCCGATGTGGCAAGTCCCCTGCCCACCATTGGTTGAATATCACTGGCAACAGGATAAGGCCTTTAGGGAAGGCATTCAATTCTGCCCATTGTTTCCACATATACCAATTTTTCACAATATTTCATATAAGGACAATTCAATACCAAACTGATGTGTTCTTGTGTATTCATAATATCCCATCTGTTCCTTTCACAGAGCAAGGAGAATCAATTGGTTCCTATTGCCAAGGAAGTCAACAACAACTGTTACCATTCACGCTTGCAGTCAGCATCAATGTAGATACAGACACCTGCAACCTTTCAAACTAATATGGAGAAAGAAGCATTATGTGAAGTGAAGAGTACGGATGGTGAAGGAGCAGCACACCGATATAAACCAAGCATAGGGCAATGCCCCGGTCTGCCAAGTGCTTCTGCTGAATTCTGCAGATACATAGTACAACACCAGGCAACATCCCAACAAAGGATACTATTAAGCAGTTTCCATACAATCCCTGTCCACAGCACTAGAAGATGATCTGAATAGGTTGCCTTGAGTAAGCATTGGCAACTTTAGTTTGTTTAGTGAACACATACAGGCAATGATGAGGGAAGGTTTCACAGAGATCACAGCTGCCCACTGTTCTACATTAAGTGAGATTATGGAGCTTCAGCTGTGCAGCAGCAAGGAGCAGCCATATGCCACTGGCAGTTCTCACAGCCCTGCTTAAGTAACTGCTTTTAATGTATCGACGAGCAATGAGTCCAGGGTGATTTGAACACATGAGACTTCTGGCATTGATGAAGGAACACCAGATGAAATCACAATCAGGCTGAAGTGAGCCTTATGTAACCCATGCAGATGGTCAATTGGCTGAGAGGCCATCAAGCTAGAATAGGATTTAAAAGTAAAGTATTAGAAGAATAAAAACAAAGAAGTTCAAATACCCGTGGTTTGTACATCAGAAAAACAAATGTTGATCACTGAAGCAGTGACAACACCAACAGTCCCTGACAAAAAAAAACTTCACTTTTGTTTTTGGAAGGCTAAGTTGCATGTCCCTCAAATGGGGATTGCAATGCACAATTATCCCACACTCAGTCACTGTAATACAAGCAACACTCCAGCTCTGTGCTGCCTGCTGATTTGAATGATTTCAGAATTCAGTCAGTGATATCCACGCTGTTGATTGGCTAAATGCATCAGTAGGGGGCCAAGATCATGAATAGCTAATACTGCTCAATGCTAGCCTGTACTAATTAAAGCTGAACTCTACCTCTTAAAGGGGAGGTGCATTCTTACACAACAATTGCTGGCAGTCGAGCAGGAAGTGGAACTGACCTGGGAACATTGAAGAGTGCAACCTAATGACAGAGAATGGTCTCCAAGTCCTTCAAATGCTGGATAGAGGGCTGCAGTGGAGGTATTAGAAAGTCAGAAAGATGTCCTCTATCTGCAGGGAGCCAGGTGCCCTCTTGAAACATACTCATAAAGGTCATACCAGGAGTTAAGCCATGAGAACCTGGGTGCAATACCACAAGGAGTTCAATTACCTTACAAAAGTGGTCATGATTACTGAAAGCAATGATAAGGAACTTAGCCTCGATCACTGCTGAATTCACCGAACTATTCAACTATGACAACCACATCACCTGAGTAGATTATGGTATGCATTGACACACTTTTTTCTCTCTTACAAGAGGTGGCACACAAACAAAAATGCAGCTGGCACTCTGGACTCCCACAGATTGAAGGTCTCATGTTTCATGCCAGGGTACCAGGTAATGACCGAACTGCATGGTCTACTGTTGGATATTGAATAACTGGAATCCCTTTTGGTTCTGGTACATGCCAGAGTTTACATGCAGCTCCCCAAAAGTGAGACGACTGCAGTCAATGGCAGTCTGCACTGCCATAAAAAGCCTAAATCATAATGAAGACTGTTCTGCCTGCTTGTCTCTGACAAGAGACAATAAATATTGGGGCTCAGTGACCTCTCCTACACAAGACTTGGCTACACTACAAATATCTCCAGCTCCTTTCTGGAATGAGCCAGACACATACAAAGAACAAAACAGCCCAGGAAACAGGCCCTTCGGCCCAATGAGCCCACGCCACCATTTTAACATTACGAGTCCCCCCTCCACCCATGACCCTTATCTATTGTTTATGGCATTCCACATTGAGGGAAAACTAATTTAGGGACAATTTATTACTGCCAATCAGCCTAATAGCACATCTTTGGGGTGTGGGAGGAAACCAGAGCACCCGGAGAAAACCCATGCAAGCACTGGGGAGAATGCCCAAACTCCCATAGACACTGGCCCAAATCCATGTGTCTGCACAGCAAACAGTGATAGTCACTGAGCTGTCGTGTTGCCCAGCATCTGGTCCAGTGTAAGCGTACACTAACGACATGAAGTACTAGGCTATTCTCGAAACAACCAAGAGCAGCCCTCGTACGACCCGTCGCGTGTATGCCCCTCGTTGGACAACAAGGCGGACCGAAGCACCTGTGAATTAAAAGAGAAAAACATTAGTATCATCCACATCCTTATATGTTACCAGGGACGTCCCAAGGCTACTGAACCTTATTTAAAACAATCTCCTACACCCCTCCATCTCCAACCCACTCATGTGCCTGTCTAAGTAACTCTTAAACAACTCCAGCATGCCTGCCTCCACCACCTTGTTTGGGAGAGCATTCCATACCCCCCACTACCCTCTGTGTGAAAAACCTCTCTCTAACATCCGTGTTATACCTCGCCCCCCTCACCCTAAGCCCGTAGCCCCTCGTAATATGTGTTTCTAACACAGGAAATAGCTTACCTCTGTTTACTCTATCTATACCCTTCATAATCTTATACACCTCTATTAGATCTCCCCTCAGTCACCTTCTTTCAAGGGAAAACAGCCCCAATTTGCTCAATCTTTCCTCATAACCCAGTCCTTCCATACCAGGCAGCATCCTGGTAAACCTCCTCTGCACTCTGTCCAGGGTCTCCACGTCTTTCTGATAGTAAGGTGACCAGAACTGGATGCAGTACTCCAAATGCGGCCTAACCAATGTTCTATACAACTGCAACATTAGACTCCAGCTCTTATACTCTATACCCCTTCCTATAAAGGCTAACATACCATAAGCTTTCTTCACAACCTTCTCCACTTATACTGCCACCTTCAAAGACTTGTGTACTTGCACCCCCAGGTCCCTCTGCGTTTCTATACTCTTTATAGGTCTACCCTTTATCGTATAACTCCCCCCTACATTATTTCGGCCAAAATGCATCACCTCACATTTATCAGGGTTAAACTCCATTTGCCATGTATCTGCCCAATATACCAGCCTATCTATATCCCATTGTATTGCCAGACACTGCTCCTCACTGCCCGCCAATCCAGCCATCTTAGTGTCATCTGCAAATTTGCTGATCACACCACTTACTCCCTCTTCCAAGTCATTTATGTACACTACAAAGAGAAGATGTCCCAGTGCTGAGCCCTGTAGCACACCACTAGTGACAGACCTCCAGCTAGAAAGGGACCCTTCCACTACTACTCTCTGTCTCTTCTTACCAAGCCAGTTATCAATCCATCTAGATACCTGACAGTTCATCGCTACAATCACATAATTGGCAGTGCAGCCCTTGCCGCTGTTTTGAGTTTGCAGGTGTGGCTCCAGTAGGAGGTAAATTTCAGTGAGGGCATCCCTACTGGAGTGTGGATGTCTCACATGTTGTTCTCCCTGGAGGGTGAGGTGGGGAATTGCTTCCTGAACACCCTGAGCTGATATGGACTTCTGCTAAGAGACTTCCTGCTTATTAGTACATTCACCTGGGAAAGTAACTGGGGGGTGCGTCCAGTTGTGATGTACCTTTAAATGCTGCAGCCAAACACAAGTTTGCAGGTGTGGAGACACAGAAATACTTTTGAAACTTCTCGTTCTAACCATTTGATGAGACATTTGGCCCATTGTGATTTTGTTATACTTCTTTTTCCCAATCAAATCCAAGAGTTCTCTTTTGTTTCATTTCAGCTTTATCGCTGCACGGTTTGCATTCAAAATATTTTGCCGGATATAGGATGCACATTCACAAGCTCCTGCCTCGTCTTAGCACAAAGAAAATGTCCAATTTCTACCAACAGGATGTGCAGCTGCTCAGGAAATCCTACCCCTCCCCTCCTCCCAACCTGTGTGCTCAACACAGCTCATAAATCATGTTGGAAGTGCATTAGAACAATGTAAATATAGATACATTGGAAAACCTGAGACATGTCGACAGTGTGAAATGTGCCAGCACCTCAACTCCCAAGCAAACTGGTGACCGTAGTGTCGACTGCCCCTCATGAGCTGGTGGTTCACTTCAACAGATTTGGTGATCTCTTTGATCTCCATCCTGAGCAACATTTAAATGTGATTACTATAAAATTTTGGATCTCCTTGCGGGTAGGCATCTCTGATTCAACAGTTCTGTCATTGATCCCGGCCCAGTGTCACTTGATCCAAGTTATGATTTCCAATATCTCAAGAGTGCAAGTGTTACAGAGGAGGTTTTGTGAGGTTTATTGAAATTAGTCACCAGAAAATGGAAAGTATCAAGAATTGAGTGAGCCACGCTCCATTCGCAAACTCTCCAATCTTGTTTCAATTGAATGAGTATTCAAGCTTGGAGTGGAGACTCATAATGTGCTTCAATTTGGTATATAAGTTGTCTAAAATTGATCATTTTGGTTTCACTCGTGAAGGCTTTATTTCAGATTCCTTAGTCTGAGAATTTCCTTGGGGATTTGTCGACTCCACTGTTACAACTTTGGCAGAAACCCTATTTACTTGTGTAAATGTGATTTAAACTGAAGCTGTGGAAGGTGAACAGAAGAATCCCTGAGGAAATTCCTGCCATTCATGTTCTTCTTATTAAGAAAGTAAATGAATAAAATAGACAAAATTGTTTATTATCATGTAAAATTCAATTTTTCTGGGATAAGATGGTTTGCACAAATTTGGCAACTGGTGAGTATATTCCACCTGTAAATACATTTGTAAGTTATCATAGGTCTCCATCTGCCATATTAAGCATAATACCGGAACATGTGTTATCACATACCCACCCTACATACACTTTACCAGGGTTTCTATTCCTGACAACATGAACGTAAAAATAATATATGACCCATAGCAGAAAATAATATGCACTGTTGCAAATGTCTGAGGAATAAAATTCATTTCATAGAATCCCTACAGTGCAGAAGGAGGCCATTCGGCCCATTGGGTTTGCACCAACTCTCCGAAGGAGCATCTTACCCAGGCCAACCTCGTCCACACATTCACCCAATGCCTGCATCCCTGGCACTGTAAGGCAGCAATGCCAACAACTGTGCTACTGTGCCATCCTGTTTTTTTTGCATTAAAATAAATATCACCCAATTTTACCAATGCTCTTCCGCCTTAACTTCCCTATAACTTCAATACCTTCTTGAAATATTTGCTGTCTCTTCTATTTTTGGCTGTACATATCCCCCTGCTGAACCTCCTCTCAGAATCCCACCTCCCTGCCAAGTTAGTTTAACCCCTGCCCAACAGCACTAACAGATCGCCCTGCAAGGACTCTGATCCCATTTTGCAACTAACCTCCTATATCTATACTCAATAGCATTAGCACCATAAGTGATCCAGAGATTACTACCTTTGGGTCCTGTTTTTAATCTATTTTTAATACCACATTTTATGATCTCAGGAACCGGAAAACATTGTTTCGCCAATGAAGTGCTTTTTGGAATGCAGTGTAAGAAATGTGGCAGCTAATTTGCTCATATGAATGTTCCGCAAACAGTAATGTGGTAATGACCAGATAATCTGATCAATAATTTTGGTTGAAGGATAGACTTTTGACCAGGGCACAGGGGAAACAATTCTTCCACCACAACATCCCCAACACTCGACTTGCTCCTCTTCAAAACTCAGGTGATAAAATCTGAATTGACCAACATAACCTTGGTTTAATATCTCATCCAACAGCTCAGCAATCCCTCAATACTGAAATGGAATTTGAGTCTAGATTTCATGCTCAAGTGTAAGTAGGATTTGAACTCAAAAACTTCTGACTCAAAGACACTGAGAAACATTTAGTAAATGGGTCAGTTGGGGTGTACAGTGCCTGTGTAGCTATGATGCTCTCTGTGGACCCAAGAGAAGTTCCTGTGGCATTAAAGATCATTGCACTGGTGACAAGTTAACACTTAGATAAAATTATACATCCAGAACTGGCATCAGTAAAAGTCACCATGACATTGTTGAATTATTATTAATTTTCAGCTGGTTCACAGATGGCCTTTAGGGGAAGTATTCTGTGGTCCCTACCAGTTCCTGCTAAATTGTGGCTCCAGTTTGTTTTGTCTTGATTGCGAACAGGCAAACCACTTAGCTGTATCGAACTATGACAACTGGAATGCTTCAAGGAGAAGACAACCCAACACCACTTTCTCTGAAAAACAAGAAACAGACAACAAACGTTAGCCTTGCCTACATCCAGAGAATTGAATTTTAAAATCTGTGCATAAACAGGAAGTGAATCTACAAATGCCAACGATTCACCAATTATATTTAATATATTTTATATCTATTATATGCTGGTCGGTGGCCTGGTGGTATTATCGCTAGACTATTAATCCAGAAACTCAGCTGATGTTCTGGGGACCTGAGTTCGAATCCTGCCATGGCAGATTGTGGAATTTGTATTCAACAAAGTAATATCTGAAATTAAGAATCTACTGATGACCATTGTCAATTAACAGAAAAATCCATCTGGTTCACTAATGTTCTTTAGGAAAGGAAATTTGCCATCCTTACCTGGTCTGGCCTATGTGTGACTCCAGAACCACAGCAATGTGGTTCACCCTCAACTGCTGCCAGGCAACTAGGGTTGGGCAATAAATGCTGGCCAGCCAGCGATGCCCATATCCTACAAACAAAGGAAATAAATCTCTTGAACACAATTTGATCCCCACTGATCAGCAATAATGAGGATGGTATCATGGTTGGATGTTCTCAATTGCAAACCTACAGTGTCTGATTTTCCATCAGTTGATTTCCTTACTAACACATCCTGGAGTCATCTAAAAACAATTAGAACTCTTATGTGATAAAATGGCTGACGTCTTCCCCATCTAGAACCGTTTGACATTTCAATTTACTTTAATTGTATTATTTTAAAGAATCATTTAGTATAATGATCCCCACCTCCATTGGAAACTTGATTCAGACTGCCAAACATTTAAACCTTTAGTAAAAATAGAAAATGCTGGAAATGCTCTGCATGTCTGGCAGCATCTGTGGAGGGAGAAACAGAATTAATATTTAAGGTCAATGGCCTTTCATAGGCAGTTCATTCACAGATATTACCAGGTCTCCTGAATATTTTCAACATTTTGTATTTCCATTCGGATTTTTTGCACCCAGTTTGCTTCTGTATTTCTCGGGCATTTAACAGCTTTTGGAGGAAGAAATCATCATTCCATCTGGTTCGGTTGGATTTCATCCCAGGTTCCAAAGGTGAGAACACAGTGTTCAAATTTACAGCCCAATCTCCAATATCACATGAAAGTGACAGAGCTTTAACAACAGTGCTGCAAAATCATGTATGGATACACCATTACCATTCTAAATGTAAAACAAATTATCATAAATGTATGACCCTACAGGCTGTAGTTGTTTTGACAATTACATTTATCTCAGGAGGGATAAGGCCTAATTGCATTATCATAGAATCATGGCTGATTGTCAATTTTTTTCCATTTAGCTTTTCCCCTTAGTTTGTTAAAGCGAAGGTGCCATACGCTATTTGAATTCAATAATACCCTGATGGATGATACATTTTCCCAACAGACTAGCCACCAGTACAAATACTGAATTAGGAATGATAGACCATCAATCATATCTGCTTCAAACAGTTATGTGTCTCAGGATCATTTGTTATACATTAAATCAGTTTGAAAAGATATCAGCACTCTAGTAATTTAAAAGTGGACAGTCTTTGACTCAGTAATATGTAACTCTATTACTGCAGAAAATAATATTTTAAAACTGTAAATTATACTTAATAACTCTAAAATGAATGATTCCTTTTCTACTCTATCTTTTCTAAAAATAAGTTATCACATTAAGCTCCATGCATTGCTAATGAGCTACTTGTATCATTTATAACGTAGGATCTCTATTATATATTTGTTTTATGCAAATATATATTAGTATTATGAATGATATTATCTCCTTAACCCTTAGAAGTGCTCTTGGACCTTCTCTTGGTATATTAATTGTTACAATCCTCATACAGATTGATAATGTTTAAAAAGAAATTCAAACTTCCAATTAATAGCTGAAAAGGATGACACAAAATTTTATATTTGTTATTTACTGCAACAAATGACTAAAAACACTCCAAACTAAACACTATTTTTATTAGTAACATAGACTTCTAACTACATTAAGAAACGTTACACTTTTATATTTAGTACATATTGTACAATCCTACAAATTATAGCCCTTGTAGCAAACAGTCAACAGTCACTTCCAGTTTCCATTTAATTCACTTTTTCCCATTTTGCCAAGTAGTAACTTCAAGTTGCCATCCCAGGTGTTTCCATAAGCTCCAAGAGTTTCTCAATTCCACTACTAGCTGTACAGCTTTCTCCAATGACCATGCCAGTTCTTTATCTCCCTCTATTTTACCTTCTGCCAGAAACCTTGAAGCTGGCATTTACTATTAGCACAGCTGTCCTCACCCTTTGTTCCCAAGACTTCGTACTAACTGACTACTGACTAAGGCAGGCTTGTTGTCAGGTAGAATTTGAAATAGTCACGTGGTCCCTTTTATTTTAAACTAAGTTCAAAGACATGGTACAAAACATAATCTTATAAATGCCATAATTATAACATAATAATTGGCATACTACCTTACTTACTATTTAACTATTTAATTCAGCAATTTTAATAATCATTTGCAGTAATCCACTGTACACTATTTTGAAATTATATATGGCTTGTGTAGTCCATTCAATCCAATTAGAAAGTTAGTGAAATGTATAAAGTTTGATGCATTTATTTTAGAAATATACTTATTAGAATTTCTATTAGGGTTCCTTTGAAGGTAATCATAACCGGAAAAATATTGTAAATGACCAAAATTTGCTGTTTAGGCCAACATTTTGGAAGTTTCACCAATCTCCAGCCCAAGTTACCGCAGGAGATTGGGAGAACACTGTGAAGAATTAACAGTAATATCCTTATTCTCTCAGCATGTAGGGTGTAGAAGGCAGATAAGTTTTGAAAATGTAATAACTGGTTGAAACTAGGCTTGTGCTTATAAGAATAGGACAGACCGAGATGGTCAAATGTTCCACAGAACATGATGGTTTCCCCTTGGTTTGAAAAAGAGTGAGACTAATGCAGTCTGTGAAGATAGGAGATGAGAGCTAACTAATAGAGGTTTGATGATGGAAAAATATGCTTGAGATTTGTTTGACAGCCTTTGGTGATCAGGAAGTATTTATGCAGAATTCCCCCCAAGAGATTAAATGGATGGAGATGATGTCCATAATAATGTAGCTTGTGTCTAATCTATAAACGGTACATACTGGACGCACTGTCTTTCTCCTGTTGTAGTATGTCTTAAAATTTGATCTGCTGGATGGAGCAGAGGCCAAAAACAGAACCATTTATTGAGATAGCATTGTTGCAATTAAATTGCAAATTCTAAATGGAATGTGTTCTCTAAGAAGCTAAAATAGATTGCGGCATACTGCAGGCCTTCAGCCGATGGAAATAAAATCTGGAGAGATGTGTAATAGCTGCCAACTCACTATTACTCATTTTACCTATTGTACAAAATCAAAATTACCCCCAGAGACAATCACAATTAGTGGAAATCAAAGGTCAAAGTTAGTGTCAGCGTTCGTACTTTGACCTTTGATTGTAACCCATCTGGAAAGCAAACAACATTTGAAATTGATATAAAAATATTCAAAAATGATCAGCACAAATTTTATCCAGAAAGAAATCTGAGCAGCTCACATCAAATCCATTATTAAATATTTTGCCGTATTGTTTATCTCTAATAATGGTGGACTTAGATTGTAGTCAAAACACTTTGCCTGTAGCTTTGTGTTATAGCTGAATTGCCGAAGTAGGAAACAGGTAATCCATCAAGCATTTACTTATGGTTAGATGTAACTTCAAAAAAGGTTCCTAAATAATTTTATAAAGAAAGTCAAGTGATTTTCCATACAATGAAATTGTTTCAGCATGTTTCAATGATGTATTTTGTTTTCGTTTTTGTGACTTGACTGTAAGGCATCGACTGAAAGATAATGAAGCAGTTTTCCATTGAATAGACCGTTTTTTGAAAACCATTGGGCTGCAATCTAGCTTAAAGTCACATTAAAAATATAGTTCCAATCATGATTCTTAAAGCACTGCTACATTTTAAAATAAGGTTGACAATCATGACCTTCCCACACAGCGTGGCACAGGGCTAATCTTATCAACCTTCTTCCTGGTCAAATCACTCCTCTCACTGTTGCTCCAGTGGATTCTTATGAAGACTGAAACTATTGTTTTCAGTCCCCATCCCAAATTCCATTCCCTAATTGTTGACTTCAACCCATTTTCTCCTCATAAGATGACCCTGCTACACCAGAAATCAATCTGGTGAACCTTCACTGTGCTCCCTCTATGATAAGTACTTCCTTTCTTAGCTAAGGAGACCAAAATTGCACACAATACTCCAAGTGTGGTCTCACCAAGGCTCTGTACAGCTGCCGTAAGACATCTTTGTTCCTGTACTCAAGTCCCCTTGCAATGAGGGCCAACTTACCATTTACTTTCCTAACTGATTGCTTCACTTGCATGCTTGCTTTCAGTGACTTGTGTATTGGGACACCCAGGTCCCTTCGTCCATCAACATTTCCCAATCTATCATCATTTAAGTCCTTGCCATTCTGTTCTTCCTATGGAAGTGAATAACTTCACACTTATCCATGTTATACTACACCTGCCATGTATTTGCCCACTCACTCAACTCGTCTAAATCATCTGGAAGCATCTTGCTATTCTCCTCACCACCCACATTCCCACCGAGTTTTTTGTCATCAAATGTGGAAATGTTACTTTTGGTTCCCTCATCCGAATCATTGATGTATATTGTTAATAGCTGGGGCCCAAACACTGATCTCTGTGAGATCCCACTAGTCACTGCTTGTCATTTTGAAAAAGACTCATTTCTTCCTGACTGCTAGCCAATTTATTCTCTATTTCCTGTCTGCTAACCAATTCACAATTCATGCTAATGTATTATGCCCAATTACATGCATTTTAGTTTTGTACACTAACGCTTACATGGGACTTTATCAAAAGGTTTCTGAAAAACCAAATATATCATATCCACTGGTTTATCCTTATCTATTCTACTAGTTGCATCCTCAAAAAACTTCAGGTTTGTCAAATATAATTTTCCTTTCATAAATCCATGTTGACTTTGTCTAATCCCGTTGATACTTTCAAGTATCCTGTTATCACAACCTTTATTACAGATTCTAGCATTTTCTTACTATTGATATTAGGCTATCTGGTCTGTAATTCCCTGCATTCTCTATCCCTCTTCTTTTTACATATCGGGTTACATTTGCTATGTAGAAATCTGCTGGGACTGTTCTAGAATCTACAGAATTTTGGACGGTGACAAGCAATGCATCTACTATTTCCATGGCCACTTCCTTTAGTATCCTGGATGTAGATTATCAGGCCCTGAGGATTTATTGGATTTCAATCTCATTGATTTCTCCAGCACTTTTTTTTAGTAAAACTAATGTACTTCAATTCCTCCTTCTCACTAGACAGTTAGTTCCTTAGTATTTCTGGAAAATTATTTGTGTCTTCCTCCATGAAGACAGAACTAAGTATACTTTAATTGCTCTACCATTTCCTTGTTCTCTATTATAAGTTCTCTGGCTTCAGACAGTAAGGGACCTACATTTGTCTTCACTAATCTTTTTCTTTTTATAGACTGTTTGTGTTCATTTCAAGTTTACTCTCATACTCCCCTCTTAATCAATAATTTGGTCCTGCTTTGCTGAATTCTGAACCTGCTTCTTTGACCAAGCTTTTGGTTACATGACCTAGCATTTCCTTATGTCTCAGTGTCATATTTTGTTTTATAATTCTCCTGAATGTTATAAACATTCATATTTTGTTTTATAATTCTCCTGAATGTTTATAAACACAGAATGTTTTTATCACATTATAGGTGCTATACAGATATAAATTGTGGTTGTTGTTAATAGCGCACTGAAGTTCCATTACTGTTTAAGTTTAAGTTTATTTATTATTGTCACATTAACACTGCAGTGAAGTCACTGTGAAAATCCCGGAGTCGCCACACTCTGGTGCCTGTTCAGGTACACTGAGGGTGAATTTAGCATGGCCAATTCACTTAACCAGCATGTCTTTCAGAGTGTGGGAGGAAACCAGAGAACCCGCAGCAGAGTCGCTGAGCAGAGACTGATAGCTAAGTTCCGCACACATGAGGATGGTCTCAACAGGGATCTTGGGTTCATGTCGCACTATTTGTAACCCCCGTGACTTGCCTGGGTTTGCAAAACCTCACTTACTGTACTGTCTGGAGACAATACACATCTCTTTAACCTGTGATCAGTGTTCCTTCCACTCACATTGTCGGCTACTTTAGGACTTGAACAGCAGGTTAGGTGTAAAGATTTGCATTCTAATCAGTCATCTGTAAACTGTCTGTGCTTTATATGCTCTGTCTGAGGCCAGAACTCTCCATTCACCTGACGAAGGGACAAACCCCGAAAGCTTGTGAGTTTACTATCAAATAAATTGGGTGGACTTAAACCTGGTGTTGTCAGACTTTTTACTGTGATTCAAGAAGGCCACCATTTTTAAGGGCAACTGGGGATTGGCAATAAATGCTGGCCTTCCCATTCCTATGACCAAATGAAAATGAAACTAATTATTGATCTATATCCAAATTATACTTAGGATATTTACTGGCAATTCATTAAAAGTCTTTCCAAAGCTTATCCCTGCACCTGCAAACATCCATGGGGTGTAATTTCTTTGACAAAGCATTTGAGCATGCTAAGGCAGGATTTTTCTCCTTCTCAGGCATTGTTAACGACTAATTCCATGTTATACTCCTCAATGTTATTCCTAATAATCAATTCCATTATTTTCTCAGTGACAGAAGCAAGACTAATGGGACCATAGTTCCCTTAAGTCAGTTTTGGCACTTTGCTAGAATATTTGTAGCAAATAGCTACAGTAGTTTGTTCTTGTACAACTTCTGCTAGCCTGCTTTTGAGCTGTATTAGCGGAGATTTTGGAACATATTGTTTGGTCCCAGCTCTACTGGGGAATGGCACAATCTGGGAAGGGATAGAAACAATTGAAAAATGGAAACCATAACAAAAATATGGCAAATGATATGATCAGGCACAGTGGTTCGCACTGGATTCAATTCCAGCCTTCAGTCACTGTATGTGTGGAGTTTGCACATTCTCCCTGTTTCTGTGGGTTTCTTCCGGGTGCTCCAATTTCCTCTCACAGTTCAAAGATGTGCAGGTTAGTTTGATTGGCCATGATAAATTTCCCCTTAGTGTCCCAAGATATGTAGGTTAGGGGATTAGTAGGGTAAATACCTTGGGTTATGGGGATAGAGTCCGGGTGGGATTGTTGTCGGTGTGGGCTTGATGGGCTGAATGGCCTCCTGCACTATAGGAATTCTATGATTTTATGGTTCTATGATATGTTGTTACATATGCTGTATTATATATATATATGCTATATGCATATGTTGTGTATGGTTAACTTGAACACCTCTTGTTTCAGCTGTGTGTTAAAAAATGTCAAAGGTGTCAATAATACTTGTCACTGCTTTATACCTCCATTTCCAAATTATCGTTTAAGGCTGCAAACTTTAATTATAGTTATTGGAATGTAATGTTTCTTCTACTTATTCCTGAAAAATATGCTGAACTCATAATAATGCTTTGAAATGCTTTTTTGCTATACATTTACACAAATTTAATCACTATGATGCTGATTTATATTGTACTAAATTACCATGGGAAATGATAGGGATACCACAGGAAATATAAAGAATATTTCAAATCCTGAGAATTAATCTTTGTTATAAATTTTGTGACCCAAATGGAGAGAACTCTAATCCTCAAAGGGTGGTAATGTAACAAGTGACAATAGTCAAAATCACCTTTAAGTAGCGATGTGAAGAACAAGTAATAGGAGACAGCTTAATAAGTTGCTTTCACACTTATGGAGGGAATATTGCATGTCATCCAGAGAAAAATTGCTATTAATTCCAGTTACCCAATTCATAAGATTTACCCCAAGAGCAAGACCTCCAGTTAATAACGTCATTGCCTGCATTAAGATTTATTCACCAAACTTTAATGTAAAGGTGATCACCAAGGGGTGCATTGGGCCAATTTCAATTAAATAATAGAGATTAATCAGTGTGACTTCTGTAATATTCATCAGGTTGACTAAAGGCAGCTAGATACTAACGGCAAGCCTGATTTAATCTTTCTCTAATAGGCACAGTGCTTTGTTACAGTAGCTATTATCATATTATTTATTAAATGTCTGCCTGCGTCAATCTCTCGGAAAAGCCATTTGTGAGATGCCATATGGTTGTACTCATTATTACTGCAAAAGCTGAAAAACAGACACACACAAATCAACTGTATGACATGGTGATTTTTATTTCCAGAATGTTGTCAGTAATCCTTGTGTTGGCGGAACTTCATAACTGGAAAATTGAGGATTCTAATTCAGATGTGAATCAAATACAAAGTACATCACAAATGTAGGCTGCATTGCTATTTTGTTTACTTCATAAGACGTCTGGATCGCAAAATGAAATCCATTAACCAATAATAATGTGTTTCTGGGAGCTGGCTGGCTTTGTTTAAAACTGATCTTTGTCAACGACCTCACTGGAAAATACACCTTATTGCCAGTTTTCTTCCTTGCTGTTAAGTTTTGGGGCTTGAGCCTCTTTTGCAACAAAGAGCAAAAGAATAGGTATCCATACTGTGGATTACCTAACCAATAATTTAGAGTTTATTGCTTCATTGCAGCCCAACATGGAAGAGGAGATAGAACTCCTCAATTTTTTTTAATATTTTGTGGGACACGGGCGTCTCTGGCTGGCCAGCATTTATTGCCCATCCCAAGTTGCCCTTGGAGGGCAGTTGAGAATCAACCACATTGCTGTGTCTCTGGAGTCTGATGATTTTACAGCACGTCGTGTGACTTATCGCACAGTTGCATTGCATTACAATCCAAATAATATTGAATAAGGATTTGCTTTGAAATTACATAAGGTTATTTAACTGTGCTTTATAATACTCAAAAATATATCACATTTGACTTTGAGACCTCATTTTGCGGAAGGCGTTCAGCCCTGAAAAAGTTAACATGATCTCTAGATAGTATTTCTTGCTTTTGGGGCTAAATATCTGTGATCCCAGCAATATGTGAGAAATAGGCCCATTGATCACCTGCACCAAGGTACTGACCCTGACAGATCATCCAACATCAGGAGTAGTTTCCAATATGTATGCCTCAGGTGGATGTCCATGCGACTAGCAACACATCTTAGACAGATACCTGCTTCTGAAAGCTGCAAATGATATTGTATAGGGAACATTTTGGGGACAGGTGCCATTAGTACTTCCTTCAGCAAAAGAGAATTATGCCTCTGTCGTAATGTGACCACATTTATTTCTTTAAAATGTCTTTCTTTCAGAGATGTGGGCCAAGTTTCTGTCCTAGACAACCAGGTGGCACCCAGTCATTCCACTGAGCATCTTGGTATGCCCAACCTTGCTAAGTGTACCAGCCAAAGATCCAACTGAGCAGCCAGGAATGGGGAAACTTTAGTTCTCTTTCTTGCACCTGCCTCTTTCTTGCCACTCGTCTTGTAAGAAGCAGGTGGAGAACTCCATTCTTTTCTGGGTCAGGTGTGAGCTTCATCACAAAGTCAAATTCAAACCTTTCCAGGTTTCAACCTAATTTTCAATCCTTCCACCAGAGTCGTATCAAAAATGCACTAGAAGGGGTTACAGGTCCTTTATTACAAAAAATCTAAATTACAAGCAAACAGATACAAATTGAAACAAGAAAAATTAAAGGCATTTAGCAAAATATGATCCAGGTATAAATATTTTTAACTTTAAAAGTGACAGGCAGGTATTTCTTTTTTTAAAAAAGGAAAATCACACGTTGTTTTTAACTGATATAGGTCTGGATTATGTGATCAGCAGCAAAGTGAAGATAATCACCCTGGACACCAAAAACCATGACTAAAGATGTAGCACTATCTATGGCATGGATTTTTCCTTTTCTGATTTCAGTTTGAATCTGGTGCTATGTCATAAGGATCACCAAACATCCAACAGTAGTGATGTCATAAAACTGGGTAAGCAGCCAAACACATTGAAGTATTCTCACAGGCAGCAAATCAGGAAATCTAATGCACTGATTTTTTATTTTCCATTCAAACTTTAAAGGGAGTGCCATAAATGATTGGGACATACACATAGTGTTAATTTAAAAGCTGAAATACATTAAACAAACTTTTAAAATATGTATTATTTTAAATGAATCTTTGGTTATAGTGAAGAAATTTGATATTCCGCAAATATATAAAATTAGGTTTTCTGGGTTGTTGAGTAAGTAATAATTAGTATACCGTTAAAACCCTAGCTCTTTCTCATTCAACAAGGTTTAACAATTTCACAGGTTTTTACAGTCAGATTAATGGTGCAACAGAGCAAGTTCTCATCAATTCATTCATTTCTACTTGATTGTGGTCTGCAGGGTGTTCAATAGAATACCCAGTTGGGAAGTGTAGAATTACTGGCAGCCTCTCCAGGATGTTGAAGTTTTAAGTTTAAGTTTGTTTATTAGTGTTATAAGTAGATTTAAATTAACACTGCAATGAAGTTAGCATGAAAATCCCCAAGTCGCCACTTGGGGAGGATGGATGGGGGTGATGGGTCAGATTAATGGTGGCTGACCAAAATGTTTGCAGGAGGCAGACTTGCAATATTAATTTAAATGTGACACTGTATATTTAAATAACATTTTACATTTAAGCTTGATAGCATGAGTTTTCTCTTTTTCAGAAAAGCTGGCAGATAAATGGAGATGAGGACTGTTGGGTCCAGGAGATAAGTGTCACCTCACTTAGCTTCCAGGTCCAGTTTGCTTTTGTTTTATTTATTCATGGAATTTCAGCATCACTGGCTAGACCAGCATTTATTGTCTATTCCAGATTTTGAAGGATCAGTGATATTTTTCAGGATGATGTGTAACTTGGAAGGGAACTTGCAGATTATGGTGTCCCATGTATCTGCTGCCCTTGTCCTTCTAGGTGATAAAGGTCATACATTTGGTAAGTGCTGTTGAAGGAGACTTGGTGAGGTGCTGCAGTACATTTTGTAGATGGTACACACTGCTGCTACTGTGCATCAATGTTGGAGGCAGTGAATGTCGTGTGAATACTTGCTTTACAACACCCAGGGATCAAACGTCCTCTGACCTCCATCCTTATAACTTTTCTCAACCTGAGCCTAACGTCCATTATTTTCTCTAGCTGCAAATCTTTCCCCTACTCAAACCCATTATTCTGCTTCTGGCCTCCAATCTCACTTCTGCCCTGGACAGTGAACTTGGCTCATTACTCCCTTCCCCCTAACCTTTCCAATCCCTTTCTTCTTCTTCCTCTCCATTTCCTGGCTGCAGCCTGGTGTCAAAGGCCTATCTAACTGACAGCCAGACAGCCTCTTAATTTAGCTGGCTGTGGTTTGAGAAAGACGATTAAAAATCTTATCAGGTCTTGCCGTTAAATTTGGCAAGAACTGCAGGAAATCCGTTCTTTCAAGTTTTTTGACCTCAAAGCAGTCATTCCCCACAGCATTTCTACTTGCGCGATTCTGTAAAAAAAAGACTAAATATTCAGTTAAATATTTGGAAGCAGAGTCCTATTGGACTTGAAACGTTAATTCTGTTTCTCTTGTCACAGATGCTGCCAGACATGCTGAGATTTTTCCCCAGTATTTTCTGCTTTTATTTCAAAATTCCAGTAGCTGCATCATTTTGCTTTTATTCATTGTTACCTGTGGATATAACAACAACTTGCATTTATATATCACCTTTAATACATGTTCCAAGATGCTTCACAGCAGAATTATCGAGCAAAATTTGACAGCTACACATTAAAGGAGGGCTCATGACTAAGAGCTTGTTCATAGGAATATGTTTTAAAGAGGCTTTTAGCGGTGGATAGAAAGGTGGAAAACTTTGGGAGGGATTTCCAAAGCTTAGCCAGTTTAAGGCACACCTGCCAATAGTGGCATATTTAAACTCCAGGATACACAAAGAGACCGGATGTGCAGGAGCACAGAAATCTCAAAGAACTGTAGGGCTGGAGGTGGTGACAGAGTGCAGAGAGGCTTTGAAGTAATTTGAAAACAAGAATGAGAATTTTAGAAACAGTGCATTGCTGAATCAGGGGCCAATGTCAATAAGCACTGGTATAATGGGTGATCAGGACTTGGTCTGAGATAGAATATAGCAACAGAGATTTGGAGGAATTTGTGTTTATGCAATAATAGAAACATAGAAAATTGACGCAGTGGGACGGCATTCAGCCCTTCAGGTCTTCTCCACCATTCATTATGATCATGACTGGTTCTTTATCTCAATGTCATACTCCAATGCTCTCCCCGTACCCTGTAATGCTTGTAGAGTCTAGAAATCTTTCTATTTCTTAAATACATTCTGTGATTCAGTTTCCACAGCCTTCAGTGGTGGAGAATTCCACAGGTTTACACTCTCGAATGCAGACATTTCTCATCTCAGTCCTAAATGATCTATTCTGTATTCTAAGGCCTCTGGTTCTAGACTCCAGTCAGAGGAAACAACATCGCTGCATTTAGCCTGTCCAGCACTGCCAGAATTTTATTCATTTTAATGAGATCCTCTCTAATTCTTCAAAACATCACTGAATAAAGCCTAGTTAATCCATTGCTCCACATAGAACAAGCCTAGGAATCAACCTGGTAAATCTTTGCTGCACTCCCTCTATGGCAAGTAGATCCTTTCTTAGGAAAGGAGGCCAAAACTGCATACAATACCCCAGGTGTGCTCTCACTAAGGCCCTGTACAGGGCTAAGATAGCCAGGTACCTTTGTACATCAACTTTTCTCCAATCCTACACTATAGGAATAATACTCCACCATTCTGTTCTCCTCACTGAAGTGGGTAATGCCATATTTATCCACACAATACTGCATCTGTCATATGTTTGCCCACTCACTCAACTTATCTAAATCACCTTGAAGCCCCTTAACATTCTCCTCACTTCTCACATTCCATCAAGTTTCATGTCATCAGAAAACTTAGAAATATTATGTTTGATTCCCTCATCCAAATTACTGATGTATAATGTGAATAGCCGGGACACAAGTATTGATCTCTGTGGCGCTCCACTAACACTGCCAGCCATTTTGAAAAAGACTCATTGATTTCTACTCTCTGGTTTCTTGTCCGCTAACCAATTCTCAAACTACGTTGATATATTACCCCCAATCCCGTGTGCTTTGATTTTGTAGGGTGAAGGTGAGAAGATGTCACATGAGACCATTAAATATCTGGAGTGACCTAAAGCATTGAAGAAGATTTCAGCAAACACAAATTTGAATGGTTTGGCTTTGTGTTTAAGGTCTTGATCAGCAGTTCCTAAATCTGTCCTTTGCAGTCATCAGAAGGCTTTGCAGACCACAACATTAACAAGTTGTTTTAAACAATTTTTTATGTAGCCCATCGTTGACAGGAGTCAAACTTACATATTAATGGATATTAAAAACTCAGTTATTTCTAGCCATTTATGATGTACACCCATAAATACATTGCATTTGTCACAGCACAAGCTGGCCAACAGTGGAAATAGATAACATTTATCTAATGAGAAGGTTGATGTTGTTTCATGAGTGTCAAATGCTGGATGTCAGGTTCCAAGGATGACAATCTCAATTGGAAATCTGGCTCAATATTAAGTTTGTTCCAATATTTGATCCTCAATGCCACAAGCCTTAAAAATCCAACTTTACAAAAGTAGGTGTAGGAAAAGGCATCAGAAACTTTACTGCCTTGTCAGACAGTTCTGCATGTTTCAAAGCAATTTTAAGCCAACAATCAGTCAAGTAGTTTTGAGAAAAACCCAGCTTAAAAACACTGTCACAGACAGTTCTACAAGGCTGTCTTGCTCTTTCGAGGTCAGGCTATCATCATCATCAAGGCTCGCAAAGGGAACTTTATGTTGGGGACAGGGACGTTCTCACAGAGCTGTGTTTTCGAACTTTGCAGGTGCCCTCTGATGTCATGTTTCACACTGTTTGGAAGCTGCATTTTTGCTGTGGCCAAAACATCTGACAGATTCACAGATGAGTCGTAATTTGACTTATCAAGTCATCTGGGCCACATCTCTATTCTTTTAATAATCGCTTCTATTTTGTTCATGAAAATCTGTCACTGGTCTCACCTGAAGACCATTTAAGTGATCAAAAATATCCACCAAATCTACTAATTTGGCAACACACAGAAAATCACTGGAACGTTGTGAGAGTTCAAACTTTGAGTTAAGTAAAGATTCTTTCACGCAACTCAGAAAGACACGCGAGTATCTTTCCTTGGGAGAGCCAGCAAATCTAAGTGTGCAGGAGTAGTTGATGATGATTACTGCCCATATCGTCACGTAAAGCTACAAATATTCACAAATTCAATGGAAAGAGCTTAATGCAATTAACTATTTTAACCATTTCCTTCAAAACAATCAAGAGATCAGCAGGCATTTTCTTCGCAGTTAACACCTCCCTATGGATGCTGCAGTGAATGAATGTTGCCAGCAGAGCCACTGCTGTTACATGCATAACAACCCCACCGTTTTAGCCTAATATCACATGGGCACTATCTGTGCCATCTCCTACACATTTTAGCCAATCAATTCCATTGTGAATAATAATGAAACATTGATCGTGATACATACGAGGCACATGTAGTTATACTTTATTTCTGCAGACTACCGTGTGTTTGGGAACCACTGGTCTAGATTATTCTGATAACTGAGATGGCTATAGTTTAATGGAAAATAGACCTCACATAGGAGCCATCTACCGCTATTCACACTTGAAGAATTATCATTTGTACTGGGGAGCCACCGGCATTGATGGAACTGTTTTGTAGGATGAATCAATGCCATCATAACACAGATAAAAACCAATTCAGCCCATTGTGACTGTACTGTCTCTTCGGAAGAGCTGTGCAAATTAGTCTCACTCTTCTGCTTTTCCCCCATAGTCCTACAAATCTTTCACCTTTTTTGAAAATGACCAGTGGAGCTATTTCCACCCTTTCAAGCCATGCATTCCAGATCAAAGTAGCTTCCGATTCATTTGCTATCCCCTCATATCATCTCTGGCCTTTTTGTCAATTACCATAAACCTGTGTCTTCCAGTTACTAATCCATCTCTAACATTTACTCCATCAAATCATTTTGATTACCCTCTATGCCTTAACTTCCTGAGTGAAAGTGGAGAGAAAACTGGATAAAAGGGGGAAAAATAGTTTTATTGTTCATTAACCTTATTGCAGCATCTATTGTCTACACTCTAGCTATGACTGTAGCACTACATTCTGCACCTTCTCCTTTTCTTCTCAATGAACAGTATGTTTTGGCTGTATAGGCGCAAGAAACAATACTTTTCACTGTATACTAATACATGTGACAATAATAAATCAATCAATCAAGGAAGAATATGTTTTAGTTATCATTGTTCGCAATATGATTCCTAATAATAGAACTCTAACATGAGCAATCTAATAGTTTTAAATACAACGAGAACTTTCCAAATCAGGTGCTGTTATCAGATTATTCAATATTTTTTCAGTGATGATGCTGTAGTTTTAAGGTTTAAAATCTGAGACCTATTGATGGAAATTTTGCATTATAATGTACAATTAACCCATGCTACAAAATATCATGGTGGTGGCAGGCAAACTTTGTGTCCTTTGTGGTTCTAGTCCATCTTTTAATTGAATTGTATTACTGGCAGAGCCACTGGCAGACTGCTCCCTCCAGCGTAGGAAGGATATTATCCTAATAAAGTTACTTTTCCACTCTTCTTATTTCTTAGAGAGAAGGCAACAAAATCCCCACTTCTGGCATACAGGGTCTTGGTAACCTCACTGATGTAGTAATGGATGGTGAATGGAGATATGTTGCTGTCATTACAGGCTCCAACTTGAAAAGACCAACTGGCATAAACCGGAGAGCCATTGTAATTGTATTTTCCATTAGCAATTCTGTCCTCGCCCTGTTTTGTAACTGCAGGTTTCATTCGGGTGAGCCACATTGCTGTGACCATCTCTTTGGTGGAGTACAGTCATTTCAGACAAGGCTCTTGGCTGAGGTGCAGGCGGGAGAAGTGCTTTGTGAAGATTGTAGGTAGACACAGCCTATTCTTCCTCCACCTGAAAACAGTTTATTTTCTCTGTAGCCTCTATTCCATCTCTCTGAGCTACTGGAACCGAAGGGGAATTGTCACTACAGCTCCATGTCTGGAAGTAGTTGATGCAAACATTGGTCTTTAAATTCCCAGAAATCCTTCCAAAGGTCCAGCATCATTCCCTTCCGACTGTCAACTACTTCCAACAACACAATATTTCGACTAACTCTCAACAGCAAATTGATTATTGAAAAGCACCTCATCTGAAAAATAACTTTTTGGGATTTTTGTTGGAAGGGGTAAGCAAAGGAGGAGTCATTGTGCAGCATTTTGTTTTTAAGAAAAGATGTTAACAGGACTGGTTGGGTCAAAAATGGCAGGTCATGCATAAAATCGCCATTTGGACACTAACTGATATCATAGTCTGTTCGCTCAGCATTCTTCCAGAGTCACAGTGGTTAGTACTGTTGCCTCACAGCTCCAGGGACCTGCGTTCGATTCCTGGCTTGGGTGACTGTCTGTGTGGCATTTGCACGTTCTCCCCGTGTCTGCATGGGTTTCCTCTGGGTGCTCCTGTTTCCTCCCACAGTCCAAAGATGTGCAGGTTAGGTTGATTGGCTGTGCTAAATTGCCACTTAATGTCCCAGGAGTGTAGGTTAGGGGGATTAGCAGAGTAAATATGTGGGATTACGGGGATAGGGCCTGAGTGGGATTGTTGTCGGTGCAGACTTGATGGGCTGAATGGCCTCCTTCTGCGCAGTAGGGTTTCTATGATTCTATGACTCCTCACAGGACACCTGTGCTATCAAAAATGAGTGGTACAGACCATATGAGAAGTCATTAAGAGTGAGCCCTGCGCCATTTCTTTTCCAGGCAATTCTTTTAGCTTGTAATCAACAACACTACTGAGCCCAATTTTGGGTTCCTAATCTTTCTAGGCAGGACATTATTACACATGTAATTTGTGTAAGAGAAAGACATGAGAGAGGAGTAGAATCTTAGTTTCAATTTATTCAATGGATGGGAAAATCACCAACAAGGTCAGGACAAGGCTAGTACGGTGCTGTATAGTAGCACAGTGGTTAGCACTGCTGCTTCACAACGCCAGGAACCTGGGTTTGATTCCCGGCTTCGGTCGCTCTCTGTGTAGAATTTGCACGAACTTCCTGTGTCTGCGTGGGTTTCCTCTAGGTGCTGCAGTTTCCTCCCACATTCTGAAAGACACGTTCATTAGGTGCTTTGACCCAAACAGGTTGTGGTGACAAGGGGAATTTCACAATAACTTCATTGCAGTGTTAATGTAAGCCATAATTGTGGCTAATAAATAAACATTACTTATTGCACATCCCCAATTGTCCTTGAGAGGCTGGTGGTGAATTGGTGAAGGTGGTAGTTAAAAGAGAGATAAGTAACGAGATGTTAGAATTTGTCCTTGCTTTGTGTGACTGGCTAATTGCAATGTGTAGTCCCTTTAACATTGTTATGCTATTGCACATGCATGCAACTTAAAAGGAATATTGGTTGTGCGCAGTTTGTTTGTTCCCTGCATGCTAGCTTTTGGACTGCTGCGTGGCCATGCTTAGAGGGAATATTGGATAGAATTGTAGCATCAGAAAATGGTTACAATGCAGAAGGGTGTCATTCAGCTCACTCAGATCATGCCAGTGTCCTGCAAGAACAATCTAACTCCATCCATCTTCAGTCCTTTTCCCATAACCCTGCAACTGTTTTCCCTTTAAATGGTTACCCAATTCCCTTTTGAAAGCAATGATTGAATCTTCCTCCATCACCCTTTGAAGAATCCGGCACAGTGGCACAGTGGCATGGTGGCACCATGTTTCGCAATGCTGCCTCACAACGCCAGGGACTCGAGTTTGATTCCTGGCTTGGGTCACTGTCATTGTGGAGTTTGCACATTCTCCCCATGTCTGCGTGGGTTTTCTTTGGATGCTCTGGTTTCCTCCCACAGTCCAAAGATGTTAGGGTTAGGTTGATTGGCCATGTTAAATTGACCTTAGTGACAGGGGATTAGAAGGGTAAATATGTGAGGTTATGGGAATAGGGTCTGGGTGATATTGTGGTTAGTGCAGGTTTGATGGGCTGAATCGCTTCCTTCTGCACTGTAGGGCTTCTATGATTCTAACCTATTCAATGGTTGTGAAACATCCATGGTAGCAGAAACTTCTCTTCTTTTACAATTACATTGGGGGTGATTCTCCCATCCCGATGCGCTAATTTTCTAGCACGTTGGGCCAGGAAATTAGCTTGTGTGCCAATTTGTGAGATTCGCACATACATTCCCGAACCATGTGCATCTCTCAGTGACGGAAAACCGGCACAGTCGGGAGGCAGGAAACCAGCGGGACAAGCAGGTAAGTCATTTTAATCTTTTTTAAATGTTATTTAAATGTAATTTTTGGCCCTGGGACTGAAGTCTCCAAGTCTGATAGCATCTCCCACTCCGCCAGTACAATTTCATTCCGGCAAAGTTTAAAATAGCTCCTCATTTCTGGGGAACTAGCAGAAGTCACTGCTGGAGTGAAGGAAACAACTGGGGCCCTCCCAGTGGGTCAGGCAGTCGGTGGATGTGGTGCCCCCGGGCATGGGCATCTTAGCAATGCCAGCCTGTGCCCCGGCACTGCCAAGGAGCAAAGTTCCCATGCCCAGGAGCACCTCGTCATTGCCCACCAGGCACCGGGCAGTACCTAGGAGTGGTCGGTGGGGGTGCAAGTTTCTGCTGCCACTCTGCAGACAGGATTGGTCAGGGCTGAAAGGAGACCCATGATCAGGCAGACTGGGGGATGGTCTCCCATGGGGGGTTGGGGGTGGTTTGCCAGTATGGCGGGGGCATCTACCTCCTGGGGGGGATCTGCTTCCCTGGGGAGTTCTGCCAGGGTGGTGGAGGGGGGCGGGATTGTCAGTGCTTGGGGGGCAACTGGAGATTGGGGTACTCTGGGACAGCGGGTGGTTTGGGGTTAGCCCGGGAATGCTTGTGAGGGCCATGATTGGGTCGTGGATGGTGCTGAGAGGCAGCACTGGGGGTTTCCAGGCTGGCCAGCGATCGAGCTTGTCAGCAAACCACAGGCTGACAGTTCGGACACTGCACATGCCAGATTCTGGCTTGAATAGGCCCTGCCCTGCCGAGTTTTTAATGATATTCATGATTGTGACCGCTGTGTGGCACAAGTCTGAACTCCCACGGAAAAAACAATTGTGAATTACGCTATTTTTCCTGTAAATTCAGCACTTTGAAGTTTATTGGGGGAATCGCTCCGTCTAAACTTGTGTTCTCTGATTCTCGACCTTTCCACTGTTGGGAATAAATTCTCTCTGTCTACTTTGTTTAGATCTTAAATGATTTTGAACACCTCTATCAAAGTTGTCCTTAACCTTCTCTTCTCAAAGGACAGAGTCAATCTCATTGCACTGAAATCCGTTTTACTTCAATCTAGAATTTCTAGTCGTTTTACATTTTTCTCTGTCAAATCTTGAACTTGGTCTTATTATTATTATTCCTATTAGTTAAATGTCCATGCATTGTTAAGATGTTAACTAGATCTGGTTCATTGCTCACTACTAAATCCAAGATGGCTTCCAAAAGCGACAGGGTATATTGTCGCAGAAAACTATCCTGAACAGACTTAAGGAATTCACTAACTTTCTGTCATGTGCTACTCTGCTTATTCCAATCTAAATGGAAGGTAAAGGCCCCATTAAACCATGCTACTACATGATTGGACAATCTTAACATTTATACATTCTCCTCTTCCACAGCTGCTCGCACTATCATCTTCATCCCTTTTCTCTTTCTTAATTCTACCCATAAAGTCACCACTGCCTGCTTACTTCTCAATATACACTGTTACTACTGAACTGATTTCATCCTTCATCCTTAAAGCTATTCCTCATATTTTACGTCTTTCCTGTAGACCTTACAACCTGGAATATTCTGGTCTTGCGGAGTACTTAATTTGACGGGAAACCAAGAATCTGCTTCGCGTCATCAGGATGAACTGTTGGAATTTGTTCTCAGGGCTTCCCAACAAACATTTTTTGTCCATATTCCAGAGCCTTAAATGCTTGTGAACATTGAAGCATTGAAGAGCAACACGGAATCCATGAGACTGAAAATGAACATATACTTACTTCTTAATTTTTCAAACTTTACTGCTCTGTCGAGGTACTGCCCCAACATCTGCTGCTGAGTTGGTGGCAGTCTGCTGATTTATCTACTCTATTGACTATCAGGACTTTGACTGATATCTTCAGGTGGCCAGGGGCCTAGAAGGCCCTGGCCTGCTAAGGATGTCCTGCTAAGTTACAGGTGCACCCTCCCTGGCCTGACCTGCTGGAGGCGATAGGGTTACTGCAAGGGGAGGTGGAATGACAGGGCACTCTTGGATATTCTGGGATGAAGATCTAAGATGCCCTGCTGGCACTCCTTCTGCATGTGGTTGACTGATGACCTCTTTCTGACTTTTTGAGGAAGGGACATCGACAGATTATGGTCATGTTCTTGTTTCATTCTACCCAAAATGGCAATATCATTGGCAATACAATGCATCCTGGCACAGTGCACGTAACGCGAGTGAAAGAAATCCTACTAACAGATAGCCTGCAAGAGAACCATTGGAAATAGTTTAATCCGAACCAGTGTATGAAATTCAGTAAGCTCTTGGGACTTCACCACAAGATCTGATCTCCAGTAACATGCTTGGAAATAAGCTGCAAGAAAAACTTTGAACCTGTCAATCTCAGACTTAATTCTTCTAATGTGGGCATTTTGTAAGCAGTGTTTCAAAGCTGCACTGGTGGAAGGCTGCTAAAATATGTAGCCCAAGGTGTCATCATCAGGCTGTCCTTCCTTATCCAGTCTCTCTCCTTATCTTCATTGGTAGCATGAATGTTGTGCCTTTTGGAGAGGATCAGCTTCTGGGGAATCTCATTCTCTATCTTAAGGGAACAACAACAATTTGCATTTGCACAGCATCTTCAACACAGTAAAACATGACTATTGGAGTACTATCAGATAAAACCTGGTGAATAAATGTAATAAGAACTATTTATTCATTTACAGGGCAAAACTACCAGACATTGGTTGGGCTGTTTGACCTGTTTCCACATTGTAATTCCTAAGTATGCATATGTTGAACTACACAAAACTCACTGGCATAAAAGTATTACCTACACAGTGTGCATTATAGTTCAAATATAAAACAGAACAATGAACATGATTCCAAAGCTTCTATTGTTTGTATCTTTTTATTAAATGGTAATCCCTCTGCTTCACTATGTTGTGAACTTTGGATCAAAATGTGTTAACCAAAATGAAACTCTCTGTTCTTCCTGATTTGTATTTGACCATGTTCTTTCAATATGCAGCTAGTGGGATAATCTCCCACATGATAGATTCATTCTTGTAACTGTCTCCCGAGTTGTGTCAACTGGCTTAGAGGTGCGTATGAGTAGCTAAAGAACTACCTCTAGCAGGAGGATGGTAAAACACACAGAGCATTTAAAAATAAATTAGGTTTTTAAAAAGGTTTCTATCCCTTTGATATACAGCGGGACCCAAAATCAGTGGCCAAAATGTGTTGAAATGTAGCCCTGGTATCTCCAGACTTATTTCAAAGATTCTTGGACACTGGCTGGGACCTTTTCATTGACAGTGAATGATTGAAAGATTGATTATGGCAAATTGGATTGTCCCAAGATGCCTCAGCTGGATTTTTCTAACATTTCTCTCATATTTTTCTCCAAGTAATAATTTTGCAGCCTGAAACCAAACTGGTTATAATGATAATTTAAAGAATTAATTAATTATGCAAAGGAAGGATCATTATGAAAAATCTCTAATGTTTTGGCCTACAGTAAGAAGAAAGCTCATTCTGACACCTGAAGGTCCAGGTGTCATTCTGTGCCATTTGCATAGCAGGATGGCTTAGCTAAGTGAGACATGTGGCAGCCTCCTGCTCCTATACCAAAAGAGTCGGTTGTCACAGACTTAAGCTGAATTCCCAGAGGACTCTGTCTCAGACTCAGAATGGTTTCTGTTTTCAGAGCACCAGCTGTAATTTAAAAGTCTGATCCAGTTTAGCTTTGGAATCTTAGTTATGGAACGTGAACCCAGATTTGCAGTGTTTGTAAGTTGCGTCTTTATTAATTTCCATGTGTGAGGAGCACTGCAAATTTATTGTTCCTGTTGCATAAAAGTGAGCTCAATTCATTCATAAACCAGCCCATGGTCTACAGCTACATTTTGTTTTACTACAATACTTATCCTACTACCTTTCATCACATGAGAAGCCCATGTTACATGTCAGTACCCACTATATAGAGTAAACAATCTCTGTTACAATTCTTGGGTCATACTATTGTGTATTCCTAGATATTGGATAGATTCTGGGTGATGGAGAATTTTTTTTTAAATATTCATTCATGGGACATGAGCGTCGCTGGCTGATCAGCATTTTTAGCCCATCCGTAGTTGCCTGAAGATAGTTGAGACTCAACCACGTTGCTGTGGACCTAGAGTCACATGTAGGCCAGACCAAGTAAGGATGGCAGATTTCCTTCCCTAGTGAACCAGATGATTTTTCTTTTTCCCTGGCAATCGATAATGATCTTATTTTTACCAGTAGATTCTTAATTCCAGATATTTTTTATTGAATTCAAATTCCACCACCTGCCATGGCCAGATTTGAACCCAGGTCCCCAGAACGTTAGCTGAGTTTCCAGATTAATAGTCCAGCGAAATTACCAGTAGGCCATCGCCTCCCCCCAGTGCAATGTCAGATCACAGAAAGGACTGTCAATATTGAACTGAAGTGAATTACTTGCTCAGAAGGCCAAAAGAAATGACAGAAACAAGGGAGTAATTACAGCAGCTGTGTTTTGTTTTCTTTCTACAGATCATTTGAACACACTTGTTCATTGTAAAGATGTATTTGTCACAAATGTACATATAAATTCTTACATAAAGAATATTCACAAGCTTTCAATATAAACAAAGAGAAGGTGTGCTGTCATCGTGGCTGCCGTGAGAAAGGAAAACATGATATTTAGTTTTGAAAAAACAGTCAAAAAACAATTGTTTCATTGCCTTAAAGTAGAATTATTCTAAATGTTTTCCCAAATTCTTTCACTTGAAGTATTCCTTTCCTGCTTACATATCTCGGCACTCTATCTTGCAAACAGTTTAACCTTTGACTCATCATTAGAAACCCACAGCAAATCTGCTGATGTATAGTGAAACTGTTGGCCTGGTGTTCATTTGGTTGGTCACAAATTGGGTTTTATAGCTACCTGTCTGCAAATAAATCTCTGTGCTATGCTTAAACCTAATAGCAAAGACACAAATGACATCTTTTGTGAACTTGCTAAAGGTAAACTATCCCTTATTTTCTTCTCAACCTGCCTGCATATTTTGACACGGGTGATCATGCCATGCTCATCCAACACCTCTTCACTCCAGCTGGGTGGGTTTGCACTTGCTTAGTTCCATTTTTTTATCTATCCAATCATGGCCAGAGAATAACCTGTTTCTTTTCCTGCTCCCACATGGCTAGCTGTGGTGTCCCCAAGGTTTTATTCTTGACTCCTTCCTATTTCTTATCAACAAGCTGCCCCTTGGCAACGTCATTCAAAAGTACAGCATGAGTGTCCACACATATGCTGACAACATCTCACCATCACGTCACCATCACCTCTCTTGACCCCCCTCCACTGCGTCTAATTTTTAACAATTCTCTTCCTTGTTTTCAAGTGCCTATGGAGCCCTATCCATCTCTGTCTCTGTGTTCTCCTCCAGACTTGCAACTCTCTGAGATATCAGAGCTCCTTGAATAACCCAATTTTAATCATTTCATCCTTAACCTCTTTGACCAAGCTTTTAGACATCTGACATTATATATCCCTATGCGACTCAATGTTAATTTTTGTTTCACAGTGCTCCTATGAAGTGTCTTGAGGTGTATAATTACTAGAGATGTTAAATAAATGCAAGTTGTTGTAGTCGATACGTATCAATTTCACATTTTTAAAAGATTAATTCATTTTAAAACGATCAGATAGGAAATATATGCATGCATAACTCAAAAGCAGGAATGAAAACCACCATTCCTGAAGTTTGAAAACTATGAAGATGAAATAGAAAAGCTTCTAAGATCAGGCAAGAGTTTGTTTGTGTTATTAAAATAGTTGGTGGACTGCAGTCTTCAGCTGAAGCCACAAGGTGCCTTAGCTGCAGAGAGATAGTGGGTGTGTTTTCTTCTCTCCCTGTTGGAATTGGGAGCATCAAGTAAACAGTATTTACCTCTGAATTTGACGAAATATTTACCAGAGACAAATATCTATGATGCACACCTTTGGACTGTGGAGCGCCCGGAGGAAACCCACGCAGACACAGGGAGAACTTGCAAACTCCACACTGACAGTGACCCAAGTCAGGAATTGAACCTGGCTCCCTGACGCGTTGAGGCAGCAGTGCTGACTACGGTGCCACCATGTCGCCCATACACCCACAGTGCTGTTATGAAAGGAATACCAGAATTTACTTTCAATTACACTGATAAACTGTCCATAAACCTTATTTACACGTTTCCTCCCTTTTGACCTGTTTTTAAATCCAATTTGTTACCTACCATCACTTCCATATTTTACACATTTCTTTAATAGGCTCCTGTACCTACTAAAACATTTTCAGAAAATAATAGCGCACTAGATCCATTAATTCCCCCCACTAAGAAAGTTGCCCTACTCCTCCAGAGGCTGCAGGGTGGCACAATGATTAGCACCGCTGCCTCATAGTGCCAGGGGCCTTGGTTCAATTCTGGCCTTGGGTGATTATCTGTGTTTGCATGTTCTCCCCATGTCTGCATGGGTTTCCGCCAGGTGCTCTAGTTTCTGCCCACAGTCCAAAGATGTGCGGGTTAGATTGATTGGTAATGCTAAATTGACAGGTGGATTAATAGGGTAAATGTGTGTGGTTACGGGAATAGGATCTGGGTGGGATTGTGGTCAGTGAAACTCGAAGTGGCAAATGACCTCCTTCTGTCCTGTAAACATCCTATAACTGAAAGCTTGCCAAGAGAAATGGCATTTAAACAGAGGAAGGGCATGAATTTTCTGTACTTACCTGTTAGGTACCCACTAAACATGCCACAGAAAATATTAAAGCTTGTCCATTCAAGTGTAAATGAATTTTTAACAGCATGATAAGTCTTAATTACTGCCAAACACCTCACTGCAACTGAAAATTTTGTCAGGTTGCAGCCTAAGAAATTAAATATCAGGTGCTGCTTATAACGGGTGGCCAATCCGATACCCCCAGAGACCAATTTCTACCCTTATGTGTCTCTGTAAGGATTCTTTGATCTGCTTGGTTGAGGAGACACACTATTGCTTGCTTCACTCAAATAGGTCCCAGACCCCTGTAGAGGACACCACACAGTATCAAACCACAGTGCAAAATATCACAGAATGTCTCTGTACACGTGTAAGTGTAATGAATGGCAAGAGTTTAACACTAACTGCAAAATATGGGCCAATACGTTTATTTTTTACTCCAATTTGCTGCCAGGTTTCTGTTAATGCCAGTAAATCTATGGCCTAGTTTTCCCCTGAGAGAGCAAATGAATGCAGAAAGCAATCCCAGCAACCAGAGACAGAGGTCCAAGGATTGTAAGAAATGGGAGCTTGGGCCTCACATAAATGATCTTGGTAAATTGTGTCACTTGCTGTGCTTCCACTGTTACTTTGCCTGACTGAATAAATGAACTTTGAGCTGTCTGCTCTGAACTCACCTTTGAAATTTCTGTTTACTTACCACCCCCCAACTCCCAACCCCACTTGCCCCTCACACCCCCCTCCCCTGCAGCTCCCTCTCTCTTAACAACAGTTTGTATCTCATGCCTTTAATGGAATAAAATTTCCTAAGACACTTCACAAGACTGGAATCATTGAAGATTTGTCACGAACAAAGGAGGTATTATGATAAGTGATTAATAGCTTGCTCAAAGAAGTAGATTTTAAGGAACTTAAAAGAGGGGCTTAGATAGCAAATTCCAGGGGGAAATGAGATGATTGGAGGAAAGGCTGTCATAGCTGGAGTAAATGAAGTGGGGCACTTGTACAAGAGGCTAGAGGAGGAATGCCAGGCTCTCAAAAGAACTATTAGGACTGCAGGAAGTTTCAGAGAGACAAAGGAGCGAAGCCATGGAGCAGCTTCAGGATGAGGATGAGAGTTTTAATGTCAAGGCATTGGTGGATTTGGAGCTAACATAGTGCATTGAGCATAATTGGAGCAAAATTACATTCTATCTTCATAAAATTCAATTGATACTTTTCCCTTCGGCACTCAATTCTCATTCCAGGCAAATTGGAGGGATATGGGTGTCGCTGGCTGGCCAACATTTATTGCCCATCCCTAGTTGCCCTTGAGAAGGTGGTGGTGAGCTGCCTTCTTGAATTGCTGCCGTCCACATGTTGTGGGTTGACCCACAATGCTGTTAGGGAGAGAATTCCAGGATTCCAAGATTTTGACCCAGTGACTATGAAGGAACGGCGATATATTTCCAAGTCAAAATAATGAGTAGCTTGGAGAGAAATTTGTCGGTGGTGGTGTTCCCATGTATCTGCTGTCCTTGTCCTTCTAGATGGAGGTGGCCGTGGGTTTGAAAGGTGCTGTTTAAGGATTTTTGATGAATTATGAAAATCATGTTTTCACTATTCCCATCTCAGTCCATAATCAGGTCATTCCAAGATGTAGCCTCCATTACTGGTTTTCAGCAGTTCCCTTCCTTCCATTAGTCCTCGCACCCCATGGATCTTCTCCTTCCTGATGTTCTCTCCCACTGCTTGGCCTTTGCTTCGCTAGTGCACCCCATCACTGTCTTCTCCTCATCACTTTTGTTGCCATCTTTTCACTGCTGATCCCTTCCTGCAATTGATGTTCTCCTCACTATTTTTGTTCTCTCCTACAGTACCTCACCACCACTTCCCAACTGGTATATTCTGCCATTGGTGATTTCTATACATTCCAGCCTCACTTTCAATACAGACTGCATTGGAATCTAACTTAGTGTTTAGTATAAAAGATGAGATACCTTCAAATTGCATAAAAGGATTGATTATTTTCCTAAGCCTCCAATTGTGGTCGGACTCTAATAGTCTAAGGGGTTCAATTTACTTGGTGCATTAGAGTTACCATACATACTAATTATGTATTAAGGGATGATAATTTTGTGATTTTGAGTTAATTGAATTGGCGTTAACATTTGTCTACACTCCTAAAATTTCTCCTGGGAATAAATATTTCTAACGTACGTTAACACTCAGACTGCGTTAATGTTTTTTCTTGCTTGCTAACTGCTTGTTAAGCAGCAATTAACATGGAATGTGCAAATTTGCTTAGTATTTATTTAATTCCTACATTGCATTAATTTCTCCTATTTATAATTGGCATTAAAGAATTGGAGCGAGTTGGCAGAATTCCAATAGTACAGAGAAGGAGATATTGTTATAAATCTGCAGTATGGATATAGCCTCAGGTTTAACATTGTTAGATACTTTGAGCAGACATTTGGGAGGTCCTGGACCATAGAAGATGGACTTACCTTGTTTGTAGCAATGCAATGCAATGCAAGTACCATCAGTGTGTCATCCATCTGGAAGTCAAAGAAGCTGCACTTCTGTCCTTGCCTGATCCATAATCACCCTGTATGAACTGTACAGACTCCCCAGTACCAAGTGAAATAAGTCTGTCTATGCTGACACATGTTTCAGGTTGTGTTGGCAAAGAACTTTGAGTTCCTCCTGTTGGGCTTGTAGGTTTTCTGAGGTGAAAATATATAGGAAGCGCACATGGCCTTTAGTCATGACAAATAGAGACATTCAAAATAAATGCATTGGGATTTCATTACAAGTAGCAACAAGAGCAGTTCTTACCCCCTTGTTGCTAAAATTACAACATATTCTACATTTCCTGGCATTTTATAATCACAGCTTTGACTCAGCGAGTAAGTGCAGTAATGAATATCATTGAATCATAGCATGACACAACATAATATGTGTGTAACTTCCACAGGTAACAAGTGCTATCTCCACAATTTTATATTGTAGTGGTCTATTGACACCCATAATGTCCTTTTTGTAATGAGTGAAAGGTTTCACCTATTGCATGTGGATGCCCATCCCAGCTGAATGTAACCTTCATCTCTGAAGCACAGTCTGCAAACAGAGTGTTGCAGTTGGAAAGGCTGCACGTCAATATATAAATTTCCAGGAAAGTCATATTGAGTCCTTTTGGGCAGTCAGTTCTGTCTGCACATAAGGATAAGTCAGCAACCTTTCGACACTGATAGTAAGCTGGTCTATAGTTTCAGCATGTTGCAAAAGTTCTGAAATATTTCATTATCTCTCTTGTTATGCATCACTTTATTGTAATATGCTTTGGTCAAATGTCTGTGAACCTACCCAGTAAGTATCATTGATTTGTACTTTCCTTCAATAGGCATACCTATTGATGTAAGATAAAGACTATTTAAATCTATATATGGCAATGTAAAATAATTAATATTCATTTTCATAGATATCAATGTCATCTAACTGGCAGTGGTTCTCATTGTTTATCTTATTTTTCCTTCAGCCTCAAGTCAAACATATTTTTGACATATCTTTCTAAGTGAGTTACAAAGACCAATTTAGGTTCCTGGGTGAGTGCTTCCATGCCTGCTCGACCCTCCACTCAGTTCTGGATTACCCTTATTACAAAAAGAGGCCATTTTATGATTACCTCACACAATCCACAGTAATTTCATCAATAAAGAAGGCCTTTCATTGCCCTTTTCCCTCATTCAGTGTGCCAATTTGCACACTCCATAACCAGATTAATGCACTGACTATTATCTTAGTGATTACGTGCACATTAAGGGAGGTAATAATCTATTCAGCAACACTAGTTTTTGGTTTCACTGCTCAGTTATACACTAATTGAGTAAATCTGAGTGTCCCAGTGAGTGCATTAACAAATACTAGTGATGCACAATTGGCAGAAGACCATGCGCAACCTTGTGAAATTTCAGATCTACAGTATTTTTGTTTGCCTAGATTTAACCTAGTATCTGTTCCTTTAAGTCTGCTCAACATACATGAGAAGTTTAAAATCAACTGTTATACAACAAACCATCTCCCATGTGAATTTGATATAAAAGATGCAAGGATAGTTGAAACAGCTGTTTGAAACGTAGACTTGATTTAGTTGAACGTCTGAGAGTCAATTACTTTTCAATGGGTTATGGAAATTGAACAAGCAAATGCCAACAAGTGCAAGGGCCAAATCTGATTATGAAGCACAGTTACAAAATTGTCTAACTGTAACGGTCATGCAAAAATATTAGGAAGACTGTTAACTCTGATAGTAAGAAAATGTTATGAGGGAGAGAAAGATTAACTTTGATACACAGGCAACGCATCTCATTGAAACCTCATTATAATTACCTGCAGTGCTTGTCACTTCTGTGGTTGATGCTGTGATGGGTAAGTGTTGAAGGCGTGACACACAGTTGCTGTTGGTAATAGTTACAGCATACTACTCTGAGGTTATGTAACCCCACCACAGCGATTCCATAAATGACTGGAAATGCTTTCTGCAATTTTTTTTTGGCTACTTTTTTTCCTCAGTCATTAGGATGTTTAATAGCCAATACAAGTTGTAAACACAATTAAAACAAATTATATACTTCACAGGATATGATGTATTTATCTATTGAATTCTCTTTTGAATCTTTTAATTTCTTCATTTAAGCTTTTAATTGAATCTCTCAGTCTTTCGCAAAAACCTGGACTTGGAATTCATATTTTTGTCCAAAATTATGACACTGAGCTGAATTTAGATTATGCAGCTTGAGCATGTGCTATACACTTATTCTTCCAGGACTCATTAGCACTGTTCAGATGTTTTTACTGATTACTCTTTTGTTTACTACTGGGCCTTTCTTTCCCTAGCCTTACTTGAAATAATTTGAAAAAAAACAAGAGGACACATTTCAAACCGATTTGAGGTGAAATTTATAATGAAAGTTTTCTGTTTATGACAAGATTGTGTAATGCAAAAAAAAATCTGCAATGCTATTTGCATGAGGGAAAATTTTTTTTAAAAAAGCACTGATAGCATGCTAATTACATACCAGTTGCACCATTTGTTATCTGTTCTATAATTGCTAAAGGAAGTATATTAAGCTGTGAGGGTTGAGAAATATTGAAAATAGCAGGAAACAAACAGGTTGGAAGGAGTAAACTTGTTTCACTTAATGTTACTTCCATTCTCACAAAAAACTATTTATCTCGGCTTGACAGTTAGAAAGTATCAATTCCAACTGCTATTGCCTGAGAAACACAACCACCAAAGGAAATGGATTGTGTGCTGTTGAAACAGGGGAGGTGTCCTATCAACTGCATCTCCATCCAATGTGACTAATTGTAATTTTAGATTGCAAAAGGCCAGACGTCTGTCAGGAGCTGACAGGATGTTTTTTATAAATATGCATATCAGGCTCCAGTGCAGTCTTTTGGGCCCAGCTGCAATTTTAACCTCAAGCTTAAGTGCGGGAATGGTTTAGAATTCCCTGATGGATCAGGGGCCAGGTGAAGCCCAAGTAAGTTTAATTGTTGAGTTTTTTTTAAGGCTTCCTTGTGAGCCAGGGAGAACAAAGTGTCCTCTCAACCCCACTAAGAAACCTTTCCTTTCCCTTCCCTTCTCTGGGTTCACCCCTTCCCCTGCCTGTGATCTTTCTTTGTCTCCCATATTCACTTACCTGGAGACCATCATCAGGTCACTGCCAGTGTGAGAGACACATTAGAAATCTAGTAACTTGGATGGCTGCCCATCCATCTATAGTGAACAAGGAAATTCAAACTGACCTCACGTTTCAGGCAACCTGCAGCTCACACCTGAGGGTTCCTCTCAGGAGGTCCTCAAATATTGGCAGAAGCTCTTCTGTTCCCCTGCCAGTGAGGCTCATATCTGAGGAGATTGCAATGGCTGAGGAGTACCCAGCCATGGCGCCAGATTCTCTCACAATGACTTCAGCAACCAGAGAATGTCTGCCAAGGCATCAAGGCCAATGGTACCTCAGAGTCAGCAGGCAGCCTCCAATCCAGCTGCCTGCGAGGGGGAAGAACCAAGGCGTAGCACTCACAAGCATAAGTTTAAGTCACAATGATCACATAAGTGGTCTCACAGGTGATTAATTTCTCGTTAGCATGATGTATGTATATCTCTGCCTTCAATATTAAAATGTTAAAATAAAGTGCAATAGCCTTAATGTGCTTCATGCAAGTGTCCTGGTACTAATGTGCCAACCATATACAGAGGGGCAAAGTTTATTTCAGAGGTTGGGATTTGGCTTCAGAATGACAGGGATACCTCATCAACACCAATCTGTCAGGAGGCGTTTCACTTGCTATTACCTTGAGTGCCTGCTTTAGATTCCTAACTGAAATCCCTCTGAATCAAGGCCTTCCTGTTCTCCCTGCTTCCCATAAGTATCCTCACACCAGGATATTGCTCTTCACCCTGGCACAGTTCAGGCTCCTCCTCAGACTCAACACTTGAATCATCCTCTGCCCCTTGGGTTCCCGTTGGGTTCCTGAAATTAGCTTCCAAATCCAGATTTCATTAATTACATTTAAATTTCACCAGTTGTTGTGCTGGGATTTGTACGCAAGTACCCAGAGATTTCGCCTGGGCCTTTGGATTATTGGTCTAGTAACACTACCATTCTGCACCATATTGCAACATTTGTGCAATTAAAAGTCATCACTCATTTTCTGCTAGTCTGACATTGTGGAATCCCTGTGTCTTCAGAAGGTGTAGAGGCAGGCTGCTCAATTCTGGCTGTCGTGATGTTGGTGTTGACCAACATCTTCTGATTTTTGGGTCTTGCTTAACATTTATCCACTTGCACTTGTACAGCAACAGTCAGGCCATCAAGACTTGATGCAACATTTGTGACAACAATAAATCAAAACAAAAACATTTAGGACACTGACTGAGGCAGGGCTCATGTCAATAGGCAAGAAGTGGAAACACTTTGAAGCGAGTTCCCATTTCTCTCTCTCCTTTTACTATTTTCTCTCTTAAGGCCACGTGCATTTTCCTGCGTACACAGAGTTGGAAAACACTTTGCTACAGATCAGTAAAGTGCCGAACAGCCAATGATAGACGTTCGTTATTTCTTTGTAAGGTGGCATTCAGAAAGTGCAGACTATTGCTGAGGGTCTGCATTCGCTCCTTTGACTGATCCACTTGATACCGCATGTAGGTGACCATACTATCCACGGATAAAGAAATCATTGCAATGGCCTGCAACATCATGCTGCTGTATTTGAGATGCACTCCTCCAAACTCTTTGCAACGGTCCACAGTGCAGATGGAAAGCCTGCCAATATTTGGCTGTAAAAGCATTTACCTCAACATCTCTTCCTTTCTTTAAGCCGTTGGGTTTTCCGAGGCCCAGGAAACCCAACTGCCTGTGGTTGGAAATAGAATGGCTGTCAAAATGAAGACACACAGCCTTCTTACAACATTTCAATAATCAATCCAGTTCCCGTGAGCTGACTGGTCATCTGGTCCTTATCCCTCCACTGTTAAAATTTGAAGTGGATGCAGTAGTTCAAGATGAGTTTGGTTCCTGTTCCAGATTTTTTGTATTTAAAATGACTCCACCCCAGCCTGTTTTTGGAAGTTAAAATTCAATGATTGTCTGAGTTAAGATGGGCCTGATTGTACTTATCTTTAGAATAAGTAAGAACACAATAAAGAGAATTAAGAGTAGACCATTGAGACTGTTCCATCATTCAATAAGATAATGGCTGAACATATATAGCAGCAACACTTTCCTACCCTACCTACGTCTCCCTTGATTCCCTTAGTACTCAAACATCTATCAATCTCAGTTTTAAATTTCCTCAATGACTGAGCATCCACTGCTTCCTGGGGTAGTGAATTCCAAAGATATATTACCCCCTGCATGAAGTAGTTTCTCATCATCTCTGTTTCAGATGGTTGATCCTTTATGCTGAACATATGACCCCTGTCCCAAAATCTTATACCGGAGTTGAGGGGGTTGAGCTATGAAGAGAGGCTGAATAGACTGGGCTTGTACTTGTTGGAGTTTAGGAGGATGAGGGGGGGATCTTATAGAGACGTATAAGATGATGAAGGGGATGGATAGGGTCGAGGTTGAGAGGTTCTTCCCGCTCAGAAAGGACAGCAGGACTAGAAGCCACAGCCTCAAGATAAGGGGGGGCAGTTTAGAACGGAGTTGAGGAGGAACTTATTCACTCAAAGGGTGGTGAATCTCTGGAATTCTCTGCCCGTTGAAGTGGTGGAGGCTACCTCGCTAAATATATTTAAGACATGGGTAGATAGGTTTTTGGTAGGCAAGGGGATTAAGGGTTATGGGGAGAAAGCGGGAAAGTGGAACTGAGCCACTTCAGATCAGCCATGATCTTGTTGAATGGTGGGCAGGCTCGAGGGGCTAGATGGCCTACTCCTGCTCCTATTTCTTATGTTCTTATGTATCTTCAGCCAAGAGAAACAGTCTCTAAACATTTACCATGCCTTTCAAACATTTTATTCAGAGAATTTAGGCCATTCTATTCAATCTCTCCACATATGATAGCCTTCTCATCCCAGGACTCAATCAAGCGAATACTTGTTACATTATTTGTAAGGCATGTAAATGCTTCTTTAAGAGCCACAGGAATTCTGTTTCCTTTTACTCAGTCATTTTGCAAAAAAATCTAAAACACCATTTGTCTTCCTAATTGTTTGCTGTACTTATCTTAACGTTTTTGATTCATGTACAGGGACTTCCAGAATGCTTCTGAATACCAAAATCCACTAATCTTTCATCAGACAACACTATTCTTTCCTGAACACAGTGGATAACTTCACACTTCTTTACAATAAACCCTGTTTGCCACCTTCTTTATAAACTATGAAACTAGTCTACATCCTTTCATAATCTCTGTGCCCTCTTCACAGCTTACTTCCCCACCTAGCTTATTCTCATCAGCAAAATTGGATACATCACACTCAATGCCTTCATTGAAGTTAAATAACTGAGACCCAAGCATTGATCCTTGTGGCATTCCATCCCAGAAATGACCCGTTTATTCCTAATTTGTTTTCTTTTTGTTAACATACTCTCAATCCATGGTGATATATTCACCCCAATTCTACAAGCCCTAATTTTGTGTAACAGCATTGAATGTCATCTAAAAATCTAAATATACTACATCCACTGGTTCTCTCTCATCTACCCAGTTAGACCATTAAAACGTTAGAATATTTATCAAGTATAATTTCCCTTTCATAAAAGCCTACTGACTCAGCCTAACGATTTATAATTTTCCAAATGCCCTGTTACCATGTCCTCAATAATAGATTCTGGCATTTTCCCAATGACTGATGCCAAAATAAATTGCCTATAGTTCCTTGTTTTCCTTGTCTCTCCTTTCTTTCTTACTCAAATCCATGGAGCTGTTTAGAATCCAGGCAGTTTTGGAACATCATAACCATTGTCACTGCAGCCATCTCTTCTAAAAACCTAGGGTGTAAGTCATGAGGATACTCATCAGCTTTCAGTCCTATTAATTTTACTGTTTTTTACTCTTTTTTACAAATATTGATTACTTTCAAATAACAACTCACATTAAATGCTTTCATTCTCACAATTTCTGATTGCTTTTGAAGATAGACTTAAAATATGTTAGATACAGATATATTAAGTATAGTAGTCTAGGAGGAACAGTGGACAGCATAATTATAAAGAAAGAGGAAATACGCAAACGGTTGGAATCCTTGAAAGTTGATAGGTTATCTGGGCCAGATGGATTGTTTCTGAGGATGATGAAAAAGGTCAGTGAGGAGATGGCAGGTGCTCTAAGGATGATTTTCCAATCCTCACTAGAAGTTGGGTGACATGGTGGCACAGTGGTTAGTACTGCCGCCTCACAGCTCCATGGACCTGGGTTCGATTCCTGTCCTGGGTCACTGTCTGTGTGGAGTTTGCACATTCTCCCCATGTCAGCGTGGGTTTCCTCCGGGTGTTCTGGTTTCCTCCCACAGTCCAAAGATGTGCAGATTAGATTAATTGGCCATGCTAAATTGTTCCTTACTGTCTCAGGATGCGTAGGTTAGAGGGATTAATGATGTAAGTGTATGGGGTTGTGGTGATAGGTCCTGGCTGGGATTGTTGTCAGTGTAGACTCGATGGGCTGAATGGCCTCCTTCTGTACTGCAGAGATTCCATGATACGGGGAGGAAGTGGAGGACTGGGGAAATGCAAACATAGTTCTATCATTTTAAAAGGGATTAAAGAAAATGCCAAACAATTCTAGGCAGGTTAGTGTTACATCAATGGTGGGCAAATTAGTAGAATCAATCCCAAAAGAAAGAATTAACTGTTACATAGAAAAACATAGATTAGTCGGCATGGATGACTGGTCAGCATGGGTTTGTTAAAGGAAGGTCTTGCCTCACAAACTTGATTGAAGTATTTGAGGAAGTGACATGAAAGATGGGTGAAGTTAGTACAGTGGATGTTGTGTACATGGATTTTAGCAAGGTGTTTGACAAGATCCCATATGGCAGATTGGTGAAAGAACTAAAAGCCCACGGGATACAGAGTGATGTGGCAAACTGCATAAAAAGTTGGCTTAGTAACAGGAAACAAAGGGAAATTGTCAATGGATGCCTTGTGAATGGAAGGTTGTTCCAAGTTGCGTCACACACAGTTTGGTCTTGAGACTTTTGCTGTTTGTGTTCTATATTAATGGCTTGGACATGAACCTGGGGGGCATGATTGGGAAATTTGCAGATGACACAAGATTTGGCCAAGTAGTGGATAGTGTAGAGGATAGCTATAACATCCAAAATGATATAGATGGGCTGTGGAGTGGGTGCTAAAGTGTCAGATGGATTTTAACATAGAAAGTGTGAAGTCATGCATTTCGGGAGATCAAACAGTTATAGGGAATACACGATAAATGTGAATACACTGAGAAGGGTAGATGAAGTGAGAGATCTTGGTGTGCAAGTACACAGGTCCCTTAAGGCAGCAATTCAAGTAGACAAGGTTGTAAAGAACACATATGGAATGCTCTCACTGGCAAAGGTATTGAATATAAAAGTAAGGTTATAATGTTGTATAAACACTGGCAAGGCCACAGCTGGATTATTGTGTGCAGTTCTGGTCACCACATTGCAAGAAAGGCATAATTGCTCTGGAGAGAGTGCAGAGGGGGTTTACAAGAATGTTGCTGGTGCTAGAAAAATTAGCTATGAGGAGAGATTGGATAGGTTGGGGTTATTTTTCTTGGAGTAGAGAAGGCTGAGGGGTGACTTGATTCAGGTATACAAAATGATGCAGACAAAAAACAGAGTGGACAGAATAAATTTGTTGTCCTTGATGGAGAGTTCTGGAATCAGAGGACATAGATCAAATTAAGTGGCAGTAGGTTTAAAGGGGACATGCGGAAGATCTTTTTACGCAGAGCAGAGTGGGCATCTGGAATTCTCTGCCCAAGTTGGTGGTGGAGGCAGAGACTCCAAACTCTTTCACAAAGTATCTGGATCTGCACCTTAAGTGCAGTAAGTTACAGAGTTATGCAGAAAGATGGGATTAGAAAGGACACCTGGCTGTCCTCAGGCTGGCAGGGACAAGATGAACAGAATAGCCTCTTTAGGTTCTGTAGTTACAGTTCTGTGTTCTCTGTGTTTATTGCACCTGCCATTTCCTTTCTCTCCATTATAAATTCACTAGTCTCTGTGCCAAATTTTACTATTAAGTTGCATCCATTTTCAGGCACAGAAACTTGGTAAAGTCAGGCGTGAGGCAAGTAACGTGATCTGTGCCCACATCCACACCGGCTCCCATTTTACCAAGGGCCAAAAATGACCGTCATCAGGACTGTGCCCGAAATGGGTGCGATATCAATTTAAATGCATTTACATGCGTTTAAATTGACTTAATGGACTGCACACCCAAACTTTCCAACACATCCCCCTTTACCACTGCGTTTGCCCATCCAGATTTGGCACGAAACAGACATAGTCCGCAAAAAGATAAGTTCCGAGCTTCCAGAGGCTCTTTGACTCAGATCAGTGGTGGTGGTGGGGGAAAGCAGGTCAGATGGCTCTCTGGTGAGGAGAGCGAGGGAGACAGGTCAGATGGTTCTCTATTGGGAGAGGTGGGGGGCAGGTGTGGGGGGGGCAAAGGGGATCTGCTGCCACTCTGCGTGTGATTGGTGGGGGGTGGGTCTGCTGCCACTCTGCACGTGATCGATACAGGGTCGGGGGGTGCGCTGCCACTTTACGTGTGATTGGTGAGGGTGGGGATCCGCTGCCAATCTGCATATGATCAGTAGGAGGGAAGTGGGGGGATCCACGGCCACTCTGCGTGTGACCAGTTGGGGGGGGGGAGAAGCTAGCGATTGGTCTGGGTGATGTGGAGGTAGGGGGATAAAAGGGTCAGTTATGTTGTGGGGATGGGGCAATGTCTGTGGGGGCCAGGGGGAGGCATTATCCGGCCCAGGAGTGATATGGCAGGGGAGTGTTTTTCTATTTTTTATTGCACATGCGCAGTTGGTGGCATCGATCAGAGCTGCAGCATTTCAGGTGCAATAAGCCCCTCACACAGGCTTCTACAGCACAGTTCAGAATTACTGATTTTTTTCAGGCAGAGTGTGTATGGGGGTGCCTGAGAACAGGTCTAAAAGTCAGATCTGCAACCCTCCAGTTTGAACTCCGCCCAGCACTTAGAATTAAAATGCTAAAATAGGGCCTAATGTCTCTCAGGGATCCACATTTACTATCACAAATCGCTTCCTTTTTGCTTATTTGTATTCTTACATACTTCTATAATCTGCTTTATATTTTTTGCTAGTTTACACTCAATTCTATCTTCCCCTGCTTTATAATTTCTTGGTTATCCTTTGCTCATTTTTAAAACCCACCATCCCTGTCAATTCTCAGTTTTACGATTATTTTTGGCAACATGATAATTTTTTTTTCCTTTTAACCCAACATTATCCTTAACATCTCTAATTAGCCATGGCTGTACTATTTTTCCAAGAGAAATTTTATATCTCAAGGGAATGTACATAAATTGAGAATATGGATGCATGGGATTGAGGGTGATTTAGCAGTTTGGATCAGGAATGGGCTAGCTGAAAGAAGACAGAGGATGGTAGTTGGTGGCAAATATTCAACCTGGAGTTCAGTTACTAGTGGTGTACCGCAGGGATCTGTTTTGGGGCCACTGCTGTTTGTCATTTTTATAAATGACCTAGATGAGGGTGTAGAAGGATGGGTTAGTAAATTTGCGGATGACACTAAAGTCAGAGGAGTTGTAGACAGTGAGGATGGATGTTACAGTTTGCAGAGGGACATAGATAAGCTGCAGAGCTGGGCTGAGAGGTGGCAAATGGAGTTTAGTGCTGAAAAGTGTGAGGTAATTCACTTTGGAAAGAGTAACAGGATTACAGAATATAGGGCTAATGGAAGGACTCTTGGTAGTGTCGATGAGCAGAGAGATCTTGGTGTACATGTGCATAGATCCCTGAAAGTTGGCACCCAGGTTGATAAGGTTGTCAAGAAGGCATACGGTGTGTTAGCTTTTATTGGTAGAGGGATTGAATTTCGGAGCCGTGAGATCATGTTGCAACTGTACAAAACTCTGGTGCAGCTGCATTTGGAGTATTGCGTGCAGTTCTGGTTGCCACGTTATAAGAAAGATGTGGAAGCACTGGAAAGGCGTGCAGAGGAGGTCCCAGGATATTGCCTGGTATGGTGGGAAGGTCTTTTGAGGAAAGGCTGAGGGACTTGAGGTTATTTTTGTTAGAGAGAAGGTTCAGAGTGACCTAATTGAGGCATACAAGATGATCAGAGGATTAGATAGGGTGGACAGTGAGAGCCTTTTTCCTCGGATGGTGGTGGCTAACATGAGGGGACATAGCTTTAAATTGAGGGGTGATAATTATAGGACGGATGTCAGACGTAGGTTCTTTACTCAGAGGGTAGTAAGGGCATGGACTGCCCTGCCTGCAGCAGTTGTGGACTCGCCAACTTTAAGGGCATTCAAATGGTCAGTGGATAGGCATATGGATAACATTGGAATAGTTTAGGTTAGAGGGTCATTAGATTCGTTCCACTGGTCGGCGCAACATCAAGGCCGAAGGGCCTGTACTGTGCTATAATGTTCTATGTTCTATTTCTAATTAAGTATTTCTTGAAATATTTGTCATTCTTTACGTAAAATTATCACTGGAATTCTACAACCCCACCTGCCACGGTATCGGAGTGGAAATATCCATTGACCTCAGGCAGAATATTCCAGCCTTATGTTGAGTGAGGCCATAACATCGTGCCCCATATGTTTTAATCTAATTTCCTCCTTTATCTCTGTCCTCATATCTCTGAAATTGGATTGTATGAATTTAACACTGCAGCTTTGGATTAAATCATCCTCTCTTAAACTTAACATGAAATTCTGTCATATTGTGATCATTCTTTCCAGAGGATCCTTTACTATACGATTACAATTCAATCTTGTCTGATTGCATATTGCTGGATCTAAAATAATCTGTTCCCTGACTGATTCCTTGCACTACGGTTCTGGAAAACTATCCAGAATTAATTCAGAACCCTTGAACTATCCAGAATATCCAGAACCCGTGAATTAATTGTCCAAAGTACTGTTGCCAATTTGGTTTGCCCAGTCTATCTGAAGATTAAAACCCCATTTGATTATTACATTACCCTTGATACAAGTTCCTATTGTCCTAAATTATACTTTGTCCAACACTGTAATTATTGTTTGAAGGTCGATAAACTACTTCATGATTAGAACGCCTGCAGATACTCCCTCTGTATGTTCACACATGAAAAATGCCCACTTTAGTGACAAAGCAGAAGATAACTAACACTCATGGGATCATATCGCAGTTTCACTGAAGACGGTCCTGATCAAAGCTCACAATCTGAAATTGACTTTATTTCTCGCTCCGCAAATACTGGCTGATCTGTTGAGTATTTCCAGCATTTTCTATTTTTATTTCAATGGAGTAAGGTCTTGAAATAATAGGGATGAATTTGCTCAAAGTGCACAAATAATTCACAGTACGGTATTACAAACCACAGTCAGTTCTCCTCATCTTTTCATCTTTAGCCTATGGGTTTGACAGTTTTGAAGGTATTTAAAATTTGGGTTCAGCCTGGGAATCAGTTAAGATACGAGAGCTGAAAACCTCAATAATAACATTAGAAGAGACTCAAAAATATTAACATTCACCATAAATATTTTCTGAGAAGGATTGTTGGTTACCAACTAAGATCATAAATATCGACTGATGGCACATCTTCCCTGGAACCATGTCTATCACCAGCCCTACTGCTGTCCTGATCAAAATATGTTGACCAAGCACTGAGCAGGAATTGAGTTGGGAATTATTTTGGTCTATGGCTCAATTCCACATTGGTAAAAATATTAACAGCTGAGTAGGAAGGATATCTATGCCTGAATGCATCAACCAAAATTGCCGTTTCAAATATTTGCCATGTGGCAGCTGGCCAAAGATAAAAGCCACCTTAAATAAAGTTCTCTGTACTCTAGGTATAGCAAGGTTCCAAATGTGTTTGTTATAAATGTGTTTACAGTTTCACTCCATCTGATGCTACATAGGAAAACCTCTTCTTATGAGTATTAGTCATTCCTCCATGGTTATCATATCCTGATTTTAACTTCTTGAATTATTTTTATTTTCAATAAACTACTCATTGAATAACAAGAATGTCATGGTAATCTGATTTATAAAAAATACCACCATAAGTAATGTGATTTATTTCACGTTTCCCATTTATATGATAAAAATATTTTGCAACGGTTTATTGAATATCCTAAATTTTGAAAATGGCTAAATGAATGATTATTTAGTTCTGACAGCAAATATGTTGCATCAGAATATGTTAGGTTGTACATTTATAAATAAAGCTTTATACCAGGTGGTATTATATAACAAAATACATCCTGTATCTTCAGCAAGTCCTTGCAATGTGATGGCAAACAAACTGTCGAGAATTGACAGGTGTGTATTCATCAAAAAGCAAATGTTAAATTATTCACTTTTAACATCCCTTGCTTGTTACACGTGCAGTATAGAACAGCACCAACTGTCTGTTTATATCCCACTCTTTTTGGAATACTGTTATTACAACCGTAGACAATTAATTGAGAATTCACGCTGCTTCATAAGTATTAAACAATCTTTCCTGAATATTATGGCCTAGAAATTCATCTTGAGGAGGGGGCACGGCAGTAATAGGCCCCCTCCCCCAATATTCAGGTTTTTAAAACGGATAGCCTATTCCGTGCTGCCTGATGTATTGTTTGTTTATTGACTATCACCTACAAATGCACAGTGCAATTTAAAATTGCTGTTTTATTTGGGAGGTATCAGGAGACGCGACACTTTAAAAGTATCTGTGCGACACATGGGAGGGTGTGTGGTACTTTCAGGTCCTGAAGGCAGCAGTAGAAGTCAATGTCAGTTCAGCTGGAGTGCTGGCCCCTTGTCTTGTGAAGAGTATTATTATCTTGGATAGATGGACCAGGGTTGGCAGCAACGGGTGTTATTTTCTTGTTGTTTGTGGAGCAGGTGGCAGAGCCCAGCAGGTGGGGACTGAGCGCCTGGCTCTGGGAGGGCAGCGGCTTCCCCTGGCAGGCGGGGCGAGAGCTGCATCCTGTGTGCAGACAAGGCAAGAAGCCGGCGCTGAGGGCAAAACCCGCCCCAGCTTGCGGGGGCCCCGCTCACTGAAAGGACAACACAGGATCAGCCTTGATACTTCAGTGCACCTTGGTGGAACCCTTCATCTGGTCCATGCAGTTGAGGTACTGTGCAAATGACCTGCATTGTCCACATAAGAGAATGTATAGAAAATAAGGATTTCAAGTTATGTTCTAAAACCGTGTTGTGCACGCAAAAAAAAACAGAATGGAAAATGTAGCAGCTGTGTTTCGTATCGTTTAGCTGAGTCTTGGGCGGGCGGGGTGGGGGGGGGCGAATAAAGCTAACAGACTGGAAAGAAGCCAGCAGATAGAGAGGGGGTGGGGGTGGATTATGATGCATTCAGAGTGGAGCTGGATTCTGGAAGTCCCGTTTTTTTAATAGCAGATCGCGATAAGACACAGGGAGAGGAGCTCTGGGGGCAGGAGCAGATGGCAGCAGAGAAGGAAAAGTGTTTGAAAAGCCCGAATGCAAGCAGCAGCCCTTCCCACTGAGAGGTGCCGGCAGCCGGGAAAAGCAGGCAGCGAGAGATCAGGCTGCAGGCACACACAGAGAGAGGGAGAGGGAGACACTCTGCCAGTTTATTGTTAACATATACTTGACCTCCTCACCCCTTCACGACACAGATGTCTGCTCTACCTCTTTCAACTCCCCCCTGGCTAAACCCCACCCACTCTGCACCTGGGCAGTGAGTAAGCAGCCCCCCAGAGTCCAGGCTGCTCTCCACACTCTCCTTCCCTCATTCAGCTGGGAGCTTGCTGAAGCCACACTGTCTCTGCGGCACATCCATGGAGGGCGGCTGCCTGGACTTTCTCTTCCTGACATCGCGACGATCCTGAGCCTGCTGGGGTCTGAAGGAAGAACTCGTTCGTATTTTTTTCCCTTTCGAGAGAGTTTTTGTTTTGTTCCTTTCCCTCCTTACCCCTGAAGTTTACAATAAACCTTCTTGTGTTGGGAAAGTTTGCAGCATTTTCTTCACTTTTGGAGCTGACGGATCTGCCTCTGGCTGCAGGGAGAAACTTGCATTCCTTCCTTCCTCTCAAGTTTTTTTCCCCTCTCTCTGGCTAAGCTCTGGAACTTCTATAATTTAATAAATAGGCGAATGGTTGGAATCTCTGGATCTTATCAAAGTAAGTGTGATTTTGCAGCATTTGCTCTGCTATTACTGATCTCCCCCCCACCGGTATTAATTTAGCACTTCTATTTAAGCAGTAAGTTATTCGTTAAGCTAGTGCAGTGATAAAGACTTTTTGAGGGGTGGGGGGATTGAGCTGTGACTTCTGTTGTAATCATTTTTCGCGAGCATATGTGCAGAATCTGAATTAAATGTTTGTATGTTTGCACCATTCACCAAGTTTTTTCAAGAGAGAGGCATAAAACACCAGATAGTGATTGTGAAATTGCACAACTATTTTTAAGAAGCTTACCTATATTGTCTTCTGTCTACCCAGACTGAACAGGATTGTGTACTTTTAGATTAATTACCTCGAACAATCATGGTCTTCACTTGACCTTCCTCCTTCTGTCAAAACAACATATCCCCATTCATGCTTTTATTTTCCAAAAAAAATCAGAAAGTCCATTTGCTTGGAAGTATGACAAAATATGATGTAGAAATCGTCAAGTGATTCGTTTGATCTTTGTAGTAATTTGATCTATTAACTACTATTTAACTTGCTTGTTGATGGGCTTTTGTTGGTCTATTTTTGGCACTTAATCCTGTTATCTAGGAAGCTTTACATCTGGCTTTGTTTTGGAACGGCTACAATTATGTGATATAGCAATAACAGAAAGGGGCAAGAGGGAAAATGGCTCAACCTAGAGAGTGAGTTGCAGGGCAGTCAGCTCTGACCACCCTTTCCTGTCAAATCCTGTTTTCCCCTTATACAAGAGATGTGCTCTAAATGCAGGGCATTCAATGCAAAGCTCAATTCATTAAGATTCTTAGTGACTGCATCACTTGCGAGCAGCTTAAACTGAAAGAAAGTTGGCATCTGCAGTTTTGCATTTGAAAACGTTAGCTGTCACAATTGACAGTTTCATCTTTTTGATTCACTTTCATGATTTTCCCAATGCAGTTCATTAATGGAGATCTTTTGGTTGTTAAATGGAAGGTTAATATATTGTTTTGAGCTTTGGATTTCAATTAAAACACTTGGTCTTTGTTCTGTGGGAACTTGTCATGTGCTGTGATCAAGATGCCTTATCAGTTAAATAAAAGGTGACTTAGAACTTGAATGTTTGGAGAGGCTAGTTCTCATGATCATGAGCAGGTAATATATGTGAATAAGCAATTGATGTTTGTGGTTTGACAAAATCTGAACGTTAGCTTATACAAAAATTGGGAGCATATATTTATGAATGTGTGTCAGATATGTCTTATCAGCAGCGTAACATTTAAATTTAGGGAGTACTTATTTTGAATTCTCAACTGTTTCCAATGATTAGCTGTTCTTAGTTTGGCCTAATCAAAGCATTGCTTAAATTAATTCCATTTCACCTATTTTGTATCTAAGAACAACTTAATAATTTTCTGTTATAGTTCTAGTATTGGAATTCTTTGCAAGTGCATTTCTGGGGGTTTTGGTCAGGAAGCCTGTTTCCCACCTGTTGCATCCTAAAACATTTCAATCAAGTTTGTTTCTGTCTTTATGGATGGTGGGTCACAGCAACATAAAAATAATAGGATTTTGTTTCCCAGGAAAAAAAGATGTCATTTTGGTCTGTTGTGTTCATGGTCATCAATGAGGCTAACTGCTGAATGAGGCTGAAATAGATTTATATTTCCATTATATTTAAAGAACGTACATTTTTTAAAAATAAAAATTGATCATGGCATTAATTACAAAGTTGTGAGTATTTCATCCTCAGGATGTGACAATTCCTAGTTTGAATTTAATCACTCAACTGTTCAATTCAAAAAACAATTACATATAGGACACAAATCTTAACATGCCAGCAGCAATCCTTCACTATCGTTCTTTCACAAATCCGAGATGTCATTGCAAGAAAAATGTGCTTTTGTCTTATCTTAAATTTATAAATTATGTAACATTTTAAAAAATGCTAAGTATCAATAGTTGATGCACCAAATGTTGTTGCTTGAAGAAATATATTAAAGCACTGAAGTTTTTTCTTGTCTCCCTACACTACATTTTGGATCCAGTGACATGACTGTAGTTTGCTGGAACTCTAGCTGTGCCATATAACACTGAACAGAATTTTGATGTATGTAAATACTGCATGTTATGAGCCAATGCAGAGTACAATGATGTCATTGGGTCCAGAATTTACTCTGGGAAGGAGAAGGAACAGCATCCCCTAGTGAAAATACAGTGTTGGAATTGGTGCTTTTTCAGAACAGAGCAATATAATATCCACTCCAGGATTATCTTTGCGAATATACTATTTGACACTCACCACTTTTTAAGAAAGCTATCTCTTCAAAGAATTTCACTACCTTACTAGCCATACATTATAGGTTTGAAATCTCTACAGAATCTATGAAGTAGATCTAGTATGCAACTATTTGAGCTCTAATCATGAAATAAATTATAGGCAAAGACATTAACACTTGATTGTTGCTTAAGCTTTAATAATAATGACATGCTGTTGCAAATTTTATCTAATTTTTATATTTTTATACTTCTGTTAAATGAGGGAAGAGTATATATGTTTTTGAGATAATTAAAACACACTATGATTATTTTAATATTACCACATTATTCCTATTTTTAAATTTGTCATGTATGTCTTATTAACAGCATATTGGTTGGGTTTGTGTTTGGTGGGCATATAATTGAGGGAACATCAGTTTAATTTGTTCTGGGTAATTGTATATACTAAGGGCTATTTACATGGTGTTCAAACAGAACAAGTCACTTTGCCCAACTTCAGTAACCATCTGCAAGTGTAGAGGGCTTGCACCTGTCAGTCCACACTAATTATAGATTAGGGTCAAAGAAATGAAATATGAGTATTTGCTGTCGGTGATTACTCCAACACTTCTAGAAAATGAATATTTAGGACAGGCATGTTTGTCCTCAGCAAAATGCAATGTGGCCGTATGATAACTACATGAATATTTTTGATGCTCATTTCATTTTGAGGTTAATGTTTTTTGGCAATACACGCAAAAGCTTCTTATAATAAAAGCTGCTACTGTAATCCTAAAATTCAAGGAAATAATTTGTCTGGAGTAAAGCTGTTCTCACAAGGTCACTTTTTTCAGTTGAATATTATTTTAGTCTGTCGTGTCCACAGTCATATCAATGAGGCTTCCGTGTTATTGGATTAGTTGAGGATTTGTGACAGACCTCTTTTATCTGCCATATTCATAGTGGTGCCAAGCTTTTCATCAACTCCTTTTTTATTACAGTTCTGCTTTTCCACTCACATTATGGCAATGTGCTCTCACAATTTGAGCAGCTTTCCACCAGGTGACAGGTGTCCTGCCCGGCTGCAGTTGGCCGGGAGTCCATTTTCTATAATCCTCAGTCCGTGTTTTCCCTTTGAGTTGCCAATTAACTTCTCACACACCCTCTGTTTATTTTCCTGGATCCATCTGGGCTGAGCTGATATTGTAATCACTCTAATGCACATTGCCTTCCCTTCACACACAATGTGCCATCATGACGAGCCTTTTATTTTAGATAAGCCGAGGAAGTGTGTTTAATGAATACAAACCCGTTGTGCTGGTGTGCACTCTGCCAGAAGGTAATCTCCATGAATAGGTGCTTTCAGTATTTGGAGGAGATGCATAAGTCGATAAGGCTGGGAGTGAAGATGTAACCTGTTATCTGCTGCTCCTCTTGCTGGCAGTGAATTTACATTTAAAGATTAACACTGAAGAAAAGCTGCCTTTTGACAAGGTTAGGTATCATTCCTGGTCTTGACAGTATCTGACATCGCCTAAACCATTTCTGCAGGACTTCTAAAGGTGAGATTACCAGAGTCGTTATCTTTAATTGGGTTTAGCATTCCATCTCGACTGCTTTCTATAGTGTAGAACTAAGTACTGGGAGATGATAATGGAGAACAAAGGATTATTTATTGATGTGGCTTTATAACCATTAGAATACTAAAGAATATGGTCAGGGTAATGACTTGATTTGCTATTTCATTATGTGTAAATTGCCTGAAAATAGTCTTGCCTCTCACAGAAAACCAATAAAGCTCTTGAATGAAGAGGCAGAAAGCCTTTGTCTTTTATTTTTGATGGCATACATTTGATAGCACTCGCTCTGTTATATTGTCTGCTAGAGAAGCTAAAGAGACCAGTGTGGATTTGTTTAAATATAGGTAACAGTGCACTAACACCCTACAACATGTAAAAATGTTTATATCTGGATTTATTACAATTCAAAAAAATAGAATAGGAAAAGATTAATTGAGATTTTTTTTGCATGGAATAAATATTTGTATTTTAGGGAAGAATTACAACTAGTCAATATATTGAAACAATAGAAATCATTACTTCTGAGCATATTGACATTTTGTGTTTGTGGCTGGCTCGGTCTGCGAAGAGATATTTTAGGATCTCACTGGTTACAGTACACAAATATTGCTGTAACTGACCTTTTATGTCCTTAGACAACCCATTTGATGTTTGCAGATTCTTCCTAGGGGGTTATTATTTGAACAAGGGTATTACATTACTCAAGATACAAATATGCCGGCTTCTAACAATTTAAAGCTTCTTTAATCGTTCCGTGTATTTTATTATGCAATAAAAGTGAAGATGGAAATTTAAAGCCAAATGTAATCCTGGCCTGTCTGAATTATCTGTCATGTAATTTTTGATATGTGGACGACTTTTAACAATGTTCGAGTCTGAGGTTTGTATGATTTTCACAAAATTGTTTAGCTTCTGTTTGATCAGCAGGTGCTGCCGAGATGAAAGCCATGTGCAAATTATTTCAAGGCTAAAAAGTGTCGATTGAAAATGAATGTGATAAAAGAAAGAGCAATCCATTTTCTGTTTTCAATTTGTGCAAAGTTTGAAGAGCTATTCTGCTAAACTGACAACATCTGTTCCATTTTGAATATTGCAGTGAATCCCCCTATAAATAAAGTGATTTTTATTGGTCTAAGTAGCCTGAGTTTTCATAATAGCCAAAAATACATCTTTAGAGAATCTTGGTGGTAACTTGTCACTTCATGGTATCTTCCTTGTACCGATTATCATGGAGACAATCTGAAGGTGGTGGCGGCACCTTTTTTCAAGGCTTGATAGGCCTTTTGCAATGATGTACTTAACTGTGCCAATACTGAGGTCGCAAGTAGGCACCTGGATTATTTATTTATTTGGTTTCAGTTTTAAAGTGGCATCCACACGGATGCTCCAGCTTTTAAAATGGATCCTGCTCTTGACTGATCTTGTTGGAAGTGTGTGAGCAGTGTGGGTCTTATAGCGTTCGCCCACTGTACCTTAACTCAATTTTATTGAATTTTGTGACTTAGCACAATTGGAGCTGAGAGTAAAAGCAGTTGATTCTCAAATCTCAGTCCCCCAAGAAACACTACAGGTTTCCAATTCTAGGTGCTGCCTTTCTCATCTGCAGTTTGGTAAATGATGTTCTAATTTTCCAGCGTTCAAATACATAAATTCCATGCTATCAATTTTTCCTGAAAGAAACACCTCATTAAGATTTCAGCATTTTTGCAGGCACAAAGTTTGTACACTTTTAATCAGCGATACAAAACAAATGTTTCATTTCAAAACATGAAGTGAAAGATGTGAGGTATTGAAAGGTGATGGAAAATATTAATGCAGCCCACTGTATGAAAAATCAATTTTTGAAAACTAAATGCCCTCTAAAATAGCAAACTCCACTGAACAGGAGAGTACTTGCTCAAGTAATGCCTTGATAGCTTGCTGCTCGAGTCTACTGATTGCATTAGTAATGCAGTTTAAAATAATCAACACAACAATGAACTGTACAGGTACAATTAAAATACTTGTACGAATATTCTGAAAGGAGGAGGAAGGTTTGGTGGGACCCATCAGACCAAAGCAGGAGAAGAAAAATTACAATATTTTTGTGTTTAATTGGTATTGAGTTGCCCGAAGGCTTTTTGAAACTTGGTTTGCTACATTGCTTTCATGGTCAAATGCACAGCAGATGAAATCAGAAAATCATGTTTGCAGCTGGGCAATTACAATGGTGCCCAAGATCTGTGACTATCGAGCATGAACGCAGATGCCTTCAAAGTTATATTTTCTTGCATGTGGAGGTTGTTGGCATGAAACAGATGCCTTCATTTTTTTTTGAGAAGTCAGCCTGTGGATATAATTGGTTCTCTCTTCCCATCCTCCAGGGAGAGTCTCTCACAGATGAAATCAGATGAGAAAAATTTTGCACAAAGCAAACGTATTCATGGTTTAAGCACCGTATGCTGCAGACACAGTCAATGACTAGATTCCTCATATTAATGGAATAAGAAATAACAATGTGTGTACAGTTTTTTTTCAATTTTATTCCTGTAATAAAATCAATTTGATGTTAGTGTAGCCAATATGTATATGCATCAGAACTAAATTGTATATATAATAGTACAATTTTAAAGCCCTTGTCTGGCAAAGCAAAGCTTTTCCAAAATGAGTACATTTTAGCATATGGTTGGAATCAATCAAAAAAATCTTGTGTATGCAACTGATTACATTACCATCTGTCATAGAAAGTCCTCAGTTGGCATCTTTTTTTTACATAATGTCAGAGCCACAAGAACCATTTTATCAAAAAAAAAGGCAGTTTCTTTATAGTAAGGAAAATTTGGGTTTCACTCTATGGGGCTGAATTTTCCCACCAACTTACCCTGACTTTGCGTCAAAGTAGGAATTCCGAATCCATTGCATGCTGACAGTGAGGCCGCTGTCAGAGTCATCCAGGGGCTGAACTCCTAATTGGCTGCCTCCAGGTTTGCCATCCTATTAAGGTGTACAGGCACGCTCTCAATGCTGTTAGCAGGAATCCTAGGGCGAGTAGCTCTAGAGTCACTGTAGTAATTGCAAGGATTGGTGATCACCACTTTCATATGACAAACTATATTGCTTTATTTACAAGCAAATAATAGAGTACTTTCACAATGTTAACACTTCCAGCTCTATCTAGGATTTACTCTGGCTGCAAAAGCCCATGCTCTGCATTGAGATCCCTGCGTTCATTCCACATTGGATGATTGGGTCACATTATCTTCCCAATGTATGCCCCTTAAAGGGCCAAGCTACTAGATCCCTCCCCCTTTAAGTCCCTTATTATATAATACATAACTTACTAAATTTCTAAAATGATAACAATAATGAACATTTTTAACACAATCTATCAGAAACTCAGTCTGTCGGAGGGCTTTCCCTTTCTCTGGAAGAGATGTGGCTCAACTGGTTGAAGTTCAACTCTTGAGGTGGTTTAAGTTGGACTTGTTTCACTAGACTCTCCTGGAATCTGTGCCTCACTTCTTACTAATCCCTCTGTTTCACTGGGGGGCAGCACTTTGGCTGATCAGTCACTTCATTCCTTGGACAAACAACAAGATTACTTGTTGTAGCACTGGCTCTTGGGACGGCTCCTGTCTCTGCAAGTGATCTTTGTGTTTCTTCCAAAACTTCCTCTGCACTTTCACCTCATAGGATAGTGCCCCTGATCTGGCCACAACAACTTCTGTGGCCAGTCCAAAGTTCTTTACAAAAAACTGGACTGTCCACCTCAAATGCTCTTTTTACTTTTGACAAATCATTGTTCCTTTTTTGATAACTCTGCCTTGTCTTCACCCTCCTCACCGATTCGGGAGCCATGAGGCTCAACCTAGTTCTTACATATGGGCCCATCTGCAGCTCAGCTGGAGCTATTCCAGTATGGTATGTGGGGTGGTTCTATAGACTAATAGGAATTGTGCTATCTTAGTTTCTAGTGATGCAGGTGGTTGCTTCTTCTTGCCAATCTTGAAAGTCTAAATTGTGTGTTCAGCCAATCCATTTGAAGAGGAGTGATAAAGCATAGTTTGGATATGTTTTATACCATTCAGTGTATGGAATTCAGCACTTGTGAATGCCGTCCCTTTCTCCAAGACAAGTACTTCTGGTATGCCTCGGAAGGTGAAAGATTGGTGCAATTTCTCGACTGTGGCCAATGAAGTTGTTGACCTCATTTCAAGTATCTCCATCCAATTCAAACAGGCTTCCACTAATAAACCTTTGTCCAAATTTGCCAAATGTTCCTTCTTGGTGGACCCTGTTATTAGAACATCAGCGAAGTAGATGAAACTCTGGGCAAATCCTGCAGCTAACTCTCCATACTTCGCTGAACTATGGTGCAAGCCAACAAAACCCCAAATGATAGGCATGTATATTGACATAGCCCTTTTCTGTGTATTTATGGTGACATAACCTTTTGATATGATATCTAGTTCTAATTGTTGGACAGTGTGGTTCATGCCCAGTTTGGTACATGCCAGACGCCCAGCCAACTTCACATACAAATCCTCTATTTTGGATTTGGGTACCTATCCAGTTTCGCAGCTTGGTTTACCATCAGCTTGTCACTCCTGCAGACATGGATGGTTTTGTTTAGTTTAACCACTGGAACGATGGGCGCTGCCCGTTTTGCATGGGGCAGCACGGTAGCACAGTGGTTAGCACTGCTGCTTCACAGCTCCACGGTCCTGGGTTCGATACCCAGCTCAGGTCACTGTCTTTGTGGAGTTTGCACATTCTCCTCGTGTCTGCATGGGTTTCCTCCGGGTACTCCGGTTTCCTCCCACAGTCCAAAGATGTGCGGGTTAGGTTGATTGGCCATGCTAAGAAATTGCCCCTTAGTGTCCAGGGATGCGTAGGTTAGAGGGATTAGTGGGTATAATATGTAGGGATATGGGGGTAGGGCCTGGGTGCGATTGTGCTTGGTGCAGACTCGGTGCAGACCAAGGAATACTTCTTGGTACTTCCCAATGACCTAGTGCAGGTCCCTTTCTTTTATCTTAAAGATCTCTGCCAGTTCAGCTTAATCTCCTGGAGCCAATCATTTCCCATTAAACTTGGTTCTTGGCCCAACAGCACCATCAGCCGTAGCTGTGCCGATTGCTGCCTGTAACCCTCAGGGATTGTAGTTGTTCCTGCTATCTTTATGGCTTCTCTGGTATATGTAACTAATCTACCTGCTGTGTTCATCAACTTCAAGAGTTGAACTCCTTCTTTAACATACCAGGTCCGCGCACTCAGTACAGCAGTGACGCCGCCGTGTCTACCTCTGTGATGTGATCTACTTTGCCTGCTACCACATTGTTTAATGACATAACATTTTATTCCTCTGCTGGTCATTTCTCCATGCTGTGCAGTAGGGCTGGATTATTTATTCAGCTTGTACTGGGCTGGCCCTGCTTGCTTTTACATTCGTGTCTCAAATGATCTCTTTCTTTTAGAATCATAGAATCCTTACAGTGCAGAAGGAGGCCATTCAGCCCATCGAGTCTGTACTGACTACAATCCCACTCAGACCCTATCTCCATAACCCCAGGCATTTACTTAGCTAGTCCCCCTGACACTAACGGGCAATTTAACATGGCGAATCAACCTACCCTGCACATCTCTGGATTGTGGGAGGAAACCAGAGCATCCGGAGGAAACCCCTGCAGACACGAGGAGAATGTGCAAACTCCACACAGACAGTGACCCAAGCCAAGATCGAACCTGGGTCCCTGACAAACTATAACTGTTTATTTACAAACACATAACTATACAGAGTACTTTCACAACGTTAACACTTCCGGCTCTAGCATCCACTCTGGTTGCATTAACCTGCACTCTCCATGGTCATTCCACATTGGAAGGGTCATATGATCCAATTGCCCAATGTACGCCCCTTAAAGGGGCCAGCTATACAGCCACATAGCCCCACTGATAGGGATTGGGACACTGCCAATGCAAGTTAGTGAATGCAAGCTCCCTGGCCTGCACAGAAGTAATAGGTGAATTGGAGTAGAGTAAAGCTCAGAAAGCCTTGGTCCTGGTTGTGAATGCAGATCCCTCTTTGTGGCATGGAGCCTCTGACTCTAATGGCGCAGTGATAACCATTGGCTAGTGCTGTCCGGACATTGTGGGGGTAGGGTGGGGTAGGGGATAGGGCTTCACTTTTGGTAGAGTGGCCAAGGGGTATAGAATTTCCCTAAACTGAGGTTTTAACTTTGCATTTTGACCAACTACCTAATGGAATGGGCAACCACTTCCCCAGCCCGGCACTTCATAATGGCAGGAATGTATCAGGGAGATGTCTGCCGCAGCCTCCAACTGTTTTCCTCCTTCCCTCCCACCTCCAAGCCTGGCACTATGGGGCCAGGAAAATTCAGCTCATGGCTTGCATTCTATCAGAAGAGCCGATAAGAAAAATTATGATTTGTGTATAATAGAATGATAACATTTCAATTTGCTGCATTTGCTGACTAAAATCTGGAGTATGTCATGGCCTATAGTACTTACCTTTTTGTGTTTCAATAATATTTTAAAGTAAAAAGCCAGAGGGTGAAATTCCACAAGTTGATAAATTTAGTGGAAAATGCCAGCATTTCCTGTTTAGTGTCTACATTGAGGTTTTTGGTGAAATTATTATCAGCAGGGATTCATACCTTTATCTGTTTATTAGAATTTGGCAACCTGGCAAATAATTTGTGTTTGTGTTAGATTGTGAAATTGTTACTGCTTGAAACAACTTGGCAATCCTTTTTGATTTCTTGTGCTCTGGAATTTGCCACATTTGCATTGTAAGGTAGATATCAGCAATTGAGCATCCAGAATTTTCATTATAAACTGGCAACATATGTTGTCCTGGATATTTCCTGATGTTTGCTGGGAGAGGTGCTAGACCTTTCATAATGTATTTCTCAAGGTGGTATTTTTTTGTGGCCCAAACATTAAACGTGTGGAATTGGCAGCACATAAAAGGCTTGTTCAACATGTTGCCCCTGTATTGATACAACAATGTTGCAGCAATTTATTCTAATTCCTTTTTGCTGCTCTGTCACCATTATGTATTCTCGTTCGGGTACTTTGTTCAAAACCATTTTACATGATGTAATAGCATCCGCCTCAATAGTCACTTGTGATAATAAACCCTGAATAGGAAAATATCATCCCACGTTCTTCTTTGCTCGACTTGTGATAATGTTCAATCTGTGCCCACTTGTTCAAGGAAGGATAATCTAATGTTTTTATAGCTTCTTTTGTGTTCTCAGACCAAAGTGCTTCCAATCGATGCAATCACTATTATTATTTGTACTCAAACACATAAGCCAATTTTCACATAGCAAAGTCTCTCTAACCAGAAAATGAAAGAATGACAAAATGATTTGTTTTTGGCTGCGGAAGGAAATGTTGGTCAGGACATTCGGACTATTTCCTGTTCCTCTTCAAATGGTACATAGAATCTTTTCTGCCCACATGATTGGCAGTAGGATTTGGTTTTAAGGTCTCATCTGCAAGACAGCACCTCTGGTAATGCAGAACATCTGAAGTATTGAACTGAAGTATGAACCTGGATTATCATGGGGCTTGAATCCACAAATGCCTGATTTAGAGACAAGGTTCTATGAACTAACACAAGTTGACATTGAACAATTTGCCACCCAGTGGAAACAATCTTTCAGTGTTTGCCCCCATGATCTGCTAACCAGTGGAAATGATTTTTCATTGTTTACTCTCTCAAAATCCTTCATAACTCTTTTGGAGTTGCCTTCTTTTCACTGCTGCCTGATAGCATTGGAGCAAAAATGGAGGTCCAGCCATTACAATGGTGTGAATGATCAGTATAACCTAGCCTGATCTTCATTGGGTTTTGGAAAACTAAAGCTTTCTTCCTTTCATTTTATGTGGAGGTTGTTCTGTTAACTACCTTATACAGGTAATCTTCATCTTTCCAAAGAGATGTTAAAGCAAGATGTTTGTCTTCTTGGATGATAGTAAAACATTGCAAAGCATTATATTGAAGAAAGGCAGATGAGCAATCTCTGGTGTCCTGGCCAATACTTATCCCTCAATCAACATCAGAAAACCAATTATCCACTCATTACCATATTACTGTGAGTGCAAGCTTGACTGTTCTACATTACGACAGGGATTACATTTCAAGAAGTACCTCTTGGCTTTAATGTGCTTAAGATATTCGATGGTCAGGAAAGGAGCTATATAAATGCAGTTTTCTTTACTAAAACATATACCCTTGCAGCTTGCACCATTTCTTTTCAGTGCAGATGCTATTGTTGATCATTTGTCTCCTAGCTCTTTGTTGGTGTAAGCATTATTCTTGGATTGTTCTGCTAGAAACATAACTTTCAGACTTGGTTGATACATCCATGTTCATTTCTCTTGAATGCATAACTTAGACCTGATCTTGGAGATTTTTTTCACCATTTGTAGCAGACAGTGTTGCAAGAATGGCAAGTGTTTTGTTGGGCACCAAAAAAACCCATTATGAGATAAAGAGAGATCATGCTTTTGTAATCCATTATGTTGAAAGATAAAAATGTATGGTGCATTTCAATGAACCACAGTGATTCGCATGTTGTTTAGTTGTACTGTGGTGATCAAATAATCTTTTTTAAAGGTTAAGCTATTTTAGTATTTTGGAAACTCATTCCCATATTGTAATTATGGATGGAATGTACAGGTTTGCAGCAGGTTTGATGGAGGGCAGGTAGGGAACAGTGCAGTGTGAGCTGAAAACTTGGTATCCTGCGCCATGAAATGACAATGGGAACACGTATTCATCTGCAGGTTGGCACGAGTATGGGCAGGAAAGAGGGCAAAGGGCTCAGAGGGTGGGGTCTGTAGTATCCATTAAGGAATAGTGGAAGCATATTCAGGAAATTGCATCTAGGGAGGGATGTTGAGGGAAAAAGGCATCAAGTTTTTTACACAGAGGGTGATGCGTGCCTGTAACTCCGTGCCATTGGGGGTAGTGGAAGCAGATATGACAGTGACTTCTAAGGGGCATCTTGACAAATACATGAATAGGATGGGAATAGAGAGATATGGTCCCCAGAAGAGTAGGGGGTTTTAGTTCAGTCACGCAGCATGGTCATTGCAGGCTTAGAGGGCCAATGGACCTGAACCTGTACTGTAATTTTCTTTGTTTAATGGAAGTTGGTAGGATGTGTGGGTGAGGGTTCTGCAATGGTGGGTGAAGCAGGCTGACGGTTGTTGGGGGAGATGCAGAAGGAGAGACAGATTCTGGGGATCAGCAGAATGATGGGGTGAGGGGTGATTTACTGTCATGAGTATGGGTTCCTCGAGAAGGTTGGGGCCTTTGACATTCACCTGCGTGGGACATAGAGTGAAGGGAGAGGGCTGAAGGGTAATGGGAGACAGATGAAATGTTGGAGCTGGGAGGTCAGTTTGCATTGTAGGTCCCGTGAACAGGCTTAGGGACTAAATCACAAATAAATCACATCAGACAGTGAAATGCAATTGGACTATATTTACAAAAGTATCATAAGATTGACAATCAGTAAGCACATGTGAAATCAAAATTCTTCATCTTGTTTTCCCTCCCACTTCTTCCAATTGCTCCCTCAATACCTGCAGAAGGCGTCGCAGCAACTTGCTGACCTCTTTGCCCTGTTATGTTGAATGGCCTTGGTGGGCGTCCTCTGGAAACCTAAGGCCTCGAGGACCGCGGCTTACTTTGGCTGTCTTGTTGCGGGGCAGCTGCTCTCTCTGCAGCCTCAGAGGACAGGGCAAGCTGGAGGGGTCACAGACGAGGAGGATTCAGAAGGACAGGGCACCCTCAGGGAAGTTCACTAGCCACCCCTTTCTTCTGGTGCCTGAGGACCCAATGTGACTCCTGGAGAGAGTTTGAGGTGCCCCATCCCCCTCTCATATAACGCCTGCAACTGCTCATCCATGGCTACAATTATGAAATATAGACCTGTGTATATCTCCTGCAGAAACTGGTCTTTCTGCGGGACCAGATACTCCATAGTGTCTATTACTGTTCCAACAGAGACCTCAACATGCATGCATGTTTGCACCATTTCATTAGAGAGCAGGCAGATGGACTCCTCCGCCTCATGCCAAATGCATCTGACACCTCTGCCTGATGTTTCCCCACCCCTTGCAACTTCCCCAGCATCCCGTGGACGGTGAATCCCAGAGTCTCATCATCTGACATTGACACCACAGATGCCTCTTCTCCAGCAGTCTTCTGAATGCCAGTGAGTTTGGCTGACCCTGCCTTCTCTTGCTACGGCTACGTGTCCATGTGGTGACCACCACGATGTAAGACACAGCCCAAACTATATTTAGCACCCGTGAAGATATGTATCTCACGATTGATGAGACGCCGCTATAGATGCACCTTTTTCCTCCTGTCCAATGCCCTCTATCCTCCATGGACTGGATGAAATGCTGGACATGGTCTCTTCTTGTTTCCTTGTTTTCTTCCTGCTGGCACCTGTCCGTGAGAGAGGAGAGAGCGGGTGGCTGTTTCCAACATGGAGCAATGCATGACCGTTAGGTTTCTCTGTGACGTGCATGTATCCTGACTGGATGGAGGCTGTCTGCTGACTTCTCCATCATTGATGGGCTGCTCGCTGATTGAATTCAGTCAGACCCTTGAGTTCAGGCCAGCTCCCCCTGTCTGCTCGCTGGTTAAGAGCAGTTGGGTTTCAGGCATCTTTCTCATGCTTACAGTCTGACAAACAACCCACTGGATAGTGTGCCATGTAATTGGTACACTGCAAGTTGTTCAGAAGGGTTCTGGGCAGCACTTTCCAGAATGGTTACCTTTGCAGGTGGAAGGATAAGACACAAAGAGGCATTTGATTAGTGATACTTGCTGGCTTAACATCTAAACCTCTTATTCTCCGGTGCCTCACCCTCCCAGGCAGGATCAGAGTGCTCTGTGTGGAAGAGTCAAGGAGCATCAGTGGTCTGTCTACCTGCAGACTATACAGACTGCAGTGGGGTTTTGAGGCATCACTTCATTATGTTGAGTAGCCCCTTTTATGTTCGGGCCACACACATGGTACCTTTGCCACTGAGGCCCCGGTGCCCCCTCCCATTCAGAAAGTTTATGTATTTATTCGTAACAAGTAAGTCTTACATTAACATTGCAATGTAGTTGCTGTGAAATTCCCCTAGTTGCCACACTTTGGCGCCTGTTGGGGTCAATGCACCTAACCAGCACGTCTTTCAGATGGTGGGAGGGAACTGGAGCACCTGGAGGAAACCCACGCAGACACGGGGAGAACGTAGAAACTCCAAATGGATGAATTACCCCATCTGCTCTGCCAGATTAAGTGAACCATCAACTCTTGGCTTGGGCCAAACAGTGACCCAAGCCCGGAATTGAACTCGGGTCCCTGGCGCTGTGTGAGAAATTGATGGTTCACTTAATCTGGCAGAGCAGATGGGGTAATTTGTCCATTTTCTCCACTGCAGGGCAGACTTCTGGTGGACCCCTGGGCACTGACCTCCCTTCATTCCATGCTGGATTGGTGTAATGGCTCAATCTCCTCCTTCCAGTCTCTGGGTTGAGGATGGCCCATCTGGCCTCCTTTGCACTGAGGAGGAACTCCAGGGACACATCTTGGAATGTGGAGGGCCAAGAACCTTGCAGTCAGTGGGTAATCTCCTCCTTCAGCGGTGAATAAGTGTGATGTCCAGGTGCGTTCGCAATATGTTGTTTGGATGTGATAGCTAGGCGCACTCCTTCCTGCTTGCTGTGCTGTGAAAAGCTTCAGGAAGTTCCTGATTAGATAGATTCGATTTGAATTGAGTTATTATTATCACATGTACTGGGATACAGTGTAAAGTATTGCTCCTTGTGCATTCTACAGACAAAGCTTACCATTCATAGAGTCCATAAGAGAGAAGCAAAGGAGAGGGTACAGAATGAAGTGTTACCGTTATAGCTAGGGTGCAAAGAAAGATCAATGTAATATGTGGTAGGTACATTCAAAAGTCTGATGGCTGCAAGGAAGAAGCTGTTCTTGAGTTGGTTGGTACATGTTCTCACATTTTGCTAATTAATGAGACCAAAATCGCTCGATTTGTCTTGAATTCCTATCGACTTCCGTGATAGGAAACATTCCCAGTTCCCACCCACACCACGGGACGTGGGACAGAATTTCCCACTCTGGGAATATGGCCGAAATTCTCTGACCTCACCCACGGCTGGGATTCTCCAGTCCCACTGCAGTAAATGGAGATTTGGCTGAGCGACATTCGAGAATTCCGGCCCATGTCTCTATGTCAGCTGTTTTTCTTCCTCTTGGAAGTAATGTGAGATGGTTTTCTGCATTAAAGTTGCTATATAAATGCAATCTAGGTCTGAGTTCATGTGTTTACATGAAGTCATGCATGTAAACCATCATTTGAGTTTCACAATTGCTAAAAATTTAGATGGGGAAATACTTACCTGGAAGACCAAACACGTGTGTTGGTGTCACAAACTTGCACTCCACACTTTTGAGTATTGTGCATGGCCGTGAGTTCAGTCAGAAGTGTTTCTATTTCACTATAAAGTTATTTGTGCCTTTTGCATTGATGAAATGTAAAACTGTATTTGTTTTGCTTGAGAAGGGAAAGCAAAATGAGTACATATTTCCATCTGTAAAATCAGAATCATCCCAATTGTGCGAGGAAGAGTACAGTTTATTATCTGGTTGTGATCTAAGCCTGTTTTTGTCAACCTAAAGCTTGATATCCAGGCTAGAGGCCAAAGTCATCTCGTAGCCAGAAAAAGCTATAGGAAATGAGCAGAGGGCTGGCAGAAAGCAGCCTGGTCTAATCAGCAAAACAATTGGAATTCATCAAGTAGAATAGGAAGGCTGGTGAAATGGAGAAAGGAACTTTCATTTGAATAGAGTTATGGGGAGATGGCCAAAAATGTGATTTTGTGTCTTCAGCTGCTATTTCTGACTCAGGGCATTGTCTCCCAAGAGTTCTTATCTTAAATTCCTGGATATGAACTTCTTCCTAAAAATGAGCAAAACAAAGAATAGCAAAATAAAAGCAGATGCTGCTGTGAATAACAGATATGTTTCTTCTGCAGTTAATTTTTTTAACAGTACATATTCTGGATCCATGTTTTAACATGCAGTGATCACATTTAAAAGTTGTTACTTGCCAGTTTTAAAAAAATCCCCTTTTCTCTGCACAAGCTGTTAATCTTCCCTGATATGTTTTACTGAAAATAAAGGTGGTTCTGGTGAAACAATCATCAAAAACTGTCGGATTATCACTCAAAGAACAATAGGCAATTTAGAGGCACGTTGTTCACAATATTAGATGTGAACTGAGGCAGCGCCTGCAACACCACTTGAAAGGAGATCGGGTAAGTATCTGGAGGGAGAAGACAACTTTAAATGATGCAGGATGTAGACAGATAAATGGGAAGTTGGTGGTGACACCAACAGTGGGTCAAATGGCCTCCTATGTATTAATGATTATTATCCACTTCCAGTGGCAATCATTGGTTGTCTCTATTGAAATATATTTTTGAAGTCTGTTGATGTATCTTGTGGAAGTTGCCATTTATTGTCAGGTCTGACCTGCCAGCAACTAACTCTGCAAACAGTTTAGCCCAGCAGCCCTTTTAGCTTCCCCAGACCAACGATCTGAATAGTTTTTTGGTAATTGGCAGTCCAATGAAGAGAGCTTTAAATAAACATCAAAACCAATGTTTTTGTGTGATCTTTAGACCCAGATTGTGAGCTGTTGAAAGTTCAGTAGAGTAGAACCCCAATGATGTGGAAAATTGACCAGGTATGTCCACAAAAATGCAGGACAAAGATATGCAGGTTAGGTGCATGCTCAGTTGCCCCTTTGCGTCAGAGAGATTAGCAGGGTAATTACGTGTGGTTACAGGGATAAGGCCTGGGTGGGATCATTGTCAGTACAGACTCAATGGGCCAAATAGCCTCTTTCTGCACTTTCTTAAAGTTTATTTATTAGTGTCATAGGCATACATTAACACTACAATGAAGTTACTATGAAAATCCCCTAATTGCCACACTCTGGCACCTGTTCGGGTACAGTGAAGGAGAATTTAGCACAGCTAGTGCACCTAATAAGCATGTCTTTTGGACTGTGGGAGGAAATCGAAGCACCTGGAGGAAACTCATGCAGACATGGGGACAATGTGCAGACTCTCCGCAGCCAGTGACCCAAGCCGTGAACCAATCCCTGGTCCATGGCACTGTAAGGCAACACTGCTAACCACTGTACAACCGAGCCACCAATCCTATGTGATTCTATGAAATCCAGTCTTCCTCAGTAACACCACAGCAGTCTACTCTCAATCATCAGCAGTATGTTGGAAGATGTCATCAAAATCTTTACAGGTGGCAATAACTTGTTCACCAGTGTTTTGGACCAATCCGCTCCTGTCCAGAGTTGTAAATATCAAGGCAGCACTTAATGGAGCATAGCATTAAGGAGCCCTAGTAAAATTAAAGTTAGTGAATTTGGGGGAGGGAGGTGGAACGAGTGGTGGTTACTCTCCACTAGCACAAAGAAAGACGATTGTACTGTTTGGAATAAACCCAAGTCTCCACTCACCTGATGAAGCAGCACACTCTGAAAGCTCATGCTACCAAATAAACCTGTTGGACTTTAATCTGGTGTTCTGTGATATCTTAACTTGACTTTGGGCTTGTTGAGGCCCTTAAGTGGCCAATTAATTGTTATTAAAGTGCCCCATCCTATGCCTGTTATTTTACCAGCAACAGTGGGAGGCCTAGGCCAAACAGGAAGTCTGGCAGCTTTTACTGGGTGGGCAAGAAGGAGACAGATCTCTTTCTGGGGAAGGGGGAGGGATGGGGAAGAAGGGGAGGGGAGAAGAGGGAGACATCATGCTCTTCAGAGGAACCCCCCTCATATATTATAATGCCCCTTTAACCCTTTCTAAACCTCTCCCCCGTCTCAAAACTAGTCCCTCGCATCCTTCGTGTTCCCTGCTGGGGCTGCCAATATGTCAGACTTACTTTCAGTTTGGCTTCCATAACCACCTCTTCTTTGGGTTTTGGCTGTAGTCACAGTAGTGGCAGGATTCGAATCTGGTGTTGCTGGGATAACCGAGAAGCCAGCTGATTTTCAAGACAGGAGGGTGTGCGGAAGACTCACTGTGAGCCAATTACCTGCCAGGTATAAAATGGCTGCTGGGATGCTGGCTTTTTTGTTGGCATTCTCACAAAGAACTTACAATGAAGTGGTCTTGCCCGCCCTGTGATGCAAGATCTGGACAACATTCAGGACTGGACTTGCAAATGACAAATAATGCTCACGCCATACCACACATTTTGCCAGACATTCTCCAATAAGAGAAACTTTTGCCATTTCCCTGTCTATCATCTACAAGGCATCTACAAGTTCTATATGTCTGGAGTGTGACGGAATATTCCTCACTTTGCTAAAGTATCAATGGAATTTATAGCGGTTTCAAACTAGTTCTATGGTCCTTACGGAACACAGTAACTGAAATATATTGTGTCACCTGGAAACCTCAGCAAAATCTGAAGGCCCTTTCCATCCTGGTCCTTGGCACTGTAAGGCAATGGTGCTAACCACGGTACAACCCCGTGCCGCCGATTCTGTGTGATTCTATGAAATCCAGTCTTCCTCAGTAACACCACAGCAGTTTACTCTCAGTCATCAGCGATGTGTTGGAAAATGTCATCAAAATCTTTATAGGTGGCAATAACTTGTTTACTCAAATTTCTTGGCTTCTTGCATGGAGCAGGATCCTGATGGTAACAAGTTCTATCGAAGCCCTCAGATTCAAGTTCCTAATGAACCACAGGTGCTCTGTTTGACTCTCAATCCTTGGAATTTTGGGTCCATGTTCTTCACTGCCTCCATTAATACAATTACCAACAAAACAAACGAGAAAAATTATTCCAATGTTAATTGGTTGGTGTCTTCAGTGCTGGGTATTTTGACATGAATGGGGAAAGCAGAAGGGCTGCGACTGAACATACGAAACGCAGATTAGATTTACATTGTTTTAGAATCAATCTTAATTGTGACATTGCCTATAGTTGTCAACATTGAAATGATGTGAAGGGAAGGCAGATTTGATCACATCAGAGATGACCATAAGTGGGTTTAGCTACATAATCTGTCAAACCTAATTTGATCTGTGATGGAGGGAGGAGATGAAGAGAAAAATCAATACCATACATTCCATTGCTTTGGGGTTACTCATTTGTACTATTTTTATTCAGTGGCCTTTAGTAAATTTGCACAAGCTGTTCTACAGCCCAGAGGAGCTGCAGTATTGGAAGCTCCTTTGCATTTTTAACCCTGTATTAGGTACAATTTGCTTTTACCGTACTCACGCTGATTGATTGATGGAACTTCATTCTGAGATTAATTATATGTTGAAGGTAATGTTTTGAAGTGGGTTGGAGGGGGCATCAACTTTGTCGGAAACAGACATTGGTTGGCATTCAGGATATTAAAATATAGGTTTTTCTGTTATTAGTTGATTCTTTCAGAGAAGAAATGATAAGACTGTTTATATGTACATAATGATAAGGAGAATAGAAGGGAAACAGGACAGAAGGATGCCATTCAGCCTGTCATGCTCTCTGGGGCTTTGTCCAGAGCAGTTCGCCTCTCCCCCACTCTTCCCTAACGCTACAAATTAAGCCATATCATTGAAAATGGGTTGGAATTTTCCAGTTTCCCCCACCTCCTTCCCCCAGTGGTGGCTTTTCCTGCAGGGAAGGCAGCTTACCACTGGCCACCAGCAACATCTTCCAGTCCCGCCAAAATCAATGGCTTGTCCATCGCTGCTGCAGAGTCTGTGGCAAAGGTTGACTTTGTCGGGACTGGAAAACCCCGCCAGCAGGAAGGGCCAGAAAATCTTGCCCCAGGTCTTTTTGATTTTCAAAACTCCGCATTAAACTGTAACTGAGTGCTTTAATCCTATAACTTGGTGCCTCTAGCTTCACAGAGTTGTTTCAAAACTGCGGTTCTCATTATTGTTTGTTCTTTAATTGACACCCAATTAAATCAATTCTGCTTTACTCTTCTGTTCTATCCATAGCACCACCACCCACACCTCACCCCCCAATTCCCCTTCCTTTCCTTGCCACAGAAAACAATGTTTTAAATTAGCAGATACTGGGTAGAGATGTTAGCAAATGCTCCTAAATCTCCCCATACGACAAGTCTCCGAAGCCCTTTGCCATGTCCATTTTTGCAGTATTAACAGAAGCCAGGTCTACAGTACCCAAGATATTGACAGAATATTAATGTTTTATTATGGGCCATGGCATTGTGTGAGACTTTTTAAGGGCCATGATAGTTACACAGGAACAGTGCCAAATCCAGCGATCTGAAAACTTTTATTTTAAGCGATCATTCATGAATTTATATTATGAGATGAGTAAAATAACTACTGGCTTGTTAAACTAGGTGGTGCATGGATGCAGTAGCACACCGACTTATCAGCTTTGTCCGCCTGTCTTTTCCTGCACTCTGGTCCATTTCACCCTTGGCTCAATCCAACCTGGTCCAAACTGCCTGAGCGAGATCTGGCCCAAAAGCCAGCAAGATCTAATATCTGGCATGGGCTTGGTCCAGGCATTGCCAGTTTTGAGACACCATGTATTGTAGAAGTCAATTGCTTTCAATTTGAGAAAATTATCGTGCTTCTATGCTTCAATAAATATCACGCATTCAAGCTTTCTTAGCAAAGGCTGGGAAAACTTTAGAAAGCTTATCACATGAATCTGATTAATGACTGTTTTGAATGAAATAATATTGTCTCTTAAAGCAGGAAGTTTTTCCTAACCTGATGGCTTTGAGACATTTCTATGCCATTCTATTTGCTTTTAGAAATACCCAGAAAAAATGTTGTCAAAGAATGAGTTTTTGTCTTTTGCTTGTAGAGTATTGTTAACATTTTCAGCTTTAAAATATAAGACTTAAAAAAAATACAAATGCACACATTTGTGGTTTATACAAAACTCTAACGTATGGGTGGTTCAGAGAAAAACCATACTTTTTTTTGTTGATGCTCCAGCAAGTTCTAGCGGAAGCAGATCTGAGTTTCTGTGGAGCCATAGCATGGGTCAGACCCATGCATTACATTCCTGCTTCCGTGTTTAACAACCTGAGGAGCAAAACATCCAGTAACAAGTGTGTGAAACTTCTGTATCTTGGGCCACAGTTTGTTGCTCTGACATCCTGCAAGCCAGTCCTGTCCGTTCACAAACGTCAGGGCTGGTTCCTGACAGCATGCTATCTCTGCCTGGCCTGGGTTCCTTTCATTCAGGATTCATTGTGTGGAAGAGGGTTTGGTCAGGAATTCGGGTTCCTGCCAGTAATGCTCTCTCCCAGCCCCTTCAGCACTGATAGATGCCTGTTGTCGTGGACAAAGGAATTGGCTCTTTGCTCCCTCTGTTCCTCCCTGTATCCGAGATTGGAATTTATACTGTTTCTACCACATATGATAACCACGTAAAAAAAAGTATAAAAGCATTGCTAGATATATTTTTAATCGACTAATGTATATTTTGCAGAGAGTGAATCTAAATAACATAAGTTATTTGCAAGCAAAAAGAGGACAGCATTAAAAAAATGCACTTGCTTCTATTTGCATTGTCAGTTTATCTGAATTTGAATTTTTTTTATTATTATACATTTTCACTTATGTTCATATTGTATGAGGGAAATACAAGCATCTTCGACTTAAGTATTTTTGGATCCACAAGATAAAAGCTGTGGCTACCTGTGAAAAGCAAAGGTTTTTACAGATATGAGGAGATAATGAGTCTCCTGGTCGTTTTTTTGTAAACCGTAATGTCTACAAACCCCTGAACAGCTGATGCCAACACAAATTGTCTGTTGTGCTGTATTACCAGCTCCATCTAGTGGTTTAATCTTTCTGCTTTTCAGTTGTATAAGTGACCTCGTCACAGAATTTCTTATGAAATGCTTTGCTAACATTTGTTATTGAGCTTAAAATGTGGTAGTAATCATTCTTTTTCTGCCATATTTGAAGGTTTTAAGCAACCATTATGTGGTTATAAACTTTCAATGTGTTTGAACAGTTAATTGATTCATGTCAGCACATTATTGCCATAAATACATTGTCAGGTGGACTTTTGGTAAATCTTTAATTGCTGGAAGAAATAAACATTGGGAAAGTAAGAACAAAAAATGTGTTGTGTAACCAGCTCCATTCAAGTGATCAACAATACTTTTAATCTACAGCAAACGTCTGCAAAAAAATGAATTTAGCTTGCCACTGACAGATCAACAGAATGAGGGAAGGCCTTGAAGTTTTTGCCTGAAGTGTGGTGTAGGTAGGGTAACTTTCAGAAAAGTAGTCCAGATGGCAAACAACACACTGCAGCCCTATGTTTTTTTTGTCTCTTAGTGCAAAGGAGGGAAAGTTAATTGAAGCATAAACTATCACCCTTGCATTTCAACAGAGCTAACTCATCATCAGTCAGATAATAAAGCGGAGGGGGGGAGGGGGAATTGGGTGATTAAGCTTGTAGAGAAACACTTCAGCTGTGGTGCTGTCGAAGCACAGGAAACTGAACAACACTGTTGGCCTGGTTATGAAGAAGCATAAGAGTTGTCCCTCCCTGACAGATTTCACATGGGTGGGTCAGCCTTGCCAGCAGGAGGCTTTAAGAAAACACTAATAGCTTCCAGCTGTGTGGAAAATCAGACTCTTTAGAGTCAAAAATGGGAGATTTGAATTTCAAAGCATGCTAATGCCTTCATTTCTGTTCACTACCATTTGGCCATAAAAGATTATTTTCCAATATGTCAACCCAATTGATGGCCAGTGGTCCGAGAATGAAAGGGAAACAAGCAAGCAGGGAAATTTGTACATTGGTGAATCCGCCCTCCAAGCTGGTGTGACATTTTGTAGAAAGACCTACCATGAGATGAGGGGATCTTAATAACCATTCATCAATTGATCATTGGCTGATCATTGACTGCTATGTTATTCAGTTTATCAAGTCTTGCACAAAAGTCAGAAAAGGCTTCATTCAACTTTGTTAAAGCAAACTCTTAGAGTAAAATGCTTTATTTGAATTCATTTTGCCTTTTTATTATTATTCTCTTTCCTCTTTTGTTAATGCAGCCTAACTTAAATGAGTCCTTTTATTTGGTGGTTTGAATATATGAAACTATTAATTCTTTTATGAAAGCCCAATGGGAAGCAGGAGCAGATGGGGTAGAAAACTATTTGGTTGCTTTCAATTTGTGTCAATGAGGTTTCAGTTCTTTAGAATTAACTCACTTAATACCTACTGTGTGAAGTCATGAATTCACAGTGTATCAGATGCACGTTGGCAATTAGTGGCCAAAGAGTAGATAGCTGAAGTTGAGCTGTCCTATAGAAAAGTCTTGATACAGCCTGTGTTATTGTTCCTGATGTGTGATCTTGTGAAATGCATGTTAGGATTTTTTGCTCTCATTGGGTAAGCAGTTCTGGTAATTTTAATACCTTTATCTGTGCTGCTAATTTCTTAGTTATTTAATAGTGTGCTGATCATCTGATCTTCTATCTAAAGATTTTGATTTGTACTAATATAGTTAATTACCATCCTAAAATCTGAATTAAAAGCTAGATCTTTCAATGTTTCCTGATTAGTTCCAATATGATTTTTATTTATTTCCATTATTTAATTGACAGATTAAATCATCACTTGCAATACTTTCCTCACCCAGTGGCAATATGTTTTGAGTTAGGATGCCAAAACAATGATTAATATTTGAATTTAATTCAGTGTTCAAATGTTTTTATTTCAAAGAATACACAAATGGTTTAGAACTGAATCCACTATTTATGCTATACATGTAATCCTTTGGTATTGTCTTGAATAAAAATATTTGCATCAGAGGACATGGGTTGATCTTGTCATTATTAAAGATTGTTTGTCGGTGCCAGCGAATTATGTTTGCATTTCAGACGGCAGACGATGATTTTCCACCACCTAATATCAAGAGTAGTTAAAGTGAAGTGAATCGCATTGATTGCAAATCACAGCCGCTTGGGTTAAACCAAACTGGGGGAGGCAGCCACATGTGTGGCACCTTTTCTGTAATTAAATAACCTAAAGATAAAGGCCTGATGCAGCTGACGGTTACAGAAAACACTGGAGGAGTATCCGATGCATAAGCATCCTTGTCTTGTCATTCCTTTCACTGATAGACCACTAGGTGAGAATCCCTGAGGAATTGGTTCATGTTAATGTGGATCAATTTGAAGCCGCAATTACTGTTGTGAGGATATGGTCCTGGCACTTAGAAGAGCTGTTTCAAGAAGAAAGACAAAAAAAAAGAGTGAAATTGCTTGTTGTCTTAAATGCACATCTGTGGTATAATCCTTTGATAGCTGGTGTATGTTGTCGAAGAGCTGACAATTATTGCTGTTCATAACCCTTTGAGGTGCTCCTGACAACACTGGATTTTTTTTCTTAAAGAGCTGCATTACATTAGGAAACAGCTTATTGGCTGCAGCACTGCTGTGAGTGTTTGTTAACTGACATCAGTTGTCAGAGAGCCATGGATTGATCCATATGTGAACAGAGCATATTCATAGCTCTCAAAAAAAGGTCAGTTTTTCCTGTGTTCCCACATGGATTTCATCAGCGGTTTAAGGCGGCTACGGGGAAAAAATGCATTTGCATTGACAGAGGCTGATTGCTGGGGGATCTGCATTCAGACACATGTGAATCATATGCTGTAAGGAAAGCAGAAGGAATGCTACAAGCAGCGTAGTGGAAGGATTGCAAAGACTGGGGACAAACAAATCAAAGAAGGAAAGGTTTACATTTCCGTTTTTGTAAGGAACGACACAGCTTATTTGAGGACTTCACAGCAATATATCCCTGTGTCTGACGTCTTCCGTGCCCTCTCCTGCGTTGGAGCTAGTAAGAAAGGTACAGTAAAAGAAGTCAGATGAGGGTCTCGGGCAGAGATAATTTGTGCATACATCCATGTCATTGTTCTGCCTGAAGAGATTGGGCTTGGTTCAAGGCCACATGTGCTCCTGTCATCATTCACATTTCTGCTCCAAGTACAATTCGGAGTGTCAGCTCTCCATCTGTCTCTGCCTGGCAAAAGCACGCACCCAGTTTCCTGCCTCTAGGTAGGGTGCCGCAGCAAGCCTTATGGCTGTCTGTTTTTTTTCTGATCATTCCAGAGCAGGAGACAGTAGGTCTGCTGACTCCAGTTTTGCATTTTTTTTAGAGGGTAGAGGTGTGTAGCTCATTCAGTAATGCCAGGTGAGTCTTACAGAGGTGACCTGTTCACCAGTCGTATTTAATATTGACAAGATATTTTATTCTAGTTGTTGTCAACCTCAAAGTGATATTATAACCATTTATTGACTTGATGATAGCGTCTTGTTTTGTGTGCAACGTGTCACATTTTATTAGTCATACAGTGTGTAATAACTGTTAAGCCATGTGACTGATAGTGTTATATTGTCTTATTCTTAAGATAAAATATGTATCAGGAGAGACCAAAAGCGCACAGCTGTCTGTTTGCAGATAATTTGATTATATGTCCAGAAGTGGTTGCAGTTTAAAGGAGAGTACACTTTGCAGATGGTGTTTTGAAATTGTATCTGCTTGCTTGTACTGCTGTGTATAGGTATTGCCAGTTGTTGAAGAAGATTTTTCTTAGGGGAGTTGTTGTGTGGTCTTAGTCAACCGACAGGGCAGTTTTGTCCATTTTGCAGAGCTATTGAATTCTACATTACATCTGTACTTATCCTGTTCATTTTTTAAAATATGTTTTTGTTAATAGATTTCAGGCTGCAGTTGTACACCTGAGTACATTCTTATTGTTTTCCTGGTGATACGTTAAAGCTAGTGTGCTATACTATACTGTCAGCCTTTGTAATGTGGTGCATGATAACAGATGTGTGCAACCACAAGCATGTGCAGGATTTAATCTATTTGAGCATATCTGACACTTGGCTATTTTTCTTGACACCCATCTGTACTATAGTCTGTTAGGATGGTCTTCTCAATCTGCCCATGGTGTTGTACTTGGCCTTTCTTTTGCACTGAGGATAAGATTTGTACAATCATAACTTTTAAAAAAAAACACAGTAATTGGGGTCATAAACTCTAGCTGCACTACTGTTAATTTAAAAATCTTTTGTAACGACTCTAAATGCTTGCTAAAGCTCAGATGATGAAGGCAATTTTGTAACTCTGTACCTGCTTAGCTCAGGAACTTCTTTTAACTCTAATGTGGACATAGGTTTGATTGTAACAGTGTGTTTTCCATGCTGTTTTTAAAATCAAATTGCATAACTTTTAACCAATAAGTCTGCATGCTTGATGCTGTACTTCAGTAACAAAATGGCCATAACCACCCGAGAATTCCTTTTCCATATTCTTCACTGTTAAAACAAAATCTCTAACTTATATTATCATTAGTAGTGCAGAATATAAAAAAGTAAAATGTCAAGTTAAGAAAGCATGAAATTGTTTTAACAAAGATAACTACAGCAAATACAAAAAAGTGAACAACCTAACATTTTATTTTAAAATGTTAAAAATCACACTTCCTGCATTAACAAGGGCAGGGCTTTCATTTGGCCTCATTTATGTTTGCGTTTCTTCCAACATTTCAAATGCACGACAAGTTATAGAATGTTGTTGGTGTAAACAAGTATTTGTGTTGACCTCTGTCTTTTGAGAGTTACATTACTTTGTTTAAATTGTTTGTGTGTAAATAGAGTGTATATTGGTGTGTATATCAGTACAGGATGTATTGATGTATGGATTTAGATATGGTTTTCCCATAAATATACAGACAGTAAACTGTGTGTTCCGTCAGGCCATTGTGTTTATAGGAGAGTGTTCAGTGAGAGGCTACTATAGTGTACAATTTCACAAAGCAAATCTTGTGAACCCTGTACAGTACTTCGAAAGAACAGATGCAGGCTTATAAATACAGAACCATTAATGCATCTGGCATTGCTCAGGGTCATTTCCGTGAAAGGCCATCAGTGATCATGGTCATTGTAGTACAAAATGATACTGTTCTGTTAGAAATGGCCTGGCATTAGGTCAGACCACCCTCTTAACTTCTGCTGTCCAGATGTGGCCACAGCTCTTTTTCTTTACATTTCAAAAATTGGTTCTGTTTTCAGAATCTGGTTCTACTTAGGACATCTCCATCCTGGGGCGCATTTCATAAATTGTCCACATATTTTTCTTAGCAGAGAACTTAACTGGCTGTAATTTTTAACACATGGCTATGTCATGTGATATTTTCAAAACACTTGCAGACAGCACTGTGCAAGTCCCAGTAGAAATAAACAGCCATTCTGCCGCCAGTCTTTTTTTAAATAAGTATAGAAGACTTACCTGCATTTTATTTGAAGATTAAACTTTACTTTAACACATTTCTGTGGCACAGCTTGAAATAGCCTGAAATTAGGCAATTTATTGCATCCTGGATTTTCAATTAAATTCAATGAAGACTTCTTAAAAATCAGTACACATATTTAAAGTTATGGGGAAAGTGAAGTACTTATTGTGCTTTGACCATTACCAACAAACAGCAGATCATGCTTTGTTCTCTAAGGTGTCCAATCTGTTTTCTGGAGGGCATGTCAGATTGTTCATTATTTCTGCAAGATGACAGAAATCCATATTCTTTTCATAGAATCAGAGAATCCCGACAGTGCAGGGGAAAGTCATTCAGCCCATCGAGCCTGCACTGACAACAGTCCCACCCAGGCCCTCTCCCCATAATGTCATGTATTTACCCTGATAGTCCCCATGACACTTTTGGACGATTTTAGCATGGCCCATCCATCTAACCTGCACGACTTTTGGATTGTGGGAGGAAACCGGAGCCCCTGGAGGAAATCCATGCAGATACGGAGAGAGTGTGCAAACTCCACACAGATAGTGACCCAAGCCAGGAATTGAACCCGTGCCCCAGTGTTGTGAGGCAGCAGTGCTAACCACTCTGCCACCATGCTTGTTTCCGTAAAAATGCTTTCACATAAGATTAGTTATGGTTCAGTCTTATAGTTTAGAGGTTGGCTCAGGTTCCCGCTAATGATTTGGGGATTGATCTGTCGACTTTGTCTTAAAAAATAAAGTGCTTGAATAATACCAGTCACCCCGAAACACAAACTAAAACATTAGCCGTTTGTTTATAAGAGGATGACTAATCTAATGAACCAAATGATTTTCATATTACGGGTCTAGAGACCTCATATGCTGTGGCAGCTTTGTTGCAGCAGCATCCTGAAGAGTCGTCTACCACAGAGTCATATGGGTCACATATGGCTTCTCCAGACAAGCTGCATCCTACTATGGGCAAAGAGTACAAAATATGAAACACTTAGTTTTGAAAAATCTAAGGAAGTGCTCTGATAAATTTAGAAATTAGGAATGCTTTTTATAACCTGCACACCATCACCATTTAGGGATTAAATTCATGTTTTGTTTACTTTTTCTGCAAAATATCCTAAGCATGCATTCTTTTTTGCTTTTTGCCTAAATATTGCCTTGTAGCGTCATGCATTTTGTTTTATGTTGCAGTATTTTAATTCGGGGCTTGGCTTTCTGTAGCTATTCCAGGATAGGCACAGAAATCCACTGAAGACAGCTTAAGAATTGTTATTCAAAGGTTAATGTACAGTACACTGCTGCTATGCTGTTAAAAATTCAGCTTGATTCATGTAAGTGTAACAAACAAATAGGGAATATATTTCTCCACTGTAATGGCTTCCCCTTCTAAATGAATTTTAAAACAGGAGCACAGAACTCAGTAAAAGGTGGTGTCTACTTCACATTTCCAAAATACAGTTAGCAGTATAGTCTTAGGGAAAGAATGCTGCCACCATTTTTGTTGGATTTAAATTAAAAGGCCTTTGACCTTGTCTTTAAAACAATATCTGAGTGAGCTTTTGTGCTACACCAATTGGTAGCTTTCCCGCAGGCACTGTGCACATAGCCTGCTGCAGTCCCACAGCCCTCACCTTATTTAATATAATGGAATAAAACTACTTTTGGAACCACCTGGTACAGATGAGGCAACCCGGGGGATGTGTACTTCAGGGATCGAGGAGCCGAATGCTAAGAAATGTGAAAAATCTAAGGGGACAACTGGGGGATTGCAGAAAAAAAACAGTACAGGGACACTAATACATCTTCCTGACAAGCAGAGGTTTGATGGGACATGTACTGCACACTGTTCCATCTGGTGCTTATGATTGCATGGCATATTAGTGTGCTGCAAGTTCATAATGTATTCAAGGCGAGAAGCCATCCCCCGCATACCAAGTGAGCTCTCCTTCCCAAGACTGCCTTTGAATCTTGATGATCGTGTCTTGCATGTTCCACCTGTGTTCTACAGGACGAGATTTTTTTTTACACACCACAAGAGACGTGCACCCCATGCATCTGCTGCAGTGGTGGATCTGCTTATTTATGTAAACACACAAGTTGGATTGTAATCAAACTTACCAGTGGCTTATTAGAATCGTAAACCAATTCTCCTATCCAACCTCTAATTACAGAGATAATTGCTATCAAACAGCGTGAGTTAAGGGGTTGGGTCACAAGTGCAGACATATTCAGCATTGGTTACAGAATCATCATCCCAAGCTTTTTGGCTCACAGGAAGATTTTCACTGCACTCTCAGGCATTCATTTTGAAGAGACCCCAATCTACCACAGTGCATGGGATTTGGGCGTAACATGACATATTGGCTTTAAATTTCAGCATAAGTTTCATTTGCAATTGAGGACATTTCCAATTATCTCCCTTGGTTGGTGATAACATTTCTAAACATTAACCTTCATTACTGTATGCTGCCTTTGTAATTAAGATGTACTGGTGCTTTGCTAAAGCAGGCTACTCGCCTGTTAAATTCAGAGAAATATGTAGGAGTGAGTGTGGGTAATCTGAAATATTTCAGCAAACGTTTGCAAGATTCCTTAAATGTTTCAACCTATCTCACACAAACTGTGAATATCTACTTTTGGAGATACAATGCACACATCACTTCATGCATTAGAACACTGTATAATCCCTGGAAATTAGATCCCACCAAGCCAGCCTCTTGTATGAAAGAGCACGTTGTTTGAAGCAGACTGAATAATTAATAGAAACTGCGTGTAGTGAGGTAATTCCATTTGCTCCATATAGCATCATACATTTGAGGATTTTCACATATTGGAGGCTATTAGATAAAGGAATTTGGCAGTCATTTTCATACTGCTTCTATTTAAACAATTAAAAACTTGCAAGCTTGATTTACCTTTTCTGTCAGTGTCTTTTAACCAATTTAGACTCGGCCGTATGCCCCATCATCTCAAATGCAAATTATTTCACACTGCTTGCAAACTTTTGTTTCCATTCAAGCTTTGACGTGCAGCCTTTAATTTGAAAATTAATGGGCATAACAGGTTAACTCTTAAAAAAGAAATACCATACTTCCACTTCTAAGAAGTGATCCCATCTTCTAGAGGGAGAGAGCGAAGTTAAATCAACATCCTGATGATAATGCTTTTAAATTCTGAATAAAGAATTGTAGAAAATGTTGCTATTTTGAGGTGCAAAGGTTATTTGGTACACTTAAACTGTGCCTTTGCAAAACAAAAATCATCATTTCAGCCTGACTGCTACCCAGAACATATGGAACTGATTTACAAATACTCAAACCATATTTTCTGAGTTTACATCAAGTCACCAACTTTACTAGAGACTTGCTTTTTTTTGGATATGGATTAGAACTGGCCCATTACTTCAACATTATCTCCATCATGAATTGATTGCGCTAAACAGCACTGAATGAGTTGCAGATGGTGGCATTACATTTAATTTGGAGGACCTCTCGGCTCTGGCTCCATCTGATCCAGGCAGGTTGGCTGTGCATGAAACCTTCTGGCTGACACCAAACTGTCAGCACAGTAGAAGCATGTGTCTGCCGGGTTGGGGAGGCAGTTTTAATCCTCAGCAGAGCTGTGCTGCAGATGGAGATGCTTGGGTGACTATTTTGGATAGCTTTCAAGATTTCATAAGGAAGTTCTGTATTAGGACTAATTGTGTGTGCTAAAGTGTGGAGATACACAGAAGTAACATGATTTCAGATTTATAATTACAGTTTATGCTTCAGTACTTGTAGAATGCTGTGATATTTAAGCATGAGGGATATGAGGCTCCTTGTATAAGTAACAGATTAATTCCACAGGCTTCTCTCCCATGTGTTTTGGAGCTGGTTATCTGGACAGTCTTTTTTAACAGTACAGCGTGAGTGTTAGCAGAATGGAAACCAGATGGGCTAGCAGTTCCCACTGTTATCTCCCAACCAGCCCTGGCAAGCTGACTGCCCCAGCATGTCAGGAATATTTTCCTTTTTATTGGGAGAGCCTGAATTCACTGCATACTCTCTCTCTCTCTCTGCTGTAACATGTGGTTTTTAGTCTTGGGCTTTGGAACTATAAAATATTTATTCCGTATGATTCTAATCTCCTTGAGGTACCACGGTAAAAAGACAGGGTGCACTATTGAGTAGTAAGGCTGGAAAACACCGTCATATTGGCAAGCTGATTGGGTCTCAAATGTTAAATTAGTCATGGTCTTTTGAACATAGCCAAACCTGTAAGTATTAACTGGCATTAAGAGCAAAATCTAGCAGATAAAGAAGTGGCAAGTATGAAGATAACCAATTTTTTTGTTTCATGATCTTAAACTTCTGTTAAAGCTATGGTAGTAAAAAAAAAGAAAAATTCTGGAGAAGCTCTAGATAAATGTTGATGGTGCAATCCTTATGTGGTTTCATTACATTGATGTGGATTTTTTAAAAAGGTATTTTCAGTTAAAGTTAGATTAAAAGTAGCCTGATGCCTTGGCCTGTACATTACTGATTTGAGTACTTGTGGCAATTTCCCTATTCTTAAACTTTGCTTAGATTCCAGTAATGTAGTGAAGTGTGTGACCAATGAATTGCAGGAATAAGCATCAATCAAATAACATTTTACAGTAATTATACCATGTGCACGCATCTCCTATTTAATTTTAATTAGCTATGAGCTGTCCTACAAGATAGTAAGAAGCGTTATATTTCATACAAAATATTCATGTTTAAGGTAATGTAGGTATGTGTTTTATATATATGATGTACATTATAGATCAGAAATAGCATTGTACATAAAATGCATAATACAAGAGGCCCTAATCATAGCCTCAGTTTTTACTTGGACTCATTTAAGGTCAAGATCTTGGCTGGCCTCCATTCTTTCCACAGTTGAGTCCCATATATCCAGTTTTCTTGCTAGGGTAAAGTAGAACGACTGATTTGAGTTCTGGATTCAAGAAAGCCAAGGTAAGGATGAGAAGGCTAAGAAAAAGAATAACAGAGGATGCAAAATATGGGGGAATAATTTATGCAGAAGAGGTGCAATAGAAACATCGATAATAGGTGCAGGAGTGGGCCATTCAGCCCTTCGAACCTGCATCACCATTTTAAATAAACAAGGCTGATCATGCATATTCAGTATCCAACTCTGGCTTTCTCTCCAGACCCCTTCATCCTTTTAGCCACAAGGAGTCCAGCTCCGTCTTGAATGTATGTAACGAACTGGCCCCAACAGCTTTGTGTGATAGAGAATTCCACAAGTTCTCAATTTCCTGAGTGAAGAAGTTCTTCCTTGTCTTAGTCCTCAATGGCTTGCTCCTTATTCTTAGAATGTGACCTCTAATTCTGGATTTCCCAACATCGGGAACATTCTTCCTACATCTAACATGTCCAGTCCTATCAGGATTTTATGTGTTTCTATGAGAATACATAAGTACACTGGAAGGAACGGTCAAGATGTGTTGTTTGCTGCAAGATCTTCTGGGGCTTATCCTGATTAAAATCTTAACTCAGTCCTTTAAGTATTTGAGCAGTAACATGGTATGAAAAGCTTTCTTTTAACTATATCACATTTATAGATTTCTATTAACATTTGAAAATTGAAGTATGATATTTAACTAGAGATCAGATAAAAATAGTGTTCCACGTTGAAACTGTTGATAGAAAGAGTGCAAGAATTAACTACGACTTGTTAAAGTAGCTCTGATTAAATGAGACACGTATTCATCTGCAGTAAATTACTGAGCATATACAGCATTTAGTAGCTGTCAGAATCAACCTTACATTCAGCAATTGTTTTTCATTTTACTCAATAAAATATTTAGAACTGGCTTTGCATTTTATTTTAATATGATTTTGAAACTATCATGCTTCCTTTCTAGTGTCCAAAAGCCTTGAGTTTCCAGATTGCTGCTTATGCAGTTATTTAACACATGTACTTTCGTTGCCAAAACAAAACTAGGAGGCATCAGGTGTTGTCTCGGAGATAGCATGTACTTGGTTGAGATTGTGCCAGTGTCTTACCTGTGCAGCAGGCTTTTCAAACATTTACCTTCAGGGTCTTCACGACATTACTTTTTCCTCTTATACTTACATGAATTTGAATTGTTAATTAGAAGAAACTGTTGACATGAAATTTGGATCATGCTTTGGACTAAGAAAGCATCTTTACATTTTTTGAGGACAAAGTGGTAATCTCTCCACATTAATAATGAGATGACGCCATCTGCAACATACCTCGTTACAATTGTTTTTGATCAGGGAATGATTAAACCAAGGAAATTTCTATTTTTGGACACTAGAATTGCCCTTTTTGAAGTGGAATGATAGAGTTGACAGTTTCCTGAGAAACCGGTGCCCTGTGGAAGAAAATGAATAACTCCAATCCTCTTTTGCTCCTACAGATCGCACTGAGAAGCGCTCCACGATGCCAGACTCTCCTGCAGATGTAAAAACACAATCCAGGTTGACGCCTCCAACGATGCCACCTCCTCCAACCAATCAAGGAGCACCTCGAACTAGCTCATTCACACCAACAACATGTAATTAGAAATATTGTACTTTAAGTTTAGTTTTGGCGCATTTGTCTATTTTAATTTTTATTATTCTGCAAAAAAAACAAGAAGTTTTGTACTGTATAGGTAAAGGGGAAGGGAGAGAAAGTCAGAGAGACATTACCTGCTGGTATTAGAATGCAGGTTGTGCGTGCACTAGGTGTGAGATGCCTAGAGGGTGCTGTACCATTAAGTTAAGTGGCCTCTCAGGGGCTTCTGATGTAACGATAGTCTTAAATTAGTCCGAGCAACTAAAACTCTTTTGAATTAAATCCTGTTGCGGTTTTGGGGTTAAATTTATTTATTTTAATCCCTGTGATGCTTTAACCCTGACGGTCTCACTGGAGCTCTTCTGGCAGGTGCTCAGATAAATATAACCTTCGTACTTGGCTTAGTATTGGATCTGTACACCTGTTTTACTTTAGACTGACAATGCTATTTTCAGATGTTTCCATGCTGGATGTGTCCTCCCCAGTAAAAGCAAAGTAGAATTCAGCCTGTGCTTACTCAGTTGTGAGTAACGTATAGTAGAATTCTTGCTCCAGAACTTCTCTTTGCTGTAGACTTAACTAAGACATGCTACAGAGCACACAGTTGTTGCTGGCGTGTTTAACCTACGGTGGAAGAAACCTTCACTGTCATTGTCTGCAAGGTTATTGTTTTTAAAGCTTGGTCTCTTTGTATCTGTTGTGTGTATTGAGTGGAGCAGTCTATTCTGAACAGCCACAGGCCTAACATTTATTTTTACTCCTCTTGTTGCAGTAACAAATGGTAGCAGTCACTCGCCCACTGCACTGAATGGGGCACCGTCTCCTCCAAACGGCTTTAGTAATGGAACCTCTTCTTCTTCCTCTTCCTCGCTGGCGAATCAGCAGCTGCCGCCAGCCTGCGGTGCTCGGCAGCTCAGCAAGCTGAAGAGATTTCTAACAACCTTGCAACAGTTTGGCAATGACATTTCACCAGAAATTGGGGAGCGAGTACGAACCTTGGTGCTTGGGTTAGTGGTAAGTAAGCAACGCAAGCTGTTTGCACCACATAGAACGTGGGGTTCTGTTCGTAAGAAGTCAGCTCTCTGGTTATTGCACTTTCACTGGCATCTAACTGTTGCAAAGCTGCCCTAATGTTTCGATTAAACTGTTGTGTGTGATTCAGAATCATTTTTGTACCAAAAATTTAAGGCATTAAATCTCCAGCTCAGTATCAAAATGGGCACTGTGAAGGGGAGAATGCATACCTCGTGGTGTAAGTGACATTAGATTGCATACACTACACCATAAGCTGTTTTATTTATAGCCGGCCGCCGTAATGATCTGACTGAGAGACGTGAGGCTGGATTTTCAGAGTCTTCATGACCCCTGTAGGCTTTTAAAAATGGCGGGCAAGACTCAAAAGGGGAAGTCCTGTCCGTATTTCTGATGGATCCAATTTTTTCTGGGTGGGGCATGATTCATGTAGAGGAGAAATCTGAATTCAATCAGCAGGGCCATTTGAAATCAGTGCTGATTTCCAGCAGTTCCCATTTTGGCTGTGCCAAGGATCTTAACCTGGGAGTCACCAGTTAATGCTTTTTTGAAGGGTAGGTAAAATCTGGTTAAGTATCATGCGCTCAAGTTTTTTAAATCCCCTGCTCTTTAAACTTGAGAAGAACCCCAATAGGCGTAAGCTGTCAGTGAGAATGTTAAATAAAAGTCACTTGATGGTTTGATTTACAGGCCATCAAGTTAGGAAAGAACCTGACCACCACTTCCACGGTTATAATAGAGATTCTTGTTGACATTTCCCAAGGGCTTTTATGTCATTGTGAAATTTTAGATGAGTTTCAAAAGCTACAGTTATCTCAGCAAGGGGTTCTGGGTTCATAGTTTGATAGCTTAAATAGGTTATTTAAGGATTAGAAAACTTTGAGACTACTGACCAGATTAACCACTTGAGGAGATTTAAAAGCTTTGAATGGATTTCATGAATGGAGATTTTTGCGGTCTCTATGTTTAAGTGAGAGTTTATTTTTCTCACCTCCACATGGCTGCTGAGGTGTGTCGATGGTGAATATTGGGTGAGTGGCTATGGAGGTGCCATGGGAGTGAGTGGAGGACATGAGTTAGCATGGAGTTGGCAGGGGTGGGGGGGGGGGCAGTTATGAAAGAACCCAGGTGGTTGAGGGTGTGTGAGGAATAGAGGGCCAAAAGGTTGTAAAACAACTGAAACAACATCCTGGAGAACTGAAGTGGGCTTTCTACACAACTACCTCGGCACTCACCGACTTATGTGGCCGCCAGTCATGCCCTTCTGAGGTTCGTGGGTCCGACTTTATCCCACACCTGTCTCACTGAGGCAAAAATTGAGTCTGTAGGGTGGCACAGTGGCACAGTTGTTAGCACTGCTGTGTCAGAGCACCAGGCACAGCTGTTCGATTCCCGGCTTGGGTCACTGTCTGTGTGGCATTTGCATGTTCTCCCAGTGTCTGCGCGGGTTTCCTGTGGGTGCTCCAGTTTCCTTCCATATCAAAAGATGTGTGGGTTAGGTGGATTGACCATGCTAAATTGCCCCTTAGTTTTGGGGGACTATCTATGGTAAATGCATGGGGTTGTGGGAATAGGCCCTGGGTGGGATTATGGTCGGTGTAGACTGGATGGGCTGAAAGACCCCCTTCTGCACTGTATGAATCTATTATTCTAACACAGATCCTTTTAAACTGTGGTGTTTCTACTGAGTCGGAAAATTTCATGATCCAAGCCATGAACCTCAGTAGCAAAAAACTGGCCTTAAAAATCAAATAGTCTAAAACTTTGTCCATTTTTGAATATTATTATTTTAAATGCTGTGGACTGAATGATCACAGTGCATGTTTTTTTTTATTTACGAGTAGATATCACAGCTGAAATAGAATGTGCAAAATGAATGACAATGAATTAGCAGGCTGCAATGCAACCACCTGGAAAATAACAATTGAATTGGATAGAAAGCGAGTTACCCTTTTCAAGATCTGTTTTGGCGGCAGTAACACAAGTCTGTATATATTTCTGGATCACCGTTTCTTCCTAGTACCCTAGCTAAGTGGCGATTTCTCACATTCCATAGTGAGTGTTGTGCTCTTTGACTGTGACAGCCATCAGAAATCAGGCTGATCTATCTCCTGACATTCACACAAGAACATTGCTAGTAGTGATTGTGTCTGCTACATCTGCAGTATAAATTAGGGGAGACTGTTTCCATTGGTCGTCAGTCAAGAAGGCAGAATTGAGGTAATTGGCCAAAGAACCAAAGAGATGAGGAGAATTTTTTTATGCAGTAAGTTGTTGTGATCAACCTAAAAGATGGTGGAAACAGATTTGTTCATAACTTTTGAAACGAATGTACTCAGAACGGGGGGGGCGGAGGGGGAGCATAATGGAAAAAGAGCAGACTAATATGACGAAGTGTAAGTATGGGCCAGAATTCTCCCAAAACAAATTCTCAGTGCTGAATTTGCGTAAAAACAAAAGTAAATCCCGCTGTTTTTTTAGCTGGATTTTCAAAATGAACCTTCCACACGCCGAGCACTGCAGAGTGACGCCGGGAGATTCACACTGAAAATCCAGGGGGCGGGACATAATTCCCACTGGAGAGGCCAGCAGCATAGCATTGAGCGGGCCACTGCACATGTGCCAATCTGTCAGCGCTGAGTCGGAGCATGCGCAGTGGCCCCGTGCTGCTGGCTTCCCAGTCGTTGGCCAGCACAGCAAGCTCCCATTGCTGCTTCTCTGATCCCCTCACCCTTCTATGATCACTGGCCTCCCGAACGTTGAGGGCCAGCCCCGACTCCCCCACCACCACCCCAATCCCTCGACACAAATCCCATTCTCTCATGAGAGAATCTCAGCCATAGCAGGATTTTCTCCTGCGTGAGCAGGGCTGGAGAATTGCCCCTGATAACTCTTTAAGAGAGCAGGTGTGATGGGCTGAATGGCTTCGCCCTGTGTTGCATGATTCTGTAATCAATTGTGTGAACTCAAGGTAACTGACTTATTTTCTCTGCTGTCCAGTGAGGTGGAAGCCAATTGTTGCTTCTCTCTGCTGTTGCTTTATTGATTAGTTAACTGGCAGCAGACTTGAGGCATATTCTTCATTATGCACTGAGCCATTGGCCTGACTTGAATCTTTTTTTTTTGGAAAGATATGTTACAAAGAAGGGTGTTTAATACCTGTAACATTTACCTTCTCGGTTAAGGTAGTTAATAAACAAATAGCATTAGACTGCAATGCTTTTATCTGGTTCAAAATCCTATTCAGAAGATGTTAGGATGGAGTGAATGGAATTATTCTATCAAACTTACAATATGCTCAGGGAGTAATTTTTCTAGATCCTGTATTACTGAACTGTACCTTGCAGAAGACCTGAACTCTCCCTGTGTTCTGCATTCATTGATATTAGCTCAGGCAGCAATGGAGGGGCTTTAGTTGGTGATCTTTCTGAGGTAGAGAAGGGAACTATTCGGGTTCTCCATTTCTGATGCACACGTTGGAAGTCTATGTGCAGTTTTGATCTGGTGATCAGTTAGACTGTTCTAAAGTGGGTCCACGGCTGTGAATAATCTGCTCCTGCCACTCAGGCATTCACATGATGAAAGGTAAATAGGGTTGAGTTTCTGGAACACTCGTATAACAGTGTCCAGCAGAATCAGTTGCTTCAGGAAATTGGAAAGGAGGGAAATTTGAAAAAGAAAAGCAACTTGCAATGTGCTTAGTGTGTATTGAGATGGAAGCTCATGAGAATTGTGGAAGTGAAAGTCTTTTGCACCTTTGATGGCCACTATCCAGGGAGAAGAATTGGCTTGTATTTACTCCAAGTTTTAAGCCAAGGCTGAATAAACTGTTGCCCACATGGCTTATGTACCCTGGTGACTCACCCAGTTGCAGCTGTTCCCACTAGTTCAGGTGGTCTTTCTTCAATAAGTACTTAAAAACATCAATGAGGAAGCAATTCTTAAGAATTAACATTTTCAGAGCAGGGATTTCTTTTACTGCTGGACTCATTTGTTTAAAATTTAAGGCTGGACTTTACGGTTCTCCGCCGTGTGTGTTTTTGATAAGAAGGAAAGAAAATACTTTGGATCTATCTCCTTGTACCTACCCATTGACCTGTTCGCCACAAGATAGGTGTAAGTTGCCCACCAGGATGCCTGTTCTTGAGTCTGCTGAAGCCCGTAAGTGGTTAGTTAATGGTCACATACTCAGTTAAGACTCTTAGTCCACCTCCGTTGCTATAAAATTGTGGAAAATGACAGGTAGGTCAGAATGCAAAGGCTTCTTTGGAAAGGTGAGAAAGAAGGGGGAGTTTGCTTATTGGGAGTGTCCTGTTTGCATTGGGGCATACCCTAATACCCCTCCCACTCCCCAAATATCACCTCCCCTTCGCTACTTCCTGCCTGCCCCTCAAGACCAGCCATTCATGCTCCTCTTCCCCACCTCCTTAAACTCTCCAATCTCTCCCCATCGTAAAATCTTGGAATCTGTCTGTCTCTGTTTGCTGTAATCTACTTCTCAAAGACTGTTTGCAGAACCTGCATCCCAACACTGCACTAAGGTGACTGTTTGAGCTGCTGGCCAGTCAGACTGACAGGGGGGTAGGACTTTTTGTCCACTGAGGGATGGACGCCTGACCCCCAGCCATTTACCCCTCCTCCAGCATGTTATTGCTATGGGACAGTCTTCTTAAATGCTGGTCTTACAGCAGGCAGGTTGGGGGGAAAAGAAGCGTTGCTGGCAGGGGTAGTGGTGGTGAGCAGTTCACCTTGTGAAGTGAAATTAATTTCAACAGTTAATTTCTCACTTCCTGGGTTTGGGAGGCACTGGTATATATCTTTTAATTACAAAAGAAATCTACAGAAGTGGCAGAGTGGTTGGTTTAATTTTAGATATTTTCATGAGTGCCAAAAGTGCTGTTAACTTGAGTATCCCTTGAAGGTTATGGTCATTTCTGGTCCGCTCATAAAAGGATACATTGGAGAGAGAGATTTTCTTCACTGCAACATGGTAAAGAGGGGATAAAAAGCGAAAGTTCACAATTTTGTGTCTTCCTCCCATCAGGATTTATTGCGCAACTCCCCAAAGTCCCTCGCTGGGTATGTGTGTGGAGGAGTGGAGTAGATATTCCTAAGCTCCCACTTTAGTCTCTACTTGACACTTTATGGAATATATATAGAAAAAGTCCCGATGAATCTCTTGGAATTGGGCAGTTTTAAAATCTTTGTCCTGGGGGTGTGGGCAGTGGAGAGAGAGAGAATGTTGTCGCCCTGAAGACTTTAGGATTTTACACCTGGCAACAATTCAGAAGGACACTGTGATAAAAGCCAGGAGATTAAAATTTCCTGTCTAAAATCTCATGGGAGATTTTAATCTTTGTATAGATTGGATGGACCAAATTAACACGAGTAGCCTTGAGGATGACTTCTCGGAATGTATTTGGACTGTTTCTTAGAATAACGCATTCGGGAACCAACCGGAGAAGTAGGTATTTTAGAACTGGTAATATGTAAATGAGACAGGATTAATTAATGACCTCATGGTAAAGGATCCTCTCAGCAAAAGTGATCATAGCATAATAGAATTTCTCATTAAGTTTAGGTTGAGAAATGTGGGTCTGACGTTAGTGTCTTAAACTTAAATGAGGTGCCACATAGGTGTGATATAATAGCATGGATAGAGGATTGGCTAATGAAGAGGGAATAGAGAAACAGGATAAATGGGTCATTTTCGGGTTAGCAGTCCGTGTCTAGTCTGTTCCCATCAATGTCAGTGCTGGAGCCTTAATTATGTACAATAAATGTGATGTGGATAAAGGAACCGAGTATATTGTAGCCAAATTTGCCAATGATACTAAAATTGATAGCAAAGTGTATTGTGAAGAGAATGGAAACAACCGGTGTAGGGTTAAAGAAAGGTTAAGTGTGTGAGCCAAAAAATTGGCAGGTAGAACAAAAAGTAGGAAGATGTAAAGTTGTCAACTGTGGCAGGAAAAATAGAAAAGCAGAATGTAACTTAAATGGAGACAGACTGCAGAGTGCTACAGTACAGCAAGATAAAGATGCCCTTGTATGGTTTTGATTTGATTTATTATTATCATGTATTAGTATACAGTGGAAAGTATTGTTTCTTGCTCTATACAGACAAAGCATACTGTTCATAGAGAAGGAAACGGGAAAGTGCAGGATGTAGTGTTACAGTTATAGCTAGGGTGTAGAGAAAGATCAACTTAATGCAAGGTAGGTCTGATGGCAGCAGGGAAGAAGCTGTTCATGAGTCAGAAAAGTTAGCATACAAATGCAGCAAATAATTAGAATTATAGGATCCCTACGGTGCAGAAGGAGGTAATCTGGCCCATCGAGCTTGCAACAACAACAATCCCACTCAGGCCATATCCCTTTAACCCCACATATTTATTCTACTAGTCCCCCTGACACTAAGGGGCAATTTAGCATGGCTAATCAACCCAACCCGCACATTTTTGGAGTGTGGGAGGAAATCGGAGCACCTGGAGGTAACTGATGCAGACACGGGGAGAATATGCAAACTCCACACAGACAGTGACCTGAGACTGGAGTCGAACCCAGGTTTCTGCCACTGTGAGACAGCGGTGCTAACCACTGTGTCATCATGGTGCCAAAGTTAAATTTGATATTTAACCTTGCACTGCAAAGCGAATGGAGTGTAAAAGTAGGGAAGTCATGTTGCAACTATACAAGGGCCTTGGTGAGACCATACCTGGAGTAGTGTGTGTAGTTTTGATCCCATTACTTAAGTAGGGTTGTGCTTGCAATGAAAGCAGTTCAGAGAAAGCTTGCTGGGCGGCTTCCTCGGGAATGAAGTGGTTGTCTTATGAGGAAAGGTTGAGCCGGTTACACCTATACTGATTGGAATTTAGAAAAATAAGGGGCATTCTTATTGAAACACAAAATTCTGAGAGGGCTTAAGTGTAAATGTTGTGATGAAATCTAGAACTGGGGGGCACAGTTTAAAAGTAAGGGGCCTCCTATTTAAGGCAAAGGTGGGGAACTTCTTCTCTGACGGTCATTAATCTTTATAATTCTCTACTGCAGAGAGCAGTAGAGAATTCTATCATTGAATATATTCAAGGCTGAGTTAGACAGATCGATCTATAAAGGGAGTCAAGGGTTATGTGGGGAAGGCAGGAAAGTGGAGTTAAAGCCTTAATCAGATCAGCCATGATCTTATTAAAAAGCGAAGAATGCTCAAGGGGCCAAATGGCTTATTCCTGCTCCTAATTCTTACGTTCTTATCTTATTATGTTCTTGTAAAACAGCTCGGTTGGAAATGCATTTACTTGCAACTTCACGGGGGCGACACACCCAGGTTGCTCTGAGGGTGCCTGGTACTGAACTAGTGTTGAGAGAAAAATTGACCCTAGTCAGCCACACTACAATAGTGCATGTAACATAGTCTGCATTAAATGCAAGCCCTTGGGTTCTGCACACCTTCCACGGAAGGTTGGCTTAGCTTTCTGAATTCCTTACTGGGAGAATCCACTAAATTTCTGATTGGATGTTAACTTAACAAATCCTATGTGGTTGCTTTTCTTTGATACGGGAATAGAAACAGAATTAGCCAGAACATTTCAGCATTTTAACTGAAAGACCAAGCTTAAGACTTTGATGCTTTTCTCAGAACCCTTTGCATTGTAGTGCAATTTGAGGACTTTTGTGAATAGTTATATTTTACTGTCTTTACCTCTTTGCGAGGGGTTAAAGAAGAAAACAAGCAATTAGTTCTCTGCTCTGTATCAGTATTGCCCTGTAACTGGGTTGATATGTTCTTCTGTTCTTTACAACTCTTTTCTGGTTAGGCAGCTTGCTCCCCCTTCAGGCTTTACTCTGAAATATTTGCCCAGAATTCTTTCGAGCAGTTCCTACTCAGTTTTTTTAGCTGTTGTAATTTCACCAGATGCTGTTCCAAACCCCATTTGCTGGCAAACTTGTGAACATAAAGTGGGTGCAGATTCGTGATATTATTTTTATTTCATACTGAAAATCAAGATCAGCGAGTTTTTGCCCTTTGCTCCATGGGAGGTTTCTGTCCTCCTTGAGCTCACCTTAGGACACCTGCATTACGGTGTGACAGGCATACCGCCCCAGTCAAACTCCCCACCTGCCACTGTCTGTACAGTAGGTCCTGCCCGGTTTATCATCAGTACGGTAAAACTAACCTGTCTCACGACAGTCTAAACCTAACTCAAGTTCCCTATTAGTGGATGGCACAATGGCCCAGTGGTTAGCACTGCTGCCTCACAGCGCCCGGGGCTTGGGTTCAATTCCCGGCTTGGGTTACTGTCTGTGTGGAGTTTGCACATTCTCCCTGTGTCTGCGTGGGTTTCCTCCAGGTGCGCTTGTTTCCTCCCACAGTCCAAAGATGTGAGGATTAGGTGGATTGGCCATGCTAAATTGTCCTTTAGTGCCCAGGAGACCAACTAAGGTAAATGCATGGAGATTGGGATTGTGGTTGGTGCAGACTGGATGGGCAGAGTGGCCTCCTTCTGCACTGTAGGATTCTATGATATTTGCTGAGTTACAGCATTTGTGATTAATGGTGAATGGACGTTTTGGATTTCATCGAGGCAGGAACATGGCAACCATGGGCGTGGAATCTTACTAAACAGTGGCAAAGTGTCAAGGTCTGACTGAAAACCAGCACGTTACTCTTCAGGCAATCAGACAGGTTTTTGGCACTTTGTCAAAAAAAGAAGGGGGTGGGAGGATGTGTTTCACACTAGCGTTTTGTGTGCTAGGGCAGAATTACATTGGTAAAGCTCGCTGCACTGAGACTGGGGGCAAAGGCGCCTCAATCAGACCAAGAAATAATCTCCCCCCACGCCTGCTCCCTGCCCCCCACTTCAACCATGGAGGTTTTAGGGGCTTATTCACTCCGTCCCTGATCACTGTCAAAGTCCCTCACCTCTACTCCCACTCCCAATAGTCATCACTGCATCTCGCTCTTTCCCCACCCACCCTCCACCACTAGTAATTGCTGGCATTTCCTCCCCCTTCATTCAACACTCCCTCCCTTTCTACTACACATACATGCCGCAAACCATGAGGTTCCCACTGAGACATATCCCAGCACTGACTCCAGTTGGTGCTGCTAGGCTGGCATGATGTCAGCCTGTGCCAGGGCACTGCCCAGGCATAACCCTCTCCCCCGGGGACTATACTCACCTTTGCTTCTCCCAGTGTGAATCCCTCTGACAGGTTCACGTCTGGGTGAACCCGCTGCAAACATGTCAGCGAAGTATGAAAATTTATTGAAGGTGGAAAGTCTTGCCCTTGGGGTGTTTAATAATAATCAAATTTATTTACATGGATGTAAACCAGGTCCTCGCCCATTATGGGCACGAATCTGATTAGATCACTGGCCCAGGATGGCGAAAATCAAAAATCATGATCCCACTGGTGAGATTTGCAATTCTGGGTTTCGCCGGATCTTGATCCTCCAGTGCCAATCCCAAAAATTGAAAATGCGAACTCAAGATCTCCCTTCAGGCTGTAAAGACTGGATATTTACTAGGTGTCAAAGGGCACCCAGGTTATATAGATCCATGTTCAAGGCTGGTTCAGTTGAAAGGAACTGCAACACATGCCTACACTAGATTATCAGAATGTAAAGACTCTGACTTAGAGTCATAGAGATTTACAGCATGGAAACAAGCCCTTCGGCCCAACTTGTCCATGTTGCTCTTTTTCTAAAACCCCTAAGATAATCCCAATTGCCCGCATTTACCAATTGAGTAGCTGGAAATTGACACTGATTTACTGCCTCTCCCCGATTGGTGGCACGGTGCCTCTGTGGTTAGCATTGCTGCCTCACAGACCAGGGACCCAAGTTCAATTCCAGCTTTGCATCACTCTCTGTGGAGTTTGTATATTCACCCCACATCTGCGTAGGTTTCCTCCTGATGGTCCAGTTTCCTCCCAAACCCCAAAGACGTGCAGCTTAGGTGGATTGGCCATGCTAATTTGCCCCTTAGTGTCAGGGGGACTAGTAGGGTAAGCACATGGGGTTGTGGTGATAGGGCCTGGTGAGATTGTTGTCGATGCAGGCTCAATGGGCTAAATAGCCTCTTCCTGCACTGCAAGGATTCTATAATTCTAAGAATAGAACATGGGTTAATTCTCTAATGGAGATAATATAAGATAAAAATACAAAACATCAGTGGTTTAGTTGTAAATGCATCACATGGTGCAGCATTAAATCATGTTGAAATTCTGGAAGGTTCTGGTCTGATCCTTAAACTGATAATGGGTTGGATTCTCCAGCCCCATCAGATGACTCGCAGGAATCCTGAAAGCCCTGCAAAAATTGGATAGTCGGCCAAAAATTGGAATCCCCTTTAGGCATCAAAGCAATCAGGATTCACTTGACCTGCCCCACCAGCCCCAAACTGGTTCCTGCCCACACCAAACAGGAACCCAAAAATTATGCGAACCCACTAATTGTGATACAATTAGTGAACTGGACAGCCCATGAGTGGCCTCCTGCCGAGCACTTGCCTCCCCAGCAGGGAAAGCACCAGGCGGACATTGGTACTAGTTGTCACCATCATGGGCCTGGCATGTTGGATCCTGAGGAGGAATGAAGGAGGCAGGTCCAGTGCTCATGTGTGTGCTCTCTGCTGCTGCCAGTGTGCAGCAGAAGGGTCCCCTTTGGGTCCTTGGGCTTAGGTGAGCTTGGACTGGCGGCAAGGTGTTGATCTCAGCACTGTCCTGTGGATGGGCTGCCCCTTCTAGCCCTGGCAGGCTGAGCGATCACCCCTGGAGTCATGATTTCAGGCAGCTCTCATTCCTGCCTGACATCTGTGAGAACTTTGAAGTGGCCTAGTGACTTTAATCTCCGTGCCCCTGGTCACTTGCTTTGAAGATCCCTATGACCCCTTTGAAGTCCTCTGTCAGCCGTTCACTCAGCCCTATTCTCTTCACACAAATTTTATTTGAAGTCTGTAAGCCTTCCTAGAAAGCTCAGTATCTTTGAAATATCTTCCAACCCTTTGAAAACCTTTTGTTTCCATTCAGTTTTAGTCCAGCGCTTTTAACTCTCATTTTATTGACAGCTTAATGGTTTTCTATCAGCCTCCAGGCAGCTGTGTTTATTTACCTTCCCTTTCATGCTCGAATGCATTTCAAGTACTTGCATTGTTTCTAACTGCAATGTTTACATAAAAGTGGAAGTGAAAAGCACTTGGTGCTTTTGAAGTTGGTGTGGTCACAGCTGTAGGCAACATCAAATCAGGATGTGGTTGGATCACCCACATGCCTGCGTGGTAGGGAGGGGATGACCCATTTTTTGAGTAGTTGGGCAGAGGATGCCCCTCTTAGCTGAGGGGTTGGTGGTGTTACTCTCAGTGGGTGTGTCAGAGTTTTAGTTTTTGAGGGGAGGAAGGCCTGTCTCTGACTATGGAGATCAGGATGTCCTTCGATCTCTGAACAACCAGGCTAGCCATTGTGAATCGCAGGATTTGGGATTCATGAATATGCATCTGTCAGTTGGGAAAATCCCAGCTGACAGATGCTGCCAGTGCCAAGGAGAAACATTCTAGTTTTCCTGCTGGCATGGGCACTTATTGCTGATTCGGGAGAATTGGTCCAAAAAGCTCATTTCTGGAGTACAAAGGGCATACCCAATGCCTCTAAGGTAATTAGAGGAATATTTTCCAGGCCTAATTGTTACTGGTTGGTCTTGACTCAAGATATGCACATATACAGATATCAGGTGAGAATATGGTTGAGCCCTGTAATGATGGACCTCAGAATTGAATAATCAGATAATTACACCAAACATAACTAATTGTGTAACGTACCACCAAGATTGAGAAAGGTGAATAAAGGTTAAAAGCAGAGAGAAGCATGTGAGAAGGAGAAACAAAACAAAGATTATTTCAGCATGCAATGATTATTGCATCAAAAATCACGAGAATGCCAAGAGATAGATTCTAGCATATTTAGAAAAAGGCAAGAGAACCAAGAAACGGCCATATTGTTTCACAAGTATTCACTACTGTTTTGCAATCTAGTTTAGTGCTTCTTCTGAGTACCAGGTGCGGCTCACACTTCACATACTGCAGTGGTGATCCAGTGACACCTGAGGTCAAGTGGAGTGTCAAACTTGTCAGCAAGCTGTGATATTTCATACTGGATGTTGCATTATAGCAAAAACTGGGTCAATTTGTTTCAGTTGTTAGATTTTCTTGCTCACTGTATCTCATTGTTCTTACATTCTTGTGGTGTCAAGATTGAATGGTTGTGTATGCGCTGTCACAAAGTGCTATTTCCCATCATTCAACATTGTAACTCTATGCTCCTGTGTGCTTCAGCCATTTTGTTTTTGCTTTCCCAGACCGAATCCTTTCTTTGATCATTATGCAGCGAAATGATTTTGTTCATGTGCTCTGTGATTCATGTCACTTAGCTGTGCAGTAAATATTACTGTTCCTTGCCATTTACCCGATGTATTGTAATGTTTGTATTACTAATGAGCTTCTTGATATATCCGCTGAGGTGTCCCAAATGTTTACGGAACAAAGTATGGTCTATGTAAATGCAAACTATTGCCGGGTTTTGCTGGGAATGGGAATATTTTGCAAACTTAATTGCACAGCTAAATGAGCCCAGTTTTCCCATCTGGCAGGAATGTTCTCTATGCATAGTAATGTCTGCAATTGTGCTATGGAACTTGAATAAACAAATGTGTGGCAAGACTGCTCTTACTAAGATGGCCCTGCAGTTTTATAGGGGTTGGTGGCAGGGTAATTAGAAACACACTTGCCCTCATCTAAAGTACACATTTAACTGTTGGAACGCCACTGATCTCTTTGAAATATTCTTTGCCAGTCCTCCCAGTTTGCTCTCCTCCTAGCATTGGGAATGCATGTGCTTTTTCTAATTTCCTTGGAAACCAGAACGTATAAGTAACCGTGGCTACAATATTGGCATGGGACCAGATATTTCTTTTTGGTGGGCAGCATGTTGGTTTAATAAGAAATACTTATTTGAAAAAAAACAATTTGCCACCACAATAACATCGGCACCATGCCTGAAGGATAGCTGAACAAAAATACTTTATTTACTCAAAAGACTTGTTATTCTTTGACATGAAAGATGCATTTGCTTCTAAAACAAGGTGTTGTATTAGGCAATAACTTGTCTACCCTCCAGTGTGCATAATGAGAGGTTATGCTCCAAATCTAGTGTCTGATCCAGCTGTTGGAATCAACTGTACCTTAGATTACCATTTTATTTGCACCCATGCTATGTATTTTTGATTGCTTTTATTTCTCTGTTGTTGCAGTATCAGAATGTTTATATGATATTTTAAACTTCCCAGTTGGGTTCTTAGCAGCAGGACCTCAATCAGAAAACAAACTGAATCTAGTAGTGTATACAGCAGTGAGTAAAACAATAGGGCTTGCATTAATGATGGAAAATGCAGTTGTCAATTTATGTTCAATTTGAAATCTTAAAAGTATAATATAAAATCATGTAACTTGTTTAGTTATTAATTAAAAGTAAAAATCTGTGTAAAAGCTGAAATAAATACTCATTTGTACCAATATTTAGTGGATTCTGTCAATTAATTCATTGAACTTGGATGTTTTAATTTATTTGTATCTTTAAAAAACAATTAAATAATACTCTGTTTCAAACTAACTTCAATTGTTTTATAATTTATTATAAAACTTTTGGACTTGATTCTGTAGTACAGTAAGTGTAATCATGCACTCTGTAACCTAAATATATTTATTTATTAGGTTATTGTTCTACTGAAACAATGATAGGGAGAATTCCAAATATCCCTACTAAGCATTCATGTGCTATAGTATTCTGCAGCACAATTTCAGGACTATAATTTTTGAAAAACAGCCCCCTTTTCTCTAAAAAAAAGCACAGCCAAAAACAGGAAATTGTCAGCGGTTGAAGGGTTAAGCGGTGAAGACAATGAATGTACTGCTGAATTCAAACCTTCAAATACATCTGTATTTTAGAGTCACCCCAGGCAGCATATATGGCATCAGCAATGGAACTTATTACAAGAGAAGCTTTTGTTCATAGATGTTTCTAGTAGAGAAGTGAAAATGCGAGTACAAAGAACGCATGGTCTCGATGCCCACATTTTGTACTGATTTCATTATGTGTTGAAAGGCCCTCACTCAATATACTACTTAAATTTGAATACTTATTAGTAATAGAATGCAGAAATGTATTTTGTTTAGCTAGCATTGTAAGTGTGGTCGAGAAGAAAATATTTTCATTAAAAAAAAATTACTTTTGCAGAATTCTACCTTGACAATTGAAGAATTTCATTCCAAGCTTCAAGAAGCTACGAATTTTCCTCTCCGACCTTTTGTTATACCGTTTCTAAAGGTATTTATGACATTTTTCACTTATCTTCTAAACCGTTCAACCTTTTGTCCCTGCGAGCACTTGGTATAGTCAGCACTGTAGCAGGTACTTCCTGGGTTAAACCCTTGTGTTGCTGGAATGTTACAATAATGCGCCACATGATGTATTATCAAGTTAAAGTGCCTCATAGCTCTTAACACCGAGAATCATTTTATAAAGTTTGGTGAAGGATTTGTTGGCAAAACTCAAAGTAACTTTTAATAAAGGAAAACCATGTGGATTGCTCCAGTTTTATTGCAAGGGTGCAAAATTCATATCTGAATCTATAGCTTAACATCTGATACTATTTCTGAACTTGTGATATAATTTCCTTGCACTGTCAGATCAAATCCACACTTATACCACCCAGGGTTTTACATCTATTCCCACTTTCTCCCTCAAACTTCTGTGGAAATTTGGATGGCTGTCTTGTTCTCCTTGCTATTGCCCATAAATTATGTCATCTGGAGTTGGGTGCACATAGCTCCTAACATTAAATCCCGAAGGATCAATTGTATAGTGTTTCCAGTTAAGCCACCAGGAAGACTGGATGTGTAGAATCATAGAATCCCTACAGTGCAGAAGGAGGCCATTTGGCCCATCGAGCCCATACTGACAACAATCCCAACCAGGCCCTATCCCCGTAATCCTACGTAGTTACCCTGCTAGTTCCCCTTACTAAGGGGAAATTGCACTAAGAAGCTCATAACACCAGGTTAAAGTCCAACAGGTTTATTTGGTAGTAAACGCCACTAGCTTTCGGAATGCTATTCCCTCGTCAGGTGAGTGGAGAGTTCTGATCATAAACAGGGCCACAAACGCTGGCATCTCCACATCGTAAGGGGAAATTGAGCATGGCCAATCAACCTAATCTGCACATCATTGGAATGTGGGAGGAAATCGGAGCATCCAGAGGAAACCCATGCATTCACAGGGACATCATGCAAACTTCACGCAGACAGTCACCGAGGCTGAAATTGAACCCGGGTCTGTGATGCTGTGAGGTAACAGTGCTGACCACTGCACTACCATGCCACTGTTCTTTTGGGGGAGTGTGGAGGGGCAACTAGAACAAGTGGTCATGGTCTCAAAGTACGGGGCAGGCCATTTAGGACTGAGATGAGGAGCAATTTCTTCACTCAGAGGGTGCTCAAACTGTGGAATTCTCTCCCATAAGACTGCAGATGCTATTTGTCTGAATATACTTCAGAAGTAAACATAGAAACTAGAAGCACTTGTAGGCCATTCGGTCCTTCAAGCCTGCTCTGCCATTCATTATGATCATGGCTGATCATCAAAATTGATATCCTAACCCCCAGCCCCTCCACCCCCCTCCGCTTCCCCCCACCCCCCAATATCCCTTGGTCTCTTCCCAAGAGCTATATCAAATTTCTTCTTAAACTCACACAACATTTTGGCCTCAACTACTTTCAGGGGTAGTGAATTCTTGTCTCTTGTAGCTTCTTGTCTCTAAAGTCAAGCGGTTTGGGGGAGAGTGCGAGAGAATGGCGCTGAGATAGAGAATCAGCCATAATCGTATTGAATAATGGAGCCAGCTCGACTAGCCGACTCCTGCTTCTATTTACTATGGGCGGGATTTTACTGCTTCACTCGTTCGAAACTGTAAAATCCCAACCAAGGTCAATGGACCTTCCCATTGTCCGTCCCTCTCATCCGTCTCAATTCCCGTGGTGGGTAGGACAATAAAATTCCAGCCTATGTCTCTATTTGGCAATGGTGAAACTCTGCAGAGTGACTATGGGCCAATAACAAATCACTGACAATTTTAAATAATAATGTAAACTACTGCTTTTGAAATATCTTCAGTTGCATGTTTGACTTGCTCGAAGTACATTTATGTGCGTGCGTATTTCCTTGGTAAACAGGCATTCGTTTCTAAGAACTGACATGTGAAATCAAAATGGACCAATTGGGATTTGCCTGCACTGCAGTCAGACATTCTAAAACGTGAACATCTTTTTGAAAGCTTAAGGGTGTTTTAAATGTTTTTAAATAAAAAGCACATAATTATTGCATGCTTTTTGGCCAAGCAACTATTAGTGCTGCGATTGAATTGCATCATGCAAATGCCATTTCCTTTGTGAATATTACTGACTTTTTCATCATGGAAACAGCTCCCTTTAGGGTCAGGTTGGCGGTGAAAAAAGCCAAAAAAGCATACAAGGACACTTCCAGAATCTTCCCTCACTGCTGTACGCCATATGGTTACCATATCATTTCATGGGGATCACTGGAATCAAAGATGCAACTTTTTTTTCTAATTTTAGTGCCTTTCCTCAAAGGAGACATTAATGACAAAAACCATATGGTTGTGGGAACGCGGACCTTAATAACTGCATTCAATCCCAGCTGTAACAATATGCATTAAAGTCTTGTTTTCATTAGGCTAATGTAAGCCACAGACTCTCGATTCTATTTCATGTTATGGAGAATCATTTACAGGAAAGATATTAGACACCATTGTAATTACTTTCTCTGGCTCTGAGATTCCACCCTCCCCCATTACTTTCTGTTGTCACTTTTTTAGTTTGGTGTAACACTTAAATGGAATTAACTCTTTTGAGTACAGTCAGTGGAGATTTGAGTGTTTTTTTAAATATCCGCAAAAATTATTTAGCTGAGAATTTCAAAGAAAGCATCTGATAAATGTATCCGATTCCTAGAGCAGGATTCTCCGATCCTGCCCGCCAGAGGACCAAAGTATCCAGCCCGCAGTCGATGGAGTTTTTGCTGGTCCATCAAATTTTTTTGTCTTGCCATGGTGATTCCTATGGCAGGTGGGACCAGAAAATTTAGGCCGTTGTATTGATTCATTTAATAAAAAGTCTCACAACACCAGGTTAAAGTCCAACAGATTTATTTGGTAGCAAAAGCCACTAGCTTTTGGAGCGTTGCTTTTTTATCAGGTAATCCCAGTCCAACGCCAGCATCTTCACATCATTAATTCATTTAAGGCAGCTCTTAAAAATGTTGCTGTTAAAATTTATCACACAATGAATATTTACAATATTTTCTGCAGTCTAATTTGTATAATACCAGTCCACACACCTGTACAAAAACAGGTAGAATTTCTATTTGTAAACTCAGGTAAAGGCTCAGTCATGGAGTTTGTGAACGTGTCCGTTATTTTACGTGGATCACCTGCAAATTTCCTATCTGCTCCTGAATCTACCTGAGCCAAAGTTTGCACAGCTGTGACATCCTATTTGAACCAGAACTAGGCTTCAATACCATAGCATTTACATTAATAATACTGCTTGCTTTTGCAGTTTTGTGTACAATCATCCATAACTTTTGTTTATTCCTCTTCAGCTTCCTAACCCATACCCTCAATAAGCTCCCACTTATCCAAAACACTGGTTTCACACAAAGTCCGATTTCATTCTCACTGGCCTACGGAAATTCCCATGCCAATTTAAAAAATCCTCCACAGGCTCACATTCTCCTACCTCGTGTAATTTTATGCCCCTTTTGCATTAACTGATCCCTGGTTCTGGCATTCTGCTTTGTATGCCGTTACTTTAGGTTCACCACTGATGGCAGAATAAAGAGGAAACTAAATAACATAAAGCAATTAAAAGGGCAGAAATTTAATTCAGGCCACAAGGGTCTAGGTCACCACCTGGAGAGCTGGCAAAAGCCTTGCATCACATCCAACCGGGCACCTCAGTGGCCAGTGATGGGCCTTTCCCCATTAGCAGGAACCCAGAAATCCTGCCCTCTGACAGCTGCCAATCAATCAGAGGCCAGCAGCTCTCCATTGCAGGCAGAGGTGGCAACTGCTAGTCATGCAGCCACCAGAGGCCCAGCATAGGGTTCCCTGCATAGCAACTGCCCTGCTACCACTGGTTGACAAACAGTGGCAATTGAAAAAAGGCCTTGCGTGGGCATTAATTGCTCATTTAAGGACCTCATTTGGCACTGGGGAAGGAAGGCCATCCATGAGCCCCCCCCCTGCCCTGCCCTCACCCACAGGCTTCATTGGGGCAGGTGAAAGAAGGCCATGGGAACCCCAGCTTGCACATTCTATTCCAACTAAATGCTTTCCCACCTCCAAACTCAGGGAAGGGCATTACATTCTGTAGCAGGAGTGTGAAAAAAGAAAGGTGTGACTAAAACATGAGAACAGAAGAGCAGATTAGGCTGTGTGGGCCAAATAGGCATTCGTTATACAAATGCATTGAGTATGAAGAATAAATGCCTTCGTTCAGTGACTGAACTGAAAGTTTTCAGCTGATCAGAGAGAGCCAGTGTGGATTATCCAGGGTAGACCCTGCCTGATAAATCTGCTCGACTTTTTCGACAAGGTGCCTGAAGCAGTGAGCCGGGGAATGCCTCTGGCTGTTATTTATATGGACATCCAAAAGACATTTCACAAAGAGACGTTTACTAAAGTTGACTCACGTGGAATTGAAGGCAGATTATTAACCTAATTAGGAAATAAACTGAGCAGCATAAGACAGCGAGTAGGGATAGTATGCAGAAATTGGCAGAATGTGACTAGTGCTGTTCCACAAGATTTTGGGTGGAATTTTCCCATCACTCCCCACCACCGGAATCATAGTGGGTGGCGCTGACCGTGCAAAGGTTCGTGGACCTCGGGTGGGATTTTCCAATCCACGGCGAGCTTGGCCGGACAATCCCACTCTACATGTTAGAACTCAACTATTACTGTATTTATTAACAAGTTAGATGATGGGATAGAAAGTCACATGCTCAAATTTGCTGATGACACAAAGATGGCATTAAGGATGGATGTGTAAAATTATTGAGAGGTTAAGCAATTGGACAGAAACTGTGGGAAATAAATTTCAATATAGACAAATGTGAGGTCAGCCACTTTTGATCTTATAAGGGTAAAGCAAGATGCTTTCTAAATAGTGAAAGACTAGAAATTGTGGAGGTCAGAAGAAACTTTGGGGGGGGGGGATGCGGGGGAGGTGGTCAGGCATATCCTGCATTAAAATGTCATGAAAATGTACAGAACATAATCAAAAAATTAATGAAATGCTGGCCTTTATAGGAGGAGAATATAAGAAGGTAGAAGTCATGCTTCAGCTATACAGAACCCTATTTGGATCACATTTGGAATACTATGTACAGTTTTGGGTACTATGTCTAAAGAAGGATGTATTGACCTTGGAGTGAAAGCAGTACAGATTAACCAGAATGATATTTGGATTTGAAAGATTTAATTCTGAGAAGAGATTGCATTTATATTACTTGGAATTTGGAAGGTGAAGTGGTTTGATCAAAATTTTCAAGGTATGAAGGGGACCAAATAAGGTTTATGAGAGAACTGTTTCTGCTGGTTGGAAAGCCTAGAACTAGAGGGCATTGTTTAAAAAATTAGAGCCAGACCCTTTAGGAGTGAATTTGAAAAACATGCAACGGATGGCTGAAATTTGGAACTCTCTTCCACAATCTACAATTGATGCTAGATCAATTATGAAATTTTAAAACAGAGACTGATCTCTGTTAACCAAAGGCATTAAGAAATATGAGGCAAATGTACTTGTATGGATTGAGATCATAGGTCAGATATAGGCTGGAAATCCCAGACAGTTCATGCCTTGTGGTTGCTGCCAGCGAGAATGGAGAATTTGATGCTCAGCGGGACCAGATTCCCAGCTGCAGGCAATGACAGGGAATCCAGCCCAAGATCTCGTTGAGAGGCAGAGCAGGCGCGAAGAGTTAAATGTCTTACTGCTCATCATTTCTGTGCATCCGTACAGCATCTTTCACAACTTGAGACACCCCAAAATGTTTTTCTGCTAATTAGGTATTTTTAACTTTAAGCCATTGTTGCTATGTAGGAAAATACAGGAAGAAGTCTCACAACACCAGGTTAAAATCCAACAGGTTTATTTGGTAACAAAAGCAACTAGCTTTCAGAGTGCTGATCCTTCATCAGGTAAGTGGGAGTTCTGTTCACAAACAGGGCATATAAAGACACAAACTCAATTTACAAAATAATGATTGGAGTGCAAGTCTTTACAGGTAATCATGTCTTTAAGGTACAGACAATGTGAGTGGAGAAAGGGTTAAGCACAGGTTAAAGTGATGTGTTTTGTCTCCAGCATGGACAGTTAGTGAGATTTTGCAAGCACAGGCAAGTCATGGGGGTTACAGATAGTGTGACATGAATCCAAGATCCTGGTTGAGCCCATCCTCATGTGTGTGGAGTTCCATATACATGAGATGGGCTCAAACGGGATCTTGGATTCATGTCACACTATCTGTAACCCCCATGACTTGCCTGTGCTTGCAGAATCTCACTAACTGTCCCCGCTGGAGACAAAATACATCACTTTTTAACCTGTGCTTAACCCTCTCTCCACTCACATTGTCTGTACCTTAAAGACATGTTTACCTGTGAAGATTCGCATTCCAATCATTATTTTGTAAATTGAATTTGTGTCTTTATACGCCGTTTGTGAATAGAACTCCCACTTACCTAACGAAGGAGCAGCATTCCGAAAGCTAGTGGCTTTTGCTACCAAATAAACCTGTTGGATTTTAACCTGGTGTTGTGAGACTTCTTATTGTGTTTACCCCAGTACAACACTGGCATCTCCACATCATGGCTATGTAGAAAATGTAGAAGGCAATTTGCATACAGGAAAGTCCCACAAACAGAAATATGATGATGACCAGACAATCTATTCAGGCATGTTGGCTGAGAAACTAAATTTTGGCAAGACTGCTGGTGAGAGTTCCCATAGGGTATTTTGCATTCACATGAGAGGATTGAAAAGATCACAAGTTGAGAACAAGGGTGAGAAGTGAACAGCACTTGATGTGAGTTAAGATACAGGCAGCATAGTTTTGGATGACCTCAAGTTTACAGAGGGTAGAATGTAGGAGACCAGCCAGGGGCATATTGGAATAGTCACATCTAGAGGTAATGAAGAGATGGAAGAGTTTTGAGCAGCAGACTTAAATTCCTACATGACTGCTTGACGTCTGCCAATGTATAATTGTGTTTGTTACTGATTTAGAGACTTTATGAACATATCTGCTTGGCATGCTTTTTATTAATTTTGAATGGCATGCCTTTCTGAAGTTTTATTAGTTTTCTGTGTATGATGTTTCCAAGAAATCAGTTTTGAGCAATGGTTTTGGGACAACATGAATCTGTTTTTCCAGTAGGAAAGTATTCTGTCTTTTTCGGTTTGCAGGCAAGCTAGTAACATTAGTACTCATTTAAGAATTATGCAATGACTTCACATTGACCTTGTGGCACTGGTACAGCCTGAACATTTTCTTTTGTTTTCCATTTGCTGACCATTTTCTTCCTTTGCTTCCACTCCCCACCCCCTCAAATTATTGCCGCTTGCTGAAATACAATTATGGGGGCACCATTACCCAAGTGGCTATTAAATATGCAAAAATGATAAGAGCGCTTTACCACCAAGCTTTGCAGGCTAGCCCAATCCTCTGCCATTTGCATCCTGTTATCAAGAATCGTAATGAATTTCCACCCTAACCCAATGGTGTTGCAGTTCCTTGGGCTCCAATCAGTCCAAACCTAATACAGATTAGAAGAGCCATCATCTATCAAGCAAGATCTACCTCTGTCTCATTGCAGCAATTAATTATTACTTCAATTATACCATTATTTTTGTCTTCACAGTTGAGATTCATTCCTCTCCATATGGTTTAGTCCTAAATTTTCCTTATTATTTGATCACATTGTTACTTATGTGGAAGTCCTGTTCTGGCCATACTTCTCTACACTTTGCAATCACGTGTAAGATCAATTTCAAACATCTTTGTCAGGGCCGGAAAGTTCGGGTCTCTCTCTTTTCATTGAATCTTACAGTGCCGAAGGAGGCCATTTGGCCCATCAATTCTGCACCAACCACAGTCCCACCAGGCCCTATCCCCATAACCCTATGCATTTACCCTAGCTAATCCCCCTGACACTAAGGGGCAATTTAGCATGGCCATTCCACCTAACCTGCATATCTTTGGACTGTGGGAGGAAACCAGAGCACCCAGAGAAACCCACACACACATGGGGAGAATGTGCAAACTCCACATAGACAGTGACCCAAGCAGGGAATCAAACCCAGGTCCCTGATGCTATGAGGCAGCAGTGCTAACCACTGTGCTGCTCTCAGTTCTTTGACAGCGCTATATAGTTTGCGAAGAACTTCCTTTAACCTACATTTTATCATTTTAGCTATATGGTTGAACATCTACATTGATTTTGTTCATTGCCGCTCTGGTTGAATCTGCTGAACATCTAGTCCTTGAAAACTAAAGTGTGTTTTAGCTTCGTACTTGGCTATTTCAGTCTAATCTATGCAGTCTACATGTTGCTCATTTTCCTTTCCTTGAGTGTAATATTTCTCATTTGTCTCCATTCAAATTTATTTGAGATTATTTGACCTATTATTATATACTTTACTAAACTCACTTTGAAATTCCTGAGCTACCTCCTCTGGTTCCATTCCCCCTTCTTCTTTGTTAATAACTGTACCTTGATTAATTTCTAAATCCAAGTCAATGATCTAAATTGAAAATGAGTCCTGACTGGTACTCACCACTTAAGTCCTTCCTCTCCACCCTGACCTAACTCTTTCAGTAAGCATCCATTGTTGTTAATCTTTTGGCCAATTTCTTACCCATTATCCATTCCTAAGTTTTTACACTGGATTTGGCTTATATAATAGTCTTTCATCTCAAAATCTGGTTGACTGTCTTTTGGAATTCTAGATGTATTATATTATAGGCCTTACCACAATCTTGTGACTTCTTCAATGAAGTCACGCAATGAGGGTCTTCCCTCATGGAATTTGTTTCGACTTCTGTTTAGTGTTTTTTTTCCTCATTGTGTATATACTTCTCACATTTACTCTTGGTCACTGATTCAGTTTGCCTGGCAATGATATAACACTATTGGACATTTGGTTTCCTGCATGAACTGGATTTTCCAGTTTCCTCTGAACTGTGCACCGTGTTATTCTGTTTACAATTTTTAGAAATTGGTCCATAGGAGGTTGGTGATCCAGCAAGGCCACATTTATTGCTTATCCATAGTTGCCCAGAGAATGAAGTGGTGAGTTGCTTTAAGCAACTGCAGACAATGTGATGATATTGGTGTTAAATGGGAGTCCTAGGATATTGACCCGGCAATTATGATGGAACTATGATATTTCCAGATCAGAATTACATGTGACTTGGAAGTGATGTCCCCTAACATTGTTGCTGTTATTCTACTCGGCAGTAGAGCTCATGAGGCTAGACACTGCTGTGAAAATAAGGTTGATGAATTGTTGTGGTACAATGTGTAGATAATATATGCTGTATCCGCAGTATGTTGTAGACATGGAGAGATTGAATGTTGAATTCAGAGTCAAGAAGTAACTCTATCGCAGATGAGGAAAGTGCCTGAAAGGGGGATTAAAATGAGCAGCTAGGTTTTTTTTCTCCTTTCTGGCTGGTGTAGACATGATGGGCTGAATGGCCTCTTTCTGCACCAGAACATTTCTTTGGTTCTCTGATATTAAAGCTATTAAATATTATTGTGGCTGCACTCATCCAGGCATCTGGTATTTCACTACACTCAAAAATTGAGCCTTTGAGGTGTCAGAAGGTGATTCATTTATCAATGAGACACTGCTTTCTTCTTTTGACGAAGTGTCACTTTGACTAGCCAGTCCAATTAAGGTTCTAGTCAATAGTAAGCCCAAGAGATGTTCGTGATGAGCAACTTAGTGATGGTGGTTTTGTTGCTGTTTAGTGAAGCTGTTGGACCATTTCTTGTTGGTTATCATTGCCTGGCATATGGGTGGCACCAGTGTTGCCTACCACATGTCAACCCAAACTTATCTGGTGTTTGTGCACTGATACAGGCTTACATCATCTCTTTTCATATCTGAAGAGCTATGGGTGAAGCACAACATTAGAAAATAGCCTGACTTTTGACCTTGCGGCAGATGGATGAATATTGATGAATCAGTTGAAGACAGTTGAACCAAGGGCATTGCCCTGAGCTACTCTAGCAATGACATTCCAGGGCTTGGTGACCTCTGGTCAGATGTGACTGCTTGTCACAGAAGATGTTACTCTGACAGCTCTTTGCACTGGATGCTTTTGTCTATGCCTGTTCCATGTCTTGTTGGGGTCTGATGTCCAGTGGCTCTGGTGGAATCCATGTTGTACGTTGAATGTGTCTACGAGTTTAATGGAGGACTCTGGGATGTTGGCAGATAGAAATTACTGAATACAACCATAACAGTTTGCTGCAAGACTAATTTTTGAGACAGCGTTTGTAACCTGGCAACTAATGGTCATGTGTTGATGTCAGAATCCTGTAGGGTCCACTGAGCTGCAATGACTTGATTCTTGCTCTGATCTGATGCCTGGGTCAGTGCCAGTAGAACAGTTCAGTATTCCCATTTTACTTGTTTTAGAATTGTGGCTTGCTCGGTCAGCTCTGAAGGCATTAAAAATCAATCACATTATTTAGGATGTGCAAATTCATACGTGAAACTTTCTGTAACTCCAAACTACCAAGGATCACCCAATCTTTCTTTTGTATGCTAATCCTTTGACTTTGTGCGCTTCAATTAAACATAGACTGACCAGTGTTGAAATGTTATAAATTCATGTTCCTCCCGTTTTTGCTAATTGGTGATTTGGTGCCGGCAGCTTCCTACTAGCACCGTCACTATGGCAACCCTTTTGGTTGTTTTAGATCAAGTTGAACAATTGCTTCCATGTCGGAGTGTCATTATCCCGTTTCATAATTACACGGTTGCAGAGCTCCCAGTGCGAAACTGCAGCCACATTTAACCAGTGCTTCACAACCCGACGCTACAGCAGCCCATGATGACTGGCATCCCGTCGCAGGGAAAAGCAAATCCAGAAAGATAGCTTCCAAGTGCAGCAAATAACTCATTGTGCTGTTAGGCCACGTTTGTTATTTGCTTATTCATCCATCTACGAGGTCAGCTGGGTCCTGGCGAATTCTCCCGTGTGGCTGCGCCGACTGTGATATTGTTTTTTTTGTGTGTGCCATTCTTCTTGCAGGCCAACTTGCCCCTTCTGCAGAGGGAGCTACTTCACTGCGCACGTTTGGCCAAGCAGAACCCGGCACAGTACCTCGCACAGCATGAGCAGCTGCTGCTGGATGCCAGCACCACCTCACCCGTCGACTCCTCCGAGCTGCTGCTTGATGTTAATGAAAATGGGAAAAGGCGAACTCCAGACAGGTGAGACAAATGGCAGCAATTTATCAACAAGAGTGTGGGGGTTTCTTTTAGAGCTGAAATGTACCGGTGCGGACACATCAACGGTGCAAAAAGAAAAGCATGCGCGTGAATGCTGACTTGTACTTTTTTCTCTTAAATTGTAACATCTTGCTGGAAAATCTGAGTCAGGGAGGATTCCTTCCCCCCCCCCCACCTCATTCTTTGTTGAGTTAATTAATGAACCCATAGATCTGTGTTTAATCCTGTCTGTAATTTTTTTTATGATGGCAAGTGATGAGTAACTTGGAAAATGCTGCTTTAAGGGAAACAATTGACAGTTTTGCTGCTTTTCTTCCTGCATATGGTCAGCTATGGCTGAGTAGCTGCGATGAGGTTGAGTCCATTAAAATAGCTCATTAAAAAGATCATTCTGTTTTTCCATTAGCATAGGGATGCAGTTGTAGCAAACAAAATTTGACTTCAGCATGGAAGAGTAAATTAAGAAATCTCTTTAAATGGAATTTAGCAATAGTGTAGTTAAGTGTATTTTGTACTAATAAAGGAATGTATTTTTTAGGTTATTGCTAAACTTTTGCATAATAGTAGCTAGACAGTTGCCACGTGTTTATAGTTGAACCTCTTGCATGTCTTGCAGAACCAAAGAGAATGGCTACGATCGTGAGCCTTTGCACTCAGAGCATCCTAGCAAGCGGCCCTGCACTATAAGCCCCAACCAACGGTTTAGTCCAAATAATGGGTTATCCTACCAGCCCAACGGCCTGCCTCACCCAACACCACCCCCACCTCAGCACTACCGTCTGGATGATATGGCCATGGCTCACCACTACAGGGATTCATACAGACATCCCAACCACAGAGACCTCAGGGACAGGAACAGACCTCTCGGTGAGTGGATTTCTGTCAACACGTGCAAAGACTCATGAAATAACCATTCCATTTTCTTGATTTATTGTCTGATGAACTGCCAAAGGCACAATAATGTACTAGATATCTAAAAGGATGAGTCGTGTTGAGATGATATATGTTTATTATTACTAGTGAACGTTGCAAGTGCAATGGGCCAAGGCTCGCCTATAGACATTTGTGGTAAACTGGTGTGTTTGCTGAAGGATGGATGTGTCACTTTTCTGTTAGTGATGAGAATTGCAGGGATGGTGATGAGTTACTTGATGGATAATATAAAAAATGGCGTGTTTTCCAGCAGAATAGCTTTGGAAGTCTGAAATTATTTTCCACTGTTGGCAGGGATGCATGGCACCCGTCAAGAAGAAGTGATTGATCATAGACTAACGGATAGGGAATGGGCAGAGGAGTGGAAGCACCTTGATCATGTAAGAAAATAAATCAATTTACTGAAAAGCTAACCTGAAGGGAAACAACTGCAATTTTATATTTACACAACAGATATTTTGAGTGTCTGTTCTTTAAAGTCTGAATGATTTATATAATTTAGTGCTATTTATGTTTTGGAGTTAAATACAGGAAATTTGTGTCCTGTGTAAGTGATAATCAGTAAATATGTAGGGTTCTTTAAACTAATTTTCTGCTGTCTCATTATTAAAGGTTGCCTCTCCTTCCAGCATGCACTATATTTAAATCTATTAGAATTTGACTGCATTTTAGCTTCTAAATAAGGACAGTAATTGTATGATTGAACAACATCCACACTTATTCAAATGTTAATGTGACTTTATTCTGTGAAAAGTATGTGATCAGACTGAGTGGCTCACTGGCACACTCTGCTGTGTTGTTTCAGCTTTTAAACTGTATCATGGACATGGTGGAGAAGACAAGGCGGTCGCTTACGGTCCTTCGGCGATGCCAGGAAGCTGACCGCGAGGAGCTTAATTACTGGATCAGGCGGTACAGTGATGCGGAGGATATTAAAAAAGGTAGTGGCAGCAGCAGCCATTCCAGACAACAGAGTCCTGTGAATACAGATCCTGCCCAACTAGGTAACAGTCATTAGGTACCATAACCTACTCTTTAATTTGGTGCAGTAAAACTTATGATGCTGCAGTTACATTGTAAACCTGGTACCGACTTCGGATCAATATAAGTAAAGCACTAATTTCATGGTACACTGCATCAGAATCCATAATCAGTTCTAACCTGTCTTGTTCACCCAAATGAATGATCTGGTACTGTAGTTGCTTTGTGTTGGTTGCATGTCAACGGACTTTGAAAATGCAACCTTTACACCCTTCCCCCCCCACCCCCAATCACGCTTCTGCTTTAGACTCGTATGTACGTCAGTTGGCTGATCGAATGGTTTGCAGTCATGTGAAGCAGCCGCACAGACTGGATGCTCCAGTTTCCTCTGAAGCTGATAACTGATGTGCATATCTTTGCTGGTCAGTGCATCAGGAAAATGGACGAATTTTGCTCATTGATATAACTGTTTGCATGAATGATTGAGTCAGCACCATTTATTGTATCTCATTCTTAACACGTTCCCGGAGATAGGGCAATGGAATGAAATAATTTATCGCTTGCGATGTGCCATTCTCTTATTTGTCTTGTGAAGTTTCCAAAAGCACTAATGAAGTTATCCAGAAATGACTTTGCTTACAGTACATTTTTGTTTTTTTTTTCAGATTCCCATCGGGAGTTCCTTCACAGACCATCTGGCCACCTGCCAGAGGAAATATGGAAAAAAGCTGGTAATTTTTATTATGGAATGGTGGGAGAAAAAGGGTGTTTGTGTGTGTGTGTGTGTTAGTTATATATGAACCTCAGTCGCTTTACAGCATGGTGAAATCTTATTCAGTCTCCACTTTAAATAAAAGTCACTGGCACACTCCTTCTTTAAAGAAGTCAATGCTTGAGTGGTCATGTGGGACAGTTATAATTTTTCTTTGAATGAAAAGGTGTGAGATTGCCCATTTTTCTCTTGTCAGAGCTTGGTTGCAAAAGAATGGAAACCCATGGTTCTGAAATCTACGGTGTATTTAATTGAGGCGTTGGGTTCTTCCTGTCTGGAGCATCAGCAGGATCTCCATGTGCATCTTTTTGGGAAGGCCCACTGCAATGAGTAACAAACAGGCACTTAACTGAGCAGTGGCACACCTTCTCTAGAATAAAGGACCCTGGGGACAGAAGTCCTGCCTACCCAGAGCTGCCAGCCAATCAGACCTCTGATTGGCAACTCTTTATTGTTTGGACTAGCCGTGCCACATCCTGTTTCAACTCATTGGGTCAGGGAGAGGTTGAGAGGCTGTGTCTCCACATTTCATGCAACATTGTTCATCACACACAGATTGATCCTTTTGATGAACTTACAGGAGGGGCAGCAGCTACCCTCCTATGTTGTAAATTTCCTGCTGCAATAGTGAGGAGTGTTTTTTTTTGACCATGTAAGTGTACGTGGCTCGGACCCTAATGAGTGAGGAGATACAGAACATCCTATTTGCCAGAGTCACTAAAAGGATGTCACTCAGAAAAAATTTTGCTTTTATTGCAATGCCCCAAAATACGGGAGTCTTCCAACTAATTTGGATAGCCGTGTTCTGGAGGAAATAGTTATTTTGATGACTTGGCTGCCAGGCAAATGTGGTGGCCCAAACAATGATGCTTCCACACTTGAATGAGGGAAATTCACAGAAGTCCCTTGTGTTCAATACTGGCAGAGCTCATTAGCAACAGAGATGATTACTATTAGGCCAAAATCAATCCTTCAATTCTCTCACTCCCTGTTCCTCATTTCTCACTGTGAACTTTTCTGCTTGGGAGCTACTTCTAATTATCAAGTTTCTGTCTCATGAGGGAAATCTCGCCTCACATTTACATATCTGGTAACCAATAGCAGTCTGATCCAAGAAGGCCAGTGTAACAATTCAACTGACTGGAGTGACTGTATTTCACAATTGTTGGAACTGATGCCCACTTTGTCTTTACATAGGCCGTGAATGCTCAGTTTTGCTTGAGGGACATCAGGAGCGGCATTCTGCCAGTTAGGTTTGTCACCATACACCCTAAATGCTCCAAAATCTCAGCAAGATATAGATATATGAGCACTGTGCTGTCAGTGGGTCCTGAGTCCCACACAATATCAGCTGCTTTATCCCATCTGCCCTGGGACATCACAGTAGAAAGAATGTCCAACAACTGTCAGTGATAATCACACAGCTCATAATTACTCGAAGACCTGCAGCTTTCTTTACTGTCATGAGTTTTTGTTTCCGTCTCAGGGTGGGATTTCACTCTAAATTACGGTAGGTTTTAGAACCCCCCCAAAAAAAAACTGATACATAACAACCTGGATTCTGGATTGTGTGATTGACCCAAGGGGAGTTTAGGAAGGGGGTTTACAACAGGGCATGGGGAGTATACACTAACCACTATATCAACAGACAAGATGGAATCTGCTTTTGCACATCTTCATCATTCGTGATGAAGATGTGGAATTGGTGCAGTGTTACTCGTTTTACCACATGAATTGACCCCTTTCCACTGTAATGTTCAGTTTAATTTTTGTTAAGTCTCTCTCACTCCCTGTCCATCATTTCTCACAATGAACTTTCATGGTTTGGAGCTGCTTCCATTTATCGCTCGTTTCAGTGTTCATCCGCACAAAAAGGTTTTACTGCTTTTTTCAAACAAAGAAACATAATTGAACTGCATATTTAATTTATAGCATGATAGCCTACGTTTGCATTTCTCTGGTGGCTCATTGAGCACTGTCACCATCTGGCATGCTACTGAACCAGCAGAGATCAGGAATGTCCCAGGTTCAATTGTTGAACTCTGCTAGGTTAGTGGATCACTGTTTTTAACAGCTTATTAACACTTCTGAAGAATGCCAGTTTTGGATTAGCTGTAGGAGAGCTACCAATGCTTGTATGAGTCACTGCAGTGGGGTAGGTAGGATCACAAGCCAAGAAAATTGCAAAAGCTAAAGTCTGTAAACTTGGTTACTTTCATTATAATTTTTTTTGTTCTGTGCTCCTTCTGTGATTGTGAATCTATTTTGTAATTGATAGCGGACTGATTTTGTGTGTTGGTGTGCTCTTTCTCATTGCACATTGCTTTACGTATTGATGTTAGGGTACCTAAATATCCAAAATGTTATGCATTCATTTTTATTTATCTTCTCTTTTCTGAGAGAATAAATAGGTTTTCTTTTGTCTAACAATTTATGCACATGTTTTAAACAAAAATTGGACATTAGATTGAGTTTTTATTTAACAAGATGCTGAATCTTAAATGTGACTTCTACACATTTAATTTAAGTTGACATAATGACATTTTAAAAAACAACATATTGTAGCATGAGGTTTGCCTATATATGGAATTGTAGCTTCAGTGTTTTGAAGAAAAGTTAAATGCTTATTTGTAATTTGCAGGAATTATTCAAGCACATTACTGACATCCCACCAAATCTCTTTACTGATCCCATGTGCCAGTGAGGCTCGAATGGAAATGCATAATTTTAATATAAATTGCCTGATTTGCATAGACAATTAGTCAAGCTACAGTTCTGATCGTAAGCAAAATTGTTTTTCTGTTTTGCCATTGAGTCAGAATTTCAAATCACCTTGAATATTTACAGTAAAATTGACAGAGGACGGAAGATGTTTTCCTTAAACTAAAACTGCATACCCGTTTAGTGAAGAATGAATCTAGTATTTATGAAATGGTACACTTTATCTGCAAGAAGATTTCATTGAGAAATGGGGCCTAAACCCATGTGCACAAGATAGACAAATGTGCATTTTGTTTACATTTTTAATTGAAGTGTAAATCAAAGTTATATTTTCACACAATGTACACTGTAAGAGTGAAAAAAATCCAAATCCAAAGTTACATAAAGTATGGTGTGTATTGCATCTGGTGAATATTTTATGCAAAAAAGGTGTGAATTTTAATGATATGAAAGCAACTTGCCAAGCCTACCTTAATAAAGCCAACAATGTGGTGCAACCTAAACTGTTAGGTTAAACTGTAGTTGATAATTTTAAAGAATATTGCATATATTCCTATATAGCTTTATATCCGATTCTGCAGTAATGTATGCACTTATCAAATTATTTTCACATATAATACTTTTTCCTGAAGTCAATAAAATGGCAGGAAAAAATTATTAAGCAGATAGTGAAACGCTTCCATAAAACATGACATAATCAGTTCTAATAGAGTGTTAATTTGTGCAATATTCCAGCTAATAATTAGTCCTTATTAAATGTTACATTCATCATTGTCACTTAGGTTTTGTAAGTGCGGAAATTATAATGGGGAAAAGTAATTGTGGAGGAGTGCATTATCCTTTTGATAATTACACCAGTTAGTTTTTAATGAAAGATATTTATTGAGCGACGCCTTGTTATTTTGGGGGATAACTGTACTGGACAGAATGTGTGAACTTATTAGGCATTTTATGTTTTTGCAGAAGAGGCTGTGAATGAAGTGAAGCGCCAGGCAATGTCTGAGTTGCAGAAAGCTGTGTCTGAAGCAGAGAGGAAGGCCCATGATATGATTGCTACAGAGAGAGCCAAAATGGAGCGCACCGTAGCAGATGCGAAAAGGCAAGCAGCTGAAGATGCACTCGCAATTATTAACCAGCAGGAGGATTCCAGTGAGGTAGAATCTCCCGTTACTTCCAATTCTTATTTGAGAAATCAAATTCACTTGTAATGCCATTCCTGGCTCCAATTTTTCAAAAAAAACCATCCCTCTTCCTAACAGATCTCTATCAGTAGTGCAGTAGGCTGTGATGGGAGTGCTGAAAATTAGGGCAGGACATTGGTTTCTTGTCTTTCTCAGTAAGAAGTCTCACAACACCAGGTTAAAGTCCAACAGGTTTATTTGGTAGCACAAGTCACTAGCTTTCGGAGCGCCACTCCTTCATCAGGTGAGTGGGATTTCAGTTCACAAACATGGCATATAAAGACACAAACTTAATTTACAAAATAATGGTTGGAATGCGAGTCTTTGCAGGTAATCAAGTCTTAAAGGTACAGACAATGTGAGTGAAGAGAAGGTTAAGCACAAGTTAAAAGAGATGTGTATTGTCTCCAGCCAGGATAATTAGTGAGATTTTGCAAGCCCAACCAAGTCGTGGGGGTTACAGATAGTGTAGCATGAGCCCAAGATCCTGGTTGAGGCCATCCTCATGTGCGGAACTTGGCTATCGGTCTCTGCTCAGCGACTCTGCGTTGTCACGTGTTGTGAAGGCCGCCTTGGAGAACGCTCACCTGAAGATCAGAGACTGAATGCCCGTGACCGCTGAAGTGTTCCCCAACAGGAAGAGAACACTCTCTTGCCTGGTGATTGTCAAGTGGTGTTCATTCATCCATTGTCACACACGACAAGGCAGAGTCACTGAGCAGAGACTGATAGTCAAGTTTTGCACACATGAGGACGGTCTCAACCAGGATCTTGGGTTCATGTCACACTATCTGTGACCCCCATGACTTGCCTGGGCTTGCAAAGTCTCAGTAACTGTCCTGGCTGGAGACAATACACATTTCTTTAACCTGTGCTTAACCCTTTCTCCACTCACATTGTCTGTACCTTTAAGACTTGATTACCTGTAAAGACTCCCATTCCAATTATTATTTTGTAAATTGATTTGTGTCTTTATATGCCCTGTTTATGAACTGAAATCTCACTCACCTGATGAAGGAGCAGCACTCTGAAAGCTAGTGGCTTGTGTTACCAAATAAACCTGTTGGACTTCAACCTAGTGTTGTGAGACTTCTTACTGTGTTTACCCCAGTCCACCACCGGCATCTCCACTTCCTGTCTTTCTGCCAGTTCCTCAATGTTAACCACCACAAACAAAGGATATCAACATAGAATATGGCCAGACCCTTAGAATCACAGGCTGAGGCTTATCTTGTCACCGGCCCAGTGTAAAAACAGTAGGTTGGTACATGAGGCAAGCAGTCTTCCAATCAACAGATGTAGGATTCAGGCCTGCGTTTTTCTTTTCCTACATGCATGAACCCAGACAATAAGGCTTGCCATGCTAGATGAGCCAGTGCATCACAGTAGAGCTTCAATTTATGAGAGGGAGAGGAAGGGAAGGAAGACTAAGTGGTCAAACGTTAGGTAATGGTTATGTAAATTAGCAATGAGTCAGAAATTAAAATTCACATTGGTGCCTCGCTCATAATGCAACTTTTACTTCAAAACAGAAGTTGGATGTTGTGTAAACCAAGTTGCCTTTTCAATTGGAGACAGAGTCTTGCGACAGGTGATGACCAGTTTTACTCCCGAAGACTTATTCGGTGAATCTTCCCCTCAGTGAGGCGAGGAAACTGGTGAGCAGCTCTCCAGCTGTATGTTCTCTCTAGATTTTAATGCACTTTGCGCAAAAGAAATCTGGGGATATGGTTTTCTCTGTGACCCTAACAGGGTGGAGTCTGATAACTCCAACATCACAGAGATCAGGGTGCTGCATTTAAAGGATACCCCAACCTGCGATTTAAAATGACCTCCATCACTGGCATGGGCACCTACCCACAAGGATCAGGACCCTCTACCAAAAATATTAGGGCAACCCCATCCCACAGTCATGAAGGTGCCCACTCCTACCCCCAATCTAAAAGCATGGACTACCCCTCCCCCACATGCATCAACGTTCCGCTATACCCCACCAAGCATCAGGATGCTTCCCCCCCTCCGTCCCCAGCAACACACAAGAAGATCTACCCAATAATGGGTTGCCCCAGAGGGTAAGCCCTTGTAGCCAGGTTGGCTTTATTCAAGGGCATTCCCCCCCACCGGTGCAATATTTACCTTGACACCGGTAGCGGGTTCCCCTTGGCTGTTTCAAATTTTTAAAAACCTGTCATGTAGCCAGCAAAGGGGTGAAATATATCATGGGAAAGCCTTAAATTTATTGAAATGCTTTGGGTGGGAACCTCGTTGCTTCACGGGGCGTGGAAAATTTGGAGACGGGATTGTGCCAGTGAGAATCCCATTTCCTGAGATTTTGGACTCTCGTTGCCATTTATGGTGATGGCCAACATAGGCTCAAAATTGCCCACAGTGTGAAATACTAAAGTTCTGAAGAACCTAGCTTCAGTTTTAAAATAATATTTCAAAGATCCGTTTAACAATGGTTTGAACTCATTGCAGGTGAGCTGGATTACTTGCAGCTCTTCATTGTACTTATTGCAGCACCATGTTAAATAATAATGTGTGGGTTAAGTTGATTTGGCCATGCTAAAATTGCCCGTTAGTGTCCTGAGATGCAAAGGCTAGAGGGATTAGCAGGTAAATATGTGGGGGTAGGGCATGGTGGGATTGTGGTCGGTGCAGACTCGATGGGCCAAATGGCTTCTTTCTGCACAGTAGGGTTTCTATGATTCTGTTTATGAGGTGATTGTGAAATAAGACTGGCACCACAATAAGACTGGCTGCCTCACAGTTCCAGGGACCTGGGTTCGAATCCCGGCTTGGGTGATTGTGTGGAGTTTGCACGTTCTCCATGTGTCCGCGTGAGTTTTCCTCCTGGCGCTTTGGTTTCCTCCCGCAGTCCAAAGATGTGCAGGTTAGGTGCATTGGCCATGCTAAATTGCCCCTTAGTGTTCTGGGATGCGTAGGTTAGAGGGATTAGCGGGGTAATTATGTGGGATTGCGGGGATCGGACCTGGGTGTGATTGTTATCAGTGCAGACTCGATGGGCTGAATGGCCGCCTTCTGCACTGTAGGATTTCTATGACTCTACCACTGAGAAGGATAAGAGCCTATACTTAATTTTTTTTTCAGTGCAAAGATAATAAAATTGTATGGTATTTGTCTCACCAGAATATGGGACAAGTTTAATTAAATTTTATTTTGATCTACAGTTGACGTTAAAGAACGTCTACTTAAATGTTATTTTCATGCGACCCTGGTTCACTGTTTACTTGCCAGCAACCTGAAGTGTTGTGAATTAGTAGCATAAAAGAGGGAAGTTACCTCCCCAACGCTGCCAATAGCAACAGTCGTGCAAAATGGCAGGTTCAATTGAGATGCTTCTGTTTAAAATGTTGATAACCGCTGCTAAAATCCCTGCCAGTCAGTGTTTTGAAGCTAAGAAGCTGAAAAGCCAGCCATCAGCAGCAGCGGGGTGCCCAATAGCTGTTATAGACAGTGCAGGGTCATTAGGTGCTCAGTGAAAATTAACAATTAGAGTTGTGACGCTGGAATGTAAATGAAGGCTTCTTGTAGCGACTGGAGAACGGTTGTCTTCTTTACATTAGCATTTAATGTGTAGCATATGATTCTTGAGCAGAAGACCTTAAAATATCAGCAGCCTAAGTGCAGGAGTGAAGAAAATTGGCGCTTTATGCATCTTGCCACAATTACCCCAGCTCAGTATTTATGCAATGTTTACATGTCAGAATGATTGTGGAATCAGTTCAATTCAAACCAAATGTTCGAGATGTTTTGAATCATTACAGTAGGCTAAATTTTAGGAGGTTGAGATCACTTCCCTCCCTGTATGCTTGTGTTCAGTGTCTGCGCAGACTGAGAATTTAAAAGCAGTTCTACCACTGTAGAAGAAAAAAACCTCAGAATCTGAAATGAAGATAGATTTTGTTGTAAATATACACCTTCAGCTTCTGAAAAAGAGCAGGCAGAATGCTTGAGATCCTTTTGAGGCAAAGATGACCATGTTCTTTACCTGCGATGTTTGGTGGGTTCTCGATGGGTGGGTGTGTAGATGACAGCTAAGGCTGATCCTAAAGGTTTTGCTGCAAATGGGACAGGATACCTCAGACAATATTTTGATCAAACTTCTGACTCAGGATTTCCTCTGCTTGCATTTTCTCTCTGCCTTTGATATCATAGAATGCCTATTGTGCAGAAGGAGGCCATTCAACCCATCGATCCAAAACTGACAGCAATTCCACCAGGGCTCTGTTTACCCCGCTAACCCTCCTGAGACTAACAGCCCTATTTTACTATTTTGACTCTAAGTGCTGAATCTGGACATGATTCAGATCAGACTTGTAAACTCTGTCCTCAGTTGCCCCTATACACACTCAGCCTGAAAAAATAAAGGCGCGAGTCTGAATCATGCTGTGGGCGGGGCTTACCGTGCCCAAAGTGCTGCTTCTCTGATCGAAGCCTTCAACTGTGCATGCGCAGTAAAAAAAAATTTGAAAAACGCTCCCCTATCACATCGCTCCCGGACCGCAAAAAGCAGATAAAGCAGCCTGGGAGCAATGGCTCCCACAAATATCACCGCACCCCCACAACATAACTGTCTGCCTGATGCACCCACCCCCCATTACCCAGACCGATCGCCCACAGAGTGGCAGCAGACCCACCCTGCTCTTGCCACCCTCCCCGCCCCCCCCCCAACCCCGACTCCCCACCAGAGAACGAGTGGCCTCCCTCCTCCCCTAAACCACCCCCCCCCCCCCCCCCCGGCAACCCCATCACCCCCTTCACCAGAGAATGATGTGGCTCTCCTCCTCCTCCTCCCCCCTCCCCTCCACCCCAAACTAGAGAATGACCGGGCATCCCTCCTGCTTTCCTTACCCCTCCCCCTCCCTCCACCAGAGATACATCTGTCCCTCCCTCCCCCCCCCCCCCCCCATGGCACCCGAGTCAGAGAGCCATTGGAAGCTCAGAACTTACCTCTTCAGAAGCTGGAGCGCCCGAAACAGACGTTTGCCGAGCATGTCTGCTTCATGCTGAATCTGTGGGCATGGATCGCGCTATTCACCTCATGCTCGACTTTACCAAGTTTTCGCCCCCAAAAACGGGTGCAACACAGTAATAAAATTGGACCCTAAGAGTCATTTTAGTGTGACCGATCAACCTGACCTGCACATCTTTGGAGAGTGGGAGGAAACGAAGCACCCAGAGGAAACTCATGCAGACACGGGATGAATGTGCAACTCAAGGCTGGAATTGAACCCAGGTCACTGACGCTGTTGCTAACCAATGTGCCACCATGCTGCTTGTTTTCACAGGAGGCTGCAGAGTTTTTTATTTGGTTGTGCCAGGCACAACAATCCTAAGTGAACTTCTCCCACTCGATGTCAAATGTCAGAATTCCTAAATGAAGCCTTTGGAGTGCCCATGTCGCACTTCCTGTGACCAAGCACGCTCTAGACTCTAACTTTCCATAGAAGATTCACCTTGTTAATTGCGCATTTGGCATTTTTTCTTCATGATCAGCCTAACTCAGTTGTGACTGTCTCAATATGATTTGGATGCTTGGTATGTCAGCTCAGGTGAGAACCTCAGTGTCTGGTATTTTGTCCTGTCGTTTGATCTTCAGCAGCTTCTGAAGTCAGCTGAATTGCAAGTGCTTGAGCTTCTTGGCATGGTGCTGATATAAAGTCCAAGTCTCGCATGCATAGAGCAGAGTGAACAGGACTATTGCCCTATAGATTGTTGTTTGAAGTCTGCTGAAGGTTACACTTGCTTTGCATTCATCTCGTCATCAATATAGACAGCTTGAGAGAGAGTGTGTGTGCTGCAGAGATAAGTGAACTTATCCACTGCTGACAGAGTCTGGTCATAGACTGAAGCTTTGAACTTCAGATAGGGCTTTTCTTGAGCACTGATACATTACTTCATTCGTGTTCATGCTGATCATATGTTTGAAGTTGTGACATGCGTTGGTGAACAAATCCATGCTACATTGTATGTCCCACTGTGCACTAGTTGCTGGTTCATAATCATCAGCAAACAGGAAATCACTAAGTATGTCCTTGGAGACTTTGGTCTTTCCCTGGAGTTGTCTCAGTTTGAGCAGTTTCCTCGCCATGGTTGGGATTTTACGACCTCGCTCAGGCGAGTCTCTTAAAATCCTGCCCGAGGCCAATAGAGAATTCCGTTCTGCGAGACTCCGGGGCAGGCATGCCAGTAAAATTCCAGTAAATGTGTTATCTGAGTTTGACACCAGGATCACTAACATGGAAGGTGATGAAGGAGATGACCAAGAAAAGCCTACTGAAGAGGTTTGGGATATTGTCAGACAGGCCTGTTTAACTGTCTGACCCTCCCATGCTATTTGGCGAACACAATCAAACTCCTGTCGATTGGCAAGGCTCCAGCTGAGATCTGTCATGCTGGGGCCAAGAAGCTCACTGAGCTCTTTCAGTATATATAGGTGCAAGGAACTAGCCCATATGAAAACATAAGAGGCCAACACTGTCCACATGTACAAGTAGAAAATAAATTACCAATCATACAGCAATCTCACTCCTCTTTATCACCGGCAAAACTTTTGCCAGAATCCTCTGAACTGCTTGGTGCAACATCTTGATCAGGATCTGTTGCCAGAGTAGGTGCGGTTTCAAGAAAAGAACCACTGAAATGGTGTTTGCAGTTTCAAGAAAGTGCCAAGAACACAACATGGACCCCTGTACCATGTTTCTTGACCTGACCAAGACTTTTGACATCTATGAGGATCAACGGTCATGAAGAAATTCATGATGAGTGGTTTGCCAGTTCCATGATGGTGTATTGGCGTGAGTACTGGATAAGGATGAGTCCTCTCTCTAATTCCAAGTGAATGCATGTACATAGTATTGGAGAGCTATAATATGTATGGATCTCTCAAATTGAGTCTCCAGTGTAAGAAAGAGGGATGCAGTTGGATTTTGTCACTTACCAGCCTTGGCAATTGCAGATTTTTTAGAATGCATTTGGAGGACCAAAAGTGAAAATAAGAAAAGCATGGGAGAGGCTGCTCCCCACCCCCTCCCCCCACCCCACCCTAGGACCATTTTCTATCAGATAATGGTTATAAACTTTCAAAGATTACAGCTATCAATTAAAATGCAACTGAATGCAAATCCATCAGGCAGATCACAAGCCTCAACAAAAACAGAAAATGCTGGAATATCTCAGCAGGTCTGACAGCATCTGTGAGGAGAAATAGAGCCAACATTTTGAGGCTAGATGACCATTTGCCACAGCTTAGATCACAAACCTGTTGGAATTGGTGAAGTTCCATTTGTTTCTAACACCAATGAGTCCAGCTTAAAACAAAATGTGTGCATTTCCCTCCAAGAGAGTGAGTTTGATATGTGTTTGAGTGAGTTCCATTCTCACTAAAGATGATTTATGCAGCACGGCTGCGATAAAGGTATTAATAGCCCTCTCCATTTACCAGATGTGAATCTTGACCATGAAGGTCAATGGACTATTGGGCCTGGATTTTCATGCTTCTGTCTGCATCAGAGGGGAGCAGGCGTTTAAAATGGTGGGCTGGATCTGATTCCTGCCCCATTCCCATGTCAGGCTGTTTTGGCTGGCATGGGATAGGCATGTGCGTAACCAACTTGCACACAGCACTCATGCCTTGTAGGCGTCACTGCAGGTTTGGATATTTCAACTCACCACCACTGCAAGTTGATACCATTGAGCTCATTCATTAGTAGATGTATTTCATGGTACCTTAGAACCCTAAACCTGAATCGGTAACCAGAAAAACAAGCAGTTATTTAACATTCCCTTTGAAATACATTGCCCCTCTTACCTTCTGATAAAGCTGTGAATGAAACATGAAGGAATAATTTATTGCAAGGTAATAATGATGTTAGTCAAAAATAGCTTACACATCCCATTGCAGTTTTGTCAATATTGCATGCTGCAATACATGCATTAGTCATTTTTGGAGGTCAGCCAAGCATTCAAAATGAGACCATCTGGCAGTTGTATCATTAAGTCATGTTGAACAGATGGCTAAGTAACTTCATAATGAATGTTTGGCTGAGCTCCAAGAATGCAAGTTGAGCTCAGTGTATTGTGCATTTGCACAGCTACAGAAGAATATTCAATCTGACATCTATATTACTTTGTAATGTTATTCTTTCTTGTGGGTTTCTTTATTTGTGGTTTTCCAATGCCAGTGTGTTTATTGCTTGATTAACATGTGTGAAGTGGATAGAATTTTCTGACATTGATATTGTGAATGGCTGTGGTCGGTTGACACTTTTAAGATGTTATACGCTTAGCCATTATTTTCAACAAAGATAAATATGCTTTCAATAATTCTGATGCAAGTTCCTTGTTGGATGGACATCCTTCAGCACGATATCCAGCACCAGCACAAGTACAAACACAGCAAATTAAAATAAGGCACTCCCACCATGTTTTCAGGGCCGTTAAAGATAAGTAAGAAATGTGGCCTTGCCAATATTGCCCACAACCTGAAAGCAGGATTCTGTATGGGCCTTTGGATAATGGTCAGAAGAAGAAACACTGGCTTGTTTTTCAATGGCATTATTGAACCACCCCAATGCCTGCCTCTAGCAAGATCGACTAAAGACCTTCTATTGTGACTTGAACCTTGGCTTTCCAATGGTTTAAAAACACATCACTCAGTTTAGCCAATATTACTGTTTGTTCTGATGCACAAGCTTGTTCCTATTATACAGTAGCTATTTTTGAAAATGCTCTAAAATTGTAGTTGTATTTAATAGTACTGAAGCAATCATGTATTGATACACATTGCAAAGCAGGTATTATGATGAACAAGAATGAAAATATTTGTAGACTAGCTGCTCTTTCTTTTGAGTATTTAATGTATTTATTATGGAATTGCTTCAAGTAGAAATAGTTCTATAATATATTTCTGCTGCAAAAGAAATGGTTTGTCCATTTACATTGGATGGTGGATTCCCACAGCAGCATTGTCAATGAAGAATCAATGAAAATCAATAAGCCTGAATGTAGATGAATAATAGTTATTCTTTTGACTGCTTTGATGACCTTACCAGCCAGTGGAACAACCTAGGAGTGAATGCTCATCACCATGTGGCCATAATACTATTGTTTTTGAACTGTTTCCTCGAAGGTCCATGGATGGGTCTTGACATGTCTGTAAGCAATAGTACTCTTCCATTTCCCGTGCACTACTTCCAGTGGAATTGGGATTTCTACCAGCTGCAGTGCTGTAAGGAATTAATGGATAATATGGAGTATAGCTGAAGCAAAAGACAGGAAATGTGCCGCTGCCGAGATCCTGGAGATTGTGTTCAATGCGGGAAGAATTATTTAAATTAGAAATTTTATTAACTCTGTTGGAATCATTTATTTGGGATTTAAACTGGGTTTTACTTTCTTGCCAGTTTTCTCCACAAGTTAATCGGGAACATTGTTTTTTGATTGCATTGGAATTCTGTGCATGTCATTCACTCTCCTAGGCTTGCACAAATAACTATTATTCTAGTCCGATCTTGAGGAGCATCTTAGCTACATGAATATTGGTGGGAGCATCACTGTTAAACCCCACTTTACTGATCTCCATACATGCGTACTTCAAGGGGGAAATAAAATTGTAATCAGAAGCAAGAAGCAGAATTTTGTTGTATTCTCCAGTTGCTGTCGTTAATTGTTGGATCTGTGCTGTTAGTCCAGCTGAGAGCATCTAATGTGTGCAAGACTTGAATCAAACGTGGTCTGCGTGGCCCAGATGGACAGAATTGGACTTTTCCTTCAAGGAGATTTGATGGCATCTCACTGATTTTTTAAATTCTGAATTAACAGGGATTTGACATTAGTTTCTAATGGGTGGAAGAACAACACCACATCTTCTAATTAGGATGTTACAGCCTGCTGGACTCAAGTTTTGAGTTTAAACACTAAACTCCACCCCGCCCCCCCAACCCCCGCAATCGTAAACCACACACACCCTTGTGGTTTAAGAACATAAATAGGAGCAGGAGTAGGCCATCTAGCCCTTCGAGCCTGCCCCGCCATTCAATAAAATCATGGCTGATCTGTCGTGGCTCAGTTCCACTTTCCCGCCCTCTCCCCATAACCCTTAATCCCCTTGCCTATCAAAAACCTATCAACCCGCTTCTTAAATATATTTAGCGAGGCAGCCTCCACCACTTCAATGGGCAGAGAATTCCAGAGATTCACCACCCTTTGAGTGAAGACGTTCCTCCTCAACTCCGTTCTAAACCGCCCCCCCTTTATCTTGAGGCTGTGCCCTCTAGTCCTACTGTCCTTTCTGAGCGGGAAGAGCCTCTCCACCTCTATCCTATCCGTCCCATTCATCATCTTATATGTCTCAATGAGATCTCCCCTCATTCTTCTAAACTCCAGTGAGTACAGGCCTAGTTTATTCAGCCTCTCCTCATAGTTCAACCCCCTCAACTCCGGTATCAGCGTAGTAAACCTCCTCTGCACTCCCTCCAAGGCCAAAATATCCTTGCGTAAGTGCGGCGACCAAAACTGCACACAGTACTCCAGCTGCGGCCTCACCAGTGCCCTGTACAGTTGCAGCAAGACCTCCCTACTTTTATATTCAATCCCCCTCGCTATGAAGGCCAGCATCCCATTTGCCTTCCTAACTACCTGCTGCACCTGCAGGCTGGGTTTTTGCGACTCATGCACAAGGACCCCGAGGTCCCTCTGCACCGTAGCATGCTGCAGTTTTTTGCCATGTAAGTAATAGTCCTTCCTACCATTATTCCTACCAAAGTGGACAACTTCACACTTGCCAACATTAAATTCCATTTGCCAGTTCCTGGCCCATTCGCCCAGCCTACCTAGATCCTTCTGCAGACTTTCCACGCCCTCCGCACAATTTGGCGTTCCACCAATCTTGGTGTCATCAGCAAATTTCGACACCATACACTCAGTTCCCTCCTCCAGATCATCTATATAAATGGTAAATAGCTGAGGCCCCAGCACCGACCCCTGGGGCACTCCACTTGTCACCAACTGCCAATCCGAATAGCACCCATTGACCCCCACTCTCTGCCTCCTATTTGACAGCCAATCCCCTATCCATGCTAACACCCTACCCCCAACTCCATGCCCTCTAACCTTCTGTAATAACCTCTTGTGCGGCACCTTATCAAACGCCTTCTGAAAATCAAGAAACACCACATCCACTGGCTCTCCTCTATCCACCGCCCTAGACACATCCTCATAGATCTCCAATAAATTCGTCAGACACGACTTCCCCTTAACGAAACCGTGCTGCGTCTGCTCTATCAAACAATTCTCCGCAAGATGCCTCGCTATTTTCTCCTCGATCACGGATTCTAACTTTTTACCTACAACAGACATTAAACTAACCGGCCTATAATTCCCTGCCTTTTGCCTGCCACCCTTCTTAAACAACAGCGTTCCATTAGCCGTTTTCCAATCTTTCGGCACTTCCCCGGAATCCAGCAATGTTTGGAAAATAATCACCAAGGCATCCACTATCACCTCCGCCATTTCTTTCAGAACCCTTGGGTGCATTCCATCCGGTCCTGGGGACTTGTCTACAATCAGTCCCTCCAGTCTGTCGAGCACTGCCTCTCTAGTAACAATAATGTCATTCAGGCCTTCCACTCCTACCATCTTTCCATCGCTAACACCCGGCAAATTATTCATGTCCTCCTCCTTGAAGATCGAAACAAAAAAGTTATTCAAGACCTCAGCCATTTCCCCATCCCCCACCACTAAGTCCCCCCTCTCATCCTCTAAGGGTCCAACGTTCACCCTAATCAGCCTCTTCCTTTTTATATATTTATAAAAACTCTTACTATCCTTTTTTATATTAAGCACTAGCCCAGCTTCATAGTTTATCCTACTCTTCTTTATCAACTTCTTCGTCATTCTTTGTTGATATTTAAACCTCTCCCAATCCTCTTCTCGCCCACTACTCTTAGTTTGTTGTCCATTGTTTTTCAATTCCCTTCCCTGCCCCAGCGCAACCCCAACCCCTCCCCCACTTGGAAACCTGTCCCTTGCTGTTCAGTTGCTCCCATTAACACATTCTGATTCTCCTTTTGTCGTCAATCACATACTTCATCCCTGAATGCCACCATTAATACCACCTTCCCCCCCCCCCCTCCCACTTTATGTCCAGAAGAACGTTGTTCAGGTCGCCTTTGCCCACCCATCCTGGGCCTTCTATTCGGCCCTCTTTACATTTCTAACTTCCCCCAGTTCTCTGGATAAAGCATGATTTAGATCCAAAGATGCTGCCAGACTTGCTGAGGTTATCCAGCATTTTCTGTTTCTATTACAGTTTAGGTGCTCCAACTGTTTCAAATCAAAATATGTCCTAGACTTAGGTGTAGGAAGTGGTATTAGGTTTGCAAATAATACAAAACTTGGCAAAGTAATTATAAGGTTGGTGTAGAATTGGGATGACATAGGATGGTGAAGTAGGCAGAAACATGTAGGTGCTCCAATTCTTTCAAGGTAGGTCGAGGAAAAAAATAAACTTAAAAATGAGGTGGGACGACTCCCCATTTTCTTTCCAGCTGCATGATTTCTGACTGAGATTCTGATGCTGAGATTTTTCTTATGGAAGTGTTTTGGGAAGGCAGCAGACAGAAAACCTGTAGCAGCACCTGCCCACTCCACATAGAAAAAAATAATTCCCAATTCCACTGGCAACCAATGGTTATGGATTCAAATATTGGAAAAAGATCTAGAGAGGAAATGAGAAATATGAGTATTGTCAGAATCTGGTACATAAATAATTTTGAAGGGAGTTGGCCAGGTACCTGAGGGTGAGGAATAACAGGATAGCTGAGAAGAAGTGGGGTTGTAGAATGAAGCATGCCTATTCATTCAAAGAGTTAAGGCACAGTGGGACAAATGGCTTATTTTTTTGTTGTCAATTTCTGGGAGTTTTCTGAACCTGTTTCAGTTTTGCCCATCAGTGAATAAATCATTGTCATGAAATATTCATTCATTTGTGTTCTGCCTAAAGTCAGGTCTTCCATTGTTGGTTGATGCTTCAACCTGAGGTGTTGTCTTGACAGTTTTTCTTGTTGTTAGTGGCGGTTTGCTTTTTGTTCTCAGGGCAGTGAGGGGAGGCAGATCCCAAGTCCGAACAGAAATTGAACTCGCTGTTTGAATTAACTGAACCACACTCTCGTCTTGTAGTCAACTGATTAAACTGCATCACCCACCCCTTGTGAGATGTTATGTCTTGGCGTATAAATATGGCACACAAACTCAGTCTATCGTTCATTCCTCTGTATTGCCTATCTATGTGAGATTGTTTATTAATTTATAAAATATACATTTTATATAATTCTTCTCGTTAGACTATAGCACGGTTAAGACTGCCAGAAAGGATAGCAAACTAATGGGCAACGTGGCAGGTTCCTACAAAGGGCTAAAAAGATATTCTAATTTTCAATTAGCTAGCCAATGAATATCTTTTTCATTCATTCAAGGGGTGTGGGCACCACTGGCCGGGCCAGGATTTATTCCCCCTAATTGTCCTTGTGAGGATGGTGAAATGCTTTTATGAATTGTCGCAGTCCATGCAACCAATTTATTAGAAAAATTCTTCTGCTCTCTTTGACCAGAGACGGTGGTCAAATTTTAACCTTTTATCCAAATGACAGCCTCAACCAATATTGCCAGATTGGATTATATGTTCAAATCCTGCCATGGGGTTGAAACACATGTACTCCAGTTTAAAAGTGAGCTTGCTACCAGTGAGCTAAAGCTCTTGTATTACAAACAGCACTATGGTTATGACCTAGTTGGGATTGTTGTGATATGGCTAACAGGGTGACCAGGGATGGGAACTGAACGTCCAGAGGCATTCAGTATTTTGGTAGGGCAGACAAAAAGGTGGTGGAGTTGCATTTCTGATTAAAGAGGAAATTAATGCAATAGTGAAAAAGGATAGTAGTTTTGATGATGTGGAATCTGCATGGGTAAACAAGAGATTTGAGATGCATACGATAAAGCAACATCATTAATTGCCTTTATATAGATTGGGCAAATCAAGTTAGTAACAGTACCACAAAGGAGGAATTTCTGGATTGCATACAGGATGGTTTCCTGGACCAATACATTGAGGAACCAATGAGAGAACAGATCATCTTGGACTAGACTGTACAAGGCACTGGTGAGGCCGCAACTGGAGTACTGTGTGCAGTTTTGGTCCCCTTATTTGTGTAAGGATACATTGGCCTTGGAGGGAGTACAGAGAAGATTCACCAGGCTGATACTGGAGATGAGGGGGTTAGCTTATGAGGAGAGATTAAATAGATTGGGCCTGTACTCTTTGGAGTTTAGAAGGCTGAGGGGGGATCTTATAGAGACTTACAAGATAATGAAGGGGCTACATAGGGTAGAGGTAAAGAGATTCTTTCCGCTTAGAAAGGAAACCAGAACTGGAGGGCACAGCCTCAAAATAAGTGGGCAGGGTGGGGGTGGGGAGGGAGGTGGTGGAGGGGGGGTGCAGTTTAGAACAGAGTTGAGGAGGAACTTCTTCACTCAAAGGGTGGTGAATCTCTGGAATTCTCTGCCCATTGAAGTGGTGGAGGCTACCTCGTTGAATATATTTAAGTCACGGTTAGACAGATTTCTGATAGACAGGGGGATTAAGGGTTATGGGGAGGAAGCGGGAAAGTGGAACTGATCCACGACAGATCAGCCATGATCTTACTGAATGGCGGGGCAGGCTCGAAGGGCTAGATGGCCTATTCCTGCTCCGACTTCTTATGTTCTTATGTTATTGTATAATGAGAAATTAACAATAGACAATCTAATTGTGTGAGGCCCATTGAGGATGAGCAACCATAATATGATACAATTCTTCACCAAGATGGAGAGTAATGTAGTTGATTCCGAGACTCAGGTTCTGAAACTAAATGAAGGAAACTGCAATAGTATGAGACACAAATTGACTATGATAGATTGGGGAATTGAAAGGGATGACAGTGGTTCAGCAATGGCAAACAAAGAGCACATGTGTGAACCATAACAATTATTCATTACTGTTTGACACAGACAGAATTGGAAAGGTGGCCAAGCTATGGCATACAAGGGAAATTAGAGGTAGTATTAGATCCAAGGGAGAGGCATACAAATTGACCATAAAATAAAACAGACCTGAGGATTGGGAGAAGTTTAGAATTCAGCAAAGGAGTGCAAAGGTATTGATAAAGAAAGAAAAAATATAGTATGAGAGGAAGCTTGCGGGGAATACAAGGACTGTAAGGGTTGCTGTAGTTATATGAAGAGAAAAAGTTTATTGAAGACAAATGTAGGCCCCTTACAGTCAGAAACAGTGGAATTTATAAGGGGAGCAAAGTACTGGCTGACCAATTAAATACATTGGTTCTGCCTTCACAGCTAAGAACACAACAAACCAGGGTTTAATGAGGAGGAGGAATTGAAGGAAGTCAGTATGAATGGAGAATTGGTGTTGAGGAAATTGATGGTATTGAAGGTCAATAAATTGCCCAGAGCCTGATAATCCATATTCCAGAGCACTTAAGAAAATGGTCCTGGAATTAGTGGATACATTGGTGGTCATTTTCCAAGATTCTGTAGACTCTGGAACTGTTCCTACAGATTGGAGGGTAGCTAATGTAACAAGGTAGCACATGAACAAGATCAGTCAGTCAGTTCAGTCAGATTAGTCAGCCTGACATTGGTAGTGGGAAAAATGCTGAAGTCCAATATAAAAGATTTTATAGCAGAGTACTTGAAAACAGTGGCAATCAGCATGGATTTACAAAAGGGAAATCATGCTTGACAAATTTGCTAGAATTCTTCAAGGATGTAACTAATAGACTAGATAAGGGGGAGCCAGTGGATGTGGTTTATTTGGGCTTTCAGAAGGCTTTCAACAAAGTTCCACACAAGAGTGTGTAAAATTTTGTGCGTGGGATTGGGGGTAGGATATTGAGATGGATAGAAAACTGGTTGGCAGACAGGAAACAAAAAATAGGACAAAATGGGTCCTTTTCCAAACGGCAGGCCATGGGGTACCACTGGGAGAAGTACTAGGACCCCAGCTGTAGTTGTTATCCCTTTAAGAGGTGTGTATCAGGAGGGTCATGTAATCTGCTCATCCAATGAGGAACAAGCATGAAGATCTCAGACAAAGATCGGTGTTCAGTGTTCACTGAAGGGGGGGTGCAGTTTAGAACAGGGGGACATGGATATAGCTGAGGAGGACACTGGGTTGCAGGGGAGTAGAATTGACAGTGTTACAGTTGATAAGGAGGATGTGCTGGATATTCTGGAGGGTCTGAAAATAGATAAGTCCCCTGGTCCGGATGGGATTTACCCCAGGATTCTCTGGGAGGCAAGAGAAGTGATTGCAGAGCCTCTGGCTCTGACCTTCAGGTCGTCGTTGGCCTCTGGTATAGCACCAGATGATTGGAGGTTAGCGAATGTTGTCCCATTGTTTAAGAAGGGGAACAGAGACTTCCCCGGGAATTATAGACCGGTGAGTCTCACTTCTGTTGTGGGCAAGGTTTTGGAAAAAATTATTAGGGATAGGATTTATAGTTATTTGGAGAGTAATGAGTTGATTGGAGATAGCATGGTTTTGTGGCGGGTAGGTCGTGCCTTACTAACCTTATTGAGTTTTTTGAGAAAGTGACCAAAGAGGTGGATGGGGATAAGGCAGTGGACGTGGTGTATATGGATTTTAGTAAGGTGTTTGATAAGGTTCACCATGGTAGGCTTCTGCACAAAATGCAGATGTATGGGATTGGGGGTGATCTAGGGAACTGGATTAGGAATTGGCTAGCGGATAGGAGACAGAGGGTAGTGGTTGACGGTAAATATTCATCATGGAGTTCGGTTACAAGTGGTGTGCCTCAGGGATCTGTGTTGGGGCCACTGCTGTTTGTGATTTTTATTAATGATCTGGATGAGGGTATAGTTGGGTGGATCAGTAAATTTGCTGATGACACCAAAGTCGGAGGTGTGGTAGATAGTGAGGAAGGGTGTCATAGTTTGCAGGAAGACTTAGACAGGTTGCAGAGCTGGGCCGAGAGGTGGCGGATGGAGTTTAATGCAGAGAAATGTGAGGTAATTCACTTTGGTAGGAATAACAGATGTGTTGAGTATAGGGCTAACGGGAAGACTTTGAATAGTGTGGAGGAGCAGAGGGATCTAGGTGTATGTGTACATAGATCCCTGAAAGTTGGGAATCAAGCAGATAAGGTTGTTAAGAAGGCATACAGTGTCTTGGCGTTTATTGGTAGGGGGATTGAATTTAGGAGTCGTAGCGTTATGTTGCAACTGTACACAACTCTGGTGCGGCCGCACTTGGAGTATTGTGTGCAGTTCTGGTCCCCACATTACAGGAAGGATGTGGAGGCTTTGGAGAGGGTGCAGAGGAGGTTTACCAGGATGTTGCTTGGTATGGAGGGGAGATCCTATGAGGAGAGGCTGAGGGATTTGGGGTTGTTTTCGCTGGAAAGAAGGCGGCTAAGAGGGGATCTTATTGAAACATATAAGATGATTAGAGGTTTAGATAGGGTGGATAGTGATAGCCTTTTTCCTCTGATGGAAAAATCTAGCACGAGGGGGCATGGCTTTAAACTAAGGGGGGGTAGTTATAGGACAGATGTCAGGGGTAGGTTCTTTACCCAGAGGGTGGTGAGGGATTGGAATGCCCTGCCTGCTGCAGTTGTAAATGCGCCTAGTTTGGGGGCGTTTAAGAGGTCTGTGGATAGGTTTATGGACGAAAAGGGATTGGTTTAGGTTAGTGGGTCATTGTTGTTTTGTTTTAACTGGTCGGCGCAACATCGTGGGCCGAAGGGCCTGTTCTGCGCTGTTATGTTCTATGTTCTAAAGTGTGGGTTTTTGCCGCCAGATTAATCTTAGATCTGAAAATGTTAAGTGTCATGTAAATACTTTCACTAATTGTACAAAAACTTTAACTTAGATAAAGAAGCCACTGTTCAAGCCCTTATTACCTGACCATATAATCCGTAGCTGTCTCTCAAAGCCACATCTATCATGAGCATTGCTTTGTTGCCAATCCCAAGGTGCAACTAAAATTTACATCTGTGTGGTTAGTCTAAAATTCTTGAGAACCATCACGAATGAATTCCTACAAGTGTAAGTTGTTTAGTTCCAAACGTTTGATTCCTTACTATCCCGAGAAAAATGTTTTAGCTGTGCATTCCCAACTGGTAATTATATAGAATACAGCAAAGGAGTGGGCTTGGAGGAGAGATGCTTCAACTTCTTTAATTTGAATCAGTTTGATCAGAACTAAACACAATCTCCGAGTACATAGGGAGAGGAACGGGATTGAATCCCACTCTAGCTTTGGAGCAGCAGGCATTTGATGAGGGAAACAAAAATGGATTTCAACATTTCCGCTTCTGGAGTAGTCATGATGTGGAGAAAGTATTTAAAGGGTTACTATAATTGGTTCTTCCTGTGTTAATAGTTTTACCATACATCTGCATTTAATCTGACAGAAACTGATATGGTGGCAATTAATTCAAGTATTCACTCAGTTATAGACTGCCATCATCATCGTATTTTAAGAGTGTGTGCACAAGGCTGTGTCTAAAATGGAAAGCTTCCCTTATAGAATTAGTTAGCGATGTTCAAGTATTTAAATATCTGTGAACAGAGGTTTTGTGATTAGTCAACTGATCGAATAACTGCATAATAATGAGTTAACATTGTTCTGTTACAATTGACTAGTGCTCATTTGAATATAAAAATGCCTCAACCACACTTCTAATTTTCAGCTTCTGTGCAGTTCTAATACTATTTGCAGTACCGATTAATGTTCTGTCTTCCCTGTGAACCACAAGACACCATTGAGCTGTCCATCATTACAAAAACAATGAAAAGAATCCAGAACCTATTTAGCATACTATTTAAAGGAGCTTGCTTAGACCTCTTATTTTGACATGTAATTAACTTTATTCTGAGATGACAGTTTCCCACAGTGCTTTGGAAGTGGGCACTTTTTCAAGCACAATATAAATCACAATAAAGTAGTGGTGACAGCTTTGTACAGCAGAAGCTGTACCTCAATTCTACAAAAGATGTGTGCTGTTTAAATGAGCTATAACCACCCAAGATGCAACTGGACGAATGAATATTGACTTTGCTGCTTTATATACTTTGCTGGTTTATAGGGGTAGGACCTGTTACGTACACATCATTTAGCATTGATTTCTCCAGTAGACTTTCAGCGACTTCTAATGTTGTACTTATGTTGCTTTTGTTTCTTTCCTCCACAGAGTTGTTGGAACTGTGGGCGCAAGGCCAGCGAGACCTGCAGTGGCTGCAATACAGCACGATACTGTGGTTCATTTTGCCAGCATAAGGACTGGGAAAAGCACCATCATGTGTGTGGACAAACCCTTCAGGCTCAACAGCAAGGTGAGGCAACCACAGCCAGCTCATCCGCAACACCCAGCAGTGAGGCAGGAAGCCCAG